>NC_084468.1:123157500-125657500 GCF_027409185.1 Cynocephalus volans
CCTTGTTTATACCCCTCATCCAACTTCTTAGTATTTCCTAGAGGCAACAGGGAATAGTGATAAAACAAATACTTGCCTTGGAATCAGAAGAAATAGGTATAACTGTTAGCTGTATTCCTAATCATGCAAATTCTGGAAATATACTAAAAGCTCTTTGAGTGTTAGTTTTCTCATCTGTTATTCATATGATGCTAATGCTTTCCAATTCATGGGATAGGTGTGAGGATCAAATGAGCTAAAAAATATTTGCTCTGGAAGGCATCTTTCTGGCTCTGAAGAGCTAGATGGACTATGTGGGAAGTACAGAGGAGAAGATGCTGGAAGCTGGTTGACTCTTCTCTTTGTGTAATGGATCCCATTCCCTTTTGTCTACTTAAGCACTTTGTTCCTGGAATTATCCTGTGTCTCCTACATCATTATTTCTCCTTCTCTATTGGATAGTTTTCTTAAAATTTTTATTATTTTTATTTGTACATATTTATGGGGTACAGAGTTGACTATTAGTATTTGTGTACAGTATGTGATGTTCAAGTCAATATATTAGCATGTTCATCATTACAAATTATAATCACTTTTTGTGTCCCTTATCCAGTTACTCCCTACTCTCCCTCCCCCTTCTCCTTTCCCACCTCTAGCAACTATAGGTCTATTCTCTCCTTCTGGAAGTTCAGCGTTTTATTATGGTCTCTCTTTGTTTCTCAGCTCCCACTTATAAGTGAGGACATGCAGCATTTCTCATTCTGTGCCTAGCTTATTTCACTTAACATAATTTTTCTCCAAGCTCATCCATGTTGCTGCGAATGAATTTTTTTTTTCGTGGCTGGGTAGTATTCCATTGTTGTATATATATCACATTTTCCTTATCCATTCATCTGTTGATGGACATTTAGGTTGGTTCCATATTTCGGCAATTGTAAATAGAGCTTTGATGGACATGGGAGTTCAGGTATCCTTTCAACAAGATGATTTCCATGCCTTTGGGTATATACCCAGAAGTGGGATGGCTGGAAAGGATCCAAATTTAGTTTCTCTTCAGCTGTGTAGCAAAGTGTTAAGGAAGGGGTCACATGTTCACACTTTGAGGACAAATGGTAGTAAAGGACTCCAAGGACAAAATGAACTCTCAGAAAATAGGGCTGCATAATCCATCCACTCTTCCCAATGGTAGAATCTCCTTCAAGTATCCATTCTTGAGGTTCTGGAGTTATTCAATTAAGAAGAGTAGCTTCAGTCACACAAGGATTCTCTCAAACTGCAAGCTGAAAATACAGAACTCCTCATGACAGTGTCAAGTGTCAACAATGATTTTTCAATCTATGTGATGCTAAACTGTGTATAATTAGTAAAGAGTTCAAATTGACAATCCTTACAAAAGAAACTTCTCACTTCACTCATTCATTCATCATTTGCCGAATAAAAATGAAGGCAGTAGTCAAGAATTGACAATGTAGTTGGTAGAACACAACATATAATCACGAAATTTAAATAGCAACAATAGTATTCAAAGACCAAATGAGCAATACCTCTATTATGGATTGAACTGTGTCCCCCCAAAGTTTAATGTGTTGGAGGCTTGATCCCCACTGTGACAGTGTTAAGAGGATGGAAAATCTTATTATGGTAATTGAAAGGTGGGTCCTTGAAGAGATGATTAGATTGTGAGGACTATGCCCTGGTAAATGGAATAATCCATTGATGGTGTAATGGTGGTCATGAAATGATTCTGTTGAATTTAAAAAGAGAGCACGTGAGTCTCTCTCTCTCTCTGCTCCTGCCATATTTGCCATGTGATACCCTGAGTTGCTGTAGTCATCACCAGGACAAGGCCTTCACCAGATGTGTTACCTGAACTTTTGACTTCCCAGTCTCTGAAACTGTAAGAAATAAGCTCTATTCCTTTATACAGTACCTAGTTTCAGGTATTTATGTTATAAGTAACAGAAACGGACTAATACAACCCCCCAAAAAGTGTATGAGTTGTAAGAAAGCAATGAACATTCTGACCTTAAGTAATGAGGAAAAGCTTCCCAGAGATAGAACTTTTGGGCTAGGGTATGAAGAATTAATAGGGTTTGGAAAAACATGATAAAGAATTTCTGATGCAGTTTAGCACAAGCTAACCTGAAAAACCCAGAATATAAAAAAGAAAGCAGGGTCTTGGAATGCAATGGCATTGATGCTTTTTTCACCACCCTTTGCAAGTCTCTTGATTATCCACAGTGTTGATTTCTCCAACTGCCCTTTGTCCTTAAATCTTCAGATTCTCTCTTTTGTATGAGATTAGACAGAATAGATTAGAGGAATATATTCCAAGGCTCTCTAATAGTTTCTGGATGATTAATCTTCACAGAAATAACCTCACAGATAAACAATTAGGATTACAATACAGCCTCTATTCTAGTTTACATAACAGAAAACTGAATGTCATTTGCATACACATTAAACCAGGTGAGTAAACTTTTTTGTTTTTACTACGTTTTCATTTCATCTGATGTTATAAGCAGCTTATCTCCTTTCCTAAAACTTCTAGTGCTCTATTGCTGTCCTCAACGCTATAAGGTCTGCCATATTCTCCATCCTCCTCTCCATACTCTTTGACTTTCTGAATGGCATAACCATCTGCTCGAACAGGAAATAAAGTCTTGTCACTGCAAAACAAAACTTTTAACAAAAAACATTTAGGACCTTTTGTATGAGTTAACATACAATAGGTTTCCTCGGAAGAATTCACGGAGATTCTTTAAGGTTGGGTGGTTTCATCTATAAATTTTCCTTAGGCAGGCAAAGACAACATCTGAGGGCGCTCGGTCAATATTTAACGGCTTCATCATCGTCACCCAGACACAAAGACATAATCAGTGCCCCCTTAGTTCTACTTTCACTAGAAAGGCTCCAGTAACCCGACTCCCGGGTTCAATGCCCTCGAGTGGCCCGCACAGGATCTGCTGAACCTTTTCGACCGGGGACATTAGCCGAATGAGCCCTGGGTACCAGGATCCCTTGGCTAGCCTCACATGGCCACGGGGACGCTTGCTGAGGCGGTGGGCGGCCTCGAACTCCCGCCTGCTCATTGACAACAACGCGCCTGCCGAGACTAACGGCTGCAAGGCTCAGGGCGGACTGGAGCTCGCCTCCTAGCGCGTCCCCAGCCGGGCGGGCTTCCGGCTGCGGCTCGCGTCCCGTCCCATCCAACCCTCGCCGCTGTCGCAACGGCCCGCGGTTCAGAGAGCACGGAGGAGGCGGTGAGGGCGGCTAACGCTGCACCCCCAGCTGCAAGCCAAGGGAACTCGCTTCCAACTCCGGGTCCCGGGCAGCCCCAACAATCCTTCCAGGACGGCGCCGAACCCGACTCCCAATCCTTCCGACACGCTTACCGTGGCTCACCGCGCACACGCCCCGTCGAAGGCGGCTCTCCGAGCCTCTCGCGAGACAGTGCGCGGTGGTACCTCCTTCCTTCCAGCTTCTTTCTCTCTCCGCCCCCAGAGTGACTAGGCGGTTTCCTCCGGAGGGCGGGAACCTTGGACGTGGCGGGGCCGGGTCAGCCAGGGTGCTGGGCCCGGGGCCCTCTGCTCAGTCTTCCTGCAGGCTGGCCCTCCGCGCCGCTGTCAAGCCCGGGACAGCCCCAGCCCGAGCGGCATTAGGGGCGGGGCGCAGGCGGCGAGGCGCTGGACCTCCGGGTGGGCGCGCGCCACACCTGCGCGGGGCGGGGGCGGAAGGGTGCGCACGCGCGCTGCTCGGCGGGCGGGCGGTGTGGACGTTTCGCTGCGGAACTGGCGGGCTGGGCGCGCTCGCTCCGAGTGGCGTAATCTCCCAGCCCTTCTGCGTCTCCTTCACTCCGCCTCAGTTTGGGGCGGGTCTGGAGAATGGCTTCGGAGATGGAGTCGTCGTTGGAGGCAAGCTTCATGTCCAGCGGTGCGGTGTCAGGGGCCTCAGGGTTTCTGCCTCCGGCCCGCTCCCGCATCTTCAAGATAATCGTGATCGGTGACTCCAACGTGGGCAAGACGTGCCTGACCTACCGTTTCTGCGCTGGCCGCTTTCCCGACCGCACCGAGGCCACTATTGGGGTGGATTTCCGAGAACGAGCGGTGGAGATTGATGGGGAGCGCATCAAGGTGAGCGAATGAGACACTGTCAGGGAGGAAGGATGCCCGGGATGACAAGTGTCCGAACCCCACTTTGGGCTCATCGTTGGCTCTGTGCAGGGTGTGCGCTCCATTTTTTTCTTACGCTGATGTGGAGATTGGAGTTGGGGGTTGGAAGAATTTCGGTATAGCAAACTTCTAAGGCAGTGTTTCTCAAACTTTAATGTGCATGCTATTTACCTGGGGATCTTGTTTTAAAAAATGCTGATTCTGATTTGGGAAGCTCCCAGATGATGGAAACGCAGCTACACTTTGAGTAGCACGAGTGTAGAGGGTATGCACTGATTCCTTAGTTGTGTCTCATGTGCTGGGAGTCAGTGAAATATGACAGAAGGAAAAGCAGAGAAATTTCTCAAGCATGGAAAATTCATTTAATAAATAATATTATTTGTTAAACATTCATTCGAGCGCTGCCCTCGATATTGTGGAAGTAAAGCCCATTGCTTTTGAGGAAGTACTGAGGGTATTTATTCTCTTGTATACAATTTTGCTATGTAGTTTCTGTATGACACTGATTTACTTAGAAAAACCTATTTTCCTGCAGAAACATTCTATATAGCATAGTTCCTACTTGGGTTGCCAAATGCACATCTCTTGATGCCACCTCAAACCCTCTCCCAATTCTTCTTTCTTCCTTTTAAATCATTAGTGTTGGTTCCTGAGACTAAGGACCCTGAGTAACAGTGAGTGAGAGTGGGGAAGGTATTAGGCCTGATTCCAGGGCTGGGGTTCTGAAGGCGGATAGGGGTATTGGAGAATGAGGATCAATGACAAGGCTGAGGCCTCCTCAGCCTAAACCTAAGACACACTTCTTTGTTGCAAACTGCCACTAAATGCCACCTGATAATACCACCCCTTAAAACAGGTGGACCCTAGGAACTGCCTTGCCTTCTTTAGGCTACTTTTTTTGCTTTGTGTTTTAAATTAGTGTTCATCTTTACCTCGGTCCCCTGGTGGGTAGGGAGGGGAGAACCTGCTCGCTTCCCTCATATCCTTGAGGCAAGAACAATTTATTTTTCAGTTCTTTAAACATTTATTTATTTTTTTACTTAAATATTTTATTTTATTTTTATTTATTAATTTTTTTAAAAAGTTTTATTTTGTCGATATACATTGTGGCTGATTATTGCTCCCCATCACCAAAACCTCCCTCCCCCCTCCCTCCCCCCCCTCCCTCCCCCCCCTCCTCCCACCGATGTCCCCTCTGTTTGCTTGTGGTATCAACTTCAAGTAATTGTGGTTGTTATATCTTCTCCCCCCCCCCCCCCCGTTTGTGTGTGTGTGTGTGTGTGTGTGTATGTGAATTTCAGTTCTTTAAACATTGCCCCTCCCGACAAAAGAGTTTTGCAGCTAATGATGATGGTAAAGAAGAAATAGGCTGGGTTCAAAGAAATCAGCCCTTCTATAGGCCCTTTTGCCTCTCAATTTTTCACTTTAATTTTTCATTGTCCCATACAGGTAGTCAGTGGTGGTCCTTTGGGTGTACTGTATTAGGAATTAAGAATGATTTGTATACATTGCAGAAGAAAAGATATAGAATAAAAATTGGGATCATTTTTTACCAGAATTAGGTTTGGCCCATGCTATGGTTTGAGTGTTTGTCCCCTCCAAAGCTCATGTTGGAACTTAATTTCCAATATGTATTTGAAAGTTGAGGACTTTAGGAAGTGACTGGATGGTAAGGCTATGCCTTCATGATTGTATTCATCTATTCATGGATTAATGGGTTAATGGTTTAATGGGTTATTGGAGAGTGGCTCTGGTGGCTTTATAAGGAGAGCAAGTGAGCACATCAAAAAGTGTTCTTGCCCAGCCCCTGTTATGTGATACCCTGCAGCACCACAGGACTCTGTAGAGCGTTCCCACCAGAAGAAGGCCATCACCAAATGTGCCCCCTGGACTTTGGACTTCCCAGCCTCCAAAACTAAGAAATAAACCTCTTTTCTTTATAAATTGCCCACTTTCAGGTATTATGTTAAAAGTAGCAGAAAATAGGCTAATACAGCCTCTGGGTGAGGAAAATCCCAGGGCTTCTGAAGTTTGAAAGGGAGTTTAGCTTGGGGGGAGCAGGAGTTCTGGAGGAAAGTGCATAGGTTTTGGAGCCTGACTGACCTGGGTTCAAATGTGAACCTGTGAAAGGGTAAGGACAGACTTAATAGGGTGACCACCTTTGCCGGAGACTTCCAGTTTCAAAACCTGGAAGTCCCAAGTCCCAGGACCCCTCTCAATCTTGGGCACCCTGGGCCTCATAGAGTCTGTTTTCTCTTCTGAAAAAATTGGGATCATAATACTTTATCAGGCTGGTAGGAGGATTTGATGAGAACATACACCTGGTTCACAGTTGGTACTTTAAGGTTTTTTGCCTTCCCTGGTGGCTTAACATTATTTTTCCTCTGGCACCATTAGTTCTATAGCTGTGTACCCAAAGAAGGAAGTAGTTAGAGAAGGGTATAAGTAGGCAGCTAAAGGGGAGAGAAATTCCCCCCAAAATTGGAGCAGGAAATGTAAAAGGTAGAGAGAAGGGGGCAGGGGAGGAATTTGGGATTCAAGGACCCTCTTATCTGTTCCTAGGTTGCTGTTCATATTTAAAGATCACAGATGAATCAGGTGCAAATTTAAGAGATACTAATATTGAAAAAAAATATAAAGCATGTCTAGTGTATAAAGTCAAATAGTTAACTGCTGGGATGAGTGCTGATAGTGATAAGTTATCCAGAACCACAGGTGTGATGAACCTGGGAGCGCAGGGTTGATCCCTCTGGTTGAGAAGAGTAAGGAGAAAACATTTTTTCTGGGATTATTCCTCCTTAGTTTTAGCCTAACATCTTATGTTGATGGGAACCTGGGCATGGAGATTCTTTTTCTTCTAAGGCCCTAGTCATTCATCTTTGCCACCAACGAAAAGACTTGAGAGAGATTTTTATTGAGATTGAGCTATAGTAATGTTCTGAGATTTCTGTAATAGAAAAAGATATAGCTATGTTGGAAATTAAAAAAACAGAAAACTTTATTATTTTAGTGTCCTTTATTTTTTAAACTGAAAAGTGATACAGAAGAGCTTTATTCCATGTGCTGCTGCTGCTGCTTTTCTGTTAACCTGTAATATATCTTAAGAGCTGCAGAAATGGAAAATTGTGAGTCTGATCTGAAATGACATTTCTTCTAATTTTTTATCTTAAACTTGGGAAGTATTTTGTTCTTTTTCTAATAAAATGACGTTTCACACATTATTTGTTTGATAATGAGATACTGTGTTAAATGTTTTTATAATTGTGAACTGGAAAATGTTCAGAGAGCAGCATGACTTACAGTAGTGCCCTTTCATGATCAGTTAAATGTTTTATGAAATAAATATAAGAAAGTCTGTATTTGCTAATCAGTTCCTAAGCACTGTATATGTACAATTGAAAGGAAAATCTTGTTTGCAGAATTTTAGAAGTTGAATAAAGTTATAAAATTAATTCCTTAAATAAAAATACATTTGACTTTTAAATTGAGACTTCCAACTCTAATCCCTACGCTCTTTCCTTGTATCACCATCATAGCTAGCTATATTCCTTTCACACAGTCACTTTACAGTGGCAGACACCCCAATAGAATCATTAAAACCTAGTGTTGACTTAATTCAACTTCCCATTAGGGGTCAGCAGTTCCTACTTGAACATTTCAATAGCTTACTAATTTGTAGAGGTAGAAATGAAATTTTGCCATGTCAAATGCAAGATGTTAACATTAACTAAAGGAAAATAATCAGGACCTCTGTCCACATTGATAAATCAAATATTTAATGAGTAATTGCTGGAAAGAAGGCATTTTGTTAAGCACAAGGAATTGCAATATACAGTGTATCAATTGGCAAACTATGCTCAAGAGCCAAAAATGGTCTGCTGCCTGTTTTTATATGGCCTGCAATGGTTGGGGAAAAATGATAAGAATAATATCTCATGACACATGAAAATCCTATGAAATTCAAAATTCACCTGAGTTATCCTGATGTCCTCCTCTCATCCTTGTGATCTTGCCCCTCTCCATTGTTCTCTAAATCCAGTTGGTCTTCTACCTGTATAATTTTTTTTGTCATTCTGTCCTCAAACTAGTTGTTTTTTTAAAAAAATCTCTTTCAACTGTGGCATCAGATCAATTGATCTCCCATTTACAGCCCTCAATTAATCTGTTTTGTACATTGTTGCCAAAATATGCCAGATTAGTGTTGTACTTGAGGGAGATAAATCTCCCCACCTCAGGCACCCTGTGTGGTTCTCCATCATATTACAAAGTTTCAATTTTGTTTGCTGCTGGCATGTACTGGGATCCTACCCTTTACCTTGGTGTTCTGATACCATGCTCAAACCAACTGAGCTAACCAGCCAGCCCCTAAAATTCCAATTTTTAAAATTAATAGAGCACAGTGTTATAATACCAAGGCCAGTGGTTTGGATCCCTGTATAGGCCAGCAAAAAAATTAATAAGTAAATAACATAACCCTTCCTTCATCTTGCTCCAGACTGCTTTTCTAATTTTATTTCCCATTAATTTCCTGCAAGTATCCTATAGTCCAGCCTATTATTTGCTCATCCTTATGTTTTCCTCTCACTTCACCCACTCTTTGCTTGGAATCTCCTCCCTTCCCATATTTTGCCATGTGATTCTTCCTTATTCAACTCAGTGTGTCTTTATCAAAAATCTCCCCACCTGTCCTTCTCCACTCTACTTCTTCCTTCAATGAACTCCCTTACCTTACCTTACTTGAGCCTTTAAATGATTTCTATCTCATTGTGTTACGTATGTGCCTTACCTCACAGTACATTGTTTAGGATTGTTGGGAAAATAGAATAGTTTGGTCAAGGCCCTCACCTCGGGTCCAGTTGGGTGTGGTTCAGCATCCTTTGTAAGCAAATTGTGTGTGTGTGTGGAGTTAGTGTGCATGTGCACCAATGTATCTTTTTAGTTTTGTTGCTATTCTTGTGTTCTTTAGAGAGAGAGGGAGAGAGAGAGACACAGAGAGGAGTTTGGTGAAGCAGGTGGGTGGGCATTAGCCTCACACGTCTGCCCTGTGCAGCCATGCTTTCCAACCTATGGCTCCAAGGACCTTTTGGCAGGTTACCTAGCTCATAGACCTGTGTGAAGGGGTCTGGTGACCCAGACTGGCATGTGAGAGGTCTGGTGACCCAGCCTGGCATGTGAAGGGCTTGTGACCCAGTCTGTGAATGGGCTTGAAGGGTCTGAGAGCTCCAGACCCAGCCCTAGCTCAACAATCGGCCCAGTTGGTGCAGGATTACCAGCAGGTAAAAGAGCCCAACAACTAGCATGGCTGAGTAGCTTTACAATTGGTGTCACGAACAGGAATAAGAGAGCTAGACAATTGGCGCTGTGAGCAGGATTCCAGGCCTTAGCAAAGCCAGGCAAATTGGCGTCATTGGCAGGATTATGCCACTTTGGTGTAGTCTGCGATAGGATTCTGAGCAGGTACAGGAGCGGAAAGCCCTTGGAGGAAGGGGCTGTCCTTGAGCATGTCGTGTCCGGTGGCCACTTTTCTGCTGACTGGAGCCTGGCTATTCCTCACTATTGCTGCAGACTGGTTGGGATTTGCTGCAGAAAGCAGAGGCCTTGGAAGTACAGATAAGTGTCCTGGAGGATGACGTGCAGTGACTGGCTACTCACACCAGGGAAGATGACCAACCCAGTGGTGAGTTGGGGAAAACCGTGTGTCTCCAGGCATGACCTGTTGTGCGCCGGAAATTGAGGCAGTAAATGTCCTGGAGGATGACGTGCAGTGACTGGCTACTCACACCAGGGAAGATGACCAACCCAGTGGTGAGTTGGGGAAAACCATGTGTCTCCAGGCATGACCTGTTGTGCACCAGAAATTGAGACAGTAAAGCAGCAGAAACTGGGAGAGCCCCTGGCTGCTTGGTGGCTACAGCTATGAGACCTAGGGGTGGATAGTGTAACATGCTCTAGAGACTATGTAGTAAACGCATGTTGCGTTTGTCTGAAGGCAAAATGGCTTGGAGGGTGCCACTTAAACCCGATGGCTGGCCGGGTGCCGTAAAACCCAAGAAAAAAGTGCCGCATGCAGATGGGCAGAAGACCCAAGGATGGGTGCCACTACAGAATTTCAAGTATGTTTTCACCTGGTGAAAAGTGGAAAAGTTAGTCTCCATTACTATGTGCCTGTCTCTGAGGCAGCAGCTGCAGAAAGAGCCTCAAATGTGCACAGGAGCGGGGCAGCCACTCCGTGATAGACTGGGCAAATACAGCTGTTTGAACTGTGGGCAAATGCTGCAAAAAACTGCCTGAGACTGAGTGAATAGCTGGTGTAAGCTGAGCTGATTGAAGTAATTCAAAAGCTAGGATGTAAAAGAGAAGCGGAGAGCAGAAGAAAAACACAAGGGTGAAGCAGATAAACTTGTTTTTGACTCTTTACAGGTTCACAGCTGGAAGGACTTTTGCTTTTGTTCTCAGGTGAGACTTTGGACTTTTGAGTTGGTGCTGCCACGAGCTAAAGATTTTTGGGACTGAGATGGAATGTGTAATATGTAAATGTAAGGGTAATTTATCCTCACTAAGGGAACATTGCGGAAGATTCTGAACGTGTAGATTGTATGGTGAGGACCCTGAAGGAGTGGATTGTTGGGAAAATAGAATAGCTTGGTCAGGGCCCTCGCCTCGGGTCCAGTTGGGTGTGGTTCAGCATCTTTTGTAAGCAAACTGTGTGTGTGTGTGTGGAGTTAGTGTGCATGTGCGCCAATGTATCTTTTTAGCTTTGTTGCTATTCTTGTGTTCTTTAGAGAGAGAGGGAGAGAGAGACACAGAGAGAGAGAGAGAGAGAGAAACAGAGACAGAGGAGTTTGGTGAAGTGGGAGGGCTTTGGCCTCGGGCATCTGCCCTGCACAGCCATGCTTTCCAACCTATGGCTCCAAGGACCTTTCGGTGGGTTACCTAGCTCATAGACCTGCATGAAGGGGTCTGGCGACGCAGCCTGGCATGTGAAGGGTTTGTGACTTAGTCTGTGAACGGGCTTGAGGGGTCTGGGAGCTCCAGACCCAGCCCTAGCTCAACAATCGGCCCAGTCGGTGCAGGGTTACCAGCAGGTAAAAGAGCCCGACAACTAGCATGGCCAAGTAGCTTCACAGGAACTAAGCTAGATGTTGGAAGAAGTCTATGGAGTTACCAGTCATGGATACTGCCCTGAATGTGACTGAATAAGACCTAATAAGGGAGCCACTGACTTGTGCTGGTAACTGTAAGCCTTGATCAAGAGATAAGAGTTGAATGTATGGAGGCAAAGAGATCAGTTGGTAGGCTGCTCTGGAAATCTGAATTGAGGTGATAAGGGAAGCTAATGGAAAGAAATGGTAATAAAAGAATTATTTTGAAGATAAAGCCAAAGGCTTCAGTAACTGGTTTTTGGTGGTGAGAAAGAAGAGAACTCATAGATGACTGTGGTTTTGAGTCTGGGTGACTGGAAGTAGGTAGTACCATTAGTAGAGATAAAGGGGACTATATGGAACATTGAAGGCTCTGTAACAAGTTTTGTTTTAGTCATGTGTTGAGACGGTGGTATATTCACATGAGAATATCTGATCAGCAGGCAGAAATGTGGGATTGGAGCAAAGGAGAAATAATCATGAATGTGAAGGTGAAGTTTGGAAGCATGGGTAGATGATAACAGAATGCTCAGTGTAGTCTTGAGAAAAGAGTATAAGTTTGTTTTATAGTGTGATGAAGATGATATACTGTGAATGCTGAAGCCAAATATAAATTAGACTATTTACCCTATCCATTGTTCTGTCTTGATTTTCATTAAGAGCAAATGAATGTTTATAAGCCAAAGAATATTTTATACAAAGTCATCCTATACCTTACTGTAAAAGAATTAAATTGATATTTTACCTCTTAAAATGTGGTGTTGATGGTTAGAGAGATATCAAATTACTCCTTGATTTGATTTGATTTGCATTGGAATTCAGTGAATGAGGATATAAACAGTTAGGGTACACTAAGAAGCATGTTCAAGAATTTTAACTTGTGACCCCTTAGCTCAGAAACCTTTGGAGGGGACAGGTTAGATCTGGTCTGACAGAGAGTCTGAATAGCTGGGGTTTGGTCCTGAGGCCTGCATGGTACAAGCAAGATATGGTTTTCACAGACCCAAGCCTTCCCGTTCTCTCAAGGATCCCTGGAACCATGTCAGAGCTCCTATTATTCTTCTAGCCTGATTTCAGAAGCCTGTGATTCTTGTATCACTTCTTATGAAGATGGCAACATTTGCTTGTGCACTCAGAGGTGGTGAGAAGAGATTGAATTATTTACTTCCCTGGAATCTTTAATCAGTGGTCAAGATCTCTTGCTTTGGAGTCTGTGTTAGGGCTCTATGCAAATTATTTAAGCAAAATGGGAATTAATTGTTTCACCTTACTGAAAAGCCCAGAAGAAAGTTACTCTGTCTGCTAATTCCAACAACAGTCCTGTGTGCCCATTCCTAAACTATGGTGGTGATGGGGCATGCAGTCCCCATTTGGGGACTAGGGGTTCACACGAATTGAAAGCAGGGGAGGGGTGGCTCCCCACTGAAAATGAGGTGCTCTTAACAGAAGTGGGAATGGATGTTAGGCTGGGGAAAACAATATGTGCTTACTACAGAATCAGGCAGCCCAGATTTAAATCCTGACCCTAAGACTTTCTAGTTTTGTGACCTTGTTGGGTCAATTAACTTAAGCCTAGTAAACCTAAGACACCTCATCTGCAAGACTGGGTAATTATTACTTACGGCTGCATACAATGAATGAAGTAATGCATACAAAGGACTTAGCATAGTGCCTCGAATGTACTTGGAATTTGCTAAGCCCTGTGTAAATATTATTAGTTTAGTAGTAAATGCTCATTCCTTCAAGAGAGATGGTAATAATGAGAACAAAGAAAAAAGGCAGAGAGAAGATAGGGAGAGATGATAGCTAAGGTTACTGTTCCCAAATTGTGTATATTTTTTGCTCTAAGGCAATAACTAATTTTAAGAAAAAGATGAACCCATAATGTTGTATAAATTAGCCCTGGTTTTAAGATTAAAAAAGAGTGTCTTGAAAGGCTGCATAACTGGTTCAAGGTCACACAAGTTGCTGGCAGCGCTAGGATTACAACCCAGTTTTCCCCCTCTTGGTTGTGTGTCCTTTCTCTCACTGCTTGCTGTCTCCCTTATCCCCTTCGTTATACTGTAATTAAATTCTTCATTTTAAAGAAAGTATTCCTTTCAGATAGTCACACAAAATTTGTTACTTCTTGTTAGGAAGCGAAAATTTTACTTATTTATTTATAAAACAGTTTAATTGAGCAATTATTTAATATTCATTATTAACAGTTTAATTGAGCAAAGAATGGTTCATGAATTAGCAGTACTAAGAACCAGTGGATGTTCAGAGAGCTCCCAGGAAGTTAAAATTTATTTTAAAAATTTGCCATTTGGTTCTGTATGCCAGATGTACACATTTCTACTCCACATACCAAAAGCAAAAAGAGTTATCTTGAAATGTTACTAATACTAGTTATGATGTTGATTTACAACTTAAGTTGCTAATAGGAGGTCTTATGTAGTTACCAGAAGGTCTTTTATGCATGCTTCTTAGAAGAAGAAAGAATAGAAATGTGTTTTCTGGAAGAACAGGGAAAAAGGAAATTTGATAGCTGATCAAGGAAGGAAAGATCATTTGGGTTAATACCTTTAACATTTTAGCTCAAGCAAAAAAGTAATTAAATCAGTTTAAAGTCAGGTCATTTCTCATTTTAGGTAATAAAACTACCAACAGCTTTCATGAACAATAAGAATCTACTCTTAGGATTTAACAAATAGCTGGGTTGCCATTTTTGTTGGAACTTGATATTGGAATTTAAAGTAAAGATTCATGAAGTATTAATATAAAGGAAGTATATTGTATGTTTCTTTATAATGTTTAAAATGATAGTAATACCTATATGAGCACAAAATAGCCATTTTCCCTAATATATTTAAGTATTAAGTTAGGAAAATTTCTCTGAAAATATTTCCTAATTTAACGTTTACCAGCAAAAGCATGTCACTTCCTTAGGTTCCAAAGTGTCACTCTCTCTTCTTTTTTTTACACAGTATGGACCATTCCACTCACAGCTAAACCTCAAGAGCTTTCTAGGCTATCATGGGTTTTTTTTTCCCCCTTCATCTTGTGTGTGTCTGTCCGTCTGTCTGTCTCTCTCTCGGTTAAAGTTTTCTGTAGCCTTTTATGGTCAACAGTTTTTATCAGTTCTCCCGTCCTTTCTTAGCTGAGTCTTTCACCTCTCCCTCCCGATCCCGTTGCCCTCATCTCCTCGGTGTGCAGGCCTGGAAGGCAGCAGACAGCAGGCAGCAGTAGCAGTATTTGTGTCGTAAGCCTTAATGAGAGGTAGTTATTCCGTGAGCGAAATTTTGAAGGTTCTTTTTGAATATTTCTTTGTCAATGCCTCATTAACTTACTTATTACTTTTACGGCTCTCCGATAAAATGTGATGAGTTTTTATATCATACTACTTGTTTCCTGGAAGTCTTGATATAAGAATGCATAGAGTTTGGAACTGGATGGGAAAAGGAATATTGTTGAAGTCAATCCCATCCAAAACAAACAAAGGTATCTCTTAGTGTTAAAGCTCCTCAGATCAATTGACATTTGTTGAGGACTTCCACAATTTTTTGAGGCATATCTAAATTCTGTGTAATTATTATTTTTTTAAGTTTAGTTTGTTTTTATAAAAGAAATGCATGTTTATTGTGGAAAACAGAAAAATAGAAATAAAGGGGGAAATTGCCTTAAAGACAACCATCATTAAAATTTTGGTATATTTCCTTTTTGTGTGCTTTTTATTTATTTATTTTTCACTTGTCAATATAGTTTGCTTAAAACATTATAAATTACCCTTCAACAATGAAGTGATTTTTGAATAACTGAGCTACAGGAAATGTTATTAAAAGAGAAAAAAATTCAGCTCTAGCGTCTTCGGACAGCTTTTATATGGGTCATCCAATTTATTACCAAAATATCTTTCTAAATGTTAAAGATAGAATTTGAAATTTCTTTTGTGTGTGTGTGTGTGACCGGTAAGGGGATCACAACTCTTGGCTTGGTGTCTTCTGCACCGCGCTCGGCCAGTGAGCGCACCGGCCATCCCTATACAGGAGCCAAACCCACGGCGGGAATGCCACTGTGCTCCCAGCGCCGCACTCTCCCGAGTGAGCCACGGGGCCGGCCCTGAAATTTCTTTTTTAATTTAAAAAATTGAGATATAACTCACATTACATAAAATTCACTCTTTAAAAATATACAGTTCAGTGGTTTTTAGTATCTTCACGAAGCTGTGCAGCAGCCATTGTCACTATCTAATTCCAGAGCATTTCATCCCTTTTGTCAAACACTGGTAACCAGTGATTTGCCTACACTGGACATTTCATGTAAATAGAATCTTAAAATCTGTGGCCTTTTATGTCTAGCTTCTTTCACTTAGCATGAGGTTTTTGAGATTTATTCCTGTTGAAGCAGTACTTCATCAGTGCTCATCCCATTTTTATGGATGAATAATGTTCCACCGTATGGATATACCACATTTTGTTTATCCATTCATCAGTTGATGATTATTTGGGTTGTTTCCACCTCTTGGCTATTATAAGTAATTCTGCTATGAACATTTGTATACAGATTTTTTTGTGAACGTGTGTTTATTACCTAGGGGTAAAATTGCTGAGTCGTATGGCAACTCTCTGTTTAAATTTTTCCCTAATAATTTATTTAGGTGAAATTCAAATAACATAAAATTACTTTAAAGTGAACAATTCAGTGTCATTTAGTACATTCACAATGTTGTGAAACCACCGGTTCTATTTAATGACAAAATATTTCCGTCACTCCAAAATAAAACTCTTCATTCATTAAATAGTTTTTCCCCCTCTCCTTTCCCCTGGCAAACACTAATCTGTATTCTGACTCTATGGATGTATCTATTTTGGATATTTTATATAAATAGAATAATATAATATGTAACTTTTTGTGTCTGGCTTCTTTCACTTAGCATGTTTTAGACGAGTGTGATGACCAATATTTCCATCTCTAATCACATTTTTAAAAATTTATTCATTCAGTGCATCTCAACTGAGCACTCACTACACATAACTACTGGCATGTTCTGAGTACTTCATATCTTAATTATCCTACTTACTTTGGGGGCCATCCACAATATCCCCTCAGTTTCCCTCTATTTTCATATCATTCTGTGAGAAGTCATCAGTTTAGGCTTCTTAATTCATACTCTGAATATCTATAAATAGTGCAGTTTTTCAGTTTAAAGTTATCTAAGCAAATCTGCCTGTAGTCGTTTCTACTGTGATCAGTATCCTCATCAGTTAACTGTTTTTTAAAGTAAACAAAGGTGAGATAATTCAGTGTTTTAATCGAATCATAACACCTGAGTTATATTTAGCTTTAGACATAATTTCACCTAGAAGACATTGGAATAGTTTTGTTGGTAGAGATGTTTAGGATAAATAAGTGATTTTCTAGCCTTTTAAAATTTTCAAGAGGGCATGGATTTTATAGAATGTATATATATATATGTAGGTTTTGGGTCTGGACCTCATAACTATTAAGATCTTTCCTAGGTCTAATATTTTATTTTAATAATGTTTTACCTTGCTGGCTGGTGTAGGGATTGAACCCTGGGTTGAATCCTGGACGTCGGTGTTATCAGTACCCATACTCTAATCTAGTAGACTAGATTAGACTGTGGCTGGCCTAGGTCTAATATTTTAAATCAAACTAGTGGAAGGTAATGAGGAGCATATAGTAACCAAGTTTACAGAAATTAAACACTTTACATTTTGTTAAAATCTGATATTTTTTCTCTTAACATTTTAAAATAAGTTTTTGAGGTATAATTTTATCCAAAAATATTTGATTCACTGAAATTCAGAAAATGCTAAATGGAAATACTTCTGACACTTGTTATGATTTAATTATGAGGTAACTAGACTAGCATCATGAAGTCTGGATTCTATAGATAACACTAAAATGACATTATATGGAAGGGAGCAATCAAATTATTACCAGTGAAGATGTACTAAACATCATGCAAAGGTGGCTAAATTTCTCAGTATGTATAATTGGAATGAAATTTTCAGTTTTCTTCTTTCTTTTAATTTATTTTCAGATCCA
Organism: Cynocephalus volans; assembly: GCF_027409185.1. NCBI lineage: Eukaryota > Metazoa > Chordata > Mammalia > Dermoptera > Cynocephalidae > Cynocephalus > Cynocephalus volans. Next base: position 123,174,848 of record NC_084468.1, read on the forward strand.
GTTATGGGACACAGCAGGACAAGAACGATTCAGAAAGAGCATGGTACAGCACTACTACAGAAACGTACATGCTGTTGTCTTTGTGTATGACATGACCAACATGGCTAGTTTTCATAGTCTACCATCTTGGATAGAGGAATGCAAACAGCATTTGCTAGCCAATGATATACCACGGATTCTCGTTGGAAATAAATGTGACTTGAGAAGTGCCATTCAGGTACCCACAGACTTGGCACAAAAATTTGCTGACACACACAGTATGCCTTTGTTTGAAACCTCTGCTAAAAACCCCAATGATAATGACCACGTGGAAGCAATATTTATGACCTTGGCCCATAAGCTTAAGAGCCACAAACCATTAATGCTTAGTCAACCCCCCGATAATGGAATTATCCTGAAGCCTGAACCAAAGCCTGCAATGACGTGCTGGTGCTAAATAACAGAATCTGTTATACTATCTAATTTTGACTAAAAAAGCACTTTTGAAGTATGACAGTGATAAGTCATAAGAGTAAATCTCAAATATAATGGATCATCCTGACACTTTACTATTTTTTATTGTCATGCTTATTTTGTATTTTGTACCTACTTAATCAAGTTTGTCACTGTGACAATACAAAGAAAAAGTTGGTTTTCAGGTGAGATTAAAAATGAAGTAAAGATAGAGTGAATCAGAACATCTTTCCCTTGATAGCCCAACGAAGGAGGCACCAAATGAGAGCATGATGGAATTTTGAGCAGTCACTTTTCAATCCCATGTTCCTGGGATTGAAAAAAAAAATATTAAGGGTTTAGTATATACCTATTGGTATGTCCTTTGAATGGGAAGTATTCTCAATAGGGTAAAAAAATGCTATTCGCCTCTTCCCAGAGCTCACTCTTTGTTTTATTAACATATTTAATTACTGGTGTATTTTAGAGCTAAGACTTTAGTTCTAGTGGGAGTAGAAGGCATAGAATGTTTTCTCGTTCTCGTTCCATAAAGAATGATTTCTCCAATAGTTCTAGATGCTTGATATTTCTGATTAAATATCAATCAGATCTATAAAAATTATTTTAAAAAGAATAATTTGAATTATTTTCTTACTAAATTCTATTAAAATATGCAAAAATGAGTCATATTTCAAGACAAATGAAGTGATATAATAAGGTGCTTTATGTTTTATTTTGGTAACTTAAACAGCGAAAAACTAATTGAAAGCATTTGAGGAGTTGTAACCTGGGGGAAAATAGGTAAGCATGGTTCCTGGCTATCACAGGAGACCTGCTCTTAGCTTTTAGTCATTTCAAGCTGTGTGTCTGGCATAGTATCTCTTGCTCTCCCCTCGCCTCCTATGACTTTAATGACTAAATGCTGATTTAACAGATCAGCTTCTGTTTGGAATTATTTGGAATTAGAGTTATGCTCTAAGGGTATAATTCTAATTGCTATGAGTTTTCATTTATTTCTGTAATGGTTTTGTGTTGTGTCAGTTTTTAAGATGTTTTAATTTTATGGTCACAACAAGCTATTCCTCCTCAGTATGAAAAATAAATTCAATATTGAAAAATATCTTGTCTATCCAATATCTTGTCTATCTCTCAGTGATGGAAAGAATATTTCGAAAAATTTTTTATCCTAAATACTTTTATTTTTAATTTAAGACTTTGCACATAGAAAATAGCAATCTCGCATACGAAGCTATTTACGTAAATGGAAAATAAGCCATGAACTTTAATTGAAGTGTGTACATTCACTAATTCTGATAGATTGCCGCCCTTGATCGTTTTAGAGGAAATTAAGCCAAAAGATGATTGTACTTACAATATTTTCAGAATGTGGAAAACCAATTAAAATATGTAATCTAATCTAGTTTAGAATTTTTGTTTAATCATTATGGTGATCCTAACTGAATAATTATAAAAACAAAGATAATTGTATTAAGTAAACCAACTGAAAGTAATAATTGCAGGAAATAATTACTCAGTTTTAAATATTAGAGTTCAAATTTGCTTTATGTTTAGGGAAATTAATCCATTTTTCTTAATCATGCTACAATTAAAAATTAAAAACCGGTTTACTTATCTAAATTAACATTGATTTGTAACTATTTTTATAGTAAAACAATGACAGCTGAGTAATTATGATGGGTGTAACAGTTTTTTAAAGAAGGGAATCTGTTTATTGCTTTTGAAAACATTTTTTAAAGTGGGGGAAGAAAGCTTATAGACTTTCCAAGCACATCTGTGTTTTTTCAGTACTGTTAAGGTTTTTTAAAAAAGGAATTTAATTTTATTTCTTCTTGTAAGAAGTTAGTAGTAAGTATCCTTTACAGTTCTGTGAAGGGATTTATTTTTTCACTTTAATATTTATTAATTTTAAAATATTTGTATCTCATAACAATTTATTGTTTTAATTTTTTGTATGTATGTTTTTATTTTTAAAAAGAACATACTTAACAGTTTAGATATATTTCAAAATATTTATAAAACACTTCATTGAACGTTGAGAAATCGCTTTTGAAATGGTAGCTGTCTATCAACTCATGAATTTTTTAAAGCACAAATGACACATTTTCTGTATGAATTTATTTTAATTATAACCTTTAGTTGAAAATATCAGACATGTTTTGGAAAAGTCTTAATCTGAGAACACCAAAGGAAATTACCCTAGAATCTAATGTAGATAGTTATTAATAACAATGCTTTATTGAAAGTAGATTGCTAATACCTGTTTTCTCATGAAATTAAACTAAAGTTAAATAATTTTGTTGTGGAATAGTGTCACTGTTACATTTCTCCCACGAGGCTCAATAAACCAGCTTTGCGAGAAGAAATTGTGTTTCGTTTCCTTTGTTTGGTTACTGGGTTGAGTATAAAACAGAACAAAGAATTCCTCCCTCCTCCCAGTTTCCAGATAATATATTTAAAAAATAAAAATTAAAAAGCCCAACCCAACCCAGATTTATTTTCCTCTATACATCTGAGGTTACCTTACACTTCAGAAAAACAACAACAACAACAAAAAAACTAAGTCTTAAAATTAGCTGATAGGGTAGCTTTTGTGTTTGTGCAGTTTAGTAATCCAATAAGTATACTTCCGTGCAGATGGCAAATACTACAAGAGTGGTTGACATCTATTTCAATGTAAAAGGATTTAGCAGAATGAATAACTATAAAAAATATGAGAAAGAGGGAAAGGAAGTCCATCTGTGGTGTAAGACTGTAATTACTGATTTAGGCTCTTTAGGAGAGGGTAGATGAGGCTTTTGGGGGCCTCTGTAGTTAATATTGCTTCCCCTGGTCAGTTTATTTCACATAAATTACTCTTGTGTTCAAACACAAAATTACATTATTCATGAAGACTGCTTTCTTAATCAGATGTTAAGACAATAAGTCAGTGATGTCTTTTTGGGGCAAATTTGCTAGAGCCTGTGTGGCAAAGGCTTATTCACGTGGTCTGTTGGAATAACTTGATTTATCGAATGTATATCAGGTACCTGCCATGTGCTCTCCAGTTGTGTTAGGCAGTGGAGTTACATAGATGAGTAAGACTCTGTCCTTGACGAATTTACAAAATAGTATAGAAACATATAGGAATTCTACAATAGAATATCATAAATTAATCAAAGAAACATACAAAGGACTTTGAGCACAGAAAATGGAACAGTCTTTTGACTTGGATTCAGGGGAGCAGTAGATCATCAAAAAGCCTCACAATGGAGGGGACATTTATGCTGCATCCTGAGGTAGGTACGTGGCATTCTCTATGTCATAGAGGGAAACGGTATCTCAGGTAAATGCACCACAAGGCTCAAGAGTGGAGTTGAATTTGGAGAGAATGGCTAATAGATGTGTGTGGGTATGTGGCAGAATGGTGGTGTGGTCAGAATATTGGGAAATGAAACTAGGAAGATAGGTTGTGTTTAAACTGCCAGGTTGCTGTATGCAGTGGGATTAGGACTGACTTGGGTGCAGATATAGAAATTCAGTATGAACCAGCCTGCAAGGGGAAGTTACTGTAAGGAATCTGACTTGTCTTAACACAAGAACGAGAATGTGTCTGGACTCATAGAAGAGCTGGGATTGACCACTCAGTGTCCTAACTCAGTGCACAACTTCATTCTCTTCTTTTATAACTGAATTTCTCCATTTTTCTGGTTCAATTGGCAGAAAACGTGGACATTGACTGCTTCTGAACTTTGATGATGCAGGCATCCAAAGGGAAATGAACTGATTGTCAGTCCTAAATTGAAATTTCTATGATGTACTGTTAATTGGCCTGGCTAGAATCAGGTACCCACCCAAGACCAACAACCAAAAAAGATAAAATAGGCAGTTTCCACATTTGGGGGAGAAGGAATTTTGGGGAAAGGGAGCAAAAAAAGATAGCTATTATAGCCACATGAAAACATTTGAATTTTACTATTTAGGCAATTGATAACTAATGAAAGCATTTAGCAAGGTAGTGAGAACGTCAGATTTATGGTGGATATTCCAGTGGCAGTGGGGAGGATATGTGGAGATGAAGTCATGGTGACAGCTTTCTGTAATAGCCTAGAAGAAAGAGCTTTAACTGGGACACCGGCAGAAGAATATAGATTTGAGATATTTCAGAGTTAAAATCCAGAGTAGTGGAAGACTGTTTAAAGTTGGTAAGGCAAAGGTCAGGAATTTAATTCCATGAGCCAGTTGGTATTCTTTTCTAGGGATACCCACTGCACTAATGCATGTGGCCAGATGTTTTTAAAATGTCTGTTTTTGGTTTTATTTTTTGCATAATTATATTGCTTTAATTTGCCTTTATCAAAAGTTTCATTCCTATGATTTGTCATTTCCATATTTGTTTTTCAAACTTTTTGAGTCAGATGAAACCTCTCATTTAAAATGATTTAACTTTTATTTTTTTAAATCAATATTACTAGCATTTATATTGTTACAAATCGTAATTATTCTTTATGCCCCTTGTCCAACCTCTCCCGTTCCCCCAATTCCTCTCCCTCTCCCCTCTAATTGCCCTAGATTTCTTCTCTCCTTCTGAAAGAATAATGGTTACTCTGTTAACTTGTTGCCTAGATGATCTGTCCAATGCTGAGAGATGTGATCAGGTCCCCCAATATTATCATAGAGCAGATGCTTCTTCTGTCACTCTGAAATGGGTTTTGTGGAAAGAGACATCCTCTTCTTTTCTTTGTCTCTGCTGGTGACTCTTCTCGTGTGAATGCACTCCAGTGGTTGGCGGACCATCTGCGTGGTGGCTGTGGAGTCTAGCTGCTTTTGCAGCAGCCATGGTTATTGTGGTGGCTGTGGTGGGCCACCGACGTGGAGGTGCTATTTTCAGCATGCTCCTTGGCACTGGCGTATGCCTGGTTGTGGGGCATGTTTGGTCCCCTTCTCCATGTCCTGGGTCCCTGGATGGGCCCTGAGGTACTGGCGCAGTGTGCGTGGTTGTGGGAGGAGGGTCCAGTCCCCTTCTTCGTGCCTCAGGTACTCAGGTGGGCCCCGAGGTGCTGGTATGTTGTGCCTGGTTGTGGGAGGGTGGTCCAGTCCCCGACTCCATACCCTGGGTCCCCGGGTGGGCCCCAAGGTGCTGGCTCAGTGTGCCTGGTTGTGGGAGGGTGGTCTGGTCCCCTTCTCCATGCCCTGGGTCCCTGGGTGGGGCCCAAGGTGTTGGTGCAGTGTGGCTGGTTGTGGGAGAGAGGTCCAGTCCCCTTCTCCTTGCCTCGGGTCCCTGGGTGGGCCCCGAGTTACTGGCGTGGTGTGCCTTGTTGTGGGAGGAGGGTCTGGTTCCTGGCTCCATGCCTCAGGTCACTGGGTGGTAACCAAGGCGCTGGCTGGGTGTGCCTGGTTGTGGGAGAGAGGTCCAGTCCCCTTCTCCATGCCCTGGGTCCCTGGGTGGGCTCTGAGTTGCTGGCATGATGTGCCTGGTTGTGGGAGAGAGGTCCAGTCCTGGACTCCATACTCCAGATCCCTGGGTGGGCCCCAAGGCACTGGCTCAGTGTGCCTGGTTGTGGGAGAGAGGTCCAGTCTCCTTCTCTATGCCCTGGGTCCCTGGGTGAGCCCCAAGATGCTGGCTCAGTGTGCCTGGTGTGGGAGAGAGGTCCGTTCCCCTTTTCCTTGCCTTGGGTCCCGGGGCAGGCCCCAAGGTGCTGGCATGGTGTGCCTGGTTGTGGGGTCCAGTCCCCTTCTCTGTGCCTTGGATCCCCGGGCTGGCCCCGAGGCACTGGCACAGTTTGCCGGGAAGTGGGAGTGGGGTCTGGTCCCCAGATCCAAGCCTCCAGTTCCCAGGCAGGCCCCAAGGTGCTGGTGGTGTGCCTGGGCCGGAACTAATTTTTTGTCCTTTGCTTCTAACACAGGGGAACTTCCTGTGGCAACCAGTAGTTGAGTGTGTGGTTGTTTAAATTGCTACTTTGCTGCTATTTCCCTAGGGAAGGCTTTTTGTGCAGCTCAGGGTTTAATGGTTGACCTTATAGGTACTTTCGGCTCTCCAGAGACCCGGTGGATCTGTGTTCTGTAGAATCTCTGATATGGGCTTGAGTTTTTTTGTCAAACTGCACCCCACGCAATTCTGCATTCCTGACCAGTCTCCTCTGAGTGGTCCTGTGCTGACTGGGGGGCAGGTTGGCTGTCCTTGCTGTGTCCCAGTATCCCCCTGGTGGGCCTGTCTCCCCCACTGCCCGTGCTGCAAACACTTCCCATGGGACAGGCCCTGCGCCGGTTCCTTTTGATGACTCACCAGCCTCTGAGTGGCTCCCCTTTCATAGCTGTTCTGGCTCCTCGCTCCTGCGTGGGTCCATCCGAATCCTATTAGCAGTCTTGCTGTCCTGGGGACCACCAAGGCCCTCTTCTCTCCTGCTGCCTCCAAGCAACTCCATCTGAAGGGCACAGCTGCAGCTTCTGCCAGCTCCTGCTCCATGTGCTCAGCAGCTCCAGCCTTAAAGCAGCTGCAGCCCAAAATGCTCAGAGCAGCTTTTTCTTTCTCTCATTGTAGTTTCTCCTGCCTTCATGAACTCCATAGGTCTCTCCTCCTCTTCCCCTGAGCTCCAGCAACCCCAGCTTGGCTGATGTTACATTTTTATAGTTGTAAATTTGGTTGATTTGTGGGAGAGAGTGACACTGCGGACCGTCTATTCCGCCATCTTGATTGGATCTCAAATGATTTAACTTTTATATCTAATACTTTTATATATTTTTCCTATTCCTTTAAGTAATTTAATTATGGAAGATTTTGTATACAGTAGTTTTCTTGGAGTTCTGGAGCATTCTTTAAATTGCTGAAACAATTTTTGTTTTGGTTGTTCATTCCATAGAATTAACAGGGTGTAGGAAGGAATTTAATTACTCCTCAACTCCTCGTTATTAATCCTTTGTTGCTGGAAATTGAGAGTTCCATGTTTCAATAAAATATGACCAGTAATAGAACTTTTTTTAAGTTAAGTTTTTATGTAGGAAATACATTCACATGGTTTAATATTTGGACCATGCACCAAAAAAGTACCATAAATGATGATTTCTCCTTCTCACTCTTTCTTCCAGCTTATCATCACAAGCAACCAGTGCTAAGAATTTGTTGTTTCCTTACATAACAACGAGATAACCAGAAGATGAATTCATATTAAAATATATATGCTTCATCATTCTCTTTTAGGCCTTGTGGAATTCCTTTAGTTGACCATAATTTGTTTAGCCTTCTATTGATAAACATTTAGGTTGTTTCCAATCTTTTGCTTTTACAAGAATTACTAAAACAAATAACCTTTTACGTAAATCCTTCCTCAAACGTATGAGTATATCCAAAGGGAAATTCCTATTAGTGACATCACTAGATAAGAGTTACGTGCATTTGTAATTTGGATTTCTGATTGCCCTTCTCAGAGGTTGCACTATCCTTTGAAGAGTGCTTGTTTCCTCACATACTCACCAGCAGTCTATTATCCAAGTTTTTGATGTTTGCAAATCAATGGTGAAAGATGGTATCTGGATGTTGTTTTAATTTGCTTTTCTCTTATTATGAGTAGAGTTGAGCATCTTTATATATTTAATGGTCATTCGTATTTTATTTCCCTTTCTTTTGAATAGTCTTCATATCACTTGTCATTTTTTTAAATTTTTGCTTTTTGGGTTTTTTTTTTTTTTTTTTTTTTTTTTTTTTGCCTTTTATTGATTTGTAGGAATACTTTATAAATTGGGGAAGTTAGCCTTTTTTTTGTGATATGAGTTTTTTACCAGTGTGTCCTTTGTAAATTGGTGTTGCTTATAATGGTTTTGCATAAAAATAATTTTAATATAGTGAAACTTAGCTGTTTTTTTTCGTGACTTCAGTTTTGTGTCAATTAGAATGACTAACCTTGTTCTGAGATAATATAAGAATTCTCACATGGTTTTTTGTAGTACTTTCATGGTTTCTTTTTTTTTTTTACATATAAAGCTTTGATCCATCTAAAATTTATTTCAATAAAAAGTATGAGATATAGATCCAACTTTTTTTTAGATACCTACGTGCCTAAACACTGTATTTTGCATAACGTATTCTTTCTCCTTGAATTTGCGATTGCAACTTGATTATTTACTAAATTCTACATGTATTGGGGCTTATTTCTGGATTTTCTATGCTTTCCATTAATCCCTTATTTACGTGTTGCATGTTTTAATAATTCTAGCTTATTGTTTTAATATCTGGTAAGGTTAATTCCAAGTTTGTGCTCCTCTTTTCCAAGATTTTCATGGTTTTTACTTATTTTTCCATTGGAACTTTAAAATCAGTTTAAGATCTAAAGTGTAATACAACAACAACAAAAAATCCTGTTAGTGTTTTCACCAGGTCTGTGCTCATTTTTGAGATTTTTAAAGAGAATCGATTTTTATGCTGTTGGGACTTCCTACTCAAGATCATGACAGCTCTTTCCATGTGTTCCAGTGTTCTTTGGTATCCCTTCGGAGGATTTTAGAGATTTTTTTTCATATATTACTCATTTCTTTGGAGGTTTATTTTTGATATTTTATCTTTGTGTTGCCCTTTAAATGCATGTCTTTAGGATTATTACGTATTTGAAGAATGCATCTCAAAACTACTGTACACATTTGGTCAAGACGGAAAAATTGGATCAGACACTCTGCACCCTTAAGCAACTAGAATTTTGGACAAAATATATGAAACACCAGTTTTTAGACACTGGACAAAAGGCATCCCAAGAATTGAAATCCAGAAAGCAGGTAAAAGAACTAAGGTAAGTTCTGCAATTGCATGAACTTATTGCCTGGGAGGCAGTTTCCAGGGTGTAGTGCAGGAGGGCAGAATCTTGACAGAACTCTGGTAGTCTTGCTGAGTTAAGAAGAACAAGATTGGAGTTTAAGGAAGCCAAGGACTGAGTAGTGGAGAAGATGGTGCTGTACAGAGAGGGAGCTTCAGAGAATTGCAGAAACATCCCACATTTTTTACTGAATATTGATTTGTGCATGTACGAGAGGAATCTACCCAATGCTCAGTGAGACTAGAACCACTGAAAAGAAGTGAAAAATGATACTCAGATCTCACACACTGCAGAAAATCATTTGCATTCCCACCAGTCAGAGTGGAAAGACTTTGTAACACTTTGGCATCAGGTGAAATCCTCAGAAATTAGCCCCTTAGTAATGGGGCTAATTTAGGACCTGCCCTAACAAAACTTAAAAGCAAACCTTGAAAGAATTGAACTACAGTCATGCATTGCTTAATGATGGGGATATGTTCTGAGAAATGCATGTTAGGTGATTTCATCATTGTGTTGTTGGAAAGATACAAAATCAATTCTTTCAGTAGCTTATTTTGCCTTCAGAACAGAACTTGCTTATTATATCAGCTTTACTGATAATCAACTGCTCATACTCCTGCTTTTGTAAACGTGCTTGCTTATCACAATGACTACTGTACTGGCTACATGAATGCTGAGAGAACAAAACTTAAAAGAACCCAGAAGAGTCCGCCTATATAATCCCTGTAAGACAAACTCGAGGCTCAGATTTTGAAGTGCTAGCTCATTTGGGCCTGCTGGCGTAATAAAATACCTGACTCTCCAACCCTCTGAGTGTCGACCACTTCTTTGTTGAAGTCCATTCCATAACAGTGTGAGAGTATATTCTAAAAACGAAAAACAATAAATTTTCCTAATGTCTACACTGGCCACTAGTTGCATGAGTGTGGGCCCTCTAATCATGTTACTAAGTGTCTGTGTGCCTCACTTTCTTCATCTGTTAAGTGGAGATTAGAATAATACCACCCCCACAAAGTTATAAAAATTAAATTACAGGTATGGATTGTGCCTGGCACTCAGCATGCACTCAGTGAGTGTTAGCTAACTGTTATTAGCTATTATTTTGCTATGGGGATGAATGGAAATCATTTAAAATGCAAGAATTCTAAAGTAGACAACAACATTTTCACCTGAGGTCAGACCTAATGTGTCAAATGCTTGGATTTCTGTCTTAAAGGTCTGAGCTACTTTTGGGAGGGTCACCCTATGGGTAAGCTAGGCACTCCTCCTCAACATATTTTGCAGTCGGTTTGATTACACAAGCATCACCACAAACACATTAGTAATGCATTGTGCTATGCATTACGATGGCTATGAAGTAACTAGGCAATAGGAATTTTTCAGCTCCATTATAATCACATGGGACCACCATCGTATATGTGGTCTGTCATTGACCAAAATGACATTATGTGGCACATGATTGTGCCAGAATGAAAATTCAATAACTATTTTAGGAATACAAAAAAAGAAAAAGAAAAAATCCAGCACTCAACAATATAAAATTTTAAATGTCCAGCATCTAATAAAAAATTACCAAGCATGCAATGAAGCAGGAAAATATGACTATAACTAGGAGAAAAAACAATTAATAGAAAAAGACTCAGAAGTGATAAAGATGATGGAACTCACAGACAAGGATGTCATGAGGCAGAAAAGCACGAGCACGAGAACATGAGAGAAATGGGAAATATAAAAGAGAAGCAAATGAGCCTTCTACAGTGCTGAAAAGAAACGAGCCGTCAAGCCATGAAAAGAAATGCATATTCCTAAGTGAAAGAGGCCAGTCTGAGAAGGCTACATACGAGTACTTCATGATTCTAGAAAAGGCATTACTATGGAGACAGTAAAAAGACTAGTGGCTGCCAGAGGGAAGGAAGAGGGGAGGCTTGAATAGGTGGAGCACAGAGGATTTTTAGGGCAATGAGACTGCAGCTTATGATACAATAATGGTAGATAATGTCATAGTACATTTGTCAAAACCCATAGAATGTACAACACCAAGAGCGAGCCCTAATTTGAACTATGGACTTTGGATGATTACAATGTGTCAGTGTAGGTTCATCAAACGTAATGGACAAACATAGTGGGGGAGACTGTGTGTGTATGTGGAGGGGCAGGTTGTCTGCACAATTTTTGTCTTCCCTCTTGCATTTGTTTCCTGGGGCTGCCATAAACTGACAAACCACAAACTGGGTGGCATAAACAACAGAAATTTATTGTCTCCCAATTCTGAAGGTTGGCAGTGTCCTCAGGGTTGGTTCCTTCTGAAGGCTGTGAGAGGAATCAATCCCCTGCTTCTCTCCTGGGTTCACAGCCTCAGGCACTCCTTGTCTCGTAGACTGTCTTCTCCCTGTATCTTCATATTGTCTTTTCTCCATCTGTTTCTGTCTCTGTGTCCTAATTTCCTTTTCTTATAAGGACACCAGTCATATTGGATTAGGGCCCATTCTAATGTCTAATTACCTCACTTTAACTTGATTACCTCTGAGTATAAATAAAGTCACATTCTGGGGTACTGATGGTTACCCCATAACTCCAACATTTCTTTTTCAGGGGGACACAGTTCAGCCCATACCTCTCTTCCTCCTTTCTTACTGAGTTTGTTTGTTATGGCCATGTCCCCCGCTAAATAACCTTTTCCCAGTCTCATTTACAGCTAGGTATGGCCATATGTCACAGTTCTGGCCAAAGAGATGTAAGCAGATGCCTGCCACGGATTTCCAGGGGAATTTTGCTTTCCTGTAAAGAAGACTGCCTTTTCTTCTCATTGCTTCCTTCTTTTCTGTCCCTGTTTGTCATGTACAAGGGAGGTTAGAGTTGGTATGGATGCCTTATCAATACAGAATGATCTGGAGATTGGCACTATGCAGCCACTGCACCAGCTTCGGCTACTTACAACATGACTTCTGGTGAAAAATAACTCATGTAAGTCGTCCTAGGAAAGTACATCTAGCTTCAAATTATTAAAATTTGTCAGTCCATGATAACATTGATGGTATACAATTTTACTACTGAATGTAAAACAATATTTGTAAATTTCTGATATGGAATCGTATAGACTAGGGATCTCTTCTAGATTGATTAAGAAGAAAAAGCCTTAGTAGAGGGTTTCGGGTAGCTTACATAATTGGAAGAATCTGGGACTAAGATTTGGTTAACTCTCCCCCCGCCTGTTTCTGTGGCTGGCTGTTATGGGGAATCTGAACCCTTTACCTTGGTGTTACAACAATGAACTCTAATCAACTGAGTGAACTGGCCAGCCCTTGAGATTGAGATTTGGATGCAACGAAGACAGGAACAGTAGCAGCTAGGAGAAATGCCCGGGTGTTGTAGTGGAAGGTCCACTGTTACCACTGCCTCTCCTCAGCACCCTTGACTCTCAGGACCTGCCACCAAATGTCCCCAAGCTGCCTCAAAAGTGCTGAAGGCCTCCAATATCATGCTGGCAAGAAGGGCCATTTTCCCTGTGACCCTCTCACTGCTCACTTCCTCCCCTGACAAATGGTAAGCCTGCTGCACAGAACCTAGACCACTTCCTGAACTCAAGCTGAGAGGAGGCCTGGGGATGACTTTTAATATTCCAGGCACTGTAAGAGGAAAGCATGCTAGAACAGGATGGAGAGGCCCCAAGTGAGCCAGTCATAGCATCTGCCACAGAGGGGGTACTAGCTTAACGCCTGTGAAAGCTTTTCACTGGCAAATACTGCTTATGCTTGTTTGCATGCATTTTTGAAGTACTTCTGTAGTGTGAACTAAGGAAAGCCTTGCTAATTAGGTGATTTGCTATTTTTTCATAAACTTCTCATGCAAATGTAAGATTAGCAACTGTTGCCGGCTTCGTGGAGTCTATTATTCCATTGTACATACAATATAGAGACTCTAGAGAGCACACATTTTTAAATTCTGAGAACAGTGGGAACTTAGTCATGTGGAGTAAACTAGGCGAGGAGGCACTCCCTCAGCCTTTGGCCTCCATCCTGTTCTCTTCTGGCTGAACACCCTTCCCCTTTAGGATCTCATCTTCAGAAGGCACTGGATTCCCAAACGCATTTCTAGAGTTCTCACTTTGCTCCTGAATTCCTGAATTTGCAGCTGTGCATGAACCATCTTTCTTTTGAGGTATCAGTGGAACACTCGAATAAACATGTCAAAAATCCAAACTCATAATCTTCCTCCTTAAACTTACTTTTCTTTTTGTATTTCCTCAGAATCCCCCAGTTCTAGTTGAGGCTTCCCCTTCCCTCATCTGCCACATCTAGTCTCCCACCTGGATCTATCTCTCCTACTGCCTGGGACCCTTGCCTTTGTTCTCTTCTTTCTGAGAGGCAGTGGCCACTGTGCACAGACTCTGGAGTCAGGCCACGTGGGGACTGAATCCCAGATGTTCTAACCCTTAAACCTCTCAATGCTTCGATTTCCTCATTTTTAAAAAGGGGCTGACGTAACTGATAGGGTGATTGTAAGGATTAAGTGAGTTAGTATATGTGTAGAATCTACTGCTGCATAACAAATTTCCCCAAAACTTAGTAGATAAAACAAAAACCATTTATTGTCTCTCACTGTTGCAGTGGGTCAGTAATGTGGGAGCGGCTGAGCTAAGCAGTTCTGGCTTGTGGTCTCTCACAAAGGCCAGGAGGGGAAGACACTCCTCTGGCATCTTTCTTTCTCTCTGTGCTGTCTCCATATGGTGGCCTCAAGGTAGCCGGGCTCCTTGTATGATGGCCGAAACACTCAGAGCAAGTCGCCCAGGATAAACCTGCAAAAGCATCCAACATAAACTGGATTCAGAAACAGATCTTTACCTTACTTTATCATGAAATGTTAAATCAACATTTTTCAAAATAATGAAGCATACTTAATCCCATGACTTTATCGCTTCTCGGCCTTTTGGCTAACATCAAGTGAATCCCATGACTTTGACTGAAAAATATTATCTGTAAAATAGGCTGCTCTGTGTGTGTGTGTGAGTGTGTGTGTGTGTGTGTGTGTTGTGTGTAAACAAACAGGCTTTTTAGGACTGTTAAGTGAAAAGAAATAAAATAAAAATTATTTAAAAAATTCTTTATTTCATATCCTCATCCTTTTAAATTTCTACTTTGTAAATGTTTCTTAATGAACTTATTGTGATCAGCACAGTTTGTGATTATAATTTTAGATGAGCCAGTGAACATGCATTGGGAGTGCTTGCTCAGACACATCTTCTGCTAAGGCTGTGTGATCTAAAGAGTTTGAAGACTATCCATATAAACACGTTGGGCGGCATCTATAAAACAGCCTTTGCAGATGGCAGGTGTCTTTTCTTCTGCTTTGTGGCTTTGTGTCTATGTGCCTCTTTGCTGTGTGGGAAGAGGCAGAGCCAGGAACCCCTGCTGAGGATTCTCACTAGACACCCTCCCCTTGCTGCATTCCTGCCTTGAGTATTACGGTGGGAAGAAGGAGCACCTGTTCTCATCAATTCTGTTAATAATAGCCTTGATTAGGTATAATAGTCTCCACATCTTTGTGGTCAGTATCTTGTATTTGAATGTCACTTGTTCCCTGCACAATCATCCTCTTACCCAAAATGTTTGCCATTTGAAGATCATTCATATTCTTAAGTGATTCCTCTTGATTCTTCAACAGTTTGGCCCCAAGGGCTTTGCAAGAGGAAAATATTCCTGACATGATGGTTGAGTCATGTTTCGTGAAAATGAGCAATTTATACCCTGCATGATGCTATGCCAATATTGCATGAAGACTTTGTTGAGGACATGTGTCTTCTGAGGGTTTTGTTGAAAGAAAGTAAAAAATAAAGTCACACTGCTTTTAACTTCTTTGCTAAGCTTAAGACAAATCTTCGTTTCTTAATTTAAAAATTGTAATGAATTTAAAATACTGAATTCCTCATTTTTTTTTCTTGCATCATGATAGCAAGCAAGGTCCAGTTCTGCCAGCTGACTCTCAGCAAGACCCCTACAAATCATGTTATAATTTTTTCTCAGCCTCAGTTTCCTCATCGGCAAAGTGGGGACAATAATAATACCTGCCTCATTTTAAGCCTTAAGACATTTATTATTAGATTGACTTATATTAATCACATCCTCTTACAAGCATAAGTAGGACTTCGTTCTACTGAAATTGATGAAGTAGTTTCTAATACATACTTCTCTGCTTTCTGTTGTATTCTGTCTTATCTCCCATCACTCCCAAATTTACTTTTATGGCCTTACAAGTTGAATGCAAATTAGATACTCTTGATGTCAGACACACTGCTAAGCAGAAATAAAACAAAAAGCCAGCAAAGTCTCCAAACTGTGTGCCTCAATCTAAAGTTTCTGACCAGTGCGGTCTTGCTCAGATTCCATCCTGCTACTTCTCAGACTGTTCCCAACCCTGGTGAGCCATTAATGCTGTGCAGGCAGAGAGCGAACATCTGTCAGAAGAAGCTTTTACCCCTCTGAGCCTCAGGACTTCTCATTTCTGTCTGGTTTTTGGAACTTGGGCAATGGACCTGCCTTAGGGAGGAAGAGGTTCTGGGTTTCAGTTTCTATTTTGAAGGCCGTGCAGTGAGCTATCTTATTTTATCTCCTGCCCTCTTTATCTATTAGCCAGCTTCTGTACTGTGCCTAGGACCAAGGAGCTTTTGGATGACCTTCGCAAATTTTTGAGACCTAAAAAAAAAAAAAAAAAAAAAGAGTTGATCCTAAAATATGAAAAAGAGATGAATAAAACAAAATTAAGAATATTTTAATTAAATGTCTACAAACTAAAAATTATGCCATTAGTAATTGATAAAATATTAATATTTGTAAAAATAGTAATTACATTTGAAAACAATTAGTGGATTAGATTATTTCCCTTCTAAAGAATTCCCAAGCATACACCATGCTGAGAAACTATAACTAATTACTATAAACTAAAACTATAACTATAACTAATTACAAATTAAATGGTATACTCACAGCTAAATCATTTCAGAGGCAAATTTTTTTTTTTTAATTTTCAGAAAAACTTTACAGTACTGTGGATGCATTTAAATATATTTGATATGATATGGAATAAGACCCTGTTTATGGACTGTATTTTCACTCTTTAAGGTGTCCTAGATGTTTTTAATTTTAATATAGTTGAATTTATTAATCATTTTTTTACTTATGGTGTGTGTTATTGTGTCTTGTTTAAGAACATTTTTCTTACTCTGAAGTAAAAAAACATGAACCATCTATATGTTATTCTAAGTGTTTTATGGCTGTCTTTAATTCACCTAGAATTGATTTTTGTATAGTATGCATCGAGGATCCAATTTTGTATTTTTTTCTGTATGAATATCTAATTGTCCTGGCATCATTTATTAAGTAGACCACTCTTTCCCTATTGATATCTAGTGACCACTCAATCATCAATAAAAGCTCCGTATGTGCATGGGTCTGTTTTGGACTATTTTATTCCGTTGATCTACTTGTCTCTTTCTAAGCCAATACTGCACATCCTTAATTTCTAGAGCTTTATATCTTTAATATTTGGTGGGGCAAGTCCCTCATGTTGCTCTTATCCACAGTCTTGGTAATTCTTGGGCCTTTGTTCTTCCACGTAAATTTCAGATTCATCTTGTCAAGTTCTATGAAAAACCCTATTGGAATTTTATAGAAATACTTTGAATTTATTAATCGACTTAGGGGAATTGACATCTTAGCAATGTTGAGTCTTCCTACCCAAGAATATGGTAAATCTTTGTATTTTCTTAGTTTTTCTTTAATGTCTTTTAATGATGTTCTATAATTTTCTTCTTAAAGGACTTGATCTCATTATTCCTAAAGACTTTATTTTTTGTTGCTTTTTAAAGTCAACTTTAAAATTTTTTATTTTCTAATTGCTTGTTGCTGATGTTTGGAAATAAATTGATTTTTATATGCTGATTTTGTATTGAAGAACCAAGTAAGACATTTACTAATTCTAATTATTTACTTATAGATTCTTTTTGGTGTTCTATATAAATAGTCATATCATCTGCAAATAATAACAGTTTTTGAATTCTTTCCAACTCCTATACATTTTTTACCTTTATCTTATTTTATTGCACTGGGGAAGATGTCCAACAGGATAGTAGAGATGACAGTTGCAGCTATGTCTTATTCTTGATCTAAAAGAGAATGCTTTAGACATTTCACCATTAAATATGATGTCTGCTGTAGGTTTTTTTTATCAAATGCTGTTTTTTTTTCCTTTTTCTCCTTAAATTTCCCCCAACCTCACACTGCTTGTTTTGAAGTTATAACTTTATTACTCTGCTCCATACTGGTCCAGGTGCTTTATATATTATCTCTTTTAATCTTCACAATAACCCTTATGAAGTAGGTATGATTGCTTCTCTTAGAGAAGTTAAGTAACTACTAAAATAACATTGCTAGAAAGAATAGAGCAATGATTTAAAGCCAGGCTTGTTTGACTTTGCAGCCACTGCTCTTCCCAGAAATCTTTGCTACCTTATCCCTGGGTTAAAATTTATACAATACAGGGAACCCTAAAGGAGATGAATCACAGCAGATGGTGATAGCACAGAGGAGGTGTGTAAAGAGAGGAAGTGAAAAGAAATGGGATTTAAATGGACAGAAAGAGCCACATCACCCCTGGCATGTGATGTTGAATTTGCAAGAAGCAGGCATTTCCTGCTTAACCAGGCCACCTTCTCCTCTAAATGTCTTCTCCTGAGACCTCCTGTGGTGTCTGTAGCTGTGGGAATCCACATAGCTATTGGTTGATGGTGGTGACATAGCATTTTCATTCTGCTCTCATCCAATCACAATTGCTCCTCTGCTTTTATTCCACCCCCCTGCCCCTACCAAGTTGGCTCTCCTGATTACCACTTCCTGGAAGTCATCCAACCATCATGCATATTCTGTGTTAACACTTGTTAACCCTGCTACACATACTTGTTTAGCCTCGCATTTCCTCTGATGACAAGTAATCAATAGGAGATGGAAATTCATAGGGAAGACTCTTATTTATTCAACAAATACTGAATGAGCATCTCCTATATTTCAGGCACCATGCAAAGAGCTAAGGATATAGCAATAAACAAGACAAAGACCGTAACCCAGTGATGATTGTATTCTAGTGGTAGCAGATAGACAACTAACAAGTAAACAAATACACAAAGTAACTGGATTGGGATAAGGGGTAACAATGAAACACACTAGGTGATAAGATAGAGGGCAAGTGGAGGAGGCTTTCTAAGATGTGATGGTCAGGGAAGGCATCTCCAACAAGGACCATGGCAGTTGAAAGCTGAAGGTGGAGAGAGAAGCCAAGCAAAGAGCTGGAGAACACCAGGCAGAGGAGTCAGCAGGTGGAAAGGTCTGGAGCCAGGAAAATGCTTGGCAAGTTTGAGGAACAGAAGGTCTGGCTGAAAAGGGAAGAACGGACTGAATGATACCGGGAGTCAGTTCATTGTAAATACTTTGGATTTTATTCTAACTGGAGTGGAAACCATTGAAAGGTCACTTTGGTTGCTGTGTGAAAAGTGGATCGGAGAGTAAGATGAAGGCAGCATGCCAGTGGAGTGTGTATTTCAGTGACTGCCTACCTCCTGTGCACAAAATCTCATTGGCCAGAACTGGGTCTGGTGGCCAGCCCTAGCTGCAAGAGATTCTTTGGATGTAAACATTTTAGACACAGGAAAGTAGGAGGAAAAATGGCTTGTGAATGGCTTTTAGGGTAACCAACTCACATTGTCTGCCACAGGTTGAGGATCCAATTTTGTATCTTTTTCCGTATGAATATCTAATTGTCTTGGCATCATTTATTAAACAGCCCAGTCTTTCTCTATTGATCTGTAATGACCACTGTATCATCAATAAAGGCTCCATATGTGCCTGGCTCTGTTTCTGGGCTATTTTATTCCATTGATCTGTTTGTCTGTTTCTGGGCTGTTGGTAGGGCAAGTGCCTCATGTCGCTCTCATCCACATTCTTCGTAATTCTTGGACCATTGTTCTTCCACCTAAATTTCAGATTCAACTTGTCAAATTCTATGAAAAACCCTGTTGGAATTTTGATTGGAATACTTTGAATTTATCAGTCAACTTAGGGGAACTGACATCTTAACAATGTTAGTCTCCTGCCCAATAATATGGTAAATCTTTCCATTTATTTAGGTTTTCTTAATGTTTTTCAATAAAGTTTTATAATTTTCTTCTTAAAGGACTCAATTTATTTTTTATTTTTATTTTTTACAAAAGAATTTTTATTAAAGAAAAATATGTCTGGTAGGTCAAATATAAAATAGGTATACAACAAATTTATATCAGATCTCTCAAAGAAGTAAAAGGACACCAAGAAAAGTGATGTGCCTTATGTCATGTTGCCCATGGTGGGAGGGCACGGTCAACACAGCCCAGGCCACGCAGTGTGGATCCTGCACTGGAACCGCAGGGCACCCTGTGGGTCACGACGGGTCCTCTGAGGTACACGGGGGTCAGCTGGGGCTCCCAGTGGTCTCCATTTGTCTCTGTGTTCTGGGCACATGCAGTGTTCTGCTCCATAAGGACTTGATTTATTTCCAAGAACTTTATTTTTGTGTTGCTTTTTAAAATCATTTAAAAATATTTTTGTTTTCTAATTGCTTATTGCTGATGGATGGAAATAAATTGATTTTTATATACTGATTTTGTATCAAGGTGAAACATTTATTAATTCTAATTATTGACTTGTAGATTCTTTTTAGTTTCTACATAAATAATCATATCTGCAAATAATAACAGTTTTTTTTCATGCTTTCTAACTCTTATACATTTTTAACCTTTATCTTGTTTTATTGAACTGGGCATGATATTCAGCACAATAGGAGCGGTGACAGCTGGGTATATGTCTTGTTCTTGATCTAAAAGGGGATGATTTAGACATTTCGCCATTAAATATGATGTCTGCTTTAGGTTTTTAATAAATACTGTTTTTTTCCATTTTCTCATTAAGTGTACCCCAACCTCACCCTACTTGTCTTGAATTTATAACTTCATTGCTCTTGTCTATAATGGGCCAGGTGCCTTCTGCATCATATCTAAAACAAGCCTGAGAAATAGGTGGGGCAATTTCTATTCAATTCACTTACAAAAGGGGAAACATCGTTAAAGAGCACAGATCTCATAGGGTATAGAGCAGGGGCTTGAGCGCAGATCTTCTGACCTCGAATTGCATGTGCTTTTTCACTACCTTTCACTACTCTGGGCCCTGCAGAGGGCTAATCCTGGTCACATAAGTCCTGGTGAGTCTGCTAGTGAACCATTCATCCAACTCTGTGTTCAATATCCAGCATATCCAAGCGAGTTTCATGACTGAACAGGCACTGGGAGGGATGCTAGGTTATTGGACCAAACTTTGGAAAGGACAGAGCTTTCTAAAGAATGAGAAGAAAAAAATAATAAATAATGTCTTCTCTTCCACTAGGAAATCCTATTCCATCAAACAGAATGATAAAGTGGGCAGCATGTACCCCAGGGAAAATGAAAGTCATTCCATTGGAGTGTGGGAAAAATATTAGAGTTCTGTGTTTGTATGGATATAGATGATATACACAGAAGTTCAGCATTATTAATATTTAGTACATGAATTGACACCGGATGTCAGACAGGCACATGCCTTACACCTGTGAGATTCTGGTATCCTGATTCTACAATGTGGAGAGGTTAACAGCAGCCTTCTCAGGGTTCATTCACTTTCACTGGATTATGACAAGGTGGGTTTACAAAGAGCCTGGTTTTTACTGTAATATTATCTTAAATGGTAAATTTTATAATCCTTTGTGATGAGTGGAAAATTTCAATGAAATTGTACTTAGAAAAACAATATTTTATAATGCTACATATATGATTTATTTAATAGATATATTTATTTATATGTTTATATATTTCATACATCACTGTAGTAGAATATGGCATTATAGATTATAGGCAGTAAGTATTCAACATAGCTATGTTTTCCCAGGTTAATGAGCAGTACCTTTCATTTGTTTTTTTGTGCATTTTTTTCTATTAGCAGTTTGGATGGAAACCTTTCCAAGTAATTATATACCATGATGTTTCTACTGTGAAAATTAAATGAAATAACTAATGGAAAGTAGCTAGTACAATGCTTGCTGCACAGTAAGCATTCAGTACATTAGAGCTATTGTTTCTCCAGAAATTTAATTAAGACAACCACAGGATGGATGGGGTGTTAATTCACCTGGCTGGCTTTTTCCTAGACATTACATCAGGAAATACTCATTACTTTGGGAGATTTTCCTCGGTTTAGTCCTTTTTCTGATCTTTAAAGGCTCAGAACCTGGATATTTTGTCTGCACACTATGAATAGCTTCACCTTTCAGGACAGTCTTATTAACCAAACTTGTAAGACCAACGTACAAAACCAGAATCCTGTGTAGTGTAGTCACAAATAATGAAGCATATTACTGTCACATGGATCGAGGAGCTGTGCTGGCTTGATCAGAGCATTTTCTCCCTGAAGGCAGATTTGGCAATCAGAGAATTGCTTGGAGAGCAGGTGCTACACTTCTCTCTGTGTCATGGAGACACAAAAGGATTACTCAAAGCAACATCAATGCATTGAGAAGCCCAGAGGGTCTGCATCCCACAGAAAATGGGAACAGCCCCCATTCAAAGTTAGCTTCTCTTTTTTATTGCAAAGACAAAGAAGTTTCACGAGAAAATTCAGTTGATTAAATCATTACAAAAGGACTCAAGGACATGGGCAGTGTTACAAAAGTTATCTAAAATCTAGCTTAAGCAATGGAAACTAGTGACATCAGTAAAATTGACAATGTGACATTCCAAAGAACAATTAGTGAAAAGCTAAGTTGGTCAAATTGGCTCATTATCTAAAGTATAACCTCTCCTTAAGCAAAAGTTACATTCCTATGATAAAATCTAAGTACAATTATCTCTAAAGTTTCTCCCAACAGACAGCTTGCTTCTAGCAAATATATTTTTTCACATCTTTTTCTTCAACAATTCTTAAAATCTCTTAACAGTATCAGTATGACAACTACCTGTTAGCTCTAAAATTATTAAAGTATACAATCCCATACCTAAGCAGTGATTAGAGTTGATCAGATGGGCTTTTGCCCTCTGGCTATAGGTCATAGCCTCCTACTCCAAGGGCTTTTGCCCCAATATATATTTACCTAAAAACCCTATCCTAAAAATCAAATGAGAATCAACATTATTTAATTAGAATTGATTAAATGGGCTTTTGCCCTCTATCTGTAGACTTTGGTCTTCTATCTGAAGGCTTTTGCCCTATACATGCATTTACCTAAAAGCCCTATTCTAAAAATCAAATGAGAATCAAGATTTTTAACCTACCACAAGCAGGGAATCAGGATGAAGGGAATTTTCACTTGTATAAATGTAACGTTTAATGATATCTGATATGTCCATTTCACAATAGGGATTAGTTGCCAACAGGCCTAGGAAATTCTAGGAGGGCAATTGTTTGGGCAGAATTAGGACAGGTAATGTTTGCCTCTGTGACACTTGTTTTCTGATAATGTTTATAGCTAACAACCTTCTGCGCTTAAAAAAATTTTTTTTTTAACTTTTATTGTGGAGATTTAAAAACATATAAAAATACACAGTATAAGATAATAAACCCAGCTTCAACCATTATCTGCACATGGCCAGTCTGGTTTTATCTATAATCCCCATCCATTTCCCCTACCTCTTGTATTATTTTAGAGAAAATGTAAAGCAACTTGATTGTTTTTTAGGATATTTTATCTAATCAAGTCCTGCTGGCTTGAGAGTTATTTATTTATTTTTTTCTTTCTCTGGTGATTTTAGGTATCTCTGCTGTAATTTTTTTTTTTTGGCAGCTGGGCTCCTGGAGAGCAATTTTTGAGTTCTCAGGGAAAGCCCATGTTTTGATAACAGTTACCATTACGATTAGGTGGGGTACATTCACTTATTTTTACCTGTTTTTGTTACTCAGGAACATCATTAGAAGCAACAGTTGTTGGACTGCACTGTAAAGCAGGAATGCCAGGTGTTCTGCCGGGGAACTTGATCTGCATATGGGATCTCCAGGAATGCAGTGATTCCAGGTGATTCTTCTACCCACTGACGTTGGAGGAGCAACTGGCCCAGAATGTTTTCAGAGATTATTAAGGGACATAGGTCTCAAGCCGGGGTGCTACAGAAAAACTGGAAAGGAGACTCTCAGAAAACCAGCTGCATTTTTCTTATGCTTTCCCCTCTTCTCTCTTCCGTTAGCTCTTACTTCTCTTTGGAAGTTTGTGAGGCTAGAATCTGATGTTCCATGTGGCTGTGTCAGGGTCATTGTTCTACAGAGTAAAGTGCATGCTCTTTGAAATAGCTGTTGACTGCTTTCAGGTTTCTGGCTGTGGGTGCTTTTAAGTACTAGATAAGTAGTGTTCCTGTACACACACATGCACACGCACACACACACACATATACACACACACAAACATGCACAGTCCTAGTGCCATAGTAGTCCTAATATATTAGTAAAGAAATTTCAAGAAATTTCTCTATTATCTCCATTCTATCCGGATAAGTTAATATCCTTTCAGGGACCAATTTAGTTGGTATGGGATGGACACGGTAATTTGCCCACTCATACGGTAAGACTGAATATAACTCCATTTTAAATTTCAAGCTCCATTTTAAGGTACTTAAGACTTTCTGCTCCAGATAGGAGCTAGATTCTAGAGTCTAGAACAAACTCAGGAAGCTACTAGTAGGTAAAGGTTGATTTAATTCTGTATACTTTGTGCATGTGATTAACTAGAAGGTAAATTCCCCTGGTGAATGATGAGTCTTTCACCACATCATGGTTGACTCATTAAAAAAAGTGATAGGTCAGAGTATAAAATTAGATTAATTTAGGACTAATGAACTCATAACTCATGCTTTGTAGACAACTGTGCTATAGCCAGATAGATATTTTAAAGAGCTGTATGACATACAAATGTTTTTTCATTTTATACGATAAACCAGCTTTGTTCAACTTAGTTCACTGCAGGCTCCAAAAGTGCTATTAGCCCTCTTGAAATCTGGGCTTATTTAAAAAATAAAAACACCCTGCAAGTCTTCATTTAGCTATTCAAAGTTCAACCTGGATGACAGGAAAGACCATCACCTGAGTTTTTGGGTTTGTTTTTAAAATGTATTGAATGATCCTTTCCAAAAAAGTTCCTTGTTTCATATCTTCATGTCAGAAACAGGAGAAGAAATCCTCACCACAAGAGGGAGCTGGACAATGAAGAAATTCATGGATTGTTTTGTAAATAAAAGAAAAGCTGGGAGAGTGCAGGTGATTTACAGTAAGACCATCAGTATTAGCAGTGGTGACATTAATTTTTACTAAGTAATTACTCCATTCTTTTAGTTGCTCAGATGAAAAATCAGAGTTTGTCCTTGATTCCTACTTCCTAATGTATGAAGCATGTCTTTTTATTTTTATAAAAAGCCAAACCAGAGTCCATACCTGCAACCACTTCCTTTATGGACCTCTTACTCTCTGTGTGACTATTACTCCAGGGCCAGGTATCAGACAACTAAAGACAGCCTCTATAGCCAGAGCCCACGAAATTATTCAAGTTAGCCAATCCTAAACTTGCTTATCCGGCTTCCCTGTTACTTCCTGCAGAAACCACAGTAAAGGCTCTTCCCACATTTTCCCCTTGATCCTTCTACCTCCTGATTGACTCTGGTGCTCCCCTGGGTGCCGCCCTCTCCATAGCATGGCATGCCCCCTCTTATTGGGAATTGTGAGTCACTGTCTTTTCAATGGCACTTGTCTTTTGATCTGTTCGCCTCACCATATCTGAATAATAATAAAATCTACAATTTAAAATGCCTAACCCCACATCTCAGCAAATTCTATTCTCTCTGCCTTTATGATACATCCCAAGTTCAACAACTTTGTCCCACCCGCCATCATCATGAGCTCTCTTCTTCCCCGAGTCCGCCACTTGCACTCCAGTTATTCTCAATGCAATAGCCAGAGTGATCCTGCTACACACCTAAGGAAGCTCTGTCACTCTTCTGTCCACATCCCTCGAATTAAAGAGCTAATAGCAATTACAACTTTACAAGCATTTTTGGAATCTGCAGTAAACTAAGTTGAACAAAGTTGGTTTGTTCTTAAAAACAAAAGTATTTTTGCTTGATTGGTTGGCTTCCTATTGCTTTCTGAGTTGAAAACAAAGTCCTTAACATGTTTTTCAGACCCCGGTAGAATTTGATTCTCTGCTGTTCCTCTGAGCACATCCCCAATCCTCCTTCCTCGCCAGCTGCCCCAGCCTCTCTGTGTTCCTCGGACATTGCACGCATACTCCCCCTCAGGCCTTGGCTCCTTGCTGCCCCTCATCAGCCTGGGATCTTTCCCCAGAATCCCCTCCCTCAGGAAGTGAGGGCTTTCCCAACCTTCCAAAAAAAAAATAGCACCCCTCCTGCCCCTGCACCCCTCTCCCCATGCTGCTCCTTCCCCTTTATTTGTCCCCTACACTTACCCTGGCACACGCAGTCATTTACAAGCTTGTATAGTCAGTTTCTCCCATCAGAATGTAAGCTCCATAAGGGCAGGGACTTTGCTTGTATTCACTGCTGATTTGTTAATGCCTGGAAGAGTGACTGCTGTGTGGTAAAGCTTAAGAAACATGTGTTGAATCGATGAAAAACCTAGAACATGGTATCAAAAAAATAAAAAGATGCCCTAGCTCAGTCACGCTCACATCAGATACCTAGAGAGTGCTTTGTATGCATCCAGTAGGATACATTTGCTGATCCTCAAAAGCCTGTCATTCAAGGGGGGGCCAGCTAGATGTTTCACTCATTAAACAATCGAGAACCTGTGGTATTAGCCTGGCATGGCCTGTCACTGTCCATCCATGTGGGGCAGGGAAGGGGGGACCACTGAGGGCAGATCTTTAGGAGTCATGCCAGGCTTTCTGGGGCAGGGGCTCTCACTGGGGACTTCTTGGAAGGAAGCAGGCTTTGGCTATGCCTGGAAAGGTGGCATCCCAGAGATGAAGGGACAAAGTTAGTGAGCCCACTTCATGGGTCAAACACTCAATCTTTTTTTTTTCCAAGTATCATTATTAGTTTACTTTTACAAATGGGGAAACTGAGGCACAAAGAAGTTATGTCACACAGTTAGAAAATGGCAGAACTGGGATTTTAACCTAAGGTGATTACGGAAGTTTTCTGAACCAGAACAATCTACCGACTCCCATGTATTCATTCTACAAGCACTTACTGGGTGCTTACTATGTGTCACTTACCGAGTGCTCAGTACAGATTAAGGATGTATTAGTGAATGAAACAGACTAAAATCTCTGTCCTTTCTAGAGGGAGGAGACAGACAATTAACAACAAGCGTAATGGATAACTAAATTCTACAGTATGTTAGAAGGCAATAAGTGGTATGATGAAAAATGAAGTGGATGCTGGGGGGAGGAGAATGTTGGAATTTAAGTGGAGTGGTCACTGAAGTCCTCCTTTCGGTAAGGGCTTGAAGGAGGCAAGAGAAGGCACTGTGTGGACATCTGGGAAAAAGACACGCCTAGGCCCTGAGAGGGGAGCCAGCCTGGCACTTCTAAAGATGACAGGGGGTGAGTGTGGCTGGAGTGGAAGAGGGAGTAGGACATGTGAACAGTCTTCTAAACCTCAAGCAACCCTGTGCAGCAGGGTTTTTCCATATTTGCTCAAGGCATAACTGAGTGAAAGCAGTCGGACTCCAGATCCCATGTCCTTTCTACTGCAAAACCCTCTCTGGTGCCACCACAGAGAGGTGGGAGGAGTGAAACCTCATCACTGAGGATTCTTTGCGTAGTGGAGGCAAGGCATGAGAGAGAAGGCAAGGGACTGAGAAGCTGTGACTGCAGCCCTGGCAGGCAGAGGGTGTGGAAGTTCTGGACCAGGACAGAAACGGTTGAGAATAAAGTTTTAGGAAGTGGGTCTGTGTGTTGCATGGATTGGACCAAGGAGGGACCGTGGTCAGGGAGATCAGTTGATTGGTTGGCTCAGTGAATGATCAAGGGAAAGGAAGACTAAGGCTATTAAAGGATGACCTTAGCCTGTGGAGAGCACGAAGGAGCTAAGGGCAGGGGAGAGGAGCACCCATGAGTGTGGTTAGGAGAGCAGCCTGGAGCCCAGCCACCTGGCTTCATCCTCTGCCTCTACCACTCCCAGCCCAGTGCCCATGATATTTAACATCTCTGTGCCTCAGTTTGTCTTTCTGTAAAATGGAGTGATAACAGTACCTATATCGTGTGGTTGTCAAGAAGACCAAATGAGTAATATGAAACATTTAAAACTGCCTTGTAAACTCTAGATAAATGTTGAACTGTCTCCACAGCCGACACTGGCAAATTCTCTAAATTGATTTGAAATAATTAAAAAAAAAAAAAAAATCCATTTCCTTATTCAAAGAGACCAACCTCCCTTCTTATCTGAAGAAAATACAAAAACAGAGCCTGATGCAGACGAGGCAGCTACTTGGGTGGCCAGCCCACCTCTCACTCTCCCCTTCTTCCCTGCTGGGAGAGCCTGGCTCTGCTCAGCCATCTGCCCTTTCCCACAGCCCCATGCTGCACTCAGATGATCGTGGTGCCCCACTGCCCTTGCAGTGATTGGGTTAGGTTTCCTCGGTGTTAGAGGCCATACAAAAGACTTTCCTTTTCATGCACTGGCTGCTGCCAAATCTGACTGGATGTCTGGTACTGGGATAGCCGTGTTGTAACAGCAGGTGAGCCGGCCCCTGAGGGCAAAGCTGACAAGCTAAGTGCAGGGCAGAAAGACAGAAAGAACATGGTTGAGCTGCCACATTCACCACCCCCAGGGTCACTCAACACTTCTTCTTATGTGAAGTAGTAAACCCTTCTCACTATTGAATCCATATTGAGTTGGGTTATGTTTCTTGAAGCTGGAAGCATTCTGATACTTGCAGAAATAAAAATTTCATGGCTATCTAGATGGATTCATTAATCCTTTCCTATGTACACTATAATTGAAGCTCTAGATTCAAAACCCTGGCTTTTGGTTTTCATGAAGAAATAAAATTTTAGGAGAAAAACATTTACCAGGGGAGTTAGCATTATCTTCTTATATGAAAAGTAATAGTTGTTTTCTGAAATACTTTTGGGGCAAAACCTTATTGAACAACCCCAAATCAGTCAGATGCTGAATTAAAAGATGACTGCTGAAATAATTTCATATTTAATATGAACTAGCAGGCTGAATGATTCAGAATATTCAAACCCAAAAGCAGATATTTGTAAGAAGTTTATGTGGGATGATTACTGAGAATAACATAATTTGGTCTTGATCTTCTTCACATTACCTTATTCTATAAACAACCTTGGGTCCACACCAATCATTTTAACCCATAAAAGTTGTCTGATCCTTCACTTTGAGAGTTTAGCTTCTTAGACTCACCTCAGTTTGTATTAAACTTTTGATCCCACACCTGTATCCCCCACAAGGACGAAGAATATTAATAGTATGATCTGATCCATGTTAGTGGGTGAAACCCTGCCTTAAAGATCCAGCATATGTATCTTTAATGTTGTAGGGGAGGGTTTGGGAATGCTGACTGGGATTTGAGTAGGAATAAGAGATTCCTGCATTTCTGAGCTCCAACTCATCTTAAGATCACCAAAATCTACCACGACATCTAACAAAGTTTCTATATCTTCTTTAAACCATGAGTTGAAGATTTCTGTTTTTCAGATCTCTTCCCTGATCATCTCATTTGCATTCAATTCCCTTAACATTTATGTATTCAATCAGACACTTTCAGTTGACATGGGTAATTGTTCATAGGTGTATGTGAAGTTAAACAAATACATACCAACCTCCTAAACTTACTATACTTCTCCTCAGCTCTTACTATAATGCTTTGAAAATGGTAAATGGCTAATAATATTTTTAAACAACTTAAAATGTAAAGTTTGCTTAGTAATTTAAATATACAGGTAGACATGTCATTAAAAAAACGTTTTGGTACTGCTTTTCTGTCACAGAAAACCAAAGAAAGAAGATGACAAATGATTGTATATTTTGTTTAATACTTGCATTGTTCCTATAGCATAATTATAGCAATCTTTAAATTTACTTTTCATTACAAATATTTGTCAAGTTTTGTTTCAGAAACATTTTTCCTACTCTCTTGCACATGCACCCAGACACACTACAAAAAACTCATTCATAACACAGTAAGGGCAAACATTATTCATGTAAACATCTTTCATTAATTTCCCATAATTTAAAAAAAAATCATAGAATTATAGATATTGAATAAGGCTCATAGATTAAGATCAAATTCCACAAAAGACCAAAGATGCTCATTAACTTTGATGGGGTTAACTTTTGGTTGCAATAAACGCTGAAAGCAAACCCCTGGCTTCTACTCCTTAAACATACCTCACAACCTAATAAATGCATTTCAGGATAAAAAGAGAACATAGAAAACCCAGGAGGAAAAACTTTTGAAGCAGGGAGCTCAGAATCATGGTCATAACTTTCTTATATGGTAAGCAGGCATTACATAGTCCCTGTAGTTTCCTAATACATGAATCAAGATTAATTATAGTAACCCAAAATATAACCAAGTAGCTATGTTAAGATACATTGGCATGTGTGTTCATATTGCTAGTATACACAGTGAAAATTTGTCATAATATTTTTTCATTTCATTATATCCAGGACCAAAGTTAAAAAAATAAAACCCCAAAAAAACCACTCAAGTTGAATATCCTTATAAAGGAGTTTTTTCAATAACATAAGAGTCAGGAGAGTTGGGAGGTATGTCCTAGGGACGTGCGTGACTGGTCTTGATATTAAAGCGACTTCTAACAACTGTGTGTCAAGTCACAGAGGAAGCAAGGATTTTCGTTATCCGAGGACGTCTCTCTCTCTGGTTGGAAGTTTGGTGCTGGGGTGCATAGTCTTTTCCAGAGCTGAGACAGGAAATGCACTGTGCTGAGAAATGGGCCCCTTGCCAGCTGCTCCCTCCTGCCTTCCTCTCTCGAGGTGGAGGTCAGAAGGCAGAGGTTGCTGGCAAAACCGTGAAGTCCCACCCTGGGGTCTGAACCCCAACTCCACTGAGGGCAGCCTCCCTGACAGGTGTGACTAGGCAGTAAGGGTGGCGGTTGATGGCGGCCAGGGAACCCAGTTCTGAGGTTCCCATGGCCAAGTCTGGCTTCTAATTCTGCTGCCCTGCAAAGAAATTGTGCTCCAGGTAACTGCACCGGTGTCTCTAATGCCTCTGATTCACTCTCGGGCTCCTCAGAGGCCCGTAGTGATATCACTAAAAGGTGAACACACCTCTGTTAGCACCTAACTTACCACCAGGAAGCGGCTGAGGCACTGGGGAAACCTACAATCTCTCTCCACATCAGATGCAACGACGCAGGGGAAGTTGCCATGAGTCAGAGTCATCTGTAGGCTTTTGATTTTTAAAAATTAAAATTGACCTGCATTACATCTCAATAGACTCAGATAATTCTCACCAAAATTTCTGTGATGTGTTTAAATAGCACTGGAATAATTCAACTTCATTTAAATAGATTCATTCTACCATGAAAATATTTCATACAAACATCTATTTACATACAAACACATTAAAATTTGTGAAAAGGGTTTCCACCCCATGGTTGTATGGCTTGAGATAGTTTCATTGCTTTGAATATGTATGCACACATTTGGCAAAAGAAAACTATTAAAATTTAGTATTTTAAAAACAAAGTGACACCGAGGCTCCAAATTCCTGAAGGGAAGAATCAAAAGAACAACCTATCAAGGTACCTCGAGGGGATGTAATTTAATATATTTTGTGAACCTTTGATCTGTGGCAAATAAATAATACATACAACTACCAGTCCTGCAACAGTTTTGCTTGTTTTTCTAAAACAAAAGATGTCTGGATTCTAAATCACTACTCTTAAGACAGAAACTTGAGGCAACTGTTTTAAAACAAAGCAAAACAAATTCTACCTCTACCTTCTTGGAAGAGTTTAAATGCATTTTGCAGTGAGTGATTTAAATATTTATTTATTAAATGAAAGTTACTAAAAGTGCCACATAACTGTCTCACTGAGAAGACAACCCTTTAATTCACTGTTCACAATCGATGCAATTTTAAGTTACAGTTAAATGTTGCAGATGGTTACATTTGGCCTCATTGGCCTTTTCGGGTTGTTGGTGATAAGGAAATAGTTTTTCAAGTGTGAAGAGCCCCCATAGGGCAAATAGGTTTCACTATAGTCTCCCAGACAGGTTCAAAGAAGTCTTGAAAAACTAATTTCCTTCTTAGTTTCTCAGGGAGACCAGGGATGAAGCAGGTTAAAATAAGAATAGGTACTGCAAAACTCAAGTCCTCCTCTCCTGCTGCTATTTAATCTCATCATTCCTTTTTGTCAGATATTCAGTCCTTCTGGTTGTTTTTGTTAGTCCATTCAAATGTCCATTTGGGGACATGCTTCTACAGATTAGTTCGTATTCCTAACTCTAACACAAGATAATATTTTGTCATAGAAAATATGCTAAGGAAAGATCTAGTCATGCAGGAGCTGGACTGAGATAGCTCTGAGTGATCTGCTCGAGGCCAGGGTGTCATGCACACGCAGGGCTCCAGCTGGTTCTCAGGAGAGCAAAAAGCTATTTCTTTATTCCCCACCACATGGAATCTTCCACATTTCTGTGGTGATTATGATGCTGATGAAATGACCAGATTCGGCTGCTTCCTAACATAGTTCCTTCCACAGCGGATGTAAGGTAGAAAAATACATTCTAAGGCTTTTCCACTTGCACTTTGATGCAAACAAGGGACAAACCCTTACTTCCTCAACAGTTAATTGCTAGGGGATCCTCAGGCCCCTTGACTTCTTTCCCTATGTACAGAACACAGCCAATCTCAAGCCCCTCTCCAGTTCCAACCTGGGACAAAGCCTTACATTTGGGAATGTGTGTGTGTGAGGGGAGAGGTGGTGGGGGAGCAGGCGACACAGAGCCAGACAAAGACATGAGCAAACGGAGAGAGGCATACACAGAGGGCAAGACATAGGTGGGGAGGGTCCGATAGGTGCACACAGAGAGCCAGAGGGAGAGACTTGAAAGAAAGGACAGCAGTTCAGAACATGGAGACTTCAGAGCTGGACAGATTGGCTGGGGCTGTGGGTACACATGGACACCCAGGCATTTTCGCACATGTAGAGTGAAAGGAGGAAGAGACATGGCAGGAGAAAGAAGAGACTGAAGACACGGGAAGTAGGAAGAGACTTAGGGAGAAAGACAGAGGCTCAGCTTGGGTGTGTTGCTTCTTCTGAGAGTTGGAAGGTCACAGACACTGCTGGGTTTTATGCTCATAGTGTTATCATTCGATATCTAATTTGAAGAACTGATTAGCTGGTTAATCACTACTTACACCTCTTCAATCCTTTTTTATCCAAAACATTTTTTAAAAATTCTATTTGAATGGGATAATTAGAGCAGGATAATTCCTTAGGACCGAACTTCTACTCCACTGTAGCCATGACCAGGACAGTATCACCCTCAGTAATGAAAATCGTTCAGAGCATAGCACATCGGGGGTGTAACCTGCTATCTGCTGCCTGGCCTCACTCCCTGACCTGGCTCCACAATCCAACTGACTGCGGGTCATGAAGACACTCACCTTGGGATACATTTACACTAAAGCACCTATCAGAATAAAAGTCCAGAGATCCCGCCCATCTGTCACAGTTTACAGAGTGGTCTCTTTCTACAGAATAGAAGTGATCCTATCCTGGTGCCTTTTTTCTAAAAAAACTCTATTCAGTTCCTTTTGTGGGAGATCTTTCTGGAAGTCCCAAAAACTTCCTCTCATGTGTGAACCATCAGTTTAAGCTTTCAAACAAAGATTTAACTGGACCTCCCTGAAACCATAGCCACAGAGCAGCCAGGTGCTCCATGAAGCCATGCCTTGCAAAGAGGGAAGGGTGGCTCTGCCATGGTCTTGAGGGCTGAATGCTGTGCCCAGGGGGCGCCTGATCTGAAAGTTCTGAGCAACCCTGGATCAAGCACTTTTGAAGTCTTTGCAAGAGCAGTGTGTAACTGACAAGAAATAGCAAACTTCCTTCTGCCCATTTCCTTATTTTTCTCTCACTCCCAGCAAGCCTCTAATCAGCTAGATCTCAGGCTCTGTTACAGCTTAGAAGGCTTTAGCTTTCAAGACCAAACAGGTGCCACTGCTCACAGCTGCAGGTCAGAGCAACTGCTGCTCTCCAGACCTTCTGGCTACCTCATCAAGATGGCTAAAGAAGACATGGCTATTGCATGTGGTGAGGATGCTTATAAAAAACCAAAACTCTCAGGACTCACTCAGAGCAATCCCAGTTATGTTACAAATCTAATTAATCTAAACTAAAAAATGGATTTTCTCCTTATTTCTGCAGTTGTGATTACATATGGCTTGCAATACGGCTGAAATGCTGTTGATATTGTTGCTTTAAAACTATACAGGTGTTAACTCAGTTTACAGTGCTTTGAAGCAGGCAAGTGCTTTGAAATTACAATGATGAAGAGATTTAGCGTTAATGTTTGAATTGTACCTAGTGATCGGTGTGTCTGCCTTAATAGTATTGATTTTTAAAAAAATTCTGAATTCTGTTAGAATTCATTTGCTATTTGACTTTTGAATTCAATGCGCTGTGCCACAAGCCAGACTGCACTATGTACATGTAATGTGTACCCAAGGAGAAAAAATTATTAGCACTATTGAAGATATTGCAAAATTGCCACAGTTACTGCTTAGAAATACTAATTTTCCTCTCTTCTTTCTTAAAGTATATATTACAACTCTTCCATAACTTAATGCAAAGTAAATTCATTTCTTCTCACATCTTAAAGCAAAGATATCTTTGTTTACATGCGAGAATAATAAATCTATAATACCCTGGCCCTATGAGCCAGTACTTTATATTAGGACATATAATGAAATAATGATATAGAAAGAACCAGAGAGACCTACACATTGCCACTGATGCAAAATCCATTTGGAATTTTTCTCTTGTAAAGGATATCTAAGATAGGGAATAGGACTGAGGGGAAAAATGGCTCAAAAAGCGGGCTTCTGTTCACTAACAGAAAAAAGAAAGCCATTCTATTGCAAGATACAGATCAAAGGTTAAAAGGCAAATTATACTACATTTAGAGAATAAAGATGTAGTAATTCTCTACCCTTGATATGGCACAGATGCAAGTGTGATAACACAGTTTGCACTGGCCATAGGAAAAAAACACCATGGAAAAACCACTGACTAAAAATGACTGAAAAACCCCATTTCCCTTTTTCAGTCTAATCATTTGGCATCTCTGAGTGTGGTTCAAATTTAGACTTGAACCACCAAAGAATATCATGCTGTCTTATGTCAAATGCTCGACACTACCTCTCAGTAGGACATCGTTGCAAGGCTAGCTAATTTTAAATCTGGTATGAGTAATACAGTCAAACCTAGTTAGTATGCAAGAAAGTCGTTGCTAACGCAGGGTGAGAGGATGTGATGTCACAGCATGAGCCGTCCCTGGTTGTCCCGTTGCCGGATAAACGTAGTGCATAGATCCAAATTTCTATTCCAGGTCTCTGAAGCCCAGGGCTGGGCCTTCACTTCTGCTGGGTGGCTTGAAAGGCCTTCAGCTCCACCTGGTACCACTCAGGCGCTTCAGGCCCACTCTTCCCCGGGGGGCTGTGGTCATAGCCGTAGGCAACGGTGAGCTCCTCATTGGCCTCCACAGCTTGCAGGGTGCGGATGCATTTGATGGGCCCAAAGCGGGGGTGGACAAACCTGAACATCAAGATGCACACCGTCATTTCTGGGCCAGACCGGGAAGTTAGAAGCACAGGCTAGCAAAGGGGCTGCTGCAGGAATCACCCCTGTGTGCTTTTCCCCTCCCCTGGACACCACTGGCAGCTACTCAAGGTGTGGTCCACAGATCAGCCAGCATCAGCTTCACCTGGGAGCTTGTCAGACAGGTAGCACCTCAGCCCCTCAACCCACTCCCAAGGCCTGCTGGGTTGGAATCTGCATTTTTAACAACACCTCCAGGTGACTCACTGCCATCTTAAAGTTTGAAAAGCACTGCTCTACATTCCTTTTTGAGCATATTTGGTACTTTGTATTTACGAACCAACAATCACGGTCAACACCAAAAACATGTCCTTAATGAGTAATCGGATCTAGTGCAGCCTGTCAGCATTTCAGCTCATCTGGCTGGTGGCATCAGATGACCTGGCTGTCAGACCAGAGTACTTTTGGAGTTGTAACAAAGAGCCCCATGCATTTTCAAAAGCAGAGAATTCTGTATTCCACCCTATAAATATAAACGGAGTATTATTTTCTAGCATAAAGTAGATAAAGATGTTTTTCCAGGAGGGAAGTCTAGACCTTTCTGCCAGTCTGCTTCTTTAATATTTCCCTGCAAAGCCGCCTGTGAAGGGAGCACTATCTCATCCCTGTGACAAGTCCTCTTGGAACCAGAGTGGGGTTAATGCTGTGACTATGTACATTTGCCAAAGGCCCCCGACCCCATTCACCTGTGGGGAATTCCCTGCAGAACAGACAGATAAATAAATGATAGACTTAGCTCACCTCATGGCTGCTGAAATGGATATATATAAGGGATGGCCAGAAGGAAATCAGCTCTATTTTTATATGCATCTAGACAAAACAATCTCATTCATTTATAGCTGCATTTTGAACAAATGGCAGGTGAGACACTGAGGGGGAAGGTTCCAGGCCCTATGTTAGACTGACATGTGGAGCATGATAGTACTTGGCTAGTTCCATCTATGGGTGGTGGAGAAAGGGGAGTGACTGTGGTGCTGGGACATCTTTTATGTGGAGTACAAAAGAACAACCTCTACCTCATACCAAAGGGTTCTCTATGTCTACCTACCTGGGGATCATGTTTTGTGGAAAGGACACAATGTGGGATCAGCAGATTTTGGTGTGAGTCCTGATTCCATACATTATTACTGCCTCCTCTTGGAAAGCCCACCTCATATTTCTGAATCTCACTTTCCTCGTCTGTAAAATCGTGAT
This sequence comes from Cynocephalus volans, assembly GCF_027409185.1. Taxonomy (NCBI): domain Eukaryota; kingdom Metazoa; phylum Chordata; class Mammalia; order Dermoptera; family Cynocephalidae; genus Cynocephalus; species Cynocephalus volans. The sequence goes on from NC_084468.1 coordinate 123,211,192, forward strand.
GATACTAGTAACACTTATCCTACAGGATCTTTGTGGTGACAAAATGGAGTCACATATAGAAATTACCTCACACAGTGCCTGGCACAAAGTGAGAACTCAACTAATATTGGTTACTACGTATGCGAGAGAGTATGCATGCGTGTGTGTGTGTGAGCATGTGTAAGTGTGCAAGTGCACAGAATTATCAGATTCTGCACCATCGGAAAGGAGATGCCTGGACCAGGCATTCAGGAATTCCTTATTAAAATCACAACTCTTCGTTTCAATTAAAATATTTCATTAAAAAAAAATACTCCTGAAGTGAAGCTCTGGTTAATCTTTTGGTATACTGAAAAAAATCCTGTGTAGAATTTCTGGCCTAAAACTTCTCTTATGATCCTCTTGTATTTTCATTTTCTTGTTCATTATTGTTATTTTCAGAGAGTGGAAAATAGACTGAAAAGAGAGAATTCAATTTCAGGTGTTGATTCTTGAAGGTGGCACTAAGGCCCAATGGTTAAGAGCACTTTACTGCGCCTACGAGACCTGCGTTTCCTGTATCTGGGATCTGTGATAGTAACAGTGTGGCCTCGCTGAGTTAGTGGAGGGCTGAATGAGATAATGCATGAAAAGCATTTAGCATGGTGCTGACCTCGAGTGAGTGCTCAGTAAACATTAGCTGCACGATTAGCAGTCAAACCAAACCTCTGTGCCAAGTGATTTAGCCTCTTGTCTACATGTTACCTACATTTACAGCTAGAAAGGTCTATTTGTCTATTTGCCCATTTGGCACTTTGTACCAGACTGCAGTTAAAACAGCTTACAGAAGCTGTTTTTGTTTATGTTAAAGCACACATAACAATGCCAGTGATTTTGAAAACAAATGAATGCCATGAATCAGTATCTGAATTTTATATTTGGTTATATTCAAGTAGTCTTCCCATTACCCCAAATAACTAAGATTTGGTCACATTGGGCTTACAAACAAACAAACAAAAAACTACAAACAAATGAAAACCTGCAGAGCACAGGGACTTGATTTTGCATAAATGGAACTTTCTCTTATCTCCTGTGCTCTCTTCTGGTGAGAAAAATAGTGTCCTTACAGTGAAAGCACAGAACTAGTTTGGTTTAAAGGAGAAGTCTAAGTGGCATTTATAATCGTTAGTTATCACTGCTTTAAAGGGTTGTTGTTAAGCCGTATGCAGCTTGGAACTCTGCTTTGGCCTAATTCACACTGACCATGAAGGCCTTGGGGTTAATAACAGTGTCAGTTTCATTTCACATGACACATGTCCTTTGCCATTTCTACCCACCCTTTAAACAGACGTTGTAGCTTCAGTGCTTGTTACTGACTGCCAAGGAGAGCAAGTCACTGCCAGAACAGTTTTAAGGCATCTCAGGGTTGCAAGAAGAGACATTGTTGAAGCACCTCCAAATCCTGGCAATTTTCCTACAGATTAAATGTACATGATCTGATCCTGCTTATGCTAATAAGCTAGACGACTGAGGGATTGCAAGCTCTAACTGAGCAGAAAAGCTAGCACACAGCTCCCTGGCTTCCAGAAGAACCAGTATTCTTAGGCCATGCTAAGGACAGCAGTGATGATAGAATCCCAATTGCATCCTTTAGAGAATACGCAGAGATGCTTGGCTCTGGGAAGAGAACGTGCAGGGGACACATGAAAACTACTAAAATATTTGTAGGACTACCAGGTAGAAGAGAGGTTGACATAGTGCACAGGACAGAAAGGGAGATAATTAGGGCCAAGGGCAGGATGTTACAGAGAAACCCATTTGGGCTCAATATAAAGAACACTCTAGTCATCAGAGCACAAAAGCTAATTTCATAATGTGGATTTTATCTGTCCAGACAGGTACATTTGTGGGTAATAGTAAGCTCCCCACCAATGGAGGTTTCCAAGAAGAGGTTCAATGAGCAGGAAAGGGAGGATCAAACCTCCAGAGGGTGTGGGATTATTTGAATCATTCTTTTAACAACAGCTTTGTTAATATTTAATTCATACAATTCAGTGGTTTTCAATATTTTCACCAAGTTGTATAACCATCACCTTATCTCATTTTAGAACATTTTAATCACCCCCAAATGAAACTCCATCCATACCCATTAGTAGACACTCCTCAGCCCCCTCCCCAGCCCTAGGTAACCACTAATCTGCTTTCTGTCTCTATAGATTTCCTATTTTGGACATTTCACATAAATGGAAAAATGTGGTCTTCTGGGACTGGATTCTTTCATTTAGCATAATTTTTTCAATTCTCATCCATGTGGTAGCCTATGTCAGTACTTCATTCCTTTTTACTATCAAATAATAGGGACTTTCTGATTTGACAAGTCTCTTCCAGCACTGAGACCTCATGCCTGGGCTTAGGACTTAGTTTTCCTCCGCCCTTTCACATCACAAAAGGGTTCCTAATCTTCTCTTGTGCAGAGTAATTTCAATTTTTACTATTATTTCAAATAACACAATCTTTAATTTTCTAGAATGAGAAAACTGAAGGACAAAAAAGCAGCAACAAAACAGCAACCACTATACTATTGCCACAACTTTTCTGCTCTTCGAAGCACTTTTCCATTTCTTAGCTTGCCAAGGCCAGAGAGTGGGGCTGCTTAGGTTTTGAGTTTCAAGTTATAATCCTGAGGCAAGGACCCTTGGTTATTCTGATGGAGTGGACTTTCTCTGAGCAGGATGACACCTTTTACATGACCTCCTCAGGCTCAGGGCCCTAAGGCATAGATCCACTCCAGCAACTAGGAGCCCTACTTACATATCATAGATGCAGTTTGGAGTGAAGGAGTGATTTGCCTTGTGTCCCAAGGAGGCACAGTACTTGGACACGTGGTTATAGGGTGCAGGCACATCAATGACCGTTTCTTCATCGAGGGAGAGAGTGTTCCCATTAAGGGCCCAATCCCTGTTGTCAACCTGCAGAAAACAGGAAAGTGACCATTAGAGAGCCCGTTTCTCCCAAAAGCTCAAAGGACATCAGAGATATTAACTCATCTATCCTTAAACTTCATGGTCTGAGTGTTAAGAAAGTGAAAAAACCCAAGGCATCTCTCAGCATGCTGATGGAGCAAACGACATATGTGGGCAGCACCGGGCAGCTCAACTTACGATTTACTGACTTTTCCTCACATTATATGGAAAAAAAAGGATTTAAAGTCCCTTATAAAGACGCTCCAAAAATATAACCAGATAACTTGAATTAAAAGTAGATGAAGATGAGGCAAAAGTAAAACAAAGCAAGAATGTCAAATGGAACCAGAAACGTGAGGAATACAAGAATACACTCCAGGGAAGTCCCACACCTGCGCTCAGGCGGGCCAGCAATGTCACCCGCAGACAGTCACCAAGGACCAGTGTGCTTTCCTATCTATACCAGGACTCACTGTCTACAGCACGACCATCAGGCTTCCCCTCTCCAAGCCACTCCTGACCAACGCCCTCCAGGATCTGGTGATGCCGGCGGAACAGCCTTCTGGAGCAAACAGGATCACCTTTTCATACAGAACTGTTGACTCTCAAAGTATACCGTCTCTCCTGTCTGTACATTACAATTGTGCTTTTATATGTATTTGATATTCACTCAACAGATATTCACTGAGTGTCTACCATGTACCAGACACTGTTCAAGTACAAGGGATACAGCAGTGATCAAAAGGGAAAAAAAATCCTCATGGATCTTAATACTCCAGACTGTCATGTGATACTGATATATGGCACTTGGTACCATCTACCTTATGTTGCCATTAGTTGTGTATTCTTCTTATCTCTCCAGTAGGATCTAAATTTTATGAGGGCAAGGAGGGTATCTTATTCATTTATACAATACATCATAGTGATTTTCAGCACAGAGCCCTATTTGAAACCCTACTTGAACTCTGCCATTTCTGTATTTTTGACCTTGGGCAAGGTGTAACCTCTCTAGGCTTCAGTTTCTTTACCTATAAAAGGTTCAAATAAATAATTAACATGTCAAGAATCCCAAAGTCACCTTTCATATGCTGAATTTCTTGGACTTTCTGGATTGTAGATGGAGAGGTCTGGCTATTGCATGGGGACACTGTCTGCCATCACAGCTCAGCATTAGAGCATCGCCATCTTATACCTGTGCAACTGCTTTCAATGTGTAATAACTTGACTGTTTCATGGCATTTCCCACTTATTGTTCCACAGGAATAAATGAAAATGTGAAGATGAATGTGGGATATGAACCATAAGCGTGAGTCCCACACACTTAATAAAAAGGGAGATAAGGATGGAGATCACTGGCTGTGCTAAAAGCATCAAACGTTTGCCCCATGAAGTAGGGGCCTGGCCAGTTAGCTCAGTTGGTTTGGGCGCAGTGTTATAACACCAAGGGATCAAGAGTTCAGATCCACCAGCTGCCAAGAGAAAATAAACAAAAAAAGAAATGAAGGGACAGAAATTTTAAAAAAACAACATATATGAAGTCTCTGAAATATATCAAAGATTGTGTCATACAGGTAAGAGGTGATTCTACTCCTTAACTTTCTGTTTTTAATTTTGGGGGCAATAGAACCCTACCTGAAGAGATGTAGGCTATTGTCTGGCTTTTGCAGAAATAGAAGTAGGGGGCCTTCATATAAATCACCCTGCCCAAGGTCATAAGTAATTATTGACAGAGTCCAATTTGGTCTCAATCTTTCAGGCATTGGGTACAGTCCAATACATAGCAATTACTGTCTCATTGATGGCGTCATCCCATTTTCTATAAAATAGCTGCGGAATTTTAAAAGATCATATTAAGGCTCAAAATAAAAAGGAGAAAAATATCCAATCAATTTTACAGAAAAGTCAACATGTTTGTTCCTTTATATTTCTAGTGAATACTAAAGTAAGTAAAGGGACTTTGTTTGAAACAAAGCCCTTTAACCCATCAGGTGGATTTTCCACTTCTACCCCGCTCACCTCTTGGTGTGTAATTCGGACTCCATTATAAAAAGACATTACAGTATTAGGTCCCACTGCTACCTTTGAAAACAGTCCTTCTCCAGCACTGGAAATGAGAGATTCAGCAACATAAACCCTACACAGAAAAAAGAGTTGAATAATAACTTTTTAAGTTTAATATATCATTCCTTATATCAATCACCAAAAAATCATTATGGCTACTGAATCCAAAATGTTACTTCATGAAAATCCAAAAAAGAAAGGAGGGATGAAGAGAAAGTTAAACCACAATATTTCAGCATTGGAAAATAAATAAATGGCAGCTTTATCTCTTTTAAGAGTGGTGTTCAAAATTTGCTCTCTAATAAGGTGGTTATTATTATTATATATTCATAAAGCTACTCGGTGCTTGACATAAGGCTTTTAGGATAGAATTTTATGTTTTTAGTTAATGACAATTTTTACTGTCTTACTGTACAAGTAAAACATTTTCCAAAGTTAATTAAAGCTATACCCAAGTTTGTCAATGTCAGACAGGAGAGAAAGACTGTTTTAGCTAAGCCCCAAGATGCAACTTTTACATAAAAGAGTGGCAGTTAATGAGATATAACCAATAAACACTTCCTAACAAAAGGGTTTATAGCAGGGGTTAGCTAACTATGGCCCCAAGGTCAAATCTGGCTGCTGCTCATTTTTGTAAGTAAAGGTTTTTGGAAAACAGCCATACCTATTTGTCTAGTATTGTCTATGATTGCTTTAGCATTATAGAGGCAGAGTTCTGTAATTGCAACATGGATTGTATAGGCTGCAAAGTCGAAAATATTTACTACACAGCCCTCTACAAAAAAAGTTTGCCAACCACTGGTTTGTAAAAGAGAAAACAGCACTCACTATTATGGAACTGGATTTAATGAGAGAGAATATGTTCCATCAACAACTATTTCAGTTCATTGGACCCTGATGAAATGACCCTGTAGGAACTGGTCATCTGTAACTTTTGTTATATGGATCTTATGCTTATTTCATGTATTGAAAGACTGAATTATTGCTTCCAACTCTTTATTCCTTCCCTGTGATAGAATTACACTTCCTACCACTTTGCCACGTGGCCCTGTGGGGCCTCCCTCAGAGAGGGTAGAGTATATATGCCTGTCCCCCTGGCTTAGCAGTTGGCCATATGATCTGCTTTGCCCAAAGTGACTGCTTGCTAGGTCTCATGTGTGAAGAGGTATGGCCAGTTTCTGCAGCCTCCTCCAGAGTTTTCATCATTTTCACAGAAGAATATGCCCGAGGGGGCTGTTGTTCCTTTAGCCCCAGTCTTGGAATAAAGACATGTGAAACAGACCTGAACCCCACTTGAAACCTGGAGTCCAGCCTCGTCCAGGTGGGCCTAGTTGAGCCCACTCAAAAGTGGCTGAATCTCAGCCAACCTACAGAACCATGAGTGTAATATAAAACGTTTGCTTCTGTAAACCACTGAGGGCGTTGTTATGCAGCATCATCGCAATCACGATGATGGAGAGGACTGATACATACAGTTACAGTACCGTTGTGTTTGGGGACTAACAAAGAGATGAACCTTTCCCTTTCTACCTGGGCCAGAGCCTTATGTCAAAAAAGAGGCCATTCATTAAGGCCAACCGACCAGCCCCATCAGTTAAAATGGGGAAGAGGCCCATTTCCCAGATGGGAACAGAAACTGAATGGAGGCAAGCCATGCTTACAAAGACCAAGGCAAAGAGAAAACCCACTTTGGATGGTACCCTTACTCATAGACAGACCAGCTGCTAGGAAATGAGAGGCATCCCAGGCAGGATACCAGAGAAAGCCGTACCAAGAACCGAGGGCTAGGGTTTAGCCATCACAGATGAATATGAGATGCAACAGGACTTGACATGCTGGGAGTGAGCTTATAAAATCAGAAACGTGTCATTTAGAAGCTGGAATGTTTTTGTGCTTCTATACTTTCTTTCCCTCCTGCCCTCCCTTAGTGAATAGAGAAATTGTCTTGTGTTCCAGACCCCCTTAGCTGGGCTAAGAAGAAAAGCAGATGTTCTGTGTGTGTGTAGGCCCCGCTTTAAAGTGTGTGAAATGCTCCCCTACCTCTAGGTATTTGTAGCCACAGCACAAACTGTGGCACCAGAGAACTAAGAAAGGGGACACTTGGGCAGGGCATAGCTGGCTGCCTGGCCCAACTGCTCTGTCCACCCAGAGATTTCACTCTAGGACTGACACATGGGCTGTTCTATGCTTTATGGGTGGAGAAGCTCTGTCACAGGGACAGATGAGAATAAAAATATTCTTCAGAATATATAAATATTTATTTGGAAGATGTGCCACGGAAAAGGACACTTTAATGAGGAGCTTGGTCTAAGCAGGAACCTAGCCTGAGCAGAGAGCCATAGAGGCACATTAGTTCCCACCCCTAGGGTTATTTAACCTCACATAAATAATGCAAGTAAAACCAGAAAAAAAAAATTACCTCTCCAATTCATATGGATCTGGAAGAAGAGCATTAGTAGAAATGCAAGATGACGTTGACTTATCAAAGTGGTATACTGAACCTAAAAGGCAAATGAAAGTATCAGTACAGGTACAGAGCTAAGGAAGAGCATTTAAAACATTTCTCTCTATCCATGGGACAAGGAAGAGTTAAATAACTAAAAATGTTATTCAAGTTACACCAACTAGAATGGAATCCTGCAATTTAAATCAACAGTTTTTAGATTTACTCCTCAATTTTATTTTCAGGTCTTAATGAATAGCCATCAGACATCCCTCTTTTTTTTTTTTATTGAATCATAATTGATTATACATATTTTGGGGATTCAGTGTTGACATCTGTTGATCAAATCAATATTACTAGTATGTATATTGTTACGAATTGTACTTATTCTCTATGCCCCTTGTCTAATCTCTCCCCATCCCCCTCTCCCTTCCCCTCCCACCACTGATAACCCTAGATTTCTTCTCTCCTTCTTAAAGAGTAATGGTTATTCTGTTGATTTGTTTCCTAGATGATCTGTCCAATGCTGAGAGGTGTGTTCAGTTCCCCCAATATTATTGTAGAGCAGATGCTTCTTCTGTCACTCTGGAATGGGCTTTGTGGAGAGAGACATCCTCTTCTTTGGTCTCTGCTGGTGACTCTCCTTACGTCAATGCATTCCATTGGCTGGTGGACCATCTGTGTGGTGATTCTGATGTCTAGCCACTTTTGCAGCAGCTGTGGTTACTGTGGTGGCTGTGGTGCGCCACCCATATGGAGGTGATGTTTTTGGCATGCTCCTTGGTGCTGGCAGTGTGCCTGGTTGTGGGAGGGGGGGGTCTGGTCCCCGGCTCCATACCTTGAGCCCCCAGGCAGGGCCCCGAGGTGCTGGTGGTATGCCTGGGCTGAAACTAATGTTTTGTCCTTTGCTTACTTCTAAAATGAGGGAACTTCCTGTGGAAACCAGTACTTGAGCTGTGTGGTTGAGCTAAATTGCTGCTTTGCTGCTGTTTCCCTAGGGAAGACTTTTTGTGCAACTCAGGGTTTAATGGTTGACTTTATAGGTACTTCCAGCTCTCCAGAGACCAGGTGCACCTGGGTTGTGTAGAAACTATGATCTGTGCCTGAGTCTTTTCATCAAACTGCACTCCATGCAATTCTGCATTCCCAATCAGTCTCCTCTAAGTGGTCCTGTGCTGATTGGGGGCTGGATTGGCTGTCCTTGCTGTGTCCCAGTGTTCTCCCGGTGGGCCCATCTCCCCCACCTCCCGTGCTCCAAACAGTTCTCATGGGACGGGCCCTGTGCCAGTCCCTTGCAATGACTCACCAGCCTCTGAATGGCTCCCCTTTTTCAGCTGTTCTGGCTCCTTTCTCCTATGTGGGTCCACAGGAACCTTATTAGTGGTTGTCCTGTCCTGGGGGCCACCAAGCCCTCTTCTCCCCTGCCGCCTCCAAGCAACTCCATCTGAAGGGCATAGCCTTGGCTTCTGCTGGCTCCTGCTCCATGTGCTCAGCAGCTCCAGCCTTAAAGTGGCTGTGGCATGAAATGCTGATAGCAGTTTTTTCTTTCTCTCATTGTGGCTTCTCCCCCTTCATGAACTCTGTAGGTCTCTCCTCCTCTTCCCCTGGGCTCCAGTGGCCCCAACTTGGCTGTTGTTATATTTTTATAGTTGTAAATTGGTTGATTTGTGTGAGAGAGTGACACTGGGGACCATCTATTCTGCCATCTTGACTGAAACTCTATCAGACATATCTCTTAAAAATCCCTATTTTCTCTTAAATTTTCTTTATTTAAATGATTTAAAAGATGCTTGTGTACTTAAAATTTTTAATCAAGAAAATTCTTTGTCATAAAATTTTGAGAACTCTCTGGTCAGATCAAATTGGATAATGGTTTAAAATTTTCTTCATACCAGATACAGTCTGTAGAATGCAACAACAACCCTGGCAGTTGTCCCCTTCATGGAGAATAACATTCAGCCTTATCAGAATTAACAGCGCTGCTTTTGATAAAGCATTGACAAAGTCGTCTTATTTCTATTAAGGTGGTTCTGAAGTCAATTAGTAATTTATTCCAGCAACTAAGGCATGTAACTTTCCTAGAATTATCGAGAGCTCTCTGCAAAGGATTAGCCTAAAAGAATCCTCGCAGAGCACAGTGAAGACGTATGATGCTTTGAGGGCTAATAAGTAAAGAAACACGTCTTGGGACTGGAAGGCTTACTCCTGCAAAGTAAATTATTTGGGGGACTAAGGCATCACTAATAATCCCATTAGGTAATTCCTCAGTGGTTATCAGTAGTTACCAGGTCCTCTTTCTGTTTTCTTTTTTTTTTGTACGACCAAAACCCAAATGAATACCTCAAACTAAAAGATAAAAAAATCCAAATCAGTCAGTACCTAACCTGGAAACAGATCATTTGAGTATTTCAAAGACAGAGAATTTAATTCAGAGAATTGATTATACAGGAGATGGAGGAGCTGAGAAACCAAACAGGGAGCTGTGAAGAGCCCAGAAATTGGCCAGAGGAGGAAGTTGCCACCCTAAGCTGGAGAGACAAAGGGGAAGGTGGGGTTCCCAGAGTGCTAGAGCTGGGGTAGCTGGAGATTTGGTGAGCCTTCCTGTGGGAAACGGAATCAGGAGGTAACAGGGCCACTGCTGGAGACGCTGCTTGACACAGACAGAACTTAAACATGTTCCTTCCCCCGTCTTTGTCCTCTGCCAGTGGCCTCTCTTTGGCCAAACCCAGACAAAGTCATATGCACAGGAGCCTGGGAAATGCAGTCTGCAAGGAGCAGAAACCCCCTGCAATAAAAGCAGGGCACAGAAAGGACGAGAAATGGATCTGAAAGCAAACCAGTGCTGGACCACCACATAATCCGTGAAAGGAACTTAGTCCAAAAAAGAAAAACACTTAAAAAAAAACCCCAAACATATGTGGAATGTACTCGCATGTTCTGTTGTGTGGAAATTCTCCTATGAACTTCCATCTCCTTCTTTAGACTAAAACTCATCACAAATGTACTGAGTGCCCACTACATGCAAAGCACTATTTTAGGGACCACGCAGATATAAATAGGAATAACATCTGTTCCTGATTTCAAGGAGTGTCTACCTCCTTTTCCAATGCATGCTGTCCCTTCTTCTACTCCCTTAGACATGCTCCGGGCAATCAGAACACATCCTTTACTCCTCCTCCCTTCCTCTATACTGCAATTCATTCATTTGCTCAACAAACAATTATAAGAGGTGAGCCAAGCCTTAAAGACAGAGTAGGAATTAGTCAGGGAAAGGAGTTTCTGTGTGGAGGGGTGAAGAGGTGAGAAGAAATTCTGGCCGGAGTCACAGATGAGAAAATCACCATGTACTAGGTGGAGAACTAGAAGCAGTCTGTGGTTACAAAAGCACAATGACAAAGGGCTGGTGGGAGAAGAAGCCAGCAAGGTGGCAGGCTGGGGAGTGCTTTACGCACTACGTTTCCCCCCGCCCCCAACCATTGGACCTGACAGTCACATGACCCTGTAGCCCCCAATTACTGGCTAGTCAGTGGTTCAATAACTATAACTGAAGGAAGGAGTGCAGGACAGACACAGAAGTGGCAGGACACTAGAGAACAGATCTGTGTGTAGGTTCCCTGGAGTTACCCACAGCAGCCATGGTTTCTGACCCTTCTGAGGTCCAAACTTTCAACATTTCCTTAAGTACCTGAGGCCTGCCAGAATCTTGCCAATAAAGCCTCTCCTTTCTTTTTTGCTTTAAGTTATTTTAAAGAGGGTGTTTGTTATTTGCAACCAGAAGTTATAAGAAAAATAATCATTCCCTTGAGAATTATCACTCAAAATCTGTTTCTTATTTATACCAAGAAGAATGTAATAACAACAATAAATTTCATTATGATGTTTTATGGTAGCTGCTAATATCCATATCTGATAATGAAGAAACAGGTCCTGAAGGGATAAATAACTTGCCCAAGATGATAATATAGTAAATGTTAGAGCTGAGATTCAAATTAGGTGACTCTTCAGTTTGGGCACTTATCACTAAAAATGTTGTCGCTTCTGAAGTTTTAAAATTTACATCACCAATCGGGATTCTCCCCTTCCCTGAGTCTCCTCATTTCTGAACATTATAACACTGTCTCTTCTCAGAACATAGGTCAAGAGCACAGATAGTAGAATTTGTAGTTCAAAGATTACTCCTTCCTTTTGGTTTTAATAACCTTTTCATTTTAGGATAATTTTACACATATAGAAAAGTTGCAAAGACAGTATGGAGAATTCTCACTGTTTCTTCTTCTTCTTCTTCTTTTTTTTTTTTTAAAAAGATGACTGGTAAGGGGATCTTCACCCTTGACTTGGTGTTGTCAGCACCACGCTCACCCAAGTGAGCTAACCAGCCATTCCTATATGGGATCCAAACCCGTGGCCATGGTGTTATCAGCACCACACTCTCCCGAGTGAGCCACGGGCTATTCCCTCACTGTTTCTTCTAAAGTTAATTTTTTACATCTTATGGTACATTTGTCAAAATTAAGAAACCAACATAGACACATTACTATGAACTAACCTCCAGACTTTATTCAGATTTCACCAGTTTTTCCACTTATGTCCTTTTTCTATTCCAGGATCCAATCCAGAATCCCACATTGCATTTGAACTGCCTCAATTTTTAACTCAAAAAAACCAAAAACTGGGACATTTAAAGCAACCCAAATTGGACCTAAATGTAAATGCTAGGTTTCCCATTTTTGGAAAATCTTCCTTTGAGATTCTCCTTCAGATCCCAGAGAGCTAAATATTATTTAGGCCTATGAATGCCTACAATTACTACCTTTTCTGCTTTTTTCTCCTTATAACCTAACCTGGATTGCAAATACGTGCATATATTGCTTTCAAGGAGTCAGACCAATCCAAGCAGCTTTCCTATGCTGTGCCACTCAAAATACAAAATCTTGATTTTTCTTTGTATATTTTCCTGGTTTTATATAATAAGTAATTTTACACTCAGAAAAAAAAAATGTTTTACTGTGGCATGTTGCATTTTTAAAAGAAAATAAGATTTTTTTTTCTAATATGGATTCCACTGGGTTCCCTCATATATTAAGTGTGGGCTCTGAAGGAGCAGAGGATGCCAATGTGTATTTATCTTTTCTAGTCAGAGCTCATCAACTTTACAGTTTGTACCAATTTGGGGATCTACCTGATTTGGTTCTTTAATGTCATTAAATCATAGTTCAGTTTTTTGGAGACATAACTATTTGGAATTGACTGAATTACCGCTGTCATTTCTTTACTCCTTCCCTGCATCAGAACTATACATCTATGCCCTTTGTCATGTGCCTTTTCAGTATCTCCCACTAACGTGCATCATGTAATTTCCCTGTCCCGTTGATGTTTGGTTTGGCCACGTGACTTGCTTTGACCAATGAAAAGTGGGTGAAAGTGACATTGTGTCAGTTCCAAGGTGTCTGCTTATGCTCTGTCACTCCTATGATCCACTGTGAGAAAATCTTGCCAATAGTCGCCAATGTCCCTTCAGACTGGGCCCCAGAATTAAGACATACAGAGCAGATTCAAAGCTGACCCGAAGCCATCAGTCCAGCCTGGCCCAGCCAAGTCAGCCTAGACCAGCTGGACTACAGACCTGTGCTTGCTGTTGTAAACCACTAGGGTGCTGAGGTGTCTGTTATAGAGCAAAACCTAATACACCATTAAAGTGAACTACGTGGAGAAGAAAAGAAACTTCTCAAATGAGCCCTAACAACATGTACTGGAATTAGAGCAATGCATCAGAAGAAGATTCAACATACTTCCAGCCATCAGTTCAAAGTGAGGCCTCCCATCTTCAGTGGACATAAGCGTGGCTAGTTTTCCTTCTATCATCTCTCCATCAATGAATTTTCCATAAAGTGCAGTCCTCTTGTCGGGGTACACATAGGCTATCTTCTCTCCAGTCATCTCCCCATCTTCATTTACTTCTCCTACAAGGCTGCCTCCATCCTGATGGGAGAAACCAAAAACCAGAAAATATTATATATAGTATTTATCTGTAGGACACTAGTTCAAGAAATTTCTCTCCTGCACTCCCATTGTTAATAGCACCAATACAGATAATAAGAGTTTAAGAACCCAGAGCTTTTCACTTGAGTGAGAAAAACAAGATGCGTATCTCCTCATCCAGCTCCATACAAATGTCCTGCTAGAGAGTTACTCATGGGGTATGTCCGCCTGACTTAGACATGGGAGACTGAATTACACTTTGTAATCCTGGCCAAAATATTGATACTCTATCTTGGTTTGTTATCTGAGAAGCAAATATGTTATTTTTTATAACATTAGTTACACACATTTAAGGGAAATGTAACTGTTACTTTTGGCCAATATCAAATGTCATAAGGATCTGTAGTGAGACAGTCTCACCCACTATTCATATGATCTCACTTCTCAATGGTAAATTTTGGATTTCTAGTCTATTAAGAAAATCTTCAGTTCAAATGTACCTAAGAATTAATCTAGTGCACACAAGTAAAGATAGAATTATTTGCGTTTTCTAAGAGATAAACAAAAAGACTTCTGGATGCTGCCTTTCTGAGAATCACTTTTTCGAGTTAGAAGGAAAAGTGAAAAAAGATCAACTAAATCCTCCTCCATTCTGTATCTCCTCTTTCTTCCCACTCTTTATTTACTGCTCCCTCTTGCCTCCTTCCAGGAGAGAAGCCAACTGTGCTTCATGTTTAACTCTTTCGTTTACTTCATTCCTAGAGTCATTTGGTACTTTAGGGCAGAGGTTATCATATAATTCTGTACCCTGGTAAGTGCTAGAGATATAGCAGATGACCCATAAAAACCTTGTGAATTGAACCAGGATACCAAAAAGTAATGAAAAATTTAATCCAGGGTGCCAGAGATGTTTCCTTTTTTTTCCATCCAATAGGTCCTTATGGTATAACTTTAAAAACGTAAGACTTCTGTGGGTTTGATATAACAACAATAACGCCATGACATCTTCTAAAAGCTTGGTTAATTTCTCCAACTCAAGGATCTAGGAACAGCTACTCAAAGTCAGTCATAAAGGATGACTTTTGAGTGATCCCAAATGCTGCTTATTGAGAGACAGCAGGAATAAGTAACATCAGGTACCTGATTTCTCCAGCTTGCTGTAGTCTAATTGCTCTTTGGAGGAAAAGGTCATAAATTTAAAAACGAATCACAGAACTTCCATAGAGAGTAAAATACTTGGAAGCATTTTTCATGGATAGAAAGTGCACTTAGGGATGTATTATTACTCTTTCTCCTCCTGGAATTAATTCTTAATAACCCAGCATAAACGGGGATGATACTTTCTGCAAGATCTGCCTTCAGGCTTTCAGTGCCGATTACTGAGCTGAAGCGTATTAGCGCATTTGTGCTTCTTATACACTGTAACTAATATAAGCCGTCAGCAATACTATTTATTTAAAACAGAAGTCTGTCTTTTTAGGGTCTCACACCTTTTTCCTTAAAGGCTTTAAACTTCTGGTTTTGGAGGAAGTGAATTTATCTGCCTAGAATGATAACGCAGAAACTCTTCTTTTATTTCCAGAATTAGTTATAAATTTTTAATTAAAAACTTTATATCATGGTTCCAAGGTAAATTTTTGAAATCAACTGTCCTTAGAGTGAGCTTATGAATACTGTAGGGAGAATCTTCATTTTTTTTCCTCCCCTTGTTCCTGCTTTGGCCCCCATGTCACAAAAGTTTCCTTGTCTGCTGTATTAGTGAGCGTTGGGGAAAAAGCTGCTGCTTTCTCTCCCCCACGCACTGGTTCCTCCCCATGGTGGAGGAATCATTCATTTGCTTGGTGAGAAGGTAGGGTCTGATACCCACTGACACTCGTTTCTCTAGCGGGTGGGGGTGAACAGGATGAAAGCTGCTGCTCCCATGTGTCCAGCCTCATTTCTGCGCACCCTCCTCTGGGTCCTGGGAACCGGCAGTGCATTCGGGCTGCACCTATCTCCTCTCCATTCCTGCTCTCTACATGGGAAGCTCCCCCAGGCAGGCCCATTCCCCCAAGGGTGCTGGGGACGAGCTGCTCTGTCTGAAGCTGGTCCCTCTGTCCAGTTCAGAGGGGAAGAAGTAGAAAAGCCCATTTTAGCTTTGGATCCACACCACATCTCCAATCTAACATTGCCATAATAAAACCCACATCTTGATCCCTGACACCTATGTCTATTTCTTAAATTGATTCGGAATTGAGAGCAGA
Source organism: Cynocephalus volans (assembly GCF_027409185.1). Classification (NCBI taxonomy): domain Eukaryota; kingdom Metazoa; phylum Chordata; class Mammalia; order Dermoptera; family Cynocephalidae; genus Cynocephalus; species Cynocephalus volans. The sequence goes on from NC_084468.1 coordinate 123,226,839, forward strand.
GGGTGTGATAAGCTCCCTCAACTGACAACAGATACCATACATAAAGCAAGTGTTATCAATCAAGTGAATTTCGAAAACTTGTAACTCCCCAGTGCTTCTTTCCTAAGGCCGAGTCTTCTCTTGGTGTTTGATAAGATAATAATTAAGGCTAATGGCTAAAATGTAGCTGCATTTTTAGGTTTCAAAGAGAGAGAGGCAAATCCATTCTCCATTCTTAGTGCATTTTTGTTCTGATCTAGGGACTTTAACTGGTCATAGTCACACAAGTAAATTGATAGGTAAAGGGAGAATCTGGTAATCCACAATTTGCCTCCTTCCTGTAGTCATCCCCATGTAGGGAGTTCCATTTTCAGGTTGTGAGTTTAACTTTCAAGAGCCACTGTCATATCAGCAGCTCACCAGCAATGGGCAGCAAAGTGCTCACCCTGGCTACTCATGAAGCAAAGTTTCAGTGTTCCCAAACTGGTGAGTACCTCCATCACTTCCATTCCTTCTGCTTGCCTTCTCCTGAGCAGTAAGTGCTGCAACTTTTGATCTATTACAGATGCTACCAAGAGTTAAGTGCTTTAGAAATTCTTAGAAAATGTTTTCCAATGTTCTTTTCTTATGCTCTGTTCTTAGAGTATAACTCATTTTTTAAGAACAATAATGTGTAAGTAGATTTAGCTGGGGCTACTTTTCTTATTATTCATATAATAAGAAATTTGTTTTTATTAATACTTTTTAATAACAAGATAAGTTTCAGAGTAAGAAAATGTATTTTGACTTAAGTTCTGGGTAAAATAAAATATTAAATAAAATATTTTCTAAAGTCTATTTTCTGAATCATTTTCTGGAAATTCACTAACAACAGATGGGATATTTGAAATGCAAACAAAAATTACAGCATTAATTCCCAACCATGGGTTTTGCCATGTCTTTTTGCTCTAATAAACTCCTGAAATGTCATAAATGCTATCAAATATTCAAAGCCAAGTTAATTTTAATCACCTTAACTTAAGCAATATAAACCATAAAGCACCTTAAAAAATAGTTAGGGGAATTGTAAAATCAAGCAACAATAGTGGAGTAACTTTATAAAGATTAGAAATTGCTTAATTAGTTCTTACATATGAGAAACAGAGAATAAAATTAATAGCAACAATAAAATATTCCACAACCTCTTTCTATATGCCAAAAGAACTAGGAGCAATATATTTTTGCCTTCCTTAGTGGTACAATAAAGCCAATTTGTCCCAATTTGTTTTAATTATGATTAATCATTCTTCCCCAAACAATGCTGAAAAGTAATTAACAGTAGATCCAAAGACCAACAATCAAAGTCAAGAGTGAAAAATGGTGAGAGGGTATGTCTCATCGACTCTTGGCTTCAGCTGTTGTGTCTCTCTGGTTTCACAGCTTCACAAGTTCTAACATAGAGAAGACATTTTACTCTTTACTGTCAAGAGTCAAAGTATTGTCTTAAAACATGTTACTTTCCAGCAAAATGAACAGTCGTAAGGCTTACTGGGTAATATATCCAGCACACTCCATGACGAATGTTATCTTTATACTGTCCCTTGAAGATCAGTCTTCCATCTGTGTCATATTCCTGGGCTGGACCATTCAGCTCTCCATCTACATACGTGCCCTGGAGAACTCCCCCATCCTCATAAGTGTAAACCCCCTGGCCTTGCAGGGCATCGTCCACGTAATACCCCTCCAGGGTGCTGTGAGAGACGGGAGAACAAAAATGAAGAATCAGACGATGACTCAACTCTCTTAAAAGAAAAAGTCACATCCAAGGAACTGCATGCCCAGCTCTGTCTCAACCTTGACATTCAATGCAACCTACTGGATTCTCATAGATTGCTAGGAAAAACACTTCAGAGATATGGGTAAAATGAGGAAGAGACAGAGAGATCTGATCCTTAATCTCCTGATTCCTACTCATCCTTTTTCTTTGCTGGAGGAAATAGAGAAGAAAAGAGCCACAGGTGGAAAATGGAAACAAGTCTCACCTCAATATGTGTCTAAGGCTAGATGCTGACCAATACTGGGCAATAGAGATCCTGGTGTTACCCTTCCACATATAAACCACTCATGTCTAATTTCCCTCAACAGTGGTCCCAAATTCACTGGTAGTTCTCACCAGATGATGGCATGTATATAGTGATCTCTAATAACACAAATGTGTAAAATGTCTACATATGAGTGTACTTCAAAGAGTTAGTGAATACATGGAATTAAAAGGTAACATGAATCTTTCCATGGACTTTTGAAGACCCCTCGTATTTTGTTCAAGTCAATAATGTATTATTTATGGGTGACTGCCACAAGTGATATCCAGTCTAAAGAATCTCCTTCCATCTTTTTGGAAGATCTATGGGGATTTATTTAAGTACAGGTATGCATATGTGTGTTTATGTGTATACATACACAAATACATGGCCAGTGGGGGCAAATAAGGAAAACAGCAGGCTCAAGCCTGCTTAATGTCATTAGTAGCCTGATAAAGGTCCTAGACTGCAAGAAGGCTCACTATCTCTCTCATCTCTCTATCTCTCTCCTCATGACGGTCTGCAGGTTTGTCCCCTCCAAAGCTCATGTAGAAGCTGGATCCCCAATCTGGCAATGTTGAAAGGTGGGGCCTTTAGAAGGTGATTGGATCATGAAGGTTATGCCCTTATGAATGGACTAATTAATATATTAATGGGTTAATGGATAAGTGATTTATCATGGGAGTGGCACTTGTGGCTTTACAAGGAGAGGAAGAAACATGCTAACCTGCTCTTCCTCAGCCCTCACTATGTGATACCCCACACCACCTCAGGTCTCTGATGTGAGTTCCCACCAAGAAGAAGGGCTTCACCAGATGCACCTCCTGGACCTCAGACTTCTCAGCCTAGTTCACTAATAGAAACAAATTTTACTAAGAAATAGATTTTGTTTCTTATAAATTACCCAGTTTCAGATATTTTGTTATAAGCAACAGAAAATTGACTAATACACCTCATAAAACACATTTGGAAATTCAGAAACAGTTTTCAGTGTTAGCCTCTCAAAGGCCATTATACAATGAAACTAACTTTGCCCCCAAATTCCCTTTACATACTGAAATTTGGAATAAATGGAAGACCAGCTCAACTTATTTAAAAGTTTTTAAATGTAAGAAATTTAGAAACAAAGACAGCTTGATATATGCAGATAGCACTGATTGATAACTCAACTAGTAAATAGTTACAGTGTGGCTTCTAGGTAGCAGGCTTTGTGTGAGGCTCTACAGAGCAAGACGAACAAAACACAATTGAACAGGTGAGACTGGCAAGCACACACTGTGTACGGGGCAGGGGAGCAGGGTGCGGCGAGATTGCAGACGGGGCCATGGGGACTGAGGTGGCTACACCTGACTTTGGTAAAGTCTTGTCTTATTTTAGTGCATGACTGAGAATGATCTATAATTATTAAATAAAAAGCACAGCCTAGATAACGATTGCTTCTGATTACATTGCAATTACACTATTTGTAGTCTCCCAAGGAGATAAATAGTTCTCTTTCAGTTTTGTTTGTACTATCAATGACAAACAGGCTTACTAAATCATGAAGAGAATAAAATGCACTTTAGCATAGCTGTTGCATAAATAATCAAAATTCTAAATCAGTGAGGTCAGAATTAATGAGATTTAACTGTCATTAGACTCCCACAGTTAAAAGAAAAAATGACCTTGGTGAAGGATAACTAATCAACTGACATAATGATGCAATATATAGTTCAAAAAACTATTTAATCATTTATCTTCATTTTTAGGATTGCCAGATAAAATGCAGGATGCCCAGGTAAGTTTGAATTTCAGATAAACAACAAATAATTTTTTAGTATAAGTATGTCCTAAATATTGAATGGGACATAATTATATTAAATACTGTGTTGTTTATCTGAAATTCCAATTTAACTGGGCATCCTGGATTTTAATTTGCTAATCCTGGCAACCCTATTGACTTTGGATACTCAGCAGCATTCAAAATGTTCATGTGTATGTTTGGGTAGAATAATTCCCTGACAGACTAGTCTGCCAATACTTCTCAGGTTTATGATCAAATCTATGAGGCACAGGTCTTGCAAATCAGTTAAAAAATAATATGGACTGGGCCGGCCCAGTGGCTCACTCAGGAGAGTGCAGCGCTGGTAGCACTGAGGCTGCGAATTCGGATCCTATATAGGGATGGCTGGTGCGCTCACTGGCTGAGGGTGGTGCAGACCACACCCTGCTAAGGGTTGCAATCCCCTTACTGGTCAAAATAATAATAATAATAATAATATGGACTTGCACATATTTCCCCCTGACCGTATCCAGTGGCTTGTCCTATCCCCCCTTACCAATGGAGCCCCTTCTCAGATCCCTTTATCACAATACTAAGAACAAACTGCTATTTCCCTCTTAGCCCAACTGACTTACGGTGCACAAATGCAAATTCTTAAGCCATTGGAGAGCAAATCTTACTGTATTATTTTTTCAGTATTTGCTGAGGAAACAGCTTAGCTCTCCAGGCAGTTTTTTATGGTAACTTGGAAGGAATCTGATAACAAAAGGTCATGTTGTACACATGAACTGGGTTCTCCAGGGCAATAAAAATGATGTTTTTGAAATCCTCTGTCACTGAGGAAATAAAATATAAGCTTCTTAAACTGGCCTTCAAGTTACTACCTTTCTAACTTTTTCTTTCAAAGGAGGCTGGCAAACCATGGCCTGCTGCATCTTTTTGTAAATAAAGTTTTATTGGAACACAGCCATGCACATTCCTTTCTCTCTTCTATGGCTGCTTTCATACTACAACAGCAGTGTTGAATAGTTGCAATGGAGACCACATGTGGCTCACAAAGCCTCAATTGTACTATCTCATGCTCTACAGAAAAAGTTTGCTGATTTTGCTCTAGAACCCTCTGCTCATGTTACTTTACTCGCTGGCCTTTATACATCTCAGCTTCCATACTATGTTTTTCCTTCCTTCTTCCCTTAAAACATACGTGAGCAAACTTTAAATCCTTGAGGACACATTCAGGAAAAAAAGTTGTGGATCACAGCTTTTTTCTTTTTTATTCAAAACAAAAATAACCTTAGGATAATAATGAATATTCTCAAATCTCTGGCATTTTTCTATTCAAAAAAGAAAGAAAATATGAAAAAAATGACATTACTTTGTAGTCACTAAAATGTTAACGTCTGGTCATATATTTGAAAAGTGGGTACATAGAAAGTAGCTTTTTAATCTTTCTTGCAGAAATTGGATTGAGGATTGTGTTTTGGAGCAAGTCTGTTCATCACAGTCCCTATGGATCCTGCTCATGTTCCACATGGAGCCCTCCTTTCCCGATATGTCTGTCCTGCCCTCAGCAGCCCCACAGTCCACGTTAGTTACTGCAGCCTAGTCATTACTATTACAGAACGTTCTGTGTCTTTACTGATGTGAAATTCATGTGTCCTATTTCTCTAACTAGATTGAAGCCCTTTACAGGAACAAACTAGGAGATATGCATCCATGTGTCCCTCTCCTAACGTACAAACATAGCATCTCTTCAATTGGTATTTCCTAAGTGAAAGAATGGAAATGGGAACTTGGATAATTGTACTTTGAGAAGACACAGAGGGAACGTAACAACGTTATTGAAGTGCAGGGAGTATTCTTTAAATGAATTGGATGTGCATCCAGTCTGCAAGTTGAGAAAGTTTCTGAAACGTTCTGTACTTCATTTCTTCATCTGTAAACTGGAGCTACTAATAGGGTTGTTATAAGGATTAAATGTGTTAATATCTCTCAAGTGCTTAGAATATGGTCTGGCACATAGTGATTGCTTAAATAAATAATTTAATAATTAAATAATAATTTAATAATTTAAATAAATAACTTAATAATTATTTTTAAGCCTGCACATTCCTAATATGATGGCCAGCTTTCTACTGAGAAACTGGGTTTATTTATTTTATTTTTATTTTTTTGTCTTTTTCCTGACCGGCACTCAGCCAGTGAGTGCACCGGCCATTCCTACATAGGATCCGAACCCGGGGCGGGAGCGTCACCGCGCTCCCAGCGCCGCATTCTCCCGAGTGCGCCACGGGCTTGGCCGGAAACTGGGTTTAAAACACCATCATCAGGACCAGCCTGTGGCTCACCTGGAAGAGTGTGGTGCTGATAACACCAAGGCCATGGGTTCGGATCCCTATATAGGGATGGCTGGTTAGCTCACTCGGGAGAGCACGCTGCTGCCAACACCAAGTCAAGGGTTAAGATCCCCTTACTGGTCATCTTTTTTAAAAAACACACACCATCATCAAGGGACCAATTATGAGACAAATGGAATAGACAGTTAAAGAAATTTACAAAACTGCTTTAAATCTACTTTATATAAAAACAAGCAAAAAAGATTCCTCTCGGCAATAATTTATGAGTGATCCATTTGAATGGGTGAAAGATGGAATAAATGCTTTTTTTAAGTTAAAACAAACAAATAAAAATCAAGTCAAGCACTACAGAGATGTAGAAAGTAGAAATTCCTAGACTCTTACTCAATTTGGCATATAGTATTGAAGGCTTTTTTCATTTATGTGTCATGCAGTTTCCCACCTTCTGTTTCTGTTGTTTTAACCAAAAATGAGATCATATTATACACAATGTTCTGAAATTGTATTTTCTTAAAATTCCTTTCAACATCTTGGCAGATTCTTTAATATGTTAAGAAATTACAAAAATGGCCTTTCAATTTTTCAATTTTTCTGGCACCAGCGTCTGAATCAAACAACTGGAAAATGTGAGAAAATTAAAACATCAATTTTAATTAAATTTCTTTCTCTGCACATGACACAGACCATTTTTACCTGTTTTATCAAAGCTCTTGTACTTAGAGTTAAATTTCCAGTAATAAATTAAATTAGGAAATTTAACTTACAAAGAAATGAAGAATGTGTTCCCTTCCTTTTGTCAGCTACAGCAATATAAGAACCAAGAGGGATATTTAAAAAGGGATCAAAATTCTACTTTAAATTTTCATCTCTAACCAAATTATAAACTGTGACTCTTGGTATTAAAATATTGTTTTAGGAATTATTTTATTTGACATTATATATTATCTCTGAAAATACTACAAACTAAGTAGAGAAGAATAAGACCCAACCCACCCATTAGAGCTATTTCCAACCAGAAACTTCAATCTCTTCCTAGGTGTGATAAACAAGTTAAACGGAGCACTATAATGCTTCCACATAACATATTGTGCTATCTTTAAAGTTTTTCTTTTGCCTTTTAATAGAAGATCTATAGGTCTACAGAATCTGATTATTATATAGGCTCAAAATAACAGTAAAATATTAGAAGAGCAATTAATTTAGTTTTGTTCTCTAAAACAAACCCTAAGAAAACCATCTGCTATGGGCTGAATGTTTGTGTCCTCTCAAAATTCATGTGTTGAAATCCTAACCCTCAATGTGATGGTATTAAAACATGGGGCCTTTGGGAGCTGATTACATCATAAAGGCAGAGCCCTCTTGAAAGGGACTAGTGCCCTTATAAATTTCATCAGAGAGCTTGCTTTCTCTCTCTCCTCTATATCATGTGAAGATACAACGAGAAGCCATCTGCAAACCAGGAAACAGGCCCTCATCAGACATCAAATGTGCCAGTGCCAGGATCTTGGACTTCCCAACCTCCTGAACTGTGAGAAAAAAATGTTTGTTCCTTAGGCCTTCCAGTCCACGAAATTTTTATAGCAGCCCAAACTGATTAAGACACTCTCCCAGCCATTGTTGTCAACTAATCATAGAAACAAAAATAATGATAAAAGATAATAATAACAGTAATAATCCATCCTTTCTCCTGAGCACCTACCAAGCACCCTCACTCTACATGGTCCTTACAGTTTTTCTCATTCCATCACAATAACCCTGAAAAGTAGGTATAATTATCTCAGTTTTACAAATGAGAAAACAGAAGTTTGGGGAGGCCAATTAGCTAGAACCAGACTCCTCTGAATTGATTCCTCAGGAAAACCTTCCATCAATCTGCCAAGCTCCTACCAAGCTGTTAAAGCTCCTACAAGAAAGTAACTGAATTCACCCAAGGACTCCTTTGAACTTTTCACAATTATAGCTAATGAGTGACCTCAAGTAAAATTAAAGCACAGAAGAAAGGCAGTCAGGACCACAGCTATTTCCTTGCTTCTAGAAGAGGGTAGTAGATGTAGTGAAAAGAGTGTTGGCTTTAGAACTGAATTCACCTTGACTTGAATCTCCATTCCAACCCTTACTAATTAGGTGACCTTGGGCAAATTAGTCACTCTGTGCCTTAGTTTCTTCATAAGTAAATGGCATTACAAAACCTACTTTACAGATTGTTATGAAGGCAATGTGTCCAGTATTGAACAAATGGTAGATATTCAAAGTTATTCATTTCTTTTCCACTCCCTTTCTTCTTGCATGTCACACCTTTTTTTTTTTTTTTTGCCTCAATCAGAACAGTTCATTAGAATACAGATGAATATATTTGCTGAGCCTGGTTCCAGCAAAAGCTGGACAGCTGTCAGGAACATATAAGGTACTCTTGCCTTGTGCGGGAGGTTGGAATACAAGACTTCAGAAGTTCATTCCAACTCCAATTTCTCTGAAACGTGGCCAAGCACTTTCTAAAAACCAAACACAAGAAATCCTGCATTGATCTGCCACCTGGAAAATGTCAGCATTTCTCAGTGGCTCATCAGATATGTGGTCTCACTTAGGTTATTGGCCAGTGATAAACCACAAGGAGCCCTCTTAGCTGGACACATTAATGTAGCAAATCAACATAAGAAAATTGCTTGGGCACAGGAGAAATGAAGTCATGGAGCAGTAAATACTTTGAAATCTAATTGGCATGTCAAGTAGAAGCATCATCTCTACCTCATAATCAGGCTAAAAACTGTATGACTCCCTAATAGTCTATAGCCCCCAAAAAGCCAGTTTGCATTGAAATACCTGTTACCATCTTTCCTGTTACCATTCTAAGTCCTGCCTTCAAGTACATAAATCTTAGTTGAAATGAGAACAATTAAGGGAAAACACATTAAAATAAACATCCAGAATTAGGGATTAGTATAAAAATTATACTAATAATGAAACAGATGTGCATATCAAAGTATTTTGAACACTAAACATTTTCATAATATGTTACAGTACTCCGGCTAATTCACTGGGCTGGACAGACTCCAGATCTACATCAAAAAAGCCTCAAGATTTCTTTTGCCTCACTGCATAAATTCTTTTCTCTCAGGATCAGAGTCGATGTTAAGAAGTTTCAATTACATAATCTTATGACAATTTTCTTCTTTCTTTTTAAAAGGGGGAAAAATGGAAAACAATAACTGCTTGAAAAAACAATTTAAAAAATAAAGTTAATTTTCCCACTCATTCCTCATTTGTGAGTTAAGCCATCTGGTAAAAGATGAGTGGTTTGAGTTTAGGTTTCTGACTTAATAAGCAGGCTGTAGTAAGTTCGCTTTTCTGTTCTACATTTTGTCACATAATGAAGAAAAGACTAAGTCTTGATTTTGATCTCAAAACTAGCCAACATTCTGAACCAGTAGTGAACAAGTAAACAATGTACATTTTGACTATTTAAGCTGAGTTAGAAATAGATAGCTACTTCTGTATTTTACCTTGAATATATTTAATTAAGATGCTTAAATTCTCTGCCAATGGTGGTTGCTTCTATGACATGGGGAGGGGGCAAAAAAAAAGGAAACATTTTCATTTTCTACATTTCTGTATTTCTGGAGGATTTTTATTCCACCAAGCATTTGTTATATTTACAATTTAAAAATAAAATAACATCTTCTTCTATCTAGAAACTTGGTTAAAAAATTTAATGGCCATTTCTCCTGATAATCTGGATATTTAAAATTCTTACTTAGGCTAATCATGTTCTTTGTCAAGGAAAAAACTGATTCTAGAATTCTCCTGATATTAATTCACATTTGTTTGAATCCTTCTCATAAATCACACACCTGGGTTCAGGATTCATATAAGGTTAAAATGCATCAGCCCACATCTTCTGTTACTACTCCTTGTGATTTTCCTTCTCTCTTTCTAAACATGGGTTTCTACAGTTGTGAACAAACCCTTTTATGGGGCCATAAACCAGCAATACAGGTTTGAACAACTTTCTTCAACAGAAAGTTTATGTTTCCTCACCTGTTATTTCAAAACCTTGATTTCAGCCTTTTTGAGTGAATTTTTCCAGATCAAAGGAAAAATTCCTGACTGTCAGTAAAGGCATAGGGTTCCCACTTAATTTTACCAACACATCAGACCCTAAAAATTGCAGGAAGTAATAGGGAGAAATATTGATAGACAAATGTAAACAAAGGTGCTGCTTCATGTTGAAACAACTGACCCTTTCATATCCAAATCCCATATCCCCCTCAGAAAAACCTAATAGAGTCCACAGTCTTTTTTTCAGTCATTAAGACTTTCTCACTAATTTTTACAGCAAATCCTTTTGGCAGATGTCTCATAACATGATCAGATACTGGGCTTAAGGAAGATGAAAATGACCTTTTAAGATCCTGTCACCATACCACTTCATCATGTGTAATAAAAGCAATGATACCAACATTCTCCCCCCCCCCCAAGTACTGGCCCCGTCTATATGAAGCCTAAGACAACCTCCTGAGGTCCTTGCTAATGCCACCATTCTGTGACTCCACTATTTGATGTCTCTACAGGTGTTTGAGTGGTGGGTATAAAAAAGTGAACTGGTGCTTGAAAAGGAAAAAGTCGATGAGTTTATTTCTAGCCTATAGATAGTTATTGGCTAGTGCTTCAAACTGACCTAGTGCTTCAGCTTTTTCATGTCTTGACGCACAAGCAGATGACTGCATCTGTAGACTACACTGTGGTAAGTGGGTGAAGCTGCTTGGGGCCAGAAGTGCCTAGCTTGACAGAGGAAGGGAGATGCTCAGGAGGACTCAGGCCCCACGTGGCTACCCAAAAGGCTGAGGGGATCAGTATCTTGGGCTAACATGTAGCTCATTCTTGGCACACTGGTTCCAAAGCACACTGATTCAGAGTACTGATAGGTCTAGCCCATCAATACTCTGTGTATCATGTCTGTGAAGCAAGCAGGTAACCAACACTAAATTCAAGCAAATCTGCTGAACTGTTTTCCCAAAGAGTTAATCAATTCCTGGCTATAATCATCAAACTAACAGATTTAAAGCATGAGCATGTGTGTACTTTGGGCAGGAGGGAAGGTGTTCTGAATGAATTCTGCCCTCTCACCCTCTCATTCAGGTCCTACAACCACCTGGCAAGGACTTTTTCTCTTTTTTTAAAGTATCAAATTAAGGGAAAGTGCTATGAAGCATAACAGATGTAATAGACACAGATTGTGCCCTAAAGGAAACCTCTGTCCACGGGGACAGGGGAAAAATAAGACATTTACATAAACATATATTTATTGAATGAATAAAAGAATAATTGCAGCATGAGGTAAAAAGTAACACTTTCTAGAAAAAGAGCTATACATAAACTGCCATGGAAATGGGGCAGGAAAGCTTCCCCCTGGACAGGTTAAAGGATCATGAAAGAAGAAAGCGCTGATACCAACATCTTGAAAGAAGCCTCTACGGGGCTCAGGTTCCACCAGGTATCCACAGCAGGGCAAAAGAAAGGAAGTAAGATATCTGACAACTTAAAATGTACACTTTGTAATCAAAGCTCTGCTAAGAAAAAAAGGTGGGCTGAGAGATTGGGGACAATGGGAAATAGAAGGTTGGAATTAATTAAAATGAAATTTTACAAACATTCTATGGTGGGTTTTTATTGCGTTCCTCATCTGTCCTTATATCAAATAATTGAGAACCTGATGAACTGTTATGATCTTTACAAACAACTCACTTGGCCTACAGAAAAGGGATCTGGGTCACAAGCCAGTCCCTGCTATGACCCTTCAGCTATCAGCTTAGACATTTCCTTTCCCAAAGGAATTCCTAGGTTTAGGAAGCTTTGGCCTATTACCCAGGTTAAAAGTTTAGTAAGTAGTGCTATATCCCACCGAATCCTATAACCTGCTTTAGCTAAGTCCATTTCTGTATTACCCAATCAACTGGTCTGAAAATAGATGGCCCTTTCATGGCTCTGAATTCCTCTAAATGCCTGAGAAGTTCACACGGTCACTCTTTGCCTCTGAAGCTGACATGGTGTAAAAGTCATTGCTGAAAAACTGGGCCAGTGCAGCCCAATCTCTCCTTGAAAGAGAAAAGTCCTACAGCCATTCCCACCTATCACAAGAGTTAGGTAAGGAGCCTCGGCCTCACAGTGTCCGCAGACAGGAGTCAGAGGTAAAAAGCGCCCTGCTGTGAAAAATATTTCAACTGGAGGTAGACTGGAAAATACTAGTCCTGACATCAGCATTGAGGTATCCCATGAAAAGACCAATTATCCCAAAGACAAGCATTAAAAAAACCGTAAGTCTACAGCTCTACCCTCCTGTGTCTACCTGTCGATGTCTTACTACTTAGATTGTTACGATATGACTATGACGAACTTGTACCAAATAATTTCTTCACCAGTCTCATGAGGAGAGGGAACATGCTGAGAAACTGATGAAGCTGAAGAACCAACAAGGTGACCGAATCTTCCTTCAGGATACCAAGAAACGAGATCATGAAGACTGGGAGAGTGGGCTGAATGCAATGAAGTGTGTGCTACACTTGGAAAAAAGTGTGACTCAGTCACTACCAGGACTGCCCAAGGTGGCCACTGACAAAACCAATCCCCTCTTAAGTGATTTCATTAAGATGCATTACTTCAATGATAAGGGAAGTCCATCAGAGAATTGGATGACCATGGGTGAATCAATGTTGCAAGATGGGGGCCCCGAATTTGGCATGGCAGAGTGTCTCTTTGATAAGTACACCGTGGGAGGTGGTGGTGATGAGAGCTAAGCCTTAGGCTAGCTTCCCCATAGCCACTGGGGTGACTTCCTGGGTCACCAAAGCAGTGCATACATGTTGGGGTTACTTTCACATTTTGTATAAGTTGTACAAAAACTTCCACTCAAATTATTCCACTTGTATCTTTCCTTCAGATAAAATAATTTAGTAACCCTCCAAAACAAAACAAAACTGTGAGTGGTACCTGCCATCAAAGAAGAAGAACTTCCCCCGTCCGTTCTTTTCTCCATGAACAAAGTTCCCCTCAAATCTGTCTGTAGAGGAGTAGGTGACTGTGCAGAACCCATGTGGTAATCCGTCGTCATCCAGGTGCCCTGGAGAAAGCGAACCACATGGCAAACCTTAACATCTGCAGTTACATTAGCACTCAGACGCTGCCAGGCAAGTCCCCTTGAGCTGCTGAAGGGTCCCTTCCCTGGCACGAGGAGATAGAGAACGCTCAAAGATTTCTCATCTCCCTGCATCAGCAGAGTCAACTTGATTGTTATGTACACTTTGTGAACTGACAGGTCCACAACAGAGGGACTTAGACACATTTCAGAATATGAACTTTAAATAAGCTTGCATTTTCCCTAGGACTGAGTGTTGTTACCAGCAATATTATCTGCAGTGCCTATTACAATTTACTGAGTACTTCCCCACACAGTACTTCTCATATTTGGAATTAATGCCCCTAGTCTCACATGCTTAACTGAAATGTGGTTGACATCACACTGTTACATATAATACTGTAAGTATTGTCTTTGCTGTAAATTGTCTAATTCTAGAACACCAAGTATGCAGTATGATCTTATACGTCATTCTATAGTATGATGAGGAGGACTGCTAGCAAGTCTGAAAACCCTGCTGTTGTTTGTTACATGCAAACAATGAGGATACAGTCATGTCTTTAAACTGCCCTAATATTTATACACCTCATTGTCCAAATATAAAATCAGTCTTTCTACGCTTAAACTTAAGCTTAACCTTAAACTTACTGCTTTACTTTACAAAATCTTTTAGCTTTAAATGTTTAGTAATAACCTTGTTGTATACCCTCTACCACTGTGTTCAGAGGGTTTGTATTTTAAATGAAGCCAAAGTATCCACATGGCCATGTAAGTAGTGATCTTGAACATCAGCAGCAGTTATTACACTGATCTTTAAACTGCTGGTTCCTATTGGGTCACAGTCTAGCATATTCTAATATTTATGTTTACAGTCAATATTTAGGTTTTTATTACCATCTACATATTTCACAAAATCCAAGAATCACCTTACTAACATCTCCCCAATCACTCTGGTGAGCTGATTTTGCAGAGGTGGGTGAAAATGAAGGCAGTTACTCTACTGGCTTTTCCCTGGTTCACAATCTGGGTCATGGATGAAAAAGATATGAAAACATTGAACACTGTGTGCAGTGTAGGGACATTAAACACTTAAATGTGGCTTCCAGATGGCTCACAGATAGGAAAGAAAACACAAACCATACCACCACAATGAATGCTTTAGTCTCCTAAGATGATTTCTTCTAACATGATAAAAGAGTATTATCCCTTGGAAGAGATGGTAAGTAAGCATTCTTATAAGGAATTGAAAAAACTCTTCATTTGAGTTATTGGTTTCATAAACACAAAATAACAGTAAACAAATACAATGTTTTATTGCTACATCTGACTGCACAGAACAGGTTACCTAGAACATGTTATAATAAAATAACTACTTAAATAAATCACAGTTGATATGGTTCCTTTCCTCTTAGCACAGATATTTTTCTATCAAGGGCCAGGAATTAATGGTCAGCAGGGAACTAGGCCATAATTGCTTTCTTCTCGCTCAAAAACCAATTGTACATGATGTAATCCAACGACACTTAAGTCATGTGAAATAATTTGGACAATTATTTACTAAATATTTACTGATGACATTTCTCTCATTGAAATGAATTAAATATACTTTTTCCTTTTCACAAAAAAACCACTCATTGTACAGCTAAAAGCTTTCTTTTATGAAATGTTGTTGGGATCAAATTAAATGTAGCCATTAACATTTCTATGAATTTAGCGTCTTACCTTTGATTTAGGTATAAATATCAGAATAATCATTTTAGCCTCATACTGGCGTATTTACTAATTTGTTGAAAATGGCTTCCTCATACAAAGCAGTTTGCAGTTTACATATTCAGACTTTAAAAGTTAATATTTGATAAAATTTGTTATTCCATTTAACATCAAGAGAAATGTGATAAACATGAACACTAAGGAAAAAAACTACAATGTAAATTCATTTCCACCTTCCCTCAGCCCTGTCTTATTTCTGAATAAAACACTGAAGATGCACCTTCAGCAATGATGTTTAGATATTAGCGAAAATTGAAAGTGTCATGTAACACACTAAAAGCACTTAGAGGAACAGTACTGATCCCAATTGAGATGACAACAAAAATATCAACGCCACTCCATGAAGGATACTTATTTCAATGCCTCTTTCAACAGGCCAGTGAAGAGAAGTCCTGTCACCTTCTTAATCTCTTGGGAGAGAGAGAGACAGAGACAGAGAAGAGCCACTGAATGATGGACATTTCTTAGGTGACCTTGTGCGTTTAGAAGGAAGTGTTTGAACATGTGACTCTTTCCTGCCATTCTAAAGGTTTTTAGGTTGCTTGTTTTGAGAAAGTTCTGAAATCTTCATCAGACCACAGCAGGATCCTCCTTTTGTCTTGTTTTGTTTTCTTTTCATCCTTAGGATATGATCAATTAAGGGAACTAGAAATTCAAGGTTGTGACCACTCAAGACTTTCATTCTGAATATTTAAGCCTGGAGTGGTTTTCCTAACAGTAGAACTTTGTATCTGAAACAACAGCCACAAGCAAGACAATAACAACAGAGACCTTCCAAACAAAGATATGCGGGCAGAGAAAAGATTGGGTTTCGTGCCTCAGATCCCTTCAACATGAGTGTTAGAATAGACTCTAGTATAACTCTTGTTCAAATGCCAGTTGGACAACAAGATCATGTAATATTTTGTCATGTCAGTGAGTCAATTTAATGAGGAGGGATACTGACATATAGAGAAGGAAAAAAAGATTTGCATACCAACTGTGTATCTGGCACTGGGTGCTTTCTTGTTATCTAATTTAAACCTCACAACAATTTCCCAACCCCCCATCTTATGAGAGTGCCAGTGCTACATGACTAGCCCTAGAGATACATTAACCACTCTGCACAAATGCTGAATGAATGCTAAAAGCCCCTTCCCCAAATCCATCAATTCCCTTTGTCTTTAGAGAAAGGCAAACTAGCTGGACACTCTTTCTTCCTTACTGATGGTGGAAAAGGTCACCTCTAAAAAGGTAGAAATTCCCAGGCCTATGGTAGAGAAGTGGAAGACTTTGTGGTTAAGATAATGCTCATAGAATTACCAAGTTTTCAACAACATATCCTGGTTGCAAATTCCTATCCCTTCCAAGTGTTACCTAACTCAAAGAGAAACACTAGTCCTCCCTGCTCTGATTGAGGTCAATTTGTAAAATGTGCCAAGTCAGCCAACAGCCTTCCAGGCCAGTTCCACTAAACAGAGGGTGAGCACCAGGCCCAAACAACAGGGAAAATTAACTCGAATGACTGCTCTGTGTTTATAATGCTGCCCTAGCTAATGTACCGTGTATCTGTCTGCAGCATGATTTTAAATATTTATAGAAGTTAGAGAAAGGGAAGAAAAAAGTATCGGTTCACAAGTCTACTTTTTCACTTTGTTCTAAAGATCATATCCACTGAACAGATAGAAAGTTAAATTTTCCCCCTCAACTTACTTCTGAGTGAGATTTTTCCCTAAACTGATAAGAGCCAGGCATGTATTCTGTGCAGCGGATGTACCTCTCAGCAAAGGAAATTCCCTCCGGAACAGACATCGCTGCTTTCTGCTTGAGGCTTACTTACCAAAAATCTGAAAGTGGTGTGTGTGTGTTTCCCTCAGAGAAGAGACCTTTACACACACCATTGGTTTTGTAGACCAGGACACTCAATAATAATAATAATAATAATAATAATAATAATAATAATAAGCAAGCTTATTCTGTTTAATGCAAAGAACATGCCTTCTTGATGCTGCATTTACCCTCGCTGTTAAAAACAATGTGATTTTTTAAGAGTAATTCTTTGCAAGAGCTCAACTATTAGTGACAGACATAATTTTAACGTGTGGACGAGGAGAGAGTGGTGCTCCCAGTACACTTAGCATGCATTGATCCTTGGTACAGAGCACGAGCAGTCTTATTAGAGATGGGCAGGTATAATAGTAAAGGTATTGCTAATAAAAAATAAAATCTTAATATTTTGAGGGGATTGAGGTAGTGGAACACTGAGCTCATTGTTTTCATTCTGGCCCCTTGTTCTGGGGATCTTAATATTTCCCCTTTTTGAGCATTCTGCCTCAGTATCTCCTGTACATTTCTAGGTCTTTCTGTTTTCTCCTGCCCTCACAACTGGGCATATGAACGTTTGCAGAGAGCCTTCAAGGTGATGGCCTCACCTGCTGTTTCAGCCTCCTCGGACTGCCCTGCTCATCACTGCTTGTTCATATTCCCAGAGTGGAGCTCCGACTCTGTCATCCCATCCCGAAAGAGCCCCCATGGCTTCCACGGCCACCAGCACACAGTCCATGCACTCAGCCTCTTTTCCCTGTCTTCCCTCCACTTTTCTCCCTCTACATCCCATGCTAACAGCAGAACCGTAAGATTATTCTCTGAATGTGCCTGTGTAATTCCATACCGCTATGTCTTCACTCACAAATGTCCTCTCTCAACTTGACTCTATGACAACCTCTCCTGGGAAATCTTTCCTCATCTATTTCCCCCCTTCAACCACCACTATTCATCTGTATACATGTGATATATTTATTTGAAATTATATTAGGGATCACGTCATATTCATCTTTCTATCTATAAGCAGAGAAAGAGACAGATACAGTAATAAATATTTCTGTTTGCAAAGTCCCTGAAAAATAACACTGGAAAACTAAACATCACTCTCCACTGAACATTGCAATGTGCCTCAAAGTGTTTTTGAAAAGCTGCACCAGAGCTCAAGTGGAGTTCTCAGGCCCTCTGAGGCCTAGGGCCTGCTGCCTTCCCAAAGGAGCAGAGGAGACACAGGTACATTGCCCCTCCACCACCCATCTCTCCTTGGGGATTCATGCACCCTGATTTTAGAACTTCACCCAAGCTACAGTTCCACCCTTACAGAGAACCAAGGTGTATATGATGTATAAGAAATTTAAACTCGAGTCCTGAAGGGATCAATTTCTTCCCCAAAGTAAATTTCTAATGAGGAAGAAAAAGGATGTCCGTTGCAGAGGCTGTAAGTTAAATTCTCTTCCCCCAAATACATTGTTCTGAAAGTCACTGAACTCTATCGGAACCAACCTCTACAGAGTTACACGGATCAAGAATGATACTGACACAATATTTAACTGTTGCTTCCAAATTCAGTTACCAAGTGTTTTATATACTTGACTGACTCATTAAAAATCAAAAATCAAAACTCTAGGGAGACAGTTTGGAATGGTGGCGGGGGGTTCTGTAAGTCCAAGCCTTTCTTCCCACCTCACTGAGTGTCTTTGGATTAGTTTTTAACTTCTCTATGCGTCAGTTCCCTCCTCTGTAAAATTAGGATAGTATTAGTACCCACCTCATAATACTGAATGGATAATGTCTGTGAAACACTCAGCACAGAGCCTGCACATAGAAGGACTAAACAATTATAGCAACAATAATAATAGCTATGACAATGAAACTACTGAGAACAGAGGCTCTGTTTATAGAGAGAGGTAGGTTAGTTGGTACTTGAACACCAGATATTCAGACTAGCTTCTCTCTGGGAAAAGATCATAAACAATTTATACCAATCCCCCATGCATGTGTTAGATGTTAAATAAAGACTACTGCAAACAGCACTAAAAAGGCCAAGAAAAGCTGGAGAAAAACTGGGTGCAGTTTACTACATGTGCATACACACATGCTCCAGGCACTGTGCAAGTTACAGCCTGAGATGTTTCTAAGTACGTTTAAAGATTCTGTGTCACTCTAACTATTTACTGTTCGGTATGACTGAGTGACCACGTGTCCCAGATTGCCCCAGACATTCAAGGCTTAGGCCAGTTGTCCCAGCATAATTATTAACAGTGCCCCCTGTCAGTCTCAAGAGTGTTCTGATTTTGGACAACGTAGATGGTCAGCCTATATAACAGAACCTTCCTTGTTTATATAAAGAAATTTCCCAGTTTCTAATCCAGCGGACAGTCTCACAACACTGATACATTTCTAAAGCTCTTGTTCACATTCTGCAAAGGACCTGAGGACCATGGACAACTGGATGTTAAGTTTTGAAACAGCTTCAGAGGGGAAAGTGGTTAAACGTGGGGAGCCCTACTAAAGATCAAGGGTTTGTATTAAATTTTTACAGGTAAAAGTAAACTTTGAAGAATGAGAGTAAGCCCTAACAAATTGAGAAGAGTATTTTACCATGAAGACACAAGTCAATACGTTTTAGATGCTAAGAAGGCTTCCTGTGGATCAACTCAGTCAATGTCTTTGGGTCCCAATAAGCCCCATCATTGGCTTTACTTATTAGAGTGATAAATAGCTCTGTGAGTTTACAACAGTGTGAAAATTTTCTGAAGTTAAAAAAACACACACTTTTTATTTGGCTTTAAAGCTAGTTGAAGAAATAAGTTTAAATATTTACATTAGACTGGATACCTTTTAAAGAATTCAGAAATATTATTCTAGTTAATCTCACAATAAGACCTCAGGAGCACTGCAAAAGGAATTATGTTTATGAAAACATTAAAATTGATTTCTCCCAATGTAGCAATAACTATGTATCCTTATGCATTTGGACAGTGCTGCCACTTTATTTTTCTTTGTCCTTTGTGAGAGCTTGTTTATATAAATTAGATAGAAACCAGACTCAACCAACAGCTAAAAATTATTTACTTAGATGCTTGGTTTAAAATATTCTAGATAATACCACACAACATTGAAAAACATCACGACGTGCTGTATGGGGTGGAACCAAATAAATAAATAAGCCAAAGAGTATTTACCAGTATTCACTGTTACAAAACCATAACATCTCATGATACAAATAACGAGATTGTATAACGTCCCCGCGTCGTTTTTCAGAACTAGCAAAGAAAAAAAAAAAAAAAAAAAAAGGTGGAGAAACTCAGCAAAACAAAGTGTCGAGAAAAGTCGGGGGAAGGGCGCTAGAAAAGAAGGGGCGGAGAAACACGACACCAAAGCGGTGATATCACCCACAGCCAACTGCATGGAATTCAGAAAGTTAAGTGTCACCCAGCAATTTCGGTCCGGGCTTGCGGCGCGCCTGCACAGCGTGGTGACAGCGGAACCCCGGCTCGGAAGCAGAAAGGGGGAGGGGGAGGTTCGACTGAGTTCGCTCAGGGGCAGCAGAGGGAAAGGCCACCTGCCTCCCGGACGGCGCGCGTTCGAGCCCCAGGTCCGGAGCTTCGTTCATTGCCCTGCAATGATTTCATCTTTTCGGAAGAGCGGCCGTCCCGGCCGGCCGCGGCTGCCACGTGCCTGATCTGGCCCCGTGAGCTGCGCCGGGAGGCCACGGTCGCCTCGGGGCGCAGCAGCGAGCAGAAGGAAAGGGCTGGCGGTCGGAGAGGGGATCAAGGGTTGCCAAGCCTGGGCTGGGGGACTGCTCCGCGGAGACCCCCAGCCTCAGGGGGCTCTCCCCCTGAGCATCTCACTCTCCATTCCCGAAAGGAGAGAGACCAGAGTGCGGGGCAGATTTCCCAACTCCGAGGGCAGATGCAGGCTGTGGCCGGGCGGGACGGGGTCCCCTGGCCTGGCGGAGCCCCATTCCCGGCCTGCGCCCCGCCGCGCAGTGCGCGCTCCCGGCGGCGTGGCCGTGGCTGTCCGGCCCCCGCCCAAGCCCGGCAGCCGGCCACCGCGCAGGGGACAGCGGCGGCCGCGGGGCCCGGCGCCGCGCCGGTGGCAGCCCGCCACTCCTTCCGCGCTCTGGGCCCTCGTCGCCTCCTCCCCCGGCCCCAGAGAAATGCTTGTACCTTCCACCGCCTCCTCCACCATCTCGTCGTCGCTATCCATGGCGCCTGGGGACCCTGCCCAGCTTCGGGCCGCGCGGCTGCCTCCCGTCCCTCCGGGTGGTGCTCCCGGCGGCTGAGCGAGCGCTGGGGCTGAGCCCTGCGAGTTTGGAGGAGGAGGAGGAAGAGGAGGAGCAGTCGGGGCCGGCTCGCGCTGCCTCCCCCTACAGCCCTTTCAGTTCCTCGGCCTTCAGCTGCTGCGGCAGCGGCCGTGCCCCCTCCCTTCGCCCACTTGCCCCTGGCCTCTGAGGCTCCGGGGTGCCGCCGTGGCCGCCGCCGCCGCTGCAACTTTCTCCTGTAATACCCCCTCTTTGTTATCGAGCAGCTGATCCGCTGACATCACCCGGCGCCGGTGCGCTCCCTCCCTCGCTGATTGACAGTTCCCTGTCCCTTCCCAGAAGTAAGGCTACCCCAAACCGAAAGGCGCTCCGGGGCCGCGCTTAGTCTGCGCCCCGGCCGACCAGACCCTTGTCCCGCCAGCGTTTATCGTGTGCTTATGAGCGGCTTGGCGCGCTCCGAGCGCGCCACGAGGTCCCTGGCGCTGCCGGCTTCTCGCGGGCACTTGGGACCTCCGGGTACCCGCCCTCCGGGGGCTCAGAGCTCCCGACCTCCAGCTGTGCCAGGGCAACTTGGAAGTCCGCCGTGCACCGCCCGCTGGCCCCCCTCGGGACAGCCTCCAGAGTGCTAGGGGAGCTGAGAAGCGTTTCTGACGCTCTGGCGCCTAGACTTCCTCTTGCCCTCGCCCCCTCTTCACCCGGAGCTGCACCAGTGCGGCACGCACGAGAGCGCAAGTGTCCCTGTGGCCCCGCATCACGTCTGCGAGCCAGTCTGCCCGACTGGAGGGGGTGTCATCCCGCCCCGATTCCTCCGGACTGCCGGTCCCATCCCAATGTCCTCAGCCTCCACCCTCTTTCGGATCGCCAGGCCCTTGGGTGATTCAGAAATTCATCAAATCCAAATGGCAGCGGGCTCTTTATCAGGCAGGAAACAAGCCACACGGAAGGCTCGGCAGGTTCCTCCTCGCGGTTGTGGCGATAGAAAAGGAGCCACCGAGTGGAGCTAACGAGGAAGGACCCTCCCTCTGGCGCGCCTCCTTCTCGCGCCTCCTGCTGTACGTGTGATGTCCCCAGCTGTCTCCCTGTTTCTCCAAGTGCCAACCACTTCACAGATTCAGGCGTCTTCAAGTGGAGAAAACCAGTGGGCTCCCGATACGCGGCCCAGCCACTTAGTGTCATTATGGCGCTGCCTCTTACAGGTGGCAGTAAAAGGGCGGCCGTAAATAGCCGGTTAAATGGGTGCAAATGTACACAATGTACCGTGGAATTACCGGATGCCGCTCTGGGCACCTGCCAAGAACAGCTACTGCATGCATGGGGGGTGGGGGGCGGGAGATGAGAAAGTTGTTCCAGTTTGTTTTCTGAACAATAAATGAGACTTTGGGGATTTCAAAGTACTTCCAGCGCCCGGGAGACCACTCCTTGTTTGTTTCTGTGCTTAAATGCCATATACATACATACATACATACATACATACATACATACATACATACATATATATACACACACACACACACATATATATATATATTTTTTTTTTTTTAAATCGAGTATTGCTGGCTTTTTTGTTTTTGAGGTTTTTTTTTTTTGTGGCTTGTTTTTTTAAATTCAGTTTTTCCTCTGTGAAAAAGAGAACAATGCTAGGGACATTAGCCCCATACACTGCCAGGAAGTTTGGCTCCTTTCGACTGTTTTAGAAAGACAGGAAGAACTCTGGACCAGGAGTTAGGAGACTTGGGTCCTGGTGGCACTCATCTGCAGCCAGTGTCCTGTGTCCTGGGAGCACGCCCCTCCCCCGCCCCGCACTGCACCGCGCGCCTGAATTCCTTCTCCAGGAGGTTAGAGGTTTAGGCTACACTGGTATCAGGTCCCTCAGGCTTAGAGTAGATCATCGGAGGTCCTTCAGCTTAATCTCGACCTCTCTGAAGTATTCCGGCCTAGGTTTAACCTCCTTAAAGTCCTTCAGTGCAGATACCCGGGGCCCAAGGCTACACAGAGAAAGTGTTCCTGCAGTGGAAGGTGGGAGAGCCACTGCAGATTTAGGTCACATCATTTTCAAACATGAAGCACAGAACAGGATTTTATTTCTGATTTATTTATTTTTTTAAGCTGTCATTTACTGAGCTTGGTCATTTGCAGGTTTTGAGTTATGATATTTTTTCTTATTTTCCCTTTTTACATATTACCACTTCCCTTTTGTATTATGCTGATGCATAAAAACACACCTGATATTCATCTTCTTCCCCAGTTTCCTGTTTATTTAAAGGGGCAAAAAAGGTGCTGAAAATTAAAGGAAGCAGCAGAAATAATTTATTCCTTTACTCAAAAGGGTGAGGCAGGGAGTAGGGTGGGTTGGAAGAAATCTCCCTTCAGAACACACAGGAGACACAGGCTCATGGTGGGTAGGTATGTGGGGGTGGGGGGGGGAGGGGAGGGATCATGTCACAAGTGCCCTGCCCTTATTTTTAGGTTCAGAGGAGGATATCCAACTGTCTGTCCCCTTGGTGCTGTGAGGTTTTCCCAGCCTCTAATGCACACCTAAACTGTCAAGTGCTTCCTTTCTACCTGCTACCTTGAGAGGACTTGGAACTCTGCACACAGTTCTCATCACTGGAGCAGGCCTCCTCTGCACCTGTGAGGGATGGGGTGGCAAGTGACCCGGTCTTCCCAGCAGAATTGGCAGGGACGGGAGTGAAAGCTGCCTGAGAACCTTCACCAGATCTGCATGTGAGGCAGCAGCAACCAGGACACAGTCCCATTCCTCTTCCCCCACCACTCATTCCTGCTGGCTTTGGGCCCAAAGCTTAGGCAGAATGTTTTTATGACTCCCTTAAGACACACTTGCATAGAGAGAAGAATTGTGGTTACTAGAGGCGGGGAGGAGAGAGAATGAGAGGTTGGCTAATGGACATGAAATTACAGGTAGTTAGGAAAAATAAGTTCTCGTAGTGTACAGTCATGCTAGGCATCTATAATTAACAATAATTTATTGTATTTTCTCAAATGGCTAGAAGAGAGGGGCGCAAATGTTCTGTTCACAAAGAAATGATAAATTTTTGTGATAATGGATTTGCTAGCCACCCTGATTTGAGTATTTCACATTGTATACATGTATTAAAATATAACTCTGTACCCCATAATTATGTACAATCAATACATTTCAATAAAAAATAAATTCCTTAAAAAAGATACATTTGCATTTTTACACATCATTTTGTGTATGTTTTCCGTCTCCTTCCCTAGACTGACTGAATCTTATTTATAGTCCCAGAACCCAGCACCGTGCCTGGTACAGAATGTGGGTTCAGCATTGCCAGTGATGATTTTGCAGATAGGAATATTCTGTTTTATATAAACAGAGCTGAGTCTTTCTCACAGACTGGATCTTTCTCCTGTGTTTTGGCAACGTGCTTTGTTTCAGCTCTAGTCTAAAGAACATTTTTCTAAGAACATTTCTACTTGTACTTCCCTGCATCTACTGGCCCCAAATCTGCTTCCATTGCACTCTTTCCCCCAGTTTTCTCCATTGAGAGATCATTTCATAAACCGTCTTTCCACTTGGCTTCCCACCAGTTTCCGCTGTCCTACTCTGTACCCACCAGTGTGGTCATGGCTAGAAAATCAATAAAGCTCTTAATCACAAACAACGTGCAGCAGCAGTAGTAACGGTGTGGCGGTGTAACAGTGTGGCTCAGCTCCTAACTTGGCAGATCCCAATGCACCAGGACAAGCCCTACCAGGGAGGAAAGGGACTGCACAGGACATCCAACATCTAGGCCCTGGGGTGGGACTGGCTTCCACGTTCACACTGAGGAGTGACTTTTCTAAACTGCTCTGACTTAGCTTCTATTGCCTCCAAGGATATGTCCTTGTCTTCACACTCAGCATGGGAAACATCATTCTCTCTTCCACTGCAGCAAGCAATCAAAATACTGAGTTAATTCTATCCATTTTCTACACAAGTCTTTCTCTGGATAAGGCTGGTGCTTACTTACAAGACATATAACTTTTGCAATAAATATATTTTACAAGTTCCCGTCAATTTGCCACTATGCATGATAAGCAAATTGTGAAGAGCCTAGTGAATGGGGGCCTTGTGTGGGATTCACTACTGTTGGCTGTTACTGACTTCTCGCCCTGCCTTGCTGGTAGTCATGGGAGGGCCCAAGCAGTCTTCTGGGTCTCCATGTTCCCGGGAGACGGGAGCCTCAGCGGTAGGGTGTGTCATCGGGGACTTTCCAGGTGCCCTGGTGGATTTATGGTTGGTGTCCTGGTTCTGGTTTCCACTACTTGCTTACACTGCTGGCAGGGAGACAAGGCTAGAAGGAGTGAAGGAACTCTTAAAGTAATCAGCAAGTCTCATTTTGGCACTGCTCACTTCTTAACAAGATTTTTTTTCCCACCAAATTTGCCAGTTTGATTAAGTTTTCATCTTACCTCTTTGGTTCCACGAAGAACTAGCTGAGCAAACGGGCAATAAAACTCTCTGGGCCTTAATTTTCCCATCTGTAAATGAGGACATTGCACTACATAAATTTTAAGCTCAAACCACTGTTCCTGGGGAAAAGCTAAATAGAGCATGCAGAGCCCCAGGGACAGGCACAGAAAGGGGAAGAAGCCGGAACAACTCTAAAAAACAATATCAAAGTCCCGAGTCATCTCACCTTAATGGCACTGAGATGGGGTGAGGGAAGGACCTTTATCTTTACTCTAGAGAGGGAGGCATGGGAGTTTCAGGAGAACCACAGTTCTTGCGTTCAGAATCACTGAGTCACTAATCAAGAGGCTAACTGTGTTAGTGACAACTGCAGGAACAGGAGGGAGGGGTGGGAGAGGAGCAGCGAGCAGGAGAAGGGCATGGGGGAGAAGATGAGGATGAAAGAGGAGCATTTGCAGCCTGTGGAGCACAGGGAAGAGCAGGAATATCAAGGGCACCGAATAAAGGTCCAGGAGCAAAGAGAGAGATGGAGACATTCATTGTGCTGGAAATAGACCTGACTGCATCAGGAAGACAACTCACGAATTCAGGGTGACCTGATTTGATTACAGCAACAGGAAGAGCAAGAGAGAGAGGGCAAAATAACCTGACCCGAGGAAGTGAATTAAATAATAGAGAAGACACCACAGTTGCCATGGCATTGAAATACTTCATGCCCCATTAAGCTCCTTTTCTCTCTTTTGCTTGATTCTTGATCTTGCAACATGTTAATGTCATTGCAGTATATCCAATAAACTAAATTTAGACCTTCTGGGGCATGGGAGAAGGGAAGATACAGCCCAGATCTCCCTCTTTGTGTTGACTCTGGGCCATATTCTTCCTCCGCAGTGTGTTTGATTCTCTTGCTCTTTGCATTGTGAGATATGAAAACCCTTGTGAGGCCTGGGTCTGGTGAAGCTGCTGAGTGACACAACTTGAAAGAAAAAAGAGAAAAATTGGAAACAGTTTTTGGGGGCAACTGGTTTAGAAATTACTTCAGAAAAATCAATAAGATGCAGAAATTTGAAAAAAAAAATACAACCACCATCAAAACAAAATGTATTTTCTTAAATATTATTATATTTTATTGCTTTTGAAAAATTATTTTAATGGGCTATAATTAAGATTATTGGGTCCTGCAATTTGGTCTTATGCAAAAGCAGATATTGCAGAGGGTGGGTACATTTTATACTCTTTTGACATTACTGTACACAGGATGAATGGAAGGGTATTTCCAGCTGATTCATTTACCACACATGTCACAACATTCATCAAGACCCAGATCCTGACCTTCCTCAAGTGGATTCACATTAACCAGACCCCAGAGACTGATGTACATATCTGAATAATGACTGACAGATCAGAATACTCTGTCATGGCAAGTACAATATCTCTTTGTAGATAAATGGACTTGAGAAGATAAGTTCCATCTAGAAGTTTATGTAGTAAGTATCGAGTTAGGATAAATGAAATTAATTGTGTGGTCCACAGGAGAAACACTCTTGACACAATGTCCTGAAAGAATGAGGCCATCTGTACGCCCTCCCACTTAAGCCCTGCAAGCTTGAGACTTTGAGATCCTTTTGTCCATACTCTGGTTTATTCAAACCAGTGTCTCTAAACCAGTTTCTCCACATAGCATCTTATATAGCCAACTAGGCAGATGTACACTTTTAAGGTCATAATCACATTCTCTTTCTATCTTCTTGATATTATAGTTGTCACTTCAATGGGAATTTGAGGTATCCCTAAATTCTTCAGCCACAAATTCAGTTACTGTCTCAGTTGACTGCCACTGAATTCTAGGCAAATCCATTGCGTGTGCAGATTTTGTTAGTCTACCTTTCTGAGGGCAACCTGGTTCCCAAGGTCTCGGGGAAGCACGTCATTTTTGCTTCATGGGCCACCAACAGTGGCCTAACCTTCCTTAAGCTGCCATGGATTTTAGATAAATAGACCAGACATATGGAGACCCAAGTGCCTGTCCTGTGGTAGAGTTGTACATGTTTTCCTGAGTACCCAGCTAGAGGAGTTGAGAGGTTGGCCCTTTAATATCATGACTTAAGCAGTGAAATTTCACTTTGAAGATGCAGATACCATCTACCATAACACAGATGGAGAGCAAAGTGCCCTCTTCATTGTTCAAATAGGACTCCCTGATTTTGAACTCACTATCCAAAAATGAAAATATCCACATGGTCCTATTAACTCAATCACAAACAAGAACAGGTTGATGAAATGTTTCAGGGGACCCTGACATTGAAATGACACCCTTGATCCCTAGGCAGCCCGCACACAGAGGGGCTCGATGCTAAGCCATCCCTCCTGGAATGCACTTTGCTGGGGACCTGCCTTTCAGTCTCTTTGAAAATGGAGTGTCCTTTCAGGTCATTTAAGGTTCTATCGATCCTTCTTGCTGAGGCCATAGATCAATTCCCAGGAAATTGGCTTGACCAAACTTCTGGAATGTTTTTCAGACAAATTTAAAGACCCAAGCTCAAATGCTCTTGTGTTCATGACAGAGGAACACAAAGAAAGCGGCCCTGTGGTAGGCCTCGCACTGTCTCCTTGGAAAAATGCCAGTTGAGCAGCTCTGCTGTGGGAGTAGGTCTTCTGCAAGCCATAAGCAACTCTTCCCAGCCTGGCATCCGGGGAATGCCTCAAGCCTGGGATAAGCATGAGCTCCCCAGCAGGACAGGGAGCCTAGTTATTGCTCGGCTGTGAAGTCTGGGCACCTCCTCCACATTGTCTGTGCTCCCCCCTCTCTGTTCTCTCCCTGTGATTCTCTACCTATGCAGGTGTGGCAAAAGGTTACAATTTGAACCAGGCTAAGTTTATTCTCAGTTGAAATAAGAGAGAGAGGCAGCTCAATGATCCTTCCCTTCCCACTGATATTGGCAGAGAGGATCTAGGAAGGCCCAGTAGCCAGCCTCGACCTACCCCCCTGTCCTCTAGCAGGTCCTTGACTCCACTACAGAAAGAATTCAAGGACAGAGTTATAGTACAAAATGAAGACAGGTTTAATTTAATGGTTAAGAATTATAAGCTTCCCAGAGAAAGCGTGGCCTACCTCCAGAGACTGAGCAGGATCTGCACCAAGTTAATATAAAAGTAAGAAATGCACACTTAATGTTTAGTGCGAAGGGTAGGCTGGCCCAAGAGAGTGAGCAATAGCCCCTTAGAAATAAGCTTAACACAAAAGTAAAGTATACATATTTCTTCCAGCAAGGTGCAGGCGGACTGCAGGAAAGCGAGCAACAGCTGTAGCAGGTATGATACAAAAGTAAGAGATACACATTTACAGACAAAGAGCAGGCTGGCCCCAGAGTGAACAGCAGACTCCTAAAGGCAAGTTTGATACAAAAAGAAATACACACCTCAGTTGAAGTGTGGGCTGGCTGTAGAGAGAGTGAGCAGCAGCAGCCCTGCCTTCTACCAGGATTCAACTTTTATAGTTTCTCTATCTAATACATATTTATACCATCTAATGAATATTCAATTAAGGGGTGGTTCCCTGTTATGTAACATAGTCTTCACATGCTCAGTTGATCTCTTTTTAGAGCACGTTCATTGGTCAGATTATATCACATGCTCAAGACATTCAAGAATATTCTGTGCTGTTTAACATCTCTAGGGGAAGGTCATTCAAAGGAGAAATTCCACTTTACTCAGCATGCTTGGCTGCTAGGGTTATATACCCCTTTTTACTGAGCATGACCAGCCTCTGGATTCGTATAAGCCAGTCCCTTGTGGTTTCAATTTCCCCCTGTTGGTGCTGAAAATAGGTCTGATAAGCAGAAATAACTTTCCTCCAGGAGAGGGCCTAGAGGAGGGACCTGAGACCTTGGGGAGTGGCTTGAAACCCAGAGGTGTGTCCTGTAACCCCAGCCCACGGAAACCAAGCATCTCCTATCTCACCACCAATGTTGTAGGTTTGGGGTATCTGCAATTAACTTTCCGCATTTCAAAATAGTTCCTCTGAAAATGTGTATTAAGAATTTTGGTGCTATACAGTGAATTTATCTTCTTTACAGGCTTATTTTCATCCAAGGGACTATTGCTGTTGCTTCCATACTCTTTGCAATTTGAATAAATAAAAAGCAATTTGTCATCTCTGATTTCATTTGTACCTCACAGTATCCCCAAGATTAGAGGAGTTTAAGGACTTGGCCAGGATTACACAACAAAAACATGGCCAAATGAGGCTCAAATCAAGGCCCATTGGGTCTTCAACCATACCTCACATTTTGTGCAAAGTAATGAGAACCTTTAGAGGATGGCCATAGGAGGGCAGGAGAGAAGTGAGAAGAAAATGGCATTTAGAGACAGTCTCCTGTGTCCTAGGAACTTGAGTCACATAATTTCACTTAAAACTGAAAGTGATCTTCTGGAGTATTATCACCATTTATAGATGAGCAAACCTGAGAATCTGAGTTTAAATAACTTCTCTGCGGTCACATAACTTGTGAGAGCGGGATTGGAGCCATAGCTGTCCAAACCATGAAGATGCACATACAGAAAGAAGAAAGTGAAATAACAGGACAATTGTGGAGAAATAATTCTAGAAGAAGGTTGAGTAAGGAAAAGTTCTTGAAGAAGCTCTACATCAATTTTCATGGTGCCATACAAGATGGACTTATGGAGAATACAAAACCTCAAAAGCATATATATGGCTGGCCTAGGGTAGCAGAGGAGAGCATTGAATTTGTCTTTGCGGGTACGATTTTATGGAGGTGTCCCAAGTGACCCTACCTTATTTGATATGACCCTCATTTATTTGACATGACCCTCATTTATTTCACACGACATACTTCTTAGGCTCAAGTTGCTGGTTTGTTTTTCTGGTTATGATGGTTGAGTGGAGGGCTGAAATTTTTTTCTGTTGCAATGTGTTATCCTTCATAGTGCCTAGCATGGTCTGGACATGCAGATATCCAGGAGATTTGGGCAAGTGTATTGCCAGGAGGAAACATTTTGCCGTTCTGCCATTGAGGACCAATCCAAACAAGCCCACCATGAGCAGGGTGGTTGGTCATGGCTAACTATGACCAGCTGAGGAGCAATTTACATCTGACAGATGACATTTGAGCTGTGGAAGTAGAAGACAGAAAAATACTTTTTGGATATTTTCATTAAATTTTTTTTAGAGGTCCAGTCTTAATCTATAATTTTAAACCACATTTACTTTATTACTTTTAGAAGAGAAATACTCATTGTAGAGATATTAGAAAAATAGAACATCAGAAAGAATAGATACTAAAACTCAAAATCCTAACTACCAACACTAACCACTATAAACAATGTGGCAAATGTCCTCTTAGAGGTTTTCTAAAAATATATAAGCATAGATAAAGTGTGCTTATAGGACACATAATATCCTGTATTTTTTCAATTAACTCCATTCTTTAGAAGTAATATTTCATATTAACTGTCCAATAGTGTACTTATTCTGTGTACTACAATCCAGCATTTTTTTTAGTGTCATTCAAGATGGACTTGTGGACAGTATTCTTAAAACTAAGAATAAAAATGTAAAAATCTATACTCTAGGAATTATTTCACGTATAGAAGTAAGCAATCATAAGCTTTTGAGAATAGCAGATAATATATTTGCATAGAAAACATCTGAAAAAATATAAACCAAAATGTTAACAGTAGTTATCTCAGGGTGATGTGATCTCAAGTGATTTAATTTTTTCCTTTTGCTCATTTAAGAAAGTTTTCTTATAATGACCATTATTGACTTTTATAATTACAAAAGGGAGTTATTTTTTTAAAAAAAATCCTAATAGCTGGAGGAAAGTTTCTTTATTTTTCTAGGTTTTATTTTCTTTCTGTGTAATATGGAAATTCTACTAATTTTTACTCCATAGTGAGGTCATGGGGATTAATCGATATAATGCAGGTAAAACACTTTCAAGAGTCCCAGGCATGTGATAAGTATATGGTGTAAGTACATGTGATAATACATAGTGTGAGTACACGGGGTGAGCGCACGTGGTGAGTACATGGTGGTCATCATCATCCCAACTGTCTTCATACTCATGGGTGCTTCTGCTTCTACTCTTGCTCGTTCTCCATGGAGTAGGAGAGTGAGATCTTTCAAGTCAGGTCGCGTAAGTCATTGCCCTGCTTAAAGCCTACCAATGTTGTCCTTGCCCCTACATCAAATCTAGACAGTTTACTCTGTGCACAAGGACCTGCTGGATCTGCCCCCACCCCCTCTGCAAGCAACCCTCTCATCACTCTCTCTCTTGCTGTGTAGATAAGCTCCAGCCACAATGACCCCTTTGTTCCTGGAATAAAATCAAGTTCTATGCTACCTCGGGGCCTTTGCATTTACTCTTCTCTCTACCTGGGATTCTCTTCCCCATATCTTCTCATGGCCAGTTTGTGGTCTTCTCATGAAAGTTGCCTCCTCAGAGAGGTCTTCCCTGGCCACACACCCAAGGGTAGCTCCCCAGCCACATTTCTGTTGAATACTTCTAGTTAATACCTCCCTTGTTCACTTTTCATCATAACATTTGTCACTACCTTTCACGTTCTTGTTTACTTGCTTTATTCTGGTCCCTTGTGTCAGTCTCTCCATAGACCTTGTTTGTCATATCAGAGCCGTCAGTAGAACACTTAGAACAGTGTCCAGTGCATTGTGGGTGCGCAATACATGGTTGTTAAATACTTTAATTAATTAGGTATGTTATCTTTATCAGGTGATTGAACAGTTTAATCACTTTCTCTTCAGAGGGCTGGTGTTTTCCTAAGGAGAAAAAGGGTAATTATATCACTTTATTTCAACACCCTCCACCCTTCACTCTACCCCCAGTTAGAAAGAGGATGATTCAAAAAAAAAAAAAAACAAACAAAAACCAAAACCGTCTGTTTCTTAGGATCCCCCAGATGTGGCAGGATATGTACCCCTCCTTTTCAGATTGAATTTTTTTTTTTTTTTTGAATAAGGCTGTCCAGATTTGAAAAGAGAACCCTTACAGGCTTTGACTCTGATACATGAAGCTGGACGGGCAGTCCTTACTCTACAAAGAGGTTGTGTTCCCAAAGTTTCTTTGTGTACGTTGTTTGTTTCCAGCACAGAATGCATTTTTTGCTTGAAACAATGTTCCCAGACTAACCCACAAAAGCCTATTTAACCCACAATGCTAAGTAGAAAAAAAAATACATTGAAATTCTAGGAAACGCAACAGGGAAAATGAATCAGAAATAAAACATAAATGTTTATCTTGAATACTGGTGCTTGAGGAAAAGCAGTTTCTAGCAAAGGCTCATGAGGCAGTAAGGGTTGGGGTGTGGAAGATTCAGGGAGCAGAGGGGAAACCCAGCTGTGGTGGCTGAGCCTCAGTCCTGCATCTGATAGGGTTGAGGCTGTGGACAAAAGCTGAGCCTGGTCTGGAGCAGCTTGGGCATGGGCAGGACTGAGCCTGTCTGGGGGAGCACTCCTGCAGATGCACATGCAACAGAGGGCAGGCCAGGGCTGACGCCGACACTTCCACCCATTGAATTCTAGATGCTGGAATCAACACAGGAGAATTCTTCCATAAAACTGAGATTCAAGTATGTAGTATTGGTATCTCATGAGCTTTCTCAGGGAATTTCTGCCTTTCTAAGTAAAAACATGATAATATATCTTAAAAAATAATAGGTTCATTTTGGTTTCATCAGTGTTCATCATAAGGTAATTTTGGGCATCCCCTCCCCACATCTGATCTTTATGCTGCAATTTTGAGACAAAAGCTTTTATGTCCTAAAAGTTAGCACTCAGAAAGCAGGAGAAATCTCCTTATATCAAGAGGTTTTATAAAATTTCTCATGCTATGGGAAAAACCTGAAACAACTCCAATCAACCTTAATTTTGGATGCTTATAGAAAGGGTCCCCCGGGAGAACTGTTAAAGAAGGAGGTAAAGAAATTTAACACACAGTAATTATTCCTGGAAAAAGGACCCCACAATTAAGTGTTTTATCTCAGTGTAAATGAACTCTTAAAGACCACTTAAAAGCAATAGTGGTAAATATAGGTATACTTGAAGTAATGATGAATCTAAATTTAGAGGACAAATACAAAAATAGGGTAACATTTCTAATGACAGTGTCTTTTATGGAATTTTAAGTGCTTAGGCAGAAGAAAGAATGTGCTCTTGAAAACTGTTAGGTGATTTCAAAATGGGCTCTAGTGATGATGAAGACACTAATGTCAAAGATGTATGTGAAGAGTCTGAATAAAAGTGTTTCATGAAATGGGATATTGAAGATAGCAGTATTTCTTAAAATATTATTTTATGAATGTGTGCTTTAAATGTATGTGAGTCAAGTTAATATATTAAGTATTATAGACATTTGACTCTTTTATCTACATCTCTGGTAGTTTATTTTATTTATTTATTTATTTTTGGAGCAGCCAGATTTATTTATTTATTTATTTATTTTTAATTTTATTTTGTCGATATACATTGTGGCTGATTATTGCTGCCCATCACCAAAACCTCCCTCCCTTCTCCCTCCCCCCTCCCCCCAACAATGTCCTTTCTGTTTGCTTGTCGTATCAACTTTTTTTTTTTTTTTACATATTTTATTTTTTTAATTTAATTTTATTTTTTTTAAATTTTATTTTGTCGATATACATTGTAGCTGATTATTGCTCCCCATCACCAAAACCTCCCTCCCTTCTCCCTCCCCCCCTCCCCCCCAACAATGACATCTCTGGTAGTTTATATATCCAACTAGGTTAGTTCAGGGGGGTAAAAATCTCATTGGAAAAATAGGGGTGACATTATACATGTCATCTCTGTGTGTTCAGGCACATGTGGAACACAACGATACAAGTTTGCTTCTAAAGGAGGCAGAGCATACTGGACTAAGAGTAAGAAGATAAGAAGGTCCAGGCTGTAGCTCTGGATTTATTATTGCAGCCACATCCTCTGGGCAGGTCATTTGTCCCTCTGTGCCTCAGTTTTATCTAATGTAAAAAATGGAAGTAGTCACACTTCTTACATCACTTTTTTATTACCTTTATTATAAGTATACAGACTCAATTATTGATTAATTTGTACTTACAGTTGGAAGAAGGGTCTGGAATAATCCCAGATGACTATTAATTTAAAATGATTTAAGATTTTACTTAGTAATATGTTTTGTTATTTACATTTTGTATCTACCTGTAATTTTGCTTTAAACAAAATAATAAGACTAGGCTATAAATATTGGCTTCAGGGTTTGAGGAGTTACACTAAGTTCTCCTTTCTAGGCTGTTGGGTTCTTCATGGAACCTGCTCTGCAGTGTTGGCAGCAGTGTAACATAAAAGGCTTCAAGGTCAGGTGGCCCAAGATCAAATCCAAGTCCCAAGAACATGTTACAAATCATCTCTGTTTCTGGTGAACTATTCACTGCCTCTTATCCAGACAAACTCCCAACCTCTCTTGTGTGACAGGCAAGCTCCTCAGTGGATCTTGATTCCAGCTGGTCATCAAAATCCAAACTGAAACACAAGGACCATATGATCATCTCTATAGATGCTGAAAAAGCATTTGATAAAGTTCAGCACTCATTCATGGCAAAGACCCTCTATAAGTTAGGTATAGAGGGAAAGTATCTCAACATAATTAAAGCCATATATGCCAAACCCACTGCCAATATCATCCTGAATGGGGAAAAGCTGAAAGCTTTTCCTTTAAGAACAGGAACTAGACAAGGATGCCCACTCTCACCACTCCTATTCAACATAGTGTTGGAAGTACTAGCCAGAGCAATCAGAGAAGAGAAGGAAATAAAGGGCATCCAGATCGGAAAAGATGAAGTCAAACTGTCCCTGTTTGCAGATGACATGATCCTATATATCGAACAGCCTAAAACCTCTACAAAAAAACTGTTGGAATTGATAAATGATTTCAGCACAGTAGCAGGATACAAAATCAACACACAAAAATCAGTAGCATTTCTTTTCTCCAATAGTGAACATGCAGAATGAGAAATCAAGAAAGCCTGCCCATTTACAATAGCCACCAAAAAAATAAAATACTTAGGAATTGAGTTAACCAAGGAGGTGAAAAATCTCTATAATGAGAACTACAAACCATTGCTGAGAGAAATTAGAGAGGATACAAGAAGATGGAAAGATATCCCATGCTCTTGGATTGGAAGAATCAACATAGTGAAAATGTCCATACTACCCAAAGTGATATACAAATTCAACGCAATCCCCATCAAAATTCCAAAGACATTTTTCTCAGAAATGGAAAAAACTATCCAGACATTTATATGGAACAATAAAAGACCACGCATAGCCAAAGCAATGCTGAGCAAAAAAAATAAAGGTGGAGGCATAACACTACCTGACTTTAAGCTATACTACAAAGCTATAATAACCAAAACAGTATGGTACTGGCATAAAAACAGACACACTGATCAATGGAATAGAATAGAGAATCCAGAAATCAACCCACACACTTACTGCCATCTGATCTTTGACAAAGGCACCAAGCCTATTCACTGGGGAAGGGACTGCCTCTTCAGCAAATGGTGTTGGGATAACTGGATATCCATATGCAGGAGAATGAAACTAGATCCATACCTCTCACCGTATAAAATCAACTCAAAATGGATTAAGGATTTAAATATACACCCTGAAACAATAAAACTTCTTAAAGAAAACATAGGGGAAACACTTCAGGAAATAGGACTGGGCACAGACTTCATGAATACGACCCCAAAAGCACGGGCAACCAAAGGAAAAATAAACAAATGGGATTATATCAAACTAAAAAGCTTCTGCACAGCAAAAGAAACAATTAACAGATTTAAAAGACAACCAACAGAGTGGGAGAAAATACTTGTAAAATATACATCTAACAAAGGATTAATATCCAGAATATATAAGGAACTCAAACAACTTTACAAGAAGAAAACAAGCAACTCAATTAAAAAATGGGCAAAAGAGCTAAGCAGGCATTTCTCTAAGGAAGATATCCAAATGGCCAACAGACATATGAAAAAATGCTCAACATCACTCAGCATCCGGGAAATGCAAATCAAAACCACATTGAGATACCATCTAACCCCAGTTAGGATGGCTAAAATCCAAAAGACTCTGAACGATAAATGCTGGCAAGGTTGTGGAGAAAAAGGAACTCTCATACATTGTTGGTGGGACTGCAAAATGGTGCAGCCTCTATGGAAAATGGTATGGAGGTTCCTCAAACAATTACAGATAGATCTACCATACGACCCAGCTATCCCACTGTTGGGAATATACCCAGAGGAATGGAAATCATCAAGTCGAAGGTATACCTGTTCCCCAATGTTCATCGCAGCACTCTTTACAATAGCCAAGAGTTGGAACCAGCCCAAATGTCCATCATCAGATGAGTGGATAGGGAAAATGTGGTACATCTACACAATGGAATACTACTCAGCTATAAAAACGAATGAAATACTGCCATTTGCAACAACATGGATGGACCTTGAGAGAATTATATTAAGTGAAACAAGTCAGGCACAGAAAGAGAAATACCACATGTTCTCACTTATTGGTGGGAGCTAAAAATTAATATATAAATTCACACACATACACACACACACACACACACACACACACAAGAACCGGGGGGGGGGGGGGAAGAAGATATAACAACCACAATTACTTGAAGTTGATACGACAAGCAAACAGAAAGGACATTGTTGGGGGGGAGGGGGGAGGGAGAAGGGAGGGAGGTTTTGGTGATGGGGAGCAATAATCGGCCACAATGTATATCGACAAAATAAAATTAAAAAAATAAATAAATAAAATAAAATATTAAAAAAAAAATCCATCCCTGTGGTATTTGGTCTGCAATAGACAGCAATGTCCCCGTTTTACCTGTTGAAACCAAGCAGATCTGGGTTCAGATTCAAGCTCTATCACCAGGCCAGCCACTAACGTCTCTGTCTTAGTACATTTCCTGTAGCTTATAACAGAAAACCTGAAATTGGGTAATGGATAAAGAAATAGAATTTATTTCTTATAGTTTTTGAGGCTGGGAAGTTCAAGGTCAAAAGGGAGCACCTGGTGAGGGTCCTCTTCTTGGGAGGGACTCTCTGCGTGTTACCAGGCACACAGGGCCAGCGGCCTGCCCCCAGACAAAAACCAGACAAATGAAAGTCAAATGCTGGTGAAAATGGAAGTCAGCTTTTATTCAGAACACCGATGACCTGAGGAGAGATGATAGGCTGACCTATCTCTTTGGTAAACCTGAAGGAGAATGGCCAGGCTAAAGCCATCTCAAAGACTCAGATCTACTGAGGATTTATAAAGGGGGGGCCAAGGGAATGGAATGTGGGAAAATGAAAAGCAGGAGGGAGGGGCACGTGAGCAGCCAGGGCTTCATGCAAGGTCTCAGGAGCAAAGCCAAGATTCTGTCTTGTTTTTGTTCCCATCTTTGCTGTTATCTCAAGGTCTGGGTAGTACATACAAGTCTGCAGCTTTAGGCTGGCTGGAAAACAACTTTACATTCATGTAAATAAT
Organism: Cynocephalus volans; assembly: GCF_027409185.1. Classification (NCBI taxonomy): domain Eukaryota; kingdom Metazoa; phylum Chordata; class Mammalia; order Dermoptera; family Cynocephalidae; genus Cynocephalus; species Cynocephalus volans. The sequence continues at coordinate 123,264,945 of NC_084468.1, forward strand.
GTCATCTTTCCCCATAACCAATGTTCAAAATATCAAATAACCATGGGAAAAGAGGGAACTCAGAGACATGCATGCCAAGGAAAAAAACTGTCTTTTAAAAATTTGCCTATAGTCCATGTGGTTTTAGATCCCAACATGGCTTCAGTCCTGCTCACTCCAACATGCATTTTCCTTAAGTGGTGCAGGGCATTGCATGGTGATAAGGAAGAGTGTACTAACGTGCTCCCTCAGATCTCTTTCTCCTCTTAAAAGGCCATTAGTGTCACTCCTGTGATAAACTATTAGTCCATTAATCCATTAATCCATGAATAGATTAATCTATTCATGAGGGCAAAGCCTTCATGATCCAATCATTTCTTAAAGGCCCCACCTTTCATATACCATATTCAGATTCCGCACTCTCTTAATACTGTTACATTGGGGATTAAGTTTCAACATGGGTTTTGGAGGGGCCATTCAAGCCATAGCAGTCTCTGAGCCTCAGTTTTCTCATCTGTCACACGAGGGTAACAACACCTCATGGGCTAGTGGTGAGATTTGCAGTGCATGCTGCCTGGTAGGCAGTCTGCAAATGGTCGTGTTATTATCATGGAAGAATAATGTTTGGGGGACTTGTGGAGACCTTTTCCCGTCACTTATTAGAGGGCTTCTGCACATATCTTTCCAAGGCAGAATAGTGGTCCTGCACCACACGTTAGCTGAGTAAGAGGTATGATTTGAATGTCGCCCCAAAGCTTGAACAGCCAGAAGTGTCATTTTGCTATCAAAAGAGGAAGCGTTGTCGGTGGCCATCTATCAATCCCTTATTTTGCACAAACAAGATCAATGCAAGAGAAGAAAGTTTTATTTGGGAGTAAAGGTCAAGTGGAAGGTCTGGGGTGCAAAAACAGAGATGGGTCTGGAGAGGACCGTGTTTTCAGGTCAGAGAGTGTCAGCCCCAGCCATTGGGGAGTTGGGGCCGGTGTGAGGTTGAGGAGACAACTTCTGCAAAGGAAGCAGGCCAAGTAGGAGCAGAGGAAGGGGGGATGTTGATGGTGGGATAGCCTCCTGCTTCTTAGTATTCTGCCCAGACCCACCCTGTGGGTAGACTTAATTTTAAGCTTTGAATTTCTTCCCTAATTATGGGACCAGCCCACTTGGACAGGACACTCCTCTCCAAGCTCCAGCTCTTTCATCTCTAAGACGGGCAAAGCCAAAGGCCTCCCTCATAAATCAATTGGAACAAGTAAGCAACAGCTCAAGAGCAACTATAAAAGTCTTGATTGTGTTTCTTGAGGAACATGTTAAGAGACCTTGGGGACATATATCTTCTTCTCTGGAGCAGTCTGTAACCCTGGAAAGGATCCAGGCAAGTCTGTGGGAGCCAAATTGCATCAGCCCTACTTTCAAAAGCTTTATCTTTTGCTCTTTGTGTTTGCAGCTGAATTAGTTGAGTTGTAGTAACAGAGGTGTAAATCCTTGTGTGTGAATATGCTCTTCATCCCTTAAAGACAATGCCCAGGTGTCATTTATATCCCAAATCCACGATTTGCTTCTGCAGCTTTCCAAGTTCTTTCATATAGTGATTGCCACCCAATAACTTAATATATTAACAATGAATTTTCTAGACAAAGTATAGATCCAGGTCATTTTTTCTCTCTGAGCCTTTGTTTATTATGCAAGAGAAGGTTGGAGGAGCAACAGCTAAGGCTCCTTATTGTGATAAAGTCCTACATCTCAAGAAGCAATGGCCCCAGGCAGTCCGTGGTGAGGATGAATACCAGGCAGTGCTCAGTCAGCTGTAAAAGCAGGTGAAAATAGGCTAGAAGGTGCGCCAAGCCCTCCCTCAAAGGGGAGGAATTAATCCAGTCACTCTTTTTTCTTTCATATTGAGCACATGAAGGAATAGCGAAGAAACAACCCGATTCTCAAAGAGTTCCCAGTGCAAAGAGGTGGGGGCAGACCACAAGACCTCTTGGAAGGACAAGGGCAGAGAGAGAGATTGTCCAGGAGGTGATAGGACTGTAACCTATGCTTTTCACTTTTACTCCATAGGTAACCTTCATTTATTTGGCTAATATGCCCCTATTTTGTGTTTAAAATTTTGATCAGTTTAGCCACAGGGTAAGAGAGAATCATGAAAAAGCACCCTCTGCCTCCCTCTATACCCTCAGAGACAAGGGACAAGCCAAGGGCTGAAGTGGCCCGATTTGCCCAGATGGTGATGCTGGTGCTGGGTTAATAACTCATGCTATGCATATGAATGAGCTAGGGGGTCCTTAACAGACTACCCCTTCCCTAATCTTTCCCTGAGTTTGGGAGGAGGTGAATAGAAACTAGACCAAGGAACTTTAGGGCCAGCTCTGTCTGTGGCTCTTTTCTTGAAGACCTGTTTTCTGGATAATGTAATGAATCCACCTAGCAGCCTGTGATGAAGGAAGGTGGGGTTATTATCTCTCATATTTCACACACAGAAATATTAAACAAAAGTGTAAGTAATGTTCCCAAGGTCATATGATGAATTAGTAACAGAGACAGGGAAAGGATTAAGGTTTCTGGCTTCTAGTTTTGTTGCCTTAGCATTGGATCTTGCTGCCTCTTTAAGCCCCACACTGAGTTAGAATTAGATGCTGTAGCTGTGAATTGGTTCCATCTTAACTTTCTTCATTAAAAAAAAAAATGTGGGCAACCCTTGCTTTCCTAATTTTCTACTGCAAAACTACTTTATGACTTTATTGAGCAAGGCCTAAAATAGGGTCATATTTTTCCCTCAGTACATAATAATATCCTTCTTTCAGCTACTGGGATTCTGCAACAGCTGTTCCATGGAGCTAAAGAGCTCCAACAAGGATGGGCCGGATCTCCAGCTGCTGGTGAGCAAGTGTTCACTATTTATAGCGGGAGGGGGCCTGTAAAGGAATGGAATTTTTTCCTTCTGAGTAGTTTTGATGCAACCAACAGGAAGTGGGCTCTGATGGGTACTAAATGCAATCACATGAATAAATCTATTAAACACTTCAAATTGAAGTGTGCGTCAGAATCACCTGGAGGGGACTGTTAAAACAGTTTGCAGGGCTCCACCCCCAGAGTTTCTGATTCAGTAGGTGTCTTAGTCATTTCAGGCTGCTATATCAAATTACCACAGACTGGGTGGTTTAAACAACTAATATTTATTTCTCACAGTTCTGGAGACTGAGAAGTCCCAGATCAAGGTGCTGGCAGATTTGGTGTCTGGTGAGGGCCCTCTCCCCTGTTTATTGATGGTGACTTCTCCCTGTGTCCTCACATGGCAGAAAGGGTGAAGGAGCTCTGTAGGGTCTCTTTTATGAGGGCACTAATCCTATTCATGAGGGCTCTGCCCTCATGACCTAATCACCTCCCAAAGGCCCTACCTCCTAATATCATCACCTTGGAGGTTAGGATTTCAACCTATGAATTTTGGGGGGACACAAACATCCAGTTCATAACAGTAGGTTTGGGTGGGGCCCAGCAATTTGCATGTCTTGCATGTTCTCAGGTAATGCTGTTGCTGATGCTTTGGAGGCTACACTTTGGTAACCACTGCTCTATTTTAATGGGTGGGTGTACAGAGAAGGGTCAAAGTATATGGCAGCAGATTGAACCAAAGGAATGCACCAGATGACTTTCTGGTGATCTTACTGTCCTTGTCAAATCAAAACTAGTTGCTTCTGAGCCAGCATTTCCAGGGCAGAGGTGTTATTTTATAAATGAAGAAAACTTCATAAAATGAAAAGACTAGGATTCATAAGAAATATGTACAAGCACTATTTAATAAAACTTAATTTTCATCTCTCTCTTTTCTGTCTCCATTGAAGAAATGCAATTACTTTGGTCATTTGAGCACATCATGGTGTCTGGAGTCACGGCTGGCAGATTTGATGCCCAGCAAAGCCAAAAAAGGCCCTGGTGGCTAATGAGGCCGTTGTCACCCAAATTTGATTGAGAGCCAAGGAAAAGCAAGCAGGCAGGCCCTGCAAGATGTGGCTTATCTACTGAGTAGACCAAGACCTTGGCTTTGGTCTCTCAATTTCATGTTTGAGATTGGTCTGTTCAGGTTTTCTGCTTCTTTCTGAATGAATTTTGATATTTTATGTTTTTCTTGAAAATTGTTCATTTCACTCAGACCTTCAAAATATTAGCACATATTTGTGCAAGAGATTCTTTTGGAAGAATTATAGTTTCCTATACATGTATGTGTGTTTTAATCTATTTTCTAGTTCCTAACTTTGCTTATTTGCATTTTTTCCTTTTTTGATTAGGCTAGCTAATGGATTGTTTATTATTGTTGCTGGGGTTTTTTGTTTGTTTTCAGTGAACAAGCTCTTGGATTTCTTTATCAATATGAAGAACTTCAAAGGGTCTGAGATTTTCTCTTACTTGCAAGCTAACATAGTAGTCTGTCAGCAGAACACACGAACCTCTTGGGTCAGAGATAGCTAGAATATCAGCATCTGCTTTAGTTCCCTAAACCCTCAGTCCCACCGGTTGACACCACGAAGGCCACATGATGCCTACACACATAGTGGGTTATAGGAGAGGAATCAAAATCCTAAATTTAGAGAACCTGAATCTTATAACGAACAAAAAGAAGGCCAGCCTTTGGCTCTGAGTAGAGGCAACTTTATCTTCCAAAGCTGTTTGCTACACAAACCCCCTGGAACAGATAGTTCAGAACAAAGGCAGCCAGTGCCTCTGCTCCTGAGATGTGCAGAAACACCAGTGATGCATGGAGAATTGTCTCCCAGCAATCAATTCCACTGACTTTGTTTCCAGATCCATTGTATTCAGCTTTCATTTTAAAATTCCCTCTACTTTTTTTAGATTTTAAAAATTATTTTTCTATCTTCTTGAGTTGAATGATTACTTCCTTCACGCTTATTCTTCTTAAATAAAACAGTTTCAAGATTCTGACTTTTTCTGTGGACAAGTCTTTGACTCCATCTCATAGGTTTTAACAAGTAGTGTTTTCCTTATCATGGTTTGCTAAATTATCTAGCTTTTTCTTTCTCATTTATGGAAGTCAAAGGTTTTAAACAAAATTAATCAATCACCTTTAGGTCCCCTTACTCTCTTGGTTTGCTCTGGAAGCTACTTTCTTTTTTTGCAGTTCCGTGTAGTTGAAAGCCATAAAGCTCTTTTACCAGTATCTCTGTGACTTTTATGTTAAACAAAGTTAAATTGCACTTCATTGCAATTCAGGAGGAAATGAATTTGGAAGATGCAGGTTCAAGTCCTGGCTCTGCCACTTCTTACTGGTTACCAAATAAATTACTCACTTTGAGCCTCACTTTTGTCTACATATGTTGGTTTGATTTACATTATCTTCAAGGTTTCTTTCAATTTAGGATTCTAAGAGATTTGGAATTAGTTTCAATTAAACTGGTTTAATGATTTCTAGGCTGACTTGTTAGTTGAATCAGCATGGCCATAGAAACTGTTAATTGTGCACTGTTAATATGTGCATTCCTATCCTTTTTGCACAACTCATACTATTTGATGAGAATAATGCCAAGTGCTTTACTTCATTATCTCATTTAATCCCGATAACAAGGTTGATAGTTACATATATTATCCCCAGTTGTAAAACCCAATGCTCAGAAAAGTTAAGCAATTTGCCCAGGATCTCACTGCTGGAAGGGACAGAGCTAGAGGTTGAATGCAAGCTCATTGGTTTCTGAGCCTATGATTTTAACTCTAAGAGAGGATCATTCACATTCTAGATATCATAGACAATTTTCCTGCAGATGGCACTAAAGGGTTTTATTCAGACAGAATCAGTATATTATGACAAATTTTCAGTAGATGAAGGTAAAGTGTAAGGCATACCTTTTCTAATTTGTCCAGAAGTACCATATGGACTAGCAGCAGCCCTGATGTGATATGACTGTCTCATAGGATGTAATTAATACATGGTGATGAAAATGTATTTTTTTGATGAAATGTTTAATTCAAAACACATTCAGCACTCATAAGAAGGCAAAGCCCAGTCTCAGAGGGGAGGAAGAGGGAGGTGCAGAGCCAGAGGTGGCTGCTCAGGGGCCGACACATTGACCTTGGATGTCCTCTGGTGGGACGTTCAAGATAACCAGTGTCATTCTTTCCTTACTGCTCTGTTGATACTTCTCAGATCTCACAGAGAAATTATTGGGAACTAGGGCATCTGTAAAAGTTCCACGGCATTGCTGCTTGAAGGAAATAATTTGTTGTTCTATTGTTGATATAAAAGTCAATGATTAGACACATCTATTTTTTAAGGCAGAGGGGGGGGGACCTTCATTTTTAAGAAACTAACTTTATTATGTCTCATGAGCTAAAAATGACCCTTTGGACCCATAATGCATCAGGCCCAAATGGGGCTGTAGAGATCTCCTACATTACTAACAGCATTTTGTTACAAAATATCCTTTAATTCTCTTCCATAGGCTCAAATGTCCTACTTCCACATGCTATTTTCAGTTTTTGTGAAATATTCTTCTGAGATCTGCCAGTACTCATATTAACTCCTTCCCTTCTTTTCTACAGGGCTCAGCAAATGATGGATTCTCTGGGGCCCAAGTAGGGCCCAGCCTTCTAGATTCTCCCTTGACTGGGCTTTCATTTGATTTAAACAGATTAAAGGCACCACCCAGGGCAGCCAGCAGCCCTCAAAATACCCCTGGAGTGCTTGTGATAGTGAATACATGTATCCACACTTTCAACAGCCTGTCAAGACTGTATGCATCTATCGCTGAGCCGTGTGCCTCGCCAGTGAGACTACTGTTCACGTGGGCTTGGGAAGTCAGGTGCAAAGCTTTGCTGGCACCCTATAAACCCACACACCTAAATGCCCATTCATGCAGATCCATGGAGCACCACACAGAAACATATGCACATGTCTATACAGAAATAGATATATTATCCAGAGAAAGCAGGTGGATGCATTGAGACCTTCCTGCAAGAGGCATACAAAAGCCTTCACAGGCTTAAAAGAACCTAGGAGAAAGGTAAATAGGCACAGGCTCAAGAGGAACATAATTGCCTTGCTCTGATGAGAATAAGTTCACGTGTAGCCAAAAGCAAAATATGGCCCTGGAATTTCATATATATACAGTTCCTTACTTATAATCTAGGAAAAGTAGTAAATCTAACAATGTAATTTGCTGTCATCCCCCAGAACTACTACCAAGAGAAGGGAGGGCTTTGATCTACACAGGAATGTCTCTAGTAGAAAAATGGTTTTACATCAGTTGTGTGAATGACTAGTATAAATGTTCCTTAAATCTATTTATTTACCATTTTACTGATTTCAGGTTCTTTCAAATTAGTCTTCTGGTAATTAATTTGGCTTATGGAGAGGTCTATAAGTATTGCGCAACTCAACAAATTTCAGTCATACCCAAGATAGTCCCCCTTAGCATTTTCTTGGGATGCTCCCTAGGGAAATATTAAATTAAACCAAGGTAAAGGGTTTTCCAATCCTGTACTGGCCAGCCAACAACAGCAAAAAATTAGGTATATCTTCCACTGCAAAATAATAAATGTTTCCTGGTATATAAATTAGTCTCCTGAGAGTTTGGTTAGTATAAATTTATTCAGTAGAGTTTGAACTAAGAAAACTGAGTTTTTTATCTTTAACCTCATCTAAAATTGCACTACCTCAGGGAATTTATCCCTAACTCATCAGAAGTAATCTCAGAGCATTCATTCATTTAACAAATATTTATTTAGCACCTAATATGTGTAAGGCCCCATTCTAGGTACATCAGTGAACAAAATAAACAAAACTCTTGCGGTGCTTATGTTCTAGTGGAGCTAGCACCTTGGACCCTCCTTTCATGGAGCTTTGCACAATGTGTAGTTACTCATTTGTGTGATCATCACACTGTCAATTTTGCTAACCATTGTAGATCTAGCACTCACATAGTGTCAGCTTGTAAAAGGCACTCTCTGGGTCTCAAGCAACTGATCCTAAACCCTCAGAACCTATAACAAGCATCCATGCTTGGAAATTACTAGTGGATATTTCTCTCTTGGTACAAGATCTTTGTCTCATCCAGTCTTTGACACAGCCATAGAAAAGTAAAGCAGTCTGTTTAGGAAAAGGGAGGTGCCGAGTTTAGCTTTCCTGAGCTGCCCTCAGCTCCTACATTGTATGGAGGCTGAATTGAAAGTTGATGGTCTTACCATGGGGCCTTATGTGAGCACTGGATGAGTGGCCCCACAGCAGGGCTTGGAGTAGCCCAGCTAGCCAGAAGGAGAAAACAGTGAGAAGCCCAGGCTTCTGCAGCAAGAACTGAGAGGAGGCCAGGTTGATAAGGGAGGGCCTCCCCACCCCAATCTGGCCACGTCCCTGCATTGCCTGCCCTGGAGTTGCTGAACTAGCAGTTGCCAGTTTCAGAATTTGAGGCCAGTAGCACCAGGGGAAGAGGAACATTGTTTAGAAAGCAGCAGAATTACAGCCTGCAGACACCCAGAGACAAGAACCAAGCCAGTGTTACACCCTACACCCAGCACAATGGGGACAGTCAAGCCCGTGCACATGTGCCAATCAAGCATGTCAGAAAGATGCCAAACAAGTTTCCAGTCTGGCTGGTTACCCTGCCATGGTGCAAGTGAAAATGATCATCACTAAGGGAATGAATGAGAGCAAAGAAAGAAACTCCGGATCACAGCTACACTGGGATGATCCAGGGGGAAAGTACCCGATTTTACTACTTGGGTCACACCAAGCTAGGAAAAACTATCTCTTTTCTCTTGGGGAGACAAATGCAGATCTCATCCATTTCCTTGCTTTGCCAGATCCTACATTCCTCTTTTGTTGGAGAACTAGCTAGGCTCCTTGTTCCAGACAAGACAGGGAAACAAAGGTCTCTTTCCCCATACACTCAGGAGACATTTTAGTAGAGACGTGGGAGTGGGGGATGGGGTGGCGGGTATGTGGGGGGGGGAGGGTGGGTACCTGAAAGAGTGAGGTTTTTTTAGTTTTTATGATCAACTTTACTGAGGTATTTTTTACATACAATAAAATCTCATATTGTAAGTGTGTGCTTTGAATATTGACAAATGTACTCACGTCCCACAAGATGTAGAACATTTCCAAAAGTTCAGTCAGTCCTGAAGGAGTGAGCATTTTTATCCGAGAGATTGAACCCTAATATAACTACATAAATGATGAGATCAAAACAAACACACGTGGTCAGACCCAAGTTAATTTTCTTCTGACACATTTAGCTTCAGAGCTAAGGAAGAAGATCGAATTGATTATAGACAAAACAAAGTAGCTGCATTTTTTCTGTACAGCCCAATTTGAGTGTGAGCTAACCTTGTGTCCTTGCTGTGTTTGAGAAGTTGAAGGCTTTGATGTGGGAAATTAAGAGAATTAGGAGAGATAGACTGGAATAGGGGAGAAGAGAGTTTTTAGGTAAAGAGGTGGGAAAAGAAAAGGTGAGTGATCAGAGAAGTACTGTCTGACTCCAAAGCCAGTGTTTCGCCATGATGTACATGGTCCTCCATGGGCTACTGAGGTACCAACTCACTCCATCTCCTCCAAATCACAGGCTACACTTGTGGCCTTGAGGCCTTTCTACTGTGACCCCCTCCTAGGCATTTGTGTGGCATGCATGCACGTGCCTATGTGGTCACACGGAGCACACATCTCCAACACTCTCCTTTGGCATGTGGACTTGTGGCAGAGAGCCAGTCCACAAGCACTGGCCAGGTGATCTACATGACCCACAGTGAACTCAGCTCAGTGGAAAATGTTCCTAAATTAGCAGTCTTCATAGATTTGCCAAATGACTGCTGTGTTTAAGATGTTGGGCTAGGAGTTGTATATGCGTATTTGTGGGGAGCATGGACAGGTGGTGGGACCGAAGGTGAAGATCCAGCTGATGTCCTTAGATGTTACACTTCTCACTGTGTAACGGAGATGAAAAAAAGGGTTACTCAAAGCAACATGAATGCAATGAGAAACCTGAAGGGACTGCACCTCAGCAACCCCTGTTAGGAGGAGAAAACTGGGCACAGCCCCGATTCAAAGTTAGCTTCTGCTTTTTACTTTAAAGACAAGGAAGTTTCACACAAAAAATTAGTTGATTCAATCATTTCAAAAGGACACAAAGACATGGGCAGTGTGACAAAAGTTATCTATGGCTAAGTATAGCTTAAACAATGGAAACTAGTAACATCAGTAAAGTTAAAAACATGACATTCCAAAGTACAATTTGTGAAAAGCTAAGTTGGTCAGACTGAGATCATTACCTAAAATATAACCTCTCCTTAAATGATTTAAGCAAAAGTTACATTCTTATGATTAAATCTAAATATAATTGTCTCTAAAGTTTCCGCCAACAGACAGCTTGCCTTTAGCAAATATTTTTTTACACTTTTCCCTTCAGCAATTCTTTAAAATCTCTTAACAGGATCCGTATGACAACGGCCTGTTAGCTCTAAAATCATTAAAGTATACAATCCCATACCTAAGCAGTGATTAGAGTTGATTAGATGGGCTGTTGCCACGCTACCTGTGGGCTATGGTCCCCTGGCCAGATACTGTTGCCTCATAAGTGTATTACCTAAAAACCCTATTCTAAAAATCAAAAGAGAATCAACATATACTTAATTAGAATTGATTAAATGGGCTTTTGCCATGCTAGCTGTGGGCTTTTGCACCCTGGTTGGAGACTGTCGCCTCATACATGCATTACCTAAAAACCCCATTCTAAAAATCAAATGCGAATCAAGACTTTTAACCCTCTATACTTAGGAAGTTATGCTCGAGTAGGGGAAGTTAGCCTTGTTTGTAAATAACTGCAGGACAAAGTTCAAGGTTATGAGTGCCACAGGAGAGGCATAGATAGAATGCAGGGGATGGGGAAACTAGAAAAAGAAACTTATTAGTACTGATCCTAGCCCCATGGCAGGCAATTTTACAGAAATAATTCCATATAATTCTCCGAACAACCTTGAGATGGACATTTATAATAAAGGACACTGATGTTTAGAAAAGGAAAGTGACACTCCCTTCCCAGATCACATAGGCAGGAAGTGACAGAGCCAGGATTCAAATCCAGTCTTTCTGACTCAAAAGCCAATGTTTTATTCACTGTACTAGTGGTCTCAAACTGGGGAAACTAACCCAGAGGCATTCAAAGATATTACAAAAGGCATGTGGGCACAGATAGTTTTAAGGATATGGTCGATTTCATCTTCCAAAAATGGCTTAAACAATATTTTCCATCAGCATACTGTTCTGCAACTTTGCCATATCCCATCAGAGGAAAGAGTCTACATCTCTTCTCCTCGATCCTGGTGGGCCTTTGTGCCTGTCTCCACTAACAGAGTTGGCAGAAGTGATGCTTCATGACTTCTGAGGCCAGGTCATAAAAGGCAATACCCCTTCCTCCTGGTGCTCTTTGGGGATGCTTGCTTTTGGAACCCAGCCACCATGCTGTGAGGAAGCCCAGACCCCACAAAGAGGTCCACGTGGAAAGGTACTATGTTGGAGGCCCCCAAACCTCCCCCAGGTATGATGATTCATGAGGAAGACCCACAGGACTCAGTGTATGGTTGTACTCATAGCTAAGATTTATTATAGTGAAAAGACACAAGGCAAAATCATCAAAAGGAAAAAGCAGATGGGGCAAAGTCCCAAGGAAACAAGGCACGAGCTCCCAATAGTCCTCTCCCAGTGGAGTCACACAGTATACACTTAACTTCTGTAGCAACCAGGTGTAACAACACATGTGAAATGTTTACCAGGAAGAGCTTAACAACACAGTTCCCAAGATTTTTATCATAGGCTAGTAATGTAGGCATTCTTTCCTAGCACGTACCAAGATTTTAGACCCCCAGAAGGAAAGCAGGTGTTCAGCATAAACCTCGTTTTTTGTATAAGCAGTTTAAGCACAGTGAACTATTTGTATCAGTTAGGGTGATGGGAAACCTTCCAAAATCCCAATTCCTAAATGCCAGCCAAGGACCAACCTTGCTAGCAGGGCTTTGTGAGGATAGAAGTCAGGTCTGCTATTTCATCCTTGTATGTACAGGGCCTAGAGCCTCTGGCCTCCATCCTGATGAGATCCTAGTTGATAATGGGCAACAGCGGTCCATTCACGTGAGGGGGTCATCTCGGAGTCAGAATCCCCAGCCTGTAGTCAAGCAACTCCTGCCCATGATGCATGGAGCAGGGACAAGCATTCCCTGCTGAGCCCTGCCCAAATTACAGGCTTGCAAGCAAAGCAAATGATTGTTATTGTTTTAAGCTACTAAGTTGTGAATAGTTTGTTATGCAATAGGTAGGGACTTATTTTCCAGATTCTAATCTTCCATATTTACTCTTCAAATTGATCATCTTGAGAACCTGGGATCAAGATAGTCCCTTTCACAAAGACCATTTTTTCACGTTACAAAGTAAAGGTGTGTACCCACCCCTTCTGACTCTTACCAGGCTGCTTCGTCCTAGATCAGGGTAAGAAGACTTTACCCGGAAATGGCCAGATAGTATATATTTTAGGATTTGTGAGACACAAACTGTCTGTTAGCATGTTCTTCTCTGTATGTGTGCGTATTTTACAATCCTTTAAAAATATAAAAACCATTCTTAATTTGAGAGCTATACAAAAAACAGGCCAGGCAGGATTTGGTCAGCACCAACTGGCCTTAGTTTGCCAACCCCTGTCCTAGATAATAAAAAAAGCAAAAGAACCCAGCAAACAAGTAAAACAAAACCTCCAGTGCAGCAAACAAGGGGACAATATGAAATAATGAGGTCAATACTGAAAAACAGAATGACTCAAATATTTGGTTAACAAACCCTTTTACAAGCCAGGTGGTTTCTAATTCTTTGCTTTCAACTGTACTGAAGGATAATCTAATCAAGTTTTTAGCTGGTAGATAATAAAAAATAATTTTGGATGTTAGATCACTGTGATTGTTGATCTAGAATTTGGAAGGCATTCAGATAATTAAGTAAAATTGCAGTTATAAAATTCATTCCATTTCCACCTACTTATGTCAACAATATTCTGTGCTTATGTCTATAAAAAATAAAGATAGAAATAGAATTCACATAGAAACCTGTCTGATTCTAGTGATTAGTAATGTTAATTAAAAAATGTAAGAAGTAATTGAAAAAAAGGTCCTATCTTACTAAGCGATATATATGCAATAAAATTTTACATTTTGTCTTTATTAATTTAACAAAATTTGTACATATTTATGTTGTTTTGTTCAATGGTCTACTAATACTAATTGTCAGGATAAAGTAAAATTTTTACACACTCAGAGCCTAATAGTCACAAGAAATTTAAATAAATTTCTGTTTCATTTTCTATACAGTCATGTGCCCCCTAGCAAGGTTTCAGTCAACAATGGACCGCATACACGACAGTGAGATTATATAATATTGTATTTTTACTGTACTTTTTTTGGCGGCAGGGTGGTGCGGGGATCCGAACTGTTGACCTTGGTGTTATAACACCACATTGAGCTAACTGAGCTAACTGGCCAGCCCCTCTATGTTTAGATAAACAAATATTGTGGTGCCAATAGCACCAAGGTCAAGGGTTTGGATCCCCATTCAGGCCAGCTGCCAAAAAAAAAAAAAAAAAAAAAGATATTTAGCATTGTGTTACAATTGCCTACAGTATTCAATATAGTAACATGCTGTACAGGTCTGCAGCCTGTTAACAACCGGCTGCACTATCTAGGTTTATATAAGTACACTCTATGATCACACAATGACGAAATCGCCTGATGCATTTCTCAGATTGTATCCTCGTCGTTAAGCAACACATAACTACATATTTGTGGCAGAGATATATGAGAGAGTGGTCACTAAAATACTATTTAGAATAGGGCTGGCCAGTTAGTTCACTTGGGGGAGCACAGTGCCGATCACACCGAGGTCAGAGGTTTGGATCCTCTTAGGCCAGCTGCCAAAAAAAAAAAAAAAAAAAAAATACTACTAAGAATAGAATGTTCTATTAGCATAAAATTTTTACTAGAGGAGTAGAATGTAAATAAAAGTTCAATGGAAAAAAGAACAATACAAAATTTCCTATTATCAAGAAGAGTTTATTCTTGTATTTTTTAAAAAGGATGACGGTGGTTCTCAAACCATTGCTGTGGTTTTCAGTTTCCACTGGACACATTTTAAAGAGTTATATGACAGCTTTAATTTTAAATATCAATTTTTATGGTACACCAAACAAGTAGTTCTCACAGCGTGGTCCCTCAACCAGCAGCCTTGATATCACCTGGGAACTTTACAAAAAGGCAGATCCTCAGGCCCCACCCCAGACTTGCTGAATCAGAAACTCTGAGAATGGGCAGCGATCTGTGCTTTAGCAAGCCCTCCAGGTGATTCTGATACATGCTCAAGCTTAAAAAGCACTGCATCAAAAATTACTTCCTTTGCAGCTACTTAAACTTATACTGAAAATCTTTTTATGTCAATTTAAAATGTGTGAGGGGACACATGGTTTTACAGAAAATTATCTGAGGAATACACAAGCAAGAATGTTTGAGCACCACTACACCACACCCTGCACCTCTTTACATCTTTAGACTAGAGAGAGTTTTCTTTCTTGGAGGAAGGAGTGGATGAGGACAAGCATTAAGAGTGGTGTCAAGGAGAAACTGGGTAACATTGGACATAGACGAGCGAGAAGAGCATTGCAGGCAGAGGGAACAGCATGAAAAAGGCTCAGAGGTGGGAAAGAGCAGGTGTGAGTGAGGGAATAGTTGGGCTAGGCTGGAGCATGTGTGTGGGTAGAGAAGAGCTGGGAATAAATTTGGAAAGACAAGTTTTGCAGAGATGCTAGGCCTTTATTTTGAGCCGGAGAGAGATGTGGTCAGAGTTGTGCTTTGCTGGAACTAGTCTGGAATGGATCAGGTGGAAGAAACTAGAGGCGGTAAGACCAGATGCTAGAGCAGCTGCTCTGGAGCCCATCCTCACCCCAGGAGGGTCCCCACTCTCTCTGTTAGCTGGAGAGGTCCCTGCCCACCATCACTGAAAAGTGCAGGCAATGTCCACCCAAACCAGGGAGACTGGCAAACCCTAGGGATGAGAGAGCTGTGTTGCTGCTCTGAGGCAGCTATGGTCCATCTGTTCTTTTGGGCTTTACCCTGGTACCACTTTTAAAATCCTTGCCATTCTCTAAGTAGAAATCATGCTCACCTCCTGAGATCAATGAGATGGCTGCAAAATGCCAAGAACTGCTCAGGCAGAAGGAACTCACAAACTCTTGGAGCATGTTATTATTATCTCTGTTTCTATATAACCAAGGACACTCCAGGGAGAAAAGGCATTACGTCATCAAAGCAGTCTCTCATTGGCTGCCCATTCCCCAAGGGGAGGTTCTTTTTCCAGTTGCTTAGTTCTCCTAAGTAGTATATGCAGCGCAAAGTCACGTCCTGTCACTTCAGCTTCCAGATTAAATGCCTCTGATGTCATTAGATTACAACAAGAGAGTGAGATAACACAATGATGGTACATTTTAGTTGACAGAAATGATGTACCTTAGAGTAAGTTGCTCTGAGCTTCCTGTTTACTCCTCTAACACTGCTTTCGATTTTGCATTACTATATTAATTTATAATGCAATACACATGAGGGACATGCGTGATAATGAAATTGTACACTAGTTCTTCTACTTAGTATCTATCCTATAAAATGGGATGCAAATGAATTGGTTCTGTCGGTGCATTTTACCACAAAGCTTTGATTTGCAGCTCCTGCAAGGATTCTTGTCCATCTGCTTTTGAGTTTCAGGTGCCATCTCAGGTTTTATCTGTCTCAATCTGTCTCATTTCTTGAGGATTAATAATAGATTTTTAAAAAGTCTTATACAATTATGTTGAAGAAAAGGAGGAAATTGTCACGATTGTTTTTCTCCAGACTTGAATTTGATGTTCCTTTTGGATGAGAAGCAGAGTTAAATGAATACCTTATTATTTTTTTTTTGACAGTTGAAAAGCAACATAATTTTAAAATGACATTTTATTTAAGAAATCAAACAGTCCCAACTACTTGATCAAAAAAAATGTAAAGAATAAAATTTCAAAGGGATTTTATTTAAAAATAGCCACTGGGCATGTACAGTAATAAAATTTTTGATGACCATTTTATTTTTCATTTCTGAGCTCGTTTTTAGTGAAATTACTCGATGGTGAAGAGAACCAGAGAGATAGCCTGGGAGACAAAACTCGCTAGTTTCTGAAACAATAAAAAGTAGCATCTTCTGGTGTTATAAGATCTTTCTCAGGAATTTGCAGCTCCCGCAGCTCCCGTAAGCAGCCTTGCCCAAGCTCCTACACATTCCCTCGGGGCTGGTGGCGGGAACATGACCCTGCTGCCACCTCTGTGCTGGCTGTCTAGATGGGTGGAGGAAGCCCTGGGAGGTGCCATAACTTCTCTGAGGACACATAGCTCCTGAATCATGTGAAACCAGGCCCAGGACCTCCTGGAAAGAGCCCAGCCTCTATATGCTCTTCGTAGAAAGTTGAACACTTAGCAGCCTCATGGTGCCAGTCACTAGAGAGGATGAGACTTCAGGGACATGAGATCTCCTGGGGCCTCGTAGCATCACAACACGCAGTGATCTGACCCAGGGGTGTTTTTTCCTCCCACTCCTACTAATCAGTCTGTAACATAGACCAAGTTGCAGTGATGTCCAAAGAAGCTCTTCAATAAGGTCGTGTTTTGTTAAGGGCTTTTCTGTTTTCAGAAAGGGTTTGGGTTGATATTTTCACATCTTAATGTCAAGAGCCAATATGGTATTGTGACTAACAGCTCAGGCTTTGGAGTTATGCTGGGTTGTGATTCTGGCTTCAACACTTACTAGCTGTGTGGCCCTGTTGGTGAAAACATTCTGAGCTTCAATTTACTTTGCTGTAAAATTGGGATAATAAGTCTACTTCATAAACTTGATATATGAATTAAATGAGATTATATACAAGGATACTTCAAAAAGTTCATGGAAAAATAGTATTAAAATATAACATGAATCTTTTCATGAACTTTTTGAAGTACCCTCATGTATATATACACTCATATATGTAAATATTATATTGCGTAGTACAGTGCCTGGCACATAGAAAATATTCAAATAAATTAAATTTCTTCTTATTAATACTAGTATTGTAAATTTGACCCATTGTTGAAAAGCTCTGAATTACTAATTCTTTTGTATCTGCAAAAAAATAACCCAATAGTGTGTATCTGAGGGAGCTGGGCTGGAGAAGGGAAATACTTCTGCTCTTCACTTGGGTCTCTCTCTTTACTTGGGTTCTTGGAGGCTGGGTCAAAGTTGGAATAATTCCACTGGTGTCCCCAGCCCTGCCACGAGCAAGCCATGGGTTTTCTCTCAGGTACGAGGGTTTTGAGGCTGCAGAGGCACAGTGGGATCTCTTTCCAAGGGCTCTAACTGCTGCTCCTGTTTCCCTTATGATTTCTGTGCTTTTTTTGCTAGAATTGTAAATAACCTACAGGGCTATTAATTTAGAGGACAGAACATTTCCAGTCCTTAAAAAGATCTTACTAAAGAAGAGTCTCAGCTGGAGACAGTGGAGATATGTTTCCAGCAGGTAAAGTTAGGTGACAGCCTCTTCTCCCTCATCTATTCACAACTTTTTATGTACAGAGGCCAAGGAGCCTCCTGGGGAAAACAGGAACCTACTGACAGTGAGGCAGACTCAAGCAAAAGGGCTGTAATAACAGGGCTGTTTCCACATCTGCATACCACCCAGGCAGCAGGATTTCATGCCTGGGGGAGAAAAGGGCTTTGTGCCTGAATTGAAAGAGCTTGTGACTAAAGCTGGTGACATTCAAAGCTCCAGAAACATTTTGTCGTCAACCCTTCAACTGAGTGTAACCCTGAATGTTCTCACTTCACAAGGGAGATGTGGCTAGTCTCACACATGGAGTTTCAGAGCATTTTCAGCTAAACAGGGGCCAGATGTGAGACGGAGCCCATGGACACTGAGGTAGAACAGTGGCTCCAGGCTGGCAGAGAGGCCACCAGCTTGGAGAAGCTTCTTTGGGGTCAGACTTGAGGTCCCCTCTCCAACGGGCATGCAGCTTTAGGGAAACTATACATACATCCCCTGGAGACTCCCAGATATACTTAAAGGAGGGGAATTTGGATGTCAAGCTAACGGAGGCAGTGAGTCATTGAGACTTGGATGCTAATATTGATGAAATCGCATTTGTGGTTACAGACTAGTGAAGCCTGAGATACTTTGGCTAGAGACAGAAACAATTTCCACAGGAGGCATTGTTCAGGATTTAGCACTCAATTCTCTAATTTAACCATTCATTATCTTTTGCTAAAAAACTCCAGAATAGCTCAAGATTTAAGCTGTATCTTCTGGATGCCCATTCAGCAGAAAATCCAATCAATCTCTGCTGCTTTATTCCACTAAATGACAAACAACTTGGTTAGAATGTTTAATGACATTGATTAATCTAACCAGATGTTTGGCATTGTGCAGCAGACTTTGGGTCAAGACGGGGGGATATTTAGGGAGTTTTTCACTGGTCCAATTGTTGTCTTGGTTCCTGAGGTGACTACACTATTCTCTAGTACTTATTTAGAACCTGCTTAGAACAGTTTCCCTGAGTGAACTTCCTCACACAGCCACCAGTGCAATTAAGAACAACAAGCCTTTTACCTGAGGAACTTAACGTTAGGAAAATGGTGTGATTCCAGACAATAGCTCAGGACTCAGTCTTGACGGTCTCTCCTGGCCCTACGTGGGGTTGAGACATGTCCCTTTCTTTCCTTCTGAGTCACAGGCACCGAACACCGACCCAATGGAAAGGCTTTGCTGACAAAAATAACAAAACACTTTGAAAATACATTTTGTTATAAGATAACTTTAGGATATTAGTGATACTTTCAAGCTGATGTCACAGGTTCTCCTACATCATGAAAGAGGAGTTACATGAAAAGTGCAAAATCTTATTACAGAGAACTGCAGAGGAAACTTCAGCTTTTACCTGTGTTAAATAAAAATTAAAGGGGACCATTGTTTGGATGAAGCTTCTGCACTAGGCCCTAGCAGACCAGACTAAAAATCAAAATGGAGAAACCCATACTAAAGTACCAAGTCACCAAACCCAAACTAAGTCACCATCTGATCTGAGAAATCAGGAGAGAAATGTGACAGCCAATTCATCAAACAGGCCAGCTTAAATCTTCGATAGGTACGACGATGAAGTGCCCTCTGCTATAATCCTTACACAAAAGAAGTAGCTTGGAGTAACCTGATGTCAACCAATAAGCTATTTTTCCATTGCTCTGTCTTCCTGTTTCCGTTTTACAGGGAAAGTAACTCTGAACTGACTAATCCACTTTTGTTCTGTTTCTGCTTTCTTTGGCCCTTTTTCTGTCTATAAAGTCAACTTATTTTGCTCAGCGCATTGGAACACTTATTCTATTTTATGGAATGAAGTGTTGCCTGATTCTAAGATCGCGATAAAGCCAACTGAGATCTTTAAACCAAATTCGTTGTAATTTTATCCTTTGACACCTGAAAACCCAGGTCTGAGAATTTGCAATTAAGAGTTGATCACTCCCTCTTTGAAGCAATTTCTTAGCTTAGCTTCTCAGATCTCATACTCTGCTTCTGCTCCTCTCTTGCTGGCTGCTCCTTCTCAGTCCCTTAGCTGAGTCCTCTGAATTCTGGCATGCCCCAGCCCCAGTCCCTGATGCTTCCCTTTTCTATCTGCCCTCCTCCTCCGATTGAGATCATGGGTCTCCTGGCTTTAAATGCTACCACATTCTGGTACCTCTGTATTTATATCTGCAACCCATAACTCTGACCTGAGCTCCAGGCTTATTTACCCAACTGCCTGCTCAACATCTCCATGAGATGTCAAATAAGCATGTCAAACCTGACATGTCCAACATTGAGTTCCCAGATCCCTCTCCCAAATCTGTTCAACCCAATTCTTCCTCATCTCAGGTAATGGCAAGTTCATCCTCGCAGTCGCTCAGACTGAAATAACTTATAGTCATTGTAGTGAGTTGAATGGTGGCTCCCAAAAAGATATGTCCACATCCTAACTGCCAGTACCTGTGAATGTGGGCTTATTTGGGAAAAGGATCTTTGCAGATGTAGTAAAGTTTAACATCTCATGATGGATCAACCTGGATTATCTGGGTGGGCCCTAAATGCAATGATAAGTATCCTTATAAGAGACAGGTGAGGACACGAAGAGGCGAAGACCACATTAGCATGGAGGCAGAGACTGGAGCCATGTAGCCCCAAGCCAAGGAAAGCCTGGATCCACCAGAAGCTGGAAGAAACAAAGAACAAAATATCTCCTAGAGCCTCTGGAAGCAAGGAACCCTTGATTTCAGACTTCTGGCCTCTAGAACTGTCAGAGAATAAGTTTCTGTTGTTTTAGGCCACCAAGTTTGTGGTGATGTGTCACAGTAGCCCTAGAAAACTAATATGGTCATCTTGCATCTTTCTCTTTCTCTTGAGCCTTACCTCCAGTCTCTCAGCAAGTCTTGTTGGCCATATCTAAAAAATACCCAAATCTGCCCACATCTTATCACCTCTGTTGCAATCCTTCTCCTGTCCCTGGTTCTGCCCTCGACATCACACCTCCTTAGCAATCCTATTAACGCTGGTTGAAGCCTATCATTCTTCTAGCTACCGTCTCAGAGCAGGAGTCAGTCTTACTGACAATGGGCTAGCATGGTCTTTGTGATCCGGGCTGGGCTCCCTTATGTTTCTCACCCATCTTGCATTACCTCCCCCTTGCTTATTACCAGGCCTGCCCCCTTTCAACAGCAAATCACTCAAAAGTCAAATGTTGGTGAAAATGGAAGTCAGCTTTTATTCAGTAATATTGGTGACCTGAGGAGAGATGTTAAGTTAACCCATCTCTCCAGTGAATCTGAAGGAGAACCGCCAGGCTAAAGCCAGCTCAAAGATTCAGATTTACTGAGGGGTTTTTAAAGAGGAGATGGAATGTGGGAAATGAAAAGCGGGAGAGAGGGGGACATGAGCCATGGGAGCTCTGTGCAAGGAGCCAGCTGTAAGGTCTTGTCGAGGCTCTGTCTGGTTTCTGCTCCCGTCCTTGCTGTGATCTCAGGGTTCACTTGGAGGGTGGAATCAGCATAGATTACTGATGTCTTCCTTGGTTTCCCAGGGTCTGGATAGTACATGCAAATCTGCAGCCCCAGGCTGACTGGAAAACAACTTTACATTCATGTAAATAATGTTATGTTACCCCATAACCAAGATTCAAAATATCAAATAACCAAGGGAAAAGAGGGAACTCAGAGAAATGCATGGCAAGAAAAAAAACTGTGCCATTTAAAAATCTTTCATAGCCCATGTGGTTTTAGTTCTCAACATGGCTTCAGTCTTGCTCACTCCAACATGCTTATTCCTCCATCCGCAATGGTCCCTTCGCTTTTTCTTATACACAGCTGTTGTGTTTCTGCCTCAGGCCTTTGCACTGACTGAAACACTCTTTGTCTGAAACACTCTTCCTTCAGATATCTATGTAGCTAACTTCCTAATTTCTTTCAAGTCTTACTCAAATATCATCCTCTCAGTGAGGTCTTGCATGACCACCCTATTTAAAATTACAACCCTGAAACACTCCTCATCCCGCTTTGCTTTATTTTTTTCCATAGCTCTTATTGCCACCTAAATACTATGTATCTACCTGTTTATTGATTTATTGTTTTTCTCCACCTGCTAGATGATGAGATCCCCAGGGCTAGGGGATGTGGGGATCTTTTTTACTCACTGCTATAACTTCAGCCTCTAGAACAATGCCTGGTACATAGTAAGTGCTCAGTTTAGTAAATATTTGTTTAGTGAAGAATTGAAAATCAGACAGCATGAAAATATAGAAATAAACAAACCAAAGTGTTTTCCTGTGCTCTCACTTAACACCAAAGACTTCTGTGACCAAATGTGTGGCAGTTTCTCCCCACACACCTAGCAAGCAATCAATTTTACAGCAGACACCAGCTGGGTGTCCTCTAATTCAATTTGTTAACTAAGAAAAATGGTTAACACAGAGGTCAAAGAAAATAGCATTTATTTGGGAAACAAATAATTGCAATCCAAGTACACTGAATCAGAACAGCTCTGAATAGTGAATGTTTCATAAGGCAAGCACGGAAAAGTTTTTTAATAGGGGATTTCCACAAAAAGTTGTTCTTGGAGGCAGCTCGTTGGCTGGGCAGAAATGCTAAGTTGCAAACCCATTCTGATTGGTTAGTCAATTAAGGTACTTCCAGCTGAGAGATGTTGGGCAGATACTGACTTCAGTGGTTATCCAAGTCTATTGAAACATCCTGTGATTTGACCTTTAGCAAGGGTGAATGCAATCCTCTCTACTTCTCCCCCCCCCAAATTCAATTCCAACACTATCTACCTGGAGATAGCATCAGACCTCACAGGTACAGGACTCAGTCCTGTTAGACTGAGCCCACTTACTTTTTAACATTTTTTTTTGGCAGCTGGCCAATACGGTATCTGAACTCTTGACCTTGGTGTTACCAACACCAAGCTCTAACCAACTGAACTAACCAGCCAGCCTGAGCCCATTTCTTTTTTCTTTTCTTTTCCTTTTTTGATGGCTGGCCAGAACTGTGAGCCCACTTCTGATGCCAATTGCAAGCCCCAGGTTATTTTACCTGTGCTTCTGACCAACTGGCTTTAAATTGGGGTGCCCATGACCCCCACTTTGGTTTCAATTAATTCGTTAGAGTGGCTCACAGAACTCAGGGAAGCACTTTACCCATTTATTATGAAGGATATGACAAAAGAAACAGATGGAAAGATGCTTAGGGTGAGGTGTGGGGAAGGAGTGCAGAGCTTCCGTCCCCTCCCTGGGTGTGCCACCCTCCAGGAACCTTCACGTGTGTAGTTATCCAAAGCTTTCCAAACCCCGACCTTTCAGGGTTTTATGGAGGTTTCATTGCTGTTGGCGATCAACTTAAACTTCAGCCTCTCGACTCTCCCCAGAGGTTGGGGGTGGGGCTGAAGGTCCCAACCCTCTAATCCTGCCTTGTTCTTTCCAGCGACCAGCCCCCATCCTGAAGCTACCTAGGGGCTGCTGGTCATCAGTCAACTAATTAGCATACAAAAAGACATCGGTTTGGAGATTCTTTTTTTTTTTTTTTTTTTTGTCTTTTTCGTGACCGGTACTCAGCCAGTGAGAGCACCGGCCATTCCTATATAGGATCCGAACCCGCGGCGGGAGCGTCGCTTCGCTCCCAGCACTGCACTCTCGCGAGTGCACCACGGGCTCGGCCCCGGTTTGGAGATTCTAAGGATTTTAGGAGTTGTATGCCAGAGAACTGGGCAATAAGATGGCACATCCTGTCTGCTGCCTTATGTTCACTTTCATCTTCTGGAGACCAAGGAGAGAGAAAATTCTGTGCCTTCAAAAGCTGTACTTTTAAACAATTAATTAATAAATAGTTGTGGTAAAATACAAGTAAAATTTACCCTTTTAACTATGTTTAAGCATAAAGTATGTGCACATTGTTATGCAACAAATCTCCGGAAAACTTTCATCATGCAAACCTGAAATTCTGTACCTATGAAGTGAAGCACTACCTCTCTATTCAGGTACCGTGCAGCCCCTGGCAACCACCATTCTACTTTCTGTGTGTACAGATTTGACTAGTCTAAAAAAGTGGAAGCATATAGTATTTGTCCTTTTGTGACTGGCTTTTCTCACTCAGTGTAACACCCTCAAGTTTCATCCATGTTGTAGCATATGTAAGAATTTCCTTCCTTTTTAAGTTGAAAAGCTGTACTTTCAAGTAACACCTATTTTTCCACCTGGGCTCTCCTAGAGTGATGCCATTCCCTCACCATGTCCACTGCTGGTCCAGCTCAGCACAAGTAACCAAACTTGACTCTGGGGGAAGTGATGAGCTTGAAAACCATATGTCACAGGGGTTCCCATAAGTTCTGTTTCCCATGGTCTCAGTCAGCTTTGCTGGCCTTAATGGACTTGGCCCACTGCTGGGATTGCAGAGGGGACCTAGTGGGTTTCTAGGCTGGAAGAAGCCCTTTCTCTGCTACAGCACCCTTTCCAATACTCATGCACTCACCTCCACATGATACATGAAAACAAGGAGATTTGCCCCCATTTTAGTGGGTGTAGGTCAACTTGAGGCAGGACAGAATAGGGACATGCCCCAGGGAGGCTGCTCATAAATATTCAGACCAGATCAGCACTGCCCGCCTCTTTGCCTGGCAGTTAATTTACCCACAATGCATTGATGACAGCTTAACCACCCTACCAATCAGCATGCCACGCCTAGAACTTTGCAGATTACAAAAACCACACACCTGCTCACTAGGAGGGGCAAAAGTGCAGACTACCACCATATGACATTCCACCCATGATGTTGGACTGGAAGACAAAGTTAAAGGGAAGTGACTTCACTGCACATGATCAGAAATGTCAGAAACTCAGGGACATGTGACAGGAAGCTGATGCAACCTCACATCGTACATATTAGGCCTTAATTACCTTAGATCCTACCCCACGGCCAAGTATTCCTCCCCTTAGTTAGGACGGAGAAACATCCTTGTCCCAGAACAAAACATAACCCCCCGCCTCAGGAATCCATGGGGTGTTCTCATTTTCAAGGCCCGCTACACACACCTTGGCGTGTATTTTCTCTTCACAATGAAGTCCTATTGTTTGAATGTTCCGTAGGTCTATCCCCCTTCTTTTTCTTTTGCTGAGCGGGTGCTCACCATGTTGTGGACTTTGATTGGTCCTATGGAAGGTTCTCCTTACATTCTCCAAGAATGTAAAACCTGCTGTCTAGTTTCAAACTCATCATCCAATGAATGATCTAGATAAGCCCCAAGATGTCAGGCAGTCATTCCAGAATGAAAGTCATTTCATGATGACTTTCTCTCCCTGGGAGAAGTGACTCTTCTAGCTTAGGCAGAATGGGTGAAATTGTGCAAAAAGGAGCGATCCTCTTTGATGGTAGTCAGGTCCAGCGAAGGCTGTTTAATCACTGGGGGGAAATATATATATATAATATATAAACATATATTTTATATATATATATGTTTTCCTATGTATCAGACTCTATTTTAAGTGCTTCATGACATTGAGTCATTTAATTCTCCTAACAGCTTTAAAAGATAGGTACTGTCTCTACTATAAGAAAATAGCCTAAGTAATTCATTTTCAAGAATAGCTTAACAAAAGTTTCTTAACTAGCTTGCAGATGTGGCAATCCCAGAAAGTACACTCTCCCGAAAATGACTTCTCAAGATAGCAGCTTGTCACCAACACTTTGTTCTTTTTTCCTGGTTCTTCTCTCTCCTCAAGACATTTGGCCTTTTTTCCGGGCTTGTCCTTAGCCTACACCTTTCTGCCAGACAAGGGAATGCCCCATAAAAAAATAATAAGACTTAGTTGATGTCCAGGAAGATTGTATATCCCATAGTACTCAGCCAATGAAGAACTGGGGGAGAGGCTTGTGCACTAGGGAATAAATTGCTGTTGTAACCATTTAGGGTGTGCCTTCCCATCAGACACCCAAGCTTGCAAGACCACTATTAAAGTCTCGCTTCATTGCACCTTGAGTCTCTATGTCCATTCTTTGGCATTGGACAGATGAGGGCATTTCTCACACTTCCACCATGTTACAAATAAGGAATATAACGTATTTGGGGTTAAGTGACTTTCCCAAGGGCACAGAACTAGTAAATGTTACAATGTTTGGTTTCAAACCCAGGCAGTCTGACTCAGAATCTATACTTGACATTACACTCAATTGTCTCTCAAGTCTTTAAAATAACCACTTCACTTCCCTGCCATATTTCAATATCTTTTTTTCCTTAACCCATTTTCTCTCTAGAAAAGACAAAAAGCCCCTTCCCCAAACCTGTAAAATCTCACCAACTGAAGAATGATCTTGCAAACAGTTGTATCTTCCAGAAAGCAGTTGCACCGTAAGCCTACCTAGTGCTGGCTCTTTGTAAGAAGCAGGTTGGGGACATCACTGCCTTGTGGGTATAGACACTTGTATAGTGTGTTGAGCAAATAGGAAAGTGAAACTCTGAATATACAAAACAAACAAAACCAGAGGGTGGTTGTTTACATTATAAAAAGATTCTTTGACTTAGAAAAGAAATCAGTGTTGAGTTCCTGTATATTAGACTAAATGGTTGGGGTCAAACTAAAATATTCCCAGACCAATTTGATCTTTTGAAGATCAATCAGAAATTATAGTAAATTATCGCTAAAATGATTATGTAATTGGTGAGAAAGAAAGTTTTATTTACTCCCTCCTCTCAGATTGTCTTCCAATGACACTTGGAGACACAGGTCTCTGGCACGAGACTGAACATACACATGCCCACAGTGCAATGTGGAACAGTCTGGGGTTGTAGCTCACGCGATTAAAATCAAAAGACAGTGGAGCTGTCAGTATTTCCATAAGCTCAGGAGATAGAGAAAGTCTGTGTACAGACAGGCAGCCAGGCCCATAACTTCTCATTTACAAACCACACATACACACACACAATCTTCTTATGTATGTGGTTTCTTAGAAACTGATTTGCTTTTCAATCACAATAAAGGCTTAAGGGCTTTGGAAAGCACTGTAAGTCTTCAGTGATTGTAAGTAGCTGCTTTCATACAATGTTAATTTTCCAAATGATAATTAACTTTGACCATAAAACCATGGCTATTTGAGAAGAAAACTGTGCAAGTAAACATAACCTGAAATTTTGTGTTTCACAAGAAAATGTTAATATTCAAAACGAAACATTCAAAAGGACACCTGCAGTCTTCAGACTTTGTTATGTGTTTTATGAAACTTTTACAGACTAGTGAATCACACGATTCTAGTAGATTTCTTTTAACTGTAAGGACAAAATTCAATTTCTCCATAATGAGAAAATCTTACACAGCTGCAGGTAACTAGATTTGTGTCAGTCTTGACAGACATAGAACAAGAGACCATTAATTCCTGTCACCAGAGGGCACCAAAGCTCAAGATGCTAGGGAAACTGCAAACCACAGGGTCACAGCATCAGGGATATGAACCCCTCTGAAAGGTCATTACTGTGGTCTGCAGACAAGAGCTCTTCTAATTATATCAGAGGACTGAGAATGTCTCCTGCAAGGAAGAACCTCACAGGCTTATTTTCTAGTTCAATGCATTATTTATCAAGTCTCCCAGCCAAGAAATTCTCAATACCAGTTCAGGTTTTCATCCAACTGACATAATTTATTGAGCACCTACTATGTACTAGGTTCTGGGGAAGCAGTGGTGGGCAACAAAGGCAAAGTCTCTGTCTTTATGAAGTTGCAGGCTAGCAGGGAAGACCAGCTCTAACAAACTTTACAATCAAGTGTGATATGGATTGTGGAAAGGGCAGTACAGGGGCAACTAGCAAGGACAACTAGCAGGGGATCTAACCTTATCTATGAGGTCAGGGAAATGTATTAGTTTTCTGTGGCTTCTGTAACAAATTATCATAAGCTGGATAGCATAAAACAATAAAAAGTTATTTTCTTAGTTCTGGAAGCCAGAGTCTGAAACAAGGTTTTGGCAGGGCCTGGACCAGAAGATACCAGTGCAGATGGGGAGAATTAGCTAGATAGACAGATATCTAGAACAGAGAAATGGAAGACTTGACAATTGGTTGGATCTGCGGTGTCAAGAGAGGGAGGCTTCAGGAATAACTCCTGAATTCCTGACTTGAGTAACAAGGTAGACAGTGGGGTCATTACTAGGAACAAGGGAATGTGCAAGAGGGTGAGTTGGGAGGAAGGCAGGACTAAGGATGAGCTCAGTCTGGGACATGATGAGTTTGCGAGGTTTGCAGGAGACAGCTCTGAGGGAGGGGTCCAGTGGAGCTCAGAAGACTGATCTAGACGGGGGAAAAAAGGACTGAGAGTTGCCAGAATTTAGACGGTAAACGAAACTTTGAGAGTGAACAAGCTCATCCAGGGAGAGTTTGAAAGAGAAAAGAACCTAGGACTGAGCCCTAGGAGAAAATACAAAGCATATCAAGGTGGAAGAGTCTAGGAAGGAGATTGAAAACAAGGTGAGGGAAGCGGGAGGAGAGAGAGAGAAAGAGAGAGAGAATATGGGACCAAGAGAGCACTCGTATTACAGGAAGGAAGAGAGCAGGGAGTAGCCTGCGGTGGCAAGTGTTGCCTGGAGGTAGAACGGACACAGAGTACTTACTGCACAGAGCTTCATCTGGGTCAGCGGGGGCTCTGGCGGCAGCCGCTTTGGTGCAGTGGAGAGCCAGGGGCGCAGGTGGAGTGGGATGAGGGAGGGGTGTGGATGGAGGGAACAGACAACTCTTCACAAGGAGGAAGGAGAGCTTAGGAGTTGGAGGAGAGTGGGGATTGAGGGAGAGTTACGATTTTACTTTTAAGATAGGAAGAAAGGAATATGTTTAAACGCTGATGGGAGGAGTCTGCAGAAAAGGAGAGATTGACAATAACCAGAGGAGCTGATCCCTTCCTGAGAAGGCAGTTGAGGAGGGGTTCCAGCATTGAGGACGACAGGATGGGTGACAGTGACCTCATCTATTATAACTGGAGAGAAAGGAGAAGGTGGAAGGGGGTAGGTGTGCAGATGTGGTGGAAAATGTTACAAACATTCTCTTCTGGAAGCATTGGTTTTCCTCTGAACGATCTGGGGTGCTGACCTGCTGAGGGTGGAGTGGAGGCAGCAGAACTGCAGGGTGGAGGTCTGAAGCAGGAGACCAGGAGTGAGCCGATGCAAGAAATGAGGTGGGGCTGCAGAGGTCAAAGAGACTCTAGGTGGGAAGTAGCTGATGAACTATCTGGAAGGCTGAGGAGTTGCAGTTTTATGATTTCAGAGGAGGAGTAGACCTGGTGCAAAAAGGTCAAGGCTATGTCCACGAGCAGAGGCAGCTGAAGGGGAGAAAAAGGGCAAAGGAGAGGAGCTCTGATGTGATGGGTCATCCGAGGTCACCTAAGATGAGGTCACTTAAGATGCTGACTGGGCTTGAGGTGGAGAAAAAGAGTTCAGACCAAGAGCCAAAAACTTCGCTGTGTGACAGAGAACCCTGAACATTACCAACACCATCTTAGGTAGACACTCCATTTTCATTGTTAGACTAGACCCCCTTCACTTGAGAAACCGCTGACCATTTTATAAAACAGGAACTATATCCTGTGGGAATTTTTATGCTTGGCTGCCTTAACCACTTACTTTGGCTTCTGTAACCTAGCAACTGAGCTTGCTTTCTACACCTACACAACCCATGTGCCAATGGGATGTGGTTTTTGCCTTTATAAACTCCACACGACCAAGGCTCAGGGCTGCTCTCCAACCAGATTACCTGGGGAGACAGTTGCCCACCGGCTAATAAAAAACTCTGCTTAAGCATAATTTTTGTCTTGGTTCCTTCTGAGTGAGCACCTCAGAACAACCAGAGGATGGGAGCCTGCGTGGAGCAGTTTTGAGGCGAGAGGAGGGGTCTGACTATTGAGGTGGGGCTGAATGTGGGAATTGTGTCCCTCTGGCTGACAAAGGTCTACAAAGCAGTATAAGGATGGGCTGTTTTATTCAAACTGTGATAAAACCTAATTAAAGTTTTTATGCTAAGATGCCTTAGCATAACGAGTTACCCAGACCAATCTACCAAGCAATCCAGTCAACTATGCAATAAATGAATGCAACTGCAGCAGGAAAAAAAATCTGCAAAACAGTCAGTATGGTTTTCTCCCTAAAGACATTTCCTAAATAAATGTCAATGACTTCACTTCAAAGCTAAACACAGTGTAAAGCTCGGGCTAACGTCAGAATCTTGCCGACATCGCCAATTGTTGTGCTCTTTTAGTTGCCCCTAATCCTGTTTGTGATGCCAATTGTAGTGCTCTGGCTCTGTCGGAATCCTGCCAACTGGGCCAATTGTCGTGCTACCGCTGTGTCTGGAGCTTAAAGACCCCTCTAGCCTGTTTACAGACCCTTCACAGGCCAGGCTGGGTCCCCAGACCCCTCACACGCCAGGCTGT
The DNA here is from genome assembly GCF_027409185.1 of Cynocephalus volans. Classification (NCBI taxonomy): domain Eukaryota; kingdom Metazoa; phylum Chordata; class Mammalia; order Dermoptera; family Cynocephalidae; genus Cynocephalus; species Cynocephalus volans. Next base: position 123,294,960 of record NC_084468.1, read on the forward strand.
GTCACCAGACCCCTCACACTCAGGTCTATGAGCTAGGTAACCGGCAAACAGATCCTTGGAAGCCGCAGGTTGGAAAGCATGGCTGCATGTGTGGCCTACGCCTGAGGAAGACGTCAGCCAAGGTGGCAGCGCAGGCACCGTGCAGGTGCACTAACTCCACCCACACACAAACTGCCCACAAAGAATGCTGCACCACCCGCAACCTGCCCTGAGGCAAGAGACCTGACTAAACTCTTCTATTTTCCCAACACACAGTTTTTATATTATGGGCTAGTCTGCGTTATCCATTCCTTACTCCCTTTTCTAAGTGTGCATAATCCAGAGTTGGCTAAATCTCTACTTTAAAGGCCAGTTAAGCCTCATAATTCACTTCTGTCTTGGTGGAAGTGGAACAGAGCTGACCACTATACTCTTCATAACAGCTTTTAATATTCTTATTGAAGATCACTGTTAATTTCACACATCCTGCCTTTTTTTTCCCAAGCCAAATCTTGCTCCTGTTATCTCTTTCACAGGGTGTAAATTTCTCTACCCCTTAATAATTTTATATGTAAGCCTAAAAATCCTCTTATTAAAAAGCAACAGATTTGATAGAACCATTTATTTGAGTATTTATTAAGAATATCAAAAGACGGGTCAATACTTAAACATGGGATAATATGTCTAGTAAAATTTCTACTGGAACAAAGAACTATTAATTTTTTACAGATATAATTTTTGCCACCGCATGGGTAAGGCAGGATCTCTTTTTCCTCTGATCTTCAGCAGAATGAAACCAGTCCAGGATGAGTTTCTTTTTACAAACATCTCTACTGATCAGCAAGTTGCAGCAGTCACAGCTACTATATATCATCAGATGAGAAATCACAGTATACCAGGCTCTGGCCTAAATATCTCATTTACATCTAATTTAACATCACAAAATCCCCACAAGGTAGGTATTTTTATTGTCCCTGTATTAGTCCATTTCTGTTGCTTCTAACAAAATATTTGGAACTAGGTGATTTATAAGAAAACAAAATTAAATGGCTATTGAATTTTATTTCTTTGCTTTAATAGTGAATATAGATTGCATGCATGAAATAACTTTGGTTATTTTTACCCTTGGAGTCTTCCTTTGGGACCCTGTCATTTGGTTATTTTTTGTAAATATTTCATGTGCATTTCAGCTGAATATGTATTACCTTCTAAATGCAGTATTGTTTATTATTTATGTTATTCAAATCCTCTCTTGTCTTGCTGAGTTTTGGTTTATTTTAAAATTTTACAATTGTTAAAAAAAAAAAAAAGGTTCTGATTACTATGCTGGGGGGGGGGGGCAAAATTTATTGCTTACAGTTTCAGAGGCTAGAAAGCCTAAAGTCCAGGGAGCACATCTGGTGAAGGCTTTCTTTAGTGATGACTTCAGTGACGGCAGAGTATCGCATTGTGAAAATGGCCTAGCAGAGAGGATTTTGGGGCTTACATATAAAATTATTAAGTGGTAGAGAAATATACACACAACCTCTTCATTCACTCTCCTTTTAAAGCCCTCCAAACCATGTCCCTGACCACCATTTTTAGTCCATTCACTACGGCACAGTCCTACAATCTAATCACCTTTCAAGGCCCCCCCATTTCAATTACCATAATAGGATTTCCCACCCTCAACAGTTACAGCAGGGATTAAGCGTCAGTGAGGCTTGGGGGGGGGGGGCATGCATTCTACAGCAATCCCCATTCTATAGACAAGAAAACAACTTAGAGAGCTTAGGTACATGCCTCATGGACAGAAGCAAATAAAAAGCAGAACTTGGATTTAGATCAGTCTAAATCCAAAATCCATGCTTTTAATGAACTATTTACTGCTGTAATAAGAATGTATGGTGAATGTGTGTGTGTGTGTGTGTGTGAGAAAGAGAGAGCAAGAGAGAGTGTTATGGGGGTGGGGGGTCAGGGGGTGGGGTGGGATAGGCATAAAGAGAATAAAAGCAGTGGTGAGAAGTCTGGGAACAAGCAAAGCAGAAGTATTCTGTTTGATGCTATTGTAAATGGAGTTGTTTTCTTAATTTTATTTTCAGGTTGTTCATTGTTAGTGTATAGAAATGCAGTTGATTTTTTATAGTCATATTGTATCCTGTAACTTGCTGAATTCATTTATTAGCTCTAATAGTTTTTAGTTTTGGTGAATTGTTTAGGATTTTCTATATACAAGACGATGTCATCTGCAAATAGAAATGGCTTTACTTCTTCCTTTCCAACTGTATGCTTTTATTTCATTTTCTTGCCAAATTACCCTGGCTAGAACCTACAGTAAAACATTGAATAGAAGAGGCAAGAACAGACATCCTTGTCTTGTCCCTGATCTTAGGGGGAAAGCGTTTGAATTTTCACCACTAAGTATGATGTTAGCTGTGGGTTTTTCATAGAAGCTTTTTATTAGGTGGAAGAAGTTCCCTTCCATTCCTGTTGGGTATTTTCTCCATGAAAGACTGTTGGAATTAAATACATCAAAAAGACCTGTGTTCCATCTATCTTTTCCCCATAGTGGAGGAGATCACTCTTGTTATACAGAGCGATGGAAGAGCGGACAAAGAGGGTTTGTGCGGCTGGAGCATGATGGACGTTGTAGAAAGGATATCAGAGAGGATTATCTTTGCCTGTAAAAAAAATGCTGACCAAAGTGGCTAAGCCAAATAGTGGCGCACTTTTTCTGATGTAACAAGCAGTCTAGAAGTGGTTGGTAAGGAGCGTAGCTGCTCGTGGAAGTCAACAAGGACCCACGACACTTCCAGCTTCCTCCTCTGCCATGGTTAGACTCAGTGTTCATCTTCTTCATTCCACTACCACATCTGTGTTGCAAGCAGGAAATAGAGGGAAAGGGTGTAGGCCAACAGAGATTAACTAGGTGAGTCTGCACTTTTTTGTAATCTATAAAACAATAGTATTCCCAGAAGCCACGTTTAGTAGATTTCTGCTTTCATCTCATTGATCAAATGAGCAGCAGAGCCATCCCTAGTTATAAGCAAGGCTGGAGAGATAAATATTAACTGAGCACAATGCTACCTGGTTAAAAATCAGCGTTCCATTGATAAGGAAGAATGGGAAAATGAATAATGAAGGGTTAAGCTAGTAGCTATGACTGCCAATACTACTGGGGGAAAAATAGGTGACCAAGTCAAGAAAAAAAGGCACTATTTAGGTAAAAAAGGATCATGTTTATATGTTGGAAATTTAAACGTTCTTCTAATGCTATGTATATTTTTCAGGTTTTTCATCGTTAGTTAGAGTTAAGTATTTCTAAACAGGGCTGGCTTAGAGGGCAGCTCTCCTGGGTTTATGTGGCAGAGCATTTCCTCACTCAGGCCATGTGCTGCTGCTCTGGTTTCAACCTCAGCCCTAAGGTTGAAAACAGGTTTGGCAAACTTTTTTGTAGAGGGCCAGATAGTAAATTATTTTAGGCTTATGGGTTATATGGTGTGGTAGGCTGCATAATGGGCACCCCAAAAATGTCTGCATGCTAGTCATTGGAACCTGAACATATGCTGCATAATACGGCAAAAGAGATCTTGCATAGGTGAGCAAGTTAGGTATCTTGAGATTTTTATCCTGTATTATCTGGGTGGGCCTAATGTAATCACAAGGGTCTTAATAAGAGGGACACAGAGGGGTCAGATTAAGAGAGAGAGATTATTAAGATTTTGTGCTACTTCATTTGAAGATAGAGCATGGGGCCACAAGCCAAGGAATGCAGGTGAGCTTTTGATGCTAGAAAAGGCAGGAAGAGCAAAATTTCTCCTAGAGCCTTTACAAGGAATTTAATTTGATTTAAACATTTGAATGTCTTTAGGCAGAGTTTGTACTCTTCTCTTTACCCTAGTTCTTATCACTCCCTATTGTCTTAATTTAGCCACTTGATGATTTATATTCTCTGACTGAACCATGGATGCATTTGAGTTTTAAATCTTCTCTATAAAGATTGAAGTGCCGGTACCTATAACTTCCTCATTCTCTGCAACTAGTTGCTCTTCAACTTCAGATCGTTAAACTGGATTAACACCTTTACTACTTAACTGGGCTTCCTCCACTTTTTTTTCACCTGTGATAAGGAGGGCAACAGTTACTCTGGTGTAAGCACTTTATCCAGCTACCTTGTGAAATTTACTCTGAAATGGAAAGAAAAGCTTCTGTGAAATACACAATTTTTCCAGGCAAAAAGCCACATATATCTATATAGGGACAATATTGGACTCGTGTTCTTAGTTCCAGAATTCTTAAAATAGCGGCTAGAGGAGCTGTAGGAATGTTCCATATTTATATTGCAGCCTAGAATAAAATAAAGTATGTGTAAGCTAGAATATTATAGACCTTACCTCATTATAACAAGGTCTTAAAATACATGGCATTATTCTCTAAAGTGCTGGCAATGTTACTGTCTTAGTCTATTTGTGCCGCTATAACAAAATACCTTAAACAGGGTAATTTATAAAGAACAGAAATTGATTTCTCACAGCTCTGGAGGCTGGGAAGTCCAAAATCAAGGTATCTGAAGATGTGATGTCTGCTCTCTGCTTCTAAGATGGCACCTTGTTGCTGCATCCTCAGATGGCAGATGGGGCGAATGCTGGGTTCCCACATGGCAGAAGGCAGAAGAGCAAAAGGCTAGTTCTCTTGAGCTCTATTCTAGGGGTAATAATACCATTCATGAGGGTGGGGCCCTCATGACTTAATCATCTTTGAAGGGCTTGCTTCTTAATACTATCACCTTGGGGTTTAAGTTTCAACATGTGAATTATGGAGGGACACACACATTTAAACCACAGGGGTTACAGATGGATCTAATTCATCACCACATCATTTCTTTAGAGTAGATAGATGGCGGGGGATATGATATGGGGCAGATGTAGCCACCAAATGGCTGCTCACGTTAAAAATATCTATGGTTGAATATGCTATCTACCATAAGTGAATCATTGTAGAATATATGCAGGTATTGACACTGTATACCCCACAAATATGTACAATTAAAAAAATGATGTAAAGTTGTATAAATGGAAAAGCAATGGTTTAATCTATTTCATACTAGGAGCACAGAGATCTAGTTTTTCTGGTTAATCTGATGGATATAGGTACTCAGAACTCTATAATTTGGCCATCCCATTGATAACATTTCCATTTCATTCATTTTACTTTGGTTTGTATAAAGTCTCTCATTGTCTACAATTCCCTCCACAGTCATTAGAGTCATGGAGGAGAAAAGATCTTCAGAAAACAGTGTGAATAACGGGAGTGAGAGGAGAAGCTGCTGGTTACAGCCACTCACGCATTTTTGAAATACAGGTCAGATCCAGAGGAAGTGAAAAAAATTGACTATTGAATTTTTCTTTAAAGCATGTTGGAATTCTCTCAATGTAATTTCTTGGTGTAAAATAAACCACAGAAATCTGGGATGTGTCAGTCTGCTCTATGTTTATTGAAGCTATTCTATTTGAGCTGAAATGTTGTAAAATTATATAGTGGAGTGAACAGCTACAATTAGTTTAACTGACATGACCGTATTCCCCAATTGAAAAGCTATCAAAACCTCAACAATCAGATGCAAAAAAGATCCAGGAATCCCATAAAATCCCGTCTCCTAGGAAGGATAACATTTCTCTTGATTGCTACACATCCCTTTGCTTATTTTACTACCTTCCACTCTCCTTTCTATGGTTAAAAAAAACAAAAAAGCACTGCCCAGAGAGAAACAGCCACGAATAATGTTTTAAAAGATTTGAACAGGTTGGGGCAACTTGGAAGTTTTGATGACCCCAACCAAGCTCTCAAAATAAAAATGGGTTTGGGCAAAACTGTAGAAACCTCATCACCGTTTATGTTATCTACAGTCTACTTCAATTTTGGAATTTTCTTCTAAATTGAGATGAGGACTCTGTTGGCTCTTAAGGTAATGCTCCTTGACAATGCTGAATGCTACTTGATGTTACTTGTAGCAAACACTGTTGACTACCTATGCAGCCAACACCAGGAGCTATGATTTTGTGGTTGCGTCTGCCCTTCCTTATGTGGCCATATGCTGTGTGAAGGTGACCCTCTTTCCCATACAGGGATAAATCATGATTTTGCTGAGCCAGTCATGGTACAGCTGACCCTTGAACAATACAGATCTGAACTGTGCAAGTTCACTTACATGTGGATTTTTAAAAAGAAATATATTGGAAAAGTTTTGGTTAGGTATGACCTGAATGCATGAATGCATGACATACCTCACCGAACAGTTAAGTAGCTGACCTAACAGTAGGCTGTTAGTGGTCAAGTAGTTAAGTAACCGAAGTGGTGCTCCACCCCCACCCGCAACGGGCATGGCTGCAATGGCAGGGGACAGGGCAACTCTCAATGTACTTGAGTAAGTAGTAGACATACTTAAGTAGTAGTTAAGTAGTTTTTGGGAAGTCAAAAGTTATATGTAAATTTTCACCTGCATAGGGTTGGTGCCTCTTACCCCTGCGTTGTTCAAGGGCCAACTGTGATTCTATTTCCCTTTTCAGAGATTGGTCGGAGGATGGGGCCTGACCTAATAAGACATGAGTGAAGGTCCCTTGGTAGGCTTCTGGAGAAGGTGTCCTCTCTTAGGGACTGTTGTTGTATCTTCATGTAATGCCTGGAAGTGTGGTAGCCTTCTGGCGACCCTGGCACAGAGCCGACACGGTGAGAGGGGCAGAGCAGAAAGACACATCTGGGTCTTCATGATGTCATTAAACCACCCAACCTTGAAACAACCTATATTGAGACTTTTAAAAATATGAGATAATTAATTCTTCTTAATGTGTAAGCCAAATTCAGTCAGGGCTTCCTGTTACTTGTTGCCCAGACACCCTAACTAATACTGTAGCAAGGAAAATATCTTTATTAATGCTACTGGGGATAGAGCCTTTTGCTTCATGGGCTGGGCTAAGACGTGGCCTCTTGAAGACTAGAAAGGCAGCATATTATGGAGCAAAGAGTCCTGGACTCAGGGTCAGACTAACTAGCTCTAAATCCTATCCATCATTTATTATCTGTGTGATCTCAAGCAGGAATTCAGTCTGTCTGAATCTCAGATTGACAATGCTAACTCTTGGGCTGGCTGTGAAGGTTAAATGAAGTAGCGTGTGAGAAGGGCCCCCAGATGAAGTCTCCCTGAGGGCAAAGACTGTGTTGTGCTAATCTTTCTATCTCTATCACACACTGGCCAGCACAGAGCAGCAAATACTTATGTAGCACCTACTCTCTGTGCCAGTATTTTTCATGTATTGATCATTTTTTCATGCATTTATAAGTATTTTTCATGTAGTAATTCATTTCATTCTAGTAACAACACTATATTATTATACCCCTTTACAGATAAAGAAAGAGGCTCAGAGAAATTAAGTAATTTGCCCGAGGTCACCCAGATAAGAAGTAGTTTTGAGCTCAGGGTGTTTTGGAGTCTAGGGTCTCAATGACACTGTATTCTGCATAGTAGGGACTATTTGTTAAGTGGATGAATGGCACCTAGTAGGAGTTCTGTTAATGTTTATTTGGTAAATGGGACATAGTAGCTGAATAATGATTTCTTTTTCTTAACGAGGAATACTATACCATGATTTTTTTCTGTTGGAATAAAAAGAGGTTATTCCAAGTTTAACAGGCTTCCATGACCATTTGGGGGATATTTTCCCATGGTAAAGAGAGTGGCGCCCAAGGCAGCCACCTGCTGGATTAGGCTCGAAACTAGGACTGTTCTCTCTTAGATCCAGAGACTCTCTGAAAGGAAGAATGTGCCCAGTTTCTATATTACTTCCTCCTCCAAATGGCTTCTGAGAGCACATGCTGGGACTCTCTCAGCCACTTGAACATCCTGGTCACACCCCTATGACTAGTCCTCAACTGAAGATTGGTTAGGAAGGTGAGTTTGTCTTATAACTCTGCATGTCCCTACTCACTGTGGCCTCCCATGCCTCTGTCCCTGTCGTCAGCACCTGTACTGCTCCGCTCAGCACACTCCATCCCCACCCACCATTTAAATCTATGATCAACAAACACTCCTAAAGGAAACAATTCTAGCAACAACCTCAAACACACAAATAATGAAAATGAATTCCACCCTATGATATATAATTAACTCATAGCTTAATGAGTGTGCTCTTCTTCAGAGGAAAACTAATAGCCAGTACTTTCTCAACCCCCAAGGTTGAGTTGTCAGCCCAATGGGAAAGAGTTGGTTTGGGAAAGAAGTCTTCTCTAAAGTGACAAGTGACATCTCAGAAGGAGGCCATCTGCTCTTCTTGCCAGGCCATACATTTAGTTGTCTCAATGATCCTATCACCTCTGAAATATGTGGCCTTCCTCCTTCCCTCTTCATATCTCCTTTTCCTTCCTCCATGCCTTGCTCCCTCCCATCTTTACAGGAAAGCCACAGTCTCCATTATGTGTCTAGAGTCTTATAGAAGGCAGAAAGCCAATCCTATAACTGGTCAGTGCAGAAATGCTGCTTTCAAATCACTCCATATTCCAGAACTCATACACTTTATACATACAAACAAACAAGAAGTTTAGCAATTTTATAGAACAAATGACCTAACAGACATAAACTCTAAACTCTAAACCAGCACTGTCCAATAAAAACATAACACAAGCCACAAATGCAAATCCCACATGCAACTTAAAATTTTCTGGTAACCACACTAAAAAACTAAAAAGAAACAAGTGGAATTAACTCTAATAATATATTTTTTAAACTTAATATATTAAAAACTATTTCAACATGTAGTGAACATAAAAATTATTAATATTTTCCTTTCTTTTTTAAAAGAAAATATAATTTTATTAATATTATTTTTTACATTCTAGGATGTTGTTTCTGAGCAGTTGGGAGGAAGGGGAAGAGGGGAAGGGGAAAGAAATGGGGTAGAAGAAGGAGGAAGGAGGAGGGGTGGGATTGAGGCCTGTGGCATCCCCCTCATTCTCACAGGGGAACCACGGGGCTTCCAACAGTGGCTTGGTCATGGCTGGGTGCAGATGTCAGGGGTGTGTGGCAAAAGCCCTCACCCCCCACTGTCCCAGCTTGGGAGAGCCCAGGGTGCTTCCTGCCACAGCTCAGTGATTACAGCTTGGTGACTGCTGCTGCACTGGCTGCAGGTGTCAGGTGGCATGGCCGAAGCCCTTGTCCCCCACCTTCAGGACTGGTTGTGGGTGTTGGGGGGCATTGCTGAGGCCCCTGGCTCTCCCCCCTTTCTGGCTTGGTAGCCCAGGGGACTTTTGGTCCTTCATGGTGTTATAAGTGTTCTTTGGTGAAATGAGACATTTACTAGTTAATATGAAACTTTGTCTCTGGTTGCAGGTACTTTGTTTTCTCTTTCATTTCTGTGTTGGATTATTTGCTGTTCCCGCCATTTAAACTTTGTGCTTGAGCTAATTTGTTGTCCTTTGCTTACTTCTAAAATGGGGGAACTTCCTGTGGGGACCAGTACTTGAGCTCTGTGGTTGAGCTAAATTGCTGCTTTGCTGCGGATTCCCCAGGGAAAGCTTTTTGTACAGCTCAGGTTTTAATGGTTGGCTTTATAGGTATTTCTGGCTCTCAAGAGATCTGGTGCACCTGGGTTGTGTAGAAACTCTGGTCTGGGCCTGAGTCTTTTCATAAAACTGCACCCCATGCAATTCTATATTCCTGACCAGTCTCCTCTGAGTGTTCCTTTGCTGATTGGAGGGCACATCAGCTGTCCTTGCTGGGTCCCAGATTTCCTCCAGTGGGCCCATCTCCCCCACTGCCTGTGCTGCAAACACTTCCCATGGGACAGGCCATGCACCAGTCTCTTGCCATGATTCACTGGCCTCTGAGTGATTCACCGGCCTTTTTTTCAGTTTTGGTGGCTCCTCATACCAATGTGGGTCCACAGGAACCCTGTTAGTGGTCTTGCTGGCCTGGGGGCCACTATGGCCCTCTTCTCCCCTGCTGCCTCCAAGCATCTTCATCTGAAGGGCACAGCTGCAGCTTTTGCCAGCTCCTGCTCCATGTGCTCAGCAGCTCCAGCCTGTATGTGACAGGGGCTCAAAATGGTCTGAGCGTTTTTTTCTTTTTCTCATTATGGCTTCTCCTGCCTTCATGCACTCTATAGGTCTCTCCTCCTCTTTCTCTGAGCTCTAGTGGCCTCAGCTTGGCTGTTGTTGCTTTTTTAAACTTGTAAATTGGTTGATTTGTGGGAGAGAGTGACTCTGGGGACTGTCTATTCTGCCATCTTGACCGGAAGCCTCTCTTTTTTTTCATACTAAGTAAGTTTTTGGCATCCAGTTTTACACTTAGAGCACATCTCGATGCAGATAAGACACATTGCAACTAGTCAATAACCACATGTGGCTAGTGGCTACCATATAGGACAGTGAAGCTCCATACTATTCATATCTTTTCACATATTTTTCTAAGTTTTCTGAATAGCAGTATTCATTTTTGCATGAATTAGCCAGTGTGTAAATCAAACTTTTAGATTCTTTTCTCATGAGTTGTTATATATATAAATAAATATCAGATATGTTTATTTATTTCATGGTTCAGGTATATTTAAATATGTAATATATATTTATGTCTGTGATTGGTGTGGTCCATTTAAATAGCCTGCTATTTATAAAATTGGTCTAGTGATCTTCTGTTGTCTTCCTGCAACAATTGTTCATTTACCTATTGGCCATCTGGGTAATTTACCATTGTTCGTTGTTATAAGTATGACTGCTTTGAATGTCTTTTTCTTTAGAGTGAAATTCATTTATTTCTCTCTCTTTCTCTCTCCCTTTCTCCTTTTCTGTTCTACTCTTTCTTTCAGGGTTACAGAAAATAAGGTTGAAAAATCTTCCTTCCTCAGTTGGTCCAGGAAGAGGGCTTATATCCATATCCTTTCTACTATACAAGCATCTGTGTTTTCTGTAATAAAACTAGTTACCAAGCCTTGGCCAAAGCAGTTAATCCATGAATGTGAGAAGAGAAACAAATGATGTCAGTGAGAAAGCTTGAAAGTGTTGAGCAAACACCTTCTTTCATAAAGGCTTTTGCAGAAGAGAAGAAAAACCCCCTTCATTGAAGTTGAAAAGAGAGGATGTAGTAGCAAAATAGAAAACCCATGTGTGAATTTGGATATAGTTTTCCACACAGCCCCCAGAGACTCGAAGACAACAATAAAAAGACTATTATGGCTCCTGTTACAAAGGTGATGGGCTGGATGTAATGAGGGATTCAATCTGAAGTTCCCAGTACACACCCAGTGACTTGGGCACTTGACAAGCTGCCATCACTCCAAGGTCCCTGGAGTAGCCGTGTGGCTGGCTGAATCAGGGAGGGGGCATCTGAGGGACCTGCCCGTAGCAAGCCACTCATCACAGTGCTAATGAACAAGGAGAGGCCTTCTAAAAGAGGGGCTGAAGTGGTGGTGTCACTTTCCCTTTGTTGTGTGCACATCAGCTGGCCTCTTGGCTGGATGGTGACTTGTCAGGAAGGAGACAAGTTGCTAGGCAACCAGGGAGGATAAGGAAAGTCCCCACCCCCACCCCCAGGGAGACAGAGTGCAGAGGGTGCTCCAAAAGGGATCTGGATGTTCTAAAACAAAAGAAAACGAGTGCTACCCTAAGGAGTAGCAGGCTACTTTTTTTTGGAAGGGAAGACTGGGGGGTGGAAGGAGAGGGAAGGAAAGGGAGGAGGAAGGCCAGAGATTAAAGGAGGAGCAAGTATCAGAAAGGCAGAGGGAAAACACTGAGGAAAGCATCCCCCATCAGCCCTGGAAATGGCCCCATGACAGGACAGTGTGCGAGGGTCCCCATTAACTGAAGGGGCCTCAGAGGGTTAAGACAGTGCAAAAAACAGGCTAAAGTAATTCTCAAAGCATGGTTTCCAGACCAGCCAGGACTCATCTGGTAACTTGTTGGAGATGTAATTCTCAAGCCCCAGCCCAGGCCTATTCTTCAGAAAGTGTGTTTGAACAAGGCCTCCAGCTGATTCAAGAATCTGCTGAAGTTTGAGGGCCAATCCTCAAAGGAATGAGACTCTTTTAGAGGCATGAAGAGGGGGTGTCAAAGCAAAAACTGCACTTGATAAAGTTAAATGGGCAAGGAAGGCTATTGCAACCAGGGAGAGAGATGAGAACTCAGTGTGAACTCAAATCTGCTGAAGCCGAGGGTCGGAGGCTTTTTAAAGGCTGGGGTGAGCTAGACGAAAAGTCCTGGAGGATGTCAGGAGGTGGTCATAGGCCATTTGTGTTTACTAATAAACTTCTCACATCTTTATGACAGGAGGTAGTTATACAAGAAAGAAGATGTTCTGCTGAAGTGAGGCTCCCACACAGGCGCTCCCACAAAGATTGGGGGGTGCTACCTACTTTGAGGATTACATTTCAAAAGGAGGGCCCCCACGTCCTTGAGAAAGACATTTTTGGGTTGTAAAACTGGTGAGAGGCTTTTAAAAAGGTTTACATACATATCAAAGGGACAGAAAAAGAATTTACAGTTACAGGTTTTATAAAGAGAATGTTCTAAGAAAACAGAGGTCAGACTAAACGTCTTTCTAACATTTAGTCAAGTGAGAGGAACGTTAAGGCCATCTTGGTCAGGAGGACATGGGGATTCTTGGAACAGTCAAGAAAATGTTGTCCCCTCCTTGCAAGAATCCTCCTGCTTTTCTTTGTAATCTTAATCCAGCACCTCACTGCATCCTACAGAACCATATTGGAGATGACAGGGTTGAGAGATCCCTTATTCCAGAAGGGGACTTCTTCAGGGTGACAGAGGGGAGGGAGAAGGACGGAGCAGGTGAGTGGAGAAACCCAGTGCGTCAGAACCTGCTTGCTCTCAGCTGCTGCTGGTTTCATTTCCTTTGCGGGAAAACAGACCAGGTCACACAGGCAGGGAGGGCAGCTAGGGGTGATTTGCTTGATTCTCTGGAAGTTTTTCTGAAAAGCTGATAACATTCACTTGGAACAGAGGCAGCTATGGTGAAGATAACATGGCTGCCCTCACCAGCTTAAGCCACATCTTTTCTGTTACACTAATAATAACAACCCCCCCCTCCCGCCCACCCCGAAGTCCTATACCCGAGGGATTTGGCCAAGATGAATTGCCCTCAAGGGGCAGAACATCTGGATTTACTTGAAGGCCTCGTGCCTCCAGCTGCGGAGTCACTGCGACCACCCTTGTATTTGCTGAGTATTAGAAGTCCGGCCAGAGGCTGGCTTTTTTCCCACCTCTGCTGTCTGCTGTGATTGAGCTCCTTCCACATAGCTGGTCGCTGAGCATGCAGCACTGATCAGGCTTGGACTATTCCAAGGGACGAACAGGCATTTGCCTAGGGAACTTTTGGCTAACCTGACCCCCTCTTTTTTGGGGGGGGGGGCTTTTTCTTGGAATGGTAAGGAGGCAGCTGTTCCAGGAAACCCAGCCAGGAGGCCTGGCGTGGGGCCTTGGCGAGCGTGCTGTGGGCTGTGCAGCTTCTGTGGCTCAGCCCTGGTCACCACACTTGCCCACAGCACCTCTGCTCAGCTGACCCGCCTCCTGCCCAGAGCAAAGGGGATAATCTGAGTGCCCATATCTGCTGTAGTCCATCAGGCATATAAGGTGCTCCTGAACCCACCGAATGGTGACATTTAATAAATAAAAAGCTATGAAAATGTCCATCATTACCACTTTATCTTGTAGTCATTTGCTTATGTGTTACCCTAGACTGAGGGCTTCTCACAAGAGGGCTGAGTCTGCCCAATAAATGCCTATGTCAATGTACAAGTGAAAGAATGAATGAAATGCCCCAGAATTTTTTCTTTTTTAAAGAAAAGAAAGTATCCATTAAAATGTTTCTAAGCTTGAAACAAAAAGCTGTGCTTCCTTCACTATGCTTAAGAGTTTGAGAACTGCTATCATAAGGTCAGCAATCTCGGTAATATTTATGGGTATTAATTTGATAGTAAACTAAATTAACCAGAGAAGGACAGCATCTAGCACATGGTAACACTTTTTGGTTGAACTGCTAATAATGCAACTGATATCAGGAAAATACCCATTTGTGAAAAAGATTTACAAAATGGCCAAACTAACATTTTAGAGTGTGAGTTGAGAGTCCAAGATAAAAGATTAATGTAACTGCACCCTAAATAATTAACCAAGGAAATTATTTAGTGAGTGCTTAGCGTGTGCATGGCAGGCACTTGGCTAGACACAGAAATGCTAAGACCATGTTTACCTCCCACAGGTCTCTGCAGGCACGGTGCCTTAATGATGAACAGAAGCCCATGCAGCCTGGAATTGCGCACATAAAAATAAAATTTCCAAGGTATATAATTTTAAGAGAACCATTTAAAAGACACCATTTTAAATTAAAACAAAAATGTTCAATGGTTCCCATTTTAAACTGTTCACTGGACGATCTGGAGAAATTGGGTTTAGCCATAAGAAGAAAAGGCTGGAAACCAACCAAGCCACATCCTTCCAAAGTGTCTTTATTCCATCTAATTCTAAGGTGCAATCAGGACGCTCTTGCAAATATTTGCATTGCAGAGTAGGATGGAAATTGGCCTTGTTAAACAAGCACTACCTGTAAGGCAGCCCTCCCTCGCCCACCCTGGGCAGCGGTGACCTGCCCAGAAGAGAGGCAGCCACTTGAGCAGCTGCTGATGAAAAGAAGATGAAACAAGCCACTTTGAGCGGCTCCACTGTTTAACTAATTAATGCAGTTCTCCCCATAAGGCTAAAAAGGAAAGGAGGGGAAAGAGTTGTGAGCCATCTACCACTTTGGGTCCACAATATGCTTGCAAAGAGAGACACAAGATACACTTGCCACATGCAGTTCTTCATATCTCTCGTGGCTTCTTCCCTAATCCTGGGTATTTTGTGGATCACAGCAGAGGCCTTTGGTGGCAGAGCAGCACTCAATAGGTCAATAACAACAGAACAAAAAAAGACTCAAAACTCCTTTTGATCCTAACATAAATCAGAAAGAAAAACAAAAAACAAAAAAAACCCCCATGACTCCCACCATAGAACTTTAGCTGTCTAAGCTGGGATATTTAAAAACAAAGCAAACCTTTGAGAAGACAACGGAGTGACCCGAGATGAAGATGGAGAGCACCTGACTCTAACAATTGCCTTTGCTGAGGCAGAGTGTTTGCCTCAGTCTCACAATCAGCTCAAGATGCCCAGGAAATAGAGAGCAGCAAATGGAGGTGGGGTGGGGGTGGGGGTAAAGGGCATGGCGTGATGGAAGCAAGTGTCTCCTTATGTGATTAATCTACAAGTGTCACATTGCTCCCCTTCTCCCTTATGCACTCTAGTTATGCTCCTAAGGCAGACCTACTCAAAATTGCAAAGAAAAGTGTAGGT
Organism: Cynocephalus volans; assembly: GCF_027409185.1. Classification (NCBI taxonomy): domain Eukaryota; kingdom Metazoa; phylum Chordata; class Mammalia; order Dermoptera; family Cynocephalidae; genus Cynocephalus; species Cynocephalus volans. The sequence continues at coordinate 123,310,299 of NC_084468.1, forward strand.
TTCGTATCCTAGATGCACCCTCTTTATTTATGTATTTACTCGTTCATTTATTTCCTTCCTATATTGGTCTGCTTGGGCTCCCCTAATAGGATACCACATGCTGGGTGCTGAAACAACAGAACTTTATTTTCTCACAGTCTGGAGGCTGGAGGTCCAAAATCAAGGTGCTGTCAAAGTTGGTTTCTGGTGAAATCTCTCTTCCTGGCTTGCCCGTGACCATCTTCTTGCTGTGTCCTCACATGGCCTTTTCTCTTGGTATCTCTTTCTCTTCTCCTAAGGCCACCAGTCCTATTGGATTAGGGCCCCACACTTATAAAATCTTTTAACCTCGATTACTTCCTTAAAAACACTATCTCCAAATGCAATCACATTGAGGATTAGGGCTTCAACATAAAGATTTTTTTTGGGGGGGGACACAATTCAGTCCATAACACACCCGTTCCCTTTTCTTTACACTTTCGTGGGTCTGTCCCCTTTACTTCTCTCCTCAACAACTCCATCCAAACGTTCACTCGGGAATGTGTATAGTCGGCATTGGCCAAGGCACATGGAGGATGGAGAGCTGGATCCTTGGGAGATGCCCTTTGTTAGGGTCTCCTCGAGAAGATATGATGAGTGTAAAAAAACAAGACATCTCAGTAAAGTGTGGATCATGCCATGGAGTGCTGGAACTAAGAGGCTACTACACTTTCTCCTTTTCACGCCAGCTTCTAGAAGAAGAAAGCCACACTTGAGTTCTTCATTTTCTCACTCCATTCATTCTCCAACCTAGCCTCGCTTCCACTACAATTCTGAAATGTTTTTCACTGGGATGGCTAAAACCTGCCTGCTTAAATATCTCCCATGTTATACCCTGCACACGCTCCATTCCTTCATTTACACGTGCTCCAAATGAGCATTGCATTTAGCAACAACCCAAGTTTGCATACCTGGGGCCTTGCAGACAAATGGATCTTCAATTCTTGAATCATCTTGCTAGACTGGGTTGTGGGATTATGCGTAATATTGCTCTCCTTTTATATTTGAATTACAAAAGTGCTTTTCAGATTTCAAACGCTGTCACCTACGTGATGTCATTTTATCTTGGGTAACAGAAGTTGCTTTATCAAAACAATTTCATGGCTATTGCAATTCTGCATTTTTGGGAAGGAGCAGAATGTGTCATAGTGATTGATGGCCCTTTTCTTCAGGAAAATACCTTGAAAGGCCCTTTGGAAATAAAGGAGAGGTGGGGGCACAGGACGTGAGGAGAGCTGCACTGTTTCCTGTGCATTCACTGCACATGAAGTGAAGAGCATTGCCCTGGAGGCCTGCGAGGGGGAACTGGGGGATTAGATGTCCTAGACGGGAAGAAAGATGAAGAGTCTCTAAAGAAAAAGGTGACCTGAACACAGCTGGTAGAGGTGGGGACCTAAGGGAAAAATGGTCCTAGAGTAATTCCTGTTAAGGACTCCAGGACATTGTGTGTCACATTCAGTTTTAAGTTAAATTTCTAGATTTACACTCTGCTGTGGTCTCCTCTTTTACCTGCAAGTATCTGTTAAATGTCTGTTACTTGTAACAGCTTTGTGCTAATGGAGCATGTGGAACGGAGGATAAGTGTGGCCGTTTATGGAGGGTAATGGTTGGGGAGAGGACAGCAGATGGAGAAGAGGAGAGGAGAAGCACGGTCCCCATTCTCCAGGATTTAAGAGAGGCATGAGAGACTCAGTCCTGTAGAAGTCTTAGGGTTGTACTGGCCTTTCAAGATCCCTGCAGATAATCCATTCAGCCCCTCGGCCTCTCAGTCCCTTCACCTCCTACTTTCCATCGAGCCTGTCTTCCAGCCTGTCTCAGCCACTCACTCCCATGGGCACACTATATATTTTGTCATCACTAATTGCCGCATCTCTTCCAAAATTTTGCTTTCAAGCATCCTAATCCCTGATTACCCTTACAGATCCTTTCCGCTCACTCCCTGCAGCCTGCCCGTTCTAACAACAACCGACCACACATGGATCCTAACCCTCTGACTTTCTCATCTGTGCATTGCTGCTCACCCTTCCATAACCTCACTTATCTCCTAGTCGGCCGAGTGTCCTTGGCCATTCTTCACTTCAGCTTCTTCCCTTCCTGCAAAATTTCCTGGTAAAACTCCAGTCCTAGATAATCTGACTCCCTGCCTGCTCCTGAAGAACTGAATGCCACTGGGAACAGTCACACGCCATCCTGATTGGTCTCACTTCAAATTTATGAACTCAAACTTCCAGTGGGCTGTGTCAGTCTGAGTCCAAGCAGGCAGAAAGAAACGACTTGAAGTGTCTCAAGCAGTGGGGATGTAATGCAGGATATTTCTTAGGTAAGTGACGGATGAGAAGTCAAACGGGGGCTGGTGGGACAGCCCAAAGATATAACAGCTTGAAGCTGCTCCCACCCTTAGGGTGGAGAGACAAAGAGAGACAGCACCACCAGAGCCCAGGACCAAAGTCACTGGATGACAGCTGAAACCATGGTGGGCATGTTCGGAGAGAGCTAGAGGCAGGGGAGAGAGGCAGACAGAGCCAGAGATGCTGTCCAAGGCAGAAGGAGAGGGAGAAATTCCTTGGCTTTTTTCCTCCTGCCCTCCTAGCTCTCACTAGGGCTTCCCAGTGGCTAAACCAAGCTGGAAGGCTGGAGCCTGGGAAACACAGCCCACATCGGTCGGTCCCCTGTGATACAGGGCAGAACAGGGAAAGGGTGAGGAATAGATTTGGGGAAAGAGAGGCCAAGGAGTGGCTTAGTCCTTCCTTTTTGTTACTTGGCCTCCATTCTTACCCTGCGTCAGTCAGAGTTCTGCAGGGGAGAGGGAAGACTTCTTCCTACCCTTTGAAGTTTCAATATTTGAGTAATTTCTCAACAGTTATAGTGTGTGAACACCTTGCTTATTCTCACTGGTGGCACTTGCCACTGCGGACCATTTCCTCCTTGAAACTTTCCTCCTTTAGCTCCCTGATGTCCTACTCCTCTGGCTTTGCTCCTACTGCCCTAGCCAGCCCTTCTGTGTCCTCTTTGTTGGAATCTTCTTCTGTTTTACATTTTTTAAAACAGCTTTATTGAGATACTACACCATTTGCAAACCATACTCTTCACCCATTTCAAGCACACAATTCTATGGTTTTTGGTATATTAATTTATCACATATTTGTGACATATTTATTATCACATTATTAATTTTTTAAAAACTGTGGTAAATGTATATAACATTGAATTTGCCATTTTAAACATTTTAAGTGCACAATTCAGTGGCATTAAATATATTCACATGATGTGCAATTATCACCACTACCTATCTCCAGAACTTTTTCATCCCCCCAAACTGAAACGCTGTAACCATTAAGCAATACCTTTCCATTCCCCAGCACCCCAGTCAGCCCCTGGAACCCCTATTCTATTTTTTTGTCCCTGTGAATTTGCCTATTCCAGATAATGCATATAAGTGGAATCATATAATATTTGTCCTTTTGTGACTGGTTTATTTCACTTAGTGTAATGTTTTCGAGGATCATACATGTTGCAGCTTGTATCAGAATTTCATTTCTTTTTAATGCTGAAGAATATTCCATTGTATGAATATGCCACATTTTGTTTATCCATTCTTGCATCAGTAAACATTTGGGTTGTTTCTACCTTTTGGCTATTGTGAATAATGCTGCCACGAACATTGGCGTACAAGTATCTCTTTCAGTCCCTGCTTTCAATACCTTTGTGTACCTACCTAGGAGTGGAATTGCTAGGTCATATGGTAATACTTTTTTAAAAAAATATTTTTTTTTGTTGTACCTGTTTATGGGGTACAGTTTGTTGTTTCAATACATGCATATCTTATATAATGATATAATCAGAATAGTTAGCATATCTATCACCAAAAGGTCATATGGTAATTCTATGTTTAGTTTTCTGAGGACCCACCAAATTGTTTTCCACAGCAGCTGCACCATTTTCCATTCCCACCAGCAGTGTATGAAGGTTCCAATTTTCCCATATCTTCACCAACACTTGTTATTTTTCATATTTTAATATTACAGCTATCCCAGAGAGCGTGAAGTTGTATCTCATTGGGGCTTTGATTTGTATTTTCTTGATGACTAGTGATGTTGAGCATCCTCTAATGTTGCTATGGTTTTAATGTCTGTGTCCCCCAAATTCATACAGTGAAACCTAATACCCAGTATGGTGATATTAAGAGGTGGGACCTTTAGGGAGCAATTAGGTCATGAGGTAGAACCCCGAGGAATGGGATTCATGCCTTTATAAAGAGGCCCGAGGGAGCTTGTCTGCCCCTCCACCATGTGAGGACTTAGAGAGAAGGCACCTTCTTTGAACCAGAAGACAGCCCTCACCAGACACTAAAACTACCAGCATGTTGATCTTGGGCTTCCCAGCCTCCAGAACTGTGAGAAATAACTTTCAGATGTTTAAAAACTGCTCAGCCTATAGTATTTGTTATAGCAGCCCAAATGAATAAGATACATGTGCTTGCTTGCTATTTGTATATCTTCTTTGGAGAAATATCTATTCAAGTCCTTTGCCCATTTTTAGAATTGCATTGTTCATTTTTATATTGTTGAGTTGTAGGATATTATATAGTCTGGATATTAATCCCTTATCACATATACAATTTGCAAACATTTTCTCCCATCCTGGGGACTGAACCCTTACATTTTGTTGCTTCTCATAGCAGTAACTTCTGCTCTCTTCTCACACCTCCTGGGATATATCATCATTACAAATGGTTTATACTGATTGTTCCTACATCTTTCACCCATCCTGATATTTTCCCCAAGCTCTAGACCACTCATATATTGAGGTCTATTGACATTTCCATTTGATTGGCAAACACAGCATGGTCAGAATATATCTCATTTCATCTTCTCACTCCCAATGGACACCCTTCTTATATTCTCTGCATTGATCACCACCATCTTCTCAGTCACTCTAGCAAAAAGTAAGAAATCATGTCTCTACCCCTCTCTCTCCCCGACACAGTGAGCCCCTCCCAGATATTTGTTAAATGCATCCTCTCCTTTCCCTGCTTATTGCCACTGGCCTTGTCGGATCTCACTAGGACAATGGCAGTAGCCACTGTCCCTCCCCTGGGCTGTCAGAGTACATTTTCTAATATGTCCACCTTACTATGTCACACGCCTGCTTAAAACCATTCAAAGACTTTCAGAATTGTTCAAAGACTTTTTTTTTGGTGCTAACTCCTTGCATGAGCATGCCTGAAGCTCCTTTAGATGATCTGTCCTCATAGACTCATCCTACATTCCTCCTTTACTCACATTTCATGCTCCAGCCTTACCAGAATGTTTGCAGTGTTCCAGAAACACACTATGCTGTTTCACACCACTGTGCTTTTGTTTCATGCCTTGTGCTCTTTCTGGAACTTTCTCTGTAACTCTCTTTTCTGTGTGGTGAACTCTTACTCATCCTTCAAAAACCCTTGTTCGTGGGTCACCTACTCTGTAAAGCCCACTCTGACCTTTCCACAAGGAATGAACTACTTCCTCTTTGGACTGGTTCTGTTCCCCATACATACTCTTACTATTGCACTTGCTTTACTGTATTGAATTTAATTATGTTCCTGTCTTCTACAGCAGACTGTTACCTTTGTATTTCCAGCACTGAGCACAGTGCCGATGCAACGTAGCCCTTCAATATACGTATTTTGAACTGTTTAATCAAAATCTCATAGCGTTACTAAAACTTCGAAACAGGTCAGACAAATTCCCACCATTAAGGAGAGTTTTCAGGGAAGTGGCCCCCACTATTTGTCTCTACCTGCCCCCAAAGCAGTGGTAAAAGTATCGCAACTCACAATTATACAAGGGGTCATCAAAAAGTTCATGGAAAGACTCATACTATCTTTCATTTCTATTTTTTCATGAACTTTTGGAAGTACAGTCATAGGACGATGGACTCACACTATGGAGTGATATAGACGGTCCCTGACTTATGATGGTTTGACCTACGATTTTTTGACTTTGTGATGGTGTGACAGCAACGTGCATTCAATAGAAACCATACTTTGAATTTTGATTTCTTCCTGGACTAGCAATATGCAGTATGATATTCTCTTGTGATGCTGGGCTGGCAGCGATCTGCAGCTCCCAGTGTCATGGGATCATGAGGGCAAACAAACGAAAACCCAGTATTTTCCACCAGTAGTTGATTGAATCCATGGATGCAGAACCCATGGATACAGAGTGCCCACTGTTCTATGCCATTCTATATCAAGGACTTGAGCACCCTGGATTTTGGTATCTGTGGGGGTCCTGAAATCAATCCCCCATGGATACTGAGGGACTTCTCTGTATCATATTCAATAAATTACATGAGATATTCAACAATTTGTTATAAAATAGGCTTTGCATTAGATGGTTTTGCCCAGCTGTAGGCTAATGTAGGTGTCTTGAGCACATTCAAGGTAGGCCAAGCCAAGCTATGATGTTCAGTAGGTCAGATGTGTTAAATGCCTTTTCTACTCACGGTATTTTCAACTTATGAGGGGTTTATAAGGATGTAACCCTGTAGTAAATCAAGGATCATCTGTACTCAATAGTGGCCCCACTCCAGCATCATATGACTTTACTTGACCATGGCATAACATTCAAATACAGAAATCATATGTCTTGAAGGGAGCAAGCTGCCCTTGAGAGGGCCAAGTAGGGAGGGGGTTGAGAATTACTTAGGTCAGCACACTAGTGCTCATTTGCCCTCTCAGTTGATAGCAGAGTGATTTGGGAAAAAAACAGGTGCTGGAGATCCACAGATATTCAAATTAAATGCATGATCGCTCCTCAGCTTGGAGGAAGCCAGACCCCAAACCTCAGGTCCTGTTGGCCACTCTCAAACAGGAGCTGCCTTATTTATTCTCTTACTCGGCATTTCCTTATCTCTCCTCTACAATTTTTCTTCTGGGAAGGGACTACTTCTTTGGGATTTCTTAATTTTAAATAACTTTTTTCTACATGAGGCACTATGTAGGCTGGCCTGGGACACTGCCAGGTTGAACAGACCCTCTGCCCTAAACTTTCAACCTGAGGACAATTCTGCTCCCTCTACCTTTATCCAGGGTATATTAGGTAGATCCAGGCAGTCATCTAAGCACCATGTTATGGGTAGGAAGACCTCATAGAATGAGGGAGTTCAATGACCTCTAGAAATATTCTATTTTGGAGGACATTCACAGGAGAGAGAAAAGAGGAAATAGAGCTTTTCACAGAGAAATAGACACTGGTGATGTTCTGGCCAGTTCATTAGCAGAGACCCCAAACCAGATCTATCAGGGCAACCAAGTGAGGCCCTTGGATGGGTCATTTAACAATTACTTGGATTGTTCCAGCCATATTTACCCTTAACATCACACAATTGATGAAATTGGTCAAACAGTGAGCATATTGTAACCTAGGACTTCTGTGACATCTTGGGGTCAAACATCTTCATAAAGCACAAAATTCTGCCAGCTATTTAGGATTTAAAAAATAAGCAATTAGGTTCTGTTATGGGCTGAGTTGTGCCCCCACCTCCAAATTCATATGTTGAAGCCCTGACCCCAGTGCTTCAGAATATGACTGCATTTGGAGATTAGGTCTCTAAAGAGATGATGAAGTTAAAACGAGGCTGTTAGAGTGGGTTCTAATGCAATCTGACTGGAGTGCTTATGAGAGAACACACAGAGAGACATCAGGGAGGCACAGAGGAAAGACCATGTGAGGACACAGCAAGATGATGACTATCTACTAGCCAAGGAAAGAGGCCTCAGAAGAAACCAAACTTGCCAACACCTTGATCTTGGACTTCCAACTTCTGGAAGCGTGAGAAAATAGATTTTTGCTGTTTAAGCCACCCAGTATGTGGTGCTTTATTATGGCGGCTTGAGCAGTCTAAGAGACATCCTTAGATTAGCACATGTGTGTTGTGTGTATGTTGTGATATGTGGGTATGTCAGGATGTGTGTGCGTTTGTGTGTTGGGTAAACAGCAGGAAGGCATATGCTTGGCCCTCCAGTTACTACAGGAAAGCATTGCAGGCTTTGATTCTCTCTACCACCCAGCTTGCCTGCTGCCCTCTCTCTTCAGGACACACTATTCTTTGTTGTGGGTGGGACTAGTGTCCTTGTGTCAGGGATGGAGAGAAAATAGCATCAGAGATGTGGGTTAGCAGTGGGATGGGGAAGGAAGAAAAAAGCTAATTCATTTATAGTCTGCCGAGAGCCTACCAAGGATCCCGGTGGGAGACAGGGGCAGGCAGAAGGCTTCACTTTCCTAAATAGAGCTCTGTTTTGACGTTCTCCTTGCAGCTGTTCTCCCCCACGCCTGTCTAGCCAAGTGCACTGATAAAAAACAACACGGTTTTAGCCTCTTCTTGCGCCATCTGGTGGCGATCAGGGAGAGGTACAGTGGTTCTCGTGCACACCCAGCAGGGTCTACTCAAAACTTCTCTTCTGTAAGGAGTCATAGAAGGATGGATAGAAAGACTCCGGGGAAGGCACAGCAGTGCAAAGAGCACTGGACTGGAGTCAAAAGTAGACTCTGGCTCTGAATCTTACTAGCTGTACAATCTTGAGCAAGTTAATTTCTTTGTGCCTCAGTTTCTTTGTGTAAAAATTACGGGTCACTAATACAAACAGGATTTTGTGAGGATTCATTCAGATAAAAGCATCCAGAATAGTACAGTACCTGGAACATGGTGTCTCAGTAAATGATTCATCTCTCCTTCCCATCTTCATTCATCCTTGTATTTTTGTTTCTTTCTTATGTCGTTTTGTAACTGATCAAAAAATTTTACTGTTATGGACACTGTATTTTTGAAATTAGCCGGAATATGGAAGGTGAGCGGGGGTTGGAAGAACCTGTGTGTTGGGATAACAGGAGGGTGGGAATTGAGGGAATTGTGCGGTCTGTGCTGGGACTAGGAGACCACCCAGGCCCTGCCCTTAAATGGTCATCTGCAGGAATCAGAGCTAGTGTCGTAGGCCTGCGCTTGAGTTCTTGTCTCAGAAGAGGACCCCACCGACCTATGATCAGGAACAGGATGTGGTGAGCTCCCCACCACTTTAGGCATCCAGGCATAGGTGACTGCTTTATGTTATTAATTTTTAAGATCCTCTCTAGGCCTGGGAATATGAGTCAGTGAACTACAGCAACATTGACAAGAACGTGATTCAAAGGCACCAATTATCTAAATAATGCAAAGTAGACTAACATTGTGCATATGAAGAACATTTACAATTTGGGTTAAAGGTAAAAGGGAGGAGAAAGAGGAGAGTTAGAGGATTCCAACATACCGGAAAACAACAAAAGCATTTTCCCCTTAGATTTTTTTTTTTTTTTTTAATAAATCTGATGGTATCTCTCCTGCCAGCATTGAAGGATAGAGCATGTGCTCATATATGGCAGCTCTTGCAGATGCCATGCTCTTTCCTGGGGGCCACTTCTGTCTCCTTTAACACACTGTTCTTGAAATGCATAATTCAGCCGGTCAAGAGTCCCAGCCTAACACCTGTAAAATGTTCATCACACAGGAAAGAAGAGTCAGGGTCAGACCCTTTTGCCTTCTTGGAGCCCTGAGGTCTTAAGATTGATGAACTTGGCCATCTTTGGTGACCTGGGCTTCCACTCCTTGCCATCTGTAATGGATTCTTCAAAACAAACCCCCTCCTTTGGTTTAATTCTTGTCTTAGCAAATTGCACTATCATTCATCAACCAGTTGCTAAAGCCAGAAACCAGAAACGTGGAACTCATTAACGCCTTTTCCTTTACCTCTCCTCTTTGTCAGACACATCTAGTGCACTGTGTCCAATTTCCTTGGCCTCACCTCTCCCCCAAATCCTCCACCACATGCTCCACGTTGGCTCCACTGTGGCCGACTGATTTCCTCTGGGGCCTCTGCGATTCTGCCACCAGAGTACTCTCCTGGTGACCACAGTCCTGGTGTCCTAGGCTCCTGTCTGAAGTCAGACCACAGAGCACAGGGTGAGGTCAAAGGAGCCAAATGACGCAATGCAGGAGGCTGAGTTCGTAACTTGCAATGAGGTGGTTCCAGTGACCACTCAAGTGTGACAAATTGCCCTAAAGTTTAGGGGTTTAAAACTGTTTAGTTAAGCCCCTGGATTATGTGGGTCAGTAGGGTGCAGTGGCACTGGCTTGTCTCTGCTCCTCGATGTCTGAGGCTTCAGCTGGGAGACTCAGTGTCTAGGAGTGACTCAGTGGTTTTGGCTAGAATCACCAGAACGCATCTTCACTCAGGTCTGGCAGTTCATGATGGCTGTTGGTGGTGACCATAGCTGGAGTGTTGACCACAGCCTCTACACGTGGGCTCTCTATGGGGCCTGGGCTATCTCCCAGCATGGCGGCCTTCGGGTAGATGACTTCTTCTTACATGGCAGCGGAGGGCTCCAAGTGTGAGTGGCCCAGTGAGAAAAGCAGAAGATGCCTTGCGTGCCCTTACCTTGGAAGCCTTACTGTCTCACTTCACTGCATTCTGTGGGTGATCAGATTCACAAGAGAGGACAGGGTCCCCACCTCATGATGGAGGAGACATCAAATAATTTGGGAACATGTTTCAAAACTGCCACAGGGGGAAACTGACCAACAGGAGATGGGATAAATTCCCCCTCCTTTCCTACCTGCTGTGGACTGTTCGTGTCACTATGAAATGTACTCGTCTAGAGGCCATGAGATGTGACTGGAGCTGCAGTTTTTCTCTTTTGGAACATGCTTACTTGCAGTAACTTTCCTCTTTTGAAATATGCTTGCTTGCAGGAACTAACAGACATGGTCGGTCTTGAGACCTCCAGCTGCAGCAGACTGTTAAGGACGGGACCAGTCACCTGCTAAAACCAGCTAAAACCGTCTAGGACCAAGGTGGCCTCCAAAATTAACCTTTAGCTAACATTTTGTTCATTATACCCTCGTTATAATACATTACTATGCTAAAATCTCCTCCCCATGGTGGGAGGGTGGGAGGAATTGGATACCCTTGACCAAAGAAGGGAAGCACAGGATGTAAGCCATGCTCCTGGGAGTCACGGCCCCTTTCCCCCAAACAAAGCGATGTGGTCACCACCCTGGAGCCTCATCCCAGAAATCTCCCCTTGCCAACTCCCTCGGGGAGAGTGGTCTTTCTAGAGCATGGGCTCACACCTCTCCATTCCCTGATCACGGAATAAAGTTTCTGCTTTGTTGAGCTGAACTTGGTTCTGTTCCATTGTCTAAGCCACACCGAGCAGGGAGACCTTATTAGAAGGTGACATGCTGAGGTGTGGTTTCTCCATACAGCCTGTCCGAGGATCTCCCGAGGGGCTGCTCAGTGACCAGCTGTGTCTGGCCCTGGCTCATCTGCAGCAGCGGCCCATGAGGACACGCTCTGCTCCCCCTCACTCTGCTGCCCGGGTACTGCACTGTCCAAGCGAGTCATCAGCAGTTAAGCCTTGCTTCTGGCTCTGCTGCTTTAGGAAGCGTGGGCTAAGAGACCCTCCACAGACAATCAGTCCCCATGTCTGACTGATTTGTTTTTCAAACCTTTCTCGCCCATTCACTTTTCTCCATCCACACGGACCTCCCCTTGGCCAGGCCACACCTTCTCTTGCCTAGGCTGCAATCTACTCTCCTGACAGATCCCTTCATATCTACACTCGTGATACTGCCCCATCAGTCCACACTGATGTTGGACCGATCTTTTTGAAACAAATCTCATCAGGAAAACTTCTAGCTTAAAACCCATGAGTGGCTTCACATCCTCATTATAAAACAGGGCTTCTCAACCTCAGCACTACTGACACTTTGAGCGAGATGATTCTTTGTTGTAGGGGCTGTCCTGTGCAACATAGGATATTTAACAGCATCTCTGACCTCCCACTAGATGCCAGTAGTACTCCTTTCTCCAGTTGTGACAAAAATGTTCCCACGGAGCAAAATCATCCCAGGCTGAGAACTTCTGTTAAAAACTGAGCATATGTAGCACTGGCCTGTGTGGGCAGCCCTGGCTCACCAGATTCTGCTCTCTCCTGGGTCTCTGTGTAAAAGCCACACTGGAATCTGTTCAGGATCCTTTGACTCTGCCTATCATGGCCCCTGGGACTTCTCTTCGACAGCAATCATCACACTAGTCATGAATTAATTAGCTTTGTGATGGCTTGTTAATGTTTGGTCCTCACTTCTCTGCAAGCCCCACAAGAGCATGGCTGGGTCCCAGCACTCAGCACAGAACATGGCATGAGGTAGGAACTCAATGCCTTTGAGAATGAATAAGTGAATGAATGAATGAACAAATACTACTTATATGTGTTCTTGAGAATATTTTCTGGTTCCTTCCTTTAATTGCTTTAGATTTTCTTCTGTCTCTGCAAAGCAGGACTCTCATTCCAGTGTGAGTAAAGGCCCAGTTCTCTTACGTTTTACCAACTGAACTGTCTGCCTGATCCTGAAACTTTCTCCAGACACTGCCCAGCTCTCTGACCAGCTCCTTTCCAACAAATTTATGCAAAATATTGTGCTGAAAACTATTTTTCTTTTAAACTTAACCAAACCACTCCAGAAGCCAGGGGTATATTGAAGGCTCAAATTGAAGTCTGAGGTATGGTCTGATTCCTCGAAATATTTGTCAAAAAATGGGATATCCCCCTTGGTACTGTGATTACCAGATGGGACTGCTGTTGCCTGTTCTCACCCCACACATCAAATTTGAAGTGTTCTTTTCTGGACCCTTTCTCCAAGGAATGTTAAGTCTCCGGGGTAGAGTCTGTGTTTGGCTTATGCCTAGTTTTGAGTGGGTCAGGACTAGGGGTTAAATCCTCATATTTTTACATTTGAGCATCTGTGGTTTCGAGCAATTGTCACAGAACTCCTGCTGGAAATGAGCAATATGCTGATCTCTGAAAAACTGAATTTTTATAGGCATTGTTTAGAAATGATTTCGGCAGACAGTTTTTGTTAGCTGACTTGTTCGAGTTTTGCTGATGCACATCCTTAGGGATCTCTGGATAGCTGGAGGAGGAAGTTAGACCCCAGAGGGTGGCTTGTCTTGAAGCTACAGCGACCTCCCAGTGGTGTCGAATCCCTGGGGGTCCGGTAACTCTGGGATCGACTCCCCCTAGTGGTCTGACAAAACATAAGTTATCTTGACAGAAAGGACAGTTTAAACCATAGCTCCCAGCTCTGAACGTGTGGCTGTTCAGAATCTTCCTACTGCAAATTAGGGATGAAATCTGAGAGGAGAATGGGAAATGGGCTCCTGGAGGGGGTGGGATAGGGGGTGCAGAAGGGCAATTGAAGCTGTTTTGTCTGGAATTCCTGTCCCAGACATGTTTGGCTGGGAACTGCCAGAGACTGAAATTCCGAGGATTCTTTGCCGCCAGAGTCCCAGAAACAAAGGTGAGAACCATGCACAATCAAAGGGAAAGCAGGAGGGATAAACAAAAAGAAAAAGAAAAGAAAAGAAAACCAGGCATCCATCTTTGGGGTCTGCATCGTCTTGCTAAGGCAGCTGAACAAAGCAGTCAGCCCTCCTGCCTTGCGTGGTACACGGGTTTTCCTGTTTGGGGCTGCTATGTTTCTTGCTTGGTTGTGTTATGTCTCTTTCTCTGCAGGCCATGACCTGGCCTGTGACTAGTCAGATCGGTGTTTTCATGAGTCATGTTATAACAGACTTGTGCTGAGTTGTAATTACTGTTGTCTGGCACGTCAGCCCAGATGCAGGGTTAGAACCACATTTCAAAGTGAATAAGAGCTGCGTTTAACAGTTTGTTCTTTATCTGCCAACCTTCTGTGTTTTCTCATCAAGAGCTTGCCCTTTCCCTTTGGTCTTAACAAGCCCCAGGGAGACGCCACGGGAAACCACAGTACCTCCTTCTTTCTAGGTTGTCCGATCTCTCCGCACCGTCCGTGTGGTAGATTTCTTACCGTCTTCACAGGGTGCCTAATGAAGGAATGGAGCACTGCAAGTGAGAAAAACCACATTTAAACCTTAATGAGAAATTAGAGGGAAATGCTATGTTTTAGGTTCAGAGGAAGTAAACTCTCTCCTTTGGTGCATAGAAATCTCAGTAAGTTCTCTGAAGCAGTAGTTGGCCATCCTGGTGGCTCAAAATCCAAGAGATTTCTCAGTTAAATCGGTGTTTATTTTAAAAAATGTCCTTGGCTATTCTAATGTGAGAACCCTGGTCTAGATGCACACGAAGCCAGTTGGTGACAAACACTGGTGGCCCCTCAGCTGGAGGCGGGCTCCAGCTCCTCCTACCTCTGCTGGTGCCTGGCAGCCTCCCTCCCCTCAGCCTCAGATTTCCCTCCCCGACCCAGGCACCCCATGAATTCCTCCAGTGGAAACCTGGCATTCCATAGCCTTCCTCCCGAGCTGTACTCCTGATGGATCCTGTTCCTCCTGGCCTCATCTCTCCCTTCCTGCTACTGTGGAACCTTCCATACCCTTTCCTCCTCCTTCCCAGGTTCCGCTGGTGGTCACTTTGGCTTCCCATGAGCTTGTTCGTCTCCCAACCCTCTGCCCTGACCTTCCGTCTTTGGGTGGGAGTGAAATGGAGTAAATAGGCAAGCTCTGGAAGCTCTCTGGATGTCAGCTTCTTTATCTGTAAGGTGGGAGTAATTTACAACCTCATGCGAGTATTGTGCGAGTTACATAAGATCATGTGTGCTTAGCTGGTGTGTAACGATGGATCCTGAATGAGGCCCAGGGGTCTGCGCGTTTGTATCACCTCAGGTGATGGTAGTGGGTGATGGGGACTACACTGAGAAATATTGGTAAAGACAGTGGTTTTCCATCCAGCTGTGCATTAGAATCATCTGGGGAGCTTTAAAAAAGTTCAGCTGCCCAGGCTGAATCTGAGCCAAGTAAACCAGAAGTTCTGTGTTGGGGAAATCTAGGTGTCCATATTTTTAATGGTCCCATGTGATTCCAATGTACAGCCAACTTTAAGAGCAAAGGCTTGAGGGGCAGCAGGACTGGGCTGTACTGACCTGGAGCCAGACACTAACCTCTGAGCCTCAGTTTCTCCATCTGAAAAATGGGAATAAAATATGTAATTCATTGTTGAATAGTGCAGATTAGTTGAAATAATTCTGTACAGTGTTTGGCATGGGGTCTGGCACAGTGCCTCCTGTTGACTGGATTTGGGAGCTGGCAGGGGTGGACATCAGAGGCCCCCGTCACACGGATGCTCTTCCGGCAGCCCCAGGCCCATGCAGAACGCCTCAGCCCTCTGGGCTCCGGGGCTGTCCTGTCTCTTGCTGCTCTGGTCCCAGTGAGTTCATGAGTCCGGCTCTCAGCATGGCGCACAGGGACCAGGGCAGGGAGTTCATGCCAACAACACTGTTTTAAGGCAGTTGATTCAAAATACTATTCAGTTTAAGACATTAGCAATGATTAGATGAAAGAGACAAACCAATAGCATTGGTTCCTTTTTGTTGATGTTGCTCAATCGTCAATATGCAGTATGTTACCTAACTCAAGGGTTAACATTTTGTTTAATGTGTGGTGACCTGGAAGCATGGCCACCATTTATATTATTTCTGTGAAAATATGTGTTCTGAGGTCTAAACGTTCAGCTTACAAATCCTCTTTTGTAACATGTATGTCTATAGAGCATGAGTGTGTGCATGAGCTGTGTTGGTGTGTGGATGTGTGTTTTGAGTGTGCATGAGTGTGAAGGTGTGAGTATGCGAGTGTGCGTTAGTGTGTGGGAGTGTCTATGAGTGTGCGTGGGTGTGTGTGTGTTTGTGTGTGAGCCCCTATGTGTGTGTGTGGGGGGGCTGCATGTGCTGGGAGTTGTCAAGAATGAGGATTTCTATTTCCTCTCACCAGTCTCTAGATTCTGCTTATTTTATCCTCTCCTAAGCCTTATGTAAACTTTAGACAACTCAGGTTGAGACCTTCTATTACTGTAAAAAGCCATTTTGAAGCAATTCAAATACTCTGTTTCCATTCTTCTGGGAAATCTGTGCAGTCTCAGAAATTATAATGGTATTCTAAGATCATCTGCTGCTTTGTAATATGGCCTTTGCAACAAATAGTTCTAGTCTCTTCTGTACCCATGCAGGGTCAGAGGCTGTATGGGGTGTGGCAGAGAGAATGGACAGGATGACCTGCCACATGCCAGGTTCTGTGCTATTCGCTTCCCTCACATTATTACATTTACTCATCAGATGAACCCTTTAAGGTCAGTATTATTATTTCCTTTTGAAAAAACCTGTCCAGGAAAGCTTAGCTCCTTGCCCAGCTCTACACAGGGATATGAGCTTAGATCACTAGCTCAAAGCCTGTACTCTTTTTTCTACACTACACTGGACACTGATCTTTATTTTCCTTACCTTCTTTTGTCATTGTCTTTGAGCTTCTATGGGACATTCCTGGTGCTGGGTGCCAGGCAGTTTCTGCTGGAGGCTTGTTGGACTGTAACCTTTACCCTGTGCCCTGCCAGTGCCAGGGCAAATGTCTTCTCAATAGCTTGGTTTTTCACACCCAGGGTTGCAGAGCAAAATGCTCCCGTCTCTGAAAGGGGAGCAATATTCTGCAGGACTGCTGCAATTCACTGTTTTTGCAACATGTAACAAAATGGGGCATGAATTGCATTTATCTGAGTATTGCTTAAAAACTGGCTGTGTTGTTAACAGGGTGCTTCAACTGGTCAGGATTTCCAGCAAGATAATGTAATAAACTCTAGGCACACGGAGAGCCTTACATGATCTATTTTTAGTCAAGAGTATTATGGTCATTGATATCGTGAACACTCTGGTTATTTCTGGGCATCCCCAGGTAGGAGGTGTATTCTCTGTCTCTCTCTGCTGCCCAGCCTGTTGGCAGCAGGGACAGCCCTGCTGCAGTGCCCAGCAGAAACCAGGATGACAAGTTATCGTTTCTGGAAGGATGGGGAGAAAACAGAGAGAGGGTGGAGCCAGGGAATAATTTTGAGTGATGCAATTGGTCCAAGAGAGAACATTTCTGTGGTTTAATACATCATTTCTTCTCATCTATTACCGCTATTATACAGAAATCGTTGTATTTAGAGTTTACATTTCACAAAAGTAGTTCTTTCACATGGTTCAGAATTGTTTTTATATCACCTAATCTTGGCCTTTCTGTTTTGCCTTACCCAGGTATAATTTTGGTAATAAACAATGATTAAATAAGCAGTTAAACTCTCAGAAATTCTTATAGATTTCTTTTAAGTTTATATTGATACTATAAATATTTAAAAAACATTTTATTATCATTACCCTCTTAGTCTATTTTGCTGTTGCTATAAAAGAATATGACAGACTGGCAATCTATAAAGAAAAGAAATTTACTTCTCGCAGTTCTGGAGTCTGGAAAGTTCAATGTCAAGGTGCCAGCATCTGGAGAAAGCCTTTGTGCTGTGTCATCCCTCTGAGCAGTACTGCTGCTTTGGGAACCTTCACCTGCCCATGGGCCCAGCCCGGACTTCTCCTTCGAGGCCTGTCATTTTGGTAGATTACTTTAGTAGATGGTGATGTGGGTTTAGGACAGCTGGTTTGCAGTTTAGAATCCCTGCCATGAACTGAAGGCCGAAACCATCAAATCGAGGACATAGAATGTTTCAGTGCTGTCCTGGACTTCTAGAATCTGTCTGCTTTTACATGACATTAGTCTTTAATGATTTGAAGAATAAAAGAGAATATGAGGGAGGAGCCTGGAGAGACCAGCAGAGCCCTGGGAGCAGACCTGGTTTGCAGCTATTTGTAAGTTAATTTCAGCATTCCCTCTTCCTTATGCACGTGTGGCTCCTCGAATTCTCCTCTGAATGGGTTATAGCATCTTACTGGTTCTCTCATGAATGAATTAAATAAAATCTTGGAGGTGTTTTCATTTTAGATTGCCTGAGAAGCATGATTTTCACCTTTGGACATATCTTTTAACATTAGGTACATTATATGCTAAGTACTTTCCTAGATACTTTATGTGTTTATTTTACAAACACCCCAAATAATTTTTTACCTGCTGGGTGCTATTTTAAGTGCTTTATAAGTGTTAACTAACTCAATCCTTATAACAGACCTATTTCATTTAAACTTCCCTTTAGCCCTTTTTAGCCCCTTTTATCAAACTGAGGTTCAGAGAGGCTCAGAATCTTGCTCAAGGTTGTGTCTTTGCTAAATGTCAGAGCCTGTGTGAGGCTGAGGCAACTGACCTTCCCAGCGGGCACTAGGGCTAGTGTCACCCCCTGTCCCCCAAATTCACATGTTGGGACCCTAACCCCCAAAGTGATGGTGTTAGGAGGTGGGGCATTTGGGAGATGATTAAGTTTGGATGAGGTTTTGAGTGTGGGGCCCCATGTTGGAATTAGTGCCCTTTTGCGAAGTAAGTGACCAGGGAGCTTGTTCTCCCTCTCTCTGCACAATGTGAGGACACAGCAAGAAAGTGCCCTTCTGCAAAGCAGGAAGAGGGCCCCCACCAGGAACCAAATTGCCAGCACCATGGTTTTAGACTTCCCAGCCCTCACAACTGTGAAGAATAAGTTTCTGTTGTTTAAGCCACCTAGTCTATGGCATCTTTGTTAGAGCAGCCTGAGCCAATGAAGACACTCCCTCTAATTGAGCCAGGAGGACGGGGTGAGGAATGGTCCCCAGCTTTCTTTTTTGGGGTGGTATATCTTTAAAGAGCAGAACAATTGTGTTGACAGAGGGGAGGAGGCTGGGATGAATGGACTCTGCAGAGGCAGCCCCCAGCTGGGGAAGGACAGTGCTCTGCCTGGTGGTGTGTTCTGACAGTGGAGAGGCCCTGGGCCAGCGTGGTGGCTGTGTGTGCTGTTTCCTGCCAGAGGTCTGACTTAAAATATTGGTCCACTTCATTCTTTGAGGGCCCTCTTCCTCAGAGCATGTATCCTAGTTTATTTTTTTAAATGTATGGTCACTGTGATCAGGGGAGAGTCAAGGTGGCAGCAGGTGGCAGTATGGTGCAGGTGATAGGGCATAGTTGGAATCTGCTAGAGCTGGGTTCAAATCCTGAGTCTGCCACTCACTGGGTGAATCAAGTTAGAATTGGCTTAAGTTCACATATAAAATCTCAGTAGGATTAAGCAAATGCTTCCTTCTCACTTTTTCCAAGGTTACAACAAGCCCTGTGGAGGTGAAGGGGTGGGGAATAAAGGGCCCAGATAACTGGTGAATTGGCAGAGAAGGTAGTTTAATGGGGGCACTGCTGCTGGAGGGCTAAGTCCTTCAGGGTGAGTTGCAGCCCTCCAGGCTGGCTGTGAGAGAGACTTAAAGCAAGGTTTGGAAGCAACTCCCGCGCCATATAGAGATCTGTGACTGGCAGCCCCAGACCTGCCTGTCTTCCTGATTTCTGTTCCAGGGCAGAGGTCACTCAGCTACTTGAATCAGCCTTTTCTTTTTTTTCCTTCCCAGCTTTGTTTACCTTACAAGGAAGGTCAGCGCAGCAAAGTCGAAAAGTGCCTCTTATCTTCCCCTCGCTTTCTACAAATAGATCGGGGAACAAGAACATCCGTTTGAATGATGGCTGAGAAAATCCTGCTGGCTGCTGTCTCTATTCTCTCTGCCTGTCAGCAAAGTAAGAGTCATAGTCGTGTGTGTGTGTGTGTGTGTGTGTGTGTGTGTGTGTGTGAGAGAGAGAGAGAGAGAGAGAGAGAGAGAGAGAGAGAGAGAGATGGGCCCAGTGTTTGGGTTTCATACTTGCCCTTGCCAGTGGCCCTGGATGCTCCTGGGTGCTCCGCAGAGCACAGTCTGCTCAGGGTCATGGGGTTCAGCGCCTTCCGCTCACCTCTTTCCCTGGGATGGGCAGACATTGGTAACATTGCAGAGATTAGTTCTCCCAACAGGGATATTGTGGGCCCTTGGAGCCCAGTGATTATGCATGTGTGGTTACAACCCACAGCTCGGTTCAAATGAGCATTAGAAGTGGAGTATCAATATTAATTACTAGTGTTCCAATGGTAATGTTGTTCCTGCTTCTAAACCTGGTTGAGTTTCTTGAACCCTGATCTTTAATTAATGTATTTTTTAAATAAACTGCCTGTGGTGGGTATGATTGTTAGGTTAAAAAAAATCTTCTGCAGAAATAGACCTTTAGATTAAATAATTAATTCTAAATTTTGAAACACCTGCTCACTAGGATTCTTCAATATCCCAGCTGTGTGGTTAAATAGAGGGCTTTTTCTCCATGGGGGTCACCTTTGCTCTATTCATATGATCTTACCTACAATGCTAAATGGAGAAAAATGTCTGAGCACAAGTGAGCAAGGCTTCTTACCAAGTAGGCATATTTCTTTATTTTTCCAAGTGTGCATACACCAGGAAATAGGGCTGGGCTCAGGTTATACAAACAGCCGGGAGCAAGAAGGCACCACAGTTGAGGGGAAAGTCCAGGACTTCAGGCGCACAAGCCAGTCTGTTCCGCGAACGGGTGAAAACCTTAAACCTTCAGACACTGTTTGTGGTCTGATTCATAATCTTTTGTGGAGTAGAGCAGAATGTTACCATTTTAAGAAGCACTTAACAACCCATCCCAACCCATAGGCACTGCTGAACCTGCAGGTGCCCTCATCCTGGGGCTGCAAACAGCACAGGCAGACGTCCATGGTTGCCCCCGGGCGGACAGGGGCTCTCTCACCCCCACAGAGAGACTTCTGTTTGCTGGTTGGTGCAGGGCACAGTGTGAACTGGGGCCAGAAGGTCAGGGGCTGGACGGTGAGTGTGGGTGGAGGTGGGAAGAGAGGATCGGTGAGGAGACTGGGCTGTTAGTGGTGGTTTAGTGATTTAATGACAGGAGGGATGGAGGTGCCCCCTGCTGTTAGTTCCCATCCCAGCTCCTTCCCCACAGAGAGAAGCTTCTGCTGGAGCTGGAGGAAGCCACACAGTGAACGAGCCCAGCTGAGGCTGGGTTGGCATCATGGAAGCCTCCATTCATTCTCCCCAGCAGGGCCCTCTGGAGAAAGCTAGGGAAGGAGGAGTCAGGCAAAGCAAAAGGAGATTATTTAGTCTCAAGTAGTTTTAATCAACTCATAAGAAGGGAAATAAAATTGAAGCTCTCCAGAAAAGGAGGAAATAGCTTTTTCACCCTCATCATGTTGTCCTAGTGATAGCCAGGATTGATCTGAGCCCAGTCGAATCCTCCTTTTGGGGGCTGGAGGTTCAAGCACCTTTTCCATTTATTGAAGCTCGTCCCTCACATTTGCTGGTGTTGCACACAGGTGCCTACAGGATGCAATTAATAGCCCAGAGAAAGCACTTTCAAAACTTACTCACAGCTTTATTCTGAAGCTCTAGGCTCTTGTACCACTGCTAATTTATTAATCTAGGAGCACACATCTTTCATTAACTCCATTTTATAGGTAGAAACAAGAAGTCTTACCAAGTGTTTTCTCCAAGACCGTGAAGCTAGTTAGAAGTAGGATCCAGAGTGGTCAAGTCCCACTTTCCCCCTCAATAGATGATCTCCTTTTTTGGCTCCTGCGGGGCCCATGATCCACTGGCCTGTGCAAATTTACACTGCCCTGGAAGGACGTAGCCCTGGGTTGGAAATAAGCAGTGCCCATCCCATGCTTTTTGTATGCTCACTCTGCTCTCTCGGGCTGCAGTTTGAAGGAGAAAGACTCCAATCCTAATAAGTGTTTGCATGCTGTAGATATTCAGCTACAGATTTTAGGCCCTAAACAGCAGCTTATTTGTAGCAGAAGGGGATTAGGGGAAGGGAAGTGGGCTGCTGTGAGAGTCCTTACTAAACCAGGCTCAATGTTGATTGACTTCTTGTCGGAGAGGAAATAATATCCTCTTTCAGTAGGGAACACTCGCTCCTAACCCTCTAACACAAGAAGTGATCGGAGCTACAAACTTGGTGTGGAATTTTAAAAGGAAACTATTTTCATAATATTAGTAAGTAGGAAATAGATATTGACATACTGAAATAAGTGAGGCAGGGTGTATTAGTTCATTTCTGTTGCTTAAAACAGAATACCTGAAACTGGGTAATTTATGAAGACATGAAATTTATTTCTTACAGTTTGGAGGCTGGGAAGTCTGAGGCCCAGAGAACACATCTAGTGAGGGCCTTCTTCTTGGTGGGGGCTCCGTACAGTCCTGTGACATATGACAAGGATATCACATGACAAGAATGGTAGGAACTCTCTCGTGTGCTCTCTTTATAAAGCCACCAGAGTACACCCGTGATAACACCATGAATGGATTAATCCATTCACAAGGGCACAGTCCTCTTGATCCAATCAGCTCTCAAAGGCCCCACCTTTCAAATATCATAATTGGATTTTCCACCTTCTTAATACTGTTACAATGGGGATCAAGTTTTCAACAAATCTGTTTGGGGACAGATATGTCCCATAGCACAGGGGAATCATGTTGGAGAAAACTAATAAGGAACTGAAACTGGAAGAAATAATCTGAAGGGAAACAATAGACTCCAGAGGTTAATTATGGGGTGAAAAGAGGGAGATAAGGACAGGAGGTGAGAACTACTGTAAGTTCAGAAACTGTCCCAGGAGGAAGTGTGGGTCTGAAAGGGAAAGAAGTCCCAGAACTAATCAAAAGGTGAGGGTGATCTTGGGCATGGGGACTGAGAACCTCCCACATCTTCCAGACAGCAAATGAAGAAGGAAGCCATGCTATTTTATAATGATGAGACTGATTCAGGCCGGGAGCCATCATCCCCAAAGGTTTTCTGTCCTCCTTCTCATCTCCAGCCAGCTGTGGATCTGCTTTATGTCACTAGATTCATTTGCATTTTTGAAAATTTTATATAAATGAAATTATACCATACTACTATTTTTTAAATTCTTGTTTTCATTCGGCATAATTATTTTGAGATTCACTCATATTGTTTTGTGCATCAACAGTTTATTCCTTTTTACCATTGAGCAGTATCCTATTGTATGGATATACCACAATTTGTTTAACCACTCGCTTGTTGACGGACATTTGTATCAGTCAGAATTCTCTAGAGAAACAGACCCAATAGGATGTGTATGTATATATACGCACACAGATACACACAAAACACAGAAACACAGATTTATTTTAAGGAATTGGCTCATGTGATTGTGGGAATTGGCAAGTCTGAAATCTGCAGGACAGGCTGGTAGGCTGGCCATTCTGGCGAGCGCTGATGTTGCAGTCCTAAGTTGAAGGCAGACTGGAGGCAGAATTGCTTTTTCTTTGGGGGACCTCAGTCTTGCCTGTTAAGACATTCAGCTGATCGGACGAGGCCCATCCACACTATAGTGGGTAGTCTGCTTTACTCAAAGTCCACTGATTGTAAATCTAATCACATCGTTAACACAACATTCCCCTCTACTTGCAGGTTATTTTGCTTTGCAGGTTGGAATGGCAAGAATTAATTACAAAGTTATCCCCCCAGCAGTCACTGGGTCACCCGAGTTTGAGAGAATATTTCGTGCACAGTAAGTAATGCTTCTCTCACCCTTCAGGGATCTGTGCCTGCCACAGACACACAATTCCTGATTAGGGGAAGGAGGTGTGGAGAAGACCCTAAGTTCATTTGTAATATCCAGTTATAACAGACCACTCTTCAAAGCCAAGACCCTTCTCATGACCCATGAAGCTTGAAGTATCCATTGCATGGAGGCTGTATGCAGCTATATGATAAACTCAGCAGGGTACATTTACAGAAAAGGCTGGGATTGTAGGAGGAACTGCTACGTCTCTGAAGCCTGAAAACTTGGTCAAAGAGCCCCCTCCAGCCCTGACAGAGTACGATAGTCCCAAGTTGTTTGGATTAGTTATACTACAATATTCTGCCTTTTCCATCTTTATTTCTTCCTCCCTACTTAAAAACAGAGTGGGTCAGTATTATCCTCTGCCCATTTCTCTATGAAGCATTTCCTAAAATAGAAACCTGGAAGAATGAGAAAGCTTTTCAGGTCACATAGATTCCCAGTGTTTTTGCTCATCTCATGCTCCTTGCTTTTTCAGACCCACACAGAATGTTTCACCATAAACACGTGAATTTGCCTGCTGCTAGATTCTAGGGCTCCCTTTATATTGCATTCCCCCAGCTAAGTGCTTTGAAAAACATTGCATATATCACTACTGATGCATCGCTGGTTTTTTTTGTTTTTTGGGATTTTTCATTCATGTCCGTGAGTGAGGTTGGCCTATACGTTTCCTTTCTTGGATAGTCTTTGTGTCATTATGATATCAAGATTATACTAGTCTCAAATGAGTTGGAGGAATCGTCCTGTTCTTTCTATTTTCTCAGAGAATTTTAATAAGGTTGGAAGATAAGATTCAATAAACTTTGAAGTGTTCCTTCAAAGTTGTGTAGAACCTGCTTTAAAACAATCTGAGCCCGATGTTTTTCTTGTGGAAAAATTTTAAACTATGGAATTCACTTTCTTTAATGATTATTGGACTATTCAGGCTTTTTATTAATCTTGAATCAATTTGGGCAAGTCATGGTCCTTGCACTGGCAACAATGGTCTCTTGTTCACCCATTTGCTCCAAAGAAGATTTTACAGACTATTCCCTAGGCTTAAAAGTATGGGGTGAATACCACTGGTAGTACACGAGATAATTTTAAGAGTTGTGTAGACTTGATTTTAAATAATGTTGAACCACATGATGAGAAATTATTCCCATTTCAATTGTCTTTGGATCCTTATAATTATATCAAGTGGAAAGTACTGGTTTAGTGCCAGTATGTACCACACATAATTAAGATTTATTTTTATTAGAGTAATATATGTACTTGGTCTGAAAATAAAGTGGGGGATTAAAAGTCTTATGACAACAAATAATTTTTCCTTGTCCCTACCTCTCCTCACCCTCAATTTATCCCTAGAGATAACCACTGGCATCCCTTTGGACCACTACTTTTGGTATGCCATATTTCTAAACACTATCTTTCACTATTGATTCACAAGTTTTAGATGTTGTCAATTGACTTCCTTTTATGGAAGAAAGAATTTCATGTTCCTCCACTTCCTCTTTTTTCTTACCTCACCCTTCTAGTAAAGTTATATCACTTTGTTGAGTTAAATCAGTAGCCAATGTTTATATTATTCTGATTAATAATGTTCAGAGCTGAGCCAAATAGTATACTATGATTATATTTCATTCTTGTGCAATTTTTTGTTTTTCCTAGGGTTAATAATTGCCTTTTTATTTGTTTGTTTGCTTAGTTTCATTATCAAATATTCTATAGAAGTGAACATTTCCTCTCGATACATTCAAACATTTTAGGTAATCTAGTAATACCTTTTTTTTTTTTTTTCTCGGTGTTATATCTGCCTGAGTCCTCTGCCTTTGGCTTCAGTTTGGAGGCTCTTTAGGCCTGCTGCATAGCTCATAGTGACTCCTTGCCACCATCTTAGGAATTTCCCTTACATTTTCCTGATTTGGATTGTTTATTTCCTGGATCTTGTTATAGAGTTTTCCTATTTACTGTTTTCTTTTCTCTTATTTTGGTGGAGCACACCCTCCAGAAGCTTCCTGAGAAAGATTGAACGGTTGGTAAAATTTTGAGACTTTACATGTCAATATACCTTTATTCTGCCTCATAGTTGGTTGACGGCTTGCTTATGCATATAGTTTTTGTTAAAAATCCTTACCCTGAGAATTTTGAAAAAAATGCCCCATTGTTTTGTAGTTTCCATTGATATTACTGATATTGCTGAGACTGTGCTATTCTGATTCCTGGTCATCTGTTTGAAAACTGTGTCACTTTAGGATCTCCCACATACCATGTCCTGAGGTGTTATGAGCTGTGGTTGCCACGAGGCTCTTTTCTTCAGTTTGCTGAACCTGAGATGAGGCTTTTTCACAGGCTGAAAATTCATGTCCTTCTGTCCTAGAATTTTTTTTAATAAAATTTTTCCCCCCAATTTTCTCTGTTCTTTCATTCCTCAAACATAGTAGCTGTGTGTTGACCTCCTGGAATGATCCTGTAGTTTTATCTTTAGGTTTTCATATTTTTGGATTTTTGTTCTTTCAGGGTAATTTCCTCAACTTCTAACTTTTTACTAATTAAAAAAAGTTAATATATTGTAATTTTAATTTCCAACTTATTTTTATTCTCTGATTGTTTTTAGTTGTTGGTGGTGTTGCTGTTAAATCATCATTTTTTTGTTTCATGGATGCAATTTATTCTATTTGAAAATTTTAATGATAATTAAAAAGCATTACCTGTATCATCTATGTTTCTTCTAATTTCCTTCTTATTTGTCTATTTTGGCCTTTGTCTTTCATTTGTATTTATTATTTACCCATTAAAAATTTATCAGGCACTCCTATATACTGGGCACTGTTATAGAAGCTTGGCCTGTATCCGTGAACAAATCAAACAAAAATCCTTGCTCTCTTGGAGTTTACCTTATAGCTGAGGAGGGCAGAAAATAAACAATAAGCAGATAATATTGTAAGAAAACAATATATGTTATAAGGTAATAAGTGCTGAGAAAAAAAAAAGGAGAGCATTGTAAGAGTGCTTGGGATGGGTTGCTGGGGGGTGAATTGGGTTGGGTCCAAATTTAAAATGGTGAAGTCTGTGTAGGCTCCACTGAGAAGGTGGCACGTGAGCAAAGGCTTGAAGGAAGTGAGAGAGTTGGCCATGTGAACATGTAGAGAAAAAAACTCGTGGGGCGGATGGAGTAGTCAGGGCAAAGATCCTAAGTAGGAATGTGCCCGGGGGGTTAGCAAGGAACCCTTGAGGGCACAGTTGTTGCCCTGGTTTCTGCTGAAGGGGGAATGGTGACGGCCCTGCTCCCTTCCCTGAATTTTATCTTGGAATTACACAGCACTAGCCTATTTCTTGCCTTAGATTCTAAGGGTTGGGATAAATTTGGCCAAACCAAATTAGACTTGTTGCTAGTGAAGCTATTTAGACTTTATCTGAGGTAGTTAGGGCAGGACTCCTGGGATAACCAGCTTATTCCAAAGCCTACTTGGCTATCTACTCTTCTTTTCAAGGCAGTCTCCCTTGAGCACTGCAAATCCCTGGAGAAAGAAAGTGTTGTTTTTTTTTCTGGCTCTTGTGGACCAAAGCATTGAGTCCCTTCAGCCTCTCCTGAAGGTCTCCTGGACCTGCCTATCACAGAAGTGCTGTCTTTCACCCCACCCTTTTCTCCCACTGCTCTTGCCTTCAGCGTGGCCAGGAAGCCCCAAGTTATGAGCAACGCTGTCTTTAAGTGGAACTGGACATCTTTTCAGCAATCACTTCAAGGTCCCTCTGACCACCACTAACGTACCTATTTCTTGTTGGAGGATCATTTCAAGTTGGATATTCATTTGCCAAGCAGAGATGATTGTTACGGAGTCCAGCTTGAGTTACCAGCCCAGGGTTTCTTCTCTAGAAACCCCATTCAAATTCCTCCTCCCTTCCTACGGGGAGAGGTCTTATAGATGGCTTATCTCTAGAATTGCAGTCCTTTGCCAGACAGTTAAAAAAAATTTAAAATACAATTTTAAAAAAGTCTAGTTTTTAAAACAACAACTAGAATTGCACCAAGGGCCATTCCTTTATGTTATTGCTAAACTTAGAAAGTTCTATCTTGTCTAATTTGAGTACCTTGATCCCTTTAGATTAAAGGCTTTTATAAAATCTAAAAAGTAGATCCAAGGAATAAATTGATCGTGTCTCAATTTAAATACATTTCCTCTGATTCTATCTTTACTGGAAGAGAATAGCTGCTGACCTCACTCCTTTTCATATGCTTCAGGACCATTATTAAGCATCTTTCATCTTCTATGTTTTGAGGCTAGAGGACACTAATTCTTTAGCTTTTTTTCCAACCATTTAGAAATTTTTATTCTCTTTAGACTCAAATTTTTAATACTATTTCTAAACCAGGAGCCTCGCGGTATATATAGTATACCAGCAATGTTTTGTTGGTTCTGGGTAAGACAAAAGAATTGCTTCTTACTTAGTTCTTGTGAATGCACCCCGATTTGCTTAATGCTGAATTATTCAGTTCCTGTTCCAAAAGTAACCTGCCATAAGGCACAAGCAAACCCAGTCATCACGAGTCTCAGTACTTTTTAGAAATATTAGTCTTTTCTTACTGTTATAGCTTTGTATTTTTTCATTTCATTAACTTTTTTTAGTCATTTTGAATTCAAATCCTGAAATTTAGAAATTCAAACTCATGCCCTTAATGCATGTCTAAAATCTATGGAGAAAAGGCAAAGTAAAAGAGAGAGAGAGAGAGAGAGAGAGAACGCATCCTTATCATTCTTATGTCTAACCATCTTGGACATTAGCTGAAAGCACTAGATGTCTTTAACCACGGAGTTATTATAAAGGAGTGAGGGATCCCCAAGATGACACAATGACTCCCAAACTCCAGCAGCCTCCACAAACACTGGACAGTGCCAGTCACACAAACTGGGGGATTGTCTACACAGTCAGGGGATGTGAGGCAGCTGGAATTTGGATGAACTGTGAGTCTCACTCCCTCAGGTGCTCATCCTGTTCCTTAGCAGCAGCTTCATGGAAGGGTGGTGGTTAGACTCAGGCCCTCCTGCCACCAGCCACAACCTCCCTATTGTGTCCCCACACACAAATTACTTGACAAGGAGCAATTTAGATAGTTACAAATCTTTATGAAAAGATTAACTCCAGCAACCTCTCCTCTCCAAGCCTTTTCTGAGCATATTAACCTGCTGCTCTAATCCCAGTCAGTGTAATAATCAAAAAGCCTTCCCAGGGTCCAAAGTCACCAGACCAAAGCCAGGTCATCTATTAATAGCACCAGTACTCACAGTAGCATGCAGCCTGCTGCTTCAGAGCAGGTCACCAAAACAAGAGGAGAAAGACAAAGAAGCAGACAAAAACCGGCAAGAGGAAAACCTCTTAGCAAACCTTCTTGCCTCCAGACAATTGCCTCATCTGCTTTATTTTTTTAAAAGATGTCGTACTATGAGCATGGTATTAGAAATGTTCTACAGCTGATCGGGTTTTGCCTTTGGAGAATGTTTCAGGTTTTCTGAACAAGTTGTTGCAAGCAAAGCTTCATGGTGTTATTCATTAGAAATCTATCAAATAGAAGCAATATTTGGAGAGGTTTTATGCCAGAGGTCTCCCAAGTGATGTGCACACACCAGGGGGGTACACTAAGTAATCCACTGTAAGAGTGAAGAAAACATTGGAGCTTCTTTTGTATTTATTCTTAAAATCCCATCCTTTAATTTTTATTTTGTGTGTTTTCTAATGTATATGATATTCTTTGACAGTCGTGTAGATAAACCCCAGGTTCGCAGTGGTTTAACACAGTGGAAGCTTGTCTTGCTAATGTCCCGTCTGCTGTGGGTTCCAGGGTGGATGGCTGTCCTCATGGTAACAGAGGCCTAGGCTCTTTCCATCTTGTGGTTCTGCTCCCATCCAGGTCTGCCCAAGTCTCCTCCTTTCAACCAGTGGGTGGGGAAAGGGGACTCAGCACACCTGCTACTTAACCATTTGCCCCAGACTTGACATTTCATTTCACTCACTTTCCATTGGTGATAAGTAGCTCCATCCAAATCCAAGGAGGCCAAGAAATGTGGGCCTTGGCTGGGCAGCTGCTCCACAGGAAGGGCTTCATCCCACTTTTGCTGTCGGCTGGTCACCGCAGCTACAGCAGGACACAGCTGTACTTTTGTGGGGCTATGCGAGTGCTGGGGCTATGCAGTCAGAAAAGTTTGGAGACTGGTGTTTTAGGTAGTTCCAGGTTTGGCAGCCACAATTAGATCCCCACCCTCAACCCAGTGATATGTACTTTGTAGTTTACTTAATGGCTGAGACCAGGTCTCTCTACTAGATTGTCCCTTGGAGTGACCAATTCGTCCCAGTTTTCCTGAGGTTTTCCCAGTTTTAGCACTTAAAGCTCTATGACCCAGGAAACCCTTCAGTCCCAAGCAAATCAGGACAATTTGCTGGTACTGTCCTAGATTTAAATCTTGAAATCACACATTCTGGAAACTTCCTTAGTCCAGGGCAAATCCAGATTGTTGGTACCCTTACTGTCCTCCAGTAAAGACCCTTTCTGTTATTATCTCCTGTATTCAATTTGAGGCCCATGGGGACATCTGCTTATAACAAAAGATAAACTTCTCCCCAATCTTTTTATGGGAAGCTTCAATATCAAAAGACCACAGAATTATTGCAAACAGGAGGCTCTGACCAGGGAATGAATTGACATGGCTCATTTTCCCTCAGTGTGGACGTGCAGGGGCAGGGACAGCCCACCAGTGGTCGTAATCAGCTATGCCTTCTGTTCCTGCAGGAAGGGGAATTGACACACAGCTGCTACAAGCTGTTTTGTGTCCTATTTGTGATTTTTCCTGAGAGTCCCCTGTAACAGAGAATAGAATATGTCACCTTCTTGACTAAATGTCTTCATGTTGATTTTCATGTAATGAAACCGTAATTAGCCACTGATAGAATCATCAAGAAGAAATTTTCAGAGTTTGGTTCCCTTGAGTTAAGATGTCTGCTGCTGACTTGCTGAGAACAGGTTATCATGGGACACATCCAGGCACCGACCTCTTCATTGGGGTGTGGGGGCCTTGGAGGGGCCAGAAGAAGTGCTGGTGGCAGAGGGACATGGTCACATGATGAAGGGCGAGTGTCGGGGAGGTGATAATGAGCTGTAGAATGGGATTCTAGGCATTTCAAGGCCAAGCGATACCCGGTGTTGTCACCAGGCAGGCAGCAGAGAGACTGTCAGCAAAGAGCAAGCCCTCGACTGCCAGTCAGAGAATTACTTTCAGTCTCTGAAAGAAGACAGCAAGAAATGGGCAAAGACTCATTTCAGAGGGATTAAGTCTTGAGGCAGGTCTGCAAAAGAGGGACTATGACGAAAGTACACTGAGCACTGCTGGGACATGAGGTGACTAACAGCTTGGACGGACAAAGGGACCCATTTCTTGGAGAGGAGAGTGCAGAGATATGGGGCTAAACTGCTAAATACTCCAGGCTTTGTCCTCCTGTGAGCACAAATGCAGACAGAATACCATCCTTGCCTCAATCTAAAGCTTCTAACCACCTGCTGCTCACCCAGGATCTCAGCACACCCTCCACATCCTCCTGGTGACTTAGAGGAGTCCAGGGCATGTGCCCAGGGACACAGCCCCTGCCGGCAAGCAATTCCACCTGCTTCAGAGTCCGCTGTGAGCACGGTACCTCCTCCCCAGGTTCTGGAGTGTCTTCCACGACCGCCCAGGACTGCTCTGGGGTCTGTGGCAGAGGGAGGGGAGGGGCGTGACTTTCCCTAGCTCTGTCTATTTTGTCATCTGAGGCATGGCACTGCTTGTATCTGGAGTCTCACCAAGTCTTTCATGAAGACTATCACTTTCTGGTCTAGTCGCCATTAAGGTGTGAAACCAGCTCCTCAGCTTGGGCAGGGGGAAAGACCCCACATCATCCCCTCCATTTTCATTTCCTGTCTTCTTGCCCAAAGGCCTTCCTCCTCTTTTAGATGAGACACGAAAGCTCACATGCATATCAACTTATGTGGACAGACACCCAAAGAGGCCATAGACCCACAAGTTCTGCCCTCTGCAGTGCAGTTAGGACACTCACATATAATATTCTCTCTCTAACCCCCAATGCCAAGCCGAGGCCGCCAGTTCACTGTAAGGAGAAACCTCTAAATAAGCCAGACTTTTAGGAAGGATAAAATGGGCTGCTTTTGAAGGTGCTTTAAAAAAAAATCTCATTACAGTTAATTTAAAATTAAAATATATTGTGTAAAAATTTAAACAGCTCTTACATTTGGAATAATTTAAGGTGCATTACAAAATCAAATAAACAACAGGACAAGTGTGTTATGTTTCCAGAAAAGGATCATAGAAAATCCTGAGTGTGGAGACTAGGGCATTTCTCTGCTATTACTCTCTTTTACTTTGCGGAAAACAGTTCTGTGGATGTAGCCAAGGAAAAGGAAATATTCAGAAGGTGTTTATTTTTTACATAGCTGTAATTATTCTGGCCATACAAACTTATAAAGCATCTCTTCACTTAACCTAACACAGCCACTTAGAAACTTAAAAATACATTAATAAAAAGACAACCATCAGAAGCAAATCATGCCAACGATGGGAAGCAGCAGACAGAAAAATCTCAGTTACCTCTCTGAGTACCAGAAAGCTGTGGCTATGGTTTGTGAGAGTGACAGTGTTAGGCTCTAGACGTGACATTCCTTGGGCCATTAGTGGCCTTTTGTGCCTCAAAGACAACAGAAAAAAAGGGAGAAGAAAGTATGTTTGCATTCACATTACCCATTTCTGATTTTCCAGGGAACTGATGGTCCTTTCGAGGGCTGTGTGGGTAACCTCGCTGGTACCTTTGCTGGTGGGGTAGAAAGTTTCCACTTGTGCTTAAGGACGCTGCATCAGCCATGGTCTTTATATGAGCATTGAGTTTGTTAATTATGCACTTTTCTTACCCAGCTTTAGGAGATGGTTGAATAATTATTGGGGACCTTTGTCCTGTGTAGTTGACGCATGAACTAATAAGGTTGAGTTGACCTATTCACAATTTCCTGTGGAATTATGGAGAACGAAGGAAGAATTACACTTTGTAATTATGCTGTCTTTTTTTCATTAAGAAAAAAAAAAATCCCTCATGGTGAACTGGGCTAAAAGACCGAGGTCTTCAACAATAGGCATCAACTATTTCTGGGTCAATTGCCTCATAAGTATTCAAGCTTTAAGGCTTATTTAAGGAAGGATGTGGGATCACTTATAATCCTGTAGGCTATGACTCTTCCACCAGGATCAACTCAAGTCCTCATTACAAATTGCATTAACATTTTCTCTGGTTGTGATACTGTCACTAAAGAGCTCAGCCAACCTAACCAAGATCACTGGGGGCGTAGCTTAGGAAGGAGGATGAATATAATTCATCTTTTTTTCCTTTGCTAGGTGGAGATGAATTAATCATAGCTCCCAGAGAACTATTCCCTTTTGTTTAAAATAGTATCGAGTTTTCTATCCAAGTCTTCTATGAATAGAGGCAATTTGACTTGACATTAGGACAGGGCTTTGGAATCTGGAGATGGATGCTGTGTACCTTTGGTTCTCTGCAACACATCAGTCAGCCTTGGCTCTCAGCTCTCAGTTTCTTCCTCCATAAAATGGGAATGAAATATGCTCATTTATTTACTTTAGGAGATTTTAGGTGAATTATTTAAAGATCACTTTTTAATGTTTTGAGAATCTCAAGTGGAAGGGCAATGGATGTGAGGGGATTTTTGAGGAGAATCTGTTTAATATGAATCAAGTAATCTCCTGGGTTCTTTAGATCTTCTACAGAATAATCTTTAGGCTCAGGAGAGCTGTCTTTTGGAAAAGAGCTATAACTCATTTCTGTTACTGGCAACTTACATGTAGGAGAATGTTTCTTGGCCCTGCTCTGAGGTCTAAACAACTTTTGAGTCCCACCTTGAGATACTCATTTTAAATATAAGAAGCATTTAAGTTCTTTATGTAAGTGCTCTTATTATTTTTGTTAGAATAGACTGGACATTTACCTCTAGATGAAAAAAATCAATGCTTTAGTCTAGTCTTCTCATAAAATAACCTATGTCTTTATTTTTTCCCATAGACAAAACTGCGTGGAGTTTTATCCCATATTCATAGTTACATTGTGGATAGCTGGATTGTATTTCAACCAAGGTAATTAAAAAATACAGTTGGCTCTGTTCTAATGATGATTATGGTGCTTAAAACTATTAAGGAGTAGATATACAACCATACTGATGCCGGAAAATATTTTAAACAAAATAAGCAATGTCTGTGCATCAGAATGCTGTGTTGCAAATATGCTAAGACTTCATTCTGATTTGATTCAATAATTAAAAAAAAAAAAAAACTTGGAATAGACTATATGCTGGGTAAACAAGGACAAAAAAAGACAAGGGGGGGCGCAGCAAGGTGGCTAACTAAGAGGAGACATTACTTATCTCTCCCATAAGAATGTAGAGTGCATCAAATGCTCAGATAGACTTGGATGAGAGAAATTAAATGAGGGAGCTAGAATGCATCAAGGGAATAGCAGAGACATTGGTGAATGCAGAAACTCAGGATAGCCACAAAGAGATTGGAAAAATTCTTAGCCATCACCACCCTATCCCCCAACCCAGAGTGGCGGGGATTCAGAAGCTTTTGCCCAGGGAAGGTGAGAGGACTGCTAGCCCAACCTATGGGGGTGTCTGCACTGCCCATGTGGCCGTGCACTCCGTGTTGGGAACCCCTGTGGGCACACCTGGCTGTGTTGGCGTGGAGAGGGACTCACGCAGAGCTGCCCCCATTCTCTGAGTCCCAGACTGCTTGGGACCAGGACTGACCCTTGCCTTCAGCTCTGCACCCTGGGAACAGACAGTCCAGTGCAGCGAGGGTGCACTCTCAGGAGAGGGGGTTGGTGTGCACACCCTCCAGACATAGAAATCAGCTTATTTAGGTCTGGTGTGTGCAGCTGGTGGCCCCATCTATGTTGGCAGGACCCATACCATACTTGAGAAGGGGGAGGAGAACCCACACGCCTCTCTCAGAGGTGGCTTCTGTGGCTACGTGCCTGGTGCTGGGAAATCCTGGCGGCACAAGCAATTGAATTGACCTGGGGAGAGACACGTGCTAAACCACCCCCACACCCTGGGCCCCAGGCTTCTGCAGGGGTTGCAGATCTGAGATCAGCCCCAACACCCAAGACCATTTCTCTCTGGCCCCCACAGTGGCTTCACTCCCCTGTGGCTACATCATTGCACTGGTTTGCCCATACCTGTGTCTATGCAGCATCCTGCACTCTGGGAACAGGTGGTCCAGTGCAGCGACGGTGCCACCCTCAGGACAGAGGGGATTGGTGCGCACACTTTATGGAGTCAGAAAACCACCTAATTGGAGCATTTGGCCACTGCTGGCAACCCCACGCTCTTTGGTGAGGCATCCTTGCAATTTGTGCAGCCACGAAGAGGTAGTGCAGCACTTCTATGCTTCTTTCACGTACAGATGCATGCCTGCAGCACTAGTGAGCCTTCCCAAGACTGCCTGCCCCTGCAAGAGGGTTTCAGAGGGATCTGGCATCTCTCTTGGGGGGCACAGCAGCCCACTCACAGCCCCAGCAATCTCATGTGGGACAGCCCATCCCAGCTGAGGAAATCCAGAGTGTTCCAGTAACTCTCTTAGGGTCACAGGGGCCTGTCCACAATTGCAGCAGCCTCAGCCAGAGTGGCTACCCCTGTTGAATAGCTATACAAGGTGCCAGTATCCCTTCTGGGGGTGAAGATTACCACCATAAACTTCTAATATCTCACCAAAGTACTCCATTTTGACAGTGGGGCTGCAGACCATCCAGTGTCCCTCCTGAGAGTATAGGGCCCCACACACAAATCTAGTGGCTCCACTCAGTGTCATCCACTTCAACAGTGAAGCTACAGTTCCCCTCGGGGTACAGGGGTCAGCTCAGAGCACTAGTGACACTATTGTGTCAGCCACTCTAGCTGAAGGGCTGCTGAGCACCCCAGTATCCCCCTCAAAGCCTAAGGTCCTAATCTCCACCCCTGAGAAACCCACCCAGGATTGTCCATTTTAGCTGAGGACCTTCACATCACCCCAGAGCACCTATCAGGGTCATGGGACACTAGCTGGGGTTCCAGCAAGGCCACTCAGGGTCACCCATTTCAACCAAGGGGTGATAAGACATCCAGGTGCTTCTCCCATGATTCTGAGATCTCATCCACATCTTGATGACACAAGCCAATGTCCCCCACTTCAGTAAGGAACTACTGAGTGCCCTAGCACCTAGGCCATGGAGGCACTCACAGACAACTTCCACATTGAATACAGTAACCACACAGAGACTATATTACTGCATCTGCCAGGAACCAAAACTAAAACACGCTTCCCAACAGTCAATATAAAACACATCTATGGGAGGGAGTCTCTCTCCTCAAAAGCCTCTCCTGAATATTAGAACATGCAACTTATCAACCAGATGCCCTGACATCAATGTAGGGATGCCAGAAATATTTTTAAAAAACAAGAAAAAATGACACCTCCAAAGGAATACAATAATTCCCCAGTACCAGACCACCCAAAACAGGAAACCTGTAAAATGACTGAAAAGGAATTTCAAGCAACAATCTTAAGGAAACTCAATGAGATATAAGAAAAGTCAGACAACACATCAAAATGGAAAAAAACCCAAAAAACTGCAGGATCCGAAGGAGGAACTTTATAAAGATACAACTACCTTAAAAAAAGAATGTAGCAGAACATATGGAAATGAAGGATTAATTCAACAAAATGAAAAATACAAGTGAGAGTTTAAACAATAGGCTAGGGCAAGCAGAAGAATTTCTGACCTTGAAGACAGGCTTTTTGAAATAACCCAGGCAGACCAAAAAAATTAAAAAATTAAAAAAAATTTAAAAAAAAATGAAAATCTGCAAGAGTGGTCAGACAACCTAAGGGTATGAATGTCCAAATTATGGGTGTTCCAGAAGGGGAGGAGAAAGGAAAAGGCATTGATAACACACTCAACATAATAATATCAGAAAAATTCCCAGGTATTGGAAGACATATGGACTTCCAGATCCAAGAGGCTCAAAGATCCCTAATCAGACTTAATCCAAAAAGGTCCTCTCTGAGACACATTGTATTCAAACTGTCAAAAGTCAAAGACAAAGAGAGAATCCTAAAAACAGAAGGAGGAAAGTGTCAAGTCACATATAAGGAAGTCCCCATCAGATTAACAGCAGATTTCTCAGCAGAAACTTTATAGGCCAGGAGAGAATGGGATGATATATTCAAAGTACTAAAAGAAAAAAACTGCCAGCCAAGGATACTATATACCCAGAAAAGCTATCCTTTATTCCATTCAGAAATGAAGGGGAAACTGTATTTCCCAAACAAAAACTGTGAGAGTTCATCACAATATGATCAGCTCTAGTACAAGAAATCCTCAAAAGAGTCCTGCATGTGGAATCCAAAAAATCGACAATCACCACCATGAATAGACAAGAAAGAAGAAAACCCACTGGTAGAACAAATATGCAAATGAGAAAGAGAAAGAAACTACATCTTACCATTTCAAGAAAACAACAGCCACTGAAGACAGACAAACAGAGAGAAAGAAAGGAACAAAAGATATTTAAAACAACCATATGAAAATCAATAAAATGCTAGGAGTAAGCCAGTCTCTGTCAATAGCAACCCTAAATGGAAAAGGACTGAATCTCCCACTCAAGATATAGACTGAGTGAATGGATTAAAAAATGAGACACAACTATATGCTGCCTACAAGAAACCTCACCTCACCTGTAAAGGTTCAAACAGACTAATAGTGAAAGGATGGAAAAAGATAGAACGTGCAAATGGAAACCAAAAACGAGCAGGAGTAGCTATTTTTATATTGGATAAAATAGACTTTAAACAAAAAACTATAAAAAGAGACAAAGACGGTCATTAGACCAAATAGACTTGGCAGCCATCTATAGAACATTTCATTCAACAGAATGTGCATTCTTCTCATCAGGACATGGAACATTCTCCGAGATAGACCACACGTTAGGTCACAAAACAAATCTCAACAAATTAAAAAAAAATCATTTTAAGTATCTTTTCAGAACACAATGGGTTAAAACTAGAAATCAATAACAAATGAAACTTCAGAAACTATGCAAATACATGAAAATTAAACAACATGCTCCTGAACTACCTATGGGTCATAGGAGAAATTAAACAGGAAATCAAAAAATTTCTTGAAGCTAGTGAAAATAAAGACATAACATACTAAAACCTATGGGATACTACCATAGTACTAAAATACTACAGACACTGTTTTGTGCCAAAAGCAGTACTAAAAGAGCATTTTATTGCAATCAATGCTTACATCAAAGGAATAGAAAGATTTCATATAAACAACCTAATGTTACTCCTCAAAAAGCTAGAGAAACAAGAACAATCCAACCCCAAAATCAGCAGATGGAAAGAAAGAATTAAGATCAGAGCAGAACAAAATGGAATAGAGACAAAAAAAGATACAAAAGATTAACAAAACAAAAAGTTGGTTTCTTGAAAAGATAAACAAAATAGATAAATCATTAGCTAGACTAACTAAAAAGAGAAGAGAGAAGACCTGAATAAGAAAAATCAGAAATGATAAAGGAGACATTACAACTGATACCACAGAAATACAAAGAATCATTAGAGACCATGATGAACAACTGTATGCCAACAAATTTGAAAACCTGGAGAAAATGGATAAATTTCTGGACACATACAAACTACGACGACTGAACCAAGAAGTAATAGAAAACATGAACAGACCAATAACAAGCAACAAGACTGAAGTAGTAATCAGTCTCCCAACAAAGAAAAGCCCAGGACCTAATTGCTTCACTGCTGAATTCTCCCAAACCTTGAAATAAGAATTAATACCATTCTTTTTCAAACTATTCCAAAAAATTGAAACACAGGCCATTCTCCTAAACTCATTCTATGAGGCCAGCATCACCTGATACCAAAATCAGACAAAGATACAATAAAAAAGGAAAACTACAGGCCAATATCCTTGATGAACATAGATGCAAAAATACTCAATAAAATATTAGCTAACAGAATACAGCAGAATATCAGAGAGATTATACATCATGATCAAGTGGGATTCATTCCAGGGATGCGAGGATGTTTTAACATCTGTAAATCAATAAATGTGATACACCACATCAACAAAATCAAGGACAAAAACCATTTGGTCGTCTCAATAGACACAAAAAAATCATTTGACAAAATTCAACATCCTTTCATGATAAAGATTCTCAACAAATTAGGTATAAGGGGGAACTATCTCAACACAATACAAGCCATATATGACAAACCCAATGCCAATATCATCCTGAATGGGGAAAAACTGAAAGCTTTTCCTCTGAGAACAGGAACACTCCTAACTAACACAGTATTGGAAATATGAGCCAGAGAAATCAGGTGAGAGAAAGAAATAAAGGGCATCCAAACTGGAAAAGACAAAGTCAAATTGTCCCTGTTTGCAGATGACATGATCCTATATATAGAAAAACCTAAAGATGCTGCCAAAAAACTCTTAGAGCTGATAAATGAATTCAGTAAAGGTGCAGGATACAAAACCAGTATACAAAAATCAGTAACATTTTTGTACTCCAATAGTGAGTCAACAGAAAAAGAAAGCAAGAAAGCAAGCCCATTTATGATAGCTACCAAAAAAAATAAAATACTTACTAATAAATTTAACTGAGGAGGTGAAAGACCTCTACAATGATAACTACAAATCACTGCTGAAAGAAATTAAAGAGGACACAAAAAGATGGAAAGACATTTCATGTTTAGGGATTAGAAGAATTAATAGAAAATATCCATAATACCCAAAGCAATCTATAGATTCAATGCAATCCCCATCAAAATACCAGTGGCTTTCTTCACAGAAATTAAAATAAAAAAGATCCTAACGTTCATATGGAACAACAAAAGACCCTGACTGGCCAAAGCAATCCTGATCCAAAAAATAAATAAATAAAGCTAGAAGCATTACACTACCTGACTCCAAATTATATGACAAAGCTATTGCTATAATTATATTACAAAATTATACTACTGTAGCTATACTAAAAAGTTAGTACCAAAACAGCATGGAAACAGACACGTGGACCAAAGGAATGGAATAGAGAACCCAGAAATCAATCCCTGTACTTACAGTCAACTGATCTTCAACAGGGTACCAAGAACATACATAGAGGAAATCACAGCATCTTCAATCAATGGTGCTGGGAAAACTGGACATGCAGGGGTAGAAGAATGAGCCTAGACCCACACCTCTCACCATATGCCAAAATCAACTCAAAATGGATTAAAGACTTAAATATAAAACCTGAAACTATAAAACTCCTAGGACAAAACATAGGGGAAGCACTTCAGGATGCAGGGTGAGGCCAAGACTTTATGAATAAGACCCCAAAAGCACAGGCAACAGAAGAAAAAATAAACATATGGGACTATATCAAACTAAAAAGCTTCTGCACAGCAAAGGAAACGCTCTGCAGAGTGAAAAGACAACCTACAGAATGGGAGATAATATTTGCAAACTATATGTCTGATAAGAGATTGATATCCAGTAAAAAAAAAATCTGATTAAAAAATGGACAAAGAAGCTGAATAGACATTTCTTAAAGGAAGACGTAAAATAGCCAATGGGTACATGAAAAACTGCTCAACATCACTAATCATTAGGGAAATGCAAATCAAAACCACATTGAAATGTCATCTCGCCCCCGTTAGATTGGCTATTATCGAAAATACAGAGAATAACAAATGCTGGAGGGGATGTGGACAAAGGGGAACGCTCGTACACCGTTGGGGGGACTGTAAATTTGTGCAACCTTTATGGAAAACAGTGTGGAGGTTCCTCAGACAACTCCTCCTCATCCTTCAGGTGCCGTCAGGAGCCCTTCTCTGATCCCTTTGTGAGGGTGGCCTCTTCTAGTTCCACTCTGTCTCATCCCTCTTCATTTCCTTCACAGCATTTTCAAGTTGCAAGTTTTCTTCTCATTTTTTCCTTTGTCAATTGTCTGTGTTTGCTGATGATAGAATATAAACCGTATCAAGGCAGGGAGCTTGTATCTTTTCTACCGCTCACCCCAATCCTTAGAATAATACCTGGTATACAGTAGGAACTAAAAAAGAAATCTTTGTGACTAAGAAAAATAATGAATTTAATTTTAGCCTGCGTATCACAGTGCCACACATAGACTCCAAACGTTTACAAGGCGGTTCTGGTAATTTGCATCTGTGGGGTGCTGAGGAAGAGAGAGGGTCCCTAACTTAGGGACGACACTGATACTTTTCATTGGACAGGATGGCATAACACCATGATGTATTTAAATATCTTTTCTGTAGGTAAAATTTACATATAGTAGAATGCATGAATCTTACGAGTTTTGACAAGCGTACACACCCGTGTATGTACAATCCCTACAACACATAGAACATGCCCACTACCCAGAAAGTTTCCTCCTGCCCCTCCCAGTCAACTCCTATTCTCACTCCCTTCCAGACACAAACACTTCTGATTTTATTGTTTTGTTTTGCCTATTGTAGAACTTCATATAATTGAAATGATACAGTATGTACTCTTGTGTAATGCTTCATTCACTCAGCAAAATGCTGTGGAGATTCACCCTGTGGTTGCAAGTATCTGTATCTTTTCATTGCTGAGCAGCATTCCATTGAATAGGCTACCACAGCTTGGTTATCCGTTCTCCCATTGACAGACTTTTGAACTGTTTCCAATTTTTACCTATTATGAATAAAGCTGCAATGAACATTTGTGTACAAGTCTCTTTATGAACATGTGCTTCCATTTCTCTCAGGTAAATACATAGGAATTGAATTGCTGGGTTAAATGGTACATTTAAACTTTTCCCAAAGTGACTGTATTATTTTTCATTCCCACCCATGATGTGTGAGGATTTCAGTTGCTCCAAATCCTCACCAACATTTTATGTCATTGGTCCTTTTTAATTTGAGCCATTCTGGTGGGTGTGCAGGGGTGCCATCATGTTGTAGTTTTAAGTGGCAGTTTGCTGATGTTGCACCATGTGGATTTTCCGTGTGGTTATTGGTACATTTACCAATCTTCCTATGTGGGTTCTCTATATATTCTAGATATAAGTATTTTGTCAGATATATGTTTTATATTTCCTTGGTCTTCACACCGCATTTTGATAGATTGCTATCATATTCTGCACCTTTTATCTTTTTTTCTATCTACAGGTTTAGCTGCTTGTCTGGGTCTTGCGTACATGTATGCTCGTCATCTGTACTTCTGGGGATATTCAGAAGCTTCTAATAGAAGGTAAGGAGAACCCAATAATTGTGTATTTATGCAAAAAAGTAGCAGGATGAAGTCTGAATTGGCTTCCTGGTCCTGAGAAGTGTCAACAGCACTGAAGGTTGTGGTTGCAAAAGTGGCCCACGTTGCTGAGGCCGAGTCTTGCCAGGCTGTACACAACTAGGAGAGAGATGCGAAAGTGCAGGTGCAAAACTGTGCACTGAATGTGGATCTTTAAATCCATGCAAAAGTTTTGCATTGTCTCCAGAAACCTACCAAGGAAATAATCCTGCCCAGCCTTGATGATCCCTTGAATGTTCAGAGAAGCCAACTGACTATGGCTAGGCATCCTGTTCAATTTATGTGATGAACCAAAATTTCCAAATGGCAAAAACATGGAAGTTCTGGGCAGGGTCACCAATGAGCAGCCCATGACAGGACTCCCAGCTTCCTACTATAGTCTGGCTTGTCACTTCTCTCCCTCATGTCTACCCTACAGGATCATTGGTTTGAAGTGGAGTGTGGGGATTTTGGCCTTGTTGATTGTCCTAGGCACCCTGGGGATTGCAAACAGCTTTCTGGATGAATACCTGGACCTCAATCTTGTCAAGTTGCTGAGGTGGCACTTCTAACTTTTTCTCTTCCCTTTACTTCATGACTGCAGAAGCTCTTTCCACTCTGAAGGTAATGTGATGTCATTTGTCAAATAAAAAAAGAAGTATTTTGTTTCTCTTGAAATGGCTTTGTAGAAACATATACTTTAGAGCATACATTTCCTGTTTGCTTAAGAGCTGAAATTTGCTTGGGGTGGTGGGGGGAGGTTGTCTATCCATATCATCAGTGGAAGTGTGTTGAGTCCTGGTTTTAGATGTACATGCTGAAGTCATGACCATTTGTGTGGGGACAAAGCAGCTTGACCCATGTGCTGGGCTTTCTGTGGAGCACCAATATAGCCTGTCTCTGACACTTCTTCTCTTTTGATGGAAAGTTCCAGACAGATGCTGATAAGGCAGCCGAGCCCACTTCATTGGTTGCAGGAAAGCAACAGGTGGCTGCACACAGGGGAAGTCAGGCAAACAGAGAGTAGCCAGAGGACAGCATCATCAACTAATAGCACAAAACAAATCTGGCTGTGAAAAGGTACTTTATAAAGAAAAAAGGAAAAAGAAAAAAAAAGGTGTTATCATTTCAAGGAACCACCCAGGGACCAGTGGTACGTGAATATTCTTGCCCTGAGGCAAAGGAAGGAGGGTCGTTCTCATGACTGTAGAATCTGGGCCAAGTTCTGTTCCACATCATATATCACGTGGGGTTTGGGATGTGCAGAGGAACCCAGGCAGCTGTTGTGACTCTGAGGTGCAATCATTGCGTGGCACAATATCGTGACTTTTCTTCATTTTCTTCATCTGAGAAAAGGGAAGAATTCTATCTTCTAAGGCCTTAGGAAAATGGAATTATATGTTATTATACATAACACATTGTAACAACAGGAAAAGAGCCTTCTATCAATTTTTCCAAAGAAAACTGGGCAGCCTTGAATCTGGTGTGGGAATCTTCAAGTATCTGTTTATTGAGATTTTTCTTTTTTGTGGGTACAAAAGAAGTTACAAAGGCTATGAAAAATAGAAAAAGAAATAAAGGCATTTGAACGCTAGTGTTAACAGAATAGGAAGGGAGAAGACGTGACAACCTCCTGCATCCCAAATACATAGTATTACTTATCCCAAAGTACACTGAGAACCTACTG
The DNA here is from genome assembly GCF_027409185.1 of Cynocephalus volans. Taxonomy (NCBI): domain Eukaryota; kingdom Metazoa; phylum Chordata; class Mammalia; order Dermoptera; family Cynocephalidae; genus Cynocephalus; species Cynocephalus volans. The sequence continues at coordinate 123,353,856 of NC_084468.1, forward strand.
GCCTAAGAATGGGGACATCTGGATGCTAGTCCAGGCTGTTTGACCTTGTACGTGGCACATCAATAAGAGGTCATGCAGCAAAGAAGTGAAGACTCCATAGCCAGATTACCTCACCCTGCACTATCACCTACTGTGCTACCCCAGCACTTTGTAGCTCTCTGCCTCAGTTTTCTCTTAGGTAAAATGGGGCTGATACTCTAAAATGCTATGATTCAATGGTCTTTTTACTTAGTATTCTGCTCAGTTTTAATGGTGACTTGTATCACGACATTTTAATTATTTAATACATCGAAGACAATGAAGGAAGAGAGAATGCAAATTTTTGACCCTAAAACATAATTACTGCATAATCATGTTTTTTATTTTTTTGGCGGCTGTCTGCTATGGGGACTCTGAACCTGTAATCTTGGAGTTATAAGGCTGTGCTCTAACCAACTGAGCTAACTGGCCAGCCCAATCATATTTTTTTCGAAGTGAAAAAACAAAAACAAAACCAAAACTTTCCAAATCTTACATTTGAGGATTTTTAAGCGATTTCTATTTTGCTGGGCCATGTAAACTACACACACACACACAGAATTTCGTTAAACATCATGTGGAAATAGGCAATGGGTGTACCAGGCTATCATAAACCTTGTACCTTAAAACATTTGAACCATAGAATTTATTTCCTTTGTTCTAATTCCACTGTCACCAGGCAACTCTTGATTATTTTAATTCCTAATTAGATTTGGACAGGGAGAAAACATGCTGGCCAGAGAAATGTGAGTTTCTGATCGTTTTGACAGTTATCTATATATATTTTGTGTATTAGTAAATTGACTAATTTTATTTTTAGAAATCAGATTCATTGGCTCAAAAACTCAACGTCATGAAAACAGGGATGAAGAAGAACTTCTATACATTAAGAGACATAAAAACCAAATGGCAATGTAAAATCCTTGATCAAATCCTGGTTAGAAAATAACAGCTATGGAAGACATTTGTGAGACAAATTTGAAGATGGGATGAGAGTTAGATGATAATAGGGAATTAATGTTAATTGTGTTAAGTGCAATAATGACATTGTGGCCAGGAAGAGAATGTCCTAATTCTTTGGTGCTGCAGTCTGGGGCACTGAGGGGTGAAGTGGTTGGATGAGTATAACTTACTTTGAAATGGTTCTGCAAAATATATATGGAAGCACTTACAGTGAAGGGTTAATAATGATTAAATCTAGTTGATAAGAGAATAGGTATTCATTATACTATTCTTCCTACTTCCTGATTGTTTGACAATGTTCATAACAAAAAGTTAAAAAACTTGAAGAGAAGTTAGAATCTAAGATAAGGCTCTAGGGCTCTGAAGACTTTTTGTGTTGTGTGCCGTAGGTTTGATTTGGGATCCAGTGGTATTGACAGCCATTAGTGCTGGCCTGGCAGCTGTCCGGGACACGAGCAGGGACACTTGCATCCTTAGTGTGTGGAAGCTGTGGTAATTGGCCTGTTGCATGAAAGGAGGCAGGTATCTGTGGCCCTTGTCCAGAGGACACTAGTGTAGGAATCTAATGTCCTTAGAACTTAGAAAAGAGAATAGAGGAGAAAACTGAAAAGAGGAAATAAGATAAAGTCTTGGTTACACAGAGGTAGCCCTATTCCTTTCCCAGGTATTTTTTCCTCTCCTACTTTTCTTTCTGGGATTGGAGGTAGGTGTGGCCAAAAAAGTCATTAATAAGCAAAAACATCAGGCCATTTGTTTTTCACCGCTTTTCTTCAGTTTTCCTTGAAAAGACTGGTCAAAGGCAGAAAGAACATCTACTGCTTTGGAATGTTCCTTAATCTATCAATAACACACATCTTTCTCATTGAGGCAGTGACTAGTCACTTCCTAGACAGAGGTTTATTTTCTCCTCTTTCCCCATCACACTTACTGCACTAGGATTTTATAAAGGTCAATAACATTATGTATACAAAATTGTTTTAAAGGAGAAAGGTATTCCATTCATCCAGTGCCAAACAAATTTTGGTATAACAAATATGTGGTTTTAATTGATTGAGAGTAGGAGTAGTAATTAACTCTTCTCAGAGCTTCATGTTTTTACTTCTAGTGTCAGTTTCCCCCTGGTCCCTCCCTCCACCCCTGAATCACTTCATTTTTCTGGCCCAGGCTATCTGGTAAAACACTAAGCCCATATCATAGGACAAAGCCCAGTGTCCCATTGTTTTCTCCATGGTGTTATTTGCCTGCCAGTCCGGAACCACAACCCACCATGGGCAGGGCTGGCCTCTTCTTCCACAACCAAATTCATTCTTTCCTTTGGTTTGTGTATATTAAAACTCATTTTTGTTTTGGACCTATTTTTGATGATGACTATGCTGTGGGCTATTTTTCTGGTTAACCCAGTTTTGCAACATGTGGTTTTTAAAGTGTGATGAAGAGTCTTAGAACAGGTCTCTGAAAAGAGGAGAGGTGAATGCATGTGTATGTGATTTATTAACAAAGGGCTCTCAGGTGGAGAAAAGGAAACGGAGTAGGGGAACAGGACAGAGAAGGGGAAGAGGCCGAGCAAAATCCCAGCCTCTGTCTCATCCTGCAGGGGAGCTCTGGAACATAAATTATATCTCAGAGTTTGTCCAGACAAGTTAACTGGGCTTTCACACTACGGCACCACTGAGTCATTGGCCAGGCCGTGGCTTTGAGAAACACAGCACGGGCTGACAGAAGTAAGGCGCACATGGGGGTGGGGGTGTTTACTGAGAGTCCATTACAGTGGGTGACCCCTTGATTACTTCCCCCCAATGTACTCCGTGATTTTTCTTCCTTTTTTTGCATAAAATTTTTACTATCAATTTTCCAAGTCCTCTGAGTAAGCCAGTTGGATATTGAATTGTTATGATATGGAATCACAAATGGACGTCAGTATCTTCCTTGCAAAATAGACTTTCCTCCCTTCCCTTGGCCACATCCCTCAGAATGTCGTGGCACATTTAGAAAGTTTCAGTCGCGTGGTTGAATTAAAAGGCTGGGAATGATTGATTTCTACTATTAAATAAATGCCTAAAGAATGATATCAAAATTTTGAGAAAACTGAAGTTGATCAATGAAACCCAGGAATAATGCTTAATTCAGGTTGGAGATTCAGCGAGGATCCTAAGATAAACTATACTTTGAATTGATTCAGATAACGATCTTTTATTTTTGTTTTTGTTTTTCTTTAAAAGTGGTATAGTCAACATCACTTCATTTCTACATTTCAGAGTTCTGTACATTTCTTAAAAGGAAATAAGCAATGCTCAATGTACAAAGTAAAAACAGAAAACTAGAAAAATCTGAATAGAATGGAGCAAGTTGCCATAGGTCATACAGTACAAATTAGTAATTAGATGTCATCTGAAGTGCAATACGCTGCTGTGATGATGAATTAAGGAATGAAATAAAAATACTCTATTTTAAACAAACAGTATATATATATTTATATGTATATTTTTTACAGATAGTAGACCCAGTGATATCTGCAGTATTGTAAAAACTTATGTACAAATAACTTTTTTTAGACATTACATATACATCAGCACCGTAGTAAAAACAAAAACAAAACAAAACAATCTTATTAAAATTGACCTCTCTATTAGTTGGTCCCAGTACTAAGCATTTGGAGGAAGCTTTTAAAAGGTAATGGAGCCCCCTCTCTCCACCGGCCACCTCCAGTTTCTCATCATTGCTTACATATTTATCTCCTGTACCTTTCAGAAAAAGGTAGTTATGTATTGTGTCTTCTCACTTGTTTACAATTTTTTTTTGGTTTTCATCTGTTTCTACTCAGAATTTCCCTGGGGGCATCCCTCCCTATTCAGGGAGTTCACGGTCACCTTGCCACCACCTCTCACCAGCACACAGCCCCTGCCTAGGCCCTCACCGGCCTGGCCCCTCCAGCCTCACCTCCTGCCCCTTGCTGAGTGACCAGAACCCTGGGTACAAGGACAGCAAGTCAAGGCAGTGTTTGCCTGCCTGCCTCCTCTCCACAGCCCCTGCCCCCAGCTGTGCATTTGCGCTCGCCTTCTTGGGACTTTGCCCTCCCAGGCTTGGGCTCCTTCCTCCACAGCGAGCTGCATGGGAGTGCACAGAAGGGAGCCAGCATTCAGGACCTGGAGGAAGGAGAGGACAGGAGAAAAGTACGTGCCACTCTTACTTGGGACAATACTTATGCCACATGACCTCCAAAATGGGACAGTGGGAGGGGAGGCAAGGACTAAAGAGACTAGCCTTACACAGTGGAGGCTGCTGAGCCTCCTGACAGGTTTCACTTAGGGCAGATGTGAGTGAATTACACAGAGAACAACTGTACAGAACTTTTTAAGTGGATTCCTTTGACCGTATGAAAGGAACTACATCTTCCCACTTTTATCATCCAAATTTGTAAAGTGGAACAATTGGTTTCTTAGCTTCTCCATCTCTTGGGGCTTTACATTTGTCTTTCCAATGAGTAGGTATGATGGGCAAGGCCGATTTTAGAGCATCACCCCTGGGATTTTCCCAAAGGGAGCCAGAAGAGACGACCTCCAGGCCATTCCTCCCCAGGGATATCAGAAGTATCAGATGTGGCTCATATAAACCCACGCCCAGACATCAGAGCAGCCCGCTCAGTTCTGGGCAGACATATTCACTCTACTCCACATGTTACGGAAGAAATCTCCAGTGTCGCCTCTACATTTCAGACATTGTCTAAGTTCTCCTTGCATTTGTTTTGACTCTGCCAAGGCTCCCCAAAGACAGAAGCTTCACTTCTTGGATAGTCTGTGCAGAGAAGCAAGGGCAGACTGAGGAATACAGGAATAAAGGCGGGGTGGGGAGAAGACCTGGGGCTGGCAGACGTGTAGCATCCAGCAGAGGTCTCTCCACCCTGAGGCCACAGGGTAGGTGAGAACTACCAGCATGTATTGGGCCCCCGAGAGGCTCCAGCCCAACTTGGAGTTATGGCCACCAGCAGACCCTTCTCCCAGCTCTGTTGGTTCTCCTTGAGAGGCGGCCACCAGCCACGCCACTGAATGTCACGGGTGGGAGACAGGCCTGTAGGACCCAGCTTGCTGTTCCTCATGCCTCCCCTCCAAACACAGTAGCAATATGAAGCCTCGCATCTCTTTCTACCCGGAGTTCAGTTCACTTCTGACCTCTGTGCAACCACCTAGCACTCAGCGGGACTCTCCGCGGCCGAGGCTCTGTCTGTTGTGTGTCTCCAAAGCTGCAGTCTCCGGACCTGGGGCAGGAGGGCCTGTCAGATACCTGACCTTGGGCAACAGTCCCTCTCAGCTGGAGCAGCTCATGCTGGGCCAGGCAATCACAGGGAGCACTGAGTAGAGGGGCTTTGGCTGGCTCCATCTTCCCCACCTGCCCCTCCACGTGTCTCCCTCTCTTGCAGCAGGAATCTGGATGGTATCTCATCTCAAATGCTGTGTGAAAATCAGGTGAAATGAGGTCCTGCGGGTCTGTGGATTGGCACCTGGATCTTCCACTGTCAGCCAGCTGCAGTTTTGCTCAGTTTACGTGGGTCAAAAAAACAAAAAAAACAAGGATGGGCCAACATCCTGTTTCTTTTTCACTTTGTAAGCTTTACCCACTAGGACTATAGCTCTTGGGACTCTTTTTGACTAGGGATTACCAAATAATTCATCCAGCTCCTGCATCCACTCATCCCCTGGCCCACCTTTGATGATGGAGTCTACAAGGTCTGCACTGTCCTGGAGGCCAGGGAAGGAAGCCCCAGCACCTTCGCCACTATAATTGTATGACAAGTCCTGAGGGGCATTCCGTTCATAGGCTTGACTCTGGCTGCTTGGAGCAAAGCTGCCACTGGGTATCTGCTGCTGTGCTGGGGGCTGGCTGAAGGCTGGCATGCCAGGAACACCCTGGCTCAGGCCAGACATGACCATTGACCTTGCCTGGTTGGCGCCCTGCTGTCCCGGGAGTGGTGGCATCATCTGCCGACCCATGGCAGCTGGGTTGAGGGTTCTCACTGCACCAGTGTTAGCGTCTATGACCGACTGGCTCAGTCCCTGTGGGAAGTGTTGCTTGGTCAGTCTCGGCTGGCCAGTTTGAAGTGGGTAGCTGGCGCCGTTGTTGAATGGTCCTAACTCTCCACTAGTCCTCCCAGGCATCCCCTGCAAGCTCCTCTGTTGCCAGCTTTGTGCTCCTTGCTGGACTGTCCCCATAATGCTCTGAAGCCTTGGAGGGGCTTGGGGCCTGGGCAAGGCCTGGCCTACTGGCCCTTTCATCTGCTGGTGCTGCTGAGGGATGGCCGAGTTCACCAGCATGCTCTGACTAAAACCACTCACCATTCCAACCCCTTGCCCAGAGGCAGGCTGCCTGGGTCCCTGGGTTTGGCTGTGTGTGATGCTCATGCCACTTTGGTTTGGGTGCTGCAACATTTGGGTCATTCCTGTGCTCATACTGTACATTCCTGGTTGGCTGGTAGGCGTGGTGCTATAAGGGGCCAGTCCCATCTCCGACTGGGCTGCTGCTGTGGCCATTGTCCCTGGGTTCTGGGAGGGTCCCATTCCCATCATGCCTGCATTCTGTGCCATGAGCCGCGACGTTCGCATGCTCTGGAGTGCTGCTTGGCTTCTCACGGCTGCTATATCCTGGGGAGAACCTACAGGGATAAAAAGGGTACACACCACTCACTCTTCTCCATAAGGAATTTACTGTAATGAATTGTTGGAATTTTCTTTGAGAATGACAAAATTCCTTGATACGAAAGGATTTACTCTGATAATAAATCTTTAATAAAGACAATTATTGTTTTTCTGATTTTAACATATACTGATTGTGAAAAATTTGGAAAGTATTGAAAAGCACAAAGACAAAAATTAAAGTTGTGCAAATTTCCATCATCCAGAGATGACCACTGCTAGCCATTCTTTTATTTATATATAGACACACACAAATTGAAGTCATACTGTATATGTGTTGTTGCAATTGACTTTTCCACTTAACATACCCTGATGTTATTTTTGTTCACACTTCAGAAGCAAACTATTTCTCACTCTTCTGGATAGGATGCCATGCTCAACCATTAAGGTACCATTTTCTTTGGAGGTGAGAGGGAATTCACCTTTTGGGCCAAATTAAGAAGAAATGGCTGATCACTTTGTGTATTCTATTTGTAAAGTAGAACATGGTTCAGTAGAGAATACTATCAGTAAAGACCATTAGACTAATTTCCCTTCAGACTTGAGTAGGATTTGAGAGGTTAAAGGCCACCACTTCTGCTAAGAAGCTATTTTGACAGATGGGACATATTTTGGATCCACTCTGTAGAATTTCCACATACTCCAGATTCTCTGATTCATAACATGTCAGTGCAAACTGGCCAGCTTCCTGAGCTAGAAAAAGAAATCATCCTGTTATTTGCGACTTGGCTATGAACCGTAAGCATTTCTGCAGCAAAGTCCACTCCTTCAAATTGTCAATGACTCTTTTTCTCAGCCGATCGCTAACGCAGTTTTAATGATGCTGTTTAAAAGTTGGCCAGACTATCAACACCAAGTCATTCAATCTTAATTAGGCATTTGAGCAAATCTTCTTTACATATTCCAAAGAAATTTCCAAACCAGCCAAGAGAATGGAAATGTCACCCATAGAACACAGTCAATGTTGTAAAGGGCTAGGAGGTGCACAAAAATGGATTTTTCTATGTCCCTGATAATGATTAAATCTATGAGAAAAAGAAAAATAGTTTTTTCCTAGACATTTAAAGGAGATGCAGCATGGGAGCCAATCGATATTATAAGTAAATTTGATCCCACCTGGAACCGTGATGAGAAACCAGATGAGAATAGCCTAACCTTGTTAAATCTGGCATGTTGGCAAATACTGAGGCATGTTTTTGTCTTCCTTATGGGGCTATTGATTTCAGGGCAGCAAATATGTCTCCATATTTTCTTCCTTTCTTTAAGAAAGAAAATTATGAGAATTTTGATTATGACTTAAGTTTTTGTGGCTTGAGATCAATATCATGCTGAAATGAAAAATGAAATGGTTACTGTGGAGAAACCTGAACGAATGGGAAGAAATCCCTACAATTGTTTCATTTTTTTTTGTTTGTTTTAAGCTTACTTATATCTAACTGATTTTTTTTTAAAATCAAAAGTTCCTGGTTAAACATTGGAGGGCAGCATATACTGCAATATGTAATCTTATTATGAAGTTTTGTGACCTTAACGACTAAATTTGTATTGATTGCATGGCCAATCAGATCAACCGTGGTGAAACGGGTTATTGAGTTGTTTATAAAAAAATTTAAGGGAAAAATATTGCTGACTCAGAGATTGATTAGATAGACCCAAATTACATAAACAGGCTGATGGGCTGCTGGAAATAGATGAAAGAACTTTCATAATTTCAACATTTTTGTTCTATATTTATAATAAATATGTTGAAGGACTGGATATTGTCTGGACTAATTTTGTGAAGGAGAAATACACTCCTAACCTTTATTTTCACTTAGTGTAAATGACTGCACTATCTAGATGTAATTCTTATTTTTCTAAAAAAGGCATTTTAAAATCAGCAATCAGCACAATATTTTCAACCTAAGAGAAATGAAAAACCTTTTATTAATCTAGTTTTATGCCTTAAGTAAATTTAAATATACAAATGAAAAATACGTAAATGTATCCAAAGAATTAACTTGTCTCTACCTGATTACCACTATATTAAACAACTACTTTTTTCTTTTTTCTTTTTGTCTAAAACAGATATTACTGTGAGACACTAGTCAAATTAATTTTCTCGTCTGCTGGTTAACATCACAGCGTCAAAGAAAATCTTCAATATTCAAATAGAGATGGTAATATGCAATTTTTTCCTAAAAGGGTCTATGTTCTATTTCACTAACAAGAAGTCTATATTTATGAAAAATAAGCATTTCCCCATTGGCATGTAACATTGCCCAGAGGCACAGAACTCAATGAAGAGAAAGATAGTCATTAAGACCTTTGAAATGTGTAATGATGAGAATATGATGTAGGTTCTCATGCAAGTTATTTCTAACAGAACTTCTCTCCAAGGACAATATTTCTTATCTATAAATTTGCTATTTTTCCAGATGCTATCTAGAGTGTCAGCAAAACACACGAAAATACTGAAGATAGCAAAAAAATTATTATATCTTAAATCAATCAGTTCAGGGACCCTTAACTGTCACACTGGCTGTTAAGCTTATGCATGGCTAAATTTCCGGGTTGATTATCTGTGTTTTGGGGTTTCAGAAAAGTTCAAGTAGTAGAACTTTTAAACTGGACCCAAAGCATTCAGAATAGCTCATACAAATATGTGTCTATTCTGTTCTACAGAAAAGTTATTAAATATTGGTGGGTCCCTTTATCCCCCCAAACAATAAATGAGTTATGGGCCTTAGAAAACTCAAGGGATACTATGATGTGTTTATCAGATTTTATATTTTTAATTAGTTCACAATATAAAGCAGCAGTTCTCAAAGTGTGTTGTCCTTCGGTCAGCAGAATTGAAAACTCCTGGGAACTTGTTAGAAATGTAAATTTTCAGGTTCTATATCAGACCTTTTGAATCAGAAACATTGGGGATGGAGTCAGGCTATCTGTTTTAACAAGCTCTGCTGGTGACTCTGATGCAGGCTAAAGTTTGAGAACTATAGATATTTATATATCTAAAGGAGGGCTCTGTATCTACAACAAGAACTATGTATGTAACAACGACTATTCCTCAATCCTCCCCACCCATGGCAAAATGAGAAACGTACTTCTTCAAAGAAACTGGCACTGATTTAGCAGACAGAACACCTGTGGACAGTTTAATTTCTTTTGTTCTTCCCTGTGTCAAGTCCAAAGGAATCTAACATCCTGGCGGTGGAAGGGAGTGGTAGCTACTCAAGCCCCAGTATTCACGGGTGATCTTCAGTGAGCTCTGTCAGTAAACATCGGTGGCTTTCATACTCTTTAAACTACAGCTCACAGTACATGATCTGGGGTATATATACGCAGGTTTATAACAGAAAGAAAAGTTTCTGCTATGCTCTGATAATTTCTATTATATTTCATTTTTAAAATCTTGGTTGTAACCCATTAAATTGTTTTCATAACCTTGTGTGTTGCAACCCAAAGACGGAAAAAATGCTACCTTATTTATTTTTTTTGGGCAGCTGGCTGTTAAGGGAAGCTGAACCCTAACATTGGTGTTTTAACACTGCCCTGTAACTGACTGAGCTAATCACCCAGCCCGAAAAATGCTACCTTAGATGAGGAATTTTTCACCCAGCCTATTGATAAAGTTCAGGAGGTTAACACTTATGAAATGACATAAAAGTTTGTATATATTTACATGTATGTATATTTCTGTGCATGCGGCTTCATAGCTTCTAGCAGATTCGTAAAAAGGGACAGGTTAACACTTCACAAGTTAGGACACATCGATCTTGATCCCACAAAACAGGCAGAGGACGGTATTTAGGATTTCTGCTGCTAGGTGACCCCTGTAAGTTCCCTGAAAACTATTGTGGATAAGATTGGGAAGGGTCCTAGGCCCTTCCTCCACCTGATACAAGACCCTCAAGAGCTCTCTCTGTTGGAGATAGAAGAATTTGATATTTAAGTGGGCCTTCCACATCTAGGAGTGGCAGCGCTCACATATAGTGCACCCACGGCTACTGGGGTCATGATTCGGGATTTCCACACATTGTGGCAGATCCCGACAAACATCCTCAAGGCCCTATTTGTCTTCTATATAGATCAGTAGTTGTTGTAAGCCAGATTCTTCTACTTTGGTTGTTGGAAGTGAGGGTTTTGGTCAGCTGACCTGCCGGGTTTAGCAAGAAAGAAGTGGCACTGGACTTTTGCCCCTGTGGTCACTAAAATGATGATCTAGAAACAAACAAGGTTGATATCGGACCAACAGGCACCTGTGTTTCCTTACTGATTATTAAACTATTGAAATACTCTGTACCTCTGGTAAAGAACAGCTGCCCCAGTCCCACATCCTACAAGGGGTAACCCGGCCCCTCCCTGGACCCCCAGGACCTCTCTGTGACCCAGTGACCAGAAGGTTTAATACTTGGCACAACAGGGGGACTCCAGGAATCCATTCTGATTTGTTGGTAGTCTTATGCTACCAGGTGTTAAATATTTTGAATATTACCTGAACACAGATACAGCAGGTGGGGCAATGCCATTGGCTACATGTTCACTTACACTTCACAACAGTAAGGCACAAAATGGAAGATGTGTGCACTGGCCTCACCTTGAAACTGATTGACCTGCTGCACTGGGTATGGATTCCGCTGTTGTTGGAGGTGCTGCCGGGGTAAATGTGACTGCTGCAACTGCTAGAATAACAGAGGACAAGAGGGGTGGAGAGGTGAGATGGGGAGAGAACATGCAATTAAATATCTTGGCAGTTCTGATGAAGGCAGGGTTTTTACCAAAAAGGAAACTTTGTGTTGAAGAATAACACTCATACAGGCAGGAGCACTGAATATAAGTGTACAGTTGGGTGGCTTTTCACAAAAGGAACACACTCCAGTAACCAGCGCCCAGATCAAGAAACAGAACATTGCCAGGAGCCCCTGGTACCCTTCCAGACACCACCCTCCCTTGGCCCAGGGCACTACTATCCCAGCCTTTAACAACGTAGATTAGTCATGTCTGTTCTTGTATTTTATAGAAAAGGATTCATACAATGCTTCTGTATCTGGCATCTTGCATTCACCACTATGTTTGTGAGATCCATCCATATACATGTGTATACTTGTAGTTTGTTCTTTCTCCCTGTTGAATAGTACTCCATTGTATAAATAAACTACAATTTATCTACCCATTCTACAAGTGATGGTCATGTAGGGTGTTTCCACATTGGGGTTGTTACACATACCACTGCGATGAACATCCCTCTACGTACCTTTTGGTGAACATCTGCATGCGCTTCTGATGTGTGGACTTTCTGGCTCAAGAGAACGCGTACTGAGGGAGGCAGTTTTGACTTGGACTTCCCAACATCAGCCTGTATGCTTTCTTTAGCACTGTGGGGACCCGGCTCCAAGGGACAAGCGACTACTTTTTAATGACCTAAATATGTGCTTTGAGCATAGGAAGATGGGATTCTCAGGGGCTATAAGAAAAGGTTAATCTTATTCCCATGAAGCCATACTGCCTGTAAAACACGTCTCTACACGTAAAATATTCAGCATTTACAGCTTTAAGAAAACCACGTGGGATTCCACATATAGCAGGAGCCAAGAGGCCTGCGATTTAGTCTTTCTTCCACTCATGGGGATTCTGCACTGCTAGCGCAGTTACCAATACACGGCAAAGGCTATTATGATCATTATCATGCTGTATTTGCAAAGGGAAAGAAAATAAGAGTGAGGTGGAAAGAGCAGAGAGAGAGGTTTTAGTTCTAGCTCTGTTGTCAAGTAGCTGCATGACCTTCGGGATGTCGTTTAACCTCTTTTCTACAGCAGCTGAATATTCATTGAGCACCTTTCATCTGCAAGGCTATAAAGAACATACAACAAGGTCCCTGCTCTTTAGAGTGTTCATTATAAAAATAACACACATTGACCACTTCTTAACACATGTGTTTATTTCTATTTTTTTCTTGTGTTTGTTCCTGCAACTCTATAATTTTCTTTTTCTTTTCTTTTTCTCTACAAGGCCAGCCAGCATTCTGGCAACCAAAGAAAAAACAGCCTCTACGCTGTTGACCCCACCCTGTGGTGCCTACCATAGTGGTCTGCAGAAGACTGTTGAAATCAATTGACTGTGTAGAAAAGACACCATGCGAATCTTTTAGGCAGCAATATAAGGGCATTATTGAGAGTAAGCAGAGCATTTAAAAGCTTCTCCTCAGCCAAACTTCCCCTATTGTATAAGAATTTAACTGCCCCACTTACCAGGAGGAATAAGTCCCTGGACAGCTTGTGGTGGCTTAGGGGTGTGGCTGCTTTCAGCAGTCCCCAGTTCCACCTTAGCTCTGCCTTTCTCTAGCCCTTTGGCCTCTGATAAATCACATACGCTCCCTGGCCTCAGTTTCCTGATTTGTAAAATGATGGGACTCCATGATCTCAAATGTTTCTTTCAGATCTAAAATTGTAAGTTCTGTCAAACCTTTGTAAATGGATGAGAGGTGACATGCTCTGTACTCTCTGAGAATAAATGCCTGTTAAATGTTTATCCACACCTCCTTTCAACCTGCTCTGCTCTGATCTCCAACTCCATGGAGAATCATTTTAAACTTTCCAAAATATGCAAGATACCAAATCCTTCTGTTTTCCTTCAAATGTCCTTTCAGGAAACCCAAGTGTTTCCAATATGCTATTTCCAAAATTAAAAATGTTACTTTCAATGCTGTTTTCAAACTTTTAATGCTGTAGACACCAAGAACATGAGCTTGGTGTTGATATGGCAATATTCACTCTCAAAACAAAGAGTTGAGAGCTTACCACTTGTGGGCCTCTAGGGCAGCCTGCATTGATAAGCACTGTCTCCAGGTGCAGGTCAGGTGCTACACTGACTTGGCTGGCACCTGTGGCTGCAGCTCTTACATGACACTCCCCGACAACTGGGTCACTTGACAGGTTCCCACATGCATTTGTGCAGAGTATACAGCTTCCAAAGAATTTTACACACATTATCTCATGTGATCTTAAAACATCTACAGGAGGAAGGCTGGGCAATTATTAAAACCTAACCTGGCAGATGAAGAGAGAGGTTGAGTGGTTTTTCCAAAATCACATCCCAAGAAAAAGAACGGGCAAATTCCGATGCTGAGTAAAGTGATCTTTCCTTGGTCCCTCAGCGTCTTCCAGTACACAGTTTCTAAGAAATTATGCTCGGGATGCAGTGTCCCATTCCCCCATCTTTTCCAAGGAGCCTCTCTCTGTGTCCTGGATTCTGTGCGGTCTCCCCCGTTCTCCCACCTCCTCGTCTGTGGGCATCACTTTGACGCACTTGTTCTCACACTTGTCCATCTCCTTACTTGTTCCCCAGGACCTCGCCGACCTTGCCATGTGGTGTGGGAAAACTCCTGGGCTGACCCAGCTGAGTTCTGTGTCTGTGAGTCCCTGCCCCCTCTTTGTGCCTTGGTCATAGCACACATATCAAAAGCCATCCCTCAAAATATCAGGCACACCTGGAATTTCCTGGGATTGGCTGAGGAGAGGATTTACAAAGCCCAGCTTCTGTTAGCAGTTCCATTTATCACTGCCTGAGAGATATTAGCATGGTTCCTTGTCAGACACCTTATGCAGGGTGAGAAGGAGAGAGGTTTGTTTGTACAATAGCTGCCAGGCGGCTGACTGACCTTGGTAAAAAGGGAGATAATTACACAGCTGTTCAGGAACAAAAGCAAAAAAAGGGAACATAAGTGAACTGTGCTCAATGGTATAATTTTTCTCTTCAGGGGATGACTGGTGTTACTTGGAACTGCTGTTCTTGGTTAGTAGGGACCTCTATGTCCCTGTGTCCTACACTGTATCATATCTCATATATATGTAGTGGTGGATGCTTGGTCAATTTCCAAAATTCTGATCCTATTAGGAACATTCTAGAAGGATAACTACGAGACAGAGCTATGTTGGGCTCTGAGCCTTATATGACAACCTCGCAGCTCCTATAATAAAGAGCCTGCTGTGCGGATGCCTTGTGCAGGCCCTCGCGGGGGCCATGTAGGGATCTCTGTGGACAGCCTCAGGCCTTTCCCTGGGATAACACTAAATCAGGCCTGGGCTTCTCCGAAAACAAAACAAATTGAAACCTACAGGAGCAGTCTGCTGGGAAGGCTTTCTTTGAAAGCTGGAGGAATTATATGGCAAGAGTGGACAAAGCTGCCTAAGGTACAGCTGTATTTGTGTTAGGCCTTCTTTTAACTCACAGAGTTCCTGAGCTGTTTTAAAAGCTGCCGGGAATTTTCTTAAGTTTGCCCCTTCTCTGTAACCCCAAGTTCAGGTTCCCAGGTAGTTCTGTGGGCCTTATTGTTCTGCTATTGTTCCTGGTCCATTGTTCATGACCAATTCTACAGAATTCTACTCAATCCCTCCTCCTGCCACTTTCTTCTAAGAAACAAAGTTTTCTGAATTGTTATTTTATTTTTTTGTTCATGCTAGAAATATTAGGGCTTATGAAGAATGTGAGCCATCTCCTTCTGTGAACTGATTATATAGACCCCTGCACCAGAAATCAGAAGAAAAGGAGTCACGCTTGAATCGAAGAAATGTCTCTGGCAAATGGGCCTTCAAACCGATGGCTGAAGCCTGTCTTTTAAGAACAGACTAATTCCTTATAGGGAAAAGCCTAACTAGTTGAAAGTACTAAATTCTTCAGGTTCTTCAGTAATCCTGGGAAATGGTAGACTGTGAGCAACTTGACAGAGGACATGAACTGCCACTCCCTCACAGACAATGAATGAATGGCACAGGGCATGTTACCTGCTCGGCCAGGATCTGCTGCTGCTGCTGCTGCTGCTGCTGCCTCTGCTCCCGCAGGAACTGCTGCTTCTGCTGTTCCATCAGCTGGGCCCGCTGATCTATGAGCATTTGCTTCATGATGGCTGCCTGGGGCTGGCTGCCCAGGAAGCCAGGACCTGCAGGACTGGCTCCAGAGACCATGCTGCCCGAGCCTGGGGGCACGGAGGACTGCATGGGGCCTGTGGTGCGGGGAAGCCCAACCGGGTGCTGTTCCTGGGAGGACAAGAAAAGAGAGAGATGCAGTAATTTCACCTAGAGACTCATGGCCATTTAGAGAGAAGCCCCTGGGAAAAGGGAATGGGGCAGAGGTCCAGGCTTGTTGACCTGAGGGTGTCTGAGTGGCACACATGACATTTGCATAAAAACAACCTCAAACCTGGCTTTTTACCTCAGTGGAACTGGAGAGGCTACAAGGGGATAGTAGAGCATGGCTCTGGGAAATCTGAGACCAAGTCCAGGCTTCTTGATAGGACTGACTGACGGATGCGGATTGGGTTTTCCACCAATGTCCTGTGTTCCTTCAAGGAAAGGGAATAAGCCCTTAGGCCGGGCTCACCTTAAGTCTGGAAAGGCACGTCCTGAACTTCCCTGTTAACCCTGACTCCTTACTGTCTACTTGGCCAAAATAAACATCATCTTATCAAGCGGGAGACACATTTACAGAAGATTGCTGGAATGAATTAATCAACAGGTCTGATATTTGATGGAATTCTAATTGATTTCAATATTTGAGAGCTTTGATATATGTTAAAAAAGAATCCTGCTGGTCAGAGTTATTGATGGTGAGAACTGGGAATGTTTTACACCGACCAAAGCTATGTCATTTCCTAACATCTTTAAAAATAGAATTAAGTCTCGTATATCTGGGATAATTCAAATGTGTATGGGGGCGTGGGGGGCAGATTGGGTCCCTTGATTCCATAATTATTTGCCAGTCAAATGATGGCAACTTTTAAGTTCTGGTACTTAGAGAATAGGAAGTAAAGTAGTAAAAAACTAATTCCACACAGGCCAAGTGACTACTTGGAGAATGTGCTCAGAAGAGAAGCCTGTGCTGGGCTGGATACTGTTGACTATTAAGGAGAAATAGCTGATGGAGAGGAGACATGCGGCCACAAGACTACATTTCAAGACACTTTCTTTCCTGTTAATGCTCACATAATACCTGACAAGTATTATGTGAGCATTCCACAAAAATATTCCATCTAATTTGTTAAGTTTCAAGAAATTAATCTGAACATAGAGGAGCTGACAGAAATTAGTGGTCACACATATAGGGACATACACAGTGCTATTGCGAGGCATTATAAGACCTAAATAATAAGAAATGAAGGTGAATAACTATATTTTTTAAAACTTTAATCCAAATTGGATTTTAATACTTTTTCTCTTTTTGCTTTGTTACCTTTTCAATATAGATATCGTCAATCATGCTGGGCTGTTTCCTCTCAAAACACATGGCTGAGTTTTATCTCTGTCTGTCCTAGAGAGACAGTCCTGGATCCGACTCCCCACAGCCTGGGCTTGTGTGTTCCCTTCCCCCTACTGTCTGGTGTTGAGCCATTCATGCTTTTCTTTTTACCTGTGAGCTACCTAAACGGCATCCTCAGTTGCTCTCCTTCCCTCCCTCCATCCACCCAAACAAAACAAAATAAGCCAAAAAAACCCCAAAACAAAACGCAAAAAACTTCCTACCCTTCTCACCCCAGAAACAATAGCTCAAGAAGTTCTGGTTAGTTAGGGCAGTAGCCCGAGTCATACGGCTAGTAAATGGAAGACCCAGAAGGAGCAGAACTAGAACGCTGAGTTTGATTCTCAATTCAGTGTTCCTTCCACTAGCTCGGGCCTTTCCCAGATAATGGGGTCCATGGTGCCAAGTGTGCACCTAAGAATTGCCCTCAGACTAAACAGTGTGTCTCTCATAAATGTATTGGGTTTTATATTTCATCTGTAAGTGCTGTTGCTGAAGTTCATAAAAGTTTTTGTCTTTGTGTATTTTCTCTGTAAATAGACAATTATTATGTAGAGAGTTATGAAATATTTTTGATGTTGATAGGAGGATCTCATACTAAAAAACACCAAGAACCTTTATGCTCCCCAAAGTTTACTTTACGACTGAGCCTGCAGAAGTCTAGATGTTTCAGGCTCTTCCTTTCCCCCCCAAATACTTGCTACCTGTTTTCTAAGCCCTTCCTTCCAATGAGATAAAGCTGTTTCTTGCCACTTTTTGAGACAAATGGCTGATTGACTTAACACTTTAACAAGTTTACACTGAAGTATAGTTAGCCAATCAGCAAAAATACAGATATATGTTTTTTTTTTTCCCCTGTGTATTTCAGTATATTTGATACTTTCCAGTTTTGATGAGGAGAGAGTTGGAAAGAAAATGAGACTCACGGGAAAATAAAGTTTTCTTCAGCTTGATTTTTTGAGAGGGCTGGTCTGGGCTGGCCCTGCTATCTTTGTGCACTTTGAGATATTCTTGTCCCCTGTGACCAGCCCTGTGCAGTTAGGGAGTGCGCCCAGAAATGGTAAGTACTGGAGACGTGTTGCTTTCCCAGCCTTTTCTCTACCGGGGAAAGAAAGGGAGAGGCAAATGGGATGATGATATTGATACATCGAACCAGTTTTTGCCCATCTTCCTAGGGCAAAAAGAAATATTTCAAAAGCACAGTGTGGAAAAACCTTCCCAGAGGGATAGTCAGGTTATTACTTCTCAGGATTATATATTTCCCCAAATGATGCTCTCCCAAAGGTTTTGCCTTCAGGTTTCTCACTGAAGACCTGAAGACCTACAGGCAGGAGGGGCTATGAGCATTCTTGGAGGGTTGCCTTCCTTATGAAACATCTTTAGGGCTTTCCCAACCAGCTCTGCTGCATTCAACAGTGGGTGAGAAACACCGACAGCCCCAGCCTCAGGTGTGTACTCCAAAGTGTGACGATGCACCGAGCGACTGACCTTACAAATGAAGCTGGCTGTGGCCACTAACTGTTCCGTATTACATGGCATCTGTTAACCTCCAGTCTAAGAGGGCTTAATGAGAAATAGTCTGTCAAATTTCAGGATTTTAAGCCACCACTCTTGTTTCTAAGGAGGACACACACTGTGTTGTGCAATTAGAGAAAACCCGGGATGAGCTTTTCGTCATGCGAAATGTAATGCCTGGAAGCCAAATGATGCAGTATTTTTAGTTTTAATTACTGGCTTGTTCTCCACTCTACTGTCCCTGCCCAAAGACCTCCCTTGCTTTCCACCAAGAATCTTAATACAGTCTCTTTCCCTTAGAAATCCAATCGGCTACACAGATCTTCATTACTCTCCAAACCCTCTCACTCTTTAGTAAAATAAAGGGATAAAAGAAATCAAAACCAATGAACCTAGTTTACATATCTCCCCCTTCCAGGGAAAAGATCTTTAGCAATTTTCTAAAGGACAGAGTGAGGTGGAAGGTGTAAAAAACACCCTTACCTCCCCCAAAGAGGCAGTTTTCCACTTCAAAACACAGCTGTGGTAAAAATAATCTCCCAAGAACAGCCAGCTGTTTATTTATAAATCTGTGCGTGGGGAAGCTTTATCTCTCTGAAGTGTTTTCAAGAACATGCATCGTGTTTGGGCGAGAGGGGCCGGGGTTGCTGGCGGCGAACCAAAGACCGCGGCCTCCCTGGAAGGAGGACCACAAAAGGCTGTCCTGCCGGCGGCGATGACACTGGGTGACGGGGACTTGCGGGTGCCCAGGGCTTCAGCCCTTCTCAGGCGGTCGTCGTCGGGGATCAAGGCGCAGCTGCTGTTCTCTCCGTGGCCCAGCAGATGGTGGTGTCAGCCCGGTCCTCCGGCGCCAGCCCGCCCGCTCGGCCCGCGCCCCCGCCCCGTGCAGATGGCTTAATCAGGACGCTGTCCCTCCCCCTCCGCCGCCCGCCCCGCGCGTCTGGGCCGGGCCTGCGAACGTGGAGCCAGGCAGTCAAGTGTTCCTGCGTACAGCAGGTAGCCTGGCAACGGAGAGCATAATACCGAGCAGATGGTGTTCGCACGGCGTGATGGACATCACACACGACAGCCTGAGACAATCCAGGAATTCCCTGGTGGCCCGAGGCCCTCTTTACCCAGAATGAGCTCTCTCTCCATCGCCGTGCATCTCTGGGCTTATCGCCCCCTCTCTCCGACTGACACCGGCCTGGTTTCTTAGGACCGACTTTTCCTCCAGCCCGAGGGGAGGGAGCTGTCAGGTGGGGGAGGGCGCGGGAAGAGGACGTGGAAGGAAACGGAAGGGCCGGGAGCGGAGGACGTGGTGGGGGACGGTGGCGTAAACCAGGCCCGGGGGCGGGCGGTCCGGGAGGGACAGGGGTCCCCGTAGCCCGGGCGGCACAAAGCCGGCGCGGGGAGGGGCCCCGGCAAGGAGCCTCGGCTCAGAATCTCAGCGATCGCGTGGCCACGAACGCCTACGGGAAATTTAGGATTTTACGTAAAAAGTCCCCCGGGGCGTAATTTAGCCTCTCGGCTCCAGCCTCTGCTTACAGGTCCTTAGGGGCCTCCGACTAAGGAGTCGGGACTGGGGCCCGCGCGCTCCCGGCAGCCCGGGAAGCCTCTGGGCGCAGGCGGCCTAACAAAGAAGCCGACGTGTGTGCCCGTGGCCAGGAAGGACGGGGGGACAGAGACCAGGGCTGTTCGTGGCAGGAGAGAGTAAAAATAATACATAAACAAAAAGGATGTCCCAGAAAACAAATCCGTGCTTTCCACACACACGCTGAACTGGGTCATATAATTAAAAAAAAAAAAAATCAATCTTTAGCCCAAGCGGAATTTCGACTAAATTCTGTACATCAAGAGGCTTCTACGTCCAACCTCTCATCCGTATCCAGAGGCTTTCTCCTGCCAAGGTACTATTCAAGTTTTAAGTTTCAGAAGGCAGGAGTTTATCAAAGGTCAAAGCTAACATCACAGTTGTTGGGCAAGAGTCCCGCAGTTTCACGTCAGTGGGTAGCACAGGACCAATCCAACACCCACGGTGGAGGCTGGACGGCGCCACCTGCTGTGACTCCCAGGGACTCAAGCAAGCCACCTGACCCCACCAGTCCCCATCCCCTGAAGTGAAAGTTGTATGTATTCATAATAACTCCTTGGCAATGAAAACTTTGGAGATGACATAGCTAATGAAGCTCTACAAAAAGGTGGCTAAGGAAACTCTAGAACCTCTCCCACTTCCAGTGTGGGCAATTTGGGAACAATAATGGGATAAATCAGGGGTTCTCAAAGTGTGGTTCTGGAATCATTAGCATCACCTTGAAGCTTGTTAGAAATGCAAATTACCAGGCTCCACTCCAGGCCTACTGAATCAGAACCTCTGGGGGTGTTTTTAACAAGCTCTCCAGGTGATTAGGATGCCTCATACTTTGAGAATCACTGGGGCAAATAATCCTGGTTTATAGACACTGACAGTAACCTGTGTCTGATTAGACTGCAAATCTGCACTTTCAAAAGCAAGTCGGAATGCTGATTTACTTAGGTTTCTATTGCAAATTCTTCTGCATTTGGAACACCCTCAAATTCTCAAATATTTAAGAAGGCTGCTCAGGTTAGTTTGCAATGTAAACCCAAGAATTCTGAAAGGAGCCCATGGCCACCATTCTTCCAGGAAGGACAGTCCTCTGGTTCCAGCTCTGCTGTGGAGGCTGAAGAGCAACCAAGACTGTGGAAGGGGTGAATCCTGTGTAAACTCCCTTGCTAAGGAAGCATCAAACATCAAGTAGACTTACCCTGGTGTGATATTAAGATAGAGCTATGGAAAACTATGATTTGAGGAAAGTGCCCTCTAGTTGGAAAGGGTTCTTCAAATATGGAGACAACCAGATAGCAAAATGGAAGAAGACAACTAACACTTATGGGGCACCTAATGTATGCAGAGCACTCTGTTAGGTGCTTTCACCAGTGTACATAAACTCATTTTGTTGATTTTAAAAAACGACCTCTGAGAGGCTAAGTAACTTGTCTGATGTCCCACTGCTGGTGGTGGTGTTTTGGGGACTCTGATTTTTGCACAGACCATAACATGCATCTGGTCTAAATTGAACAGATCACCCAGGAGGACTCTGCAGTAAAAAGAAATGGGAAGGGGCAGAGGGAAGAATGGACATAGAATAAAAAGGTAGAAACTCTTGGGATCAAAGGATAAAACTGAAATAGCACAAAAATATACATTATTTTGATACCCCAAATTGGGATGCTTCTGTGGTATCAACTTCGACTTTTAAAGAAAGGGCATAAGATTAGACCATTCAACCATAAGTGGAAGGAAGAAACAAAATAAAACAAAACCTTAGAATTCCCTTTGAAGTTGATCAAGTGTCAGGGCAGAAATTTGGTTTCAGCATGGTAGCTTCTTTCACAGGCTTTTTTTCCAGAATGATTTTTTACTGTGGGTTTGGAGAGTTGCTTACAATAACTTCACAGCAGAGCCCCAACAGGGTCCACCCCATCTAAACCCCTTTGTCTCAGCACATTATTGAAGAAGGTTGGATTAAAAGGTTTGTTTTGTGACGTGTGGTGCTGTGTCCCCAAGACGACTGGATTTTGAGGCAGAGTTTATCAATTTAGGAAGCGTATCACTAAAACAGTAAATTGGGGCCCAATGCTAAGGCTGCTGAACAGGTTCAGCAAAATTCTTTGTTGGACCTTATATTATTTTGTTATTGCCATAGCCCTTGGTCATGCAGCTCATCTGCCAGGGTGAGGGAAGAGCTGTGTTTCTGGCTCTAGCTTAGCTCCTAAGATAATGGGAACTAAGACTGAAACTTGACTTTCTTTCTAGGTTTTCAATGAGCAAAATGGAGTCTCTACCTAGACATTTGATAAAGCAACTATATACTACATGTTTTGCTGATTCCTCTCCCTGCTCCCCACATCACTGGGAAGAAATGAAAAACAATGCAGAAAAGTATAAAGAAAAAAAAGGCAATACTCATTTTTAATACTCAAAGGCAACCATGGTTAATATTTTGATGTGTTCTTATATCTCCTCCCACTTTCCCCTGCCATATGCAATAACGTGCTTTCCATGCTCATGACATGGCATGTCCATGATTATACACCCTATTGATTCTTAGTAAGTAACAGGGGAGAGGTAGAAAGTCCGAATCTTCCAAATGCTTACAGCAAATTATAATTTTCTGGCAGGATGATATCCTTATGGCATCATTCCTGGCAAGGTCTTTAGTTCCTTGGGGATCGGGACTATGATTCTGCCTCGCATCCAGCACAGAGCTAGGTCCACAGTTGCAATAAAATAAGTACTTGCTGACCTCAGCTGACTAACTGGCTGTGATGAATTCTAGTGTAAAGCAGTATCAGGTATGACTGGAGAGGTGGAAAAAAGACGGCCCTATAATGCACCGCTTCTCTGAGCTACTGATCAGATCCTTCACTGAGTGTTAAAGGGTTAAAGTTGGCAGTCCAGTGCAAAATGTGAGAATGCCACCAGTCACCGGAAGGTCAGGCTTTCAAGGACATTCTTAGGGGTAAAAACAACAAAAATACCATTTGTCCTTATCAGTTCTTTGAACATAGTTACCACAGGTCCCTCTAGTAGAAACACAACTTCGAGAGTTATGCTTTTCCTCTGCCTTTGATGTAAATTATAGAGTCCTTTTGATCCCTTTGTTGTGATTAATTCCACCACCAAAGCAACTCTAAATTGGTTAAAAGTTCATTAGTGTGCAACAATAGGAGCTTGATTAAATAAATTATGGTACATCCATACCATGAATACTAGGCGGCCAATAAAAATCATGGCTTCTCAGACTGACTAATCACACAGAAAGAAGCTTAACAATATATAGTTAAGAGAGAGACGGGGAAAAAAAGCAGTTTTTAAAATACTAGCCACTGAATAATCTAATTAGACAAGGATTATAACCGATTTTTATTTTTGTACTTTTTCAATTTTTCTATTATGAACATCTATTACTTTTAATAAATATTATTTTTAAAAACATTAAAAATAAGCCTAAACTGACATGGAACAAAATGCAGTGAATTTAGGAGGGGCCCAGGTTACGTCTGGGACCTGGACAATTTCCACCTGAGTCCGCCTCATGCTCTGCAGTGTGCAGTAGAGACACGCCTATGTGGCGGTTCCCCTTTTGAGATCTGGATGTGGCATGAACAACT
Source organism: Cynocephalus volans (assembly GCF_027409185.1). Classification (NCBI taxonomy): domain Eukaryota; kingdom Metazoa; phylum Chordata; class Mammalia; order Dermoptera; family Cynocephalidae; genus Cynocephalus; species Cynocephalus volans. The sequence continues at coordinate 123,377,486 of NC_084468.1, forward strand.
GAGTTTGGCTAAAGGTTCAGGAATGAGGCTGGCTTTTCATTGCTACAACAAAGAGCTCTCAAGTCCCAGAGATGGCTCTGAAGGGCGCTGACCATCTTCCAACAATTCTCGATTCACCTGGACAAGCTTGCCCTTTGTGGCACCACCCTGCTCTCTGTGGTTTTTCTCCATTCAAGGCTTGCAACCACAGAGCATGGCCAGAATCAGCCGACCTCTGGAGTTCAAGAACTCCAGAGATGGCTGAAAACTGCCACTTGCCTCCACAGGATGTCTCCTCCATGGGGCTGTAAGAAAACCCAAGCCGCGGCAGCTGTGAAACCTGCCTCACAGAGGCGAGCACGCCTCTGCTGACATCCAAGTGGCTGCTATCAGGACACATGGACTGTAAGTGGTTTGTCAGCTGCTCCTTTAGGTTTTTCACCCATATGTTTGCTACCTTTCTTTCTTGATTTAAACATAGGGAGTGGGAGCAGCTGTCCTCAGCTGCTAGGAAGATTTTTCTTTCCTGAGCTTACTGTTTTCCCCAACCTGAACCTTTCTCTCTTATTGCCCCCACCCTTTCCGATGAAGTTGTCAAAGCAAAGATTGCATAACTTATGCATAGGCCTATCTGTGTTATACTGGGAGACAGGCCAATGTTTCCATTAATAGACAAGAGCACTACCATGCTGCCAAATGGAGCTCTCTGCTGCAACCACTAAGACCGGAAGAAGGGAAGGAAAGCTGGGAGCTCAGGGCACACTGTGTAGTAAAGGTACAGGCACTTCCACCATCATTTCCAGACCCTCTGTAGCCTTGGGATGGTGGCCAAGGGAGACCAGTTCAGACTACCTGAGAAGAGCCACTTCTCCAAAGCTGCCCGCTCTGTGTCCCCATGCTCTTCCTTCCCTCCAGACGCTGCTGGAGGGAGGTGCTCTGTCAGCCTGCTCTGCTGGTTTTCTGCCTGCTGAACCTGTTTACAGGCAAACCACATTCGACCATGTGATGCTGAGGCTCTGAGAGGAGGGCTGCCCTGTCACATCTCTAAGAGCAGAAGCCTGCCCGGCAGTGGTGGTGGGGTTTGAGGAGGACACGAGAAAGTAGGGAAAAAAAGCAGCAACACTGAGAAATCTGGGATTGGTATTTTACATATTTAGATATTTTGGCTGAGAACCAGTTTCTCAGAGGAAGCAAGTCTAGGAGAAGGCTCATGCATGGTCAGGAGGGCCTAGGGCGGGTGAGGATGGGGTCAGGGCATAAGACCAACCGACGACCCTGGGCCTTCCATCCACAAAGACCCTTGAGTTTAGATTTGCAGATAAATTCTTCAAACGGGGTTTTACACACAGTCACTGAGAAACTCTGATAGGATTGAAAGACAGCATCTGTTTTATGGCTTTAAATTGTGCCGTTACTGGCTTAGACTGCTCTCAGTCCATTATCAACTAATATTCTTTAAATGTCCCGTGTTTATCTTGTGAACGGTATCATTACACTGTACTGTATTTTTTAAAAATAAAGATATTTTTTGTTTGTTTGTTTGTTTGTTTTTTAACCTTAATGGTATTTCTTCATTTTGTAAATATACCTGGGGACTCCCCAAAATAAAAGGGGCCCAGGTCTTTTCTTAAGCTTGAGAAGATATGGGGACAAATAAGGATAGAATAGCCTTAGAAGAAATATAGACCCCAAAGAGAGTTTTCTCGATTCCACTTCTGTAGCAATAAACACAGCTCTTGACTCCACACCATACACACAGCGACCTGGATAGAAGAATCTGGAAACAATTAGAAACTGCCCTCTCTGCAGACCTTAAACTCCTCCTTTATTTTTATCAGCACTGCTCTCAGGGAGCATGGTTCCATAGTGCTTGGCATGTAGCAGGGCTCACCAATGTTAGCTCCCGTCATTAGCACTATTAATGATAATGAAGACATGAGAGACTTTAGGTCGGGCTTATATTTTCAGCTCATATTCTGTTCTTTCATAATGGTCAGATTAGTTCCTCAGTCTTATGAAGGAAAATATCCCTGTTCACTAATGACCACCTTTTACTTAAGATAAAAATTATGTTGGTGGCTAAATATGAAACTAGACCCTAGAATGAAGGTGAAATTTATGTGAAACTTTCATTTGAGTGAGGAATAAATCCACTCTTGTCGACAACAGCAACACAGGCCTTCTAAGTTGGGGGTTATGTGTCATGTCATGTATCCCCCCTACAAGCATAAGTATTTTTGCTTAAGCATCTGGGATGTATCACCAGCTTCCTGTTCCTTTGTACCAGAGGCTGAAGACAAGTCTGACCTCCTTACCATGACATCACCTCACATGCCCACTATCCCACACCTCCCCCAAAGCTTCCTGAGCTACTTCTTCCTCTTGCTAGCTGCCTTTTAATAACGTGCTTCTGCTCTGCTTCCCAGATCCGGGCAGGCTCCTTTACAGCACACATGTGATGCACATACGCACTTCTCCATCTAAAACCACACGCCTCCTCTGAGAGCTTCCACAACCACTATCCCTTCTCTCAAAGTGACTGCTGGAAGGAGGTTAAAATCAGAACGGCAGAGGCAGGCTGATTAATGCTGGAGTAGTTCAGGGAGATCTAACCTGCTGTTCCAGGGTGTTTATCAACCTGAGGAAGCTTCCCCAGCACTAAGGATCATGTTTCTAGTCTTCCCTTTCGGACTGTTTCTTTAATAGAAACACTTAGTTTCTTTGACCTTGGTCCTGCTAATCACTTGACTTCCTCCCTTGTGTTTCTTTTCCCTTTTATTTCTCCCCCCCATCTTAAGAATAGATAATTTCTCAATTGGCAATTATTAAATCCTTCCCAATTCAACCAAACCTTTTCTGGAAGCTGAGGTTAAATATAAATGGCTAGAAATTTGTTGAGGAGTTTTGGGGGAGGCGGGTTATAGTGGCGGATGACAAACCTCTAAACTGAACTTTAAATCTGTCTCAGATTCCTATAATGCAACAAGCAGGCAAAGCCAGTGAAAGTGAGACTCCCTTCTTTATTTCCCTTAGGTTCTCAAGGCTTAATTTTTACTGAAGATTACTTTGCACATATAAAAAAAATACAAGAAGAAAATATAGATGGTCTAGTGAACACTCCCTCTTAATTCATATTTAGAAGCATGTAAAAAAGGCTGACATGGCCAATCTTTGATACTCTTTTGATGTAGCCATAGAGAATTTCCAAGGAAAGAAGGGGTCACTGGGTCTCCATTAGTAAGTAAAAGTGAGCCTCCAGGGAGTGACCCTCCATGCACAGGGTGCTGAGAACTGTCTTACAATGTAGAGGGACCATTTCTGTGAAAATATCTTTGGCTATAGCAAGGTCCCAGCCACTCTCAGTAACTCCCAAAGTTTTCCTGGGGACAACCCAAATATATCCTGCAGTCAGATGTACACATACCCTAGGTAGGAACCTAGAGAGGTTTGGGATACTCTGATTCACTTTCTGCCAAGGTACTCAGATAAGGAAGGGTGACTAGGTTAGTAAACTATATTGCCAAGGCTGCTCATGTAATACAAGTTCAGGGATCTGGTGAGAGAACACGGAGCCTTTTGCCTTTCCCTTGAAGCCACACAGTATCGCACAACCCTTACTGCCGTTTTCATTTTCAGTTCCAGATCTTTGAGTTGATTTTTCTTAGAGAATACTCACAGCTTAAAACAAACACACAAAACAAAACAAATAAGCAAACAACCAACTTAATATGATACAAAACCCCATGGGTATGAATTGTGTTTACAGCTTCACTTTGGATTTTATGTGGAGTAAGGGACTGTCACTTCTCAGCCAAGATGCATTTATCACTCAGAAAACAAGAAGACACCACAAAACCTCCACCTGAAATCTGAGTACTAGAACATTATGTGTGGAATGTATAATTTTCCATTAAATTTTTCTTTCAATTTGGATAGGCATCCCACTTCTTAAAAAGCTTTTATTGCTCAAAGAGTTTGCAAGGGCTTCCAGCATTCCCAGCACAATGGCAGGTGTTGTGGGACTCTTAAGAGAAGCACGGCCATGGCCCTTGTCTTGTGGGGATACTAAACCAAAGTAGAGAGATGAGGTTTGCCTTCCATGAAAACTTCGAGGATAATAGCAGTGGTGAAACTGCGTAGCATGTGCTCTGGTTCCATTAGATTTCCACAAAGCCAGCCTGGCAGACCTGGGATGTCAGAGTGGTGGCAAAGCACAGCAGAAAGGGGCCCGGACGGGGGGTGGGATACAGGACGCGTGGGTTCTAGGCATTGTTTGACCTGGGGAAAATCACTGAAGGTTTCTGAGCTACTATAAAATGAGGAAGCCAGCCCAGGTGAGCTCTAAGGCTCTTTAGCAGCCCTAAAATTCTCTGCTTGCGCTTGGGAAGAGCTTCACGGATGAGGGGGGTCTTGACAGGGAGCCTTGACAGAAGTGTAGATTTGGATTTGAGTGGGAAGAGAAGGAGAAGGAAGGAAGGAGTTGTCACCTGCAGGGAGGAGGTGGCCACCCGAAGTTGAGGCGTTAGCTAGGGTGTGTGGAAGAAAAGCTTGGTGGGGTGGGCTTGACCACAGACGGGTCTGAATGAGGCAGAGACGTCTGACTTAACCAACAGACAGCAGGGAGCCAGAGCAGGCTCTTAAAGGGAATAAAACCATAAATGCATTACTCTAAGAAGATTAAGCTGGTGTCAGGTAACGCAGAGATTAGAATGGGGCTGGATCAGGAGGAGAAAAGTGGGGAGGAAGGATTGGGAGACAGCCACAGGGTAATCCAGCCAGGAGGTGAGGGGAAGCTGGCCCAGACTGGTTACTGACTGCGGGAACTCAAGAGTAAAAAGTCCAAGCTACTGGCAAGGTAGGTTCCACCAAGGATGTGAACTCTCACCCTCTTTGCCATATGCAAAAGTCTGGGCCACTCCCTGGGCCACTGCTTCATTGTTTCTAGTCTGTTATGCTCTCTCTGCCCAGCCCTGGTGGCTACCAGAAATCTGGCAGAGATGGTAATCCCTGCTTAAAAATCGGGTGCAAATCCAGTTTTACTTGTCCTTCTTACTTTAAAAAAACCGGAATTTACTTAAATGTGAATTTAGTATCCAATACTTTAAACATACCACCTGTTTTTTTTTTATCAGGGAGTAGGATGGTAGGTACATATCTTGAATATTTTCAAAACCCTAACAACATATCCTGGGGATGAAGGGAAGCTTCCAAACAGTACCAGGAAACATGTCCAAAACTACATTGAGAAGAAGAAACTTTTTAGTTTTTGTGCTTTCTTGTTTCTCCAACTTTCTCCTCCTGCTAAATGTTTTACTTAGCTTTTTTCAAGAAGGCCTGACAAGGAGTAATGAAAATTATACGGTGGCCCAATTAAAAGGTTTTAATGACAAGTAGACTTCATAACAAGTATGATAACTAGATATTTCCTAGGCTTCAGCTTTCAAATGCATTTTTTAAAAAAGTCAGAAAATCATTCTTGGTCTCATTGTTAAATCTTGTTTGCAACAGAAAGGGTGTGTTATATTTTTATATGATGGTTAATGCTGCATTTATTCCAACAATCCTGTAAATCTAGAGATGGTAGTAAAAATAATTTCTGACACAATAGTCAGTACAAAACCAGTCAGGTCATTGAAAATTCATGATTGAAGTTAAGAATATATTGGTGGTTTCAGGTAAAAACATGTTTTATATCATCAACTTCGAGACTGAGTGTCTTCTCTGAACAAATAAAAAATCTCCGAAAATTTTCCTACCCCTTATTGAGACAAGGTGGAAGAGAAGCAGATACGCTGGTCCACGTGCTCTGAAATCACCCCCGGCCTCTGGTAAACGGATTGCTTCATTCATCTGCTTGCCCTATCTGCTAATCTAAGGGCGGGGCTGCAAAGCTCCCCATCTGTCTCTCTCGCTCTGCGGGCCCCTCGTTGCCATGGTCTTTCCCACAGTGTCTAAAGGAACAAGATTCCTCGGACGTTTGACACTGGACCTCCACAGGCAGCCAATTTGTTTTTTTTTTCCCTTCCCCCCTTCCCCTCCTTTCTCCCTTTCCAATATAGGATATTCTTGCTGTGCATCCACCAAAAGTAATGTGTCAAACTATGATTATGTTTTCTTTTATTAAACAAGTAGGAGAGAGACCAATTGCTCTCCTTCCTTTGATCAAGTAAAGGTAATAAAAATCCCAGGGAAAGGAGGGGTGGGAGAGGATTGCTGGCGTCTGCTGTGCTGGGCTAGGCCAGCTCTTGTGGGCGGTTCATCTGCAGAAATTCTGGGCTTCTTGGTCCTGACTTTACCTAGCAGCCAAAGGCCACAGCAGTAGCTTCTCACCGTTTCTGTATCCTCAGCCTACTGAGTCTGGCAGCCCTCAGTGGCTGCAGCCAGTGTTGGGGGGTGGGGGGTGGGGCGGTGAGAATAGAGAGGCCCTACCCTCAAAAGGTGCAAGGAAATCAATACTTAAATATCATTTCGGCCGAATGGACTACATTTCAAGATTCCAATCTGAAGGAAGTTAGTAGGTGGAAAAACAATCCATTTGTTTTTCTATCTGCACCACTGAGAAAGGAAATGTGACTTGGGAGTTTTGGGGGTGGGAGGGAGGTAGGAAAAGGGCACAGAGCACAGGGCAACATTTCCCCGTTAAAGACAGGAACTTTTCTTTCAAGCATCTGCATCCCTTTAGTTAGAGAATAAATTTTGAGGGGAAGAACTTAAAAAATCATGTATATTTATTCCTTGCATGCATGATTTTATTACTCATAGAGCAACAGGAATGCACATATGAGCATACTTCAAAAACTTCATGGAAAGATTCATACTATCTTTTAATTTTATTTTTCTGTGAACTTTTTGAAGTACCCTTGAATGGAGGTGGTGGGCCTTTGAAGACAGCATGGAAAAAGAAACTCACAGGAACACTACCTGTGGTACATGAAGCTTCCATCTACTCATAGGCTCTCTACAAGAGTGTTTCCATCTTTTTAAATTGTCCAGGAGTTAATCGAGAAGACAGTACTTGGGAACTGAGGTTTAGGGCACTTGGGCCATAAGAGAAGACTCTTCCTGGATTGGGGTTTCCAGGGCTGGTCACCATAAGTCTCGATTCCTGTCACTCTCCTTTCAGAGGCTCCAGAGAAACAGGCTCACACCTCAAAATAGAGGCTCTAAGGACTTGACAGGACCACAAGGAGGGGCTAGAAGCTGAGAGGAATGGAGCTTAGGTCAAGAGCCAACTGGAGAAAGGATATCTGGTACTGAACATCAAAAAACAGACAGCAGAGGGGCCAGGGGAGAAGAGACAAAATGCATAAGGAAATGATTGAAACTGAGGGAGCAGATGCTGCTGGAGAAGCATCAGGCTGAGAAGAGACCGAGAACAGAGCCGGCTGGCAGGACACATCCATCTCAGTCCCATACTCAGGATAAGGTCTGGCCGTAGACATTTTCACCCAAAGCTGTGTTTTGTCTCTACATTTCTGGCGTAAGGAACAAAGGCTCTATTGGTGTGAAATTTCTATATTTTCCTTCCAATCTGAATGCAACTAGCTTTGGAAAGTGGAGCAATTTCATGTAACTGCTACTGAGGTTGTGGATGATGGAAAGGCAGGGAAAAATGAAGGAGGGGCTCAAGCTGACCAGGTATTTTGCCAGCAGTCATTTTCAACCTGGTTGTTTGCTGGCCCCAGAAGAGACCTCTCTTAGGGGCCTCTTGTGTGGTGCCATTGGTCCTGGGGCTTTGGCAAACAGTGTGCATATGACTTGGGGCTGCTCGAGCCCTTGAAGTTCCAGAGGGCACCTCCTCCCTGCAACTGGGCCCCCAAACTGCCAACAAAACAACAAAGAGTTCTAAACAGAGCTCAAATGAAACAAATATTTTCTTCTTCAGGAAAGACTAAGAATTTCCTCAAATTGGGGAAAAACAAAAGAATGGTTTATAAATGTATAGTTTCTATATTCAGGAAGATGTTATATACCCTGATTATATAGAATTATGGCAAAGTTCATATTTGACCAAATGCTTTTGCTTTTCATGTTTCTTTGCATTAATACAGATTTTAAAAACATGAACCATACATTAATGCTCAAATGCTAAAGAGTTTTCGCTAAGAGAAACCACTCCTCAAAGCACCGTGGAGCTAAGTTACAGGTTTGGTGGCATTAACATACATATTTGCATATATTCCTTTTCTAATCTGTTTTCTCACAGATCCGGGTGAAAATCTGATTGTTTTCTGAGGCAAAAACCCAGCCCTAGGAACAGCTCATAAACCTTACCACAGACACAGTACTCATGGCAACAGGAACTATTTCCTTTGGCTTATGAGCTTTGGTAACTGTCAAGGGGGTGGGGGGCACTGATCAGAGAAATCTGGAAAGACATGAGTCTGTCAGAACAAGTGAAAGGACTTGACATGGAGGCCACATTCGTGTTGCACAATTTGCATGAACACTTCTGGACAAATTCTATTTTCACATGCAATTCACAGACCCGCAGTGGCAGTGCTAATTGGTGAAGTTGCCACTCAAGTGTGGTACCAAACAGGAGCTCTCACTACATGGATGAATAATACAGAGTTTTGAGCAACACAGTAATTATCTTACAGTTATTCGGTGTCACCACCATTCCATGATCGCTTTGTCCCCACCTTCCCATAGTGGAGTTGCATAAGAAAATCTACCCCCACCCCACCCCCCCAAAAGTGGAATTCATGTTTTCTGAAATCAGTTTAAAAATAAAAAAAAAGATGGCAAGGAACAGCTATCATTTCATTAATATGGATGGATTATTCATGTCACTAGAGTGACAGTGAATTTGTACCCTGAAGTGCCAATAGGATGCCAAACACAGCCGTGAAAAACAGACAAACTCTGAATGGCAGAAAGCTTTGGAATTTGTCTGCAAGAATTCCAGTCCCCTAAGATAAGGTAGTTCATTGCCTGCATGATATTTCAATGCCAAGTGAAGGGGAAGGGAGGGTTAACATCCCCTGAGTGCCTCCCATAGCTATACATGAGGGGAAAGAGAGGGTGACAATTCCCCAGCTCCTTCCTAGGTGGCATTAGAAGCTTTAGAAACTTAACCTGGGTATCCCCTGTGGGTCACTCTCCAGTTTCAATAAAACCAGTTGGTGGGAAGGAAGGAGGGGCCTTCTAGGCGGAGGGTCGCTGGTCCTCCATCTGAAGACGGTCCGGTATTCGCAGCCTCTGCACAAAATGCAAACCAGGCGGACTCTAGAAATGGCCTTTGGTGTAGTTTTGAGCTTCCTCTTCTTTGTTCCTTGGAGATATTAAGCCTTCAATCCACTTTGAATCTGAGAGTTACCGATTGAGCTGTACCTAAACCACATCGCGCTGCGTGATGAAACCCAGCATTCTGGCATTCACTCCTCCCCTGTTCACTCGGTCTGAGCCCAATGCAGAAGTCTACCCTTGTGCAGCTGATAAGAAATAGATTTCAAGAGGTATTAAGGCCTCTTTAGGCTCAATTAACTTCTTTGTATATTTTACCTAAAAATGGTCTCCCGAAGACCACTGTATATTTTGAATTTCAGAAGTTAATGATACATTTTCATTCTAGCATTTCCCACTCTCAGGTCTCCTCACTAAGACCCACCCCTCCTCCCTTTTTTAGTAGGGGTGGGAGGAGGTTTCACAAGAAAGGTTTGTATCTTGCTTTTACATTTCTGATTTTGGCCTCAGTTGAAAATGAGCATTCTTTTATGGGTAGTAGGAGTGGAGATGTCTACTCCCGTTTGGAACAGCTGCCAAGTTGTCATCTGTGATTCAGTCTTCTCCCCAAGTTAGAGACCTTTAGACCTGAAAATCAGGCCTCAGTCTCCAGGCTCTAACTCTGGATCTGGCACGCAGGGTAGGCAAAGGATGAGTTTTAAATGCAGGGTGGTGGTGGTGGGTGGGGGTGGGGGGGAGGTCAGGAGCGCATACTGTGTGGGTAGTCACCCATAGGTATGATTTGCCAAATGATAAAAAGTCTCTTAAGTATATCCCTCCTTTGTCCCTGTCTCAATATAACATTTCCACATATGGGTTTAGATTTTCTAGGAGATTACTATGGTACTTAAAATATTACTTGGAGTGGTCTTACATATACACCTAACACACATAGCCCCTAACCCTAAAGAGTGCTTAGGTTCTAAGGGGTGGTACACAAGACAGGTGGGTTTGATGGACCTGAGGGAGCCAGGGGAGAGGACTTGTACCTGGGGTGAGGGAGGGAGAGAACACTGAAATAAACCTAGCCCAGGTCACTATTTTGCCCACAGCAAGCCACAGAGTTACAATGACATCTTTGACCTCTAAATCCACAAAGGATCCATTCTTGTAGTGTCTGCATGCAAGGTTACAATACAGCTCCTTTTGATAAAGAAAGGTACACATTCAAACAGAGACCTCCAAGGAGCCCCCATGTACTGCATTTATTACTACTGTGGTCTGTGCCCAGCAGTAGCAATCTGAGGCTCATAACTACCCACCTGACTCTGAAATAGCCTTGTCTTCTCCCTTGCCTGTGACGTGGGGATTCAAATTCCAATGTTCCTTGCAGGTAGATATTTCAACAATTTCTACAAAATGTTACAAATGGCTATCTTTAGGTTCTCCCTAATATATTGAATTTTATCAACTCTAAGACTCATAAATTTTAAGGCTTGCATTATGTACTACTAGAAAGAAGGAAAAAAGCTGCCTACAAAACTATGGAAAGCCATCAACTGTAAGATGCATCCTGATTTCAGAGATGTAATAATGTGCATCTTAGGATCAATGAGATGTGGTGGTTATGCCCAGTAGCCACCTGGGCCCAGGCCTGGGGCTGGGCTGCTGTATAACCGCGAAAGGAACGTATCTACAGTGATGCGGGTTGTTCCTCCTCCGGCAGGTGGTGCCACCCTGGACCTAGGCTGGCTCTCTCTGAGCTCATGGCCCCACCTCTGAGAAGGCATGAGTGATGACAACCACTCCCTACCCTCTTCTTTGGGGACATTGAGAGGATGCTGGGAGAAGTGGCTGCCAGGTCATGGGAAGCCTCAGAAGCCAGGGCTTCCCTCTCATGACTTCATTCAGAGCAAGGCCTGACACATACACTTTCTCTATTTTTCTAAATGATAGTTAAAAAAAAGATCTTTCCACATAGCACTGCACGTATTTCTCCCAAGAGAGTGTGTGTATAGATAAGCAGTAACGTGGCCACTCAAATGGACACAGGACTAGCACCTAAATGATTTTGGCTTGATTCTAGAAGAAAAAAAGCTAGGGGCAGGCAATAATTTTAAGGGTAAAAAAAGTCCCTCTACATTTATAACCATAGTTCTTCAGGCTGCTAATGCTGTATCATCAGCCACTTCCTTGTGGTGACACTGGGAAGAGCTAAAAGGGGGGAGAAAATGGGATGGCAAAATTTGTGCCACCAAGGTGGTTTTTTTGGATCTATCTACTAGGTCAAGATAATAGGATACAATGCAAACCCGAAGAATTTATTCTTCCTGTCTTCAAAAAGACTTACTGCAGTCCTGAGTCTTGTTCAGGAGAGGGGATTAAAAAAGAAAGGGATTTTAAAGAAAGAGGGGGCTCCACCTGCTCATTTCTTTTCTTTTCTTTTTTTCCTTCCTCCCTCCCTCCCTTTTCTATCATGGTAGAATATACAGCATAAAATCCACCATTTTAACCATTTTAAGTGTACAATTCGGTGTCATTAAGTACATTCACAATGTTGTGTAATCATTACCACTATTTCCAGAACTTTGTTTTTATTATCCCAAACAGAAATTCTCTCCTCATGAAGCAGCCTCCCTTTCTTTGTTCTTTCGTTTTAATTTTATTTATTTATTTTTTTGCTAGGAGCTTTCTAACTGCTATTATGGGTATTGACACAAATTTGGAAAGAAATGTGACAGATGCATTATGGTAAAGATTCTGACTGAAAGTTAAAGATGAGTTTTAGAAGCTGATAAAAGAACTATTCCAAACAGGCTTTTAAAACCCAGAGTCTAAAACTTACCATGACAATAAAATATAATTTTACAAAATGACTAAAGTAAAAAAATCTGTATTAGGGCAACTGCAGACCTTTTATGCTCCTTCCCTACACACTTCCCTGAGGCTGAGGTCAGAGTTAATCAGTCTGTGATGCTGAAGGTCAGCTCTGTGCCCCATGAATATGCATAATAAAAAAAAAAAAAAAAGAAAAGTTTGCAAGGTTACTCAAGCCAAACAGATATTAAACCATCAAAGCTTAGCCCTGTTCATTTCTCCTCTCTGCCCATCCATTGGTCTATCTCTCTTTCCTTTCATACACCCACCTTTACTGAACAAGTGTCATGTATGTCAGCACAGTGCTGGGCACTGTGACCACCAAGATACACAGGCACTGGCCAGCCGTCAAGTAACTCCCACATCAGGAGAGAGAGAAACAGAAATGAAGAACCGTGTGATGAGCACAACACAGATGAGGGAACGATTAATTCTGCCTGGAGGCTGGGGAGGGGCAGGGGTGGGAGTTAATGAAAACTGTCTTCGTCCAAGGCAGAATTAAGAATGAACTACTGTGTGAGTGTACAGTAATATGTTGCAGTGTTATACAGTTATGAATATGATGATTATGGACTATAATCTGGAACTATAAGGTTAGCTGAAAAGCAAAAAATAAAATGGCATGTGCCCTATGACTGCAACTATGTAAAACTTACCCAAGTGTATAATACAAAAAACATAACTATGCAAAACACAGTTGTATTAGGGTGGTCAGTTATGGGTGACTTTTTAATTTAAAAATTGAAACATGCCCTTCATTTCTTTAAGTTTTTTTTCTTCCTGATTATAAATTTATCTATTATAGAAAATTTGGGACAATACAGAAAAATAAAAAATGAGAAAGCAAAATCACTGCTATTACTACAAAATGGTAATTGCTTGATAAATTTCCCACCAAAATATTCATTCAAATAAAATGAGGATCATAGCTTCAAATTATTCCATTGTATGGAGGTGTTATTTATTTAGCCAAATGTGTAATTACTGGGCATTTAAATCATTTCCAATTTTTCAGCATTTTTATCAATGCTGAAATGAACACTCTTGTACATAAACCTTTGTGCGTATCTCTGATTATTTCCCTTGAATAAATTCCTAGAAGTAGAAGTTCTCTGTCAAAGAGCATGAATATTTTTAAGGCTCCTGTTTTGGTACATATTCCCAATTGTCCTTTGTAAAGATTTTACCTACTTACACTCCCATCAGGAATACACAAGGGGCTCTGGATTATACTTTAGATTCAATTTTTTAAAATGACTAATTGCCCCAGCCCAATTTTGATTCCGTGTGTTTCTCTCCTGAGGAACAGAATGGAAGACGTGGCAAATAAGATTAATTTATAACATGTAGGCATCTAAGCTTTCCCCTCAGTTTCTCTTCCTCTGCCCAGAGCCCTGGGAGGAGGCATGGAGAGCCTCTGCTTTCCTTAATCAGTACGCTGACATCTGATGTCTGTTGCTTTGTCTCTTCAAGGTGGTGAATGCCCAAATGCCACAAACTCTATTCCCCTGGGTTGTCACCTGAGATTCTTCAGCTGTCTGCTCAGAGGCCAGACCCCCGTGTATCAGAGTGAAAAGGCACATCTTTATTCCTGTAGTTGGCTTGGCCAGCTGGCCAGCACCAATTCTTGTGAATGACAGCTGGTTTGCTGTTCCATATTTCAACAGCCATAAGTCAGGATAACACCTGTAGGTCCTGGGAATGTAAAGCTCCTGGAACAACACTGGAGAAATCCTGCTCCTGTTATTTGGCTTGGACCTCCCACTACTTTACCATCTTGGATTGAAGATAACTATGCCAGCAATGACAGAAACCAAGTTAAAATCTACTGCTCTGTTACAATGGCAATTGATTTGATTCAGGATTTCAAGTTACTTTTTTGTTCCCCATGTATTGTTTACTACAATAACAAAAAAAGAGTGAGATATTGAATGTCAGTGTTAGATGAACATAACACAGAGACGCTAGGTAGTCTGTTAATGAAACTGCTGGACGCTAGGAAGTTCTACCAACATTTTTGGCTATATGAATTTTAGGGAATGAATCAGGATATGGCAATAGTTAAAATTAAAAAAAAAAATACCCTAACTCTGTAATTTCTAAATCAGTTTATTTAATGGACACTGTGTGGTTCAAAGTTGATTGAAAACAGTTTTTGCAAGTTCAATGTCAAATTTCTAGCTCTGTAGAGCTTACATCAAATACCGCAGTGGTCTGGGAGACAATAAATCTAAGTATGAGAATGGAAACAGGAAAGTTAACCCAAAAATTATTTGTTCATCTACATAATTCATTAAAAAAGCTGCACAGAGTAGTAGGAAAAAAGCAACTTTATGCAGAGTCTTCATGAGTATAAGAACAGCAAAGCATGCAGGCTGTCTGGGGGAGAATGCTACTCTGAACCTTCTAATCCCAATGTACTAATTGCTTAGTATACTTTAAACGTAACATTCCTCTGACCCAATGAAAAAAGTTGATAATTAAAAAAAATATGATGAACAATGATAAATAGTTATTCACTTTTAAAGCCTACCATGGTGTTGAATAGAATGGATCTTCAATTTTGAGAAGATTTTTATTATGCCCCTCAAGACAAACTACAGTCAGAAGTATGTTGGTCTATGTAACAACAGAATCACATATGGCTGAAGAGAGAAAGTTGGCCTTAAAAAGTCATCCTTCAACATTCTAATAGAACATCCCAAGAACTAAATCTGGGAGTAAGCATTCCAAGCCTAAACCTTGAACGGATCTGGACACACCAGCTAACTTCTACCTCACAGGAAGCTGCTTGGGAGAAGTCAGTGTGCAAATTCAAGCTGGTAATGAAACATTTTCAGGAATGACTTGGATGTGGCTGTGCTAAGCTGGTTTAGGCTCCTACTGGCACGGACACCTCTTTGCTCACTGCATGCCCCCTCCTCTCCTCCTCCCTCAACTTTTTGCTCTGGACTGGGTTAATGTCTGACAGCTCAGCATCCGTGAAACAGTTATTACTATGACTGTCAGCACACAATATTCTTGAGAACCAAAGTAAGAATAATTCTCTAAGGAAACATTCAAGTTTGCAAAGCCCCAACCCGTGCCCTTCTCCCTATGGTTCTTAGGGAGGTTCTCTAGCTTTGCAGGACCTGATACGGACTCACGGTTAAGTCTCACACCAGTACAGCTCCCACCATCAGCAGCTTGGAAGCAAATTCTCACAGCAAACATAATTCACTGCGGAACCAGAATGAAATAGGAGATGCTGCCCACTTCATTCCAGCCTCCAACTCATACCTCTGTGTTCCCAGCCTCTGAAAGTGGTGCTGCCATCTTGCTAGCATGATATCTAAAGCAGAGGTTCACCCTAGACTCTTCCTTCTCCCCTCATTCTTCGTGTCCAAACCATTAGAGAATCTGGTAGATTTTACTTCCTTTATATCATCCTACCTGGCGTGTCATTGGTCCAGGTTGTCAACACTTGCCTTGCATCCCTCTGCTGGTCTCACCGGTTGTCCTTTTTCCCCTTGTTTTCTTCTGATACACCCTCCAGCCACCTGGTCACGAGACTAGTCTTTCTAATCATGCTCGCGCTCTTCAGTACTTCCCTCCACATCTTCAACACAGCATGGCATAAATCGCATACCTTAGCAGGGAGCACTTCCTGACCCAGTTCTCCAGCCTTCTCTGTTGACTGCCACCACCCTGGCCCCCGTGCTAACTCTGGCCCTACCCAATTACTTTTATTTGGCTGAATGTGACTTGCTCTCCTCTGTTTTCTCTGCCTCCAACCCCTCTACCTTCATTCTTCACCTGGCTAACTCCCTCTACTCATCTTTAACACGGAACTCTGATATCACGCCCAGGAAGGCTTCCCTGCCATCAGCTCAGCTGCTCACTTCCTTCTGAGCATCCGAAGCACCCTTTGCCTTTTCTCAACTGGCTTTCTTATTGCCTGAATTAAAGCCATGCACCTGAGAGATTACAGTCTATCTCCTGCCAGGCTGGGTGTCCTTTGCCAGCCTTCATCTTCATACTCACTTGCCTCTCACAGTGCTTGTCACACAGTAGGGACTCAATGAATGAGTGAATGAACTAATGACAGAAAATAGGTCTGTGATTAGCTGCTTCCTATAACTTCCTAAATTCCTGCCTGACTCCTCCACAGGTCAACTCAGGACAACTTTTAAAATTTGCCTTGGGAGAGCCATCAGCTTTTCTTGAGGCTTCTATCTAAATCAGAGCTCTGAGCATCCATGAAAGAGAAGACATGCCTTCCTGCTCAGCACATGTGGCCTAGGTATACAGTGCTGTATCAAGGAAAAGAACCAAAGAGGATTCTCTGCACAGATCTTTTTGTTTCTGTTGTTGTGGTCAGTATTTTAAGATATGGCTACAACAGCTGATTGTTATCCATCTGTATGTCAGGATGTGGCCAGAAAGACTGACGTATGCTCAGCTGTTCATTTGATACCACACACAGACTTTGATCTGTGTCTGGAACCTCTATTTGACCCATTATGGCCTCTTAGGGCCAAGTTCTTGACATGATGGATAGAACAGTTTTCCTTCACCTTTTTCTGCCATGTTCACCTGCAGTATTATGTTCTGTATGTTATCAAACACTTGTGTGGGTCCCCTTCTCACGCCCTCCTTTATTTTCCAGCAACAACTTTCCCAGAATAGGCTTTTCCACATTCTGACCTATGCCATCTGATGACTAGATTGTCTCCTCCCTGAATTGCTCTATTCAATTCACATCTTCCTCGAGGCTTTTTGTGGACCAAACTAAAGTTTTATGAAGATCACCAGCCACTGACAAATACACCCAATGATTTCCCTGTCCAAAATATCAATCATACATTCAAAGAATTACTGAGCTGGAAGGGACCTCTGGGCAGCACTGCACCTGAACTTCTCTTGATGAGAATCTACAAGGCATTTTGTTAGATGTTTGTCCATCCATCCATCTGTGAAAAATCACTGTGATTGGTTGAGAGGCTGATCCTAAACTGAACATAATGTATTTGGAGACAGATGTCCAACAAATCACAGTCACCCAGAGAGAACCTTCTCGCCCACATGATTTCTCTTCTAATCCCTGATGTTCAAACAGACGTTTCCGGGGAAGAGAGAAATGTGTCCAGATAAAACTCTCAAGCAGATAGTATGGGGCACAACAGATATGACAGAAAGAGAAAAACCACAGCAGAAGAGCAGTCCAGTTATTCCCCTGGGGAAACAACATCAAGAGGATTGAAGGACTATCACGTATTGCCTTGAATATCAAAATACTAAAGTACACAACATAAACAGAATGAACCTGCTGGAATAGGGAGGTGTCCTTGAGGCTCCCATGGCAGGGAGACCCCAGCCTCCCCAATTCCGCATCCATCGCCTCCTCACCTTGAACTGGCATCTCTCCCTCACAAATTTTCTAGCTGCTATTCAACTGTAGTCCCTGCTCTAGGTGTGGGAGACCAACCCTAGGTCTTGGCCATAAATTATCTTAGCACCTAGCAAATTGCCTTTCAAATTATAAAAAGAATTGCATATACCGGAGGCTATCTCTAGGACTTTTGGACAGTTTTGTTTTGTACTTTCTTAACCTGTTTTTGTATTTTTCATACTTACTATATGCATTATTTTAATATTTGAGGGAAAAGGCAAATGATTTAAGATAAAATTTTTGCATCTGTGGTGTGGAAACACTGTCGATGTTGAGAATGAATGAATAATGGAAGATGAATAAACAATGGAGGAAAGCAAGGCAACTGCGCACTTTCACACAGGGGATAAAGGGAAATGTGATATACTGATTTCTGGCAAAGTTTTAGGACAAAAGATTAAACAAAGAATTTGTGAAAAGATTTAAAACAGAGGTCACCTTTCGCACTATTCCTTAGTGCTGTTAATCTAGTATGGGGGAATGGTATGTATATGACATTTTCAAACCCGCCTGGTATTTGACAAACTCTCTCATGATGATTTTTGGACAAGATGGGAAAAGTTACATAGAATTCAAAGGCAGGTTGCTTGCAATCTGGCAGAAAGTCTGTGTCTTACTGGTGCCCAGACTGGTGCCAACCTGGGAAGAGTTCCCTAATGGGGAGCTATAAGGCACTGTTTTTCATCTGGATGAAGGTAGCAGATTCGATGATACAAACCTGAAAAGATGAGCTAAAAACTCTGTGGAGTTTCTGAGATGCTGGAAAGTCAAGCAGAAATTCAGATCAAAATTAACACTTAACAGAGATAAATCTACAATTTAGGTGAAAAAAATTAGCCACACAAGTTCAGGATGGGAGGCAGGGAAGTGGGTTAGATAGGACATGGGCTTTGGAGTCAGACAGTCTGCTGGGTTCAAATCACAGCACTGGGCAAATTACTTATCTTCACTTAGCCTCAGTGTAGGCAGGAGAATTAAGCAAGGTACTGATGGTGCAACGGTACACAGTGCCTGGCTCATGGGCACAGGACATCCTCAATAACTGTTAGCTGCTATTATTATAATTATTAAATGAAGTCGGACAAGAGCTCATTGTATGCAGAACACTGAGGAGTTTCAATGCCCACAATAACCATTAGAACTGACAAAGTGATGAGGCTGCAAAACAAGTGAATTTGAACTTAAGCTGCAGATTCAGGAAAGAAATCATACCATAATATTCTATACTGACCAGAAGCCATCTGGAATATTGTTCAGCTCAGGACACCATGTTTTAAAAGAGACATCAAGAGGCTGGAGGGCATGCAGCCTTCTGTGACATGATAGTGAGAAACAGCTGGAGGAACTAGAATTATTTGGTGAGGAAAAATGAGTCCACATGGGTCATGATAACTCTCCCGAGATACTTGAGGGGTTATTACATAGAAGAGAGAGTCAAATTATTCTGTTGTTCTAGAGGACAAGTTTCTCAAAGTCTTCAGCCAACTTTGTTTAACAAAAGGGAGAACTTTTCAACAGACTGGACTACGGAATATTTGCTTGATTCTCCACCACTGCAAGTGTTCAAGACAGCCCGGGTGAGTGTCACTTAGGGGAACTGGAGATGTTTTCACAATTGCTTCCCTTCTTCCCCGCCCTGCTCCAGTAGCAACAGCCTCTACTGCTCGACCTCACCAGGCTCTCTTTTGTCGCATTAATTACTATTAGGTAAGACGCAGAGTATCCTGATTCCTAACCTTTTCCTCTGGAGCAGAGAAGGCACAGTCTCATGCACAGATGCACATTCTTTCAAAAGTATCCATTGATCAGGAACTGTGCTACTCAACAAGGGGCTACAACAATGAGCAAAATATGTCCCCAGGGAGCACCCAGGCTAGTGAGAAAACAGACCCCTCAGCAGATCCCTGTGAAATGGTGAGGCTAGTGCAGTGACAGAGATTAGCAAGGGGCCCTGGAGCACAAAGTAGGTCAACTCACCCAGCCTGACTGGGTGAAGGAGAGTCAGCAAGGGTTTTCTGGGAGCTGTACAGGAATTGGTTAAGTAAAGCATCAGAGGCAGCAGGGATAATATAAGCAAAGTAAGGAGGTAAGAAACAGCCCAGTGAACAAGCACTTGCATGTTGCTGCACTGTGAAGAGTACGGCATGCGATAGGAGGAAACTGGCTGGAAGCGGCAAGAGCCCAGACAGCCCAATGTGGGTTTCTAAGGACCTGCATGCCACATGCACAGACTTGCATATATGAAGCACTCTTGGTCAGGCTGCAGACTCCCAACTAGCTCCTGGCCTCTAGAGATTATTTGTGCAGTTGTTTGTTTGCCTACCATGTGCTCTGTTCCATGAGCACAGGAACCTTATCTATCTAATTCATTGCTATATCTCTAGTGGCTTGCCCAGTGCCTGATACATAGTAGGTGCCCAATAAATACTATATGTTTTCAATGAAAGAAAGAGTGGGAACAGGAAGGATGCAACCTTCCAGGGTTTTTGTGAGGTCTCCTAAGTTTCTATAAGTAGTGTGCTTAGAGCAGCACCTGGCCCTAGTCAGCACTAAGAAGGAGGAGCTATTGCTATTATCATTCAACTTGCATTTGCTGTTCTCCTGTCTCGTTAGCTATGTAGTCCTATTGCTTAGAGCCTTTGCTTTTGTGGCCCCTGCTCAATACATTTTTGATGAGAAATAGTGTTTGCCCATGATAACAGCCCCCAGAGAAGCACCCAACCTACAGAAAGTTATAGAGATATTCAGCATCATAAACAACAAAATGACATGCGAAGGAAAGCTTTGAGGAACTGATGTCCTCGGTGGGAATCCTAGAACAGGCAGGCCTCCTCGAGAGTGTGCAGGTGCCACACAGGGCTCCATTGCTCGACTGAGGGCCAAAACTTGTACCCCCGAAGCGAACCATGGATAAGAGGCAGGTGGAAAACTGGTGGGAATAAAGTTATCTGTAGACCCCATCAACACTAACGATCACCTGAAAGGAGTTTAATCTGGTGCGGTAAAGCCAGGCGCAGTCCCATGGTCTCCCTAAGGAGGGCAGGAGTGGGGGTATGTGTGCATATTTGGTTGTTCAAGGGCAAAATTTAGGGTTCCTCATACTGCTTTCTCCTGCTTCTCTTGATGTAGTGTCTTCCTGGCCTACGGATGGCCTGGGATTGGCTGATGTTGGTTATAGGGAAACTGACCAGTGGTGTTTGGTTTATACTACTTGTTCTGAAGATTCAGGGGAGTAGGACTTTCTATGAGAATCCAAGGACTTATCCAGAGGTGACAATCTAACCTTTTAGGGTCTGGTGAAAAGGTCATGCATCTCCTATGGACAAGAACTTAACTCGAGAGGAGATTTCTCCTACCATGGGATTAAACTTGGAAAAAATTTAACAGTCTTCTTCTTTTCAAATCCCCAAATGGCAATTCCTTAAAGGCAATCTTGGAGTCTCCCTCTTCCCCAAGTGACTAAGGTCCTAGGCAAAGCTGAAGAAGTGTCTGGATTCTGTGAGAATGGGTAAAGCGGCTGCTGTGGTGCCATCTGTCTAACTAAGTGGAAGTACAGGGCTAAAAAGGCACATGGTATTAAAACATGTGAGGTCCTTGTACCAGGGCTTCTGGTCAGTTTGTGAATCAGGAGAGAAAATGAAGCCTAGGTGTTAAAAGTTCAGGGGAAGCTGAAATGACTTCAGTTGCCAAAATAAACAAAATCGCTTAATTAATGTAACTGAAAAAACCTGTTCAGCACTGGATTTAAAAAAAAATCATGTTGATGCTGCCCCTGTTTGTTTGGCTGATGAGTACTGGACTGAGAGGGTATATTTAGCTTCAGTGAGCTTGCAGGACTGCATCTTGCAGCTCAACAGGAAATATCTGGAGTCACAGCTAAAGATATCTCTGCATGTTCAGAAATTTATGAGCATCGGTAAAAGTGGAGCTATGGTGGGCAGAGGGCTGGAACAGTCTCCTTTTCAAATGAGAGAGGCCGCTGAATTAAACACTTGAATATACCAAGTTCACGACAGGCAGAGTGCACCTGACATACTAAAAATAGCCACAGTGGAAGCGCTTCTGTTGCTAAAATAATCCTGAACTGATATGTTCCTTTTCTAAACCTACCAGAAATGGGTGAAGGAGTAGTGGGTGAGATTCCAAAAAGTGTTAGAAATCATGCCAAAGTGAAGAAAGTAATTTCCTAGCTTTGCCACTTTTCAAAAATAAGGAGCTTCCTTAAGCCGAGTGAACTGGAGTAGCACTGATCAATATATTATTTTTTAATAACATGAGACAGAAACGGTAGCACCAAAAAGACATTGCATACCTGGATGTGCAGTCCTGCTGACAAGCAAACCTTTTCCGTCTTGGTCAGGAACCATCTATTTTTAAACATTCTTTTGCTAGACTCACTTATCGGCAGCCCCACACCCTGCTCACTAATGCCAGGCTGGCAAAGTCCCTACTCGCTCCCATGCACATGCCTGGCAAAGCTGCTTGCTTCACGCATGGACAAGGGTGAGTGTGTGCAATTGTATGTTGCTGGCTGGAGGAGGCCACTACTGTTTCCAGAATGGCCAGAAGATCTAAGAACAACTTTCATTCTGTGACCAAGGAAAGTGCCTCATCTTTCCAAGTCTTGCTTTTTCTTTCTTGTAATGTGGAGCTCATAAAGATCACCCCGATGGCCTCCTAAGGTTGTCGTGGAGATAGAATGAGTTCATGCGTGTGAAAGCACTTTGTGAATCTATAAAGTCTCAAGCCTGGTGGAAGATGTCCTTGCAGGTGTTGTTACTGGGCATTCTACTGGAAAGGTGGGGAAAGAATAGCCACATCTCCATGTGATTAGAAAGTGTAGTGCACACACACACAGAGACTGTGTTCTCTTATGCGGAGGTCGCTGTCGTAAGCAGGTTAAAGCACTGGCTACATCCCATCTGGAGCGGCAGGGGCTACAGGAAACGGCCTGCTTCAGCTCACTTAGTTCATTGCTGTCGTTGCTGGCGATCCTCCCGCTTCAGTGCCTCTGGGCAGTTCACAAAGTCAGGCTGGCCTGGGCTCCTTGAGAAGTCCAGCTTGATGTGAATGGTTACAATGTTATCACTGGTGCCTACCCTGGGACTGTCCCCCCGGCTGTTAGTTCTCCTAGCCGGGAGGAGAGAGATGCCCCCTTCTCTTAGGAGGTCCCACTGACAGCTGCTGTTTTGGCTACCATTTAACTGAGGTGATTATTATTTATTTTCTCTGGTTCTCTTCTCCCTCTCCTCTGCCTTACATGTTACATCTAAATCTGATAAAACATTATTAGTTCACCTTGATGGTAACTGTGATGTACATGGACAAAAACTTGTATGTGTATTATCTAAAGCTAGAAGGTAATACATATTAAAAAATGAAATTACTTGTTGTGTTAGGATAGTAATATTATGCATGTTTTCTTGCCTCTTCTGCACTAATGTTAAATATTCTTTAAAATGAAAAAAGAAAGGAACTGTAATTAGAGTTTTAACATTTTATAAACTGGCATCGGTTACCCTGATTTTGGCTTTACTGGGCTTGAAAGTGCAAAGTTAAAGAAATGCTACATCGGCTAAAGTATTTCAGTATAAATCATATTTTCAGCCTCTAAAATACTTTAAGGATGGCCTCTTTCATTTCAAGGTAGTTTTTGGAGACTGTAGTAAACGGTAAAGGATGTGTAAGGTTTAAAAACTGGAAATCAAACATTGTATACTGTTGAATATACTAATTATCATGCACACAGGTACCCCACAGATATGTACAATCAACTATGTTTCAATAAAAAAATGGAACTATTAAAAAAAATTGGAAATCAAATCATAGCTTTTTTTTTGTTTAGAAAATACTTAGAGGCCTACAATCTTTTCTGTCAATAAAGAATGATTTATTGAACACCTACTATATGCCAAACATTGGGCAAGGTGTTGTGTATTCCCCTTAGTTTACTATTTTTCCTGTTTCTCCTCCCACAAAGTGTTTGTCACTGGTTGTTTTGTAAGGCAGTCAACTCCCTTATATATAATTTTTTATTTTATTTTTAAAACTCTAGTTGCCAAGATGGTGTCAGTGAGGGGTACTTCCAACAACTTGCGGTTCCTCTAATAAATAGCCATAAACCACTACAAAACAGGTATGGCACCTATGGTGGCCGGCCACACCCAGCTGCTTTTTCAGAGCTACAACAATAGAACGGACAACTGCTCAGATCCTCTCCTTTTTCTCCAGACAACTTCAAGTCCACCATTTCCTGTGGCTTGATTTATAAAATCATTCACTCTATTTGACAAAGAGGTAAATGAAGACAAGACGAGGTGAAGGTTTTGGCTTCTGGGCCCTCAGCAGATGAAGGGCAGAACTGAGAAAAAGCCGAGGTTTGCTATTGTCCTAGCTTCCTGCACACTGACTGGCTGTACAGCCACTGCTGTGGGGAGCTAGTAAACGTCATGAAACGTGAGGCTGAGACCAGTTACTCTCTGTATTTTAGTATCTGCACATGAAAAATTGGGGGTAATGATACATGTTCCTCCCTACCTCACAAAAGTACCTTGTTTACACGTAACAAGTGTATACGTCGCCATTATTGCCCACTTCATTATCATACCAATTTGGTCACCTCCATAAATCACTTTATATCCCTTTGCTTCCAAAAGAAACAAAAAGATAACATAACTTTCCAGTGGGTACAGGTGATTAATTTTACCTAGAAACTCCACACTGGGCCAGGCCATCCATTCGTCCATTCATCCATCATCCATTCAGCTCAGCACTGAATCTCTTTTGGTGGCAACAAGGGACATGTTAGGAAAGCACAGTTATCTATGTTGATGTCAACCTCAAATGTGAAGGCCACACACCAAACTACTGGGTTTTCTCTAACATCTCACCATAGATCTATCATCCATGAAATTGGTTTAAGCCATTTTAACAGCTATTTATACTTCTGTTCTCACCATATCTTAAGTTAATGAAATTCCATAAACTTATGAAACTAGCCATGTAAATGAGTGATGCTTTTCTTCTTGAATTTGACTATTTCAAACTATGGGATAGTTCTCCTGTTTCTGTTTTACTACACCAGGATTTAGTGAACATGTCCATGTTTGCACATGTTTAGTGAACATGTCCATGATTTTAAAGAATCCAGTTACAGCTCCTCTCGGTTTCTATGTATTCAGACAGAAGGATCCAAACTTTTAAATTTATTCTCACATAGTATTTCTTAAACCAAAAGTTATTAACTTTGGTCCTAGGATACGAGTTAGCCATGGATGCGCATGAAAATGTGTGCAAAATTGTGTGTGTATGTGCATGCACATTTCTCTGGAGTACGGGGTTAGAGAGATTCTCAAAGGAATCTATGACTCTCAAAAGGTTAAGAACCAGGACGCTTGATTACTTGGTTCCTCCTTGAACCTTCGTTAGTCCTGGTGAGTTATTTCTTGAGATGTAGTCGCCAGAACGACATATAATATTCTAGATGAGGGTATGTCAAAATTCTGAACAAGATTATTTTGTTTTCCCTGTAATCCTTCACCAGTGATGTCTGCTGCTTTGGTGGATTTTTTGGTTGTAGCAGGTGCCACTGCATCCAGGAATTCAGGGAATGATGTATAATGAGTCTCATCTCCATTTTCTGAGTGGAATCAGATACCTTGGAATATCATTATACCATTGGTAAAACCTAATTTGGATTATTTTCCCAAGTGCACTGCCTCATATTTCTCCACACTCAGTTTCATCTGTCTCCATCTCAGCTGCAGTCCTATCTGATCTTCTGGAATTTATAGAATGTGGATTTGACTTTTTCATTGTGACAGTTTTCCCCACAAACCTGCATACACTTCTGTATATTCCCATTTCTAAACAATTTATAAATAATTAACCAAGTCCATATGGCAGGAACAACTAACTGCCTCCGATATCGTGTTCCCCTTTCCATAGCAGAGAGTTGTGCCTGGGAAGGGGCTACCTGGCAGAGTCCGCAGTTCCCAGAACCTCTTGTGTCTAGATAGGGCCAAATAACTAATTCTTTCCAGTAGGATGTAAGCAGTAGCAAAAGGTGTCCCTTCCTCAGAGTCGGTTAAAACCAGGGGTGAGGGGATATCTTCTCCATCATCTCTTTCCCTCCATTTGATAATGGGATATAGAGGGTTCTAGGAACTTGCTGATGATGGAAGCCCAAGAGTTCCTGCATAACCATGTGAAGAAAAGCTGTGCGATGGCCAGGAACACCACACCAGACTGTTAAGTGAGTGGGAAATAAACATCCGTTGTTCCACTGCAGTGCAGTGTTTTATTTAAGATAGCAGATAGCATTCATATGGGCCACCATGTGGACTATTTCTATCCACAGAAAGTTCTATTTCTCTCCACTCTTTATTCAGATTTGTATATGCCATTTCCCCATCCACAAGAAAAAGTTCCCCTTGTAAAATCTTGTTCTCTACAGTATTTTAACAGATTTTATAAAGGACTTTGTCAAAGATATTTTTGATAGTCTTATGCCACAGGTTTAAGTTATTTGCCTAAATACAAGGTTCTAGTAAAAGATAACATATCTGGAAAGTACTTTTGATTCTTAGAAACAAGCTGCTTTATAATTCCATGTGTCAGTATTTATTATTGCTCAGATTAATCTGGCCTCAGCAATATAACAGCATGGGCTTTGCCAACCAAGTATAAACACCTATTTGGGTTTATGGTTGTAAGTACCTCCTTATATATCAACAGCAGTGTAGATAAGTAGACACCAGATCCCTAAACTGTTCTACCAGTGTTTAGGAAAAAAAAGCAACATCAATGTGGATTCCCAGTGCTCCTTTTAGTACCATGACAATGTAGAGAAGGTGGCTTGGTGGGACAAAGCAGAAACCACTTCTGCTATGGCGTGACATGCTTCTGCTGGTGTATGGGGTCTAGGTAGACAGAAGTCAAGGCCTGAGAGCTATCAAAGCTCTCTTGGACCAACAACAATACCGTTCATTCACTCTTCAACAACCTACTTCCCCTCAGGGGAACAATATACCTCCCAGGTAGCACTATTTAGGATGAGCTTGTGTATATTCACTTGGCCTCTGTCAGCACTGACATAAGGCATATATGACTCTACAGGAATGGGGAAACGGCAGCCCTGGGGTTGGCTGAGCCCCAGTCCTGGCTGTAGCTGCTTTGGTAAGAACATGGTGTTTAGGAAGAATAGTTCCAGTCTCTTTCCAAAGCTTACCTCCTGGTGAATTCACTACAGGAATTACAAGTCTCAGCAGAGGCGGAAGCCCTACATTAGCAAAGGCTTGGAGAACCCTGCAGATGGGTAGAGAACCCTGCAGATGGGTAAAGAACCCTTGGGCTTCCAGGACTTAGCCAAGAACTGGGAGCAGGCAGGCAGGGCTCCAGAGCTGCATGGTGTGTGGCCTTCTACCACAAGAGGACAGAGGCCTTCCTCACTCCTGGAGGGGTTCTGGGGTCCCTGAGTTCAGATGCAGTGGCAGATAAGGCAAAACACACTCTCCTGATGTACCTCAGGGATATGGGACAGAAAACATGCTGCTTTGATGAATTGTGCTCTCTTGTCCATTTTGGTGTATAATCCAAGGGAGAAGGTCATCGGCATGACAGTGACACTCTCCACTTTACTATGAGGAGTCTTCTCTTTTGAGTGATGTACCTTATCGGAGACTGCAAGACTTAATAGCGTAATCACCAGGAAAATCTACACGTACATATGACATTTATCAACCAGCAATAAGGTAGGGTGATTCTGAAGACCTTCCACATGAAGTCTCCTTTTCTGTTAGGAGGATTCAGAGACATTCTGAAAAATATTTCCATTATTTTTATATATGAATAAAGTCAATGCAGTTGGCCCTCCATATATGTGGGTTCTGCAACTGTGGATTCAACCAACAATGGATCAAAAAGATTTGGAAAAAAATTGTATCTATACTACATGTACAGGCTTTTTTGTCATTATTCCCTAAACAGTACAGCATAACAACTATTTATATAGAATTTATATTATATTAGTTAATATAATATAATTAGAGATTATCTGAAGTTCATGAGAGGATAAGCATAGGTTATATGCAAATACTACACCATTTTACATCAGGGACTTAAGCATCTGTGAATATCGGTGTCTGTGGGAGGTCCTGGAACCAATCCCCCATGGACACAAAGGGATGACTGTAATGGTATTAGAAAAATCTTTGGACACTTCTTGCTTAAATGGGTTTAGGGTGGAAGCTCTTAAGAGTCCAAGAGTTATTTCTACAGATAGGGCAAGGATGGGTGAAGGAAAAAAGAAATTTCCACTTTAGTTCTTCTTCACTTACACTTTCTCTTTTGGAAGGACTATTCTGTTTGTGTCCCTGGTGACAAGCTCCTTCCAGGCTCCTAAGGGAGAAGGTAAAGGGAGGAGGAACAGAGATTGGTAGTGATTGGGCTGAAGCAGGCAGAATGGGATACTGACGTCAGAGAGAGGGCGAGGGAGTCACTCATTTGGAAAGTTGCTCTTTGTTCCTAAAAATAAGTCTGATCCTGCTTTTTTCGCATCTTCCTTGGAATGAAGCCAGACAACTTCTGGCTCTTTTTAGAATTAGCTCAATAGCCCTCCACCGAAAGGTGAACCTTAAAGACCCTCCCAATCTTCTGGCCCCTGATAAAATGTGACACAACATGAGAAAAAGAGAAAGTTTCTCTTGACAGGGTATAGTTGGTGTGTACACTTGTAAAGCCAAATACGCCCAGCAGAAGGGGTGAGTGAACAGGACTAGGGAGGGGAGGGGAATACTGAGGATGGGAAGAGAACACCGGGTTGGAAAGGTTGTCTGGGGGTTGTAAAAGGATTAACAACTGAATGTGGTGTATGCTTTAGGAAGTCCTCTAGGAGGACTGGGTGTGGTGAGGATGTTTCGTACAAAGACTTTGCTTGAAGGATCCACACCATTCCACCCTTCTGGAGAGTTCTCTATAGCACATTGAATCTTTTCTAACTTTTCTCCATTCATGAAGTTTTCACCCAAAGTTACAACTACAGTTTATGAAATGGCAGTGATGTATTATGTTGTATATCTAATAAACAGAGGCGTCGAAGCCCTTCTCCTTTGAAGAAACTATATCTGGGGGAGGATTTGGGGCAGCCATTGCATAGATTACATGCTGTTATGGGCCCAAGAAATGAACTGGTTTCTCAGAGGCCTTCTAAAATTGAGCCTTGTGCTATGGGCTGATGGTTCTGTAATATAAGGAACTTTCACAACACAAAGGGACCCCTTTTGCAATGTTCTTCCTAGCTATCCCAGTGACTAATCACTTTAAATGACTAAATGCATAAATAAAGCATCAGGTAATGAAGAAGTTCTTCTCTTCCCTGGAAGAGGAAAAAGACTCTGTGGGCATTAGCACTAATGCTCCAATCCATTTCTCCCATTAGCAAACACTGGGAAGAGTCACTAAAACCTAAATCATTATTTTCTACATAAGTAGCTGGATATAAAATAAGGGGCAAAAATTTACTAGTTAATCTATACACTACATCTCTAGAATTTAACTGTTGGAAATAATTTTCTGGTTGAGAAAATAGAAGATGTAAAAGATTTCTCAGGGAACCTTAGTTATTAAATCGCAAACTTCCCAGCCTAGGCCAGACTTACTTAATTAGGTGATCCAGAGAGACCACTTGTACCAGACCCAGCTGTAGGGGCTCTGAAGATGCAGATTCCAGGGGCCCTTCCCAGACCTGGATTGCTGGGGTGGGCCTGAGTATCTTCATTTGGAACAAGCTCACCAGGTGATTCCTATACACTCCGTAGTTTAGGAATCATTACTGTGTCTTCAAAGATCCTCCCTCCTTTTTAAGCAAAAATACCAACCAAACAAACAAACAAAAAAAGAGGATATTATACTTCTTCAGGTGTAGTTCTTGCTCACCTAGTTCACAGACATTTTGAAGAAGTTATGTTAACCCTAATGGCCCTCCATTAACTTTTACATGTATCATAGCAAGACCTAAAACGATGAGCTGTCAAAAAATGGAGGGGGTTACTGAATTTTCCATCACTGGAGGTGTTCAAGCAGAGGCTGGAAAAACACTAATCAGGAATACTGTGGAAAGGATTCAAATATCAGAAGAGGGTCCCAACCCTGAAATAATGTATCACATTTCCTCTAGCTCTTCTGATAATATTATAACAAAATCAGCTTTAATAGTTCAAGTGCTACATTTTAAAAAGTCTAAGCATATACTCAGAAATTTTATTGGTAGGTTTGAAAAGAAGCAAGAAAACCAGTCTATAAAACTGAAGTCCAGAAGCTGAGGATAGAACTATAAATGGACTTGGGGATTCTTAGCCTTGATTCTAGCTCTGAAACTTACTGCTGACCATGTGCACATGACGACCAACAGAAAAAGGGAAAAAGAATCTGACATCTTCACACTGGACTCCATAATCCCCAGCATCTGATATGTGATGGCACTGAAATGACTGCTGAGCCTTTTCACTCTTCAGTATGGCGTTGATCAGATCATAGACCTTAAATCTCTCCGAGGGCTTCAGGTTCAACAGCCAAAGAAAGACATCATTAAACGTCCAGGGAAGCACAATTCTCAAGTCAATGCCTGGCTGTGCTGGTTGGTGCACCTGTTTTCCATTGCCCTTGAGTTTCCTCTTCTCTGGTCAAGAGCGTGCATGAGCATGGATCATTGCTCCTACAGAAAAATAATTCTAAACATAGATGGTGGTGAGGATGGGGTTGCAGTTAGCATGTTACCGAAAGGATGAGTGTTACTGGGGACAGAAGATGAGCCCATGCAAAAACAAAATAAAAAGGAGATCCTGAAGTTCCTCAACTAATTAAACTCATAATTCAGATAAACAGGGAAGTGAATTTGTGGAGCCTAAATTATCTGGTAAACCATTTACATGTATCGTATTGATAAATGGTCACCAAATTACCCACACTTCAATTCATGTTGCGTGGACTATACATAAGTACCTTGACAGCTTTGGACCTCAGACTTGAAAAAAGCACTTTGAGGAGATAACTGAGAAAGAAATGTTCAATTCAGTGAGAAATTACAAACAACAGGACCACTGTGAAGTCACACTTATGGATTGTTTCTAATTGGGCACTTTACTTCTGAAACAAGTTTTCAAGTTTTGGAATCTAAAACAAATGGTTAGGATTTGAAGCAAGCCACACCTAGCCATCCTTTGCAGCAAGTTATATGAGCTTCATTTTTACAAAGAAGGACATGGTCTCAGACAAGTGCCTGAGTCACGGAACAGCGGAGTGCCAGGACTTGGCATAGCCCTGGGTGGGAATGCCAGTCTTCAGAGTGGAGCTTTGGTTTGCTGCTCCTCTAATTTTTGAAGCAGAAATAATGGCCAGAATGTTCCTCACCTCTACTCTGATCTGCACAAATCCTCCCAATGACTACCACCCCTGGTAATCGCTTATTTAATTGGGCAATTACTTGTTACTGCCTGTCTCCTCCACCAGTCTGTAAGCAACATGAGAGCAGGGCCTACATCTGTTTCGTTCACTGTTTTATCTCAAGTGCCTAGCACTGTGGTTGACACACAGTAGGAATTCAATCCATAGTTGTCAAAGGACAAAGGAACAGATGAATGAATGAGTGAAGAGACAGAAATAGACTCCAGAAGCAATTAGGGCTTAATCCTGTAGCCACTTCTAAGAGTGACAGCATTTGAGGGGACCTCTGTATTTTTGCTTCAAAGATCGCTAAGTATAATTTTGTGAAGTATGAAAAGGATTTAAATTGTGTCATTCCATTAATGATCAAGACAGGAAGAGTCTTAAGAAGGGAAAAAAAGTGAGGGAGGGGAGGACAGCAAAAGGAAACTCATGTTTAAGAACTAATTAAAGATTTATGATAGTAATTTTAAAAATCTTAGACATGAATTATTCTAATACACGATAACTGAATTCATTACAAA
The DNA here is from genome assembly GCF_027409185.1 of Cynocephalus volans. NCBI lineage: Eukaryota > Metazoa > Chordata > Mammalia > Dermoptera > Cynocephalidae > Cynocephalus > Cynocephalus volans. The sequence goes on from NC_084468.1 coordinate 123,408,905, forward strand.
TGGTGGTTGTGGGATGGCTTGAACTGCTATATGATATTTTATTGAATCTCCACACTGCCAAATTGGTGGAAATTAAGCTGTTTGTAACTTACTTTGGAGGAAAGAGAAATAAGTATGTGTGTAAACGTTAATCAGACTGATGACCTGTCTTTTGGTGCAATTTGATAGCTACACCTGGGATATGAGCCAAATTCTCTTCTGGAGAAGACTTACTTTTAGAATACTAGCAATCCCCAAACCCGTAATGGTGAATTACACGGGTCTGAGAATAAGAGGAAAAGTCACCATGACCAGAATGAAAGGATAATGCAAGGATGCTTGGGCGTCTCATGGCTGCATGGTACACGATTCTCTGGGTTTTATACTGCTCCTTCCTCAGCCCTCAGAACTCTTAATCCTATTTTCATTGCCCTAGGTAAACTGGGAAATATTTTCTCCTCCTAGACTGCAGTTACTCACACAATAAACAGGTAATAAACATTTTACTGCCCTAAGCAACCTCCTACTAGGCAGGCAGTCAGAAGAGAAAAGGCTGTGCATAGAGCAACCCCCTACAGGATAAACTGTGGGGGACAAAGGATGTGAGTAACCCTTTAATAGAGCGCACCCTCTGTGGGTTCCAGGAGAGTGACTGGGAGCTGCTGGGAGGCATTAGCTGGCCCTCGCAGTCTAGATTCCTCTCTGCTTGAGGCTAGTAGGAAGATTTGATTTCACCAAAAGGTAATTTAGTTGCCATTTCAAAGCTCTGTCTTGCTAAATTAAGGATGAGGAATGAAACTGGAGTTTACAATCTCCCAGGTTAAACCTTCTGTGAGCCCAGAAAGCAAAAGAAGGGGCAGTTAGCAGGCGGGTGAAGTGGTTCTGGGGACAGAACGATCCTGTTTGATTTGTTTGATTTCAGGTTTGCATTTTATTTTCCACACATCCGTGTTGCATTGTTATTGTTTATATCTTCCCTGTATATCAAATCAAATAGTTATCATCTGTTGACTATGGGAAAGGCATGGTGGACGTCCTTTGACATCCTACACTCAGGGTTCCCTCCAAAGCCTATTCCCTTCAGCTTAGTCTAAAGCATTTTATGGTTCCAGCTTCTTAGGGAATATTTCTAAGGTATAACTTGCAACTGTTAGAAGACTGCATCTTCCCCCAACTCAGGGAAATAGGGCAGAGCCAAATAATAATATAACAAGCTCAGCTTCTGCCACTGCCATCTAACTTATTTATGGGAAATAAAAATTTTACTTACATAAATATTTTCCCCCAAATAGCATGCCAAATCTGACTGTGTGAAACCAAGGCAAATAATAAATGCATCTGCATAGACAATTTTCCAATTCACGTAGGTTGAAAAAATGATTATTTTGTAAATCGACAGTTCTTTGATGTCAACTGCAGTTAATTTATGGTATTTTGCTCTAATTTTATTTTGAAATATGAATTTTTGTTGTATTTTGTTGTATTTTGCAGAAGTGTTGTGGTTGCCTAGCAAGAATGTAACACACTGCCATATCTAAAGAGATATGTTTGAGATCTGATTGGGTGTGAAGTAGCTACTGTCTTCACACAGGGCCCAAGAAAACACCCCCCATTCTTGTGATTTTGTTTCTCTCCTAAACCTTTCTTTTCTTTCTTGGGAGGGTTAAAGCAGTGACTCTGCAGGTTAGTGATAACTGATTAGAAAGCACTTTTAAGACACACACCGACAGATAAGTGAAAAATAATAAAGCTACTGGCAGCTGTAGGAAGAAGTGCAGGGCTGCAGCGGGGTTGCTGGCAGTTTTGGCAGAGGTCCTCAAGTAGATTGAGTCTTTCCCTGAGCTGTCTTTGGATGACTCCAACAAACACAGGACGGAAATACACTTACAGCAGATACTTGGAAAGTGGAGCATTTAAACCCCAACACAAAAGGCACAAACACTGGATGGCAAAGCATGGGCATAGAATGAAGCAAAGGGACAGAGATCACAGGTGGACCGAGGATCAGCCAGGCAGGGCTTTCGTAGAAAAAAGGACACAATTCTGGGAAGGCTTAAAAAGAGAGTGACATAAAAAGGGCAGGAAACAATCTTTTTGTTTACCAGCATTAGACCGTTGTCAGGCTTTTGTCCTACTTTGGCTGTAGCAATTACAAAATGGCATGGAGAAAACCAGTGAGGACCCAGAGGCAACAATAGTCATAATTAAAGGGATAAAATAAAGGTTCTCCAAAGTAAGATGAAAAGAATAGAGTTGTTTACCCTGGAGAAAAAATGGTTAAAGGGTGACAGTGACTGTATTCAAATACAGAAAGGGTTCTGGAGAGGCATTCATCAGCTCCTCTCCATGTGCACAGGGGACTGACAAAAAGCAACAGGTTTAAATAAAAAGTTGGAGAGCATCTAGTTGGAGAGAAGGAAGAATTTATGGAAAGGCAGGGTAATCAAAACCAAAGACAGATTAATATGGATCTTGAACTTAACATGTCCAAAATATAGTTTCTGGTTCTTTTCTCCCCACTTTTGAACGATACCAACATCTATCCTGATGGCAACATAAAAATCCTATGAATCATTCACATTTCCTTCCTCTCCCAACCAACCCCCAATCCAGTCCTTCAGCAGATCTTATCAGAACATAGTATGAATTTGACTAGTTTTCTATCTCCACTACCTCTGCCCAGTCCAAGGCATCATCGTCACTTGCTTGGACCCAAGCCAGTAGGATCCTTGTATCCTCCTTCAATCCGTTTGCCATATGGCTGCTTTTCAGAGCATAAATTAGACCATGTTACTCCCCTGCTTAACACCATCCAAAGGCTTCCCATCACACTTAGAATAAAACTCACACTTAAGTATTATTTATTTATCTATTTTGTTGGCTGGCCAGTACAGGGATCTGAACCCTTGACCGTGGTGTTACCAATGCTGTGCTCTAACCAATGCAGCTAACCAGCCAGCCTCCCAAACTCACGCTTTTTAAATAAGTAGGACAAAAGCCTCTCTAGCTGTTAGGTAATACACAAAACTTAAGTGTTAGCTATAGTCACTCTACTGTGCAATAAACACCAGAATTTATTCCTCCTACCTAATTGTAATTCTGTACCTGTTGGTCAACCTCTCCGTTTTCCCTCTTCTCTGTCCCCTCCTCAGTCTCTGGTAACCCCTATTCTATTCTCTGTCTCTATAAAATCAGGGTTTTTTTTTTTTAGATTCCACATATAAGTGAGATCATGTGGTATTTGTCTTTCTGTGCCTGCTTACTTCACGTAACATAATGACCTTCAAGTCCATCCATGCTGCCACAAATGACAGGATTTCATTCTTTTTTATGGCTGAATAGTACTCCATTGTGTATATATACCATATTTTTAATCTATTCATCTGTTGTTGGACACTTAGGTTGATTCCATATTTTGGCTATTGTAAGTTGTGCTGCAGTAATCATGGGAGTGCAGATATCTCTTTGACATGCTGCCTTCAGCTCCTTTGGATATATACCCAGGTAGCAGGATTGCTGGATCATGTGGTAGTTCTATTTTTAATTTTTTGAGGAACCTCCATACTGTTGTCCATAATGGCTGTACGAGTTTACAGTCCAAGCAACACTGTGCAAGTGTTCCCTTTTCTCCACATCCTCACCAACACTTGTTTTGTCTTTTTGATAATAGCCATTCTAACTGGAGTTGGGTGGTATCTCATTGTTTTGATATGCATTACTCTGATGACTAGTGATGTTGAGCATTTTTTCATATGCCTGCTGGTCATTTGTATGTCTTCTTTTGAGAAATGTCTATTAAGATAATTTGCCCATTTCTCAATTGAGTTATTTGGTTTTTTGCTGTTGAGTTAATTTCCTTATATATTCTTCTTTATTTTTTTGGCGGCTGGCCAGTAAGGGGATCTGAATCCTTGACTTTGGTGTTAGAACATCACGCTGAAACCAACTGAGCTAACCGGCCAGCCTCCTTATATATTCTTTTTTTTTTTTTTTTTAAAAGATGACCGGTAAGGGGATCTTAAACCTTGACTTGGTGTTGTGAGCACCACGCTCAGCCAGTGAGCGAACCGGCCATCCGTATATGGGATCCGAACCCGGAGCCTTGGTGTTCTCAGCACCACACTCTCCCGAGTGAGCCACGGGCCGGCCCTCCTTATATATTCTTGATATTAACCCCTTGTCAGATGTATTCTTTGCAAACATTTTCTCTCATTCTGTATGTTGTCTCTTCACTCTGTTAACAGTTTCCTTTGATGTGCAAAAGTTTTTTAGTTTGATGTAATCCCACTTGTCTAGTTTTTGCTTTTATTGCTTGTGCTTTTGAAGTCATATTTAAAAAATCCTTGCCCAGCCCCACATTGTGGATTGTTTCCCCCTGTGTTTTCTCCTAATAGTTTCATAAAACCCCACACTTTTGACTACAGCCTTCAAGGCCCTGTGTCATCTGCCTTCTGCTGAATCCTCACCCATTTCTCTTTCTCCACTACTCACTTGAGCCACATAGATTTTCTTGCTGTTCCTGAATAAGCCAGCTTTGTTCCATCTCTGTGCTAGCTGGTCCCTAAGCCTGGGACACTTTTGCCCTAGCTCTTTACTTTGCTGGCTCCTTTTGTCATTCTGATTTCAGCTATTGTCACCTCTGCAGGCCTTCTCTGGCCACCAGAATTGTACACTTTGAGAGTGGGAATCTTATCTTGTTCACAATGGTGTCCTCAAGCCTTGAACAGGCACTTGGGGTGATGCTGCAAATATTAGTTGAGTGAAAGAATAAATTGACAATGAAAGCATTTTGTTACTTGCTATCCCAAGACAGCTGGAGATCAGAAAAAGAAACTGTTGTGGATAGTTCATATGGCCATGGACTAGATGATCTTTTGGGCTTAGACAGACATTCATGGGGCTGTGTACCTTTGAAGTGGGAGCCTTGCCTCTTCCACTGAGGTCCCAGAGAAGACTTAAACCCAGTGGGGCATTGTCCTTACCAGAATCAGAGTTTTAGGGGAGTTTCCCTGAGTAAGAGAAAAAGCACAGGGGGCTGACCTTAGGTCTCGGAGGGCAGCCATAGTGGAAGGAGGAAAGGATGGGGATTTAAGATCTGCTAGCTCCCTTGAAAACCACTGAATTAGATCACATGTCAGCATGAACTGAGCTTTTCTATTTTCCTTCTTCTTCATAAAGAATCATAAGAGGCTGGGTTGTTCCCTTTCTCTTCCTGAAAGCTAATCCCTAGCTCTACTTCCAGAACATTTATAAGGCCCTTGTGGTTCCATGTTCCCAGAGAATACACTGTGAGCCATCCTAAATCTGCCTTTACATAGCCTACTTTGATTCAGAATTGGACTAAAGACAGATGGGAAGGACCACTGGAAGACATGACTGCGAGGCTTACCATTACCCCAGCCAGTTAGCCAAGGTCTTTCAAGCAAGGTCAATGTCTTCTATTTTATTTTGGCCCTTAATTTCCCCAAAGAGCAGAGGGACAGTCTTTGGGGGACTATATAAATGTTAATGATTGACTGACTCACAGACTTCACAGAACGCATCACTTTAGTAGGTTTTTAGTCAGGTTTGTTACCCTTCAGTTCAAAATCCCAAAGTGGCTAATAGAAACTGAAGATAACTGAAATAAATTTAGAAAATTAATTTTAAAAATAATTTATGACCCCTCCATCCATAAAAACCTAGTGGTCATAATTTTAATTGTATTTTTAAGGCTTATAGTCCTGAGTTTTACATTTAAGATTGTTTCTAAAATGTTTGAGAAAGGCCAGTAAAATCTCCTCAAATTTAGAAATGCAAGTTAACATCTACTACCCATTTCAAGAAGTATTTCTTAGATTATGTTTGTATCCTGGGATTTGCTAGAGATACATGTGACCATTGGATATGATGACAAACTGGAATGTGGACTGGATTCTTTATAAATCAATAATTGGAGGGGGGTAAAGGACTGTCACTTTGGTGATTTCATTTTCAGCCACAGCTGGCCAGATTGCTTATTGGAAAATAAAAGTCATAGCAAATTGAGCTTGACAATAACCAGGCTTGACTATGTAGGCCCCTTCTCCACTATCTGTGATTAGAATGAGTGTGGAGGGAGGCCAGGAGGGAAAGACTTTTCCCCTACTCTGTCACAGATCAGTCTTAGTTATTTTGTAGGGCACAGGCCATATGCTGCTTGTGTAAGTGCTGTTTTGTATTAGCTCGTGCACTCTGCTCTGTTCTGTGCCTTGAGGCCAGCCAAGGAACTGCTGTTTCTGACTTCCAGCTCCTTAAGAAGGGTGTGAAATTGAGAGCCATGCTGTCCAAGGCAGTAACCACTACTTAAGTTTAAATTTAATAAAATTAAAATTCAATTCCTCAGATGCACTAGCCACTTTTCAAGTGCTCACAGCCACATGTGGTGAGTAGCCACTGTACTAGACTGTGCAGGTACAGAACATCTCCTCCATTCCAGAAAGTTCTATGAGACATCCCTGATTCAGAAACCCCAACTGATGCCAAGAGGCCCTAGACTTCTTTGTTCACAGATTCTGACGTCATGGCTACCTTTGTGGTGAAGAAGAGAATTGGGTCTGTTAGAAATTGAGAATTTTCTGGGTGCCGTGCATCTATCTACAAAGCAGGTGCCACAAATACTGTGACTCAGAATACAGTTCAAGCAACCTCATGCCAAGGATAGCTCTGAACTGACCTCAGATTTTCAACAGAAGCATAAAGTGTGCATGTGCTTATTCTGCCAATTGGCAAGACACGAGGAATGCTTTACCCTGTATTTGCTCACTTTTCTTTGCTACTCACAAGTGATCCTTGACAAAACCCCTTCTTCTTTTTTTTTTTTTTGGTCTACATGTGGCTATGTATCTGTCACCCATTTCTGATGACAAAGAATTACAAAGGCTCTGATAATTCCCTTTTGCTCACAGGATAGTCATCAACATCATCAATTTATCCTGGTTAGGATGTTCAGCAATGCCCTCCCTGCCAGGGCACTATAACTGGTTTCACTAGCTCCTTATCCAAAATGCATTACTGTCTGGACATTGCTTGCATTGAATATTATGAATTATTAAATTCTTAATTTATTTACCACCCTCAAAGGTGGTATACCATCACTGAACAATAAAGTTGCAGAGGAAAATCCAGAAACAGTCTGCAACATGAAGCAATATAACCCACCCTTTTCTACTTGAATCAGAATTTATGCCACACAACTCAGTTGCTGTTCTTCTGGGACATGAACAATGAAAGGGAAAGTCTTTTATCCCTACAAATAGATATAAAACTGGGGAGTTCTATGGTTTGAAAAGTAGGGGTGTACTGTTTAAATTTGGTAAACTTCACTATATTTAAGTTTGGTAAACCTCAAAATCCCAATTCTACCACTAGATTGAATTTATGGTAGGAGCTTTCTTCTAATGATCTCAGAACATTTTCATACATAAAATCTGCGTTGCACACCCTTTATGGTTATTTTCTCTACTAGCCTCATTCGTTGTCCTGCATTAGGCAGGAATAGTTATTATCCTAACTTCAGAGGTGGGCAAACATAGGACAAAGCAGTAAAAGACTTGGGCTTTGCATGGGGCAGTGAAGTGTGGTTTTACTTTCGGGACACAACACAAACCAAGCTTATTTCATAGCTCAAATGTGGGCCCTGGTTTCAGCACCAGCTATTCCATTCATGGGGATGCTGCCTCTTCCTCCAAACTTGAGAAAATGTCTAGCACCCAAAGGTCAAGGTGACGGATCAAAATGAATAGCATAAAATGTTAAAGATAACAAAATCCCCTCACAACATTTCCCCCATGTGCAACCATCCATTTAGTTCCTTTGATTAGATAATAATATGATTATCATTTGGTCCAACAGAAGCTGAATTGGACTGGATGGAGGGAGTGTTGGGTATCATGGAGAACTGTACCATGGAACATGAGCATTGAGATAACTTGTCGGGGAGTGTAAGAGAGCGCAAAATGATCAGACCTGAGAATCAAGGCTAGATCTATGTCCAACCCATAAATCATGATTAGTCAAGTCAGTTTTTAAGAAATCAGCCAAAATAATTTAAATAATTTTACTGACTTTTTGACCAACCTAGCATAGTGAAACTTATAGTTCATGTGAACAGAGACAAAAGTATTAGATTACATGTGTACATGTAGAAAAGACTTCCTTGGAGAGCTCTCCCCACTTTAACAGGGCTCTTAGCAAGAGTAATACACAGTGTGAAATGGAGGTGAGCCTTCATGGTGCATCTTTGGTTGGCCTATTAATGACCGGTAAAATTGAGCCAAGGAGCAGCTACAGGTTGAGCTCTTTTACTGTGGAGTTGCTGGCTGGAGCCATGGTGTCTGTGCCTGGAACCTGCAGTGTTTGTTTGTGAGGCTTCTCTTTAAACAGGAGGCCTCTGCCATTGAGCCCACAGCTTTGGGCTGCTGAAATGTGTTTGGGGCTCAACTTGGGAACTACCCCTCATCTAAAAGCATTTATCCCCTTTGTCTTTTGGATAGGGTCTTGAAACACTCAAAGTAGGGCCTTGCAATTTTATTTGCTGCTCTTTGCTATGCTCCAAATTTGGCTTTAGGCTGACTATTTTCAGTGTTTGGGAGCCTCATGAAGGGAGCAATGCATAAAATCTCCAGCTAAAATGAATCCTTCCCCAGGGCTTGGCATTTAGCTGCAGCTCCAGCAGGCATTTTGAATTACAAAAAAAAAAAAAAAAAAAAAAAGCACACGCAGCCTCTCTAAGTACAGGGGTCTTAAAGAAAACATGGTCCTAAAAGCCCTTTTGTGCTCTGTCTAGCTATGACACAGGACAATGAAAATGGATACATGTCACCCATTGTTCCCATGTAAATGCTACCTCGAGGACACAGTCTTCACCAAGCAGCTGGATGATTTCTCTGCTCTAACCTCATTTCTCCAGTGTTCCTATGTTCCTGTGATGTCCTGCCCCTGGAGTCAGGTCCTAATTGCTGTCAAATGTTCAGAGACAAAAGTGGCGTCTACACATCATTCATGCCAAGGCTGTTACTGGCTGTGAACTGCAGTGACAATGGCGGTGACGGCGACTACAGAGGCTGCAATATAAACCTCATGGCAGGTAGTACCTGCCAGAGTCGGGCTGCTCAGAACCTGCTTTTCTGCTTCCAAGTGTCAAGCTGAACATTTTCCTTTGTTATTGCATCCAGCTCCTGGACTCCGACATGCCGAAAGCCCTGTCTTTCTGTTGGGATCAGTATCCAGTTCCTTAAATGCTCCTCTCTAGTTCAGACTGTCTCTTGGCATCAGTCTAGCCGTGCACATCTGGGTAGGGCCAAGAGAGGGCCCATGTGTCTCATCCCAGATTTGGGAGGGAGCTGATAAACTTGTGGGCCCCTTGGAAGCCCCGCTGCCACCAAGCAGACAGGTAATCCTAACAGCCAGGACCCTGCCAGTCAGGGATCGGCTGTCTGATTGGATGCACACTCATCTTCAAATTATGTTGTGTGACAGCCTGGGCTGCTGAACACCATTTTAACATGCAGATTGACTCCTTGGAGGCTCTTCATTATGCATTTAGCGGTCTGTTTTCAGACTAACCAGCATGTCAGAGAGGCCCGCTATCCTTTTTCCACCTGGGTGGAGGAAATAGCTCACTGACTGTGGGGGAGCTACACATATTAAAATGCGTATGTTTACTTTCCTGAGCATCCACCCACAGCAGCCTTCCCTGGTGCAAGAAAAGAAGACGAAAAGAAGAAAACACGCTTGTTTCTGAAATGCAAGGGAAATAGCTATGCAAAACAAGTGAGCCTTTGTTGAAGACAGAAGTCACCAAGGCCAGGCCAGCCTGATGCCGCCCGGCTGCCCGCAAGCCGGCCTGGGTGCGTCCACACAAGTGTTCTTCTTATCGACACACAGACTCTCTCTCTCTCACACACACAGAGCCTGAAGTATTTTAAGCAGAATATTTCCAATTTCCTGTTCCTAAAACTGCCTAGCATCTCTAGCAGCATTCCGAGCAATCTTGACGCATCCCAGGATGAGCCACCTGGGAGTGAGCAAGCAGGGTCTGTTTGGTGGCACCCACATCGGGGCTCTGTGGCTACCTACGAGGCTCCAGGGCGCCTTTTTTACGCTGCCCCTCTTCTCTCCTGTGTGGTTCACTTCTGCTTGCTAGCAATATTGCTCTACGGCCTTCGCCGCTGCTGATGTTTTCCTGCATGCGTGTATACCGCCTTCCTCAGGGATCACTTTCCCTTCCTCAAAAAGGAATCATGTTTGCATTGCTCTTTAAAATCCCCATCTCTCCCCACTTAGTCACCCAATGTGCTATTTCTTCCATTCTTTTGAAGTAACAAGAAGTCTTGAGGGCACCCCCACCTCCTTACACCTTCACTGCGGGCTATGTCTTGGTCACGTCAGCAGAACCCTTCCATAACCTGTGATCCATAGGGCTTCTCAGTTTGGAGAGTGGTCTCTCCTGATTGACTTCTTTGCTGCCACCAGAGAAAGATCCTGGACAGGTTTAGAAAGCTAACTTAGACACAGAAGTTAATGAGGCCAGGGCTGATATCTGGAAACCTAACCCTTCACCCCCCTGCCACATGCGTCCTGGGTGCCCACTGTCTAAACAGCAGCCTGTCCCTCAACTTCTGGGCCCTCCCAGGCGGTGCTGGATCCTGTTATCAAGGACATGAATGGGGTTTTGCTATTTACATGTTTAAAATATTAAACAGCAGAGTTCATTTTAGTAGGGCTCTGGGCAGAAAATAAAACAGCAGCAGAACTATATTCCAAATTCCCCTGGAAGGGCTGTGAGGGAGGAATAAAATGCGTCCCAAAGCTTGCTCTGGGGACAGAATGTTCCTGATAAGTGAATTGGGCAGTAAAAGCAGCTTTTTATTTTTTGTGTGTACTATGGTGATTCCCACTGACAGGAACAGGTTGCACGCGGTTGCTGGGCTGGTGTCGCACTGTGGAGTACTGTTTGGAAAGATACCACCCAGCAAGAACACCATGGCTACCCATGCCTGAGGCAATGTGTGGAGAGATATGTCCCCTCATTCACTTATCTCCTCACTATTTTTTTTTTTTCCTGAGATAAAACAAATGGATTTCCTGAATTTAAAATGCTACTGAGGATTTTTGGTCTTGGAACTAACTACTCTTTGTTTTGAGGAAGGTCCTTGACTGGCAAGTGAGCAAGGAGCAAACTTGTGGTTTGCAAGCTTCTCATACCCAGAGAAGGAGGCCTGTGAATTCCAATTACACCTCTAATGATGTGACCTGCCACACGGACCATGGAAGATCAGTAAATCTCGAGTTTTAAGTTGATGATGGTAAAATGGGGGTGTTACAGGCTGGATTGTGCTCCCCTACCATTTATATGTTGAAGTCCTAATCCCCAGTACCTCAGAATGTGACTGTATTTGGAGATAAAGGATTTAAAGCGGTATTTAAAGTTAAATGAGGTTATTAGGGTAGGCCCTAATCCAATATGACTGGTGTTCTTCTAAGAAGAGGAAATTTGGACACATACCTGGAGGGAAGATCACGGGAAGACGCTGGAAGAACAGGGCTGTCTGCAAGCCAAGCAGAGGCCTCAGAAGAAACCAGCCCTGCCCACACCTTGATCTCGGACTTCCACCCTCAGAACTGTAAGGAAATAAACTTCTGTTGTTTGAGCCACTCAGTCTGTAGTACTTTGTGATGGCAGCCCAGCACACTAACACAAGGGGGTATGAGAGCTAATGGGCTTCAAGGATGTGAGAAACAATGCAAGAGGAAAAGGGGAGTTTCACAGTATTTTGGGGATTTCAAGCACCATTTTAACTGATACATCTTTAGAAAGGTGGCCAGTAAATCTCAGCCCCGATGCTAATTTCACAGGGAATAGGTGGAAATTGGGTTGTTTTCTGTTGGAAAATACCCATAAAAGTGCAGTCGTTCTTTAGCTTCCTGTGCGTGAGGCAGAACTGACATCTTGAACTGAGAAAATGCTGTGAAGGATCTATCTGGCCCTTCAAATAAATCTCTAGATTTTTGTCTGAGCCAATCAATCGGTTGTCTGAGGTGTCAGCTGGTATCAGACATATCTGTCAATACACCAGCCCCGCCGCCACTGGGCAGGCTGTGTTCACAGCAGGAAGTGGCTCAGCAGTTACTCATATTTGGAAAATGGATAACCCAAGATTTCATGTTTCAGGAGGGGAGGTTAAAGTGGGGTCAAGGGCCAGGTTAATACTAGTAAAGCTTCCACGGGAGAAAGAGAGTACAATATACTGACTTCAGGGAAACAGTGTTTCTAGCCTTGCTTACCATCCCTGCTTCTGTTCTGTCTGGGGACATTTTATGACAGAGCCTAAAACACTCCATGCCTCATGGATGCACCCTGCCAATTGCTGCTGTAGGAAATGCTGAATCATGAGAGTATAGTTGGCGGAAAATAAGTATTCTGTATATAATAGAAACATGTACACGCCTCAGCTGGGTTTGGCCACTGAGCCTTTTAGTTGTTTTCTCTTGCCAGCTGTGAGCAGTGCTCGGCTGAACCTTAACATTTTGTAGCACTGCACAGCATAGCATCCCACAGGGAATTTCCTTACACTTCACTTACTCATTCTCAGCTGAACAGACACAGATGTTAATGCAATTCTGTGCCCCTTAATCAAATACAGGTCCCCTCTTGGAACAGGGAAATCTGCAACTAAGGAACACTGGTTAAAGACCATCTTATATCTTTGCTTAATATTCTTTTTTGTTGAATTCAGTGTTTCCTTTTCATACCATGGGCACTAGAACCAAGGAGGAAGTAGGCCTTTCTAAATTATTATTCCTGTTCTCTGTATTACACTTCCTCTTTTCTTCTGCAAAAATGTCATTTTCCAAGTCAGTAAGCTCATATAAATCCCAAGTCTCACTACTTTTCTAAACTATTTTCAAGTCCCTTTTCTGGGATTTAATATCTCCTATGATAACCCAAACTGGACACAGAATAGCACTAATGTTTTATATGTTATCTTAAATTTTCTATATTATTTTTTCTCTTAACCCCCCAAGCATCCTATTGGCTTTTTAAATTGCTGCTGTACACCAGACAGATATTTTCCCCAAGTTATCAGCCACGACTCTCAAATTATTTTATTATGAGTCCAGAACCTATCAGAGATTATGAGAAGTTTAGATTATTTTCCCCAAAGCACATTATTTTACACTTAACCAAATTAAATTTTATCTGCTTTCATACTACCCAATCCCCTAGTTTATTTAGCTTTGCCTGAAGTGTCTCATAGCAATCCTTAATTTTTTATTAACCGTGCCAATTCAAACCTTCATACTTAACTCTCTACTTTAGAGCTTTTGCCCTCTACTCACTTCACACTTTTGGAAATCAGTGGGTTTTAAAAGGCATGTAACAAAGCACTATTTGGTAAGATTCTATGCTAAGTGACACGTAAAAGATCCCAACAAGTTGATGATGTCAATCCTGAAGATGAGGCACCAGAGTGGCATTCAACCTCAAGAAGCACTTTAATCCTGAGCTGAGAATAAATGGTCCTAAAATGTTTCCCATTTCATGTGGATATTACATTGCGAACTCAGATAGAAATCCTAGCAGACTGATAATTTGCCCATAGAGCCACCTTCTACTCCGGTTTCCTTTGCAACCTGCGGTGGCACCAGGGGAGGTGCCTGCCAAATGGAGCCTCCTACGCTCTCTCCCATCCCACTCCTTCCTTCATGGTGGCTTTTCTTTCAACTGAACAGAAACTGGGATCAGTTAGTTCACTAGCTGTTTTTCTGGGATGACTTCCTGGTTTCTTTTCTCAGATACCAAAGGAAAGACAAATATGTTGCATTTTGTCTCCTGTTCTTTGCTCCTAGCTGTCTCCAACTCTTTTCCCTATGTAGCCTGAAGAGAAGCATGAACCTGATAGGATGAAATTCTTCCAATTGAAAAATTATCATTAAGAATGTATCAAGCTAAAACTGTCAGCTGCCTAACAAGTATCCATTTTCCCCATTTTTAGCTAGGCCGGTTGCTGGCAAGCTAAAAGGCTGAAATCCTTAATTTCTCTTGCAGATAGGGACAGCCAAGAAACTAAGTTTTGGCCTTGAGATGTGATGTGAACATTTGAGTAGGTTTTCTTGGAAATTGCCTTCAAAAAGAACATGACTTCATCTTCTAGAACTTCCTAAAACAGAAGTTCTGGTTGGAACTCATATGTGATGGCTGGAGCTCTAGAAGCCATTACAGACCATGAGGGTCACAACCTAGGATGGCCAGAGTAGAAAGCTGGCACAAGTCTAAATTCTTAATGACTTTGTGGAGCTGCCCTACTAGCCCTGGAGTGCTCACTTCTGGACTTCCTTTGTGAAAGAAACATAAACTATGCTGTTCAAGCCACTATTCTGGGGTTATGGAAGGAGAGGAGAGGGAACCTCTGTTATTTGCAGCTATATCTAATTTTTACTGATGTAGAAAGATTTGGCTTAGGTTTATTTCATACAGCTAAGGCCTTTTAATGCTAGAAAGTAACCTTAGAAATCATCAAATATGGTCCAATTTATTTCATTTGTTGAATGCCTACCATGCGAAAGGCAGTAGACTAGGTGCCACAGGGGACACAGAATGCTATGGAATGTAGTTTTTCCCTTAAAGGAACTTTAATCACACAGCTGACAATAACACAAGGCAGATGTCAAGCATCATAAGAGAGAACTCACAGAGTGCTGTAGAAACGTTGGGAGGATTATAATTGATGAGGGGCCCAGGTGAGGTGGTCTGGCCTAGGGAAAGCTTCACAAAAGGTGTTTGAACTGGGCCTTGGAGAAGGGTAGCACAGTCTAGACGGAGGGAGCCTCGTGAGTTAAGAGAGGTACAGGGCAGGTAAAGTCTGCGTCTGGGGACTGCTGGTGGCCCAGGGTGACCAAACATGGTGGATGTGAAGTGCAGCCGGGGAAGGCTGGGATGGGAGCACGGCAGGGTTCCGACATCGTGGAAGTTCTTATCTTAGTCTGTAAGTACTGGGGAGCTATCAAAGTTTTCTGACAAAGAAGTGGTGTATGATCAGTTTTCTAAGGAAGTCTTGAACAGAGAAATTATTGGAGATCAGAGAGAACAACTCTGAGGTTAAATCACAGGTTTTGTGTACAACCTCGACTAGGGCAATGCTGCCGAGTTCAGAAAGGAGGGGTTGATGCAAAAGGCATGGACAGGTCTGGACATGGGGGTCGAGGAACTGCACTTGGGTGACCGAGAAGCTTGTGAAGCAGCTAACTAGGTTTTGAATGTGCTGAGCTTGACGTGCCGGTGAAATAATCTCAGGAGAAGTGGAGCCAACTGTGGGAATGTAGGTTTGGAGCGTGGGACATTCAGACCTTGTTTAGAAGCTCAAGTGGAAAACCGATTTTTCAGGCACGCTACACGAACACTTCCCTGAGGATGTGGGTCACACAAATCTGAGGATGCTGGTGTCTTCTCTGGGGCAGACAGCTTGGGACAAACAGGTAGGGAGCAGTGAGGGACGACGGGGACACCCACCCAACCTGGAGATTAGTCACCTCTACCTGGCAACCAATCGAGAGAGAGAACGTCCACATCTGGAAAGAAGTGGAGGGCTGGGGGCAGAGGTAAACCTAGAAGTCACTGGTCCCGAGGTCACTGAACACAGTCGGCAGACGGGGGCGAAAGTGCAGCGTGGTGAGAAAAGGAGGCCGCAGGCAGACCTCTGCGGAGCCCACCATTTCGTTTAAGGTTATGGAACAGGTAGAGTGGCGAGGTCATGGGTGAAGGCCAGGAACGAGTGGCTGGAGCAGCAGGAAAAGAACGGGGAATGCCGCGTGGACGCTGAGAGACACGGGGAGTTTGGAGAAGGAAGCCCGGTCGCGGTGTTAGAAAGAGGCTGGGCCAGGGCCTCGTGGAGCTCGGGGGTCTCGGCTCCACCATCTCATGCCTGTGCAACCTCAGGGAGGTGATGCAAACTCTGTACCTTTTCATGTGTGAAATTGGGCAATAAAAATCCTAACGTCCCAGAGTTGTGGTGAGAATTATAAAAAGCTTGTGCCCTTCAGTAGGTACTCAACGAATGCAAGTGAAACAAGCCAATGATAATAAAGAAAACTCTAACAATACATCATTCTCCACCCTCCCAACTTTTTTATTACCTGAGTAATGTTTTTTTTTTTTTTTGCTTGATGTATATATAGAACAAATCACTCTTCTTTTTTTTAATTTTGGAAAATACACCTAATAAATTTACCATTTCAACTCTATTTCAGTGTACAATTAGTAGCATTAGTACATTCAAAATACTGTACATCACCACTATCAATTTCATAAAACCTATCATCACCCTAAACAGAAACTCTGTATCCAGTAAAAACAATAACTCCCCATTAACTCCCCAGCTCCTGATAACCTCTGTTCTATTTTGTCTCATGACTTTGCCTATTCTAGGTACCTCATATAAGTGGAGTTATACAATATTGGTCTGGTTGTACACAAAATTGTAGTTTTGTGGCTGGTTTATTTTACTTAATAATGTATTCAAGGTTCATCCATGTTATAGCATGTATCAGAATTTCGTTCTTTTTTAAGGTTGAATAATGTTCTATTGCATGTACATACCACGTTTTGATTATCCATTCATCTGTTGACGAACATTTGGGTTGTTTCCACCTTTTGGCTATAATGCAATACCTGAGTAATATTATATTAAAATCTCCTTAACCAGCTAGCACTTGACTAAGTTCCCACAGCAACATATAGAGACCTGAAAAATTTTAGTGTTCCCTCTTTTTCATTCTGGGAGTTTTGTGGAGGAGATTGTATCATTTAAAGAGACTATATTAACAAAAATAAAACAATTAAACAGAATTTTTTAACAGAAAACTAAGCTGACATTAAATTAAGCTTAAAGATAATTTAGATAGAAATTTTGATTAAATATCTTTTAAACTCAACATGTACTGAATTTCAAAAGTTTTGTAATAATAGAACCTTACCCTTATATAATTCTTTAAAGTTTATGAAATATATTCTATGTATTATCCTTGAAAAAAACAAGGTACCCATTATCAAACAGTCTATGCCATTGACTTATAAAATTATAAGTAAATTTCCTCTGAAATAGAATTTTTAAAAGTTTCATAATTTATGTCAGAATTCCCTTCAGTGCATTTATTTACCTTTTAAAACTCTTAATTTCAAGATGATAGTCAAGGCAATTTTACTCATAATATAGGGAAATGCCCCTCCTGCAAGTTACCCTTTGAGCTATTTTATTCCAAAACCAGTATTATTCTGGAACCCTGAACATATCTCACAGCATTTCCGGCCCATTGCATTCTAGCCACATGTTCTGTATTGTTTCCTTACCAACATAAGCTACGGTTTAGCAGCCAGCTCCCTGGCATTGTTACTGTAGATGAAGGTGTTCCTTCCCAGAGCAGCTCGCTGGAGACAGATGGACACTGCAATTATGAAGGCTCTGCCTGCCAGTGGGTGCTGGATAGCCTGGAATCTCTGAACTTGGAGCTTTTGAGTATTTGGGCAGATGCATGTTGCAGGCCATTAACCATGAATGCAGACAGTGCTACATAAGTTTTTGTTACTTTGAACAAATCAATTAAATTCAATCAGCATTTATTGAGTACCTGCTAAGTCTCAGGCACTGTGCTGGGTTCCAAACATGCAATTCTGCTCATGAAGATATGGAGAGAGCCGAGTGAAACATTGTTATTGTCCCACAGGAGGGGATGAGACTCAGGCTCACAGTGTATTGAAACTAAAAGATACATGAGAAGTCATCTCCTCCAACTCCTCCGGTAACAATGAGCCAATGGATGTACCGTTTACAAGTAGTGCATTTAAAAGAGTATAGATGGTTTTGGAACAGAGATTTAGCTGATGTCTTACCAATTCTGGTAAAATATTTAAAATAAACAATTTGTTTGATATTAATTTATTTATGTTCCACATACATTACTGTGCTCTGAGTTACAAACATTCTACAATACAATAAATCCTTGAACAACACGGGTTTGAACTGCGCAGGTCCCTGCTTACAACAGTGCACTCTCCCACCTCCCAGTGTGACCTCAGGCATGCACAACATACTGCAGGAGTTAGTTAAGTAGTTAAGATTTGGGGGAGTGAAAAGTTACAGTCAAAAGTTACACCCGGATTTTTCGACTGTGTGGGGATCGACACCTTTATTCCTATGCTTTTCCAAGCATGGTTCTCCAGTGTGCTGGAATCTGTGGCTTACGTAATAGCTTTCCAACATCTTTTTCTTTGCTTACATTCATCTGAGTTGATTTCTACTGCTTTTTGCCAAAGAACCCAGTTCATACACTGAGTCTAGAAATGCAGATCTTCACCTCCAGAGGGTATTATACACATTCTTCTATAATTTGTTCCCATTAGATTAGCAGACACTTATAGGTGGATATTAGAATGTTTTACCTGTAGCGCCCACTGGTAAAGTACAATCCTAGGAGAATATTATTACAGTTGTGCACAAGAATATATTACTTTCCTAATTAGAATAAAAAAGAAAAAGCAAATAGCACTGCACATCTTGGCTATTCACCCTTTTAACATCAGCCCTACTCACTGTCAGGAAGTACTCATGTATCTAAGGAACAGTCCTATGTGGATAACCCCTATCCATGCCCATGAGCCCCTGGCCCTGTTATGATTCTGAAGTAACTTATAAATCATTATCAAAAAAGGATTACATTGGACTCACTTCATTATAATGTATTTTATTTGAAAAATGATAATATTCATGTTCGGTATTCTAGTTAGTCCAATAAGATTAACCAGAACACCGTATTTCCTCAGAATGCCAGATAACAATGTCACTATACTCCTGGCCAAAGAATGGTGCTCTATCTGGGAAGTGTCTCCTCTCTCTGACTTGGTGTGCAGCACCAGGAAGGCCACATGCAGTGTGGTGAGGAGGGAGGCAGACACCTAGTTAGCTGGTTAGATTAGCAAGATCAACCCAGGCTATCAATGAGGTGCCTTGGGTCCCAGTAAGATCATCCTTACACCCAATCTGACTTCATTGGACGCCTGAGTGCCTTTAGCCTCACCCTGGTCCGGGCCCTGCCCATATGCTACTCACAATGCCTTGCTTAAGTATTTGGTTATTTTAACCACTTCTATCTCCTTCTGAGCAGTTCTTTGGCTCTACAATGTGAACACCTATGACTTACTTAGATGGCTTCCAAATTTGGGTTTCTACTTGGTCTGAAGAACTTTCTCCCAGTTTTCAAAAATATTTCCTACTGGGAAAATGCCAACCTCTCTGCTCTCAGTTTTGTGGCTAAAATACAGCCTGAGGGGGCAAATCCGTGTCCCGTGCTAGAAGAGCACGTCTGTACTGGATTCATGCTGATGGCACTGCCAATAGTTTGTGCTCCTCTGTGGAGCTGGCCAAGCCTATTCCTGTCTTCACAGTGCTGAACAGACCAGGGTCAGGTGCCAAGGGGTTGCTTGCCCCGAAGGATTCTTTTCTGAAAGAAGGTAAGAACTGGTGGCAATGACACCTAGAAACTCCCAAGCAGCTGAAGTTTTCAGGGAAAAAAATCATTCTGCCTTACCAGTATAGTTATTTCTGCTGAGAAAGTGACTGAGACTGAAGTTATACCGCTTCGTCCCCAGGGCCCAGAAAGGGCAGCCACATGGTTAGGTGAGAAGGCACAATTGAAGTATTGGAAGAATTGCATTATACCTGTCAGGTATGTCAACAATCCATTCTGAAATTCAGGAAAGCCTGAAAAACTGTCTAACTTGAAATTTCATTAATAATAGTAATAAAAAAATCTAACCCAACAATAACCTAACCTAATGTTGAATTTCGTAGACATTTTATTGAAGAGGAAAACAAGCAAGTAAATTTAAAAGCCCCTCAAAATGTACACTTCTGCCTGTTGTTTTTTAAAAACAAAAGTATAAGGATGTCAACTAAATTTGAATTCAGCTGAACGGGTCATGCTTTATGTGTCATGCACATTATACATGAAATGTTTTTGAATGCATTTTAGTGAGTGTTAAGGGTGCAATTAGAATGGTTTAAAACTCTGAAGCAATTTCCTGTTAAATTGTCAAACCTATTTTGTTATAGGAGCTTCTGGGGAATGTTTAAGGCACTACAGTTCTTGTATTCTCTTTTACAAGAAACTGAAAAAGTGGAAGAAATGTTTAAAAAGTCACATTTTCCGGTAAGGCACGGACTTCATTCCTTCCTCCATAACACAGACAGACGTTCTAGGCATCAGCTTGACAAACCTCCCTCCGTAGAGAATGTAGAGTCTTGAAAGCTGCAAGAAGGAAACGAGCTGCTCTTTTTAGCTGACCCTCCTGAAGGAGGTTTCACATGGACCCCACTTACAACATATTTTAGTAGTTGTTGGGACGTAAAACACGTTTGGAGGATCCTAAATTACTCTAGGAGAGGGTAGTCCCAGTTGTGCTCCCCTGCATGCACATGCAAATACACGCATTCTCTCTCCCTGCCTCTCAGAGACAGTTCCACTTCCTGCACCTGCCCACTTCCCCCAGCATAAATATGACTATATCTTCTTCAGCACAGGTGTATCACAATCCGTGGGTGTCTGGGTAGGGTGATTTTAGATAGCGCATGGGAACTTCTCTGAGGTTGGAAACTAGTTTCCCTTGGACAATTTGAGGTGAGATCTCATCAGACATGGAAATGTGGGAGCTTTATTTCTTTCTTTTAGAATGCCTTTTCTGTAACTTTTTATTAACAAAAGATACGATCCGTCACTGACATTGAATCAAATTTGTTACGCATTATAATCCTTGGTTTACAGACGTGATGGCTATTATGAGGCTTAGGAACTGCTCATATCTACTAGGGCTTTAGAGAGAGAAAAAACTTTTAAAAAAGAAGATATTTTACGCTTCACATATCTGACAAGGGTGTGTGGGGCCAATTTACAGCAGGGGCTTAATATATTTTTGATGAAAATTGCTGCAATGTGGCACACAGATTAAAGAGAAAACAGCTATTTTGTAATGACAGCAGTAGATTCTGAAATGAAGCCCAGCTTGTAGAAAGATCCTACATGGATTTCAAGAGATACTACCCTCTTCTTTGCAGCAGCATTTAAAAGTCCTTTGGGATAGAGTACTCCATCAGGCTGTGATCCCTGTGGCTCCAAACTCTAAAGAAATTGGTCCATTATAATGGAAAATCTAGTTGAATGAATGTGTTGAAAAATTAACCAAACAACATGGATTTGGACAGGCTCACCCTACCAGAACCTGCAGTAAACCCTACCAGAACCTATAGCAAACACCTAATATTATATAATGAACCACAAGGCAGAGGCTAGTTCTATCCCTCTAACCAAGCAATCATAAAATGGTTACAATATATTTGCTTTGAAATGACCACAAATCAAAAGAGAAAGGATATTCACCAAAACCAAGAATAGTGCCCCACAGCAAGAATGAATGAATGAATCATGACTACAACAAAGACCCAGTAGATAGGTTTTCCAGGTATTATTTTGCACCTGAGCACTGGACTTGGGCCCTGAGAGCCTTAAGTAGGATAACTTCCCTTACACTCAATTTTCCTCAGGTGCTGATAATTCATAGGATTTTTGTGATGCCTAAAAGTGATAATGTCAAAGTGGCTGGCCCACTTGTTGAGACTGTAGCTTTCAATTTGTTCTTATAATTGAGGAAAATATTATGTATGTCATGTGTAACTTCACAGTTTTTCAGTTTATCTCAACCAAAGTTAGCATTATTTTAAAGTAATAAAAAATATGCTAGCTATATACTCATACACATGCTAATGTTTAACTAGTGAGAGTCCAGTTGAGGGATGGTTCTGGCTATCAGAGTGATGCACATGTCAGCAGGTTAATGCTGTGGCATGTGTGTGGGGCACTGACTTGGGGGTCAGGAGAGCAAGGTGAGAGGCCATGGTTAGGATCACTTACAAGCTAACAGCATCATACGGCCATGAAGAGATAAATTCTGGATGTGACACTAGACAGCTGACCCAGTTTCTTCTACATGTCAAGGGCATGTAATAAAAAGGAGGGTGTGTGTACTCTTCCAGATTAAAAGAGACTTAATCCAAATACCACATCCTTGTTGGGAAGGGATGTCCTCCCATTCACAGCAAGGACACTGAGCAGTGGGGGCACTGCTGGCTGGCCTGTGGCCACAGAGAGGCAGAGATCAAATTCACGAGCAGTATTATTTTTCACAAATACATACTCTGTATATTCGAGTAAATGGACAAGATGATAGGAACTTGCAGGAGGAAAAAAGAATAAATGAAATAAATGTGCCTCATGATCTCCACCAAACAAACAAACAAACAAACAAACAAACAAAATCAGACTTGAGATCGTAGCACAATATAGCAGGTGGACTTTGGATCTTAACCAACCATGATAAAACATTTTTGAGACAATGTTAATGTAGATGAAATTACTATTAATTTTGTTAAGAAGTGTGATAATGACATTGTGGTTACCTAAGAAAATATCCAGATCTTAGAATTGTATGCGTGTGTAACAAAAGGAAGGGCGATGTGATCTGAGGTCTAGGACTTGCTTTAAAGTACTTCAGAAAAAACCAACCAACCAAACATAAAAAAAAAGAAAGAAAGAAAGAAAAAAAGAAAGAAAGAAAGAGAAAAATTAAGGAGGGATTGATCAAGGAAGTGTGGCAATATCTTGATAACTGAATTTGGGCTGTATGTATATAGGAATTCATTGTAGTAGTCCCTCAAGACTCATATTGTTTAAATTTTTTTCATAATAAAATAAGAAAAGAAATTTTTTTCATAATAAAAAATAAGAAGTTGATCTACAAAAACAGTTGAATATTAGCAACTTTAAATGGTTGAACTCAAACCAACCCAAAGACCCTCAAAGTGCCTTTTACTTCTGTCACCTACCCATAATCCTAGATAGAGATAAACTCTGCTCAAAGTTCAATGTCCAAAGTTGATGGGCAGTACTCTCCAGGGGTGGGCACCAAAAGATACCCAGCTGGCCACCTTCAGTGACTGCTTCGATCGTAGCTGCACTGTGAAGTGCAGTGGAAATATTAAGTCAACACGAAGGCCATAGTTGTTACCTGCCTTGGCTTTTATAAGCCCACCACTGGTCATGATGCACTTTCCCTACGTCACTTACCCGGGACCTCCCTTGTACATGTATCATATCAATCATAGTCTATGAGGTAATTCTCTGCTTTTTCCCAGTGCAGATGGTAAAAGCCCCTAGTGTATTTGTCCGTTTTGTGTTGCTATAACAGAAATATCTGAGACTGGGTAATTTACAAATAAGAGAGGTTTATTTGGATTATGATTCTGGGACAGCTGCATCTGGCACGGGCCTCAGGCTGCTTCTACTCATGGCGGAAACGGTGGCAGGCAGACAACAGGTACAAGCAGATCACATGGCGAGAGAGGAAGCAAGAGAGAGACAGAGAAGGTGCCAGGGTCCTAGGAACAACAAGCTCTCGCAGGAACTAATAGAGCTAGAACTCACTCACTACCCCCTCCCCCAGGGAAAGCACTAATCCATTCATGAGGGATCAGCCCCCATGATGCAATCAGTTTCCAACACTGCCACATTGGGGATCAAATTTCCACATGAGGTTTGGAGGGGACAACACATCCAAACTCCATCACCTAGAGACTGACAGTCCTAGCATCACCTCCAAAATTAAGCAAATAACAAAACTACTTTTGGTATTATGCTTCAAAATAGGGAATGCTGTCCAATTTAACAAAGATGTATAAACATTTCCTTTTTAAAAAATTTTTGGCAGCTGGCTGGTACAGGGATCAAACCCTGGACCTTGGTGTTAGCATCACACTGTAACCATCATTGCCCTTCTAATCCTGATCCTCTACCAGGCCCTTCTGTGGCCTTTGACCATTAAATTTTGTAAATTTAAATATCTTATCTAATAAGTTTACCTATTTATCTGAACTGGGTAGATTAAAAGCAGCTGAATCTTTTCGTCTGCAAGTAATTAGTTTAGGCAGTGAAAGCAGCCTAAACTTATGGGTAAGGTTTTGAGTTTCTTTCCTGAAGTTTCTTCTCTGTTCCCTGGATAATAAGAGCATTCCAACCCTAGCCAGCCTTACTGTAACCCCTGGTCCCCTAGGTTCAAAGATTGGATGAAAACATTCAAAGCATGACCTTTATTGTTTATAGGGGAGCAGTGCTATTTTTGTCTGCGAAATCCTACACATAATTAAATGACCAACTTCTTCTAAAGCCAAATCACTCGCATGAACTCATAACTGTTTCTATTTGTTTGGGATCAACAGCCCATCAAGTGATTCAGGCAAGAAAAAATATCCTGGCACTATATATCAGCCTAATGCTACAAACTGTCTAATGAGAAAGGCAGCTATTCTCCTTTCAAGGTTGAAGACACTGAACTCAAAAAATCACTAAACAAATGTTCGTAGGTCAAGTGTGTACTCTGTGTACATTAAGGAAAAAGCGGTGGTTAGTTTTAAGTCCTCGGCAGTGGGAAGGAAACTTGAAAATCTGAGGAAGGCAGCTTACTAAATTCTCCTTCTGTAAGACAGTACATCAGCAGATTTATGTAAGGAACACTGAAAGTGAAGCTTATAAATCAAGAGCAGGATGACAGTGAGCCGAGGGAAGGGAAGGGGACAGGAAGGCGGTGGATTCTCATCTTTCCCTCCAGATTAAAGTGATCCGCATCCTCTGTTCTGCAGAAACTAAAGACTGAACTTCTGAATCAACCAGTTCCCTTCTCCATCTGGGAGGAGGAGCAAGCACAGCCACGGCTGATTTCAATTGAGGTACTTTACAATTATTTTTCCAGAGGGAGGGCTCCCGGTAAGCCTTGTGACTCGTATTTAAACAGAAGTAAATGCACGTTAATATTTACTCTAAGTTTCCGAAGTAAGAGAAAGAGGAGAAAAGGGGGCCTGTAAGACCAAATAGTTATGCAATTGGGAAAAAAGTGTAAATCTCTGAATCAAACAAAACTGGACTGTGAAGGATTATATTTATTTTTCCACCACACTAAAGAATGTATAAGTACATTGTTAAGTCTATGACCAACATTATTCATTTTAGTAAAGAGCAGAAGCAGCCTTTTTTTTTTTTTTAAACAGACAATACCATAACAGCCAAGACTTTTTTCTTAAATGTGACTTGCACCACCCAAAGTGAATATTCTTAAATATTCCCTGGTGAATCTTAATGAGGGCAGTGATGTAGGAGTCATTAGAACAAGAAGAAAGCCATTTCTACATCTAGATTTATTTAGTGATTACCTGTCCCATCTTCCTTCAGAAGGCAGAGAGAGTCTCATAGAAGCCTATGTGTGTGTGGTCTCCGCAAAGGCAAATTTACAAAGATTTTGCCTTTCCAGGACATAAATTCCTGTACATGGAGCTGTCTCAAATACCTGTGTACTTAGTAATTGATTTAATGATGAGAATAAATAAAGACGAAAAAGAGAGAGAAATATATAATTCACTGAATTATAAAGTTTCTGTTTTAAAAGTTTTACAGATCAGAGAGAGTTTTTAAAAAGAGAAGAAGAAAGAGCTGCACCTCTTCAGTTGCTACTTCGACCTTATCATCCCTGGAAGACGGTAAACACAAGACAAAACCAGAAGAACTAAAAAGGCATCTGATTGTTTTCATTTGAAAACTCAGCTCAGCTTTAGTTTTTTAAAGGAATGGGAGGTAATGACCAAAAATATTGCAGATTAGTTTTACAAACAACCATTTGCCCAAAATGAATAGTAATTTTGGATGATGAGTTGTAAACAACATGGATTTCATTTATTTTGCAACCAGTAATCCTGTTGAGGAGAGACAGGGCTGGCAAATTGTTTTAGTTAACTGCAATGTTTTTGGCCCTTATTTGCAAAATGGGAGGAAATTCTGGCAGAGAGAAAGTTAAAATGACATTTTGATGTTTATAATGAGCTGTATCCAGGTAGGGAGATTTTTCAGGGATCTGGTCTGGTGCATGTTGGGCTTCAGATGCCTGGTCTGACTGACAGATCAAGTTGGAATCTGCTTAGTTCTTAGAAATAACCAGGCTTCTAAGGATACTAGGCTCACTATGGGATGGGCCAGTTTCCATGGCAAAGGCCACCTTTAGCACAGGGCTGTGACATGTCAGGACCTCTTCTGGAGAGGACACTGAATTGTCAAATGTGGCTCCCAAGGAGGGCTGCCAGATAAAATATAGGACACCTAGTTAAATTTGAATTTCAGATGAATAACTTATACTAACATACACATATAATAAAACAAATTTGTTGTTCATCTGAAGTTCAGATTTAACTGGGCATCCTGTGTTGGTTGACTTGTTTTCTAAATCCAGCAACCCTATTCCCAAGACAAGGTAACAGCACAGGGCACGATTCAGCTGCACTGCCACCATTGGGAGTGATGAAGTCTGGAGGCAGGGGGCCAGGGGAGAGAGGAGCATGAAAACTGGGCTCAGGATCAGTGGGCTTTTTTCCACCACAAGGAAGGCCATACCATATGTACTTCAAAACGTTTGTGGAATAATGAAATTAAGAGATAATGTGAATCTTTCCATGTACTTTTTGCAGTACCCTCATATGTCCTAGTGAAGATGGCAAAACTGATAATGGATTTCAGATTTGGGTCAGCATCCAAGGGAGACCCACATTGAAGAGAGCAGGAATATGGTGTGTGTGTACATATGTGGGCACACATGTCTGTTCATGTTTGCATCTTGGGAAATTCCAGGCAGCAATGGTGCTTATGGAGCAGACCAAATAACCAAGGTGGAAAAGCTGGTAAGTGAGAAAAACAGGTGAGAAATAGAAGCAAAATAACCAAGGTGGAAAAGTTGGTAAGTGAGAAAAACAGGTGAGAAATAGAAGTACAGTCTCGTAAAGAGTTAATTCCCAAGTATAGCACAGATTGCAGCAGGTCTGGGCTCCCCATAGGGCCTTGAGCTTCCCAGATGCCCGACAAACCTGGGCACAAAGAAGCCAGATGGACAGACTGCCCCCTTCAGAATGGGGCAGGGCATGTGATTCAGGGAGTCATGGTCTGGGTATTACTAAACACCAAGGGTTCTCTTTTGCTACAGGCTTTCAATCGTAGGGCTCAGATGAGCAACAGGCTACTTCTAAATCCCAAGCCCTACTGAGCAGGGGAGAGCTAACTCTCCAGCCCCACTGGGATCCAGTTGCTTCCTGGATGGGACTGGATCCCCTGAAGATATCCTATATCTGGGGACATTTTGGATAAAGCTGGTTGGTTCTTAAGTTGGCTAGAACCTCTCCCTGGATGATTATATACATCTTCTAATGTGCACCATTTCCCAGAGTATCTGGCTGTAGCTGGGTAAGTGTCTGTCACTGTGTTCCTTTCTCTCTCTCTGGTTCCCTATCTTTCCTATCCAGAGTTGCATCTGTTCACTGTTCTCCCATGAGCAACTCCTCTTTGCCTTGTTCTATGCCTGACTTCCTCTCTGTGCCTTACCTTTGGCTTACTGTTTTTCCTCTTGCTCATTCATTCTCAGAACACTACTCTTTATTTTCCTCTACCCCAATTATTAGAATAACAAAATAAAAAGTAAAGCTTACCTTCTTTTAAAAAAATCAAACTGAGTACCATTGTTTGTTACAGGAGCATGGCTCCCCATGTCCCCTGCAGCGGCACAGTCTTCCAGGTGAGGCTGCGTTGCAGCCTCTGAGAGATGGATAGATGAAGGAGCTGGGTCAAGCCCCGGCCATGCCAAAAGGTAAGTGTGGGCCTCCAGCCAGTTAACCTCCATCCCTTCATTTTAAAAATTAGGATAGCCATTCCTTTTAACAGGAATTAAGAGGATTAAATAAAATGTGTACTTATACATTTTATAAATGTATACATTTATGAGAGGATTAAATAAGATGTATATTTATACATTAAACATAATGTTGTACAAGTGCTTTGGAAACTGAACAGGACTTTTCAAATATAAGGTATTATTACCTAAATGACAAAAACATCTTATACGTAATTTTACTCTATAGCAAGCAGTGTTAAATTAATATGTATTATTAGGGTGCTGAGAAACTGTGTAACTACTACTCTTTATAACTGTTACCCTCTCAAATACCCAGATTTGTGGCTCTTCCAAGATGCTTAATAACATGAACTGATGAACTCTCCTTGAAGTTTTTGTACCAATTTAAAATGCAATGCTGCTGGATTTAAGACTTAAAATAATTTTTTTTTAAACCATAGTTTACCATAATCCTTCAACTGTTACAGATTACTATTTTTGGAAAAAAAGATTTTATATGGGAAAACAAAATAAAAACAGAACCCCTATTATGAAGTTCTTAGAGTTACATGTTCTTTTTCTTATGGATTTCATAAAACAAAGAGAATTTTTGTCAGCAGGTGTTTGGGAGATGTGTAAGATAACGACCACGTTTGCTATCAAAACAGTGGAGAGGTCTAATGAGCACAGGGAGGCTGGCTGTGGCGGAGGATGAGGTGTCTGGTGTACACAGGGTGGCAGCTGAAAGTTACTAATGCTGCCACAGGTCTCCACTGTGCTTCCCCACCTCAATTCCCCCAGACTCATGATGAAAACAATAACTAATACTCCTTAGCACTTTACAGTTTATAAAGTACCTAGGTATGAATGCATATACACACATGTCATCTCATTACATCCTCTTTAAAATCCTGTGAGATAGGCCTTATTCCTGAAACTCAATTTCACAGAAGAACAAACTGAGGCCAGAGTTGAAGACCTTGCCCAGGGTCACACAAATGGTGAGTGCAGAGCTCTAAATTCCACACTAGTTCCACCCCCCCCAGCTCACACGATGCGGGCATGCTGGGTGTGCGGATCTGATAGAATCTTCACGTGTAGTGTGCAGAAAGGTGCTGCAGATAAAGCTGGGGATCCGGAGACCCAACTTCCTGCCTTGGCTCTGCCTCTGAAGAGCTTTGTGCCCAAGGGTAAGTCTCTCAGCAGCTTGGGCCTTCATTTCCTCACCTGAATATTGAGAGAGTTGGAGTAGCTCGGTCATTTTCAATTTAGGGTCTTAGACAGTTGGCAGCCACATGAAATTCAACTATGGAATCTCCCTTCAGAAAAATGCACACAAGATACACACACACACACAAATGCAATCTCACTAGTAATTTCAGGGGATTCATGGATCCCAGTAAGACTAAATGGCTTGGGTAGTTGATCTTTAAGGTCTGTTTATGCTCAAAAATTATATAATACATCCTCTTTGTACAAGCATATTAATTTATATATGCTTACAGTCTCACATGTATGTGTAAATTTAAGTAGTAGGACACTAAATTATTCATTTTTATAGTGAAAAAGTGTATGTTTTGGGAAATTGAAAGAAAAGTTTTACTGAGCTAAGGCCTCAGACTTGACTTAGGAGAAAAGTAGGACTTTAGAAGTAGGAAATAATGTCTCTAGGACATTGCTGTTTAGTAATGACAAAAAGCAATTTGCTTAAAAATTAATTTATTAGAGGCATGAAGTTCGTTTATTCTTGTTTACTCAATGACTAAAAGTGGTGTATTATTAGGGATAGTCAGTGACGGCAATATAAAAATAGCAGTTGGACATTTCTTGTCTGAGAAATAATACCTTAAAATGGGTTAATTTAATGCAATTAGTTTGCATAAGGAAATTATTTAATTACTAATGACTTCTAGCTTGTCAGGTTCTGTTGGGTCTTCTCATAGTCTAACCCCAATTTAGCTAATCAAAACCTTCCTTTTAAAAATGCCACTTTGCAATAATTTCAGAAACAGAAATAATTAAACACTTGAGTTGTCCAAGATTAACCTTGATAAGAAATGAATAGGAGCTATATGAAGAAAATTAGAGAATCATAAAAAAGACTTGAATACATGGAGATATATATCATATTCCTGAATGGAAAGACTGGCTATTGTAAAGAAGTCAATTCTTCCCAAATTATTCAATAGATTTAAGGTAATTCAAATCAACATTCCAGAGGATTAATTTAGAAAGTTAATGAAATGTTCTTACAGTTATTCTGGAAAAATAAACTGGGGATAGAGCTAAAGAAGCAAAAGGATGGCAATGTGAGATGTTAAAACCTGTCCTAAAGCCATAATGGAAAATCGTGCTAGTGGCAGAAGAACTGATAGATCAACGGAAGAGAAACGACAGTCCAGAAAGAGATCTTAAGAAAGCATTAACTGTTGAAAATATGGGGAAAGGAAGAGTTATTAAATAAATAGACAAGAATTAGTGAGAAAATTTAAAGTTAGATCTGCATCTCACTACTATAACAAAATTTCTGAAAGGCATATAATTAACTGTAAAAAACGAACTCCAGAAAACATTTAAAAAGTCAATATTTAATGATCTTGGTATAGAGAAAATCTTTCTGATTATAAAATAACTAGAAGTTACAAAGGAAGAGGTTAATAGTTTTCATTACATAAAAGTTAAAAAACTGTACATAAAAAGCCTGTAAAAATTAAGAGGCAGATTAAAAACTAGGATTAAAATATTTGCCAAAAAGTACAAATTTATAAGTTTTTAAAAGAAGAAATACCTATCCAATTCTTAAAAAATGGGCAACAGATATGAATAGAAGACAGTTTATGAATGAAAAATACAATTTAGCCAATAATTCTTAACATGTTCAGTCTCACTAACGATCACACAAATGCAAATTAAAACATCAAAATCTATATCTTCACTATTATATTGCAAAAAAATTTTTTAAAAAAATTATAATTATTAAAGCCAGAAAAGGTGTGGTGAGAAAGCTCAATCAGATGGCTGGAATAAATTTATGATAAGGTCTTTCTGGAAACCAATTATACAACACACGTTAATATCCTAAAAAGTTGTTAATAACTTCCACCCCAGCAATTCTTTTCCTAAGAATCTACACTATAAAAACAATCAGAAATTCCACTAAAAATTTGTTTAGAAGGATATTTATAAATAAAAAAAGTTAACAACTAAAATATTCAACAGAAGGGGACAGATTAAATTTTAAGTAATTTATGGTAAAGCCATACTAGAAGAAATTATGCAAGCATCGAAAATCATGTTTTATAAATAATGTTTAATGACAAAAAAAAATCTCAATAAGATAAGTGAAAAAAAGTAATATACAAAACAAAACACTGTATGATTTAATGCTGTATACATCAAGACCTTATGTTAGTCTTAAATGCATAGAAATGGACTGGAATGAATCAGTTCCAAATGACATCAGAAAGATCATCTTGGATGGTAGGATATGCATGATTTAAAAAACTTACCGTGTGCATATTTCTGAAAATTTCTAAAATACAGGTTTTTTTTTTTTTTTTTTAGGATTGTAACAACTAGCTTCGTAGCCAAGAGAGGAATGATAATTTACATCTAGGGTTATGGGTGGGGCAGATAAAAGAAAGATCCAACCAAGAATGGCCTGAGCTCAGACTTCATATGACACCTCAAAGGAGCATAAATAGATCCTAAAACATTCCACATCTCTGTGGCAGAAGTGACTTGTGGTGGCACACACTGAGTCTTATGCCTGGGGTACCCCAAGAGGAGCACAATTCTTTGCCAACACTAGTTTGCTCTCCTTTTGAAGTTATATCATTGGTGTCAAATAAACTGAGAAATAAAAAAAGAATTTTGATTTTATTATTAGTTTCACAAAGACAAAATGGGCTCTGGGCATACAGATATATAGCACATAAATGATGCACTCTGAGTCTGATATATTTTCTTAACAAACAAAACAAATGACCATGCATTTTAGCTTAGCATGTCGCATGTTCAACGGTAGTAGTGATTCGCAGCCAGGACTATTCAACCAAGACTGAAGGCTAAAATGGGGAGAGGTACATTCCTCCACTCATAGCTTCCTTTCTCTCATTTTTCTTCTCTATCCATGTGCACAACGCTGAGGATAGTTATAACTTACAGTGTGTGAAGAGGGACCAGATATTCACCTGTCAGAGAAGCTGTGCAATTTTCCTGATTTTTCAAGCTGTGTTCATAACATGGCAGCGAACTCTGTTTATCCATCGTTCATTCATTCATCTATCCATTCATGTATTCATTCATCCATCCATTCATTCTTTACACAGCTGTGTGTGCCTGGAGCAGCCCCCCTCCCCCAACATCTCTGGTGGCTTCAATATTTTCAATGAGCATTCATCAGCGTATGAGTGAAGGGTGTATATCACCGGCCTGTGGCCAACCGCTGCCGGCACCATACCACTTCTAAGCCCTGTTATTTGATTATCACCATCTTTATTGGCCACAGAGGGGAAGGGATATTATAGCTTTGTGGCTTTTGAGAGATCTGTCCTTAGTGAGCTGCCAAGCCTCAGCAGCAGCTCCAGATCACAGGATGGGGGATTTTTATGACCACATCTCAATTCTCACCAGAAAAGGCAAAAAGGAGGGAGCAGGTGACACAGTATAGAATACACAGCAACTGATAAGCCTAACAAAGCCAGGATCAGAGCCACTCCCCCTCGTACCTCTGTGTTCTCGCTCTCCTGCTTTTCCTGTCAAGTCTCCCCATATCCCCTCCCAAACTATACTCCAGAAGAATTTAAATTGGCTCAATCTCAAAGAGAAGGAAACATGAAACTGACTATTTATTATATTCTGTATCATGCTTTTAAAAAAATATGGCTTGCTGAGCTCACTGCAGTGTGAGCAACTCCCTCCCCTCAGTGAGCCCTGAGAAGAGGGCTGTGTGTGTGCGAGCGTGTGCACGCGAATGGCACTGGCAGTGTGCGCGTACACGTGTGTGCACGTGCGTGTGCGTGTGTGTGAGACAGAGGCTGTGAATGTCAGTGTGCGACCCCCTCTTGTTCGGTGGAGCCTGAGAGGCTCTACTCTCTCAGAGCAATTACTACAAATGATTTATGTGGCCAGTCAAGAGGGCCTGCCAGGGTTCTTATTTCATCTCCAGAAAAAGGAACTCTGCTGGAATGTTATCAGGGAGCTTGGGATTGAACTGACAGCTGCCTTTTGTTTTCCCTGTAAAAGAGCTTCTCCTTTGGACTGTGGCATTTGGTTTCCACACAGACAACCAGAACTCAAGACAGGCAAAGACCGATAGAAAAGGGCCATAAGGGAAGGCAAACATTTATAAATGGTGAAGGAGAGGTTTCTTGCCTTCCCTTCTGTATTTATCTTGAGGGGATGTGTTCTTAGCCACTGATTTTAGGAGGCAGCTGGCTCCTGTGGAATCGTAATACTGTTTCTTTTTTTACCATACAGAAACAACCACAGCATCAAACCTCTGCTCTCTGTTACTCATGCTCAGTTTGCTGGAGAGAGGAAAACAAAGGCCCCTTCCAATTTAGGTTGTTGAAATGTGACCCTGGTCTCTGCCCTCTGCTGGGCTGTGCACTGGCACATGTCAGGTCACAGGGCCTGGGGTGTGAAACAAGGCAGGAGGCAAAACACTCTGTCGTCTGCACAGGCAGGAAAACTCTATGGATGTAAAAACACAGAAGCCATATGTGTCACCCTCTGACAGATCACTGCAGTTTTCATAAATCCTCAGTTGTAGGCTTGGCTAGCCACAACCCTCCCCTCACGTTAGC
Organism: Cynocephalus volans; assembly: GCF_027409185.1. Taxonomy (NCBI): domain Eukaryota; kingdom Metazoa; phylum Chordata; class Mammalia; order Dermoptera; family Cynocephalidae; genus Cynocephalus; species Cynocephalus volans. The sequence continues at coordinate 123,442,511 of NC_084468.1, forward strand.
TTCCCCACCTCCCCGACCCAACCTGGTCTGCTGTGTGAAGGGAGCAAAGGGGTGGTCGGTCATTGGGGCTGATTAAAGAAATGCACACTCATGCACACACATTCACACACTCATGCACACACACACAATGATGTTCTAATGACTGCATAATAAAGCTTTGTAGAGAAATAAGAGTAAATACAAATTAAGGAAACTCTCAAGGGATCAAGAGAAGAGTGTGATAAAAAGAGGTTGGTGGGTGGGATAGCTATAAAGGGAAGAATATAAAGGAAGATTAAGAATTACAATAAAAGACATGGACTGTAAAATCTTATATTTTCTGTGTGTAATATTCAGACAGTCTATGCTAAAAATGTTTTTTGACTTGTGACTTCCAAATTTTATTTTTACTAATGCCTTACCAAGAGGTATTATGTAATGCTCAAAACAAAATTAATTTTCATCAATAATATATATCTGTATAGGTCTTCACAGCATATGCTAATAGTGTGTTCAGAAATCAGACCACAGAGGGATCTGTGAGGGATCCCAGGGAAGGGAACTAACATTTATGGAGGGCATATTATGTGTCAGGTATGGCACTACACATCTTCTAAACATTTCCTCCCTTATTCCTCACTGCAACTCTGTGAGGTAGGCATTTTTATTCACAATTTACAGATAAGGAAGGTTATGGATGTCAAGTGAGATTAAATAACTTGTTGCCTAATATGGCAGATACCATTAGCTGCCTAACTAATATTTCTTTTCTTCATTGGAATCCTTAGTATTTGAGGAGGGATTTCTCAGCCTCCCTTGCAGCTAGGGGTGGTGTGTAACACTGTCCTGGCCAATGAGATGTCTGTAGAAGCTGGGAGTCTGTAGTTGGTCCCATGCCTTTGCTCTGTTGCTTCCTTCTTTTTCCTCTGGCCTGGATGCAGACGTAAGGCTAGTAGTAAAGATGCCACCTTGTAACTTTGAGATAACAAGCATGAGGATAAAAGCCATGCTCTAGGTTAGAAAGACAGAAGGATTTAGGAAATATCTGACCTCACGGATCACTTATATTTCCTCTCATCTGCCTATCTCAGCTACTTATTACATGAGGAAAATGAAACATCTTTTTCATTAAGCCACTGTAATCTAGTGCTCTTACATACAGACAAATGCAATCCAAGCTGACACCCTACTAAGGGACAGAGCTGGAATTTGAACCTAAGTCTAAGGGCCTCCATTGTACTGTGATACTATCCTGTATTTTCACAGTGCTAACAGTCTAGAAAAGCCTTGGAGAAGGGGATGAGCATAGGGTGATCTTTGCACTTCTTAAGAAACTCATAGCTTGAGGAGTTCCAGTTACTTAAGCTGTTCTGAAATTTGGGTCTGGATATCAGTTCAGAATCCAGGGAATTGGTAGGTTTGGATCTTCTGTGAAATTTAGAGTACTTGCTGGTGAATCAGGAAAACCTATGTTTCCTAGAATAGCTCTAGATCACATTGCATTTCTGAAGGGTATTCTGAGGCAGACCCACATAGCTATGGCAGCTCCAAATGGAAATATTCCAGGATGAAAGGCTTGCCAAGTAACCCAGACAGTTCTATTTTGATGCATACAGACACAGAGTATTCCTTAGAAATAAAAGGTTAGTTCATAAATTGCAGTTAAACATGGCAGATTGAATTCATGTTCACCTCCACTTCTTTTCTACCTTAATTTTCATGCTCCACAAAAAACAGGAGGGAAATTTTTAAATTGGTAAAAGGCCACAAAAAGTGATTACATTGTATAATGATAAATATAGTAATTATCCTGATTTGAGCATGACATATTGCACACAGGTATTGATATTCAACTCTGTACCCCACTGATATGTACAATCAATTATGTTTCAATTAAAAATACATACATACATACATAAGTGGATGAAGACAGAAAGTAAAATAAAAACAAAAACAAACAACAACAACAAAACTCCTCATTAAGTGGCTAGGAAAGGAAACAAAAGCATATATGAGATGTCAACATAATTTTGGAGACTAGAAAGCAGAGAAATGTGCAGTAACTGATTCAGCAGAGCAGGAAAAGCTGATATTTAAATTTTCAATAGGGAAAAGCCAAGGAGAAGTAAGCCAATGTGTGTTAAGACTCTTAAAGAGCTCAGGAATTGGAGGTACCAGGTACCTCTGATGGTGGGGGTGCATATGAGGCTAAAACCGAGGAGAACTGGCTTAAAGTCTGTAGAAGGGTTAGACTCTGAGACCCTTCTCCTTTATCATGTGCATAGTATATGGCCGTGCAACTAACTATTCCTCCTCCACCCTGAAAGGGTTGGTGGTTTACTCTTTGAAAAAGTGGAAACGGGGATCTGGCACAAGGACGCAAAGCACTGTTGATGGTGGGGGTGTTGTACTAGAAATGGATATTAAGTGGAAATCTACAATGGTGGGATAACCTTCCCTCACTCCAGACCTTTCCACCACCTGGTTTCAAGAACACTGGCAGCCAGTCTTATAACTTCTAGACAGAAGACTCGTAGACTCATCTCTAGAGGAATTAACCAGCCTGTGAGAAGTGACTAACAGATCTTGGATTCCCCCTAACTGGGTTCCAGGCCAATCACCACCACTTTAGAATCCTAACATATAAATATAGGGCTCCAAGTTAAATTGTTAACATCTTATTCTTAACAATGAATGTATAGGCAAGGATTACCCCACATATGAGGAAAGCCCCTAACATAATATGCAGAGTCCATATAAACAAATGGAAAAGAGAAAACAGGAAATGTAAAGGCAACAGAAGAACACTTTTTAAAAAGTCATTAATATATTTTCAGAAAAGTAAAAGAAATGAACCTATGAATTAAAAACAGGATGGCATAAAAATAAACACTTAGAAAATTAAAATGAAAATTTATAAATTAAAAATATGACAGCAGAAATAATATTAAACTAAAGGTTAAAAAGGTAATGTTAAAGAAATATTTCAAAAAGTAGAACAGAAGTCAAATATTTGAAAAATAAAAAAGATGAGAAAATAGGGGATCAGTTCAAAATGTACAGCATCCAAATAATAGGGGTTCCAGAGGAGAGAAAACAGAGCAGAGGACATCATGAAATTATCAATGAAATCACACAAGAAAATTCCCCAGAACTGAAGGACGTGAGCTTTCAGACTGACAGGGCCTAGAAAATGTTCTGAACGGTAGATGGAATGAGGCACACACCAGGGTAGACCACGGTGAAGTTTCAGATAGCTAAGAATAAAGAAAAGATCCTAGAAGTTTCCAATGGGTGGGGATTCGAATGGCCGTGGACTTTTTGATGGCAACTTTGGAAGCCAGAAGAAAATGCACGAAGTGCTTCAAAATTCCTTCTGAAAGTTATTCAAAGCCTAGAGCCCTATATCCAGTTAGATGTGAGACAGGAATAAAGCTGTTTTCATACACATAGTGCCTCACAATTTTACTTCTCCTGTACCCTTTCTCAGGCAGTGATGAGAGAATACTTTCCACAAAAATGAGGATTCAACCAAGCCAGGGAAGCCTCGGAATCCATGAACAGGAGATCCATCATAGCAGCAAGGTAAGGCAAGGCTCAGGCGCCAGCTCTGCAGCCGTCTTAGCACTGATCCAGACGGCAGCAGAAGGATGCAGGACTCAGGAGGAGTAACTGCACGATCAAAAAGAAATGGATTGGTTCCCTGATGTTTGTAATTGTATTGTGAGAAGATTTACACTTCCGATGAAGATTCTGTAAATGATTTCAGGACAGGAACATAAAAAACTGAGCAAGTGAACAAAAAATATACCCAGTAACGGCAGGAAAAGCAAAAATAGTATGCAACAGAAATGCCATCGAAGTCCAACATGTGGCTCAACTGTGAACGGTACTTATATAACCATAACACACACACACACACACACACACACACACACACACACACAGAGTAAACACTGATTCCACCAAAAGTTGTGATATAACAATAATTGGGAAGTTGGAGGGAGAGGAAATGTGTCTGAGAGGTGGAAGGAGAACTGTAAGGGAGTAAATCCCTATTTTCCATGGTCAGGAGTCAACAGGTAATATTGAAAAGATAATATTCAAAAGATAGCTGCAGAAACATGTTATTTAGAAATACAGAAGTTCCTACGAGAAGAAACAGCTAAAATGCTTTAAAGCTTTGGGGAGTGGAAATCAGATGGGAGGAGGGGTGGGCAGCACCGATGCTTTTCATCCTACTAACCTCACAGAACTCTGTGACTTCTCAAATTATGTAACTGCGTTACTTGGATAAAGATACTGATTGAAAAACAAAAGAGCCAACTAGTTGCCTCTGAACAGGATGAAGGTAACTGGGTGTTTCTGATCCCCTCAGGCTTTGGAAGCCACCCTAAGAGTGTTTCCAGTCACAAGTGAAAACTTCAATGCCTCTGGCACTGCTCCTCACAAATCTGTGCCATAGGTTCTCTGAGTCTTGATTTGTGGCTGTTGTGTAGATATGACCAAATTGCAATGAACTATACAGTTCAGATAATTTTTGGTAGAGCTCTGACAGCTGAAAGGTGCATACTACCTCCCAAGATTGGGCAAGCCATGCTGATAATGTAGTTTCTAAAGCTCACAGTGTGGCTGGGAGTTTTCTGAGGACCTTCTAAATGCCACCTGCATCTGAGTTCTATAACTTTCCCTCTGGATTCTTGCCAAAATGGTTCAGCAATTGGCCTTCCTTCCCACATCCAGTAATAGGGGTAGGGCTGGAAGAGATGGAGGGACCTGGGTTATAGAAGACAAAGGAAAACTTCTGCAATGAGTTTTATAAGCTATTTCCATGGCTGCACTATAGAAATGAAAGAATATCATTAGGGCTTAGAGTCTAATGAGGCAGCATTAGATAAGCCAAGGAAAAGTCATTCTATGTAAAATATAATTATCTGGAGCAGAAGAAATAAGTGCACTTGGATTTAGACCACACGGGAGCCAAAACCTAATTTTTATGAAATGAGACTAAAATTCTGGCTATATGAAAGGCAGTCTGGGAAGCTAGGTAGCTCTACTTAGGAATGAAAGACAAATAGATCTGTTCTATAAACTTAGTGTCCACTTAGTATCTGTAAAATTGTTGGCTTGTAAATTCAGAAATAGGGAAGGGAAGATCCTGAGGTGTACTATGCTTGTTAAAAGAAAACTCTTGAGGACTTAAACATTTCTATTAAAACAGGTAAATATGGCCTGTTGAATAATAATAGCCAACATTTATAGAGCTTATTTGTGCTAGACACTGTTTTAAGCACCTTATAAATACTAGCCTATTTAATCATCAAAACAATTCTACATGTACCGTGATGTACGTATGAGAGAGAAAATTCTTCCTTTTATAAAGGAAAATTAAGACACAAAGAAATTAAGTAATTAACCTAAGATTTACAGGTAATAAGCGGCAGAGTGGAATTCAAATCTGGGCTCCAAAAACCCAGATTCTTAACATAACTATCTCTATCAGTTATAAAATTTATATAGTTATCAGATGCAGAGGCCTAGGCAGAAAAAGATATTTTATATTAATGGTACATTTTTTATAGGTAATACTACTATATTATGTTTAGTATATGCTTTATAAAGACTCTAGTTCAGTCTTCCAGAATTCAGCTGGGATAAAGCCTAAGTTTTAGTTCAAAACTGAGGTTTTCTCTGAAGATGAGTTTCAGAAATCAGATCCAGGCTCCCTCCCTGGCCTACAATTCATCTTAGATCTCAGGAGATCAACAGCAGCTTGAGCAGTAGCACAGCAACAATAATGCAACGATGAGCATAATAAATAATACTTCTAATGCTTGAACCCTTGTGCCACTAGGAAAAGAAAAATCCAAGAAAACACTTATTGTACTGAATGTTAGAAACAACACACCCGTGCATATATTCACCCCAGCTCCGATATAATTCTTTTAAGACTGCCAAGCTCTGAGACTTAGAAATGGTGAGTCAGTCAGGAGGGGGGAAAGGGTGGGGCTGGGGGGAGCAAAGACAAAAATAGAGATGCTGATTGCATTGTTACTAATTCAGTTTAGCTCAAACAGCCCCAGCCTGGTGAGTCAACAAGCAGTGACAAGAAGACACAGAGAGAAAGAAGCACGATACTCCAAGGGGCTGAGCAGAGGGGATGCAGATGGCCACATCGTAACTTCACACCTAAAGGAGACCAACAGCATTGAGGCTGTGGTGTGAGTTCAAAAACAAACAAGTGGAAAGTGCCCAGGGATAAAATGGGTTCCAATCGATGAGCAGCAGTGCCGCTGACCCTGTGGTAAAAAGCTGCCTTTTGTAAGAATCTCTGATTGTGGGGGATGGGGCCTGCAGCTTGTGAGCTTAGAGGCCAACTTACACCATTCAAACACAGTATTGTTTTCTCCGGGGTATAAGGCTTACTGTGATTCCAGACCTGTCACCATGGCAGCGGTGGGGGAGGGGAGGGAAGGAGGAACAGATGGGGGTCACCAAGGTCCTAATTCTCATGCAAGGGCCCCCCTTGCTTACCCCTTTCTCTTTGAGGAGTCCAGTTTTGTGCTGCATCTTCTTTCATGACCCCCACTAGTGTCAATCCAATTCAACATAATATCTTCTTGAGTGCCTACTATGTGTGGATCTTTCACTTCTAATTAACATTAGCGTCTGTTAAAACACCCAACCTGTGCTTAGTTATGGAAAGCTGAAAAAAGGAAAAAGACCTAGTTTCCACACTTTTGAAATTTATGTTTTTCTATTCCCAAACTATATGGCTCTACAGATTAAAAACACACGTTTGCAATACAATGAAGTATGTGAATTTGCTAGTCATCCCCAAATACTAATCTTATATCACAATTAGAAAGACTGAGGTAGTCCTTTAGCATCCTTAGGGTTACTGTGATAGTTTTCCTCTTTCTAGGTTTGCACCTGTGTATAACCGCTAAGTCAATCTTTCCGAAACATACTTCAGCCATGATGTTATCCTGACTACCTTCAATGGTGATCCAATCCAACACCATTAGCTTGGAATTCAAGATCTGCCACAGCTGATCCCCATCCCACCTGCAAATCTTCCTCTCCTATCCTTCGAATGCTTCCATGTTCTTAGGAAGGTGTAATAGGTAGAATGAATGAATGAATGAAAAAAACAGGTAAACAAACATAAAAAACTCTTGTTCATGTGGTCGCCATATTTCCCCTTGAGAATAACTTTTTCACTGACTTTCATCCATGCAGTTTTCACCAAGATCTAGTTCATATCTCAAAGGTACCCCAAGCTCAGTATGATCCAAATGAAAGGCAGGATCTCCACCCTCTGTATCTCAGTGAGAGGAACCACTACCTTCAATCTAGTTTCACAAGCCAGAATCCTATGCTCCATCCTAACACATCCTTCTCCCTTGGTCTCCATTTCAAAATATTGCCAAAGCCCTTTCACTGTCACCTTCTCAATATATCTCAACTCCATTCACTTCCCTCTGTCTCCACATCCTATCATCCCATTCTGTCAGTTTTCAACTTAGAGGACTAAAGTCACCTCCAAATGATTCTCTCCGTGTCCACTCCCCTCCATCGGTCCTTCACACTTTGGCCAGAGTGATGCTTTAAAAAATGCAAATATGATCCTATCACACTCCTGCCTAAAACTCTTCAGGGGCTTTCCACAGCTCTTAGGACAGTGGGCAGAATCCTTACCCCCCACTTCCTCTGGCTCTCTGCACTGGCCTCCTGGCAGCCCCACTTGCTTGCAGTGTTCATTCCAGCTTTGGGGCCTCACTTCACTGTTTCCTCTAGCTGGAAACTCTGCCTCAGCCCCATCCCCAGCCCACCTCATCTGCTGGTACAGTGGTTCTCAAACTTCAGGATCTGTCACAATTGCCTGCAGAGCTTGTTAAAACCCACGGTGCTGGGTACCACCCCCAGAGTTTCTGATGTAGTAGGTCTGAGGTGGGACCCACTCATTTGTAATTCTGACAAGTCTCCAGGTGATGCTGATGCTGCTGGTCCTGGAATTACACCTTGAGAATCACTGCCCTAGTTACCTTCTCTATTGGTTTTCCGGATCTCTGGGAAGCCTTCCCTGACTGGCCCCTGCCTCACTAGGCCAGGTGACACATGTTCATGGCCTTCTGTACATTTCTTTCACAGCACTTGCCCTCATCATAGGCTGTAATTATGTATCTGTGTGATTATTTCATTAATGTCTGTGGCTAGACTCCTGTGCATGAGGTTAGGGACCATCTCTGTTTTCTGTTCTCAGTATTTACTAAGTACCTGGCACATACTGTACGTTCATAAATATTTGCTAACGTGGGACTAATTTCTTCCATGAAATTTTCTCTAGCTAATTGAGAGCATATTACCATTCCTTCCCATGCATGACTGTTTTAGTTGGATAAAGCCCATCCCCCTTCAGGGTTGATACATTTTAGAGGTTCCCTAGAATAGGAAAATCATCAAACACTGTTGAATACCAATGACAGTTGAAGAAAATTTGTCAGAACCAGAGAAGTTGTTACAAAAGATACTACTGCTTGTTGTAAGGATGTGTTGGGATGATCAAATGGGATATTACATGACTTAGTGTAGTGCCTAGAATGTGCCAAATACTCAAAAATGTTAGGTATTATTTTGGATTGGTATTACAGTAGCCTTCACAATCTGGGTCTTTTAGGATCAGACTAATCTCAAATATTCCGTCCCAACATCACATTTCTTGATATATTATCTGGAAAATATGGTTGTGGATATGATCTGTATCAAATATTCTAATATCCATACAGTATATTGTATTATTGTATTTGACTTAATGCAACACACATTTCTTAAGCACCTAGTGTATGAAGTCGTTTGGCTTAGCGTCAGAGGTATATACAGATTGAGTAACAATCTGATGGGGGAGAGAAAAAGATATGCAACCAGTTAAAATGTAAGGCAGAATAAAATAAACATTAATTGAAGCTACCTATAAAATCTATAGGTATGGAAAGTATAAATAATTTCTGATTAAGGGGTATAGTGGATCGAATTATGTCCCCCAAGCTCGCTGAAGCTTGAATCGTGTTCCTCATGTTTTATGTATTAGAAACTTGGCCCCTACTGTTGACTGTTAAGAGGGTGGGAAATCCTATTACGGTAATTGAAAGGTGGGACCTTGAAGAGGTGATTGGACTGTAGGACCATGCCATAGTGAATAGATTAAAAATGGTGGTCATGGGCATGGTTCTGAGGGCTTTAAAAGAAGAGAGAGTCTGTCTCTCTCTTGCTCCACCATTTTTTGATTCGAGCTTTCTCATTCAGTCAATGGTGCTGTGTTCAGCACTACCATGCCCTGACTCCCTCCCCTTCTCTCACCCCTAGGATAAAGAAAAAATGACCCCCTTCAACCACATGACTTTCACAAAAAGGGATGGCAGACATGAGGCATGTTTCCACATCAGCAGTGCTAATCTCCAACAGGCCATTTTCTGATCAGGTCGAAGTTTGTCAGCCAATTGGCCAACTTGTTTTAGCATCATGGCAAAGAAGCAACAGTTACACGAAAGGCATAGATACTTCTGCTTTTCTTTGAAAGAGACTGGTTTTGAAGGAACATGAAATTACAATGATATCAGCGTAGAATATAACTTCTGGCTAAATGTTTTTAAGGTAAAGAAGAAAATTAAAGAGAAACATGAAGTAGTTTCAAGCTTGATGTTGAGCTATCCTATCACAAATTTCACTGGGAACTTAGGCTGATGAGAGAAAGTATTTCCTCCATTGGCAAAATTTTTTCAAGGTTATTTCTTAAAATCTTTTCTCCAGATTTAGTTATGGAAAAAAAGTACTTATTTTCCCTTTCACTAAACCAAAAATCTAATGCCAAGTTGTTTAGATTCTTGCTTTTTAAAAATACTGGGATCATACCTTTTTCACTTTCTATATCAAAGACATTTCTCTGTTATTAAAAACTCTTCTAAAATACTTTTATAGCTGTGAAATATTTTTCAGTTGAATGTACCATAATTTATTTAACCAATCCTCTACTTTTGGTCATATAGGTCTTCCCCCTCACCCTAATTTTTCAGCACAGTAAATAATGCTATGGTAAATATCCTTATACAAATATTTTTTATCACATCTCTGATCATGTTCTTAGGATAAATTTTTTTAAGTAGAATTAGTAGGTCAAGGAATAAGAGTACTTTTGAGAATCTCTCCACATACTGCTAAATTGTTGTATGCACATTTTTCATGTGTAGAATGTTTGGTGACACAGCTCAAAGTTTCCTGTAAGAAAACTCATTGTCAAATTGATTGGAAGCAGTAACTTCTGTTATTAAAGTAAATATATTGTCATCATTAGAGGAATGGATTATTTTTTTGCTTGTATGGAGCTGATAACTGAGTCTGAGTTTAAATTAATTAGGTGAAGTATCTATTACAAAGGTTGTGATATACATATACTAGGCAACAAGCTAATCTAAGTAAGCAAGGCCCTGCAGCAGGGCATGTCTTTCCACCACACACCACCCATGAGAACAGAAGAGGCTGAGAGTAGAAGAGGTGGGGCACGTGGCCTGGGCAGTGGAACTCACCATGTCTGAGTTCAAAGCCTGACTGTAACATAGTCCTGGGGAACCTTGAGGCAGGCTCATTTTTCTCACTTACATAATGTGGACAATAGTGCTTATATTCAAGAGAAGAATGAAGATTAAGTGGGATAAAATACTTATCAAAGTGCCACGTGAATTGTAGGCACCCAGTAAGTACTTATTTGTGAAAATTATTAATTCTGTGGTCATAACTACCTATGGAACTTCAATATTTGGGGAGTAGATGAAACCAGAAACAAACTATGTATTTGAAACCAGAAGTTTCTAAGGTTCGCACAGCTCTCTTAGCCCTTTTTGTTGGTAAGGCAATTGAAAGTCTGGGTCATCATCACTGTCACCACCATCATCATTGCCGCCATCACTGTCACCACCATCATCACCATCATCATCACCATCATCATCATCATCATCATAACCACCATCATCATTGACACCATCACGGTCACCACCATCACCATCATCATCAGTGTCACCATCATCATCATTGCCACCATCATCATCGCCACCATCACTGTCACCACCATCATCACCACCATCATCATCATCACCATCATCACCATCACCACCATCACCATCATCACCACCACCATCATCAATCATCACCATCATCATCACCATCACCACCATTATCACCATCATCATCATCACCATCACCACCATCATCATTATCATCACCATCATCACCACCACCATCATCACCATCATCACCATCACCACCATCACTGTCACCATCATCATCACCACCATCATCAATCATCACCATCATCATCACCATCACTACCATTATCACCATCACCACCATCACTGTCACCACCATCATCATCACCACCATCATCAATCATCACCATCATCATCACCACCATTATCACCATCATCATCATCACCATCACCACCATCATCATTATCATCACCATCATCACCATCATCACCATCATCATCACCACCACCATCATCATCATCACCACCATCATCACCATCATCATTATCATCATCACCATCACCACCATCACTGTCACCACCATCATCATCACCACCATCATCATCACCATCACCACCATTATCACCATCATCATCATCACCATCACCACCATCATCATTATCATCACCATCATCACCACCACCATCATCACCATCATCACCATCACCACCATCACTGTTACCATCATCATCACCACCATCATCATCATCACCACCATCCATCATGGTGGCAAACAAGGGAGTAGGGACCTAAACAGGGCTTGGTGACTGAGAGGGCTGCTGCTGGGTATGCACCTCTCACTCTGCTTAGTGCTGAGTTTCTGGCGTGAGTTCTGGGCATCAGGCCTCTTGCCTGCCTCACTTTGCCTCTCTGGGCAACAGGTTTGCTGGAGGAAGCATCAGGCCTCAAGCTGCTGAGTCTCAGGAGTCCCCTTATTGGCCCAAGACATATGGGCAGGGCATTTCTGCCAGGATAAATGATCCCCATATTTAAGCACAGCATCTGCTCCATCAGAAATGGAGCTTCCTTTGAATCTGTTCCTTCCTTTCACTGATCATGAGAAAAAAGAAAGCTACTGCAGAAGTACACAAAGACATCAGGATTTTGGCAAGATGGCTGCCTGCACTGGGCAGTATGGCTCATTTCAGTGATCTGCTCCATATCTCAGACCCAAGTCAGGCAGGAAGCCACAAATCCTGATTTCAGTCCCAGTTAAAGAGTGGGAGAGAAGAATCAGAATTTGATCTGTTCTGTTTTTCCACCAAATCAATGCCATCGTCGTTACAGTCATGGAGAAAGCACCGCCCTAACTCTGAAGCACAGAAGAAATCGTTGGTCCAGCATCTTTCCTCGATGTGCTCCAACACCAGGCAGGGGGGTGGGCATGGGGGTATTTACCTTGATCCTTCCTATTGACTTACAAGAGTAGAACACACGATGGGAAGAAAAGATATAGTTTTAAAATGAATAAAATGAAACAAAAATAGGGGAAGCCTGGACATTGTGTACCCCTGTCTTTGGGATGACATTAGGTGTTAAAGAACTCACAATGCTGTCTTAGTCCTTCTGAGAACATCAGTAAATGATTCCTTTTCATCCAGGTCAGCCATATTTTAATACCCATACCTTGTGATTCTATGAATATGACCACCTTCAGGAAAAGATAAGTCTCACACTGAAGGTTACATGATGAACCACTGGCAAAGGCAGTAAAGAAACCCAGTACTCCAGCTAGGAATCCTGAACTGAATGGGGACTGCCGAGGCAGCCCTCCACCCCAAAGGCTGGACTTTCAACCATCCCTCGCCCACCCTCCAACCCCATGCTCTTTCATGGAAATACACATACAGAATACATCTGGCTGTGGCATAAACTGTGGCTACTGCCTCTGTCACACCTCTTGTGGGTGTGCATGTGAGTGTTGGCCTTGCTCGTCCTTGGTGTTTGTGTGTGGTCTCTGCTCTGGGTGGGAGGCAGGGGTACCAGGGTGGAATTTAAAGCTGGTGCCCTGTATCTTCACTCCACCATCCCTCACCCTGCTCTCCTTTTTCTTTTTTCCATAGCACTTAAGGATGGTCTAACATACTATGTAAGTTACATCTACTTGTCATGTTTAGTGTCTGCTAGAATGGAAGTTGCACAAGGGCAGGCATCTTTATCTTTCTTCTCCACTGATATATTTTAAGCATCTAGAACACTGGCTGGCACACAACAGGTACTCACCAATATTGGTTTAATGAAGTAGCCATTCTAATTTAGATTCTAGTTAAGCGGTTGGTAGGTACACAGGCCAAGACCTGTTCATCTATTTGAAATATTTATCTTCATCCCTCACCCCCAGGCTTAAAGCTGCTCCTGGTGTCCACGAAGCAGTCGGCTCTGACACTGCTAAGCAATCACTGTCACTTGGTAAAATTGAGGAGGAAGTAAAATATTTACTGAAGCAGAAATTCTGAGGGTCAGTAGCCTGGGTTGTTTTCAGTTAACTAATGATGGCCACTGACACCTCACCCCCATCTTGGTATTTATTTCAGGAGTAACATAAGCCAGTGTATGATTTTGATTTGTGATTCAAGAATATTCAAGATTTTTGTTATATCTGCAAATTGCTTATGTTGCCACTAACTACAATCAGAAAAGATCCTAGCTTGAATGCCTTTCTATCCTCAGAAGGTCTCACACATTTGTTTTCAGTAAATGTTTGAGAATGATCTTGAAAGTATGCAAGAGAGCAGAAATAAAAACAGAATCATACTGAAGGTGGGGATCTCTCAGCTTCTCCTAGTTGCTGAGAGTTACAATTAGGTTAAATATATAATTTTTCACCAAAACCAGGACAACTGTCTGCTACCACCCCTGCCCCACCCACAGACCCCCCTCCATCCCAACCAGGCCTCAATCCTTCAGCTCTTGCACTAAAATCAGAATTAGTGAAAAAGAACCCTGATTTTCCGGAGGGACCACACAGTCTGAAAAGGTACATCTTCAACATCATTAGCAGTTCGTCTTCTAAAACCTCAGGGCAGCCCCTAGGCAGCCCTTTCTGCAATCCCCCCACCCCCTCCCACCACCACCCCTCTCTTTTGGTGTCGGCTTATCAAATTAATGAAGCCTATCTAGATGGGAGGAAGTTAGGGTAGAAGGCAGTGGCTTAGAAATTCAATGCCTGCCCCTCCCTCCCCTAAAAAGAAAGAAAGAAAGAAAAAAGAATGGGGGGAAAAATCTGAATTTCTTTCTCTTAGAATGGGAAGAGGAAAGCGAAATAGTGCTGGGGGTGGGGTGGGGGTGGCTGTGATTGTCTCCTAGTTCCCTGAAGGAGGAGATGTCTATTTACTTTCTCTGACTGAACATTTGCATGTTAAGAAGGCACAGTTCCTTTGTGGGCAGGATTTATCAGGGCCACATTTTCTACTTGACAGAGCAGAGTGCAGGGTAAGGCCTCCAGGTAAAGGATAAAGCACCTTCCTGCGATCACCCCTCTCACCTTTTTTTTTGTAAGGTAGTCCCCTCTATCACACAGAGTATCTGGGAGGCCAGGGTGAGATTTCCGTGACACTGTGTGTTTGTGCAGTGTGTTGGCGGTGGCAGAGGGCACATCCCACCCTCAGGCCATGGGCAGTCAGGGGCTGGGTGGCTGCAGCTTGCTGCGAGGCACAAGGCAGTGCCATTAGAGTTTCCCCATTCCCCTGTATCCAGAGAGGCAATTTTCAGCGCTAGGTACAGAACACATCAACATCTCTCATCACGTCACTGACCTAAATATAGACAATGACTTCAAGGAAGAGGAGAGGAAAAAAAGTTGCACATTCTTTTATACCTGCAAATGCTGCAGAGCTCTTCAAACAAGTGCTGGCAATGAGGAACAATAGATAACCAGTCAGATGTGAAGGGAGAAGAGGAGGGATGGGTGTTCTCGAATGATTGCTGTGATAAGGCCATTACAGTTTCTCAGTGGAACATCAATCCTCATTTGTAACCGGGGTCGGGATATCGCTTTGGGAGCGGTTTTGTGTCCCTTGCCAGTTTTTCCATGGGGAGCCCTGCGGGAGGAAGGGGGTATCGGCCATCGATCTTCCTGGCTAAGCTGGGCTGGCCTCTTCACTGGTAGGGCAGGCCTCTGATTCAAAGAAAAGGGCACTTGACCGAGAAGCCATTTCTTTCCCACCCGAGAAGAGTGTGCTGTGGGTGTCTTTGCTGCTGAACAGCTGTCCCCAGCAGCCACTTGGGAGCCCTCCCCAATCCAGCCCTCCACTGTGGCATCTGGAGTCAATGCTCTCACCACTCTGGAAACCTGGCATGTGCTGGCTCGCAGGTTTATGCCAGGAGGGGTGTCAGTAATGTGACTTTCCCCTCACAGTATGAATTAAGAGTTGAGTCGAGTCTTTTAAAGCTATGTCCACAAGAGTGCTTAACTTTTTATTAACTTGGGGATTATTCACCTGCTGGGTGAACGGAAGGGCCATCTTAGAAGTTTTTATGAACACGAATCCCATAACTTGGGACCTCGGGAAAGATACCTGAACAAAACATTAAGTTTAGCCAGACCGAGGCATCAGCAATTAGGGCACAATTGTGGGCAATGAATTGCTGAGGAAAAGTCACGTGTCCCTCACATATTTCTAATGCTCTTGCTGTTCACTCAGACAACTATCTGCATAAGAACAGCCTGCGTGGAGGCTCCCCGGTGTAACATAATTGTCTGCTGTTAGGGAACCAGCAAGCCACTTCAGACCTCAGCTGTCCAGAACTCTGTCATTTAGGCTGAAACACAAACCCGTGCTCTTTTGTGTTAGGCGTCCACAAGTGCAGCCATCAGTCTGTTTCTTCTGAGAATACATACTCCATCCTTGCAGAAACATATTACACCACCACAAAAAGAGCTCTATCCCTTGGAAAAATAATAATGGAAAATAAGGGAAAGAACAGCACTCTCACACAAGATAAGGAAGCTAAAGGCACCGCTACACGTGAAATAAAATCACCACAGAGGAAGCATCCCAACAAGAGTTGGGGACAAAAAGAAAGCAAGCCAGAAGCTCTAGTTAACACAAACAAACAATTAGGTAAAGGTTTTGGCTAAAGCAGAGCCATGAGGGACCAAGGTTAGTCTATAGTCTCCACAGGATAGACTGGCAGGCACATCTTGGTAGCTTCCCTAGCATAGCGATCCTCTGGCACTTACGGTTCTTCTAGAACGTGGGGTTAAATCAGAGCCTGGAAAATAGGGAGCTCTATGTATTCAGAAATAAAGACATGCAAAGTGTAAGTGAAAAAAAACCTCTGGGTTTCAGATGGCAGTTTAAGGTGATCACAACCACAGCAGGAATCTAGCTGCTCTACAATGTGTCTCATGGAGAGATTCCCAGCCATTTCGTTCAACAACAAAGACGACCGCCATTGGTTTCTAAACAGGTACTGGGGACTACATTGAGGTGAAAGCATTAGCAGATCCTGACACAGTAACAGGGAAGTCTTTTCAGAGACTTTGCTTTTACTAGGTTTTGGCTTCTTTACACAGACCCTTGGAAATACACTTTCTGGAATAGGTGAATGCAATTAAAAATTACAAAGGACTACAGGGGAAAAAATAGAAAATAATTTGGTCAAGAAGAAATATGCCCAGAGTCATTTTTTTCAATCCAATATCTTTGTTAATTAAGCATTTTCCAACCTATGATGAGAATACTAATAGTAATCTAATACTATACTACTCATTACTAATAAAACATATTTATGAAATGGAAATATAATGTGCCTATTTCCAAAATGTGGTTATAAATGACTTACTCTAAGCCACAATTTAAAATGGTTTGAGAAATGAGTCTTTAATAAAGAATTGATGAGGATGATGACTGCTGATAATAATTCTATTTGGTAAGATTATGTGGTTTGCTATGGCAATTTGAGCTGGGGTGATTGCCTCAAAAATTACTGCAAGTAACTCATATAGGGAAATTTAATTGATGATAAATACAGTGGTGGTATGTCAACTCTTAAAAAAGTGAGCATGTAATTGAAGAATCCAGCATCATCTTGTCTGCTGATTACACTCAGAGTCATTACGGTGCTGTCAAGATGTTACTTGTCTGACACATTTGCACATAGTAGGGACTTAAAAGGCGAGTGAATAAGCCCTATAATTAGTCCTCAATGTCGGTTCCTATATACAATTATAGTTCATCATAAACCCATTAACACTTAGAAAAAAACAATTATAATATGGCTTAGGATAGAGCCATAACAGCATTTGCTATAGTCAGTGCAGCGGATGCTCAGCATGGTCAGAAAGCCTTGATGTTAAGACACCAGGATCTTGCCTGAGCTTTTTAAAAGGGAAAACAAACAAACAAACCCAAACAAACCATGAAAGCTCACTTCTTGTTTTGTTATTTTTTTTTTTTTTTTTTGGTCTTTTTCGTGACCGGCACTCAGCCAGTGAGTGCACCGGCCATTCCTATATAGGATCCGAACCCACGGCAGGAGCGTCGCTGCGCTCCCAGCGCCGCACTCACCCAAGTGCGCCACGGGCTCGGCCCTCACTTCTTGTTTTGATGGTGTTTCTGCACTAATAGGCCAGGGGGTCTTGACTTGAGCAAAGCATTTGATATAACTTCATTGGCTACCCCTTTGAACAAAGAGAGTTAAATGTCCTAATAGACCTGTATAGACATCACGCACACATAGAATCTTACTAAAACACTAGGCATTGTCCTAGACAGTGGAACTCCATGGAATAAACAAAGCCTGGACCATCAAGGAGATGAAAGTCTAGTGAGGCCAAACAGTTAAACGTAACATAGTAAATGATAACTGTTGCACTGATGGGGTAGAGTAGGAGCTTTAAAAAGATGAGGGTTAAAAGTGGGTCAGAGAAGGTTTTGCAGAAGAGATGATTCTTTTTTAAACATATTTTATTGTAATAAATTATGGTCTTTACTCAGTGTGAAAACAAAACAAAACAAAACAAAAACATGCATAGAACACTGGCTTCAAGGGTTGGTTACGAGGTGGAAACCTGTGGTGTGTCCCTACTTGATGACAGAGGACTTCGGAAAAGGTGACTCTTGGGTTAAGCCTTAAAGGACCAGCAGGAGTTTATGAGTCAGATCAAGTGTGGCCAAAGTATTCCAAGCAGAGAAACAGCCCGTGTGAAGACACAGAGAACCCGTGTTTGAGGAACCTGTAGTGACCCCCAGAGGATGTATAAGGGAGGGTAAAAAGGGCTGTGAAGGTTGATGGGGTAGATGATGAACTTGTATGACATACCAAGGGTCTTAATTCTACTATGCAGAGAGGAAAAACCCTGAAGGGAATTCACTCTCCCCATTTGTATTAGTGATTTGTATACTGGCATAATAAGCAGGAAGAATGACAATTATAAGAAAAAAATAAATCTTACCAGGCCAGGAAAGATAAGTATTTAATATCAGAATGTACAGATTCCTAAATGCTAACTGCTCTTGTGCTATGCGAAGAAAATCGTGGCTATACATGGTTTATCTTAGAAAACGTGAGGTTTGTAATTGATTCAAGCACCTTAGGGTTCCAGCAAGTTATAATTTTTACTGAACCCTGAATTGGTCCAATGACATTTGGAATTTTTATATGCAGATCTGGGAATCTCATTTTTAGAAAGATATCAGTTATTATGAGAATGTCATAAAGAGGACAACTTTGGTGATGAAGGGTCAGATAATCATGCTAATATAAAAAATAGTGGAAGAAACTGGGGATGTTTGAGTTGGGAAAGAGAAGATGGAGAAATATGAAAGCTTTTGTTAGCTCTCAGAGGTTGCTTATGAAAAAAGGGGTAGATTACTCTGCATCACAACCTAGGAACAAGAGGAAGGTTACATGGAGATAGACTTCAGCTGAATGAAAGGAAAAACCTTCAAATCATTTCATATCCAAAAAATAAAAATGGATAACAAGGGAGGACTTGACAGCTATCCTGACAAAGAGTTTTGGAGGAGTTTCTTGCTCTTGGCAAGAGGTTGAGCTAGACGACCTCGACAGTCCTTTCTATCCACAGATTCTCTACCACGTCAGGACATCTCGGCTATAATCAGATATCTGTAATTTCAAAATAACCAATGATCCCATATAATTTACATCTCTGAAAAACTAATTCATGTTAAAATAATCAACAAATATTTTTGCACATTGTACCAGTTTTTGAGGAGGATTAAAAAAAATGTCATGACCCTATCATCTCTCCTTGCCTCAAGGAGACATATATGTGATCCCATGGTCAACTACTGACCTCTTATGAAATTGGGGATTGATCTCCATTTGGTGTTAATTAGCAAGTAGAAATCATTCAGCAATAGTTATACTAACAACGGGGCGTATAATGTACTATGAGGATACAAAGGATTCCTTTGAGTTATGAAACCAAAATGTCAAAAGCAATATTGATGGAGTACTTAGAGCACATCAGGTACTCCACATTCTGGCTGCTAGGCTATAAGGTGATTGGTAAAAAAACGGGAACTTTTCTCTTCTAAATTTGTATCAATGACACAATTATGGCCACCAAAACCCCTCAGAGGACAGGGGAGGTTTCAACTTTCATAAGCAAGTGACAATCAGTGAGGTCATGGTGTGGAGGTTTCCAATTACTTGTTGCAGAGCCAGTGTAAGTATCAATTTCATACACCAAAGATCTATTACCACCTATTATTTATTATAAAATCCTCAGGGTAAAAATTAACATTAGACTGCTGTTTTTAAATTTTTAATGATTTTAAAAAGCCCAAATGAAGGTTCTTGGATCTGTGTTGGGAAAAATAATCAACACCTAAAATCTTAAAATTTAAAAAATCTGAATTATCCAAGCGTTTTAAGATTTACTGATACCAAGTCCTAAACTCAAACCCAAGATCCCAATTAAAGCCTCTAAGATTAGGTGCTCCTGTCTTACTGTTGTCCGTTTTCCTGTGTGATAAATATGCAGCTTTCTGTTTATTGATAAAGGCATGTTAGGTGCAACGTTTTGTATCCCTGACCAAGGGGTGTGTCCTTGCTGATTCCATGGACCAAGGTGAGAACCAGAAGAGTATTTCTCACCTGCGAAAAGTACCAAATACATGTACATTCTGGAACTCAGCCTTACTAAGATGTTCATGAGATCGCCTTTCCCCCTGTGTGACCAAAGCTGAGATTCTGAGCATGTGGCCAGGAGGAAAAAAATCAGTCAAACCGAACGTGATATCCTGAGAAACAAAGGCCAGCACCATCCCGGGGAGTTAATCCCCTCCATATTTTAGTAAGGATTGTTTTCCTCAAAATGTGCGGGAGGCTTGGCGGGGGAGTTGGATGTATTCACTGTTCATACCTCACATTCCCCTGGAGTGGGAAGAGAAGCTAAGCAAAGAGAAGCTAAGCAAAGAGAAGCACAGCCAGCCTTTATCCACCTATGTCTTCTGCCCTTCCTTCTCTCCCTGCAGGTGGACCTTGTGTTTCCCACCCTTTCCTCCTGTGTTGATCTACCGGCAGGAATTTTGCCTGCTATCTTCTTACTATACTCTTAGCCTCAAAAGTAAGGATGTACAGTCATTACTTAAAAAAAAATTTTTAAAGGGATGACCTTCATATTAAGGTGAACATGCAGAAAAGCAGAGGTCCACAAGATCGTGTAATCTGTGTAAACGAATGATCTGAAAGGTTCTTTGGCAGTAAGTTTTAGTATCTGATATTTCTGCGAATCATCCTTCTGTGACCAGCATGGGTTCTACCTCTTACATTTTAAATAATAACCTTGGAAGAAGGGAGGCGCATCTCCTTTATTTCTAGTTAAGAAAAACAACAACAGGCCAGAGAGCATAACAGTAATTTAGGAGTTTGCTCGTGTATTATCATCCAGTAATAAGTGCAACTTGAAACCGCCAATTATCTCAGAAGCGGGGTATCACCTTTTCTGTTGTGATGACTACATCAATAAACGGAGGCTCAGTTCCCTCACTCTGCAGCACGGCACGTCACCAGCGGCTTTTCAGTTGCAGAAGTGAGCCAGGGAGGCACAGAGGAAAACAAAACCAGTCAACACACAGACACTCACGTTAGCCCAGCGGCTGGCTGGGGAGACCAGAGAGGGGCCCGAGGAAGACAGAGAAAGAAGGTGGAGGGGGCTGCATGGAATAGCCCAGAGCAGTCGGTAGGTCACACACACACGCAGTGCTCGGCAGCAAACTCAGTTTACAAAGAGACATCTGTTCCATTACTCCAATGCATTGTGGCTAATTACATCCTGGCCCGTCTGTGAAATGACAGCCACTTATTCTCCAGTGAACCGTAAAATCTGTACATGTTCGATCTGGGGAGCGGGAGATCAGAGGCGTGGAGACTGGAGGGAGAGGATGGGGGAGCAGCCCAGGGGAAAGAGAACAGGTATGAGAAAACCCAAGAAATCACGCTTTCCCACAAGACAGTCACAGTGCTAGTAGAAGGAAGAGGATGAGAGAGAGCTCTGACCGGGTGCAGAGGCCCTAGCTTTGTGAGGAAAGAATGGGCTCTCGCAGCTGGTGCTTTTCCTTCCCATTCAAAGACTGCAGTGCCAAGAGTTGGTGGGTTGGTCCCCTGAAGTTCTCCATCATCATTACCCCAGGGGCACGGCTTGGGGACAAACCGACTTGCCCATTTGCTTCAGTCTCCAGGGGTTTGTAAAAAGAGATGGCTGCTGGGAACCAGGGTGCAGCTACTGATGGCGTGGGGCAGGCGGATCTCCATGAGCTCTTTACAGTGAATGGCTGTGTCCGTCCCTGCGCCAGCCCCTGCATTAGCTCGAAGCCTCCCTGATAGACTGTGGGTGGGTGGCGGGGTCCCTGAAGAGTGGGATGAAATCTACACCAAGGATTTTTGAGAGGAAAAATCAGTGAAAGAAGCTGAGAGAAAAAAGATGCTCCTCCTGCTTTTGGTTGACATTAAAACTTTATCTTAACAAACACCTAAAATCACTTATGTAACTTGGTGACAGGTACGAGGGAAATAGAAATGGAAAATACAGAACACTGCCATTTTGAAATGAGACTTCAGTCTAGTGTGGAGTTTAATAGGAAACATCTTCATTCCTACTCAAGAGCTTTCTGCCAGAGGATTCACACCCTCCTACTGGAATCTTTATTAAACATGACTAATGATATTGTGGGGTTCTACTGTGGTTAAATGTTGATCTTTCTTCCTCTTGGAACAGTACTATATTCTGTGGATCACAATTGCTGGCTCGAAAGATCTGGCAGCTCTCTTCTGCTTGCTACAACCACTAGACACAGCCTGTTCCCACTCTTGGACACCCAGGTTGCCACCCCTCTCTGCAGCCTGAGGATTCCTGCAACCAGCAAATGCCATCTGTAAAACAGTGCTTCTCAAAGTTGAAGGTGCCTAGCAATCATTGGGACCTGGTAAAATGCACATTCTGATTCAGTAGGTCTGCGGTAGGGCCTGAGCTTTGCTTTTCCAGCAAGTTCCAAAGTGATGCTGATGAAGCTTGCTCCCCAGAGAGCCTCCCTCCCTCACACACTCCTGCCCAATACTCTAGGCTGGGCTAAGGTGGGGAGAGGGTGGAATAAAGCAGAGTTCCTTGAACATGAAGCACTGCATATAATCACTCTAGGAATTTACTAATTTTGAGTTGAAGTAATTTTAATGACTGTATTTAACTACAGAAATGTCATAAAATTGATCAACGGGTGACCACCTCTTTCAGGGGGAGGGGTAGGGAAGATTAAGTATTTAGAGTGAATGTGTGAAACACGAAATAGGCCTTGATTTTAGGTGTACCCAAGAAGTTAATACTGTTCAGTTTACAAGGGAAAAGTGATTTTAAGAGTCCTGGACTTTCACTCACATTCTATCAATGCATTTCCCATATGCTGAGGAAGCAAATAGTTCTGGCAAAAATCCCAGTTATAGGGAGAGGGGACTGTGACAAGGGGTCACCCCTCTTCTGATGCATGTTCTTGCATAGTAATTCGGGCTTAACTAAAGTTGACTAAAGTTTAACTAAAGTACACATTTTCACCAAGAGCAGAGGCTGAAGAGAGAGGACCCCTTCACCCCAGCTCAGAGATGGCCCCACGTGTAAGCCGTGTGCACAGTACCCTAGGTTGCATGCATGTTTATACTTCTGTCCTGTGTTGGTGGTGAATGATTTTAGCTTATGCCTCAGGGTGACTGACGTTATGCTACAAATACTAAGTGGTCAATGAATGCTGCCAACTGATTAAAGATGCAGGAGTTCAGCTTTCATTTCTTATTTGAGGCATCTTGGGACTGATTTTACTTTGGTCCATGTCCTATTTCTTCCAGACTATGAACCTATGGCTTTTTATGAACCAGAAAACTGTGACTAGCCTGTGACTGAGTTTAAAGTCCATTCAGCAGTGGGTAGTAACATACAGATACCCATGATAATATTTTATAGACTGGAAAAATAGTTTTAAGGGTGAAAGGAACCTAGAAATGATCTAATTCAGCTGCTCCAATTTATCAGGGGAACCTTCCCCAATGTTCCTCTGGGATCTGTTGGCACTGGGGCAAAATGACTAACTGAGCAGTATCAGCTCCTGGTCTTGAACCCAACCTTCCTAACTTCCATCTGAGAGTTTTTTTTTCCATCACATCCTGCTGCCTCTCACCCAGAGTTTAATAAAACTTCCAAAGAGGCCCTTAATTTCCTTCATACAATGACAGAAGAGTCAAATATTATTTCCATGAAGGCATCAACTGTGGCTCAAAGGAAGCAAATCTAAATGCAAAGATTATAAGAAAAATTCCACCTATATAACGGAAAAGAGAATAACCTTATAACAAAGGGAGCTGAAGTTCAGGAACACATTTTCAATGCTTACTCATGAAGGTGAAGGAGCCTTGGGTGAGGGGGTCTGGGGCTGTACCAGAAGGGGCTATTAGGTTCTTCAGGAGAGAGCAGATTACACAGAACCTTATCAGGTAAGCCAGTAAATGTAGTGGGTCACTGTAGCCCTTGGCTCTCTAGGGCTCAAATGCCAGTAAGAGGACATCAAGACTCCCCCATTCTGTCTCTTCACTTCTATGGGAGTTTCTACAGATAAACTCCATTATAAAATGCATCAAAAACAATAGATACATAAACAGATAAATACAGGATCCAATAGTTATTATAGAGAACAGACAAACATCTACATTTCAGCCACTCAATCAATTTGTCTGTTTCACCCTCCAATCGTCTGCCAACTCATCAGTGAATGAAAAAAGCTAGAAAGGGCAGTTGGGAGAAATGCATCAATAGAGTAAAAATCGCAGACCTATACAGTATAAGATTACAGGGGCAGGAGTTAGGCTGGTGACAGGAAATACCCTCAGAAGGTTGTTATGAGAACTATTTCCAATTCAAAACAACAATGATGATCACCTTTATTCAATTATCAACTTCTGTTGTCTTAATGCCATGTTTAGGGGTGGTCAGATTACCAATTAAAAATGAAATACTTGAGTTCCAGCAAGCAAGCCCCAGGAGTCTAGCAAAGTGCTGGAGCCCTCCTCTGATACTATGGTAAGGGGCTCTTCCCAGCTTCTTGCCACCTGTGCCTTTCTCTAAAGGCCAAGGAATGCTCGCAAGCACAGGCCAACATTATTCTCAGTGGAATACATCAATTACTGTTACTTACAGAACAATACTGATGCTACTACTATTTGACTATTTCTCATAATTTGCTAAAGAGTTACTAACTCCAACACTAATCCCATCACTACCCCATCAAAATCTCTTTTCCCACAGAACCACAGTGCAGGTCTCAGGGCAAGAGGTGGCATTTTCTCCTATATCACATGATTACTTTATAATACTATTACAAGAATAATAAATACCTTTTTGGCTGAATAAATAAAAGCCATTCTGTACTGCCTGCATTCGATGAAAAGGACTGAGAATAAGATGGCTGAGAGATCTGTCCATGTCAGATTATTCTCCCCAAAAGGGTACAGTTGGCATCAGCAAAGCCTGGGTTTGGGATACATTTCCCTAGATCTTCATTTCTAGGGTAACTCAGGGTAGCTTGAGGCCACCTTGTATGTGCTATTCTAACAAGTCTACTTCTGTTAATAAAGAATCTCTTCATTTGGTCCCAAGTCTGCTCTTAATAGTGATATTAGCATGTATGTGCATATACTATTAATTTCCAACCAGCTACTAGACTTTAAACCTTCTTTTTTGGGTTATTTCTGAAAAAAACACTGCATTTCATCAGTTTTTCCCTACCTTACAGATATCTCCCCACCCTTGAGATATTCCCTCCTGTCTTGTACCATTTTCGGTCTAATTTTAGGGAGGACAGTATCCACTAGATATTATTGCTCAATTCATCTTTTTCTTTACCCCTGAGCACCCCTGCTTTGTCCATTGAACCAGTTTGGGGAAAGACAAAGACATCTTTCTTAGAAAAAGAAATTCTAAGCTTAGGAAAATGCATTTCTGAGAACAAGAGATTCTAGAAGTGTTGCTTGCTGTTCAGGTCCCTGAAACAAAAATTTTTATTCTTGGTTCTTCTACTCAATTGATTTTTTTTCATTTTTCTCTTGTGAATTGGGTGTATCGTCTAAAGTGTCCATTGGAAAAATGGTGTTCTGTTATGTTCAGGACAAGATACTGTTCTGCACATCATATTTCCTTTCATCTTAGAACAGAAAAACCTTTATAATCGTAATCACTATTACTATTACTGTTAAACACTAATTGCCACTTTCAAAGAATCCCCATAGAATCGAGATGTGGTGTGCTCCTCTCTTCTGTGGAGTGTACAGGTGAGGTTAATGGTGAAGTGGCCTGCCTGGCCCCTCAACACGCATCAGCAACGTAGTTCTACACAGATTCCCCAGGTCTTCTCTTCTCAGTCTTGGCTGAAGTCACTCGAAAACATTCACCCTAAAAAATCCAGGCGGGCTAAGTGCTGAGCCTTAGCCAAATTCTTAATAAAGTAGAAAAGTCTTAAGACAGCAGGTTTCTAGAAGCCAGGTGGTTTGCACATCGGCAAGCCTGACTCTTGCCATTCAGAACCTGCTGGCATGGCTCCCTGGTGGAGCAGCCTGTGATCCCCACAGGTGTCCCTTCCCACTCATCACGGGGAGTGGTGTCCACTTGAAGAGAATCAGACAGGGACACCAGATTCTCCCTTGCCCCCAAAAGCTCATTGCCATGCACCATCACCCAAATCAGCTCCTACAAGCAAGGGGGCCAAGAGGCTAAAGCATTCTTGAGATGCCTTCTTTACAAGGATGGGGGGCTCGGAATCAATTGCTTTGGGTATGCTACTCACACTTTTTTAAATACAATAATCAAAAACTAGCTCATCTCCTGCTACGCAGTGCCCCATCCTAATACCACAGATCTATTTCTTTTTGAAATGGAGGGTTCTTTTGTTGGCATTCCTTTTACACCTCCCCCAAGAGGAATCGAGTTTGGAAGCAGATATGCAGCGTGTGTGTACACCCAGCACGTGTTTTCTTGTTCCCACCCTACATTGTTTGTTGAAATAAATATGGAAATAAGGCTGTGCAAGACAGCCAAGCCAGCCAAACTGAAATAAATTCATCACTCATGGGCTCTCAAGGGAAGGAAACCGTGCATTTTTTCCTAAATGATTATTTCTGAAGCACTGAAGGAATGGCTATATCACTAATGAGGCCTGTACACCATGACTGCGGCTTATAACGACCTGCGAAGAGACAAGGAGATGGTGGATATGAAGAGGAGCTGATGGGAAGGAGCCCCAGGAAGCAACTGTGGGTGGGGGCTGCTGCTTCTGATGGCAAGCAGCGGAGATGCATATTGCTGGTGGTGAGCAGTGGAGATGAGTATCCAAAATCAACTCTCCCTGCTTTTCTGACCCACCAGGATACCTCTGAAGAGCATGTGACTTATGTGGTGTGAATTCAGATAAATGGAAGATGTCAAAAGCCCCCAAAGATAGAAAAGCATCTTGTGCATAAGTCCTATAGCACCATGAACATCTCTCTCTTCCTGTGCATAGAAGTTCTTGGCAGCATCCCAGGATCTGGAAATCATCTGGAAACCGCAATGACATGCAAACCACACTAAAACACTAAAATGGTGCCCCGGTTTCTGAGATCCTCCTGTGACGGCTATGTACTGGGCATATAAGAAAAACAGGCACAGATATAAGCACAATTCATATGTGGGCTGGGAGCTCTGCACAGAGGAGCTGTTTAATTTTAGGCCAGTTTGACCACACTGAACTTGCAAAGTAAGTATCATAACACTTGGACTGAGACAGCCAAGATAAATCTTGACAAAGCTTCTCAGAGCTTCATTATTCAGTGGCACTCTTATTTCATATGATGTGCTTTAGGAAAATGCCCAAATACCTCCTGGCATGACTTAGCAAGAATCATTCAGATAGAAGAACTCACTGTGCAACGTTGGCAGCAGCTAGAAGAAAAGGCCTGGCCAGGGATATTCTTGATCAATGAAGTTATCCAGTCCCCAAGGGCAAGGGCAGAATGATGAAGTAGTTGCTTTTCAAAATGGGCATATTATTTAACCCAAGGAAATGCACTTATTATCCTTCCATCCTTATGGAAAGGTGGAGGTGGGAAGGAGCTTTGGCAGCCTGTCAAACTAAGAAGCTGCGACAGGGTGTGAGAGATGCTAGTGGTGTGGTGGTGCACGGGTTCCTGAACTTATGGAAGATGGTCACCCTGTCTATCCAGTGCAGCCATGGTGCCCCCACACAACTTCTGCAGGGGCTCCAGAAGCAGCTTCTCCTCTGTCATGTGCACTCCTCTGTATGCGACTTCCTGGTCATAGTGTCATATATGGCTCCTGCTTTTGATGCAACAAGCACAATAGCTGTTCTAGGTGATCACAGCAATTGCAAAATGAACCAAAGATTCTGGACTATCACTTCCATGTCCTAATGTGCAAAGGTATGACAACAAACACTCGAGCCAAAAGTCATGTGGCCTCAAGCATCACAAAGGAAGACTGGTCACCAAATTTGTCAAGGCAATACCCATAAAATCAGGAAGAAAAAAGGAGGACATAAGGAATGATGACAAAGTTCCACTCAGTTTACTTCTGCTTTTCAGCCTTGCTGCTGTGACAAAAAAGACAGGTATGTGTTTTTACAGCCCTCTCTGCAGCCCTTCTGGGCAATATTAGCAAAGAGAAATACAACAAACAGAAGGTTCCAACATTCTTATTCTTTGTCACTGGGCTGCATGCTATGCCCAGATCTTTTTTTCTCATCTTCTCCACGTATGGGCAAAGAATAAACAGGGGTTCTCAAATAATCATAACAAAAGAAAGAAGTAAAAGTCACCCATTCCAAGATGCAAGCTCTTTGCCTTGCTGCTTCCAACAGGAGAGCAGAGAGAAGCCCACCAGATGCTGCCTCACGCTTTCTAATGAACCTGACTCTGGCTGCAGCTCTAAAAGGGTGCAGCGGCATGTCAGTGTAAACAGCTAAACCTAGTGTCATGTCAAGTGGTAACAAGGCCACTGCTGGTTTTTTACAAGCGCTGTGCACTTAGCAGATAAAAATGAGCATCCTACCACTGGCCTCCACAAGTCACACTTATCAATAGTGAGAAGAAACAATGCTTTGTTTGATAAGTGTTGCTGGGTGCCAGTGATGGGAAGTTAAATTTCTTACAGGCTGCCCATTAGCATGATAAAATGGTGAGTAACAGCTGCATTAACAAAATCCTTTTGCATGTGTCCACCGGTAAGCAGTGCAGAGCTTCCCGATGTTCCCTCCAATAAAGAGAACTCATTACCCTCCACAGTGCCACCTGGGCTAGAGGCAACCAGTGTCAGAAAAGGGCTTTGACAAACACATTTATTTGTCTAGGACCAAGTCCAGGGCCAGCAACCTCCATTCTTCCTGGTATCAGAGTGGAGCCAGATGCACACAAGATCAATAAAAGGTCCAGAGTTCACTGCAGGCTGGGGGCAGTACCTGCAGACAAGGCGTCCCATGGGAGGACGAGGCTTCCAGCCTCAGCAGTGGCAGCACATCCAGAGCCTGCATGGAGGACAGCCCTGTCTGTGCACCATGACCAGACACTGGGTGGAAGTTCTTGTTTGAAGAAAGCTGAGAGGTTTGAAGGATGTCAAACAAGAAAGGGGAGTTAAAAAGAAGGGAAGGTTGCTTTATTGATGCTAAAGTATCTGCTTTTTATAAAAGAATTTTAAGCAGCTAAATATTTGTTGATATTATTATCCCC
Organism: Cynocephalus volans; assembly: GCF_027409185.1. Classification (NCBI taxonomy): domain Eukaryota; kingdom Metazoa; phylum Chordata; class Mammalia; order Dermoptera; family Cynocephalidae; genus Cynocephalus; species Cynocephalus volans. The sequence continues at coordinate 123,471,791 of NC_084468.1, forward strand.
TCATTTTACATACGAGGAAACTAAAGTACAGAATAGGTAAGGGACTGTATCACATATCTGAAAGGGAAGAAAACAGGACTCACATTTCCTTATCTAGTTTAAGTATTCCCATAGTCCTAGGAGGTAGGCATTTTTAGACACACACTTGGACTGAGGAATCTGAGGTTTAAGGGGTTTAATGATCTTGCACAAAGTCACCCACTAAACTAAGGATGTCCTTGACCCATCTGACTTGAAAGTCCTTGCTCGTTCTATTCCAGGCTGCTTAATGCCACATCTAGCATGGAGTCCATGCAAGCAATGAAGCTTTAATACAGTAAACAAGCTCAGCTCCTTTTTGTTAGTTGCAGGTGCTTTCTTTAACCACTTTTCCGTCTAAAGAGAAGGCAGGATTATACCTATAACTAATGACATCTGTTCCTTCCGAAAGCTCTGTGTGTAACCACTTGATAATGGGGCTTTGGCAATTACCTTATTTCCCCCAACCCAACTCCTCTATCTACTGCAGAGCTCAGCATGCCACAGAAAGAATGTGCCATCTATCTTTCGCCCAAAGTTGAGCACATTACTAAGATGTGTTTCCTCTCTGAATATATGTGCTCTCATTTAAAAAATACGCCAGACAATAACTTGATATAACACAATTTTAGATTTACTACCCAGTCTCCGTACAGGAAGTAGAGTGTTTCAGAAATTATGAACTAAAATGCCAACTTATATAGTACTGTTAGGTTTTCATTACCCATGCTTAAGGGCAATGCAAAAATAAAACCCAAAACCTGATTAGTTAACATTCATGATAAGTTAATCCAGCCCAGAGTTTTTTACCTTCTCATATCACTAAATCTTCTGTTGAAAAGAAGTTTATAGTCTACCTATTCATAGATGCAGGAAATTATATACAGTTGGGGTTTATCTAGAAGTCACTTGTAAACTGAAATACCTTAATTCTTTTGAGTCTTCTAATGAAACTGCTACTATCCTCAGTTTAATAGCCAAATTATTACTGTGAGTCTTGGCCTGGTCCCGTCCTAGTCTGGACCCCAGCTTCTATTTCAAAAAGTGTGCTTCCCCTCATTTCCTGAGGCCTCACTCTTCAGGCCTGATGAAGTGATCTCCTGTGGGAGGCATCATCGCCCTGGAGAAAAACCCCACCCACCTAAGGAAAAAGCTCTGTCCCCTGGGCCTCTGCCATTTTCATCTTCTGTTGCACTGCGCTGACATTTTAAAATTATAATGACTCCATATCCCAAATGAGTCCTAAGAACATTCTGAATCAGCTAATTAATAAATCAATTGCTCTTTGGGATGGCATTTATCAAGTTCACGACTAATATGCGAGGTGAGGTTAGAGTGGAAGTCTGCAGCTGCTACACCACTGGCTCCAGTAGGACCCATTTACGTAGGACCCGGCTTGTTCCAAAACCTCTGCCATGCTCTGGCTATAAGTGAAGCATCTTCAAGTATCTCAGCATACAAATTTGAGTCCATCTGAGTACAATTTCATCACCGAGACACCATCTTAAAGAATAACGAGTGGTTGCCTAAAGAATGAAGGACAGGAGCAGTCCTACTCAGGTACTTGGTGTCCCATATAGTGGTGGTAATTGCAACACCTTTCTGTTCACACTGTTGGACTAAGATTAAAATCAATTAGGTGCCACTTTTTAGATGTTAGTGGCATTCTGGGGTCTTTATCTTGTTCATTAGGCGCAGAGATGATGTGGGGGTAAACACTATCAAGATGGGCACACTCCTTCGTAAAGAGGAGACCAGCAGAGAACTCATCAGTCTCTTCAGACCTGATAATTTATCTACAGGCTTCAGAATCATTGCCAACACATCCTGAAATCAGTCGTGACAATTAGGCTGTGAGAGCAGGCTGTACTGCTCTGAACTGCCTACTTAGTGTCTCTTTCTCGGTCATAGACTGTACCCCCCTCACCACTGCAGCCACATCGCTCTTCTTCCTGTGCTGTTTAGGGGCTGGTGTTGACAGTGTGGGTGAGATAGAGGAAAGGTGGGAAAACAGCCCAGATGTGCCATCCACGAACAGCGGAATGAAACAGAGTTGGACTAGAAGACAAGACAGCAGAGAGATTGGGGACTTGGTAAGCAGAGAGGCAAGAGCCACTGTTCAGAGGCCAGAGGGCGAGCAAAAGCCCGCCATTGGTTTAGCTCTATTCTGGCCCACACTGTTCATCCCCCTTTCCTTCTTTATATCATCAATATTGTTTTTCTCCTGAGGGGACTTTTTTTTTTTTTCTTGGATGAGATAATGAGTGTTGACTTTGCAGTCAAAGAGTTACTCAAGCTTAATGGCTCCACAAATTACTTAGATAGAATCTAATCCTGTGGGTGGCTATCATGGATAGGGTATGTGTTTTGGGAATCAAAAATGGCACATTAAAAAAAAAAAAAGGGCTGGCCAGTTAGCTCACTGAGGAGAGTGTAGTGCTGATAACACCAAGGTCAAGGGTTTGGATTCCTTTGTTTGGCCGCAAAAATAAATAAATAAATAAATAAAAGAGCACACAGTGTCCTACAGAGAGGACACATCAAAGAGGAAGAAGATGGAAGGAGTGAAGGGACGGTGACCTAGAGAGGGAAGGAATTAGACACATGGCTGTTTTGGACAGAGTACACAGAGGGGTGTACCAACAAAGAAATAGGAAAAGACAGACAAATTAAGAATGAAAATAGAAGAGGGCATCTTTATCCAAGTTCAAGGTGTATGAATCAGGTCAAATTAGCAGAGACACCCAGGTAAAAACTGAAGTTAGAAAAATTAAATAAGTGTAAGGAAGTCATATATTGCTGTAGAAGTTTATTTATGAACATATAGATGTCAGAAAGTTTTGATGAATGCCCATATTCCTTCATGACTGCACTAAGATCTCATAGGGTAAGTGATATCAGGAGTCAGACTGACTTGAAACCAAGGCAGAGCAGGAGACTACTTTGAATAAAATTCTACTCATCTCAATGTTTTTGGATTTGAAACAGAGGTTTACCTTACCTGAACTAAAGCATTTCAGATGATGCAATTTCTTATTTTCTCTTTTGTAGTCCCATTTACAAATCTCTGGTGAATGGTATATAACAGTTTCATTGCTACCACTATCACCTTATGCCTGATATTATAATAATTCTGAAATACAAACTGAATAAATACATAGGTAGGTCATTTTCAAAACGATTTTTATTTGCTCAACAGATTGAATCTGTGCAGTAGTAAAATTAAGTTGGTTAAGTAAATCTTGAGTCAGAGTAAGGTTTATCAGGGTAATGTTGATCTTTAACCCCTTAGTCTAGAATATATTTTTAGGAGTGGGAGGAAATTCCAACGTATATATAAACAGAGAGTTCACAGGTTTGAAATGCTCCAGGCAGACATTCTTACAGTTATTTGTGACAGCTTGACAGTAACAAAAAAATCAGGAGCTGGAATACTTTTTCCTCAGCTTTGCAAATGACTTTTTATGCAAGCCTGGATAGATCATTTTGTGACTTAATTTCCCTTCCTGCAGACTGCTGAAGCCTTGTCGACTAAACTGCGGATTATGATGAGCTAGCGCTGCACCTTATTTTTATTTTACTAGCTAGACTCTATCACCAAACTAAGCATTTTTGTCTGGAAGGAAAAGAATTTAAGAAAGAAACGATCTACTAATAATAGTTTAAATATTATTTTATATTTAAAGATGTACTTAAAAATAGTCGTTAGTTTATATGACTTTAGGTGCCAGATAGAGCTTTTCTCTACAGTTACAGTCTTTAAAACATAGCTCCATTTAAACATTTTTGCTTCTGGTCTTCTCTTCTTAAAAATACCTATTGCAGAGCTTTATCAGGATATCCTGTAATTTAGAAAATCAAGGTGATATTTAGGAGGAAAATTAAGTGTTTTTTCCTGGGAAGCTACCGATCCATGTCACAGCTCTCTTTGTCCAAGGTGGGGGAAAAACCCCAAACAGTATAACGAGACTGGATGGATCTGATTTTTCTCACATGGTTCAATAAGATTTTCACAGTTCACACTTAGGATTTTATGAATCTAAGAGGCAGGCCAGAGACAGGGTAATGGACTAAACTCTAACTGACTTGCAAGTAGTACAAATTTCACTACTTGGCAAATCCTCCCTCTCCTGCCCTCCCTCCCTACTCCCTTCTTGCCTTCTGTCCTCCATCCCTTTCTCTCTTCTTCATTTTTCAGCCTTCCTCCCTCCCTCTTTCCTCCATTACTCAGATTGCATAAAATTACATTAAAAATATACATACATACTGTTCTCTTTTTCTGGGTCAGTATAGATCACTGTTAGTCCAGGCATGTGTGGGAAGTTGGGTGCAGACAGCAGAGAGAGAACAAGATCACTCACTGATTCAAACTACTGAGCGAATCATAAAAATATTTTTCAAGGGGTCCTGCAAGAGCCATGAGGAATTAATTACACTGTGCTTGTTTAACACGTGTTTCCATGTGTACCTGATACTGTATCTCTCTCTCAAGGACTTCTGACACCTCAGGTGGTGGGGAGGTATCAGGTAAACTGGGACATTGTTTCCAGGCCTTTGTGCAAAGCCTTTTAAATATGATTAGAGCATTGGGAACTGATTAAGAAACAAAGTGTCACATCTAGTGCTGGGAACCTTGGGGCACTGGTGAACAGGAACAAACAAACAAGACCAGGAGATAGAATCTTCAAAAATACTTTTGTAGCCAGGCCCTGTGTGCTGACCACCAAACTCACATACTTCACATGATCATTGAGAGGATAGAATACATTGCTGCTTCTGTTGCTGTGAAAGGCTCATTTGAAAAGGAAAGTTTATCTGGAGGAATGAATGACTGAGTGGCAAGCCTAGGTCACAAAGCACAGGGCCCCAGAAGTCTGTCTAGGTGGACTCAGGAAGAAACAAAATTTGGGATATTTTGTTTGCTTATTTATTTAGCAGTATGCTTAACCTGGACAGGAGACTATTTTAGGGATCTCCAATCTTATCAGTTGAACTTATTTTTCTTTTAAGCATTGTATTTAGTAAATTATATATTGTAAGTGACTCTGGGGTATGCAATCCCACCTCTTTTAACACACTTTTCCATTCTGACAAGGAGCTTCAGTGGCTTGGAATAATCTTCAATTGACAAAAGAAGCCCCCAATTTCTAAGTTTTTAAACCATTAGTGGCTGATCAGTTGCAACAAATATGCTGCCACTGCTGCTGCTGCACCTAATGATTGAATTTTAAATATTCATGATGGATGGATGTCTGCGTGTGTGTGTACAGAAATGACAGCATCGACGGCTGCTTCTCACCAGGGCACCGTTAAAGCTGAGGCAGAAGCTGCATATGTCAGATATTTTCTGGTTAAATATTCCAATCATTAAAAAAAATATTCCATCATATAGATCTAGCAGCATTAATGCGTGAGATATATGCATCTACAAACACAACAATGTTGAAATGGGCGAATCCTTCCCTCAAAAATAGCCCTTTAATGATTGGTAAAAACATTGAACATACAAACGGTTCTGACAGTGGTTATTTTGGGGCATTGTGATTTTCAGTGTTTTTAATGGTCTCATTTTCGCTTGTCTGTATTTGAAAAAACAATTTCTACAATAAACACAAATTATTTTGGTAACAGGACAAAAGTTCATTAAAGTATTCCAAGCTAAGCAAAATAGCAATGTCATAATAAAATTTTAACCAATTTGAAAACTTCTTATTTGAGAAATATGCACTTACAGCTTATGTAAATAAACAAAGAAGAAGAGAATAAAATAAGTTTTGCCTAAGTTTTGGCTATGAAGTGGTGGGAAACAAGATCTGTTTTTCCTCTAAGACTACAGAAAAGGCAAGTCAATTTTTAGAGGAAATTCAATACAGAGGATATAGTGATCAGAAAGGTGGGACATGCTTCATGCTATGAAATTACACCAAATGTATTCTTTGGCCATTATTTGTCGCTCAGATTATAAACAAATGAGAAAAATTAGATGAACTGAAAAGTGCCCCCAGTTTCAATCTACTGGATTGGGCCCCTAGGTCCTTCTTGTTTCTTTTCCTTCCTGCTCAGCAATCTCTACGCGTCCTTTTACTGTTCTTCTTTTCTGGTAAAATTCTTCCTGACACACATACTTAAAAATTATCAAATCTTACTGTTTCTTGCACTGTGCATTCATATAGCCTTTTTTTTTTCAAATGGGTTCAGATTGAATAGTATATTTGACTATCCTGATCACAGAAAAAGTGGAAAATAACAAATACAGGTATTATGGAGAGGAAAACCAGACATCCTTGAACTACTCTGCATGCATGAACAAAAATTTATTCCATAATAGCACTCTAGGAGGAGTTCCTGAGACCAGTGACGAAGTGGTTAAAAGGAAAACTGTATTAAATCCTTGGCTATGATTGGTCCCTAGGAATTTCCCGTGGAAAAGAATCAGAGCAAACACATTGAAAGGAAGGTCCAGATTCTGTGTCAACAAGAAACATGGGTGTGTGTGTTGGGGGCCAGGGGGGCGGGGGGGGCAAGATTTGACCTCATGGCTGATAAGCAGGTTAAATGTACATCTGGGTTTGGCTCTCCCCAGTTAAGAGGTTATATCATGAGTGTGTTTAGAGGAAGGAGAAACAGCAGAGATGGGCGATGATAAAGGCAAAAGCAGCCTCATTAGGAAAGAATAATTTTAAATTCTGAGTCTGAAAATTACTTACATCGTAACAATACTGCACCCAAAGGCAACAGAACCCTGAAGTATAGACTAGTAAATTCAAATGAGATCCACCGTAACTTAACCACTCAGATTTTAATTTGTCATGTTTGCTCTATCAAAATATCCTTTTATGGTTCATTTGTAGCTCAGTGTGTTTCCTTGAAATATTACATAAAATTCTAAAAGGCTATTTTTCTGTAATTGCTAACATTTTCAATAATATTTGTACACTTACAGAAGTTACAAGAGAAAACTATCTTATGAGAAAAGATGGCTTGGTATGCTAACTAGAAACAAAATATAAAAATGGACCTTTATACCATACAAAAAATGTGTATTATGACTTAATGTGAGATTTACAGGCAAATAGCACTGGTATTGTCAACCATCTTCTTAGTTTCCTTAAAATTCTTAATTGCCTAAATCCCAATTTTATTTAGATTCAGTGTATTTTTTCTCCCTCTAGACCCTATTTATTTATAGCTAGTCGTCCTGTACCTGGTATCAGAATAAAAAAGTTTTTTAAAAAGCAAGGAGCACTTTATATGATTCCATGTAAAAGAGATGTAAACATTTCAACAATGGCAAAACAAAATCCTAAAAGATAGTTTTGAGCCATTATTATTCTCTTAGCAATCTGTTTATTTAATTTCACTATGCATAATTAAGGTGATCATACCTCCTGATTTGTCAGGACCTTTCTAGCTTACAGTGGTTGTCCTGGTGATCTCTTTGATTAATGTCCCTTTTCACCCTCAGAAGTGTCCTGGTTTGGATGATAAATTATATGATCTTGTTCAAGGCTTTCCATTAGCTCATGAGATAAGCTAGATTGTGTAGTCAACATCTAGCACTGTATAAACCTCAACCTTACATATTTTCTTTGCTTCCAAAAGGACTGTTGAGAGTAAAGCTTTTGATGTATCTGTACCATGTCAAGACAGAAAAAGAACTGTTTGCAAGATGAAGAGAAGGAAAAGAGAAAGCACTTTACCAAAATGGAATATAGTTGACCCTAGAAAATTACCCATGTTTTAAGAGCCTCTTTCCAGAAATGTGGGAAATTATGGTAATTTTACATGAAATTTCTTTGGAGCTTTAACATTCACTCCTTTGGCAACTTGGTTTCCAGAACTTTCTCTAAGTACACTTTCAAACACCATCCTTCCAGGCACCTCTTCTCTGAGGTACTAATGGCTGTATAATCTCACATACTCCCCACTTGGGCTCTTAGAACTGTCCAGAACCAGGAGCAGAAGGCCAACATTTTCTCAGATACAGAGCATCACAGTATGACAATTCAACTTTTTTTGGATGCTGTTTATCTATGGTCTAGGTCTGCTACCAGCTTGCAAGGCATATTTGACGTCACAGATTTAACATGCCATCTGGACTCCTTTTTTGGGGGGGCTTTTTGAGACTTCAAAGGCCAGCTTCCTTTGGCTCTGAAAATCCACTTTTAATATTGCCAGGGCCCAAGACCATCTTTTTAGTTCACTTAAAATTCTTAACTGCCTGGAACTTGCAGAGAAATATGGAAGAAAAGGAAGAGACAGAGAAAGAAAGAACGGCAATCAAATTGTCTTGGAACAGAGAATGTCTTCAGGCTTTTTCTCTTCTCAGACACTGACAACCAACATATAGTGCACTATTTCCATTTTCCAAAGCAGGGCCCATGTTCATATTTGGCAGTATGAAGCTAATATAAAGAATAAGTGAGATAGGTTGGGTGGGGGCATTGGCTCAGACGTTTAAGCAGAAAGTGGATTTTGTGTACGTGGCTTCAGGACTCCCCTTGAGATTTCAAAGGAAATAGGAAAACATGGTTATACTTGCAGACTGTAATCATTTTGGCATGTAGGTAGATGTTCTCACATTAAAACAATGGCCACTGTGAACAGCTGATCATTCAAGGATGGTGACAGTTTCCTGCATGAAACTGACCTTAGAGATCTCCTAAGTGCATAACGGAGGGGTCACTGAAAGGAAATAGAGAAGTAAAAGCTGCCCTGCTAAGTCTATATGTGGTCTCTCTCCAAACAAAGCAAGGGGTTCTAAGACCTTGAGTACTTTGGGGTTTGATGCTAACCAAAATTTGAGTTGGACTGGTGACGCTGAAATCTTCACCTTGGTTCTATTGTCTGTGTGGCAGGCTAGACTAACAATAAGGAAAATTATAGATTTATAGATTTACCACCTACAGAAATCAGACCCAAGGGAAGTACAAGGTTTGGAATTACTAAGAACATTTTGGAATAATTGTTCCATATTGCTAAAGATCATTTAATCAAGCAAATCATCACCGTGGTATTAAACAAAGCTTGATGAAAACTTAGCAAAGTATAACAATTTGGGGGAAAGTTTCATAGTCCTTTATAACCTCTCTGCAAATCAATTTATGCCCATGTCATGGTCAAAGAGTAAAATGTAAGAGATATAGAAAGCTCCATAGGTACAAAGAAGTGTGAAACATATCATTGGTTCAATTTTATTCCCAGTGCTCACCAAGTTTCAGAGGACTGTGTATTTTTTGTTGTATGATACTTTTCATACTACTGGACGGTTAGTAATCCATTTCTGGAATTTTACAATTGCCAGAATACGCATTCTGGTTAATTACTTCTGCCTTCCTCACAGATTCAGCTACCATGAAATGGAAAGAGCACATTAGGTTTGTTTCCTCCCTCTGCCCTTTATTAGTTGGGTGATCTCGGACAAGTCTTGTACCCTTTATGATAGGCCTTGGTTTTCTTATTTATTTTCTTATTTAAAGGCAGTATGATACGTGAAAATGACCTGTAAATGGAAATGCACAGTACACAAGTTATTACTGTCTTCTTGTGTTATAGACAAAGAATCAACGATACAGAATGAGAAAGCAACCATAAGCACAAAGCGATTCCATAACAGAACTGCAGTCAGACCTAGTACTGCGCACCTTCTCATTTCTGCTTCCATTTATACATATTAGTAGATTAAGGACAGGCTTCTAATTTACATTTAAAGTTTCATCAATTTCAAATGGTACTAGTAGAAAAAAAATTGCTCCTTTTCTCATGATAATAGTATGTTCCCCCTTTGAAAATGGTAAAAATCAAACCAACTAACTAACCTTGAAGCAGATGCTCATATATTCCAGGTATAGAATAGGTAGTTTCCGCATAGTCTCAAATAAAAAAAGTACAAATGAAACAGGTGGGGGCCTGCAGGTGTATTTGCTGGGTGTGATGAAGAGAGAAGCTGGAAGGATGCTTTGAGGGTCATAGAAGTGGCTGCAGGTCCCGAGGGGACAGGGTATTAGAGGCTGGCAATAAAAACAAAAGCCTCTCAGTGGGCAAATGATCTCTGATCATCTCCCTGTTTATTTCTCAGAGAAGCTGAGGAGACCAGCAGAGACGATCATAATATCTCAGTGTTTATTCACTTGCTAAGGTCTTCAGGCACCCCTGTCAGAAAATCAGAGGATGTTAAGGCAGGGAAGAAACTTCAGTACATCCCAAGGTTAAAGGAGCCAGACAAAGTTTAAATACCAGCTCTGCCTTTTGCCAGCTATGAGACCTTGGGTAAGCTCCTTATCCTTTCTATGCCTCAGTTTCTTAACTTGAAAACTGAGAAAAATAACCTCAAAGGTTGTTTGAGAATTAAGTCTGATATCTACAAAGCTTTCAGCTCAGTGTCTGGCATACTGTAAGTGTTCAAGAAATGTCAGTTGTTTTTGCTACTAATTCAGCTTCCTTAGTTCCCAATGAGAAAACTGAGGACCAGAGAGGTATAGTGACTTGCTCAAATCTATAAGGCTCAAATTAGTAGCAAAATATGACCTATATACCTAATCTTTTTGCCATTATTACAATACATTTTCCCCACACCCTATGCTAGTTCTGATGCCCAATGTGTCTCAGGGATGGGCATCTGTTGGATGGACTGGACATACTCTCAGTGCCCTCCTAGGTCTATAGAATCAATGATGTTAAATGACAGAGTAGTACATAAAACCATCTCTCAGTGTTCTATGTTGATGGTTAGGAACATTTTCATAGATAACCCCAAGCTGTAGACTATCCACTCAATGCTGGTTCAGGCCTTGTGGCAATAGCAAAGAGCACAACTACTACCTCCAGTCCTGGAGTTCTCTTGTCCTGAGGCTAATTCCACTCCATGCTCAGATTACTTACAGAGCTGAATGCTGGTTAGGGAGGAAGGCCTGCTCTTTGTTGCACAACATGATGGTGAGTGTTTGGGTCATCTAGGGGTCTCTCCGGCAGCACAGTAGCTGTCAGACAAATTCCACTGAAAGACTGTCCTGCCTGGTTGTGGAATCTCAGCCTTAGACTCCCACCGAACACTCATTGTGATCATGCTCTATTCCCCTCCACAGCCTCCCTCTACTTCCTAAATCATCTATGTGCTCTCGCCCAGGAGCAAGGGAAATCGAGCTTGTTTAATCACTAATCTTGATCTATTTATAATTCCAAATCAATGGATTTGAGCCTGGGGGTGGCTCTGCATCTTGGGCTCTGTCTCTTACACTAGAGTTGGGCAGGTTTAGCTGTCTGAGGTTTTAGAAGAGTCACCAGAGGATGAATGGGGTGTAGCCAAAGCAGGTGTTATACGTTAAACAATCCTGTCTTCACTCCATTTGAATATGAACTTCATCCTATACTGCAAGCTGCTGGATAATAAATCTCAGGGTCTGACACTTTTGGAGGTCTGAGAGAATGAACCTGCTGCAAGATAAAAAGCATTTCATGCAAAGAGATGAAACAACGTCAGAATAAAAAGTTTACCAATGTATATATTAGAGAAAAGAAATTTGTCCAAGTAAAATGGCTTCAGGGATGTTTTACAGTTAAAGCAATTTTAAAAAGGCCCCTCTCTATTTTTCTTCCTGTTTTTCTAGATTTATCATTCTAGGGGCATATCAACATGCATTACATAGTGTCCTTTGCTTCATATTTCCCAAGGATTTCAGCTTTTCAGGTTTGAAAATCATCAGGGAATTTATAAGGAGTGAAAAATATTCTAAAAAGGATGTTTGATAGTCCTAAAACCTTACATTTGTGGGGCTCCCTTTACTTTATGAAGTGCTTTTATATACATTACCTCATCTTTATCATGGGCATCAAAGGTTTGCTATCGTTTGGAGAGCACGAGACTAGTTCAGGTCTGTAGAGACTGTATTACAAACCCTTTCTAAGATTTAATTTTCATATGGTAGCAAAAATTTTGACTCCACAGGAAAACAAAAGAAACTTATTATGAGGAAAATATTGTATGCCTCCTTATAAAAATTGTTCTATTCCAAATGTAGGCACTGGAAAACTTCCACTCACTTTTTAAAATTGCTTAGATCTTTCTACTTCCAGGGGTCTGCCATACACTAACTCTGTCCCCATTCTCTGGACTGTCCCCATTCTCTGGACCATATGTCTTTCAGGACTCCATCTATACCTGTACTTACCAAGATCCCAGATCATTCCACACTGCGTTGCAAATGTCTGTATATCTCCCTTAGCGGCTACAAGCTCCTTGAGAGCAATGACAATGTCTTGTCTTTATTGCCCCTTTTCTTATCTAGCACAGCACAAGGCACTTGGTAGGTGTTTAGTATATATGGAACGAATGGAGAGAAAACCCATAGGAAATAAGTATTTTATGGAAAGTGCATACATAGCATGAACTGGGTACCTGTTAGTGTAGACAAAAAATATTCTTAAACAATAAGGTGAATATAACTTTTGTCATTTAAGAAATCAAATTCAAATTGGGGCAGAAGAAAGGCATCAAAAGAGGGATCCTCCTGCTGGAAAAGGGACTACAAGGACTTGCAGTGTGCGGAATCTGGATGCACACAAGCAGCAACCGACCTTAACTCTCTCCTCCAGCAGTTTTCAGGATAGAAAGATACTGGGAAAGTGGAATGAGCAGGTAATGCTCAGAGTCAATTGTCAGTGATCAGAAAGCAAATGAACAGCTTCACCCTGATCTGTTGAAATAAAGCCTCTTGTCCAAGTTCTATGAAGCTGTGAAGTGCTGGAGTCGGAGCTAAAGCCACACATAAGCCTTTAAGGAAATCAGCAATCTTTCACCTCTAAACTCTGATTCTGTGAAGAGTACAGGAGAGTTCTGGTGCTCCATTCTACTGACTAAAAGAAAGTAAACCAACAATTATAATCTTTGCTATTATCAAAGAATATAATTTGTCACTCTTAGGAGACTGCAACTAATAAACCATATCTATATGCTGTTTTGTAACATCAACACACACTTAAGGAAACAATAAATCTAAATACACAAAGGGGAGGCAAAATTGTGTATGAGTGTCTATGTGGTTCTGAATTTTAAATTTAAATGGTGAAAAAAATGAAGAAAAACTGAAATAAAAAAGTCACAAAAACACAACATAAAAGAAGAATTAGCATAGGCATAATGAAGTTTTGCAATTTTAAACAATAAACGGAACCCAAAGCAAATAGGAAACACAAATATCGGTGACATCAAACACCAAAAGGAAAGAGGAGTGGAGGGTCAGCTTAACCTCTGCAACTGGTTTACTGCTGGCTGAGGCAGGAAGAGGTTTAAAAGAGATTAAGAAAGATAGACAATAAGCAGTCTGTTGAGCTGCTCTTTATTTGGCTGCATGCATCCAGCCAAGCGGAAGGTCTGTTTTTGAGCTAGCAGGCTCACATTCATCCAATAAAGCCAGGAGACAGGCAACGAGGGAGTGCTCACCCCTCTGCTCCCACCACACCCCCAGAGAACCTGAAAGGAAAATTGCCATCACCATATTCTGATCTGGTGGCTTTGGATTTTCTTCATTGGTGTATAATAAATCAATGTATTGAGAATAAGTTTTCTTGCCTATTGTCTTGATTAAAATAGTGCTGTTTATTCTCGGAGTCACAGAATTTGAGAGGTTGAACATTAAATGTCCCCAGGTCTACCCATCAATTCATCAAGTGGCCATTTGGCCTGTGATCACCTCTAGTGACAAGGACCTCATTTCCTTCTGAAGAGGTTGTTACTAGCTCTGAATGTTAGCGAATTCTTCCTTAGATTGAGCCAAAATTTGTCTTTCTGAAATATACACATTTGGCCCCTGGGTAGAAAATAAATCTAAACCATCCATAATATGAGAACCTTTCAAATATTAGAAAATGCTATTATGTACTACCTGAGTCTTCTCTACTTCAGGCAAAATATTCTCAGTTCTTTTAACATTTCATCGTATAATTTTAAGCTTTCTCACCACCGCAGCTTCTTCTCTTTGAACTCAACCCAGTTTCTCTATGTCTTATACTGTGGCATTCACTGGACACATGCCACATAATGTGTGTGACAAGTACCGGTCACAGTGGACCATCCCACCTTTGTTTGGGTTACCATATACCATCGGGCAACTGCAGACTGAAAGGAGAACTAGCTACAATGTAACAGGCACAGCAAGCACTTTAATGCACTGATTTTAATACTGAGAGCAACGCTATGTGTAAGCACTACTATCCAATTTTACACCAAAGGGCACAAAGACAGAGAGAGATTAAGTAACTTGTCTAAAGTTGCACAGTAACTAGTGAGCCTTACATCGATTCCTGGTGCACTTTATTTCAATAGATTCTGCCCAGTATTCCAAATTGTGAAGCTCTTTCTAGATCTCCATTCCTTCCTCCAATGTACTGCATCCATTATTCCTCCAAGCCCCAGGTCACGTCCAACTTGATAAATGTGCCCTTCATAACTTTATCCAAGTCATTCATAAAGTTTTTGACGAGGACAGAACTATGGCTGGGTTGTCTGATGACTCTAGGCTCCCTTATTTATTTTTTGCAATGCCAGTGGAAATTATTCCATTCAGTCAAATTATGAGACTTAATTTAAAAAACGAATTCATTGTACGTTCCTTGAATGCTAAGACCACGTCCCATGCTTCTGTGCATCCCGCACAGCTAGTTAATACTCAGTACAAATTTTTGAAAGGAGCCCTGTGTTCTGAAGTACGAAGCAGCGGAGATTTTAGAGGGTGGCGCAGGTGCTGCCTGCGGTCTGCACTCACACGGCTTCTCTAGACTGACGGCTCTGTCCTCTCCCCAGCCTCCTCTGTGGGCTTAAGCTATTCTGTGCTTTCCACATGTCAGTGACACTGGCGAACATACCCAGGACAGAATGCCTTCGAGACTGGGGATCTAACTGGACACTGAGAAATTTAGAAAACAAACCACAGGTAACACTGAAATGAACCATCAGCAGATCAGAAGTCACCTCTAACGATGGGTGTCAAGATGAGCAGAATCTGCCCACCACAAACAACACTGGAGTCTAGAAAGCAGAGCAGAAACCAAGCGTGAGGTGTACCCTCACCTCTGGGGACACCAGCATGGATCATGACGTACCGGCTTTGACAACATCATAATACCACAGTATCAAAGTGCGGCCACGTCCTTAAAACCACATTGGAGAACATGTGAGGATGCCGCGGATCTGCTGATCCGGTAGGTAGAATCACATCCCCAGGTACCACTGACAGGAAGCAACATCCCCAATTTTACCTTGAACAGTTTATCTTCTGACACCAATGTTATCAGCGCTTCTACCGTATTTTATATAGAATACCTTGAGGTACGAGTATATTGGGATAAAAAACACTGAAAATAGTACGAACTGCAAAAGTAAAAACAGTAAGTATTTAACAAGTGTCAAGAACGGTGTTAACTGATTTGTAGGCATGCTCTCATTTAACAGTCACGATTTTATGAGAAACACACTAGAATTACCCCAATTACAGATGAGCAAAGTGGGACAGAGTGCGAACTACCTTTCCTGTAACCAGCCGAGAGCCAGAGCTTGAACCGAGCGTTGCTTATCGCCCATCCTCTTAAATACTGTCCCAGAAACTGACATGGGGACGGTATCAGACGTGCAAGGATTTGCTTTAGGGACAGTCGTCTGTGTGAGAGAAAACGGGGGGAGACCCCGGGAGGCTGGGAGACCCCGAGCGGGCGGGAGCGGGACGTGGGCTCGGCTGCCGGGGGTCCCCGAGTCGCCTCCCGCGTCAACTGCACATCTCACCAGAAGGGCTTTCGTGGCGACCGAGACCTTCAGCACCCACAGCCCGAGCTGCGGAGCCGCCACCCACGCTGGGCTGCGGGAGCCGCGGCCGAGTCCGGCGGGAGGGAGGACGCGTCCCAGGCCCCCGGAGCACGCTCGCTTCCGAAGAAGGTTCTGCAGACAGGCCCGTGCATTCTCCGGAAAGCGTTCGGGAGGGGCTTCTCGGGGCCACGTTCCAGAAAGTTCCCAGAGAGGAATTTCCCGTGCCAGGGAGCTCGGGGACACAGCAGGGCGGCTCCAGGTTGCACCCTCGCTGAGCATAGCGCTGCGACCACCACTGCCCCTGTCATCCGCCCTTTCTCCTATTTTTCTCTTGCCCCAGTCAAGAGGAAACTGTGACAGAACCACGTTTCTTGTTGTGTTGAAAGCTGAGGAATGCGGGGCTTGTGGGTTCACCCGGGGGGCTGCCCCGCGCCCACCTAGTCAGGGACGACATCAGTCACTTCAGCAGTCCCCTGAGCTCTGGCTCCACCCTGGGCTGTGCGCGCAGATCACACACAGGGCACTCAGTTAAGCCTTCTAAATATACCTACTAGAAATGCATTTTACCTACTGTACATATATAAACAAATCTGACATACATATTATATATATATAACTGCCTGAAATAAGAGATGAACCTTCCTTTCCCCTGGCAGACCTAAAACCGCAATGCATTCCACGTGTCATTTTCTAGCCCTTAACTCTTGACCTGTCTGTGGTATTGTCTGGTGGGCACCACTCCTGCATAGTGTTCCTCAGAGCTCCCAGATATCTTCTTTCTTGTCTCTCTTTCTCCGTTTCCTCTTTACTCACCTTGTCCTTAAGTGTCGGCATTCCCAAAGGCTCTATCCTCGGCTCATTCTCTTCTCCTTGTGCACATTCTCACTGTATAAATTTATCCATGCCAGGCATCGTTGGTGCTTCCTTCTTGTTTCTCTCTCTGCCCCTCCAACCTTGTCCCACCATCTGAAATTCCAACCAGCACAGGCTAGCCAAAAATATCCTCTCTGTCACTATTCCACTATGTTAAGGGTACCAAGATATAAGAATATTTGTCCAATGCCACACATTCTGCTTGTTCTCACAAGCCTTACAACAATCGAGCAAAATAGATATAATTCCACATTACAGATAGGGAAACCGAACCCATAAAGATTTAGTTAATAGCCTGACATTGAAAGTTGGAGAAGGTGGATCTTTGCTTTGAACGAAGGTCTGTTGAAATCCAAGGGTGGGCTCTCCCTGCAGACTCCTGACAGGCCCTGCACAGTGGCTTCTCCCACCCACCAGTGGCTTCAGATACTCCCTGCCTGGTGTACTCTTAGTGAGGCCCAAGTTGCTTTTTCCAGAAACAACTATGATTATGTCTCTCCTGTTCTAGAAGCCCTTGTTGATGATATTCCAAGATTAAGTCCTTCCTAGCTGGTTTGGCCAGTGGTTACCAAACTCATTTGCACATTGGAATCACCTGGGGAGCTTTGAAAACTACTGATGCCTGTGTCCCACCCTGAGAAGTTGTGAGTTCATTGTTCAGGAATGTGGCCTGGGTTTTGACATTTTTAATAGATCCCAGGTTATTCTAATGGGCAAACAAATTTGGAAACCCAGAGTTAGGCACAAATGCCCCTCATGTGCTGACTTTTTCTTATCTCTCCAGCAACTGCCTCCACCACTCTAAACCCTGCTGTGCCTCTGATCATCCAGTTCCCTGTCTTTCAATCCCTTCTGCTGTCTTTGATATTCTTTGATATTCAGCTCAAGTCCTGACCACCCATGCTGCCCTTTGCTCTTGCCACCGGCCACTCATGCTATGCCATAATCTGGCTGTTTACTCCTGGTTTCCCAAGACATATGCTGGGTATTCCAAGATAGTAAAGAGGAGTGAATATTCTTTGCTCTCTCTGTATCTGCCTCCCAGAGCACAATGCCTGGTGAAGAGGAGGTGTTCTGTAAGGAATGACCAAATGAATAAATAAGTCACTGAATACATATATAGGAAGTGAGAAGGACATGGGACTAGAGCAGGACTTTGGAGCCCTAAATCTTGGTAGCAATGTTGAGTGGGAAGCTTGGGATTTGGAGGAAGACAGACCTGAATTTGAAACCTGGCTCCAGTTATTAGCTATGTGACCCTTCTTTGGCTGTCAAAACATGCTGAATTTCCGTTGCCTCTTCTGCAGAATAAGAAAAATAGTAGTAGTACCTTCATTACAGGGGTACTGTGAAGGTAGGAATTGGTATTTGTGAAATGCTTAGCATAATGTCTGACACTCAGGTGTTAAAAAATATGATAACTCTTATTATTATGATCATTAGTTGGTTCCTTTGTTGTGAGATTTCCAGCATGTTACATATTTTTCCTGTGCCTTTTACTCATTCGTGAAATGTACACAGTTATATTGCTTCTTCCTCTCTCAAAAGGAAGACAAAAGTGGTGATTGCACAAACACAGTAAAGGAATATAACATATTCTACAAATGCACCAATTAAAATTAACATATATTTCTGTTTACTTTCTAATCTTGGTACGTTCTTTCACTTTCTGTGATAATATCAGAACATGCCTTTTTCTTGTACAACAAACCCTTGGCATTGAGGGGGAATGTATCCAGAAACATCCTTGAAGACAAATTTGCAAATACTCCAAGAGCAGATCAATTTTCCCATAAAATACAACAAATTGTAATGGAATATTTCATATGGGGCACACCTTCAGATCCATAATGGTGTGACAAATACAGGACCAAAAGAATTTGCAAACACTTTGAAAATATCTGCCACAAAAATAATTTCTCACCATAGGTGACAATGACATCACTACTGTAGCAGTGTCACACATGAATCCAACAGAATTTGTAAAATCAAAACAGTAATGATGAATAATAACTAATTATTTCATGAGAGCTACTTTGTGGTAGATGATAGCAGGGAAGCAGAGAGACAGCACATACTCTGAGCCATTGTGTGGCTCATTCACAAACTCCCTGATTTCTTTGCTCCTCATACTGGCCTGAAATTCAGACCCCAGTATGATGATTAATTATGCAAACCAGAACTCTTTGGCTTTACTTGTGATGCAAAAAAATCTCAAGTGATAGATTCCTGAATACCAAAAGTCAACTACGTTCACTTACTCCAATTGCCATCGACATGTTTGGGAGCAAAGGCGGCCATCCTAGGTAGGGTTAAAGGACTATCAAGGACTCTCAAATTCCCTGCCTACTAAGGTGATCAGGAATAAAGCTAAATATGAATAAAAATACTTTGGGGACAATAGTAATGCAACATTGTATCTTGACTTTTTTTTTTTTGTCACAAAGCTTTCCTTGTTACTCATATTTTTCCCTCTTAAATCACTCAAATATTTTATTCATTAAACAAAGAACTTGGGAAATGGGGACAAATTATAATGTTGAAATATCATTAGTGTTTTCTTCAATTCTACAAAGTATATTTGGACAAAATTTAAAATGTCTTTTCTTCTCTAATTCTGAATATAGCAACTATCCTCTGTCTAGCTGAATATTTAATGAAACGCTTCAGTTTTACTTTTCAAAAAAGTTATCTTTTTCTCCTTGGAGAATCAAAATTATCCTTCAATTTCATCATTTTCTAGGGGATACAATAAAGTGGAATGTTTCCTCTTGGATGGGTCAAGGGGCCAGTATCCAGCAAGAAGCGGGAATGGTACAGAAACAAGATGGAGCCAGGTGACCTCGGGGAGAAATCATCCCCAGTCCCTGCTTTTAGCTCCCAAACCATCATTCTTTTGCTTTTCATATACCTTGTCACTAAATTATAGAGCCCTTTGACCTCTGTAAAAGCAGTTCCTTTTTCATTCTCTAACTAAACATGATCATAAATCGAGAGTCTCAGTCTTCGTGGAGGTGGTCCAGGTTCTCTGCTCCTCCTTTTCATTGCGCTCTTCCTGTTTGACTCCTCCCAACTTGCCCTCCTTCCCCCAAGAATGAACTGAGCCATCTTAATGACTTTGCCTTACTCTCCTCCCCAAGTCTTCCTTCTTCTCTTTAGTTATGCCCTCACACACAGGCATTGAGGGGGCCCTGCCCTGTACCCTAGATTCAGAGGGCTTGATGGGGTCCTCCTCTGGCCACATCCCTCCCTACCAGGGCAAGTAGTCCCCACTTCCAGACCATGCTGTGGAACCCCAAATTTCCTGCCTAGAGGACCTCAGATCTGCTTCCCCAGGACTGTCTTCTGGAAAGTGCTCACACAACAGAGTGTACTTGGAGGCTCAAAGAGTGTACAGGGAGTGCAGATGGACATTGGAGGTGTGGGCGGGAGTGTCCCCAAGTATGGGAGGCCCCTGTGGTACAACACAGAGCCAGGGATAGAAAGAAAAATTGGGTGGCCCAGGGAACCCATGCTGCAGACCCCCCAGAAGGCAAGGATTCTACAGTCAAACCTGGTTTTCCCTGTTGCTATGAAGGTGTACTTGTCAAGGTCAGCTGATAGAACATATTTTACTTAATACTTTGTTAGCTTGCTGCATAATGATTAAATATGAGGCATGTGCTTTGCTGGCCTACCTTTGTACTCTTGCCTTGGGCCGCATAAATGTTAGGGTCAGGCCTGTCTCTCCCCACTCAACAATTTTCCTGAAGATCTTCTCCTGCACTAAATTCACATGCCATTTCAGCGGTGAATACAGAATAAAGTTTGAACCTTCAGTGTGGCTGAGCTCCCCGCTGCCATTTAGCCAGGCTTTCTTTATACCATCTCTCTCCCTCCTCAGATTCAGTCACTGACAGAAGGCCCAGCGGTTAATCTATAAACAAGAAGGCAGAGAAGCTGCCGTGTGCCCCCCAGAGAGATTTCCACGGAGCCTGGGGGCTCCTGGGTCAGACCCTGCCCAGTATGGAATTCATCTACAGCAGAAACCGCAGACAGACAGGTGACCTCTTTCTTCCTTATTGATTTTTCTCTCTTCCTCACTGTCTTATTTCACCCCTCTCTTCTCAAGTATGTTGCAGACATAGAGCGAGAAGCCGTGATGGAAATCGGCCAAGCAAAGACGGGTGGGGGAGCAGTCAGCAATTCCAGTTTGACGCTAATGATTTGTGTACAATTCAAGGTCAGAGAATGATGTGTGAGGCTTGCGCGCCCACCCACACGAGCGCACGCACTTTAGGGCTTGATTATATCAGCATACGGTGCTGATACATCTCACGCTGCCTTGTTCACTTGCCTCTCCAATTAGAAAGGAAACGCCGAGGGCAGGGACCGCATGTCAAGCTGCTTTTGTCCCCCACAACACCCACCACCTTATTAGGTACACGATAGGCATGTGATAAATATGTTTTGTTAAAAGAGGCTTGCCTCTGTTAATGAAGTAAACGTGTTCTTAAAATGTTCTGAATAAAGTGAGTTTTTGGAAATGGCATCCAATTTTAATGATACTGGGAAAGTTGCAATGGGAATACTATGATAAATTCTTTTTTTTTTTTTTTTTTTTTTTTTTACCTTTGGTATTATGCTTTATTTATTTATTTTTTTATATATATATATTTTTTAAATTTTATTTTGTCGATATACATTGTAGCTGATTATTGCTTCCCATCACCAAAACCTCCCTCCCTTCTCCCTCCCCCCTCCCCCCCGACAATGTCCTTTCTGTTTGCTTGTTGTATCAACTTCAAATAATTGTGGTTGTTATATCTTCTTCCCCCCCCCCCCCGGTTTGTGTGTGTGTGTGTGTGTGTATGTGTGTGTGTGAATTTATATATTAATTTTTAGCTCCCTCCAATAAGTGAGAACATGTGGTATTTCTCTTTCTGTGCCTGACTTGTTTCACTTAATATAATTCTCTCAAGGTCCATCCATGTTGTTGCAAATGGCAGTATTTCATTCGTTTTTATAGCTGAGTAGTATTCCATTGTGTAGATGTACCACATTTTCCGTATCCACTCATCTGATGATGGGCATTTGGGCTGGTTCCAACTCTTGGCTATTGTAAAGAGTGCTGCGATGAACATTGGGGAACAGGTATACCTTCGACTTGATGATTTCCATTCCTCTGGGTATATTCCCAACAGTGGGATGGCTGGGTCGTATGGTAGATCTATTTGCAATTGTTTAAGGAACCTCCATACCATTTTCCATAGAGGCTGCACCATTTTGCAGTCCCACCAACAATGTATGAGAGTTCCTTTTTCTCCACAACCTCGCCAGCATTTATCGTTCAGAGTCTTTTGGATTTTAGCCATCCTAACTGGGGTTAGATGGTATCTCAATGTGGTTTTGATTTGCATTTCCCGGATGCTGAGTGATGTTGAGCATTTTTTCATATGTCTGTTGGCCATTCGGATATCTTCCTTAGAGAAATGCCTACTTAGCTCTTTTGCCCATTTTTTAATTGGGTTGCTTGTTTTCTTCTTGTAAAGTTGTTTGAGTTCCTTATATATTCTGGATATTAATCCTTTGTCAGATGTATATTTTGCAAATATTTTCTCCCACTCTGTAGGTTGTCTTTTAACTCTTTTAATTGTTTCTTTTGCTGTGCAGAAGCTTTTTAGTTTGATATAATCCCATTTGTTTATTTTTCCTTTGGTTGCCCGTGCTTTTGGGGTCGTATTCATGAAGTCTGTGCCCAGTCCTATTTCCTGAAGTGTTTCTCCTATGTTTTCTTTAAGAAGTTTTATTGTCTCAGGGTGTATATTTAAATCCTTAATCCATTTTGAGTTGATTTTAGTATACGGTGAGAGGTATGGATCTAGTTTCATTCTCCTGCATATCGATATCCAGTTATCCCAGCACCACTTGCTGAAGAGGCAGTCCCTTCGCCACTGAATAGGCTTGGTGCCTTTGTCAAAGATCAGATGGCAGTAAGTGTGTGGGTTGATTTCTGGATTCTCTATTCTATTCCATTGGTCAGTGTGTCTGTTTTTATGCCAGTACCATACTGTTTTGGTTATTATAGCTTTGTAGTATAGCTTAAAGTCAGGTAGTGTTATGCCTCCAGCTTTATTTTTTTTGCTGAGCATTGCTTTGGCTATTCGTGGTCTTTTATTGTTCCATATAAATGTCTGAATAGTTTTTTCCATTTCTGAGAAAAATGTCTTTGGAATTTTGATGGGGATTGCATTGAATTTGTATATCACTTTGGGTAGTATGGACATTTTCACTATGTTGATTCTTCCAATCCAAGAGCATGGAATATCTTTCCATCTTCTTGTATCCTCTCTAATTTCTCTCAGCAGTGGTTTGTAGTTCTCATTATAGAGATTTTTCACCTCCTTGGTTAACTCAATTCCTAAGTATTTTATTTTTTTGGTGGCTATTGTAAATGGGCAGGCTTTCTTGATTTCTCCTTCTGCATGTTCACTATTGGAGAAAAGAAATGCTACTGATTTTTGTGTGTTGATTTTGTATCCTGCTACTGTGCTGAAATCATTTATCAATTCCAACAGTTTTTTTGTAGAGGTTTTAGGCTGTCCGATATATAGGATCATGTCATCTGCAAACAGGGACAGTTTGACTTCATCTTTTCCAATCTGGATGCCCTTTATTTCCTTCTCTTCTCTAATTGCTCTGGCTAGTACTTCCAACACTATGTTGAATAGAAGTGGTGAGAGTGGGCATCCTTGTCTAGTGCCTGTTCTTAAAGGAAAAGCTTTCAGCTTTTCCCCATTCAGGATGATATTGGCAGTGGGTTTGTCATATATGGCTTTAATTATGTTGAGATACTTTCCCTCTATACCTAACTTATAGAGGGTCTTTGTCATGAATGAGTGCTGAACTTTATCAAATGCTTTTTCAGCATCTATAGAGATGATCATATGGTCCTTGTGTTTGAGTTTATTAATATGGTGTATCACATTTATTGATTTGCGTATGTTGAACCAACCTTGCATCCCTGGGATGAATCCCACTTGATCGTGATGAATAATTTTTCGTATGTGTTGCTGTATTCTGTTTGCTAGTATTTTAGTGAGGATTTTTGCATCTATATTCATCAAGGATATCGGCCTGTAGTTTTCTTTTTTGGTTATATCTTTACCTGGTTTTGGTATCAGGATGATGTTTGCTTCATAGAATGAGTTTGGGAGATTTGCGTCCGTTTCAATCTTTTGGAATAGTTTGTAAAGAATCGGTGTCAATTCCTCTTTGAATGTTTGGTCAAATTCTGCTGTGAATCCATCTGGTCCTGGGCTTTTCTTTGTTGGGAGCCTTCTGATAACAGCTTCAATCTCCTTTATTGTTATTGGTCTGTTCAAATTTTCTACGTCTTCACGGTTCAGTTTTGGGAGCTTGTGTGTGTCCAGAAATTTATCCATTTCCTCCAGATTTTCAAATTTGTTGGCGTATAGTTGTTTATAGTAGTCTCGAATGATTCCTTGTATTTCAGATGAATCAGTTGTAATATCGCCTTTTTCATTTCTAATTTTTGTTATTTGAGTCTTCTCTCTTCTTTTTTTTGTTAGCCATGCTAATGGTTTGTCAATTTTATTTATCTTTTCAAAAAACCAACTTTTTGATTCGTTGATCTTTTGAATTGTTTTTTGGTTTTCAATTTCATTCAGTTCTGCTCTGATCTTAATGATTTCTTTCCGTCTGCTAACTTTAGGTTTGGATTGTTCTTGTTTTTCTAGTTCTTTAAGGTGAAGTGTTAGGTTGTTCACTTGCCATCTTTCCATTCTTCTGAAGTGAGCATTTAATGCAATAAATTTTCCCCTCAATACTGCTTTTGCAGTATCCCACAGGTTTTGGTATGATGTATCATTGTTTTCATTAGTTTCAATAAACTTTTTGATTTCCTGCTTGATTTCTTCTTGGACCCATATGTCATTAAGTAGAATGCTGTTTAATTTCCATGTGTTTGTATAGTTTCCAAAGTTTTGTTTGTTATTAATTTCTAGTTTTAATCCATTGTGGTCTGAGAAGATACATGGGATAATTCCAATTTTTTTGAATTTATTGAGACTTGATTTGTGACCTAATATGTGATCTATCCTGGAGAATGATCCATGTGCTGATGAGAAGAATGAATATTCTGAGGTTGTTGGGTGGAATGTTCTGTAGATATCTGCCAATTCCAATTGGTCTAGAGTCTTGTTTAGATCTTGTGTTTCTCTACTGATTCTTTGCCTAGATGATCTGTCTAATATTGACAGTGGAGTGTTCAGGTCCCCTGCTATTATGGTATTAGTGTCTATTTCCTTCTTTAGGTCTAATAGAGTTTGTTTTATAAATCTGGCTGCTCCAACATTGGGTGCGTACATATTTATGATTGTTATGTCTTCTTGATGGATCAGTCCTTTTATCATTAAGTAGTGTCCCTCATTGTCTCTTTTTATGGTTTTTAGTTTAAAGTCTATTTTGTCAGATATAAGAATAGCCACTCCAGCTCGTTTTTCTTTTCTGTTTGCATGGTAAATCTTTTTCCATCCTTTCACTCTTAGTCTGTGTGAATCTTTATGGGTGAGGTGGGTCTCTTGTAGGCAGCATATAGTTGGGTCCTGCTTTTTGATCCAGTCAGCCAGTCTGTGTCTTTTAATTGGGGAATTTAAGCCTTTAACATTAAGAGTTGTTATTGAAAGGTGTTGATTTATTCCTAGCATTTTATTGGTTGTTTGGTTGTCTTAGGTGTCTTTTGTTCCTTGCTTTCTGATTTACTGTTTGGTTTCTGTGTTTGTTGGTTCCTTAGGTTGTAGATAGTGTTTTTGTTAGCTTGTTTTCTCTTCATGAATGCCATTTTTATTGTACTAGCGGGTTTAGATTTTTCTTAGGTTTTTATGGCAGTGGTAGTTATTTTTCAGGAACCAAACCCAGTACTCCCTTGAGGATTTCTTGTAAGGGTGGTCTTGTGGTAGTGAACTCCCGCAGTTTTTGTTTGTCTGAGAAATATACTATTTGCCCCTCATTTCGGAAGGATAGCCTTGCAGGGTAGAGTATTCTTGGCTGGCAATCTTTGTCTTTTAGTATTTTGAAAATATCATCCCATTCCTTTCTAGCTTTTAGGGTTTGTGATGAAAAGTCTGATGTTAACCTGATTGGGGCTCCCTTATAGGTGATTTGATGCTTCTCTCTTGCAGCTTTTAAGATTCTCTCTTTGTCTCTGAGTTTTGCCAATTTGACTATGACATGTCTTGGAGAAGGCCTTTTTGGGTTGAATACATTTGGAGATCGTTGAGCTTCCTGGATCTGCAGATCTGTGATTTTTCCTATACCTGGGAAGTTTTCTGCCACTATTTTGTTGAATATGTTTTCAATGGAATCTCCATTTTCCTCCCCTTCTGGAATACCCATGACTCGGATATTTGAGCGCTTGAGGTTGTCTGATATCTCTCTCAGATTTTCTTCCATGTCCTTGATTCTTTTTTCTTTCTTTTTGTCTGCTTGTGTTATTTCAAACAGCCCATCTTCAAGTTCAGAGGTTCTCTCTTCAACTTCGACAAGCCTGCTGGTTAAACTCTCCGTTGTGTTTTTTATTTCGCTGAATAACTTCTTCAGTTCAGCAAGTTCTGCTACATTTTTTTTCAGGACATTGATTTCCTTGTATATTTCCTCTTTCAGATCCTGTATACTTTTCCTCATTTCATCATGATGTCTAGCTGAGTTTTCTTGTATCTCATTCAGTTTCCTTAGAATTATCACTCGAAATTCCTTGTCAGTTATTTCAAGGGCTTCTTGTTCTATAGGATCTAGAGTATGAGATTTATTAACTTTTGGTGGTGTACTTTCTTGATTTTTTGTATTTCTGGTGTCTTTTTTTTGGTGTTTATTCATTGTGGCAGGGGGTTTCACAGTCCACCGGTTTGAGACTAATGACTAACTAGGATGTTGCTGTGGTTGCCAATTTGGTATGGCTCCCGCCGTGACTGCTCAGTTGGCCTCTAGTGTCTTGTGTGTGTGGTTGCCTCGGGTCTTGGGCTTCTCCGGGGATCCACCTTTCTGGTCAGCTTGTACTCTGCTGGGCTGGTGGATCACGCACCACAGGGTGTGTGATCTCTGTTGAGCTTTCACTTTCTGTACAGGACTTCTCCCCGTTCCGTGTGCTCTGGCCCAGGCTGTTAGATGGTGCAGTGGTGACCCCACCGGGTGTGTGGTTTCTGTCGAGTCTCCGCCTCCCTGGCCGCACGTCTCCCCCCTCTGTGCACACTGTGCTGGGCTGGGGTGTGTCTTCTGCACCCCTCGTCTATCAGCTGGGCCTTCAAGACCCTGCTCAGCACCGCCTCGCCCAGGAAGTCTACCAGGTTTCTGCTAGGCACAGACGACCGGTCTCTCTGGGTGCCTTTGTAGCACTGTGTAGATCTTTCTCGGGTCTTGTTCACCTTTGTATCCCCCCGGTATAAACCGAGTCTAGTGCCCGCCTGCAGCCTGCTCTCCGGCAGGTTCTAGCGGACCTGGGAACTCTCCTACCACACTATTCCCAACCAGAAATTCATTAGGCTTTTTTCCAAACTGGTGGTCGCAGAGATGGTATCTGCCTCCCAGTAACAGGAAGTTTACCGGGCCGGAGTCCAGGGTGTGGTGGAGTGACAGTCAGCCCGCCCGTATTTCCTAGCCCTCCCAACACTGGTCGGGACACCCCACACCCCCAGCCCCGCCAGAGAACCGCGGAGGGAGTGGGAGAGGAGGCCGGCCCGCAGGGACCGGAAAGCCCCGCGCCAGGCCAAGCAAATGGGCTCAGTGATGGCCGATCAGGGCGGAGCTGCCCGCACCTGGGAAAATGGAGGCAGCACTGGGGCAGTGAGTGGCCTGGTGGAGGAGGCGGGAGCCGGGTGGGCAACCACCCCCCGAACAGAGCTGTGCCAGGGATCACTCACAGTGCTGTGCCAGGTCGGGCGCTCGCTCTGTCTCTGGTTTGTTGCCTTCCGTGTTCTCGGCGCTGCTCCGTGTTCTCGGCGCTGCCGCCTCGGGCTGTTCAGTCGCGGCGCCACTCGGGCGCTCCCAGGAATCTTCTTTAATGCCGGCCTGAAACCTCGAATCCTGAATAGGGCAGCTGGCCGCCTTCAGTGCGGCCCCAGCCTCCGGGATCCTGGCTGCATCCACAGCAGCCCTGGCGCCGTGTTCCCTGTTTCAAGACTCGCTTTTGCAGCTAAGAATCAGTTCTTTTCCTGCTCCACACTTCAAAGCTGTTGCCGGTAAATGAGGCAGCCTCTCCTGCCGGGGGCAAAGTGGCGTTGAGCCCCCACGACCGGCCAGCAGCAGCAGTCCTCCCTTAAGAGATGGCCAGAGGAAGGTCCACAAGTTTCCCGGCTGCCTGAGGCCCAGTGGCCACCTTTTCCACCTCAGCTACTCCGCGCCAGCTGCCGCAGCCGCCGCCATCTTGAAACTCCTATGATAAATTCTTTTACAAAGCTGATAGTCATTCCATTTGGACTGTCATATTTTTTGCCCTCTTGGACCTACACCAGGGAATCTTACCCAGGGAGTCTACAAATCCCCTTCAATTGTATCCCTGTTTTGGGAGGGGAATGTGTATTTTTCTGGTGATATTGCCATAGCTTCCATTATTCTCAAAGGGATATGCTACTTAAAAAAAACAAACAAACGTGAAACCCACAGGCCTAGAGGGTGCCACAAAAGAGGATCTAAGGTTCTAGGAAGATAATTCACCAGCTTTGGTAAGTAGAAAACAATCAAAGTGAACATTTGTTGAGCATCTGCTACATACTAAGCTCCTGACATTTACCCTATTTAATGTTCCCTTCAAGGTAGGCATTATCTCATTTTGCTGATGAAGAAACTACAGAGACTTGCCCCAGGCACATAGTCATTAAACATCAAATGTGAGATGTGAACCAGAATCTTTTGATTCCAAATTTGGAAG
The DNA here is from genome assembly GCF_027409185.1 of Cynocephalus volans. NCBI lineage: Eukaryota > Metazoa > Chordata > Mammalia > Dermoptera > Cynocephalidae > Cynocephalus > Cynocephalus volans. Next base: position 123,500,398 of record NC_084468.1, read on the forward strand.
TTTTTTAATCAGATGGGTTCTGTCTTTCAGTCCACTACCTAAAATAATAATGATGATAATAATAAATAAATTAACTTTGAGGACGTTATTATCTCTATTTCACATTGAAGTTAAGAAATACAACATTGATGTATAGATGATAAGTTGCTACAGACCCTATAGCTGGTAAGTGAAGGTCCATCTACTCGCTGGGTCCACTGCCCCTCACTGCCTTTCACCCTGGAGCGATGACCTGGCTTCCCTGTGGCTCACATAAAAATATCAGTGGACTGGCTCCTGGTTTCGATATACCAGTTATTCTTCTGAAAATGAATTCTCTTGCTTCACATTTTTCTAGTGATAAGTCCAATCCTTAAAGTATTATAAAGCACTTCTTTCATACCTAGGTTTGTGTTAGGTACTGTGGGAGACAGGAAAACAAATCTGTGCGTGTATGTATCTGTGTGTGCACAAGATAACCATACTTTTTAACTAAAATTCTGGCTGTTGTTTATGACTATCTGATTATATTTAGCGGCTATTAAGGAAAACAGTAACAGTGCAGCAGAGTTGTATAAGTGTACTTACTCCCTTTCCAATCCTCAAGGCATACTACCTACAAATTCAGCAGGAACTCAGAGATAGTACTGTTGATATTGGATATACATGGAAGTTTGGCCACAGGATCATTCAAGATTCACTTAACATCATGAATTCATTCCATTTAACTACTCAGCTTGATACTATGAGAATAAATTGAAATGTGAAAGTGCTGTTGGGTCTTTGAAAGAAAATGATATTGATACTCAGATTTAATATGTAACCTGGAAGGCAGTTTTGCACAGAAATTAAGTAAAGCCTGGGCCCTGAATTCAAAGGGATCTGAGTTCAAATCTCTGCTCTGTCACTTTAGTAGCTTTGTGCCCTTGGAAAAAAATCACTTGAACTTTCTCAGCCTCAGTCTTCCCACATATAAATGGAGATAATATACCTTTATGGTAAGCTTTGTGAAGATTAAATGAGGAAATGTATGTTGAGCAATGCTTGAATGCTGTTCACTGAAAATAAAAAGGTAGTATTTTGTTTTCATAACTTCATGTCTGAAAAACTAGGATGTGCAAAAATAATGAATTTCTCTCTAAAATCAAAACAGGATAAAGGATACAAACAAATTCTCCTTCTCCATGATAGATAGCACTGGCATTGAAAAGAAACTCAATCCTTACAGTAAAAGCTCACAGGAAAAGAATTCTAAAATAAGGCTTTTCCTGTGCATAGGTTTATCCAAATTTCCTTCCCAATTTTATTTATTACTGTTGACATTTTATTGCTTAAAATAATCATGTGTGATCCAGAGGGAGCCACAGAAATGGGTGGGGCACTCCAAAATCTGCTATGGCCTTTCTGTATATGTCAACATTAGAATGAATTATTTCAATCCCATGTTTGTGTAGAAAACACGATAAAGGGAAGTTGGATTGAAGAGCCTGATTGGTATATTCCAATTCTTGCTTCCAAAGTACTTTAGAATATGTAAGACAAAATTCTTTAAAAATCCTAATTTTCAGAAAAGAATAGGTAGTGCTGGCAGCAGAGTGGAGATGTGAGTGTATGCGATATCAGGGAACTCTACTCTTCCCTCCAGCTGACAGCAAGCCATTAGACCCATCTAGCTGTGGATCTATGTTTTCAAGGACCCAAGGAAGTCAGCTTTCTAAAAGCAATAAAATTTTTGCTTTTAATATTCAGTGTCCTTCAGTGAAAATAACAAGGAGGTTGAGGTAACTTTAGGATGCTGTAGACAAGAATTCTCTACCCAGAGATAAAGGTGAAATTACCTAGGAAACTGGATAAGAGCAACATAAAAACGTCTGCCTATGTTCCTGCCAAAATGATGCTAGAAAGTATTAATTTGCAGACATTTTCAGATTGTTTCCCCATGATCAAAAGGCCTGCAGACCTAAAATACACCAACACCCATTTGCACAACCAACCAAATACCATCCCCCTAAACTCCAATAAAAAGCACATTATATTCATTTTAAAAAGCATTTTTCTGAAAGATGGGGATGGAGGAAAGGGTAAAGGGGAAGAGACACAGAAAAGAGCTGCAGTTTGTTTCATCACCCATTACGTTCTAGGAGATTAAAAGTGGTTCTGAAGCTAAGAGGCCATTGCCTTAGTTAAGGGTAGAAAAAATGAGACCAGAATGTCACCCGTGATCTTCAAATGGCTTTCTCTCACCATTTCACTGTGTGATGCAACATGGAAGCAACATTGCATAATGTTTAAGGCTCACGTTTGGACTTAAATAGACCATTTAAAAAGAACATTTGAAGATGAAATGAAATGATTCATGTCACATGTTTAGCACAGATCTTGGTACACAAAGCATTCCACAATGGTAGCTATAAATACACACCTCACTTTGGAGTAGAGTTTATCAACTTTGGCACTATTGATATTTTAAGCTAGATAACTCTTCATTGTGGGGGGCTGTCCTGTGCATTGTAGGGTATTTAGCAGCATCCCTTGTCTTTATCCACTTGATGCTAGCAGCAACACCCCCCCTACTCCCCCAAGTGCAATAAGCAAAAATATCTCCAGATGTTGCCAAATGTCCAATGGGGGATGGGGGAATAAAATCATCTGTGGCCAAGAACCACTCCTTTGGATCAATCCAAGCTCTAGAAGATGAGGATAAACTAATTCTTCAGCCCCAGCTTTAGAAAATTCATACTCCTATTTTGAAAGCCTAGAAATAAACCACATAACTATTGGGGTCTCAGTTTCCTTATCTCAAGACCATTATTTCAAGGCTTGCTCTTGTTCTAAATCATGACCCTAAAAATTCTATTCCTATTTCTTTCATTTCACCAAGGATTTAAAACTATTTCTTCCTATAAAAAAATTATACAAATAATATACATTCAACTAGAAAAATTAGGAAATTCAGTTAAGCAAAAAAAGAAAGGAAAAGAAATATTATTTACAATTCCATTAATTAGAACTACCTAGGGTTAACATTATGATGATGAATGAGTTTTCAGATATTTTTTGAGCGTGTGTGTGTACATATACACATGCACAAACACACGTACATACTTACACAACACACATATACACACAGGTACTTCTCATGCGCTCATCATTTTTCACAATCATTAATTCTAGCTATCTACAGACCTGGTGCTGGACTCTATATTTTTTTTTCTCACGCACAACATCCCTCAAGAGTGGTTCATCAACTCAAATGTTTCAACTATCACCTAGATGTGGATAAACCTGAAATCCACACCTTTATTCCTTTATTTCTCCACAGAAAGACAACTTGAATTGAATGTACAACTAAGAACTAAGTCAAACACTGTTAAAAACTATCCCCTTTGGTCAACTCTCCCTTTACCCATAACCAAAGTCCACACTCAGTTTTCAGATTGGAAGTCAAATTTGACTCCTTTCTTCCTTTCATGTCCCTATTCCTGCCCATGGTCACTTCCACCATCTCTTGCTTTTTCTTGGATCGATTTCCAGGGTCACACTTAGTCAGGTCCTAATTATTTTGTTCCAGGTGTGCTGTTTCCTGGCATCTCTCCTGCCAATCACTGTGATCCAGATAGTAGCTGTCTCTTTTCAGACACCTGCAATGACTACCCGTGGCTTCTCGTGTCACAGTTAGATCTCAATAACAAGCTCCTCCAAGTGGCTCCTCATCCTCTCAGTTCTCCTCCCGAGGCCTCGTCTCTTGCCACTCCTCAGCTTGTACTTTTTGTTCCTTTTCAACCCTTCACAGCCCCCAGTTCCCGTCCTCCCCTTCCTGAACAACAGGCCACTAAAAGTAAAGTAAATCAAAGGGCTGATGTATTTTTAAAAAGAAGAAAAACCAGAACATTAATAAATTATCCTTCTGCTTATACTTCAGTTACCAGTTGTAGGTAATTATTTATTCTATTAATAGAGCATATCTTTTTTTGTTGGATTATTAATAAATGCTTTATTTATTTATTTGGTTTCAAAAACATGTTTGAATTTTCACTAGATTGGGTGAAACGTGTTGATAATACCAGGAAGTCAACCTCGTGGCAATGATTTTCTTGTAGTAATATTTTTCATCAAGGCACATGCATTTATTTGATACAAAAGACTTCCTCAATTAAAAGATTTACAAAGAAAGAACACTTGAATTTGATCACTCTAACTCTGACAACATGTCACTCTATTGAATATAAATGGGAATCTGTATGCTGTTATTAATTAAATTTTGTTTTAAAACCCCGTTTTTAGTAGAGAATAAACTTCTTAAGGGCAGGGACCATGCCTTTTGCTTCCTCTGTGATGCTCACAGCAATGGCAAGACAGCTTTGTGTGCAATTGGTCCTCAGTAAATGTTGCTAGGTGATTCATACTTGAAGAGGAACTGGAAAGAGAAGACTGAAGGGCTTAAAGGATTTGTGTGCGTGCATCTTGCTGTGAATAATACAAATGTGGACAGAGATGACTAAGTGGACAGTATGGGGCACTGCGGGCACTGGCCCACAAAATACTCAGTAACAGGAAGTTACAGTGTGACTAACAGCAGCACCCGGCTTGTGAAATGGGGAGCAGAGGAACTGGAGGTGCACAAGGAGAACTCTGAGTTGCACACAGAAGCGAACTGCAATGACTTTTGGGGGAAATCCTTTGGGAGGAAAGAGCACAGAGGACAAGGGAAGGGACAGACACAACTAATGCCTTAAAATGGAAAGGGAAGGGAAGGAATTCTTAGAGCAGAAATGAAAAATCATATCAGTAACGAGGTTGGGTTTAGAGTGAACAAGATAATAGCTCAGATGCTAAGGTCCTCTTAAATGTTATTTCCTATTTTAAATAAAATAGGAATGGCTTCACGTTTGACCACAGAATGCTGTATTACTTCTCTGCTATGTGGCATAGCTTGTATATCAGGTCCGGGGCTGCTAAGTGAAAGGAAAGAAATTTCTGGTGTGTTTGGAGCTTGTGCCTGCGCCCCCACACTCATCCCAGCACGCTGTCCCAATCCACACTCCCTTGCAGACCGGGTCTGCTCAGTTCTTCCCAGCCTAAGCCTCCCTGTGCCAGTGCCACTTATGCACTTTATGAAATGTCAAAAGCCATTCGAGGTAATTATGGTGTCCACAAATAAGTTCACAATTCTTGACACTCCCTTCAGAAGGGAGATCCTAATTCCCCTCTCCTAGAGTGTGACTAGACTTAATTATTTTGCTTCTATAGAATGGAATGACAAAGGGAAGGTGTGTGCCTCCGATACTGTCATGAAAGGAACTGTGGCTTCCTCCTTGCTCTCCCTTGAATGGCTCACTCTGGGAAGCCAGCTGCCATGTCAGGAGGATACTCAAGCAGCCCTGGGGAGAGGTCCATGTGGCGAGGAACTGAGGCCTTCAGTCAGCAGCCACACAAGGGAGCCATCCAGGAAACACGTCCTTCAGCCCCATTCAAGCTGTATTACTCAGGGTTCTCCAGAGAGACAGAGCCGATAAGACATAGACACAAACATACAAGAGGGGATTTATAAGGGGAATTTGCTCACATGACTGCAAACTAGATGCCGATAGTGTGGCTCAGTCCAAGTTCGAAGGCCTCAGAACCAGGGAAGCTGATGGTGCCATTGGTATAAGTCCTGGAACCCCAGCTCTGATGTCCACAGACAGGAGAGCAGAGTGTATCCCAGCTCCAGCTGATAGAGAGAGTGATTTGCCTTTTCTAATATTTTTGTTCTCTCTGGGCCCCCAGCGGATTGGATGGTTCCTGCCCATCCCAAGGGCAGATCTTTCCTACATGCTAATTTCTTATGGAAATACCCTCATGGACACACCCAAAAATAATGCTTTGCTGGGTTTCTAGGCATTTCTTAATCTAGTCAAGCTGACACCTAGAATTAACCATCACACAAGCACTCAGATGACTGCAGTCCCAGTCAACAGCTTGACTGTAACCTCATGAGAGACCCTGAACCAGAACCACCCAGTTAAGCTGCTCCTGGATTTCCCCAAAACTGTGAGATAATAAATGTTTGTTGTTTGAAACTGCTAAGCTTTGGGTGTAATTTGTTACACAGCAATAGGTAACAAATACAGTAATTTTTCCAGTAGAGTTCTTCTTTGTTTTGTAGTTAAGCTTTTGAAGTTTTATAAAATTCCCATTGTAATCTAAATAATCCCAAAGATTTTTTTTAAAAAAAGCTTTTTAAAGTACAAATAGTTTTTGTCATTTTGGAATACTTTTTTTTTTTTTTTTTTACCTGCTTTTAATACGCAAAAAGTTCAGATGTTATAAATATTCAGGTGAATTAAATCCCACCTTCCTTTTTTGCTTTTGGTTTTAACAAAGACAGGTGATTTTATTCATATAATGAGATTCCATATACAATTAAGGCACTGTAAGGCCTCTAAGAGTCTATGAGACCTCTAAGGCTAGGGGTGGGGAGTGGCTAGATTATCTCTTGAGGTATTTTTCTCATTTAAAATCATTTAACACAGGATGATGGTGGACTAGGGGTGCCCAGGGCGTCTTTCTACTGCAGAAGAAGATCGAAACAGGCCCATCACCACTGCTGCTGCAGTCACCAGAGCCATTGTCCAGTCCCAGAACTGTCACCCATTGAAGAGTAACTCCCCAAAGAGCAGCAGTCCTATGGGTAGACTGTCACTGCAGCCGTGGACTCTGCAGGTGCGAGGGAGGTGGCTGCAACCACTGCTGCCACAGAGAGTTAACTCCACTGCTGCCAAGGACACTGCAGACATGAGGGAGATGGCTGCAGCCGCTGGTCCCACCACCACTGCTGCCTCCACAAGGTAACCCTGCAGCTGTCAAGGACACCTCCACAGACACTGCAGATGTGAGGGAGGCAGCTGCAGCTGCTGGAACTGCTGCCACCCCCACGAGATAATCCCACTGCCACCAAGGACATTGCACATGCGAGGGAGACAGCTGCAGCCACCAGTGCCACTGCCATGAGATAACCTCGTTGCCACCAAGGACACCGCCAAGGACACTGCAGATGTGAGGGAGGCAACTGCAGCAGCCAGTGCCACTGCTGCCCCCATAAAGTAACCCTGCTATCACCATGGACATTGCAGACATGAAGGAGGTAGTTACAGCTCCTGGCATCACTGCTGCTCCCATGAGGTATCCTCACTGCTGCTGATGTGAGGGAGGCAGTTGCAGCCACTGTCAGCTCTGCTGCAGCCACTGGCAGCCCTACTGCCCCCATGAGGAAACCCACTGCCACCAAGGACACCATCAAGGACATTGCAGATGTAAGGGAGTTGGCTGCAGCCACTGGTGCTGCTGCTGCTGCTGCCACAAGATAACTTTGTTGCTGTCAAGAACACCACCAAGAGTACTGTCAAGGACACTGTAGACATGAGGGAGGTAGTTGCACCCACTGCTGCTGCTGCTGCTGCTGCTGTCCCCATGAGATAAGCCTGTTGCCACCAACAATACTAGAGATACCAGGGAGGCAGATGCAATCACTACTGCTGCTGCCACCAGTGTGAGGTAACCCTGCTGCTGCTGCAGACAATAAAGCTGCATGGGCCACCACTGTGAACACATCAGCCAAGTGGGTGGTTGCTGCAACCACCACTGCTGCCATTGCTGCCTATACAGGTGCTGCCAGACAGCCACCATCATTGTCCAAGCAGCCCACCACTGCTGGAGCCACTGCTGCCATGCAAGCAGACTGCCAAAGCCATCTCCACAACCAATGTGTGGCGAGGGTGGCCTACTACCACAGTAGCGGCCACAGCTACCACTCTTGCTGTGCAGGCAGACTGCTGACTGACCACTTGACTGAATTGACACAAGGAGTGTCATCAGTAGATTCCAGAGAAGGAGAGCAAGAGAAGAAGCAACTGCTCCACTAGATGACCAGACATCAATGTAGACATACTAGAAATATGAAAAAATAAGAAAATATGAGTCCACCAAATGAATACAATAACTCTCAAGGAGGAGACCCCATAGAGCAGGAGACCCTTGAAATGACTGAAAAGGAATTCTGAGTAAAAATCTTAAAGATATTCAACGAGATACCAAAAGGTGCACTTAGGTGACACAATGAATTGAGCAAAACTATCCAGGATATGAAGGAGGAAATTTACAAAAAGATTAATACTTTAAAAAAGAATGTAGCAGACTTCATGGAATTGAAGGAGTCATTTTTTGAAATTAAAAACACAATTGAGAGCTTAACCAGCAGGCTAGAGAAAGCAGAAGGAAGAATTCCTGATCTTGAAGAGAGTCTCTTCAAAATAACTCAGGGGGGACAAAAGAAAAAAAATTTTTAAAATGAAGAATATCTAAGAGAGATAGTGGACAACCTTAAGCACACAAACATCTGAATCATGGGTATTCTTGAAGGGGAGGAGAAGGGAAAAGGCACTGAGAACATATTCAAAGAAATAACAGTGAAAACTTCCCAGGGATTGGGAGAGACACAGACCTTCAGATTCAGGAGGCTCAAAGATCCCCAAACAGATTCAGTCCAAACAGGACCTCTCTGAGGCACATTATAGTAAAACTGGCAAAACTCAAAGAAAGAGAGAATCCCAAAAACAGCAAGAGAAAAGCATCAAGTCACCTATAAGGGAGTCCCTAGCAGACTAATAGCATACTTTGCAAGAGAAACTCAACAGGCCAGAAGAGAATGGGATGATATATTCAAAATACTAAAAGAAAAAAACTGCCAGCCAAGAATACTATACCCACTAATGTTATCCTTTAGAAATAAAGGAGAAATAGTGTATTTCTCAGACAAATAAAAATTCTGAGAGTTCACCACCACATGACCAGCCCTACAAGAAATCCTCAAGGGAGTCCTGCATCTGGAATCTAAAAAATGGTAATCATTACCATGAATACACAAAAAAGAACAAAACCCACTGGTAGAACAACAATGAAAATAAGAAAGAAAGAAACTGTATCTTACTACCTCCAAACACCAATAAACAGTGAAGACAAACAACAAAAGGGAAAGAAACAAAGGATATATAAACATCCAAATAAAAATAGATAAAATGCTGGAAGTCTGACAATACCTTTCAGTAACAACCCTAAATGTACATGGATTAAACTCCCCACTCAAAAGACACAGACTGGCTGATTGGATTAAAAAGCTAGACCCAACTATATGCTGCCTACAAGAGACTCACCTCACCTGTGAAGACACACGCACAGACAAAGAGTGAAGTGATAGAAAAAGATATACCACACAAATAGAAATCAAAAATGAGCAGGAGTAGCTATTCTTATATGAGATAAAACAGAATTTAAACCAAAAACTATAAAAAGAGGCAAAGAAGGTCATTATATAATGATAAAGGGATTTATCCAGCAAGAGGACATAACAATCATAAATATATATGCATCCAACATTGGAGCACCTAAGTATACAGAGCAAACACTATTTGACCTAAGGAAAGACTCAAATACGATAATAGTTAGGGACCTGAATACTACTCTCTCAACACTGGACAGATCATATAGGCAACAAATCAACAGAGAAACACAGTATTTAATCTACACTTTAGACCAACTGGACTTACTTAGACTTTAGACTAATTATAGATACCTACAGAACATTTCATGCAACAATCACAGAACACACATTCTTCTAATCAGCACACAGAACATTATCTAGGATAGACCACATTATAGGTCACAAATCAAGCTTTGACAAATTTCTAAAAATTTGACTCACTTCAAGTATCTTATCAGACCATAATGGGTTAAAACTAGAAATCAATACCATGTGAAATTGTAGGAACTATACAAAAACACAGAAATTAAACAACATGATCCTGAATGACATATGTGTTCAAGAAGAAATTAAACAGGAAATCAAAAAATTTCTTGAAACAAATGAAAGTAAAGACACATCATACCAAAACCTGTGGGATGCTGTAAAAGTAGTACCAAGAGGGAAGCTTATTGCAATAAATGCTTACATCAAAATAGTAGAAAGATCTCAAATAAAGAACCTAAGAGTACACCTCAAAGAACTAGAAAAACAAGAACAATCCAATCCCAAAATTAGTAGATGGAAAGAAATAATTAAGATAAGAGCAGAACCAAATGAAATAAAAACACAAATCATGATACAAAAGATCAATGAAACAAAAAACTAGTCTTTCAAGAAGATAAACAAAATGGACAAACCATTAGCTAGGCTAATAAAAGAAGAGAGAAGATCCAAATAACAAAAATTAGAAATGAAAAAGGAGACATTATGACCAATACAAAGAAATATAAAAATCATTAGAGACTTTTATAAACAACTATATGCCAACAAATTTGAAAACCTGGGAGAAATGGATAAATTATCAGACACATACAAACTACCAACTAAACCAAGAAGAAATAGAAAACCTGAACAGACCAATAACAAGCAACAAGATAGAAGCAGTAATTACAGTCTCCTAACAAAGAAATGCCCAGGAACAGATGGCTTTACTGCTGAATTCTTCCAAATGTTTAAAGAGAAATTAATACCAATTCTCTTCAAACTATTCCAAAAAATTGAAACAGAGGCCATTCTCCCAAACTCATTCTATAAAGCCAGCATCACCCTGATACCAAAATCAGAGAAAAATACAACAAAAAGAAAACTATAGGCCAATATCTCTGATGAACATAGACGTAAAAATACTCAGTAAAATATTAGCAAATAGAATACAGCAAAACATCAAAAAAATTAGACACCACAATCAAGTGGGATTCATCTCAGGGATGCAAGGATGATTCAACATATGCAAGTCAATAAATGTGACACACCACATCAACAAAATCAAGGACAAAAACCATATGATGATTTCGATAGATGCAGAAAAAGCATTTGACAAAATTCAACATCCTTTCATGATAAACGCTCTCAGCAAATTAGGTGTAGAAGGAAAGTATCACCACACAATAAAAGCCATACACATCAAACCCCTGCCAATATCATCGTGAATGGGGAAAAGATGAAAACTTTGCCTTTGAGAATGGGAACAAGACAAAGATGCCCACTCTCACCACTCCTATTTAACATAGTATTGGAAGTACTAGCCAGAGCAATCAGGCAAGAGAAAGAAATAAAGGGCATTCAGATTGGAAAGGACAAAGACAAATTGTCCCTGTTAGCCCATGACATGATCCTATACATAGAAAAGCCTACAGACTCTACAAAAAAACTCTTAGAGTTACTAAACAATTTGGTAAAATTGTGGGATACAAAGTAAAAACGCAAAATCCGTAGTGTTTTTATACTCAAATAATGAGCTAGCAGAAAAAAGAAATCAAGAAAGCTAGCCCATTTACAATAGTCACCAAAAAAGTAAAACACCTAGGAATTAATTTAACCAACGAGGTGAAAGATTTCTATAATTAGAACTACAAATCACTGTTGAAAGAAATTAAAGAGGACATAAAAAGATGGAAAGACATTCCATGTTCTTTGATTAGAAGAATTAATGCTTTGAAAATGTCCATACTACCCAAAGCAATCTACAGATTCAATACAATCCCCATCAAAATATCAATGACATTCTTCACAGAAATAGAAAAACAATCCTAACATTCATATGGAACAACAAAAGACTCTGAATAGCCAAAGCAATCCTGAGGCAAAAAAATAAAGCTGGAGGCATAATACTACCTGACTTCAAATTATACTATAAAGCTATAGTAATCAAAACAGCACTTGGACCAATGGAACAGAATAGAGAACTCAGAAATCAACCCACAAACTTACAGCCAACTGATCTTTGACAAGGGTACTAAGAACATATATTGGGAAAGACTGCATCTTCCATAAATGGTGCTGGGAAAACTGGACATCCATATGTAGACGAATGAAACTAGACCTGTACCTCTTGCCAAAATAAACTAAAAATTGATTAAAGACTTAAATATAAGAGCTGAAACTATAGAACTCCTAAAATTAAACATAGGAAAAACACTTCAGGAAGTAGGCAAAGACTTTATGAATATGACCCCTAAATCATAGGCAACAAAAGGAAAAATAAATAAAAAGATTATACCAAACTAAAAAGCTTCTGCACAGCAAAAGGAACAATTAACAGAGCGAACAGACAACCTACAGAGTGGGAGAAAATATTTACCAACTAAGCATCTGACAAAGGATTAATATCAGAATATACAAGGAACACAAACAACTTAACAGTAAAAAAGCAAAAAACAAAAGCCAAAAAACCGAATTAAAAAATGGGCAAAGGAGCTGAATAGACATTTCTCAAAGGAAGATATACAGATGGCCAAGAGACACATGAAAAAATGCTCGATGTCACTCCACATTAGGGAAACGCAAATCAAAATCACATTGAGATGTCATCTCACTCCAGTTAGACTGGCTGTTATAAAAAAGAGAATAAGAAATACTGACAAAGATGTAGAGAAAGGGGAACCCTCTTACACAGCTGGTGGGACTGTAAATTGGTGAAGCTATTATGGGAAACAGTATGGAGGTACCTCAAACAAACACACATAGAAGTGCCCTACTATCCAGTAATTCCACTGCTGGGTATATATATCCAAAGAAATGGAAATCATCATGTCAAAGAGATACCTGCATCTCCATCTTTATTGTAGCTTTATTTATAATAGCCAACAGTTGGAACCAACCTAAATGTCCATCGTTGGACAATTGGATAAGGAAACTGTGGTACATCTACACAATGGAATACTACTCCGCCATAAAAAAGAATGAAATACTGCCATTCGCAGCAACATAGATGAACTTAGAGAAAATCACATCCAGTGAAATAAGCCAGGCACAGAAAGAAATACTTCATGTCCTCTCTCACAAATGGGGCTAAAAAATAAACAAATAAAATGAAAAAGAAAGAAAGAAAGAAACAACAATCACAATAACATGTTGAAATTTCAAAAGGAGAGAACAGACTGAGGTGACCAGAGGTGGGAAAGGTAGAGGGGAGTTAAGGGAGGAATTAGTAAAGGGCCAGGAAAAATGATTATAGTGTATGATGTTGAATATACTAATTATCCTGATTTGAGCATTACATACTGCACACAGGTATTGATATTCAACTCTGTACTCCACAGATATGTACAATCAACTATGTTACTTTAAAAAAAAAGAAACTGAAAGTAAAAAAATAATAATTTAACATAAACAAATGAAAAAGGTGGCATTCTCATATTGCACATTAAAAAATGACAGTAATTTTTATTTTAAACAGAGGTAAATGCAGGAGGAACAATCTTGTCACAGCCAGGATTATAAGAAAGCTCTTTTTAAAGTAGTGAAACTTGCTAACAGTTGGCCTTTATGAGAGAATATTAATATACTTTTACCATTGTGTTTGCAGCCCCTGTTCATATATTTTTTATATATGATATGTTTCTTCCTGAATCTTCATCTTTGTAAGCTCAATGCCTAGACACTGCAGGTGTATCACAAATGTCTGTTGAATGAATGAATGAATGAATGAGGTTGGCTTAAAGGAAAACTGAAGCATAGGTACACTTTCCTAGAGGATTAAAAAGGTGTAAGTAGCCTACGATGTGATTCAAGGTTTTAATTAAAAAGACACACATAGTACATAATGTGGGTCTGATACTATTTGGAATGCTTTACATAAATTATACACAGAATCGTCCTAGTAACCTTATTATTATCTTCCCCAGTTTCTAGATGAAAACCTAAAGCTCAGAGAGGCCATGTAGCTTGTCCGACATCCTGCATGGAATGAAGTGGTGAAGTGAGGAAGTGAACATCTGCCCTGGCTTCGGAGTTGACTCCAACCTCTATTCTTTGCCACCTCCCTACCAAAGCAGCTCTCCGACTGTTCTCACTCTATCTTACACCCAGGCTATACTCAAGTTAAGAGAAGGTAGAAGTGGTGGGAATCCTGCAAAAGCGGAGAGAACTGTGGCTGCTTTGTGGTGTTTCGGGGAATCGTGTTTCTTCATGAGTTTCTCTCACTAGACTGTCAATTTAACACTCTGCCAACTGTCCAATTATTCATGTTCATGTGGAGCTAAGTGGGTTCTTCTCCAGCTGCACACCTTTCTTTCTCAACATAATTAAGGAAGCTCATCAAAATCCTAGAAAACAAGACCAGAGCACCAGCTACTCTCATTGACATGCTAATAGGGGGTTAGGTGCTCCTGACCTGCCACAGGATGTTTATATGGCCCCAAGGCTGTTCACGCACGAATGTTACAGGTTGGAGGTAGGGTATGGATGTTCTCCTGATAAGCAGCCACGTTACGCACAAATGGCTGAGGAAGTATCTGCAGGCAGGGGGCCACACAGATTGGTGAATTCTAATGACATGGGCACAAGACTTGCTGGGTGTTGGGTTGTCCAGAGCAGACGGCTCCCCAGTTGGCTCTAGGGCACTGGGAAGCAATAATCCATTCCATCCAGTTTAGGCTTACATATTTTTTAGAAGGCAATGTAAAGAGTCAGAGCCTCACAAATAGCAAAAACAAATTATTTTGTTTCACCTCTGGTCCTGCCTGTCACCTTTATGATCACACAGCAGATTTCTTTTTGCTCTAGGTCATACTGTCCAACACAGTAGCCACTAGCCACATGTGAATACCGAGCACCTGAATCGTGGCTGGTCCAATTTGGGCTGTACTGTAAATGTAAACAGTTCATCAGACTTAAAAAATTTGATATGAAAAAACACATGTAAAATGTGTCATTAATAATCTTTATATTGACCACATGTTGACATATATTTTTAATTCACTGGGTTAAATAAAAATATATTAAAATTGATTTCACCAGATTCTTTTTACCTTTTGTAATGCGGCCAATAGAAACTTTCAAATTAACATGGTTTGCATTTGTAGCTTGTATTGAATTTTTATTGGATGGTGCTGCCGCAGAGTTTGGAACATCTAAACTGTCACTGCTCTGAAAGGGTTGCAAAGGCCAAATGATTTCCCAAGTCTTGTCTCTGGGCTTTTTCTGCCACACTAATGAAAATCTTACTAATGGGTGTTATTGAAACTAGCGTTAGCTAACATAAACGCTGCCATACACCCAGACATGAATTGCCTCACTTTATAGGGCCTTCGATCAACATCTGCCCTCATGACAGGCTGTGACTTACCATGGCAAAAGCACACCATGGCACTCTGTGGCACATGTAACTCATTCTTATCGCACTGATGGGAAAAGCTGACTCTCTGCTCTGTGCTTAGTGGATTTTAGGGAAAGATCATGTGGCCCTAGGGCTGCTACCTACAGCTGTGCAGTTTGTGCACAGCACAACAGTGTCCAGTAGAGGGTACAAAAGGGGCCGCCATCACACTGGCATCACACTGGTACCTGTGGGGCTGGGGCTTCAGTTCATCTATTCAGAGGAGATGCCTGAGGTGACCACTCTCTACACCAGAGATGATCCTTGTACCAGCGACTAATTTCAGCTTGACGCCAAAAGTGATCCTGGCCTAGCAAGCCCATTAAAACAGCCTTTGTATGAACTGGCTAAGCCCAGTGTACAAAAAGAGCCCAAATAAACTCCCAAACATCTCAGATCTAAAAGCAATTAGAGAATGCAGGTATGTTTATAAAACATCTTTCTGGGAAATCATATTATTAATAAATGGTAATTATTAGTTTGGATACTATTTGGGATTACTATTTACTGCTTACTAAATAAAAATATATAGGTACACTGCATCATTTCATGTATCATATTAAATAATCACCACAATGAATTGGAAATTAACTAATATGAAAGATATTTTGATTCTTTATGTACTGGATCAGATGCAAACCATTTGGTGTCATAAAGAAGATAAATTCTATATAAACTTGTCCAGGAACCAAGATATAATAGAATATCTTTGTATAGGAGAATAGCATTTTTTTCACAAAGGGTTTTGTAAATCTAGAAAAACCCAGAGTTGCTCTGAATAATTAATGAATGGTGACATAACATGTTTTAAAGCTTGAAATGGCTCCTCTCATATACTTGAATAATGACTGTCTTTAGAGAGGGTTTTCTTCAAATAATAGATAAGATATGATCAAGTAAATCATTATAATAAAAATATTAAGCAAAAGGAACATATGATAGTCTGTTATTACTACTCTAAACAATGAAAGCAACCATTTTCATAATAACATGAATTTACTGAAAAATAAACACTTATAAAACAAAAAGCCCAACTTTTTGTTTTATAAGACACAGGAGTAGCTATTTGTGGCTCAATATAGTGCAAACTTTTAAAAAATCGCCATGAGCTTGCTTTGAACTTTGCTGTGTGTAGAACACCCACCTCAGCAAATGGGAACTATAAATAAAAAGAATAAGATACATAACAATAAGGTAAACAACAAGTGTTTGAATTGCTTTTACATATACATAAGATTTAATACTTAGATTTATATGTGACATGATCTTCATCTTTCAGAAACTATTATATCATTCTAACATCCAACCTCATGACCATAAACATTCAATTCATTTACCTTTCATCTTGTCATATATTCAATCACTAAATTCTGTTACTTCTTTCTTCTAAAGGCCAGTGTGCCTGTTTTTCCTTAAATTTTAGTTAGCACATCTAGATAGAGATTCTTACCGTCTCACTCTTGAAATATTAGAAAGTCCCCTAACTGTTCTCTCATTCACATTTCACCCGACTAATCCCCAATGTGAACCCTTCCCGCCAGCCCGGCAATAATTCAAATTGGCCACTTCGGGAAAAACCCTTTGGAGTTTTTTTCTCTGTTTCCCCTTTGGAGGATGCTCTTGTCTACTGCAGACTGTACTGAGCCTTGCCCATGACCCTGAATGCAAAACTTAGCAAGGTGGCACTTAACTACTCGCTGCCTTGTGTTGACTTAATGTGTGCACCTCCTGTTCTCCCCAGCTAGGCTGTACATTACTGGATGCTCTAGATTATATTATTTTGGTATCTCTTTTTAGTGCATAATATTTAGAATTTTAGGAGTGAATATACACAGGGAGGGTATGATTGGTCAAGTTTCACAATTTCCTATACTTATGTCAGACCCTTAGGCTAGGAGGCTCCTATCAGGAAAAAACATAAAAGCTGGGCCTGCTCTCTTATTTGTGAATGCACTGGATACTCATTGTGTGCATTGGAAAGGGGCCCAGGGGGCAGAAGAATGCACCTTAAAAGGAAGGAATCTAACACTTAAGAAGTGGAATGAAATTGGGCATCTGGCTGAGGCAACACCTCCTCAAAGCCCAGGAACACCTGGAAAAGTCGCCCAGATAGCGTCCTTGATGTAAGCAAGTGACAGAACATGGAAAACAGAGTTGTGGCCCCATTGGTGTGGCTGAGAGCACTCTCGCTCTGAGGAAGATGTCTCAAAAGAGGCCCTAAGTAGGCCTCGTGTGGCCTTTAATGCAAGTACTACCCAGTCCATTGCATTGTTTCTTCCAATAGATCTTGAGGAAAGCAGCTTGGCACACACAAAGCTGTGACCTCGGTAGGTCCTGAAACAGAACAATGAATAACCAACTCTCTCTTGGAGAGATGGAAGGAAATTCCACCCTTTATCATGCTGGGAGTGAGTGGGGAGGAAGGAGCAGTGGAGGATGGACAGCTTTGTCCTGTTAAGAAAACGAACAGGAAAACTGCCGTATGTAAGCGTGCATGAGGGTACTTTAAAAAGCTCATGGAAAAATTGAATTGAAAGATAATAGGAATCTTTCCATGAACTTTTTGAAGTCCTCTTGTACAAATATTTAGCAATAAAATAAACACAGGCTGCTGTAAGTGCAGTTTCAGTGTTATCTTATGTACTATTTCTCCATCAGAAAATGGCAGAAGTGGAGGTAGTTGTTGGGGGCTGGGGGTTGAGGTGCTTCGTATTAAAATGCATATTCCCAGGCCTCATCCCAAACCTATTGATTCTGAGCCTTTGGCAGTGGAATCTGATTACCTGCATCTGGAACAATTTCCCCAGGTGATTTGTAGGCCCATAAATGTTTCAAAACCAGTGTTTTGATGGGTAATAAGCTCTCTCAGAAAATAAGAATATTCTTGTTCCACAAAACCTGTTAAAGAGTATTCTCATAGGGGGCCAATTAAAACCTCTTTATTCCACAATACTATTATAGAACCAATTCCTTTCCTAAAACTTTTCCTTTTCTGCTGCTTTCTCTTCGCCTCATATTTCTAAAACTACAACAGAATATCAATCAGGATTTTCAAAATATGCCAGGATGTGTATGGAAATGATTTAGTTTACCCATCAATAGGGACACTTCATTTATTATCTGGAGTTTTGTAGCACTTCTGCTCAGTGGTTTCCCTCGGCTGGGAGGGCCCAGATTCAGTCAGTGATGAATGTACTGTCAATACATTGCTCTGCATCTAAGTTGTCAGGTACTACTGGCTCAGTCTGGGTCATGAAACCTAAATCGTTTTTATAGTCCTTGAAGTAAATCAATATTTTCAAGATTCTATAAACTACTTAATGGTTTTAATTATAAGATCTTATTATAAAATAGCATGATGATCATGTTGACATGATGTCCGTCTGAATACTTGTATTTGACATATGTAAACGTTACATTAAGAGAGCACTTTAGGTTTTATGAAACCCGTTCTACTAAAGCCAGCAATGGTAGAAATGATAGCATGAAATTAGCTGTAAACTATAAATTTCAATATTGGGCAATGTTCAATATTCAAACAGAAAGGTGTTGAAAGTCACTGAAGAAAGGATTGGTAGAATGAAAATCCACATGTATCTTGGGTTTCTCCAATACCCCAGTACAATGACAATAAAAGAATAAAAATGATACAAACATTCAAGAACAAAAAAGATGGGAGATGGCAATAGCAATCGAGGGGTGTCAACCAAATTTTGGAAGACGAAAAACAGATAGTTGAGTAGTAAATGACTTAGCAGCTTAGAGAAAGCTAAATCTAATACTGCAGTGAAGGAAGCCAAAAATCAAGCAAGATAGTTCAAGCTGAAGAACGCTGTAAACGTACAGGCCAGCTACCCCCCGCTCCAAGAAAAAAAATGTCATAAAGACTTAGGAATCAGAGTCACCTCTGAATGACAGGGTAGGAGTTGGGGGTACAAAAAGGAAAATAATTAAGAGGTGGACTGGCTGAATAATTAAGAGGTGGACCAGATACCCCCCGACCCCCACCCCCAGATTGGAAGAAGGAAGGTACATTACCCTGGAGAGATGAAGCCAGAAGACTCCAGAATCCTGGATCCCAAGCCTAGCTGACGGTGGCTTGAGAAGCCTTACAAAAACAGAGAGATTAAGTGAGAATCTGCATGGTATTTAGGGAGACATCCCTCATGGTCACCACCACATACTAACTCCCTTCCTCTGCTCCACTCCAGAAAGCCAGCATGCAGATTTACAACCTTCAGTAATGAGACTGAAGGAGTCTTTTCTGTCTGACTCAAGGGAAAACAATCTGACCCAGTGAAATGGCTGGATTCTGACCCAATCACCCTATAGCAAAGTGCCACATTTGACAAGCTCTGTCTAAGCACACAGAGCAACTCATTAGCTTTATTATGCTTCACTCTTAAAATAAACAGATATTTAAGAAAATCTGACATGAAAAAAAGAAAAAATAAGCATATAGAAAAAAGTGTTTAGGAGAAACAGAAACAAAACAGGGACCACACGAAAACTTTACTTAAAAATGATAATATTCTTAGATCAAAAAAGATAAGTCAGAGAACAAGAAAGAGCTTATGGAAATTAAAAATGCAATAAATAAAATGAAATTTAATATTAGGGTTGAAAGATAAAGTCAAGGAAATCTCACAGACCATGAAACAAAAGGACAAAGACATGGAAGATAGAAAAGACGTGAAAATCAAAGAACAATACAGGAGGCTCACTACCTAATGAATAGAAGTTTGAGAAAGTTAGAAATGGAAAGGGAGAAATGATCAAAAAAATAATCCAAGAATATATCCCTGATCTTAAGGATACACATTTTCAGGTTTGAAAAAAAAATGCTCATAGTACCAGATATAATCAATAAAAAGAGCTACGCTAAGGTGTGTCATCATGAAATTCCAAGGGTAAAAAGAAGATTTGAAAACTCTTAGAGTGGGGGATCCAAATGTCACCAGACTTCTCAATACTATGAAAGTCACAGGACCATGAAGAAATGCCTTTAAAATTCCAATTGAATATTTACTAAACTGTAATTCTACTTCAGGCAAACTATCAATCAAACATAAGGATAAAGACATTCTCAAAAATAGTTTCCATAAAAACAATCTCCCATGTACCCTTTCATAAGAAACTATGAGGATGTGCTCCACCAATTTGAGGGACTAATTGAAAAAAGAGGAGGCATCAAGAAACAGATAATTTAACACAGAAGAGTGGTAAAGCATTCCAAGAATGATGGTGAAGGGAAGTTCCCAAGAAAACCATAGGACAGAAGCAAAATTAGAGCAAGAGAGTAGAGGCCTTCAGGAGAGACACAGAAAGAAGAAAGGAGTAAAGGAAGGAAGGAAGGGAGGGGGAAGCAGATAGGAGGAAAAATAAAGAAAATATAAGAAAAAATAGATTATTTGATGTGTTTGATCATATTTTACAGGGTCAGGAAAGTTTGAGGATGGATTGAAGGTAGATGCAGAGACAATAAAAACAATAATAAAAAAGAGGCAATTATTAATTCCAAGGAAAACAAAAAGTTTTACAAGGAAAGAAACATAACCGTAGTATATACTCCATAGCTAAACTGTGAGGCACTATGCAACGATTAGTCATGTAAATATGGGATACTTTCTAAATCATAATTTGCGATATAGCTAGTCGTATTGAGAGTATGGGGAGGAGAAACAGAGAGACTGAGGCGGGGATGTGCAGGTTTGTGAGGTGGTATTGTAAGCAAGCTAAATCCTCATCTTCTGTAGAATCAAGTCATTGAAAAATTGAGAAACAACAGTTTATGGAGATAAATGAGAAAACAACTTAATGAATTGAAGTGGTTGCCTTTGGGAGGCAGAAATTAAGAACAGAGCAGACGAAGCAGGAGACTGCTGTTTCTCATCATACGCCTTGTATACTATTTGACTTTCTGAACTATGTACACGTATCACTTGGATAAAGTAAACAATAGATATTTTAAGGAAACTGAACAAAGAGGCTCCAGGTTTTTAAGGTTAAGGAAAATGGATCTTAAAACAGATTTCCATGACGGTTGTGAATATTGGAGAACTGTGGAGATTTTATGGCTAAAAAGCTGATAATAATATATTTCACAGGGTACCCCATACGTTTTGCTAAAATGAAATTGGAAGGGGAAAACATTCTGTAAAATATAAGCATATATGGACTCATTACGATATGCACAGCCACACAGAAAATACACACGTAAAGAATAAAGCAGCATTAGTAGTCTATAATTTATCTAGTCCTACGTTTTAAAGATTAATATCACATTTTGGAAATTATTCACTTTCCACTCTTCCACACAGGAATTATTCTTGGGCTCTGGGCAGGCCTGTGACCTTCCTGGACCAGCGAGCAGTCGTTTGCTTTTGGTTTACTTCTCTCACAGTTGCTCTATTGTTTTTTGTTTGTCAGACACAGGGATTGAGTTTGCCTTCCCGGCAATCTTCCCGTTGCTCCACTGGTTCAAGATAACCACCTCCCCTCAAAGCGTTTTCTGTAGACTTGCCTTTTCAGTTCACCTATTTGATCTTCAAAGCAGCTCTGTGTTATTGTGCTAACGCTTTCTCCATTGGAGCTGATAATCAACTGTAAACATATTTTGGGCTCAAACTTTGATAATCACCATCAAATGATTTATTAAACATCCTCATGTTTAAGACGCAATGTTAGGTTCTATGCAAAAAATCAGCTAAAAGGAGAGAGAGTGAGAGTGTGGGCGAGAGAGAGATATCCCGCCCTTGATAAACAGCGAGATTAGGAAAAGATAATAGATAGACATGACCAAAGTAAGGTAAGTTATTTTATCACAAAAACACGTATTTTAAAAACTAGACAGCAATCCAGGAGGTCCAATTTGTGATGAATAGAAGTTCCAGAAAGTAAAAAAGGGAAGGAAGAAATGACCAAACAAACAATACAA
The DNA here is from genome assembly GCF_027409185.1 of Cynocephalus volans. Classification (NCBI taxonomy): domain Eukaryota; kingdom Metazoa; phylum Chordata; class Mammalia; order Dermoptera; family Cynocephalidae; genus Cynocephalus; species Cynocephalus volans. The sequence continues at coordinate 123,522,472 of NC_084468.1, forward strand.
GGACATATCCCAGAGAAAATCTGAAAACTTATAAATAATGGTGGAACTGTTATTGATACTTTCATTGTCATAATCTGAGCTAGAGTTTTATAGGAATTAGAAGATGAGGAGGAATGAAAAGGGGATGCAGAGAGAGAAAGAAAAACAGTCAATGTGGGAGAGAAGTTTTAGAACTATCTACTAAAGCAGCGATTCACGACTAATATATGTTATTGAATAGAAAATAACAGTATTACCTCAATCCAACTGGCAAGTCAATTCAACTAAGAATGTTTTAAAAAATAATTAGCAAAGTACAAACTTTTTTTTTTTTTTTTTTTTTTTTGTCTTTTTGTGACCAGCCGTACCACACTCAGCCAGTGAGTGCACCGGCCGTCCTTATATAGGATCCGAACCCGCGGCGGGAGCACTGCTGTGCTCCCAGCGCTGCACTCTCCCAAGCGTGCCACGGGGTCGGCCCCTAAACTTTTTTTTAAATAGGGGTTTCCTTCCTTAAAAAAGTATTTTTCCTGATTGTAGAAATAATACATATGTTTGACAGGAAATTTAGAAAATTGAGTAAAGTATAAAGAGGAAAACAATAACCACTGAATTTTTTCAGCCAGAAATACCATTCCCAACATTTTAGTTACTCAGTATTTTTCCATACACATTAAAAAACACAACTTGGATTGTAACATATAAACTGTTTTATGATCTGCTTATTTTACTCATATTATGAGCATTTCCACGTGATTAATCATTCATTAATGAGTTTCGTGTACATTATTCATTTTTCCAAAATACTTTTTTTAGGTCCAATTTTTTGCTATCAAACGTAACACCATGAGCATAATCTTTGTTTAATTCTCTGATTATAAGGTATAATATGTAAATTCTGAGACGTAGAGTTACTAGATAAAATACATTCAAAATTTTGAAAAGTTGTTTTTTTTGTTTGTTTCTATTTTTGGTTCTCTCTTTTTTGAAATATCCAGGAAGCAAGTGCATTTCTCTTTATTTCTGAGAGAAATGGCATTTTCTACAAGTGTCCCAAATAAGTAAACATGTATAAGATGATTTTCCTGAAATAAACGTGTCTAATATTCTCTTACTGTTGGCTTTGGTGCTCAAGTCATTCATTAAAACTAAATGTTGATCATGGTCTTTGTGGCCAACAAAGAATAGAGTGAACTTCACTAGCAACAGCAGAAAACAAAATTGAACTATTTTATATCTCGCCTGTAATTCGTGCATATTTGTGCAGTGTACCCGCATATAGTGTAATTAACTAGTCTGAAAGCTATGTAAATACTGCTCCACAATCAGATAAAAACATAAAATGGTATGTTTGCAGAAAGATATCCACATGTTTATATATGTATTTTTAGGCTTGTTTCAAACAATGGTGAGTTAATATTTTATTAAAAAGCATGCCTTTACCTGACAGCTCTTTATGAGGTTAAGAAGTGATTATTCTAATGAGGCCTCAAAAGGAAGATTCTGTCCACCCTGAAAGTACCTTGTGAGACGAGAGGAAGAGAGGAGGAGCACACAGACTGAATCCAGAAAACCGTCACTTTTGCTTCTTCACCTGACTGAGCCCTTTCAAAACATGACCTCTGCAGCTAACGGCTTCAATGACTCATAGTTAGGCAAGCAGAAGGACCTGAAATAAGTACCTTTAAAATTCATGTTCCAGCAAAGACAGGAACTTTATCCCAAGTCAGCACATTTCAAAAGATGTTTAGTGAGGGTGGGTGCACCCTCACACCCACAGGCCTGCAGTGAGCTAGAATTAATCATCCTTGGTCTGGCTCGGAGGAAATACTTTACTGTAGCTGGCATAAAAACAGTGAATGCAGAAGCACAATTCATATTAAGATTAACAACAGACCGTTCTGACAGCGTGTGATCTCATAAACCTCCTGATGCATCTGGACTTCCACAAACACCCCTGTATATTGCCTATATTTTTGTCTGCTTTAGAACTTAATCTTGAACTATATGAAATGTTGCATTTTCCAACGGGATTTTAAAAAACGAAACCAAGATAAAATATAAAATTTCACATTTAAATGATGTTTTTCTACCAGCTGCTGATTACACTTGATGTAAACCAAGCTATACTTTTATTTATCCAGACAGAATTTCTGTTGAGCTGGCCGGCATGTGCAGACAAGAAGCCACAGTGAGGTTTTGGGGTTGGAAGGCTGTGAAGGACAAGACTGAAGCCACAGAGCTCAGGCCTGTCCCTGCAGGCCAGCACCACCTTCAGCCCCACAGCTTCCATGAAGCTTGGAGAGGTTAGGGGTGGCGGAGCACTCCAGGAGATGCAAGATGCAAATGACCAAGTGAGGCAAGATCTGCCTGCAATACTTTCCAGCATTTCTAGTGCATCCAATTGTGGACACATATCCAAGTACTAGTTAAGAACCTGTTTAGACATGAGGGCCTCTAAAGCAAAGGCTTTTCTGCAAAATCTGCAACTAGAATATGCCCATGTCTTCATCCCAAAAGGACTGAGGCACAGAATAGAAATTGGCAGTAAATAATCCCTCATGAATTCATCCATGTCAGGGGAAGGTCACTAATAACGGTGCATTTGCCCACTCCCTTTTCCTTCAGGGTAGATAAAGTGTTAATTTAAAGGAGTTTTGGCTCTTGCCACTGGTCAGGCTGAGGCCAGCAAAATGCTTATTGATAAGTACTCACTCTCCAACTGGCTGCCACTCACTCTTTACCATGCATCACCAAGAGCCCTACACCCCTAAACCAGGGCATCAGGAGGCAAGACAGTAGGAAAGAGGAGATTTGATTTTACTATAGACTTAAGATGTAGTCACCATCAAATTTTCCTAAAATGGAGCTGAATGAATTGGAGAGGTTTCACTATACTTCCAAGTAACAAGACTGAACCAGCTTCTAACTGCTGCTAATCCAGCAACAAGTGTATAAACATTGAATGGTCCTATGAAAATCTATCCTCCACTTCACTTTGAAAATACAGAAAGTTCTCCCACATTTGAACATCAACAATCCAAATTTCCCATTATTCATAATGCAGTATGGTTGCAGGTTGCTCAAGGCCCTATAAAACCACTGTGAACAGCCCTCAATGCCCCCACCTTTCTTCCACCAGAGTCTAGCATTGTACAACCTGGGAGAGAAGCTACAGAGGTAGTACCATGTTTGATCACGTGACCTCTGCAGGCTGCCTCCCTCAGAGTGAGAATTTTATGTAATTTTTGGTTTCTTATCTGCAGCTGGGAATAAAAAAGGTTTGATTCCTAGGCATTCAAGTTCAAGAAAGTTTATCGTGCCACCCTTTTCCATCTCTTTAAAGAGGGGAGGAAAAAACCCAAGACTGGCAACTACATGAGGATGTGTAGGGAGATTTCTGCAGGTAATTAGACCGCACTCCAGCTAGAGCTTGCAGAGCATCACACATTGGCAGTCTGAAGTGTACCATAAGAACTGCTCGAAGTGTGTCTCACTTTCACACTTACCTGACCGTGGGATGAAAGTGCAGCGTAAGCCATGGGCTGATTCATCACTCCTTTCTGCTTCATGAGAAGCATGCGTTTCTGGTCCTCGCTCAGGTGTGCCCTGGGAGCCTGGAGCTGTGGCGGGGGCTGCTGCGGCTGCTGCGGCTGCTGCTGTGGCTGTTGCTGCTGCTGCTGGATATACGGCATCAAGGGGTTTTTGTTGGGGTTGGTCATGGGTGGTGTCATTCTCTGACTCAAGTCTGCATTAAAATGGGTCAGAGGTTTAGTGTTGCCATAAGTAAGAATACTGTGCTGTTTGTTTAAGGAGTTTGTACCCAAGTTATTTGGCTGCTGATTGATTATATTCATGTGATTGTGAGGGAGGTAGTTATTCATTGTCGTCTTCTGCAGGTTGTTTGCCATTGGAGGCACTATAGGGTTTTGGTTGTTAAAGGCTTGGGGGTACATCATCGGGCTATTTGGTTTTTCTGCAGTAAAAGCTGCTCCATATGGACTAGATGGAGGCCCTAAAGGAGACCAACTTGAAGTCTGATTTGAGTGCTGCTGCTGCTGCTGCTGCTGCTGCTTCTGTTGCATGAGTTTGGCCCTTTGTTGTTGCTGCGCAGCCATCTGTTTGAGCTGCTCTGCTGGAGACATGTCGGAGCTGGGCCCAGCCACAGGGCCTGACCCTGAACTGGCCACTGTCACTGCTGCTGGATTAAGGAGATAACCATTTCCAGGCCGAGGTGGAGCTTGGCCTGGAGTGTGGGCTTGGTTTGGAGTTTGAGGGGACTGGACAGCACAGTTTGCTGGTGAGCTGGCAGGGTGTGGCGCTGCGGGCGTGCTGGCAACAGAAGGTAAACTTGTGGCTGTGGAGACGGTAGAAAAGGGAGGACCAGAAGAAGAAGGTCTTGCCTGGGGAGACCCCATGGACACATGTGCAAAAGGAGAGTGAGATGGGTCACTCTTGACACTAGCACTCTCCTGGGAGAGAGGGGTCTCGGTTGCAGGCTGTGAGAATTCTGGCTCCTTTTTCTCTTCAAAGTCTTCATTAAACAGGTCCTGTATGTCATCTTCAGGAACCGTGTTGGCCAATTCATCTATTAATTCTTGCCACTCCTGATCATTCAGGTTAATGTCTGAGAACAGCTTGTTCTGATTTGAAAGAGATGTTTCTGATGTGTCTATGCAAGTAGGGTCATCTAGAGGTTCTTGTTTAAGGTCCTTGCTCTGCAAGATGGTGAAGCTGTCCTCCAGGTCACTGCAACCATTAACAGGCAGTTTAATCTCAGGGAGCCTACCATTCTTACTTAGATCTTCCAGAAGCCCAGGAGTGTGAGTTCCACTATTCTGCAAGGGCAAAGAAGGCTTAAGGTCAAGTTGGTGAAGAGGAGAAGCTGAAGACAGTGGCATGTTGTTGGGCAAATTGTTGATGGTTTCCATCCCTGTAGGAATGTCCTTTCGGATTCGCTTGCTAGTTGGAGAAAAACTCCCATCACAAGCACCATTTTGCTGGTCTCCATTAAGTGGTGATCGGGCTCCCTCCAACTTCCTTTTCACAGTCTCCTGTAGCTGGAAAAGAAACAGGAAAGAGGATGACTAAATCTCCAAGTCATATTTTACTCTTCAAGCGTCGCGAGGTGCATTGTATGAACTAACTTTTTGATGGTTTAGAACAAAGAGGGAAGAAATTATATTTCTAATTTCAAAATCAGGCAACACTGCAATTGAAATTCTATGGGGAAAGGTTTTACGTAAAAACAGCTCACAGGACTAAGAAACTAAAAACAAACTAAAGATTGGAGGGTGGGGAACAAAAGAAAAGAGACAGATTAAAGGCAGTACTCCTCTCATAGGGAAGAATCTGTTATTATTTTCCAAATGAATGTTAGACATGCGACTTGGATGAACATGTATCTTACTTGAGAAAAATGTTAATATCTGTCTTAAATTCTTGCCACATCTTAATTGAAAACGTCAAGGAATTAAATCAATAATATTTTAAAGAACACTAAAAAATCTAAGAGTATGGAATTCAACATATTTCCTGAGTAGCACAGAACTGAAGATTAATGCTGAATGTAACTCCAAACTTTCTTCCTCACCTTTTGGCACCTTTTGACACAGTAGCCCACTCTTCTAAAAGCACATTTCCATTGGTTTGCATGATATCATACTCCTCTGGATTTCCTTTTTTCTCTCCATCTGCTCTTTCTTAGTCTCTTAGGTACTCTTTCTTTCTTCTAAATGATGGGATTCTTCAATATTTTGTCTTAAACTTTTTCCCCTTCTGCTTATGTTACATGCTTGCCTAGACAATTTCATTTATTACAACAGCTTCAACTATCTTCTCTAGGCTCATGACCCCAAAACAATGTACTCAGCTCAGTCTTCTCTGTTGAGCTCCACTAAGTCCAATGTTCACCTGGGTATTTCGCAGACATCTAAAACTCAACATGTCTCAACATTGAACTTACTATCTTTTGTTATTCAAACATTAGCCTCACCAATATTCCCCATCTCAGTATCTATCCAGTTACCCAAGTCAGAAACCTGAGCATTTTCCCTGAAACCTCCCATATCACCAATCACCAAGTCCTTAGGGTTTTACCTCCAAATTATAACTCTACTATGCCCACTCATCTCCACCCACACTGCTCCTATCCTAGGCCAGGATACCATTATCTCTTGCTGGATGGTTACAACAGTCTCCTGACTGATCTCTTTGCCTTGTCTCCATTTATCCATTCATCTGCCTTTTCATCTATCCTTTTACTCATTGTTTTGTTCTCCCTTAATCTATTCTCTATACTTTCATCATGTTCACAAAATATATTGCCCTTCCTATTTATAATCCTGTAATGGTTTCCACTGTAGATTAAAATCCAGACTGGCTCCTGCCAAAATCTCCTGGCTCCTGCTCATCTTTCCAGGCTCCTCTTTTTGCTTCTCTCCTCTCCATGCCCTCCCCCCACTGTACATTTTCTACCTGTTCTTCCCAAACTCTTTCCATCCCTTAAATATGCCTCCAGGGCATAGTACTTGTTTTCTTTTCTTGGAACATACTCCTCTCCCTCCCTCTCCTCTTCCCTTGGTTAATAGCTGCTTATTTTTCAAATCAGATCTTAGATTTCTCTTACTCTAGGAAGTCTTCTCTTACTCTAGGAAGTCTTCTCTTATATCCCTTCCACACCCCAACTAGGTTAGGTGCCTTCATTGACCCACCTATACTGGGTTGGATATTCTGGAACTAGTTTTTCAAGAAAACTATACTTCCTCATCATAGCTTTTATTATATTTTGGGGCAATTGCTTAAGCATCTATTTAGCGATCTCTAGAAAGGTAGGGACTGTGGCTGACTTGCTTACTATATATCTGCAGGTCTGCACCCTGTGGTCAGGTTCATAGGAGTGGTTAATGAATGACTGCAAATGAATGAATGGTTCTACTGTCTAATTCACAGTAGCTAAACGAGTTGAGTTAGAATCAGAGCAAGAGGCAGCCCCATTGACAGCCCCATAAGAAATGCCTGATTTTATGACTTTACATTCCCAGTAATAGGAATCATGGATCTCTTACCCTAGAGAGGGTCACATCCTCTTAACTGGACTTATGTTAGAAGTCCAGTTAAGAAAAGTCTTGCTAACTCTATGGATTTATTAATTATCAGCCTAATTTTTCTATCTGCCACCTTCCTTCTGGCAGAAAGGGCCAGAGGATGTGGCTCTGGTAAAAGAGCTTGTCCTAGAGTAGGTACTGGGGAAATGCTTGCTGAATGACAAAGGGGAGACTAAACTGGGTTAGCAGGGGTTTCAGGAACTTCACACAGTTGAAGGCAGGAGGCAGAATGATGCAAGGTGGGAAGGAGAAGGCAGAGCAGTCCTTCTACTTGGTTACTCTCTTATTATTGGCAAAGGTGCTCTGTATTACAGAACCAGCAAAAGGAAGGAGTAGATTTCCTCTGGCCCCAACACTTTAGCACTCACGTGGGAAACTGCCAAGACTCTAGAGGAGCCCATGTATAATAAAACCATTTGGAGATGACGTAGTGAATTTCAAGAAGTGTCATTTTACTGCTAGGTGCTTTCTTATATGCAGAGAATTTCATTTTAAGAGTAAACAGAGTAGAAAGGGTTTTTGAGTAAAAATCTAGTCGAACTCTTGTTCTTAAATCTTATATTTTTAATCACAACCCCAAACTCTGTCTGCAGTCACTTGGTAGAGGATCCTGAACTGCTGAAAACAAGGCCCTAACTGGGACACACTGGAATTTGACTTCAAAGAAAATACTGATTCAATCCATCATATTAGGTAGAAACTGCTAGAAAATGACATTATTTATTGAACAAACCAGGAAACCATGGTTCTGATCATAGGTATGGCAGATACTTGAACGTAGCTCCAAACATAGTGGCAGGTTCAAATATCACATCTTCAGGAATGAAAGAAAACGAGGCTTGGGGCCCTCAGTACCTCCTGAAGCAATGTTAACCTTCAAAAAGTAAGCGCTTGTCTGAAAAATGAACCTGACTTTATTTTAGAAAGCACAAGTCCACGATTCTCTTCTAGGTCATGTAATGTGGATGGAGCAGGACAGAAAAATACAGATGTTCCCTTTGTTCTTTTGTAAAATAGTGGTGGTCAAGGCCATGGAGACAGACAGGTGTGGCTGGAACCTAGTTTCACCTCTTACCAGCTGAGTGGGCCCAGCCAGGAGAAACAGTATAGTACAGTACTATAGAAACAGGAACTTAGGCTCTGCAGTTTGAATGCCTGGGTTCAAAGCCAAGATCCCCTATCTAAGAGTTAATACATATATGAATGCTGTCTGACACTTAATACATGTTAGCTATAATACCCTCCATTAGAAGGTAAGTTGCACAAAGGCAGGGATTTTTCTTTTTTGTTTACTACTGGGTCTCCAGTAGCTCACAGCAGACACTCAATAAATACCTGTTAAATAAATGAATCCTGAAAACTTATTTAACCTCTCCTAAGCCTTGGTTTCCTGCAAAAAGTGGGTTAATAATACCTAGCTCATAGAGTTACTGTGCAGATGAACTTAAACAAAATAATATAGAAGGCACTCAGCTTCACACCTGAGACCCAGTAAGCATCCACTAAACCTTAGCTTTATAGTTTTTAAAATCCAGTAATACAAATAGTCACAATGGCAACTGAGATAGCATGCTTCCTGGATCTCCAAAATATAAATGGGTAGAATGATAATATTTCTGTTCCCTAGCCAGCAAAACCCTATTGTCTTCCAAGCATCTGGTGTAGCTTCTTTAATATTTACAACAAAAATCAAATTTGCAATTCAAACCCAAGTCCAAGTGCTAATGTATTCATGGCCTAAATTGTAGAACAGCAGAGGCTAGATTGTTGAGGTTCAAATCAAATACATTTTCAGCACACTACCTGAATGTAGCTGCTGAGTATTTCCTTTTCCTTGAGGGCCTAAAGTTCTCCACTGCTGGCCCCTTTAAGTGAAATCTTGAACTATATTTCATGTACCAGTATTTTGAAATATAAGAAAGACATCGTTGAAGATGCTACGATATGGCTTTTATGTTTCGTTACATCCAAAATCACAAGCAACAGGTCAAGATCTCAGATCCCTGTACTGGCCAGCTGCCCAACAAAAAAAAAAAAAAAAAAAGCACGATCTTTGCATCCTTTCTCTCTGTCTCATCTTTTGTTATATTGAAAGGTGGTCTGAGAGCCTAATTCCCTCTTTATGTCCCTTGTGGGAGACAGGAGAGTGGGGAGGAAGACAGAACTGACTACGTTTTGGGGAAGGCTAACTAGCAAGCACCCTGCTCAGTGACTGCACACAGGGAAATGTCCCTGTGAACCCCCCACCCAAAGGATTCAGGTCAGAGTCTCCTTCCAAACAGCCTTATCTTAGGAAGTCCCCGGCCCTTCTGCTTCACAAAGCCGGAAGCCTCTTAGTATAATTGCGCCCTCGTGGAAGAATCACAGAACCTTTTTACTGAGCATCAGCCTTCTTGTTCCTGTATTAGTATTATTACATGTAAATATCTTCTCCTATGAAGGGAAGCTGTGGTGCCAGGAGCTGAAGTACACTGTTCATCTAATGCCTGTGACAAAACGGGCTGCCATCAGGTGTCAATTCCTCTGAAGGAAACAATTCCTCCTCCATAATGGTTCAAGCATGAGTCTCTTTTCTACAGTGTGGCTTGAAACTGTGGTGTGTGTGTATGTGTGACAGAGAGACACATGACACAGTGTAGCCGAGAGACAGAATGGTTGGTGGGGGTGGGTGACTGCAATCTCCTTAGACCAGTAGTAACCAAAATAGCTGTGCTTTTGGAGTTATGAAGCCCTTTCACACCGGACTGTACTTTATCCTCATAGCAAACCTTTGGAGCAGGCTATGTGCTGGTCTGATGGGTCAACAGGGAAAGGGGCAATGTTTTGGAGGAGGTGGAACAGGCAAGAATGGATGAACTCATAACAAAGAGGAGCACGGTTAAGATTACCAGGCCTCTGCCTCCATAGAGGGGCCCCATTTCTAGCAGATTCTTGAGGTGTCCCCTGGGCCAGAGTGTCCGTGATGAAAGTATCTTTGCTTACTTTAGACTTTCACCAGTGCTAGTGAGTTCAAAGAAACTCTTATTGCTCTGTCCCTGATTTTGTATGAAATTGGGCAGCATCACTGAGCTTGGGCACATAGATGGTGATACTACTATTAATAATTACTTCCACTTTAAGGTGGAAGACACTGGACTAAACTATCATATTCCTTGTCTTCTCCTAATGATTCTAAAGGTAGATTATAACCATCTGCTCTGGGTTGAATGTTTGTCCTTCCAAAACTCATGTGGAAATTTAATCCCCAATGTGGCCTTTAAGAAGTGATTGGGTCACGAGGGCTCTGAAAGCTAAAAAGAGCTCTCAGATAACCAGATGAGTGTATGTCATTGATCCCCAAAGCAGGCACTTGAAAATGGTGGACTGTATCGTGTTTTCAGAGTAAATGTACAATTTCTTTTGATTATTTTGAAATACTAGAAACGGACCATATCCTTCTTAAGATTTTTGAGGACTCTATGGGTTCAGGAAATCCATCTTGGGAATCACCAGAGAACATATGAAGCAATTTGTGGAAAATAAAACGGAATCTGGAATCCAGAGACTTTAAACAATATTGCCCAGGTCACATGTTTTCACATGTATATGAACCCCAAATGCTGGATACTTCCGTGGTTGAACTGTAAATTTCCATACAAAGTCTTCAAGTGGTTTTCACCACCTCCAACCAAAAACACGAGTGAGCCTCCCCCACCAATGGTTAGAGACACAACTCATTCCCAACAACTGAAGGTGAGGTTGAATCTAAGCTTGCAGATACTATCACTAATACAGAGGCTCAAAGAGCACATTTTGGTCATTTTGATCTGTTCTGGTCAAACCAGAAGATTATTAACTGAAATCAATTTTCACATGGTTATTCTCTTTCCATTCTACCAGCAGATAATAAGCCTACGAGCACATGGATGAATTTGACTTGCTTATTTAAGGCATTTGATGAGTGACCCAGAAGACTCATCGTTAGATATTTTAATTAGTAGAATATGAATGGTGTGCAAAACACTTCCAGAACTGTCTTCTAGATGTAAGCACCCTTCGAAAGGATCTTTTAAGGTTTATTTAGAGGTTGAATTTCCTTTAGTGGTTTTCCAACTTTAACAAGACTGAGTTATCTGGGAAGCTGTTAAAAATGCACACTTCTGGGTCCCACCTCCATAGTTTCTGATTTAGTAGCCCAAGGTGGGGCCCAGATTGGGACACCGGGTGGGGGTACAATTATCTAAAGAAATTTGATTAAAACCTCAGATTCTTCTAGGATTCACAACTTTCAGAAATTCTGATCTAAACTAATAATTCTGTGGGATTTTGACATTTTGGGATTGATGGTTTGATTCTTTTAAATATATACATACACACACAAACCTATTGTCAATATAAAATGTTCCTGAGTTGATTGGTGCTACTCTGAGGCATCTCATAAACAGAACTAAGAAACAATGCTCTCGATTGAGATTTTTCAAACCTCAGAGGATCCTGAATTCTACAGAAGCTTGATAAATTTCTACATTACTTTTCATGAAAGTGCGTATTTTTCTATATTTTAGGTTTCTCTGAGCAGAGTGATATCCTAGAAAATTTCCTCCTGCACATTATATACTTACCTTTACTTCCATTCAACAAATTGAGGGGGTGATATATGTCTTTGTGTCAAGCACCGTGCCAGGTGCTGAGGGGTCAACGCACTCCCAAGATCAAAGACCACATCAGAAAGTGAACACATGCCACACACATGCTGATGAAAGTTGGGTACATTTGTTTTAAAGAGATCTATGTGAAGGAGAGAGTAACACAAAAAGAAAAGAACAAATCTTAACACAACTCTGGAAGCCTCCCATGCCAACCTTGTACTCTCCTAACGTTATTTCAGAGAGAAAATAACTTTACCACATATGAATTTTTTAAAAAAATTATATATATATATATATATATATATATATATAGAGAGAGAGAGAGAGAGAGAGAGAGAGTATTGCCACAAAAGCCAAATATCTAAAGCTTCTCCTTGCAACCACCTCAGAATGTAACTAGCTTCCCTGCACCTGGTTAGTGGGAAATGTTGAATCTCTGGAAGTGAATGTCAGACATGAGCAGTTAAAATCTCCATTGTGAAATGCTCCAGAAAGAAAAGGATCACCTTTCAAGGGGCCTTACCCTCTTAGTGGACATCTGAAGTATCAGCTGAAGAGCCCTAGGGGAATACCAGGCACTGTGGAATCCCCAGCCCGGGGGAACGGGACCATTCAAAACATTCTGAGCTACTTTGAGGTTATTTTTAGAAATGACCATGACCTTTTTTTCTTTCTGCTATGAGTTATATTTAAGACTATATTCCCAAGTAGTTTTAGGTGAACACAGGCTGATGGTACCTCTTTTCAATGTTTAGCACATGGGTGCTCACCCAATTCCACCTGAGAGGTGCTAGAGCAAGATCCATATTGAATTACTTTTTTTTTTTTTTTTTGTCGTTTTTTGTGACCGGCCGCCCAGTGAGCGCACCGCCCATCCCTATATAGGATCGGAACCCGCGGCGGGAGCGCTGCTGCGCTCCCAGCGCCGCACTCTCCCAAGTGCGCCACGGGGTTGGCCCTTGAATTACTCTTTGAAAACATTTCAAATCTTTTTGTGTGTGTGGTTGAATTTTTAGGTACGTTTTTATTCTTTAATATGCTTAAACATGTAACAAGTACCAACTGAATGCACAGCAACATATTGGGGATGGATCATGAAGCATCAGGAGCAGTGGTAGACAAGGCCTTCGACATTTAGAAACCCTAAGTCCCAAGGTTGCCTTAAATCTCCAAATTTCCAAATACATAAATGTTTGTACAGGCTCTTAGCTCTCTCCCAGTTGAATGAATAAATTATATTTTCATTGTAAATTACATGAATCCTGTGTACTCTTTATGTCTAAAGTTAGAAAGTTTTTCACAAGCTCCATACATGCAGTTTAAATCAGTGCATTAACAAAATTATTGATTACTCATTAAAAACAAGACTGATATCTCCACAAATACCAAGGCCATATGATTTTCAAATCTCCTCACATAGTTTTCAGTAGAATGCCCTAAACTTACAAGTTTTTATTAGAGACTTTGATTTACTGTTTACTAAATATAATTGGCTGGGAGCTTAAGAGTTTTACATATATAGCTTTGGTTAATCCTCACAGTAACTTATGACGGGTGAGGAACAGGTTCAGAGAGGAGAGGTCATTTGTCCTATGGCACACGGCAGAGCTCTTCTCAGTCCTGCCTGCCTCCCAAACCTGTGTTTTTCCCTGCTCTGCTATTCTGCATCGGATGACTCTTGCCCCAGTCAGCCTTCAGCAAACCTGGCTTACAAATTCTGGGGAAGCCTTGTAGAATTCTGGAGATGTCAATAAAAGAATCCCCTTTGTATCAAAAAAAAAAAATTTTTTTTTCTGGGGAAGCGCTTTAGACACCTGTGTCCTGACAGTCTAAAGAGAATGTGTTCATGTCTTTGAGTCAGATCTGCCTGATTCACAGAAAAGCTCTGTACTCCTCTACAAGGAAACATTTTATTCTGCAAATTTAGCATGTGTTTGAGAAGTGATGATAGCTGCAGCCCTGAAAACTTCAGGGGAGAGCAGATGTGTGCGTCTCAGTGGCAGCTTCCTTCACTCGGTAGCTTTCTGCAGGAAAAGCTCCACTGAGATCAGCAGCTGCCATCAGAATTCCACAACCTGAACCCTGAACTGCTCTTTTCATGTACATAAACATGCATACATATTACATTTATTTTTAAGGACAAGAGACAATTTCCTTAGGAATATCTCCTGGTATCTCTTACTAGAAGTCACACATACACTTCCTATTCAAACACGCCTGTATACATGCCCTGGTATGACAATCTGAAATTCCTAATGGGATTTTATTTAAAGCTGTAAAGAAATGTCAGGGAAAGAGGTTGGTGAGGAAGAAGAGAAAACCATATGGGAGGAAGAGGGCAAATGAAAAGATCAGATCTTATCTGCATCATTCACAGCTGGAGACTTACACCAACAACACAGACCAAAGAATAGGCATGTTAGAACTGAGCATGAGGTTTCCATGTTTATTTTCCAGGAGGAGGGAGGTGGGAGGGAGAAATACTTCAGGGAGGCTAAGTACTTTTCTTTCCCTTGGGTAGGAATCAAGAATATTTTTACTTCAGTTTACTCAAAATGTCCTTTCTCTTCAATAAGAAATTTTTGGTTTTGTTTTAGCCCCTTCCAGGAGACTGTTTTCCCCAACGGCACTGAAGTTGTGTACCAGCTTAGGGGATGCAAATAGCCTCAGAGCACCCAGGCCTGACACTGCTTTTGAATAAAATCTCAGCACATGTTTATCTCCCTTTGGAAAATAAAGTATTGAAATAAGATCTCCTGGTCTATAAAAAGCCTTCTGTTTTCCTGAAAGAGGTCAGAATCCTTGTTCCTTGTGAGCTGTAGTTTGCATAAAACAGCAGTCCAGGCAGCTAAGAGCTACCTCGTTAAAGAGAATTCTCAATCTCTCTCTCTCTGTCTCTGTCACACACACACACACACACACACACACACACACACACACACACACACACACACACACACACACACACACACACACACACACACACACACACACACACACACACACACACACACACACCATCTCAGTGAGTGAGCAAACGGGACGTAATTCTTATTTCTAGCCAGCATCTAACTCTCAGGCCTCCATTTCATAATAGGTTTTTAATCCAAAGCTGAAGGCTAAGGGACTTGCCTTCATTTACCAGCAAGGGGATTGCCATTATACTCATGTCTTCAGAGTAACTTTGTTCACAAATAGGAAACGAGTGGAAGAATTAGAGGATTTTTTCTCTTCAGGATGAATCACCCGTGGGTGAAGATGGCCAAATGTAGACAGGCACTTTCTCACATACAGGAAACATGGAGGTGATTTAACCCACACTGAAAATGTTCACTCGGGCAGCGGTGTGCACCACGCATTCAATCCATACACAGCAGCGCTCTGGAGCCTGTCGGCAGAGCTTTCATCTGTGGGGAGAAGCTGCTCCGCTTCATCCCACCAGCTGAAATTCATTTTTCAAAAGAAATTAGACCAAGGTGCTGTTGTTATAGCAACAGTCAGAGTCATTTACACAGCCTCTTCCCCACAACCTCACTCTGACTTCTGTGGGCAGTGATTTCTTTTTTTTTTTTTTTTTTTTTTTCAGTGATTTCAATTATGTACAGGGAGTGACCAAGGCTGAGCCTGAGTGGATGCTTTGTTAGCCCTTTGAGAAGCAGAAGCCTCAATCCTCTATGTTCAATCTAAAGTTAGGAGACAATCAGACTTCACCGTGTTCCAGAGTTCTCCCAGTCCTGAAAGTCTGATGAGCAGTGAAGACAGGCAAAAAACCATTGGATTCAGTGTTTTCATCTCCTGGGAAAAAACTGGATGTGTGGCCACTGAATTTCCTGGGTTAACCAAGTACTTGCCATTTCAGAATAGAAGTTTCCAGTGAGGTTGGTACGAGAATACTTCAAAAAAGTTCATGGAAAATGGAATTAAAAGATAATATGAATCTTTCCGTGAACTTTCTGAAGACCCCTCATCACGACAGCAATGGATCCTGAAGCGACTTCATTGCTTTAGTCCTCCAGAACTTTATTCTGGTTGTGTGGAATTCCCAATACCCTACCCTACTCCAACCTTTGAAAGCAACAATCAAATCCAGAATGCTCCTTTCTTGATGAAAGTGTGCACTTATTATGGCAAATAACTTCCCCGAGAAGTGCAGCAATGTTGTTGCCTACATTCACCCTTGGGTACACAAAGGTGGTAAAAATCTACGAAGCCAGTGCCCGTGACTAATGTTTTAGGCTGAATTGTGTCTCCCCCCTCCCCACCCCCAATTCATATGTGGATGTGCTAACTCCCAATACCTCAGACTGTGACTGTGTTTGGATAGTCTTTAAAGAGGCAATCAAGTTAAAACGAGGTCATTAGGGTGGGCCCTGATCCAATATGACCAGTGTCCTTATAAAAAGAAGAGATTAGGACATAGGTACAAAGGGAAGACCATGGGAAGGCACAGGAAAAATATGACCATCTACCATCCAAGAAGAGGGAACTATCTTAGTACACTTGTGATGCTATTACATAATATCTGAGACTGGCTAATTTATAAAGATCAGAAATCAATTTCTGACAGTTCAAAACTGTTCCCGGAGACTTAGTAAATGTTACTTTACAGTGATAATCTACCAGATCTCAGAGAGATACACAGAGGGAAAACCAAGACACAGAGACTAGGGCCACACGTAACCCAGGGGAAGAAGGAATGACAGTCATGATTCCCTGCTCCAACCCTGCGCTCCCTGCAATAAATCATGTTGCCTGTAACAGGTTCAGAGTTTGTCAACTTTCTGTTCAAGAAAAGTCTAAGATGAAGGTGCTGGCAGGGTTGGCATCTGGTGCAGCCCCTTCCTCATAGATGGCCCCGTCTAGGATTCCTCACATGGTGGGCGGGGAGGAAGGGCAAAAGGCAAAGGCGTAAGCTAGCTCCCTCCAGCCCTTTTATGAGGCACTAATCCAAGTGCTCATGACTTAATCACTTCCCCAAAGGCTCCACCTCTTAATACCACCATATTGAGGATTAAGTTTCAATACATGAATTCTGGGAGACGTTCAGACCACAGCAAGGCCTCAGAAGAAATCAACCCTGCTGATACCTTGATCTTGAACTTTCAGCCTCCAGACCTGTGAGGGAAAAAATGTCTGTTGTTTAAGCCACCCAGTTGTTATGGCAGCCCTAGCAAACTAATAAAACTAATAATTTCTTTTAAACATATCTCTGTCTTCTCAGTGTCTCACATAGGTTAGGTGCTCAATGACTATTTCAAAGAAATATCTTGCATAAATTTGTTCATGCTTTGATTAAACTAACTGAACACCTACTGGTTGCTTGGTTCTATATCAGCACTAGGGACACACTAGTGAACAGGAGTCATTCTCTGACATCAAGTGCCTTCGGAATGGAGGGGCAAAAAGCAGATAAACAAGAAGAATGTAGTCTGCAGTAGGAGCCCATGCTGTGGAGCACATAGGAGGGGGATGCCACACAGTCCAGCTGAGGTCAGGCTTCCTGGAGGGACTGACATGTAAGCTAAGACTTCAGGGATTCATAGTGAGGTGAAGACAGCCCAGGCAGAGGGAACACAGCCTTTGGCCAGAGGAGAAAGAAGTATGCTTTTAAGTGAAACCTCAAGTAGTTGTTTCTGGCTTGGGCCAGAGTGTAAGGTGGAAACACTGAGAGATCGGTGGAGCAGCAAGAGCTATCAAGATCATGAAGAGCTGGAATGCCATGTTAAGAAGCTTCAATTTTATCTGAAATTGGTTTTGGGAAATACTGGAGGGAAAACAGTCACTTGTGATGCTAACTTCTGATTTTGTAATGATAAAAGTTGGGTATAACTGGTTGCAAAAGGTAAAATATTTGAAGTGATCTGTGTTAGCTTGCTAGGGCTTCCATAACAAAATATCACAGACTGGACAGCTCAAACAACATAAATTTATTTCCTCACAGTTCTGAAGGCTAGAAGTCCAAGATCAAGGGTTGGTCTCTTCTGCGGCCTCTCCTCTTGGCTTGCAGACAGCCACCTTCTTGCTGTATTCACATGGTCTTTCCTCTGTGTGCGTGCCTCCGCAGTCTCTTTCTGTGTCCAAATTTCCTCTTCTTATAAGCACAGCAGTCATATTGGGTTAGGGCCTACCTTAATGGCTTCATTTCAACTTAATATGGCCCTTTCTCCAAATACAGTCACATTCTCAAGTACTGGGGAGTCAGACTTCAACATATGAATTTTGGGGGAACGCAATTCAGCCCATAACATGATCCAGTATCATTCAAGCATGGCTAGTTAAGCAAACAGCTATAGCCATTCTTAACTTACAAATCAATATGATGCACACTTGGTCTTGAGGCAAGTAGTTCAACAATTGCTACTTGGTCCAGAGCTTAACAATGTATATATTTTTAAAAGTGTTTGTCTCCCAAATTCAAAATGAACTTCATATTTATTCCTTAATAATTAGCAAAGTGAAGTCAGAGACGACTGTAAGCAAAACCTCAGAGTAGACAGAAGTTTGTCTATCATGACTTTAGGAGGCTCTGAATCATAACTGTTCCCGGAGACTTAGTAAATGTTACTTTACAGTGATAATCTACCAGACCTCAGAGACATACACAGAGGGAAAACCAAGAAACAGAGACTAGGGCCACACGTAACCCAGGGGAAAAAGGAATGACAGTCATGATTCCCTGCTCCAGCCCTGCACTCCCTGCAATAAATCACTCTGCCTGTGACAGGTTCAGAGTTTGTCAACTTTCTCTTCAAATTGTGGTGTACTGTAAATGTTCTGTAAAACTATAGAATCAAAAGTATGTATTTCAATGGTTTTATCTTTCTTACCTAGCCATCCAGATATTATTTATGCAGTTTCCATTATAATACTACAGTTAAGTTTGCATAATATTTTCTGTAACTACCTACTTTTGCATGGTTATGGCTCTCTAAAACTCCACTGGGACAGAATTTTTTTTCACCTTGGTCTCAGAAGCAAATTTTTTTGGTAACAACTAGAGATATTTTTGAAGTCATGTGAATGTGAAAGAAAGGAGGATTTTTACTGCAATTAATATTTTGTTACCTTTCATCCAATCAAACACCACAAATCAAAAAGAGCTGAATATAAAGGCATCAAGCAAGGCACCGTAATAGATTTCACTGAGGACTGCCCACACTGCTGGACTTCACTAAAGGAGGTTTGCGTTCACATGCTTATCAGTATTTAAAAATACCCTGAGTGTACACAACAGAAAATGTCAGGAACTTGAAAAGCAAAAATATGCGTGTGGCGTTTCTCAGATCTCACTAAAGCACAGCAACTAAACAAACTTAATTATGTGACCAGGCAGCAGTTACTTAACCTCTCCAGACCTCTGTTTCCTCAATTATAAAATGAGAGGGTTGGACTACATGATCTCCGAGGTTTGCTCCAGCTCTAAGAGTTTACATTTTGACTGTGGATTCAAATCAATGACTGTCAAATCACCCTATAAGGCCCTATTAATTCAGATGGGCAGCTGAACTTGGCAGGTAGTTACTGGGTAACTGAGATCCTTATTTTACATGAGAGGGCAAGAATTACACTCTTCTGCAAAGGTTTCTTGGCTTTGGTAAATTTGAAAAAAAAAATTACACGTGAATCCTAGTCACAATTACCTTCAAAAAAACAAAAACAAAAACAAACAAACAACAAACACAAACCAAAACCCCCCAGAAAACCAAGTGTATAAATTACATAATTCATTTAAAAGAATATTTTACTTTTTGATGCTCCACTTGGTGTCAGGTGCTGTGTCAGGTGCAGAGGATGTGAAAGATGTACAAGACTTCTGATTTCAATGAAATTTGCAGCCTGTTGCATGTTGTCATTTTGTGCCTAAGCATCTACTGGTAAACGCTCCCCTCACATGTGCACTTGTCAGATACAGATAATATTGTAGCCCATGCTGGCAACTACACCTGGCTAACTTGTACAAGTGTGTGTGGCTCCCCTCCATCTCCACCATGAATGATTTTGAGTAAACGGCCTTAAATTACATGAAGAATCTGAATGTGTCCATTTAGGAAATTAGATACTGGGCCAGGTAACAAGCAGGAGCTGCCCCCTTTTCTGGGTATTTACTTCTGCATATATTACCTAGAACAGGCAGATGGGTTTGGACCTTTACCAGGCTTAGAGGCAGGGGTTCTGGGTCCTAGAATCACTTCTCTTGTGGCCAAGCTGTGTGTTCCATAAAAGTCAGTTGACTATGCTCTGCTGCCATGTTTGCCCTGGACAAAATAATCTCTAAAGTCCCTTTTAGATCTGACTGCCTAGAATTTTATGATCTCTCTATGTTAATTTGAGTATAGTTGGAAGATAAATCAACTAACATTTTAGGTTTCCTCTTAACCATATATAAACTGTATGTTTACATATTCTTTTCTAAACTATGTAACTAATTCCTAAATTTGAAACAATGAAAAAGTTTATGTCTATTGTGTCTATATGCATTGTGCAGCAAACACCTGATTAATACAATTCCTGCAATTTTGCCTTTAAGCTGTAACTTGGCTAAGGGCCAAGTTTTTGTGCTTGATATTTATCCTTATGCACAAAAAAAGAGCTTAGCTTACTATGTAAAATAATAGGTATAATAAAGATTATAAGGGGAATGCTTAACCTACTTAGGACAGAAATGAATCTCAAGAACTCAAGAACTCAAGAGACTCAAATCTGAATAAACAATTGATACCCGTATTACAAATTCTTCTCATATATTAAAGTTCCCTGAGGATGTTTATTTACTAACAGTTTGATAGTCTAGTTTGAATTGTAGTTGTTACTTTTAATATATCACATGCAGTACATATTTACTACTATGCTTCAATTCAGATTTTTCTCAATTCAGGCAGCTGTTTGCCCAAATTAGTTTAAATTAGGGGGAATCTATTGTATTAATAAACTCTTCATCTTAGAAGCAGAAATGATGACTATAAAATTTGTCTTAGGTTGTTGGAACTCTGCAGCTAAACCTCTAGTCTGAGATTTGTAAGGAATGAATATAGAATGATTAATGGTCATTACTGATTTCTTACAGCTGCAACTTATCAGAATATGTATACTCTAATACTGTACCCATGGTAATTATCTCATTACTATGAAGTGTCACAGAAATGCATTATGCAGAGTACACATTGAATCACATTTAGCAATTTCTTTTTATGTTTAAAACCCAGAAGCTTAGCGTTATCTAATAGTTGGAGCTTGCATGGGAGACTAGGGCTTAGCCTGGGAATCATGCATCTGAGCTGGGGTTCTTCAGCAGAAGTAGAAACAGCTTTGTGACTCTGGTCGCTCTTTTAAACTTTCCTGCACCTCAATTTCTAATTTGAAAATGGGCATATTCATGTCTGACCCCTACTACACCTCATGGAAAGGATAAAGCAGATTAAGTCTATAAAACAGTTGGTCACCACAAAGAAAGGCATTAAGGAAATTACTCAGCCTACTGCAGTAGTGACTTCTCTAACTGCATGAATATTTAATGAGCAGGTACACATAATACTTGACATTTCTATGGAGCTTTTCATGCACGCATCTCAACATAGCTAAAAGAAATGCATAGCAACAATTACTGGAGACCTGGGTAGCATCAGCTCACTGGTAGGGTAGAGACAGAGCAGCTTAGTTTTTAACATCATAGTGTCCAAGAGTAGTGGCATATCCAAATACAGTTATGCAACCCTGAAGATATGGCCTTAGAAATAAGGTGATGTCTACTTGAGAGTCATCTATCCATACATATGAGGCATAACAATGTAAGTGCAAAAATTCCCTAAGAAAGTGAATGCATAGCTGGAAATGGACCCGGTTAATCAGATGAGAAGAGTCAGCAAAGAAAGAGAAAACCAATATTAGTAAGAGATCAAAATAAAACATCATCAAGAAAGTAGGACAAAATGAAAAATAATTTGTGGTCAGATGTGTAGTGTTGGTTGCAGCTTTAAAATGAGAGCTAAGAAACCATTAAATTAGTATCAGAGTAATTCACTGGGAATCTATGAGGGGGGTTCTCTAAAACACCCACAAACAGCACCTGGGAGTTTGTCAGAAATGCAAATTATCAGCCAGTTCCAGACTTCCTGGATCAGAAACTCTGAGAGTGGGGCCCTGCAACTGTGATTTCACGGGCCCTCCAGATGACTGTGATGAGTCTGAAAAATCCTTGCTCAAGAACTGTGCTGTCTGTCCAACAGAATTTACTGAGATGATGGAAATGCTGTATGTTGGCACTGTCTAATTCCTCAGTCACTAGCCACATGTGCCTACTGAGTACTTGATGTGTGACTAGTGCTACTGAGGTACCGGCTTTTTAATTTTATTAATTTTAATTAAATTTAAAATAGCTACATACAACTAGTGGCTACTGCATCGGACAGCACAGTTCAAAAGTTGTGCTGTAAATGAATGCCAGGTTTTTGGTCAGTAAACAACAGTAAATGGGGAAGAATGGAGATTCTAGATGTGACTTATCTGTATAAGACATCTTATTTGGAAAAATAGGAAGAAAAAAGGCATCACAGCTTGTATGTCATGAGGTGAATGAAGTAAAGGCTTTTTCAGAAAAAGGAAGTTCTGAGTGGGTTTGAAGGAGAAGGGAAATCAGGGAGTAGGAGAGGTTGACACACCAAGGAAGGAAGAATAAGTGAAAATTTGTGTTGGAAAAGCCTAAGATGTATAACTTAGGTGTATAAATACTTTTCTTCCACAAACTTTTTGAAGTATCCTCATACACACACACGTTTCATCGTGGTAAAATATCAATAGCAAAATTTACCATCTTAACCATTTTTAAGTCTCAGTTTGGTGGCATTAAGTACGTTCACATTGTTAGACAACCATCTCCACCACCCATCTCCAGAGCTCTTTTCATCTTGCAATACTGAAACTCTGTATCCATTAAACACCTCCCCAGTCTCCCATTCCCCAGCCTCTGGCAACCAGCAACCAGTATTCTACTTTTTTTTTTTTTTGGCAGCTGGCTGGTAAGGGGATCAGAACCCTTGGCCTTGGTGTTATCAGCACCGTGACCTCCCAAGTGAGCCACCAGCCAGTGCTCCTCCCTTTTCTATTTGCTGTCTCTATGAATTTTACCACTCTAGCTGCCTCATAAAGTGGGATGTTATAATATTTGTCCTTTTATGACTGAAATATTTAATTTAGCATGTCCCCAAGGGTCATCCATGTTGTAGCATGTCAGAATTTCCTTCTTTTGTAAGGCTCAATAGTATTCTATGGTATGTTACCATGGTCTAAATAAGTGTCTGTGTCCTCCCCAAAATTCATATGTTGAAATCCTAACCTCCAAGGTAATGGTATTAGGAGGTGGAGCCTTTGGGAAGTGATTAGATCATGAAGGCTCTGCCCTCATGAATGAGAGCAGTGCTCTTATAAAAGAGACCCTAGAGAGCTCCTTCAGTCCTTCCATCACATGAGGACACAGTGAGAAGACGGCTATTTATGAACGAGGCAGCAGGCCCCCACCAGGCAACGAATCTGCCCGTGCCTTGATCCTGGACTTCCCAGCCCCCAGAACCGTAAGAAATAAATGTCTGTTGTTTATAAGCCACCCAATCTATGGTATTCTATTATAGCAGCCCATATGGACTAAGACATATATATTTACAACATTTTGCTCATCTGTTCAACCATTGACGGACACTTAAGTCGCTTCCATTTTGGGGCTATTGTGAATAATGCTGCTAGTGAACCTGCATGCACAAATATCTCCTTGAGACCTTGTTTCAATTCTTTTAGTATATACCCAGAAGTGGAATTGATGGATCATATGGTAATTCTATTTTTAATTTTCTGAGAAACTGACATACTGTTTTCCATAGCAGCTGCATCATTTTACATTCCCATCGAGATATTTGTTTTTGAGACAATGAAAAATGGCACATCAGAGCCATCAAAAGAATGATTAAAAGACAAATGGTGGGGGGAGAGACATGTTGAGATGGAAGGGGAGGTGGAGACAAAGCAGCTTGGCTCTAATAGTTCCCATTTTCTCAGTGACCTCAGTGGAAGGTTATCACCTCCAAGGAAGAACACTGCTGAGGAGTAAAAAACAAAGGCTTGAGGAGGGACGTGAATGACAGTTTTGTAGAGTTAATCCATTATGAGAGAACAGGAAGCTTTCTACGAGCTCCAAAGCAGAGGTGCAGACAGTGTTGTGGGTTGAATTGTGTTTCCCCCAAAATGATATGTTGAAGTCTTAACCCACAGTACCTCGGAAGGTGCCTTTATTTAGAAATAGGGTTTTTGCAGATGAAGTCAGTAAAAATGAAGTTATACTGGCGAAGAGTGGGCCCCAAATCCAACATGGCTGGCATCATCTTATAAGAAGGTGGCCACGTGAAGACACCCAGGGAGAATGTCATGTGAGACATGAGGAGACAGACCTTGCAGTTATGCAGCTGCAAGCTAAGGGATGTCAAAGACTGCTGGCAAGCCCCCAGAAACTAGGAAGAGGCAAGGAAGGACTCCACTCAGAGGGAGCACGGCCCTGCCGACACCTTGATTTTGAACGTCCAGCATTCAGGACTATGAGACAATAAATTTCTCGTGTCTTAAGCCACCTTGTCTGTGGTACTTTGTTACACCAGCTCTAGGAACGAATATAGCTATAGCGCATGAATCTGCAGCAGGCCAAGGTCATCCCGTGCCAAGCACAAAATGAGTATTTCCAAATTACTGTGTGTCCTACCTATTGGTAATATGCTTTCTGACACACAGCAGTAACACAGGTAATAAGTCAGTGTAATAAATATTTTTAACCGTGGTTCTTACTAAAAGTTTTTCTTTCTGTCTTTTGCAGGCATAAATGAGGCATGCATATAAACCCACTAAACTGTATGCTTCTAAGAACCAAGAGGGTAAAAACAAATCTCAGTGTCCCAGGGGCAGAAGTAGGTGCAGCAGATGAGCACAACGAGTGCCAGGAGCTGTCCTTACCTACAAGTTCTTCTGGATTTTATTTCACCTACATTTTCCCCCTACATTTTTTTTTTCTGGGTTATAATCCTGAGTATAGCTCTTGCTTCACCTGTAAAAGTCAAAGACCTTTCTAATTTTTTAAAAAAAATTTTAAATCCGTCTGCTTTTGCTGACTTTGGTCTTGATCCTGAGTGCCTATGATTTTTGGAAAACAGTAACACAATTGTTTCCCTACTATTACACATGAGTTTCATGGGGAAAAGTCAGCATTATGGTAATAAGTGTGAACAGATGAAGCCAGTGTAGAAAAAGCTGTCTGGTTATGAGCTCTCTGGTGAATCTCTCAGAGGCGGCCATGCAAAGGCTACGCGAGCCCGAGAGTGCAGGGCCCATGCGAGGTCCGCGAAGAGACAGGCTGTGTACCTGGGAAGGAGCTCAGCTATTGCTAATACGGAAGCAACGTGGATTATTTGGTGAAGCGGAACAACCCCGAGCATTTGCCAAGTCACAGCACAAGTCATAAAAAACAAACACAAAGCCTTTCCCTTGCTGCCTGCTAACTCTCTTCCTTTAAAACATACTTCTTGCTTTTGTTAAAATTCACCTACCTCCTCGGAAAGGAGCTGTGAACTGTAGTTATAAAGAAAAAAAAAATTCAGAGATAATTACATTTTTTATTTATTTACAAGAAAAGTATTCAGTAACAAATTCCCTTCTCCCTCCCTCCCACAGCCCCTCAAATTAAAAAAAAAATAAAAATAAAAAAATAAGCATCTAGACTTGGGCTTTTCATGAAAGGCATACAGTGAAAAAGTATCACTGTTCCAAAATTCCAAAGCAATTTCACAATCATAATGAGATGAAGGAGGAAATGGTTTTGTTAAGGTCTTAAAAACAATCACCCCATGTTGCTGTGTGGAGTATGTTTATTAATTATAACGGGCTTTGCAAAAATTGGGTCATTCATTCAACAGACACTCACCGAGCATCATTAATGCACCGGGCTCCATGTGAGAGGCTGGGATGCAAAAATGAATAAGGGACAAGGTGCCAGGAAGAGCTCACAACAGAGCGGACAGTTATTATTATTATTCATTACAATGTAGCCAGGCTTCCCATGTGCTATACCTACCTCCAGCCCCAGGAACCTTGATTTTAATTCACAAAGAACCATATTGTGGGGAGGGAAAAAAAAGAAAATGACCACAGTAAATCCTGTAAAGGTGGCAGGTCTCTCCAGAAATAGAGCTACACTATGAGCTAAGCCCTCCTTGAAACTAAGGGCAGGAAGAAAAAGAACACAGCAAAATGTCCAACCAAACTGTACCAAACTGAATCATAGCGAACACCCAGAGATAAATGGGAGAAATTGAAAATTAATTGGGAGAGAAAAATATACAGAGGATAAAAATCAATTAAAAAGGAAAATGAAACCAATTGGAATAGAGTCAAAAGCATCTTTCTCTTGACTTTTCCCCCAGAATTGCCCCAGAGAATAACCTGAAGAAAGACTTTACCTTCAGCTCCACTGCAGACTTTGAGGTTTCATAGACAAAGGGATCTAAGCCTGGAATTGATAACCCAATTTTCACATATTTCAGTTTTAATTCAGATGCGCCAACTTGAATATCAAAACTCAAGTTTTCTGATGGGATTTTACGCCTGCTTGAAACTAGTGGCTGAGGAGAAAGTACATATACAGTAAATCTAAAATCATTCAATTACCTTAAGTCAACTGGGAGACTTATATTTACCGAAAATAGGCATTTGACTCTCATACTACAAAGACATGCAAATGACTCCCATGTTGCAAAATCATTCTGGATGGTTTATTACTCCGCTCTCTGTTGTCGGAGGAGTGTAGAGGAAAGGCTGGAGAGCTTGATCAGGAAAAGACGACATTTGTCAGCTGGCAACAGCGGCGTGTTAGCACAGCCTCTTGAATTAACTGCTGTATGAACGTCAGCACACAGGAAGGGAAAAAAATCAACCCCTCTTTGGAAACAGATTCAGGCTGCAAAATTATCCAAGTTAATTTCCTTCTGTTAATTAAGCCAGTTTCCTTATTAGCAAAGGGAGATGACCAAGCTAGTCTACATCTAGTGACTCACAGAATGATGATGTTAGACAGCCTCATCTTTATTTTTAAACTTAACTTTCAGATAGAATCTCATAGAACTGGCATAGGCAGAACTTACCCTACCCAGTGTTTAGTTCTGACTTTATTACTGATTAATCAAGGACTATCTCAGAAATGTCCATGTAAGTTATGACTGAGCCCTACTAACTGCTAAATTCCCACCCACACTGCTTCATCTCAGATATTTGTGTGTGTATGAGTCCAAAGTACCAAAACACACATTACTTCTTGTGAGGCCGGGGCTAAGCAGCATCGGAGAGATCCCAGGAACCCCTCTGTGACCTGGCACCTTTCATGGAGGGTGGCATTCACAGTGGACACACCCTCACCTCCTCATCTTAAGCAAAATTTTGGGGGTGATGAGGGATGGGGATGGAGACAGGAATTCCTCTGGAATCACTCTGGGATCCAGGACCAAACCAGAGCAAGCCCGGTAGCACAGCTGAACCAAATTTCTGTTACTCAAACTGGCCTCAACAATTTAGGTTCTTCTTGAATATATCCTCAAACAGTAACTCTTTTTTTTTTTTTGGGTGCATCCATTATATGCCAGGCATATCCAAGATCTTTTTTCTTAATTCCTACTTCAACCTTGCAAGGTAGGTTAATAAATATCATTTATACAAACAAGAAAAGTAGGGCTCAGGGAGATTAAATAAATTGCCCAAGGTCACACAGCTAGTGTGAGGGAGTTGAGATTTGAATTCCAAAGCCCACGCCTCTCCACTTGTGAATGGAATGTGTTTCTCATTTCCAAACGATTCCACTGCAAGGCTACTAGTGAGGTATGAAAAGAGGGACGGTATGCGCAGAACTGCTCTCTGCCCTCAGAGGTCAGCTGGCACATAAGCAAGTTACTGTCTCAAAGTACATTTCCCATATGGGCTGTAGCTCTTTCAGACACTGAGAACAGTTCTACAGCTGTCTGAACTGCTGAGGTATAACTGTATCTTGGCCACTAACCCAATGCCAGCCTGATTATGAAAGGAACGGAGGAGTTGGTGACAGTATGCCACCCATGTGGGCCACCGTAAAGACTAATCACACTGATGACCACTTTCCAAGAACATTGTTACAGAGGCCCCAGCACAAGCACACATTTCCCAGGAAACCAAACCTGCTCATGAGCATCTTGGAATGCTGTGCTCTAGGTAATCACAGCCTCAGCCCTTAGAAGTACTGAGGGCTTATCCACCATGGATCACGGCAGGAGCTGTAAAAATCACACTGTGCTGACACTGCCTCCACCCTGGTCTTTCTAATTCTCTTTATCAATATCTGCAAATTTCATTTTCTGCCTAAGATAGGGCTAATATTGCCTAGCTCAGAAGATGGTTGTAAGAACTCAGAGAGGTAACATAAGAAAATATATCCACCAATGGCTCTTGAAGACTTTTTGCAAATTTCCTCTTCTGTTAGTAATTTGATGGTAACCTGTAGGGATTTCCAGGTGGGTGTTCTTCATCCTCCTGTGTGATATTGTTATAAAATACAAAGATAATACAGATATACAGTTTTAAATGACAGAACCATGGTTCCATGACATTGACGCTGCTGACTTTTTAAAATGGAGGTTTACATAAAAATCGATTTTAAGAGCACTGAGAACCCTGAAAAACTGCATGAAGAATTCTGTGGGTCTTTTTCAGAAGAGAGGATCCAAAGCTTTTACCAGATTCTCAGTGTGGTCCATGACTCTTCAAAGTTTAAGACTCACTCTCTTACAGGTTAGCAGTGACAAATAGGATTTGGTGGGTCTAACCGTAATGTCTTGCATTTGGACAGGAAAACTTGTTTTATAAGCAGCTTTGGCTTCCTTGAAGTTCAAAGCCATGAACTCTTGCAATTCCAGGTTGCACAAACAAATGTATGTTTTCCAAATCCAGGGAGATATCTGTATGTTTTGCACTTTGCATCTGGAAGGCTGGGCTTGAGCTCTCACTCTCATCAGGCAGCAGAGCGGCAAGAGAGCAGGATCAAGCAAGGAAGTCCCCAGAAACCACATCATGAGGACATTTTGCTGAAAAAAGAGAAGAGTTGGGGAGTGGAAATGCCACGGCTCCTCTTTAAATACTTGATTGCTACACAGGAAAAGAATTAGATTTAATCTGTGTAGCTCCAGAACATGGAACTAAGATCAATGGCTGTAAGTAATGGGGAGAAAGAATTCAGCTTCTATCTAAGAAGGAACTTTTAAAAAACGATTAGAGGGATTCAAAATAGAAAGGGCTGTCTTATGAGGCTAACAAGCTTCCTGTCTCCTGAAGTTTTCATGCCAAGGCTGCATGTTCATCTGTCAGGGATTTGTAAAGGGGATTCTTTACTGGTGGAAGGTAGGAGAAAATGACCTCTATGATTCCTTCTAATTCCATGATCTATTAAGGTTTTATATCTCCTATTAAAATTTATAGCTAAAGACCCATACGCATCTTTCTTTACTTTATAGAATAGATACTTGAGGTGAATCACTTTACGAAATCACTCTTTTGTAGAAGAGTTTTGACTTTTACGTATTTTGTTTTCTTAAAATGGGACGCACCTATGTGCAGGATGCTGTGTCTGCGGGGCCAGCCTCCCGTCTGTTACCTTTTCCAAGTCTCCACTGCTCCCACCACAGCTCACCCCACCTCCTCCCTGGCCTGGACTCTCTCGCTATCATCCTGTTAACCTTGCTTCCCATCTTTCTCTCTCCAATCTATTCTCCACGAGCATCCAGAGTAATCGTTTAAAAACATTAACCAGATTATGTCTTTCTGCCTACAATTCTTCTATACATTCCCATATCTCTTAAAGTCAAACTTGTAACCATGGCCAACAAGGCACCGATGGCCTGGTGTCTCCAAGTTCGTTTCAACCCCCACCCTCCACCACGACCCTCTAGCCACACTAGCCTCTCCTACACGTGCACCTGTGCTTCCCTCCGCGTGGAATGTACATCTCCCAAGCTCCTTGCAGGGCTGGCTCATTGTCATCCTTCTGGTTTCAGCTCACGTTGTCTCCCCAGAAAGAGGAGAGACAACTATCTTGGCTACACTGTCTCAGGTAGCTGCACCTCCCCACTTGGACTCGATCACATCCTTCTGTTTTATCTTCTTCACACCACTTGTCACAATTGATAACCATCTTGCTTCCCACTTTTTCCTTGTTATTGTCTTCCCCCACTGGAGTGTAGGCTCACTGAAGACAAGGATCTAGTCTGTGTTGTTCACTAATGTGTCTGTCTCCAGTGTCTAACAGAGGGACTAGCACATGGTTAGTGGTCAAGAAGTACAAATGCTCAATTTACCATGGGGCTACATCCCGATAAACCTATCTTAAGACGAAAATGTTATCAAGTCAAAAATGAATTCAATACCCTGATAAATCCATCGAAAGTTGAAACATTGTAAGTTGAACCATGGTAAGTCCGGAAGCTCCTTAACTTACAATGGGGTTACATTCTGATAAACCCATCATAAAGTTGAAAAATCGAAGGTCAAATTATCAGTAAGTCGTGGACTATCTATGTTTTTGGAATGAAAGAGTCACTGAATGAGTGATTGCATGAACAAGCCTGTCCAGTGTAGACGGTCAGCTCAGGGGTTGCGTGTGACCTTGCTGTCCTGAGACTGTGAGAATGAATGCTCACTTGACACCTCCTTCTCTTACCCAGTAGAGTACTGTGCATTCTGCAGGCCCTCAAGAGAATTTTGGATTGACCCCCAAGAAGCTCACAATCATAATTTTAAGCCAAAGATTAGAGAAAACTATCTTTTTCACTAGAGACATAATTACCCATGCCTCTGCATTTTCTAATACGCATAGTGGGATAAAATCCCAAAGAGAAGCACTACAGGTCCCCAAATCTAGGATAGTGTGTCTTTTTTTCTCTGAGGGCTCTCAGAAAAAAATATTCTGGCAGTGAGGAACAGAGATGCTGGAATGGGTTAGTGAGGAGGTGGTAGAATCTCCTTTTCTGGAGATCTTTAAAAATAGAACAGCCATCTGGGATGATTTAGATATGGTCTTCATTGAAGGAGGGGGATGGGAGGGGTACGAAGTATCTCTCTAACTCCCATCTCATCCTTGATTTTCTGATATTTCACTTTAAGGTTTTATTCATCGAAAAAGCCTGAAAGAAGCTAGGAATTCACTTTTTCATTGTAACTGAAAGCGAGATCCCATTTCCTTTGGAGCTGGAATTCTGCTGTATCACTATCCTTCTCTCTTCAAATGGGCAATTTGGATGTCATAATTTTTTATGTAGAAAGCTGGGATGAAACTTAACTTCCATTCCCTCTTTCCTAGGAAGGAAAGCAAAGGGATTTAAGATGTTGAGTTTAGATGTTAGGAAATGCCAGCCCAAAGAGTACAGATCTATGTGTGGGTCCTGCTCATGCCACTGAAAAGGACTGAGGGACAGGAAGCACCACATGGGAAAACAGACCAAGACCTTATGGAACGTGTTGCATCAGCAACCGGGACCTGTTGCAGGTGAACATAGAAGTTGACTCCTACAGGTCTAGTTGCTACTTAGAATCACTGATTCTTCATTTTTGTTTGATGGGATTAAGCTTGGCAAAGTCAACATGTAAATAACAGGTGTATTTTTCTTATACTTGGCTATGAAATTACAGCAATTGAACTGATTCCTAGCTTTGTTCTCATGACTCCTGCTTGATTGGTCAAAGCTGCATAGCCAAAAGAATGATAGATTTTAATACATATATGGCTGACTTTTACCATTTTTACTATAGAGGCCACATTGTAAAAAAGCCTTGTTAAATATGTTTCTCAGCAGTATTTGCATGCCATAGCTGTTTCTCTAACCTAAGTAAACTTGGTTATGATTATCAAATACATTTATTTTTAAACGTTCATTAAGAGCCCTGCTATATATAACAAACTAACGACCAATATGTCTCTAGTTATTTTTTTCCAAAAGGAACAGAAACAGTTTTCAATGACAACATTCACTTTTTTTGCCTTTCTGTAAATTAATGAATAGTCCCCATATTTTAATGGAATATTGTGTTGTCAGAACAAAGTGTGACCATAAAGGTCTTCACAAACCTGACGTGGAAACTGGCCTTGTCACTTCATATGATATTAATCAAGGGCACATTTTCCTTCATTTGCTTACTGACCCCAGGACGCTGGCTGAGTGTCCACATGGACATCACCTCTGCGGATCCACACGCTGTGTTTTGGTATGTCCTGCTGCCTCAACTATTTGCTAAGGTGGCCACCACCCACCATTTGTTAATGGATGGGGGGATACATATTTGTCCAGGGCAGATAGAAACATCTGATCCTTTAACAGAGCAGAATTGAGAGTCTGCCAGAATGTTGTAATTTCTACAGAACATGGTCCCAACTTTTCCTCCCCTGAGGCCATAGACCCAACACTGGGGTCTCTGAAATGATTGCCTGGGTTGGGTGAAGTGCAGGAGTCCAGCTCAGGCCAGGGCTACAGAGTGTGGCATAGGAGGATTTAATCCCTGGGTAAAGACCAGACTTGTTTGGGCACAGTTAGGCCAGAGCCAAAGGGAGGGGGCCCTTGAACACAACCTTCTACCTGCTTTAGAATCTTTCCTTTACTCCACTGACACCAACATGGCAGGTGGGAACAGCTGAGATCACAGTCCTACCAAACTCATGAGCTGAACCCCCTCCTCTCTTTTCCTCTCTTTACTCCTCATTTGTCCCCTCTCCCCTGTCTCCTAATATTGCTCTGGTTGATCCCAGGGAGCCTCCAGGAGCGCTGGGCAGACTCAGTGGGCCAGTGACACATTCCCTGGGAAACCTAGGTGTGAATCAGTCCCTCACATCCAGGCTCTGGGATGACTTGTGCTTAAGTCTCACATTTTTCCTTTCCTGGCTTCTGGTCAATTCCTTCCTCTCTCCATTGCTGGCTGGCACATGTGAAAGCTGGTCACTTTGTTATTTACAAATGACAGTTTTCAGTCTCCTGTGTGCTCCTGAGCTGCTCACTATGGCTCCTGTGGGGTTTTCTCACAGCCGTCCTCACAAATTCAACACCAGCACTCCCTCAGTGCAAAACAAGCGTCGGGAGCTTGCTGGGGCTTGCAAAAAAAGCGGAAGGGGGGCTGCTGCTTTCCCAAAGCCCTTTTCTGGCACTGCCAATGTTAACGCCAATCTGCAGAGAGATTGCAATTCTAACGTAATGAGATATTAATGAGCTTTGCACATGTTCCTAGCCGCAACACTTCTCTCTCCCTCCCCCTCTCCACTCCCTCTTCCGCAAATCTAGAGAGAATCAGCTCTTTCTCTGACACTACAATTCCTCCACTTCCCCTGGAGCCCGCCTTCTCCCACTCCAGCGCCCCGGCTCACTTCAAGCTGCCAGCACTACAGAGCACCAAATGGGCTGGCACCGCCTTGTTTCCTGGCCTAATGGATGCTTGTTTAAACACTGGAGCTGTTTGCATTGCTGCGGCTCACTGCATGTTAAACACAGTCCTCTGAAACCCTATGCCAATCCAATAAAGGTATCAGCAGTTCAGTGTGGGGAGGCAATTACTATATGGTCCCAAGTGTGCCTTCTAAGCTCTAGGAAGGAAAATTTGATCGAACAACTAAAAGGAAAATCTGATTCGGCTCAGCATCACGTGGAGGACACAAGGCTTAACTGCAGCCAGGTCTGTGGAGGGCAGAGGGAAATCAATCCACGAGCCAGGAAGAGCAAGTGCACATTGTTAGGAGGACGTTAAGCCAGCCGGTTAGTAATACTGTCTCCTGCGTTTGCGAGAGACTTCCACCTGTCCTCCCCTTTCTGCTCCCTTTTGCTTGCCTGCTTTCTTTTCAGTTCCAAGGGGTATACTTATTTATTTTTTAATGACAAACTGCCATCCTTCTTAACACCCTCCACGTTCTCACTCACCTTTAATTCCTTAAGCACTCATATAAAAAAATGGCTTTTCTCGTGCAAGATCATTACCATATCAAAGGCAATAGAGAGCAAGCAAAAATGATAGAGGGATAATACACAGGCAGAGAGAAGAAGGCAGGCCTGCTTCAGAGAGCAAGGTGGGACCCTAACCTCAAGCTAATGATGCCAGTCGATAATGCAATGGATTGGTTTTCTGCCTTAGCTAAGTCTGAAAAATCAGGGGAATTAGACACAAGATTTACATTTATTTCTCACCTCAGAAGCAAAGTTTTGGAAAAGTGAATCCTTTCCTCTGTTTTAAACTTCTGGACATGAAGAAATATGGGGATTAGTGTTTCTTTTACTTTCCCTTCTTTTTCATTTAAAATTCTGCTCTGAAATGGCCCTTCTTTCCCGAGAAAGAGTGAGAAAGCAGTGATGCACATGTCTGACAACACTGAGAAATGCCATCCACCGTGCTCACTGGGGCGCCATCCATTTACCAGGAATTTTGCCAAATCCCTATCTATTCCCCAAGGTTTCTGGCACAGGGGACAAGGCAAGACGGAGCTGGAGGGCTATATCAGCATTAGCCAGTAGTGGCTCCCATGTAGGGGGTGTAAGGATAAAGCAGTCCTTTCAGAGGGCTTGGGGACAGAGTGCTGGAGAGGCCTGAAAGCTCGTGATCCCTTGCACCCCAATACTGAGAGGTGGAGGGAGCTCTGCCCTTCATAGGGTTCCAAGGGATAAGTGATGTTGTGAAAGTATTGAATCCACAGCATGTTTATGGGGCCTCCAGACCAGCACACCTGGAGTCCCTGGAACAATTCGGGGCTTGGCCTTGCCCCCTACACTTGCTTTCTTGTTACTCACTGCACTGGCCTGAGGACAAACTCTAGTTCCCACATACCAGGTTCCCAGTGGTGGGGACAACCAGGCAACAAGACTCCACCAGGCAAGCAGCACCACACTCTGCCACCTCCTTTCGTCACTAACTGGGAAAAGTCACGACAACTCGCAGGGGATGGTCATCTTCAATGCCCAGGACTGTTGACATCAGCTGAAGTATTGCTGATTTTACACAAGCCACAGATAGCATACTCGGTTCTTGTGTTCTCCTTCATTTCCTAACTTAACATTCATGGAAGAGCCTCATTGTCTAAAGCCTGGAAATATGAGGATGCTCCAATAAGTTCATGGAAAGATTCACGTTATCCTTTAATTTGATTTTTCCATGAACTTTTTTTTGAAGTACCCTTGTATGAGTAAGTGCACTATAAAACCCCTTCTGAAAATTATAATAAATGCTTGCTTGTCCTGTATACTGGGGAGTGAAGTGTTGTACTTAAGTTTTTCTATACACTTGTCCTTGGTATGTGTGGGGAATTGGTTCCAGGACCCCCATGGATGGCAAAATCTGAGGATGCTCAAGTCCCTGGTATAAAATGGTGTAGTGTTTGCATATAACCTACACACATCCTCCTGTATACTTTAAATCATCTCTAGATTACTTATAATACCTAATATAATGTAAATGCTATGTAAATTGTTGTTATACTGTATTGCTTAGGGAATAATGACAAGGGAAAAAAGTCTTTACATGTTCAGTACAGACGCAATTTTTTTAGAATAGTTTTGATCTGCACTTAGTTGAATCCATGAATACAGAACTATATATATATGTATCTTAATATTTTAAGGGCTAGTCTTAGTATGTTTGTATATAAGTGTATATATGTCTTAATTTTTAAGGAGTAGCCTTAATACACATAGACTAAGAAGTGTACACATACACTAAGGCTACTTTTTTAATAAAAGTACCAAAGCAATTTTTAAAGATTTTAAACTTTTGTGAAGAAAAGCTTTCTAAAAACATTTGGATGCTTCCCTGGTTTATTAGAAGGTAGATAATTAATTTTTTTGATAACTCATGGGATCATAAGTTACTAACCATATTATTGGTTATAG
This sequence comes from Cynocephalus volans, assembly GCF_027409185.1. Lineage (NCBI taxonomy): Eukaryota > Metazoa > Chordata > Mammalia > Dermoptera > Cynocephalidae > Cynocephalus > Cynocephalus volans. Next base: position 123,558,130 of record NC_084468.1, read on the forward strand.
CCCTGCTGTTTAGTTTCTTTGTCAAGAAAAAAAAAAGGCTATTTGATTACCTACCTTTATTAGGAAGAAAGAGAACCCTGCAAAAGATAGACTAATACTTTCATGAGACTCATTTATGGCCCTGTTTTGATACTACCTTGCTGTTTTTCTAGAGTCTAAAGTCTGTAGGGTGCTAGATCTGTTTCTCAATAAGACATGAACTTTCTCCCATCTCCATTCAGCAGAAATAGTACATTTTAATTTCTTTTTTCTTCCTGGTGTTTGATATACTATTATGGAATAAAAAAAGTGATACTGAGCCCAAACTTCCTCAACCTACTCTTTTTCTCTCTCCCCAGACATAGAAACTCACAGAATCCCTGTGCTCCTATAATGTCATTCTAATCCAGAGACAGGAGCTGAACTGTAGTCAAATCACGGAAAGAAATTCTACTCCAGTGATGGAGAAGTGTGGTAAAAGATAATATTTTGTTAATAGCAATTCTGAGATGATCCAAGTGGAGCTAATCACAGATGGACAAAAGGAATTCCTCTTCTTTTGATTGGTTTTTTTCTGTGTGCGTTAAAAGGCTATTTTAACTTAAAGAACCATCTCTGAAATCTTTACCTTTCATATTATTTACAGAAAGATTTTTTCTCCTTCTTCTAATTCGTAATACGTGAAATATTCTCTCATGTGAACACACTGAACTCCTTCATCCTGAATGAAAAAATGGCATTCTATCCTCATCATCATGAAATAAAAATCATATCCTACTGTAAAATTGTTAGATGATGACTAAAATCACTGAAGTCAGGTATACTCACATGTACTTTCATCATCTGGTCAAGCTGTGTCAAGCTTTTACTTCTCTCAGAGAGGTGTGGTTCATACTCTGCTATCCTACTCGGACACAGACGTGAAAGTCTCTTTCTTCTACTTAGGAAACTAGCATCTTGTTGTAACTCTGGGAAGAGTTACCTTGATCTCATTTCAGTATCCATTTAGATCATCACTTCCTAAGGCCCCAAAATTGCTGGGGTGCTTTGTTAGGACTAAAACCTGAGATTCCTAAACCTGAGTTATTAATGATGGAAAAACCCAGATTAACAACTGAAAGAACTCTGGTTCAGTGACCTTTCCTTAAGCTTTGTCCTTCGGTCTTTAGTAATGCAGTAATCAGCAAAACATGATTTCAGCTTACTTGGAAGAATTAGATCTTCAGAGCAAAAAGTGATTTTAAGATTATAGTAAAAGCTTAAATTAAATTTTGGGACCCTAAGACAAAAATCGAAAGAAGTCCTTTTTTCATTAACCACTCCCCCAAAATGACCTCAATCTGTACTGTGCAAAGAGGAGAGAGAGAGTATATTTTGTGGGTCCCTGTTCTCTTGATAAGATAAATTGTCCACAAAACAAGATGTTGTCCAAAATCAAGAGTATAAAAATAATTTTGAAAGAATTACAGGAACTTGGGCCAGTGCTGTCTCCTTCACCCTCACCACTGGTGACATCTAATTTTAGGTACCTGCAGTTACCTTTCCTTGGAAAGGTTACCTGTTTGGTTAAGACCAAGTTGACAACAGCTTTATTACATTCTTTTTTTCTCTGTGTTTGAACATTTCCAAAATAAAAAGTTTTTAAAAAGAATATCAGTTAGTTTATTGGAAAAGGAGAATGCGCAGAGGGCAAAGGATGTGAACGGTATAACAGTCCCGTCTTCTTGGGACTGGACATTCCAAGCACTGTGCCAAGTCACATGCAAGAAGACGGGAGCATGGAGAAAGCACAGAAGCAATAAGAGGGGCTCCTGGTCCTATTCAAAGAACTCCCCAGGGTGATAGGAAGCCCAGGAAAGGAAGAACATGCTCCTAGCTGCGTCTTGCTCTCAGGAGAGGATTCAGACAGAGTTGGGTCAGCTTGAAAAACCAAACATTTAATACACAGAGAAGGCATATACTCTGTTTTTTTTCTGACCTGAAGGAAAAGGCTTTTTGCACGGGCTGTCAGACCTATATATCTAGAAACAGGTGGAAACGAGATCTAAGACACGGAACAGAGTGGTGAGTGGAAAGAATGGAAAGGATATTTGACGGCTTGTCTTTCTTTAAAAGAAATTTGGATCCTCTTTGGTTAAAGAAATGTCTACAATACTAATTACTAAAAGCCTCCCTTAAAAATCTTTTTTCATTTTGAACTATTTTTTGATTTAACGTAACGTTGCAAAAATAGTACAAAACTCTTCTTATCCTTTACACCACATCCCTTAATGCTAACATCTTACATAACCACAGCATAATTATCCAGAATGAGAGATTAATACTCATACAATATTATTAATTAAGCTACACATCTTATTAGAATTCCACCATTTTCCCACTACTGTTGTTTTCCGTTTCAGGATCCTGTCTAGGATCATCTCATATTGCATTAGTCATCTCTCCTTGGTCTCTTTCAGTCTGCAACAGTTCCTCAGTCTTTTCTTTCCTTTCTTGACCTTGACATTTTTGAAGAGGACTGATCAAAATGATTTTGTAGGATATCCCTCAATTTGGGTTTGTCTAGTGTTTTTCATGACTGGAATGAGATTATGTATTTTTAGCAAGATTACAACAAAATGATGTTGTGTCCTCCTAGTGCACCATGTCAAGAGGTTCACAGGGTCAGTAAGTCTAATTACTGGGGATGTTTTCCTTGATCACTTGGTTCGGTTGGTGTGTGCTGGGTTTCTCCTCTGTAAAGCTTCTATCTTTCCCTTTATAGCAAAAAAGCATCTTCAGGGAGATATGCTGAGACGATGCAAACCCTGTTTCTTCTCAAACCATCACCCACTAATTTTGAAACTGATCTGTGGATCTTGTCTGCAACAATTATTACCATGGTATTTGCCTAATGGTGATTCGGTTTCCCACTTTCCTTCTATATTTATTATATAAAATTCTACTTAAGAAAGAGTTGTCCCTTTTTCCCTATTTATTTTTAATTGTTTATTGATATCAGTATGGATGTCTGGATATTTATTTTGCTCTATGTGTTAAAATTCAGTGCTATGATTCTATATTTTGCTCAAATTGTTCTGGCTTTGACCATTGAGAACACATTCACATTGACTCCCGTGCACTTTTGACAATCCATGTCTTTCTGGGAGCATTTTCTTATTTATTGGTACGATAAGATGTTCCAGGTTCATTTCGTGTTTTCTCTGCCTGATCTTTGGAATCAACTGCTTCCTTCTTCAAGGTGGCTTGGTTCCTTTTATCAGAGAATGGTGTTTAGAAATAAGATATGAGTGCTTAGGGAGCTCACTGCTACTGAGTTATCGCTGCTTCTAGGCCTTCTCAGCAGACAGAGCTCAGTAATTTATGTATACATGCTAACCCATTTATTTATTTATTTATTTATTTATTTATTTATTTATTTATTTATTATTGTCAATATTATTATTTGAAAAATGTTTATCAAAATTTTAACTGAACAGAGTTCTCATAGATATACTTTTCTTAAAGGGGCCATCTTGAATTGAGGCTAGAATAAGGCTGATTTATTCATTTGGTGCAATTTTCTTTCTTTTTTTTAATTTTTATTATTTTTTATTTTTTTAAAATTTTTATTTTATCGATATACATTGTGGCTGGTTATTGCTCATGCTAACCCATTTATATACATACATTCCACATTTCTGATACACACACACACACACACACACACACACACACACACACGCACACACGAGTTTATACTGCTACTCTGTTTCCAATCCAACATCACAGGATTCATTTTAGCCTTCTCCTTTCCTTATTAACTTTTTTCTCCATCTATTATAACCTTCTTTAGCTTAAAAGATAGTTATGTTTAATAATCAGCTCCAAAGTCATTCACTGACTACTTTAGAAATGGATTTATTCAATTAGTAAACATTAATTTGGCATGTACCATGTTTAAGGCCCTGTACTCTGGGTGGAACAAGAATGATTCTTAGACCCTGCCTTCAGGTAGCTTGTGGGCTATCAGGAAACATATACAAATAGGTACAGAGATTAAGGAGTGTTAGAAGAAACAAACAGATTCTATTGGAGTACAGAGGAAGGAGAAAAGCACTCCTGTTGAAGGAATAAGAAGAGGCTTCACGGGGAAGCTATGGATCTTTAAGGATGGCTTTGGATCTGCAAAGATCTGGAGAAAGCAGTGGCTTGAACAGAGCACAGAGGGAACAAAAGTAAGGCAAGGCACGCAAAGAAGAGCTGTGGGGGGCGGGGAATAGGGCCTACAAGGGGAGCATGTGTCTGGAGCTGGGTCACAGCTACATGACCAGCTGGCTGTGATGGAACGTGGGCTTTGTTCGGTGGGCCATGGAGAGCCCCTGAGAGTTTGCGAGTAGAGAAGTGGCCTGTCAGGAGTGACATAGTGGGACTCAGAATAGAGGGTGATTTGAGGGAGAGGGAAAATTTCCATTTGAAAGATACTGAAGCAGTTTAGGGGATGAGAGAGGGTCTGAATTGGGGCAAGAACAACAGGTATGGAAAGGAGGGGACATATATGAGCATAATCTATAACACTTGGCTACAAATTTGATGAAGAGAGCAGGGAAAGAGTCAAAGGTAACTTCAGGGCTTCAAGGGGGTATATTAAAAACTGTCAGAGTTAGAAACTCTGGAGATAAGCAAAATGGTGGGAAAGTTTCCAGCTGCCCCCAAAATGCAGAGGTGAGATAGATCACTCCCCTTGTGACCATTTTAGTGCTTTGTTAAGAAGGGACAGAAGAGGAGAGAAAAATCAGACTGTATATCAAACAATGTTGTTACTTTTTAGCAGCAATGCCAAATCTCCAGTAGGATAGAAAACTACACTAAAAAGCAAAATGAAATTTCTAGGGGGTAATGAAATTTAATTTACCCATAGTGGTGGTTAGCCATTGGCATTGATAATCACCACACAGAGGTATTTTCTTTGAAGTTAGATAGTTAGCACTATCTAAACTAGAAATTGCCCACATTTTATCCATTATGACATGGAGGTTATTAAGACATAACTGTATAACTTCAGTCACCAGGGAGTTTTAGAACACTGAATTTAGAACAAAACCATCACAGCTACTCTATTAATGTTGTATCACTATTCAGATGCAATAGTTAATCTCAAGGAACAGCTTAAACTCAAATATACTAGCATCTATACAATCATGACAACACTTATTAGTTAGTACATAATGTACAGGCGTAGGCTGTGCTTGCTGGAGAATATTTGTCTTCCAGGCTCAAGAAGCAACTACGAAGCCAACTGCTATTGTGCCACAGCCTCTGTTTATTAGTTTTTATTAAGTGTGAAGGAAAAGAGCTAAATTTGTTCTTTTTTTTTTTTTTTTTGCAGGATGCTAAATAACTTAATCATGTCACAGGGCAACAGGAAGGATAGATGTGGAGGAAGAAAGAGCAACCAACTTTTCTTCTATTGAACTAGGAAGAAGTTTGGAACTGCAGACCCATCAGCTATAAGGAAGTCTGGTGTGAATGTCCAGCCTGGCCCCAGCCAAGTAACCATGTGGGAATGTGCCAGCACCTAGCACCATCTACTCCTCCTTCCTGTTTGTACAAGTGGGCGATCTTCAAACCTTACTCTAGACAAAAGTTCTCTCCTACCCCAAATGCTCTCACAGAATAAAGCTGCTGAAACAGTGCCTAAAACAGACATTCTTACTAGAGAAATACAGATGATTTTATTCTTCAGAAAAGATGAAAACATGATTTAATTATGTCTTTCAGGATATGAAAGTACCTGGTAGAAAACAGAGGCTGACTATTTGTCTTCTTCAGGAGAGCTAAAATGTCACATTAAAGGAGAGGTTCACATTATATGCAAAGAAAACCTTCGTGACCATATGGGTTGTTCACTGCCAGAATATGTTTCCTGGCAGAGTTTGTGGACACGAATTCATACACTGAGTTCACAGTTTTTTGGGGGAGGCTGTGCACTGGGCTTCATTAGTACAATGATGGGCTGAGGGTGCAAAGACTAAGAGGAACAGTCCCTGCCATTGAGGAGCTCAGCAGCTTTGAAGATATGAAACAGCGATACCTTCAGGAATGAGCTCCCTTATCACAAAGTTGCTATATTAAAAAAATCTTTATAAATCAAGGGAAGCAGAGTTTGCAGGACTGAAATGTCCATTACAAGCACTGAAACACAGTAGCAAGGAACAATTAGAAGCAAAAACTGTGAAGTGGTGAAGGTATGTGTCTATGGTACACTGTCTTCAGCCCACCTGCAATACACGCCTCCCCTTGGTGGCCGCTTTCCTTGTCTCTGTGCTTTCAGGTACCTTCTTCTGAGTCCCTTTTTTTTAATGTTTAAATGGGATGTAATAGACACTACACCATTATATTTATTGATTGATTAATTACACTTTAGTATGTTGGTTCCTTATGTTATCAGTTGATTCCAGGATTTTTTTTTTTTTAAGTTTCTAATTATGAAATTGAAGGCTTTGTCATTGCTATTGGAATTTAGAGCCTTGGCCAATAGGCTGTATTAATTGAGAGTGATAGAAGGGACAGCTACAGTCACATTTTTAGTTCTCTAAAAAAGAGGTAAAAGATGTGGGGGAGAAGAGTTAGAAGAAAGGCGGAATCTGTGTCTTCTTTGCCCCCAGGAATGACTGAGGTTATGGTTCCAGTATCCCGAGTTGTTGCTGAAGAAACCCCCAGTTCCAGTAGGATCAGCTGCACCATTTGCAGGGCCCAGTAAGAAATGAAAATGCAGACCCCCTTAATCAAAATTGTCAAGAATCTCAAGACAGCAAGAGCAGAACATGACACCAAGCCAGAGGCCCAGGCGCCACACTGCCTTCCTGCTCTGCAACTCAGCTCTTCCCAGTTTTCGGTTCCCTGGCTACACCTTCACTGGGTGAGCGATGTGGTAGCCTGAGCAAGTCTATTGTTTTTGTAACTGAAATTAACCAACACACTTAAGACATTACTAAAACACAACAGGGTTCTCTCTGCCATTTCCTCTTACCTCATACCGCCTGGAACTACAGAGACATATTAAAATGCTTTCTACTTTGTGTTATTCTAAGTAACATTTAGGTAGGTTTTTATGCGTTAATATGATGTGTAGTGTTCTAGAACTTGTCCCCCTGCCTTCTCTAATTTTTTTCTACTACGCTAAAGTTCTTGACATGAGAGTAGGTCAGTGGAATGGATCCTCCTTCTCAGGAGCCTCAGTCCTCCTTCCCCCTAAACCCAAACCCGTGTATCCTCCTGCAGTAATCCCCCTTTCTGGAATCACTTTCTGGAGAGTAAAACAAACTTTTAAAAAGTACTTTAGAAATAATTTCCTGATTCACATAATATTCTGAACAGAGCTTTTGCTTGCCTTTTTTTTTTTGCCCAAATTTATATAAGAAAAATATCATGTAAATAAAAGGTACAGGACACTAACTTTCTCCTTTCTCAGATTTTCATTGCTTAATTTAGACATTAGATCCTTGCTGGTTTATAAATTTTTGCTATCTTGATTCTTTTTTTGATATTTTGTAATTTTTTGATATCTCCCTCTGTATTAGTTTGTTTTTGTGTTGCTATAACAGAACACCTAAGACTGGGTAATTTACAAGGAACAGAGGTTTATTTGGCTTATGATTCTGGGACAGCTGCATCTGTCGTGGGCCTCAGGCTGCTGCTACTCATGGCAGAAAGTGGCAGGCAGCCGGCGGGTACAAGCGGATCACATGGCAAGAGGAAGCAAGAAAGAAAGAGAGAGAGAGAGAGAGAGAGAGAGGAGGTGCCAGGGTCTTTTTAAACAACCAGCTCTCACAGGAACTAACAGAGCAAGAACTCAGTCACTACCTCCACCCCCCAGGGAGAACATTAATCCATTCATGAGGGATCTGCCCCCATGATTCAAACAGCTCCCAACACTGCCACATTGGGGATCAGATTTCAACATGAGTTTTGGGCGGATAACACATTCAAACTCGGTCACCCTCTAATTTGGACTAACTGGAAATGGAAGGATGTCATGATGTGGGAAGAAAAAATTATAAAATACTTTAAAAGACATTAAGTTTCATTGACCTCAAGATTATGCAGTACCTCAAGCTAAGGTTAACAAAGTGTTGCTTAGTTAACAGGGACTTGGAGTCAGTTAAGTACTTTAATAAATAGATAAGCCCTATTTGTAATTAGCATATTGATTATTTACATATAAATGAGTGCTTCTAAAGTGCTTGAGGGGAGCTGAAAACAGCTTGTTAAGAGTTTTAAATACCCTCTTACAGATCATTTATTTCAATCCTAATAGACACTGTCTTCAAACCAAGTCTTTGCTAAAGCCAAAGAAACATCAACCAAAAAGCTAAAAATCACCACAAATTTCAGTACGTATAGTTAATTAACGATCTTCATTTCTAGAAAAATGTTACCAAAAATCCCTTTAAATGGGTTTGCCTGATTGACAAACAATTGAAAAAATAGTAAGATACTCATAGAACTAATCTATTTCACACTCTTTCACCAGCAATGCTGATCTTCCGTACCTTCATGTAACAGAAATGATCGAATTCCGCACGTTTTGTACATGAGGCCATGTCCCTTTGGTCACAGCTGATTGAACCAGGGATGAGCACCTGATCCAAGGAAAGCCAGCTCTCTGTATGACACAGGTTGGCTTGAAAGATGAGCTTGGCCCATCAGCTTCTGACCCTCTGAAATTTATTTGGGAACACAGAGAAACAGATGCAGTTAGAGTGGCTGCAGAACCTGAAAGACACGACACAGAAGAGAGGCCAAGGGCAGGATAAGCCATATGCAAAAGCCAAGACACAAAGAAATGGTTGTGAGGAAACAGAGATGTTGAGAGAAAGAGAAAGAAAGAAAAAGGAAGGGATGGAGGAGGGGGAGGAGAAAGGGACACACGCCCAGACACACAGATAATACACATGATAGACTGACCACGTGACCCTCCAGAGGCAGTAAGATTTGTCCCTAGAGAGTCCCTTGTGGGCTTTTTCTACTCAGGTTGAGCCCATAAGCACCCTTACAGCGAACCTCTTTCCCCTTGAGGTAAATTCACACGTCACTGTTGCCTACCCTGAAGCGTGCCACCAAAGGCAACTAAAACACCCCTAACCATCTTCCTAATAGGAGCAAGGACAGGGACCCTGGAGTGTGTCTGCGAGTGGGCAGGATGGAGAGATATCCACGCGTAATACATTTTACACTGAAAGGCCTTCCTTGTAACGCATCTGAATTTGCTTAAATACGCCCGTATTTTCACTGAGACAGAACCACATAGGGTCTCATTCTGGGATCCTTGAGGCCCTGCGCTGGTAGTGAAGAAGGCTGGTGGCAGTGCCATGCTGCTGGGCCTGATGCCCAGTGATGTGGTGGAGTCCGTCGTCGGTCCTTTGATGTGCACGTCAAGACGGCCTGCTAAATATTTATTCAATCCAATTTGGCCAATCAAACTTTAGGTCTAATCGATGATTATAGCAACAGGCAGCTCTTAACCCAGAGCACCCTTCTACTTCCTGAGGTCAGCCTGTGGCTTTGTTTGAAAACAAGGAGCTAGCACAGCAGGGAGGAGGAAACCCAAAGAAAGACAGCGTGACAGGGTGTGTGTAAGTGATTATGTGCATGTGTGTGTCTGTGAGCATGTGTGAACATGTGTGTGTGTGCCAGAGTGTGTGTGAACATGCATGTGAGTATGTGGATGTGTGTGTGTGACAGTGCATGAACATGTGACTGTGGGTGTGTGTGGCAGTGTGAATATGTGTGCATGTGTGAAGATGTATGTGTGTGCATGACTGTGTTCTGGGTGTGTATGTGTGAATATGTGTTTTAGTGTGTGACTGTGTGTGTGAATATGTGTATATGTGTGTGTGTGAATGAGTGCCTGTATGTAGGTGAGGAGACGTGGAGTGTGAGTGTGTGGAGTGAGTGAATAAAGTGTGAGTGTCTGAATGTGTGTGTGTGACAGTGCGTGTGTGAATGTGTGTATGCATGTGTGACTGTGTGTGATGTGTGAATGTGTGTGTGGCTGTGTGTGACTGTGAAAGTGTGTGAATATGTGTACGAGTGTCTGTGTGGGTGTGAGTCTATGAGTGTGTGTGCTTATGGGTGTGTGTGCTTATGGGTGTGTGTTGAGGGGAGAAGAAGGGAAGAAATGGAGAAAACTAAAACAAGAAATGCAAGGCGTGTGAAAGCGCATGTGGCAGTGCTCTTCTCTCCACTGGAAATACAGATTAACATGCATGAAAAACAGCCACGGGCTGGGTGTTCAGCTTTCTGTGCAGCAGTGATGTCATTCTCCATTCATCAGGAAGCAGATGCTCCTCGCCTTCATTTTCTCCCATTGCTCTGTCACACAGAAGCTGAGGAAGTCAACAGAGGCTCTTCAGTTCTCCTATTTCTACCTCCATCAAAAGACAAATATGAACTATGTGGCTCTCTCAACCCCTGACTTTAAAAGCATGTGTAGCTAAGGGACTTCACCTTCCAAAGGAGTATTCCTCAAGGGAGTAGGAAAAAACCAAACTCAACTCCTAAAACATTCTTCCCTAAATGTCAAGGAAATCTGGTGGGCTGCTGCTGTTTTTCTAAACCTTTTGCCTGAACAACACTTTGTAACATACATGGAGTGCAAGATTCTCTATCTGCAGAGAGAAAATAAACCCTAAGGCATATAGCAATTTTCTGCTTGTTGAATCTTGTGCCTGGTTTGTTTCAACAAAGGCAGGTTCCTTTGCATCACCTGGCCCGATCTCTAGAATACACACTTCCATCAGAGTATAACCATGTTTAGTAGAAGATCTCTGCTTTGCCAGCTACTTAATGTCCTGGGCAACGTACTGCTGCCAATATCCACTCAATTAGAAGGTATTAATCATCCATTTTACTGCTCTGCCTGCTGCCCATCACCCGCTTCCTCAGCAAGACAAGGAGCACAGCAGACTTCTCATGTAATTCAGCCTTCCAGGCAGATGCAGTTACATGGCAACCATAAAGATACCTCTTTTTTTTTGAACCAATATTCTATTAATCCTTACAAGTTTATTAGTTCTGACTCATAACAATCCATCAGCCATAAGTGCAATAAATGATGTTTGGAAATTAATACCCACATTTCAGCAGAGGAGGTTTTACATATTAAATTATCTTTAAAGTTATAAATAAATGACGTACGTGAAATAGATTTGAGCAATAAACATATATTCAGCAAACAATACTCAGTAAGCTTAATATTCAGCAAGCTAAAGCTATTTCGGCAATATCTTGTTAATAGGCCCTCCACTCCCTACCCTTTTTCTTTTCCCTGGTAAAATCATAAATCCATCACCTCAGATATTGGGGTCATTCCTTTCTGAGAAAAAATAGTGCTTTCTTTATCTAATACTTATTCTCAATGTTTCAGCTTTCCTAGGTTTTTTGTTTTTGTTTCTTGCGTTGGGGTTCTTTAATTGTTAACTTTTAAAAAATTTTATTTTCTTTCATTTTTGTGCTTTCTGCTACTTTTTTCCAGCTTTATCAAAGCATAATTGACAAATAAAAATTGCATCTATTTAAGGTGCACAACATGATGTTTTGATATATGTATACATTGTGAAATGATTACCACAATCAAACTAATTAATACATCCATCACTTCACATAGTCACCATTGTTTTATGTGTGGTGGTAACTGTTAAGATCTCTCTCAGCAATTTTCAAGTACACAATACAGTATTATTGACTATAGTTACCATGTTGTACATTAGATTCCCAGAACATATTCATCCTGCATAACTCAAACTTTGTACACTTTGACCAACATCACCCCATTTTCCCCACCCCCTGCCCCTGGCAACTACCATTCCACTCTTTGCTTCTATGAGTTCAACATTTTTTAGATTCCACATATAAGTGAGATCATGCAGTATCTGTCTCTCTATGCCTGGCTTATTTCACTTAGCATAATGTCCTCTAGGTTCATTCAGGTTGTCACAAATGGCAGGATTTCCTTCTTTTTAAAAGCTGAATAATGTTCCATTGTATATATAAACACATTTTTAAATCCATTCATGAGTCAATTGACACTTAGGTTGATTTCATATCTGGGACACCGTGAATAACGCTGCAATGAACATGGGAGTGCAGATATCTCTTTGAGATACTGATTTCATTTCCTCTGGATAAATACCCAGAAGTGGGACTGCTGGATCATACAGTAGATCTATTTTTCACTTTTTGAGGAGCCTCCATAGTTTTCCATAATGGCTGTACCAATTTACATTTCCACCAATGTTGTTTTAAAAGAACAATTCAGAAATTTTCTGAGACATCTCTGCTCCTACCTCCTCTTCTTTGTGTCTCCCCCCACCTCTCAACAAAACCACTTGAATAGCTTTTAAAAAGTGACCCCATAAAGGAAGTCCTGTTTAAATCATGGCTTCAGTAGAGTTTTTCAAGGACCAATACTATTAGAAGTTCATCTTGCTCTTGAGAGCCAAGAGGCTGGATTCAGGAGCTGGGAGTTTATTTTGTTACATTTATGAAAGCAAGGGAGAATCAAGTTTCTACCAGTTGTCAATCACTTCATCAGCCAAAAATAAGGCAGAAAACACCTGCTTATTTTTATTTTTGTTTTTTAAACAAGGAGAACAAGAAAGAAAGAGAGAGCCTATGATGCTATTGCTAACTTGTATTTCTTACCAGATAAATTTTCCAAAAGATACACTCAAACTAAAAGTTTTATGGTGATACTTTCTTTTTGGTAGTGAATTAAATCTGTATAATTTTGCCCCTCACAGAAATGTAATTATTACACTCTTTTTTCCTATAACTAAATATTTTATTCTTAACCTCACTCACAGGTGTAACACACAACAACAAACACCACAAGATTCAAGTCAGTGACGATGTAAAGTGAATTAAGGGTTAATGACAAAAGTCTGCTCTAGACAATGATCTAGCAAGGGGCATTTTTATTACTCAACCTCAAAGGCAACAAAATCAGAATTCAACTTCTGTCAGCCACTCCTCTGGCTTCTCCAGCCCCTTTGTAATGCATCTCTTCTTCCCATGGGTTTCTGCACGCACACATGCTTTCTGATTATGAATTTAGGAGAACTGTATCCATAAATTACATCACACCTTTCCTGCCTGCACACAATTTCCCCAGACTTTGAAATTTCACAAACCAGACAGATCAAGATGCAGACTTCCACTTGATGTCCTTTGCTGGGGTCTGAGGCTATAGAGACTGACACTGATTTAGTGGTTGTCTGCAAGAAAATGGTGCTGCTTTGTTACCATACACCCGGTGCTCTCACTTCTTCCCTGTCTCCCCTGCCGACGTGAACACACTTCATCCCTGCTGAGTCTGGTCGCCAAGGGCTGTTTATAGCCCCCAAGGCCAAGAGATTTTAAAATACAGGCAATGACATAACCTGAAACTGTAATAGCAAACATTAGAACTGTCTTTAGTCCCTGAGTAGATGCTTCCTGTGAAGTTACCTCCAAAATTCATTGAGACTTGACTGTCATTTTGTAATAGTGTTAAGAGGATGGGAAATCCGAGTATGGTATTTGAAAGATGCGGCCTTTAAGACGTGATTGGATCATGAGGACTGTTCCTTTGTGAGTAGATTAATCCATTCATGGAGGAATGGGTTAATAGTTTAATGGGTTATCAGGGAGTGGTTCTGATGGCTTTATAAGGAGAGCAAGTGAGCACATTAGCTCTTGCTGATGCCATTCTAGCCATGTGATACCCTGTGTTGCCATGGGACTCCGCAGAGCTCCCACCAAAAAGAAGGCCCTTACCAGATGCGGCCTCTGGACCATGAACTTCCCAGCCTCCAAAACTCTAAGAAATAAATTTCATTTCTTTATAAATTACCCAGTTTCAGGTATCATGTTATAAGCAACAGAAAATGGACTAATACAATGTTCAATACCGGAGATTGGGAGAGAGGGGGCAGGAATGCTAAGCTCTGGGCATTGAGAGCACAGAGTATCTTACAAGTGGGGATACCCTAGTGACGATCTAGCCCAACTCCATTCATTTATAAAAAAGAACACTATTTCAAAAGTGATTTGCTCCAGGGCCGACCCTGTGTCACACTCGGGAGAGTGCGGTGCTGGGAGCGCAGCAGTGCTCCCGCCGGCGGGTTCGGATCCTATATGGGGATGGCCGGTGCGCTCACTGGGCAGCCAGCCACAAAAACGACAAAAAAAAAAAAAAAAAAAAGTGATTTGCTCCAGGTAACAAAGCCAGTTTGAGGCTAAGGCCAGAACTTGCATCTGCTGTTAGTAAGGTTTCTTACACTTCTTCAAGCCAGCTCCAGATTAGACAATCAGAAAACATGACGTTCTAATACATACACCCACATTACATCAACACGTGACATATCATAATAATGCCTGGGTGACGAGATCTGATGTGGTTGTGGGAGGGTAGTGGTGGTAGTAGCTATGAAAGGGGATGAAATATTTTAATAGCCTGCTGCATTCTGAAACAATGGCAGTTTCATTTTGCCTCAAGGGTTATACAGTGGATCAAGATTAAACTCTAAATTAAAACAAAACTGGATAATTCAAGTCACAGAGACCATCTTTTCCTCGATAAAGGTGCTTTAAACATATATATATGTATAAAATATGTATTATACTTTAATGAGACTAATTTTAATGTATGGCCAATAGTATTCACAGTGCCTACCCAGTGCACAAACACTTTGTAATATACACAAACCTAATTAATATAACGTGATAATCTATTGTCTTTCCCAGACACAATTCTGCTAATAACCTTTTATACTTGATGTCTATATGACTAAAGACAGGTCGGTTTCTAGTCATCCTTGCCCATTCTGCATACTGTGAAGACTGGCTTCTCAGTTAAGTCCATAGTCTACAAACGCCTTTTCTTCCTTCCCCTTCAGGAATGCATGATACCTTTACTCAAGAAGACGCATGGGTGTATCACGGACTCCATGCAACTCTTCACATCTCGCCTGATGCTACCTCTTTAATGACCGTATGCATTTCTTCCTTTTTCACTGCCACCGATTTAGTTGAGGTTCCTTTATCTCTTGTATAAACTATTATTGCAAAAGCCTTTTAATTATTCTCATTTCTCTTCATTCTTGACAGAGGTATCACAGTTATCATCTGGAAGCAGAATCCTAGACATGATTAAGTGGCTCGGAAATTTTCCATGGCTCCCCACAGCTAACTGAATAAATCCAAATTTGTTGGCATGTTCCAGGTTCTCCAAAAGATGGGTACAACCATCTTTTAACTACCTTTGGCCCAATCCTCCAGGCACTCCTTGGGATTTCCAGCATGTACCTCTGTGCCTACTGACTTCAGTGCCTGGAACGCCCTTTTTACCCATTCTCACCCCCCACCCCAGCCCCCATCACCACTGGTCAAAGCTTTCTCTATTCTTCAATGTCCAACTCCAAAGCCCCATATTCAACAAATCCATCCCCAAATCTCGTAGTTCAAATTTGGTCTCTTCTCTCCTGTCCTCCCACAGAACCTGTAAATACCCCCAATGATAACTCTTAATACATTGTTACATGTGTTTTTTCTCCAGTCAACTACAAATTCCTTGAGGACAGGGAGAGCTATTCACATATCTCTGAACAAGGCACCAGTACTGTGCTTTGTGCATAGTAGGCTCTCATTAAATATTTGTTAAAATGAATTTTGTACCTCTACATACCAAATAATTTGTTAGTGCTCTAATTTTCCAACTCACTGTAGCTCTTTCGCATCGATCCAGATTGTTTTTAGCTACATGCACACAATCTTACCTTCCTCACCCCTCCACTGTCCCCACTACTAACACTGCTTGTGTTTGCTTTACTTAGCTTGCCAGGGACAACCTTCACTTGTGTTCAGAAAGCTTGTTTTCTTCACATTTATCCTCCTCAATCTATGACATATCTGCACAATATCTAAAGATTTAATAGTGCACCTCCAGTAAGGAATGACTGGAATCTGCGCTCACTCACTTCCTGGCTATGTGACTTTAAGCAAGTTGCTTAACTGCTCTGAGTCTAGGTTTGTGCATCTGTAGAAAGGGATAAAAATCCCTCAGTTCTGTGATGATTACCGTGGCGGTGATATAGGTAAATCACCTGGCATAGAAAAAAATGCAATAAATAGTATGTGGTATTTTTTTTAGACTAAGCCAAAGAAAGTCAGCTGAAAATGAAAGCAAATTATTTCTGAAATTTCAATGAGCCCTTAATTCATTTTCAAAACCTAGCTCCCTTCTTGGGCACCCGTTTGGATTCTCCTCAGCACAGTGGATTTCTGACTTCCTTAATGTGGATGTGGTTACTCATTCCTCTTCACATATACAATGCAATGTGTTCACTTTAAGAACACAGCACAACTCAGACTCCATCTCGCCATGTCCCAGCACACAGAGATATGATACCAGGGAGCTGCTGTTCACTAAGATTTACTTGTATAACTTAAGAGTTGGCACAGTTCTCAGACTTTGTTATTAATGATATTGTCTTATAATCTACGTTAAATATAGATCATGAGTGATGCTGATGAATGGGTTGGATCTCACATTTGTGTTAGTTCAATTTACAATCATAAATTAAAATGTTCTATAACCCTACTATGTAGATTGGATCTAGGGTTTCATTATGATGACTTAATACTCTCCTAGTTTTCATAAAAACATGCTGGCTTTTTAATTTTGTTTTCTATTTCTAGATTTAGCAGTATATTATTGGCAACATATGCTGTCCACATTACAGAATTTGGTAATAAATTATATTTATAATATTTTTGAAAATTTCTTTCAGGGTGGAAGATTCTCTGGCCTAAATTGCCTTATGTGTTTGATTCTTGGTTTTCCTGCAGTATTATGCAGATTCTGCCATGTGATCCACAAACAAATGTATCACTGAGTAAGTTTCTGAAACAAGGTCATCGACATGCAGAGGTAGGTCAATGATTTAAGTATAAAGCTTTCAGTAGTACTTATATTAGCTTTGTTAAGAAGTTTTCTCCCCAAGTGTCATGCTGTAGCCTAACTGTGGTACACAAAACTACGATACCAAGCTGACAATCTTAATTTGGTGTTGGTGGTAGTGGTGGTGGTAGTATTGCTGTCATTTTTTTTTTCTTTTTAAAGTTGGAGAAGGATTGTGGGGGCAGTAAGAATGATAATAATGACCAGACACCAGCTAAAGTATGTGTACCTGTGTGTGCACATATGGATGTATGTGCGCAAGCATGTGTTGTGTGCATGTGTGTGTGTGTTTAGGGGGGCTGATACATGCTAAACCTCACTGGGGACAAGACATAGAGTGATGATCAGCTTCTGGGCCCTTGGTCAATATGCTCTCATATTTTAGTATGACTACACAGAA
Source organism: Cynocephalus volans (assembly GCF_027409185.1). NCBI lineage: Eukaryota > Metazoa > Chordata > Mammalia > Dermoptera > Cynocephalidae > Cynocephalus > Cynocephalus volans. Next base: position 123,575,493 of record NC_084468.1, read on the forward strand.
CTGAGTGAATTACACAATCCTCTGTTACTTCATATTAGAAACCTTTAATACCAAAACAAAGACCCATAATATCAAGGAAAACACAACCCAGGTGTGGAGTTATACTAACTTTAATAAAGCAAATGTATTTCACAGGGCCTAGCTTCCAAGGCCCTGTAGTTTCAGGTATAACCTAACTTTTTAAAATTCCACGTAGAAATGTTAAGCTTGTGAAAGGCAAGAAACTTTCCCCAGGCTAAAGTCTCTGTTGTAGATAAAGAATTGTAACACAGCAAAATTGCTGGCTCTAAAGGCAGATGTCCTTGGTGCAGCCAAACCTAATGATTGTTGCCATGACAATTATCTTACTGTTCTTCTGTAACCACCTATGTTCCTTTTCTGTAACTTTCTGGCCTGAAGAATAAATACTGAGAGAAGACCCCAGTTAGTGTTAATTTTCCAAGGAATGCCTCTCTCTTGAGGATTCATGGGAAATTAACCCCTTTGGGGCTTCTCACTGCTCAGAAGAAATGGGCTTTGAGTAATCCTTTGCATCTCCATCACCCTGTAGGAGAGGTGACACCCAGGGGATTTCATTACACTCTTTAATAGCCAAGCTAAGAGATTCAGGAGTCCATGTCCACTTACAGTGTCATATTACTAAGGCTGACAGACTCAGGGTTGAAACCTCACTATATTTCCCATTCTCTGCCCTTCTACAAACACGCTGTGGTCTGGAACCACTTTGTGATTACTGAAGTAAATTCTCTTTGATTAATCTGGACATAACACTGTCCAGAAGAATTGGAGCAGACATCTCATCAGAGAGCCACCACCCTGTGACCATGGCATGAGGTCACAGGGCCCCCTTTGTCTTAGGTTGTATCTTACTTAAATCACTCATCAGAAAAGTGATTTAAATAAATCTTCAAGAAGATACAATTTCATTACTTTTTGTCTTACTAAAGTTTGCCTCTGCTGTGTATCCTCCTAATATTAATTACAACCAACTCAGATTTATAGTTTCTCCATGTAAAGAAGTTGAATACTATACATATAAACTATATAGAAACACATGTTGGAGCAGTTACACTGGAAAACTAAATTGTGATTTGGTCATTTTATCCCCCAAAGGTAAATAAGGAAGATATCTGTGAAATCACAGAGAGACAAAACATTTTCAGTTTGACAGGTTAATTTGGGTCACATTTTTTGCTCTGTTCTATCAGAACCATCATAATGAAAAACAACTGATATTAAATTTTTGCCAAGATAAAATGTTTAGATAAATGTATTTTTATTTTTAATCTTTTTCTTCAACAAAGCACATAAAATTTTTTAAACAAAAATATAAAATCAAAATTTATTTTATTTATATATGTAAAATGGGGGTGGTGACAAAAATTTAAAAGAACGTTTCACCTAAATAAAAATATTCTTCCGACATGAAAAACTAAAATATAGGATTGTTTTGGACAGTGCCACTCCCCTCCAATCATGTAACTTCAAAGAGTAGAAAGTTGTTTCTCTTATAGAAATAAAAAGTTTATAATCTCTACAGCATATAGATGTAAAAAAAGGAGAAGACAGGCAAGATTGATGGGAAAAGAATAAATACTATTCTTGTTAAGCACTGGAGGCAAGCCTGAGAGAGGTCACAGATTGCCAGGGGCTGGAAAAGTAGAATGTCCATGCTTTCACAACAGAGAAAAGAAGAAGTAGAGAAGAAACAAACAGAGTATTAGAGATAGAGAACCATTGTCATTTGAACACTGCTGAGGGAGGTGGGCTGTCGGGGAAGGTCAGGCTTGAGGATGGGTTAGGCTGAAGGAGATGAGCTATTGCAGCTCATGCAGTTCCATTCATGGAACTCTGGGGAACGACCAGCTCTGGATCCAGATGACCACGCACAGTATCATTTTAGAAAGCACCAGGATGAAGACTTGGTTTCTTGATTTGGATATGTAGCAACTTGGATTCAATATCTGCACTGAATGTATGTAGCTGATTTTATATGCTGAGTAGCCAGGTTATATTCTGATAACCACAATCTGTTGATCACCCACTACAAAAAGTCTGGAATACAATACAGTACATAAGGTTAGGTTGTAGGCCCAAAGACAAAATTTTAAAAAGGATTTCATCCCCATCCCCCAGCTGTTGGAAAGGATCAAGGCAATTTTTGGGAGGTTCTGATTTGAGGTGACTCTGTTCTCCCATCTTTCCCTTTCTCCTTATTTACGGGCTATTAAGGAAGAATTAATTTCCCTGCTTTTTAAGTTCTAGGTTCTCAATTAAGACTAAATTATTCCAAAGCAAACAACTCTTCCTATTCTTGTAGATTATTGGAATTATCATTTTATTTGCTTCTGGTGAATTCAGATGTTTAAATGACTTCCATCTATACACTGACTTTGTCTAAAATCTAGGTTAAAAAACATTTTTTAAAAGATTTATACTTGAAAATTTTTTTAAAAAAGATTTACTCTTAAACCTTGAAATTTCACAGTTGGTATTAGGGATTGATGACTGCTAGATGCAAATTTCTCTTTTTTAATAGCCAACATTTATCCTTAATACTAAAATCAAACCACAGACAACACAGCATATTTCACAACACTCCGTATTCTTTCTGATATAACTTTAAGTTTTAATTGCATGAAGATATGTAAATATTAGCATATCATCATGTTAACTTTAAAGTAGATTTGCAAACTTTGTTTTGCTAATTTTAAATAGCCTGATACATGATAGATATTTAATTTGTTTGTCCAATGTGTACTTTTTCTCACAATTAATAAAACCGAATCAAAATTTTATTTAAATTGTTGAAATGTTTAATTCCTCCAGATCATAGTTTTACCAGCACAGTTTTATCTGCCTATCTATGTACAGCATACTAAAGCATTTATTCGGGCAGTGGTTTTTAATAAGTCATTGTATGAAATAAACAAAAAAGGTGCAAGGTGTTGCCTGGAACTAATAGCAGTAGGAAGGAACCAGCAGATTGCTCCTTAATAAGTGTATGCACTGTGCACGTTCTCAGTCCTGATTAACTACATTCTATTTTAGCACCAGATATCTAATGAGAAAATGTTAACTTTCCCCAAATGGTATCATGGTAGAATCAGAATGGAAAATACCAATAAGCCTTGTGAACACTATTCCCCCAAACTGTGAGCTTGTAAATGGTTTTATCTTTCTTAGTTCCATCTTGATTTCTTTTGAATTAATCATTCAATATATATAATATTAAAAACTGTGTGCAAGGTACACTAAAATCTTATATTCCGAAGCTAAATATAATATATGCACCAGGTTTATAATAATAGTGGTTTTTGAAGGCAAGATGGAATTTATTAATTATCTGAACAAACCATCCAGGCTGATTCTTTCAGACTCAGGGATCATGGGTTTGAGTAAATTTTCACAGTTGATATGCAGGACTTGTGGCTAGAACCAAATACTTTTCAGTCTGTGCAATGAGCCTGACTGTAATTTCAATGCAATAATTTTTTAGATGCTAAACATACAGGTATGTGCAAACACACAAAGATAACCCTTGAACAGTTAAGCAATAACTATACCAAACACATAACTGCTAATTCTGGGAATAAAATAATGAATAATTACAGATTTTTTTTAAATGCAAGTTTCCATGCTGGAAAAATATTATTTCCAGAAGAATAATTAGTGTACTACTTAAGTAAAAAAAAAAAAAAAAAAAAAGATGAAACCCTTCTAAACAGCCCAAGTGACATCCCTGGTTCATATAAATACATTTATAAAGTAGTATGATAAAGCTAAAACAGACGAATAAAACATGGCAAGTTATCAGTTAACTGAAGATCAAGACATACTATAACTTCTTAAACTACCTTATATCACCTCCTAGATAGCTCCCAAACTTCTCCAGGCAGAGTAAGCTACACAAACACACATGCACACACACATGAGTGTGTACACACACACATGCGTGCGTACACACACACATGCGTGCACACACACACTCACCCTTTACAAAAAAAATGTTTGCAACATGCTATAATTAAGCTCACATCCTGAGAGTAAAAACATGAAGTTTTATTCTAAATATAGAGGAAGACTCTCCACATTGTGCAACCTCTCTCATTGTTGTTTTTTGGCTTTAGTCATTGACATTCAATGTATCCCTTGCATGAAAAAGTCACTCTTTCTGAAAATACACATACAGTAGACATGAAAATTAGAATGCTTTAGTTTTTTATTTGGAGTGGAGATTTTCTTAAAATCTCTGATAAATTTTATCTCTGACTTGTCCTTCCTGTGGCTCTAAACCACTATTTAAATGGCATTTTCCTTCTTTCTCTCAAGGTAGTGAGGTACTGTTTGCTAAATGGACATGGAGAGCTATCTAGAGCCCAGTTCTAGGCCTTGGTGTTCTACAAGTGCTGTCCTTGATCTCTTCCAGAGATGAAACTTGTCTGCAGAAGAGAGGTTACACACAGGTCAGCTCTCAGGAACCTGGGCAAGTCCTCCTTTGTGTAACACTAACAATATTGGCACAAAAATTACAATTTCCTAGCAGGTCTGATTGTTCTCAGAATTAATTAATAAAAGCATTATACGCCTGACAGCAGATTGAACTATTCCTTGCAATGCACCTATAAGTCCCTAGCAGAAAGCAGGCTGATTTAATGAGCACTAGAGGGTAGTTTAAAAAGTGTTTGGGCATTTGTATTCCTGCTACTTGGAATCTGGCTACCTGCCTTGAACCTGAAGCAAGTTAACCTCTCTAAGTCTCAGTTTCTTCAAATGGAAAATAATAATAATTGCTATGAATTAAATGTGTCCCCCCCAAATTCATGTATTGGAAACTTGATGAAATAAAACAATAATGGTACCTATTCAGTTAGATTATTTTGAAGATTACATGTAATGATACGTGTAAAGCATTTAATATGGTGCCTGGCACATGGAAGAGCTCAATAAAAGGAAGCAAACACATTCCTGGATGCTCCTTCTACTCCACCCCATACTTCACTTGGCTAAGAGCAATTGATGGGCCTTTGTGGAAAACATTTTGGTTTTCAAATAACTGCTTAGAAAAGGACTAAAAACTATATTTAACTGCCTCTCAGGCAATCAGACCATGGCCAGAGCCATGTTTGCTATTTGCTCACCAGGAAACTGCTTCCAAGACATTTAACATTCATAGGCATATTAGCTTATTATTAATACTCTGGAAATTCTCCATGACACTTCTAACTACAGCACAGAATTTTATATAAGGAGGTTCCATCTTGGTTTTAATTCACCTAAGAGGATTATGAATGGAATTCCCTAAAGGATAATACCCTAAAGTGGTCTCAAATATGAATTATAGCAAAATTCCAACGTAAAATCTATTCCTAAAAACTTTTCTTCATCCATCTCAACCACCTACTCAGATTATCTCTTCATATTCAAAAGAAGTAATTATTATAAATAGGAAACATTTGTATGGCACTCACTATGTGCCAACAATTATGTTAATACAAATGAATCCTCACAAGATCCCTATGAGGTAGAAACTTTTACCACCATCTCCACTGAACATGTGAGAAAACTGAGGCACAGGTAGGTTAAATAACAAGCTAGAGTGCCAGAGCTGGGGTTCGCACCTAGGCAGTCTTGTCCCAGGGGTAAGCTTTTCCCTATGACTATGCAGCCTCTATGCCTTACTGACATGCTTCTAAAGCTACAGAAGCAGTGGTAGAAATTAATTACTCTTCAGCTTTTATCCTGAGACAGAGGCAGTATGAGGAATTGGACTCCCACTCTTTCATTGCTCTGTGCTAGCCCAGGTACTGTTCTTCTGACACAAAGATAAAAAAGACTATTTCCAATGAATGCCCATTTAGATCAGAGATTATGCCATGCACAATCTGTTGCAAGAAAACCAGCAAGCATGTCACTGAGACAGCCTGGCTTGTCACATAACTTTTACTCTAAAGAAATTTCCATCATCCCACCTATGGAAATCTGAATAGAGTGTGCCACTTTCAATTTACAAATATAAATTTAATTCACATGCAATTTATCAAAATATGTAAAAGTATCAATGTTATCTTAAATTAATTCTGACCAGATTGTCAACTGCTTTATATCTTCATGCCTTTAATTTCCCTGAACTCTCCATGTGATGGTTAATTTTAGGTGTTAACTTGGCTTGGCTATGGTGTCCAGTTGTTTGGTCGAACACCATTCTAGCTAGATGCTGCTGTGAAGGTTATTTTTTAGATGTGATTTACATTTAAATCAATAGACTCTGAATTGGTAAAGGGCCATGAAAATCAACTACATTGTATAATGATAAACAAAAGAAAATAAAATTTAAAAATCAATCAATCAATCAACAGACTCTGAGTAAAGAGATTACCCACCATAATGGGGTGGGCCTCATCCAATCAGTTGAAGGCCTTAAGAGCAAAGACTGAGGTTTTCCAAAGAAGAAGCATTCTGCCTTAAGACTGCAAAATATAAAACCTGCCTGAGTTTCCAGCCTGCAGATTTTGGACTCAAGACTGCAACATTAACTCTTACCTGAATTTCTAGCACGCTAGTCTGCTCTACAGATTTTGAACTTTCTAGCTCCCACAACCAAATGAACCTGAACCAATTCCTTAAAATCAATCAACCAGTCTCTCTCTTTCTCTCTCCCTCCTTCCCTCCCTCCCTCCTTCCTATTGGTTTTGTGTCTCTGGAAGACCCCAGCACCTTCATCCTACCACCTTTCACACAGGAGGCTCTCAATAGAAAGTCATGCAGATAGAACCTCCATCCTAATTTCCTGTTGTAGTTCTTACAAGATGAAGCTGGCCAATTTCCATAATAGCACACAAACCAGCAAGCTTTCTGGAACTGGGTAACATGCTCTCCCTGGTTCAATCGTGGTAGATTCTAATCCACATGCCCTCTGAATGGTTGTTGTTTGACAGGCTACAAAGACCCACACCCTGGTTTACAGAAGTCCCAAAACGGGGCCCCAGAGACCCGCAACCACTCTGCTCAGAGTCGTCCAGCCAGTCCCTGCCCTGAGGGAACAGCACCACTCTCCAAGAAGGCTTTCCACATCATTCTGAGCCAGCCCGAACAACTTGTAGGAGCAAATCGGTATACAGAGAATAACCTCACTGCCTTAATGGCTCCCAGCTTCCATCTGCCCATGGGTTTGGTGGTAGCAATCTCATTGTGCTTGCTGGCAACCCTTCCATTTCAGCTTTTCAAATTCCTCTCCTGTTCCAGCTCCCAAAGAAAGGACCCAGTAGAAAACCAATATTTATTTCCTTAAAAAAGATCTCAACAAGCCAAACCTCCTTCTCTTTTTCCCTCCCTCTTTCTTTCTCCCCATCCTACCCAAACCACCAAGTCCTGTACTTTGTAAAGATCCTGTGCTGGGAGCTAGGAATATGTCACATCAAGAAAATCCACCATTGCCCAAAGCTGTTTTCCTTGTGGCTTCTTCAGTAGCAGGCATGCCGCCTTCAATGTTTACAGTCAGCAATTTTGAATGTGCTGACATGGAGAACAGTGACCACAGAGTCAATGCAAACCAGCAAGGAAGAGAAAACAGATGAGGAAATGCCAAGGGGATGCAGAGCCTCTCCCCTTGCCAGCTTCCTGAGGTCCACCAGTGAGGTCACAAGTTAGCCAGTTGAGGCCCGGATGGCAGGGAGCAGAGGTGATCTCACCTCCTGCTTTTTCCTTGCCATTGCAACTTCATCTCAATGTTTCTATTTTGGGGGCTGATGCGTGCAGGGCCGTGGAGGAGGGAGCCATGCCCCCTACAATGCTAGGCTTCCCTCCCTGCTGCTGGTGCCGGTGTTCCCAGCAGCTTTATGAACTTCTCCCTCTCCAACATTTAACTTAACAAAAGTTCTTTATATTGCTGATTTGTTTTTGTTCATTATTTTCTCCAGTAACAAAGGAAAGTTTTGTAAGCAAAAAGGGTGCCAGAAAATTTCTGGGTAACACATCTAGCATTAAAAGAGTGGGAGAAGGGGGGAGAGAGAGAAAGAGAGAGAGAGAGAGAGAGAGAGAGACAGGGGTTGGGGGGTTAGGGGGGCAGAGAGAGGAGCCATTGAATTAAAGCTTGAAAAGGACTCTTGTAGTATCAGTGTAATGTTTTATAGGCAGACAGGGATTTGGGGATTCTGGAATCCCTTTATTCTTGGCTCTATCTGTATTAGATAATAGGGAAGTCATTTAGTTTGAGTGGTTCAATAAATGAAGTGATCAGGTAGGCAGTGGGTCTCCTGTCACAGATACATGCAATGGGCAGTTCTGGGACCTGGGCTTACACGCTAGTGGGGACAAAAGCTGAACTTGTTCTTGGTCCTCCTGTATAAAGTAGTGCTTCTCAAACTCTGGTTTACAGACCACATCTGTGGTATAAAAATCTCTACCAATCTCCTGCTGTCCTTTCCTGTGCCAAGAGGAAAACAAAATCCCACTCACTGTTATGAAAAGAAAACTAGGTACATTTGGAAATGAAAACTGGGGCAGAAATGGCTAGCTACCCACCGAACATGTGTGCATCCTTTCAACTGTGTGGATTTTACAGTGGTAAGTGTTTGTCCAGCCAAGGACGACCATTTCTCAGCTCCCCTCACATCTAGAAGCGGATAGATGACTTAGTTCTTGACAAAAGAATGTAGACAGAAATGATGTGTGCCATTTCCAGGACTGGCTCATAAAAATCCCCAGCAAAATTCCCCAGGATCCTCTAGGCTCTTTCTTTTCCCAACCACCAGCTGGAAGCAAAAGCTTCCCAGACTCGTGGAGGAGCTGCAAGATGGAAGGACCTGGTTGCCTCTCTGATGAGTGCCCACAGTGGACTGTTGCATGAGAGAGAAACAAACTTATATTGCTAAGCCACTGGGGATTTCAGGGTTTCTCTATCACAAAAGTTACTTTAACTGCAGAAAATCAATAAGCGATGTTAGAGGAAAATTATTAATTAGATACAATGACAAAGACATTAAACGTGGTATGCTACAATTCGGGTTTTAAAAAAAGCATTTGCCCACATATACATTGTATATGCTTAAGATGTCACTAGAAGGACACACAAGAAAATGGTAACAGTGGTTGCCTTTGGGGAAGGAAACCAGGAGACAGAAAGAAAGATGGAAAAGAGATTTATCTTTCGCCATTATACTGTTTTTTTACCTTTTGAATTTGTACTGTGTGCATGTATTACCCTACTCAAAAATTACATTTAAAAAACCCCCCAAATTCTGAAAGAATCCAGTTTTCAGACCACCAGGAGATTGCTTACAGACATTACTATTAGTCCCCAGGGCCTTTTTCAAAAACCAACGTACAAAGTGTTGACATTTAAAAATACATAAAACTGTACTTTCCTTGAAAACTCAAGGGATAGGTAGACGTAGCTGCTGTTTCTGCACTGCATCAGAATTTGGGAGGTTAACTTTCTCATCCTCTGAGACACCTTCCTTCCAATGATGACAGGAGGCTGTTCTCAGGAGATAGGAGTTGTTCCTTTTGCTGGAACAGGTTATTCTTAAATGTGCATACTACAGGTCCCCCATAGCCCTTGGTAAAAAGGACTGCTGGGCCACTTTCCTGAATATTCTGATTCAGTAGTTCTGAGATGAAACCTAGGAAACCAAACTGTTAACAAGTGTCAGTTGACTCTCATGCTTGGGCACACCCGGGAAACCCCATCCTCCTCTATCCATGTGTCTTATCTGCCACCTTGGAGGAGTTGCTTCACTTTCACATTTTATATCCCTGGAATACAGATAATGAGATTTATGACCTATGGAACTCCAGCGTGTGTGCTGAGATGAAGGTGATGCCTGTAGAAATAGCTGAACCCCTACAAAGTGACATTATATATAAGTACCAATTATGATTATAATTACTATTGTTAGCATGTGCTTTTTGGATGGCTATTTTATGTTTTAAAATTCACTTTGCCAAAAATACGTCATTTTAAAAAGAGAAGGGGGGTGGGGAGCAGAAAACATGTCCATGTTTCCATGGAAAGGCTTTGTAAAGATTTCTGCTATGCTGCTAGGTGATTAGCAGGAAGTTCACATTGGTGGATCCTCCACCCGTGACAAGCACAGCTGCTTCCAGGATCCACAGAGTAGGGCATAAGCCATTAAGGGAAACTCTGTAGGTGAGTCAGCGGTTGGAGTTGAGGGCAGCTCAGACACAAGGAAATCCAGGCAGCAATTGGATGGCAGATTACCTAGTGGAGCAGGGATAGATTCAGGAGATTCACTCTGCATAAGAAGTGTCTTAAGCAGTCTAGGCTGGTCCTGGACCGCTTAATTTCTGTTCAGTTTGCAGGTCCCATTCTTATCTCTGGATATTCTAAATTCTTTTGGGCCAAAAGGCCATCCAAAGCTAACCCCTCTGTGTAACTCAGACTCAACTGGCTCATGTCCCTAATTGCAATTTTTCTCTACATTGATGATCCAGACATAGAGAGAGGGGAAACCATACAGATGCTTCTCTCCTGGGACATAACCTGAGTGGTTAATAAAACTTTAGAATGACTCACTAAGTTTTTAAAATATCTTAGGAGTAAATCCTGATATTTCCTAGGGAATAACTTGAAGATTATTATTTTTTTATTCTAAACATTTCTCTGTAAAACAGACTGGGGAGAGGAAGGATAAAACTACTAAGTGTGAAGCGTAAGGTTTTTGTTTATCTTTTGGAGAAAATTCAAATTTTTAAAAGATCAGGTCCAAAATGGGTAAGGTTAACAAGATCTATTGTGATTCCAGTTGTTCCTTTTTGACAACCCCCTCACACATCAAGTGCTGTTTAAATTCATTTTATCTCTTTGCATCATTCTCGACCAAATGAAATGCTCCAGTTGCAATATTTATTACGAAGTGTGCCTAATTCCAAATGGGTCCCAGTATTGCATAGTATCTTTAAATGGACCACCTGAAAGTCTGTGATAGAGATTTCTGTGGCTCATGGTAGTTGGTTCTCCTCCTCCCTTTCTGAGCATACGGGAAGACTTCCCACGCTCTCATGTGGTTAATTGCGGGCCCGTGTAACTAGTTCTGGCCAGTGGGCTATGAGCAGAGAAAGAGCTGATGTGAGCTATCCATGCTCTCTTCCCCTGCTGCAGCAAACCTGGAAGTCACAGTGTCCTAACACGGTGGAGGTTCTGTCAGTCTGGGGCCCTGAGTGACTAAATGGAGCAGAGCCTCCCTAACCTTCCCCCACAAACCTGAGTTAGAAATATAGCAAGAACATTTGTTGTATTAAGTGGAACCAAGAGGGGAGCCAGTAGAAAGTGAATGTTACTACAGCGTAATCTTGCCTTTTCTGACTAATACAAATCAACTGGTCTGAAATCTCTGAGTTCCCGTCAGAATACCGGACTTCCAATCTGTATAATCTTTCTGAGCTTCAGGTTTTTGAACTGTAAAATGATAAAAATAATTTCTGGCCTGTCTACTATTGAGGGATGTGTGAGGGTCAAATGAGTTTTTCTGAAAGTATTTTGAAATCTGTAAATTATGACACTGGATGTCTAGCACTTTTGCTGTGAATATAGCTGGCGAACTTAAGGGGCTAAATTTGACTAATTATTTGGGGTCAGTTATTAGAATTCATTGCTTCATCATTCTTAAAAAAGCAAGCAATACATTCCAGTGATAGATCAAGATTAAATTCTGATCAGAAGTCAAATTCTGATACCACTTGGAGAATAATTTGTTATCTTAAAAAATGTCAGGGCTAGCTAAATGGCTTCAGAAGCTTCACTTCCAGCAACCAAATTCAACTATTTGCCTTTGGCATAAAAAGAAAGGAAAAATAGAGGCTCTGAATGAAAGGCTTGGCACAAAGCCCTTTATTCCTCCCACAGCCTGTCAGAGTGGGAGACGGAGGGAGAGCACAAGGGAGGAAGAGAGAGACTGGGCATTCCAGACTCCACCCCTGCACAGAGAAACGGAGAGCCATACACACTCAGGAGGGGTAGTATAAGTCTGTTCCTGCATTACTCTCACAGAGAAAACAGATTTCTCCACAGAGATAGGGAGAATGAAAGAAATGGCCTCCACACAGAGATCCAGAAGCAGGGCAAGGCCCTGTGTTTCCTGTCATCCCTGACAAAGGGCCAAGGCACTCTGCTTCTAATCCAGGAGAAGGGCTTCCTGACCCTAGAGCAGGTGACACTAATCCACAGACTGCTCTGCCAGTGGGCCGTTTCCACCCAGCTGCTTAGGTGGTCAGATACTAACAGCTGGCTTTTTTTTGAGCACTTACTAAATGCCAAGCACTGACATTTTATATATCAAGGAACAGCAAGGCTGATCCTTTTATATATCAAGCACGGCAGAGCTAAGTAACTCGCCTGAGGTCACACAGCTGGAATATGGGAGAATTAGGAGTTAGGCCCAAATAGTCCAGCTCCAGATGCTGTGGTCTTAACCACTACATTTATAAGGGAGGAGCAAAAAAAGGGAAGGAAAGTGGGGAGCAATCCTATCACTTGTTACATGCCTTGCAGTGGGCTTCAAACACATTATTTCACTTAATCCTCATGTCTATTCTAACATGAGTGGTATTCTTACCTCATTATACAGGTGAAGAAACAGAGGCTCAGAAGGGTGGGTTAACTTGCCCAAAGTCACAAAGCCAAAAGTAGCAAGTTAGGAATCCAGCCTGACTCTGCTAGACTAAAGTAGGAACATCTGTGGCTGAAAAATATGTAAGAGTTTGGGGAAGAAAACAAAATTCATTGAGAAAGTGGAAGAAAGTCCATGGAAGGTAGTTAGAAACTCACACTTCTGAGTCCTGAGAAAAATAACACATCTAAATACAGGATAACACCTATCAATAGAGTTCCCTTTATCACAGAGCCTGTTTGTTTGCGGGGTTAGAAAGATGGTGAATCCAGAGTTTGGACCAAGGACAGACAGTCCCACATGTCAAACAAATCTTTTTACACTCAGCAAAAAGAGAGCTACTATGAAAGTAGCCAACTGCTTTTTCTTTGACTGTCTTTACATTTTTTCACAATAAGTTATGATCATATACTTCCATATTTCCTAAACTTACGAATCACTGAATAATCATTAGTTGTTTTGTTGTTATTTTGCATCATTTGCTAATCCACAGATAAAATGTTCTTCCCCCAACCTCTGCCTAGATAGGAGCTGTGCAATCATGACACAGGAGCAAAGGAGGCTCATTAACATAGCCGTGACTGACACAGAAGATCATTAATTAGGCATTCCGAGCATAAGTATATATGTATAAATTAGCATCTATTCACCATTTAAACTGTAAGAGATTTTTCATATCTGAATATTAACTATGCTGGAAAATTACTAAGTTTTCCTGAGCGAATTCCACAAACAATACCCATCCCTGGTAACAAAAACAAAACAAAGAGAAAAGATTCTATGAGCAGAACCAGTCGCAGTAGAAAGAGTCAAACGATATTATTACTCTTCATCTATCAGTGTCTTCATCTGTGTTTCCTCTTTTTCTATATTTCTGACTACTCCACCTGTTGGGAGCTTCATGTGGACCCTCGTCTGTGGAGAATGCTTAGATATGGTGCTGCTGCTCAATTCTAGACAGACCATGCCTATGTCCGTATCTGTCACTGTTCACCCATTTATTCTTGCAGTAAATATTCACTGGGTGTGGGTGTGTATAAAAGACAACATGGACGATACCTACATGCACATGGTAGAATTTCTACCCTCAAGGATTTTACCATCTAGCAGGAAAGGTGAGACACAAAGTCTGTACTGTGTGGTAGACAATTACAGCTGCTAAAGAGTACCAATCTGCTCAGAGGAGGAATAGACTCTTCTGGCAGGGGAAGCGCTGGTGAATGCTTCATGAAAGAGCTGGAATTTAAGCAGGACAGAAAGGATGTCTCCTAGAAGGAGATCTAGCAAAGGCTGGCGCATGTCAGGAGAGTCACCTACTCGAGAAACCAGAGCCAAATCGTCTACTCTTCACATCCAGGTCTTGACTTGTGCTGTTTCTGGAGTCCGTAGAGCTCCACCCTCATTGTTTTCAATGAGCCTGAAGTACTTATTCCTTCGGGCCTCTGGAAAACCACTAGTATGAGGACCATAATGATAATACGACCCTATTGTCCTTCACATAGATGACAATGATACTAATTACTTTGCAGAGCTTGAGCTTGCATTGTTTTTCTTGCAGTAGTTTTGGATTCCTGCCAGCACGTGCATTGTTCTCTGTTGATTTTCTTGTGACCAGTGACACACTTTTATGAAATGGCTATCCTGTACAAGGCTAGAATTTGCAGCATGACCATTTTTTCTAGGTGGAGCTCACAAGTCTGTGTGGAGACTGAACTAAAGAGTTTGGTTTTTTGGGCACCAGACCATAACCATCTGAACTCACCAACCAGATGAATTTCACTGGTATGTCTTCTCCAGTGGAAAAACTAATGTATTTTAACAAAATCTCCTATATGAAGAAGAGCAGTTAATAGGACAGCTTCCTAGTAGGGTAAAATCTCAGAGCTTCCCCAGTTCTTGATATCCAGCTATAAAAACCAGGTAGCCCATCGATCGATCAGGGTGTTCAGGAAGAGGCCCAGAGCATGGAACTTTCCCACCTGTGTTGATTCTGCATCCAGAGGGATTCAGGCTGGGGGCTGCTCTTAGGCTGACATCTTTATTCTGAAGCTTCCACAGCACATTACTTTTTGAAATGCCTTGGATAGACATATCTGCTTCCTACTGCATGCTGCTCGATGGTAGAAAGGAAGGCTGCTATCAAGGTCAGATTTCAGGTGTGCTCATGGAATGAAAAACGAAGTGGCCAGCTGTGGTTTTCATAAGTGTGTGGGCCTTTTTTACCTCAGCTATTGGCGGGTATTGAAGTTTCTCAGGCACTCTGGGTCCTGAAGGAAATGAACACCTTCCCTATAATGCACTAATCTGGGAAAACAACAACTGTTATGGAGGAAAAATCTATCTAGAATCATGACTGCTGGTTCTTCCATGCTCCTAGCTAAATGTTAAGCTATCTCCTATCTGTGGGGTAGGTTTATGTGCAGGAAGTATAAATATTCCATTTTTTCTAATGGAAGTAAAACTTTTTAAGGCCATTAGTATCCATGATTAAAACGGTAAGAAAATTCTTGACTTTTAGATCATTATTAGGGATAACAATTAATGAACTAATTGAAAAGCTATACATTAAGATCATCTTCTATATCCTACCCTATGCCTGGCATGTAGTAGACACAGACAAATTGGAAAGCAGAGAACATCATTTAGTTGGAGAGAACCACAGAAATTCAAGTACATACTTGTCTGAGAAATTCAGAGGAAAGGAAATCTCGAGGTGGTCTAGGGTCATTCCAAGGAGCCTATCTGGGGGGAGGAAGATATGGAGTTGGGTCTTATAGAAAATGAGGGAGTTACATGATCTGTGTGATAAAAGACAGCTTGAATCTTGGAAGTACACAGAGAAAAAGAATCTGAGTTAGATAATCTCAATTAAAGTTCCTCAAATTTAATTGTGTCAAAAAAGGAATATGAACATTTTGTCCTGGGTGCTCCGCTGAAATGTGTCTGTTTTAAGAGATAATTGGCTTCAGCCAATGGCTGTGTTCGCCTCTACTCCCTCACTGCCTTTGAAAATTAGACAAAGCTCTTCCCATGGTGATCTTCTGTCAAAAACGGAATCCTGGATTTTTATGCTGAAACTCCTCTGCTATACCAAGGGTAGCTTGGTAAAGCTTCAAAGAGAGAGATGTTCTGAGCCCAACCTACAGAGACACGTTCCAATTTAGGCTATGGAATGAAAATTATAGGGCCGCCACAGAGGCAAGTTTAAAATTAGGACAAACTGCACTTTGGGCCTCTTAAGCCTCAAAGAGTGAGTAGATGAGGCAAAGGCAAACAAACAAACAAAAAAATTAACAGGAGGGACTTGAAAAGCAGAATCCCCAGATTTCCGTTCCTTCCTATGTTTTTCCTGACAGCCCAAGCTTTTTGCACATATGAAAATCAGCAGAAAGAGCTTTCTTAGCCTCTCAGCAGCTTGATAGGAGCCGCAGCTTAAGTCACAGCCTGTGAGGAAAATTCTAGAGGCTGGGAAAGGAGGAAGAGAGAAAAAAATCAGCTGTATTTTCCCCAGCCCACGTCCTTTTACTCAAGTCCTGTCACTCAATCCACAAGTAACCCAGGTGACTGGGTTCCAAAAGGAGCTGCAGGTGTCAGTCAGCCTCAGGGCAGACCTAGGAGACAGCTCAGTGGGGTGCAGAGAGTGTTCTCAGAGTGCGCCTATGTCACCAGATCCAGTCCATTGACAGATTTTGGGTGGCAGGGTAACCAACAGGAACTATCCACCTCTCAACTGCCCTGCCAGCTACTGAGCAAGGACCATCCTCCCTAAAGAGGTGGTCTCCAGGGAAATGACATGGGGCACTAAGCTGTGTTTTCTTGCCTCTGCAGTTTCACCGCTCTGTTTCTGAAAGTTAGGAAAACACCACCTATATTCACCTTTTTGGGGGACTACTTTGGCTGTGTTTGTAAAGAGTTGGAACTCAGGACCTCAATGATTACTAAACAGAGAACAAATTATTCACACTATTCTACAAAAAGGGGTCTTTTCACCTGAACACCACTGTTTTCAGAAAGCTCAAGGGTATGAAACTCAACTACCAGCAGACACCTTCCTTCAGGTTATCCTGAATCAGGTACCCGAGTACCTGAAACGGGGAGGAACCAGATCATCCTTGCAAGGTCCTACAATGGGCCTGTCATGGACCTCACTTTTTCAAAATCATTTGTTAGATTCACTTCCTGGAGGTAGATTGTCTTAGATGTGCCTTAATGTCTAGTTCCATATTCCTAAGAGTCAGAAAGTAGAAGACAATAAAATATGCAAGAATGGATGCTTTGGTGTGTGACTTCCTTACTGATGGTATAAAGAGTATTTACAACGTTTGTTAAAGGAAATGCCACATTTCTATATGTCACTCTTTGAAAAAAGTCTTCAATAAACAGAAAGTAGAATGTCTCCAAGTGTAAATACATTCCTAACCTAATTCATCATGTAAACAAAGAGGCCAGACATATTATAGGGTCATGGCTCATCTAAGGTGGTCATGTTAAACCTACAACTTTCTTAGTCCAAAGCGTGTTAATAAATCAACTCATCACATCAGTGGGCCTCTTGCAACAGGTGCTGCCTTGTAGGCTATAAAACTCACTTTGTCAGAGCTCTTTCAGCTCAAGTTAGAGCACAACTAGTTATACAACCCAATCTCATTGAAATATTTGGTGCCTGCTGATATGTTCAAACAATTTCACCAGATCTTGATTATGTGCTGGCAATTAAAGCTATTAAGTCAGTAGATAGACAGCAGGTTATTTCATTGCTGGCTGAAAAAGCCAGCTTTCTTTTCTCCCCCTTTTATGTGACAGCACTGTAATTAGCCTTAATCAAATACTATTTGTGTTAGGTGCTGTAACTTTGCTGTGTTAGCCAGGAAATGCTACCAGTCAGGAAAAGTAGAAATACAACTCTGGTCAAAAAAGCAAGAAAGACAGGCATAGGGTATATGGGAACTCCATACTATTTTTGCAACTTTTCTGTCAATCTAAAACTGTTGTAAAATAAGAAACTTAATTTTAAAAAAGCAAGAAAGAGGGAAGAAGAGAGGAATGAGAAAACATGTTATTTAATGTGAGACTTCAATCTAGCAGTGTTCCATGTAAAAGTAAGCTTTAGAGAGAGTCAATTAGTTCAGAAAATATGGTTCCCTTTGGAAATTCCAGTTAGCTCTCTCACTATATTGCGGATACCTCAGTAATACTTTTTTTTTTTTTTTTAAACCATTTAACTAAGTTTCTGATGGAGAATAGAGCCTTGTGAAGGGAAAGACAATACCATGAATAAAATGGATTCTTCCACCATTTATCCAAACTTCTAGTTTACTTCTCTGTGTCTTAAACCACCCATTTCTTTTTAATATCTCTGGATGGAGCTCTTCAGACAGTGTGGGAATGAGGTTAGTGGACATGTGAGGCAGTGTTTCTTAAACTTTGATGTCTGTACAAATTACCTGGGGAGTTTGTGAAACGACACATTCTGATTCGGTAGGTCTAGAATGATCCCCAAGATTGTGTTCATAGCGAGTTCCTAGTTGATGTCAAAGCTGCTGGTCCACGGACCACACTTTGTGTAGCAAGGGTGTAAAGACTAGTAGTTTGGTGAGTGCAACTGGCCGGGAGCAGAACCACAGTATCTTCCTACATGGCCGACAATGAGAAGTCTGTATGAAGCAGTTCTCAGCAGATACATATTTTCTATTTTCCTTGGCCAATAATCCCTTGTGTTAAATTTTTAAAATACATTGGTAGAATGGCACATACCATGGGTCAGACTACTAGCTCAGAGAATTCCAACATGTAACTCTTTATTCTTGTTCAATGTGTCCCAGCATTGGGGACAATTTAAAAAGCACTGATCTGATTTCTGTTTATTATTTTGACCATGTCTCCTCATACCTCCAATTCTCTATCTTTAAAATATTAACTATGAGAACCAGTAATATTCCAAGGTTAAGGAAGTAATGCATGCAACTCTTAGCGCCTCCCCAGAAGTACTATGTTATTGTAAGAGGTGATCATAGCTGTGTTCCACAGGGACGCGGTGACAAGGTGGAGGACCATTCTGCCACATGGCTAATATTCACTTGACAAAGATATGATTCATTTTATTCCATCCAAAATGGTAAGACTAGGTCATTAACAACTTTGAATAACTGAAAAACATGTTTCTTACAACTCATGGAAAATATTGTGGTAACTGCCACAAATGCCACATGTCTAGTGCTCCTCTAACAAGTTTTTCACACCTTTAATACAATTTTTAATTCCAAATAATGGTTCTTCTACTTATTTTAGATTTCTCCCATATCTTGATTAATGCATAAATCCAGTGGTGTGCTGGCAAATATTTAACAAGCAGCTTTGCAGGGGTGGGGGGGTGGGGGGAAGCCCTGGTATGTAGCGTTTGTCAATTTTGATGGTGTAAATACTCCCACCATAGAACTGTGGCTACTGGAAGATGGGAAGGGGAGGGGAAGGGGGGATAGGGAGAGGTTGGTTGATGGGCACAAAATTACAGCTAAACAGGAGAAACAAGTTCTAGCCGTGTACAGTAGTGCTAGGCATCTACAAGTAACAGTAATTTATTGTACGTTCTCAAATGGCTAGAAGAGAGGAGCTCAAATGTTCTCAGCACAAAGAAACGATAAAGTTTTGTGATGATGAATATGCTAACTACCCTGAATAGATCATCACACATTGTATACATGTATTGAAATATAACTCTGAATCAGTAGAGAAACACAAGATCTAAACAAGACTCTAGACCAATTGGAATTGGCAGATATCTACAGAACGTTCCACCCAACAACCTCAGAATATTCATTCTTCTCATCAGCACATGGATCATTCTCCAGGATAGATCACATATTAGGTCACAAATCAAGTCTCAATAAATTCAAAAAAATTGGAATTATCCCATGTATCTTCTCAGACCACAATGGATTAAAACTAGAAATTAATAACAAACAAAACTCTGGAAACTATACAAACACATGGAAATTAAACAGCATTCTACTTAATGACACATGGGTCCAAGAAGAAATCAAGCAGGAAATCAAAAAATTTATTGAAACTGATGAAAACAATGATACATCACACCAAAACCTGTGGGATACTGCAAAAGCAGTATTGAGGGGAAAATTTATTGCATTAAATGCTCACTTCAGAAGAATGGAAAGATGGCAAGTGAACAACCTAACACTTCACCTTAAAGAACTAGAAAAACAAGAACAATCCAATCCTAAAGTTAGCAGACGGAAAGAAATCATTAAGATCAGAGCAGAACTGAATGAAATTGAAACCCAAAAAACAATTCAAAAGATCAACGAATCAAAAAGTTGGTTTTTTGAAAAGATAAATAAAATTGACAAACCATTAGCATGGCTAACAAAAAAAAGAAGAGAGAAGACTCAAATAACAAAAATTAGAAATGAAAAAGGCGATATTACAAGTGATTCATCTGAAATACAAGGAATCATTCGAGACTACTATAAACAACTATACGCCAACAAATTTGAAAATCTGGAGGAAATGGATAAATTTCTGGACACACACAAGCTCCCAAAACTGAACCGTGAAGACGTAGAAAATTTGAACAGACCAATAACAATAAAGGAGATAGAAGCTGTTATCAGAAGGCTCCCAACAAAGAAAAGCCCAGGACCAGATGGATTCACAGCAGAATTTTACCAAACATTCAAAGAGGAATTGACACCGATTCTTTACAAACTATTCCAAAAGATTGAAACGGACGCAAATCTCCCAAACTCATTCTATGAAGCAAACATCATCCTGATACCAAAACCAGGTAAAGATATAACCAAAAAAGAAAACTACAGGCAGATATCCTTGATGAATATAGATGCAAAAATCCTCACGAAAATACTAGCAAACAGAATACAGCAACACATACGAAAAATTATTCATCACAATCAAGTGGGATTCATCCCAGGGATGCAAGGTTGGTTCAACATACGCAAATCAATAAATGTGATACACCATATTAATAAACTCAAACACAAGGACCATATGATCATCTCTATAGATGCTGAAAAAGCATTTGATAAAGTTCAGCACTCATTCATGACAAAGACCCTCTATAAGTTAGGTATAGAGGGAAAGTATCTCAACATAATTAAAGCCATATATGCCAAACCCACTGCCAATATCATCCTGAATGGGGAAAAGCTGAAAGCTTTTCCTTTAAGAACAGGAACTAGACAAGGATGCCCACTCTCACCACTCCTATTCAACATAGTGTTGGAAGTACTAGCCAGAGCAATCAGAGAAGAGAAGGAAATAAAGGGCATCCAGATTGGAAAAGATGAAGTCAAACTGTCCCTGTTTGCAGATGACATGATCCTATATATCGAACAGCCTAAAACCTCTACAAAAAAACTGTTGGAATTGATAAATGATTTCAGCACAGTAGCAGGATACAAAATCAACACACAAAAATCAGTAGCATTTCTTTTCTCCAATAGTGAACATGCAGAAGGAGAAATCAAGAAAGCCTGCCCATTTACAATAGCCACCAAAAAAATAAAATACTTAGGAACTGAGTTAACCAAGGAGGTGAAAAATCTCTATAATGAGAACTACAAACCACTGCTGAGAGAAATTAGAGAGGATACAAGAAGATGGAAAGATATTCCATGCTCTTGGATTGGAAGAATCAACATAGTGAAAATGTCCATACTACCCAAAGTGATATACAAATTCAATGCAATCCCCATCAAAATTCCAAAGACATTTTTCTCAGAAATGGAAAAAACTATTCAGACATTTATATGGAACAATAAAAGACCACGAATAGCCAAAGCAATGCTCAGCAAAAAAAATAAAGCTGGAGGCATAACACTACCTGACTTTAAGCTATACTACAAAACGATAATAACCAAAACAGTATGGTACTGGCATAAAAACAGACACACTGACCAATGGAATAGAATAGAGAATCCAGAAATCAACCCTCACACTTACTGCCATCTGATCTTTGACAAAGGCACCAAGCCTATTCACTGGGGAAGGGACTGCCTCTTCAGCAAGTGGTGCTGGGATAACTGGATATCAATATGCAGGAGAATGAAACTAGATCCATACCTCTCACCGTATACTAAAATCAACTCAAAATGGATTAAGGATTTAAATATACACCCTGAGACAATAAAACTTCTTAAAGAAAACATAGGGGAAACACTTCAGGAAATAGGACTGGGCACAGACTTCATGAATACGACCCCAAAAGCACGGGCAACCAAAGGAAAAATAAACAAATGGGATTATATCAAACTAAAAAGCTTCTGCACAGCAAAAGAAACAATTAACAGAGTTAAAAGACAACCAACAGAGTGGGAGAAAATATTTGCAAAATATACATCTGACAAAGGATTAATATCCAGAATATATAAGGAACTCAAACAACTTTACAAGAAGAAAACAAGCAACCCAATTAAAAAATGGGCAAAAGAGCTAAGTAGGCATTTCTCTAAGGAAGATATCCAAATGGCCAACAGACATATGAAAAAATGCTCAACATCACTCAGCATCCGGGAAATGCAAATCAAAACCACATTGAGATACCATCTAACCCCAGTTAGGATGGCTAAAATCCAAAAGACTATGAACGATAAATGCTGGCGAGGCTGCGGAGAAAAAGGAACTCTCATACATTGTTGGTGGGACTGCAAAATGGTGCAGCCTCTATGGAAAATGGTATGGAGGTTCCTTAAACAATTGCAAATAGATCTACCATACGACCCAGCCATCCCACTGTTGGGAATATACCCAGAGGAATGGAAATCATCAAGTCGAAGGTATACCTGTTCCCCAATGTTCATCGCAGCACTCTTTACAATAGCCAAGAGTTGGAACCAGCCCAAATGCCCATCATCAGATGAGTGGATACGGAAAATGTGGTACATCTACACAATGGAATACTACTCAGCTATAAAAACGAATGAAATACTGCCATTTGCAACAACATGGATGGACCTCGAGAGAATTATATTAAGTGAAACAAGTCAGGCACAGAAAGAGAAATACCACATGTTCTCACTTATTGGTGGGAGCTAAAAATTAATATATAAATTCACACACACACATACACACGTACACACACAAACCGGGGGGTGGGGGAAGAAGATATAACAACCACAATTATTTGAAGTTGATACAACAAGCAAACAGAAAGGACATTGTTGGGGGGGAGGGGGGGAGGGAGAAGGGAGGGAGGTTTTGGTGATGGGGAGCATTAATCAGCTACAATGTATATCGACAAAATAAAATTTAAAAAAAATAATAAATAAATAAATAAATAAATAAATAAAATAAAAAAACAGACAAAGACCCACAAAATACCTAAAAAAAAAAAAAAAAAACATATGCAAATCAATAAATGTGATACACCATATTAATAAACTCAAACACAAGGACCATATGATCATCTCTATAGATGCTGAAAAAGCATTTGATAAAGTTCAGCACTCATTCATGACAAAGACCCTCTATAAGTTAGGTTTAGAGGGAAAGTATCTCAACATAATTAAAGCCATATATGCCAAACCCACTGCCAATATCATCCTGAATGGGCAAAAGCTGAAAGCTTTTCCTTTAAGAACAGGAACTAGACAAGGATGCCCACTCTCACCACTCCTATTCAACATAGTGTTGGAAGTACTAGCCAGAGCAATCAGAGAAGAGAAGGAAATAAAGGGCATCCAGATTGGAAAAGATGAAGTCAAACTGTCCCTGTTTGCAGATGACATGATCCTATATATCGAACAGCCTAAAACCTCTACAAAAAAACTGCTGGAATTGATAAATGATTTCAGCACAGTAGCAGGATACAAAATCAACACACAAAAATCAGTAGCATTTCTTTTCTCCAATAGTGAACATACAGAAGCAGAAATCAAGAAAGCCTGCCCATTTACAATAGCCACCAAAAAAATAAAATACTTAGGAATTGAGTTAACCAAGGAGGTGAAAAATCTCTATAATAAGAACTACAAACCACTGCTGAGAGAAATTAGAGAGGATACAAGAAGATGGAAAGATATCCCATGCTCTTGGATTGGAAGAATCAACATAGTGAAAATGTCCATACTACCCAAAGTGATATACAAATTCAATGCAATCCCCATCAAAATTCCAAAGACATTTTTCTCAGAAATGGAAAAAACTATCCAGTAATTTATATGGAACAATAAAAGACCATGCATAGCCAAAGCAATGCTGAGCAAAAAAAATAAAGCTGGAGGCATAACACTACCTGACTTTAAGCTATACTACAAAGCTATAACAACCAAAACAGTATGGTACTGGCATAAAAACAGACACACTGACCAATGGAATAGAATAGAATAGAGAATCTAGAAATCAACCCACACACTTACTTCCATCTGATCTTTGACAAAGGCACCAAGCCTATTCACTGGGGAAGGGACTGCCTCTTCAGCAAATGGTGCTGGGATAACTGGATATCCATATGCAGGAGAATGAAACTAGATCCATACCTCTCACCATGTACTAAAATCAACTCAAAATGGATTAAGGATTTAAATATACACCCTGAAACAATAAAACTTCTTAAAGAAAACATAGGAGAAATACTTCAGGAAATAGGACTGGGCACAGACTTCATGAATACGACCCCAAAAGCACGGGCAACCAAAGGAAAAATAAACAAATGGGATTATATCAAACTAAAAAGCTTCTGCACAGCAAAAGAAACAATTAACAGAGTTAAAAGACAACCAACAGAGTGGGAGAAAATATTTGCAAAATATACATCTGACAAAGGATTAATATCCAGAATATATAAGGAACTCAAACAACTTTACGAGAAGAAAACAAGCAACCCAATTAAAAAATGGGCAAAAGAGCTAAGTAGGCATTTCTCTAAGGAAGATATCCAAATGGCCAACAGACATATGAAAAAATGCTCAGCATCACTCAGCATCCGGGAAATGCAAATCAAAACCACATTGAGATACCATCTAACCCCAGTTAGGATGGCTAAAATCCAAAAGACTCTGAACGATAAATGTTGGCGAGGCTGTGGAGAAAAAGGAACTCTCATACATTGTTGGTGGGACTGCAAAATGGTGCAGCCTCTATGGAAAATGGTATGGAGGTTCCTCAAACAATTGCAGATAGATCTACCATATGACCCAGCTGTCCCACTGCTGGGAATATACCCAGAGGAATGGAAATCATCAAGTCGAAGGTATACCTGTTCCCCAATATTTATCGCAGCACTCTTTACAATAGCCAAGAGTTGGAACCAGCCCAAATGTCCATCATCAGATGAGTGGATACAGAAAATGTGGTACATCTACACAATGGAATACTACTCAGCTATAAAAACGAATGAAATACTGCCATTTGCAACAACATGGATGGACCTTGAGAGAATTATATTAAATGAAACAAGTCAGGCACAGAAAGAGAAATACCACATGTTCTCACTTATTGGTGGGAGCTAAAAATTAATATATAAATTCACACACACACACACACGCACACACACACACCAAAAAAAAAAAAAAAACTGGGGGTGGGGGAGAAGATATAACAACCACAATTACTTGAAGTTGATATGACAAGCAAACAGAAAGGACACTGTTGGGGGGGTGGGGGGGAGGGAGAAGGGAGGGAGGTTTTGGTGATGGGGAGCAATAATCAGCCACAATGTATATCGACAAAATAAAATTTAAAAAAAAAAGAAATATAACTCTGTACCCCATAAATATGTACAATCAATATGTATCAATTAAAAAATAAATTAAAAAAATACTCCCACTATGGCCAATTTCAAGTTCCAATGTGGCTTTACTAAACAGAATTAGGGAGAAATGTTCATAATCACAAACCTGTATAGGTCTGCTCAATACATAATAGCAAGTGACCCCAACGATATAAAACATTGTTGTTTTAATAATTAAATTGTAATAACCTACTGGGGGTGGGGGGGAGTTAAAAGTATTCTATAATTCCAAGATAGCTTGTCTTTTAAAATGTTTTCACTTTGGTACTGAGAGGTAGAAGTCCATAAGGCCTGAGTTTTATAAACCAAAAATAACTTCCTGCTTTTTTTTTTTTTACTTTCTCATGGTTTGTGTAATTACCAATAACTCTTATAAAGGAATCCATTTGGACTTTAATGACACAAACATACCAAAAGTTCAGAATCCTTCTGAATCAGCTTGAGAGTTGAACTCTTTCCTTTTGGTTTTTTGCTCATTACAAGCTCTTCCTTCCACGAACTATAAGGCACAGCTCAGTCAGCCTCTGTGGCCGTGTGACTCTGCAGGAAAGGAAGGCTTCAACATCACTGTGTTTCATATTGTTCCCTACAACTGCCTCTGGGATAATGGTAGCTTAATATCTTTATGTCCTCTCCTATATCCAAACTTATTTGCTTCAGATTTAAAAAACTAATTTATATTAAAAAAGGACACTAGAATGAGAAAATTGAATTTTTAACCAAAAGGTTATAAATAGGTGCAACAGATACAACAGATACAACTCTTTCTAACATATCATTCCTTCATTCTCCATTTAATCTAAGACTCTTTATTAAACTGTGCTTTTCATATTTTACCCACAAATACACTTGCTTATTACCAGTGATGTTCTTATAAGAACATAAAAGCAAGGAAGGGTACAGCTCACAGGAGGGGGGAAGGGAAGACACTGGAGAGGAAATATTTGGCCAAGTAATGTAATTAACTTGAAGAAAAACATTTGCATCATGACTGTACTCATGTCTTTTTCCATCAGCAAAAACCAAAACCAAGCAAACAAAAAGCCACCAACATTCGCCCACCACCCCGAACACAAATGGTTTTGGCAGTGCAGTCAACATGAGAAAATAATGCTTGAAACAAACCAGGGGAAAAAAATTGCTTCAAATCAAATCTGTCTGCTTGCTTTAACCCTACTCACCTTTGTATCTTTTGAAATGTGCATCATGTGCTCCTATTAACTCTTCAAAAATAAATATATCTTTTTAAAAATTTATTTATTTATTATTTTATTTTACTTCTCAAAATACATCATTCATTGTATCTTAGAAATTGACTGCAGTGCATTTTAAATTATCTGCTTTTCCCCCTACATCTTTGCTCACAAATTATCTGCTTTTAAAAAGATAAAAGTATTCAGATTTTTAATAGGGTGTACTGGATTTCTAATGTTTGAAGAATAGAAAAAATAAAAAGACTTTAAAAGATATATTTATTATTAAGGGGCACAAAAATAAATATATCTTTTAAAGTCTTTTTATTTTGGGGGCTTTTAAAATTCATTTTTACCGAGCACCTCATTTATGGTGAACACATTAGGTTATAACACATGCAGAACACAGCGTAGCATACCCCCTACCATTCTCCAGATGTTAGGAACTAGAAGCATGCAAGGATTTTTCATGTTAGAAAAATGGTGGAAGTCAGCTCATCAAAGGTAAAAGAGGAGGAACATGTTCTTGCCTTTGCCTTTCCTAAGAAGCATTTAAATTCACTAGGTTCATCTCTAGTTTGACAGGATTATTAATAGGATGGGCTTACCACTTATGAAGATGAATCTGTTAGCCACAGGAAAGCCTTTTACTATCTTGACTGCTTTTTACCAATGCCTGATAACTACCAGCTGATCTTTACATTAGCCAGAGATTTTGGATGGCGATCAGTTTCTAACAGTAAAACTACTAACATTATTTTCTCTAAGTTGGAGTTCAGCTTTTTTTTTTTTTTTAATAGAAGATTTTTACAACCATCAGAAGTCTTTGGCTAATGAGCTTTTAAAGGTGACAAAAATAACCAACAGGAATGAAAAAGTACTTGAAATATTGGATCTTCTCGAATGATTGCAACAGAGACCATGTGACTTCCCACTAATCAAGTACACAAACCCTGCTGGACATTAAGTTGAAGCTACATCAAGACATTAAAAAAGATACATGAATAAAAAAGGTTCATTTGAGGGACAGATATAGACATAGACGTGAACGTGGACATGCATGTAGACAGGGATATATTCTGGTAAACGAGAATTCATGCCATTCTTAACAATCATGACTAAATTTAATTATACTTAAAGTAAGATCAAAACCAAAAAATCCCAATATTCTGTATCAGAAGAAACAAACAAAAATATACAGCAGCAATGGAAAAGAGGGGCTCTTTTTCCTCTGAGAGGCTCTTCACAGACATTTGGGAATTCCTCACTGCTGAGTAGGACATGAAGGAGAAGGTGATAACAAGGAGGAGACAGTTACAGGTGTTCGGTGAAGGCAGTCACCCCCGCAAAATTCACAGCTCTTCCCTGAGGTCACCTTTCTGCCTCCTTGATGGTGCCCTTTCTGTGGGTAGCATTTAGGAAACATGAGAAGGAAGAAGAAATAAAAATCAAGAGGGTATTAAAATACAGTCTTACCCTATTTCCCTTCAGTTTACAGTACATTTTTTTTTTAAATGTGAAAAAATATCAGTGGGTTTTCTTTTTAAGGGACACACACACTCGTGCACACATACACACACCTCTTCTATTCTTCACCCCTGGCTTCCCCAAATGAGATCTGCCATCGTGAAGCTATGTACATAAGGCAATGAGAGAGAAAGCCTCTTCTGCCAGGCCTGAAGAGTTCCGGAGGGCATCTCAAACCAAAAGCTTCTAGCAAAACACAGATGCAAGCAAATTACAAAATCACAGTGTCTGTGGAACGGGTTCTGGTTGGCCCTGGCTTGGAGTTAATTCTTTCGAACACCTGGGCCAAAGGGAACGGAGCCCTCCTACCCCTTGGCCAGCCTGTGCTGCATTCAGGTCCCAGTCCTTACTGTTTTCTTGCTATACTTGTACCTAAATTCAACCTCTCTCCCAACAGACACCCCCACAGACATGCCCCAGGCTCCACATGACATTCCAATCACATTAGGCTGTCTTATCCTTCCTTAAGAATCCATGGAGCATAGACAGAAGCCCATACTGGGTTTATACACATTTTAAGTCAAAGAACACTACAAACTCAATCTGATCCCCATTTGCCCGCTGCTTCAGCTTCTCCCTGGGTCAGGAACACTACTAACACCCTTTGGTAAGTCCATTCCAAGCACCATAATCTGCATGTCTGAGCAGCAGGCAAAACCATTCTTACAGTAACAACAGCTTACTATTTATGTAGTACTTATTATGAGCCTGATTCTCTTCTAAGTGCTGTTATCTGTATTGACTTATTTAATCCTCACAAAGTCCCTATGAGGTGGGTTTTATTACCCCCTTTTACAGATGAGGACACTAAGGCACACAGGGATCAATACTCTGCCACCTTGAGAGGTAGAGGGGGCTTGAAATCCTGCAATGCCACTCCAAAAGGCGGCTCTTAACTGCTGTTTCTATGTAAGAACATTGTCAAGCAAAGATGACTGTTTAAACGCCTTCATTTGCAAGTACTTTAGCTGTTGTAGGGAGTACAGAAAGCAAATCTTCTCTGCTGAAGATGTCTAGAGAACAGAAGAGGCTGTCTATCCTTTCATCCTGCCAGAATTTTCCCGTTGCAGGGAAGCAAGCAGACCAGCATGCTGCCCCAAACCTGCCTGGAGGCGTTCAAGGGATTGAAAATAGGAGCAAGGGAAACATTAGTAAAGGGTGCCTGACCACCCAGAGCCCTCCTGAGAAGGAGAGATGGAGCAGGGCCAGCCAGCAAGGAAATGGGTGGTCTCAGGTGAGTGCAGCCTGCTGAGCATGAGGGAGAGAAGATTTGCATTTCCCCTTCTCCCCTTCTGGACCCTCCCCTGCATACTAGCTAATGCTGGTAATGAGATTTGTACACCACCCCCCCCCCGCCCCCAACAGAAAAACAGAAGATAGATAGATAGGTAGGCTGGTAAGTAGATAGGGAGGTGAGAGAGAGTGAGCACAAGAGATTGGTTTAAAATACTAAAGACTGAACAAATCGCTCCTCATTTTATCCCTGCTCCCTTCTGCTTCCCCACAGTTTTGCATCAGAAAATTACACTTGGAAAAATGAAACACACATACACATAAACATTCTATCTCCTTTCAGCATTCTTTTGTCAAAGACCTTTATAAGCATGAAGAATTGCCACATTTCATAATTTACAACAAACTTTTCATTTGGATATTAAAATGTAGACATTTGAAAAGCCCCTGATACCACTTCTCCTGACGATGGTAACATTTATGTAAAAGTATTCACAATACAGATTTTATGTTAATATTCCTTAACATTTACTTCTTGCATTTCAACTTAACCTCCCTCATAGGAAACGGCTTCCAGATCCCCCTTCAAATATTCATAGGTCCTGTGGAAAATGGTGAAAACATGCTTTACATAAACACATCCATCCCTGACTACCTCCTCAACCTTGCTGCCACCATAAATGTTGGGAGCCGTGACAACACTGGCCATTCTGCACCACAGACTCACAAAGAAGTGTCTTCAAAGTAAAGCAACTGATGGAGTGGATACATGCTAGGAATTCCTAAAGTCTTGTATAAATAATAAGAAGAAGCTTTTAGACCTTGATCTGCCACTAATTTCTGAACTTGGGCAATATAACAGTATTTGATGAAGATTTTTTTATTAACTATTGGATATGAGGTCAATGAGTTTTAAAAGATGTAGTCTTTTATATAGTAACTTCCAAGGACTTACTATTTAGTGAAAGAGATATATAAACACCAACCCTAAAGAAAGCAGAATATAGACTCTCAGGGAAGTTGTCTGCAAATGAGTGTTACGGAAGTGCAAAGAACCAATAATTAAATTGAACTGGGAGAAGCACAGCAGGCTTCATGGATGAGGGAGCATTTGAGCCAGGATTTGAATAAAATTAGTTGGATTTTGATAGGTGGAGAAGAAGGTGAACAAGAAAGAACATGAGCAAAAGGTGGAGGCAGGAAATGTTTGCAGCACACAAAGGCAAGAGAGTAGCCAGGGGTACCGAAGCAGAATTTGTGGAGAAATGTGATAGGAAAGGAGACGGTGGCTCTGAAGATTGTGGCAGGGAATCTGGACTTACTGTGCAGGCAGTGAAGATCTGCTCAGGATCTTAACAGGAAAATGGAGCACTAGTTTTAAAAATGGACCAGAGAAGCAAGAGATTAGTAAGAAAAGGGAGGTTAGGAGGACATCCAAGCAGCTTAGATGCCAGATGATAAGGAAAGTTCTTCAATTTCAGGGCCTTAGCATCATTTTCTTTTCTCCAAATAAGGGAAAGAGGTCAATCATGGAATTGATGGGCCTCAGTATCTTGAGGCAGACTTTGGGGCTCATTCTCTTGGGTTCTAACTGCACCTGGTACATATCTTCACTACAGCAACTTCCACTGAGCTTTCATGGTTCATTTTCATGTCTGTCTTCTGACTGTTAGAAGTGTCTTATAAGCAGGGCCTATGACTTTTCATTGTGTTTCCAGAGGCCTAGAAGAGTACCAAGCACAGAGTAGTCAGTTAATCATTCAAATAATTCTACTCTGCTATTTTCAGTTTCCGGATAAGAACATGGAATCTCCCATGATAACAGATGAGAAAATAACAATCTAAATTTCAGGTTTGTGCTGTTAACTAGAAACTGTCATACTAATGCTAAGGAAGGCTTAGAATATGATACGTATCCATGTTTTAAGGACTTTGGGGTTAGTTTTGCAATCTCATGTCCTAGTTTCTGGTTCTCAAAAAGTACAACCATCAGCCCCCAGCCCCTCTCAGTGATCTCCTCTAGTTACTAACACTTTTCACTGCACCCTCTGACCCACTGGTCTCATGACTATAAACGACTGAAACTACCCAAGGACTCTCTTCATCTCTAGATAACAAACTCTTTCAAGTGTCAACTTCCCTCATGTCCTTGGATTCACACCAGGTATTAGTATATTTAATGATGCTGGTATCTAAACTAACACAAGAGAACTTACAGAATAAATTCTCCATATTCATGAATCTCCAAATTCAAAATTACATAGCATATAATTTGCCTGTGCTTCATACTAATATTAATATAAATGAAAACATAAGAGATCTCTTCAACACCTAATGGTTTATTTCCTTCTTAAAGAATGATTTTTGCATTAGTCAGAATTTTCTCTGATACAATTTTAAAAGTTTTTTTTCTGATTCCCATATGGTAAATTCATTCATAGCCATGACCTAACTACCCTTTTCTTTGCTCAATACTCTCATTTTTTTGGTTAAGAAAAATTACTTTCTTAGCGTTCTTTACTTCCATCTTCAATACCAGCACTTGATGTCTTCGGGGAGCCTTTGCCCATGAAGATGCCATGTTTCTATCACCCTCTGAGAATCACCTCATCCGGGTGTGGAATAGACCTTTATGGTCGCTCTTGAAATTGGGACGATCTGCAGTGGGTTTGGCTCACTCTCTAGTGAACTCACTCACTCTAGTAACCCACTCTGGCTTGTAAATTCAAGACTCAGCTTTGGAAAAACTACAAGTGTCTTTCTATCTCAGACCTTTGAAGCTCTTTTAAATAGACAAAATGTTAAATCTGCAAATACCAGGCATCTATTAAAGAACCAGATAAATGTCCTTCACAGTGGTAGTCACATTGGGAAACGATACTAAGGTTTATTACAAAAATATGTCCAATTCATTGCTCAAAATGTTTTTCGAGCTCAACTTTGAAATGATCATCAGAACTAGTTTACAAGCCTCGTCAGAAAATAGATCCTATGATTTTATAGCTGTGCTTTGTTTTTGACCTCAGGTCATATCTCTCTGTGATCACCAACCACCTTAGTCACTAGACTTGCCTTCTTGTGCTTTACACTTTTTTCACTTTCTACAAACAAATGTCAAGTCCACTAAAACAGTTGCTACCAAATAACGGTAATAGTATAAAACGTGATAAAATGAGGGAACTTTTCGGGAAGATGAAAATGTTCTATATCATAATTGTGGCAGCGGTTACACAAATATATACATTTATCTAAACTCACAAAAGTGTACACTGAAAATTAGTAAATTTTATTTTATATAACTGGCACCTCAATTGGAAAAAAAAAAAATTAAGGGTGAACTGTGAAGAAAATTTCCAAAAAGGAGTTGCCTATATCTTAAGTATGAAAATAAATGTATGAAGCTTTTGACAACTCTAAAGGAACAACATTCATTTAGAATATTTAAGGAACTATACACATATACACACAAACATACCACAAAATATGACAGAGAATGCTTTATCCAGAATATAAATACCAGATATTTCACCAAAATTACCAAGTTTCTCATTTTATCTTTCAGATACATATACTATCTGGATTCTCTTTCACTACGACTGTGTTTCTGACAAGTTCACTGAGCCATTTGCATTTTCTCTTGGATTTGTGACCACTGATATTAATCTGTTAGGTGACTAGTTAGAGTAAGAGTCTAGTGTGTAGCCATAAATCAAGCTACTTGGCTCATTCAGGTATTTCATACTTCTTAGCATTACTGTAATTATTCCATGGTCAACCAAGTTAACTGACCTAGTCATATGGCCAAACCATGGGTCACTAATACTGAGCTTTAAAAAAGTTCTCCAGGACCAGCAGGATTTCTCCAACAAGTCATTTGTAACTTCAGGAGCTTTATTTTGGTGGCACTGCCTGAATAGCAATGACAGAATGAATCCACTTTCTTAATTTGGTCCATTGTTTTGGTCATATACAGGCCAAACTAAAAACAGTGCTGAACTTATGGGCAAGGATTAAGACACTGGAAAATCATTATTGATTTGTTTGGGTGGGTCTAAATTGTAAAAGTTAAGTGTAACGAGTATATGTTCTGGACCACAGACTCTAGGAAACCACTTTGTTTTGTTGAGCAATTATTATTGGAACAGAGCCTTAGTATCACCCCCACATCATGTCAGACCCAGTCAGGACATTTCTGGGTCAAAGGATGAATTAGGTCTCCTGAAATAGTCCTGATAGGCCATCAACATCTGTGAATATCACAAGTTCACACCTGTGATCAAAACCTCTAATTCTCCAAAGAAACAGCTCAGAGGATGGGACTCTGTCATGGTCATTTTTTCCCTTGTGGACAAAGAATGGTAAAACCTATTTGTTTTCAATACAAACTGCTTTGATAAATCTTGCTGAAGCAACAGAAATAGCTGTATCATGCTGAGATGTTAGAATTACCTTTTACCATTTCATCATAACAAAAAACTCCAAGAAAGGCAAAATGTTTCATTCTCCTATCTAACCACATTCACAAGCAAATTCCTAAGTGAACTTGAGCAACATCCTAAACTTTGCTTGGCCTCTATTTCCTCGTTTGTAAAACGAAGGAGTCAGAGTAGATGATTTCTGAGGCCCTTCCAGGTCTCAAATTCTATAAACCTTTTGATATGATACCTATGAAACCAGCTTAGAAAACAGTGCAAGACAGTATACAATCAAGTTCAAATGCACACTATAAATAATCAATGCAATAGGAGGTCAGAGCAGAAAGAGATCAATTTTAGGGTGGCAAAGGTTTTCTGGAAAAAGAAACTTCAACTTGAACTTGAAGGAGGGGTAGAATTTGAAGAGGGTGGGAGTCATTCATCACTGAGAGTGCAGAGGGCTTGTGTAAGGTGACTGGAAAAGTTTTTGAGTAGGGGCAGGGAAGATGAGGAGCTTTTTATTTTTCTCTGTGGATAAAGGGATATGTTGTCAAAAGGTAGGTTTAAACAGGGAAAATGATATGAGGACTTGGTGACGTGATCCTATTAATCCGCAAGTCAGACCACACCATTCTCAGAACCATCCAGCAGCGTCCCATCTCTCTCAGATAGAGGTCAAAGTCCTTGCAGTGGCCTACAAGTCTTATCTGCTCCTCCTGCCCCCATAACTCTCACCTTATCTTCTACTTCTCTCCCACACCAGCTTCCTCAGACTGTTCCTCAAAGAGCAGATGAGCCTCAAGCTTTTGCACACACTTTTCCTCGGCATGGACTGCTTGCTATTCCCCCAGGGATCTCCATGTCTGGCTACCCCTTCATGTATCTGCTCAAATGTCGCTTTCTCAGTGAAGCCTTCACTATCACCATATTTTAAATTGCAGCCCACACTTTTCATACACACAGAGACACACCCTCACACTCTCACACACCTCCCCAGCTCCCCTCCCTGCTTTACTTTCTCAATAACATCTACCATATTCTACTATACCATATAATTTATGTACTTGTAAAATGTCTCTCCATCTGCTACCCGCCTCCCCCCAGGGGAACATAAACTCTGTGAAGGAGGGAGTTTTGTCTGCTTTCTTCACTGCTGTATTTCCAGAGCCTAGAACAGTGTCTGGCACAGAATAGGAGCCCAGGAACTATTTGTCCAGTGAATGAATGCATGAATATAATGAAAAATTTCGGTGTGAGGTCAGTTAAGTTCACAGGTTGAACGGCAAGGCGGAGAGCCTAGAGGTTACAGAAGGTGAGGTTATGAAAGCTTGAACTAAAGGAAATCACAATGGGAAGAGACCACATCAAGAAGCAACGACCCAAAGGGGCTAACTAACTCAACACCCAGGCCTGGATTAAAGGAAAGATATTCACCACAGGAGTCAGGAGAATGTTCAAGGGCAAAAGAGGAACAGAAAAGTACTGAAAACAAGATGAAGCTTAGTTTTATAAACAATTATCAGTCAGATTTAACTGCAGTTGTTTCTAAACATAATTGATTGCTATTTTCTTCCTACTGACATTTCTGAGAATGGCTGTAAGGAAACTAAAAAAGAAGGAAGTGGAAAACATATAGCATGCCACACTTTCCTTTTAAGGCAACTTCAGCTTGAATGGCCTGGCAAAGCCTCACGCATTTCACAATGAGTTCTCTGCCAGCTCTCAGGAACACAGAATAAAATACAGAAAAGACAGATCCTATTCCTCTGATTTTTTTTTCTTTTCTTCTTCTCTTCATTATGTTTTCTCCTCCCCCAAAACAGTCATCAATGCAGATGACAAGAAATCTTTCTAACATCAGCCTTGGTGTAACAAACATACTGGAAATGGAGAAAGAAAGAGGGTTTGTGATACAGTCTTTACCAGTCTCTGCAGATGTTAAGACTTCACAGAGCCACAGCAAGAAAATACTCATACTATGTGTTTGAGGCTAATATCTTATTCACGCATTTCTTAAGAAATTATGAAAACATAGTACATTAACATCTAGTTATCCAATATTATTTGGAAACATCTTTGGGGGAGAAAAGGTCCTCCTTCCTGACTGTTTAAAGAAATCACAAGTGCAGTTGAGAAGCTATACTCACATGTGGATGGTATGTATGTAGGAAAAGAGCTTTGAAAGAGAGTCCTACACTTCTGCAAATTCAAATTTTACCACGAACTCTTTAAAAATTCAGTATTTTTTCCCCAGAGGCATGTGCTTAATTGTTTGTTTCTATTTTATTTTTCTGCCTTTTAAATACATACCCTAAATCACCCCTAAATCAGTGGCTGTCAACTAGGGATGATTTTGCCCCCCCAGAGCACACTTGACAATGTCTGGGGATATTTTAGTGTCATAACAGTGTGAGTAGGGGGAAGATGCTACTCACATCCAGCAGGCAGAGGCCAGGTACTAGGATGAGAATATTTGTATTCCCCCCAAATTTATATTTGAAACCTAATCACCAGTGTGATAATATTAGGAGGCGAGGCTTTTAGGGAGGTAATTAGACCATGAGGACGAAGCCCTCATGCATGATCCTGGATCAGTGCCCTTATAAGATACCCCAGAGAGCTGTCTTGCCCTGCAGCCATGTGAAGTTACAGTGAGAACACATCATCCACAGAGTAAGTGGGCCCTCACCAGACACGGAAACTTGATCTTGATCTTGGACTTCCCAGCCTTCAGAACTTTCTGTTCTGAAATTTCTGTTGTTTATAAGCTATCCAGTTTATGGCATTTCGTTATAGCAGCCCAAGTGGATGATGACAGCAGCGATGCTGCTAAACATCCTGCAATACACAGGACAGCCCCACCACAAAGAAGTATCTAATCTAAAATGTCAATAGCGCTGAGGGTGAGAAGCCCTGCCTTAAATCATCTCTGATACAGATGCCCAAATTATGATAAAGTAAAAACCTTTTTAGTTCATGTGTGTCCTTCACATAAGGCTAAGGAGTTGAAGAGTAGAATCCTGCAAATTGCATTGTTTAAAAGTGCAGTCAGACTCCCACTTTGGAACATCCTGCCCCTATTGGTAATGCTAAGTGGAAACATTTAGATTAAATCTCCAGATAAGCATTAAAAGGGTGTCCTGTGCTATTTTTCTGTTCCTACCTAGAAATTCAGGGACATTTATCACAGAATCAGGGACTACCAAATCTAAAAGGGACGACAGAGGTTATCATGACAAACCCCCTCACGTTACTGATGGGAAGGGAGGTGACACAGACTGAGGTTTGAACACTTGCGTCCAGGCCCACAGCTGGTCGGTTTCAGAGCTGGGATTGGAGCTCGCCCCATCCCTCAGCTCTGTACTCCTTCTACTTGAATCAGAAGCGGATGTGAAAAGCGGAGTCCAAGAAGGTCACAAAGAAGCCCTTGGATCAAAGTCTCCCTCTTGATTTCAGCCTCAAGGGAAATGAGCTAATGGCCAGATGTGTGGCACACCTGGCTCTCTGTCCCTGGGCGTGGTGGGCCTCCCCAGCAGAGGAGCACTCAGCACCAACTCTGGCTGCAGACCTCCCCCAAGGCCCAGCTACCGTTAGCCAAGACCTCTGAAGGAGGCCTGCTATGGCAGGTAGAGAACAGCCTCGAGGGGTAGCAAGAATGTCTCAAGTGCCACTTTTCTCTGAAAGTCCTAGAAAAATGAAGATCTAGAAATGCTTTTAAAACGATTGGCACAGGATGGCCTCTCTGCTCTTTCTCCTCCTGGATAAAAAGGCAGTTAGTTGCATCCTTACTACATCTTCCAAATGCTTCCCATGACCTCCCAGAATCAACCACATCAGAAGAAAGAAGTGAGCACACGACTACGTGACTGTGCTGGGCATTTGCAATGCTCCCTTCCTGCAGAGGCTCCAACGTAGGCCCTGGTGGGTTGTCAAAGAACCCTGGGTCTTTTTCCAGCCCTCCTTCTCAATCTGTCTTGGTGGCTTCCTAGAGCCCTCCCATGGATGACATCTTCCTGGAGACACTGGCGGTGGCCTGCTCCTTTCCAGCTGCCCCCGCCTGGCCTATGCAGCTGTAGAGCAGGAAGCAGGTCACCACTTCTCCATTTCCAGATGGCCCTGAAACAAGCACATCCCCCTTTCACTTTCAAAGGGCTTTATGAACAGTTACTTTTACAGAAAATGGACAGGAACAAAAGCAACAAACCTTCCCAGGCGGTGTCAGTAAATCATAACATCAGACTCTTTAAGCATCTTGTATGTAGCCAGCTCTGGTAGGTGTTATTCTTGCATACTCTGTAAACCTTTCAACAACCCTGCAAGGTAGGTATTTTACTCCCCTTTTAAAGGTGAAGGAACTAAGGATTAGAATGATTTAAGACCACAGAGCCTATAAATAAAATTTTAAAACATTTTAGTCTCAGTTGCCTTTTTCTTCAACATGTTGTAAATGAGTTTACTTGGCTGGTATAGCTCCATACTTAACAATTTTTCCATGTTGTTCATGTACCTGTGCCTTCTTACATTTTTGTGCCTGGAAGCAGAGCTCATCAATCCACCCCTCTTTGGAGACCACCACCTCCCACCTTCCTGCTTGCCCCTGTCTGCTGAGCCCTCCACATTGCCCACAATGGTGGTCTCTAGCTCCTGCTTTAGCTGTATCCATGCCCAGCCGCTAACAGCTGGGCAGCGATTGCTATGGTTTGACTGTGTCCCCTCCAAAATTTAGATGTTGCCATATCGATGGTATTATGAGGTGGGGCCTTTAAGAGGTAATTAGGCCACGAGGACTTCTCCCTTGGGAATAAATTAAAACCCTTTGAAAAGAGACTTCACGCAGCATTCAGTTAATTTGCTCTTCTGCTTTTCTACCAGATGAGAACACAGTGTTCCTTCCCTCCAGAGGAGGCAGCATCAGGCGCCATTTTGGAAGCAGACAGCAGCCCTCACCATACAACCAAACCTGCCGGCATCTTGATCTTAGACATCCAGCCTCCAGAACAGTGAGAAAATAAATTTCTCTTCTTCATAAATATCCAGTCTCAGGTATTTTGTTATAGCAGCACAAAACAGTTAGTTATCCAGAACCACCACTGTTAATAAGTAGGGCCTGGAAATATCCCACTGTCTCAACCCATGGCCTGGGTGGGTGTGGACAGAGTCCCACGACCTGACTGGGCATGAAGCTGTTATCTCCCTGGGCTATCTTACTGTCTGCTTGGCTGGCATGTAGCCCCTCCCCGACTCATTCAGTATCTTGCAGAGCCTGAGCCCAGCCCTAACCCCCAGCTATCTCTTTGAGGCCCTAGTTTCTACCAGCCTTTTTATCTTAGGGCTGGAGTCTGGCATCTGGGATCCATCACCTCATCTAGAAGGGCCCCTTGGCTTTCCAATCTCTGTACCGACAGATAACAAAGACTGTGTCCACCCTGAGAATCGGATGTTACACTTCACCCTGTTCTCTTTCCCCTGTCTGTATGCACACCTCCTTTGGCTGTTACCCTAGCCTTATTTCAACTTGATTTTATCCCTGTCTCTGAGGTTTGATGAGGGCTTCTGGCCAAGTCAGCATCCCCCAGCCTCCATTCCTGGTTTATACCCATGCTGATTCACTCCCCTTAGACGGAATTACCAATATATTGAAAATCTAACACCTTGTGCTGCCTGGTTTACAGAGTGCCCCCCCTCTATATCCCAGTAGCTTAGACTCACAGAGGTGCTTCTAGTCTAATAACAGAAGAGGATAAGTAGTCCAAATCAAGATACCCAGGCTCCAGGAGGATGCATTACCCATTCTACAAATATTCATTGAGTGTCTACTATGTAGTCAGCACTGAGGGTGGTATTTGGTGCTGGGACTCAGCTGTG
This sequence comes from Cynocephalus volans, assembly GCF_027409185.1. Taxonomy (NCBI): domain Eukaryota; kingdom Metazoa; phylum Chordata; class Mammalia; order Dermoptera; family Cynocephalidae; genus Cynocephalus; species Cynocephalus volans. The sequence continues at coordinate 123,615,118 of NC_084468.1, forward strand.
AACAGGATAGCCGAGGTTCCTTCTCTCAAGGACCTCATGTTCTGCTCTAGGAAGACAGGCAACAAATGAGTAAACAAATGAGAAAAATACCGTTGGTGGTAAGCCCCACGCAGAAAAGTAAAATGGGGTAATATGATAAACAGAGAACTGTGTGGTCAGAGAAGGCTGCTCTCTGGGTTATCGTGAGCCAAGATCTGAATGTCAAGAAGTGTTCCAGGCAAAAGCCCTGGGTGGGGAACAGAAAGCATGCCAGTGTCTTTTATTTTAAATAATCTTTTATTTTAGAATAGTGTATTAGCTTGCTAGGGCTGCCATAACAAAATACCACAGACTGGGTGGCTTAGATGACACATATTCATTTTCTCAGTTCTGGAGTCTGGAAGTCCAAGATCAGCGTGTTGGCAGGGTTGGTGTCCTCTGAGGCCTCTCTCCTTGGCTTGCAGATGGCTGTCCTCTTGCTGCCTCTTCACATGGTCATCTCCCTGTACATACATACCCCTGGTGTCTCTTCCTTTTCTTTTAAGGACACAAGTCATTTTGAATTAGGGCCTCAACCTAATGCCCTCATTTTAACTTAATCACCTCTTTAAAGACCTTATCTCCCAATATGGTTGCACTCTGAGATACCGGGGCTTGGGACTTCAACATATGAATATGATGTTGGGGGCACAGTTTAACCCATGATAAATAGTTTCAGATTTACAGAAAAGTTGCAAAGATAATGCAGAGAGTTCCTATATATGCTGCACCGTTTCTCCTATTAACATCTTATATTAGTATAGTACATCCTTCATATATAATGAGCCAGTAGTGACAGCTTATTTTTCACTAAAATTTATGCTTTATTCAGATTTCCTTCGTTTTTACATAATATCATTTTTCTGTTCCAAGATCCCATCAGAGATACCACATTACATTTAGCCATTACGTTTCATTAGACTCCTCTTGGCTATGACAGTTCCTCAGGCTTTCTTTGTTTTAGATAACCAGTTTGGAGAGGATGGGTCATCTATTTGGAGAAGACTCACCAGCTTGTAGAATGTCTCTCAGATAGGATTTGTCTGATGTTTTTCTCATGGGTAGATTGGTGTTATGGATTTTTAGGAGGAAGACCACAGAGGTAAAGTGCCTTTCTCATCACATCGAGGTGCACGATAACAATATGATTTATCACTATTGATAGGAACCTTCATCATCTGGCTTCATCATTTGCCAGGTTTCCTCACCATAAAGTTACTCTTTTTTCCTCCTTTGTATACTGTATTCTTCAGAAGGAAGTCACCATGTGCAGATCATATTTAAGAAGTGGGGATTTATGCTCCAACCCCTTGATGATGAAGTCTCTACAAAAATTGTTTAGAATTCTTCTCTGTAGATCTGTCTTTCTCTGCATTTATTAATTTATTCAATCGTTGTTTATATTGTTATGAACTCATGGATGTTTATACTTTGGGTTATAATCCAATGCTACTTTATTTATTTTGCTCAGATTGTTCCAGCTTTGGCCACTGGGAGCTTGTTCAGTTAGCTCCTGTGTCCCATTGACATACTCCCATTACGGTGGGTTGTTATTTTTAAACACTTCCTTCTTGCCATTACAAGATTCTTCAGGTTCATCTGCTATATTTCTTGCCCTAGTCCTACAATCGGCCATTTCTTTTAAGTAAAGCCATAATTCCTTTTACTGGAGAATGATATTAGAAACCAAGATCTGGCTCTAGATGTGGTTATTGTTTGTTACTAGGGTGTCATTTACAGACCCTTTGAACAGACAGAGCAAGGAGTTATGTGTGTATGCTAACCTGTGTATGTACACATATCTACAAATATATATGCATCCATCTGTATCTATATTGTGCTAAACATGAGTTCATACTGATGTCTTCAACTCTCACCCATTACCGCAGGGATCATTCTAGCCTCCTCTCCCTGCTTTGCTGTAAACCTCCGCTTCAACTGTGAGAAACCTGCCTCCCACCATCCACCATCTATTTACTTAAGCATTCAATTCCAATATACATTACAGTTTTTTCGGAACAGTTAATCTGCACCTACCTTGGGAAACAATTATCAGTTAGAAGAGTACAGTGCTATGTACAGCTGCTTTTGGCTTGAGTTTTGCAGTCTCTACTCATTTCCAAAGCTACTTAGGTCAGAACCTTTATCTCCCAATCCCATCATTGAGGTTATTTTATAAATTTGTGATAGTTAGACTTTTCTGTCATAGTCTGCATACCTTCTTGGGATACTCTGACCTCCTAATTTTTTTTTTTAATTTGCATACAGTAAGGTACACTCTTTGTGCTGTAAAGTCCTATGGATTTCAACAAATGTGGCGTCATATATTCACGATTACAGTACTATACAGAATAGTTTCACCACCCTAAAAAATCCCTTACGCTTCACCTATTTAACCCTCTCTTCCCCCATCCCCCCAAATCCCTGGCAACCACTGATTTGTTTACTATCTCTATAGTTTTACCTTTTACAGAATGTCATGCAAATGGAATCATACAGTACGTAGCCTTTTCAGGCCAGCTGGGATGTCAATGTTATAACAGCAATAATGGTCAACAGGTTGGGTGTTGCTGAGAGGTAAATAAGGACAGAAGAGTGACTATTAGATTTGGTAACATGGAAGGCAGCACTAGAGGAAGGAGAAGATGGTGTGAAATATCATTTGGAATGTGAAAAAGCAAACACACTAGGGAAGGCAGAGTAAGTGCTGGGCAGTGGAATATCACTTGAGAATCTGCAGTCAAGAATTTCAAGGGGGAATAGTCATCACCATCATGTGTTTTAATCCAGCAGTGTTCAACTGTTTGGATGCAGGCACACAGTAGTCGGGTGGATGGATTTAGCCAAGGTATGGACTCTACCAGGCATGTTTAATGGAGGACAAGATGGGAAATAAAGTAATGGGTAGACATAAAGATGCAATTATAATAAGAAATCCTGAGATTTAATTTGGTTTGGGAGGAAGGGAAGGACATGGAGAGGTAATATGTCAGGAAAACATGGTAAGGTAAGCAGATGGGATAATTTTGATGAACTGGAAAAGTGGAAGCCAGAACAGGAGGTGGCAGTTGTAGAGTAGGGTGTTTGAAAGTAAGATCAGTTGTTGCTGATGACAGATCAAGGGTGTGGCCTTGAGAACAGATGGTTCATATGGGGTTGAGGAAAATATAATGCAGGTGAGGAGATCAAGGAGCCACAAAGCCATGAACATAGATAGATGGTGATACGATCAAATATAGTGAGTGACAGGGATGGGGTAGAAAGAAAAAGATAGTAACCGAGGTACTAAAATCCACTGTGAATAGGGGGGAGTAACCAAGGGATTCATTCACATTTTTCAAAGCATGAATACCAATTTCTCTGTTCTTCTTGCTTTGTATGAAAAAGTCAACATACCTAATTTCCTGACATGATTAGGCATCCATTTATTACAGCATAACCTACCCAAAAGAGGATCACTGGACAAGTTTAAAGAATTTACTCCTATTCTTTCAAATATACCACGTAGATGTGTGACAGAGTTCTCCAGAGAAACAGAACCAATAGGAGACTTATTTTAAGAAATTGGCTCATATGATTGTGGGGACTGGCAAGTTTGGAATTTGTATGGCAGGCCAGCAGATTAGAAACTCAGGCAGGATTTTGTGCTGCAGTCTTGCAGCAGAATTCCTTCTCTGGGAATCCTCAGTTTTTGCTCTTAAGGCCTTCAGCTGACTGGATTAGTTCCACCCATATTTTCCAGGATAATCTTCTTTACTTAAAGTGAACTGGTTGGAGATTTTACCTACATCTGTAAAATACCTTCACAGCAACACCTAGAATAGTGTTTGATTAAATAACTGGGAAGTATAACCCTGTCAAGTTGACACACAAGACTAACCATCACAGAGGGGTAAATGGAACAGGAAATACAGAAGAAGATAGCTGTTTCAGTTTTCTGCAATTTACCAAGGCAAATACAGATTCTGGCAGCTTTTGATTAGAGGGCATTCATTACAACACGGAAATACCACTGGATTATATTTTTCTATACACCAAAAGTCAGCTTTTCTTAGGCATAGTAAGATATCCCCAAAGAACATCTCTGAAAGTTTTAAAAACAGGTCAAACTAACAAAATTTTTAAAGTTTTCTAAAAAAGGGACAGTTATGAGCATAGGCCAGGTCTAGAAGTATCCAGCAATAAAGCTGAACTTACTTATGGGGCTATTTTAGTTTTCAATGGCAGTGACTCAAGAATGAGGTGAGGACTGTAACACCAGATAGAGAAAGGAAACCTTACCATGACCACGGGGCAGAGCTCTGGAGAAAGAAAGCTCACATCTTAAAGATCCTCAGATCATAACGTACATTATGTGTTACCTAATAAGCAGGATGAGCGAATACTCTACGCAACAACTGAAGCCTCACTGCTCTCAATAAAAGGTCAGTGCTCTTAGATGTGCCTTGTCTATTTATTTGAGCTAAAAATGGACTGTGAACAACAGTGAAACATGCCCAACTATCTTGGGAATCACTTAAACCAGCTGTCTATGTCCTTTAGCTAACAGGCTCCAAATGAGGAATGCATATGTACAAGGATTAAGATTCTGTGCTCTCTAGAAATTGCCATGTGTAGGGAGGTGCCCATGGAAAACCTCATCCATGGGTAGGGCACACATGGCCATATTTGCCCAAACCTGTGGGGAATGCGCTAGAATTCCACCATGTACTACAGACACCAGGGAATGTTTAAACAAACCAACCAACCACACCAACAGAAGCAACAAAGATCTCCACTGAGACACCCATAGCAATTTCTTTAAATAAATTTTGGAATGCAAGCTCTAAAGGAGTGGCTATAGAAATAGACTGGATCTCTTTGCTGTCTCTGAGGCGATGCCTCCTTATGCTCTTCTCCACCTCATTCCTGCTGGCTTTCCAAGTTCACTGGGGGACCTAGCAGCACCCTCTTTCATAAATATATGCCCCCTATCATGTTGCTTCTTTCAGCTCTAGGGAAAGCAGGTCAGGATGAGCAGAGGAGCAGACCAGCATGTGCTTTTTACCATCCATGGCTCTCATTTTTTCCTAGAGACTGATGAGTACAAACATTTGCTTCTGATTTTAGACAGGGGCAGTATTATTACGTGACATCAGAGTGCTCTCACACGATACAGTCATTTGTTTATTCTCCTCCTAGCTGACCTCCTCCTATGACTACTGTGTTCTTGGGTTGGGAATCAAAGTTTTTAGTGTATATCAGGGACAGGCATATTTGCCAAGATCCAAGGATAAAACATCTTGAAAGAAAGCCGAGAAAATGGTGTAGCCACTGAATTTCTACTTCTTTTTATAACTACTTTTAGTCATTATCACTGGATTAAACACACGCATGCACACACGCACAAAATTGATTAGTTCTGGTTGTTATTCATTAGTCTCCCACTTCTTGTTTCTAAAAAATCTGCATTACAAACAACCCTCCAGGATCTTATTCCAATCAACCTATCTCAAGTCTTACAATTAATATTCCTAATATAACCACTATGCCATTCGACATTTTTTTTTCTTTTTTTTAAAGACAACAAAGACCAGTGCCAATGAATCACAAATCTCCACGAAAAGAAAGACCAGAGAGGTTAACTGGAGAGTGAACTTGACATTGCAAAGCAAGAACCTCCCCAGCATTTCCCTGTTCACTAAAGCTCTTGGCTTTGGTTAACACAGGAAACACAGTAAATACACAGTAAATCGTACACACAAAGCAGCCATCGGCAATTTGCCTGGTGAGGTCGGATAGCATGTGGCTGATAGGTCTCAGGAGACGAGGAACAAACAACCACGATGGATTAAGTGATGGCTATTGGCTATGTGCTTGCCCTGAATATTTCACCATGGACAGTAATCAATTACTAGAGACCAGTAATGATACCAATCAAATGCACTTAGCACTTCTACACTAGCAACCTGAGGGCTGCCGGCCGACCTGCCACTCTGAAAAGGCACAAGGCTGGGTGAGAAGCAATTCGTGAGGAAGCCACGGCGAAGCATTTAGATGGGAAAAGCAGGCCTCTTTCCTCTCATGTTAAAAAGATAAATGGATAAATTAGCCAATCGCCCTACATTAAGGTTTATTTTAAAACAAGCAACATTCTGCCTCTCCCTCACTCCCAAAGGGATGACAGTTTATAAATATTTTGCATGATATAAGGTATCCTGGTCAGCAGTATTTTGTGAGCAAACAGCCTCAGAGAAAGTGACTGAACAGAGGCTGTGGTAGAGCAGAAAACAGCTATCCTATTGTTTCTGAACACCTCCAGTCGCCATGGAGTTCGGCTGTTACGATGTCACTTCCCGTCATTTTGTTCTGTGGTGGGGGCATCCCGCATCATGCCGTGGGTCCCCAACGCCTCAGTCCAGATGCTGTTCTTTCCGGTGTCCATGAGAAGCTGACTAAGAAAATCAGCCTCTCTGTTTCCAGCATGTCATAGTACGTCAGATCCATCTCTTCTTGGGGATTGGCATCTTTTTTTCTCCCTTCATGGTCATCTTTGTTTATAATATGATACTGCCTGGGAGTTCTCAGGATGAAACACAGTCATAAGTGTGCAGAGTCTGGGGACTTTCCTTCTGCTGCACTCTGTTCAGGGCAAGCCTTTTATGAAATAGTGGACTGTCCCAGGATTACTACCTTGATGGGGTTTTTGGCTTAACAGCAGTGATAACTAATCATAAGGGGAAGGGGGAAGCCTCAGAAGAGTCGCCCCACACTTAATTCCTGAGGCTTATTTTCACTGCATTTTAACAGGTTTTCCAGACAAGTATAAATTTCCTTTTCATGAGCTGGAGAGAACAGAAAACTCTAAGTCCATAAAAGGCTTCCATTAAACTGCCATTTACACATCACTTCAGTGCTTCAGTTGTCTTGCCTTAAATTTACACAAAATAGGGACAGGAGGGGGCAAAAGGGAGCATTTAGAAGAGTGGAAATAATCTGTATCATGACCAGGGTTGTAGTTACACAGGTGTATACAGTTGTCAAGACTCAAACTGTACACTTAAAATTGGTGCATTTGTTGTGTGTAAATTTTATCGCAATGAAGTTGAGCTAAAAACTCTTGACTAATCAGCAGCTCCCAACTAACAAGATCATTGGATGAGGAAGTGAGATAGACAGGTCCTTATCCCACCCTGCTAAGCTGGTGGGGGGGGGGCATCCTTTTCAAATACCACCCCCTCCTTAGAGAATCGCCCTGCTCTGCCCATAATCAGCAGTTTAGAGTCGAGCAGTTCAGAAGCAAGTGCTCATTCGCTGCTTGAACCTGCTCCTCCTCTGGCTACCCCATGAGGCAGCTGCTGGGTACAGATTAACTAAACTGCAGGTCGCCTCAGTTGGCAGAACTGCCCCTTCTTGGCGATTTATGAATTCTGTCCATCTGAGAGCACGAACCAGAGACAGGGAGACTCTGTACAGGACTGAAGTAAGAATCCTGACCAAGGAAACAAATCTCCCAGAACCACCAAAGGCACGGCCCTCCAATAAAATACCATTCTGAATGAATTCTCTCATGTCCCATTATCAAGATCGTTCCCAATAATATGGGCTACCTTACCTATGCCTCAACGGCATCGTGAGAATTAATGAGGATTTACCCAGAGAGGCCTATAGGAGAATCAGAACCATGAGCCTCCCCGAGCCAGCATTTAAGGATGAAACCTGTCTGATGGGTTCTGCTGCCTCCTCCCTGTTCTTGCTCCCTATTATGGTACCTCTATTATGCAAACCAGAAAAAGTTTTGTGGAATTTGTCACTGAATGTGCCCAACTTTTCAGCTAAGCCATCTCCAGTGTAGGATGTTATTACTCATGGTCCATGAGTCATGGAGCCCACAGGCTGCACTGTGCAACCCAGAGATTCTGCCTGGTTCCTACCCCACCAGCATCACCAAGAGACTGGTGATAAGCTTCCTCCTACTAGAGAGGATACATGCTCTGGCTGTCTTTCTACCCAGGTGCTTTTGTCAGGCTACTCTTGTTCTCTGAAAGTCAGTGGCCACGGCCTTCAAAGGACTGGATAACAGCAGGGAACATGTGAATATGTTAATGCTATAGCTGTGAGCCTGGTATTTTAATAATTTTGTTCATCTAGCCCCTGCCCTTAGTCACTTCTCCCCTCTAACCCCCACCTAACATAGAGACACAGAGAGAGAGGTATTCATTTCCAGAATGATTTAAATATTTTAAATATTTAGTATTTTAAAAGTAAATTAACAGGAAAAAGAAAAAATCAAGATTGTAAGAAAAGAAATAGGATAGAATCATAAGTAATTATTGGTTTTGCTCTATCAAAGTAATCTTCAATTTTTTTCACTGTTCACACTTTTCAGAATCTGAAGAACTGGTGACTACCACTTTTATAGAGTTACATAAAAAAATAACCTTACTACACAGAAATCTTAATATTTACTTACCGTGAGAGGCCTAAAATCACATGTAAGAAAATACAGTCTGGTCACCACACTATTTCTAATGATTATGAATCAACATGTGCTAAAAAGACGTGTATAATAAAAACAATATTTGCTAATTTTAAACGGTAATACTAATGTTGTTAACACATTTCTAACATAAATCTTGTCCTTGAAAATAATATTATTGAAGGCTAAAAAGTCATTTCTTTGCCAGCTGATCTTTTTGAAGAAAAAAATAGCTTTTGATGAAAGAAATAATCAAAATGAAACAGGTTTTCCAAAACTCACTGCCTTGGGATAAGTTTCACGAACTCCATGTTGACATTTTGTTCTTAATATAAACAATGTATGTGGTTAGAACTTCTGATTAATTAACATATAACTTGCTGGTTCTGATTAAGCCATTTAGTAATTGGTAAGAAGAGCTGGAGCATGAAGCCTCTGCCTCACGTTGCACGTAGATGCTTTCGGTTCCCATGTTGTAATCAGTAACCAATGACTGTGATTCTTGTGTCCCATGAGAAAAGGACAACTGTACTTGGAACTTTCCCCCTCCCTTTTATAACCTCCTTTTGAAACTTCCTTATAAAATGCCTTTATTTGTGGTAGACTCAGAGCACTTTCCAACTCTGTTGGCTTGTGTTTCCTGGGGTGATCGTCAAGTTTGGCTTTCAATAAACCTTTATAAGATTATTTCTGCATCAACAGCCTTGATTTCAGTCCACACTTTATTGAGGTAAAATTTACATCTAAAATTCACCTATTGTAAGTGTACAATCAAAAAAATTTTAAAGAGTACAATTCAATAAATTTAAGGGTTTTGTAACCATCATCACAATCATTGCATTTCCATATAAATTTGAGGGCCAGCTTATCAATTTCAACAAAAAATTTGGCTGGTATTTCTATAGGGATTGCACTGAATTTATAAATTGATTTGGGGAGATTTGCTATCTTGACAATATTTAATCTTCCATCCCATGAACTGGGATGTCTCTCCATTTATTAAGATCTTCTTTGATTTCAGCCATGTTTTATAGTTTTTGGTGTACACGTCTCATACTTATATTACTTTGTTCTTAATCTTTCCTTTTTTTTTTTTGATATTATTGGGAATGGAACTGTTTTCTTAATTTAATTCTCAGATTATTTGTTGCTTATGATAGAAATGGGATATTTTTGTATATTAATCTTGTATCCTGCATTCTTGTTAAATTCACTTATTAGTTCTAATAATTTTTTGCAGATTCCTTAAGATTTTCTACATACAGGATCAAGCCATCTGTGAATAAGCTTTCCATTCTTTATGCTTTTATTTTATTTTTGCCTGACTGCATTGTCTAGAACTTCCAGTATAATGTTGTATAGAAGTGGCAAGAATGAACATCCTTGTCCCCAATCTTAGTGGGAAAGCATATCATCTTTCACTATTATGAATATTTAACTGAGGGTTTTTTGTAGATATCCTTTATCTGGTTGAGAAAGTTCTCTTCTATTCCTAGTTTGTTAAAAGTTTTTATCATAGGTGGATGTTGGGTTTTCCAAATGCTTTTCTTCATCTTTTGAGATAGTAATGTGGATTTTTGTCCATTAGTCTATTAATATGATACATTAATTAATTTTCAACCTCACATTGATGGGATAAATCCCACTTGGTCACAGTGCATAGTCCTTCTCACATGTTTCAGGATTCAATGTGCTAATATGTTGAAAAGGATTCGTGTATCTTTGTTCATGAGGACATTCTTATAATGTCTGTATGACATTAGTATCATGAGTTGGGAAATGTTTCTTTTTCTATTTTCAGTAAGGCTTATTGAAGAATTGATTTTTTAAAAAAATATTTGATACAATTAACAGGCAAAGCCATCTGGGCTTGTGCTTTTCTGTATAAAAAGATTTAAATATTAACTTAATTTCCTTACTTATTATAGTTCTATCTTTCTACTTCTTCTTGAGTCAGTTTTGATGATGTGTATCTTTTAGAAATTTGTCCACTATTTCACACAAGTTATCTAATTTGTTGGCATAAAGTGTTCATAAGATCCCGATATAATTGTTTTAAATTCTTTTGGGTCAGTAATTATGACTCATCTTTCATTCATGATTTAACTAATTTGTGTCTTTTCTCTTTTTTTCTTGGTTAGTATAGCTAAAGATTTATCAGTTTTCCTGATTTTTCAAAAAATAAATTTTCAGTTTCATTGATTTTCTCTATTGCTCTTTTCTTTTCCATTTTATTGATTTCTACTGTAATCTTTATTATTTCCTTTCTTCTGCTCACTTTGGGTTTAGTTTGCTTTTTTTCTCTAGTTGCATAAAGTAGAAGCTTGGGTTATTTATCTGAGACCTTTCTTCTTTTCTGAAATAGCTGATGAAAGCTGTAAATTTCCATCTAAGTACTGCTTTATCTGCATCCCACAATTTTTAAAATGTTGTGTTTTCATTTTAGTTCAGTTCAAAAGTTTTTCAAATTTTCCTTGTGATGTTTTCTTTGATTCAAGGGTTATTTAGAAGTGTATTGTTCAATTTCCAAATATTTCTATTATTTATTTCTAATTTAATTACATTGTGGTTGGAGGATATAAGGACATATTTTATATGATTTCAGTTCTTTTAAATTTATTGAGTCTTGTTTTATGGCCTAGCATAGAGTATATTCTGGAGAATATTCCATGTGCATTTGAAAAGAATGTATATTCTGCAGTTGTTAAGTGAATTGTTTTACATATGTCAGATTAAGTTGGTTGATAGAGTTGTTCAAATTTTCTATAGCCTTGCTGATTATAGAAAGCCTCGCTTTCTAGTTATCCTATCAATTAGTGAGGGTGGGGTACTAAAATTTTCAGCCAGTGTTGTTGAATTGTCTATTTCTTCTTTCAGTTCTGTCAGTTTCTGTTTCATGTGTTTCAAGTCTCTGTAGTTGAGTGCATATACATATATAGTTGGTATATATTCTTCATGCATTGATCCTTTCATCATTATGAAGTAGCAATAATAATTATGAAATATCCCTCTGCATCTCTAGTAAGAGTTCTTAAAATATATTTTTTAATGTTAATGGTTCATATTTGCATAGTATATAATTTTCTATCCTTTTACTTTTATCCTATTTATGTTTTGAATCAAAAGTGTGTTTCTTATGAACAGCATATCGTTGCATCTTACTTTTTTTTTTCTTTTAACCTGGTCTGACAATCTCTGCCTTTTAATTAGGGTGTTTAGAACATTCACTTTAAAGTCATTATTGATATAGTTAGATTTACAAAGGACATTTTGGTATTTTTCTATGTCTTCTATCTGTTTTGTGCCTCTGTTCCTCCTTTACTGCTTTCTTTTGTGTTAAATACATATTTTCTGGTGTGCCAGTTTAATTAATTCCTTTTTACTTATTTTTGAGTTATTTTCTTAGTGATTACTCTAGGAGTTATAATATGTTCCTTATGACAGTCTATTATAACTTAATACTAACTTAATTCCAGTAAAATATAGAAACTTTGCTCCAATATAGCTCTATTCTCTTAGTCAGATTAAGCTAGTTGTAGCAATTCTGAATTCTGATATTATCCCCCTGAAGGTTGTTGTTTTGATTTTTTGTTTGTTTGTTTCTTTAGTAACTTTCCTGAATTAATTCTGTGAAATATCCCTGGCAGTATAAGGTTACTAATGGCTCTTCTTCACCGTTTTTTTAAAAAAATTCTTGTTTTTCTTTTTATTTCTGGCTTCCTATTTGTCACCCTTGTGTCTGCATAGCTTAATTGTTGGACAATGAATAGACAGAGATTGTGATCAAACACCTCAAGCCAGTAAGAGCTCCATCCTCTGCCGATCGATCTGTGAGTAGATAGAGAAGCACACTCAAAGTTCAGGCCACTTTCAAGCAGACCTCAGCTTTTGCTTTCCACTGGGCCTTTGCATGTTTCTGCTAGGCATGTGCTCAGCCTCAGGACTGGCCAGGAGTGTGTGGATAGCTTGGACTCTCTGTTGTCTGCTGCACATGGAAAGCCTCATCTAGGAATATGCTTACTCTAAACATGATGGGATCCTCAAGGTAACAGAGCCATTGGCCATCCCCAATCTGCTGCCACCAGTTCCTTTACAGACACTGACAATGCCACTGGTCATGAGCATTGCCCACCATTCCAAATCAAATGAGCCCCCTTTGACAGCAGCAATAACCTGCCAGTCCTTATGGACTGTGGTCCTCTCAATGCCCCAAACCTCCATGACAACTGAATTGGGCAAGGGATGGGTGCAACCTCAAGCAAGACTTGTATAGATTTCCTCTGTTCTTAAAAAAAGTTCAGCAGTTTTTTACATACAAACACTTCTCAGATTGTTGTATGCCTTTATCCAGTTTCCAGAGCAGTAAGACGATTGTTTTGTTCACTTTGTCCAACCTTACATTTGCTTTCTTAGAGAGAGGATTTGTTGACTTCCTTACTTGGCCAGGACTTATTTTAAATGCTGTGAATACTACAACAGAAACTTGGCACTCCAGATTATTTATATCCCACCCAATATAATCTCTACAGTGTCAAATACTATGCAGTTTTTTGTTCGTCGGATAAAACATTTATCTCTAGAATTAGTAAGGCCCAACTTGAAACTGTGGCTTGTTTTCTTTTATTTATTTATTTATTTCCCCATAAGGAAATAAAACACCATTGATAAATTAAAGATTTAAGTCAAGCCATTTGGGGGCACACTTCTGGATATACAGGAGAAACTCAGCAAGTGGTCCTTAACTCATAGATGAGGACAACCATCTATATTTTGAGAAGGAATGTGCTTACTTTCCCCCATTTTTGTGATATTACTGCCCACTATGTTTCACCAAACATCTATACCAAATGCCATATGAAGGATATAATTAAGGACCATTTAAAAAGTATCTCCCCAAAAAACATCCTATCATAGCTACATTTTACTGTTTGGCGTGATCTTCCTCTTGAAAGTCACAATGGGTTTTCCTGTTAATCTCAAGCAAGCATCTGATTGAGATGTTGCTAATGTTAAACAGCAATACCATTTGATTAATATATTAAACTGTCACGGTCATCTTCATTTACCTTAATAAAGACAGTTCATTACTTTCAATGGCTCTTTATTGCTATATGACTGAAATTATGAGATAAAAAAGAGCCAGCAAAGCAGTAAGAGACCCACAACCTCTGTTCTCTCATCCCTGAAAAAAAAAAAAAAAAAAACACAGCACTTCCTGTGTCTTGATTTAACCTGGAGATAAAAAGAGCTTTGCCAACATCAACTAAAACTCACCACAGCTGGTGAAGTTAACAATCAAAACTAGCCCCTTAAATGGACATAAACATATTTGCCTGAGATCATGTAACAAATTGATACAAAACCAAGAAAAATGGATTAGATTGCTTGTCCCTTTAACCACCACATCTCAGTCTCACTCTACTTACATCAAAACCAAACTATAGGGCCAGTTACCTAAACCTTTATCCCAGCCGGACTTCTGCGGGAGAATTTTCTTCCTAATGGAGAAAAAAGAACGGTGGTGTGGAAAAGGACAAAGATTGACTCAATGACCCAGCTGTATGAGTAACACCCTCAAAGGAAAAAGAACAAAGGATTAAGAAAAAAGTTAGCCTTCTTTTCCTTCAAATGCAATGCAAGTATGATCAAAGAATCAAATCTCAAGTAAACTAACAAAACATAGATTGATTTTGCTGTTTTAGCCCAGAATGGAATAGATGTGTGTTAATTTTGCAACACACTGCTCCAATTTTCCCCATGAGCAGTTGCAGTTTTAGCCACCATCAGTTCTTACCATGTTAAAACACTTTTTCAGAGCTGCTTCTCTATAATGAAACCAGTTTGAAGGTTCCAAATTGCTTTCTTATGGGAGATGTTATCCCATATATCGTGATAACTGTTATAATGCTCATTTAAGGAAGGTAGGGAGCAGGTGTTATAATTCCAGTGAAAGAGCCAAGAGCTTAAAAGATGCCCACAAGAGGTCTCAGAGTTAGTAAGTAGCAAAGCGAGAAAAAGTCAAAGTTGCTGGAGTCAGCACAGAGGTGTTCCCTGTCCTGGGTCATACAAAATGAGTCAAAATTACAGGTGACAAAGGGCCAGAGGAATACTTTTCACCTGTCTGCACATGCCTGTACACACACACCTTGATCCATCAAAGGTTTTATTTTGTGTATTAACTATCCCAATATGTTTCCCAATATATCCAGAAGATTCTATGAAAGCTACAATGAGTCTTTTCCCATGCATTGTAACTTATTTGAATAATGAAATATATGTGTCCTTCATGAAAGTTTATCACTATTTAGTCATATCCTTGGCCTAATAGACACTGTCAATCTATACTTTTTACTTCTCAAAAAAAAAAAACACAACAAAAGCAGATTCACACCTGGACTACCATGCCTTTTTCACAGCAACATGGAAAGACAAAAATCATTTAAATGAACACTGTTATTTTTTATTATTTTTAAAATTAATTTTTTAATTGACAAATAAAAACTGCATATATTTATGGTGTACAGGATGTTTTGAAATATAATATATACATTTTGCAATGGCTAAGTTGGGCTAATCCAACATATACATTACCTCACGTATTTATAATTTTTAGTGGTGAGAACACTTAAAATCTACTCTTAGCAATTTTCAAGTATACAATACATTGTTATTAACTATAGTCACCATGGTGTACAATAGATCTCTTGCACTTATTCTTCCTTTCTAACTGGAATTTCATATCCTTTTGACCAAAATCTCCCCAACCTCTGGTAACAATCATTCCACTCTCTGCTTCTATGAGTTCAACTTTGTTAGATTCCACATATAAGTGAGATCATGTGGTATTTGTTTTTCTATGCCTGGCTTATTATTTTATCTCTACCTGAAGTCTATTCTGCTTAATGTATAATTACATATGGAATAGATTTAAAGTCTGAAAAATTATTTCAGTTGAGGTCTGAGTAGGAAAACTTACAAAGCAGTAGAAGCAGAATAAATCATGAATTTTAATAAGTCACAATGAGAAAGAGTAAGACTGACGAACTTACAAAGCAGTAGAAATAGAATACATAAATCATGATTTTTAATAAGTCACAACGAGAAAGAGTAAGAATGGTCAACTTTCTATCAAATTTATTTTCACGGTACATTTGTAAATATTCAGAAGACAATAATGACTTTAAATTCTAGTTCTAAATACTAGACTTAAAATCAGAAGATCCAGGACTTGTCATTATCACTAAATTACTCATTAACTAACAACCCATGGCCTAACATGGTATCATTTACATGGCTGCCCTAAAGCACCTTACACTCTGGAGTAGAGTAACAATATTCACGCACCTCCGAAAACTGAAACAACATAGCTACAAGTATCCCTGGATTTGTTCACTAGATATACCCAAGCCAACTTGGCAGCAAAGAAGCTTGTGTGTCTTGATTTTTTCAATCACACAGAATCCCTTGTACTGCAGGCCTCCCAACATTCTCCCGTGTCAGCAGCTCTGGTCCCTTGGGCCAGCACCTGCAGAGTTGGTTGGAATGGCTTCCACTGTGGTGGCAGGAAAGCAGTGGTCGAGACAAAGCACCCAGCTCCAAAGCCAGACTAAAGATTCAGGTGTCCAGAAGCCTGAGCTTTTTAAAATAATTTGACTAGGTTGATGTTTCAATTTACCAATTCTTTCTCAAAATTCCTCTCTGCAAGTTTATATAAAGATTGAGGATTCTAGAGTTGGAAGGAACTTGGCATGGGAGTTAATAAATTTCCTGAACTGATGATAGGAGCAGGACTTGACTTCCTGCTTCTCCAGGCCAGTTCTGCTTTTACTATGCCACACCAGGTTGGGGAACATTTAGAAATGACACTAGTATGGCTTCTTGGGGAACATGGGTCAGGTTTTGTTTACCTAAGGAAAATTCTAGAAGAAGCTCTTGGACAGAGTTCCAGACATTCTGGGGGAGAAGTACCTAGTGAAAGACAAATGCAGGACATAACTTTGGTATAAAGAGAAGAAGAGCTAAATGGTATGAAGGGGTAGAAGACAGACTGGAGGACAGTGCAGGAAAGAGAAACAGAAACAAGAACCGTGGCATGTCAGGGGCCAAGGAACATATGCCCTTAATTAATCTTACATAGCTTAGAAGGACCGTGAGAAAGACAGTGTCCTATCTTACTAGCTTTGTCACAAAGGGTTAACATTGGACAATTCTTTTTCTGTGCTTTGTCATTTCCCATTTTAAGATGGGGATAATACCATTTTGCCAGTGACATCTTTCAAAGGGGACTAAGATCTTTACATGTGCCCCTGAAGAAGTCTCAAAAGAGCACCAGGTTCAATTTCTAGCTTGGCCAGGCACTGGCTCTGTGTCCTAGGAACATCCCAAACATCCCCTAAGCTCAGTTTCCCTATCTCCAACGATCAGGGATGGGGCTCCTTGAATTAAGTCTGTTCCAGCTATATGATTTCCATATACGAAGTGCTTCAGGTTTCCCCAAGGAAAGTTTCTGTATAAATTACAAATGGCTTTAAGAGCCTTGTCAACCCAACCTTTTCCCCCTCGTTGTTCGCCTCCTCAGCACAAGCAAGAGAATCACTTAAAAAGCATTGCAGGTTACAGGTAATGGGAAGGAAAAAAGAGAGAGACTGTAAATGGACTCTTTAGAGTAAAGCCCCACCAAGCCATTAATGCTTTACTTTGCAAGAGACAGAATGTGGATAAGCGTGTTTATTTCAGAAGCCTTTCTGAACATCTTACCTGGCTATTTAAATTCACAAGGCATTTGTTGTCACATTTTGTCTTTTATTAATAATGGCACAGAAGCCAGGGGACTGGCAATTCTCTCAATACCCCAGAATATTGTGGGAGGGGAGTTACTCAACAGCACAGTTTCTTTACATACCATGAATGTGCTGCTGAAGGGCCAGTACTCCCTCCCACCCCCGACCCCCACTCTAGTGTACAGTATTTTTAGCTAGAAACTGTTAGATCAAGGGCATAACTCCCAAATCCACATAGGGGCACTGTCAGTTTTAAAGGCTTCACATCTTGATTTCTCACTTCTTTGAAGCTCATTGGAAACCCTACCTTTGGAGCATTTACTTCACTGAAATAATCTCAAATTCCTTGGATCACCAAGCAGGAAGAAAGGATAGGGATGGGGGGGCAAGGGCAGGAGGAGTAGTGAGGAGAGAAAGAAAGAAAATGGGGTGAACAGAGGCTGGGTGAGACTGGCTACGGAGTGTGTGACACGATCTACCCACTGCAGACAAAGAACACCCTGAGACTCACAGGGAGACAATGAAGGCTCAGAGAAAAGAGCAGAGCACGCGCGGGGCTGGGGGGAAGCCGCAGCTGCTCCTCAGGCGAGAGCCACACACGGTCACCTCCCGGCTAAAAGGATTTCTACCGTTTTTATTAGGTTTAGGTTTTTGGGTTTGTTTTTTAAGATAAAAAATTACTCCTCTCCGTTGCCACATTGCCCAGATATAGCTGTATTCTCAACTATCCAAGCAACAAACAGGATGATTTTGGTTTCTTTAAGTGTTTAGAATTTCTTGTGAAATAAAATAAATGAGAGGAAAAAAGAAGTTCGGCAAAGTAGCTGAAGTCTGTGCTTGTTCAAAGAACACAGGTAGAAAAATTGGGGCTGTAAGTGTGATGGGCAGGAGATGGTGAATGCGGAGGACAGGGGCTTTAACAGTGTTGGGGAATTGACTGGATGGATTGCCACCCTTTGTCCTGTTGAGCTTACATGGTTACATTTTTAGTATTTTTAATGTAAAATTTTTAATGTTTCCCTTCTCCTCCTTCCCCAAAAGTATATAAAACAGGCAAATTCACTAGTGATTCCTAATCGTCCTTGACAGAAAAAGAACTGGAGATTTGACAAATAATATGTGTAAAATCTTCCTTCACTTAGAAAATATTAAGGGGAAAAAAATCAATTCAGAAGAACTGAGATCAAAAACTAAAACATAGAAAAGAGAAATACTAATGGTGCAGCTGCTAAACAGCTCCAGTAGGATGTTGGAAACATGATCACCACAGGACCCGATCTTTTTAAAATGACTATCTGTTTACAAACAAAGCACTTGCTAAATAACACCCCAGGTAATAGATGATGACAGGGATTGGGTTTGCTCTTTTAAACAACAACAGATTGGAAAAATATTTCAATACCATCAGACAACAAATTAAAATGAAACATCTTTTCTACCTGGAAAAATGCAAATCTAGCTGGGAAAATTGATTTCCACCCCCTATCAACCCTCCCAAAAGGAGATTAGAAAGAGAAAACAGAAAGACATACATCCTGGAGATGAACTTTGGTAATGAGTACCATAAACGTTCATAGGGAGATCGGCTCCTATTTCATAGGCCTTTGAAAAAAATATTTTAATATGCACACGCGAGTCAAACAGTCTGCAGTAAAATGCATTTAATATTTAATTGTTTTTATACACTGCGAGAGGGAGTAAAGTCTTGTCACTCACCTGATGAAATCCGATCTGTTTCTAATCATCTCACCCAACAGTGTTAAAGACATTACCGCTGTGACATAATTCAACCTCAAGACACCTTGTGGAAAACACAGGTCAGTTTTAAAGCACCAGGTGAGTAAACAGACATAATTTAGTCTCACAATCTTGAATTTTAGTGGTATACTCATCTTTTGCTTAGAGGCTGCCACTTAGGATCACATGCCATGTAAGAGTTTTCTAAATTTAAGTGGACTTTATGGAATAAGCTGACTCTTTTTTATCAGAACAAATGAAGCGTCAACAAATACTCTTCTGTCTTGTTTCTAATTCTACGGTGCCAATAGGGAGGGGAGTCTGGTAGGACGAAGGACCTGTGCCCTCCCCTTTCCTGACTGGTATTGGAGTGAACAAGAAATAAATTAGGGAACATTTCGAGACTCCTGGGCAGAGCAGAGAAAAAGGGGTTGCCAGGTTTTCTCATGCAATGAAGTACTTCTGTTGACCTCTAAGTGTAAAACAACTTTGCATTCAACCATAGCGAGAGTTAAATTGAAATCAACAACATTCTATATTCGTCTATCAAATTAAAACAATAGAACAGGCAGTAATAATAATAATAACAAATACTTCCATAGACTTAGTCTTTGCCAGGGACTAACCTAAGTGTTTCACATATATTAATTCATTTAATCTTCCCAACAACCCCTAGAGGTAGGTATCATATACAAATGAATATAAACTTGGTTATGCCTGAGAAATAAAATTCTTCATAGCGTTGGTGGTAAAATTGGAAAGAGGTAAATGACAGTTTTGAAAAGGAATTTCTAAAGTCCACACATCCTGTAACATATGACGTTGTTCTATATATTGCTGGGGCAAATATTATATGAGGAAAACATAAGAATATCTTATCTTCATTTTATTTAAATAGCCTTGTTAATAAATTTCCACAGAAAACACCGATCTCTGTAGAGAGAAAAGTAAGATTTAAAAGAGATTAGGGGGAAAAAAAGAAAATATTCGATAATGGGAGAAAAGACCTCATAGTAGCTAAGAAGCCATCACCAATCTGAGGAAAATTGTCTGTACTCATTTAAAGAGCACAAAATGTTTTCTAATGATGAATATGCTAATAATCCTGATTTGATCATCACATATAGTACACAAATACTGACAGTCAACTCTGTACCCCACAAATATATATAATCAATTATGTTTCAATAAAAGAAATAAAAAAATTTTAAGAAAGAAAAAGGACATCTATAACAAAAGAAAACAAAAAAATCAGGCTGGTCCTTCTTAGAAATCATAATCATTACAGCTTTACTTCCTGGGATTCTTTCTAACACCAATTCCTAGTAGCTGAAATAATAATAAGGGTATAGAAAAGGAGGCAAAGGGAGAATAGGAAATGTTTCTATATTTCATTGCATTTGGGGGAGGAGGGGACGACACATGTCTAGAAAGAAAGAGGAAGAAGAAATGACAGTTGAGAAAGGGTTTCTGTCTCTGTTTCTTTTGCCTTCTCACCCATTTTAAATTCATCTACTTGAAATGAAGGGGCAGGGAGCAGGCGGAGATCAGGTTATATTTCAAAGCCGTTGGCCCAGGACAGCCTGGGAAAACCAGGCTGATCACATTCTTCCACCCACAGCTAACTGAGAGGATCGGGAAAACTACTAGTCTTACCAAGCTCCAGTTCCTGACCCTGCGCCTTCTCCCGTACCATCCTGCAAGAGCCACCAGCTTTGCTCCACTGAAACTGCTTCTCTGCTCTTGCACTAAAACCTGCTGCTTTTCTAAAGATGTGTCCCTTTAGGTCACCTTAATCCAGTAACTCATAGTCATTTATTTGGCCCTACTGTCAAAGGGAATTTTTCATCAGTAAGAAATGGCATTGTTGGGTGGTGTTAAGTCAATTTATACTGCCGAGAAAAGAGATTCCAAACGTCTAGGATTAATATTTGTGGTATTTACCCTAGGCTAGTCCCAGAGTTAGAATTTTTTTTTTTTAGATGTTTTTGCTTGGTGTTTACAGGTTTCTGACCTTTTAGAACATCATATCACATGGTGAGGACCAAACATTTTCTAATCAAACATTTTTTCAAATAAAGTAGGTTTATTAGGAACACAGTTTACTGCCTGTCGTTGCCTTATGACACTGATCCCTGAAGGAAATACCAAGTGAAACTAGGAGCCAATAAGAGATGACAATGCAAACGTCAGATCTTCTTTTTCTTTTCCTCAAAAGTTAAAAGCCTGTCTTTATATTGATTTTCAGATACTGAAAATACACAGTTCATCTTCTAGATAATCTCAATGTGTCTCACTCTAATAAACAAATAAAATTTATAGGAATGGAAAAAAGAGACGAATCTATATCTGTAAACAACCTTTATACACAGGCACAAACATTATCCTGATACATAATCAACTCCTTGTGATAAAAAGACATTTCTGGTAGGCCCCAACCTGTCAGCCTTCACAGGAATGTAGATCCTCCTGTACATTTCCCCACAGTAAAACTCTTTGCCAATTAATTTGACAGAAAAGGGATAGTAGAATTGTTCATAAATTATAATTTACATATTTGGCTTAATCATAAGTTCTTTGAATATCTAAAAGGCTCATCTCTCCCTAAATTCTAATATCCTTCAAACTGTGATTTAATGGTACAGGTATTCCCATGAGTTTGAGTTTTTAATATAATACCATGAAAGATATCCATAATATAGTATGTATTTGCACCCCTGTACATAGGCATCTGTATGCTCAGGTCTGATAACAGTTAATGCTGACACAAAACATTAGCCTGTGCCTACTGTTACGTATAATGTGCATTTCAGTCACCAGAATTTTGGTTTACTAATGGGAATTGCCAGGAAGACACAGAGAGGTGTAGAATTTAGGAACCAACACACCCCAGGCTCTCACAGGCCTCAGGCTGCAGCAGGAAGTGTCTCACTCTGTAGAACAGGCTTTCCTTCAACCCTCCCATCACATATGTTCTGATCCTGACCCACTTTCCTAGTCTGTACAGTAGTTCAATGTAGAATGCATTCTACCAGCTCTTATTCTGCTTAGCAGGAGATCTTTTCCTAGAAAATTTTTTATTCTCAATTAACCATGCTGACCAATGTTCAGGAATCATTCCATTAGCTGGTCCTCTTACTCAACTGTAACATATGTTATAATAACATATTATAAACATCACATCACTAAGAGTTCTCCATAAGTCAAAGAAACTATTCTCAGTAATCCAGGCACAAGCTTTGATTACATTTATTTAATTCAACAAATATATAATGAGTACCTGCTATGTACCAGGAACTGCTCTACGAGTCAAAGATACAGAAGTGAATAAAAAGACAGAAATCTTGGCCCTTAGGGAGCTGACATCTGAGATACTTTTCTACATTTATATGGATCTAGGAAGGTATCTATAAAAGCACAGGAATTGTATCAGTTTAAGGTAAACTTATTTGGCATAGAATGTATCTTCACATAATAGCATTTTAATACATACTGAGACTGGGCTTAGATTAAGCAAATGATTGGATGGTACAGAAAATTAAACAACTTTGGTTAGCTAGAGAAATTGTTTTCAACTGATACTGTGTGGAAATAGGCATTGCTTCTATTGCATGCTTCCACATTCTAGAAATTTTGTTTTCCAATGCAAAAGGTAATTTGACTCTCACATGTATGAGAGTAGTATCAAACTACTAAATGAAGTAAAGGAACAACAGAGAAACTTCATTCTTTATTCACTACCATGCTTTAGTTTTCAAAAAATATTAAAGTGTGCTACAAATATGAGGGTCCTGGTTAGTTCTAGGCCTTAGTGAAAAGGGGCTCATTTCATTTGATTCTAAACTGCATACCTAGTATTCAGCAGAAGGAGCAAAAGTAAATCAGATGTTTTGACAGGGGTAATTAGAAATTTGTACCACTGATAAGTACACCTATATATACCCACATATCTATGTTGCGCCATATGGCAGAAGTGCTTTTCAAATGTTAGCATTCAATCAAAGTGAATACGTAAATATATACATATTTGCTATTATATTCATATTTGCTCTTTAATTCATTATCTTCATGGGGGTAGATCAGTCTGAACCATTTAAAAATTAGAACTAGGAATTTTTACTTAAAGAAATGCTGTCTGTTTTCAAGTGCATTACTAACTAGAACTAAGTCAATAAATAGAAAGGTTGCCAACTGTAAGTTTTAAGGTATCTATTTGAATGTGTTTTGTTGAGTATGTTCACGTGTCTACAACAGTTTCACAAGATCTGTTCATGTTAGGAAAAATCCTTTAAGATAGTGAAAACAAAAGAGGTGTCAAAATATTCTGAAAGGGGCTACACTTGGTAAAAATCTCAAACTATTTCTAATTTGAATTAAGAGAAACAAATGAAATAATGATCCCATTAAACAATATACAAGAGATATATAGGCCCTAAAAACTTTACTTTGATGACTTTACAAAGCAGAGAAGGGATAATAATCAGTTTTATTCCAATTTTTTTGAGGTGGGGGCTCAAGTGAACTAATGCTAACGGCCCTAATGATTATTATTATTGCTTAAGGTTTGGCTACATATGTCTAACCTCTCTGCCCACTTGTAGATTGGCAAGTTTCTATATGTGTGGAGGACAAATGCTTTATCTAGCATACCAATCCCTTTTGCCAAATGCTATTAACAATTTTTTCTTTTATTCAATCCACCTTAAACATTCCACCTCTAAGAAAAGGGAGCAAAAGCTTTTTCATGGCAAAGTATAATGAAAACTTCTTCCTGCCTAAATCATCAAAAGTTCTGAATTAGTAAGTCTAAGTTAATTTTTACCATACATTAGAGAAGTAATCTAAATCTTAAAAAAAAAAAAGGTCTACAGATGTTTTAAGCAACTATCTATTATTTAATACCTCTTCAATCAGACAAATTTTCTTGCAAGTAAAAGATCTTAAAATAGAAAGTTTTGAAAAATGGAGTTCTCGCAAGTTTGGCAACCAAAAAATTTTACTTTGGAAATAATTCAATGAGGAAAAGAAAATAAAAGAATTGGTGCTGTTTAGATTCAAATAAGTTTCCCTGTAAAATCTAAGCTTCAGTTCCCACCACGTAGAACAACAATCTGCTACTCTGTATGTGTCAGAGGTCATAAATTGTGAGTGTTACCGGTTGTGGGTGAGACACACCTGGAAGGCCAGTGAGACGCACGGTCCCTGGGGTCTTGGTTCGCTCCCTCTTCCCAGCCTCTGTCAGCCGTCCAGCCCACCAGCTCTTTCTGCGTATTGCCGGCAGCTCTCAGTTTCCTTTCACCCACTTCAGTCCCGTCTAAAGCCAGCACTTACCACCTCACACCCACACGTCTAAAGTTCACTAACTCATCTTCCTGCCTTTGTTCCCTCATGCGCTTCCCCACCAAGTAAATGCTCCTAAATGCCATCTGGATTCTTGTATTAACAGTCTGCTCAGAGATCTCTTTGCTTGTTAAACAAAATCCATAACTCTTTAATCAGGCAGTCAAGATTCCCAGGATCTAGCCCTAACCTATCTTTTGAGGTTCTACTCCTCTCCTTCACCCTCCGAGTCCAATCATGTAGGCACACCATGAGACAAGTGCCCTGGTGCCATCCCATAGGGGGCACTGAAACACCACTAATAAATTAGAAATACAGTGCCAGTGAACTCAGGTTTCTACCCTCAAACTTCTTACTCACTGGTAAAATATAAACCAGACTCACTCCCATCAAAGCAAACAATGCCCTGAGCAGAGACCATGGCCTGTTTTCATGCAAATTACCTCTCTCCATGATAAGTATGACTGACCATGTCCAACAATAAGTGATTTAAAAAACTATAAAATGAAAGACAAGTCCAAACAAGTTAAAATGTCATGTTGCATTCAGAATACGTAATGGACATCTTATTTTGAACATAAACATAAAGAAAGGTATACATATTTTATTAACAGAAAATCATTTTTGCCTTTACTCCCCCACTAGAAAATGTTGAACAAATATTTAAGGAACCAAATGCTTAGCTTGTCAGGGGTGCCCACGTATTTCAGTCAGCCTTCCCCCTTGCAAATCTTGTCTACCTACAGCCCCATGAATATACCTTGCCATGTCCCCGTTGCCTGTGCATATGTCATTTCTTCCTCTGGAATACCTTCCTTGCTTTATTTCCCTCAGCCGCCTGCAATTCTTACTGTCCTTTAAGACTCAGGTGATTTTCTATTTTTTTCCATAACATCCTCCTCACTCTTACTAGCCATGAGTAATCTCTCTGTCCTCTGAAATCCTATGTTATCTCTGACACAATACCCCATACTGTCTTTTGTACCCATTTCTCTTTTTTAAGAAAAAATATATACCTACCTCATGCCAAGCCCTTTTCTAAGAGTCTTATATACATTTCTCCAGGTATTCTTCAAAACAACCTTACATAATCTCTTTATTTCCATTTCAAAGATGAATAAACTTGGATATATTGAAACAGGAATAACTAGCTCAAAGCCATACAACCAGGAAGGGGTATTGTTTAAATTCAGTTGTGTCTAACTCTGTGCCCGAGCTCTTAACACAATGCCATAGGGCCTCAATCTTACTTCCCTTCCCCAGTGTAAATTACTGGAGGGCAAGCACTGTATTTGGGGTATCTATGTGCCTCTCCAGAGTCCCCAGTAGAAACCCTTTCTTAACCATAACAGATACTCAACAAATATATGTTAATGATGGTGCTGAGTCTCCTTGGCCCTTCTGATAGGAATGTGGTGCAGATCCCATTGCAACTTCAACTGTTATAGCATTATTTTATAAAAAGAACTTCAGGTTAGGATGAGGCTTCCTTCAGTGTATGCGTGAAGCCAGTCTTCGCAGGAGCAACATTGCAGAAACTGTACAATTTGGAACCATCTTTCCATGATCTTCTGCCAAATTGGTCTTACATATTTTGCATCTTTACTGGTCAACTTCTTTCTAAATTCTTCTAAAGGGCTCACCATCTAACAACACTGTTCTGGCTTTCCAGCACTATAATAGAAAAATAAAGCAATGCCATATGTTCATTTGTTAAGGAGCTTGACATAAATATCCAACCAATAACCAGAGAGTAGAGTAATTAAAGTGACAAGGTACTATAAATGATTTAAAAGTTATGGATGCTCAAAAGCCTAATGTAGACAATTTAAAATGAGATGACTTATCAAAGCAGAAGGGGTACAAAGGTTTAGCTACATGTTTATTATTGTAAAAACTAGGAAGGGCCTAAATGTCCAAAAGGAAGGGACCACTTAAATAAACAAGTGTGTATCCATATGATGGAATACTACACAGTCATCAGAAATTATTCAGTCACACAACAAATATTTATTGAGTGCCTTATGCTTGCATGAGGTAAACAAGAAAGAAATTATACCTACTCTCATGGTGCTTACAGTTTGGATGATATAGAGGAATATATAATGACAAAAATGTTTTTATATTGTTGAGTGACATGATGGGTTATAATACAGTAAATCTGTATGAATTAATTTTTTGGTTTTGCTGTTTTTCATAACTTGAAGATATATTTGTTCTTTGTTCACAGCCTATCTTGAAGATATTTAAGTTCAGCATTAATGTCACAGGAAATGTTCAACTTTAAGCACTTCCCTTCCTACTTATTTGCTTAACACTAGGATATCAAAATGTCTAAAGTACTAAAAGACCTAAGTATGTGTGTATAGGAAAAACTAGCATTACTTAATAAAAAGCAAGATATGAAAGTAGACATCGTAGTGAAATCTGGCAATATTATTTTATAGAAGAAAGTAAAGCTGTACATTCAAAGTTCAAAATTCAAAGTGAAAAGTAATTCAAAATTCAAAATTTAAAAATTCAAAAAATTCAAATTAAAATAAAAAAACTCAAAATTCAAAAAAAGTAATCAAAAATTCAAAGTGAAAATGAGGCAAGTATAAATCAAATACAGATTTTTTTTTTTTCAAAAGATGACCGGTAAGGGGATCTTAACCCTTGACTTGGTGTTGTCAGCACCACACTCACCCAGTGAGATAATTGGCCATCCCTATGTGGGATCCGAACCCAAGGCCTTGATGTTATCAGCACCACACTCTCCTGAGTGAGCCACAGGCCGGCCCAAATACAGATATTTTGCAATCTTAATTGAAACTAATTTTCAGATAGCTGTTTGAAATATTTTTATATATTCATTGTAAGTATATATTATTTTAAAGTGTGAATTAGAAGGTTTCCATTGATCAATTACAATGCAAAGACATTTTCTACTGATGCACTTTTGAAAGAAAAATAACAAAGGAAAAAATCAAAGTCAAGTACAAAAATCAAGAAGAAAATAAAATTTAAAGTCTCTTAATAAAATGTCAATAAAAAGGATACCTACCACTCTGGGATACCCTGTTTTGCATAAGTCCTGAAGATACATATAAGTAGCAAGAATATAAGCTCTATAATTTCTTAATCTAAACAATAATAACCTATATGATTTATAATATTCCAACCTCTTTATTCTTTCAAATTCTTAATTTTTAGAAATGAACAGAAACCTCCTCAAATTGATAAACAGAATTCAAAAAAACCCTTACAGTTAATATAGTTGATACTGAAAGACTGAATGCTTTCCCCCTAAGATCAGGAACAAGGCAAGGATGTCTGCTCTCACCGTTTTTTGACAAAATATTAGAAGTGCTAGCTAGGGCAATAAGGCAGGAAAAGGAAATAAAATTTATACAGATGAGAAAAACTCTTTTCCTATTTGTAGATGACATGATTAATATAAGTGATAAATTGCAAGGAATCTTAAAAAAAAAAATGCCCTCCTTGAATTAATCAGTCCAGTAAGGCAACAGGATAAAATATTAGCATACAAAAATATAATTATATTTCTATACACCAGCAATAATAAACAAGTGGGTAGCATAATTTAAAATATATCATTTATGATTACTAAAAATGGAATATTTATGTATAAATCTATCAAAATGTGGAATATACTATAAAGCATATGTACTTCACAGGGCCTGGTTTTCAAAAGCCTTGCAGTTTCAAATATTGACCTTGTGGAGGACTGGAAATTTTCCTCAGGCTATAAGCTGTAAAGTCTCTGGTGTAAGATAAAGAATTGTGGCACAGCAAGGTTGCTGGCTCAGGGACAGACTAGTTACTGATTGTTATGTAAAGATACTGAGAAATTGCTGTGAGATCACTTAATTGTCTACTGGAATGTCATCTGGCTTGTTTCACTGCAAGTTACTAGCCTATATTGTTAAACTATAATCCCACCTAAATTCTCTTCCTGTAACTTCCTGGTCTGGAAAATAAATGCAGGAAGAGAACCCCAATTTGGGGTTAATTTCCCAAGGAAGCAATGCCTCTTGCTTGAGGGTTCTGACAGGAAATTAACCACTTCGGGGTCTCTCACTGCTTGGAAGAGATGGGCTTTGAGTAATCCTTTGCATCTCCGTCACCCAGGGGAAGAGGGGTGACAAATCTGTGGGGGGGCGGGAAGCAACACAAAGCAACAAAATACAGGACTTATATGATGGAAACTCAAAATGCTGTTGAATAAAATCAAAGATCTAAATAAATGAAAAGGCATACCGTATTTATGCCTTGGAAGATTCAACATAGTAAAATGTGAATTTTCCTCAAACTGATATACAAGTTTAACACAATTCTTATCAGAATCCCAGCAAGATTTTTTGTAAAGACAAGACTATTCTAAAATTTGTATAAGAATGTAAAAGAACTAGAATAACTGAAACAACTTTGAAAAAAAATAAAGTGGAAGGAATCAGTGTACCTGATTTCAAGATGTATGATACATCTATGGTAATGAAGACTGTGGGGTACTGGTGGAAAGGCAGATACTAGATCAATGGAACAGAATAGAGAACCCCAAAATAGATCCACACAACCCAAATATGTTCAAATGATTTTTGGCAAAAGCAATTTCATAGAGGAAAGACAGTCTTTTCAATAAATGGGCTAGAACAATTAAGCATTCATTGGCAAAACAAATAAACAAAACAACAAAACAAAAACTCACCTTGACCTAAACCTCACACTTTGTACAAAAATTATCTTAAAATAGATCACAGATTTACATGTAAAATGTAAAACTATAAACATAAAAAAAAAAAAAATCAACCACACAAGCAAAAATCTTGAATCTAGAGCTAGGCAAAGAGTTCTTAAACATGACACTAAAAGCATAATGAATCATGGAGGAATCGATAAATTGGACTTCATCAGAACTAAAAACTTCTGTTTTGTGAAAGACTCTCTTCAGAGGATGAAAAGATTACAGATTGAGAGAAAATATCTGCAAACCACATATCTGACAAAGGACTTCTATCTAGAATATATAAAGAATTCTCAAAACACAACAATAAGAAAACAATCCAATTAGGCAATGAGTAAAAGATTTGAATAGACATTTCACTGAAGAGGACTTACAGATGGCAAACAAGCACATGAAAAGATGTTAACATCATTAGCCACCGGGGAAATGCAAATTAAACCCACAATAAGATATCACTATACACCTATCATAATTGCTAAAATTAAAAAATAGTGACACCACCAAATGCTGGCAACTGGGTCATTCATACATTGCTGGTGGGAAAGTAAAATAACACAGCCACTACGGAAAACAGTTTGTTTCTTAAAAAAACAAAACGTGCAACTACTCTATGACCAAGCAATTGCACTCCTGGACATTTATCACCCAAAAAGGAAAATTATGTCTACAAAAGAACCCCAAAAACAAACAAATAAAAAACCTGTACATAATTGTTCCTTATCAGCTTTATTCATAATAACCAAAATCTAGAAAAAACTCAAATTTCCTGCAAGGGATGAATGATTAAACAAACTGTTTTCTATACATACCATGTAATACTACTCAGCAATGAAAAGGAATAAACTACTGATACATGGAACAACTTCAGAGAATCATGCTGAGTGAAAAAAGCCGATCCCAAAACGTTACATAGTGAGTGATACCATTTATGTGATGTTCTTGAAATGAGGAACAGATTAGTGGTTGCCGGGTGTTAAGAAAGAGGGGAGGGGAAAGGAACTAGGTGTAGCTGTAACAGGGCCAAGTGAGGAATTCTGGTGCTTATGGAAATGTTCTATATCTTGACTGTATCAATGTTAACATCCTGATTGTAATACTATACTATAGTTTTCTAAGATGTTACCATTGGGGGAAATTGGGCTAAAGATTCATGAGAACTCTTTGAACCATGTTTAACAAATGCATGTGAATCTACAATTATCTAAAAATAAAAAGTTTAATTTAAAAAATAAAAAAGAAATGAATAAACTAGATCATTAGTGCTAGTTGGAGAAGGCTAAATTTCTATCAAGTCCATATGGACTTCTACAGACAATTGCTGGTGTAGATATCCCAAGATCAAATAACCTAAAATTTTAATTTGAGAACTGGCCCTGATTCTAATTTAAACCTCTAGGTGTCTTACTCTCATGGGATGGCTGCTGCTGTTATAGGTACTGAACAAAAACCAAACAAATGTATAACACACCATAAAAAAAAATCAAAAGCCTTCACACAACAATATTAAAGTAGAAAATGAATGTGTGAATATTGAAAACAAATATACATATATCTACTTGTGGAATATAATGAACAAACCAAAGTATACTGTAACATTTTTGTAGCTAAGATGGACTAAATGTTTTAAATAAGGAAAACAATCTTGCTTATTTTAATATACTAATGTCATTACAGGGAAAGAATAGAAAAAAACATAGGACAGTTATTTGGTTCTAAATTACTAATTCCAAACATTACATTAATCAAAATACTTTTGTTAGTTTTCATGTAATTCTTTTTCTGAAGTTAATTTCTCTGTGAAAGGTAAAGTCCAACAGTCTTTTGTGGCCAGGCTTAATGTTTTCCACTCATTAATGTATCCATAAGAATTTTTGATAGTCTATTATCAGGTACTGCTTGGCACTGAGCGAGGCAGGAAGATGAAGTAGAAATGGTCTCTCTGCTACTAATGTTTTGATGATTTTATTTTTAAGTAAATGGGTTGAAGAGTGAATGGTTCTGCGTAGTTTAATATTTTTATAACTTTATTCTATTTTGTACATAGTGTTTTTAACTTATTACAATTTATGTAACTAATCCCTTAATGTTGGGCATCGATGTGTTTTCTCAACCTTTTATGATTACAATGAACACAGAGCAGTAATAACCAACCGACAATAAACCAGAAATACAAAAGACCAAAAAAAATGGGAAAATTACATAAAAATAGATGAAATCTTATTAAACCTCTCAACTCAAATTGCTAATATGCAAAAAATTAGTAACTGGAGAATGATTTATTTTTGTCTTCCAAGTTGTTTAAACTTGAACCTCTTGACCAACTTGGGTTCCAATTGCTTTCTGTCAACTAATCTGTAAGTTACCCTTCAACTCTACCCTTCAGCCCTAATGAACTACTTTCCGTTCCCCTAACTGGCTATGTTTTTTTTCCAGAAATTTGCTATGTTTTCTCGATCTTGAAAACATCCCCTACCCAACAATTTGGCTGACTGTACCCTAATACATCTTCAGGTTTCAAAGATGCTCTTTTTATGAAACCCTCCCAGTTCTCTCAGAAGGTTGGGTGAAGCATATCCACACCTTGAGTTCCTTGTAATTATTTCACCATATTGTAATTACCTCTTCATTTGTTGGTCTTCCCCACTGGACCCAAAGCTCTTTGACAATGTTTCATTCACTATTTTATCTCCAGCACTGAGAAAAGGGCCTGACCCATAGCAGATACTCAATAAATATCTAATGGGTGATGAAAGAATGAGGAATGGATGAATGAACAAATACATTCTAAGACCCATGGCATAGGAAGATGGGCAACTCTTTGTTCACCCAGATGACTGGTTCCTGATTATGAACATGGTCAACAACACAACGAGTCTCCCTGAAGATACCCCAAATATATTTTAGAGCTTCACCATTCCATTGCTATACAACCTAGGAGCTTAAGTACCTTTCCTAACTTTCATCTAAGAGGTATCTCCTGAGAGCTACTCTTGGTAGTACTAAAGTCCTTTTTGACAAATACGGCAAGGTCCTTGAAAACATATAAAACTTTGGTGTGCAATAGGCAGCTGTGAGTGTTCAGAGTAAAGTTGATATAAAAGGGCTCCTATGACATGATATTTAGGTAGGCTGATCTGACTGCTTAATCTACCTGAAGAAATATTGAAGCCCTGGGTACTTTTAAGAGAGGATTTCTTAGCACTAAAGTCTACCACTAAGTTTCCATCTTTCTCAGTACTGAGACTACAAATCTTTAAACACCGGTTCTGAGTGAGCTTGTCAGTCCTCCTTATAACAAAGGCCTTCAGACACAGGAGGCACGCCTGTCCCTTGTTTCCTCATGTCTCATTTCAGAAGGTTCTTCCCACTGCAAACAGCAGCGCTACTTTTTTTTCTCTCCTGACCTTTGTCAACTGTGTTGCTGTACTGCATTTGGAAGTATTAACAATGGTCATTACCTGCCCTGTTTATTCAGCGTTAAGTATTAACAAGGCCTATGCTATCTCAGCTGCTGCCATATTTCTCCAGGAAAGAAGTGCCTATGTAAATGTCCTAATGCAAACAGGAGCCTTGTCTTTTTCTAGGTAGGGGTGGCGAGAAGACTTGGAGACAATTGAAAGGATAGAAGAAAACAGATATTTTCAAAGTGCAGTTTTCAGAAACATAAAATAATTGCACCATGAAACCTAATTCAAGGATGATTTTTGTGCATTCGGTCAGTTCTAGTATTTACTCATATGGGAGCTACATATTTCTACAGCACGTATTTCTGGATGTGCTATAATGGCTTCACACTGTTTGATACTGAGTAAACAGTATACTAAATATTTTACAGAATAATGAGAAAAATAACAACCCTTGGCATTGAACTCTGTTTACGGTTTGCATGTTTGGTTTCTTGTGTGGAACAGCCATGTCAAAGTAGGTGGGATCCTGTTTCTGAGGGGATGGGAGAAAGCTGGCAATATTTGCTGAGCAGAAAGTAGGGTGAAGAGTTTTATTAAAACTCCTATCAGATACTGCTTGTTGGAGAGTGAAATTGCAAAACCTGCAAAGAGGAGAGCCAAATACCATGCAGAAGACATCAAATATAAATAAAAAATTGACTTGGGGGGAAAAAATCTTTCACTGGAGTCAGCTTTTCTGTAAAAATTGGTCCGCTATCATGAATTTACCTAAGTTGATGACTGAGTCAGGTGACAAGGCAAAATTCCATCCTCACATAGTTGCAGGGAACTGCCAGAGAAACAAACTGAAGCCAAAGGCATGCTTCCTAGACAAGATCTGATCCACAGAAAGCAAAGGTGGAGGTCACTTTTTATTTTTAAAAGACCTGAGCAGTTACATAGAGATGAAAGCAGATAATGTGTGGAGAACAGAAGATTGTTTCTCTTCTGTATGCAGAGCTGTGAGAAATTTTAAATTTTAAATTTTCAACTTTCCAGAAGCAAGCATGGATTGCTTAAGCAATAGAAATTAAGTAGGGATAGAAAAAAAGAATGATTTGCTGGAAGTACTTTAACAACATAACTTTTACATAAGAACAAACATCATTATTTATTGAGGGCCCAATATGTGCCAGGAGTTTCAAATTCTTTATTCTAATCTTTATACATCCCTGCAAGGTTGATACTATTATTCTCAGCTTATAAAATGAGAAGAAAACTTAGGTTCAAAGTAACTATGTAATTAGATCTAGGTCTCAAAGCTGAAAAATGGCAAAACCATCTACTTATATTCTTTACTTCATTTTTACCTCATTTTTCCTCATTTTAAAAAAATGACCCAAGAATTTTCCTTCCCTCTCTGTTTCCTCTTTTCCCAGTTTTACTCCACATCATAACTGCACTGAGAGTTTCCCTTCATCCTTCTTTTCCTTCTTTAACCAGTTTTCACTTTCCTAATCCACCAATACCCACTGAGCACATAATTCCTGGTGCTAGTGACCCCAATTCCTCTACCTAATTTGGTTTGGCTGGAGCCCTGTCCTCAACCCCATTGCTCCCATAAGATCCACCTCCATCATCAGCACTGTCATCACAATGATAGCAAATACTTATCTAGCACTTTTCTATGTGTCGGGCACCTTAGGAGATAGGTACCACTATTAGCCCCATTTTAGAGATGTAGAAACTGAGTCATCAAAAGGTTAAGTAGCTCACCATGGGCACAGAGTAAATGGTAGAGATGGAGTGCTAACCTCAGCAGTCAGGCTCCACAGCTCTTGGCCTAATCCTACCCTGTGCTGCCTCCACAGTCCTGGAAGAACCCAAGTAAGTTCCTGATTCCAGCAAGTGAGTCTGAGCAGGAGAGGGAAGTACCTGTTTAAAAAAAATGTGTGACTATTCTATGATGTTAGAAACAAAATTGCTTCCTTTTTACTGTAAGTGCATAGTTTTTTTTGTCACCGTGGATAAAATGGGTTTTTTTGTTTTGTTTTTTAAGTGGGCTAGCCTAGGAACATTGTTTTTATGGGAACATAAATTCTGAGTTCCCCAAAACACTATTGGAAAAGGCTGTTCATAAGTTGGGGAATTCCTTTATTTCCATTCAGAATAAAGTTAAAGTGAGGGAAACAGGAAAAAGAGGGAAAGGAAAGACTTCTCCTTCCCTGTAGATACAATTCCTGCACAATAGGATGCAATCTGGATAGTACACCCAAGCTTCCTAAGTGTGCTAAAAATACACGTAAATGATTTATTAGAACTAAACTGGCCAAAAGTGAATATTAGTAATATAGAAGACCAATAAGATGCCTAGCAAAGAACAATGGATTAACTTGGTTCTAAAAATAGCAAAATTTGTGTAGGCCAGAGAAGAAGCAATGGGACAGGAAGACTAGACAGAAGAGAAATTCATCTCTTCTTTGTAAGATTCGAGGAATTGAGAATGAACAAAATGTGCCCATCTCTCTCTGGCTCTGCCCACTGAGTGAGCAGTGTCGTCAGTTTTTACCTGTCCCTCCCTGTCTTCATCTGCCACTGCTAACTCAACAGAAGAACATACAACCTAGTTCAAACATAGGTCAAGATGGCTATTATAAATATGATGAACTTATGCTATTACTTTCTTTGCCGTTCTTGTGTTGTGTTCCTTACTCAAGTAAAGGACAGCACAGGGTAATTTTTAACCAATGCATATTCAGTGAAGAAAAGAGTTTCATGGTCAAATAAATCTGAGAAATGCTCCATGATAATCCCTCTTTTAAGATATCGAAGACTCTGAGAAGCCTTGCAGGACATACACCTCTGTAACGTATGTAACCCAGTGTTTCCCAAGCCTTTGGACCATATAATCCTTTTCACTTAACCCCTATGAACATCTTTGTGCAGAATGATGCTGAGAACTCTGGACCTGCAGGAAAGCAAACCAAGCTCTTGCCTTACCTTCTTGTGTGACTTAGAGACTTCGGGAAGTCAGCTAACTTCCTTGGACCTCAAGTTCCTGATGGAGCTGGACCACACGATGGCTAGGCTCTGTCCAGTCACACGGTTCTAAGAGTATTTTCAACTCTTCTGCTTAATAAGTAAGTGACCATCGTCAGCAGCACGGAAGCTGAGGCTCCCTCCGGCTAAGCCCACCTTGGAAGCATCTATCACCCAGGAGCAGCCCAGACAGAGGAGCTTTCACAGCCCTTCATTCAGTCCTTTATGCCCAGGCCGAGTGCTAATATTACAAAGGCCATTGGTGGGGAGGGGGGCGCAAAGCGAAGTGAAGGGAGAGAATTTGCAGACAATTGTTAAAACAAGCTTATATTTGTTCTTTGAAACATTTGCTGGCATTCAGACATGGGTTTTTAAATAGTTTCTTGTACTTTTTCATTTAAATATGCAAGTTTAATAAACATTATTCACCCAAGACAGAGACATGAAGCAAACTCTTACAGTTGATTCTTTAAGCCCGTGTTCTTAGGCCACATTCTCACATGTTTTCACTTGAAATGCTGCAAATCCTGACATTTCAACTTTAAAAAAAAAAATTATCACAATCCAGAGGATTGTTCCTAATATTGAAAACATATGACTTTTATAAAATTTCACAAAATTATTCACCTTCTACTTTTATGTGCATATTATTCTCCTTTAAAACAGTATACAAGTTAACTTTTTAAACTTTTTTGTTTTTACAGCAAGGACATATTAATGATATAACAACAATAATTAACACTCATATAAGTGCCTATGTGTGTGTATTGACCTTAACAAAAACTCTATAAGATAGGTACTACTATTATCCCAATTTTACAGATGTGGAAACTGAGGCACAGAGAGGATAAGTGACTTGCCAAGGTCACACACCACTAGTAAATGGTAGAATCGAGATTTAAATCCAGCAGTCTGTGTTCTTAATCATGATGTTTTGTAAAACAAAAACACCATCAGCATAAAAATATACCTGACTTCTTTGTTCTACTTAAGTCAGATTAAGAGAGAAAGGTCTAACTTATACAGTGAAAAACACAGGTTAGATACATGAAAACATGTTCTTTCTGGTCAATGCTGTGAGACTGGCTTACCCAGAGAGGCTGTGGAATCTCCTTCCCAAATGCTTAATGACAAATATGAGAGAACCATCTGAAATATTCTGAAAAAATCCTCATGAAAGTTAAACTAGGCAAAATTAGCTGTCCTCAACCTTGTTATTCTTATTCTTTTCTGAGAGTACTCCATGACTATCTGCCCCAGTCATTAAAAGAATTTTCTTTAACATGTTAATGGAGAGAAAAAAGGCAAGGAAGCAGGGACAGAAATTAAAAAGATATAGGAGAAATAACAACTAATATAATGTGTGGACTTTGGATCTTAATCAGCACAAACCAACTTGGAAAGGGCTTTTTGGGGATAATCAAGGAAATTTTATTATGATCTAGGTATTAAATGACACCAAGGAGTTATTGTTAATTTTGTTAGGTTTGGTAACAGCACTGTGGTTATGTGAAAAACCTCCATTTTTTTTTAGAGATGCATCCTAGAGTACATAAGGGTGAAATGACAAATGTCTTAGACTTTTACTTTGACAAAAAGAGGGGCTGGATGAAGCAAGTGTGGGAAAATCTTGATAATAATCCAGCATGAGTGATGCTATGTGAAGGGCCATTGTACTGTTCTCTCTGCTTTGCATATATTTGACATTTTCATGATAAAATATTTTCATAAAGAATATGGAAGGACTTCTACCCCAATGAAAAGAAACACGCGATAGGTAAAGTAATTTGAACACAAACTACTTGAGAAATGGCCAGATACATACCTGGGTGTACAGCTCATTTCTCCTAAGACTCAGGCCAGGGAAAGGAAGTGAGAATTAAGGGGAAGAGCCCAGGGCAACCGTGGAACGGAGAGAGATGGGAAGAAAAAAGACCACAGCGATGGCACCAACATTGTTTCAGGAGATTTTACAGGGCTAGCTGCCAGCTGCAGATTTGCTGTTTCTGCTTTCAACTTCCTTTAAGACGTAAAAAATGTGTCCTCATCCAATGCTCTCAACCCTTGTTTGAAAAATACTAAATAAGTCTGATTCTCCTACCCATCTTACATGTTCGGCATTTGTAATCTCTCCCATTGACTGTCTCTGGGTTCTTAGCAGTAATCGATTTCACTATCGAGGGTTGTGTGTGCATGAACGTGTGTGTCCGTCTGTCTGTGGTCAGCTCCTCCTTTATCACGGTGGTTACAATGCCCGTCCTTGTCTTTTCCCATTGGGCTCTACCTTCATAAAACTAAAAGCCAATTTTCTATTTGGTATCCCAGGTGTACTTAATATATATTTATTTTCAGAACAACTAATATTCCTCAATACTTAGGAAATTCGATTTTTTTCAAAGAAAATGATCACATAGCTAAATCATTATACTTTCCCTAAGTACCTTTACTAGAGGCTCATCAAAACATATATTAAAATGCAAATAAAAACCTTTAGAGACAGGAATAAACACTGAACAAATTGTTAGTCAGCCTCAACAAACAGTACATTTTCTAACATCCTCTTCCCCCCACACAAAGACAACCACTGATATATCTTGTTTCCAAAAATACACCTGCATTTTGTTTTTAATCACCCTCTATGGTAAATTTTGCATCCTAGTTTTCTCATCTAACATTAAAATATGAGTATTTTTCTATTCTAATTCTTCATAAACACCCACTAATGGCTGGAGAGTATCCTGTCAATTGGAGACAGTAAAATTTTCTTAAATTTTCCCCTACTACTGATCATAAGGTTGTTGCCATTTGCTTAATATTATAAAATAAATAATACTCTTATGAACATCTTTATATGCAATACTTTCTTACATAATTATGTGTGTTCCATAGTACTGACTCTCAGACCATAAAAGAAAACTAAATTAAGAACAGTACCTAGTAGTTTACCTTGACACAGAAGGAAATATTAATAACAAGGGCAGGTCCCACTGAGAGGTGAATTCATAATGGCTGAGCCCAATGTCTTCTCTCCACTATCTGTGACTTCTACTGTGTGCCTGAAGACAAATGTCACTGTTTTGTTGCTTCTTGGGTAGCACATGTTGTTATCCTTGATCCAGCCCTGCTCACTTCCCCTAAATGTTTCTTTCTCCAGCTGTTTTTCTCACAGTGTAGCAACATGGATTTGAAGCCCTGACTGTTCTATCTACAACTGCACCTCTCCCCCTTTGCTCCCACAGCCGTTTGCTGTGCCTTGAATGCAGCACATCCTTCATCCTCACTCACGGTGTAGTCAGCTGTTTGCATTACCTGTCACTGAAACTCTTTCACTCATCTTTTATCACCTACATTGCCTGGGATTGCGCTCTGCACAAGTAAACACTATCAGGGCATTAGCTGATTTGAATCAAATCATTAGCATCATTTTGTTCTTGAGCAGGATGTTTCCCTTTTTATTGTCTTCTGCCCCATCCAGTGCTTAAAAACACCTCTCTATTTAGCCTCTTCTACAAACTTAATGAAAACACTTACATCCTTTCTCAGATAATTAATGAAGACGTTAAATAGGACCCTGCTGAAAATAGGCTTCCCCATCCTCCTCTAGACCAATACATTGCCATTTATCATTCCACTTTCAGTCCTTCAGGCAGTTTTCAATCAATTTGACACATGCGAGTCAATCTGAATTCATTTTCTGAACTATATTTCATGAGACTTGCTATCAATTCTTCCACTGATGTCTAGATGTATTTAGAAATAATAATATATCTTGTGTATTCTTTTTGTCCACTGTTTTCCGATTTTCAAAATAAATATCAATTAAGTTAGTCTAACGAGAAGAGCTTTATATATCTACGCTGTTTGTGGCTCATGGCTCTAATACCCTATAGTTGTTCATATATTAACCCTCTCAAACGTTCTGTCTTTTTTTAGCAATGTAGTTTTCCTAACTCATGTATTTACTCAACAAATGTCTATGGAATACTTACTATGGGCAGGTACCGTGCTTGGAACAGGATCAAGACTAACTCTATTTAGAAATTAATTATTCAGGGACTCTTGTTCTGTGAAATATACAGGACAACGTCTCTCCTGTTATTTTTACTACACATTACCAACGCGGGAGCGTGGATGGGGCAGGAAGGAGAGAGAACGTCACTGTGGCTTCTGGTTGGTAGCTGGGATAAACAGGTTCCTGGGGTAAGGGTTCTGAAAAGAGTGGCTAAAATAAGACAAAAGAATGAATCTATGCCTTGGTTATCTGTGATATCCTTGCCAACAATGATCTGGACAATTTAGAATTGGATAAGCATCCTTGACTCCAGTGTCTGTATGTCCATCTCTCTCTCGTTACTCTTCATGATTTCCAAAGGAGAGCTTCCATATTTTGATGAATTCATTATGACTTCCATTAACATTGGCTAACACATCACCCAAGACCTTGCCTATTTATTTATTTATTTATTTATTTAATGAAACGAGTCTTCATTACTGTTTAATTATCCTTATTTATCTTCTTAAAGGCCAGTTTAAAAAAGCAGTTCAGAAGCTCAGCCATTTTGCCATCAATAGCTCAGTCATTTGAGCATAATCATTAAGCTTATCTCCCTATTCATTTAATGCTAGGCCCCCTTTATCTCTGGTATGCCTTCCTTTCTCTTCTTTATTACATTTGTATTATTACCCTGTGCACCACTGATCACCATAAATACTTCTTGGTTGTAACTCTTGAACCTCTTTGATGATTCATGCTCTCTTGTGAGAGTCCTACAGACAGACTTCAATTACTCTCAGACTCTCAAGTTTCTTTCTTTTTTTTTTTTTTTCCTTCTATTTTTGTAGAGTGGTCATTGTCACTTGGATACTGCCTCTGGTTTTTCCAGTGATATCTGGCCTTTGTGGTGAAACTGCTGACCCTGTGTGAAGCACCTGCCCCAATTTTACAAGGTGAGAAGTGCTGCAGAACCACAGGACCCAGCTAAATGGTCAGAGACTGTGCAGGTACACCTGCTCCCAGGGGGACAGGTGCATCTTCTCAATAAAACTACATCCTGCTCAGCTCTGTACAGCAGCAGTGCTGATTCACCTGGGGAAAATGGAGATGATCCCTGTTTGTGAGTTCCCTACCTAAAAACAGTGCACTTGGCCATTTCCAGCAATGGTTCCTCCCTTGAATATGCCATTGCAATTGGGACAACTGTTCTCCCAGTTATCAATTATGCCTCAAAGACCACAAACTAAGAGCAACACCGAATTATCTCTCTTTTCAGGGTGATTCCATGCTTATATTTGGATTTAGATATATTCACTCCTTTTTGTATTCCTTTCTTATCTGTGTGGTAACTGCATTTGTGACTGTTAATTGTTATGCTGGATTAATTACCAACTAATTTTGACCCTATATTGTAGCATAGAAAGAAGCTTTATAAAACAGAGAAAGTTTTGAGGAAAAGATTCATTTTAAAGAGTCCAATTAGGAAGAAGTCACAAACTAAAGAAAAAGAGGGCTTATTACTACATTAGTAAGTATAATACTATTTGTAAATATTACATCTATCATTCAATTATATGCTTCTTTTTAGAAGACTGAAATAAGACACCCCTAATTATTACATAAATGCCATTTTTATATCAGCTTAGCAAACGTGCACATTGTTCTTTCCAAACTGCAGTGAGCAAAGGTGCCAACTTAACAATGTTCTTTAAAATTCATACAAAATAGATAGTTCTAAATTTTCTGGTCCCAAACCCATATTTTTAACTAAAGTTATGAGAATAATTTAAGGAGGACTCTGCTTGGTTTGACAAATTAAGATGGTAAATACAAAATAAATTGATTTTTTTTTTCCCTCTGAGTGGGAGCTACTCTCTCTATTTTCATTTGAGAGTGGATTTAACATTCTGTGAGTAGAAGAAAGAAACACATAAGGTGAAGTAAGGATCTTTTTCCACCGTCTCATCTTTCTCTTTGCCCGTCCTGGTTCCTGTGTGTCTCATTTCCCCTATAATTCTTTTCTTCTCCTTCAGTTCTGGTGCTGATGGTTCATTCCACCCCTCCTCTCCCATTTTCAGGATAATTGCATTCTTCATCTTTAAATGCTACACCAGCCACACATCAGTAACTTTGTGGCAGCTTCCTTGGAGACAAGAGATTGAATTATTTTAAAATTACAACCATTTATTGATAAACTATCATGCATAAGGCATTGGACAGTAAATACCAGCTTTGGCAAGGGGCCCGCCCAAACTGTACAACACATACCAGGGGTGAAGATAAATGCCATGGAAAGACAAAATCAGCTTTTATTAACTGGATAAAGGAAAATAAGGGCTGGGTTCAGAACAGCTATTCCAAGGCATGTCATCCTTACCCCATCCTTACCCCAATCTACCTCCTCCCATCCTCTCCTCTTCTCCGCATGTTTTTTTTCTTTTTCCACCTGTTTTTTGCTTCTGTTTTTTCTGAAAACTATAGATTCCTTTACCTCATCCTAGCTTCTTTCTTTTCCACTCCCTAGGCATTTTTCCTCCCCCTCACTTTTTGGCTCTCCAACCTAGTCTCCCAGCTTGCTGAGATACAAATGCATGCCTCCAACTGCTGCCAGCAAAGTGCTGCGGGGGAGGGAGATCTGGGCTTACCCCCTGCCACTGGGCAAGCCTCATGACAGAGGAGACATTTTAAACCCCAGGGATGGTCAAAATCATCATCATTATTACATCCCTAGGCACTGCTGTGTTAGGCAGAGATGGAGGCTCCCACGTCTGATAATGAGAAACTGAAATTGCACAGGTTGGTAACACAGCACCATCATATAATACGATCTGAGAAATCAAAGCTTTACTCATCTCACAATACAACCAGAAAACAGCTGCCATCTCTACTAATACTGACCGTCTTCACTAAATGACCCATGCTCACAACCCTTTCCTTCAATATTGCCACTAGTTACAACTACTCTCATTAGTCCTGTATTAGAAAAAATTTTAAAGGAGCATTTACAACAAATTCAAGCACAAATAGATTAACAACAAAGAAAACTTCTCCATTATCCTTCCAATGCTTACTCATTCTATGATTTAAATATTTATTCTTCAAATACAGCCAGTGTGTGTCCATATAAAACCATCAGAACACTGGACCTTCGACTCTCCTCCAAGGGTCAGAGCTGAGATTTTGTGTGTACAATATTATTACAGAAAGAATAAATATTTAAAAATGAATTAAGTAATTTTTTCTTATAGACTACGGCAGAGAACAAGAAGTTTCACGGCACTTCAAACTCTGAAGAAGTTTGTGACTGTATGTGAGGAGACTATAAAGTTATTACAGGACAGATAACAAGCCCTGTGAGCCTGTCGCAATTGTTTCCCTGAAATTTTGCTATATTAAATTTTGATTCAGATAAGTAATGCATCAGCAAAGGCTTCACAATATTGGTTGTACAAAGATTTTCAATAAGTGACATTTGTTGACGTGGGATTTCATTTAAATTTTATAACAAGAAGGAGGTCAAGATGGCGGAAGAGGAGAGCTGCCTGCCGCTTTTCCGCCAAGTAGAAGCAGCCTGAGGCCCACGCTAGATGCAGCTGCAGCAGAACCGGCACAAAAGAATGGCTTTGAAAGGGTGTGTTTACCCTGCTGAGAACCGGGAATCTTCCCCAAACCCGTGCGCGCGACCGGCCGGTGTGCCGCTGCCCGCGTCACAGCTGCAGCTGCAGATGTGGAAGCATGGAGGCCTGAGCCGGCGTGCGTCACCCCGGGCTGCAGCGGTGACCACGGCTTCTGACCCCCGCCCCCACCTGCCTGTCCCAGGAACTGGAAGCGAATCAACCTGGGGCGACGTCCAGCGGGAGAGGCAGAAGCTCCCCGGAGACCACACGCCCTGCGGGCTGCCACTGCATGATCCAGCAGGTAGGCTACACCGCGGCCACCTGGCTTCATTCCCAGCCCAGCTCAGTGCGCACAGAGCGGGGAGACGTCTGGCAGGGGAAGCGGGAACTCCACGGGGTCCACGCTGCTGCCATGCAATCCAGCAGCC
The DNA here is from genome assembly GCF_027409185.1 of Cynocephalus volans. Taxonomy (NCBI): domain Eukaryota; kingdom Metazoa; phylum Chordata; class Mammalia; order Dermoptera; family Cynocephalidae; genus Cynocephalus; species Cynocephalus volans. The sequence goes on from NC_084468.1 coordinate 123,658,662, forward strand.
CAGCCCAATGTGTACAGAGCACAGAGTCATCCAGCAAAGGAGATAGAAGCTCCGTAGAGCCCACACACCCTGTGGGGGGGCCACCGCTGCACGATTCAGCAGCAGGTAGGCTTCAACGCCACCACCCGGGGCCATCCCAAGCCCTGCCTAGTGCGCACAGAGCAGGGAGTCACTGAGATAGCCATACCAAATTGGCAACCACAGCAACATCTTAGTCAATAGTGTCAAACCCGTGGACTGTGAAACCCCCTGCCACAATTAATAAACATCAAAGAAAAGACACCAGAAATACGAAAAGTTAAGAAAGTACACCACCAAAAGATAATAAATCTCAAGCTCTAGATCTTATAGAACAAGAAGCCCTTGAAATGACTGACAAGGAATTTCGAGTGATAATTCTAAGGAAACTGAATGAGATACAAGAAAACTCAGCTAGACATAATGATAAAATGAGAAAAAGTATACAGGAACTGAAAGAGGAAATGTACAAGGAAATCAATGCCCTGAAAAAAAATGCAGCAGAACTTGCCGAAATTAAGAAGTTATTCAGCGAAATAAAAAACACAACAGAGAGTTTAACCAGCAGGCTTGTGGAAGTTGAAGAGAGAACCTCTGAACTTGAAGATGGGCTGTTTGAAATAACACAAGCAGAAAAAAAAAAAAAAAGAAAAGAAAAAAGAATCAAAGGCATTGAAGAAAATCTGAGAGAGATATCAGACAACCTTAAGTGCTCAAATATCCGAATCATGAGTATTCCAGAAGGGGAGGAAAAAGGAGATTGCATTGAAAACATATTCAACAAAATGGTGGCAGAAAACTTCCCAGGTATAGGAAAAATCACAGATCTTCAGATCCAGGAAGCTCAACGATCTCCAAATGTATTCAACCCAAAAAGGTCTTCTCCAAGACATGTTATAGTCAAATTGGCAAAACTCAAAGACAAAGAGAGAAACTTAAAAGCTGCAAGAGAGAAGCGTCAAATCACCTATAACGGAGCTCCAATCAGGCTAACATCAGAATTTTCATCACAAACCCTAAAAGCTAGAAAGGAATGGGATGATATATTCAAAATACTAAAAGACAGAGATTGTCAGCCAAGAATACTCTACCCTGCAAGGCTATCCTTCCGAAATGAAGGGCAAATAGTATATTTCTCAGACAAACAAAAACTGCAGGAGTTCACCACCACATGACCACCCTTACAAGAAATTCTCAAGGGAGTACTGGGTTTGGTTCCTGAAAAATAACTACCACTGCCATAAAAACCCAAGAAAAATCTAAACCCACTAGTATAATAAAAATGGCATTCATGAAGAGAAAACAAACAAACAAAAAGGCTATCTACAACCTAAGGAACCAACAAACACAGAAAACAAACAGTAAATCAGAAAGCAAGGAACAAAAGACACCTAAGACAACCAAACAACAATCAATAAAATGCTAGGAATAAATCAACACTATTCAATAACAACTCTTAATGTAAAAGGATTAAATTCCCCAATCAAAAGACACAGACTGGCTGACTGGATTAAAAAGGAGGACCCAACTATATACTTCCTTCAAGAGACCCACCTCACCCATAAAGACTCACATAGACTAAGATTGAAAGGATGGAAAAAGATTTACCATGCAAACAGAAAAGAAAAATGAGCAGGAGTAGCTATTCTTATATCTGACAAAGTAGACTTTAAACTAAAAATCATAAAAAGAGACAATGAGGGACACTACATAATGATAAAAGGACTGATGCATCAAGAAGACATAACAATCATAAATATGTATGCACCCAATGTTGGAGCAGCCAGATTTATAAAACAAACTCTATTAGACCTAAAGAAGGAGATAGACACTAATACCATAATAGCAGGGGACCTGAACACCCCACTGTCAATATTAGACAGATCATCTAGGCAAAGAATCAGCAGAGAAACACAAGATCTAAACAATACTCTAGACCAATTGCACTTGGCAGATATCTACAGAACATTCCATGCAACAACCTCATCATTCTTGTCATCAGCACATGGATCATTCTCCAGGATAGATCACATATTAGGTCACAAATCAAGTCTCAACAAATTCAAAAAAATTGGAATTATCCCATGTATTTTCTCAGAACATAATGGATTAAAACTAGAAATCAATAACAAACGAAATTCTGGAAACTATACAAACACATCGAAATTAAACAGCATTCTACCAATGACATATGGGTCCAAGAAGAAATCAAGCAGGAAATCAAAAAATTTATTGAAACTAATGAAAATAATGATACATCATACTAAAACCTGTAGGATACTGCAAAAACAGTATTGAGGGGGAAATTTATTGCATTAAATGCTCACTTCAGAAGAATGGAAAGATGGCAAGTGAACAACCTAACACTTCACCTTAAAGATCTAGAAAAACAAGAACAATCCAAACCTAAAGTAAGCAGATGGAAAGAAATCATTAAGATCAGAGCAGAACTTAATGAAATTGAAACCCAAAAAACAATACAAAAGATCAATGAATCAAAAAGTTGGTTTTTTGAAAAGATAAATAAAATTGACAAACCATTAGCATGGCTAACAAAAAAAAAGAGGAGAGAAGATTCAAATAACAAAAATTAGAAATGAAAAGGTGATATTACAACTGATTCATCTGAAATACAAGGAATCATTCGAGACTACTATAAACAACTATACGCCAACAAATTTGAAAATCTGGAGGAAATGGATAAATTTCTGGACACACACAAGCTCCCAAAACTGAGCCATGAAGACGTAGAAAATCTGAACAGACCAATAACAATAAAGGAGATTGAAGCTGTTATCAGAAAGCTCCCAACAAAGAAAAGCCCAGGACCAGATGGATTCACAGCAGAATTTTACCAAACATTCAAAGAGGAATTGACATCGATTCTTTACAAACTATTCCAAAAGACTGAAACAGACGCAAATCTCCCAAACTCATTCTATGAAGCAAACATCATCCTGATACCAAAGCCAGGTAAAGATATAACCAAAAAAGAAAACTACAGGCCGATATCCTTGATGAATATAGATGCAAAAATCCTCACTAAAAGTGGGATTCATCCCTGGGATGCAAGTTGGTTCAACATATGCAAATCAATAAATGTGATACACCATATTAATAAAATCAAACACAAGGACCATGTGATCATCTCTATAGATGCTGAAAAAGCATTTGACAAAATTCAACACTCATTCATGAAAAAGACCCTCTATAAGTTAGGTATAGACAGAAAGTATCTCAACATAATTAAAGCCATATATGATAAACCCACTGCCAATATCATCCTGAATGGGGAAAAGCTGAAAGCTTTTCCTTTAAGAACAGGAACTAGACAAGTATGCCCACTCTCACCATTCCTATTCAACATAGTGTTGGAAGTACTAGCCAGAGCAATCAGAGAAGAGAAGGAAATAAAGGGCATCCAGATTGGAAAAGATGAAGTCAAACTGTCCCTGTTTGCAGATGACATGATCCTATATATCGAACAGCCTAAATCCTCTACAAAAAAACTCTTGGAGGTCATAAATGATTTCAGCACAGTAGCAGGATACAAAATCAACACACAAAAATCTGTAGCATTTCTATTCTCCAATAGTGAACATGCAGAAAGAGAAATCAAGAAAGCCTGCCCATTTACAATAGCCACCAAAAAAATAAAATACTTAGGAATTGAGTTAACCAAGGAGGTGAAAAATCTCTATAATGAGAACTACAAACCACTGCTGAGAGAAATTAGAGAGGATACAAGAAGATGGAAAGATATCCCATGCTCTTGGATTGGAAGAATCAACATAGTGAAAATGTCCATACTACCCAAAGTGATATACAAATTTAAGGCAATCCCCATCAAAATTCCAAAGACATTTTTCTCAGAAACGGAAAGAACTATCCAGATATTTATATGGAATAACAAAAGACCACTCATAGCCAAAGCAACGCTGAGCAAAAAAAAATAAAGCTGGAGGCATAACACTACCTGACTTTAAGCTATACTACAAAGCTATAATAACCAAAACAGTATGGTACTGGCATAAAAACAGACACACTGATCAATGGAATAGAATAGAGAATCCAGAAATCAACCTACACACCTACAGCCATCTGATGTTTGACAAAGGCACCAAGCCTATACACTGGGGAAGAGACTGCCTCTTCAGCAAATGGTGTTGGGAGAACTGGATATCAATATGTAGGAGAATGAAACTAGACCCATACCTTTCACCATACACTAAAGTCAACTCAAAATGGATTAAAGAATTAAATATACACCCTGAAACAATAAAACTTCTTAAAGAAAACATAGGAGAAACACTTCAGGAAATAGGACTCGACACAGACTTCATGAATACGACCCCAAAAGCATGGGCAACCAAAGGAAAAATAAACAAATGGGATTATATCAAACTAAAGAGCTTCTGCACAGCAAAAGAAACCATTAACAGAGTTAAAAGACAACCAACAGAGTGGGAGAAAATATTTGCAAAATATGCATCTGACATAGGATTAATATCCAGAATATACAAGGAACTCAAACAACTTTACAAGAAGAAAACAAGCAACCCAATTAAAAAATGGGCAAAAGAGCTAAGTAGGCATTTCTCTAAGGAGATATACAAATGGCCAATAGACATATGAAAAAATGCTCAACATCACTCAGCATCCGGGAAATGCAAATCAAAACCACACTGAGATACCATCTAACCCCAGTTAGGATGGCTAAAATCCAAAAGACTCTGAACAATAAATGCTGGCGAGGTTGTGGAGAAAAAGGAACTCTCATACATTGTTGGTGGGACTGCAAAACAGTGCAGCCTCCATGGAAAATGCTATGGAGGTTCCTCAAACAATTGCAGATAGATCTGCCATATGACTCAGCTATCCCACTGCTGGGAATATACCCAGAGGAATGCAAATCATCAAGTCGAAGGTATACCTGTTCCCCAATGTTCATTGCAGCACTCTTTACAATAGCCAAGAGTTGGAACCAGCCCAAATGTCCATCATCAGATGAGTGGATATGGAAAATGTGGTACATCTACACAATGGAATACTACTCAGCTATAAAAACGAATGAAATACTGCCATTTGCAACAACTAGAAGGACCTTGAGAGAATTATATTAAGTGAAACAAGTCAGGCACAGAAAGAGAAATATCACATGTTCTCACTTATTGGTGGGAGCTAAAAATAAATAAAGAAATTCACACACACACACACACACACACACACACACACACACACACACACACACACACACACACACACACAAAACCGGGGGCGGGGGGAGAAGACATAACAACTACAATTCCTTGAAGTTGATACGACAAGCAAACAGAAAGGACATTGTTGGGTGGGAGGGGGGAGAGGGAGGAGGGTGGGGGGTTTCGGTAATGGGCCACAATAATCAACCACATTGTATATCGACAAAATAAAATTAAGAAAAAAATTTAAAAAAAAACAAAAAATAAATAAATAAATTTTATAACAACACTGTAGTGGCATGGAAACTTTTATCCATAAAATTTAAACTTGCATAGGCTTACTCATCATGATATTTTGGAAATAACAATTTCCTTAGTTGGAAATTTCTTCTAATGGTTTTGCCTGCCAGGTGCATCTGAAACATTTCTTCTTTTACCAAGATCTTCCTTCTCTCCCAACTGAGTGTGATCTCTCTGTCCTCTGAACTATGCTCAGATTCTCTTTTTTTTTTTTCAATTTCACAGTAATCTTTTTATTTATTTATTTATTATTTTAATTTATCAACAGACAATATAGTTAATTTTCGTGTTATGCTCAGATTCTCTCATGGTTCTATTTCCAGCCCTGTCTTACTCCCAACTCTTAGCGGAAGCAACTCTATCAGCAACTGGAACTGACTTCACAGTCTCTTTCTACCTTGGTTGACTGGCCAACTGTCTTAAATAGCGGACACTAAACAAATAAAAATTGTCCAAAGATAGTGTGAAACTCTGGATCTTAACTCCAATTCATCCTCAAATTTACCTCAGTCTTTAACTAGGCATGTTTCCTTTTTTCACCCACCAGACGGTATTCCCATGGCTCTAGTTGTGCCCATATAGATTTAGATTGATGGTACTAGAATCACAGAACTGGAAATGGTTTTAGATATAATTTAGTTCAACCCACTCATTTTCAAAGACAAGACAAGTGAAGCTCAAAAAGGTTAAGTGCCCTTTTATCACAGTTAGTGATAAAATTCAGGCAAAATTGAAAGTGGCTGCTCCGGCCCATTTTTGTAGCAGATGACCTATCTTAGAATTTGTTGAACCTCTAGCATTGAATGTAGAGTGATTTTAACCTGAATGAAAACTTCAGACTTGAAATTATTCTGTTTCCAAGAAAACTGAAATTGTTAATTAGTTATAGTAAATCAGATATTTTAAATCATCTCACTTCCATTCGGATCCTCACCAACCTAAGCAGGCCCGATGTTCTTTGACTATTAAAACTATGTGTTATCTGAAATAATTTCTACTACACATTACGTAAAAATGAGAGTACTAGACTCACACACCCATTTCTGATACAAGCAGGTACACTGGTACAATCTCACTGAAGGGCATTTGACGGCATATTTTAAAAGACATTTATAAAATTATAAAATTTTATTAAATTTATAAAATTATAAGACATAATATAAAAAACATTTGAACCCTCTTCATCCTGTCAATGTCACTTGCAATAATTTATTTGATGGAAAACTTACTAGAGATCTAAAAATTTGGTCAATTTTTATTATTCTATCTTTGCACTTTTTAATAAATTCCAAAATTCCTTACAATGGATTTATGCCATTTCTACTGTTGGAAAAAAGCTCTCGTTGTTTGTGAAGAACGAGAACAGAACTGGCTGCCTACCCTCCAAGGTCCCTTTTGGCACTCATGTATTAGTTGATTTTTTTTCTGGTCAAAAGATTATAGAAAGGGAAAATTTGTGTTTTCTGGGAAAAGCCACCTGTTTCTAACTGTGAACAGGTGTTCAGAGCATTAGCTGGTGTTCAAATTTCCAAAAAGCTCTAGAATAAGGCTGCAGCTGAACCTCCTCTTCCCATATGGATTTCACATAATCAATAGACCTAGAAATATATGTTGAACGTATCTTATGAACATCACTGTGTTAAGAGCTATGCAGAAGCAATCAGCAAGAGCTTTTTCATGCCGTTTATAACTATGTCCTGTAGCAATGACATAAGCATATCAAAACATGACCACGAATGAGAGTTCATAATTAATTTGCCAATACAAAATGTGCAAATGTAGAAAATAGAGAAGCTTATGCAGAACAAGAGTGGTGAGGAAAGAAAAACGTTGCAGAGAAGGAAGGATTGAGGCACTGAAAAAGAGAAGGAGCATGAAGAGGCAGAGTGTGGAAGACGGTCTTAGTGGGTTTGAGTGGTAGAATACTGAAAACAAGGGCCAGAAGGAAAGGCTGGCTAGGCCCAGCCCGAAGAGCACTTTGACTCTCTGATGACATTTGATCATCAGTCACTAAATACTCATTGGGTGTCTGTTTTGTGCCAGATGCTACATGAGGTAGTACAGCACAGTGGTTCAGAGCATTGAGTTCTGTAATCAGAGTGCCTGAATTCACATCAGCTCTCATGCTCACTAGCTCTGTGATCTTGGATAAGTCAACTAACCTCTCTAAGTCTCTGTTTCCACATGTGTAAAATGAGGATAACAGCAGTACCTACCACATACACTGTCGGGAGGATTAAGTAATTTATGTGTAAGGACTGGATAAGTGTTGAAGTGTTGTTGAGGCACTGGTCATAAAATGGAATGATGTCTGCCCGCATTAAGCAATGGAATGAGACTTTAAAAAAAAATTGCAATACTTATTTTAAAATCTTTGTAAGATATATTAAAGGATTTACCTGTCTTTGGAAGTACAACGGCCTGAACATGAACAAATTGCTTTTTGATGAGTAACCATCTTGCAATGGGTCTCAGAGTAATCATTATACACTGCTCTTCTCACAGTGTGGACCAATAATAACAACAACAGCAGCAGCAGCAGCAGCAACAGCTTTGTACAGCACCCAAGTGTTTACAAAAGGCTTCTAAATCATTCACAAGAATTCTGTGAGATAAGCCAGCCAAGTATCAGGATAGAGGCAAATGGCTTCATCTGAGGCTGGAGGGTAGAGCTTTGGTTTAATTCTTTTCAGAACACTCTACTTTTTTGTTAGAGTTTTATCTTGCTGATTTTCTTATTGAGGAGCGCATAGAAGAACAAACAGCACAGTTGAGAATGGATTGAGATCCATGCAAACCAGAAACAAAGCTTACCTACAAAAGGGAATGGATCATATAGGAAAGTAAGAATTGGGACATGCTCCTTTTCTAAACGGCGGCTTGTCGCTGTACTACAGCCTTATTCTGTTGTCAGTAGCATTTCTGCTGTTAACTGAGCTCACAAACCCTGTCAGTCAAGGTTTTCATTAAATAACAAGCACGTGTGTTTTTCTAATACATTTGAGGCCATTCTGATGTAGTAAGTGCTCATATGAGGCAAGGGGATAATCTACCAATTGCCCAAGTCACTGCCTGTGTCACAGCTTTCCTGGATTCATTTGCCTCAGGTGGACACAGAGGTTGGGGAGAGGGATGTAGAGAAAGACATCAGTCACCCACCATGCAGGAACATAAGTATCTGTGGGCTCCATCTTCATTGTCAGGGAGTATGACACAGAGGATGAAAGAGCTGCAGTGATTTAAAACCTGCCCCTCTAGAAAACAGCCATGCCACTGCTGTGACACACAATGACCCTTTCAAGTCGGGTGCTGAGCTAGGTCAGCACCTCTTCTTTGACCCCTTTGATGGCTTGGTGTAGACTTGCAGTGCACTGGCACCTCCAAACACAGCTCCTGTAGGAATCTCCTAGAGCAGAAGGACTGGGGGACGATGAGAAAGAACAGCTCCTTCTCTACCTCAAAAGCAGCCAATGTGCTCTAGCCCTCCTTTTTCCACTCCAAGTGACATGTCCTTTTTTCCTCTTTCTCTCTATTTAATAGGCAAGAATAATTTACTTAAAAGTTGTCAGGTTACAAAAATAGTCATGCTTTCATTTATTTTCTTGGCAGTTTGTCTCCTAGACCTCATCTCCAGAATGAAACTCTTGGTGTGTATTTAGAAAACACCTTGAAGACGATAACAGCTCGAGAGCAAACTATGGTACATGCTGCGATTACAGCCGTTCCCCTGTGCTCCTTAATAGCACTTGCCACACTGATATTGTCACAAGTTCCAAGGATCCCAGCTGACATCACTGTGGCCCTGCTTAGGGCAACAGAAGCAGAAGACATGGTATTAATTCACTGGTATCTCTTCGTCCACTGCTGATCGTGTGACACAATCCAGTAGATTACCGGGAAAGCGAGGCACTAAGAACCCTGATTTTTTGACTACAGAAAATCTCAAAACTCAAGGCTGTTTATAGGGAAGCACTATACATGACTTCTAACCCTCTGATTAAAAAAAAAAAAAGACTAAGAAGTGATCAAGAAGTTCCTTGATATCGGTTTTAACGTGAATCCTTAGCATATTATAATCTTTCTGCTTGAAAACTGGAGTTCGCACTTTAAACAGAGATTTCAGCAAATTAATGCATTAGCTACAAAGAAATGGACTCAATTTAAATGACTAAGCAAGTGACCTGAATATTATTTCCCCTAAACAGCCTGAGCCACATGAAAAGAAAATGAATACAAAAAGGAACCTGATTAATGCCCTGTGTCTACAGACTCCACGTAAGCAGAGCTCGTGTCCCTGTGAGGTGGCTCACGGGAGGCCTGTAGCTTCATTTTGAACAAATGGATGCACGTTTCAGTCAGCACAAAGCTAACTAGTGTTTGTTACATAGCTAACTAATTATCCAGGCGATCCATATCTGAAACATAACCAGAAATATACCCTCCTTCAATAAGACAAGGCCCGGTGAGCTTAAGGGTGACCTAAGGTACATGTATTTCAAGGCATGTCAGACTGTACTTTTCAGAAAATCATTTCGTTGAACAAACTCTCAGCAGGCACCCTGACTAGACATAATCTATAAGGGTCTTTTGTCTCAGGCTGCACTGCTCTGCTCTGCTGCATGGGGCTGTCTTTGTGGTGATAATTGGTTTGGCTGTCCATTCCACCCATCAGGTGATGGAAAACTATCAATCAGCCTAAATGCAATGTGAGAGAAGTCTCTTTAGCCAATTAGTCAGTAATGAGAACATTAGCTACGATATCTTCTGCAGAGGGCACCTTAGCCATTCCACTAGAGTCTGAGAAGATGACAGTCTCTGTGTGATTAATAAAGATCACGGGATACTTCAGAAATTCCACATGGGTGAAGAAGAGAATCAGAGAGAAATGCACTTGGAGGAGCTAAATGTTTCTAATGTCACTGAGTGCTCTACACAAAAACATTTCAAAAACACAGACCCAAACAACTTCAGAGCTGGAAGAGACCTTGAAGATAATTTGATCCCACTCCCCATTTTCCAGATACGGCAAAGAACAAAATGACTTGTCCACAGTCACCCAGCTTGCTGGCAATGGTGCACCTGTCATGGCTCCAAATAAAAATATTAGGGCTGTTGAAAACAGACAAAAAAAGACAACACATCAATATGGAGACCTCTACATGGCTTCTGATATTTTTACATGTGTGTCTCTCTTTTCTCTCCTGGGGGCAAGGTTTTGCATTTTGTTTCCCAACTTCCTAGGGTCAGCATGATGACTGGTATGTCTTGTGGAAGTACCATATATATTTAGAGCGATGACTCCTAAACCAGACTGCCTGAGTCCATAATGCCAGCTCTACCACTTACTAGATGTGTGACTTTGGGCAAGTACTGAATGCCCTGTACCTCAGTTTCCCCATCTGTAAAACGGGAATAACAATAGTACCTACTTCCTAGGGTTACTATGAGGATTAGAGAAGTTAGTCTACATATAACACAAACAACAGAGCCTGGCACATGCCAGCTCATTTGTTATTATTCAGGAAGGTGCTCTTGGGATGACAACTGCAAAGACAGGGCTTCTTCTGCATGTACAGGAGTAATACTAAGGTAAATTAAGGCAAATTAAACAAAATGCCTTCCTTGGGATAAGGACTGAGGGAATGGTGGAAAGAAGAGTAAATTCCCAGGGGAGAGCCAAGGTGAGGCTGGTATGGTTGAAAGAGCGACTTGTGGAAGTACCAAAGCTTTGAATGACAGTGCCATAATGTCCCTACCTGCCTGTTGCTGCGTGCCCCAGTAGTGTCACCTGGGCACATTCAGGTGGAAATCTGTGTGCCCACTCACTCCTGCAGCCTACCAGCCAAGGAGCCATGTGCCAGGTGATCAGTATGGCGATCCTTACCCTTGTATACATGAGTGGTCTGACCTTGAAGGTGACTTTCCCTCTCCCAGAGGCTTCCTTCATCTCCTCCTCCTGTGCCGCAGAGCACCCTAGGCACAGCCCTCGCACTGTGCTCGTGACACTGCATTGTCACTGCTGGTTTCATTCCATCTCTGCATTTCCTACTCCCCTGCAGCTCTTCCTGAATACAGGGCAAAGCAGGTATCTGACAAAGGGCCACCTCGGTGGATTGTCCCAGTGCAACATACCAAACAACAGGAGCCACCCTGACACAGGTGCTACTGCACTGCTAGGAAATGCCTCTGAGATTTCTCTCTTTTACCTTTTAAGAGCAAATACACTCTACTATCACCACTAACAATCCCTCCTCTGACCCTCATCCCCCAAAACAGAAATGAAAACACACATGAGGTTCAAAAGCCAACTCCTCTGCCAGTGTTGGAACAGGGCACAAATGACAAACATACGAACACTCACAGAGGCTAAACAAGTGACTGAGGAAGACATACGTGGATAGGAAGACATAGGCGGACAAACTAGTAAGACCAGAACACACACAAGAACTGAAGGTTTAGGGTAGAAAAGGCCCAGGAAAAGGGAGGCAAGCTGCTTGCCTTCTGACTCTCTTCCTTTACATAGGATGTGTGTGCGGTCTCCTATGAGAGAGACACAGGGAGAGGGAGAGTCTTATAAGATCCTTGCAGGCAGGAATGTGTTTACAGGTTCATTTCTCTTCCCTCACAGTGTTGAGGGCATCTCCAGTCATCTGACTGAGTGAATGGATATTGGGTGGGAGACAATGAGAAACAAAGAAATGTATTTTGAACTTAGGAGATACACCTCAATACTTGCCTAAATTCCAGAGAGGGAAGGACTCATCATGTACGGTTTCCAACCACTATGTAGAATTTGCAAATGAACTTCATCTCTAGGCAGAGCATGAGGGTCACTCCCACCTGAATATCTACAAGAAATGCCGCTCTCTCTCTCCCATACCAGGTTAATATGGTTGATATCTGCCAATCGTCCCTCTGTCCCTCTTCTAATCCTTGCATGCCACATTACATAAAATATTACATTCCATAGAAATTAGAAAATTCAAAGCACGCTCCCTCAAAAAATCAACGATACACAGGGTAAAGTGCTTAACAAAAGGACATCATAATTTTGTGAAAAATGCAAATGTTAAATTACATACAGAGTAATTGTCATATTTATGTCTTTCATGCTGACCTTATCTTGCCAGAGTAGGGGAATCAGTGTCAGGAATGAACTCTTCACTGATTTAAATAGGATTCAAACATATATATTATGCATAATAATAGTCTTCTACCTTCTATTACATAAACATAAAATATTACTTTCCTTCTCTCCTTGAGACGTTATGACAATCTGAGCTAATACATTTGATTCAACGCAAGTCCCTGAAAGAACAGAACTACAATTACTATTTAGCATGGGTCTGATCCATTTTACTTGTCTCTGAAATGCAGTCTATGAAACTTCCACGGAGGACACCATGGAATCATTGTGTTGTATAACACATTGTGAATATTTTTTAAAGTTTTACATTTCTGACATTTAAAATAAGACTTTATTTTCTTTTATATAGAGAGGAGTTATTTAACGTCCAATACTATGCAAGCATTTCTACAAAAATGCATATGGAAGTATCATATTTACACAACTTTGTGAGTGGGTCTTGAAGTGAGGGTGGTTATATACATACCACTGGATATCTACATCCTTGCTAGCTCAGCTCAAAGAAGTAGGCGAGAAGTAGGAAGATACACAGAGCTAAGAAGACAGGCAATAGGGCAAAAAGAAAACGAAAGAGAGAGCAGGGCAGGAGGATCAACTATTCAGAATCAAAGAACTGGAATTAAATCTATCTTCCCTCCTTTCAATCAGAGGAGTGATCTCACCTCTAGCACTGTTTAAGATGGGAAGAATTTTTATTTTTTAAAAAATGGTCCGGACAATGATAAATACAAAGAAAAAACATACCTTTAGGATTTAAAGGGGAGGTTGCAATCCCATCATGCAGACAGCATGAGATTTTTAACTAAAAGAGATCTTAGTAAGACTACATGCGTAGCCATCTCTTGTGGAAGAGATAAATAAAAAAGCTAAGCTTTACTAAGGTCTTACTCAGTATAAGGTACTGTTTGAAGCACACATTAACTCATTTAATCTTCACAAAACTCCTGTGGGTGAAGAAGTATTATTATTCACATTTTACTAACAGGAAATAAAGTAGTCTGCCCAAATTACACTGCCAGGAAATGGCAGAGCTGGGATTTAACCCAGCTGTCTGTCTCCAGACCTGGCACTATAAGGAGTCTTCAAAAAGTTCACACAAGGATTCGTTTTATCTTTTAATTTTTCTGCAAACTTTTTGAAGTACCCGCTATTAACCATTTCATTAGTGAGTGGATGGATGGGCGAATGAGTGAATGAATGCAAAAGCTATGCTGGCTGTTTCTCACCAGTGGCTTTAAAGGCTGCTGGCAGAGCTTGTCTCAAACCATGGCTCAACACACACACTCCCCTTTCCCCACCACACCCCACAAAGTCAAAAGTAAGGTTGATGTCTCATTTGTCTGACCCAGCCACACAGGGGCCATGTGGCAAGGCAGTGTTGTGGGGATCTGGCTACAGGATGAAAATGTGTAGAAGGGACTGCGGAGCTTCCTGTGGGCTCCCTGGTGCTTCCTGCTGGAGGAGAGAGATCTGCCCTGGTGCCCTGGCAACGTTCCAACCTGGGCACAAACTTTACATGAAGTTTGAAGTTTCAGTTAGTGACAGCGTCTCCACTTCCTGTTCCAAGACGTTGGGTAAGTCTTGTATTTCATGTCCCTAAAGGCATCTAGACTTGGGTGGTATAATGCCCTGAAAGGCTCAGTGACCATGGTATCCAAGCCAGGAACAGGGACCTAAGTCTGATAAGAACAGGTCTACCAATGGGACAGAGACAAGCTATTCAAATCCAGGACTGTTCCAAGATGCACCACAGAACAAAGCATTGACAAATTGAATGTAACATGCATATTTTATGAATGTGTTTCTCCCTTTCCCTTAGCTTCTCACCCCTCTTCTCTCTTTATTTCTCAGGTCCTCACTTATGAATGCAAGAAGAAATAGGAGGCATTTAGGTCTGTTAAATCTGTGCTCTATCTAAAGCTCCGTTCAACGGTTAGATCCCAGGCAGAATTCCTTTCTTCACCCAGTTTCTATTTTGTCTTCCTATATTTGAGAAATGTGCTGTTTCAGAAGCCCTGATTTTTATTTTAAAGGAATGCTGAGGAAAAGGCCCTCCCAAGAAAGCAACACTGTGGCATTTTCCAAGCAGTCATCTGGGGGATTTATGACCTTACAAAAATTTCTGGTGGTTTCTGAAATCTACTTCCTCCCTCCCTCAAACTCTCTCCATCTCCCCACATTCTGTCACATATTTGCAGGCAAGTATCTGAGCTAGTGAAGAATTAAAAAATGATAAAAGTGAAAATGGCCAACAGCCACGACAACGTTTTTACTTTAAATTTGCAGCATTGTACCTGGAACAGCTTATACAAATATACACAGTATATTTTAATCATATTAACTGTGCCCACCTAGATTTAGCTCTTGGGAAAATTCTAACAAAGACAACATTCTCAATAGTTTAAAATAGTCTGTTGTAACAGGAAAATACCTTGAAAACTGGTGAAGACTCATACATAGAACCAATTTTCCCTCTAGTGAAAATCAGTGAATATAAATTCATTAGGGTGGTTAATTTTTCCATGTAAGTAGCTACTGACATCACTGTTAACACTAGGAAAAATAAGCAGCTTATTTTAATGAACAGATTGTAAAACCTAAAGTGACGAGAGTTGAGTTCTAATTGTGCTCCTTGTAGAAAGGGAATAATAATACATGCCCTTTTTCCATGGATACATTTTAAAAATAAATCAGACAAATGGGTGGAAATATTTTTAATTCTTCTGGATAAGACATTATCTAATCCCAAGGTAGTTCTATAAGAAAGAAAAAAAAGATTGGTGTGTTCTCTGCAGTTTCAATGAGGGCTACAGGCCTAAAATGTTGTAATAGCAGAAAACTTAACACTGGAAATATCGTCAAAGTACATTTCCCTCTGGTTAAGAAAAGGAGAGAGGGAGGGCTAAAAGGGTGGAGAGGAAATAAATTGTCCTCAAAGCATTGTTAATATGAACTGAATTATATTACAATGGTGATGCTTCAACATGGGGAATGAAAATTGTTCTGTATTATTGTGGATTGACAATATGACAATCGTTCATTGAAAGCAGATGACAGCTGTAGCATTATAGCTCAGTGCACAACACGAGATGAATGAGTGTCACAAGTTCTTCCAGAATGGGCCCTATTTCACACGAGTCCATATCATCCCCAAATAAATACATGCCGGTTTTTCATTATCTCAGCAAATTTAGCATCTCTTTACAAACCAATGTGCTACCAGCAGCCTCAAAGTGCCAGTGTCATGTCCCTGCTTAGTGGATTTGCAGCAGCTGTGAAATGTCAAGTCAAAATGCCATGGAAGATCTATACGGCGCTTGGCAGAAGAAAGGGCAAGGAACGATAAAATGCCTATGCCTGGACATGTGTGAACTGACGTCAAACTGTCTCCTGATCCACAGGAGCACTGTTTTTGAATTTCTGTATTGGCACCAGGCCCATTCCATCACGGATGTATGTCATTTGTTTGCCCCTTATACCAAACTACTCACCTAAAAGAAGTAACACCATGCATGCTACTTGAAATTAACACATTTCAGAGGCCAGAGATATTTACATATCTCCTTATGTAGAACCAAAGTCATTGCTGTTTACTTAACCAAAAAAAAAAAAACCAAGGGAAAAGGCACAAAAACCACTCATAATATTCCCTCAAAGAGATAAACCATGTTCACATTCACTCATTAGTATTTTTCTTTCCAGTTTTAATGCATTTTTAAGAGAAGAATCTGCTATATATTCTGTTCTAGTGCCTGCTTTTTAGAAACTTAGCAACCAATATATTGTGAACATTTTTTCCATCTCATTAACTACTCTTCCAAAATATAACTTTAATAGCTACATGTATTCCATTTTCTATATATTTTATAACTTACACAGCTAATCCCCTATTGTTGAACATTTGGGCTGTTTCCAGCTTTTCAGTATGAAAAATAGTTGTAAACTCTCTTAACTAATTTCTTAGAATAAGTGCATAAAACCTGAACTGATTTTCTATGATCCCGACTATGGCAACACTCAATATAAATGCAGGGACAGCCCTTGGATAGGTGCCGAGAGCATACTTTACCCATAGAAAGAGCCTCTGAAGTACTGGTAAGAGCAGCTGAAGAGGTATAAACAATGGGCAAATTCTCCATGTTTTACTTAGAGAAAATAGAACCACTTATCCCCTTAATTGCTGTGGCCAAGTCTTCTAGAGTTAAGCAAGTCTTGGTGGGCGAGGGAAAGAATAACGTATGCAAAGGGAGAGGAATTACATGAATATTCTCTATGCTCCCAAACTCAGTATTAGATATAAACTTTCTCTAAAACCTTTGAGTGGATAATACAATGTGGGAGTTACTTTTGTTATTATCCAGATATATCTAGCTGTCTTCCAGGCACATGGTAGAACTGCACTTCCTGGCCCTTGTGTGGTTAGATGGGATCATGTGACTAGTTCTGATGAATAAATTGTGAGCAGACTGGCAGGTTTCATTTCTGGGCTAGAACATTACATTGCTGATGAGAGACCCTCCGGAGCTCTCTTTCCTTTAGCACAACCATAGTGTGACATAGTGGCTGGTTTTGTCAGAATGAGACTCTGAGTAACTGTGATAAGCAGAGTCCCTCTTCTCCCCACCAATCCACAATAAACACAGACAAGAAGTAAGTTTTTGTTTCAAACCACTAAAACTTGGGGGTGGTTTGTTATTATATCATCACCTAGCCTCTTCTGGCTGATAAATACAATAATGTTTAACTGAACTTCTTTGTGATCTCATGATCTAATTTAAAGTATTCACAGACAAATTCCATTCTTCCTCTCTACACATATAGTTTGAAAACCTGGTGAATAACAAACATTATCTTTCAGGTTTCCTGGCCTTCATTATGTGACAATTCAACAGGCATTTCTTCAGTGGCTACTGGGTGCAAGGCAGTTACTTTAAATGCTTTGGGAAATACAAACATGAGCAAGACACAGTTCTGGCCCTAAATAACTTAAAGTAGAGAGGTTATCGTTTCAGATTTTCTATAAAGTAGGAATTTAAGGTGAGCAACTGGGTTGCAAAGGGCACCTGGAGGACTGTCTTGAAGCTGTGTTTGCAGAGCAAATGCAGTCTATATGTAATTGCATATTTATTTGAGGTGGCTTTGCAGGGAGGCTGATAGGAAAATAGGAGAGTCACTGAAGCCTTCCTGCGAGCTGCTGTTGGTACTACCAAGGACACAGCAAGCACAACTCGAAGCAGAAGATGGAAAGCTCCAAAAGAGAGGAAGGAAAAAAGAGGCTGTGGTGCTTCAGAGGACTGGGAGATGAAGTCTGAGTGAGAGGGAATGAGAGAAAAGTTTCACTGAGAAAATTGTATTTGAGACTGGCTTTGAAGCCAAGATTTCCACAGGGAGAGATTGAGAGAAGAGAAGCTGTCTGGAAGGAGGACACAACTTGCGCAAAGGCACAGAGGGAGAGATCACAGGACATATCAGGTATCCCTGGCAATCTGGCAGAGAAGTCGTAACTAGTGCCTAGAAAGCATGTTAGGTAAGTGCGAATTTCAGGGGAAAGAGCTGAGGGACTTAGATTTGTGCTTGGCTGGCTGAACCAGGAAATTCAGGGCAGTAGAGGTGGGTGTGAAGCAGAGATTTGAAGGAAGAGAATGATAAACTAGGAAGAAGAAAAGCGGGACGAGCTGGTCCTGGCAGGTTTACTTGGCTGAAAAGCACAGAGTCTGTATCTGAATAATGAAGTTGGTAAAACCAAGAGGGCTGCAACCCAGAGATGCAGGCACCAAGCCAGGAGGGCCTGGCTTATACTGCACTTCCAGCTCCAAACCCTCAGCACAGGGCTGAGCACAAGGACACAAAATAGGAGAGTGGTGAATGGCCAATAATAAGAACTGAAGGACAAGTCCATTTTACAGGACTTGTTGGCCAGTTTCGTTTTTTTTTTTTTTTTTTAATTTTATTTTTAATTTTATTTTGTCGATATACAATGTGGTTGATTATTGTGGCCCTTTACCGAAACTTCTTTGCCCACTTTTGGAGCTTTGGTTTGTTATTAACACCTTCTCCCTAAAGTGGGCACAGCAGATGAAGGCATTGCTCAGATCTGAGCATTTCTCTACCTGTAAATAGCTCTAGTTTAGCCTGGAGGAGCCTGAAAGTAAGTAAAATGAGGTTTGAAGATTATTTATGAATTTTAGCTTTAAATATTGTGAGAGCTGGCAGCCTTGACTATCTTTCACTTCGTGGTAATAAGAAAAAGATAGGCTCTTAAGACAAAAGGTTGTTCACTGGTAATTCTCTTTTGCTTAATATGATCTCCATGCTTCTCATTATGAAAATATTTTAGTTTTGGTTCAAAACAAACAAACAAAAAGACAAAAATTAGTATAAAGGCTGGAAAAAGCAGGTGAGGAGGGAGAATAATGATCTCTTTTGTGTGTGATCCTAAGTAAGTGGACTGGATTTCTGGCCCCATAGTAGGACAGCATTTCAAGAATAAAGGGAAAATGTCTTGAGGGAAATGGACAGTTTAAACATGAATATCATCCTTTTGGTATCCCACCAAAACAGGAGCAAGTCCAGGAAGAGGTTACAGGAAACCTCAACATCCTTGACTCAGAAATAAACACAAGTTATTTTTCAAAAGGCATACAAGAAACCAAATAATAAAGCCGTCTCTAAAAGGTCAGGAAAAATTTATTGGGAACCTACTGGGCCTAGAACCAAAAAAAGTCTCCTCGTAACTGGGCTTCACATGGTTGCAAAAACACGGGGTCCCTTCGTTATTTTTATCACCAAAGATAGCAAACATTTTCCATGGAAAACTTAACTGGAATCTGTTTTGTTCTAAGGTCAGATCTACAAAGCCATAATTACCCAGGTAACTTAGGTCTGATGTTGCCCAAAATACCCAGGTAATTATAGGAGAAAGGTCACTTCCTCTGTATAATCTCAACTATACCACTGGCTGTCTACACTGGCAGTTATCCAATTAAGAACAGCCTTTCATTTCACTTTGTACTTGCATAGATCTTGCCAAAGACTATGAAATTCTTAACGGGGCATTATTTTTTAAAAAATTACCTTTATAAATATGACTCCTCCCTTGCCCCATTCCCTAGGATGATCTGATGACTTCCTCACAAGACCCATAAAATACCCATTGCTAATTTTTACATTCAAAGGAAATGCATTCTGGAATGGGAGGAGAGGAATACTGTGAGACAGAAAGGAAACAAGAGAGGTAAAGAGGAAAAATGAGCAGGGTGCCAAGATCTGCAAAAGCGTGAGGATTAAAAGAGTCATACCTATAGTGAGAACAAGAGAGAGAGACAGGAGAGAGACGCAAACCAGATCTGCAGGTCAACAGACGTCTTATTCAGAGTTTGAGCTTTGACAACACAGGCAGTTTGAGGGCAGAAAGAAGCGCATCTGCTGGTCTGTGATTGCACAAGAGAAGCGACCATCCCTTTCCTCACAAAGAAAAAAAATGGCATTTATCTCAAGTACAGCAAGGCATAGTAGGATTCACCTCCCCCATTCTCTCTTCCCTCTTCCTCCCACCGCCTCCCTCGCCGCCGCCTCCCCTTCCTGTTGGAAAAGAAAAGGTGGGAGGGGGAGGAGGACCCACCGGTCACAGACAACACTGTGGGATTCTCTTTCTTTAGCTTTTACCAACCTATGGGGGTCAGGATGCTATTGGTTCAGCTTTCCGTGTGATATGGTGGCTCTCACTTAGCAACAGCGAGCAGCAGAGGCAGGAAGCTACACCACCTGGCTCAGCGAGCGCGCGGATGGTTTGACACGAGCCACTCACTCAGAGGGAGACAGAAGGGAAGAGAGAGAGACCGAGCGAGCGAGCGAGCGAGAGGAGCAAGAAAGAGCAGTCTGAGCTCAACATATTGTTCCACGAAGAGCAAGTTAATCAGGGTGTTCACAACAAGCAGCAGGCAGGCTGCGGGGAGAGCACAGACTGGACAGGAGTTATTTTTAATGAGTATCTCTGTATAAGTCCTATCTATTACCTTCATGTATTTTTTCTTTTCTTTTTTTTTTCTTTTTTTAGGACAGACTACACATTCTGCATGGGTGATGGGTCGGGAGAAAGATGGTTATCTAGGCAAAAAAAAAAAAAGAGATAAGATGAATCTAAAACTCTACAGTGAGTTTACTTGGTTTGATTTTGTTTTCACACCAGGGTGTTACTAGAAAAGAAAAAGTAAAATTGGGTGCACTTGAAAAAGCAATTGGCTATGGAATCACAGGATTTTTTTTTAATTAGTCAACACAGTAGCTATTTCTAAATCCCAAATTTATTTTAGCATTTGAAAATTAACTTTCTGGAGTGGAAGATGGCAAAAGAGAAATATATTTCTGCTAGAAAGAGATTTTTTTTCTTTGCTTCCTTTATGGTAAAAGGGAAATTTCTGAGAAGGATGCTGATAGAAGTTCTGAAAGCTCACACTGCCTGAATATAACAGGGCTGAGCGCCAAGAACAACAAGGAAATGTATTCTGCTATTCCATGTTCTTTCATTAACCTTAATAGAATTTTCCTTCCCCCCGTCCTAGGTCTCCCTACCAAACTTTAGAAGGATTATCTTACCTACTTATCCACCCAAGCCAACCCACCCCATAACATCTAGCCTTAGACTCTAAAATATACATGAGAAAGAATCCTTCCTCCCTTCTTAAAGAAAGGTGGAGTCAACCTGGGTCTACCCTTGGAGTCCACTGGTGCTCTAAAGACAAAGATCAACAGCCCCAGAGGGCACAGATGGGTCTCTATCTGCCCTTCTAAACCAGACCCAGTTAACCCCTTAGGCTCTGAGTAATGAAAGCTACTGACTACAGTGACACCTACTGCTCAGGGTACAGCTGTACATCCTATCACCTGCCAGGTTCTTAAAAAGAAGCCATTTGCCCACTGAGCACATTTCTCACCACTCAGAGCAACACTTGAACAAGGAAATTCTCAGCCCCCTCCCTCTTAAGCTGACCTCAGAACCTGTAACCTGGGACCTTCTAATAGGCCAGGAGTCCTTGCCTGTGGGGATATACCACACTCTCACCTATAAACTGACTCGCTCTAGCAATGATTCTATAGAAGAGGGATGGAAAACAGTTTACTGAGAGTCCACACCTCCTTCAGAATCACTACTAAGTTGAAATCACTTTATTAATCCTCTTTGATACCCAATTAAATCATCCTGGAAAAAATGAAAGTTTACCCAGTATTTTTGCTCCACAGAGAAAAATATGACATTCACCATATCTTCACTAGTACAATAGAGGTATTTATAAACTCCACTTCCACAGTTTACACAACAGCATGTTAATTTTTTTTATTTTTACTGTGTTTAGTCAGATGCCAGGAATCCCCTCCCATTGAGAAAAACATCCACTTAATTATGAAAGTCAAAGTTATAGTTTTCTGAAAGCATAGCAAAAATGCCTATATGTTGATGACAATAATATGTATAAGGCTAGGAGGAACTAACAGTGTCCATGACTTCCCCCCAAATAGGCACTAAGTTTAAAACCATATTAAAAGTGCCAAGACAAGTAACTTGGAATGATTGTTAAATTATTGGGTCAAGAGATACATTTTGTTTCACTTTTTGGCAAAGAATATTTAACAAGTCTTCCCCTAGATAGGTACACACTGAACAGAACACTAGTAATGCTGAAAATTTAAATATCAACCTTCTTTCTGGATGCTCAAAGAGCTTTGCAAACATTTTGCTTTTAATTCCCAAACATTCCACTTGAAATAACTGAATGTTAAATTTTGATATTCTCATTTCCCAACTGAGGAACAGAGGAGTTTTGCAGTTTACCCAACATCATAGAGCAAGCCAGTGGAGGTGCTGGCTGCCTGGTCTAAACCCATCTCTTGGCCACTGGGCCACCAGTACTGGGCAAGTCTCTCCAAATCATGCCTCCTATTGATGCCTCATACCAGTGTGTTAATTTGTGCTCCTGTCTCAGAGTTGTGATGGCCCTATTTACGTTCTTCTTAAAGTTTCTTATTTGATGATCTCATTTATCAGTTGCTTTCATAAAATGGGTTTAGGGGAAAAGTGATTATGTAGAGGCTTGGGTAAGATCTATGAAAAACCCAGGAATGCTCCAAACATAAGGTAAATGAAAGGCTAAATTTACCCACCTAAACCTACCTAACTCTTTAACATTTCAACACTACAATGAGTGAAGGGTATACTCAGCCAAGTGCTCCACTGAGACACGAATCCACAAGGTGGAGCTACCATGGGGTAGCCGGCTATGTAGTCTAATTAACAGCACAACAGTGAAACCTTCATTCTTTTCCTCAAAATTTCACACTGGCAGAACATGCCAGAATGCAAACCTGTGTTGTGCAAGCAAAGGATAGCTCTGTGACTACGCCATGAATCACCTAGGCCCGCGTGTAGGAACCTGTTCAGTGGGTTGATGGTGGTAGAAATGGCATGCCCAATGTTCCTCAAAAACCCAAATATTTCTATTTGATGAGATGCTCCTTCCTTCAAAATATTCTTCAATCTACAAATATTTTCCCTTAATAGGGGAGGTAAATAGATGGTGACAAATTTATCCACATGATTCATTTCTTTTTCAGAGACCGTTTTAACATAAAGCCCAAATATCCAGCATGAAGTAATGGACAATACTTAAGAGTTGCGTATAGCTGAAAACAGGCCCATAGAACTCCCCTCATTTAAAATGTAAAAGCTGTATTTCATTAAATCAATGATGAAAGAGGCAAATACACTGTGAGGGGTTACGCATTCTTCTGACAGTAACATGAACTGCAGCCACCAACAGCTGGTGCTCCTGGTTTAGTGTTGAATAGACTGCATCGAATTCAGCAAGTCTGAAATTTGTCTTTCGAAACAGTCCCTTCCAATACTCTTCATGTCTTCCACAGCAGCAGCATTGTCTCAGTGCCAATGTGGAAATGGGGGTGCCTCTGAGTACTCCCCACCTCATTTCCTTCAGTGACCCTGAGTGCCCTGTGAAATACACTTTTGGAATGTCTCACATCTGTCTCTCCCACTCCCATCTGAATTAGGTAATCCAGTTTGGGAGCACAGCACTTTACACCTTATTATTGCAGGGGCCATATTCCCTGATCCTTGGTTGTCCCCTCTGGTCATGTGGCTTGGAGACACTTTCACGCTCACAACCAATAGCGGTGCTTACTTAAGTTAATTGTTTCAGATCTAAAGAACATTTCCACTACATGGTTCATACAATCCTACTTTTATAAACAAAACAGAACACCATAGACATGGATGTGTATTTATATCTATAAAAGAGATTTTTTGAATGAATATATCAGGGGCCAGCAAATTTTTGCTGTAAAGGGTTATTTAGTAAATACATTAGGCTTTGAGGGCCAAAGGGCAAAATCAAGGCTCTTATACAGATACTAATACAACAAGAGAGAAAACAAATTTCCACAAATCCTTTGACAAAAATCAAAACTTTATTTATAGACACTAAAATTTGAATTTCATACAATTTTCACATGCCATGAAATATCACTATTCTTTTACATTTTTTTCAACCATTTAAATCTGTAAAAATCATTCTTAGCATGTGGGCCATACCAAAATAGGTGACAGGCCAGGGTTTTGGCTCAAGGGCCATAGTTTGGTGACTCCTAGAATACACATCGAATGGTTAAAACTGTGATTAGGTCTAGGGAATGGATAGAAAAATGAAAAGATAAGGGGTTTATTCCCTTCATTTTTTTAAAAGATCTTTATTGTTTGCATTTTTAGTTTGTTTGCATGTATTACTTTTCTGATTAGAAAAACAATAACAGAAAACTTGATTGGTTGATTAGTTAAAATAAAGACTTCCTCACATCTTTCACGTGCCTCCATATTCTTCCTATTTACCTTAATATCTGTTACTCTCCTCTGTGAGGATGCAGTCTCTTCATTATCTGCCCCAAACCCCAAGCACCTCTCCTGCTTTCTTTCACCCATTTGCTGCCTGACAAAATCATACTCAAGACTTCAAGGCTTATTTCCTATTTCCTAACTTTCTCCTTCAAGACCTCCATTCCTATGGGAATGGGCATGAGAAACCTTCAGTCATTTGACCATCACTTGTCAGTTAATTTAGTGTGTGTTTAATCTTGTTTCCTAATCAGGCAATGAGCTCTCCACCAGCAGGGACCACCTCAGAACCTTCAGTGCCCTCCGAAGCACCAGACACAGTGATGAACCTCCACTTAGTTCAACAAACACTTGACAGCTATTTATCTGGTCACCATATGCTAATACAAATGGTGAATATTTAATAAATATTCTAGAATCAATGGATGGAAGTTAGAAAGATAAAAATTTTGTCTTAATGTGTGAAAATATTATTTTTTAACTTTTAGAACTGTCCAACAATGAAATATGCTGCCTCTTGAAATAACAAATTTCCTGACACTAAAAAGTATCCAAAACACAAGTGTATGACCATCTGTCAGGGATTCTGTAGAAGGAATTCCTGTATTATTTAGGTCAGACCACATGGCCTCTAAAGTCTCTTTTCACTCAAGAATTCATTCTGAATGACTATTCCTCTCCCCCACATATTTCATTTATTGGTAAAAATTAAGTAATTTAAAGTAACAAGGGTGATAATTTCACAACACAGATCATCAAAAACCCTACTTCTTTGTCATTTTTTGAAATTCTATGGGTATATTAAGATGGTATCCAAAATCAAGAAATAGTGTGGAGCAGATACTGTTTGGAGGGCAGGTGAGATTTATTGGGAAAATTGCATAATCACATCTAATTCCACTATCCAGAGATTATCATTATTAATATTTGGTATGCACATCTTTTTATTTTTTTCTTATGCATGATTTTGTATATATAGCTATTTTTCTTTCAACAAAATAATATTAAACTGTATACAGTTTTGTATCCTATGTATTTCATATAGAAGTATATTGTTAAAATTTTCCCTTGTCAATAAATATTCTTCTATGGCTTAATTTCTTTTAAAAAAAAAAAGACAGTATTAATTGGTTTGATTTGTTTTAAGCAGGCTTAGTATATGATGAACCATCAGCACTAACCTAAAAATAAAAAGATCCCAGAGCAGTGAGAACTTTTTTGCACCTTATTTAGACAGCTCCCTGGGCATGGTTTGCTTATTTTTTTTATTTGTTTGTTTCTTCTTTTTAAGAGGTTGTTAGGTTGCTGTCACTAACCAGCTGTGTGGATGACAACATGCAAATTATAATTACACCTATATTTTGTTTATCCTGAATCTAACTTTCTAGATCCTTTAGAATTCTGGGACAACCCGAGATTCAAAAGGAGCTTAGAAACGCATACCTCACCACCTCTTTGGAGGTAAAAATATAGCCCCTTGAGGACTCAGCTCCTTGTAAACATGACCACAAAAAGCCAAAGGTCCAAAATTACATGCCATAAGCTTTTCCAGTTCTTTCATCAAATACCTACCGAGCCCCACCACAGGCCAGACAGTGTTCTAAGTATGAGAGGCAGGCAGTGAGCAAAAAGACTCCGACCCTAACTCAAGGATTTACACTGGTCACCTAACAAAGGGCCAGTTAGTTGTAAAAAAGGGAAGAAAGACATTAACTGGTTTGCAAGGTCTATAAAAGATCAAACTTTTTATTCAAAAGCCTAGAAATGGAGAACTGGTGACAGGAGAGAGAACAGATGAAAAAGAAAAGCACATGGAAAGAAGAGAAGGAAGAAAAAGAGAAGGATGCGAATCCGCTGCAATAACAGGGGCACCTTGCATGTGGCCCCAAGGACAGTGAGCAGTAGACACTGACAGAGAAGAAAGGGTGACCAAGACACTACCTGGAAGTTAATACTGGAAATCACTGGGGCACCCGGGACCTTGTGTGTGTGCAGCCTCCAGTGAAGTGCTACATGGTTCCTGCCACATGGTGCCTTCGCTTTAGCAAATTAACTGCTATTCATCACAAGGAACAACCTCTCGATATTTCAGTTTCCCAAGTACTTCCTAAGAATGTCATGACATATGTTCTAAAAAGCACCTCTTTCAAAGCCTGGCACACATTATGCCCTCAGCTAATCTTAGTTTTTTTTTCATATTCTCCTTGAGTCATTAAGAAAAAATGCAATTGCGTTCTAAGTTTTCTGATCATGGAAACAAATCAGGAGTAATAATAACAGCTTACAATTATTGAGTACCTTCCTGTGTGCAGGCACTCAGCTAAGAACTTTATGTAATCATCCCAACAGCCCTATTACATAGAGCCCATTTTTTGGACATAGAAACTGAGGATTAGAAAAGTTAAGTAACTTGCTCAGGTCATAAAACTAGTAAATAACAAAGCCAGGATTTAAACCTAAGCAGTGTAACTCCACATCCACCACTCGCAACCACCGAGGAATAATGCAGTATAATACCATGGTGACCTGTCTTCTCATCTTCAGGAGTCTTATCTTTACGTTATGCAGAAGCTATTTAATTTTTGAACATCAGAAAATGAGATGGTAAAATTCTGCTTTATTTATTAATAAAAGTTTGATTAACTAAAAAGTTTTCTATTAAAAAAACAGAAACAAACAAACAACCCCCCCCCCTCATTTAATAAAAACCATGTTCTAGGAATCCAAAATGAAATTTTCTCAAAAAAGTCTGATGTGGACTCCAGGGACTATCTGTCAGAAGCTTTTTTTCTGAAATTATAGAAAAAGGACAAAATCAGTCAATTTATTAGCACTAAAATAGAAAAAATCTGGAACAGTTCCTTGATCAGTGAAATAATCTTCTAAGCTGATAATTAAGCTAATACGTTATCAGGCTTTAAGAGAAACACAGTATTCCACATAGTTGAATTATCCAGACAACTGAAGTTTAGTCATTGAAATAAAAGCTATTTTTAAGAAACTCTTTCTAAAACATTACATATTTATTTTCCTGTCCTCATTATAAATATTCGTAGTAAAACAGGCTACAATTCAGTTGTTGGGGTGTTGAACTCAATGGCATCTCTTGACCTTAAATAAAGGACCCCAAACTGCCCTGTCCTCTGGGTCTCCAAGTCCTTTTGTATTTCTTTTCTTCCTGTTCTCTGCTGTCTTTCACGTCTCACTGTTTTTTTCCTGCTTCCGTTTTGCTCCCTTATTTTATATACGTTTGGCTTGCCAAGGATCTCAGGGTAGCACCAAGCCTCTCCAGGGTTAAATGTGAAGGGTCCCCAACCTCACCTCGCTGTGAGTTTTGGGTTTTTTTTAAACTCATGTCCAGGTTCCAGATGGTTGACATTGATGGAAGCCTAACCTCTCATCAAACGTAGAGATACCCTAATGTTCTCTTTTTTAAAAAAAATGCTTTTATTAAAAACCGGAATGTGGATTGCTGGAGAAGTTTTATTTTATTAATCTCAGAAATTAGATACCATACCTTTTAAAAATTAAATATTATCATATAATGGCCCAAGAAAGAAAAAAAAGGTATGATTCTTTTAATAAGTAAAATAGACTTGTGTTTTCCCTTGAACACAGTCTTTGGTGGGAGCTCTCAAGTTTAGAATATTTTTAAAAATTACTAATTTAAGCTACTTTGCTAAGAAAAAAAGAACCTAATGTGATGTAATTCTCATTATCCTGCTTGATTTTGGTGAATGAATGGATAGACAGACATTAGATATGAGATGGAAGATTATACATATATACACAGCATTACTGTTAATCTATATGTTCATAATATTTTTATCCTGCCTGTCTCAGTTATGTTACTTCATGTTCCCATGTTTCAACACAGTGCCCAGCTCGCCATGTTAAAGCCTTCTGGTATTCCCGTTATTTTAATCTAACATCTTTTGGCTTTGTTATCCCTTATCTGACCATTTAGTTTGTTTTACTTTTTTTTTTTTTTTTTTTTTTTTTGCTGTTCTAAAAAGCACCACCACAAATTTTTTCATATAAATTACTAGTCCTTCGAAATTAATCCTTTGAGTCTAAATATGGATCTTTATATTACTGACCCAATAGGAAATCAGGCAGTTAGAACAGAGAATAAAGCAAGAAAAAGAAAAAGAGAATAGGTATGAGAGAAATGAAAGAAGCATCTGGGGATAAGTTTCTCCTGAGAAGACTGCACCTTGTGTATGAAATGCTGGTAATAGCACCTGTTCTTACGCATGTGCAGACTGACACGATTCAGTGAAGATTGTTTCTTTCAATGTGATTTCATTTATTGCCTACATCTTCTTAATGCAGAGTAGAATCAGAGTGCAGTGCTTGCTAGAACCATCCCATTGTTTCGCCTTCAGCTTTACTTTCATTTTAAAAAATTTGTCTAAAAGAAGCAAAGACACAGACATCATTTTATTATCAAAAGCTTTAGGGCAACATTAAGCTTGACGAGGGAAAGAAAAACATCTTTCTTATTAACTGTAATATCCCCAGCACAGTTACAGGTACACAGCAGGTATTTAACAAAAACAGTCACAGAAACAAAATGGGGATTCAATAACCACCTCCTGGAGAAGTGCCTGGTAGCAGGGAGGGTCTTCCTTTACCTGAAGGAAATCACTTTCCCCTACTGTAAATATACTCATGGATGGAAAAGTTTCAAAAATCTGATAACACACAGTTCCGAAGGAATGTGCCCAGGAGCAATTGCTGACAGGGGGGGATTTAGGTCAAAGGTAAAAAGAAAAGCTCTGACTTTGTCATCGAATTTTAGAGGAAATAAATTTTTATTACTAAAAAAGTATAAAATAAATGCGTAATAAATGGCTGAATGTTCAAGAAAGGGATTACTATGTTGGAACCAGGAGATAATCTGATATAAGTAAATTTCATAAATTTATATTAGCATATTCTTCACTGAAGGGAGTCAACCCTTATAAAGGAGGCTGGGATAAAAACTCACCTGGGTGATTTTAAGTTTGTCTGTAAGAATTAGAGACCAAGATAAGAGATAGGAAAAAATAAAAAGATTTGCTAGTTTTTCAGAAATTGTCAGGGTTTCTATGACATTGTAATGGCAGAATCACATATGCATCTATTTCAAATAGAAACATAAAAGGCATCTAAAACATAGGCAAAAATGTTTTTCTCCAACAAAACAGTTCCTTATATTTGCAATACAAATGATCCCTAGTTTTTTATATACAATGTGATATATATGATATATGTGATGTAATATCAATTTTTATTCATATTAATAAAGGTCTGAAACACCCTATCTGGGGTTTGCAAGGGCATCAAAAAAAGGGGAGGGAGGGACAATAAAGCCATTAGAAGTCATGAGTCTGAAATCAAAGTCAAAACTATGAACCAGCATGAGCTAACATCTCTTAATTTAACCCCAATACCCTGCCCCTGATACAGCTCAGTAACACAGATCCTAAAAACATTATAAAGATTTCTTTGAACAGGCATTAGATCAGTGCTAATATAGCCAGTCACAGTAAATGCACACAAAACCATTTCAAAGCCAAACACTAAATTAAAAGGAAAGTTAAGAGTCTTGCTTATTTTATGGATTCTTCCTACAGGGAGTGTCAGACCCTCCATTAATGTTATAAAACAATGTTTGGATAGCCACTGCCTACCTAAAATATCACTATTATAAATGATATGTTGATGCTCTTACATATTCTAGAATCTATTTAATACAGGTACTGAATACTTTGTATTGTTCAAATAGAAGTAAAAGTTTTGACCTATTCTTAATTACAGTATTACTGCAACAATCAGCATGACCACACATAAATAGAAATCTATGTACACATGCCACTGGGTTTCAGCCAGAGGGTCCAGGTTCTAGCTAAAACGCAATACCACTGGCAGAGAATAATCTGCCCAGCTAAATCAGAAAGGAGAAAAAGCAACAGTGGTCCCAGATACCTGTTTCTATTCCAAGTTATCATCAAGGCATACAATGGTTCAGTTTCATATTATCAGGAATAACAAAAAGACATGCACATTTGATGTGGATTTCTACGTGACACCCATACGTAGAGATGGATTTTCAAAGCTCCACTCAACTCCCTCAGCCATCAACGCCAAAACCTAGAGCCATATTTCATTTTTCAGTGAACACCCTGGGAACAGTCATTGCTTTTTACCAGAATTGAACTCAAAAGAAAACACCATCCTTAAGTAAGTTAAACAGTTCAGTGCACCAAGGAGATTTATCATAGAAAGATCTGCCTAATGAAAGTAATCCCCTAACTATGATATGGAAGACTGCATTCTCTCTCGAGTTAAAAAACATACTGCCTCTGATGTAGGAAGAAGACAGCAATCTAGCATCTCTAAGATTGGCAAGAAACAAAATGCTGTTCTTAGAAGGTCTGGTATGAGAGACTTCTAAAAAATTTCTGTAATCAAAACAATGATTAAAGTTCACCATGATGTGAGAGTTCCAGTAGGTCAACTCAAGGCAAGTAACATGACCAAGTTTATATCCAGCTATTAAAATGCATATTGGCCAGTAATAATCTGTTCCAACCTAGATATATCTTCCACCTATGTAATGAAAAACAAGAAAATATGATGTTCAGAATGGAAATGGTCTTCATGAGGAAGGCTGATGGTGCTTTCACATATGGTCACCTTAGGCCACAGCTTATTCCTTAGACTTCATTTGGTGTTGGCAGAAATTACCACTCACTGGCAAAAGGAACTTAGAAGAGAGAGACAATATGGTGCCTGTATATGCAACCGCCACAGAGCCCAGTGTTTTGACATTGTTATCGAAACAAACTCAACTATTTATGAGAGCTAAGTTGAATCAAACAGTTGGTGTGGCAGAAAAAACATCTGCTTCTGAAGTCTTTGTCTAGAAAGCCACTAAGAAAGGAGGAAGCACAGCAATCATCCAAACGCAAACACTTCCAAAAAACCATAAATAGCAGTGTCAAGTGGCAACAGATACCTCCTGCCCCCCCTGCAACGCCACCCCGCAGATGTGGCTACCCAGCTGTCGCAGGCAACGCATCTCTATGGACAGTGCTCTCTCTTCTGGATAAAGTTTCCATCTTTACACACCAAACAGGTTTTGTTGAACTAATTATTTTGAATAAACTATCTTTCTAGAATGGTGCACAACCCCCTTTTGCTTTCTTAAACAGAGAATGTGGACAAAATTAAACTTTTCTCTTGATCTCAGGATCATGAAAATCAGACAGTATAGCAGGCGGTGGTGTTCTGTCTGCTGCACCACTGTGGTGCCAGGACCAGCAACAGCACTTGGGAACCTCTTAGAACCACAAATACTCAGAACCCTCCCCAGACCTACTGAATCAGATACTCTAGCGTGAGGCCAAGCAGGCCACAGTTAAGCCCTCCAGGTGATTTTGATGGAGGCTAAGGTTTAAGAACCAGTGTCATCTACTAAATGGCTCTAAATTGCTGTGCTTTTTAGTTTTCTGACTGCTTTCAATGGCTTTTCCTTCTACTTACTATTGAGTTATTATTACTTATTTCTGCCCACCACATAGCTGCCTTTATCGTTCCTTCTCTTTTCTAATTTGCTATATCTAATGTACGACAAGCTTAGAAATCGGTTGTCACAGTTGTTAAAATCATGTGTACAATATAAATAGGTAGCGTCACATGAGTAAAGACTGCTTAAGAACTGGAAAAGCATCTCTATGAGGAAAGTGCCTTGTTGTAAGACACAGATTTGAATATGTGTTTTGGCTATTCAGAGGACTTTTCTGCTTCCTTCCTTAATTGTACAGTACTTACTATGTTTATTCCCTATCAGGAGAGGAGGTTGCTGAATAACTGAGTTCCAGTAGATGACATGATTCTGTTGTTTACAGGTGAGTCACAGCAATATTTATCTTAATATTTTTAACATAACAGTAATAATGACCATTCATTAAATATTTGCCAGGCGCTGTGCTAGGTATTTTACATACATGATTTAATTAGATCCTCACAACATTAAATATTATCAGCCTCATTCTAGATGAGAAAATAAAGGCACTTTGCTGTTGAGTAACCTTCTTAAGATCATAGCGCTATCAGGAAGCACTGCCAGAACTCACATTTGCTGGATTCCTGCTGCTTTTAAATTTTTATTTTTTTTTTTTACTATCAGTGGGCTATGTAGCAAACAGGCAGCCAGGTCTGAACTCAAAACAAGCGGAGAAATAGAAACAGAGAGAGGGAGAGGGAGACAGAAACAAAGACAATAAATCTCGAGAGTAGGACAGGGCTGCAATTGTAAAGCTAGGGCAGTTCACAACTAAAGACAAAATGTTTCATTATTTTAGTTATACTAAGTTTCCATTTGTATTGTCAGGGCTAGGGCTCAAATCCTTCAAACCCATTGGACAGACTGGGTCACCAGACCCCTCACACGGCAGGTCCATACTAAGTAACTGGGAAAGATCCTGGGAGCCATTTGCAGAAGACAGGAGCTCAGTCCTCAGCAGCAGTAGCAGTGACCTCTCAGGGCATCCCAGGGGCACTGGCAGCAACAGCTTCCAGCAGCAGTAGTGGGTAGCGGGGTATCCTGGGGGCAGGGGGGGGGTGTGCCATGGATCAGAGCCATTCATCCTTTATACTTAAGTCCATAGCCCAGGACAACTGGGCACACATGCAATTACATTAGACAATAGCCAAGGAACACCTGGGCACATGTGCATATTTACATCAAATACTCAGCAAGATTCTGAACACCTGAGGGGCCCTGACAATTTTCTTTCACTTTCCCTACAGCAATAGATGGTCAATATTCAAAAAGGTACAGATGTATCCTTTCTAGTAAGGAATCAGGAAGACAAATGACTCAAGTCATGACATCCTATCTGGAAAGCCAAAACCTGACAGTGTCCGTGGTGAGAGAGGTCTCCTGTCCTCCTACATACTTGCTGTGGGGTCCTCTCAGCACTATCTGGGCTTCCTCCCTGGAAGCTGGTCCACAGTTTGGATAACCTCAAAGGATTTCCCAATCTATTTCCCACCTTTTATATCCTACTTCCAGTTGTTATTTAAGTTTGTTTAGAGCACACATGATCTTCATATCTGTAAACATTATGAAGTCAGAATAACTTCTAGCACATCACTGACATGCTGTGATTGACAATAACTGACCATCTGGAATAACATACATTGAGATGTCCTCTTCTTACTTTGTTTATATGTTTGCTTGCTTGCTTTCTTGAAAAAAGAAAAGGAAAGATTTCATGTTCTTTCTTTCAGCCTAAGATTTTGCTAAACATAGAGTAGCATGATGATATGCTGTGTGGTGCTCTCTAAAAACTTAACATATAAACAGATGCCTTGAGTGGGTAGTAGTAGAAAAGTCACATTAGGCATGTTGAGAGAGGTGATTTAAGAATGTGTTCATCAAGCATTGATGCAAACCTCATGTGTCTTAGAGCTGCTAGGAAAACTTCATTTCTTAAATCATCTCCACTTCTTACTGAGAAAAATCAAAAGCAAATATTTTGTATTTCAGTAACTTGATTATAATCCATATTTAATCACATAGATAGACCTCTGCTTTCTAAATTTCAAACAATCACCTTTAATTGTTTCTTTGAATCTACAATCATTGAGGAGGTATTTCAGAAATAAAAATACATTCTATAAAGCACTTATAAGAATGACTGAATTGAGAGGTAAATATCCAATTATTTCATGAGAGATACCTTAGCATTCTGATACAACACTCATGCCAGCGATATGTAAGAAGTACAGTATGAGCCTTTTGTGTTTTGATAAGGAAGACATGTAAGATGAGATGTAAGGGAAGCACAATTATCCAAAGTTTTCCAAATTGGTGACATATAAATGTGCTTTACTAATTAGTAAGTGTTTCTATTGTTTATAGTTGGGCTAGAGATAGCTTTCGCCTTTCCACACTTCAAGCACTAGTTTTTTTGGCTGTTTCCTCAGTGAGAAGTAAAGAGTAGCCATCGAGCTTAGGACGTCTAGTTCCCAGCAGATCAATAAGGAACAAAACTTGAGCGCCTTTGACTCTGCTGTGGCCTGGTCTCCTTTGGAGTCCACTATTTCACAGTCTTGTGTACTAATCAGCTCAGTCTGTCTACTGAGGAGCACACAGCTTCCTTTCCTGTTTCCCTATCAGCAAACAATCATCTGCTCTCTCTCCTGAACCTCACCCCTCCTCCTTACCAAAAACAATGGAACAACAATGTGCCCTACAGTTAAAGTGGGCCTTTTAAGTTTTGTTTCTTAAAGGTCTCTTCTTTTTTTTTTTTTTCTTCCAAATTTTATTTTATTTTGTCAATATACAATGTGGTTGATTATTGTGGCCCATTACCGAAAATTTTACTAGAAAATTTTCTCAAGTCTCTTTTCAAATTGCTGGAAGGTTCCAAAGACTCCAAACTTCGCATCTCCTGAAAATGAAAATTCTTTCACCCAAATCACCAAAAGAAGCCCTTTCAGTCACAAACAGAGATGACATTCTTCTAACCATGTCAGTCTGGACTGAACCTTCTACTGATACGTAGGCACTTATGGGACAGAACTCTTATCCATGAAGGTATCTCCACCATTAAATACCAAGACCACTTAGTAGGGAAGCAAGAGTAAAAACTTGCTTTTCTATAGAGGGTTTGCCAGCAAAATCCAAAAGCCACTTTGTGAAGGTATGAATGTGATAGTATAAATTAAGTTGACATTAAGCACTCAGTTGTGTTTGGACTTCCGGTTTGCTTTTTCTTTGCTGTGTAAAATTCCATCAAGGTACAATCCCATCTCTCTTTTTAATTTTTTTCCTATACACATTGCTAGTATTTATATTATTGAAGCAGAAGGAAAAGAAATATAACTATTGCACCTATCAGTTGGCTCGACTGATGGTGCTATTTCTCATATAAAATGCAGTTGATTCCTTCTGCCTTTGGAAATCAGGAGAAGCCTGTCACCCACAGAGCTGTAACTTTTCAAAATCAATATCTCTTGGCTTCACCATCTTCAGGACCTTCTGGATTAAAGTTGATCCAGACAGTCTCTGTTGACCTTCACAACTCATCAGACTTGGAAAGCTAACAGAGTTCATGGTGAGAATTTGGGTGCTGACTTATTCATATTAAGATTTTTGAGTCTTTTGGCAGAACACTCGTAGGCTATACAGGAATTGTAAGTTTTATTGCCTCTTTAAAAAGTAATCTAACCTGTGCAAATTGAAAGCTATAGATCAATGAATCGGCATAAGATTATTCTCAACATAAAAAGAGCTTTCCTCTGTCCTGCTCCCCTCACCACCACATTCCTTGGGACCTCCACCAAACAGTAAGCTCCACGAGGAAATGTACCACAGCACTGCTCTTGGCATAAGGAAGCTGCTCAGTCAATATCTGTTCAATGAATACATGACATCCTAACGTTACAAAAGGATTCACTCAAGGTCTTCCTCATTTGTAAGAGCTGAAACAGTCAGGCCTCCTGGTGCACGCTATTACTAATGATTGATTTACACACAGTTTTCAGGGACATATTCATATGTCTCATGCACTAGCCAGACCACAAAAAGGATGGATGAAAATAAGTAAATCAGATGAATGAAACATCCCAGATTAGACCTTTGCTTTCCAAGACTGGTTATCACTGGAAAAGAGTGTGTTATCACTGGAATCTGGGAACTGTACAGAATTAAGCAGCAAGCAGACCTCAGTTTGAAGCACAACTTTGTTATCGGGCGGGACTAGTAACTGCTCTGAGCCTTGAATTTCTGACAGTGTAAATGGGAATAATATCTTTGAAGCTGCTGTAAGAATAAATACTCTATTAAGTAGCTAACATAGCGCCTTTATTGCATAGAAGACATGGAATAAAGGCCAGCTCCTCATACACACAGCAGGTTTCCTGAATGCTGTCTGCATCGCTCTGCTTGATACCCAAAACAGAGGTTATAGGAAGACACTTACAATCCAGAGTTCTCTCTCAAGTACAGACTTCTCAGACCACATGGTCCACTTGCCCAATTTGGCATGTATGTAGAAAGATGTGCCCTAGGAATTAATCTAAGAGGAAGGAGCTCCACCTTACTTCAGAATACAAGTATTCCACAAAAGTAGGAGCAGAAAAAAAATCATATTGCTGAAAATAACCAATGTGAAATTTAAAAATAATAAATGGTAAGTGAATTCCAGCTCTATTTTGATCAAGGCCACCAGAGGCCAGGACTATACATTACACAGGTGGCCTGTGTAAGAGCTGCTTCAGAAAGCAGCTGACCTGGTCTAGAATGGCCACACACCTGGCGGGCAGTGCCAGGACGGCCCAGATCCACCCATCCCACCAGCTACCGCTTCCTCTCTGGGAGATCCTATCCAATTTAAGTCTTGAATAGTATTACCTTGAACCTAGTATCTGCAGATCAGTGTTGAGAGATAAACCACAAATCTTTTAGTGCTAGACACAGGAGGAAGGGGATTTTATACCACCCAGGCTATTTTTAATCTCAAAGATTTTCAATCTTTTATGTAAATGGGTTAGGGCCAGCATCACTTACAGGAGCAACCTTAACAATAATGTTTGCATATAACTCCCTGAATGATACATTTTGGCATGCTTTTTCTCCAATATCAAGGCTTTCTGGAATATTTTCACTCATTTGGAAGGAGGGAGAGGGACTCAGGATAGTAATCAAGGAAATCACTAAATGTTCCAACCCCAGTGGGCCATTCAGGATAAGATTTTAGGAGTGAGAGAGAGAGAAAGAGAAAGAGAGGGGGGCGGTGAGGGGGATGGATGGGATGGTGAGGGAGAGGGGAGGCGGGAAGAATAAGAAAAATGAGAAGATTAAAAAAAGACACAATAAAAGAAATCCAATGGTCTTAGAAAGGGTTTAATTTCCTCTACTGCTCAAGGACATGACTTGAGCCCAGTTATCAGAATGGTCAAGTTTGCAAATATGTCACATAGATTCCAGACATGTGCTGGCGACAGGCACAAAGGTGAGGAGGGAGACAGCATAAGTGGCATTTACAACAAAACTTGCTAACAATGTCTACATGTTGTTAAATTTATAATGTCACAGAATACAGAAGTATTGGGGTTGGGGAGGGGAGTGGTTGATATCATAAAGTTCCTAAAAAACAGCAGAGTTTTCTGTGTTGTCTCTGCTGTTTAAAAAGCATACTCAGGGCCAGCCTGTGGCTCACTCGGGAGAGTGTGGTGCTGCTTAAAAAGCATACTCAGCAGCCAAGATTAGGCAGCTAATCCTATTCATGATAATAAACGTAACACAGCCTAAGGCTGAATTTTTCTCGTATTTAAAGCTTTCAAACATTTAAAATTTACGCTACAGGTAATACATAAATGTCCATCTTAACCTTTTTTCATCTACTTTTTGTGAACAGAAAGGCCTTTTTGGACTTAGTCTTAGAAACCTTGGAAGTCACACAGCATCACTTCCACTGGTCCAAGTAGTCACAAGCCTGCCCAGATGCAAAGAGATACAGACCTCACCTCTCACTGGGAAGAGTGGCAAAAAGTTTTGGTGCCATGGTTTACAATGGCCACAATGGTTTTATCAGTCTTTGCATTCTCTAGAATTCCTTGCAGAGAGTTTGCTCCCCCATAAACTGAGTACACACAGGCCTTATACACAGTAGTTGTTCAATAAATGTTGTGAAAAGCATATTATGAATTCTTTCCTCCGAGGAAGGTATGGCATGGCCACTAATGTGCAGGCAACTCACAAAGAAATATTCAAAGATATGCAGTGGGTGCCCTAGGCACTTTTCAGACTAATTGGGCCAGTTCTTAAATTTGTAAGCGAATAAAAATGAATTCTACCAAGTACTCACTCTATCAGCTTTAGAATAAGACAAATGTGGATTTGAATCCTGATCCTTTCTCTTACAAGCTAGACCTTAAAACACATTACTTCGCCTCTCTAAAATCTGTTTTCTCATTCTTAAATTAAAAAAAAAAAAAAGAAAATGTGGGGTGGGGGGATGGTTGTAGCTGGCTAGTACAGGGATCTGAACCCTTGACCTTGGTTATCAATACCGCACTCTAACTATCTGAGGTAACTGGCCAGCCTGTTTTCTCATTTTTAAAACAATAAAAAATAATACCACCTACCTCATATTATTGAGAGAATTCATTGTGTAAATAACCTATAAAGGCTAAGAATGGGGCCAGGCACAGAATGGCACTCAATATATATGCGTTGTTTCTGTGTCATTCTTACTATTCAAAAATTCTTAAACTATTCCCTAGTACATAGTAAGCACACAATAAATATTAGCTATTGATATAATTATCACCCACTATGCTCATATTGTCTAGTTTCTATCTGTCTCTCTACTTCTCAACCAAACACTGAAGGGGCAGCTGACAAATTTCGCAATTTGACCAACCAGACTTTCTGAACGTCTTATCTCTCCCTTTTTTATGTCCTGAAAAATGTGAAAAAGGACAATGGAAATGCCAGAAGACAGTAAGAAAAACTCAGGCTTTGTAAGTAGTCCGAATAATCATATAATCAATATGTGGTTTTTATCAGCTTCAACCTGATGAGAAAAAAATTCTCACCTTGATTGTTGCAACTTCAAAAAGTCCTATCCTATAGGAGAAGACAAAATGTGGAGTCTTTTTCTTTTCACAGGGTTCTACAACGGAGTGGCTGGCTCTTGCTCCAGGAGAGAAAATGAAACTAGGAAACACAATCCACATGTTATGTCTCAAGGGCTAAGCTATGAAAGAAGGCGCGGGGATGGCATTTGCAGCGGAGGCCTACAGCCTGGAATGGAGAGCAAAGTCATGCGATGGAGAGAGACCACACCGGAGTTGTTAAAAAAAAAAAAAAAAAAAAAAAAACTAAACTAAAAATGAGCCAGACTCTAAGTTTTGTGAGAAGAGGGACAGTGTCTGTCTTGTTCACCGCTGCATTTTTGATTCCAGCTTCAGTATTTGGCACTTGGCTAGTGCTTCAGAAATATTTGTTGAATGAGCTGCATACATTCATGTTAAAATAAGTGGCTGGGAAAGGAACCCTCTTCATATGTTAGCCTAAGTAAGTACTTTGACTTTGAGGCATACATACAATCTTATTTTAATCTATAATAATCCTGTTTTTCCATTATGAAAACGTTTCTCCCTTTTGAAAGTGAGCTTCCTTTTTCAGTTCACTGATGAAGATAATCAGAATAAAGAAGAACACACTCTAGAGAAGAAAAAAGAGACAAGCTTCAAAAACTGAAGGCTGAACCCACAAAACAAGCCAATAAACTGCCGAGCGGCATCTCAGCAACCGACACCCAAGAACCAAAATGAATTGGTCCTCTGCTTAGCAAAGCCCAAATTAGAATCATGAAAAACAAATCTTTGAAATACAAATGGCACTTATGTGATGATGAATGATGAAGAAGTTTTAGAGCCTCAACATTAGGTGGGCAAATGTCTTCAGACGGGCCACTTGAGAGTGGAGGACATCGACCTAAGGCAACTTCTTCAAGCTTTAGTTTACTGCTATCTTTATTCAACCTTGACTGAGCCTTGCACATACACAAATGGTTTCTCCCCTCTGCATCTGGTCAAGGTAGTTGTCATTTAAAAATCATTAGGAAGTAGAAATGCCCCCTCCCTCTCCAGAGGGGAACCTTCTCTGTGCTAATAGCCATGCAGCTGTGTCTAGCCTGGCCTGCCGCGTTGCAACCCAGCCCAGGTCTTCAAACTTCCCACAACAGGTAATAGTGTGCCACTTAAGCAGGAACGTGGCATCTTTCTGGCCCAGACTCCAGCTTCCAGGGAGGGTCACTCGCCTAAGTCTCACCTTCTAGCCTCCTTTGTCTATCAGATCATACTGTGCCTTGTCATTGTGGGGAGGACAAAAACAACTGGTGGTTTCTCGACAGCTGTCTGAAAGAGCTGCTGCAGAGGACACACGTGTGCACAGACCTCTCTCCTTCCTCTCTCTCTCCCCCTCTCCCCTTCCTCTCAGAAACACCTCTGAGCAGCCTGCAAGGCTGCCCCAAACTTGTTCCATCCAGTTGACTCCACCAGCCTTTTTCCTGGAGATACATTCCTGTGGCTCATGAAACCATGCAGGTGCAAACACTTGCCCAGCTTTCTGATTTTACAGCTTTGACACTGAGGTGAGACCCCAGCCCCAGTCCTGCTATCACATACATTCCCATTATCCTATTAGCTGTAAATGTTAAAAACAGAGGGATCAAGACATATACTTTTTTTTTAATGTTGAGAAGTCCAAAGTGTCATTTAAAAATAAACATAAACAAACACACTTGCCCAGGACTTTAAAAAAAATCAGGCCACCTCTTAGACCCACAGCCCCACAATAATTATACTTTTAAAAACAAACCCACAATGAAATGTATTAGCAGACATCCTCTTTCAGATTTAATAAACCCCAGAAAATCTTTACATTTCTAATTTTACAGGGACCAGGATATAAGAGAGAGAGAGAATCTGCCTTACTTTCTCAGTGACCAGCTGGACAGATGGTTAAGAACTTCATTAGTTAAGAAAGCTCTCATTCATGATCGGAAAGTCCCTTGCGCAGGCTGGTGTGGGGTACAAGAATGTCCCAGAATGTGATATTTGAAGAATGTGTTCATGTCTGAGATATGAGCCCATGTGGTGGACGTGGGGGAGGAAGGGAAAGAACAGACAGCCCGTTGTGATGCACACAGTGACCACAAGGACCTCAACGTTGGTTTGTCACCCACACCCTTCCGGCTCCCACTATACCCACGCCTGTGACAGTGTTCACAGTGAAGAAAAACCATTGATAGGTCAGAGTGGCTGCCATAATCCCTCCTTCGCTAGACACAAGCACCCCACCAACAGGAAAATAGAAAGAGAGATGGAAGAGGACACACTGGATGACATGGCCACTTCGCTGTCACCTTTTCTGGGCTCATACAGAAGATGTAAAAAAGAAACAGGGGGTCTGATGTGTTCATCCCAATGTCAGTATTTCCACGGTGCACTTTCTCTAAATCTAAGTCACCACTCCACCTGTCCATCAGAGAGTGAGTGTGTGTGGGTCTGGACAGGAAGATGACAGCAAGCACTGCTGTATCTATGGGAGAACCAGACACCAATGGATCAGCAATGTCTGCTGGTCTGTACCAGTTAAACCCACTTTTCAACTTAGTGTCTCATAAGGTTCCATCAGAGGAACTCTGGTACTGACAGATGAGTTCCTGGGCCCTTTTGACCTTCCTTCCCTCCCTGCACAGAGCATCTGCTAGGTGTGAGGTGCTATGCTGGGCACCCACAGGAATATGAGAGACAGGAGGTGGTGGGAGCCCAGCTGACATTTCGCAGGAGGGAAATGTATGTGTATGAACATTAATCAACATTCACAGCTTCTGAAGCTGGAAAAAGTCGTCTTCAAAATAATCCACGTACTGGCTGGCTGGTTAGCCTGGTTGGTTAGAGCACTGTGTTACAACACTAAGGTCAAGGGTTCGGATCCCCATACCTTCCAGCCATCCAAAAGAAAAAGAAAAAAAATCCATACATTGCTTTTTGCCAATGACTCACTTTACTGCTTTGATTGGAGAGTTCTGAGGAAGAAATTAGTGAGAAGGTTTAAGGGTTGAGTAGGAACCAGGGTCAGCAAAATCAAACAGGAGGCCAGGTTTGGAGCAGGGAGCAAAAAAATCAGAAAAAGAAGGACACATGTACTATAAAGGACAGGGTCATTATTCATTCCCAGCTGTTCCCCAACTTCTGTCTTCCTTCTATCTGCCAATCATCCCTAGCCCTTAGAAAACATCTAAGGCAGAATCCTTCACTGCCACCACAGCTGACCTCTGGGAGAGAAAACCAAGAGCAACAACAATAACAGTTTACCTTACTGAGTACTCACTATAGGCCCAGCTCCATGTTAAATGCTTTAGGTCTATCGCCTCATTTAATGCTCGTAACTTCTCTCCGAGGCAGGTATCATTGCCAACCTACAGATGAGAAAACTGAAGCTGGGAGAGGTGAGGCTACTTGCCCAAGGTCACACTGCTAACAAATGAGAGATGCAGAAACTAGATCCAGGTTATGTCCCCTTTCGGTGTGCATATAATAGTGAGACAAATGAGACTTTTGTGGCTGGACTGAGAAAAGTCTCCAGCCATCCTGTACTGATTTTGCAATTTTCCCTTCTGTCTCATTCTCCAAGATCTTAAGCTCCAGGCTCCTGGAAGTCCTGCCTTCACCTATGCCCTACTTCTCTTGGTTGGTCTCATTTTGTTGAAGCTGCTTCTGCCCTTCCAGAAAGTTCA
This sequence comes from Cynocephalus volans, assembly GCF_027409185.1. Lineage (NCBI taxonomy): Eukaryota > Metazoa > Chordata > Mammalia > Dermoptera > Cynocephalidae > Cynocephalus > Cynocephalus volans. Next base: position 123,701,544 of record NC_084468.1, read on the forward strand.
TTTTCTTATTCTGAGCTAGCATTTGACCTTTTTCATCTGTGGCCTCCACATACGCACCATGTTTCCCTGAAACCTGTCTGCATCCTTTCTGTCTCTTCTAACCATCCATTTGAGTCTGTTATTCCCAAAGATGGGCTGGCACAAGTTACTATTCCCTGACTGGCACATGGCTGCAGCAAGCTCATGTGCAGACACAGAGAAGGAGTTCCAATCCCAGTAACTTCTGAAAGTTCTTTAACTGAAAACCTGCCCTTCATCTCTCCACGTCTAAAGCAGGAATCTTATCACTGTAGTTTATAACACCAATGTCTAAATTCGTACAAAACTTCCCAATGGGTACTGCCACAAAAGGAAGTAGGGGGCTGTTCCCTCCACACCCAACAAAATCTTACAGCCCCATGTCAAAGGCAGCCATGAACCATCACTCCAAGGGGGAAGGCCAATGCTTTCATCCATCATATTGCCCCCTTCTCAATACACTACCGAGTTTTGGAGTCAAACAGATAGGAATTCAAATTCCAACTCTCATAAAGCTCTGTGACATTTTGCAAGTGACTAAACTGCTCCGAGCCTTAGTTTACTTATCCTCAGAGTGGGACTAATGATAATAGTTATCTTACAGTTGCTGTAAGGTTTAACAGGATAACGTATATCAGATCTTCGCAGGAAGGACACATTTATCAAGGTAGCCACTACCTTCTGCAAAGCAGAGTTAAAAGTAAAGTTAAGGACTGGCCAGTTAGCACAGTTGATTAGTTGGTGCTGATAACACCAAGGTCTCCAAAAACAAAACAAACAAACAAAAACCAAAGTCAAGTCCTTCTGTTCCCAAATACTTCTGGAAATGAATCAGTTGCAATAGTCTTTCCTGGAAGTTAAGTCTCTCCCTTCTTTCCTCCCTCCCTCACCTTCCAAGAGGGCCTGAAAAATAGGGATAAAGAGTATAAGCAAAGGACAAGAAGGCACAGTAGCAGTGACCTCCAGCACCAGGGAATGGGAATCAGATGTTTGGGTTTTAAGAAAAATATCACCCATTCTCACTCCAATCATTTCCGGCTTTATCCAACTACTAAGCATGAGCCTTATGACCCCTACTTGGGTTTAGAAATGGAAGAATTCTAGAGAAAAATAGGACTCTTTCAATCATTACCATTTTTATTACACTTTTATGCCTCCCACACCGTGCTTTGAGGAAAGCTACAAGAACTCAGGGTTGTTAATGTGACACCAGCTGTGTCTGGTAATCAGAGAAGGCCACTCCAAACTTTGCTTTTAGGGGCCTCACTACCCAGGGATGGGGGAGGGTGGGGCTGGAGAAGGGAGCCTGAGCAGAGGACCCCCACACTTTAGTCCTGAATCCTGCCTGGACTTGATCAGCAATTTGTGCCATTAGAGGAAAATTTAAAAGATGAAAAGCTAAAGATTTGAGGAAAAGAGGGACTAGAGCAAGAACAGACAAGGAAGCCATAAAAATGAAAAGAAAGCGATAAAGACTCCAGTAAATTAAGGTTTGTCTCCAGCTCGCACTGCCAGCATGAAAGGAACTTGGTGCTGGGCTCAAAGGGGAAGGAAACCTCCCAACTCAGCACAGACTCTCCAGGGCCTATCTTGAGACTGGAAAAGAAAGGAGACAGAGGAGTGATTTCCAGCCCCCAGGTCCTACAGACCATTGTCACAGAAGGAAAAATAGGCAGGAGAGAGAAAGTTCTTGGTGGGTGCTAAGTTACTAAGCTATGTCCACAATGGCATATAAAAAACCCTGAGGGCTCTGCCTATCCAGATTTGGGGACTGCATCTTCTGAATCCCATGGCAGGGTCACTAAGAAGGTACGTAAATCCAGGAATCAAGAACTCAGTGCTCTGTCTTTTATGGGCCTACCAGTGGCAAGGAAACCTCTGCCTCAGTCTCCAAAAAGGAAGGCCATGATTGTCAACTCTCTTTTAAAAAGGAGGGAATGGGGGGAAATTAGATTATGAATGATGCCATTTTGAAAGGAGGAAACGTAAGAAGCAACTATAGCTCTGTGTACAGTATTTGTGTTTTTACTCTTTTCATTGGGAAACTAAAGACTAAAAAATCCCCATCCTCCCAAATTTCCTCTGAATCCTAAAAAATGTTTAGTCAAGATTTCCCAAGTGACCCCAGACCAAAGACTGAATTCACATTACTAATTTCTTGACCTGATTTACTACCCCATTTATAGGCATTCAAAGCCAAGGACAGGAAATTAACAGTATATTCATTTTCTTAATTATTATGTAAATGTCTCAGACTGATCTGTAAAACATATGAAATCATGGAAGGTGTAATTCACTCTGAAATACATGTTTACAAAATGCAATACAGGTGTTTGGATTTACTTCAAATATATTTAAGAAAAAAAATATGATACTCCTTTGAATAAAGAATACCACAGAGTATATAGTAGTTAATTTGGGGAAAAAGAAGTGCATCATTTACATTTTTGAAGTAAAGGTTAATTTGCAAGAAACAGGAAGTTAAGATGTGTGTAATTAACCCAAAGGTACACATATAAAGAATGGGAGGCAAAGACTAATGAAGGAGCTAGAAGAGCTAGCATAGAAATGCCTGCAGAGATGACAAACAGCTGAACGATCTCTTATTTAGGCTCTTTCCCCCCATTTAACTACCACAGACAGAAGCTCTAGTCATGGGTCAAATGTGCCCAAAGACAGTGTTTCTCAAAGTACGGTCCCCGGACCCAGGCTCATCCCTAAATTGGTAATGTTCCAGATGCACAGGATAACTGCGGAATTTGAGAGGGCATGGTGAGAAGCCTATAGCAATTTGTAATTGAGGAAACATCCAAGCAGGTGATCGCTTTTCTAGTAATTCATATTTATTGTATTTTCTCAATGTAACAGGCTGCAATGGGTTGGAAATAGAAGAAGAAACTGGTCTTTCACCACAGGCAGTTTGTAGAGCACCGCTAAAAATCCTAATACCTAAAACTACCGTTAGTAAGCACTCAACATGGAGTTAAGAAAATATATGAAAACTTTCTGTTGTTCAGTTTCTACTCTGATTTATGTTTTCCCAATGTAGAAGCCTGCCTGGTTAGTATAGAAACTGATGAAAGAAGCTAGCAGTGGTGGCTATTTAAGCTTGAAACACTGATTCCACTAAAACCAACCCCGGGCTTTACCCTGTTGAGCTATTTCACATAAGGCAAAACCCCACCTGATCTTCTTGTTGTTTGTATGTAAAAAGACATTCTGAACTGAGCAGTCTTTTATAGAGAAATAAGGAATTAACAGTTGTAATTATTTAGTATAGCCAAATATTTATACACCTTTAAACACAAAATATATGAGCTGTTAGGTGGGGTTCTTTTTCTCCCCATGCCTTACTGTAAAGAAATGTTACAATACACAGACCCCATCACCTGCTCTCACTTTATTTTTTGTTTGAATATCTGTGGCTAATAGCAGTATTGCTTTTTATCTTCTAAAAATAGTTCAGGCTTCCTCTGCCTAGATTTTTTTTTCCTGGAATTCTGTTGGCGAAGAGGTATGGGTATAAAAAAGGAAAATCTCTGTCATGAGATTAAACACATTAAGAAAACCAAAGAATTCGTACACATTTGTACAAAGACAAATGTAAACACATCCCTCTACAAACCACTCCTGAAGTACCACCAGCAAAATCCTCACTGACACACTGACTCATCACTGAGTAGAAAAGCAACCATAAGACAACAGTCTCGGTATTTACCAACACTGTGTTTACGGAAATAAAGCTTTTTAGCTACTGCCTTGGTTATATTAAGCAAGTCGGTTTCAACTTTACTACATAAATACAAATTTCACAAAAAATATGCAGGCATTGGTTGGCTGCAGAAGGGAGGGGCACTGGGACTCGGTGGGCTGAGGGAGAAGTACATGGGGAGGTGGAAACAAATTAACAGTGACTCTGAGGAAATCTGTTAGTAAATACTGAGGTCTCACTGGCATGATTTTATCTAATGACTTTAGCGTTCAGCCGCTGCTACAAACACAGGGTCACCTAATGGGAAGGGTAAGAAACAGACCTCATGCTCCACACACTGGAGGATGTGAACAGTCTAGGATGCCCCCAGATCTTCATAAACAAGCCCTTTCCCCAGCAAAGGCCTTTGTGGAATGGAGCTGGAGTTGTTTACACTGCTTTCTTTTTCTATTAGGTTTACTTTCCCCATGTTAAACCCTGTCAACTTTACTGCCCAGAAACCTGTCTTCAGAATTGTGCCTTCTGCTTTGAAGACTCCTCTTAAGAAATGTCAAGGAGCAGTAAACATAAAATAGCAACCACAGCACCACCAATGACAACAAAAACAGGGCCAAAGCTAATCAGTCTCCTCCATAAAACATACGCTCCGTCTTTTTCTCTCTCTCACACACAGTAGCAGCCCAATAAGATCTGTTGAGTGAATGTAAGCAACAGAGTAGGAAGCAGCTGAAAAGAAAGCATTCCTGCTGTGTTTTCCCCTTGTGCCTCCTTCACAGTCAAAAGGGTTCAAGGGAAGAATGTTTTATTACACATTGCTGTTCATGACTAGCAGAGCAAGTTCATTCTGCCTGGGGGCCCAACTGGGATGAATTTGGTCATCTCCATATGTTCTCAAAGTGAAATTCTCCTTTTTTCCCTTCATTTTTCGGGCCTGGGTCTGATTTAAAACAAGCCACACAGAGACACAACATACATACATGGCAAAGCAGCCCACTCTGAGAAGGAAGGTAGGCCCGCAGTACTGGAACACTTCAGAAAAATGTGAGGAACAGTTTTTTTACATTTACATCCCAGTGTCTTTCCTCCTTACCTGGTAGCCTCTTGGGCCTAGCATGGAGCTCTGCCCATAGTAGTGTCGTTACCATGGCCACAAGCCCGCGTCAGTATAAGGCCTGCACCATCCAAGCATACGGCTCTCACCTGTGCAGGCCAAGTCCATCTCAGTCAACGGCAGGAAGTGAAGGTTCACATGGGGTGGGCATAAAGTCCCAAGTCACCAGTGCACCTACTAGGCTTTCCTCAGAGCAGAACTAGACCAGTCTGGGATTTTTAGAAAACAAACTGGATTTGGGACTTGTCAAAACTGCTACAAGTGCACCGGAGACCAGTGTGAAACTCCTAGGTCTCACGGGAGCTGCACTCATACCACTAGCCCTAAAGTCAAACAGAACCAGAAAAGGTTCTGTTTATAAGTGAACTGGACTCCTGAGGCTTCATCTAGGAGGCCGTCTTTGAGAACAGGTGAGGCTAGCCAGAAGTTCTACCCCACTCTGAGTATATTACTATTATTTTTAATAACAATCATCTGGTTATACAAACGTGAGCATATCGTGCCTCACAGTTTACTGTGCATTCTTCCTATGAGTAATTTCATGATCACAACAAATCTCGGAGGAAGAAGGATAGAAATTGTTATCCCCCTTTTATGGAAGAAGAAACTAAGTTTCAGAATCTAGCTAGTAAGTAGAGAACTGAAAATAAAATTCAAGTCTTATCTCTTTCCAGTACATCACAGCTCGCCTTCAGAAAGAAGCCTTCAGCAGTAAAGCGCTTCTCCCATTCTTCTTAGGTGTGGAAAGAAAATTCGTACCCCTTTTATGCATATAACTAATGCACAGTAGCTACTCAGTAAAGGACTAAGTGAGGACTCCCATACGGGCCATCCCAAGAGAGGCCTTTGCCAGTTCTAGGGAGGTTATGAGCATCTAACCTTCTCTTGCCCTTTGCCAGATCTAGGGAGGTTATGAGCATCTAATATGGAATCTAAAGTAGTCAGAAAAACAGGAAAGAATCCAGATGGATATGCTCCTTGTTTGCACATAAATGCCATTTGGACTCCTCAGACCTGACATTTGAGCTTTTCCTAACTGTGCGCTTTTTCTAACACCCAGGTCTGACTGTAAAAGTTATGCCACCAGGTGCCATCCACCTTTCTGGCAACTCCAGTTATTCTTTAGTTTCACCTCTCAGTTTTACTAGAAGGCTCCCTTAAGACTTCCCTGTTTTAATGAGGCCAAATGATGTTTTGCCAACAGCAGGTCTGGGGGTTTTGTTTTGTTTTAGAATCCACTTGCCTTCTCTTCCTCTCCCAGGCTGTTAACAGGCATTTGGTCAGCTCCTCCTCCAACCCTAAGTTCTCTCCCACACACTGGCTTCTGCAGGCTTCAAAGAAGCCCAGTGGCAAAAGAAACACCCTATATTAAAAGATAAAAAAAAAAAAAGCCTTCTGATAGTGGAACTCAGCTCTAGGATGGGTACCAGGTGCAACTCAGTTAACCCTCCTGCCAACAGACAACAGACAAAGTCCAATCCCATCTCCCTAATTCTGCTCATTTCTAGAAGTTTTAAAATCTATGGTACGTCACCACCACTCAGTACTCAGTAAGTATTCACTGAATGAATGAATGATGACTATTAGCCTATGATATGCACTCAAGAGAAACTTTATCAAATTCCTACTGATAATTTAAATTACTACACCAGCAAAAGGTCAATGACTACTCGGATATTTACCCTTTAGAGGCATATACAATTTTAAAGCCATGCTTATTTGTCTTGTTACAATCATTTAAATGTTTTATTTGTTTACAAAACTTTTCTCAACTATTTTTTATGGTTTGCTGCCATATGAGCAATGTAATATGCATGTAAATGCCTGTATACACAAGTAATGAAAGCATGGAAAAGCTGGCGCTCTATCATTCTAAAGATCAGATTCCTCAAAGACAATTACAATGTTGTTTATTTCATTATACATCTTCTCGAGTAGATCAGCCATTTTAAAGTTTATTTCTTCCTAAATTCTTCAACTTTCTGTGTCTGAGTACTTATGTCTCAGATTTCCCCGTCACCTACTTTCCCACCACTTTATTCCTAATATTCCACTTTTCACGTCACATTATGATGGAGCATGACCTAAAGGCTAAGCCAGCATTTATTTCCTGACCACCAAAATGAAAAAGACTCATAAACAAAAAAAAAAAAAAAAAAAGGGAAGAAATTTTAGCAACTATTTTTGGACCCCATAAACAAGACTTATTTTTCCAGGGAAAGAAAATCCATTAACCTACTTTGAGGACTAAAAAATGGCTTGAATACATTGTGTTCAAGGTTTTATCATAAGATGGAGAAAATACAAAGGTCTAACAATAAAAATGCTATTTTTTTTCTTATAATTGACCACCCTAGTCCAATAGTAACCTTGGAAAACATGAGGGAGAAAAAGGATAGCTATATGGTTTCCTTTGTGTTATTGATATTGTTGCTGCTGTTGCTGTCATTTGGTGATAATCTGGAAATGCTCCACTGTAATGTCCCCAGGTCTAATGCTTTTGCATCTCAGTAGCTGCCCCCAGACCACAATCAAGTTGCTGGCAGGCTATGAACAGAGTTCACAAAAATCAAGGATTTGTTTACATACCGGCCACAGTACAAAGAAACAAAAAAGGTCTAAATGGCTGTTGTCTAACCTGTTTTTGTTTTCTTTGCTTGTATCTTCCCAAGCTCTTAACAAACAGGTAATGGGTAGTTAAACATTCAGGACCAGTTACTCATCTTGCTTTGCAGTCCCAAGGCTGGTCCAAGTGCAGCAGCCAGTAACTTCAAAGGACACCCCTAGTTTGGATCTGTTTCACTGGGGACAGAGCCCAGGCCCCAGGGCTCCCTTATAAAACTCGAGGAGGCAATTACTTTGTACCCTGCCCTTGGTTACCTGAGCTACACTAAACACATGTACTTAAGCTAAAAGAGTTCTCTACTTTGCCCCATTCGGCTCAGGAAAACACAAACAGAAGGTCCCCACACTGGTCCCTCCCATTTCTTGCTAATTCCACTCTCTGAGCCCTGATGCAAGCCACTTAGAAAGGTCATGTTTCCAGAGCTCAAGCTTGGCCAAGGCAGGCGAAAACATGGAGTGAAACTGAGAATTCTGAAAACACTTGTGATTTCTTTTCTTGTCTCTCACACAAGAGCATGCTTAACCCACAGGTATCTTGCAATTTTAATCTACAATACAGTTTCATGGGCCGGCCCGTGGCTCACTCGGGAGAGTGAGGTGCTGAGAACACCAAGGCCCCGGGTTCGGATCCCATATACGGATGGCCGGTTCGCTCACTGGCTGAGCGTGGTGCTCACAACACCAAGTCAAGGGTTAAGATCCCCTTACCGGTCATCTTTAAAAAAAAAAAAAAAAAAAAAAAAAAGAAATCTACAATACAGTTTCAAAACAAAGAATAAGGTGCCCAAGCCATTTAGAAGTATCCGAAATCCCACCTATTTGGTACAGTTGCTGCCTTCATTACAGTTACATTTTCTCAGAGACTGTAGAGCTCCAGTCATACTGAAACTGTCATTTTTATTATTTTATGTCCGTGGCTATCTGTCCTAGGTTGCTTCTTAGGCCTCTATCATTTCTGCCAGGGAAAATTCATGCTGTCCCCTTTAACTACTACTGGTCTAAATTTATTTTACTGAAGGAAATTCTGGCCCTAACTAAAACTCATGTAAACTCCCCATTTCACCATGAGGTTTCTTTTCTTGGATTCAGCACGTCTTTTCTAATCTGAGAAGCGGCTCTTCAAGGCCCTCCACGCATGTTTGTTTTCCAATTTAAGAACATTTCTCTGCACATACATAAAACATTAAAAGCTTCAGTGATGTGTCCAAAGTTGCTCTAAGCTGGGAACAGCTGATCTCCACAGAGGGTTCTGACCTTCCTCCATCCCCGCAAGGGTGGCCGGATAAGACCCTGTCCCCGCAGTGTCCACTGCTACTTTTCTTCCTTGAATCCCACTTTGATAAGCACACGTTTGGACTCAGACTCTTAACAGTTCATCTCCAGCACCCATTTCTTTCATTTTCTTTTGTCTCACAGTAGAGTTAAACGATACACTGTCTACTTGTCAAAATGCTTCGAGTGCTTTTATTTCAATGATCTTCTCAGCATCAACGTGAGAACAGAGAGACTAGGAAATTTCAACCATTCTTTATGGGGAAAAACAAGCATTTAAAATATCAAATACACAGCTGGCCACCAAAAATATAAAAATACATAAAATAAAACGTCAAATACTTTGTGATTGGCTCAAGATCTTACAGATACGGCAGAATCAGAACTAAAATACCAGTTTTCAGACTCCGATAGACTGGTTAATTCATCCTTCTACTCTCTCTGGATATACAGCAAACAGAAATGGAACCTGAGCCACTTGAAGAGGGGGAGGAGGAAAGAGAGAAAGCAGAGAGGGGACTAATGAACAGTAAACTACTTCACTAGAAATTGTCTTCTTTTTGACTATGGCTCATTGATTCACTTAGGAAAAAGAATGAAAACACAAAACAGACCCTTCTACCAATCTGTGCCCTACATTAAACATTTCCATTTTTCTGCGTGGCTCTAAGCTCTTTCAGGAGTCGTGTTCTCCAGCTGCAATCAGAGGGCCAATGGTATCTTGCACATCCTTCCACAGAACGTTACTTTATATGCTCATCCCTGTCATAGCATCCCATTCTCAGCCAAAGAAAATATCAGTTAAGCAATATCGGACTTGACATTCTGTTATTTGGGAATTTGTACAGTTTTTACTGCATTGTTATAATTAATGCTGCCACGAGAGACTTTATTCTTTACAATAATTTGGTGTTTCATATGGTGTTTAGGCTATAAAAAGTAAAATTTTAGCTCTTCTTAATTATTGCAAGGTTCTTCTCTGGATATATTGGACCTATTTACAGAAACATCAGCCAAGTGTAAGTGAAGATTTTTTTCTCACATTTTGATCAATACTAGGTTTAAATTATTTATTTATTTATTTTCTAGTCTTTTAGGCACATAACTTCACTTTCAAGTTGTCTTAATATACGTTCCTTCAACTCCTTACTGGGGTGTGCCCTTTTCAGAGTGATGATTTATGGTCTGTATGTCTTCCTGTGTAACCCGCTCCTTCACCATTCACACTGCCTCTTTTTAAACACTGAATCATGCCATAGGTGGAGGAAGGGGCCAAAAATAAATGTTTAATCAGAACTAACTATACGACCAACTCTTTAAGACAAAAAACCAGACTTCTCTCCTCAAGGAAAATGGGATTATAGTTAGCCTTCAGGAAATGAGTAACAATCAAGCATAAATCCTTGTTAAAAGGTTCACATATGACCCCATGAAAACAAAATTGACCTGGTCAGAGACAGAGAGACCCCTTTCCCTCCTCCCTTACCACATACTACACATCTACTTAACTCCCTCCACATCTTCTCTTAGACAAACCCAATTTCTCCATCATGGCAGGGCTGCCCACCCAGTCATCCAGGGCATAATCTCATAATCTTCTTTGAATGCTCCCTCTTGCTTCTTTTTTTGGGGGGCGGGGGAGGCTGGGGTAGGGGTGGGTTGAGGTGTGGCTGTCCAGTACAGGGATCCAAACCATGACCTTGGTGTTGTAAGGCTTTGTTCTAAACAACTGAGCTAACTGGCCAGCCCCCTCTTGCTTCTAACAGTTATTTCTACACCAAAACATCTCTTCCTTTCCATTCCCACTACCCCATGGTTTGGGCCTACCTCACTTCTGCCCAGAATAATGCAATTTCCCAGCAAACTAGTTTTCCAGCTTCCAGTCTTGGCCTGTCCCTGATCCTACCTGGTGCTACCACATAAACCTTTTACAGCACACCTCCAACCTTGTCCCTTCTGCGTACAAAATTCTGGGTACTTTATGCACTGACAAACTACATGCCAACTGGTTCTCCCCAAGAAACCACATTTCCAATAGTACTTTATCTGTACTTCTCTTTGGTATTAATGAGCTTCTTGAGGAGTTTGCCTTACCATGTCTATATTTTCATAGTGCTTAGCAAGATTCTAAGTATACTCAAAAGAACTAACTTAAAAGTTTTCTGTGTTCCCATTTCACAGTACCTAGTCATCAAATGTAAACTTATTAAAAAGTGTCTTAGTTATATCTCCCATAGTTCAGTGCTTTCAGTGTAGAATTCCACAAATCATTATTTAACAAATGAACTAAGGAACCAATAGCTCTTATTCTAATCTGGGTCCACTAGCTGTGCACTGTAGAATAAGCCACCTAGAAACATGTCAGTATTTAAAACACCAACTAAAAAGAAGATAGCAATATTCAAAATACTGCTGTAAATTAGTTATCAAAAATAAATTATTGTAAACACAAAATAAATGATAGGCCCTCAGGTTAAGCTCTATTATCAAATCATACTTATAATTGATACCAGCAAAGATACAGCTGTGCCTCAAGAAGAAACGTATAACCAAGAAACTAATCCATGTACTCTCTAAAGAAACTGCACATTCTAGAAATCTAATTCCTTCTAAAATTGTTATCATAAGTAAGGCTCAGTTTGCTTGATCAGATTTTGACCAATAATAATAAGAATGGACACCCCCACACACACTTACTCTGCCCCCCCTCCCCCCACCCCTAGTCAGTAACACATTCTTCTTAATCCCAGCATGATTTAACAGATGCTGCCTGGACTAACAGTTGGGAATTCCTACTTCCTGCTCTTTCTTTAATTAGCTTCATGACCTTGGGCAAGTCACTTCACCCTAGGAGGTCTTTGTTTCTTTACCTGGAAAATGAGAATGTTTGGCTCTGATCTTTAAGATTCTATCCTGTCTAGAATTCAATGATTTATGAGTAACAAAAATAAGCTTTTTACTGATACACGTAACAGCATGAATGAATCTCAAATGCATTATGCTAAGTGAGGATGCCAGACTCAAAAAGCTATCTACCCTATGATTATATTCGCATGATATTCTGGAAAAAAATGAAAGGAAAGGGCTGGAGAGCAGATCAGTGGTTGCTAGGGATTAGAGGTAGGGAGGTTGTTTGGATACAGAGAGGTAGCACAAGGAAATATCTTTTGAGGGTGGGAGATGGAACTGTTCTATACCTTGATTGTGGCAGGGGTTATGTGAATCCACACATTTGCCAAATTCACAGAACGGTACACCAAAAAGAGTGAATTTTACTGTAGGTGAATTAAATTATTTAAGCTGTTAAAAAAACTTATTTCTCCAAATCCAATGCAATCTTTGACAACAAAATAGTTGGATGTTTTCTCCAAGAAGTTAATACTTGATCAGATTTTGACCAAGAAGAAAAATGGATACCCCTCCTCCCCTGTCAGTTACACATTCTTCTTACTCCCAGCATGATTTAACACATGATAGTATTCACTATCACCATTTTGTTCCAAGACCAGTGAACCAAGTTTATGTCCAAATAATTTGCTATTTATTTTTGTGATGTTATTGTTGTTTTTAATCTTTAGACAGACATTCTACAGAATCCTTTCTGTGTAGCTCTGTTTTCCAGTGTGGTTCATCTAACAATGAAAAAGTGAAATGAACCCAAGTGGGAGTGATTCTTGGGCTGCCCAGGCCCTGCATGGCCTTCATGGAATGTTGGGATGTTGTTATTACCTTTGTGATTCATACTAAAGATATGAGGTATCGAACATGACTTATAATAACAACACAGCAGTAACAACAACAGCTAACATTTAATTATCACTTACTATGTTCCAGGCACTGTTATAAGTGCTTACATATAGGCTTACTAAGTGCTACAGCAGCTCATTTAGTTCTCAGAACAATCCTGCAGTGGCTTAGTTATTTCATTTGATAGTTGAGAAGATCAAAGAATTTTCTCAAGGTCAAATGGCTAGCAGGTGGCAGAGTCAGAATTCAAATCTAGACAGTCTGATTCTTATCACAAAGCTAAGATCCTGTATAGAAAAGCTTTATTTAAAGGAATGATTTATTCATCTTCTTGGAGAGTCCATGGCTGCTGCTACATGAGTCCACAAATTCTTACCTAGGCTTTCTTAGAAACTGGACAGAAGGCCTTTTCTAATTAGGACAAGCCAGCATCTCCATCACTACCTTGTGACTCATGAAGAAGTCTGCACAGCAAAAAGCCCTAACACACTACTCTTCACAACGAGGCACAGCTGTATTTTCCTAGTCCACTCTCCCTGCTTGCAGCACAGGTGGCTTTAGCTAAGAGGCAAGCTTTTCCTAAGGCCTTCAAAGTCAGGGCAAGAGAAGGGCTGAGCTTCTCCTACCTGCCACTAGTCAGGGTCTACCTTTTCCTTCAATCATTTCTGCTTATTTATGTGGATTTGGGCAAAGCAGAGGAATTCCTGTTCCTGAAATGACTAATTCTCTGCACAAAGCAAAAGAAGCTGCCTCAAATCCTTTAAACTAGAGGGGATGGTTAGAAAAAAAAGGACCCACTATGCCTAGGCTGAAGGAAACCATACAAACAAAAACAATGAGCCCATTAGATAGTACTTGTAAGGTATTTAGATCCTGAGAACTTTGTTCCAATGCAGTAGAAAGGTGGATTACAGCGAGAAAGGGCTCTCAACTAGTTCATGGGTTTGTTTAGTCTACTTATCTCAAGTCCAAGCTAATCATTTTAATGGTTGTTTATGGCCAGAACAGGGTTCAAATAGCCTTTCAAAGGAAGCAGGGCAAGCCCAGCCCAGCCTACACTAGATTGCAACCCTCCCCTCTCCAAGGACCCCAAGTTTCTCTTTATTGAGTATCTCCACTCAGAACAAGTAATACGTTAGACTATAGTTTTATTTATTTCCTCTGTCTCTTCACACCAGGCTGTAAGCTCCAAAAAGAGCAGTGAGGTATCATCTCTGTTGCTCATTGTTTTATCTGGTTCATAGATCATTTCTGAAATAAAAACTTTTTAAAAAATCAGAGGATTAATGGACTGCCTAGAGAGAAAGATGGTAACTCAGACTCAGTTTAAGGCCTTGCTTTTCTGATGTAGACACACCAAAACCTGTGACTGAGAGTTAACAAGTCCCTTCCTTCTACGAGGGAACGTCCACAAAATCTTCGAATTAAGTCAGCTATCAATCTACCAGAACCAAGACACAAATTTCCAAAATTCTAATCCAATGAGGGTCGTGGGGTTGGGGGGGGGGCAGTCAACAAAGCGATCCTTCTCCAGCCACCTATTTTCATTCCTCAAAGCAGAATTAGAGGACAAGCCGGGTGAGGCATGTTAACCAAGAAGCTCTCTTCCAATTAATGTGTTATTGCTCCTTTAAAACCGAGAATAAACGGCCCGGCTGCTCATGATCCCGGAGGCTGCCGAGCAGTAATTGTCACTTAGCCACTTAACTCCCCGCCGCACCGCTCGCTCACTCGTCGTGGTTTATCTCTCAGCCAATTACTGCTGTCATTTGCGTTTCAATGTGTGCCGTCAGGGGCCAGGCGCGGCCTACAGCGGGGCAGAAAGCACCAGGACAGGAGCTGACTGGCTTCCAGAGGCTGCGGGAGCCCACACCTTGTTCCCTGGTGCTCCATGGAAGCTGCGAAGTTGTTCTCCTGGAGCAGAGGCCTGCAAACCAGCTCCGGGAGGGCCCCAAGCCTTCCCGACCACAATCCAGCTTTGTTCTGTGCTTGGCTCCACACTGAAGCAACCAAAAAGTGGAAAATCTGACCCCAAAGCACCAAATCGATAATAATTATGGTGATATTAAAGCAATAGAAATTTTAGCTGCTTAGCATGACAGCAAGCAGAGACAAGTAGGGGAAGTAGCAGGGATTATGGCAATATATTATCATGAAATCAAGACAGGCATAGTCTACAAATGTGAAGACAGGAAAACCTTAATTCAGGCCTCACTGCTCTTTTATGCAACATTTCCACGCAGGCCCTAGAGTGTGGGGAACGTGTGAATTTTCTTAGGCAGTCCTGAGTTGAAATATCTAAAAATTGTATTTGTATTCTATTGTAATTGGCTGGTGGTAAACTGTGCACTTAGTCACAAAATTTTATTTTAAAAAAAAAAAATTCCTTAAAGTCACAATCAGAGGTGAATTTTTATAATTAAATTAGAAGAAAAGTTTGCCAGACTATGTGTCCAGATTTTTAAGTTCTTCAAAGATGTCTTTTCTGGCTGCTCAGTGGATCTGAACTACAAATGAAAGCCTCATTTTCTGAAATATTTTGTTTACTCTTCCTTCTTGGATCAAATCTATACCATCATGTACTGCATTTGGGCTTTTATTCCGGAAGGTTGAAACCTCCCCTATTTACAGAGGTAGCATCTTAGTTGAAATGTATGAAACTAGCCTGAGACTTCCTTTGGGATACACATGGTCTATTTTAAGGATATAAGCACATGTTTCAAACCCTGACCATGGAAGAAAAGGGGGAAGGAAAAGAGGTGGAGGAACAGATGGGGTTTTTATAACAGAGCTCTTGCCTGATGCACAACTGCTGACAGCAACTGGAAGGCAGGGTGCACCGACATAGAGTCAGAGTTCAGCCACCTAGGTGGGACGCAGGCACTGGGCTGTCAGAATCTCTGTCTTCCCTGCTGAATAGCAGAGAGTTGTCCTGCCCACCCTGCAGTAAGCAGCAAACTCCCTGGGACATTCCATCCTTTGAAGTCTCAGCAACCAAAGGAAGAGGGCTAGCAGCTGAGGCCGAGCAGGAAGAGACCTGTTCTAGCTGGCTCTACGCAGCCCTCTCCCTGGGTCTAAAATAAAACTCTGAACTTCTCTGCCAATGAGCTTTGCAAGGCCTGATGATGTAAGAGGAGCCGTCAGTTCTATTTGCAGGCAAGGTCCATTCACATCAGGACTTCATCCAGGTAAGGAGGAATTTGGAGGGGGAGCAAGTGAGGGGCTCTCAGAGGATGGACCTGTCTTCTCACTGTGCACAGAGAAGGTCTAGAGAACTGGGAAGGTGCCAAAGTAATTGTACACATCATCTTGGGCTGTGCGAAGAAGAGTTGGCCTAGCTATAGCTAATTGCTATCCTCAGGCTATATGCTCCCCACTGAATACCAGAGAGGGGATCTGTTCAGCGCATAACAAAGAAAAATCACAAGTGAAATAAAGCTAAGCCTCAGCTGGCCAACTCTGTGATGCTGCGACTGCTAACCATGGCCAGCACACGCAGGGAGACTTGGATTCGTCCCTGCTCATCTTCTCTCAGGTCTTCTAATTGAGAAAACCTTAAACTTGGAACCAATTTACTCCTGACTTGCTCATTTCGGTCACCACCCTGACCCACCTCTGATGAAGAGAGAGCACTTCAAAAGACGGAGAGCAGTTCCTAAGATAGCTAGTGGCCAGGGTGTGAACGTCCTAATGAAGGACCTACAGAGAAATAACTTTCTCTTCCTTTCGACTCTTTGTGTTTTTAAAGATGTGTCCTCAAGCTGAACGAGCTATTTGAACATTTTCCCCCTTCCTTCCTTTTTCTTTCCTCTGTCTGTCTGTCTGTCTCTGTTTCTCAGCTGATCAATAGCTGTCTCTCTGGGTCACGAAGGGTGCAATAAGTGCTTTTTTTCTTTTGTCTCCAAGCCAAAGACACTTTATAGAGAAACAAATTCCTCTTCTCCTGCCCTTCCTGCTGTGAGAGGCAGCCCTTTGGAGGTTTGGAAGCCTGCCACTGATTGCCAAGAACAAAACCCAAGCCAATCAGCAGGGCGGATCTGAGCCCACGTCTACCAAGAGCTGCCTGTCCACAGCCTGGGCTGGGGCTACCAACTACCCCCAGGGTTGCCATGGCCCCAGGGCCTCAGGCAGGAGCCTGCCTCCTTCTCAAAGGACTTCACAGTGTACTTGCCCTTGGGGTTGTAACGCACCTTTCTTTGCTCTCTTTCGTGATTCACATTTGACTGAATGCTCCTTCCTACTTTATCTGTTCCCAGCAATCCCAGTCACTCTCTCCAGCTTTCACAAAGCAAATTAGTGGACCTACCAGCCCCAAATTCTCTGAGATCATACCGAGAGCCTAGTCTGGACTCCCAGTGCTTGGCTGGGCATCTCCACAGGCAGGCCAAACCTGCTTATCCAAAGCTGAATCCATTATCTTCCCCTCCAACATCACCCTCCAATTTGTGGCACACCCTGAACTGAGGTTATGCTTAACTGTCCCCTCACCTCATCTCCTACGTCCATCTGCAAGCTTTCTGAATTTTACTTCACATGCATTTCTCAAATCCAGCTCCCAGAATCCAGAGGTAAGACCACAGCCCTAGTTCAAGCCCAAATCCATCTTCTTCACTGCCCTGCTTGCCAGGAAGGAGTCTAAACACCATCCAGTGCCCCACTTCCCCACCCTCTGAGCCTCTCAGTGACACTGGAGAACCCGTGTTCCTCTACACTGTCACCACACTCACTCCCTGCAGCAGGGACCCGCACGAACGCCCACCCCATCAGGAAGCTTCCTGCCCCTTGCTCAGGTTCCACCCTCCCACCCCTTCACTCAGCTAATAGTTAAGGCAGTGCGCGGGTGCTCCACACCTCCGGGCTCCCACCACGCTCAAGTGTATTTCTGCCACTGCAGCAGGTTCCTTAAGGGCAGAGACTGTGACATTTCCCTGAGTAATCTCAGCACCCAGCAACACACAGTAAGTGCTCAGCAATTGGGATACTGCATTTGTACTTTCGGATTACTAGTGAATGCCATGTATTACTGACCACAGAGCAATCAATTAGTCAGAATTAGATCCATTTTGGTGATATCTGTTTAAAGAAGGCAGACTACCAGATACCAAGGGTCATCCTATGTAACACATTTTGTCTCACAACTCATGTGCTTTGGGGTACTTAATAATGTGATGGACTTGAGGATGATGACAATGACGTCAACCGTGACAGGAAACTGGTGACAATTAGACATCCTTTTATTCTCTGAGGCTGTGTAGCTGCTTAAAACAGTACTGGATGAGTCACAGAATGACAGCTCACTTATCCTGAAACCTGAACTCACTAGAATACAGCCTGCAACCTCAGTCAAACATGCTTCTGAGAAGCAAAAATACGTATCAGAAGGTCCATGCACCAGAGTTTAAAGAGAACTTGTGGAGGGGATCTGCATTCAGAGCCTATTTGTTCTTGCTTTAGATTTACCTTGATAATCTGTGTGATCTCATTCCCCAGACACAGCAAGTTAGACACAAAATATGAGAAGATGTAAGGTGGAAAGAGATTCCTAGGGACAGACAGACTGGTAGCAGCACAAGTACTAATAATATGCAAAAGAGGAAATAGGCAAACTTTAAAAGAACACAAAGTACACAGCAGTCTGGGGACATTTCATGTTTACAAACGAGTTCCACACATTAACAAACCCTGATGATACCATCTGTGTTAGTCCTTTTCTCATGCTTAGAATACCTGAAATTGAGTAATTTATAAGAAAATAAAATTTATTTCTTACAGTTTTAGAGGCTGGGAAGTCCAAGGTCCAGGGGGTGCATCTGGTGAAGGCCTTTTTCTTGGTGTTGACTTTCCACAGTGATGCAGGGTTTCACATGGCAAGAATGGCATGAGCAAGAGAATGCTAACCTTCTCAGTTGTTCTTATGAAGCCATCAGAACCGTGCCCATGACAACCTCTAAACCATCAACCCATTACTTTATGAATGGATCAATCCATTCACAAGGGCACAATCCTCATGATCCAATCACCTTTTACAGACTCCACCTTTCATCACCAATTGGAGGTTAAGTTTCAACATGAGCTTGGGGGGACATTCAAATCACAGCACCATCACACAATAAAAGCACAATATTTACCCTCATAATGATGACTGAGACAGCGAGAGAGAATTGAATTCTGTGCAATATTCTCTACTTGCAAAGAAAAGGAAGTTTAGAATATTTTAAGAATGATTTCTATCAAAGTGCTTCTTTAAAAAAAACAGTTTTAGTACTGATTGAAGTAGATTGTGCTTATCTGGAAATTTTACTACTGAGATATCTGACAAATGAGCCATTGCTTAACTTCATTCAGTGTGGAACTGTTAAGTAACCATGTCCTAGGCCTTGCCCACCAAGAGTGTACAACCCAAAACAACTCAATACCCTGGAGGATACATTTGTATATTCAGTTTTATTTTAAAACACAGTGAAACAGGAAACTCTATCTGCCAAAAAAACTACCAAATATAGTATGTCCCACACCACTCCATCCATGCAAAACACAAATGAACTAAGATTTTAATTCAGGGCAAGAGCACAAGAGATGAATCTATTTCAAGGCAGGTTCCACTTGGGAAACAATTTTCTCTTCGTCTTGACGAACCATTCTGCTCCGGCTTTCTCCTTTCCTCTGTCCCTCCACTTTTCACCACCTTATCTCAGATCCCTCCATGTACGGGAGCAGTGTAGATAAGGGAGAAGTCTAAGACTAGATTTTGCTTACTTCATTATGGTCACATGGTCATCATTTCCTTAGTGGTTCAGCAGGTACGACCCAGGTAAATCCAAACAAGGAGAGGAAAAGAGATACCTGGTTATTTTTCACAAAAAAAAAAAGTTTGAAATGGGATTAAAAGAAAAGGCTGTTGGATTAGGACATTTTAAAGGGGAAACTCTTTCCGAAACAGGATATTGCAAGAAGAAAGGTACTGAGGGGAAAGGAAGGGAGAAGGCAGGCCAGAGAAAAGAAACTGGTTAGTCCTGTAAACAAAGAGTTAAGTGGAGAGAATGATGGGAAAGAAGCTAGTTTGGCCACTTATCTGGCCATTCCTGCAAAACTAGAAATTTCACAACTGTGTCTCCCAGCTCACTTTCTTTCCTGGTGACAAGAGGGAAGTGAACACTTTTAACAAAGTGGGAGAAGTTACCACAATATTCCCAGTATTAGGTTTCCACCAAATGTTTCTAAACTGGCATAGGGCAGAGATTAAAGAGCTATTGCTTTGGCATTTTGTCAATCTGCCTGTATTAAGAAACTTGTCTTGCAAATAACATTTTTATTTAAAGCAAAAATCCTTCAAGTCCTCCACATATTTTTTCTCCACAAGAAAGTATTAGACTAGAGAAAAATAAACACTAATCACTAATTTATTCAGCATTTACTGAACACCTATTAATTATGTGCTTGATCTGGGGAGTTCTTAGAGTTCCTGTATTTTCAAAATTGGGTAAATTCTATTTTGCATGTGTGAAGTATGTTGATTTATAACCCAAACAATATTGTGATAAAAATATTTGAAGTACACTCAAAAGGGCAAAGGTTTAGAGAGAAACAAATCTAGCTTTGAATCCAGCCCTATCCCATACAAGGGTCATGTCCCTGGGCAACTTACTTCACTTTTCTAGACATTGATTTCTTCTTCATGTGTTTAATGGAGGACTTGTTTTTATGAAGATTAAATGAGATATCAG
Source organism: Cynocephalus volans (assembly GCF_027409185.1). Lineage (NCBI taxonomy): Eukaryota > Metazoa > Chordata > Mammalia > Dermoptera > Cynocephalidae > Cynocephalus > Cynocephalus volans. The sequence goes on from NC_084468.1 coordinate 123,721,753, forward strand.
ATGTCGAGCACCTAACAGAACCTCGAATATGGCATTTGAACAATCATTCATTCGGTAAATATTTACTGAGCATCTACTATGTGCCAGGCTCTGTTTTAGGTATGGAGTCTCAGCAACCAAAAACAGAAGCAAGATCCCTCCTCTCTCCTCCTCCTTCACATATTGTCACCAGGACTTGCCAAGGGAACTGAAAACCTGTGAAAATGAAACCAAGTGGATCCCTTACCTATCTTCAAGATCTCATTGTGCTCTGCATCAAGGCTTGCATTTTCAAGCAAGATTGAGCCTGCAGCCATGAGTCCTGAGCACAAAGACCCTGTGGCTACTGGTCAGTGTCAGGCTGTCTGCCTGAGAACCCAAAAGGAGAGTGCTGGAGCAACCCACAACCCGGCCTCCAAAGTTTAGGCAGAAATGGAATCTTAGAGACACAGATGGTTGTCTCTCTTGTCTTTTTGCTCTTAAAATGAGAAAGGTTCTCATGGGGGAGTGCGATGGGGGGCAGCATCTCTATTCAGAGGAAGTTCCCAAGTGAACTGCTACATTGTTTCTCTCATTCTCTGACTCACTTTTACTTTTCCTCCCCTTCCTTCCCAGCCTTCCCTTGATATCTTAGTCTGTTCCACATGTAACACAATAGATTCTTTGTTTATGACTCTAAGTGCAATAAAACCAGTTATTAGGCCAAGAATAATTTATGCACAAAAAATAGGGACGGTAAAATTGTTATAAATTGTGCATATTTTACAGTACTTTGTTATCTGTAACATTTCAGTTGATAGAATTGTTAAAGACACTAGCTAAAAACTTTTAAATGTTTCTAAAACTATATTCAAGTTGAAAGTAGGTGATTGATACACACACATACATACATATATGCAACTCTGGACTAAAACATTTTTAAAATTCTCAAACAAAATTCTGAGTTCTCTATTTTTGTTACTGGCACAACCATCCACCCAGTCTCAGAAGTAAGAAATCTTCACTTTTTTTCAATGGGTAAGGCAATGAGGTTTTATGGGAAGTCATAGATATTTTGTAGCCAAACACATTTGGTTTTGAATCTCAATCCTATTCACTTCTAGCTACCCACCGTGAAGGAGGTTTGTAAATGTCTCAAAGCCTCGGTGATGGATTTTTGAGAAAATTAAATACAGGATATCAATAAAGGGTTTGAACATGTATTAGGCATACAGAAAAAGCTGTTTTGCCAACCACCCCTCCCCCAACACACCACTGTCAAAATCTTTCTTTTCCATTCTATTGCCCCGTTACATCTCTCCTGGACGACTGCCCTCCAACTGGTTTTTCAGCCTCATGTCTGCAACCCCTCCAAACCATCCAAAACCTGCTATTAGAAATAGCATTCAAAAATCAGAAATTTGGTCCTGGTACTCCCTGACACAAATCCTTCTATGACGATTACATTCAGAACAAATCTGCACTCAAAGCAAAGTCCACATGTCCCCAACCCATCTGTTCAGCCTCATCTCCCACGACCACCCCATCCCTGCCCCCTGTACACCTGTGGTCCCCTTGTTCCCAGCACTCAGTCATTGTTGTGGAGCACACCAACTGCTCTGTGCACTGACTCTCACTGCCCTCCACCTGGGTGCCATCCTTACCCTACCCCTCCCATCTGTAGAGACCACTGTCCCCTTCAAGGTTCAGCTCAAACGCTGCTTCCTCTTTGAAATCCTCTCCAATTTCCTTGGCTGACTCAGTGCTCCATGCATGGTCAACTATGCCTCTCTCAATTTTATTACTTCAGCGTTCTGTTGTACAGTTATCCATATCTGTCATGGTCCTCCCCTTGTTAGTTTCTCCATGACAGAGCCCAAATTTTATTTATTAAAAAAAAAATCCTCAAGTTTTATCATTTCTTGCATGAAGAAGATAGGAACAAATAAATCATTTCTTTTTTTTTTTTTTGACCTAAAAGAATAGGATGAGGATAGAGGAAACTCTAAAAAATAAAAAATGCCTCTGTGAACAGAGGCATTTTTTAGTGGGAAAATATACATATATTATAAGGTAAAAATGGGGTCAGACATTCCCAAAGTACTTCAAATTTCAGCAAAAGAAAACTAAAATGCACAGGAAATGAAGTCTTGTGTGTATTAAAAACAAGAACAAAAAAAGATTTCAAAAACTTCAGCAAACCACAGAGATGTACACATGTGGTGGATTACAGATGGCCACGAGTTCTTTGATCCTTCTCCCATGGACAGGTAAGTCTATTTTCGTCCCCCCTGAATATAAGCTGCCTGTAATGGCTTGGACCAAGAAAGTATGGAGTGATATTAAGCCATTTCCAAACCTAGTGTTTAATATGATTGACAGCTTTGGCTTTGGTCTCTTGGAACCCTAAGCTTCCCTGTAAGAAATATGATTAACATAATGGAGAAATCATGTAGAGAGGCATTAAGGCTACATGGCGAGGCAGAGGGACCCAGGGGGAGCTCAGCCTTCCAGGCATCCTTGCCAAGGTGCCAGGCAGATGAGTGAAGCCATATGGGAACCTCCAGCCCACACCAGCCACTGACTGAATACCATTGAGTGACTACAGTCAATGCTACACAGAACAGAAGAATCGCCTAGCTAAGCCCTGCTTGAACAAAATCATAGATATAATTAAATGATGATTGTTTTAAGCCACCAAGTTTTGGTGTGGTTTGCTAGGCAGCAGTAGGTAACTAGAACACCATCTTAATCACTTTTGGCTCCATGACCTACATTACCTAATAGAATACTTTTCCTCTAAAGGGAACACTTCTCTTATTTGTCAACAGATAGAACAGTGGGGGGGTAAACTGAACTTATCCTAAAGGAATGTGTGTTATACAAGACACACCTGTATTACACCACCAGCTGTCCTAGAGCTGGGCAGGTCTCTCATCTGCTCATCCTGACTACAGTAACTTGGGAGCAGCACCCATGTTTTAGATGACAGCTTCACCCCAGGATGTGGCACAGTGAGGGCTCAATACGATTTGCTTGAGTATCTGATTTATTGTCTGCCAGCTTAGTTAAGAGCATCGTACTAGAGGATCTGAAAGTTTAGAACCTAATCTCTGTTTTTCACTTAAAGAAGGAAATGGGCAGACTTTTCACTAATACTGGGACAGATATAGTTAATAGATAGCTTCAGATAGATAGCTAATAGATAGACAGGAAGCCAGGAGGCCCTCCACTCCAGTCCTTTACTACCCACACCTCTTGTGCACGTGAAGAAGAAATGTTTTTGCCTTCTTTTGCCTAGCTATCAAAAGGGGAGAAGTATATGTGACACCTCTTAGGTCAGTGTAAGAAGCGAAATGAAGTTATGGATTGAAAACACCTTCAGTTTCTTGGCCAAAAAAATGCTAGGTAAACTCAAGGTACTATCATTATTTTGAAGATATGTGATTCTAGTATATAAAATAGCCTGAACTAGTAAATGCAATTCCATGTGCTAGGTCAGCTCAGCATTTGTTCAACATTTACCAGATTTTCCTCTTTTTGTCTTTAAGGTATAATAGAATAACACTAAAATGTATGGATTTTTCAACTAACTTTTGAAGGAGACATTAACACATGTTGGAACCAGAAAAAAGTCATCTGTGCCCTAAGTCTGGGTCTTCTACAGGATATCATCCAGGCAAAATGTGGTGGGAAATGTGAAACTTAAATGTGTAATGATTTGTGTTTTGTTATAATGCTACGTACTCAGCAAAAAGCCTGGGCTATTAGAAAACAAACACTAGCCTGTCCTTATAAATTCTCCATAAATGAGAAGTCATCAACTGATGCGCTATGCTGATGGCACTGTCATTTATCCTCATACAACAACCTTTCTAATCCATCTTAAGGATGGCAAAATGGAGGCACAGAGAGATTTCCATAACTCTCCTGTACTTATTTGCTGGTGCTGCCATAACTAAATAACAGAGATAGGGTGGCTTAAACAGCAGAATTTTGTTTTCTCACAGTTCTGGAAGCTGGAATTCCAAGATCAAGGTGCCAGTGGAGTTGGTTTCTCCCGAGTCCTCTGTCCTTGGCTTGCAGATGGCCACTTTCCCTCTGTGTCCTCACGTAGCCTTTTCTCTGTGCGTGCTCATCCCTGGAGATTCTTCCTTTTCTTATAAGGACACCAGTCATACTGGATTAGGGCCCCACTCTGAGGACCTCATTTAACCTTAATTACCTCCATCAAGGCCCTTTCACCAAACACAGTTACACTGAGGTTTAGGGCTTCAGCCTATGAATTTTGTGGGGACACAATTCAGTCCCTAACTACTCCTAAAATCATCAAGCTAGTCAGCACTGAAGCTGCAGCATGCAGCCTGGCTCCCTGCCGATTCCTATGGGTCACCCAGTTGCTGTCTGTGGTGCTTCACTCTGTGTCCATAGAAAATGGCCTTGTGTAACTACCCGTTACACAAAGTTAAAGAATGAAGGCCAGAGTACGGAAGGAGAGAAGAGAGGCTGAAGCTGCAGAAAGCCGAGTGTAATGTCCAAAAAAACTGACTCTTAGCAAGGCAGGAAATGCAGCTCATACCCAATCCTATTCTTCCACGGCCAAGAGCTCATTCCCTGCCAAACTTCCCCATCCTCCTCTCAAGAAGGACCAGTGCCTGCTCTCCTACTTGAAGTCATTGTGCAGGACAACAACTCAATCACGTGCTCTTTGCAAAATTACAAGATAACATACAATTTCATTTTTTTCATCACATTTTTGTAAACGAAAAATTTCAAAGACCTTCTTGGAGTGCTATATAGCTCATAAATGCAATTAATAAAGACTTTCCGATTAGCTAAAACATGTTAAATCCAAAAAATCAAGACATAGTTTTCTCTCTCTTTCAGATAATACAGGGAAGCATCTTATACTTATAAAGCACAAGCTTTCAACTATATTGGATTTTCCTTTTTAAAAGAACAATAATTTAAAGTGGCTGCTAGCAGAGAGTTGTTAGGTGCATTTAAATGGATATTGTGTTCTGAAAATCCTAATTGAGACTCTTTTGTTGTGTTTATGTATGTGTTTGTTTTGGTTCTGAGGTTCTTTGTGCATTAGGGAGCCTTTCATCTAAAACTCCACTTTTATACAAAATTAAATCAGCATATTGGAGATACAACTTCATAGAAAGCTGCATCCAACCCAGCAACAACCAAGCCACTGCTGGAAGCCCCCTGGTCTCCCCTGCTGGAATAAGTGGGGTGTCACAGGCCTTGACCGCACCCCCCTCCTTCCTCCTATTTCCCTCCCCCTTCCCCTCCCCCCTCCCCCCCAACTGCTCCACAACATCTTAGAATGTAATATATATGTATATTAATAAATAAATAAATTTTTTTAAAATTGCATTTCTTTACTAATAAAAGTTTAAAAGTCAAAAAAAAATTTAAATCAACATATTGGAGATACAACTTTACAGGAAGCATTAGGACCTGTTCAAGTGTTGTTTTAAAAAAACACGAAAAATCAAAAGTTTTTCTATATGAATCATTCTACAACAAATATGAGACCCAGCAGGACTGATATGCCTGGGAAAGGGATGAAATCTATGTTGCCCGTTACCTGTCCCTCACTATGTCACCTTCCTGGGCTCCGCAAGATGGTCAAGCCTTCCCAGTTAACCCTAAGACATAGCTAATTAGGTAAAAATTCTGCATCCCCTTCAGCTGTGTTGGCTACTACCACATTAATATCAAAACTGCATTCTCAGCTTCCCAAGAACAGAGACCAAGTGTTGGTTTACAAGTCAGCCCATCCTCTTGGTCAGGAAATGGCTCAAACAACGTCTCTCCACTACTCTCCCAGTGAAGAGACAGTAACTCCCCTATGCTTGAGAAAATTGTGTGTCCTATCGAGGAAAGGCATTGTGTAAAATAAAGTCCTTTTCTGTTAGTGCACATTCTTGGATGTAGCATTTTATTTATAACTTGAGAAGAAGCACTTAAAAATGGTGATCAAAACCACCATGATACTAGATTTAACCAGTGGTGAATCCAGAGGTTTCATGAGAAACTAGACTGTCATGGTGTGAGCCTGACAAATTCTCAAGTCTACCTCTTCTGTACTTTTTCAGAGCTAAACTAAATGCAGTTAAGGGTCAAGAACCCCTGCAGAAACTCTTAATACCTGTGGAATGAATAGTAGGAATTAAATATGAAAAGACAATGGGTCAGCCCTCACTCTGTCTGACAAAACAGAATTATTCCGGACGGGACATTTTCAAATTAGATCACATTCATTTTTCTTGTTTATAAAGCCTGGTATTGATAAAGTATAACAGACAACTGCTTGTTTAAATAGTTTCATTGACAAATTAATAAATGAGCATGTAACTCTGCGAAGTTGCTTGTGGGAACACGAAGGGAAAAAATGAAACCTGCTTCCCCAGTCTGGTCAACACATCGTGGACACATTGGTCAAGTGATGGAGACACCCACCCACTGGAGCTGAAACCCTGGGATCCTAGTGTGTCGTTGCCCAGTGAAATAACCGGGCCATATTTCTATCCTTGAAAAAGTTATAATTGAATATGAGGTGGCTATAATTTTCAAAAAGTTCAAAGAAATTCAAAAAAGAATCGAAGGGAGCTAGCATGGTTTTCCCATCTCAATCACCCTGATCCCACTTTAAAAACTCCTTCTAATACTCCCATCCCTCTGCATTACACTATACGACTAGGGACAGTCATCCCAAAATGAAGGAGTCGCTTGTCATCTCCATTTCTTGGTAAACAACAACTTTTCTTTAAAAAAAATAAGAAGTAGATGGAGGAGGAGGACCCCTCCTGAGACATGTCAAAAGACTGGGGAGAAGAGGCTCAAATGAATTTTCCGTTTCCTGTTGTTTCCCAAAATCTTTCTCTTTGATTAGATATTCTCTGCTTGGAGGCAAGGTAGATTGACTAATCTTTCTATAACAAAAGATCCTGGCTGTCACAGAAATACTTTTTTCCTTCTTATTGCTCTCAACTACCATACACCCTTGCTGCGGTTATACTTCTCCTGAGTAAATGTTCTTACACGATACATATGGTAAATTGTTATTTGCCACTAGTCTTAGAAGTTCCAATCCAGCAAAAGTGTGTGTGTGTGTGTGTGTGTGTGTGCGCGGGCGCGCGCACGTGTGCATGCTGTGACCTTAACTCTGGTTTCTTTGAGCAGCCCCCCCCCCCCAAAATCAGTATTTCCAAATACCTCTAAAGTACTAGGATTTAAAATTTTATATTAGTTCAGCGTGGCTGGAGAATGATGGGCACCAACACTCAATTTCATCACTTTTAATGGCCTTAATGTTTACCTTTTTCTTAATCATTGGTAGGGTAATTGCCTGGACTATTTGTAAAGCACTGACAACCAATCGCAGCTTGAGAGCAATTCACTATTCTTTTTCAGTCCAAAATAAAGAAGGTTTAGCAAAACCCTGAGATTAATTTCTGGAATAAAACCTATTAATCAAAAAGTTAGATTTAAGAAAAATGATGTCTTTATAAAAACAAGAAAATAAAAAACAGAAAACTGAAACATTACTGAATGGAAGACCAATCTCCATTATGTATGTAAACTATGTGATGAGAATATATTGGTGCACAGTTAGCACAGAGATAAAATTTGAGTCTAACTTTCAATCAGCTACTTGGGGCTTAAAACTGAAGGACCATCACCACTGAGTCCCTGGAATGTACAAATCTTCCTCATTTTCATTATTAAAATTATGTATCTAGGACTGATGGGTTACCATTCTCTCCAACCGTTCTGCCTAATATCTTCTCTTGTTTGGGGTCTCACAGACTGTACAGATCAAAAAATGCTTCTTTAGGTAGAGAAAAGCCCTCGACCAGAACAATGAAGAAAAAAAAAAAAAACTATAGTGGGGTGAGCAAAAACTTATTCTGAGAAACAAGAAGGCACTAACTAAAAAACAGAAATGGAAGAAACAAACAAACAAAAAAGACTAAATCTAGAAGGAACTACCATGCAAGTCAACAACCTCTAGCTTACAAAGACTTAAAAGGCAACAAACACAACCACAATCTCTGTATCCCCAGTTACTTATTAACAAAAGACATGCTCGTCTTACCCTGTGCAAACCCTAGAGAACCACTTTACACACCTTTCCCCACCACCATCCCTCCCAACCCAACATGCATGTGTGCATGCATGTGTACACACTCACACACACGCCATTCCAGAGTGTGCCATGGTTTCATTCTTTTGTGTCTGTACTCATGTCCCCTTACATTGGAATTCCCTCTCCTTGTCATGTACCTTTAAATTATCCATCCACCCTTTAATAACCAGCTCTATCATGAGCTCCTCTTGGGAGTTAGTTGTCCCTGCTATGTACTCCTCAGTGCATATGTCTATCACATCATTTAACAAGCTGTATTGTAGTTATTAGATGCTTCCCTGAGTCTCCAACAAAACTGTGAGCTCCCTGAAGGCAAGGCTGATCTGGAACAACCCTTGAAACCACACCACGTGGTTAAAAAAATACACAGAGTATGGAGTCAGGCATTCTCGTACTATTTGAATCTTGTTTTTGTCAAGGTTCTTATCTGCAAAATGATAATGGCATATCTACTTTCCAAAACTTTTATGAGGATACATAATTTAATTACCTAGCACATATTAGGTGCTCAATATATGTTAGACTCCACTTCCTTCTGATTACTAGGGCCAAGCAAAATACCCATCGTTTAGCATGTTCAATACATGTGTGTGGGATTAAATCGAATCCCTAATACTCTGATCAATTATTTGCCAATGGGATGTAAGGGTAATTTCACCTACTCTTGTTAACTTAGACTTGAATATTGAAGAATATGCCAAAGAAGATAACCCAAGTGAAATGTCAGAAGCTGGGGCCACACTGCCTCCCTTGGGGGCCTCCACTGCCTCCCTTGGGGGCTTCCACTGCCTCATCTGTTATGCCTGGCTCTCCAATGAACAGACTGTCCTGCCCAGAATACTTCTTTTTAAACTTTATGGTCCCTCTTCTTCCTCAAATATAACATGGAAATGGAAATATACACCCTTTTCTTCTATTTACCAAGACAGCATGGTTAAATGAGAACTATAAAGCCATTTTCGACTTGTTGAGACAAAGCAACACACACACACACACACACACGTTATACTCATTGCCTCTCGGCATTTGAGAGTTTCAGTTCAAGGCATTCATCAGTATTTTGGGAAGAGAAGAGACAGGAAAGAGGAGAAGAGAAGAAAAAAGGGGAAAAGGGAGGTTTGGTAACTGTGCTTGACAAAGAGGAGCCCCTCCACTTTTGACTGTATAGTCCTACATTCAAATAGATTTATTCCAGTATGCGTAACAGAGTATATAACTCTACACAATATTTAAACTGATCTACTAGAGTTCTACAATAATCATTTCTTCCCACTTCTAACTAGCAAAAATTCAGTGGCACTCTCTGGAAAAAGAAGGACTCAAACCGATCTTCCTGTGTGCAGAACTGGTTCCCCAGCCCCAAGCAAAGCTTCGCAACCACACAGTGTCCCCTTGCCTTCACTGAAGCCACTACAGTATCAAATTAGCTCAAGGAGGAAGCAGAAAGGCATTGTGTTAATTTTGTGTACACAGACAGCCATGTAACATCCAGAAATCATTTTTTTCCCCTTTTAATAGTCTACTTTCATTTTACTAATAAAAAGTAAAAACTCCAACTTCTTCAGAATCACCTAGAGCTTTTAACAGAAATCTTTTCTTCCACTAAGCTAGCTTTTCTCCAGCTGATCCTATAAACACTGCTGACAATTTTTTCCCCAATGCCTCTAACATATTTTCACTTAGCACCAGTTTGATGTATAAGATCTGACAGCCCGGCAGTTATAGGCCACCTGCATCACTGTCGCCATGACAACAGCAAAAGACAATCCATGATCCCATGCCCTGGTCACACGTTTCAATACAGCTTATCTGTCTAAAGCCACTGAGTCTAATGGAAGAGAGTAATTACCATCTTCCACTCATTGTCAAAATTCCCACCATATAATGCTCTTCAAAATTATTTTACTCCTCTCACATGGCCGCTTTGCAAAAACTAAAAGAAACCTTAAGTGGAAAGGGTGGGGGGGAGGAGCTGCGACTGGTATAAATGTGGCTGACTGTGCGTGAACTGTCCCTTTGCAGCCGAGGAATGTGCCAGCCAACAAAAGGGACATGCACACAAACGACTCTAGTTCACTGATTATCTACTTAAGATTTTTTTTTTTTTTTTTTTAATTTGGGTAGGAAAACTAGATGGTAAAATTTCCCAATTTGGGCCTATTCTAAAGGCATTTCTTTACTACAATACAACCCTTGTACAGGGAAGATGATCTCCCTATGGCAGTATACAGCAGGCATGGTGACAGTGAACAGTGTGACAGCTCAAACGAGTGGAAATGAGGAAAAAGCAGAGGCCTTCCCTACGAACACTTTTCCTGCAGTCACTTCTTCCAGTGCATTTCATACCTTTCCTTCACACTCCAATAACAAAAATGCGTACTTGACAGTCTGACTTTTGCATTCAATGTTGCATATTCTTGGTGGTGGAAACAACCCTGTCTTTGAAAAAAGCCTCATTTAGAAAATATTAAAAAGTGAAGTTTGATCAGCAAACACTTTTGTGGAAAAACCTGTGGAGAAAAGTACTTCTAGGAAAGAATTAAATTTAAAGGCAACATTAAAAGTCACATGGACTTGGGCCGACCCCGTGGCGCACTCGGGTGAGTGCGGTGCTGGGAGCGCAGCTGCGCTCCCGCTGCGGGTTCCGATCCTATAAAGGGATGGCCGGTCACAAAAAAAAAAAAAGAAAAAGTCACATGGACTTGAAAAGCAAACTACATAGAGCAAAACGTGGGCAAAAGGGCACAGAGAAAGATAAGCCTTTGGGTGCTGGGCACAGGTGGTTCAAATCCTGGTAAGTCTGTTCCACCCTTTTTTAACCTCAGTCATTTTTACAGAAATAAAACCATGCCCATTATCCAGCATGAACTATCAAGAAAGTTATATGAAGTGGTACCTAACTTTGTGGTTAACAGAAAATACTCCTACTTAAAAAAATATATAAGCAATTTCATATGATGGAATAAATGCCAATCCACAAAAGCACAAGAGTAATATAATTGAAGTAAAAATAATTCTTAGATTAGTATTTGCGCACCTGTCAGAATGAGCCTGAAATGTTTTACTTATGACTAAATCCGAAAAACTACAGCCATAAAACATTTAACCAGTTGTCAAAACACTACAGTTATAAACTGACATTACCTATGCTATGTATTAAACATGGCATAGCATCATAAACAACATGATATTATATTGTACATTATACAACAAACACGGAAAGCGTGATCAGTCAAAGGCCTCTGTGACAGTGTCGCTTTAATTACTTAGTGGGTGGTGGACAGGCCTTTACATCTTGATCACCTATGGTCACCTCACTGTTCATTACATCCTTAGAGGAGGCCAGAAAAAGATGGTATGAGGTGAAACTGAGGCTGAGCCTCCTAGTGAAAATACTCAACAGTTTGCCTAATTTTCTACAGGACATCACAGACAGATAGATGCTTGCAAACACACGGATGTTCAGTAATCTCCAGTCAAATGGCCAATCCATGACTAGAATATTCCAATTAATTCTGTCAGTTTATAACACCTGGATGAAACACTTTCATATAATCATACATGGAGTTCATTTTGCCATCCTAACTTTGTCCCCTCCCCCTTACAGTGGAATTTTATAAACATCATTTAGAAAATGAGGACTAGATAAATATAAATGTTACGACAGAATAGAGATGGAAAACTCAAGTTGCCATTGGCAAAAACATTTCCTATCTGTTAACCCCCACCGTGGGAGGATACACAAATAGTAAGTCTTCTGTAATGTTTTCTGTAATCTTTATTTTAAAAGGATCTTCTCTACCATACCACCTCATTTGAAAAGTGAACTTTGAAAACCGGCTCAGAAATCTCCTAAGGAAGCCAGAAGCTCTCATAATCAATAGAAAGAGTGGCAGTATTTGTTCTCTGCCAACCTGCCCATTTCTGTAGCCTCACCTTGCCTCAGTAGTTCTTTGTCTTCTTGATCTTGACATGTTTGAAGATTACAGGCCCATTCTTTTATAGAATGACCCTCAGTTTGTGTTTGTTTGATGTTTTGCAATGATCAGCTTCAGGTAACTCTCCTTTAGAATAACACAGAAATAATGCTATGTCCTTCTCAGTACATCATATCAAGAGGCACATGGTGGCGGTTTGTCTCTATATTGGCGATATCATCTTGGATCATTTTTTTTTTTCTTCTGACCGGTAAGAGGATTGCAACCCTTGGCACGGTGTGGTCCGCACCACGCTCAGCCAGTGAGTGCACCAGCCATCCCTATATAGGATTCAAACCCGTGGCCTCAGCGCTACCAGCGCCGCACTCTCCCCAGTGAGCCACGGGCCTGGACCAACTTGGATCATTTGGTTAAAGTGATAGCTTCCAGATTTCTCTGCTATTCAGTTATTATATTTGCCTTTGAAATTAATAAATAATTTGTAGGGAGATACTTTGAGACTATGTAAATATCCTATTGCTCATCAAACATTCACCTACCAGTTTTAAGCACACATTAATGATTTTGTAACTTCATCATTCCTTTTATATATATTAGTATGCTCTCTAAGTAAGAGCTTTGCTGCTCCCCCATTTACTTATTTGATCAATTTCTAAATCAATATGGACTTATAGATTCTTATTTTATTAAATTGGTTATAATACATTGCCATATTTATTTTGATGGTCAAATTCCCCAGTTTGGTCAATGGGAGCCCATCAAACTGGCCCATGTGTCTTTCTGATGCTTTGACATTTCTCCCTACTTTCTAGCTCAACAAGATGTTCCAGGCCAGTGTTGTATTTTCCTTGTTCCAACCCAGGAATGTAGTCATTTGTCCCTGTCACACTCCATATTTTTAAAGGTAATTCATTGAGTTGATGGTTTCCAAGACTATGATGCAAATACATTAAGGAAAGCAATGTAAAAAATAAATGTCAGTCTGTTCAATGTGGAATGGAAACATCACTGGTCAATCTGTAGAAAGTAGCCAACAAGTGCAGCCTTTTTCAATTGCTTGCTTCCACTAACTTCAGAAATGGCTTTGCTTCTGGCTACACGCAGATGGGCTATGAAAGCCAAGGAGCAGCTAAAGGTCAGAGAGGAGAAAGGTGAGAACACAGAGGTCAGAGTTCCAAAGCAATAGTGTAAGACGGAAGACACAAGGGACATCATGCCAGCCAGTCCACCCTGGGCAGGGCCAAACTTAGCAAAGATTCTTCTCAGAACCAGGAGAGCTTACCCAGGAGGCGTGGGTTCCTTCCTCTCTTGTGTCAGGGCTAGTGCACAAATGCCAGTCAGGCTACTCAAGTGAGGTGACACTATAGTGAGGCTACCTAGAACTCCTCAAATCAAACTAGGGTAACAAAATCTACCCACAGTCACAGGTGCAGTTTGAAACTGGACCTGGAAACTCATTTTTTTTTTTTTTTGGTGGCTGGCTGGTACTGGGATCTGAACTTGTGACCTTGGTGTTATAAGGCTGCTCTCTAACCAACTGAGCTAACCAGCCAGCCATGGACCTGGAAACTCAGACTATCAGGTGTAAGCAGTGCTGCTCTCCAGGCAGACAGTTGAACTTGCATCTGGGATCTTTCTCTCATGTTCTCATGTCTGCTCCCACCCCATGTGACTCCACCCCCTACTTCACATCCATTGAACCCAGACACAGTTTGCTGAACTTATTTTCTCACTCTGTGCAATTGGTCACACTGTTTCTTATGTCTGCAATGGCTTTCTCATCTTCTCTGCCTAGAAAAACCCTACCCATTGCTCAAGGTCCAAATCGGTTGCTGACTCCCTGCACAGTCTTCCCTAATCAGCCTCTTGCCTGCTCCCTCTGCCTTACGAAAGCAGAAAGGAATCATTACAACCTCTGTGTTCCCATAATACTTTTTTATAAGTCGATTAGAGCCCCTATCACATCATGCTGTGGAATGACGTAGCGAAGTCTTACCAGCTACATTAATAACAGGCCTGTATCAGTGATCTTCTCTGAATTTCCAGCAATTGTACAGCACCTGGCACAGAGGGGCTTTAAACAAATGTTTGCTGAATTAGACTGTTGCCAAAACGGCAAGTGTTCTTTTTCCTTTCACCTTAGTAGAGGCTTATCTTAATTAAAATAAAACTACAATATTATTGGGTTTTAAAATCATGTAGCTGTATATAGCTGTACATAATTGCAGTGCAATCAAACCTCTGATATTTTTAGGCACCTCCTTCCCTTGAAACCCTCCTTAACTATCTTTGACAAAATATCAATGTATTTCTAATCAATAGGTGTTGTGTATATGTGTGTGTGTGTTTTGTTTTGTTTTTATTTTTTATTATTGAAAATTTCAAACGTAGAAACGTAGTCAGGATAATGTAATAAATCACCATCACCCAGCTTTTCAACTCATGGCCTATCCTATTTCAACTATATCTCATACCCACTTTCCCTTCTCATATTATGTTAAAGCAAATGCCAGTCCTTATATCTGCAAAATACTGCAGAATGTACCTTTAAAAGTTATCTCTTTTTCCAAGAATATAACCATAATACCATTATCGCATCTAAAAAGTATTTAATAGTAATCCCTAATATCATCAAAATATTCAGTGAGTGTTAAAATTTCCAACTGTCTCAATTCTTTTGCACTAAGATTTCAACAGTGAAAATATACTGTTACTGTATACAACTCATAAACAAATTGTCCTATTTAAATAAAAATCTCCAAACTCAGATCCTATGGAGCCATAACATTCCATAAGACAAGGCACATGAAGTCTCAGTTCAATGCAATGTACTAATTATACTGCTGAAATTTTGTTAAACATTTGTCCTATATAGATATGTAAAATAATTTGTTTTCAGTTCATTACCTTTCTCCTCAGATTTTACCCCACAAAGACTTCCACATGAGTTAGCACTACTTCTGAGTTATTCATAGCCTATGAAAATATACTTATTTTTTAAGTCTTAAAGTATATGTTTTTCTTCCTCCTGAAACTCAACGCTCACAAATGCTTTCACTCTCAATTTTTTCACTTTTAGAATAAAACCATGGCTAGGAAAAAAGTGCCCTCAATGAACAATTCACAAGCAAATAAAGTATGTAAAGCTACAAAATATCCCTTATAATTTTTACTTGGGCAAGTAAATTAAGTCATAAAAGGAAATGTTTTCATCTACAATAAGATAAGTCAATGAGTACAAAAGACCAACACCAGGATAGATCTGGGAAGTAATCAGTGAAGCAAGTGAGGGACGCAAGAGGAGTTGTGTATTTCTTGATGACTCTGAACACATACAATATATTCCTTGATCTGGAATCAGAAACTGCTGCACAGAGTATAAAGTGAGTGTATTCAATTTATACAACTGGAATGTTTCTGAAAAACTGAAGACAAATAATCGAACATTTGTATAGGGAAATCTTGCCATCAGACGAATATTAAGGTGAAGACTTTGCAAAATTAAGATTCTTTTTTTAAAAGGCAAAAATCATCCTTTTTAAATTTAGGTTTGAATATAAAAGATTTGAACACCAAATATACAAAGTCACTAGAAATGCAGATGTCAATGTAAATACAGAAAACAGTAACACACACTAATTGAAGGTAAGGTGGCATGAAATGATAAAAAGGAGGAATTACTCTGAAGTATGTACAAATATATCAGACTACAAATATTTGCTAAATATATGTCCTTTAAGATCCTCACTTTTGTGATTTTATTTGCAATTGTTTTATTGTTTCTCTGTTTTTTTAAAAAAGATGATTCTAAATAATAGCAGTTTATTTTATTGGATAGGTTAAAAATCCTTCCCATGCCTGTTTTATTTGCTGCTGGTTTGTTTACCAATACATACAAAATAAAAAGCCATATTACAATTCACAAATTCTGAACATGTGGGCTCAAATTAATCAAGTTATACTGTATTCCTAGAATACTGAATTTTTTCATGTGTTCAAAACAACTATATCCAGGGCCCCCAGAGAATCAGTTCCTATTCAGGAGGCTCTTTTCTCAAATCTGGCCCTTAAGTGTCGCTTATGTGGTCTCCTGAGAAAGACACCTACACAGAGAACATTTCTCTTGTATGTTCAGAAATCAAGAGGGTATCTATTCTACTTCAGTACAAGGACAGGAAGGCTGACAAAGAAACACACACAAAAACACAAATCACCTGGAGCCAGCTGTCTAGATTCAGTTTCTTCAGAAAGTCACGTTAGAAACTGCCAGTTTAACCTCAGGTACCAACCTCACTGTTTCAAAAGCTACCATTCCCTCCATCCTCAACAGCTTTGGCCCCTTCCAGACTAAACCATTAGAGATGGTTTATACCCTACAGGGCAGGAAATGAATCATGCTTCACTCAACTGAAACTGCAGCAGGTTTTTAAGGAAGCTAAACACCCAACCAAATTGAATCAGTAACACTTATCTTGTAAAGAAGTGTCTAGGGATTGTTGCTGACAAAGGATTGGCACTTTGGATTTACATGTCCCCTCACAGATGAGATTTTTAAAAAGCATAGAGCACTTTATAGACAGACGTGGCTACGTAGATCACCTTCTGCGATATGAGCTCTCAGCATTCTCACTGTTAATACAGGCACCTCCACTCAGCTCCAGCTGCAGAATACCTTGAGTTCCAGACTTGGACTCTTCCCTCTTCGTTAGCAGAATAAAAAAAAAGATCTACTTTTTGTTCTCAGAATGGGGGTTTCTCTAGTCTCCTCTTTTATTTAGTGTGATCTGTGGTGAGTTTTAGGGTCTTAGTATAAGAAAAATCCTAATTATGGGGAAGGCCATTATCTTATATCTTATTTACTATAATCCAAAAGCAAATGTTTGGGGTTCCTAATTATATTGATCCAAATACTTCCATTGTGTTCTCTTAAACTCTCATTATTCTTGCTGATGTAATACTTTTAAAAGGTCTTCTAAATTTACATTTTTACTTGGAGCTGCTGACCACATAAAAATCTAATTCCCCCAAAGTTAAACTTGAATGCAATTTTACGTTTTTAAGCATACCCCAAATGCAAAACTTAAAAAGTATGAGTTACAGAATATTTATTTCCTTAAGAAAATATCCAGATGCTTCATCAATGACAAAGCAAGGTATTCCAAATCAGAAATCCTTTGTAAAGTATAAAGTTTAAAAAAAATTTCTCAAAATATATCATAATCAGGGAATGAAGAAATTTATCTAATTTGATGCCACCTCCCCAAGTCTCATAAAAATACAAATAAAATTTCTAAATTACAGCTATATCCTTAATAAAGTTACAAAAGCCTGAGATTATCAAAGGAGCAGAACAGGTTCTCAAAGCACATCGACAATATCAGAAGTCAATAGCCAGATTAAAGAGGAAAATTTCATCCAGTAATTTTCAGGGTAGTATATATGTTTTTAAGGCTTCTCTCAGATAACCGTGCATAGCAATATAAGCAAATACACACAAGAAATAAGACCCCAAAAGAACACACTAAATTCGTTTTTTTAAATGTTCTACAATGAGAATCATGACATCCATAGCAGGCATTTCTTCAGGTCTAAAGCTACACAATAGCCACAAAAGATTTTCTGATATCAGCTACAACCCACAAGTCAAAATATTTAAGAGTTTTCCTTTTTTCCTACTATGTTCAGTCTTTTAAAAAATAATAGTCATGAGCACAGACTCTGGAACCAGACTCCCTGGATTCAAGCCACATCTCTACAACTTACTAGTTTATATGACCTCAGTCATGTTCCCTAGCCTCTCTGTGCCCAGTGTCTTCACCTATGAATACTTCTATTTCACTGGGTTGCTTTGAAGATTAAATGAGTTAATAAGTATAAAATGTTTAGTACAGTGTCTAACACATAGTAAGTACCATATAAGTATTAGCTAAGGATAATACGTAACACATGTGAGGACCAGGTGGTAGAATCATAACCTTGACTATCTTTATGGGACCTCTATAATCCAGTGTGGAAAAAAAAAAAAAAGTTTTAGCAAGAGGGGAGTACATAATGTTGAAAATATTTTGGAAAGCCCTGATTCATTCCTCTGGTCAATATTTATATTACAGCCCACTGGAAATGAACAAGCCGTAGCAGGGGAAGAGAGCCTAACACTCTCTCCAATTGCAATAATAACATACATAAGAGCCACTTCTGAACAAGTGATCCAAGTTGATTAGATTTCCCCTTTCCCCACAACCCCATCACACATGCATACACACCACACACACACACACACACACACACCCCACCTCTCTGATGACACACACAAGAAGAACACAGGGTCCTACATTCTAAATGTAATCACTCAAATCAACCAAGTTTCTTTTTGACAAGGGATTGGGAAATTAATGTAGACTTGTTAGTGCGAGAAATGGTAGTTAGCAGCAGCTTCAGTAAGAGGTAGCTTGAATGCATATTCTAAAAGGCAAAGTCTATGACAGCATTCCTCACAGAATTCAAGGCAAATCTTAGGCAAGGTGAAAGGGTACTTTCAAAGGTCACGTTGATTAGGTCAACCTCAAGATAATGTCCTCACCTCAAATCTCACACAGTAGAAAAACCTATTTAGCTTTCCACTACATAGCCCCTTCTAGAGACCATTTCAAAAGATGTTACTGTAATCAACAATTTTTAATAGATATGGTTTAAATGGTGCTGTAAGCATTTGTCTGCTCATTTCAGGTGGCATTAGAGGAACCTAGATTCAGCCATTAAAGTCTTATATTTGATAGAAATGAATTGAATTCAACTTATTTGATAGCTTTCTGAATACACTCTTCTTACCTTCCTCACCTCTCATAATCCATTTTTGGATATGCACTGGTGGTTTATTTAGTGTCCCTAAGTACAGTCATTACAGACTTCTTCAATAGTACTCTCTAAAGGGACACTTTGGGATATACAATATTTATGCATTTGGTGACAGGCACTCTTCTGTGGTCATACATCTCTCAATCTCTCTATTTAGTCAACTACTATTAGCTATTCCAGAGAAGCAATTAATAATTATTGTGGGCTTGAAAAGACACTTCCAATCACAATCAAGTTTGTCTCCTGAGGTTAAAAGCTAACCAAAGTGTTAACACCTACAATGTAATCTGAGTGGCTCTCCTAATGAGTAACGAGCAGTATTAAATTACAGGTTACTACCGATACCATATACAAAAAGCTGCACCTACAACCCACATTATGTCTTACAAAAGTAGTTATTAACTGAAGACAAATTAATGAAACCTTTGGTTAAACTGATATCATTCTTGTTTTTCTATTTCCTCATTGGTAAATGGAGCTGTGGAAATGTGTCTGATGTTGATTAATATTTTAAGGGTATCCAATCCTTAGGCATCTTGCTTCCATATTAATCTTTTGCATTTTGTTGCATATAATCCTTTTCCCACAGTTCTAATTTTAGATATAGTTAGTCCATCAGAATTAATGTTTTCCCATATAAAGACTGGTCACAGCTAAGACCTAATAGCTTCTCCTGAATCTTTTTTTTTTTTTCCTCATAAAGAAACATATGGATTATGTTGTTAACTGGTCTTTTTACTCTCACTTTTCATTTTGAAATCATCAATAGATAGGGAAAAGGTGTACTTCGGTGCTTGTTCCCAGAGCTAAAGCATTACAGTAACATACAGTTTGCAACTCAACAGCATCCTTAGGAATGGGTTACATTGTGGGGATCTTTAACCATTATTACAAAAACACACAGTGGTTTTAAGAAAAATGTACTTTCAGTATCAAAGAAAATCTTTTGGGCTAAAAACTCTGAATCCAGACCAAGGGACAGACTTAACTTTAAGCCTGTAATACAGTCTACATTTTTCTAAGTTTACAGAAGAGCTGTTTTACTGAAAATTCTGCCACTGGATATGCTGTAGAAAGACACATCAAAAGGCAAAGTCATTTTCATTTGGACACATAAACTGTGATGAGCTCAAATTCAATTTCTTGGCTTCTTAAATTTTGTTTTTTATCTTTTGCACAGTGGTCTCTGAAGCAAAGACCACTGTGCAAAATATGTGCCAAAGAAGTACAAATATTAAGGTTTCACTGGCACTTACCATGGCCTAGGTGAAATTTAAAATGTTAATTACTCCTTATTTTCACATAAATAATCCAACCCTAGGAGCTTTAGAAGACAGATTATCTGGGCCACTTCACAACCTAGCATGTTTTTCTTTTGATTTTAATAGTAAACAAGTTCCCACGTTCTACAATCAATCAGAAATGTTCTTTGGCTAGCAACCATGACCAACCACCACTTTGAAAGGGAAAAGAGGTGGCAGGCTATGTAGACTCTGGAGGTTGGTAGGGAAGCCTCATTTTTACGTACTAGCCACTGATTTAGCCTGTGTTGACAGAAGGACTCAATATGGCAAAGCAAAAAGTAAACAGAAACATTTCATTTTATTAATTGACTTTCTTCCCTCAAAGTGACATCTTAGTCAAGTTTTAAAAACCAAAACAAAATTTAAATATACTAGAGATATTTATACTTAAAGGCTACTGAGGGCAATTATTTATTGAAAGCATAAAACATTCTGATGACAAGAATAATCAAACTTAAGTCCATTTTGTAAAATCATTTTGTAAATTTGAAAGTGTCATCACTTCTTAAAACAAAGCACACCAATATTTAATTAAATATTAACTAAATATCTGCAAGTACTTTTAAGTACTTAGTTTTGATCCTACTGATAAAGTCTGAGCTTTCCTGAAATACTTTTCTTACTATCTCATCCTCTAATCTCTCATTCTCTACTCCACCAATACGGTCATGATATTAAAAATAAGATAAAAATAGAAATTCTGAGCATTTCAGACTTTTTCCAGGTAAAGCTCTATAGTTTTTTAAAGAGATAGCTACAATCAGAAAAGAGCTGGTACATTTGGAACCACAGTTACTTTTCTACTATACAATGTGACTCCGTGTTTATTTAGTCCCACCTTGTCTCATAAAACGTTTGTTAAAATGGCTTACAAAAATACATACGAAATAAGCCATAAAATTTTGACAATTTTGGAAAAAGAAAAAAGGTACATATATGCCTACACAATTTTTAAAAAAGGTCTGAAAATTTATATTCCAATTTCACGGCACATGTCACCTCTGAATAGTGCGATTTTAGGGAATTTTTTTTTTTTTTTACAGAGATGTATTTTTTAAAGTTTTTAAAAAGTAGGTGAGAAGTTGATTGTTCTAAAATGTTCAGGTGGATGAACTTCTTTGAACACGCTCTCTCTCTCTCTCTCAAATGTAACTTTCACTAGGTCTTCTGGTTTCAGGTTCGTATATCTGATTGGTTCAGAAGAATCTCTTTTGGGGCCACACTCAAACACAAAAGTATTACTCCATCAGAAGAATCATGTTTGGGGCCGAGCCTGTGGCGCACTCGGGAGAGTGCGGTGCTGGGAGTGCGGCGACGCTCCCGCCGCGCGTTCGGATCCTATATAGGAATGGCCGGTGCACTCACTGGCTGAGTGCCGGTCACGAAAAAGACAAAAAAAATAATAATAATAATAAATAAAAAAATAAAGTCTGAATTTAAAAAAAAAAAAGAAAGAAGAATCATGTTTGAAGTCCATTGTTATTCCCCCCTGTTCAGATCTGAATAAGATGAAGCATTTAAAGAGTAAAAAATTTTAATTTCAATTTTGAGGGGGCAACATATTAAAAAATGGTTGATTTCTTCTTGTGACAATGCTGATGTTAAATATAAAAACGTATTTCAGTGTGGCATTATGTGTTTTCTCTCTTTGCTGTCTGTCATCAATCTGATTTTTAAAAATGTTTGAGCCTTTGAATATCAATTTTGTAAGCCAATGTAAGTATTCTACCATTATACTGAAATTTTTATAAACAAGCCCTCTAAACTTTGGTTGTAAAAAAAAAAAAAAAATGGTTGCTTTCTTTTTTGTGAAGGCAGGCACTGCACAGACTCTCTGGATAATGAAATGAAGATGGGAAGGTGAGAAAGAACTTACTTATAAGTAAAAATGGGAAAACAGACAGGAAAAAAAAACCCTACACCTTTATAAGGTTTCTAGGCTTGAGCAAGGTGAGCCCTTTTTTGAGCACTTTCAAGACAAATAACACTCTTTGTGTCACATATCACAACAAATCCCAAAGTGACCAAGGTTTGAAATGAAAATCCCTAAAGTTTTACTCCAGTTTTTAGGAAAAACCCAGTCAGATTTCCCCCCAAAATTTCCAGACATACTTGTATACCAATAACCACTTACTTAGCTTTCTCTCTTCTCAAAGTTCCAATTTCAGTAGTCAAAATGTTTTCCCCTCCATTGGACCTAGCTTTTTACCCTTTTCACTGAGGTTTTTTCACAATCACACATTCTTCCCTTTCTCTCCAAAGTTTCCTTGAGGCTTCCTGAACATCTAGTCCTAATCTGCCAACTGAAACCTGTGCAAGGAGAGCTGGAACAATGCCCGGGATACTACCTTCTTGATCTGCTCCTAAATATACCCAAGACAGAGCCCATGTTGACCTATTCTTGCAGCTCCTAGCAGGTGCCTAACACAGTGACAAAACCTTAAATGGTACTGACTAGGTTTGGCGGGAAAAGTTTCTAGAAGGGAAAACCACTCTGACATTTCCAAATCTATCTTAATTTAGAAAGAAAGAATTACCATCAGAAAGTGCTCTCTCAAGAGCCTGAAGAAACTGTACAAGTTATCCCTGAGAAGCAACTATAAAATCTAGGTGAAAGAACAGAAGCCAAAAGCTATCACAGAATAGAAGCCTAAGCATCTCTAAAAAGCAGAACAGCTGGGGGGTTAGATTTAGCATTTGGACAATCATGGCTACCAGGCTTATTTCCAACTCTAATTAGTCCTGAGTTGACCCTTCCTCACAGTCCTTTAGTTGGTAAACTGCTAGAAAATATGGATTACACCTTGTTCTTACTATAGGAAAGCCTGTAACGCAGGTGGCAGAGCCATGGGCATCCTGAATTCAATGATTAGGGTCACGAAGAGAGTAATGCCAGCATCTGAAATGCCCACAGAAGCAAGTCTCACCAGGTTAACACCCAATCTGCAAATGCTCTATATATCCAGTGCAAAGAGTCAGATTCTATAACACAGAAAAGGCAAATTATTCCAAAAGAAATGATTCATAAAAATTAATTGTTCTCTAATGTTCTTTAATTAAGGAAACTGAGCAACGACGTTGGTTTTTTAATTAAGTCCAACATTAGCTTATTTTTCAATATCCTGAAGTTTAGACATTCAATTTATACATGTTCTATTAAAAGAAACTAACAACTCATATTAGAACAGAAATTAATATTAATATATATAAACTGATAAATACTCAATAAAAAACTTTTTTTTACAAAATATAAACTATTAAAATGTACACATTTTAAAACAATGAAGAATTCACCACAAAAAATTTACAGGTAATCACAAGACTTTATCTCTCTTACCTGACTTTTGCAAGAATCCAAACTATATTACACACATATACCTACTCATGCACAAGGCAAACCAACTGACCTCATCACTCCTACATGTAAAGGAGAAGGTACAGGTTTTAAAGAGGCAACACCGTAATTCCATTTAATGGACCCTCTTTTAAAATAAAAACAATAAAGGATATAATAAGCATTGTTTAAAAAAAAAACCCCACAAAACCCAACAAGAACTACAAAACTACAGACATTCAAGACATTCCTATCCCCAAAAGGTTTGCCAACTACTTGAAAGGGGGCCTCTCTTTAATGTGAGCTCTCCTCCCGGCCACCCCTCTCCCTTGCTATGCATGCTGCTTTTCCCTCAGTCAAGCTAGCTTCTCCCCTTCCACACTTCTCATTCAAGGCCTCTATTCACACCATGCATTGCAACCACTCTAACAAAAAGCCAGGAGCTTCCAGTTGCCAAATCCCAGGACACCATTAGGTCCTTCTCTTGCTGTGTGATAATGCTGCTACCTGCTCCTTAGCGTTCACTGTACCACTCTCCTGGTGTTTCTCGGACTATTCCTTCCTCATCTCCTCTGGAGGATATCCTTTTCCAAAAATACATCAAATGTTGTGTTTCACAAGCTTCCTGCCCTTGCTCTCCTTTCATGCTACATATGCTTCACCAATTTCACCCACTCTCAAGTTTCAGCCATTTGAATGTCTACACCTGCAACTCAGACCTTTGGGCTAAATTCTAGGCCTGTATATCCAAATGACTACTGGACGTCCCTTCAGAATGGACCGTAAATAAGCCCATTAAGCTTTGCATGTCCAAAACTGAACATCTTCCCTCCAAAACCGAAGATACTTCCTATATTTCCTAAATTTGGCTAGTGATACCATCTTCCAAGCCAGAAACCTAGAAGTCATCCCTGACTTCTCTCAATCCTCCCTATCTACTCGATGAACTCCTTCCTTAATAGTTTTTGAAAATGGTCTCACTTCTCCATCTCTTCCTACCGCTCACCTCCTTCAAGCCCTTCAACATCGGCTCCTGGAATATTCAATAATATTCTAACTGACCTCCCTGCTTCCAGTCTTTGTCTCAAACTTATCTTTCATATGGTCATCAGACTGTTTTATCTAAAATCTAGTGACCACATCACCCCCTTCTTTGCAATCCTTTGATGGTTTCTCTTTACCTGTGTCACAGGGTTGACACTCCTGAGCATGGCATATCAAGCCCTCTGCGTCCTAATGCCTGCCTATCTTACTGGCCTCTTCTCCCACCACTTTCCACCCTGCCTTCTGTTTCAACAACACCAAAACAATCATGATTCCATGCTCACGACCTGTGTTTCACACCTCCATCCTCCATCCAGCCAGACCCTCTTCAAGCTCCTCCAGGTCAGGGGCAGTAGCCCAGACATTTGTCACTTCATTGCTTAGCCCAGCATCTAGCTCATAACAGGTACCATGTGAATGGTCAGTGATAAATGATGGACGACACTACTTGGTGAGTCCAAAATGAATGAAACCGACAGAAAGTGGTGAAAGTCACTGCAATGGAGCCTAACTACTAAACACTTTCCACACAAGAAGTCCAAGAAAGCCAGCAAAAGCTCAGCTCCTCCTTACACACCCAAACCTAGAGTCATGCTCTTTTTTTTTTGGAGAAAACATGTTGGCTACCCACTGAGCTTGCCATCATGAGGTACAATAGTGGGCATCTTGGCAATGTGCTGTAATAACAGCTGATATTTACAGTATGCTTATTGTGTATATAGAACTCGACTGAAAATTTTACATGAATCTTATCTCTCAGTCCTCACATCAACACTGTCAGGAAGGAACTACTGTTGCCCCTGCTCTACAGGTGGAGAAACTGAGGCCCAGATAACAAGTAACTATACTAAAGGCACAGGGATTTAATATCAAGGACACCACTCACCAGAATGCAAGCCAAGCCTCTCTATATATTTCACTTAGTTCCCCAGATTGTATGTATACATCAAGAGCTGACCATGAATGAAAGGTCAAAATTGTGTCATCAAACCTTTGAGCTACTGTCACCACCAAATAAAGTGACTTCACTAAATTACAGAATCACTGCCTTGATGTAGTGCCTCACAGACAGCATCACTAGCACATCCTGGAGAGCTAAGTGATACAAGAGACAGCTCCACCTCTCCCTGGTCAGGCCCCTTCTGCTGCGTCCTGGCTCTCTTTTGCCACCTCCTATGTCCATATCCTTCTCTGGTTTGCTCCAAACTTCTCTTCTCACCTTTGATTATGAAGGGTACTTTAGAACACATAAGAGGCAAAAGCTCTTCTTCATAAAAATAGAGAACTCATCAGCTCAGGAGGTGCACACAAGCTCCAGAGGGGTTTAGACAAGCTCATGAGTGACAGAACCAGAGGGCAGTACAGAACCTGGAGAGGAAACCCTGTGCCAAGGGACAACTATGCTTGGCTATAAAATTAACTAAGTCCACGGACATGAATTGAGCACCTACTGCATTCAAAGCACTATTCTAGACCCAACAGTCAGAGCAGGGAAGAAAGGAGACAAAATCCCTGCCTTTTTGGAGCTTCATGCTCTGATCACTAGTTGTTCCCTCTTAGGGAGCTTTGGCTCCGCTCAGAGCTCAGCACAGGCAGTGGTATCTGTGTGGTGGAAGCTTGCTTCTAACACCAAGGGCCTGGCATTCTTAGAAAGCTGTGTTCCGTCAGGAAAGGGTGCACACATGCAACCTTGCCCCACACACAGCTCCAAAGGTAGCTGCTCTGGTCCTCTAGGGGTGTGCTCGAAGCCCAAATGAGACTTTCACATGGGCAATTTGGGAGGGGAACAATTTGATAGAAGTAGGTAGTACATTTTGAGAACAACCATGGCTAGTGGGCCATATGTAGGGCCAGAGACAGAGCTGAAACCCAGGCAACCCAGAAGCATCACCCTGTCCTTCAGGTTGGGGCAGAGCAGATAGCACCAGTCAAGGGATAAGTGATAACAAGGAGCAGCTGGGTGTGTACTGCCATGATTTCCCTTCAACCAAATTCCAGGACAGGTAAAAGTCTTCCAAAGTCCTAAATCCATCCATCAGTCTCCTCCTAGCACCAACATGGATAGGTAATTAGACTCAGTGGTTACTTGCACAGACTCTGGAACAATATTGTCTGAGTCTGAATCCCTGTCTCAGTTCTACCACTCATTAACCTTAGCAAGTAATCAAAACTTTGGAACTCAGTAGCCTCGTGTTTAAAATGGAAACAATAATTATAACAGCCTCATAGGGTTGCTGTGAAAACTAAAAGAGATGCTATCATGTGAAGCATGTAAAACAGTGTCTTGCACTCAGGAAATGTGAGCTGTTAGTATGACTACTTTTTTCATTAATAGGATCATGGAAGCCTCCTTCCAGGCCATGACAAATTCTGGAAGCCACATGATGCTATATAAATGAACAGCTTAGAACATGAGCTGTCCCATTTTGAGGTCAAACCAAAATTCTGCATAAAGGTGTTCTAAATCCTCCCACACCACCCCCAATTCTTATGCATACCTTCTTTCTCTTAATGAGACAATTCTTTTTGGTCAAATTAAGTCAAAACTTATTTGGACAGCAGTATGTATTTTCAAAAGGTAAAAGCAAAAGAGCAGGGAGATTTTGCCTGCTCAGTAATTTCCCCGACCCCCTGGAAAGACAGGTTTAGTCTTAGTCTGCCAGGGAGCTGAAACAAATAGGAAATAAAGGAGGAACAGGAGGAGTTTTCAGGCTGATGGCCAATCAGTACAGCATCTAAGAGAACCAAAGTCTAACTGGTCATTTAAATCACAACAAAACATCCTAATATTTGTTACTATTCTAATAAATCTGCAATGGTGGGAAACAGCAATAACAAATCTAAATAGGTGTTTGTTGAAGCACAGACACAAGAGATAGATAAGAAAAACTTAACTTGGAAGAAATCCTTCTCTTTGCAAACTAGACTTGAGCAGGTAAGATTTTTGTTTTTCAACTGTGTTGTGGAACAAGAAGTTTATCAGTATATCACAGCAACAGAGTCACCACGTAATCCCTCAGCCAAAAAACACACAGTAAACTCAACCAAGTTCATTTCCTTGCCCTTTAATTTGACTGGAGTGAATTTTTTTTTTTCACTTTGGAGTTGAAAAGAATATGTATGAGTTGTTAGCAAAACCATCTGAATTTGACTTAATTCTGAGGGAGGCCGTCTCCTGTCTTTCACTGTGCTTGTCAAAATTACTTGGAGAGAACCAGAGAGAAAATATGCTTGCCAAAAGGGGAAGTGTTGAGGACAGAAAAATGGCTATGTATATAAGTACTAGATAGTGTACTCCTTCTGAAAAGTCTTTTATTTATCCTCTTGTCTTGCTATTTTGAAATATACAATATATTATTGTTAAAGAAATGATAAATATCTGAGGTGATGGAAATGCCAATTACCCTAATTATTATATATTGTGTGTCGATTAAAAATAAACAAAAAAATTTTTTAAAGTCTTTTATTTATCTTGTCTTATTGAGATAATCCAAGCATTCTAATTTATGAAATTCCTTCTTTACTTAGAAAACGTGCTGGTGAACCTACTATAAACTAAACATCTTTAGAATTAAAGAAACAGTGTCTATGTTTGCAGACTATGTCTGCCTCATTTGCACCTACTGTAAATTCAATATGTTGGCCCATTGCTTACCCCTACAATTTTATCTGCCCGAACACATATTTTCTAAAGGAAGTTCAACTAAAAGTGGTACAGTATTTATGTTTGTTTGAGATAGTCTACTAGTAAGAAATTGAGTCTCAGAAAATTGTCCCGAGGGTCATCTATACATATCTGCTACAAACGCCTGCAAACTGCAACTTGTATAATGATTTTTAAAAACTGATTAAAATCCTTGGGATATTATTTGTCCTTATTACTTAAAAATCATTAAGAAACGGCATAGAAAAGTGTACCTTGGTTTAACTACTGGGTGGCAGATGGATAAGTGCTAATTGAAAGACAAAAAAAGTACATCCAATCAACTAGGAGAAAAGCTTGCTGGCCTAGCTTACAAGCCATATTTAAAACTCTAGCCCTGAAATTCAGGACTAATGCTATAATTAATAAGGACATGATGAAATATCTCAGCCAATATGATAGTTCAGGTCTATTCAAGAAACATTTACTGAGTTCCTCCTATGAGTCAGGCCCAGTCCCTGCTTTAAAGTTGCTCACCACCCAGTGCTGGCCACTCGCCCTCAAGCAACACAGGACAACCACCACATCATGTGTAGGGTGCCAGGAGAGCAGGAGGGCAAGGGAGGCCCAGGGATCTAAACAGAGAGAACCGGCAGAATTAGGAAGCATTCCTTCATGTCTTGGTGACTAGCCTAATTTTACACTCATTTCGAAGCAGGGCACATGCACATATGCATTAAATTTGTATACTGCAATCAGCTGGACAAAACCCTCCAGTCATTTCAGTAAATGTTGAGCCCTCTTTTGTTTTTGTTGTGGTGGGTGTTCCTAGGTAGCCAGAAAGAAGCATGCAGATATTCCTAGGATTTAAGGTAATACCAGCATGGCTACACCAAGTTACTAAAAATTTGCATTTCATAAGTCTGTTTCCTTCCTACTTACTGTAAAGTGTCCTTACAAATCAACTGAATCAAACCATGAGTTTTGTAGCCCTAAGAGATCAAGTGACTTGTTCAAGGTCACACAGTTTGTTGTGGCAGACTGAATTAGACACAATCTCCTGGCTCCCCATATAATGTTTTTAGTTAAACCAAACTTCCTCTCAAACGTGGAGATGACAGCCAGAGACAGAAGCAATAGTGGGAGCACTTGTTACATTTGATAACCAGAAATTCTGTCTGTGAAATATAGACAGATAATATACTTTCCAAGTGAAGTTACTGGCTTGGTGTTGATTTAGCCGGGGAAACCTACAGAACAGGCCAAGGAAGAAATGGAGAAAATCCCCAAAGGCGCAGGCCCTCACTGAGACCAAAGGCTGGCGTATTCACTCGCATGCAGTGCCCACAGAGTTCAAGGTGGAGCCAGCATCAGGGCAAGTCAAGGAGTAGGGCGAGGAGCTCTGCCCAAGGGGCCAACCTCACTTCCCCTGTAGACCCATAAGCTGAACTCTTGCTGAAGGACTCAAGTAGAGGTAGGAGGTGCCTTGGAATTTGTGCAGGACCACAAAGATGCCTTAGAAGGTAACAAGCCAGGAAGGAGAACCAGAGTGGAATTTCCACACGTTAAATCAAGACAAGTGAAGAAACTTTCCCTTTCACTGTTTCAAAAATCGATTCTAGGTAAAGAAGAGTCCACATCCGAATGTCTCCTAACATTCCTTGCTCTTCTTTATTTCATTTTTCCCTTCTGCTTCTATCCAGCTCTCCCCTTCACAGCCCATCTCATCCACCTCTGCCATCTCCATTACCAGTTTCAGGGCAGCCGTGGTAGTCGGCGTTGATAGTGGGGCCAGAACACCAGCAGAGAGCCTATTGCCCCAACACCAGGCGAGGGGCCGGCAGAGGGAAGGGGAAGGTTCTCTGGGTCATCTGCCTCCAGCTGTTCCCCACTCACAAATTCAGGAATGCTGTCTCCAGTTTCCACTTGAGACATCACAGATATCATCATTTCCACATGCTTCTCCTAATAAGCAAGTAACAACCTTCTAAAGGCACTGTGGTCATAAGATTGTGCGGCAATTGAGAAAACAGCTCTTGTTTACCATAAGGAGGTGCCAGGGTGGGGCCTGCACCAGCACCATCATCACTGCCATTCTCAGGCCTGTCCACTACTGTGCAGCCCATGTCTGACCTTTCGCTGGCACACAGGCTTCAGCAATAACAAGCTTAAGAGCACAGAAGAAGCGGAGAGGCGCACAGTCCACGGATGCACATACCCCCTCGCCCTGCCCTCCTGTAGCAAAGCAGGTCATCAAGCAAGAGGCTGAGTAGAAACTGGAAAAGGAGAAGTTCCTATCAGTATGCTGACACTTGCCACAAAGCTCGGCCTAGCTTTACTTTCACATATACCTGGTCCCTCCTAGGACAAAGAAAGGAAACACAAAGACGACTTTCAGATAACTATTCCTCTCACAGCTGTGCAGTCAAGAGGGGGAAAAACATCTTTTATAACTTCCTCTGGCACTAACTGAAAACTCTGGACTTTGGGGAGGCTATTAGAAAAAGGTTAAATATGAGACTAGCTAATGATATACCAAGGGACTCACATCAGGGTTGTTTGAACACTACTCAGAGACAATTGCCGTTGAGCTGCGACCACTTTAAAGAGTCTGAAGAAGGCAAGGTCCGTGAGTAATCGCCCCTGTGGTGCCCTGGGGGCAGCAGGCTGCACACTTCTATTTTGCACAAACATCCCTGAAAACATTTGTTCTCTGTTCTTTAATTCAAAGATTACTAGGTACACATATCCAATAATTATTTCCTATATGTGGCATATTCTCTTGCATTGTTCTTGGTTTAATTTTAGTTTCACAAAGACATAGTTTTACAAACACGCTGTCCCCTCCCCCTTTCTTTTACTGTAAGCTAAGGGGGCTTTTGGTCTACATGTTTAGACTTCATATTTCATTTATTCTGAACAAATCTGTCAGTCAATTATTGAATATTACTGTTTTGATAAGAGTTTACTTCAAAGTGTGTGTTGACTATAAGTACTATCAATAATATGTTAATAGCTGTATTTATTTTTAAAGGAGGGAAGAGCAGAGATGAATTTCTTTTTTTTAACTTTTGTTCTTATTCTTTTTTTTCAATTTTATTTATATTTATTTTTGTGGGGTACAGTGTGTTGTTTCTTTTTGCGGGGGAGGGAATGGAGGCTGGCCAGTAAGGGGATCCGAACCCGTAACCTTGGTGTAATAAGGCTGCACTCTAACCAACTGAACTAACAGACCAGCCCAGAGATGGATTTCTGTCAAAAGGAGAGTACTGTATGTTGTCACATGTAATATACATGGTAAATATTTATTTACGGTCTTTGATTAGGTTTAAATAAAGCCAACAAAAAGGAAAAACAAGAATTTGCTTCAAAAGTCCTATTTGTGTAACTTAAAAATTAGTATGTAACCCATTCCTGCCCCTAAAACTACAGTGGTATCCCCTTATAAAATTTGTAGTATTATTCAAAGCACCTTGTGCTATCAATTACAGAGTTATGAACATCCAGCCACTAAAGCTATCTGATCGGCTTAACGTCCCCTGGTAGTTTATAATGATAACTACATAGTATATAATTATACAGTCCCCAGAAGATACTTATAATTGAATCACAGGGCACTCTGTGAATGTTTGGGACAGCGATTAGAGGACTACAAAGTGATAGTATTGCAACTCTCACCAGTCAGAACACAAACGAAGCACCCTAAAATCCAATTATAAGAGTCCTTCAGGTATTAAATAATTATAATACAAATCACATTAGGGGGCAAGTTTTTTTTAAAAAACTGAACTGTTCCCATAACCCCTGAAGATTATGTTTCTGAATAGTTTGCAAAACAACACAGCTAGGTTTTTGATTCCCATTTTTTTCATCCAACTGAAAAAGTTGTACCAAAGGTAGAACATTCAAAAACTCATTTCTGCTTCTGCTCTGCCACCTACTTATTTGGCGACCTAGTAAGTGAGCTGGGTCCCACCGTAGTTATACTTGTCCCATAAACATGCTGCATAATTAGAATCTCTGATATTACTCTGCAATTATAAAATGGCTATAAAGATATTTACAAAGTTAATTAAATAACAAACTTACTTCATCTATCTGAATTTTCACCCATTCTTAACCCCCCAAAATGTCTCATTATTACTCTCACCTTTTCCCTCTTTTCTCTAGCTGTCCCTTCTAGCACTCTCTCTTGCTCTCCACACGTCCCTTCTGCCCTCTCTACCATCTCTGTCTCTGGGGAGGTTGTGATCATTGCAGTAAAACCTCTAAAAGTGGTTGTGGTTGTCTCCACAGTGCTCAAGGCAAGGATAAGAAAGAGTCAAGTACAGACCTTTTTCAGTCATTATTTTCTTGCTTTCATTTCTTAAAGAGAGAAATGTAAAGATTGGTTCCCCAACTTAGGAAAGATGGGAAAAGTAAAAACAGAAATATTCTTCCCCCGACTTTGACTTGTGTAAACACACCATCAAGGAAGATTTCAAAGGATATTCACACATTCAAGGAATTCGTACAACCAACCTAACAAGTCAACAGAAAACGACCCCAATCATTCCTCCGGATGCCCTGACTCACTTCCAGGGCCTAGGCACACACTTTCCCAGCCCCTGAATGCAACAGCAGGCGCATGTTCACTTACAGCAGACCTGTAAACAGATCTATTCTCCTCCACTTAAACACCTGAAAACAGTTTTTCAAGGCCAGCCCTCAAAAATGTAAAAATGAAGGCCTGAAAAAATGTCAGTTACCCTAGCGGAGAACAATATCAAAATATAATCTCTGATTAGTAATTAGAACATCACAGAAATAAATACACATACATATCTATATTTTTTCCAGTAGATTTGACCTTGTAATGACATTTGTTTATGAGAAAAAGAAATTCATTCATCTGAACTCAAAAAAGTCCCATAAAGACCAAGAACATGGTGACATTTGGTGCTCCTTGATCAGAGTGTGAATACCACTCATTTTCTCCTTTTAGCTCCTAAAATAAAAATATTCTCACACACGGAGCACAATAGCACAGGCTACAGCCCTTCCTCATGGAGTGTGATTCTCTGTGAGCCTCGCCTTCTGCTGTGTAAGAAGGAGCCTCTCCCAGGACCATGTAGCCCTTCTGGAGCATTCTTCGCACTTCAGAGTCAAGAGAAAAGGAGCCAGAATGAGTGGCCATCACTATGTAGAGGTTGAAGTCATAAAGCACTCAGGATGATGGTGCAACTCTGGCTGACACGGGGCACACTAACAGACCCCTCTGGAGGAAAGTGGAGCTAATTAGCCTTTTTATGCACACACACATGCTGGCTTCACACATTTAAAAGACAGACCCATGCTAAGAAAAAGGCCTATTTTAACACTGTCTTATAAAAACTAGATAGACAGATAAGCTCCATCCTTTCTAGCAGCAACGCTGGCTCTAACATTCCTGTTGATTTTAGCTATTCAAGCTTTAAGAATGAAGAGGTAACGTGCAAAGTGCCCTGCAAAGCACTGAAAACAAAACAAAACAACTTTCACTCTCACAAGAAGTACCCTGCACCAGTGAATTAATGCATCTGATAATTAATTGGCATTCCTGTGGACAATTTTTCCTTTGTAATGTAGCCACTGGGCTGCTGTAGAAAAAGATTCAAATTTATACTTGTTGAACAAATGATTTGATTAGTGACCAAAGTAAGAAGGAGTGAATGCTCTTGAAGCATGAGCTTTTCTGCATGGCCTGGGTCAGTCACTGTACAGAAGGCTGGCTTCGGGCCAGGAGCCCTCTTGCCAATGAGACTAGAAGTCTCTGAAGAGCTACCATAGGCGTGATGCTGGGAGAGTTCCCCAAACAAAGCCGGCCACCGAGTTCAACAACTGGCTTGCCCTGGCACCATATGCTCTACAATATTGTCCTGCTGCAACACTGGGGCCTGTCTTCAGTGTCCCCGGGTGCTGCACAGCTGTCAGCCCAGGAGCTGTTTGATCATTATTTTCACTGTTTTATTACTTTTCTGGGAATTCAAATCAGTGTAACTGTGCTTGATGCACCCGGTGAAAAATGGTGTCTCCCTCTCCCTCCTCCTTCAACCTAATGAATTGCCTTTTTTCATATCAAAGAGTAATGAGCACTAAACCACATAATATTTATTCATGGGACAAAAGACATAGGAATGGGGGTGGGGAGCAGAAGCAGCTCCTGGGTGTGAATTGAAAAAAAGCCAGACATTTTATTTGTTTTTTTCCTTTATGGAGGGTGGCTGGTATGGGGATCCAAATCTGTGACCTTGGGGTTATAAGTCTGTGCTCTAATCAACTGAGCTAACCGGCCTGCCCAAGCTGGTCATCTTAAAGGAGCTCTTCACTCTGATCCCTGGTGAGACTGGGTTCAATTTATAGGGAAATCCACGCCTTTTGGCTCTTCCCATTCCTTTCTGGGATCCCTCCTTCAAGCAATTCCCTAGTTAATTCTAGATACCCTGCTGCCAAACGCTGACAGTAACTAAATGTAACTCATCCCACAGACTTGACTGTGAACTGTGTAAACATTTTCTTTCTCAGTGAAATTCCCCTAAAAAGCCTCCTCTTCTCTCTGTTACCAGCAATAAGCTAGTATATTCCAAAACATTCTAGATAGATCCTTTCCCCCACCCCCCATCATCATGACCTCCACTGTGGATGATGGCATGATGTGGCCCAGGGAGGAAGAGCCATGGAAAGAATGGAGATAGTGCAGCCTTCCCACTTTGGGCCATAACCAATCTCTCATACCCTGTTCTACAAGTTTTCTTACTAACCCACAAAAGAGAAAATAATATACAATAGTAGGAATAATTTGACCCAATCCATAGTTAATCTCTTCTTTACAGACATTGAGACTATTGAACCACCCCCTTTGCAAAGGATTCCCAAATTGAGAGGGGCAGGATGCACTACTAAATCAAGTTAGCGCTGAATGAGCCATGTTTCTTGAAGGTCACTTCCCAAATGCATGAACAACCAAAATGAAAGGAAAACTATTTTTTAAGGTAAGCTAGCTATTAAACAAAGATTCCTCAAAAATGACCCACGTGCATGCTAAGAGAGAGGGTAAAGTTAAGGGGCACTGTGAACAACCTAAGGAATCGTAACACCAGCAGCTGGGCTGCTGTTTCTTCCTCTCATATTGTTACTCAGTATCTTGAATTTCTCCATTTAAAAATCCTACTCTGAAAATTAAAAAGGAGATTTCTTTAAACTCTGAGAAATATTTAAATTTAAAAAATCGCAAAAGTAGCTACTTCTTTCTATAACCTGTGCTATTCATATCGTTGTGAATTTTAACACTGAAGAATTTCTTATCTGGAAAATTTTCCTCAAACCCCAGTAATCGAATCCTTTTCTTAAGCAATTCTTTTGCTTCTTCTTCTTACAGTCTCATTTCTGTAAGTCCGTCAAAGTTAATTATCTCTCTTGTCCAATTTATTACTCTTCAGTGTATCATAAATACACATATTACAAAAAGTTGAAGGAAACAAAGTATGCATTACAGTATGAAGGAAAAGATAGACATAAATAATTAAAGTACCCACTATCTTTGTTAATAGAGTAAGGAAAATGGCATTAGAAATGTGGATGAGACTATCAAGGCCAGCCAATCCCCCTTTCCTCTTCCATATATGGTAGTCCCACCCCCAGGAGCCAATACCAGAAACTCCTACACCATCACTTTAGGATAAAGAGAAGCAAAGTTCTCAGGTTTGCAATCCTTTGACATTCCAGACCACAGATAAACACAAAGCCTACCACACCAGTAACACAAACAACCTGAGCCTCAGCAGAGGGAACAAAGACATGATTCTCACAGGTACACACCATCACTAAGCTCCCTCACTTGAAACTATTGTTACATATTTCTGAGTGTTCCAATTCCAATCTCAACCACAAACTTAAAATTAATATAAAGCCTCTGAATGATTCGTATTAGTACTTTAAGAGCAGGATCAAACACTAAAAAAGCAACAGCCCAGTTGAATTTCAATTATCCTGGGTGCCGGATAGCCCTGATCCCCAAAGTACCAGTTTGTCACACTTTGTCACCCCCAAAGCCACCATTACATGTTGCTAGTTCATTGTGAGCTCCAGACATATTCCACAATAACAAATACAACTTGCCAGACAGATTTTCGAGTGGGGTTATTTACTGTTATGACAAACAACCTTTTGAAATATCCCTTTGATAAATTCTGAGAATTAAGCAGAATGAAATCCAAATCTGAAATCATTGTTTGCATGCTCCATTGAAGAAAAGGAGCGTGTTTTTAAAAATCCAATAGCAGCTGCAAACTATTTAGGAATTCCTAGTTAAACTGCAAAATGCATCCTCAACCATTTAGCCATAACAACTTTTAAACTGAGAAAGTTGCTTCTTTATATAAACCACCTCTGTTTACCAAACATCAGAGAGTCTCCGGGTAAAGGGCTAGTGCAGGATGTGAACGGGAAGAGAATGTCACAATCCGTGAGGTGCTGATCTGCACACACCACTGTGAGGAAATACCTTAAGTGATTAAAGATAAACACCACCTGCATGCTCTGCAAAGGCGTCCACTGCTATAGCCACACACTCTCCTCACTGAGAAGGGACGGCCTGAAATACCACAGTGGATTAGAACTGGAGACAAAAGGAGCTGGGAACAGAAGATGGGCGCTTGCAAAGGGAATGTATGTTTTACCCCTACTGGGAAATCTGGCTTTATTACCACTTACATATTCTGAAGCCCAAACTCAAGGATAAACAATTAAAACAATTTTATCTAATTTCTTTTACTTAGTATCCAGAAAATTTTGCTGAGTTCTGACATTTGCAAAAATGTTAACATTAATCCCCAGATACTCCTATTTATAAATTCATATCCATAGTTATTGAGCCTTCTTCATGGCTATTCTGTCAAGATTAGCTTTGAACTTCTACCACATATCTCTTTAAAAAAGAATAAAACAGGTCTAAAACATGCACTCTTTGTAAGTTATGTTTAAAAAGAGGGAGGGAAAAATCTATAATGAGGTAAGACCTAATTCTAGTTATTTATTATCTATTACAAATCATCTCTGGACTCTTTCAAAGAAAAATATTTTTTCCAAAGGAATTAGAAATTAGATATTTACTGCAACATAGCTGTAATCTCAATAGCCTTTGGAAAATAGTTATCTAATGGTATTTTAATCAGATAGCTATGAAATAACTAGTATTCAAAACACTTATGATAATAACTATCCATCTACAATCAATATAAAGGTGTTATACTTCATGCAAAATGCAAGACATTGTGTACCTTGTATGTAATAGGTGAAAGTCATCCTTAAAAGAAAACATTCTAGTGCAAGAAATGAAAGAAACAGATCCAGGAAAAATCAGAAGTAAACACAAAAAAGTAAGTTGGCACTCCTCAGGACAGTAGAGTAGCTGATTAAACAGCCAAAGAAAAGTCAAAGTTGAAATTTTATTGCATGACCACAGCAGCAACTTTAAGAATCTCTTAGTTTATCATATTGGATGGCCTAGGTTCAAGATTAGGGAAGAAGTTTCTTGTTTTATGTACACAACCAACTTTTGCTATTTAAGACACTGAATCAGAAGGTATCTAGCTTTCTCTAGAATGAAGTCCCCTTCCCTAAAGCCTGCATGGAGCACACGGCAGCATTCACTTAGCGGCAAAAGGTTTTTCTCTCACTAAGATACTATGTGATCCAGGTAAATGTTAAAAAATGGCTAATCAGCATCTAGGTCATAAGTTGAAGCATAACGTCTAGTTTACTAGAATCACTTTGTTGGGAAAATATAGGAAAAATGGTCAGGGCCCTTCAGATGTTCAGAATCTTGCCAAGCATTTGATGTAAACAGGCATATGTGCTCAGGTGTTCCTTGGTTATCCTCTAGTGTAATTGTGCATGTGCACCTAGGTGTCCTGGGTTATGGACTTAAGTATAAGAATGAGTGGCTCTGATCCACGGCATCTCCTATCCCTGGGATGTCCCCGTTGCTGCTGGAGGCGGTGGTGGCTGCTGCTGCTGCTGCTAGTGCCCCCGGGACCCTCTGCAAGGCCACTGCCACTGCCGGACATGTAAGCTACCGGACCTATAAGCTGCTGCCGCTGAGGAAGCTGAGGACTGAGCTCATGTCATCTGCCAACAGCTCTTGGAATCTTTCCCAATTACCTAGCATGGATCTGCGTGTGAGGGTCTGGTGATCCAGCCTGGCATGTGAAGGGTCTGGTGACCCAGTCTGTACAGTGGGTTAGGAGGGTCTGAGCCCTAGCTCTGACAATGTAAATGGAAACTTAGTATAACTAAAATAATGAAACATTTTGGCTTTAGTTATAATTTGTTATTTTACACACTTAGTAGAGAAAGATGTGTAGACTTTAGGCCCCCAGTCACTGACATTTCTACCCTTGGTTTATTTCTCTGCTTCAAATCACTGCCACCCACACCTTGTACAAAGTTCCAAGCCCTACTGTCACTGTGACAAAGGTGAAACATGAGGGAGAAAGGAGATAGGAAAGGAAGGACACACAAGGCTAGAAGTATGTGAGGTCAGGAGACAGCAAAGTTGGGGTCTTCATTATAAAACAGCTGGCCAGGCAAGGACCGGAACTACCACGTACCTTAATTCTGGCTCCTGTTCATACTGATCTGAAAATCTACAGGAAAGTCAAGAAGGCAAGGACTGCTCCTTGGGAGAGCCAGGCAATTTAGAAAATGCAGCTGCTCAGACAACCTTTCCAAGAAAGAACACTGCATTCAGGTGAAAGCGGAGTAATGTAGTAACCACAAGCACAGACACTGGAGCCAGACTGCTCCAGTTACTGTAAAAATATAGACTATAATTATTATTATCTTGGTGTAGGGAAGCTGCTGTGCCAAAGGTAAATCAAAATAACCAAGAACTCTGATGAAGGGCAGTCTTCAGACCACTTCAGCACCTGTGTATAATGAAAACTGATAGGACTTCTCACTGTCTAAACAAATGCTATACGGTGACTGTTGAGGCAAGTCCATTTTGATGCATTTTCTACAGTTGGCCAGGTCAGTAGGTTGTTATTACCATGTTACACAGATGACTGAATTAGTCAGGGTAATTTAACCTGTAGGAAGTGGAAATTCACAGACCTGAGATTTTTACGACCACTCAAATCTGCACCCATGGACACCTCAGGTACTGTATCAACAACTGAAATACATTTTACAAATAAAGCCACAAAATCAGGCCTGTGAAACACAAAACTCAGGAAAGGTCAACAGAACTACAAACTTGTTCAAGGAAGTGAATTTCCCACCTCCACAGAATGAGCAGGAGCTGCTTAAACAGGCTCCTACTTCAGTAACCTCCTCTTTAGGTCTGGCTGAAAAGGAACATCATTCCTGTAAGATGAGTTATTTGCCACATACACAACCTTTAAAAACTAATATTCTGTGAAAAGACCAACTAGAGTTGATACTTTTTTAAGCCATACTTTTAAGGAGATACAATTATCATTTGCCCTAAAATGGGCTATAATAAGATTCAGGTGCTATATTAAGCCATATTAGATTTAGGGCTAGCCAGTTGGCTTAATTAGTTAGAGCACGGTGTTATAACACCGAGGTCAAGTGTTCAGATCCCCATACCAGCCAGCTGCCAAAAAAAAAACCCAAAAAACCAAAACAGATTAAGAGACTTTTCTGCTAACTTTTTTCTGTTTATTCATAATACACACATAGAAAGAACCATAAACTTATGCTACAGAAATGCTCACATATGTACAAAGGACATATGGATAAGAATGTTCACTGCAGCAACATTAAATTAGAAAAAGATGAGAAACTATCAGAGTATCAATCAATAAGGGGTCATTCAATAAATTATAGAATATTTACAATATAGAATGCCATACAGCAGTCAAAAAGAATGTTGAGGATCTTTTTATAAAGACTTGGGTGGATCTCTGAAATATACTAAATGGGAAAAAGTGTATTTCAGAAAAGTAGGTATAATATTCCATTTATATAGAAAAAAACTAATGTGTGATTACATAAGTATATAATATATGCATAAGTGAACAGAGGAAGGTCTGGAGAGAGCTACTCTCAACCATGGTGACTGCTGAGAAGGGAAACAACACTGAGGGAGGGGAATTAAGTCACTTTTTAATCTATTTACTTTCATTTAGTAACTTATTCAACAATTATTTAGAGTTCCTCCTATGTACGGGTAGGTCCTTTTTGAGTCGTAAGGATATAAAAATGAATAAAT
Organism: Cynocephalus volans; assembly: GCF_027409185.1. Taxonomy (NCBI): domain Eukaryota; kingdom Metazoa; phylum Chordata; class Mammalia; order Dermoptera; family Cynocephalidae; genus Cynocephalus; species Cynocephalus volans. The sequence continues at coordinate 123,762,249 of NC_084468.1, forward strand.
AGACTATGTCCCTGTCCTCATCCTTCTCCAAAGTTCCAGCCAATTGAACAACTTTGCTGGAATATTTCTACTCACCAAGGCAGCCCATTTCATCTTTGAATAGCTTTAATTTTCATAAAATTGGTTTTTAAAATACTTATTAAACCAAAACCTGGTTCTTAATATCTGCCAGCCACTGATCCTAAATTTATCCCTTTGAGGCTACAAAGAGCGCATCTAATCCTTTCTCCACATGACAGCCCTTCAAATATTTTAACAGAGCAATCCTATCTCTGCCTAAATCAGACTAAACACCTCCAGGTCTGCTAACTGTTCTTCATGTGACATGGTTTCAAGTCCTTGCACCTTCCTGCTTGCTTCTTTCTAAATGCTCTCCTCTGTCTAATTTCCTCCAAAAGCTTGATGTCAAGCGGTGATCATGGTGCCACAAGTGTCACCTAGTCAAAAAAAGGAAAGGCAGACAATTATCTGCCTCATTGTTAACAACCATATCTTAATCTCGTTCTCCACTAGACCAACTAATCCTCTCCTGCCCCCAAATAATTTTATTTGAAAAACAAACAAATTTTGCTACAGAAAGCAATGCCTGCAAAAAGACATAAAGCATTTAGCACCCTTAGGATTTTCCTAAATGTTAGTTTATTAATTGTTTCCACTAACATGTCTAATAAAACCACAAATACCATTTCATAAAGTTAATCTGGAACGTGGACTATACCCTGCTGTAATCCAATGAGAACAAGGATGTTCCATTTACCACTGCATCTGCAGTGGCTAGAACAGTGCCCAATATGTAACAGCTGCTCAATAGAGATTCATTAGACCTTGGCTTATGCATGAGTGAAATAAGCCTCAAACTGCTCAACTGTAAGTCTACATTTTGGCAAGAGGCAAGAACTAAGTGAAATGAAAGTAATTTATAAAAATATGCCTAGCATTTGTGCAGCACCATAAAGTCTCTGGGACTCTTACAGACACTAATTCATTTGATTCTAACAATCACTCTGTGAGGTAAAAAGAATGACAACTGTTCACCTTCCTGACAGGCAAGGAGACAGAGCTGACAAACATGAAGTAAAAAGGTGGAATGTCACATGGCCAGCTAGGACAGAGCTGAAACGAAACACAGAGTCCTCTAACTTCTTCCCAGGCACTCTCTATCTGCCTCATCGCAGTGGCCCCGCCTCTCCCCAGTCTTTAAGTAATAGGTGTTTGAAAAGCTGAGTAAAGCCACATTGTGAGAATCCACCCTGTATCATAATTCAACATTCTGGAGGAGCTCCTTGTTTAAAGCAGGGTTTCTCAACAGCAGCAATATTGACATATTGGATCAGGTAATTGTGTGTGGTAGGTGCCTTGTAGGATATTTAGTAGCATCCCTGGCTTCTACCCATTAGACATCTGTACATCACTCCAGTTGTGAAAATCAAAAATGTCTTCCTACATTGCCAAGTGTTCCCGGGGAGGTAGGAGGCATGGTATCAAAATCTCCACCAGCTGAGAATCACTGAATTAAAGGAATCCTACAGTAAATCCATTCAAATGGCAGTAGTAATAATTTAAAAGAGCATGGAAATATTTTAGGAACATGATTTTTTTTCTACATACAAGCGATATAGCTATTAGTTCTTGAAAATATATATTCAAGCTTCAGTAAGGTCTGCAGGTTCAGAATAAACTACTAAAAGCATACTTTACCTGTATGAACTCCCAAAACACCGGGATACAGTCTGTTTGCCACAAATGAGCAAAACCAATAATCGCTCACATGTCTATCTCCCCTACCACTCATTCCAGTTGATGCCTTCAAAATGCTGGTCCCCTTTTGCCTCTCCTGCCTTACCACTAGTTCCTTAAAGCCCTCTAACGGGTACCCATCCCTTTAGATTCACTCTCAATCACTGAGCTACTTTCAGCATCTAACAAACAATCAAAGAAAGAAAAATAACTCACCACTGTGAGAATAAAGGGCACAAGCAGAGATTGTCTTTTAGAGCTGTGCAATCCTCTGAGTCACAGTTACAACCCAGGTTGAATCTGCACAAATAGACTCGAGCACTTCAGCCTTTTTCCTTTGAAGGGAAAGAAGCCCCTGTCCAAACAGGAGTCTGGAGATGGAGAAAGATGTTGTGAGAGGAAAGGGGAGATATACAGTAATGTATCCTGACACTTCTTCATACCCAGAAGTAAATGCTGATGTATTTGAGGGTTGGAGGGTCCATAAACATGAAACATTACAACCAGATTCTACCCAGGGATAGAGATTTAAGGAGTTAGAAAGGAAATTCTAGAAGTTGTTAGTTAGAAATTATTTTGCTTAAGTTTTCCACAGTTCATAAGCCATTGCTAAGGAAGGATGGATGTTAGTTATTAGTATTTGAAAAGATTCTACTCCAGCCAATGGGAAGACTAATATATTAAAAGGAGGTGCCTCAATTATTTTTAAGGAATTACCTTCCTTATGTTGGAGGAAGTACTGCAAGCCTTTTGAAGATTTTTATTAAATTCTCCCAAGAATAATATACACAGCTTGCCTTAAAAAAATCCTGAGCCATAGTAGTAATTTCCTTTTCCTATGAATGTGTATGTGATCCTAAGGGAACACTGTGATTCTTTCCCAAATGGAGAAAGGAACTCAAAAGCCCCTCCACTGTTTAACAGATGGAGTAACTAGGTAGATTAAAAAAAAACAAAAAGTATGCTCCTTCTCTGACCCACTGAATGGAATCCTGTGATATTTAAGTATTTATTATACAGCAGGCCTTCAACTCCATTTTCTGAGTAATCTTATCCAACCTTATTTCTTAGTCTTTCAAACTTTCACAGATTTTTTTTAAAAAAGGGAAATTAATCAGTTCTTGGTGATAGATGGTTTTCCAGAAGCTACATCTCTAACTCACAAACCTGAATAATGAGTTTCAGAGTGTGTCTGTCTGAAAAGCAAGCTGTATTTTAAATGAAAATTTAACTGGGGGTGGGGAGGGGGTCCTATAACTTCGGAGCACTCATCAGTAAATCAGCCTTTTTTGCAGATACCAATGTCAAATTAGTTTGAAACAACAGGAAAGTAAAGCATACTATTTTCCTTAAAATACCATGGGAAGGGAATATAACAACCTGAAGCCTGAAGCTGCTGAAAAGTCACTGGCATCAATGACTATGTTGATTTATTTATTTTTTTTTTTTTTGTCGTTTTTTTCGTGACCGGCACTCAGCCAGTGAGTGCACTGGTCATTTCTATATAGGATCCGAACCCGCGGCGAGAGAGTCGCCGCGCTCCCAGCGCAGCACTCTACCAAGTGCGCCACAGGCTCGGCCCACTATGTTGATTTAAAAAAAAAAAAAAAAAATCTGTTATCCCCTTAAAACTAGCTACAATAATACTGAAAATATACAAAGAATATACATTGTCAGGTCTTGGATACAACAGCGTGATTTAGCATTTTAACTTCTATGAAGCACTATGAACAGTATACCAATATTGTTGAATGAATGAATGAATGAAATTAAAAATTTAGTTTATTCTCTATTATCTGTGTTAGGGAAGAGTAAACAGTGTATAAAATCAAATCTATACTAAGTCAAATCTATACTAAATCCAAAATGGTATCTTATCCAGTTGTTTCATTAGTTATTAGTCGGAAACATCAAAATTAAATTTCTCCTCTTTTTATTGCTTCTTCCCACTCTTTAGTATAGGTGCTAAAGATAAGTGAAAAGACCAAAAGGCTGGCAGCAGGAGGGGGAAGGAAAAACAAATCAAGCAGCTACAGGCTCTGAAAACTCAATAGTCTGCCTTTGAATACTAGAGTGAAAAATGTAAAGCTATTTGGGAAACTTAAAAGGCAGATATAAAAATCTTGAGAGTGAGTTTTACATATGTTCTTCTTCATAAGCATCTGATGTCTGATTGATTGATTTCACTGTTCTGTATGATGGGTAATATGGAAAAAGACAACAGAATTTAGCCTTCCTAAGCTCAAGGACATAGCACAGGACTGTTAATTAACAAACATAGAACACACATAAATGACATTAGACAAAAGTACTTCAAATGTATCCAAGAATTACTATGTAATGTGCAAAATGATTTATTACACAAGATCCCTTCTATGGCACCAGCACCAGGGTGCGTGCATGTGTGTGTGTGTGAGAGAGAGAGAGAGGGAAAGAGAGAGAGAAATAGAGAGAGAGAAATCTCCCATTCCTCTCTCAACCAAATGGAATAACTCTGTCAGGAAACCTCTTTAACAGCTGTTGGCTATTAGTCTCCCAGAGGTGTGTAGGAAATAACCCTTTGTTAAACTCTGTTTTAATGTTTAAAATCCTCATCCTCCTTACAGAAATGTCAGTAAACCAGGTACTAGGACTGCTCATTTTTCTCATATCAAGTAGCAGAAAACCTGCAAAAGATTCCAAAGTTTGCCTTTATAATCATAATAAGACAGGATGGAAAGTATCAAATACTCTAGTCGCCTGCAAACTCGGCTCTCCCAGGGAAGGAACTCAGCCTGAAGAGCATTTTGTAGATTACGATTAATGATTAACTAACCGTGCTTCTACTTTTCTGACCACTGGCTGCCCAGTACTAAGTAAAATGTACCATAACCAAAGAACATAAGAGAAATAAATATGTATTGAAGCTTTTTTAAAAAATGCCTCTTGAAAATTAAAAGAGCAACATAAGTAAAGAACAGAGAAAAGAAATGTCAAAGAAATTTTCACAAACTTAAGGCACATTATACTGGGCTATGGAAAGCTTTTCAAAAGATAGCTGTCTGTCCTATCACCCATGATAGCAGCAGAACAGAATAAGCCAACATAAAGTTATCACTGGAAAGATATAGAAAAGGTTTGGTAGTACAAGCTTGCCAAAAAAACCTGGATACAAAGCCAGTAATTTGCCTTCAACAGGATAAGAAATGAGAAATCAGATTCACTTAAAAAGAGGTTTAGCACTGGACTAATACGTTGACATTTCTTGGATCTATTCCAGGAATGGATGAGCACATTTTGGATGGGTTGCAGTTGTCTCCAATACTCAGTAATTAACACATTTATTATCAAATGAATTTTATGTGATAAACTCTTCAGAGCAGGGGTCATACAGATTTATGCAGTCTGTAAGCTGTATATAAATTAAGCACACTGAAAATTATGATGGTGCTAACACAGAGAAAGGTCATGAAAACAACATGGGTCTTATCTAGGTCAAGTACTCAAGTAAGACTACTGTTAGGAAATTTTGAAAACTGTCCATTGTTGTGCTTTTTGATGTGCCTGAATGATCACACTCTTGTCAAGTCAATCTGTCTTTGGGCTTGAAAATGAACTTGCCAATTGAAATTTACCTTAAAATTTAAACCAGGACCTCAGTTCCAAGAACAGCAAATGAACAATGTCTCCTTTTGTTACCACAAATAATTAAAAGTATTTTAGGAAAAGACACCTTTCAACTGAGACTCTGTAATAGGTGAAATCAAGTTTTCACGAAGTCTTGTGGGGGAAAAAACCTGTGTAAATAAAGTAGTGGTGGTTAGGATGGGGGAGAGGGTCATTTGACTACCTGTAAAGAAAGGATCTATCACTTGAGGTAGTGCAGCTTCAAACCCAGGCCCATGCCACCTGCTCTATCAACAGGGCTACTGAGGATTCACACAGAACTCAGCCCCCTCTACAGCAGCCTGGAGTCAAGAAAGATTTCTATTTTCCCTGACCTACCCTGCTTTTTGTTTGCTAGTTTGTTTTTTGTTTGCTTTTCATGTCTATGCCTGTAAATGTATCAGATAGGAAAACAAATCAAAAGAGGGAAAGCCCTCATTAGCCTGCCTTCTTAACCCAAGCCAGGCAGAAAGAGAATTAATCGATATTTAGTACTGTGGACATATTGGCCTTAAGAAGGTAAACAATAGCAATAAAACAGAAAAGAATCCATTCACCATTACTTTTATCATCACTGTTATTATTATTTGACCGTGGTTGATCATCATTTTTCTTTAGGGCTTTCCAAATAGAGAGCCCAATCTGAGAACTAAATTTAATTGCTATTGCCCCACCACAGCACTACTATAATCCAGCAGTCAATTCAAGAAAACGGAGATCAACATTTTCTTTGTAACCTCTTTTTAAAAGATGTTTTCCCACACATAGGCTAAGTGAAAATACTCTTTCATTTCAGAGGCCGATGTGAATTTTTAAACTAATTATTTTAAAAGGAAATATAACTTGTAGAGGATGTTAATTTTTTTTTTTTTTTGGCACAGAAATTACAGGCAATTCTTTGCTTAAGATTTAAGGCTGTTTACTTTCATTACCTTCATCACACAGACCTCCCACTGATATCAGTGGGAGATGCATATGTGAAACTGCTTAAGATAGAATACACTCATTCTGCACACGGTCTTGGCATTTACATGTCTAATCAATAGGCTAAATTGTAACACAATTGATAGAAAAATTTTATTTTCTATCATTTTTCAAGTCTGTTGTTAACTTGCTAAAACTAGGATTCACTAATGAAATTTACAGCTGATGTCTTCGTCTGATCAAGTACGCTTTATCGTTTCATTTTCAAAAGTAAGCTCTTGCTTGGGCTTGCTGCCTCCTTCCAGCTGACATCAGGATGCTGGGCTCCCTTCCACCTGCGGGTGTATGACAACACAGGCGCGCGCACCCGGAGTCCTCCCTCTACCCATCCCAGGGCCCACCTGGCACCTTGAGAACCTAACCCAAACAGAAACTTTCTGGACGCAAAGTCTTCTCATCTCCCCGGTCAAAATCGACCCAGCACTGAGAACAGCACTGGCTTTTGTTCCAGAGTCGCCCAGCTGGCGAAGTAAGCGCCTCAGCAGTCCTCCATCTCAAAGGTCGTGAGGGATTCGGTGGGATGGGAATTTGGGAGCCTCACGAAAGAAGCCCATTTCCACGCGATCCGTGCGCGCGGGGTACACAAACACACGAAAGGAGGGCGTGGGGCGGGCAAGAATGGAATCCCGAGTGCCTTTCAAATGCTACTTCAGTCTCGGGTTCACAAAGTGAGTCTCCTCCTCCGTGGAAGGACGCGAGGCGGGCGGCGGCCGGCAGACGCCGCGGACCGGGAGAGAAATAGGTACGAGACGGGAACGGGAGCTACAGTCAAGACGCAAGTCCGGCCCCGCCCCCGGGTACAATCGGAAAAGCTACAGTGTGTCAGTGGTTTTCGGCTTCCTGTTTGTAAAGCGAGACTCCCTCCCTGCTCTGCGACCGTGGTTCTTCCTCAAAACCGAGTTACCCCTTCGTCGCGCACGCGGCAGGCTCCGCGGCGGGGCGGGGGCGGCGGCGGGGGAGGGGCGGGGCCGCGGGGCGCAGCGCCCCTCCCAGCCGGGCGGCCCCCGGGGCTGAGCCGGCCGCCAAGCGGACAAAGCGCCTCCCGCTCCCTCCCCCACAGCCGCGCTCCAGAAGGGAGGGGAAAGGCGGACAGGAGTGGATGCGGGAGGAGGAACAGGAGGGGGACTGCAGGGGGAAGGTGCTGCCGGCGGGACTCGGCAGGATCGCGCCGAGGAGGGAGGGCAGGGGTGAGGGGCTGCGCGGCCTCGGAGAACCGGGAGGAGGGAAGGATTCTAGAAGCCCAAGATAAACAAATTGTTCCCCTTCACGTGCGGGGTGGGGGGAGGTGGGGAGCGAGCGCTGCGGCCCCTTCTCCCCTCCCCCAAGCCGGCTCTTTGTCACCGAGCGCCGGACCGAGCGCCCGGCGAAAGCCTGCGGCGGCCCCGACACCACTCCCGGCGCCCGCAACTCCCAGACGGGAGACGTGCGCGATTTATCCACCGCACACCGGGAGGGCCGCCGGCGCCGGGCTCTGCACCGCCGACCCAGGGGCGGGCTGCTCGGGAGATGGGCGAAGGCGCGCGGCCGCGCCGCGCTCCAGGATTCCCACCGCCGGGCCCACCCCGCACACGCGCCCGGTCCGCACCCCGGCGGCGCGGTGGGGGAGGGGGACAGACACCTCTCCCAAGCTTCCGGCCTCCCCCCCCCCCGCCCCTCAGCAAGGAGATAAGAGAAAGGATTCAGCCCTCAGGGTTAGGGGGTGGGCACTGCCCCTTCCTCCAGCAGAAGTTAAGCTATTGGCTGCTCCTCCTACTTCGAACCCACCCACCCAGCCGTTTAAGCCTCTTTCACCTCCCTGCTACTCTGCACCCCTCCGGGCTTATTAAAACAGTCCCGCAAAGTTGGCGGGCAGCGGGGCGGAGAGGCTCGGTGCAAGCAAGTTGAAGAGGAGGAAGAGAAAGAACCCCAAGCGAAGTTGCATGGCGGGGATCTGGGCGCCAGCTCTGGGCGTAGCTTTCCCCTCCCGCGCCGCCAGCCCGCTTCCCCTTCGACCCTCCCCGTCGCTCCACCTGCCAGGCTAGCCCGGGGTCTCCAGCGGAGAGCTGAGAGCACCCGCTCCCCGCATCCGCGCGCGCTCCCGCGAGCACACGCGCACGCGTCGCCACCCTCGCTTGTTTCTCAAAGTTCATTCACAAAACTCTCAGACTTTCCCAGCCCAAAGGGTTAGCCGGGGAGAGAAGGCGAGAGGCTCGCCCCCGCCCCCCTCCCGCCTTCCCCCTAGGGGCTGAGGGCCTGGTGCCCGCCCAGAATCTGCGACAGCATCAATTCCTCCCTGCACCCGGCGGATGTGCTGAGAGGGGTGGGCGAAGGGGGACGGGTGCGGGGAGAGGTGGGGGGGAGCGGTGAAGAGGAGGAGCAGGGTTTGAGCTCTGGGGTTCACTCTCTCTGATAGGTATCTAAGCAAGGGAGAGGGGAAAAAACTTTCCCAGCACCTCACTCCGACGCTCCCTCCGCCCCTCGCAGTCGTGACTGGCTTCTCCCTCTCTCGCCCCCTCCTCCCCAAATCTGACAACCCTGACAGATTAACAGGTAGCGACGACGGCAGCTTTTTTTCCCAGGGAAAAGTTGACGTTAACCCTTCGGCTTCAGCTCACCTCCCCTGCCGTGCAAATCAGACCCTCACATCTCCATGGAAGAAGCTCCACGCCCCCCCCCACCTCACGCGCGCCCCGCGCCCGCTGCCAGTGCGCCCTCACCATGATCAGCGTGTGGTTCCTCTGCTCCGCCGAGGCAGCCTCCGCATCTTGCTGGGGTTTGCTCGGGTGCTGCTGCTTGCCGGTGCCGGCGCCCGATTTCTTGGCCCTCTGCTCCAGGGTCCGCTGGTAGAGGCTCACGGTGTCCCGGCGCTCCAGCTCCAGCTGCTCCACCTGAGCCTGCTGGTACCTGTTCTCGCAGTTGACGTGGTGCCGCCGGCAGCCTTCGATGCGCTGCCGGAGCCGCTCGACCACCGTGCTGTGCTTGGGGACGGCCGCCGAGCCGCCGCCGGGGCCCCCGGAGCCGCTGCCGCCGCCGCAGCCGCCGGCAGCGGGGTGATTGCTACTCGGAGCAGCGGGAGTACTATTGGGAGTATTATTCACACCGATCCCGGCCCCGCCGAGGCTGCTGTTCAGGCTACTGTTGATGCAAATACTACTGCCATTCGCGGCAGCAGCGGGGGCTGCGAAATCCCCCATCCTGCTCCCCGGGCACACTATTTTGGAAGAACTTTTTTTATCCACCCCCCTATCAGCCTCCTCCTTGGGTCCAAGGATTAAAATAGTTTAAGTGGAACGCGGGGGAGACGCAAGCACATGGATGGAAACGGCGATCCCGACGGGGCGAAAAAAAGGGGGGAGAGATTTTGGGGTGGGTTTTTTGTTTCCTTTTTTTAAACTGTAAAGCTCGAGGGGGGAAAAAAGAGGGGGGTGTTATCGGAATACCATCAGACACCTATCAACAAAAAGAATCACAACAAACTGAGCCAGCAGCAAATCGGGTTGCAAGTCAAGGGGAGATCCGCTCCTCGCCTGCCTTCTTTTTATAATCCATTATTTTCTAATAAATTCCAGGAGATTTCCGGTGGTTGGCAAGCATTTGCTCCCTACGTACCGAAAAACACACCCCATGTACACACACAAGCATATGCCTCCAGTGCGGACACGCGCGACACACACTCACTCCACACCGCATCGGAAAACGGCAAGCTTGCTTATTGCATTTTCCTTCCACAAAAAAGTTTTGGTGTTTATGCCGCCCCGTGTTCTCAAAGTACTTTGGCTGCTCAGTTGCATTTCACAGGAACCTAGATATCGAATCCTCGGGCTGGGGGAAGTAAACACATGGACAGTCCGAGGCGACTGCAAAAGTAGATCGGTGAAGTCCTTTGCAAAACGCCGCGCGGAGAGCAGCCCCGAACGCTCGGCCGGGCTGCCGCTGCCGCCGCCGCTCCTGCCACCATCACAATGATCAACTGCTCGCCGCCGCCGCCGCCGCCTCCTCCTCCTCTCGCTCCTCCACCTCCTCCTCCTCCTCCATGCCAGCGGAGTGATATCAGGACGCGCGAGCTCAGTAAACACGGCAGCGGCTGGAGGCCGTGAGACAGGCCCCGGGACACGGCGCAAAACCCGGCCCGGACTCTCACCCGGCAGGAGCGGGCGCGGTAGGCACCGGCACCCGGCCCCCGGCCCCCGCCTCTCGAGCCTCGCCCTCCCCCGCCCCCACCCTCCCTACTCCCCTGACTGGGAAGCCGGAGCTTCCAGAAAGGAGGAAAAGATTCTGGGGGACCTCAGGAATTAATCAACCTTTGACCGCGGTTGGGAGTGGGGAGGGGGAAGCGGGGCGCGCGCGGACAGCTTCGGGGACGCGCCCGGCTGGATTTCCTTATTCCAACAGAGGTATCAAGCAAGCCCAAGTTGTTGTTACACATTTATGCATTATATTGCAGAACTGTGCATGACCAGGCAGAAACATTGAAGCTTCGCAGCAGTTGTCTGTCATCCCTATCCATGTGGAAAGAAAAAGGCAAATGAGTGACTTGTTTTTTAAACCCAGGTAAATAAGTCCTCGCTAGTAATAACCCTGCTTACACACAGTTATTCAAACTCTAGGCCACTCTTAACACAGATACCAAATTCTGAATAAATAAAAATAAGCAGCAAAACCTTGGGATATTATTTAATTTGATGTACGTAATGATTGTTGTTATTAAGGCAATTATTTTACTTACCCCTGAAAAAAATTAAAATAAAGCAGGCAGGGACTTGGAGGTGAAACATTTTAACAGACTATTTTGAACACTAGGTGCTAATGACAGCAGTAATTAAGGGTCCTTCGTAAATCAAGTGGAAAGATTACAGATTTCATAGACTAGAACTATAGGAAAAACAGCACTTCACAGTTTGTCATGACCAAAACAAAAACAATCAAAAATAACAGGCTTACATTATTACTGGATATGTTTCTTTCTATTTCTATGAATTCCAGTGAGTACAATTAAAATGGAATAGCAACTGCAGAAAGAAATCTGAACTTTCCATTTTATTATGGCAAATCATCTTTCCAGATATTGAATATCTAAAAACAACAACTAAGGACAAAATATCCTTGAAACTGAACTTAAACTATTGCATATACATAATTTTTAAAAAATCCAAATGGAGAAACTGTTAGTGTTTCTGTGATAATCAGTAGGCCACAAACCTTGATTGTGAGATGTTAATTATAAGTCATTTTGTATTATCTCAATAAATCTTATAGAATTAGTTTTTAGGGTAAAAATACACCCCAGTTTTCTAAAATAGCCAGGAATAAAAGAACTTTAGATCTTATGCATTAGTCATGAGATCTGATTTAAACCATCTTCATTTCTTGGCATTGCAGATTAGCATAGGATGCTATTTCTAACCTCATAATGTCAGTGATAAGAAGTTATATTTTTCTTCAATTAATCAGGTCTACATGGTGAACATCTCGTGGATTATACGGTAAAATGGGCAAGAAAATATTATTTAACATGGTGTGAGGCTACCTTTAAGTAGTAAAATCAACAAGAAAGTATCTTTCACTGAAGTTGCCTTACCTTTTCTGAGCGCTATCTAGTTAATATACAAACTTCTGTGTCAAAATTGTCCCCCTTTCAAGTCTCAGTCAGAAAATTGAACTAAATTAGTTCTATAGCAAATGAGTCTGTTCTGACTCTAAAACATGTAAAACATTATAAGAAAAAGAAGTAGTGAAATGGCCTTTGTGTTTTTTTACATATTCACTAAATATCTCTATTAACTCAGGAAACACAGGGTTTCACCACAGAGGGGAAGCTACGGCTCTGCGTTTCCTCTGCTCTCTCTTCACTGTAGTTAATTCTCAGCCCCCCTCCAATCCCACCCACCTACATCACCCACACAAAACTCCAACTTGATTTACGGAGGCAACATCTTTGAGGGTCTTAAGCACTGGGTCTTCAGTTTTGAGACTTGGGTTCTCGTTCTAGCTTTTTCCTACAACTCAGAATTTAATTTTTCATTGAGTGTTTCCTTCTGAGAAAAACAGGACAACAGTAGCAGCAGCACCATGTAATCCCAACGAGAGCTGACCTCTTCTGTTATGAAGGGAAACCAAAAATATGCAAGAATTTGCACCCTTCCCTTTGGGGGACCGGCAGGTGGAGAAGCATATTTTGTGGTTTTACCTCAGAGCTCCCCAGTGACAGATGGGGCTATTCCTGCACAACCACAGTATACTTTGCTGCCCAATTTTAGTGCTGAGTGGGCTATACCCAAAAGAGAAATTGACTTTCATGGGATATGTGTACACAAACACACACACACACAAACACACAAAGGCACGCATCTTTTATCTCTTCAAGATGGTGGGAATAACAGCCACAACCTCCAAGATCAAAGTGTGGGAAAGGAAGGACTGGGAAGGCAAGTAGGGGAAGAGTCCGAGAAAACCGACCTGTGCAGTACTCCACTGTGACATACTTGAGGTCAGAGGTCAGAAACCCCATCGTAATTGTGCAGGGCAATTTAGAAGAAAGAGCAGGAAGTGAACAAGACTTTAGTCTTGAGCAACATAGGCCAGTCACCCTGAAACAGATGATAATCTACTCCACTGACCTTAGAAGAAACAGAGACCTTTATGCTGGATACTTCAGGACTCTCATGATGTATATTCATGATATATGGCAAGATTGTCACCTTTCTTGGTCACCATCTGAAAGAACTCCTTGAAAGTCATAGGGAAAGCCACATTTTGGGGAAGCAATTTTAGTCCCTTCTCATTATCAGGCACTGATAATATGACGATCTTTGACTTTTATTTGAGCCCACTACAAAGCAAAACTTTAGGATGGGAGCTATAAAAGACATATCATCAAAGCTATTGCTCTTGAATGGCAAAAAAAACCCCTGCGATGCCATAGCAGTGATGAGAAAGAAATTCCTATGGTGGCATCCCTAGACTTTATATCTCTCTGGATGGAAAAAGGGAAAGGCTTGAAGAATAAGTACCTGCACCAGGTTGCCCTGCAGCTCTGGCTCTGAGCCAAAGTTGGCAGTTCTGAGGAGTTGAACCAGGTTCCCTTTCCTTTTGGCCAACTCTGTCATCCTCCCATGTCCATCTGTTAGGGCCTAGTGTTCCAGTGACAAGAAAGAGATCTTTGTGTAGAAATTCCAGTCTGTATGCCAACTCTGCTTCCCTTTTACTGTGGATCAATAAAACTGGCTTCATAATTGTACTCTAAAAGAATACGTTGGTGACCAAGGTAGACTGGAAACTTTCTGCTGCCCGGGTATGAGTAAGCAAACCTTTATATATGCTTGAAGAGTGGGGCCCAGGCATTCCAGAAGTACTAGCAGCAGTGAGATATGCTCTTAACTGTCTAGCAATAGCTACCATTTCAATAATTCTACAAATATATTTATGGCCTTCTGTGTGCCAGGCACTGGTAGACACCAAGTATACAGCATAACAGTGTATAGAACACAGTCCCAACCTTAAAGGCAGCCAACTAGAATCAGGGCAGTAGATACTGTGATGGGATTAACATGGGGTGGGCCTAGGAACAAGTAAAAGAGTGCATGCTTGGGGGTCTAAGAAGGCTTTTCCAGAAAAATCCACCAGTGGCTCCCTCTTGCAGGATTGTGAATGTGAGATGGTGTGATCAGACATGAAGCTGAGGTTGGAGAGAGAAGCAGGAGCCGCTTGTTCAAGGCCATCCAGAAGTTTAGACTATATCCATGGACAATGGCTGCCATTAAAAAAAATTAAGCTGATTTACACTTTTTTACATTGGCAATGCAGTGGGTGAATTACTATAGTGTTTTCTAAAGTATGGTCTGAAAAACTTGGTTCCATAAGATGCTTCGCTAGAAAGGCTTCTGAGCTAAGTAAGTTTAGCAGATGATCAGTACTGCATCTCTCTTGAAAAGTTATTACCACATTGAAGGTCACAAGAAATCTTGCAGCAAAGCACGTTTAACTTTGTTTAACCGAGCATTGCCCAAATCCTATGTCCCACAGAATGGAACACACCATAGAAAGCTCTGTGTAGGAGAGAGTAAAAATGGAAGGCAATTCTAAATCCACTTAAATTCACAATTTGTCTGGGCATGTAGCCTGAGTCAAAGACCATACCACCCTAACCATTTGCTCTACCAAAATCACTAGTACCCAGAACTCAAGGCCCTTCACTAACCTCAACTGGTTGAATTCTGACTTAAGAGTAGTGTTGGAGTAGCAACACAGAGGCAAAAATCCGAAAGGGTGAATTCGACTAGCGTTTTTCAGCACTAGTACTTGGAGCATGTAATATTAATATCTATCTCCATATAATAAAACCTCTTTTTTAGGGGAAAAGTTCAGGCTTCTTTAACTGAAAATCTTAATTATGTAATATTTTCAAAGATATAGATTTTTATTACTTTTGAAGCATATAATCTGTCTAGACTAACAAGTACTGGCCTGTTGGACGTATGTTAACGATCTCCTTCAACCTAGTTAACCAGTTCTGTGTAGGTGACATCCTCCGTGACTAGGGGTGTTTCAAAAGTTTGTTTCCTTGAGTATTTAAATATTCCTAGCAAGATCCTATTTACATTATTAATTTTCACTTTTTATTAAGAAGGGGTTTACCAAGCCCTAGACCATGGCATAAATTTCAAAAGGAATATGAATTAATGGGGTTTAGTTTCTTGTTCATGTATTTTAGTATGTATGTAATGGTTTTATGGTTATTAGAAGAAAGGTTACCTAAAGTCCATGGCAAAGAAAAAAATTTAAAGCCATTCATTTTCTCATATGTATGCCTCTACTCTAAGTGCTAAATAATTTGATATAATAAGGCATCTGACTCAAACAGGGTCTGGCATCCATGCAAAATGTTGAAGACTTCTGAAAGAAAATATTTGTGGAATTTTTTATTTATTGAAGTCCTATAATCACGTAAACTGTTTACTTTGGAAATAACTCATTTTAATGGCCAACAGTCATTGAAAACTTGCTGTATTCCAGGTTCTATTATTATCTCCCATTTCACTGAAGATACTGAGGCACAGAAAGCTTAAGGAACTTTCTTCAAACCACACAGCTTAGAGTAGCAGGGACCAAATTTTAAGCCTAGCAGTCTGAACCCAGAGCACATACTGTGGAAGGAACCCATGAGCAGGTTACTAAGGTTACTTCTACTTCTAAGGTTCTACATTTGTATAAAACTAAAATTTCTGAGTTTTACCCAGATCTCATTTTAACAGGAGTTTCTTGCTGCAGAGGGGTTACAGCTGAGGAGTCATTTTTGCATTGAGCTGAAGGCCCAGGCCTCGCTCAGCTCCCATTCCGGTGAGTCAGGTGCTCGGTGCTCTGAGAATCATGGGCATTTCTCTGTCTCCACACTTACATGATCACATTATATTGTAACTGTCTATTTACTTGTCTGTTTCTCACATATGTTTTACTGGTCTTTGGACCTAATGCAGGGCCTGCCATGACAGAGCTCTGAAACTGTGTGTGGGGGATGAGTAAATGAAAGAGTGAATGGCACACAGTTTACCAAAGCTACAAAATCGGAAAGGAAGTAGTAGCCAGTGCTGAGAACAGCCCTTGAGGAGGGTTAGTTCTGTACACCATCCTGCAGAAACTATTTGAATGCAATTTAAGAAAATCATAGCAAGATGTAATTTATTTTTTAAAATGCTGTTTCTCAGGGGTTGGATGTATTCTATAAATTGACTTGGAAAGGTGCAGGGCTAGAAGAGAGGCAAAGTAGAGCCAGCCTCTCAGAGATCCCCTCCCTACGCTTGGCTGTCTGTCAGGAAGGGAAAGGCTCACATTTGTTGTACACCATGGCCAAGTGTCAGTTACTGGGCAAGGCATTTTCCATACATTAACCAACTTAACAATCCCAACAACCCTAGCAGTTATGCAAACAGAGTTGGCCCAAATGTGCTTTCAACATATATGAATTCAACTATACTCTCAGATTTCTTTATAAAAAGAGGGAAAGAAAAAAATACATATGGTAATTTAATGGGTTTGTCTACTATCTGTACTCAAAATAAACAAAGGAGGGAAGGGGACTATTTTGGAGTGGCTGAGAGGCAGTAGAGGAATGTACCAAGCCATATATACTGACTTTACTTCTTGGATGATGTAAGATGCTGAGTTTGTGTTTCCCAAAATTCATATGCTGAAATCCTAATTCCCAATGTGACAGTATTTGGATGTGAGACTTTGGGGAGGTAATTAGGTCATGCAGGTAGAGGCTTCATAACAGGATTAGTGCTCTTATAAGAAGAGATGAGAGAGCTTGTTTCCTCTATCTCTGCCATGTGAGGACACAGCAAGAAGGCATCCACCTGCAAACCAAAGAGACAGTCCTCACCAGGAACTGAATCAGCTTACACCATGATCTTGGACTTCTCAGCCTTCAGAACCATGAAGAATAAGTTTCTGTTGTTTAAGCCACCTAGTTTATGGTATTTTTTGTTATAGTAGTCCAAGCTGACTAAGACATAAGGAGTTTTAAGGTAATTACAGCTACATGCCTGAGAAAAATGTAACTCCACCATTTATGACTCCCATTATATAGGTGATAAAATGAAGTCTTCAACAGTTTCCATAACTTGCACTCAAATCAGGTGCAAAGCCTCTGTCTGGCACACCTCCACGCTGCCTGAATTCTCGTTTGTTGTTGTTGTCGTTGTTGTAGGGCCTCATAGCTACTCTGTCTCTGCTAGTGTCATTCATTCCGCAAATATTTATTGACTATTGACAAATCCCATGCTAGGTGCATACTTGAAAAGAAACATTTTCTCCTCTAAGGGAACTTAGCGGTGAGAAGGAAATGTAAATAATCCAACAGGCTAGCATAAGAGAAGTACAGTCAGCTCTTGGTTGACAGAGTTTGAGGGAGGGATAGGAAAGATTTGTCACAGTTAAAACAAAACTGAAAAAGGGGATTTGGAAAAAAAATTAACCTAAGCTTAGTTAGAATTACACCCAATATTAAGGAAAACTCTACCATCC
This sequence comes from Cynocephalus volans, assembly GCF_027409185.1. Taxonomy (NCBI): domain Eukaryota; kingdom Metazoa; phylum Chordata; class Mammalia; order Dermoptera; family Cynocephalidae; genus Cynocephalus; species Cynocephalus volans. The sequence continues at coordinate 123,779,616 of NC_084468.1, forward strand.
TATACATGTCACTCAAAAGGTAAAAACTAAGATACAAATAGTTTAAAAATGCAAAGCATCACTTTCATTGTTTGATGAAAAATGCCCCAGAGGTATTCGTGTAATGGTTTTTGATACTGTCTGTTCCTTAGCCGTGCTCTCCGTTTTTAACATTTGGAACAAAGCCTAGGCAACATCAGTTTGTCTCTGAACTAACTGCATTCTTCAATTTTACTCTAGTAGACAGTCTAGGTCAGCAGTTCTTAAGCCTTGTTGAGCCCTAAGAATTCCCTTGGAGGGGCCCCAGGGGCTGTTGTACTGTGAGGAGGGGAATGGGCTAGGTCTGGCCCCTCTTCAACTCAACTGCATTCTTTTTCAAATTGGAGTAAGATATCCTTTGAATAAAGGGTTCCACGACTAAAAACAGTTTGAAAATAGTTCTGTGTTTCATCTTGCGTGCTGGCAAACTCTCTGCCTCCACGGCCCAACCCCACCCTCCATCACACACAAATGATCATTTCATTCTTCTCTTCTTGATGTCCCCAAAATTGTTTCACATTGACTCTAAATTGATTAACTGTGGCTCCAAAGCTTAATTATCCATATGTTTAATGTTAGGTCCCTCAAGTTTCTCTTCATTCAGCTGAGCTGGGCACATTTAAGGATAGCCCAACCAAGTGTGTGATGACATGAAGAAAATCATTTATTACAACTTTGGGGGGGGTGGGGGGTGGGCGGAGGGCTGGGCATGTTTAGAAGGAACACTCGGATGATCTGTCTGCTGCACTGGTGGAGTGGAGTTTGGGAGACCATAGAGCCATGCAAAGTAGATGCATGATAAACTGCCTACTGAGAAGGGTGTGTCCTGGAACCACAGATTTTTGTCTTACTCAGTGGGGTATGCAAGTTTGGGACAGTGGAAGAGAGAGAGCTACAGGTGACCTCACCTCTTCCATTACCCTTAGTTTCTTCTTTGAGTAAGTGCCAAACGAAGTGATGGTAAGGGCCACCAAGTGGTTAACGTATCCAAGACATTCACATACTTTGGTCCAGTCATGCCTCTCATTACCTGTTAGCTTTTGATGAAGCCAGAAAATAATCTAGTGTGAAATATGACAATTTCAGGATTAGTGTACTAGTTAACTCCTATGAGATTCAAAACAAAGTTCTCAGCTTTGGGCCAAATACTCTGTTTCTTCTGTATCCCCTCCTGTCAATTCTCGGTTAAAGAAAATTTTCAGCATGGGAGAAGAAGTCTGTAATACCTCAGCTGCAAAAGGAAGACCTGGCACAAGAATGAAGTAATGCCTGCCCAGGACAGTGGACGTTCACTGAGCCGACTCTGCTCACCATCTGTGGATGAGTAACAGACAGATATTGAAAAAAGACAAGACAAGTCTGATTGGCAGGGGGCAGAAGTCTCCATCCCTTAATGTAGAAACAGTGTGGCACCAGTTGGTTAAAATGAGGTTCTAAACCATGGACACCTCCTTACAGTTTTTAATGACTACAGATTTATAGTCATTAAAAACTTTTTTCACTCCACAAAAGCACTCGTGTTTAAGAAAAAAAACCAAAACAATAACAACAACAACAACAAAATGTTAACCCCCCTTAAGTACTGTTTTTGGCTTCCCAATAATCATGCTCATGTCTTCTGGTAACAGAGCACCTTTATACCTTTTCAAAACCATCCTACTTGCTTTCTCAGCCCATGAAGTTTGCTGAGGGCTGGGAAGACTGAACATTGCCTGGCCTCAGGGACATGTTGGTCACCCAGGCCGTGTTTGTTTTGACCACAGTGATTGATTACAGCTCTCTCTAGGAATTTTGCTGAAACTACCAGGACAGGGACATCTTCTCCTCTGGGAATTGTGAAAGTTTCTCCTCCATAATCTTGAAGCTGCCTGGGGTCAGCTTTGAAATTACATGGACAAAGACTGCTTGAAAATTAAGCCAACTATATTGGTCTGTTTTCTGTTTCTTACAACAGAACACCTGAAAGTGGGTAATTTATGAGAAAATGAAAATTATTTCTTACAGTGTTGCAGGCTAGGATGCCCAAGGTCAAGAGGAGCATCTGGTGAAGGCCTTCTTCTCCATGGGGACTCTGTTGAGTCCTGTGACAACGGGGTATCGCATGGCGAGGGCTGAGCAAGAGCATGCTAACATGCTTCTTTCTCTCCTTATAAAGCCACCATTCTATTCCCTGATAACCCAATAATCTATTAGCCCATTAATCCATGAATAGATTTAATCTATTCTTGAGGACATAGCCTCAATGATCTAATCACCTCTTAAAGGCCCCACATTTCAAATGCCATGTTGGGGATTAAGCTCCAACATGAGCATGGGGAGGGTGGGGGGTAATGCAGGGGGACATTCAAGCCATAGCTCCAGCCCAGAGGAACACAGAAGCAAGAAATGGGCAGAGTCCTCATGACAGCTGGGGGGATGGGGGGCTGAGAAGATGTTGGCCAAAGGATACAAAATTTCAGTTAGATAGAAGGAATAAATTTGAGATATCTATTGTACAACATGGTGACTATGGTTAATAACAATTTATTGCAGACTTGAAAATTTGCTGAGAGTAGATTTTAAACGTTTTTACCACCAAAAAAATTATAAGTATGTGATGTAATGTATATGCTAATTAACTTGACTTAGTCATTCCATAATGTATACATATGTTCAAACATCAGATTGTACACCATAAATATATTCTATTTTTATTTGTCAATTTAAAAAATAAATAATTATTTTTAAAAAATTAAAAATCAGGTTATAAAATAAGTTACAAAAATACTCTTATTTTATAAGATTGTGTAATTTTGTGTGTATGAACCTAGCAAACTTCGGAAAGCTAGTTAAACAACATTACTCTGGGATTTCAAGTGCTTTCTACTATCTTATTCTTTTCTGTATTGCTTTAATTAGTTATGTATATATAATAAAGAAAGAAAATGAAAACTTTCTAGAAAGAAGGAAAAATAGAGAAAGAAAGAAAGGGAGGGAGAATCCGAAGAGAAGGAATAAGGGGGATGTCTGTGGTCTAGTTTGTCTGAGTGATTTAGGAAAAGATTCAAGGAGGAGGTGACACCATCTTGTGAATATTAAAAAGATATTTTCCAGGGGAACAGATGAGGAGACCGCAAAGATGAAGGTTGAGAAAAGTGAGAAGCCATGATGTCTTAAGGAATAAGTTGTCTGCTGTAGCTAAATAAGTGTCCATAAATTGTAAATTTACTCTTAATAATTAAGGCAGAGTTATTTAAATTCAGTATCAACATGAGAAATTTCACATCAGGATTATATATGGGATGTACAAGAGAAAATAAAAATACTGTATCTCCAGGACACTGGTCCGTCTCCAATTGCTTAACCACATCTCTCCTTGAGGTATAATAAACATCACCAACTTAACATGTCCGAAGCAAAACTCTGATCTCCTCTCCTAATCTGCTCCTCCTCTGCAATGGTTAATTTTATGTGTCAATGGGATTGGGCCACGGGGTGCCCAGATATTTGGTCAAACATTATTCTAGGTGTTTCTGTGAGGGTGTTTTTGGATGAGGTTAACATTTAAACTGATAGACTGAGTAAAGCAGGTTGCCTTCCTTAATTTGAGTGGGCCTCATCCAATCAGTTGAAGGTCTGAAAAGAACAAAAGGTTGACCCTCCACTGAGTAAAAGGACATTTCTCCTGCCTGACTGCCTTCGAACTGGGTCATCAGTTTTTTCCTGCCTTTGGACTTGAACTGGAACATCAGCTCTTCCTGGGTCTCAAGCCTGCTAGCCTTCAGACTAGAACTATACTATTGGCTCTCCTAGGTCTCCAGCTTGTTGACTCACCCTGCAGATCTTAGACATCCAGCTTCCATAGTCACTTAGCCAATTCCTTGTAACAAATCTCTTTATATAACTATATAACTATATATATATATATATATATCTATATATATATATATATATATATATATATAAGTTATATATAGATATCCTATTTGTTCTGTTTCTCTGGAGAACCCTGGCTAATACATCCTCCTTCTCCAGTGGCTACACTAGTCCACCAGTGCCTTGGCATAAAAACCTTGGGGTCACCCTTGACTCCTCTTTCTCTCATTCATAAGATCCAATCCAAAGCAAATCACGTCAGCTCTACCTTGAAAATATATACAGAATCTGTCACTACTTATCTTGTCTCCTGCTATCATCATGGCCCAAACCTACAACATCTCAACATCTCTTATCTGAACCATTTTAATAGTGTCCTGATTGGTCTCTCTGCCACTAGTCTTGCCCCTTTACAGTCATTTATCAGCATAGCTGCCTCAGTGATTCTTGTCAAATATGTCACATCATGTCCATGCTTTGCTGAAAATCTACTAATGGTTCCCATCCCATCTGGGGTAAAATCCAAGGTCCTCACCATGGCCAATAAGTCCCTGCAGGAACAAGCTGCCCCACCTACCTTGAAGGCTCCATCTCCTACTTCTCCTTCACTCTGCTTCCAGCCCCCCTTTGCCTGCCCCCCCCCCTTTTCCCATAAATATCCCAGACATCTGCAGGGTCCAGGCCACACTCCTTCCAGGTGTGTCCCTCACAGACCTTCCCTGTCACCATCTTTCTACATCGCCCTACCCTTTTTTGTGACACTTTCACCTTCAGGCATAAAGTGCATCTTATTTTATTTGTCTTCTGAGTCTCCTTCTAGAATGAGGCCCATGAAAGGAAACAATTACCTTCTCTATTCCCTGCACATGGAACAGAAGTTGGCACATGCGGGCACCCAATACCTGTTTGCTGATGAATGAATGAAGTTTCTTTCCATACACTGGAAGAAGCAAGATAGTTCTGATGTAATAATAATTAACATTTTTGTCATGTACTATTTATTGGGCACTTGTCAAGCTTTTTACATAAATTAACTCATTTGGTTTTCACAATAACCTAGGAAGCACACAGCATGAATGAGGAAACTGAGGCAAAGATACCTTTTCTAATGCCCTGTAGCCGACAAGGTTAGAGTTTAGTTTCTGGCCCAGGCTGACTCCAGAGACCACACATAACTGCTAGGTCTCCCAATTAGAATGTAGTTCTTGCAGATTCATTAAGAAACACTGAAGAGCAGCAAGAATTGAAAAAGACTTATTCCCCAAATTTATTTTTCAGGAACAAAAATATTTCCTACTGTAGAGTATCTCCACCAGTTTACAACTAAACAGCACAGCAGAGAGTGAACAGACAGTGGGAAGCTCAGTGGACTCCTCTGTAGTTCACACTGTGACACCTCTACAACACGTGAGTTGAGACTAACAAGGTGACAGCAAAGACTTGTTTGAAAAACTTTCTTGGGTCATGCATACCTTATAAATTTGGTAGGAGCTTTACAAGCCCTTTTGAAGATACAGGCAGACTTTTTTACCATCATAAATTTATTCATTTGTATATTAAACAAAAATTTATTAAGTACCCTTAGGTGTCAGGCACAGCTCTAGACACCTAGGATATAGAAATATCTTCTTTCATGAACTCCCATACCCATCTGTAATGAAATGGAGCAACTCGGGTTCAAGTCCCAGCCTTGTTGTTACTGACTGCTTGGCCATGAGCGAGTTACATAACTTGTCTAAATTTCAGTTCCTTTGTTTAAAAAATGGAGTCAGTATCAATTATAAGAGCTGCCACACTGGTAGATTAAATGAGGTTATCTGATACACAACAAGGATGGTAAGGATTCAGAAATAAACTACCTGTGATGGTGAGGCTGGGTTTGTAAAATCTTTGTGACTTTGAATATGGTTTTGTACCTATGATGAACTTAGAGTTTTTAGGTTTCTCTTAAGTGTCCAGGGCATGTTTGAATTCCAGTGTTTTGAAAGAATGCAAGTCTAGTCAACATTTTCAATAAGAGTGCTAAACCTTGTGATAAAGTTATAAGGTCTTACACTCTCAATTAGATATTATAATAGAACTATTAAAAGAACTCTGATTCTTTTATTTGTAGATTCTTTTTTCTTTGGGGGGCTATCTGGGAAAGCTGCCCATTTGCAGATAGCTTCTTTGGCTCCCTTCCTTTCCCTTTCAAGCCCTCAAAATAAAGTTCTTAAGTACTTCATAATGAGTCCATGAGATTGTTGATTTTGTTTATAACATGTCAGAAGTAACAATTTTTATACTACTAACAGACTCATTACAAAGTATAGGGATATCTTAGGTGGTTTCTGACTGGAATAAATATTCATAGGTCCTTCTGCTTTGATGAACATTAGAACAGGAGTTAAGAGACACAAATTCTCATCCCAGGCCTGATACTAATTAATGGTTTGATCTTGGCTTTGGGGGTACTTTGTAACCTTAATTATCTGTATCACAAATTTAACATCTATGTCATCTTCCAGCTCCAAAATTCTATTATTCCTTGCAAATAAAGCTAATTAACAAGAAACTTATCCCACTGAATTTGAGGATACAGGGACCTACCAGGAATAGTTAAGCTCAGAGGCTCTCACATTTCAAATTGGAAACACTGTTATAGACCCTTACAACAAGATAGTAACAAGGGTTAAAATAGTAACATACACAAATCATCAAAAAATAAAAATAAAAAACACACAAAAGCATAAAGATATACAACAGCAACATTCATCTTCTCAAAAAATATTTTAACAATATAGGGTATTAAACACCTGTGGAAAATGCAGGTGCCCATATGTCTAATATCTTTTACAAAACGTTGAAATCTTAGCTTTTCCTTGTCTGTACTTCAGTGACTCTAACCAACCTCAGGGCACGTTTAGTTAAAATCAATATCAAATTTGAGATTCAGTCCAGACTGCAGTTCAGAGAATGCTGGTCTTCAGATGAGGAGTTACCATCAGGCACATAACTTTTTGAGGACTTTGGGATCCTTTTAGATAAAAGGGACAGTTTAAGTCTGAGCTCCTGATCAAACAGAATTAATAAAATATTCCAGCTTAAAACCATTTCACCCTTGGGAAACAAAAGAACTTATCCAGGACAACTGGCTATACTTTGCAGGCTGAAAGGGGCCATTGAGTAAGTACTTGGGGCCAACATCCCCTTGGTGAGTAGAATATTCTCTTTCCCTAACATTTTTTCTGACCCTGCAGGTTGGGCTCCTTTGCATAGAAGAATGGGTCTGAGGTGCTTTCTGAAGGGAAGGTAGAGCCAGGTTGTCAGAATTGTGGCTAAACCAGTAGTATTCTGAATCCATTGAGCTCCGAATTACTGTCCTCTATGAGCCTTGCAAATTTACCAGGGCCCATTGCTCTGCCTGAGAAATAATAAGGAATAAGTAAAATCAGTTACCGTAGTTTTACGTGCCCGTTACCTTTCATTTTGATTTGCTTTGGAATGTGTGTGCAGAGTGAGTATGTTTGATGCAGATATTTGATTCCCTAAGCATGATGAAATAGGGAGCTAAACAGAAAAGACATTTTAAGAATCCTCATCACTGCAGTGAGTAATTTTTACATAAAACAGGCACTCAATTTAAGAATATTATAACTAAATAAAATAGAAGAAATTTGAAGCATTACTCTCTTGAAAATATAGTTAGTCAAAGTCCTGAATTTTCCTGATCTCAACTCATGAATGTGAATATTTATACAATTGGGTAGTTATTTATAGGAAACAACTAAAAATGAACATTCTGGAAAACAAGTAGATATGAAAAAGAACGAATTAGAAATTCTGGAAATAAAAAATGCATTATTTGAAATAAAAAATCTCAATAGATGGGATAAAGTCTAGACTGGAATCAGCTAAAGAGAGAATTGGAAAACAGTGTAGAGGAATTCACACAGAACATTGCACAAGGAGACAAAAGCCAAGAAAGAGAAGTCAAGAGTCATGATAATAGATTGAAGGGCTCCAAAATAAATCTACAGGAATTCCAAGGGAAAATAGATGAACGTGAAAGATGGAGAAACAGCATTTAAAGAGATAATGGCTGAGAATTTTCAAGGATTAAAGATACATCCTCAAACTAAAAGTTCACAACAAATTCCAATCAATAAAAATAAATCCACACTGTAGGGAAACTTGAAACATCAAGGGCAAACAGAATTGTAAAAGCTACCAGAGAGAAAAAACAGGTTGCCTACAAAAGAAGGACCATTGGGCTGGCAGCAGACTTCTCATTGGCACTGATAGATGAAGTGATTATTCAGACTGCCAAAGGAAAATAATTTTCAATCTAGCTACATTATCATACAGAAATTAAACTATCATTAAAAAGAGAGGCAAATGAAAGACCTTTTACTTATGGAAAGTTTAACCCACACAAACCCATTAAAGGGTTCACTTGAGTGTAAAGGAAAAAGCCTAATAATAGCAGCCACGCTATGAGGCAGATACACTTTTTTTGTTTTTGTGTGTGTGTGTGTGGCAGCTGGCCCAGACGAGGAACCAAACCCTTGTCCTTGGTGTTACAAAGCTGAGCTCTAACCAACTGAGCTAACGGGCCAGCCCCCTGAAGCAGATACATTTTTTACCTCACTTTACAGTAAGGAAACTGAGGTACAGAGAGATTACGATCTCACAGCTAGCAAGAACCAGTGTTTGAATCAGGCAGGCAGAAAAGACATTGGATGAAAGAAACAATAGTAATCAAAGAAGTTGATAAGATATGTGTGTATCTTTTAATTAGTCATTGACTGTAATCACCTTTTTATGCTAAAAAAGAGGAAAAACTAAAACTCTCTACTATAATAATAAGATGAGAAGTTCTTCCATAAGTGACTAAATCATGCCAAGACCCTCAGTATGTTTAAGAGGATGGCGATAAAATCTTTATTTATATAGGTATGGTTATATAGGTTTAAAATATGAGTAAAAGCAACAGGGATAGAAATGTAATTTATAGTTTCCAAATCAGCAGAGGAAAATTAAAAATGGAATAAAGATATTTATCAATTCAGCAGAAAGCTACAGAAGGAGTAGGAATATTATAAAAAGGAAAAGTATGGTAAACAATAAACAAAATAACAGAAGAAATATATTCAACTATATCACTAATCACAATAAATAATTGTGAAATGAAATTTACTTATTAAGGAAACTTACTAATCTATGATAATTTTTAAAGTAGCCATGAAATTTTATTATCCAAGTTTTATATCTACCTCGTATAAATTAGTATCAGTTTAATCAATGATATATATAGAACATTCAATAGTTGTACCTTGCATTTCTGATTTTATAACGTATATTTAAAAACTGAAACGGTTTACGTAACTATGATGATAAGGGAAATTAAAACCCAAACAGATGGGTATTTATAAAAACTGATATTTCAGAAGGGACTTGAAGTAAGAAGGCTTTTCCAACTCCTCCTTTGCTTGAAGAACAATTATTTTAGAACTGAGTTTTTTTTCTTGATTATATTCTGGAGGATGTCAAAGGGAAAACATTTAGCAATCTTAAAACTTTCACCTCCTAAAATTTTAGATGAATTACTTTTGAGAATAACTTTCTAATCAACATTAAAGGAAATCTTGTAGCTGGGAAAAGACTAAGTGTTTATATCCTTCTTAAGAGTTGAATGGGTTTTTTTATGTATTACACAGATGGTATTCAGTATTCAACACAGTTCACCAGAGTAATAATTTTTATTGCCTATGTGCTGAATATGAAGTTAAAATGTAGTTCTCTTAGGGGATCAATAATGTAGATTCCATGTTATGACAAATTCCAAGAACACTAATTTCTGTATCTTTTGTGGAAACTGTACTTTTCAGTTGCAACAGCTTTCCCAGAGAGTTTTCAGGTGGCCCTTATCTTGCTCTTTTCAATTGCAAAGTACAAACAATTCCTGAACAAACTGGCTGCACACTGAGACCTTCAGGTAGCGACCTCCACAAGTCTACCGCTGGCTACCGCTGTAAAGCCACGCCCACCTCCTCTCCCACACATCCCTAACCCCAGGCTTTATAATTTTATTTCAAGCTTGTTATATAAGTAGAATCATACAGTATGTAGCTTTTCTTTTTTTTACTCAGCATTATTCCCTTGAGTTTCACTGTTGCGTTTATCAATATTTTGTTTGTTTTTATTGCTGAGTACTTTTCCTTGGCATGGGTGTACCAGAGTTTATCCATACATCCACTGAAGGATAACTGGATAGTTTCCAGTTTGGGGCTATTATGAATGAAGCTGCTATGAACATTTGCGTACAAGTTCCTGCATGAACATAAGTTTTAATTTCTCTCTGATAAATGCGGTATCTCATTGTGGTTTTAATTTGCATTTCCATAATGGCTAATGATGTTGACATCTTTTTATGTGCTTATTTCCCATCTGTATGTCCTCTTTGGTGAAGTGTCTTATCATGTCTTTTGCTCACTTTCTAATTTGATTGTTTATTTACTGTTGTGCTTTGAAAATTCTTTATATATTCCAGTTACAAGTCATTTGTCAGGTATGTGTTTTGTAAATATTTTCTTCCAATTTGTAATTTGTTTTTTCATCCTCTTAAGTGACTCTTTCCCAGAGTAAAAGTGTTTAATGTTGATGAAGTCCAATTGATCAGTTTTTCTTTTTATGGATCATGCTTTGGCACCAAGTTTAAGAACTCTGCCTAGCTCTAAGTCCCAATAATTTTCTCTTATGTTTTTTCTAAACGTTTTATAGTTTTACATTTAACATTTAAATCTGTGATACATTTTGAGTTAATTTTTGTATAAGGTAAGGTTCTTTTTCTTTTTTTCTTTGCCTGTGGATGTCCAGGCAAATGGTTCAGCCCGTTTGTTGGAAAGGCTGTCTTTCCTTTACTGAAAATCAGTTGGGCATATTTGCGTGGGCTCATTGCTGGGTTCTCTATTTGGTTCTGTGTGTCTGCCCCTTCACTAATACCTCACAGTCTTTTCAAGCAATGTAAGTCTTGAAATTAAGTAGACTGTTTCCTCTAACTTTATTCTTCTTTTTCAAAATTGTTAGCTATTCAAGTTCCCTTGCCTTTTATATGAATTTTAGAATAATTTTAGGTATGTCTACCAAAAGTCTTACTGGTATTGTCATAGGAATTGCATCAAGTTTGTCTATCAATATGGAGGAATTGACATCTTTATTATGCTGAGCTTTCCAATCTATGCTCACAGTATTTTTCTCCATTTATTCAGATCATTTTTGATTTCTCTCATTGGCATCTTGTCATTTTCAGCATACAGATTCTGCACATATTTTGTTAGATTTATGCTTAAGTATTTAACTTTCTTTGGAGCAATTATAAATAGTATCTTCATTTTAAAATTTCAGTTTCCACTTTGTTGTTAGTATATAAAAATGGAATTGATTTTTGCATGTCGATCTTATGTCCTGCAACTTTGCTAAACTCACTTTTAAGTTCTAGGTTTTTTGTTTGTTTTTTGTAGATCCCTTGGGATTTTCTAGGTATACAATTACGTCACTTGAAAATAGAAAATTTTATTTTTTCATTTATCACATTGAATGTTTTTAAAATTTTAAGTTTATATATTTACATTCTATGGTGTTGTGGAGCAGTTGGAGGGAAGGGGAGAAGGGAAGGAGAAAGGAAATAGGGTGGGAGAAAAGGAAAGGAGGAGGGGCAGGGTTGATGCCTCTGGCACCCCCTTCATTCCTGTAGGGGAGACCAGGGGGCTTCCAGCGGTGGCTTAGTCATTGCTGGGCTGGGAGCAGATGTCAGGGGGGTGTGGCTGAAGCCCTCGCCCCACACTGCCCTGGCTCAGCAGCTGGGGGCATTTCATGTGGTGGCTCAGTGGTCATGGCTGGGCTGGTTACAGGTGTCAGGGGGCATGGCTGAGGCCCCCAGCCCTCTTCCTCCCTGGCTTGGTAGCCCAAGGGACTTCCAGGCCTTCTAAATTTTATAGATGTTCTCTGGTGATGTGAGATCTTTACTAGTTAATATCAAACTTTGTCTCTGGTCTGTGGGTATTTTGTTTTTTCTCTCAGTTCTAGGTTGGATTATTTGCTGTTCCTACCACTTAAACTCTGCACTGGAACTAATTTGTTGTCCTTTGCTTACTGCTAAAATAGGGGAACTTCCTGTGGGGACCAGCACTTGAGCTCTGTGGTTGAGCTAAATTGCTGCTTTGCTGCTGATTCCCTGGATAAGGCTTTTTGTGCAGCTCAGATTTTAATGGTTGACTATAGGTACTTCTGAATCTTGTGAGATCTGGTACACCCGGATTATGTAGAAATTCTGGTCTGGGCCTGAGTCTTTTCAGCAAACTGCACTCCTTGCAGATCTCTATTCCTGACCAGTCTACACAGAGTGGTCCTGTGCTGACTGAGGGACAGATCAGCTGTCCTTGCTGTACCCCAGTGTTCTCCTGTTTCCCCCACTGCCTGTGCTCCAAACACTTCCCATGTGATGAGCTATGTGCCAGTCCCTTGCAATGACTCACCAGCCTCTGAGTAGCTCCTTTCTTTCAGTTGTTGTGGCTCCTTGCTCCTATGTGGGTCCACGTGAACCCTATTAGTAGTTTTACTGGCCTGGGGGCCACCAAGGCCCTCTTCTCCCTTGCAGCCTCCAAGCAACTTCCTACGAAGGGCACAGCTGTGGCTTTTGCCAGCTCCTGCTACTTGCACTCACCAGGGCCAGCCTTGAAGTGGCTCGGGCTTGAAATAGTTGGAGTGGTTCTTCCTTCTTCTCACTGTGGCTTCTCCCACCTTCATGCACTCCATAGGTCTCTCCTCCTCTTCCCCTGAGCTCTAGTGGCCCCAGCTTAGCTCTTGTTGCTTTTTAATAGTTGTAAATGGGTTGATTTGTGGGAGAGAGTGATGCTGGGGACTGTCTATTCTGCCATCTTGACTGGAACTCCACATTGAATTTTTTAAATGCCAAGTTCTGTACTTTTTTCAAGATGTACAGCTAAAATAGATTCTGAATATTTGAAAACAAGAAATGGAACAAGATATATCAGGCAAATACACACACACTCACAGACTATTATATATATATATATTAATCGTCTCTGTAGAGACGATTAATATATATATATAAAAGAAGAGAACAAGCATTAATAAAAATAAAAATGGGACACTAAACAATATAAGTATCAATCCACCAAGAACATATAATAATCATGAACTTCTATGCAATTAACAACATAATCTTCATATTAGTAAAGCAAAAACTGACAATTATAAAGATAATTTGGCAAACACAGTGGGATATTTTAACATACCTGTATTAAAAACTAATCAATCAATGAGAAAATACTACAAGGAAATAGAAGTATTAAAAAATAAAGTTATTAAGTTTGAGTTAATATTCTGTGTGTACACACACATCCCACATTCAACTAATAGAAAATACACTTTAATTTCAAGCAGTAATAGAAATTCTATAAAATGGACCATCCAAATTATATCACAAATTTCAATGTAAGATTGCCATATGGACCACAATCCCTTGTCATGGTACATTTAAATTAGGAACCAACAGTAAAAAAAAAAATTGAAAAGTAGATATGTTTGGAAAATTAAAGATACTCTTAAATAATCCAGTGATTAAATGGAAAATCACAGTGGAAATGATAAAATATTAAGAAATAAGCACTGTGAAATGACAACCTGTTAAAAATCGAAGTATGACTAAAGTGGTACAGTCATGCGTCACTTAATAACAAGGACACATTCTGAGAAATGTGTGGTTAGGTGATTTCGTCATTGTGTGAACATCATAGCATGTACTTACATAAACCTAGACGGTATAGCCTACTACATACCTAGGCTATATGGTATAGCCTATGGCTGCTAGGCTGCAAACCTGTATAGCATGTTACCGTATTGAATACTGTAGGCAATTGTAACACAGTGGTATTTGTGTACTACCACTTAAAATATAATCTAAACATAGAAAAGTTACAGTAAAAATACAGTATAAAAGATTAAAAATGGTACACCTGTATAGGGCACTTACCACAAATAGAGCTTGCAGGACTGGAAGTTGCTCCGGGTGAGTCAGTGAGTAGTGAGCGCATATGAAGGCCTGGGACCTTACTGTACACCACTGCAGACTTCATAAACGCTGTACACTTAGGCTACACGAAATTTATAAAAAATATTTTCTTTCTTCAATAATAAATGAACTTTAGCTTACTGTAACTTTTTTAGTTTATAAACTTTGAAAATTTTTAAACATTTTTATTTTTTGTAATAATACTGAACTTAAAACAAAAACACATTGTATAGCTGTACAAAAAATATTTTCTTTTTCTATGTCCTTATTCTGTAAGCTTTTTTCTATTTTAAAATTTAATTTGTTTTTTTTTACTTTTTAGACTATTTTGTTTAAAATGAACACACACACATACACACACACACATATACACACTAGGCTAAGCCTACTTAGGGTCAGACTCATCAATATCACTGTCCTCAACCTCCATGTCTTGTCCCACTGGAAGGTCTTCAGGGGCAGTGACATTCATGGAGGTGTCTTCTCCCATGATAACAATGCTTTATTCTGGAATACTTCCTGAAGGACCTGTCTGAGGCTGTTTTACAGTTATTATTATTTTTTTTTTGATAAGGAGAAGGACTACACTCTAAAATAGCAATAAAAGTATAGTATAGTTAATACAAAACCCAGTAACATAGTTGTTTATTATCGTCATCAAGTATTATGTACTATTCATAATTGTATGTGCTATACTTTTATGTTATCGGTGGTGCACTAGGTTTGTTTACAGTAACATCACCACAAACATGTGAGTAATGTATTATGCTACAACATTACAACATCACTAGGTAATAGGAATTTTTTGGCTCCATGATACTCTTATGGGACCACCATTGTATATGCAGTCCAGCCCATTGTTGACTGAAACATCATTATATGGTATATGACTGTAGTACAATTTTAGAACTTTAAAGTAAAAAAGGTACAAGGAAATCTGATATTATCCCACTGTTCAACTTACTAATAATATGATAAGATAAAAATAATGATTTGAGGAATAAGAACTGGAAAGGAAGAGGCAGATTATCTTTATATGTAGACTATATGATTGTCTATGAAAGAAGTGCAAAAAATGTTTGTACAATGTATTAGAACCAATAAGAGAATTTGGGCTATACCAAATATATTAGATATAAGATGAAAACACAGATCTATAGCATTCCCATGCACAAATAATAATCAACTTGAAAATATAATAAACTAAGGATAATTTACAAGAGTAATAAAAACTATAACTATTTAGGAATAAGTCTAACAGAGGTGTTAAGGATTCTTGAAAAAAATTATAAAAAATATATTGGAGAACATAAGACTTGAAAAAATGGAGTTACATGAAATGTTCGTGGGTAAGAACACATAGTACATTAAGAAGTCAATTTCCTCCAAATTATTCTAAAAAGTAAATACAACTCCAGTCAAAACTACAATCGTGTTTTTCACAGAACTTGACAAGCTAATCCTAAAATTTGTTTGGAAGAG
Source organism: Cynocephalus volans (assembly GCF_027409185.1). Classification (NCBI taxonomy): domain Eukaryota; kingdom Metazoa; phylum Chordata; class Mammalia; order Dermoptera; family Cynocephalidae; genus Cynocephalus; species Cynocephalus volans. Next base: position 123,795,046 of record NC_084468.1, read on the forward strand.
TAAAGAGCAAAAATTATCCAAAAAAATTTTGAAGCAGAACAAAAGACAAAAATCCCGACATAATATCAGCCAAGAATATTTCAGATAATGTGATTTTAGGGCAAGAAGAGACAATTCAGTGAAACAAAATATGAAAATCCAGAAATTGGTCTATAGAAAACTTGGTGTAGGACAGAATTTGCATCAAAAATTAATATCGATATTTGATAAATGCTGCTAAAACAATTCACATGAAAGAGAGAAGTCCTACTTCACACATAGAGAAGTATTCCAGATACATTACAGAATTAAATGTGAAAAGCAAAACTTTAAAAATAAAAGATTTTTATGATAACAAATCAGTGTAGGGAAGGATTTGTTAGATAAAACATAAGAGCCTAAACCATAAATTCATAAATGTGATAACATTATAATTTTAAACTTCAACATCAAAGCTAGAACAACCATACAACAATAACAACAAACCCCAAAATATGTAAAAAGACAAGCTACAGACTAAGAGAATACATTTGCTATGTATTTAACTCACAAAGAATTAATAAGAGAAACAATCCAATAGAAAAATGGGTGAAAGATATAAACAATTTACAGAAGACTGAATGGTTGATAAGGTTATGTGAAGATGGTCAATCTTACTAATAATCAGGGGAATACAAATAAAATGAGATACCACTTTATACCTACTGAATTGGGAGAATAAAAAGTTTGATTCTAACAAGGACTCTTACGTGCTGCTGTTGGGAGTTCAAATTGGCAGAATAACTTTGGAGAAAAATTTGAATAGCAAAGTTAAGATGCTTGTACTTTACCATCCAGTAATTCCATTTCTAGGAAATATTCTGTAATCGAGAGAAACTCTTACACAGGAGTAAAGTACCAGAATATTCATCACACTGCATTATTTGTAGTACCAAAATATTGGAAACCATCTTCAGTATAGAAGAATGACTATATAAATTTCCGAATATGGAAATACTGTGCAGCTATGAAAATGGAAGACCTAAAGCTACATGTTTCAATATGGATAAAGTTTAAAACAATATAATGCTGAGTGAAAAAAGTAAATTGGAGAACATATAGGGTATAATAATATTTATTAAAAGTTTAAGAAGAAAAAGAATGCTATATGTTGTTTATGGATATATTAGGTAATTACAGATATAATCTATTATAAACCCATTCGTGGGTATGCTATATGACAATTACTTTTTAGGGAGGGAGTGATGAGAATGGGATTAGAAAGGGGTACAGAGGAGGCTTTAACCATATTTATATTGTTTTATTTCTTTAAAAGAAAGAGTTGACCTGTAGCAAAATGTTGGAATTTGTTAAAACTCAGTACTAGGCATAGAAATGTTCACTATCTTATTCTTTATATTTTTGTGTAGGTTTGAAATATTTTATTTAAAACACTTAAATTTTAAAATATTTTCTTTAAGAATCAAGAAAAAGAAAAATCATCAAAATGTCCACTTTCCTCAAAAATCACCTAAATGCCAATTAATAAGAAATTAGTTAAAGCAATGTTAATACCTATGCAAACAGTTAAATTGTGCTTCACATTTATATAATATGGAAAGATGTATAAACACTTTAGTGAAGAAGGTTATATAACATTATGTACAATACAATTTCATATGTACATAAAATACATATATATCAGAAATGTTAAGTAAATATTTTAAAATAGTTGTCTGTGGATATATCTAAATAATAAATGTTCTTTGCTATTTTTCTATTTTTTAATGATCATGCATATGCATATTTTTATAAAAATAATAAAACTATTGAAATAGATCTTCAGAATTCACCTGTCTTAGAAATGTAAATTAAAACATTAAGGAAATACTGATTTTCACTTATTTAAATTTTCACTTTAAAAAAAAAATTTATAATATTGAGTGCTGTAGGGCTGCAGTTAAGTTCTACCTTCATTGATGTTAGCCATGTGAATCAGTATCATATTTTTTGAAAAGTAATTTGGCAATATGTAATAAGAGACCACTTGCCAAAATAAGGAATTTATCTGAAGAAAACAGTCAAAGATACAAAAGAATGTACAAACAAGGATGTTTTTGTTACAGCATTATTCAGTGTATTAAAGAGTTGTAAATGCCCTAGATGCCCAGCAGCAGGAGATGGAATGATAAATGACAGTACCTGCAATAAAATATTATGCAGCCAAAAAAAGCATGTTTGAGGAATACTTAATAAGATGAAAACATGCCCATAAATAAAAGCAGGATAGAAGATATCTTCAGATTTTGTGTTTATATATACATTTATATATACACATAAAATACATATATATTACATACATATATATTAAATGTATGTATATTTACCTTGCATATATTTAACATTTTAATATATGTGTTTAATATTATTAAAAATTTAACAGTGATTATCTCTGAGAGGTTAGATGATCCATGATTTTTGCTTTTTAATCAATTTCTGTATTTTCTAAATTGAATAACAAACATAAATTTTATGACAAAGCTATTTTTTTAAATAAAGAAAATAACCTCAATCTCTATCCCTTTCTTGTGCCTCTTTCCAGTCCAACTGGCACTACGTCACAAAGCACATAGAGATCCCTGGGTTACAGTTCACTGCAGGTAAATTACAAACTACTATTATAGATTGTCCCCTTGCCCAGACTCTCTTTTCAAAAATGTAGGCAGGGTTAGACAGCCATGCAGGTCAACGAGAAAAGCTAGTGAAGGATCAGGACTTTCTTCCCCAATCTTGGCCAAGTATATAAATATTCCTTATTATCTATTGTCCTCTATTTATTAGCCATTGCATTGCCCAGAACTGGTTTGTGACACAAGCTGATAGCATTTGTTGTCCCAGGGAAAGAGTTGAACTATGAGAAAAGAGGGGTGAATTAAACAAGGAAGAAAAACTATCAATATGTCATAAAATATACATGCTATTTCTAATTTATTCCTGTCCATTAGAGGCAACATATCTAATATATCACAAACATTTCTGGTAATACAGTATCGTTCCCTTTAATAATGTGTTAGCGTCTGTAACTTTCATTTTGACTTGGTGAATTACTGTTTTATTTAATGAAAAAAAGATAAATTGTACTTGATTTGTATTTATTAATTTCTGTGAACTTGGTATATGACATTTATGAAAGCTTAGGCACATAATTTCTCTTTTCTTTAATTTACAGCCAGAGAACTATTAAAAAATCATTTTAAATGATGCATAAAATGCTTCCTGACATATTTGTTTCTGAATTTCCAACATACATATTTGCCATTTCTATATGATGAATAAATGCTGTCTCAAATTGTGGAGAAAGAAAAATGTTACCTGTTGAGGATTCCTTTATTAAATCTTAGCTCTTGTATTTTGGTGGCGGCAGGCTGAGTTTCCTGGAGGTTGATAAGTTTAGTTGCAATTGTGGTCTAGTTCATGCTAACTCAATTTGATAGGTGAGGCTTTGCAGGTGTAGCAATCATCAATTTGGTGCAAAACCTCAGAACAAAGTCTAAAAATAGATATCACTTTGATAGCATTTTGGGGGGATAGAAGTTAAATAATAGATGAAATATATTTCTTAAAGAAAATGATTATTTCCTAAATATAAAATAGCTTTTATAATAAAATAGGTATTCTTTTTATGTTTAATTTCTTTAAGGTGCTTTTTTTTTTTCTATTCTTTATTACAGTCAAGTTAATTCATAACTCCTTTGAAAAACTGTACAGCTACTGTTCAAATAATATTAAGTTGTTCTGAAATTTCAATTTTTGAATTTTTAAATAAACACAAGATTTATATGGTATTTTTCTTCATGATAAGAGCAACTATTTGTTTTGCTTTATTTTTAATCAGAACATATTTGAAAGAAAATCATCACCAACTCTTTTATGAGTAATCCATGAATAAAGAATGGAGTGGCTCAAAGTGCTGCTCTTCTCCTGACTTCTGTCATTAAAACATATGTTCTCTATAACCTTGACCAAACAACTCCATCCTCTAATCAGAAAGAGCAGACTTGTTTGTGGATTTATGATATATGTCTGTGCCAGAGCTTAGAAGACTGTCTAGGTCTATGGGCTCTTACAGACTCATTTTTTGTGCTGAAATTTGGCTTATAATTCTTATTTTAACTTGTTTTATATACTTTCACCCAAACATGGTTTTTTAAAAAAATATTCTTATTAATTGCATATTTCAGATGTGTTCATCACAATTGTGGATAGCTATAGCTTTAAATATATGATGGACTTGCTGATGTCAGCAGCTGAAAACTAATGCTGCTGATATCAGCTGACAGGACACTAATTACTAGTTATGTGGCTATTGCCTGCTTAAGGAGCTATTCAGTGAGTTATGATTTGGAAAAGCTAGAGAGCATGGGGCTGATTTGTGAAGAGATATCGAATATGAAAATACCACAGAAGTTCTCAGATTGATTCTCATGACAGAGATCTGTCTAATTAGGAAGTGTCTATTTTAATACTAAACCACAAAAAAGCCCAGCTGGAAAAGAATTTATAGGAAGACACCCAGCCATCATCAGATGGGCTGACAGCAAATGCAACCTAAGCATGTTTCTTAGCGTTTAATCAATAGCAGCTATAGGACAATTACTCCCTCACAGACAATCTATCCCGTCATATCAAGAGGAGGGTCTTTTCATAGGTGATCTGTGTGGAGAGTCCCCAGTCAACACTGCTCCTCTTACTGTCAGAGCTGAGGCCTGTCTAGAAACTGGACACTTAGTAAATTATCGAAGGTAGCAGAACTGGCAATGTTTTGTCCTGGGGTGACTAAGGAAGTCACCCTTGGTTCTGAGATCCAGCCGAGGCACAGCAGCAGGAAGTGCAGGAACTTCCAGTCCAACTGAAGGATTAGATGGCTAGATTCTGTGATTAGACCCTAAAGTTTTTGAGGAGAAGAACTTGCTCCTAAGTTTATATTCTAGGTGTGCTCAATAGTGAGTGACTAATTCTAGAGAGATCTTTGGGGGAAAAAAAAACAACACACAAAAAATATAGTTTTCTTCTGAGGTTAAAAAAATAAAAATCTGGTTGCTCATTTGCCAAACATGAGAAGACACTAAACCCTCACTGAGCTGTCTTTCTCTTGGAGTTAAGGCTGTGTCTGCACAATATTGCAGAAACATTTTTGTGGGAGTAAAACCAGGCACATGGGTGTGGGCACCGGTCTTTACCCCTCAGCTGGTTTCCTTCTTTTCTCGCTTCTGTGTCTGTGTCGTCAGCTGATCTGCAGAGAGTTTCGCAGGCCAGCCTGCCTAGCAGGCTGTTAATGAGTCATGCCCGCTCCCTGCCTTAACTTTGGCATGGTCTCAATCTCCACATAGAGAGACAGAACAGAAGAGAAAAAGGTGTTTTGAAAACACTTGCTTATGTTGATACATGTTTTATTGTTGCTGATCTATCCACAGAATGAGTAAAAGGGTGACAAATCATCAGAGGTTATTCCAGAAATACCAACAAATTTATTCCACACATATTTTTGACTCTGTTATAGAGTATGGCTCCCTCACCTAGATCACAAGGGTAGGGTGGACCCAGAGTGGCCATCAGGCCAAAGAGAACAGGTGAGTATTCCACATCCAGCTTGAATCCTGAGAGAGTAACACATCATTCTGTGCTTTACTGTTGTCATCTGTGAAACAGCTTCCTGTACTCATACACCATGGCACTAGCGAGGATTAGAGAAGATCACACCTATAACAATTCTAGTGTGGTGCCAGGCACAATGGGCATTTTGTAACCACTTCTCCTCTCTTTTATTTTGTGTCCCAACCACAGTAGACAAAGAGACAAAGATTCCGGAGCAAGATGTGAGGATGCTGCAGGGGAGAAGGGAAGAGAAACAGGACTTGGGAGGCAGCCAGTAAGGATGTGTTACTACACCAGACACCAGTGTGGGTGACTGGAACCTAATCCTGCATGGAAGTGGTGCAACGCAGAGTCTCAGAATTATCCCAGCTGAGGTAGAAGAGTGCTGGGGAATTTATCCACGGACTCCTGAGAATCGTGGATAGAAGGGGAGTAGATTAGTCGCTGGGCAATTTCAGCCTGCTGTGAGGTTGCACCTTCTGCCCTGCTGGGGTGGGGAAAGCCCTCAGCACAGAGGTGCAGATTTGGGCAGCTGGAAGTCAGTGAGGCACACTGAAATGTCCTAGGGACGTGGGAGGGCAATGACAGACACAGCGGGGAATACCAAGACATCTATAACATGGTAGTTTCCATCCAGATGGCAACACTCTAATAAGGAGATAAGGCAGTTGAAGCTTCCAAGGAAAGGTTTGTGATGCCATGATGTCTGCGCTACAGTGTCAAGGAAAGATCAGCACCTGGATCTCCCCAGGGCGATATGGCCACGTTGGGCTCCCTGGCCCTCAGCCCTGTATCTGACCTGTCAGTCTGAGCAGAGTGAATTCAGTGGAGCTGATAAACTCGTGTTAACCAAAACCCACCGAAGCTGAGCAGAATACCAGAATGCCCGCATGTTAATGCACACTCTCCCTCTGCAAGCTGAGCTCCATGAGAGACCAAATTATAATATTAAAGTGGGTTTATAAGTGGAGATTCAGAAAAATGGATGCTATTAAGAATGACTCCTCTCTTGAGATAGCTTGAGGAACTCTTCTACACGGAAGGCATTGCCAGTAGGGTTGTTTAGAGGGAAACGCTTTGTCCCCAAATCCCCATCTGGCACTGCCAGGGGTGGATGCTGGCTCCCGTATTTGCGGCTTCCAGAGAGGGAGGGTATGTAGAGGTTGAGAGTGAAGACTCGGAGTCAGGGTATCCCCAGTTCAAATCTCATCCCACCATTACACCAGCTGTGTGACCATAAGCAGTTGTTTAGTCTCTCTGTGCCTCAGGTCTTTCATTCATAACAATACCTATTTTACAGAGGTGTGACAGTTAAATGTAATATATATAAAGAGTCCACCATAGTATTTGGCACATGCTTAAGTGTTAGTTATCATTACAGCTTCTATTAATAACCTCCTCTTAAGTTGACAGCGTCATTCTTTAGGTATGGTAATAGCTTTCAGCAAGTTTTACACTGTTCCTGGAACCAGTTTGTCTCATTAAGGGGTCTTTGCAAATGTACTGTGCAGTAGCTTACAATACTGTCTTGTGTACTTAAAATTTGCTAAGAGGGTAGATCTTATGTTAGATGTTCTTACCAAACCAAACCAAATCAAACCCAACAACAAAAATAACAATAACAGTAAAAATAAAGGGGTGGGAGGAGATTTGGGGGGTGATGGATTTGTTCATGACCTTGATGACGGTGATGGTTTCATGGGTGTTCACTTACCCTCAAATTCATCAAGATGTATACATTAAATATGTACAGCTTTTTATCTGTCAATTATACCTTAATAAAGTGGATTTTAAGAAGTGGATGTCTTTGCTTACTGTTGTTCTAACAGGCCTTTAATTGTGTGGTGGGGAAGGGGATACCTCATTTCTCCTCCCATTGTCCTGACTATAACATGAATATAAAAACAACTTGATTGCAGAACAACTTGGGTAGGGCACAAGATACTGTCACCAAGGCCAGGAGGTTCAGAGGCCAGCGGGCTCCATGAAGTATGGAGTAGGAGTGCTGTGACTGCATTTGACTGGTGGTAGAACAGGAAGCAAGCCTAGGATTTCATGGTGGGAGGGTATTTTCAAATGTTGCACAATCGAGAACATCTTTAAATATTTGGCCCTGGAATGCAGTCTGGGCTTCTGCCCAGTATATCTCTCTTACAACTTGAGGGCAAAGCAATAAATCGAACCTCTGTCAGATTTAGCCCTGATACGTGAAGTATGTTTCTTGATGGAACCAAACATCCAAACCATCAAGGAAGACAATAGGACACCTTGAAAAGTGGATGAAGGGCGTCAGTACTGAATGTACACGTGGAGCGAACTGTTAGAAAACCTATGGGCTGCAAGGGTGTTGGAAAGGGTGCTGGGTTTAAAGACCTCACACAGTGCAGGAGAATAAAAGGCTTCCTTGAAAAGTGAATTAAATGTATCACTGCAAGAAATTAAATGTATCACTGTAAGGAAGCATATCAGCAGCTGGTGTGGTGGAAAGGATACTGGACTTGGAGTAAGAAGTTCAGGTTCTGTTCCCAAATGTGTCACTAAGTGGCTGTGAGACTTTGTGGACATTGGTTAGCCCCTCTGGACTAATGAAAGGCTTCTCTGTCAAGCAAAAGGTTGGTCTAGTTGTTTTACAGGATACCTTCCAAGTATAACACTATAACACTACTCCAAGTAATCACTACTTTGTGATTCTCAATACTGAGAGAGAGAGAAGAGTGGAGGAGCCGTCTCAATTGGAAAACAAAAATTTGTGTTTCTTTTCTTTTTTTTTTTTTAACTTTTATTTTGTCGATATACAATGTGGTTGATTATTGTGGCCCCATTACCAAAACCTTCCTCCCTTCTCCCTCCCCCCCTCCCCACCAACAATGTCCTTTCTGTTTGCTTGTCCTATCAACTTCAAGGAATTGTGGTTGTTATATCTTCTCCCCCCCCCCGTTTTTGTGTGTGTGTGTGTGTGTGTGTGTGAATCTTTATATTAATTTTTAGCTCCCACCAATAAGTGAGAACATGTGGTATTTCTCTTTCTGTGGCTGACTTGTTTCACTTAATATAATTCTATCAAGGTCCATCCATGTTGTTGCAAATGGCAGTATTTCATTCGTTTTTATAGCTGAGTAGTATTCCATTGTGTAGATGTACCACATTTTCCCTATCCACTCATCTGATGATGGGCATTTGGGCTGGTTCTAACTCTTGGCTATTGTAAAGAGTGCTGCGATGAACATTGGGGAACAGGTATACCTTTGACTTGATGATTTCCATTCCTCTGGGTATATTCCCAGCAGTGGGAAAAATTTGTGTTTCTTAAAGCGTTTTCCCTATCAATTCCATAGTCCCTGGAAAGAAATCTTCCTGTACTAAAATGAAGCCAATTAACATTTCTTACTACTGCTCTGTCATAAATCATTGGTAATTCAGAGAAGGTAGAAGGGTGAGTAGCTGTAACACATATTCTTATGGATAGGTTTGTTTGTACTCCACAAATTTAATTTTGTAAAACCAGAATCCATTTCCATTCTTCAGAAGTACAGAGTCCTGCAGACTCTCCAGGCAAATGCAGATAGAAAAGGTGCCGATAGCTCAATTAGATGAGGACTAAGCACCTCGGTGCTGAGCAATGTGGAGTCACAGGTGACTTCATAAGAGCGACTTTGGTGGAGTGGTGGCAGGGACAGCCTAATTGGAGTGGGTCTAAGGAAAAAAGGGAGAAGAGAAATTGCAAATAGTGGGAATAGACAGTTCTTGTCCTAAGTTTTACTGTAAAGGGAAAGAGGCAAATGGGTGAAATGGACTCGAGGTTTTTTTGTTTTTTGTTTTCCAAATGAGCAAATATCCACATACTTGTATGCTAAGAATGATCGAGTAGAGAGGGGACAATTGACCCAGTAGGCACAGTTGAAATTTAGCTAAAGTTTTGTAGCCAAGCTGGTCAAGTCTGTATGCAAGGGCACGCTTATGAAGATAGACCACGGAATTTGAACTGGAGGGGAAGAGAGAGGATATCAAGGGGTGGACCCGTGAGAAGGTGATAGGATCTTTGGATTAAAGTCCTTGCGGTGCAGGATTGTCTGTGTTGGGGTAGCAGAGGGAACAAGCTCGAAAAATAATGGGTGGTGGTAAGAGAGTAGGGGTCTGAAATTAAAATTTTGAAGGTGTTGAAATTATTAATAATAAAAAGATCCATGGTATGACCGTAGAAGTTAGTAGCAGAGATTGAGAGCAGGACAAGGCCATTGCAGAAAGGCAGTTAAGGAACCGATAGGCCAAGGTATTGGAAAGAATATCTGGTTACTGTAATCGCATGAATAATAATTGGACTGGTTTTGAAGAAGTGATAGTGAATTGGTTGCTATAATCTTCAAGTAGTCTTAGGAGTCAGTAGACGGCTACAACTAGGGGGTGGCAGCATCTAATGAGTGAGATTTAAAGCTGAGTGTTTTTAGGAAAAAGAGAGGAAGCGTGGGCTCGAAGAAACAAAGTGGAACCTGGAGAACATTGTTCCACCTCCTTCTCTGTAGTACAAAGAGCGAATGGCTGCCAGACACCCGAGAGGGCTGCAGGGGAAGACATGTCTTTGGGGAGAGCCAGGTGTCAGCCAGAGAAAAGTCAAGGAATGTTCTTGGAAGAGGTGAGGATACAGGGCAGGTGTTGGGAAACTGTAGCCTGTGGGCTGCCTCTTCTTTGCAGTTAAGGTTTTTTGGGGGACAACAGCACACTCATTGATTTAGGCATTATCTATGGCTGCTTTTGTGCTTCAATGGCAGAGCTGAGCAGTTGCAGCATAGATCACATGGTCTGCAAAGCCTAAAGCATTTACTATCTGATCCTTTATGAAAAAAGTTTGCCAACCTGAGGTAGTGGATTTTATTGATAATTATTAACCTTGAGTTTCAGAGGCCACAGTGAAAAAGGTTCAGGAGACAGGGAGGAGTGAGAGATCGGGGTCATATAAAGCAACATAGGACACCATCTGCAGATGAGAATCTGGCACTTGGAGATGATGTGGGAGTCCTGGGCTTCCTGTGGGACTGCCATGAGCAGTGAAAAAGGGTACAATGACCTTGAACCTGACAGTCTCAAGGTGGACTTTGGTGGAGGGACTACAAACAGGAAGAGCAGGGGTCCTTCCAGGAGCAAGACGAGCTTGGAGGCTGGCATGTGAGTCCTGCAGAAAGTTGTGGAGTCAAGCAAGTGGGGCTTTCTCATGATCCCCCGTTGATCACCCATGAGTGGTGGGCTTACCCAGTACATGCTCTTTCTTCTCACCTGTACCAACAGGTCTCCAGTCCAACAGAGTGGCCTGATTATCCTTGGTTAGAATACATCATTATAGACTGGAGCCTTAGTTAGCCCTGCACTCATTCCTTTTCCTAGACTGAGCATTGCTTGTCAGATTCTCCTAACACAAATTTACGCATTCCAGTTTAATATTGATGCTTCATTAAACTGGAGGACCTTCAGCCTGACCTTCAGTAAGATTATTTTTATTCTGCTTTATGAGAAATGGTGTTAAACACACCATCCATGGTCAATAACTTTAAAGAATTAAGTTAAATATTCAAAGGCAGATGACTCATTAATGCAGTTTATTTTATTTCTAAATATTCTTCTTGCATCCTTGAAGACTAGAGAGTCAACATGGACTCTTGCACAAGTGGTCAGAGCTGAGAAAAAATTGTGGCATACAAAACTTTCTTTTTTTCTTGTTTTAATGACAAAGGGATAAAATAAAAGGCCTTTCAAATGATAGCAAATAGGGACTGAAGCTCTATCTCTGCAAATATTTCCCAGCCTAGGTTATGTCTTGCTCAAAGGACCTGAACTTGAAGATTGCCACATTGACCAGGCAGCACTTTTCCCTGATGTCAGAACCTCTTTCAGGGACTAGCTTTTTGTTTTTGCCTCTCTGTAAATCTCTTCCAATGCAGTGAGCTCTTTCAAGGCTGCCTCTGCATCATACCCGGAAGGAACATGGAACAGAGGTGATTTGTTGGTATACGTTACACAACCTTACATGTTTATTTGTGTAATTTCATTTAAGCTGTCTAGAAGATTTTCTTGGGTAATAATCAATTATTTTTCATTTGGCCATTCATGCATTAAACACTTATTAACCAACTACTTTTTTATTTTCCAGAACATTGCTCAGCAAAGTGGATACCAAGTCAAATAAGACATGGTCTCTGTCCTCATTTTCAAAAAGAGGTGACGGCAAGGTGGGAATGGATTCTGGAAATCAAGAGGTTTACTGATGATTTCAGACAAGGTTCTAGAAAAGATTATTAAGCAGATGTTTTGAGAGCACTTAAACAAGAGAGCCTAGATTATTGGGAGTCAGTTTGAGTCCACTAGGGACAAGCATTGAGCCTACCATAATTTTCTCTTTTGATAAGGTTACTAGACTAGTGGATCAAGGAAATAATATAAGACAGGTGGCTTAAGTAGCATTTGAGAGTCTTTCACATTATCCTTGTGGACTTACAGGAAGATGAATAATAAAATAGTGGGTGGATTCTCAGCTTCTTTCTTTTTTTCTTTTCTTTTCTTTCTTTCCTTCCTTCCTTCCTTCCTTCTTCCTTTCTCTCTCTCTCTCTCTCTCTCTCTCTCTCTCTCTCTCTCATTCATTCATCAAATGTTTACAGTGCCAAATAAACAATGTGTTAGGCACTCTATCAGGTGCTGGGAAAGAATACATGATCCCTGCTGTATTAGTCCATTTCTGTTACTTATAACAGAATATCTAAAACTAGACAACTTATAAAGAAGACAAAATTTACTTCTTACAGTTTTAGAGGCTGGGAAATCCAAAGTCCAGGGAATACATCTGGTAAGGGCCTTCTTCTGGGCGGCAACACAGGGTGTCACATGGCTAGGATGGCATGAGCAAGCAAACTAGCCTTCTTACTTGCTCTCCTTATGAAGGCATCAGAACCTTGCCTATGATAACCCATTAAACCATCAACCCATTCCTCCATGAGTGGATCAATCCATCCATGAGGGCACAGTACTCAATATCCAAACACCTCTTAAAGGCCCCACCTTGCACCACCATATTGGGGGTTAAGTTCCAACTTGAACTTGGGCAGATATTAAAACCACAGCATCTACCTTAAGGGAGGTTACAGTCTGTGGCAGGAATGAGACAGGTACCATGCAAAATACACACAATGAAATGAGTGATCATAGGGGAATCACCAAGAATATTGATTAATGGATTAGTGTAAGCCCAAAAGAAAGCTTCTAGTGCTTTGGGTGGTAGACTTGGCTCTGTACTTTGCCACAATTTTATCAGTAAGTTGGAGGGTATAGAAAATGCCATAATATTTGGGGGGAAATTAATTTATGAACATATCTTAAATAACATGCAAACTCATTCTCAAATAGATTTAAAGTGCTAAATAATTCAAAATTATATGAAAATCTATTAGAAAATAAAATAAAATATTTGTAGATCTATGCAGGAATGATAATATTCTCAGCTACAAAGAAACACAAACAGTCTAAACAGAAAAGACTGACAAATGACAGGTTTGAATAAGCAAAATTTAAAAATATCCATACAATGCAAAATAATATTACTAACATTAAAAGGAAAAAATCAGATTGTGAAAAAGATTTTCATCAAACATAGCAGAATAATACCCATAATACATAATATACTAGGTTCAAATTTGTAAGAAAAAAACATGATGGATAGAGACAATGATTCACAGAAGAAGAAATACACATAGTGAAAAGATACATTCACAGGAAGGGCAGTTCACACTTTGCAGAGCAGTGAGAATCTCAGGGAGTCTCTGAGGACGACCGGCAGACTGAAGGCCTGTCTGTAGAATGGACAGAAGGCTCTTAGCAGAGAATTTGGGCCAATAGAAGAGACGATCTTCTCTCCCAGGATACCTTCCCTGACATCCTGACATATCTGCCTCCACAATTCGATGCTTCTTCTGTCCTGCCACGATACCCTTTGTGTATTGCTCTCACTGTGCTTATTACTCTGTATTTTAATTATGTGTTTATATGCCTAGCTCCCCCAACAGATTGGAAGCCTCTTGAGTGAAAGAACCATGGCATGTATCTTTGTATTCCCAGAACCTAGTACCTGATAGGGGCCCAGCACTTGTGAGTTATGAAATAAGTGGCATACACATTCTTGATCTGGGGACAGTGGGTCATGGGAGGCCACATGGTGATCTGAGCAAAACAAAAAATGAGTAAAATTTCAGCCCAACCTCCATACATGCATGGAAAACACTGCCACTCCTGAGATATCTCCTCATCATTAGGAAGAGGGAAGAGATGGGACCAGAATGTTGCATACTCCTGCATACTTCAAACACTGGCAGCCTCAGTAGCCCTATTTGCCTCGAGACCTCAGGAACCCTCTCATGGCCTTTGTTCCTGTTTACATCATCATCACGAGAAGCTCAGCATGCCCAGGACATCCTTCATCACCAGGAGTCTTATCCACATGGGCAGTGATGTTGCCACTCTGTCACCCAACTCCAGAATCCTTTAAGAGGCTCTCTTGCCTTAAGGTCTGTAGTTGGGGTTAGTGGATGGGAGGTGTGGCAGGACACCAGGGGCAGGAGAGGAGTGAACTTGGGGAGTATGCATGCCCCGACACCCTCCTTGTGGGGTTGTCATGCAGTGCCTGCGTCCCTCTTCCCAAGGCCTCAGCTCCTGCAAGGCAGCCCTCCATCAAACTCCCCTCTCTGGGTCGCTGGAACCACTCTCCCCTCTTGCTCTTTAGGTGGCGACAGTTCCTATTTGTTGCTAGCCCCCAGGTGCTACATCATCCTTCGTTGGTTTCCCTAACTTCTGCCCACAATTTCAAATAATCTCTTTATTAAGCTCTTCTCAGTTACCCAGTTTGAGTGTGCCATCTGTTTCCTACTAGGATTTTGACTGATGTACTGCTGAATGATCAGTTGTTGAACAAATGAATGACTCTGAATCTCTAAGAAAACTGAGATCACCAAGAAGCACTCTTTGCAGCAAAGCTAGTGGCTGTGGGGGTGGTGGGAATTGTCCTCACTTTGGCAACCTGATGCTAGAGGTGAAGAAGGGAGGGGTCCTCTGCCACCTGTTGAACAAGGAGGAGGGTACTGGGTGGCCATGGAGGGGAAGCATGCTCAGTGACCCAGGCCCTGAAGCATGGAGTCGACTCAGAAGCAGCGGTCAATGGGAGCCACAGGGAAGAACGTGCAGTGTGGTGGCCACTCACAGGCACCGGTGAGACATTTCACAAGCCCAAAAGCTGGGCCACAGAAATACTGCCTCCACTCTCACTCTTCTTACATCCTTTGCCCCGCCCTACTGTTTCCAAATGACCTCTATAAGCATGGATATAGTAGTCTTCAAAGAAATGAAATGAAACAACCTTGCTCATATGACATCTGCAACATCAGCAAAGTTATTTAACTGTGGTGAAACTAATATTCTCATGGACTTTGGTAACATTATAAATCAGTGCAACCCTTTCAGAAAGCTCCATTGCAGTACGAATTGCATTTTAAATAAAACAGCATGCCTCGTGACCCTGTAATCCAATTCCCAAGTGTTTATCGTAATCACAGTTTGTAAAGGCATATTTCCAATGCAGCATTATCCCTAGTGTTGAAGAATGTATAATATTTAATGCTCAGTAAAAATAATAAAATATAAAAGTATATGTACAATGGGCAGTGATATGAAAATAGGTAAAAGAGGCAAAATAGGCAAAGTTTGAAGAGAATGGGTAGAAATGAAAATAGTATTAATATAATTAAGTTTTAAATTATTTTTTACTAAAATTCTTTAAGGTTGCCATAACTTTTCCAATCAAATGTAAAAAAAAAAAGAAAAGAAAAAGAAAAAGAAAGAAAACAAAAGCAAAAATAAACAAATGGGGTTATATCAAACTACAAAGCATCTGTACAGCAAAGGAAACAATCAACAAAGCAAAAGACAACTTGCACAATGGGAGAAAATATTTGCAAACTGTACATCCAACAAGGGATTAATATCCAGACTATACAAAGAACTCAAACAACTCAATAGTGGGAAAAAAAGAAAAAAGCAAAAACAAAAACAAATAATCTGATTAAAAAATGGGCAAATGAGCTGAACAGACATTTCTCAAAAGAAGACATGTAAATGGCCAACAGGTAAATGAGAAAATGCTCAAATCACTAATCATCAGAGAAAAACCACAGTAAGATATCATCTGACCCCAGTCAGAACGGCTATTATTAAGAAGACTGAGAATAACAAATGCTGGCAAGGATGCAGAGAGGGGCGAACTCTAGTACATTGTTGGTGGGCATGCAAATTAGTACAGCCATATGGAAACTAGTGTGGCGGTTCCTCAGAAAACTACAGATGGAGCTACCATATGATCTAGCAATCCCACTACCAGGTATATACCTAAAGGTAAGGAAATCAACAAGTCAAAAATTACCTGCACTCCCATGTTTATCATTGTTTTATTCATAATAGCCAGGATTTGGAGCCAAACTAAATGCCCATCAACAGATGATTAGGTAAAGAAAATGTGGTATATATACACAGTGGAATACTATGCAGCCATAAAAAAGATGTAATTCTGCCATTTGCAGCAACATGGATGAGCTTGGAGAAAATTGTAAGTGAAATAAGCAAGGCACAGAGAAAAATACCACGTTTTCACTCATATGCAGAAGCTAAAAAAGTTTATCTTATAGAAGTAGAAAGTAGAATAGTGGTAGCTAGAGACTATTAAGGGGAGGGAAGAGGGAGAGATGGGGAGAAGTTGGTCAATGGATACAAAACAGTAGAGGGATAGCAAGAATAAGATCTAGTGTTCTGCAGGAATATAAGGAGACTACAGTCAACAACAAAGTACTGTCTATCTTTGAATAGCTAGTTAAGATGATATTGAATGGTCCCAACACAAAGAGGTGACAAATGTTTGAGGTGATGAATATACTAAGAGCTCTGATATTATCATTGCACACAGTGTAGATATACCCAAACACCATATTGTACTCCATTAATATGTACAATGATCATGGGTAAATTAAGAAAAATAAATTTAAAAAAAGAAAGGAAAAAGAGAAATAGTGAGTAGAATATTGGTTATCAGAGGCAGGAAAAGGGAGGGGGAGCCTGGGAAACATTGGTAGACTGGTACAAAGGTACAGTTAGACAGGAAGGTAAATTCGGTGCTCTAGGGTGACAATAGCTAATAATATTATGTTGTATATTTCAAGATAGCCAGAAGAGTTTCTTGAATGTTATAACCACAAAGAAATGGTAAGTGTTTAGGTGATAGATATACTGACTATTTCAACTGGATTGTTATATAACATATGCACATATTGAAACAACAAACTGTGCTCAATAACATGTACAATAAAAAAATTATGTAGCAATATAGTCAACAATGAGTTACTATATAACTTCAAGTAGCTGGTTGAAAGGATGTTGAATATTCCCAGCACAAAGATGTGGCAAATGTTTGAGGTGACGGATTTGCTAAGTACCCTGATATGATCATTGCACATGCGTAAATGTACTGAAATATCATATTGTACTCTATAAATAGATACAATTATCATGGGCCAATTAGGGAGAAAAAATAAATTAAATAGAAAAATTTTTTAAAAAATTCTTTCAAAATTTTAAGTGACACAACACCAGGAAGGATTATATTACTTCCTTTTCTATAATCCTCCAGTCCTCAATGATTTCCTTGTACAATAAAGATACCATGCAAATCTCTTTCCATGGTCTTTAAGGTTCTACATAGCTGGCCTCTACTGCCTCTTGGATCTTATCTGTTGATTCTCTTTCCCTTCTCCACTATATTCCAGCCACCAGGGACTTTATGTCCCTTGAAAACACCAAGCTTATTTCTGTTTCAGAGTCTTTGCACCTGCTGCTCTGTTGCTCTAGAAGGTGTTTCCTCTATATCTTTATATATAGCACTAAATGCTAATATTTGAGAAGAATGGTCTGAAGTCAATAACCTCAGTTTTTACCTGAAGATAGTAGAAAAGATTAAATGAAATCCAAAGTAAACAAAATAAAGAAAATACTAAAGACTAGAGCTGAAATTAATAAAAAACTCAAAAAACAATACTTAAAAATCAATGTGACCAAAAGATGTTTCTAGCCAGGCTGACGAGGAAAGAGGAGAGAAGACACAAAACCAGAATGGGAGGGAGGACATTACAATCATTCCTACAGAGATTAAGAGGTCAATAAGAGAATATATGAGCAGTTTTGTCCCTACAAATTCGACAACTTAGCTGAAATGAACAAATAAATTGACAGACACAGATGATCACAGTTCACTCTAGAACAGACAGATAACCTGATTAGTCCTATATCCATTAAGAAATTGAATTGAAAGTATAAAGCCTTCTAACCAAGAAAACTCCAGGTTCAAGTGTCTTTGTTGGTAAATATACCAAATATTAAAAAAAATTAATAACAGTACTAAACGTATTTTTCTGGAAAATAGAAGAGTTCTCAACTTGTTTTATGACTCCAGCATTACCCCGATATCAAAAAACAGGACAAATACATTACAACAGAGGAAAACTAGAGATCAATACCCCTCATGGAAATAGACGTAAAAATTCTCAATGAAATTTTAGCAAATCAAATCTCATAACATACAGAAAAGATATTATAAGTAATATTATGACTAACATCCTTTTTGTGTCTTATGACTCACGCAAAGCAAAATCTACTTGGGGTGTTAAAATTTAATCCTAGGGTTGTTGTTATCAGTATACATCTCCTAATGAACGAATCACTCTCTCATTTTCCTCATGCAAAGCAAGATATTTGATGATATCCCTGACAATCTTACACAAGTCCCTCACAAGATGCATGTGTCCTTTAGTGTAGGGAACAGCAAGGCTGGGTTCCTACACAGGTGACTGAAAATCAGCTAAACTCACTATGGAATGATTCCTGCACAGATTTCAACTACATATTTTTTTGAGTGTAGGTATGGATGCAAAAATGAATGTAATGTACTTCTCCACTGAAGGCTACATGATTCGAATTTGTGCCTCAGAAAAATTATGTCATGAAACATCACACAAATTCTTAAAACTGCAAATTTAAGACTTGACATGCCAAGGGTCTATTGCATTAAATTATGGGTACCACATTCTAAGAGGATGATGTCTACAAGAGAAAAGGAAGGGATGAAGAGTCTGAAAAATCATGCCATTTAAGAAATTGGTGATGTTTAGCTGGGAGAAGTTTTAAAAGAGACCTCAAATTTTTCTTCAACAGTTTTTCTTCAACAGTTCGTGAAGATAAATGAAACACATTCTGGGTAGCTTCAGAAGTCAGAAAAAGGACCGATGGGTTAATGACTGGGAGATGGATTTTAATACAGAAGTCAACTAACTGCAAAGCTGAACTATGTGCTGCTCTTCCCTTCTTTTCCACACGCCCATGACACCCTTACCTATGTTGCTTTCACACTTATTACACTCTACTGTGATAACTACTTTAAAATTTTTTGGGGGGTGGGGCTAAACTGTGCACTCCATTTTTTGGATAGGAAGACAAAATAGTATAAAGATATCAATTCATCCTAAATTCATCTATAATCTCAATACAGCCCCCCTCAAAATATAAATACGTTTTCCTCTTCCATCCTTCTATTGTCTTGTACTTGAAAAAAGACATGTCTCTCAAATCCATTTGAAAGAAAAATGTGGAAATCATCAAGAACATTCTAAGAATAAAGAGAAAGAAGAATTCTATCACATTAAAATATATTTATACTTTAAGTATTTTGAATATTAAAATACTTTGATTCTGGCATCCAAATTGGCAAGTCAATGGAAAATAGAGGTGTCTAGATGAATTTATTTTAAAAAATGAAGTACATCAGTAAGAAATGAGGTGGGAAAATGTTTAAGATGCCTAGTTATGCAAAGTATGCAGAGTTTTAGAAAACACACACACGTGTGTGAGTGTGTGGGTGTGTGAGTGTAGAATATGGTGGGATCATATACAAAAGAAACTCTTCGTGAATAATTTCTTTTCAGTAGGAAACTGGGTGGGCCAGGGCCCAGGAGGTGAGAATGAATAAAATTTTTACTTTTCATTTTATTCTCTTCTGTAATTTTGACATATTTTTATACGTTGTTTGTATTCTTTTTTTTATAAATTAGAAGGAAAAAGAAGGAGGAGGAGAAAGGGAGAGAGAAAGGGCACAGACATGACAGAGAATGAAAGAAATCAAGTGCGGGCTGTTAAGTCACAGTGATGAGTTACTTAACTTCTCTAAGCTTCAGTTTCTTTTCTGTAAAGTGGGGATTATAATGCCTCCTTCACAGAGTTGTTTTAAGCATTTAATAAAATACCTTATGTAAAGGGCTTAGTCAATAATAATCAAGAATTATGACATCTATAATAATAATTATTATTTGTGACATCTCATTACTATTATTTATGGTCAAAGAAATTTTCCAATAAATGTGCAGTTGAAAAGTTACAGGAATATCACAAATTTATTCACAATAAGATGGAGGGTAAGCTTGGGGAAGCATGGTGGTTATGAGATCATACCCAAGAAAGCTTTAATCTAATCAATTGCATTGTGCTCTGCCAGAAGAATGTATTAACAGAAGCGTGGATATGATCTGTGTGGAATCTGGTAAACAGGCTATTAGAGGAAAATGAGGTAGAGTTTTACCTATTAGGAGATGTATATTGATAACAACAACCCAGGAATTAAATTTTAACTCTCTGGGAAGATTTTGCTACCAAGCAAGAATACTCTGACCAACCAACATTTTAGCCTTTGTACAGAGAATTTTGGGGTAGACATCAGACTATCTAGAGTTTGGTTAATGTGAGACTGTCCTTGACAGTCTGATCTCTTCTTGGCAGACAGTAAACACTGAGTCCCTGAATCTAAAAAGCTGAGGTGCAGACCCTAGAATTTCACAATCCCCATAAATAAGCTTCTGCTTTGTGAGCCTGATATAAGTGAGGGGAAAACAGTCTTCTGTTTTGCAGAAACTTCAATATGAATGAACATGTGTATGAATAAATATATCAGTTCTGGAAGGAGTTGCCACACAAATATTTGAACACATGGGACTGCTTTTCCCTTGTTTATAGCAACTCTTTCTATCCCATCCTCTCCAGATGATCAGCAAAACCCCACAGAATCTGACCTTTGCTACCTCTCCATATTATTCTTGCCACTTTCCCTTGTCCTCTACACTCCAGTCTTTGTGGTCTTCCCCATGCCAGAATGCAATCCTCCTGGCTCTCTGTAGAGCTCTTGCCTTCCCCTTTTTTATATCCCAATGCAACTGTCACTTTTTTAGAGCCTGGTATAAAATCTCACCAATGACTCCTCCGATTACCCTGTGTGAAGTAGTCTCCCATCCCCCATCAGTGCCACATTATTTTTCCTCACAACATCCCATGTCCTATTGGAATATTTTAGTTCTTGTCTGCTGAGGAGCCAATGCCTAGATGGGAATAGACATGTGAGAGATTTATTGGGGGAAGTGCCTGCAGGATAAAGCAGGTGAGGAGAGCCATCAGACTGCAGCGCAGGTCTGACATCTCTGAAGGGGAAAGCAAAGGAAGGAGAGTTGTATAGGAAGAGTCTCAAAGTGCAGTGCAGTTCAGGGAAAGTTTCAGCAAGGCCTATAGGGATTAGTCGAACCAAAGACACCCATTGGAGAAGCCCTACATCTTACAGGAATGAGGCTTTATTAGTGCCAGTGCCATGTTCATTTGTTGGTTGGGAGCCCACAAGTTTGACCTTAGTGCAAACACAATGATGTATGCAGAAGGGCACTAGCTGGAATCATTAGTCACTTATACTCTCTGCAGTTAATCATCTGACAGGTGCATTTTCATGGTTGCCAAGTGCTATGGATTGAATGTTTATGTGCCTCCCAAATTCATATATCGAAGCTGTGACTCCTAGTGTGACAGTATTTGGAGGGAGGGCCCTTGGGAGGTTATTAGGTTTAGATGAGGTCATGAGGGTGGAGCTCCCATGAGGGGGTTAGTGCCCTTGTAAGAAGAAGAAGAGACCGGAGGATACTTTCTCTCCATCATGTGAGGACACAGCAAGAAGGTGTTCCTCTGCAAGCCAGGAGGTGGGCTCTCACCAGACACCAAATCTGCCAGCACCTTGATCTTGAGCTTCCCAGCCTTCAGAACTGTGAGACTTCCCAGCCTGTAAAACTATGGGTGGCTGATGTTTAAGCTACTGAGTTTATGGCATTTTATTATAGCAGCCCAAGCTGACTAAGGCACCGGGGGGTACTCCTTGCACATGGATTTCTTTTTCAAGCATGTTCAAATAGCCACTCTTGAATCATTTCTGTGGGTCTCTCTTCCCAAGGGAAATTTAGAAAAGGGAAGTTAGTGACACAAACTATAGTCCCAGTCTGCAGTTGGTCTCAGGGCTGCAACTGATACTCATCCTCACCCTGTCCACCTAAATTTCCCTTATCTTCAGCTATCACTTCAGCAGGTCTTGGTGACTTACTTGCTGATGTGACCAAACCTTCATTCGTAAGAAGTCTAAGCTCTTAGCTACGATACCCTTCTCAGTTACCAAGAGAAAAAGGAGTGGATACCAGAAGTATCCGGGTGAATTGCGAAGGTTCTACACGTATTCTTCCCTGCCCCTATTCAATAAAAACTGTTCTTTCTATCTGCTCCTGCTGATCACGGTCAATTACATCTGCCACTATGGTGATTCCTACTTTTACCTGCTGGTCCCTGGACACTAAGGGTCCTAATTGCCCTGGCAACAGTCAAATCTTATAGTTCAATGGACTCTTGATATATCTCCTGGTAAGACTAGGGGATTAGGACATCCAACTCTGAAGATTACAGAGCTCATTCCCCTGTTGGTCATTGGGGGTAACAGTAAAGTGGTATTACCCAAGCTTCTAGACCTTTGCTTTGGATCCATGTATTCTTCTTATTAGAAACACAGCACCATAGAGAGTGTTTGAATGCATATGGCACTCTATCTTTTCAGAGTGTCACCTCTGAGCTGACATTTCAGATGCAATGTTAGAAGGTCATTCTAGTGTTCTGTGAAGCTGGATGGTTCAGTATGTGATATGACCAGTGGATCCTTGGTCATGGGCCCACCCCATGCCATGAAACACCTCTTTGCCATGAAATGAGTCCTCTGGTCAAATGTTATGTTTTATGGGACATAACGTCTGTGTAAGCTCCCAGTTCATGCTGGCTGAGGCTCTTTTTGCAGGAAAGACAAATTCATACCCAGAAGAGGAATCTGTCTTAGGGAGCACAGACAGCTGGCTCTTCTAGGATAGCAGGGGCCCAATGTAGTTGATATGTCACCAAGTGGCCAGATGTTCTCCTCGAGGAATAGTGCCATATTGGGGCTCAGCTTTGGTCTCTGTTGCTGACAGGTTGGACAATCATGGGCAACAGTAGCTAGATTGGCCTTGATAAACACTGGTGTCTTCTGGGCCTTCCTATCCACAAATCTGGTAGTTTCTCTGGACTCACATAATATATTCATCCGTTTCGTTCTGCCCACATCTCTTTTTATTCCTTCCTCTACCATCTACCAGGGCAATTCAGGTGTTTGCACTTTGCTCAGGATTGTCCAAAACTTTCTCTAGGCTTCTAAGAGCAACCCTGCTCCCAGGGACCCTTTCTAGGGTGTTAAACCAGTGTTTTGGGAAAATGTCTCTAAGGCAATAAATTCTTGTTTATCCTGTCTTACATTTGACCCTACTGGCCAACCAACCTCAAAATCTAATCTCTGGCGTCTTCTGGTACATGCCAGCTAATTCTTGCACCTTATATATCTTCAATGTATAACTTCTCTCTTCCTTCATCACTGCAGCATGCACCGAGCAGGTTCTGCTGACATGTAACCCTATATTTGTGCCTGGCAATAGAGAAGAGGTGGGGTAGCTCTCAAGAAGGGCACTTGTTGCTCTCGGGAATGAGGCGCTATGGAGAAGAACTGACTTACTAGATGTGTTAGTTTTCTATTGCTGCATAATAAATTGTTGCAACCTTTATGGCTTAAAACAACACCCATTTATTATGTCACAGTTTCTGTGGGACAGAAGTCTGAGCACTGTTCAGGTTCTCTATTTAGACTCTCAAAAGGCTGTTATCTAGATGTCAGCCAGGCTGCATTCCTTTCTGGAGCTTGGGATCCTCTTTCAAGCTCATATAGTTGTTGGTAGAATTCAGTACATTGAGGTTGTAGGACTGAAGTCCCCACATTCTTGCTGGCTGTCAGCCAGGGGCCACTCAGTTCCTAGAGGCCCCGGCAGTCCCCTGCAGTGTGTGCCTCTCACAACGTGGCAGCTCCCTTCTTCAAGGTCAGCTGGAGAACTTCCCTGACCTCAGGGAGGATCTGAGTCTCTCTTTGAAGGGTTTTCACCTAATTAAGTCAAGCCCAACAAGGATTATTTACCTTTTGATGGACTCAAAGTCAACTAATTTGCAAAAATCCCTTCATCTTTGCAATACTCTATTGGCTAGAAGCAAGTCACAAGTTCTGCGTGTACTGGAGGCAGACGGTGTCTACAAGGCTTGTCTCACTGGGGGTCACCTTAGGGGGTGCCTGCACTCTAGACAAGGGTTATTCCTGCAGGAACATGTTTTGAATCCACAGGAGCAGCAGCTGGGGCCATTGGTCAGTTATGCTCCCTGCAGCCAACCTGAGCAGCACATTTTCACGGCCACCACATGGCATCAGCATGATCTGTAATTCATAAATGTGATAATGTATGATATGTTTATTATCTGTTTTCCCTACTAGAATTTAGTTCTGTACGGGTGGGGACTAAGTCTATCTGTCACTGTTATATCCTTACTGCCGAAGCACAGTGCTTTATGAATGTAGTAAAGGCTCAAAGTATTTGTTAAGTGAATGAACAGCTGGAATAGCAGCACCAATGTTACACCCTGACACTACCCCCCGACTGCACTTAACTGATTTGAGGGTGGTTTCCTGACCCAAGCTAAACCAGTGAGTCTCTTTCATAATATGTTCAGTTGCGACTGACAGACAATTGGTCCAGCCATGCTCTGGGTGGCCGAACTGTAAGTGGTAATATTCTTCAGAATGTGTTCTGCCTTGGACCAAGGAAAGGAGCAGGGATGCCAGTTTGCAGCATGGGGGAGATGCCACAGATGTGCCAAGAGAAAAGGAGAGGAGAGATAGAACACCCCCAGTGCTGCAAGTCTTGATACATGTCTCTCTTGGTACCTCTGCCTTGACCATCAGAACCCACAGTATCCTTGCCACAAATCTCCCTTTTTTGTTTAAAGTACTTCAATTTGGATTTGTGGGTCCTACATAATATACTCCAGAGGTGTTAGAACACAGGGCAGCTAGCAGTCCCCTGGCCTTAGTTTATATAAAACAGAGACTGTGAGGAGGGGCCTTTAAGGAGTGAGAGGAGACCTTCAGGGATGGAAAAAGTCTGCTCTCCAGTGGTCCAGCTGGGCATGAAGAACAGAGGCCAGGAAAGAAAGAAAAGGCATCCAAATTGGAAAGGAAGAAGTAAATAATCTCTGTTTGCAGATGACAGGATCATATATGTAGAGAACCCTAGATATTCAACAAAATCTGTTAGAACTAATAAATTTTGTAAAGTTGCAGGATACAAAATCAACATACAAAAGTCAGTGGCATTTCTATATACAAACAATGAGTTTTCCAAAAAGGAAATTAAGAAAAGTCCCGTTTATAATAGCAACAAAAAGAATAAGATACTTAGGAATAAACAAAAGAAAGAGACCAGGGACTCTGCCCCAAAGAGGAGTGGGCCAGATCCTCTTAGGGCCGGAGATAGTGTGTGGGGTGTTGTGATGGTTAATTTCAGGTATCAGCTTGACTGGATTAAGGAATACCTAGAGAACTGGTAAAGCATTATTTTGGGGTGTGTCTGTGAGGGAGTTTCCAAAGGAGATTGGTGTGTGAGTCTGAAAGGACTAAGTGGGGAAGATCCCCCCTCAATGTGGACAGGCACCATTCAATTGGCTGGGGGCCTGGATAGAACAAAAACAGAGAAAAGGTGAATTGGTCTCTTTCTCTCCTGGAACTGGAAAACATTCTTCTTTTCCTTCCTCTGGAATCAGAACTCCAAGCTCTCTGGCCTTTGTACTCCAGGACTTATACCAGTGGCTCTGCCAGGTTCTCGGGACTTCAGACTTGGACTGAGCCAGCTACCAACATTCCAGGGTCTCCAGCTTTCAGACGGTCTGTCATGAGACTTCACAGCCTCCATAATCACATGAGCCAATTCCCCTAATAAGTTTTCTCTCACATGTCTATATATACATCATATTGGTTCTGTCTCTCTGGGGAACCCTGACTATAGAGATGTGAAGCAGCTGCGTTTGGGGAACTGGAGGCATTGTTACCATTCCAAGTTGCCTGGCTCAACTTGCCTTGTTCTGTCAAGCAGAAAGAAGATTATCTGGTCATGGGAAAAGTCAAGTTCTGTTTTCCCCACTGAAGGCTCCTTGAGACACCACATAAATCAGAGGATGCAAATGGTCATTTTCAGGAAATTTTGTAATATACTCATTCACACTTTATTAAGCACCATTAAGGTAAAATAAAGAAGGCTTCAATGAGAGGAAGAGGGTCTGGACCCTGATAAGCGCAACAAACCAACTGAGGGTTGTTGCAGAGGAGAGGAGACAAGAGGAGCATAATGCAGTAGAAACAGGAGAGTTCAATAGACTGGAATGATCAGTGGGAGAACAGGAAATTTTGGCATAATTGTAGGTGGAACAGGTGCGTGTCCAATGAGACACAAAGGCTAGGAGGAACAGATGATAGTCTATTTCTTCCAGTTGGAAAGTGGAAGAGAGAAACATATGTCTTTATGTAGCCATTCATTTATTCAGCAAATATTCATGAGCACCTCCCATGTGCCCGTCCCTCTTTAGGTCCTGGTGATACAGTGGTGAACAAGATGGGAGGGTCCTTGCCTTCACAGGGTTAACTTTCTTGTGTACCTGTGTGGACAGCACATAGCGTGTCCCTATTCCTTTTCCATGATCAGTGAATGACTGACTTCACATCCAAGCCCTGACACCATCTGTAGAGAAGCAGGGAGTGTGGTGTGAGAGCCATACTGAAGGCTGAGGGAGACGAGGCGAGAGAAGGAAGGAGACAGACCTTTACGTTATCAAGCCCTCTGTAGCAGAGATGGCCAACTGACCATCAAAATACACTCTTCTCACAGCAGAGAAGCAGCTGGTCAGCCAGGGACTACAGTTTCTTTTGCATCTAAGTGTGGCCATCAGAATGGTTGCAGTGATGAAGGCAAGTGATACATTTTTCTTTTTAAATCATGGATTTATCTCATATTTTAACAGGTTACATGCTCTTACTTAATAATACCCAGCTATCTGAGAGTATGTTTATTTCATTACTGTTTACATGATGATGTGATAAAGAATTACAAATAATTTTATACTGTTATTATTTTAAAGTTTACTACAAAATACAGTATATATGTTTATTTTAAAAATACTAACTCTAAAAAAAAGAATATATTTACTTATCCCTCAACTAACAAAGATACATGGGATTCCATTAGGGCAAAACAACAACAAGCAAACAATAATTCCTATTGAAGATAAACTCACACACAAAAATGACAAATCATACAAGGCAACGGTCCACTGTGAAAAAAGCATCAGGAGAAACGTCAAACAAGAGCATGATATAATGCAACAATCTGAAAGAGACAATAAATAAGCTACACTTAAAATTATGAAAGAGATAAGATCTGAAATAGAAACCATAAGAAATGAAAGAATTAATAAGAAGGAAAGAAATGGAGATAAGAAATGAAGACATTTTTAGTTAATTGATTAACTTAAAAAGCACCATATTAGGTGTAGATGGAGAAGTGACTAAGACATAGGAAGATAGAAACAATCAAAAAGTAAAGAGGGTGAGGGCGTGAGGAAGATGGGAAGAAAAATTTAGCAATGAGTTTCCTAGCCGCCAAGGCAAAGAGAGAAATACATTGCACTTATTGCCCAAAAGTTAAAAAAAATATGTAGGTATATGTATATAATGTACATATGGAAGACCTTTGTCTTTATAAGGACTTTGCCCCTGACCTCACCTCTCTGAACAGTCATTTAACTCCTGCTAAGTCCATGTTCACCAAGCAGCCAATGCTACCTGTGAAGGCTGCTGGGTTGTGAGAAATAAATGAAAATAAAGAGTATGAAAGAACTTGAACTTTGAAAACTTTGAAATTCAAGCCAGGTTGTGGGGGCAAATTCATCTCATCACTAAACATTCCTCTGCGTTATGAAGGTATGTAGATGTCACATGATCAATGTAGCCATTTGTGATGTATTTTTCTCTAAAATATTAGAAGCCAGAAACAAGAGTGAATTTAAGTCTTTGGGGATTAAATCAGATGTGTTTATCTTTATACTCACACCCAGAGATTAAAATGAGATGATAAAATATCAAGAAAAATGGTTCACAAAGTGTTCATATCATTCAAGCCTTTAGTCCATTCTCGTTCTCATTTCCCATTGCCCAACCCTTGGCTATGCAGCAGAGAGAAAAGCAATGGATTTTGTACTTCTCTGCCACAAAAAGGGGTCCCTAGCAAAGCTACCTAATCTCTCTGAATCTCAATTCCCTCATTTGTCAAACTGGAAATTTGGGGCATGCCTACCTCCTGTGGTTGTGGTGATGCTTAAATGTGATAAGCTTGCATGACAGAAAGTAAAAAGTCTTTCACAAATATCAGATATTATTTGGCAAGTTTATTGTTCATTATCAGCTGCTTGCTACTTGGTATAAAGATGTGTGAAAAAAGTCAGAGATACTAATAAATGAAAAGAAATATAGGGATTGCCTATAGATTTTCAAAATTCATAGTATTTTGCCTCTTTCACCATGAATCCAAATTTAGCTATAAATTGAAGTTCTGTTCTACTGACATGAAAAGGAAATGTTTACATATCAACACGGATGAATCTCAACATATTTTGTGCAAAAAAGAAAGTCTCAAAAGAATATGTAGAATCTAATTCCATTTATATAAAATTCAGGGAAACACACACAACCAAGAAACTGCTTAGTAATATGTACCATGTGTAAAATCATAAATAAAAATGAGGAAGAGGGGATATGTTGGGGAGAGTATAAAGGGTGTCTTAAAATTACAGTGATGTACTAAGCTGGGTGGTGGGTGTAAGAGATCATTTTATTATTATCATTTAAATTACAGCTTAAATAATAGTTTTAATAGTACTAGTTTAATAACAGTTTAATGAAAATGTAGTTACTTAAACTATACATATATCAGTATATACACATATACACACACTATATACATACTCCTTAGTATCTAGGGTATACCTCATAATAAAAAATTTTTTAATGGTTCTTCATGCCTCTAGAATCATCCTCTAAGAAAACCTAATTGATGTAATAATTTTTTTCTCTTGGATTGTTGTACATGGCTCAGCTTGGACTGTCCAGTGAACTTCATGTTATACCAGGGATCCCCTCCTTGTCTACGCTCCACCCTAGTGGACTTTTCTCAGTTTCTCATGTTTATTCTGCGTTTCCTGCCTCCTCAGTCTCTCTTCCTTTAAGTCTCAGTTTAAGCATCATTTCACTTAAGGACTCTTTGTGACTCCTCTGACTAGGTTAGGTTTTCCTGTAACAAGCTTCCAGAGTATTCTGTATGTCTCCTTCCTAATACTAATCATACCTGTAGATACTGAAATTCTGTCTTCTATAAGCCATCAGAGAATAATGGCCACATCCATTTGGCTTATTGCTGGATCACTAGTGCCTAGTCCAGGCATCTAGTACGCATGCAGCAATATGTGTTGAATGAATGAATGAATAGCAAAACCAGTGATTCTTATTGGCAGGTGTGAATATGAAATTACGTAGCTGATAGGAAATTTATCAGCTACACTTTGGGCATGGTTTCATTTTCTAAGAGCTTGATGACCAATTAGCACCAGCTCTAAACAATGGAAAATGTTGTCACTGAGATCTACCTTTATTATATTTAATCTGGCCCAGCAATCTTCTTACTAATTGCAATAAATTAGAATTGGCATGGTGATGTCACTTTAAATGCCTCTGTAAGGTCTTTGACTGCTCCGTAAGAAAAAAGCAGCAGTTTCCTCTCAGAGAGGGGCACAAGATAATGCATTATTTGTTATCACTGCTCAATCAAAAAGTGCATGAAGGAGCCACATAATTCATCTAGACAGCAGTCACCATCGAGTTATGCAGGTCTCTTACGTAGGTGGTGAAACAGCCAAATTTCTTGACAGTGGTGAATTATTCCTTGAGGCACTAATAGCGATGCCAAAACAAGCGTCAAGGCCACAGACATAGAGAATGGGGGCTCTTCAAACTGCACGAGTAAACATTTGATATGTTTTATTGCTTTCTTTTAATCTTGGTCATTGAGGTTTTAAAATAAAATTACAGGGACGCTAAGCCTAGCCAATGGGTAGGGTGATTCATTGCCACCTGGCAATAGTGTCAGTATGGTGGCTTCTGTCCAGGCCAAGCCTGGGCTGGGGCCCCTGAGTCTCTCCATTCCACCCCCACCACACAGATCAGCTGGCACTTCAAACCCTAACAAAGGGTGTATGACGTATGGGATTTTTTTCTTTCTCATTTATGGTCAAATAATTCAGCAAATATATATTCCCTTTTCTCTTACAGTTAAAGTAAGGACCTGATACAATACAGCTGTGATTTTTAAAAGCCTTGTTGTTTGAGAGACAGGCTAACATATGAATTTGAAATCTGGTGATTAGGAGGTGTTTTGAGTGGTCTTGAGAACTGTATGTAAAACATCAAATTATACTAATATTCTTGTTCAAACTTTTTAATGTTTTAAAAAGCCCTTCGTAATATTACGGATAAGTAAATTCTTGGGCCTGATTTCAATTTGAGTCAAATTCCAACTAATAATGTTACACCCATAAACCTTCTCTTTAACAGCCCATAACATTAAACTGAAAACAGAGTTCTTAAAGCACACTCTTAGCTGTCTATCCATGAAATAAGCATTGCAGACTTTCAACAGATGTCTTTAATAGACATTGTTATTAAAAAGAATATTATGTAAAATAAATTTAGACTGTTAGTCTAGCACAATTACTAAAGGAATACTTCTGCGTGTTCAGAGAATCACATCTATACTTAATTGGAAGGAAAAAAAATCTGTGGAAAATAATCTCCTGATAGTAGCCATCTACTCATCTACCTACCCATCCAGCTCATTATCCCAGATTAGGATTTGATAGTGCCTTCTTCATATCATAAGCCTCAATTTTCAGGAAATTGAAAGTTGGTCAGAAAAAAACCCTCCAGTTAACAAGCATCAGCCTAAGAGAAAAGTCCTTATGAAAGTCTTGGAAAAAAATTCAGCTCTTCTTCGGTAATGAGTGCCCCCCCAAAATTTTGTGTTTCCAGGCACTTTTAAGTTTTATAACTTGATGATAAGTTAGACTTTAAGCAGAAAAAAGAAAGTTCCAAGTCCATAATATGGATTAATGCCTCTGTGTATGTTTTGAAGACGACACAAAGCTAGTAAGAACAATTTAACTATTTGTTGGGAAATATGCTATATTGTGAATGAATATTTCAAAAAACATTACCACGCATGCCAGCACTGAATTTTTGTTTCTGCTTTTAGGCCTGCAATATGAAAAATATCATCTTCTACATTTAATTAGATAAAAACTGAAATTTAGTGTCATCCTCTCCATTTAGACGCTCTGTGTTTAGGCAGGTGTCGGAGAATGGGATGGACCAGCATTCATAACTAGGGCGCTTCTGCTGGTGTCTGAGCCTGCAGGGAAGAGACGGGAAGTGTGGGTTCTGGATTAGACAAATCTGATCTAGATCCTTGTCCTGCAACATACTGGCTAAGTGACTTTTGAAGGTTTCTTGAGCTTCTGTTTATTCATCTGTAAAGTGGTGATAAAAATTATATACCTTATAGGTAGTTTTAAGGGTTACATAAGGAAGAGAGTCTGGAAAGTCATAACAATCAATTTTAGCCATTATTATTATTTTATTCTCAAGTTCCTGATCTTCTTCCCAATTATTTGTAAGTTACATTTGAGGTGTATGAACTGAAAGGATAGATCTTACTACTTTATATATGTAAGGAGTAAAGGCTATAATCTTTTATTTTTATACTTTTTATGAAACCTGATTATAGAGTTAGAGAAGCAGCAATGAAACGAGGGCAGAGGTGGAATTCAGAAAGCCTGGTTCCTGACTCCAGGTCCACCATTTACAATGCAAACAGACTGCTTAAGCCTCTGAATCTCAGGGTGTGTGAATGTGTGTGTTTTAATATGCAAAGACAGATGATAAATCTTATCTACCTCACACAGTTCCTGTGAGGATTGAATGGGAAGATAGATGAGAATGCATTTTGAAAAATACAAAGCACTTAGTTTCATAAATAAGAATATTTTTATAATTTTTTATCATGTTCAAATTCCCTTATAATGACTGATTTCTAGGTCCTTTCCCCCCCCCCCAAAAGTTTATTCTTATTTGGAACAATTGTTATTTATTACTTATTTACTAATAGATGTGAAATTAGTTTTGATGACAGTCTTTTGCTAGCAATAAACCAAAAATAGTGCTGTTTACCTTTTCTCCTTTTTTGAAAAGTTGAGCCTTCACAATTTTTTGGAGCAGAGAGAAGGGCTGTATTGCTTAATAACTGTTCTACTAAAGTTCACCAAATTGTACTTGATGTTCTAACACTTATCCTCTGTAGAATATGTTTTCCACCTAACCTTATTAAACACTCACACACACACACACACACACACACACACAATTTGCTTGTGTATCAAAGTAGTCATTCTAGTATGGTTAGAATAACTAAAGAAATTACATTTGTCTGAAACTTCAGGGCTTTAAGAGCTAATCTTGTGACAAAGTTATTGAGAAATTTTGACCAAAAAAACCCCCTTATCTTAAAAAAAAAAACAAAAACATTTTGTGTAAACACACTGGCTCCTCCCTCTGGCAAGGCTGTTTATGCTTAGTCATCAGAAAGTTTCAAATGAGCTTTGATCAACATGGCAGTAATGACCAACACATTGACTACCTTCAGCCTAGACAGAAAAGGGAAAGCTTGACCTACTTGTAGCATGAGTACCTGAAAGGACCCCTCAAGTTAATGAAAGACTTTCCTTGGCATGCTGTCTCTTTATTTCGTGGCCACACCGAGGATAGCCCCTCTGATATCAGGTTTGCTCTGCCCAAGAAGAAACTTTGATGGTGAGAGAGAATCATTATTCAGATCTCCATGCCTTATTCAATGCTGTGCAAACTTCCATTTCTTTAGGACACTGTCTGCTGGTCTTCAAGGAAGAAACCAGTGCACACTAAAGTGTGATTGCCTGCCAATTATGAAGTTATTGTCTCTCAGCTCCAGATCCACCTTTGTATACTTGTATTTATGATGCTGGAGCTGGGACTCAGCAAACCAAGTTTCTCCTGCCAGCAGCTCTGTGTTAGGCTCTGAAAATAGAGGACATTAGAGGGAGCCTGCAAGCTTAGAGGAGGAGAAGGACTAACTCTTTCCCATTTGCTCCCTATTGACTTGATGTCTGCTTGCCATTGCTGTGAGCAGCCCCGCAGCCACACTTCTTCACTGAGAAGCAGCAGCTTTTATTCACAGCAGTGAGTGAATCCAGTATTTATTTTGTCCAACACTTGCAGGACCAGCCTTGTGTCCCTTCTGGCACTGGTGTCAATTGAGCAGTGCTCCTCCCCAGTGTGCAGTGTTAGCTCCACAAGGCATCTCCCCCAATCTTCTAGATTTTTAACAATTCCATCCTCTTTTCCTGTTTCCTCAAACTTAGTGGTTACAGCTACTTTCTGCAGTTGTGACCTCCATGGTATCTTTTTTTTTTTTTTTTCACATACCAATGTTTTATGAATCTATATTACATGATTTCTAGAAACACGTACTTTCTCACAGAACAAGTTTTTCATGTTTACTAGCAGACCTAAATATATATAACTTTTCTATACCATATAAAAACAAGATGTCAATGTGTATAAACTTTACACGTATGCTTTATAATTAGTATTTTAACTTATTAAGAAATAACCTAGACATTTAATGAGTATCTATTGCCTAATTTCGCCTTAAAGTTTCAAGTTGCCAAAAAGACTTTACAACTATGAAGAGTTCATTTATAAACATTTATGCCTAATATCCTTATTTTTAACAACCATGCTTGAACGGTTTATGAAAATTCTATGAGATATTGAACAAAACTAACCATCATCTCAAGCTATTTTCCTGTTAATCATTTTTATTGCATGCAAATGTTAGGCAGTCACCACCTAAGCAAGAACCCTAAAGTTAAATTCATTGCACGTTTTACTGATCAGAAGACACAGCTATTTTCGTTAACCCCCAAATTGTAAACTAGTCTTATTTACCTAAGATTTACCCAAGTCATGTGACCTAAAAAGTATTTGAGTTAGCTTCTTTTCCCTTTCTCTTCCATAAAATATTTAATTTAAGCACTTTTTCTTTAAGCTGATTAATTAGAGCTCTTTCATATATTTTGGTAGAGAACTATCACATACACATAACACTTATAAACATATGCACACACAGACAGAAGCTAATTTTATAGCTTTCATTAAGATTTTTCATTTGCCAGTTTTAAGTAGTTTCTCTCTCCTCTTCATGCTATCAATACTTCAGTTGCCCATTCCATTGCCAAGCAATTGCTGGTGAGGCAGCTCCAAATTTGCACTTCCAAAGGGATGACTCCTCATAAACCAAGGCAGACAATTTGACCAAACAAAGAAAGGTGCAGATAAAGGCCCAGTTAAGATAATTTAAAGAAAATCAACTTAAACGAAGGTAAAGTTTGTTATATAAACTTTAAGTCAATGCCTTACCCACTTCAAAATTTTCTAGTGGTTTGGGTGCAGGGAAGGTCTTTTTAACTTTTAGCTACTATATTAGTCAGGGTTCTCCAGAGAAACAGAATCAATAGGATATATAGAGAGATATATAGAAAGAGATTTATTATGAGAGGTCGACTCATGCAATCATGGAGACTGAAAAGTTCCATGATCTGCCATCTGCTAGGCCCAGGAAAGCTTGTGGTGTAATTTGGTCTGAGTCTGAAGGCTGCAGAACCAGGAATGCCAATGTCCAAAGTCAAGAGAAGACTGATGTCTCAGCTCCAATAGAAGGAGCAAATTCAATTCTCCTCTGCCTTTTTGTTTCAGGTCTGAAATGGATTGGATGATGCCCATCTGTATTGGTGAGGGCCATCTTCTTTACTCAGTTCAAATGGTAATCTCCCCAAGAAATACTGTCACAGACACACCCAGAAATAATGTTTTACCAGCTATCTGGGCATCCCTTAGCCCAGTCAAGTTAACATATAAAATTAAACATCACTGTTACCAAGTTAACAATTTTGTACCTGGTTATGAATTCCTTATAGTTTATTCTCTCTGTTAAAATAACTGGTGTGGTTTCTGCCTCCTGATTGGACTCTGACTGATATACCAGCTGACAATCTGGATTCATGTGTTAGTACTCCCACAATATTTTCTATTCTATGAGGAGGTTATAGTCTACATCTGTTGCATTTGCCTGCCCTAAAAGCAATCTTTCTATTTTGCAAAGCTCCCCATATTTACTGTCTATGTACTTTACCCTTGCTCCTGGGGTAGGCTTATGACCCAAAGATAGCCAATGAAATAATTTCCTGTCCTAGCCATAGTGATTAGCTTAGTGAATGGACATGTGTTCAGATGTATTTGAAGTAAGTGTCACTTTTTTAAACTTCCAAGGTGTATGAGCTAATAAATTCCCATTTAAAAAAATAACAGGGCTGGTGAGTTGTCTGTTTGATGCTGTCACATTTAAACAAAATGAATATAGCTTTAACAGTGGTACTTTAGCAGAAATTTGATGGATGTGTGGATGGTCAGTAGGCACTACTCTAGAATGGAGTTGATATGGGTAGATAGGTACGTGCCTCATGTGGTCCTCCTCCTGCCTGAAGCCTGGCTGGGACTCTTGTTGGCCACCTCCCCACAGGACCAATTCCACATGACCACTTGCTTATGAACAGACAAAAGAGACTTGAGGCAATGGCTTGATGCTTTCACATACACAATGTGTGAGACCAATGTAACTTTCTAGATGCATGTTTGGATTGACAATGTAGCTTAATTAACTTATATGGTGATGGGGACAGAAATAAACTTCCTCATATTATCTTGTAAATATGGTTATTTGATATACTGATATCTAAGTTAAGATGGGAATAGGAAGAGAGTTGGCGTTGATTGAATACCATTATAGGTAGAAATTGGGCTAAGCACTTTTATTTCACAACCAACCTAGGAAATATGTATCATCATCCACTTTTTAAAGATGAGAAAAGTGAGGCTTCAAAAGGTTAAGCAACTTGTTGAAGGCTATAGGCTAATTATATTCAAATCCAGTTTCCTCGGACATTGAAGTTCACTCTCTCTCTCCACATCAGGAAGGATCAGGGAAGTCAACAAAAACTTCGAAGAGAAAAGATGATCACCGAAAATGTATTGTCTCCTACCTTGCTCCTTGTTTTTCCATACCTAAAGCCCCCAAACAGAAATGTGACTGGAAAACTGTTCTGAAGCATAATTTCAGGCAGAAATCTATCCTGTGTATTGAGGGAAGCAAATCCAAAAGCAATAGTGCCTGGAATGCTAGAAAAGTCTTAGGCTGCTTCTAGCCTAGCCACAAAAAATTGAGGTTTATAGTTGTACAGTGATTTACTATCACTCATTAGTACATTTTATACTTCACTAAACCTACATAAGCAAATTATATAAACACTTTATATATAAGCAAAACATGTCATATGTCAGGACTCGAAATATGTATTTAATTAAAGAAATACATCTCTTAAAACCAAAGACCTAAATACATATTAAACGATACCCTAATCTGAAGGTAAATGAGATATGCCACCTAACAGATATTATGTGACCCACATATACCTCCATTAATGAAGCAAATGCATTCTAGCAGCACTCTTTCGTGTCAGAAACTTCATCACCCAATGAAGAATAATACAGAAGTCATAAGCACCCATCCAAGGAGGACAGAGAAGTGGGTACAGTGTGAAATCACTAAATATGAACCAAAATAATAAAACAAGTATCTGGAAGTTCTCAGATAAAGAGGGGCTTAAGAGGGAGTGGGAGTCACAGGGCTAACCTGTGATCCTCCAGGGACGAGAAGAAGGTTTGAAGAGGCAGCCTGCGGGATCACTTGCAACAGAGCAGAGTGGACTCCACCTGATCCAGTCACCCCGCAGCCCAGAACAGGCCTTGAGAAGGAAGGTGCGCCTGGCCTAGACACATCTTTGCAAAAACACAGACTGGAAGAGAGATGGCACCTCCAAGCACCCTCCCCACAAGACACCCCCAAACCCATCAAGGACAAGATCAGGGTCAGAGTTACACATATGTGATTCATTGTGTCCCATATCACTCCATTTATAGGCACATCTCATTTTATTGTGCTTCACTTTATGGTGCTGCACAGATATTGTTGCATTTTTTACAATTTGAGGGTTTGTGGCAACCCTGTGCAGAGCAAGTCTATCAGTGCCATTTTTCTAACAGCATGTGCTCACTTCATGACTTGGTGTCACATTTTGGAAATTCTCACAATATTTCAGACTTTTTCCTTACTATTATAATATCTGTTGTGATCTGTGATCAGTGATCTTTGATGTTACTATTTTAATTATTTGGGGACACCAGCAACCACACCCATATAAGATGGTAAACTTAATTGATAAATGTGGTATGTGTTCTGACTGCTCCAGTGACTGGCTGTTTCTTTGTTTCTCTCTCTCTCCTCAGACCTCTCTGTTCCCTCAAACACAACAATATTTCAAATAGGCCACTTAATAACCTTACAATGGCCTCTAAGTGCTTAAGTGAAAGGAAGAGTCACGGTCTCTCATTTTAAATCAAAAGCTAGAAATGTTTAAACTTAGTGAGGGAAGGCACGTTGAAAGTTGAGATAGGCCAAAAGCTGTGTGTCTTGTGCCGAATGGTTAGCCAGATTGTGAATGCAAAGGAAAAGTTCTCAAAGGAAATTAAAAGTGCTACTCCAGTGAACATACAAATGACAAAAAAGCAAAACAGGCTTGTATCAGTCCGTTCCTGTTGCTCATAACAAAATACTTGAAACTGGGTGATTTATAAAGAAAAACAAAATTTATTGCTTACAGTTTCTGAGGCTGGGAAGTCCACAGTCCATCTGGTGGTGGTGACAGTGACCCAGACGTCTCACATTGCAAGATGGTGGAAGCAGAGAGAGCAGAGAGAGACAGACTCTCCTTTTCTTTTAGAGCCCTCAGAACCATGCCCCTGACCACCATTTTTAATCCATTCACTACTGCACAGTCCTACAATCCAATCACCTCTTCAGGGCTCCACCTTTCAACTACCATAATAGGATTTCCCACCCTCTTAACACTGTCACAGTGGGCACCAAGTTTCTAATACACAATTCAAGCTTCAATGAGTTTTGGGGGGACATAATTCAATCCACCACATCCTGCTCCTGGCCCCACAAAACTCATGTCTTTTCACATGCACATACATTCATTTCATCCCCAAAGTCTTAACTTGTTTCAACTCAAAAGTCCAAAATTCAAAGTCCCATCTGTGAAATCAATACAAGTTATCCACTCCCCAGATACACTTGTGTGACAAACCAACAGTACATATTCCCATTCGAAAAGGGAGAAATAGGCCAGAAGAAAGGGGTAAGAGGTCCCAAACAAGTCCGAAACCCAACAGGGCAGGCATTAAATCTCAAAGTTGGTGAATCAGGTACCTTGACTCCATGTTCAGTGTCCTCTGCTCACACTGATGTGGGGGTTGGGTCCCCAAGTCCTTGGACTGCTCTGCTCCTATGGCTTTCCTGGTCTCAGGCCACTCTTCAGCTCTCGCAGGCTGGGGTTCCATTCTGGTAGCTCCACAGGTCTGGGGTCTCCTTGGCAGTTCCACTCTCACAGTTACACTAGATATGGAACTGATGGGGTTTCTCTGCTGCAACTCCAACCCCACGTTTTCACTCGGCATTGCTCTAGTGAAGGCTGTCTGTGGTGACTCTGCCCCTATGACAGATCTCTTCCTAGGTCCCCAGACTTTTCCATACATCCTCTGAAATTGGGGTGGAGGATCCCAAGCCTTCTCAGCTCTAGCATTCTGTGAGCCTGCAGACCTAATACCACATGGATGCTGCCAAGGCTTGTATCTCCCAAAGCTATGGGTTCAGCTACAGCAGGGGCCAAATTAGTTATGGCTGGAACAGCCAAAGCAGCTGGGATGCTGGTGTGGGGAGCAGCATTCTGAGGTGGCCCTGGGCAGTGAGCCTGTGGAAGATGCCTCAGGCCTGTTCCCCGAGACCATTTTGTCTCCCTAGGTCTTTGGGCCTGAAATGGAAGTGTTGGCCCCAGAGGCTTCTGCAATGTCTTCAGGGCCTTTTCTCCCTTCTCTTGATAATCCCTTTCCTTTGCACTAATCTTCTTAGCTAATGGTCACTGGGCTGCACCATTACATGCTCTCTGCTTCTCTACCACAGGGCCAGGCTGCAAATTTTCTAAATTTTTACACTCTGCTTCCCTTTTAAACTCTTGCTTTATGTCATGTCTTTGCTGCCATAACTCAGTGTAGGCTGTTACAAGTAGCCATGCAGCTTCCTTAATGCTTTGCTGCTTAGAAATTTCTTCTGCCAAATGCTCTGGTTCATAACCCCTAAGTTCCAACTTCCACAAAGTCCTAGGGCCTGGACACAATGCAGCCAAGTTCCCTGCCAGTTCACAGCAAGGGTGATCTTTGCCCCAGTTTCCAATAAACTCCTTCTTATTTCTATCTGAGACCTTCTTAGAATGGTCTTTACAGTTCATATTTCTAACAGCATTCTGCTTGCCACCAGGTAACCAATCTCTAAGACATTCCAAACTTTCCCTTGTCTTTTTGGCTTCTTCAACTCCTTTTTGGCTTCTCCAAATTTCTCCTACTTCTCCTCAACACCCAGTTCCAAAGCTATTTCCACATTTTCAAGTATCTGTTATGAGCAACACCACACTTCTCTGGTACCAATTTTCTGTATCAGTCCATTCCTGTTGCTTATAACAAAATACTTGAAACTGGGTGATTTATAAAGAAAAACAAAATTTATTATTGATAGTTTCTGAGGCTAGGAAGTCCGAAGGCCATCTGGTTGTGGCAACAGTGATTCAGGCGTCTCACACTGCAAGATGGTGGAAGCAGAGAGAGCAGAGAGAGAAAGACAGATTCTCCTCTTCTTTTAAAGACCTCAGAACCACACCTCTGACCACCATTTTTAATCCATTCACTACTGCACGCTCCCTCGATCCAATTACCTTTTCAAGGTTCCACCTTTCAATCACTATAATAGGATTTCCCGACTTCCAGTCAAGATGGTGGAATAGACGGTCCCCCAGCATCACTCTTGGCCACAAATCAACAAATTTACAAATATTAAAAAGCAACCACAGCCAAGCTGGGGCCACTAGAGCTCAGCAGAAGAGGAGGAGAGACTTATGGAGAGCATGAAGGTGGGAGGAGCCATGATGAGAAAAAGAAAAAACCTCTCCAACCATTTTGAATCCTGGCTGCTTCCAGGCTGGAGCTGCTCAGTGCAGAGCAGGAGCTGGTAAAAGCCGCAGCTGTGCCTTTTGGATGAGGCTGCTTGGAGGCGGCAGGGCAGAAGAGGGCCTTGGTGGCACCCAGGCCAGCAAGACCACTAACAGGGTTCCTATGGACCCACATAGGACTGAGGAGCCACAACAACTGAAAAAAAGGAGCCACTCAGAGGCTGCTGAGTCATTGCAAGGGACCAGAGCACAGTCCATCCCATGGGAAGTGTTTACAGCACAGGCAATCAGGGAGACAGGCCTGCTCGGGGAACATTAGGGCACAGCAAGGACAGATGATCTGCACCCCAGTCAGTGTAGGACCACTCAGTGGAGACTGGTCAGGAATATAGAAC
This sequence comes from Cynocephalus volans, assembly GCF_027409185.1. NCBI lineage: Eukaryota > Metazoa > Chordata > Mammalia > Dermoptera > Cynocephalidae > Cynocephalus > Cynocephalus volans. The sequence continues at coordinate 123,835,785 of NC_084468.1, forward strand.
TGCAGGGGGTGCAGTCTGATGAAAAGACTCAGGCCCAGATCAGTATGTCTACATTACCCAGGTGCACCAGATTTCACCAGACCTGGAAGTACCTATAAAGTCAACCATTATAACCTGAGCTGCACAAAAAGCCTTACCCAGGGAATCAGCAGCAAGGCAGCAATTTAGCTCAACCACAGAGCTCAAGTACTGGTCCCCACAGGAAGTTCCCGCATTTTAGAAGTAAGCAAAGGACAACAAATTAGTTCCAGTGCAGAGTTTAAGTGGTGGGAAAAGCAAATAATCCAACACAGAACTGAAAGAAAAAACAAAGTACCCACAACCAGAGACAAAGTTTGGTTTTAACTAGTAAAGGTCTTATTTCACCAAAGAATGCCTATAACACCTAGAAGGACCGGAAGTCCCCTGGGCTACGAAGCCAGAAAGGGGGGAGGGCCAGGGGCCTCAGCCATGTACCCCGACACTGCAACCAGTCCCAAGGGTGGGGGCCTTAGGCCTTGGTCACATCCCCCAATATAAGCACCCAGTCCAGTGATGAGCAACCAGTCCAGCAATGACCAATGAGCAGCTGCAGGAAGCGTCCCAGGCTCTCCTGAGCCAGGGCAGTCAGTGGTGGGCCTCTGGCCTTGGTCATGCTCCCCCAACATAAGCAATCAGCCCAGCGACGACCACCAAGCCACAGCAAGAAGGGCCTACGTTCCCAAGCTGGGGTGGTGGGGGGGTGAGGGTTTTTGCCACACACCCCTAATATCTGCACCCAGCCCAGCAATGATCAAGCCAACACTGGAAGGCCCCCGGTCTCCCCTGTGGGAATGTGGGGGGTGCCACAGGCCTCAATCCCACCCTTCCTCCTTCTTTCTTTTTCCATCACATTTCCTATCCCTTTCCCCTCTCCCTCACTCTCCCAACTGCTCTGCAACAACATCATAGAATGTGAAAAAATAATATTAATAAAATAATAACAAAAAAAGGATTTCCCACCCTCTTAACAATCACAGTGGGGGCTAAGTTTCTAATACATAAAACTTGGGAAATACAATTCAAGCTTCAGTGAGTTTTGGGGGGACATAATTCAATCCACTACAAGCCTTATTGCCAATATGGAGAAAGTTTTAGTGGTCTGGATAAAAGTTCAAACCAGCCACAACATTCCCTTAAGCCAAAGCTTAGTCCAGAGCAAGGCCCTAACTCTTTTCAATTCTATGAAGGCTGAGAGAGATGAGGAAGTTGCAGAAGAAAAGTTTGAAGATAGCAGAGGTTGGTTCATGGGATTTAAGGAAAGAGGCCGTCTCCATAACATACAAGTGCAAGATGAAGCAACAAGTGATGATGTAGAAGCTGCAGCAAGTGTTCCAGAAGATCTAGCTAAGACAATTGATGAAGGTGGCTACACTAAACAACAGATTTCAGTGTAGACAGAACAGCCCTCTATTAGAAGAAGACATCATCTAGGACTTTCATAGCTAGCCTGACTTCAAAGCTTCAAAGGACAGGCAGACTTTCTTCTTAGGGGTTAATGTAGCTGGTGACTTGAAGTTGACGTGGCTGCTCGTTTATCTTTCAGAAGTCCTAGCACTCTTAAGAATCAGGCTAAATCTACTCTTTCTGTGTTTATCAATGGAAAAACAAAGCCTGGATGGCAGTGTGTCTGTTTAAAGCATGGTTTACTGCATATTTTAAGCCCACCATTGAGACCTACTGCTCAGAAGAAAAGATTTTTTAAAAAAGAATATTACTGCTCATTGAGAATGCACCTAGTCACCCAAGAGCTCCAATTGAGATGTTGAAGCAGATTAATTTTTTTTCATGCCTGCTAATACAATGTCCATTCTGCAGCCCATAGATTAAGGATTAATTTTGACTTTTCAGTCTTATTATTGAAGAAATACATTTTGTAAGGGTGTAGTAGCTGCCATAGATAGTGATTCCTCTGATGGATCTGGACAAAGTAAATTAAAAACCCTCTGGAAAGTATTCATCATCCTAGATGCCATTAAAAACATTGTTGATTCATGGGAGGAGATAAAAATATCAACATTAACAGGAATTTGGAAGAAGTTGATTCCAACCCTCATGGATGACTTTGAGGGGTTCGAGACTTCAGTGGAGGAAGTAACAGCAGATGTCAAAATAGAAAAAGAACGAGAATTGGAAATGGAGCCTGAGGCTGGCCCTGAATTGCTGCAATCTCATGGAAAAACTTGAATGGGTGAGGAGTTGCTTCTCATGGACGAGCAAAGAAAGTGGTTTCTTGAGATAAAATCTACCCTTGTTGAAGATGCTGTGAATGTTGTTAAAATGACAATAAAGGATTTAGATTATTACATAAAATTAGTTGATAGAGCAGTGGCAAGGTGGGAGAGGATTGACTCCACCTTTGAAAGAAGTTCTACTGTGGGTAAAATGCTATCAAAGAGCATCACATGCTACCAAGAACTCTTTTGTGAAATGAAGAGTCAATTGATGTGGCAAACTTTATTGTTATCTTATTTTAAGAAATTGCCACAGCCACCTGATCAGTCAGCAGCCATTGACATTCAGGCAAGACCCTCCACCAGCAAAAAGATTACAACTTATGAAGGCTCAGAGGATCATTAGCATTTTTTGGCAATAAAGTATTTATAAATTAATGTATGTCCATCATTTTGTAGACATAATACTATTGCACACTTAGTAGACTCAGTGTAGTGTAAACACAACTTGTATATGCATTGGGAAACCAAAAATTTTGTGTGAGTCTATTGAGATATTCTCTTTATTGTGGTGGTCTGGAACTGAACCCGCAATATCTCTGTGGTATGTCTGTGTTTGAAAGTCCTTTAATAAGGGGAGATGTCTTTCATTAACCCATAGAATTAGAAGACCAAGTATATTTACCTGGTTGAGATTCCACATTGACTAAAACTCACTTAGACTAAAGTGTCACTTGTCAGTGAATCAGACAATCATACATGAAAATGACCCCGATCAGATCCTTTTCTTTCTTGACACGGGCAAGGAGGCTGGCAGGTGGGTTGACCCTGGGTAGCTGAAGGGACAGAGGAGGCAGACAAGGATTAGGAGACTCAGAAAAGAGGCTGGGGATCCCCTGAATTTTGCTGATTACTTATTTATACCATAAATCATGCAGGACAAACATGCTCTATTCACTGAGGTATTTTTGTCCCATGCAGCTGTGTGGCTTAGCAGGAGCTTTGCTATCGAGCCATATGACTCATGCCAACACTGCTGCATATGATTTATGAAGACTTAAAGAAAAAGAACAGCCAGCTTCATTATGAAGGAGCTTCGTTTTCAGAGGATTTGTTCATTGAGGATCATGGCACCACTTGGTCCTTTCTTTCTTGCTCTTTGAGTGGAACAGTGAGTCTGCCGTGGCCAGCAATGGAGTGGAGGACACCCGCCTTCTCCCCCCACCCCCGCTCACTCGCCCTAGTCTCAGCTTACATAATGGTATGTCTAGTTTAAGAAGAGAATAGATAGCCATAGCCAGAGAATCTGTGGCCTTCAGCTGCCACAGGAGGTTTAGTGACTCTGAAACCCTCCAACCCACCCTCTAAGAGGTGTTGCTTGGTCCTAGAGTTGCTTGCTTCAAAGATGGGTTTGAGGCCCAGGACATAGGAAAAAAGGTTTAAAAGGGCTGAGGTTTTATTGGTACTCGTGCTAGTAGCTTCTGTCAGATTGTGTTCCTGCTCCACTGATTAGGAGAACATCTCCAGTTGCTTTTTCTGAACTGGTCCACAGGGAACATTCAACAATCCTCTTTCCCCCTACCTCCACTCCACACCCCCCAGTAGTGGTCAGAGAGTCTGAGATCTTCAACTCTAAAGCATTTCTAAATCCTGCTCTAAAAACTTCCCAAACAGGATTTTACTAGTCCTGTCTACAGCCATACCACCCTGAACGCACCCTATCACATCTGATCTTGGAAGCTAAGCAGGGTTGGGCCTGTTTAGTACTTGGATGGGAGACCGCCTGGGAATACCGGGTGCTGTAGGATTTCACTAGTCCTGTCTCTTTCCTGCTCTCCCTCTCTGTTTCAGACTCACTGTCTAACAAGGCCACGTCCACATTTATTCCTTGAAAAATGGGAAATCAGGCCAGCTGATGGCCCAGGTGTGTGGCTGTATCACATAATGGCTGTTTTGTGATAAAGTAGCTTTGACTAAGAAAACAACTCTGGCAATATCCTGTTTATCTGCTTCTAGGAATGCACTGCTACCCATCGATAACCTCCCCACAATGAAACAGAGTAAAAGTTCATAAGAATTCCTGAATAATAACACAGTCATGAGGACTGCACTTTGAACACTTTCATCTTAAATTAAACTGTGTGAAGCTCAGGATAAAGTCTGTATTCATGTTGTCTAACTTGTTAATAAGATACATAGTTTATCTTATTCCTGTGAAAGATGAGAACAAAAGCAGAGTTGGAAGATTTGCAAAAGGAACTTGAAATGACAAATTTAAACATATTTAATGCATATACCCTATGCCAACAAGATTCTATTTTAAACTAGAAAATCAAAACAAAATAAGTTTTGGTGCAGTATTTTTCCCCCAGCAAACATGTTAAATTAAATATTTTATCTTTTGTTTCATTTTGTTGTAGTTCATATGGGCACAGTATTTTCCAGTGAAGTTTTTGGTTTATTTATTTAATTTTTGTGTAGTCCAGACCCTGCCCCCACCAACACACACACAGAGGAGCTGAACAATCGGTTGCAGGTAGTTGTTGTAATCTCTCTCCCCGGAAGCTTTGAAGATGCTTCCAGCTGCATCAAAGTGCTTCATTGCTCTGTGCATCTCCACCCAACTTCAAAGCCTCGCTGCAGGAATTTGTAGTGCAGTATACCATGTAATTCTAAAGGAGCTATTACACTCTATTTATTGTGCAAATTTTTATGGAGATGCCCTGGTATCTTTCTCGACACACCACTTAGCCTCATAGTGTCTCCTTCTAGCTATAACTAAGAACTGTCTAGGAAAATCATTTAAAGGACTAGGTGAGGGTCAGACAGCCTGAAACGAGTCCAGCTGACTCTGTCCTTTCAGGATCTACCATGCGACACCCTGCTTAACTAACTATTCTAGAAGGTCCACCAGCAGAGTAGTTGAGAGCTTTCCCTTAGGAGCTGAGAGGAAGCTAATTAGTTTTGATTTAAGTTGTGATTAAAGAAAAAAAAGTTTCACCTTTATAAAAATAATAGATAGAGAAGTCTAAAAAGAACAGGAGTTCTGAGCTATAAGAGCAATTAGATGCTCTAGGCTGGGCTGTCTAATAGAACTTTCTGCAACAATGGAAATGTTCTGTAATTCTGTGTTGTCCAATACAGCAGCCACTAGCCACACATGGCTACTAGACATTGAAATACATCTAGTGTGACTGAAGAACTGAGCTTTTAATTTTATTTAATTTTAATTAAGTTGCTGTAAGTGGCTTGTGGCTACTGTATTGAGCAGCACAGCTCTAGGGATTAGCTGTGTGTGTTCAGAAAATCTAGGACCTAAGTTGGAGGAAAGAAAAAGAAAAAGAAGAAAAAATAGTACCTACTTGGATCTTACTGGAAAATTTCTTTCACCTGTCACCATAGCCTCTCCACCCAGAAATAAGGAGATTCCTGCAATTGGTCTTAAAGAGAATATTCTCATCTTTTTTTTCATTAATCATTAGGGAGCAAGGCTGACATGCCCACGTACAGGCTGGGCTCTTCACTGCATTCACGCCTATTGATTGATAGCATTTCAAGTCATCTTGTGCTAGGCAATGGACAAGGGGGAAAGGTAATGAAATTGCCTCCTCATTTACCAGCCCAAGCCAATAATGTGTCATTGTGCATGGCTGTCGGTTTTATACATCAAGGGTGCCCAATAACAGGTAGGACACCCGCCCTTTTCAGGAGACATAAATCAGGACTTGTACAAGTGGAGAGGGGTCACCAAGAGGCCACAGGAATCTCAGGCCTGTCCACTTGTCTGATCTGGAGCCTTCAAATTGTTCCCTGAGCTGGCAAAAACATGGGATTCTGCATATTTTGTTGGGGACGGGACTCGAAGCTGTGTGGATGCTGCAAGTGACCTCCTGACAGAAAGGAGGAAGGAACCACAGAAAGAGTAGGTGGACATGACTGTCCATACATGTGACAGAAGATCCTTGCTGGTGTGAAGGGGGGGTGGTCCAATCACAAGTTGCGAGGGTGACATTCCCCCAACCCCATTAACCCACCTCCTTCCTCCATGTTCCTTTTCCTGCTATGTTCTAATTAGGAAATGCTGAAGAAATCTTGGAAAGTATAAAGAGCCAGACATTAATAACTTTTTCTCCATTCAGGAAAAAAAATAATAGTAATAATAACCTTGTTAATTAACCTGCATTTCACTTCATAAAGTTGTCTTTTTTTCTTTTCCCCCTGATGTACACATCTGGGCACAGCATTTAGCAAGGTACTGAAATGTTTAGCTGCTGCTGCTGCTGCTGCTGCTGCAGCATTACTTTCTCATCAAGAGAGATTTGTCTCTTTCATCATGAATTCTTTTGTTTTTCCCTGTGGCCAGCTGCTACAAAGATGCAGTCAATTTAGATTAAACAGGCTGAGGAGTGCTATTCAATATGTCAGCCAAGCACACTTCTCTAAATACAGTGTTCAGCAGGTACAGCTTAAGAAGAGAAGTCAGGGAGCTGTTCACAGAGGGGCATAGACTTTGTTTTAAGTCTGGGAACAAGAGCAGGGATCCTTGGAGCGCAGGCACGGGTTTTCCATATTCTGTGCAGAGAGCAGCTCTTGCCCTTTCTTTCTGCCTGTCTTCACCCTCGTCCTGCTCCTCCCCTTCCCCTGCTGCCACTGGTTTCTATCTCCATTGTTCCCTTAAGCCCAGCAGCCAATGTGCAGCCAGGCCCAGCACACGCTCCGCAGCCAGCAACTTCCTCTGAAGCCGCAACGCATAATTACAACCAGCTGCTCCGGGCTGCTGGCTGGCCAGCTCTGCAAACAAGCATCCCGATACCCTGAGTTCCAGGGAGGCAACAGCCTGCTCTTGGCAGCAGCAAATTCTCTGTGAGAAGAGGGAGCAGCCCTTCTCTCTTTTGTGGCTCCTTGTCCAGTCTCCTCTTTCACAGGGCCCCCTCCACGTCAGAGAGTGTTGTTTTTATTGTTTATGGGAAGGTGCCTGCTCTCACCTGCAGCTGCCCTGCCCGACTGGCCTATTGTCTGGGCTGGTGCCACTGTAAGCAGGATGGCGTGTCCTAGGCAGTAGCATTGGGGGCCCCTGCTTCTGGCCAGCATCTCAGCAGAGGCATTTTGTGAACGTGTCCAGAGTATCTCTCTGGATAGGGGTAGGAAACATTCACTGCTCTCAGCTAGCATGAGGCGAAAAGGCAATTGGTGTTGCTTTAAAAATAAATACCAATGAAAATCCAAACAAGCCTAACTTGACTTCCCTAAGGAGAGCAGCAGTGGGCAAGAGGGCCAAGGATTCGCCCATGCCCCACCTCAGAGCTGTGGGTTCATTCTGGGGCCTCAGTGATCTTTCAGGCTTGGCTACAAGGATGACTCTGATCCAAAATTAGGCTTTGAATGTGTAATACAGGCTCCAGGCCCCACCCACTGCCGCTCTCTGCCTATGTCGTTTCTTCAGAGCCTGGCTGTGGGCCAGATCTGGCCCTTCTGGCTCTTGGGGGAAGGGCTAGCCACAGCATTCTTTTTACAGGCAGGGTTTTAGTATGGTGAAGGTGCATGCACAATCCAAGAAGAAGAGGGGAGACTGATACACTTGGGAGGGGCACCCAACTCTCAAATCACCCACCCCCTCAAACAAAGCTGGAGGAGACTATGCAGGAGAGAGGGCAAGTGTTCCCTCAGGGCTGCCCGCATTGCTCCCACCCACCTGTGCCTTCCAGCCTGGGCTCCTGATAGTCCTTCTGCTGAGAGAGAGCCAGTCTGGAATTGCTGCTCTGTCACACACAACAGCAGTCTCCGAGGTGGGCAGCAGCTGTGAGTCTACTGTGGAAAAGGAGCTGCTCATTTTGCAGGGCAATTTCCCAGGGATGCTGGCCTGGCAGTAGTGGCTCAAGTGGGGCAGACAAGAGCATCTTTGAGAGGATTTGTTCTTCTGTCTGAGCCTGAGCAGACATGCCATGGCCAGCAGCAGCCATCCATCAGTCTGTTGTATCAGGCTTCCCATTTGTAGCCCTCTTGGTTTCAGTGTTTAAAAATCTTAGTAGAACTTTTCTTGCTGAGTGGTAGTGGGCAGGGGGCACTTGCTGGGAAGAAACTATAATAGCAACCTGGGCTGGCCAAGGGGGATGCAGAGAGCTGAATTCATTGTTGAATGCACGTGAACAATGAAGTCAGTACCTCATCAGCTGCAGCTTTTCTGTGTTTCTTCATCAGCATCTGATATTTCTTGCAATTTAATTCCCTACAGGAAAAAACAAAAACAAACAAACAAACAGAACACTGTAAAGTGCTCTTTTGGTGTTCAACCCATGTTTTCCCTTCTGGTTCTTAAGCCTGGTTACACTTTAGAAGCATGTACAAAACAAATGCGTGTCTGTAATAGCATCACCACGCAGCAATTTCAGACTGAGTATTACCTGTGCGGCATGGCTGGCTCCTCCATTTAGAGCGGTTTAGAGGTCCCCGTGACTCAGTAATGTGATTTTTAGCAGGTTTTTCTTTGGGATTGCAATGAGGAACAAGCTTAACAAGCAGACAGTCCTGTCTGAGCTCTCACTTTACCCCCCAAGCCTTCCTTGAGAACATCATGGATGAGAGTGTTGCTTTAGAGGGCTCCGCTCCCTAGAGCAGCAATGTGGAGAAGGCACCTGTAGCTCTGTTAGATCAGCAAGTGGAGAAAAAAAGATGTACAAGAAAAGAAAGAGAAAAAAATTAGTCTTCAGGATTATTAAAAAAAAAATGAAGTTTAGAGGGATAAACACTGGATTTCGGGATAGGAGACTTATGATTATTTCCCTACGCTATCACTATCTGCATGGACTTGGCAATTCACTGACTTCTCCTGGTTTAGGTTTTCTCATCTATAAAATAAAGTGACGATACCATCTCTCTGTGGTTCTACCATTCGGTGTGTGCGTGCGTGTGTGTGTGTGTGTGTGCGTGTGTGTGTGTGGTGAGAGCAAGACAAGAAGCACACTAAAATATGTTAAAAGTAGTACAGAAATGCTTTTAATAGTAGAAAAGCTAACTATGAGTAACACATTCACCTGTGTACCTTCTACATGTTGTTTGTTTATTATTTAAACGAATCATTAGGTCCAGCCATTGGAATGGATTTAATGGAATACCATCAACTGATGAATAAAGGAATACAAGAACTTTCTTCAGGCACAAGGTCATCTTATTTTTCTTTCTTTTTTTCTTTTCTTTTCTTTTTTTTTTGACCGGTAAGGGATCGCACCCCTCGGCACGGTGTGGTCTGCACCACGCTCAGCCAGTGACTGCACCGGCCGTCCCTATATAGGATCTGAACTCGCGGCCTCTGGCGCTACCAGCGTCGCACTCTCCCGTGTGAGCCACAGGGCTGACCCAAGGTCATCTTATTTTTAAAAAACATATGTTCCGTAATTTTTAAACCAACAGATGAGGTTTTATTTTGCCACATAAAGGGACGCACGAAGGCTTTCAGGCCCCTTTTAGCATCTCCCAGTGCTTTACAAAGATGTTCCTGACACTCTGAGAGTGAGGTATCGTGTATCACTCTTTCCACCAACATGTGGGGAAACTAAAGCAACAAGAGGTGAAACGAGGTCACTGTGGGAGCAGGTGATGGACTGGCTTATGGTCTCTTGCTCCAAATTCTGCCCCAATTTGTCTCTCTTTTGAACAGCCATCAATAACTTCATCTCCAGGCTGCCAACCAGGACCCACAATGTACAAAGCATTTGTCTACAAATGGGCTCTCCACCACCCCGGGGCAGATGCTGGATGCTGAACAAGAAGGGAGGAGAAAGAAACAGTTGTTACCAGTGGAGTTGGAAACTCCATCAAAGGCTAATCTCACAGTGAAATTCCAGAAACTAGGAAGTAATGGGTGTTAATTTCAATGTCATTGGTCAATCAACTACTAACAGATCAAGTTCAAATAAACCTAATGGCAGGAATTCCTAAACATTTACTTTAAAAATTTATTTTTGACACTAAGAGATTTCCCTTCCTTAATATCAGAACTGTGCGGAGAAATAGACTGATAACAAAATAATTAAAATTTCATGTTAATGTTCATTTGTTGTGATAATGCATATCACCATGTATAAGTCAACCAAATGCTTAGGTTGATGGAACATTTCTATTTACAAATTAAGGCTGTGGCCCATTTTCTTTTTTTATATTGTCTACTCAAGTACATACCTTATCCCATTAGGTTTTCAGCCTGGCTCCGCCACTAGCTTTGTGACCTCAGGCAAAGGCTCTGAGCATCAGTCTCCTTCTCTGTAAATGGGAGCACTCAGGCCTATCTCAGATTTTTTACAAAGACTAATTGACTTCATGTTTGTAAAAGTACTGAAAACAACCCCTGGCACATAGAAGGTGTTTAGTATATGCTATTTCCTTCTTTCCCACCTTTGAATATATTCTTTATAAAGTGCTTTAGTTGTTGGAAGTACTTTCATATACATTGCACACCATTCTATAAGGTAGCCAAGGAAGGTATAATTATGCCTCCCATATATATGAGGAAATTCTGTCTCTGAGAGGCTAAGTGGTTGGAATCACACAGCAAATTGGTGCAAAACTGAAAGCCTGGCACTGTGACTCCCAGGCCTGTGATCCTTCCATTAGCTTTCTTCTACTGCCACCACTGCCTCCACCTTAGTGAAAGCATGTGGTTTGTAGCCCACCCCAATTCAATTCTAACTCCCAGGATGCAGCTCCATGGTGCCTCTTTCTACCCCTCCCTGCACCATAGCCCCAGCTTCAATCCCGTCAGTAGCTTCCTTCTATCTCCACCTGGGTCTGGATGTTCAGAGCCTAATCTCTGTACAACATGAGTCAAAATAAATTTGAGGGGAATATTCTTTAAAGTGAAAGAGGTTGAATTAGATACCACCATATAGGTTGTGTTGTTAAATATCTACAGCATGATAAAATCATCCCAAATGTCACCAATCCGTGGGGGACTTATTAATAATTAAGCATTTTTTAGTTCACTTAGGAATGCATATTCCATTTAACAAGAGAATGTACACTAAATATGTCCATTATATTGTAGTTTGCAGCAGAATATGTTAGAGATCTCAGCTGGATTTTTCCAGGACAGATGACAAAGTTAATGCGGGTATCAGTCTTTCCTAAAGGCAGCATAGGAGCCAAAAGTAGCATCCTGGATTAGTTTACAGTTATTAGGAGTATTTATTAGAATGACTAATAATGGAAGAGACAAAGAAAGGGTTGGGGGAGAGCCGAGAGAAGCCCAAAGGAAATGGGATGATCTCACAAAACACAGGGAAGAGCAGAGCCCCAGTGTCTGTGGTGGAGTGAATCATTTGTCCCTACACTGAGTTTTAAGGTTTTTAAGGAACAGGCAAAGAAAACTGCCATTCTATATGTTCCACTCAATAGGAAGGCCATTTACACTTTTATTTAGCTTACTCCAAAAAGATATATGGCCCTCGTTACTGACACACACACACACACACACACACACACACACACACACACACTCAGAGAGAGAGAGAGAGAGAGAGAGAGACAAGTACTTTAAGAAGTTTTGTTTTGTTCTTTAGAATATCTGATTCTCTTTTCTTTTCTTCTCCCTTTATTTCCTGGGCAATGCCAGAATACTGAATATCTTAGAAGAAAGAAAGAAAGGGAAGCTAACAAACAGGTTGCCAATCTTCTTTGTCTCTTTCAGGGATTTACTGTTTCTTTCTAGGCCCCCCCAAAAAGGTTCCTTTTGAAGATAATCAAAGGGAAAGAGGGAGAGAGATACAGATATAGACAGAGAGCAGAGAGAGAGAGAGAGAGAGAGAGAGAGAGAGAGAGAGAGAGAAGTGTGGATAATGTAGTGAAACTGGTTAATCCAGGCTTTCATCTTGGAGCTCTCCTAACCAGCTGTGTGGTGTGTGATCTTAGGCATGTTATTTGACCTCTCTCTCTCTCTCTCTCTCTCTCTCTCTCTCTCTCTCTCTCTCGGCCCCTTTCCCAACCAATAGATGTTTCCATAATCTTAGAGATCCCCCTCTAGCCTTAATATTCCAGAAATCTAGACTTGAATCTGGGAGAAGACCTCTTCACAATGGTGCCTGAAAACTTTGCAGCCTTTCAGCAGAAAATGACTGTGGATAAATTCTTCTACTTCCTTGTTTTCCAAACAGAAACTACATTGCAGGCCATGCCACTTCTTTCCTCTCTCAATTAAAGCAACTGCCACCCTAATAAAAGAGCCATAAATTTACTTGTGAGGGCCCCAACAAATGAGCAAAATCTTCTTCTATCAGGGTGGCAGAGGGACAGGCTGTCACCAGGAAGTAAAAAATGCAGGGAAGACTGCTCTTGGTGCTGGGGAGACAGCAAAGCTGAGAAGCACCTGAGAATTCACATGGAGATTAGACTTGGCTAGTTTTGCAGCCTCTTAACTTTCAGCCTGATATTATTGGGGTTCGAGATCCAGATATTTCTGCCTCAAAGGACTCGCTGGTCTGAAAAAGGTGCGTGTGTGTCTGAGGAATCACTCCCCAAGTGTTCTCTAAAACCAGTACTTTTTATTGTTAGATACAGAGTCCAGGCAAGTGGACCATTGAGCAGAGGCTCTGCCCCTAGTCTCAGGAAACAATTGACATGGATAGAGAGGAATGGCAGTGACAGCAGGGAGGGCATGGAGAGCTGTTTATCATGTAGCAGCCATGAAGAATCAGAGCAGGAAGGGCTGAGTTTCCAAACAATTTGTGGACTTAGAGACTATAAAAATGGTGGAAGAAGGTGATTTGAAGTCAAATAGATTAATAAATTATTAGGCATTGAATGTGTCCCCCCAAAGTATAACATGTTGGAGGCTTGATCCTCACTGTGATGGTGTTAAGAAGGTGGGAAATCTTATTGTTAAAAGGTGGGGCCCTAAGAGGTGATTGGATTGTGAGGACTGTACCCTCGTGAATGGATTGATCCATTTTTAGAATAATGGCAGTGTTTCTGGTGGCTTTAAAAGGAGAGCCAATGAAGAGGTTAGCTCTCTGCTCTGCCATTGTGCCACGTGAGACCCTGCATCACTGTCATCAACAACAAGGCCTTCACCAGATGTGTTCCCTGGAATTTGGACTCCCCAGCCTCCGAATCTGTAAGCAATAAATTTTGTTTTCTTATAAATTACCCAGTCTCGCGTATTTCTCTTATAAGGATAACATAAACTCAGTTATCCTGGATGGTTTTCCTTAGCCACTGGTTTTCCTATTCTGAAAGTCATGGTTGTTTCTTCCTGCTATGAACCAGCTCATCCCAAATGACAACAGTGTATATTATATTTCACCATTTATAGAAGCAGGTGGTGAGGTTTCCCACATTGCCTTAACACGCATACACCACCACTACCATCAGCAGCACTACCACCACCACCACCCCATAACTTGAAGAATTTCTTTGGTCCATCTCTTTTAAAAAAATCTAGAAAACTCTTTGGATACTGTTAAGGCACAATTAAAATTATGCTTGTAACCAAGTGGGATCCCATCACCTATGGTCCATGTGTTGCTTCCGGTCATATCAGACAGGATGTGGCCTCTCTCTTTGGCAGGATTAACAGAAAATGTATATGTATGTGTGTTTGTTTGTGTTCAGGTATTATTACCTGAGTTAGCTGCTGTAGTTTCTCACACTGCAGGCTCCTGGCAAAAGAAAGAAAGAAGAAAAGAAAAGAAAAGAAAAGAGAAGAGAAGAGAAAAGAAAAGAAAGAAGAAAAGAAAAGAAAAGCATCTTTGAAATTTCTAGGGCTCTAAGCATAATCACAGATTTTCCAAGCTTGCAGAAATAGGGTCCAACCAACTCATGGCACAGATGACTAACTTGTGGCCAGAGAAGTTAGTGGGAGTAAGTGTGGGCCACCTAGCCAGTTAGTCAGAGATCCTGGCGTAGAACATGGGCCTCCAGTCCCCTTGCCCTGTGCTCTTTCTACTTGGTTGGATTCTAGGAGATCCGTTTTGCAGAATTTCCTTTAGGCTTTGTACTCATCTGTAGACAATAAATCATATTATGGATTTATGTATCCAAAGTCTTCCCCAGTGTACTGTCCCCTGGCATCCTCCTCTCTTACCCACACTGTTGCAAGGCCACATATCTGCAGAGAGGTATGGCAGGAGCACCTTGCTCCCACAGAGCTTATGTTCTTTTTCATCAAAGTCCTTTTTCTTTATCCCAGGGTTAATTTCTCTTTGGCCTCAATTTCTTTTTTATCTGTGCCTATTAACTTATATTAGTTTGTATACCAACCCTTACATAAATTTAAGAGACACTAAACATAGCTAAATGCAATCCACAGTACCAGAAAAATAATCTAAGTTTGTGTAGTATATCTTATCTTCTCCCTATAGTGATCATATGATGGGTGGGACTTTTGAAATCATGTCAGTACCAAACCTCTCCCTCTGAAGATGAGGTTAAATGACTTGCCTGAGAACAGTGGACAGAGCCGGGAAAGGGGTGGTCTCCCTAGACCCACTGACTTTTCTCCTTTCTATTGTGCCAAAGTAACAACCCACTAAAACCTGGGTTTACCTCCTCTCCACTCTCGTCCAATCCCTGATAGAGACACTAAAAGGCAGTGACATGGACATGACATGTGCATGGAAAGGATATGGAGAGAACAGGATGAGTCCTGAACAACTGGGCCTGTGATGTTCAACACATTAGCCTCAAGCCATATGTGCATATTTACATTAAGTGAAATTTAAAGTTTAGTTCCTTGGTTGCACTGGCCACATTTCAAGTGTTTGGTAATCATGGGTATCATATTACACAGCACATGTATGAAACATTTTTGTCTTAGCAGTAATTTCTAGACCCTAGGCCATCAGAACCCAATAATAATAACCATTTATTGAGCCTCCCAAGCATATTAAGCCCCATCTTTGGTGTTTTATGCCTATTATTTCATTAATCTTCATAAAACCCGTGAAGTATTCTTATTTGCATTTGGTAGAGGAAAAAACTGATATTTAAAATTCTTAATAATTTGCCCTCAGTGTTCAGTAGTAAATGCAGAAATATGAATACAGATCTGTTAACGGCAAGTGATAATATGATCTCTCTTTCCCTGTGAGGAGCAATAAAGAATGATAACAATACAGCAAACAGTTATTGAGCACCTACAATATGCCAGGCACTGTTCTAACAGGTAGCATATATAATCATGCAATTGTATTTAAGATTGGTATGATTATTATTCCCGTTTTATATGTGAAGAAATCAGCTTACGTAAGTGGAGAAACTCTCTGTGGTTGCCCAGCTGGCAAACAATGTAGTTGGGATTTGAACCCAGGCAGTCTGACTCTGTAACCTGAGTGCCAACTCACTACACTACACTGAACAATAGGCAGTTGCACCTATGTTGTATAAAAGGCAAAAACTAACTTGTGTCAGATGATTTCAATCCTTGTTCACAGAGCCAGTTGCTCTTTCCACATGGGCTCTCTCATGGTGCCAGCCACCAAATGCCTCTGGTCAGAGGATTTGCTCCATTTCTCCTTGTTGTGGCCAGCAGGGTTTGTTGCTGTCTCTGCCAAGCTGCCACAGCTAAAAGTTCTCACAAAAAGTGGTCCTTGAGTAAGTCTTAAAACAGGGGTCCTTGGATTTTCTCTTAGAGTTGTCCCATCTCAGCTCACCACAGGGCAACTTCAAGAGCATCCTGTTGATGTTCCCTCTTGACGTGTGGCCAGCCCAGTGGACATCCCTTCAGCCCTGGTGGGCTGGCTACATTCCAGGGCCTTTTGACGAATCTATCTTATCCTTTATTGTGAAGCAGTTCTAGTAGGCGTTCCTCATGAACTGGCTCAAGAAGTTGGCTATGATATGTGTGGCACTGGTCTGTAGATTTTTATTTAGTTTGGTCTAGAATCAGGTGCCATATGGACACCATAGTCCACCTGCCAGCCCCATCAAGAAATTCTGATTTTTTTCTCTATTTGTCCATTACTTTGATATTTTTAGAGCACTACTGCTATCCGAGAAGTGAAATTCAATGGAGGTTTTTCTCTTGTGTTTCTGTGACGATATTCTTTGGCTACCAACAGGATTGTCATTGTGTGGGTTAACATTTAATCTTTGTTAACTTTTTGACTTTTCACACCCTTAGCAATATTATAACTCAAAGACGGGCCAAAATCGCTTGAAGGCTGTTTCAAGTAGGGTGGCTTTACAGTAACCATATGAAAATTCATAAACGATGTTAAGAGAAAGTGGTCTGTGGGTTGTGAAGTTGGAGGTAACACTCTAAGATCAGGAAACAAGTTTCTTTACGGATTCTGAAACAAAGAAACTGGTATGCACTGGCTGTAGGGAACACCAGCGAATAACTGGCAGAATCTTCTTGGGATCCCACTGAGCTTATTTAGTCAGGTTGATAACCGGCTGTGTGTAAGCCAGCTCACATTATCAAAGACTTTTGTAAAATTGGTGGATACAATATACATCCTCTACGTGATGTACCACAAGTACCACAGGAAAGTCACTCCCACCTCCCCACTGCAGCCCAAGCACACAGCTGTCTTGCAATGGCATAACTGACCTTGTTGTGCAATCACTGGTCAGCCAGGATGCTGACCCAGATTTTGCTACAATAGAAAAGTGTTGTCTTATCCTTCTGTGTTTTTTTTTCCTTTGGAAAGGATGATGAACTTGAAATCTTGCTGTCTGTCCTTGGCTGTCCCCACCCCCCACCACAATAGAGAATAGTAAATACAGCTATCTAAGTAGCTTCTTCCATTTCAATTTGAAAATTTCCTCAGGTGCAGGGCCATGACTACAATTCATAATTCCAGTTCCAGCTTCCTTAAGTTAGAGCAAATCCATATTTCTAAACTAAATTGGCATGGATACTTTAAGAGGTAGCACATTCCCTCTCGATAGACTCAAGCACAAGCTGTTGACTGTTTAGGGGGAGTATTGTGAAGGGTATTTAAGAACTGGTTGGGTGGCCTGACTAGATCACCCAGTCAAACACTGACAGGCTTTGATTCTAGTATGTTCTCTATTCTGCAAAGGTCTGTATGCATAATGTTTTTCTCTTCAAACATACCACACTTTTCCCTTCTCAATGTCTTTGCCTATGCTATGTGTGTATATATATATACATATATATATATATATATATATGTATATATATATACATATATATATATATATTTTTTTTTTTTTCCTGCAACATCAACATTTCCCACCCCTGTACATGGCTAATGTACAGTTTTTTGTTTTTTGATTGTTCATATATTGTTTTAAATGTTTTCTGCTTAGAAAGTCCATTTCAAATCTTTCTGTCTATGTAGGCCTGCTATTTTATTCTCTATCTCTGAGGTCATTTAATTTTTTTCCCCAAAATGCATGCAGTTTGTGAGTATATCTATACTTGTTTGTGATAGACTGTAAAGAGAGATTCATGTCTGTTTTGTTTATTGTGTCTCTGTACTTAGTACATAATAGGCACTTAATTTTTGAATGTTTGGTTGAATGAGTGGATATTAAAATAGGACTAAATTCATTTATAGAATCTAAGCTGCAAAAGTTTTTGCTGGAAGATACGTTTAGAGACACTCTACTCTAGCATTTACCAGTTAAGTGTAAATACCCTCAGATTCTTCTTTTCCTTACTCTGCAAGGTTGATGGTTGAGTTAGGTAAAGTTCTAAGAACTATATAGCCATTATTTGATTAGGTCACACATTGGGACTTGTGTACTGTATTATCAAAACTCTCAGCAAAAGAAAAAAAAGTTGTGTTTGTTTTATTTGCTCTTTAAACAATACCCAGGGCTTGGATATATACTGGGAGTCTATTACTTTCTTTCCAGATCATTTGGACTAACCTATCGTCCTTCAGACTCCACATACTCCAGCTTGTCTGTCTGGAGTGGGTGGTTACTTGAGGTCTTCCTCTGATCCTGTGGATGGACAATGACCTTGCCTGTCTGACTCGTGGTCACCATGGTAAACTCTCCAGGTGGGGGCTGGGCACATTGAATATGATAGGACCAAAGTAGAACACACCAATGACCAGATGCGCCAGGAACAAAGAAGGAGGAAAGTAGGGTCCTGAAAATAGAAATCACATCAAAAAATAGATGACGAGTTGATAATGCCTTGAGGCCTTTATTCAGGAACACTCTGGCACTATAAAGGGAAAATGACAGTGCCATATTCTTCTGTGAGGTGTGAGTTGGTTTTCCTTCTAGAGTTCTTCCCAAAGAAGGCCTTGTGGGTTGTGGCTAACTCAGTCAGTTTTCCATTTTTATCTAGATTTGTTCTTTAACATAGTGTAATTCTTTTCCAAGGATTGTTGTATCATCACATTAACAATAAGATAAACAAACTTCACTGAAATTCACTGAAAACAATAAATGTGGTAATTGCATATTCTTGTCCTAGGTATTCCCTTTTTGTTCTCAATTAAAAAGCAGTTCCAGCAGTTGTGTGTACTGTATCATTTGTTCACCTTAAATAAATACTTTTGAATCTAAAAATATAGCAGAAATAAAACTTTCTGAAAAAAAAAAAAAAAAAACACTGAAACAGTGTCACACCAAAAATAAGAAATGGATTTCAGGGGATCAGGATGGTTTTCAAGAGGTTGAGTTTTCCTGACAAGCAAACTCCCATATAGCCCTAGATCTGCAGGGTCTAAGGGTTTATACCAAACACCCAGTCCTGGACCTTATGCCAAATGGTATAAACACCTGCTCAGATATCTTAGATTTATTTAGACTTAAAAACATGAGTTAACTACACTTGGTAGATATTTCATGAAAGTACACTATTTCAAGTAGCATTTGGCAATGCCAAAACTATTATAGTAATTCATTTTAATTCACTCTGCTTGAATGAAACACATGATTCTTAAGAGGGACCAACCGTGAAAATTTGTGAGACCCCTACCAAGAGAGCTGGTGCACAAGAGTGAGTTTGCCACTTCTAGGAGCCTGGGATTGGCCACATGTTTCTATCCATGGGTACCTGGTCCTGGAAATGACCAGGGAAACTGCAGAAAGAAGCCAAGTGACCCAACCACTTTAGCATTCACACCTGATCTATGGAGTAGCCTAGCTCATACCCTTCAGGCCACAGTCACCTGTCTCCTCTTACCCACCCACAGGCTTTTCAGCTGCAGGCTTCTAACACGAAGAATGAAAGATCTGACAGCAGGCTCCTCTTCTGTGCTCACACTTCCCCCACAACATGCTGAAACCAGCACATCAGAGCAGACACACACATAATAAGACCAAAAAGCAGTGACAGCGCTAGTAATTTGACACCTGGGCCCAAGGCCAGAACTAACTCTGGGGAGGACGTGTGGGGAGGGAGGGAATGCCCTACTCTCAACCCTTGTTGAAAACAAAGGTTGGGGCTACTGTTACCTCAGTGCTGCTGGGAAAGTCTAGCTTCAGATTTCCCCCTAGAACCTTGGGAGTTGGGGCCTTCAGGTAATGTCAAGAAGGGGGTTTGGACCCTAGACATATATGGAACAAGGAGAGCAAAGCTGGTGAGGGGGCAGGACCCTCATTCTCAGCCCCACACTGGTTAGTGGAAACCTCTACAGAAACACTCTTCAGAGTGTTGCTGTGTTAGCCATCTATATAGAATCTGTACACATCAAACAGGCCTAAATGTTTTTTATCTCACAGTTTTTCTGTGGCTCAGGAATTCAGAGATGGCTTAACTTTGTGGTTTGGGCCTAGGGTCTCCCCTGAAACCAAGATGTTGCCTAGGGCTGCAGTCATCTGAAGGCTTGACTAGCGTTAGAGGATCTGCTTCCAAGCCTCAGTTCATTGATACGTGGACCATTCCACACGCCTGCTTGAGTGTTCTCATGACACGGTGCCAGCTTTCCCCAAAACGAGTGATACAAGAGAGAGCGAGGGAGAAGCCACAGTGTCATTTTGCAATATTCACTTGGTTACACAGGTCAGCCCTACTTAATTGGGGAGGGCGTGAATATCAGAATACTAGGGCATGAATACCAGAAGACAGGGGTCATTAGGGGTCATCTTGGAGGCTGGCTACCACAGCTGCCTATTGCCCCTGTTGCAGCCCATGGGAATCGGTCTGCCCAATTCCTGAACGTCTCCCAAGAGCTATACAAGTCTGATGCTCATGAAAATACCTAAGTATACTTTTTGAGAAGGGTCAATAGCTCCTGACCTGCCTACCTCAGGCCACACCCAACCCACCATACCTCTGCTTGGGTAGCAGTGTACAAATGGGGATTGCTAAGGGGCCGCCTATCAGCCAGGCGTACACATGGCTTATAATGCAACTTTAAAGCCAGGCCCACCTCTAGAGAACCTGGCTGGAATAGTGCTCTAAAATGAGCATCTGGTGACCTAAAAGAGTTAATAAACGTATTTAAAGTATCTGAGTTGTACCTGTGAGGCTCTGGGGACAATGTGGCCCCACTAGATTTCTGCTCTTTTCCTGCAGGGGAAATAACCTTGCTGACTCAGATGGGAGCAGAGAAGCTAATTGCTAGCAGTTGCTGGGTTCACCTTTGGTAGATGTCTGTGGAAATCCCAATGAACTTTCATTATTTTCTGCAAGATAATCTAACCTAATTTCAACTGTAAAATTTAAATTTTTAGATTTACCGAAGAGATAGCATATGCCAGGGAGTTTATATACATGATCTCTGTTAATCTTCACAGGAACCCTGTGAAGTGGTATCATGACAACCATTATAGAAGAGCAAACTGAAGCTCAGGGAGGTTAAATGACTTGCCCAACTTCTCAGCTAGTAAAGAAGGGAGCCAGGATTCCAACAGAGAAGGGGGCATAAATCACAGCAAGAATGTATATTGAGCGAGAGGAAGGAGGAGGCAGGGGGACTAACAGCCCCAGCAGCAGGAGCAGGAGGAGGGATGGGGCTGGGGGGTAAGCAGAGCCACCATTCTGATGACCGCTCCTTCGGCTCGGCTCTCCAGCTGGAACACTTCCTCCTCAGTCTAGGCGACAGTGATGCCGGATCTGTCTCCCCGGCTGCAAACCCGTGCATCTCCCTCCGGCTCTAAGGAGAGTCAGGTTGTTAGTAATCATAGTTACTATATGCCAGGCCTCCTGCTAAGTTAAGCACCACTTTAAAAAAAAATCCTGACAACATTCCTATGAGCTAAGTGTTTGATAGCTCGGGAGGTGGAGGGCTGGGGACTTGAGGAATACCCTCAAGGTCACAAAGCCCCGGGTGTCAATGCTCACGTCTCCTTCCAGGCCTCTGACCTCTGGGCCATCAGGACTCTTAACACCGTGTTCCACCGGGCAGAGGTTGGGGGATGGACGACCGCGTGGCCCGTTCCTCTTCGCGGGAGCTGACAGCGCCGGCCCCGACACGGAAGAGGCAGCGTCGGCCGCGGCTCCTCCGGGAAGGAGGCTCGCCGATGGCGCCCGCCGGGCCCAGCACCCAGTTGGGGGCCTCCTGCTCTCGGGCTCGGCCAGACCCCGCTGCTTAGGGACCTGGCCCCGGGCAGGCCTCGGCATTCCCCGAGTCGAGGGCAAGCCACGGCCGGCTGGCAGGCGTTGGGGTGGGCCGGGGATCCGACGGCCGGGACGGGCGAGCTGGGTGGGGGGGGGGTCCCAGGCACCGCAGCGCGTGCCTCCCTCCCCGCTCTCTTCCCCGCACCTGGGTCCCCATTTCCCCCCAGGGCTCTGTCTGCTCCTCAGGCGGGAGCCGTGGCCGGCAGGAGGGAGGAGGGAGGAGGGAGGTGGGAGGAGGGAGGGCGCGCCCCGCTCCTGGGCCGCCGAGGCCCTGGAGGCTTTGTGTATTCGGAACCGGCTTCCCCACCTCCCTTCCCCGCCTCCCGTTCCCGCTTGCTTTTTCTGTGACCGAAGTCCCAGTGGAGTATCCAGCAATTAGCACGCGAGGAGGGGGTGGAAGGCGGCGGCGGGCGGGGGTGGGGGCGGCGAGACCCCCTCCTCCTCCTCCGGGGATGGGCCCCGCGCTCCCGCCTGCGCTGCCTTCGTGCGCCACCTACCGGCTGCTCAGAGCCGCTGCGGCGCCTGCCGGAGCTGTTCCTAGGCAGATCCTGATCTCCGCGGACAATAGACAATGGGATTTTTTTTTTTTTGGAACAATGATTTATTTTGGGGCGTGGAGATAAGGAGGAAGGAGGGAGGGAGGGAGGAAGCAGCAGTGTGTTTGTCATCGCTTTAGAAAAAATCTCTGTTCTATCATTGTTTCTGCATATCCATTATATTGAGGACAAAAGAATCCCCTTCTGGAACAACAAAGCCAAGGGAAATGTTTTCTGTGGCTGACATTTAATTGTGTGCACAAGGTGCTACATTATCATGGGGAGAGACTGTAGAATGGAATAGGGCACAGCTTCTGTTCAAAAGCCTGGCTTTTCTGCTCTAAGATGCGAGCTTTCTTACGTGTGCCCCATTTTATATTGCCTCAGATATCTCGACTCATGTTACAAACAACACTCAATCTATGTTTCTGTATGGTTTTCCAAACCATCGCAAGGATTCCTTACAGACTGTTTTTGCAACACCTCTAAGGTCTATTTTTTCACAGTTAGCAGGGATAATCACGTCTTGCCTCACCATCTCCCTACAGGGTTCTGACTTAAAGATCCTAATTTTTAGAAGCTGTTAGGGGACCTTGGAGAACACTTAGTCCAACCATCTCATTTTACAGATGAAGGAGGTGGAATGCCTTGTGCAAAGTCACACAAATAATTCGAGATGGAGGCAGGACCAGAACTCTTGTTTCCTACCCACTGGCCCCTATGGCCTGCTGTTTGATGTCCTGAGGCCCAACACTCCCTGACTTATTCACCCGCATGGCCTCCTTTCTGGCAAGAGAAACCCATGCACAGTGAGCTGTGTCGCACAAAGATGGATAAGTCAGGGCTGGTGACAGAAGTGCAAGCGTCTCGGCTTGATGATCCCTTTCCCTCCCCTTTTCATCCCTTCCCCTCTGTACAGTGAATGAGGGGAGCAATGTGGATGTCATCTTCATTCATTAATTTCATTATTTTACTATGATAAATTAATCTGTAAAACCTATCGTAATTATCCACAATTCTTCAGAAAACATTTCTCCTGGGATGCCAGGCTTGAGCTCCTCCTCTGATCCAGGGTGAACCTGGCTACTGGGAGCATAAGGAATGTCTTCCATCTTTGGATATTATGCTCAGTCGTCTCTTGGCAAAGGTGGTTTGCCCTTGGGAACTTGAATAATACAGATTTTCTTCTAAAGCTCGTGAAAAATCCTTGGGGAGCTGCAGATAGCTAAGCATGCTGTACAACAGACACAGAGACATTTTTCTTTTGCCATCTTCCAAAACACACTACAACAGAAGGCACTCCCCTTTAAACTATTACTGTGTCACACTGCGACAGAATTTTCAAGTCTTAGATGAGAGGCTCAGAAAACATCTTTGCACATCCAAAATAAGTCAACCCTTCATAGAAGCCTGCTTGTTTTAAAGGTTGTTCAGTCTGTTTAAAGCAAATAGACCAATCTCACAGTCTGCAGACAACTAGACAACAAGCAGGGAAAATTTCAAAACAAAAAGCCAGAACATTCCCTAACTCTCTTTAAACTGTCTTCTAAAAGCATAGAAAGAAGAAAACACATTTGGGTTACAAGCAATTCCTAAACCTTTCTGCTGGGTTTTGGCACTTTAAGAGCATTGGTTTATACAGGGGCCATCTGACATGTTAACACGGAGCTTAGATCTCTGTATCTCCTAGTTTTCTTTCGTTTGTTCCACTTTTTTTCCCTACCCGGTAATGATTCATCCTGTCTCTACAAAAAGATCCACAGTTCAATGATATTCTAATATGACAACCACACACAAACACCTTGCCTCAAGGATTTTATGAGAATCATATGTGATCAAATGAGATAATGTAGGTGAAAGTGCTTTTAAAAGCCCCAGGCACTCTTCAGATTGAGATATTATTCCCATATAACTGAGATTTTGAAGTCATTGGAATAATTAATTAGAGCACTGTATAACTGTTCTGTAAATTTGTGTTTCTGCCCATTTTTCAGATA
The DNA here is from genome assembly GCF_027409185.1 of Cynocephalus volans. Classification (NCBI taxonomy): domain Eukaryota; kingdom Metazoa; phylum Chordata; class Mammalia; order Dermoptera; family Cynocephalidae; genus Cynocephalus; species Cynocephalus volans. Next base: position 123,859,993 of record NC_084468.1, read on the forward strand.
GGAACTTAAGGTTACACATCAGGGGTAATGCTTAATGTAAATTTTAGAATATCCAAATCTCATCTTAAAGAATATCCTCACATCATGTTGGAATCTGGTAGATACTAGAATACTGGTGACTCATTGCTTCCCCAATGTCCTTATTTGGTAGCATGCAAATAAAAACGATCATTTTCAGATTTAGATTTTCGCAAACCATGGTGGGAGCAGCTATTTTTACTTTTGCTTCAGTCACCATCCTCTGTAGTAGAAAGTGTATTTAGAGTTGTAAAAACTGTTTTTCCATTTCATCCTAAATTTAAATATGGAATACAGCAACTGAAGTACTCTCTTGGTCAGATACACAATTCAGAACAGTTATATCCGGTACTCCTGACATATGGCCCTCATTTCCACACACTTAAGGACTCCACATCACTAACTTTGCGAGCACTTCACAAGACTATTTTCCTAGCACCTATTTCCATAGCACCCCCCTTTAGGACACGTCAAATGACTTGCAGATGTTCTATAACTATTTTTCTTACTATCTGTTAAAGAGATATGAATTCATCGAAATGTCACTCAATTTGCAGAAAGTGAAAACTGACCCAGTCAGCTGGCTTTTGTATTACAGGCCAGTGGGACCCATAACCCTGTATTTGGCTCCACAGAAGAAATGGCTGATGTTACAAAGGATGGTAACCCCAATTTCACCAACAGTTGCCGGGGCCTACTAAAATCAAGCCTGCTATCAAGTTTCTCCAGAGGTCAGAGCCAGAGATTACCTCCCGCTGATGACACTGGCTGCTGGGTCAGGGGATCTTTGGACCTATTACCTGATTTAACCCCAGCTCCTTCCATGACCTGCTTCCCACACCTGACTCAGCAACCTGAGCTGTGACTAACTTCCTGTGACTGGTGTTTCAAATGCTGATTTTGGTGCTGTCCCTTTCAGAATAACTGGTCCAGACTGGTCAGCTGCAAGAATGATTTCAAGGTGGTTCCAGTTAAATCACATTTTGGTCTCTATTCCCTTTCTCTTTGAGAAAACCTCCTGTGGCTCCTTGGGGCCAGGTTGGTGGCATGAATTTATTGGAAGCTTATGTTTATGGGGCTTTGTGGGTGGGAAGATGAACCTTGCTGAATCTCCATGGACCTCCTTGACCAGCCTATTCCTGATTTTGTGGAGGACCAAAAGACGCAGCCCCAGAATATGACACCAAATCCTGATGAAACAGCACAGTGCATTGCCACCAAACCCACCCTAAGAGCAGGTGGCTAGGGGCAGGAAGTAAAGAGAATGCTGACAGGTAGGGTGCTTTCTGCCTCAAGCTGCCTACCCTATATCCATGCCAGACTGTGCTTGGTCAGTGGGACACCTCCTCCTCGGAGGATGTGGGCATATTGCTGCTTGCTCTTCCTCATCCCTCTTGAGATCCACCATCTTTTCAATGGAACTCTGCTTCTGTAAATTCTTGCAACGTAGGAAATGCCCAGTGGACATGCAAAACAAGTATGTCATCTTTCACACATTTGCGATATTTTGGCAATGTTTCTAATAGCCTCTAAGGGACAAGAGTTTGTCTTTCCATCTTACATCTCATAAATCTCTTCCTTTTTTTTTCATCACTAGCATAAATTGTGCTTAGTCCGATAACAAGGTTAAAATTATAGTGCTTTTCATCATTACAGAGATGCTCTTGCCTATGGTGGGGACGATGGCTAGATCTCAAGCTCGGCACATTTACTCTTTCCCTTTGCCTGGATCAGGTTGTCGTCTGGAAGGTAAGTAAAAGATTTTCACTTAGCTGTGCACAGGCTTTGTTCGAGACATCTGGTTGTGAGTGGGAGTGCTTACAGGAGAGTCGCTTAATTTGTGCCTCTCTTCTTCCTCTGAGTTTCTTTTTTGGAATCCAAAATGGGGGAGAGTCATCTGTGATGAGGAACCCAGGCCGTGTAAATATAGGCCAGTTATTTAATCTCTCTGTGCCACAGTCTTCTCCTTTGGGGGTAATAATAGAACCTCATAAGTTCATTGTGAGGATTGGAGCAACAGAACGTGTAAAGAGCTTAGCACAGTGGCTGGCACATGATAAACACTCAATAAGGGTCAACCAGCATCATGATCCTTCCTGTTCCTATCCTGTTTCCGAGGGGCACTTCTTCCTGGCAGGTTTCTACAGCTGTCAGAAGAGTCCATGCTTTGGCACCATGGGCTATAGTGCGGTGACTCCCTGCCTCAGCCTCTGCCCCTTTGGCAGGGTATATGCACAGGCAGAATTGGTGATAAGCTGACAGAAATTCCTAGAATCCCAGGCACAAATGGTGTCCTCCCACAGTCCCTGCTTCTCCTTTCTGTGGCTGACTGTGGCTTCTCCTCAGGTGGTTGGTCTACCCATGCACTGGCTCTCTGCTGCCACCCCCACACTGCGTACAGGTCTGTCGCCTGCCTAGGAAGTCTGCTGGAGAAGCTCTTTCTGTACCGCTGCCAAGGACTTGAGCTCCATCCAGTCAGTGCTTCTGCCCACGCAGTTTGGGAAGACCCAGACCCGGGTGTGGAAATTACCCCCATTCCTGGCTGTGATGAGATGTTTGTTAACAAGTTGCTTATCTCCCGCTTCTTCCCATCTCTAAACTGAGGTTTCATCTTGTCCCTTTTTTGCAGAAATACATCCTCGTCTATCACTTTCTGTGGTGTTCCATGGTTCTCCTTGAGGCCAGCTTCTGTTTCCAAATGTCTGGGAGACATCTGTATCCCCATCTCCATCAAACATCCTGTTTTAGATTGAGGGCTATGTTTAGGTATTTTCTTACCCCCTCTGGAAAAGACACGCTCCATATAACCAGGCTGACTCACTGAAGCATTTGCCCTTCTCTCTGGAATGGAAGTCCTGTGCCATGCCAACCTCTCTCTCATTTTACTATGTTGCATCAAATTCCTTTTTTTTTTTTTTTCACTGAACTTTTTAAAAATTTTAACTTCTCAGTATACATTATAGTTGATTTTGGTGTCCCTTTACCCGTTCTTCTTTCCCCCCTCCATTTCTCCTCCCCCCATGATACATCATACCTGTTCACTTGTCTTAACAAGTTCAAGGAATTGTTGTAATTGTTGTGTCTTCTTCCCTCCACTACCCTTTATTTTTTTTGTATATTCATTTATTTATTTATTTATAGCTCCCACAAATAAGTGAGAACATGAGGTATTTCTCTTTCTGTGCCTGACTTGTTTCACTTAATATAATTCTCTCTAGGTCCATCCATGTTGTTGTGAATGGCAGTATTTCATTCTTTTTTATAGCAGAGTAGAATTCCATTGTGTAGATGTACCACAGTTTCCTTATCCACTCATCTGATGATGGACAGTTGGGCTGGTTCCAGCTCTTGGCTATTGTAAATAGTGCTGCAATGAACATTGGAGAACAGGTATACCTTCGACTTGATGATTTTCATTACTCTGGGTATATTCCCAGCAGTGGAAGTTCCTTATTTTCAAACTTTATCAGACACTCATTCATTGTAGAAGTGGAAGAACTGCCTTAGATGGCATCTCAGTTGAAGCATGGTGAATCTCCCTCTAGAGCTTTAAGGTCTGCTTTTTCTTCTCTTTCTGAGTTATTGAGTAAGCCCCTCTCTTAGGAACAAAACCCAGTGTAGAAACCAGCTCATTTTTTTTGAAATTTTGGTTAAACCTCCATTCCTTTCAAATGGGCTTACCTCTCCTTGTCTAAAATTTGCTCGTGCCATTCCAATTCCTGGATACGCCCTTCCTTTTCCTCTTTGTTTTTCCAAATCTTCCCCCTTTCTTTGAGATTGGGGGAAGATTGAACCGACCACTCTCCTCAGAACACCCTGAGATGTTATTAGTTATGTGATTAATTTCATGCACTTACTAAACACAGTGTCTTAACCTTTCTTCTAGTGTCTTGAGTTGCTCCACGACTTTCATATACTTACCTGTCATCACATGTCCTGGGTGATGAGCTCCTCGTAGGTGGTTGATTCATATTTCAAATATCTTCCAAAGCATCTTGTATGGGACTTGCACTAAGTAGGCATTCGAGAATATTAGACTTTATTAACAGAAGTAAAAGCCACTGAAAAGGAAGACAAACTAGTCAAGCCATTGTCGTCACCAGCAAAGAAATGACAGGTCCAGAGTTTTGTTCCTGCACATGTTGAATGTGAGGGTGTGATGGAGAATGTGTTTTTCATAGTATTACATATCTGGAAAGAATCTTCTGAGTTCATCTCATCCAGTTTCCTGTCTCTAAGTCATCTAAGACAAGAAGAGATCTAACATGTGCTTAAAGAACCGAGAGAAAAAATTCCTTAAGTCTTTTGGATAATTAAATTTCAGGGTTGTATCAACTCTCCCCATGACAGTTCTCTCACTTGTCAATCTAGGACAATGTCCTGAAATTCTAGTTTGCTTTAGTGACTCCTATGGCATATGTATAAAATGTAGGTTCCAGTCCCTCTCTGAAGAATAACATTCAACTATTTTGGGGTGGAGACACATGAATCTGAAATATATATGTACGTGTTTATGTAATATATCCCACAAATGTGAAAGCTGGGGAGTCTCACAATAGGCCGTCTGCAAACTGCAGGCTGGTAGCATGGCTCACTCCAAGTCCAGAAACCTCAGAACCAGGGAAGCTGATGGTGTGATTTTCAGTCTGAGGCCAAAGGCCTGAGAGGCCAAAGGTGCCACTGGTGTAAGTCCTGGTATCCAAAGGCTGAAGAGTCTCAAGTTCTGATGTCCACAGACAGGAGGGAAGAATGTATGCCAGCTCCAGCAGAATAGAGTAAGAGATTCGCCTTTTCCTCTGTTTTTGTTCTCTCTGGGCCCCTAGCAGATTGGATGGTGCCTGCCCATATTGAGGGCAGACCTTTCCCACTCAGTCCACTCGGGCTTTTGTGCTAATCTCTTCTGAAAACACCCCAGAGACAAACCCAGAAATAATGCTTTATTGAGTTGCTAGATATTCTTTAATCTAGTCAAGTTGACACCTAAAATTAACCATCACATGCTCTGATTTAATTTTTTTTAAAATTAAATTTTAGGGCCGGCCCCGTGGCTCACTCAGGAGAGTGCGGCGCTGGTAGCGCCAAGGCCGCGGGTTCGGATCCTATATAGGGGTGGCCAGTGTGCTCACTGGCTGAGCGTGGTGCGGACCACACTGTGCCGAAGGTTGCAATCCCCTTACCGGTCACACACACACACAAAAAATTAAATTTTAGTTTAAGCATATTCATTCTAGGACCATTTTCTGTGAACATTAAAAAGCAGCTGATTAATAGTTTTTATTAATGTTTGTGTGTCTTTACGTGAGTATTTTTAACCTCATCTATATTAAACTCTATATTAAGTTGAACTTGATATTCAACACAGGGGAAGGTACTTCAAAAAATTCATGGAAAGATTCATATTATCTTTTAATTCTATTTTTCCACGAACGTTCTGAAGTACCCTCATATTTACTGAGCACCAATGTGCCAGGCATCATAGCTATAAAGAGGAATGAGTTAAATAATAAGATAGATTCTCATTCTTAGGAAGCTCATAGGATGGTGGGAAAGTGAAAAATTATTATGATGATGGTGATAACCTATCATCTCCCTTCCAAAGTTTGTAGACATTTTATATGTTTGTGGCAGTCCAGCAGGGGCAGGGACTTGGAGTCTGTTGCCCATGGCACTAGACAGCAAGTATGGATAACATGTCCCCTTGCTCTGGCTCCTGACTTTATGCTCTAGAGCTAATGAAAAGAAAATGCCATCACCCCACCACTCCAACAGCTTTCTGAAAGCAGTGAGCATTAGTCAGTCAACTATGGTTTATTAAACATTTGGAATGACTAGTACTCTGTAAGGCATTTGGAGAAGACATCGCTCCCCTTTCCTCTGCTCTAGACTTTGCCATAATAGTACAAAAGTCCTTCCCCATTCATTTCTGTCCTTTTGGTTTCACTGCTACCAACACTAAAGGCTAAGTGCCTTCTCCATTCATGAAATAAATATTTAGTGAGTACTCCAATGTGCAAGGCACTTGCTAAATGATGTGATGAATACAGAAATGAACCAAGCACAAGTCCTACTTGTCAGGAACTTACAGTCTAGTGCTGAGCTACATCATGTACCTGTCACCAAGTAGTTGTCCATGAGCAAATATACTGTGGGGTTACTTCTAGCCAGGAATGGGATCAAGGGGACCGGGGGTCTGGGAGGGATGGGGAGTGGGGAGGATTGTGCCTAGGGGAGGCAAGTTCAGGTTTGGACGTACCAAGTCGAAGGTGTCGTGGGACATCGCAGTGAAGATGGCCAGTGAGTAGTTAGAAAATGTGTGGACAGAGCTTGGAGAGAGGTAAAGGCAAGAGACTCTGGTTACCTATGAGGCTACAACACTAGTATCTATTGGTAGAAGAGTCCAGTAGGCGGGAGAACAGGAATGAAAATACATGAGAGATGACTCAGAAATACCGTGTTTTCTCCTAAGACCTCAAATTAATAACTGAAAGGCTGAACTTATAACATCTGAAAGATGAATTAAAATATTTTATTTTCTGATATAACTAGTAAAATAAATTTTATTTTTTCCCTTGCTTTTCTCGGGGAGTGAGCTTAAAATATTTCCATGTAGCTTGACCAGTGCCTCTGCCAGACCTGGGAGAAAAAGATTTTTTGTATCAGAGTAATGCCTCTGTGTTTGTTTTATTCGGGAGAAAATTGATAGAAGAAAGGAAAGATGAGAAAGAGAATAGGGTCCCTTTTAATGAACACATATATGTGTTGGTGATTGAAGAAAACATCATGGATTCTGATTGTCACTTGATTGACATTAAATGTACTCTTTAAAAGGCTGGGGTTATTCTCAGGGCTTCAAATGATTCAATGCTGAAGATGCTCTCTCTTTGGCCTGTTAGATTAAAACTACAGTCTCCAGAACACTGCCCCACAGTCCTTGTGTGCTGTGATTTCTCTCTTTTCTTGTTTTTTCCATATCTCCTCTCCCCTTGTTTCTGATGGAGAGAGTTGGGCTTGGTGACAGTGAATACTTGAATAGGAGCAGAGAAGAGAAGGGAAAAAGAAATGGCCATAAGAGAGTAACCCCAGAGTGTTGACCTGAAAATTCTCTTAGCATAACTGCTTAGGCACATGCAAACTAAAATCGTGCATAATCCTGTCCCGATGCATTGCTGTCCCCAAAACATCACCTAAAGCTCGATGCCGTTTTTGGAGGAGGTCCTAGTGGAGTTCACTGCCCGAGTAACTAGCAGATTTTCAAAGACCTTGTGACTTATGTTTTTGTACCTGACAGGACATTCCCCCGAGGAAAATGAGACCTTGTCTTGCACAACATAATTCAGGACCGTCGGTGTTACAGAGCCTCCACCCCTGGCCCAGCGAGCCGCGCAGCCTTTGCTAATGCGGGGCTGTCGCCTGCCGCACACCGAGCCGCGTGGGAGGGACGGAGCGATGGCTTCTCCACCTCCCCGCTTGCTTGAGATGACCGCGGGAGTGGAAGCAGGTCGCCGCCATCGCTCTGTCCGGGGGTCTGACCGAGCCGGCGGAGGAAGGGCTCCGCCAGGGCAGGGGGGGCGAGCCGGCCGCAGACGGGATCATTGCAGCCGCGGGGGAGGCAGTCAGTGATGCCTCTTCTGCTTGGCGTCGTCGTCACATCGCAAGAGTGGATGAAATAGGTCTGCAATCCATGGACGAAAAGCAAACGCAGGCAGGGTCCAGGAGGTGGGCGGGAGCTGAGCTGCACTTTCCCCGCCGCCCCAATGGCCCCGCTGTTCCCGCGCTCAGAGCGAGGCACAGGACGCGAGGAGTAAAAAGAGTTTTCTGCGATTATCTGCAGCTCCTTTTCATGTCGTCAGAGCCCAGACCTGCAAGTGGGAAACGGATGGAAAAGACTCACAAACGAAGAAGCAAACAAAGGAACAGGGTGGTGATGATGGACGCGGGCAGGTTCCGGACACCCCACCTGCAGCCTTGCTCTCGGGGCCTGGGAACTCACCTGACTCCTTTCGCCTGTCTCCTCATGTGAGATCCCGAAATAAGAATTGTACTTGTAACTTCACGCAACACATTAACTTAGAACGCATTCAAAAAGGCTAGCTGATAAACACTTCTGAGAATGGTTTTCAATGCCCTAGAGGACATTTTGGATATTTGGGGGGATTTTTTGGTTGTTACAAGGATAGGGTAACACTGCCATTTAGTGGGTGAAAGCCAACAACAAAAATTATCCTGCATCCCACATGACTTTTGAGTGTGCTACTGGATATTTCTATAGGTGAAAAACCTGACTAGTATCATCTGAAGTAGGAATCTAACTCAGTTTTTAAAATTTAGATGAGGCCTTTTGCACTGTTTTAATATACCCTGGAATTTGCACAACCACATGAATCGAGAAGATTACACTCTGCTTTGTTCACAGTGTTGTCAAGAGTTGTTCACTATTTCAGAAAATCACCTCACTGATGGCACAAACCACCACCTACATTTTTGTAAAATTATTGTGTGCCCAGGGACTCTCTGCATCCATGAAGCCTCACGACTTGATTGTGACTTCTACATAGATGTGCCCGAGCATTTACAAATTGGAATGCACACTATTTTATTATAAATAGCGTTGTGTATCTCTTTTATATCAGGTAGGGCATTGCATTGATCTCTTTTTGAAATGTGTGAGGATGAGCTATGCATATTAATTTTATCCACGATATTAAAGGGGCATTGAAAAACACTTCTCATAAAAAGGAGGTGTTAACTCTGACAGGCTTCAAAATCTTAGATTTTTAGATCCAAGCTCAGCACAATCATAATGGTTGTTGTCCCCAGAAATTGGTCCTGGGTCAAGGAAATTGGAACCCATAGAGAGGATGTATCACTTGGTCTAAATTTGCCCCTGTTTAGGTGTATTAGATACTTCCATATAACCCTTAAATTTGTAAAAAAAACAAAAACAAAAACCCAAAGACCCCTCAAAACTGACTAATCACAGACAACTGAGACTGTGACCAAAAAAGAAAAAAAATTTTTTTTTCCTTCTGCTGTCTCTTAGTTAAGTATTTAAATACTTATTTGGTGGTTAGAGCATTTTGGTATATTGCCTGTACCTGCCTTAAGGATCTTGAATGTAGTTTATTAGCAAGATGTGGCCATCTGTCAAGTCTCTGTGGAATACTTAACTTCAAGAGGACTGTCTTTTCTTTTCTGCACGTGAACTCTTCTCTGTGTCCCTGTAGAAGCCAGACAACACTAGAAAAGTCCCTTTTCCTTGGCTTTCTGTCCTCCTCTTTGTGGGAAGACTAAGGCAGCCAGGCAGGAAGGACTGGAGGTCCCCCTTGGCTGTGGCACCTCCTGCTTTGTCCAGAGCTGTATCCCCAGCTGAACCATAGTTTCAAGGGCTCCTACTCCCTGCTGGGTAGGCCTAGTACAATTAATTCTGAAACCCTGTCTCTGACGTGATTGCTGTAGGTCCTGTAGGTAGGGGAAGGAAAGAATTTGTTTACTCCCTGACATGCGCAAAGAGAAAAAAAGAAAAGCAGTTGTGTAAAAACTCTGTGGTTGAGAATGTGTTATACCTAGAAGATGGTTGTGTTGCCTGACGGTCATTGTAAAGACGGCAAGTGGAGTCAGTTTTCTGAAAGGTCTTAGTCAGGTTGGGCTGCTATAACAAAAATACTGTAGACTGGATGGCTCATAAAGAACAGAAATTTGTTTCTGCCAGTTCCGCAGGCTGGAAGTCCAAGATCAGGGTGCCAGCATGGTTGGGTTTTGGTGGGAGCCCCCTCCTGGGTTGCAGACTTCTGACTTCTCCTTGTATCCTCAAATGGTAACAGAAAAGAGGGCTAGAGAGCTCTCTTGATTCTTTTTTTTTATGAGGGCACTAATGCCATTCATGAGGGTCCCACCATCATGGCCTAATTATCCCCCAAAGGCCCCACCTTCTAATACCATCCCATTAGGGGTTAGGATTTCAACACATTAGGGGTTATTCATTTCAAATACGAATTTTAGGGGGACATAAATATTCGGTCTATGACATGGGGGTAGGTCTTGAATTCAGTTTCTTTCTATTAGTATATTAGAATATATTAGTGGTAAAGATGCTAGAGTCTAGTCTGGCAAAATCAAGACAAAATAAAGAGCCATTAAATCTTTCAGGGTTTAATCTATGGTGAAGCTGTATGCAGAAATGTACTGTTTCCCAAAAATTAAATTTTCCTGTGTCTAGGTGCTATGAGAAGACACTCTGGTTTCTCTTCTGGTCACATAAATCTTTTGCCTTTTACTAGGTACTATAAGAAAATAGAAAAGGTAAGGAAGGAGGGAGGAAGAGAGGAGGGAGGGAGGAAATCTTTGTGAAATTTTACTAATTAGAATTGAGGAGCTCATAAAGTTTCTGCCTGGGGCTGGCTGTATTTCCAAAGCTAGCCACAACAATATCTCTTTTCCTACAAGCTCTTCTGCAAAGAAGTAGAGGCCAGCTCCCTTCCCTGTTGATGAATTGGGCCCATCATGAGAACACATTTGCTGGAAAAGAGAAAAGGCTAAACTATTTGTATGGCGAGAAAGAGGATCATTTGATACCAAACATAGACCATACCCACTGGAGCTGGGAGTCAGCTTACAAAACCCGATCTACGACCAAGTCAAAAGGGTAAACATACTGAGAGTCAGCGGGAACAACAAAGATCTAGAATCCACAAAGGTGTAAGTAAGCAAGGAAGAAAAGCCCTGGGTGGGAGGCTGAAGGAGCACGTTGACCGAGGCTGGCAATTTGACCAGGGTGGGGCCTTAATGAGAAAGGCTGCTACTGGACAAGGTTGCATCAGTGTGATCAGAATAGTCGTCAGGGGCTGAGATTTTTGAGCAGCTGGCAATGACCTTGGGCTGGAGGATGGACATGTTCAGGGTTCTGGAGAGACCACAGAGATCTGAGTGAGAATAGCTTTGCGGGGTTACTGGCGGTGCACGTCCTGGCTCTGTTTTCCTCGGATCTGTTTCTTGCCCTTTCTTTACCCTCTTCTGTATCAAAGGGGTCTGACCCCTGTTGGTTGCTTTTCCAAGACTGGAGGATGCTGGGAGGCACTGACAGGAGGCTGGATGGTGGGTGTAGGGAGGGAGAAGCAGGTTTTTCTTCCTCTCCCTCCTGGCTGTGCAACCTCTCTGGCTCCATTTGCTGTCAGGATGGTCTTCTGTTGTTCCAGCCTCCCCCTGATGACACCCATGACACCAGGGCACATCCCTGGGCTCCAAGAATCCTCTGTCCTCTTCCCTCCGCTCTGTGGCAGTGTCATCTTCCTGTCTTTGCAGTCTCTGGATTCCTCACTGCCCCCTGGCTGGCCTCTCAGCTCTTCCATCCCTTGTGTAATCAATCCCTGCATCAAAGCCCTTCTGTTTCAAATTCTCTGGTGGTTTCTGTTTCCTGGTTAGATCTTGACTGATACACTGGCCTCCTGATCTGCTCAGCTCTGATTCCTGGGGAGGGCCGCTGAGGACGTGCATAGGGAACACCTTGCTGGGAGAGGTCCGTCGGAAAGCAAGGGGACTCCAGGACAGGGGAGTGTGTGGCTTGCTTGATCCCATCCTCGCCAGAACTACTGAGCTGCATCCTTATGGGAGGGACTTTAATGGAGGAATTGATTGGGGATTGGGACAAGGTAAAGAATTCACTAAAAGAGGGACTCCAAGGACACTGGAGACAGGAGAAAGCTTATGTTAACTCGCTTTAGAAATAAACTGGTGCTCTGGTGGCAACTCATGAATCACAGAATTGTTGAGGTATTCTTAGGCCCCCTATAATGTTTGTACCTTGTGACTGGCTTCAAATAGAATAGAGAATAATGTACTGAGTGCCTCTAATTTAATATTCCTATATTTCCACTACATCAAATTCCCACTAGGACAAATATATACAAATGACTCACTGTAATCTTTTCTCCTTTACCCTAGTCGAGCTACTTGGGCCTCTGCTAAGAAATGATGATAAAGGTGATGAAAACAAAGCATAACATTATAATGTCATTTAAAAAAAAAAAAAAAGATTTCCAGGAGATCCTTTGTTGTACTGGAAGAGCACAAGCTGCATGTTTAAATGACTTTTTGTTTTCCCTTTTGGATAATCACAGAGAATAATGTATCTAAGATAATCCTTGGCTGCTACTGAGGTCATCATTTAGCTCCTGCTGACATGTTGAGCTGGTCTGGGAGTGCAGGATCTCAAAGGAGGACAGCCCTGGAGGCAGGAGAGAAGGCGTCATTCAGACTGCTGGTGTTCCCCTCTGAGACAACAGAGGCATCGTGTTTGAATTTGGTTGTGCAGGCCCCGTCCCCATGCTGGGGATGGGATCAAGGAGCACACCTGTGTCCCTAGGCACTGTAGATTACAGTAGGAGAGAGAATGCTATCTGGGATTGTGTCCTTGGGGGATGTGATTTTTCATGCTGTGTAATGAACCTGCAATAGGGAAGGGCATTCCATCGTGGGTTTTACTGCATTAGGCAATTCTGACAGGTATATGGGTACTTATTCTCACTCATAGCCATAAGATGAAGACAGTAGTGGGGAAGCTGCCTGGCCTAGAGGAATATACTGGGGGAGAGGAGTCAACATCGAAAGTTCAGAGCAGAGAACAACAGAGTAAAATTATAAAGTCCTAGGGTCATTTGCTCATTTATTCTACCCCCTTCATTAGAAAGAGGGATGCAACCAGACATTATGGGGTAGTTTAGAAATGAGAGATGTGGCCAACAACTTTTTTGACATTTCTCCCATTAAATGGGGGATCCATATCTCCTACCTTTGAGTCTGGGGAATAGGTGGGGGAAGCTTGTGAGTACTTCTTCCAGTAGAGTACAGCTGAAGTGATAAAATGGGACTTCTGGGGCTGGATCATAAAAAGCCATGAAGCTTTCACCTTGCTAGCTGGCATGTAAGAGTCTGACTAACCTGAGGCTACCACACTGGAGAGACCACATGGAGAAGCACCAGTTGACAGTCCCAGCAGAGCCCAGCCTTTGAGCTAACCCTGCAACATATCAGCCATAGAAGTGAATCAGCCCATCGTCCAGCTAAATATCTTTGAGTGGCTCCCATCAATGTCTCACGAAACTGAAGATCAACCAGCCAAGCCTTGCCTGAATTCCTGACCCACAAAATTATGAGATATGATAAAAATTGTTGTTTTTTTAAGCCACTAAGTTTTGGGATGATTTATTATGCAGTAATGGCTAACTTAGAACATATTCCTAAATCAACAAGTTCCTAGTCTATTTGCAAATGTATCTTAATAAGCATTTAGAAATGCTTCAATGTCAGATGGCCACCAGCATCTTTTATTGAGTGCCCATTGCAAATCCCATTGATGTGGGGCATATGAAGCATAAGGTTCAGACTCTGACCTAAAGGATCTGATAAAAATAATAATTCTGGGATACCATTTATTGAATAATTGCTATGATTAGGCTAATGATTCTCAAAGTATGGTGCTGAAATAATAGCATCAGCATCACCTTGGAATTTCTTAGAAATGCAAATCCTCAGACCCTACTCCAGATGCACTGAATTAGAAACTCTGGTAGTGGGCCCAGCAATATGTATTTTAATGAGCCTCCAGGTGATGCTGATGCAACGTTTAGTCTGCGAGTCATTGTAGTAAGCACTTTACTTACATTACCTCACTGAATCATCACTCTAACCCAGGGTATTTCAATCTTGACATTTGGGGTGAGATAATTCTTTGTTGCAGGGGCTTGTCCTGTGCATTGTAGCATGTTTAGTAGCATCCCTGGCCTCTACCCAACAGATGCCAGTAACACCCTCTTCCCCAGCTGTGACAACAAAAATATCTTAGGGAATTGCCAAATGCCCCCTGGGGGTAAGAAAAATCACCCCCAGCTGAGATCCACTACCATAACCTTTTGAGACAGTACTTTAAAATATACTGAGGATTTGTTGTAATCAGGTATGGTAAGACATGCAGACATGGAAATGGCTGTCATGAAGGAAGAAGTTTGTACTCACAGTTCCCTAGAAATAGGAGGCATGCCATCATGGTGGTGATGGTGGTGGGGATACACCAGGAAGCACCAGGTGGAGTCAGGAGGCAGAGGGAGCTAGGGGAAATTGTGGGCAAGAAACTTTATTGTGGTTTCTTTGGGAAGGAACTGGCAAGAGGGGCTAAGCAGGCTTGGAATTGGATAGTTTGAATAATTTCAGCAGGCCCTGGGGGCATAGAGTCTACCCCTAGTTGCCTGCTACATGGCCCTGGGCTGCCTAGGGCAGGAGAATAGTGGCCCAAGTGTGAGAGTCCTGTGATGTGAGAGCCAGATAGGGGGGGGGGGTAGGAACTGGCTTTAGATTGGTTGGTTTGCACAGAAAGGCACACTCACAGGCTAGTAACTTGCAAAGCTCCAGATGTCAAAGCATCAAAACAAAAAGACATATTTTATACAGGTAGATACAATTACCCCACTTTTCAGATGGCAAAGCTGAAATCCAGAGAGGTAACCTGCCATAAGTCTTATCTCCATTAAAGGGGGGACCCAGATTTAAACCTGGGACTGCTGGACCCCTCAAACCATGCTATTACCAATGTGCTATACTACTATTCATCTGGTTAGCTAATGACTATATAAAAAGACCATTGACAAAGCAAAGGAGGATATTGAGTAATTTCTACACTAGCAATGAGAGGGAAAAGAGATTTGTAGTAGTCAAAGAAGGCTTGATGGACTGTTGGTGCCCTCACTCAGAGACTACAGGGGCATCCTGTTTGCTGGGTGGGTCTTGAAATTTGGATAGAATAAGGCAGGCGAAATTGAGGAGAAAGGGCATTCTGCAACAAAAGGGAATGATTTGATCACAGGGCTCAAAGGCAGTAATGTGCAAGGTCTGATGGAAACACCAAGTGATAATAGGCTGCCTTGGTTACTTGAAAGCAGATTAGAAGGAGAGAGGAGGATGCAGCTGGATGTCACCCACTTTAACAAGATAAATCCATCAGAAGCAGTGCATGGATATACAAAATATTTGGCATGATGAATTAAAGATCAAGAAAATATCTCCATCTAAAAGTACTGCCATAACCTAAATGCCTGGGCTGGGCAAAATTTAGAGAAAGAATCAAGCTGGAAATTTTCAATTTGACATCTTGTTAGATAATAAGTTAGGCTGGGAGTCTGTGACCAATAGGCAGCACACAGACAAAGAAAGGTCTTTCCACATGGACAGAACAGAGCGTCAAAGGTTTTGGCAAGTGAAGTTGACAGCCATTCATTTTTTGGATGTTTCTGAGTGCTCACTCTGTGCCAGGCACTGTGCTAGGTGATAGGGAGTTATGAATCGTTACTCATATTAATAAAACAGGATGTCTGCCATTGAAGGACTAACAAAGGAGGAAGCTCACGGTCTCTGCAGCAATAGACAGAGCAGAGGAGGTTTTTGTGCAGTCTGGCCTTAGAAAGGTGTAATGAATGGGCACCTGTCTGTGTGGTAAAATTCCAGGAGGCACCCACAAAGATCCTGGCAGCACAAGGTCAACCTTCCTAAGGCTCAGCCTGCAAGTCTCCCACTTCTCTGTGGGGAGTCACACCTTATATCATTGCTCTTACATGTTAGGAGTGTCAGAATCACCAGGGGAGTTTAATAATGCACATTTCTGGGCCCTACCCCCACCCCCACCCCCAGAGATGCTGATTCCCTAGGTCATAAAGAATGACACCTTAAATCCTTGAAACCTTTGTTATCAGTTAGCATTTACGCAGCCAGAATTAGTAAGAATTGAACTAGAGTGTAAGCTCCAGAAGGACAGAGGTATTTCCCTATTTTGTGCACTGTTACATTCACAGTGCCTGGGTATATTATACACTTAACTGATTTTTGCTCAATGAAGGAATTGGAACACAGACGTAAAGGAGGCAGGAGAGGGAGCGAAATCAAGTCAAGAAGACGAGTCAACGAGAAGAAAGGGATACTTTTAATAACTGCAAACTTGGTTTTACCACAGGTCTGCTATATCTGGGGACAGGGAAAGCCCCAGGTCTTTGCTCTGTTGAACTAGAATTCTAAGTTGAATGGCATCTCTTAAACCATTGTCCTAAGAAATGCTGTGCTTATGGAAAAATAACCATTCAGTGCCTTTCAAATCCTCAAAAGGTGCCTCTATCTTAACTATTTCTAACCTTCAGCCCATGGCATTTTCAGATGAGCTACAAGAATTCTCAGACAGGGCCCCATGTGCTCTTTCTTACATGCATTCCCCTGAGTGTTAACTCAGGCCCTGGCAACATCTCAGGAATGCCCTGCCATCTCCGTACTCCTTCCAGAGGATAAGAGCATGCCAGCTTGAAAGCTCAGAATGAAGGGAACAGGCCTGGGAAAAGACGGAGAAAACTCAGGACACCTTATCAAGTTAAACAAACATCTAGACTGAAGGTTGTGTAAAAAGGTCTCTATAAAATTGCTTTCAACGGGAAATGATTTTACTCAATATCTATCAAGCATTAGGTTTTCTACACCTTCCCCCCTCAATTTAAATTCTGAATTCTAGTTTTGAATCTAATTCACTTCTGTACTTACCTATCTTCTTTTAGAAAGATATGTTGTTCTTATACATGTTTTCTCCTTTTTTCTTTCTCATCATTTCTTTATTTGGCCTAGTTCTCTTTTTGCTTTGGACCAGCAATGTGGGGGCCCCAACAGAAAGGCAAGAAGGCAGCTGGGCTCTTTAAAAGAACCAAGCAGATCACAAAATGTCTGTCAAATGAACATGTCTGCTTAAAGCTTTCCACTCTGATGGGATCAGCACAGTGCTCTGATTTGCTCTAGTTAAAAAAAAAAAAACTTCCCCTAATTTCACTGTCAAGATTTTGAGAAGCATTCTCGTGGTTTTAAAGAGATTATTGCATAATTTGTTCATGTTTAAAGAATTATATTGTTAAATAAATTTAGCTCTCCAGATTCTAAATGACAAAAACAAGTGAAGTTACATCATTTGAATTATGAAGTGATAATGTCTTCCAATTCTGCCCCAATCAAAAGTGTAACAGTTTAAAGCTTATAATAATCATGTTCAAACATATTCAGATTATAATTACTTTTCTTCTGATAATGATAGCCCGTCTGATTGGATGATTACCTATTTGACTTTGATAAGTCTCAGAGGTCAAAAAAGGGATAATTGCAGACATCTGTTTTCTATGGAAAATATAATCTCAGAAAATAGTGTTTAAAGTGACATCTGCAAATATGTGTTTTAGAAAGAAATTCGTTGCACATTTAAAATCATAGGGAAAAGAAGCAATTCCTAAGCTACTATGTATCACGCTGTCTTTGTAAATAGATGAACAAGTTTAACTTACTAGTATTCATGTATGCATAAATAATTATAAGCAGGCATGATTATATTTTGTACAGGTAGAATTAGAAATGGAAATAGAATATGAGAAAGGAATTTGAGAGAGTCTACGACATGGAATGATACAGAGGGCTTTCTCTTTACTTTTGTTTGTTTTAATTTAGTCTAGACATACATAGGTGCAACCGTTTTCCTGGCTAATTTTTATTTTAAAACTGGAGCTGGAAGATCTTGTCTCCATTTCTCCTTGTAGATGATCTCCAATTACAAGATGGCTCTTAGTGGAGGAAAACAGTTCATCCATGGCTGCCACGATTCTCTATGTAGAAAAGGTGCCGGCTTCTGCCTCTGCAGGTGCATCAGCTTCCCAACCCTCCTAGGGCGATGCAAAGAGCCTCTCCCTCCCTCCAGCCAGCAGCTGCATTTTGCTGCAAAAGGGAGAACCATCTTGAATATTTCCTTCCGTGCATGGTAAAACTTCCTTGGTTTTAATTCAGAATCTTCTCCAATTCATACAAGACCTGAATCGTTTTTGCCAGATTCAGCTTCCTAAAATATAACTTTCACCATAACACCTCCCTTCTCAAAAGCCTTCTATGGTGTCCACAGAAGGAATTCCAAACTTCTCAGCAGTATTCACGATCCTTCATAATCTGGCCTTAACCTATTTTTCTCATCCTTTTATTCTTCAGGAAACTCTCCTCTTTTGTTAAATCCATTTAATGCCAAAGGGTGCTAATCTTTTTTTGCTCTAGTCCAGATCTTTTGTGATGCCATCACACTTACCTAGAATTTTCTCTTCAGCATCTCTGCCTTCTTCTGTTTCTTTTCTTTTGTTTTCTCTTCAATGTCTTTTGTTGTTATTGTTTGGCTGGTTTTTCTCCTTAGGTGCACAGAACTGGATAAAAAACAATCTTTGGTTCATAACACATAGTATGATTGGTCCATGCAAGAGCCTCTTTTATATTTATTTATATATATTACAGTTTTACCCAAGTCTACCTTAAATCCTACCGTTTCAGTAAGGTCTTTCCCCATACACACTGGAATGATGACCCTGCTAAGTGAGCTCTTTCTGTCCTTTGAGCTATTACAATATTCATTATCTATGGTCTAGAAAAAGGAAATAATCAAAATGAAGCAGATTTTCCAAAACTCATACTCTTGGGATAAGTTTCATGAACGTGATGTTGACATCTTGTTCCTAAGATAAACAATGTATGTAGTTAGAACTGCTGATTTATTAATTAATATACAACCTGCTGGTTCTGAATCAGCCATTTAGATATTGTTAACAATAGCTGAAGCATGAAGTTTCTGCTTCAGAAGTTTGCAGGTAGACGTTCTGGTTCCCGTGTTGTAATCAGTAACCAATGATTGATTCTTGTATCCCATGAGAAAACAACAGCCGTACTTGGAACTTTCCCCCTCCCTTTTGAAACCTCCTTTGAAACTCTCTTATAAAATGTCTTTGCTTGTAGTAGACTTCGGAGCACTTTCCAACTCTGTTGGCTTGTGTTTCCTGGGTCTGTCTTCAAGCATGGCTTTCAATAAACCTTTATAAAATTAGTTCTGCCTCAACAGCCTTGATTTCCATCCACAACCACCATTGCATGAAATATAGCACATGCTGCCGGGTACCATCATTGTCTCTGTTCACATCTGCAGTCAGTTAGTTGTGTTTTGCTACGCTGTATATGCCCGGTACGTTGTCGTAGCTTTATAATAGCCTTTACCAAGCTCTGTTGTATTTTATCTGTGTTTGTCTTCCTCCCACATCAGTAAGTGCCGTAAGGCTAGATTTAGTCTCTCCCCAAGTGCCAATCACAGTGCCTGACAAGTAATGTTTAGTAAGCAGACATTGTGTATTTTGAGAAATTGGATTATAAACTCCTGGGAAGCAAGGAGGGAGCCACAGAATTTCAGGCAAGTGATAGACTTAATGATTGCGTTTCTTTTGTATCTCTCACAGTGCCTAGGAGAGTACTGAGCAGATGTAAGTACTTAATAAATACTTACTAATCAATTGATGCTTAAACTCCTTCAGAAAATTAATGAACCATTTATGTTAGGGAGGGTAACCAACTTATCCCAGTTTTCTCTGAACTCTACTAGTTTTAAAGCAAAAAGTTGTATGTCTGAGAATTCCTTTCAGTCCCAGGCAAACCATTATGGTTGGTCAGCCTAGTTAGAAGCCTCACACACATACCAAATAACATAAATGCTAATATTATTCTCCCTTCTCATTAAGGTCTTTCAGGGATCACTTTTGCAAACTTAACTTGAGTTTCTGTATATTTGATAGTGTCTAAAAAAGTTTCTTGAATATGAGTCTAAAATTCAGGCCCTTCAGAATTTAATTTTTAAAAATTGTACTTTTATTCCCCTTAAGTAAAATTTAGGAAGATTTTGTAATGTAACTAAGAGATTTCATTTCTCAGAGTGGGGTTTCTCTTTTGGGAGCTTAAAGAGACAGAACTCAGCATAGACCCAAGACTGTGACGACGTTTTGGCCCCTCAGGAATAGGGCGAGCCTATCGTCTTCAGGTAGAGGCCACACCCCGCTAAGCTGCAGACCCTCACACTGTGTCAACTGGGGATGGGAGGAGCTGCTGTGAGTCATCAAGCCCCTTTTGTGTAAAACCAGCCTCCTCGGATCTTCTCAGAAATCTTTTATTAGCACTCTAAGAATTTTCACGTTCTCTATGCTATGCCATTTTTATTCCATTCCACATCCATTGTTATTGAGAGAATATTTACCTGCTATTGAAGGAAGTCATGTGGGATGTAGAGTCGATAATTTCATCAAGGAATAACTTATCTTTGTGCTTTCAGTGGAAAAGGGAGGGAAATAGTTTCACTCCAGTAGCTTCTGCGCTTTTGAAGAATATTTACAGAGAGATATTTTTAAGCAGACAAAGAGATTATTATTTTCCTATTTTTAGTAGAAAAGCAGCATACAAACAAAGCCTGAAACAAAATAAAACAAATAGAGACATACCCAGAGAATGTGATGGCCATTGATTTCTGTATTAGTCACTTTACAGATATACACAGAGAAGATGTGTGTTTGTTTCTAGGGAAAGGCCCAAATGGGACTTAACCTGGATGTAACTTATGTGATTAGAGATTTGTTGCCTCTTTCACTACCAAGGAGAGGGAGAAGGTAAAACACATGCAGAAATAAAAAAGGTGACGATACTTCTAGTAAAAGTAAGCCCTTGCCATACTGGATTCTGGAAACTTGACACACTTGCAATCACAGAGTTTACATAATTCTGTGGTTTAATTTTTGCTTTTTTTGAGATATGTAGGTGAACCAGACCTAGTTGGCTAAAGATGTTGTCTTAGTCTGTTCCTACTGCTATAACAAAGTACCTGAGAGTGGTAGTTTATAAATAACAGAAATTTATTTCTCACCGTCTGGAGGTTGGGAAGTCCAAGATCAAGGTGCTGGCAGTGTCAGGCAAGGGCTGCTCTCTGCTTCCAAGGTGGTGCCTTCTTGCTGCATCCTCACATGGCAGAAGAGCAGCAGAAGAGGCAGCTCTCTAAAGCCTCTTTAATTCTATCAACTTTACTTAAGGTGAAGGAATGGGGGGATTATTTTCTAATTTTTTTGTACATTTTGAATTTTTTTTTTCTTTTTTTTTGGTGGCTGGCCAGCACAGCAATCAAACCCTGGACCTTGGTGTTATCAGCACCATGCTGTGACCAACAGAGCTAACCAGCCAGCCCTTTGAAGCCTCTTTTTACAAGGGTGCTAATCCCATTCACAAAGGTGCAGTCCACATGTCCTTGTCACCTCCCAGAGGCTCCCTTCTAATATTATGACCTTGGTGATTAGATTTGAACACATGAATTTTGGAGGGGCACATACATTCAAACCATAGCAACTGTGATTCTCTTTTATGCCAGGAAATTGACCCCAGCTAAGCACTCTCTCCATTCCCTGACATAACTCTGGTCCTAATGATCACAATTTCTTGCCTGCAGCTGCCATAATCTCCCTGCATTCACTCTGCACCTCCACCCCATCTATTCTTCACAATACAGACAGAGCCGATGTTCAGTTGGTGTATATAATCATGTCATCCTCTCCTCCTCCCTATTCTCTGCTTAAATCCTTCCCCGGGGATAAAATAATCTCTGGTTGAAGACCAAGATGCTTAATATGGTCCTCAAGAGCCTGTGCAGTTTGGCCCCATCTACCTTTCCACCGCATCATGTACCATTCTCTCCCTGTTTCTCTGCCCTTCAGCCCGGCCTCATCTAGTTCCTCATACCTGCCAAGCTTCTTCCCACCACAGGGCCTTTGCACATGCTGTTGGTTCCACCTGAGAATGTTCTCTTTCATTCTCCTCTTGGTTAAGTCCTTTTATTCCTTCAGGGCACAGCTCAAGCACACATTCTCAGAAAAGCCTTCCTAGGGACCCATGTGGGTCAGATTCCTCTGTGATATGTTCTCTTAAGTCCATGTTCCTTCTATTAAGAGAACTCATGTGAATATATATAGTATACTCATTTTTCTTTTTTAATTAAATAACACTATTACCAACTGTAAGGGCCATGAAAGCAAGGGATTTGTTTTTGTTTGGTATTTCATCCTCAGTGCTCAGCAAAGTGATTGGCACATGGCAGCCACTGGTCAACTGCTTGGAATTTCTTGGAAGGATTTGTTTGAAGGACTATCTTTGTATACTGGACATGCTTAGTAAAGCAAGTATGACACTTGGAAACACAAGAGGAAAATTCCAGCTCTGATTCTATTCTTCTCACTTGCTGGAAGATATAATTTATTTGCTTTGGTTTCTATAACACACACAAAAAAGGCCTGCTGCCACCAGGCTTATCACATCCAATGTGCTATTTTCCTGTGACTCAGTGCCTCTGCACTTTGTACTAGTTCAAACTTTAGATGCTGGTTTTGCTGCTGCAACAAAGAGACCTTAAAATGCAGTGCTTAAATAAGACAGAAATTTATTCCTCTCACTGAAAAATCCAGGCAAGTGTTCCAGGGCTGGTGTGTTGGCTCAATGGCATCAGCAACCATTGTAAGGCTATTTCTATCTTCTCGGTGTCCCACATGGATGCTCTAGCTTTCACTGTTACAGATACATTACAGCTATTGGTAAGGGAGAAAATGCAGGGAGAGGGCTTGTTAGTTCCTTTTAAGGACATGACTTGAAAGTTGCACATACCATGTCCAATTTTACTCCATTGGCAAAAGCTGAATCATGTGGCTACTGTTAGTTGCAAGGTACATTGCATTGTGATTTTTTTACTTACCAATGTGTTTTTCCATCAGACTTTAGATCTCTTGAGACCGAGAATATTATCTTGTCCCTCTTTATGCCTCCCTCACTTAGTACCTAGCCGAGAGCCTGCTACTTAGCAGCTCCTCCATAATTGCTTATTTAATTAATGGAATAAACCAACATGGTATGGGTCCAGAATGACTAAATGTTGGTATGGCAGACGTTCATCAAATACCAGTGTTTTTATGAATTCCTAGAAGGAGCTTATTAAGTCTTTTTGACTTGCTGTATATATCATCTTATATAATACATCATGAAAACAGAACAGCAGTAATTAAACTGGGATCCACATATCAGCTTTAGCAAATGCTTTTTTCTGAGGAGAGGGTCCATGACATTTTCAAAGTGGTTTGTGACCCAAGAATGTTTAAGACCCCCTGACATGGTTGTAGAGATTTGAGGGGTCCTAATGCATCTGCTGAAATTCAGACTCAATTGACCAGGCAAAAGAGTAAAGCACGTGGAGACCAAATTTTCATTTATATTACTACAAAAGCCAATATTCAAGAACGTGGCTTATATATTTTGACAAGTGGCCTTCCTAATACTCAACACTAGATGTAAGCACACTTACTCACTGGACAGCACTGGGTCTGAGCAGACCATCTCGTCCCTCCCTATAGGAAACAGTCTTCCCTGGATGAGGCACGCAGAACATGCTTCCTGTGGGCAGCTTGAGCCCAAGGAAAAGAGGAAGAAGAGGCTAGGTGCCACACCCCCACACCCAGTTCTTCTAAATGTCCCCATCGCATTAAGTCACTCTTTCTTCCTTGGGACAAAGTCAGTGAGGGAGGGGCTGGGGAGAGAGGTCAGGAGTTACATGCTGATGGACTCCTTCCACTTGGAAGGACACACCAGGTGTGGGGAAGAGCAATAAAGACTAAAAAATCATTCTGGTGATGACTCCCTCGTGTCTTCACTGGGAAAATGAGCAGGTTAGACTAGGTCAACTTCAAACCCTTTCATAGCCCCCACATACGTGAAACAATTCCACTGATAATATTCATGGCTTAAATTTTTGGTTGTTTGGGTGATGTGGGAAGCACCCTTAGGCAGTGCTTAGTTCCTGCTTTTTAGCCCCTGGGTCCCAGAGAACATGCCCCTGCCTTGCAAGATCCTCTCCCAACTAGCTGGAGCAGGGAGCAGGTGGTCTTCCCCATGTCTCCAACTCAGGACCACTTGGGGCAGCGGGAATGTGGAGAGTGTCACTTGATCATTCTTCCTGCTTTCCTCTACCTGACTCCTGCCCCCATCAGCTTACTTAGGGAAAGCAGGAGAAATAGGAAATGAGAGAGTTGGGAATGAAGCCCGTTGAGCAACTGGAGAGTCTCTGGAAAACGGGGGGCCTCGGTATCTCAGTCTCTGACCTTGGTTATTCCCGTTTGTAGGTGGTCATTGTATTTTCCTGTTTTGAGGGCTCTCTGGAATGCATCCCTTGCAAATGGTAAGGAAATTGTGTATCCCATATGCATATAAATAATGTCCTTAATCATCAATGACCAAATATGCTACGTCTTCCTTATGATGTTTCAGGAAAGCAACCAGGGCATTCCCACGGCCTTTAGAGGGATTTTTCTTGATTTTGTAAAGCCTTGAGTAACATTGAAGCTCTGTAATAACACTGGGCTACTTTTGCATTTATTCTAGTCTTAGGCTTGAACATTATAATATCAGTTGTTTAAATTTTCATAGAGTCCAAGGTTCAGAAGAGTTCTGGGGAAGTCATTAAAATTCATTCTCCTGCAGGTCTCTTGGTAGGGCTGCAACTTGCCTAACAAAGACAAATGGTTTTTTTTTTTTATCTGATTCTAAAGGTCTCTGGGGGAAGATTCCATAACTACCATAGTAATCGTGAATTACTAACATGAGTGTGCCCAACTTTAAGAAAACCTGACATGTGAAAGCCTATGTGGCGGGATAATTTATTGAGAAACTAATCTATGCTTCATTCTCTGTAATATGCCTCCTCTGCCCCATCCCCACCCCCTGCCTAGCCCATGAAGACAGCTTCCTTCTCATGGAGGTGATAGAATTTACTTGCACTGTGTTCTTATTGCTTTATTAGACAGAAGCACAGAGACATGTGCTAATTTGCTCATGTGCTAATTCTCAATTTTTTTTTTTTTTTTTTTTTTTTTTTGTGGCTGGCCAGTATATGCTTGAACCCTGGACCTTGTCGTTAGCACCACGCTGTAACCAGCTGAGCTAACCAGCCAGCACCACCCCCACCTTGCCACCCCATGCTAATTCTAAAGTCAAAGTGTAACTCCTCAAGTGACAGTGTAAGGAGGTGATACCCCTTAGAGGACACAGCCCGACCCCTAGAGACAGGGCAAGGTTTGGTTCTCACTCTTCATTAGTTAGCTATTTGTTCTTAGGGAATGGTTTTTATCTCTTTGACCTCTGTTTGATCATCTGTAAAATGAAAGGTTAATTTAATGATGTTTGGGTACCTCCCTGCTCTTGATTCCGTGGGATTATCAGTCTCTTAAATTCCAACTCCCCAGGACAGCTGTGGAACATTTGCTAAAGGCTATTGGGATAAAGTGGCAAAGAAAAAAGTATATGCAATATTTGCAACATACTTATACTAAAAATGATTTGCTATCTGAAATTCACATTTTACTGGCATACTATGTTCTATCTGGCACCCACACTCGGGGGGCACCTGCATTTTGGGAGATGGAGGCTGAGGGTAGAAGATTGCTTCTTTTCGTTCTCATCTAGACTGGATCAAGGGTTTACGAAACAGGTTTGTATATTTTCTTTTTCTGTAAGCATGCCCATTTTATTTTTAAGTTTAGAGAATGGGCATCTTGGAAAGAAAACTATCCTAGGACAATTTTCTTCAAAATATTCAAAATAAATACTTAACAGAAAAACAATGAATAGGATCTGCCCATTTTACTAAAGGTCAAATTTTCTAAACTTTATAGAAATTAGAGAGCAGACCAATGAATCCTAAAGTGAGGAGAGACCAGCTGCTCAACTGATCACAGTGACAGAAGTTCTTACACATCACCTTTCCCAGAGAGGTCATGAAGGGCGTTATCAGTCCGAGTTATATTTTTCTTCTTGTCTCAAAATTTCATGGCACAGGAAAGGAAATGGAGTCAAAGTTCTGATTGCCTTTTCCCATATCACTATAAGCCTTTAAAAAATTGTCCCTTTGAACTTTGCATTTCTTAATTTTGGAATTGCACTTAAAGTCACTCTATATTTAAGGAAATCATCTACAAATCAAACCAACTTTGATGACACAGGTCAGACTCTCTGTGATTTCTTGTCACAGAGCAGGTAAGGATCTGTATTAGTTCATTTCTGGGTGATTTATGAAGAAAACAAATTTTATTGCTTACAGTTTCTGAGGCTGGGAAATCCAAAGTCCAAGGAACACATCTGATGGTGGCGACAGTGGCCCAGGGGTCTCACGTTGGAAGATGGTGGAAGCAGAGAGAGAGATAGCTCCTCATGCACTCTCCTTTTAAAGCCCTCAAAACCACGCCCATGACCACCATTTTTAATCCATTCACTATGGCATGGTCCTACAATCTAACCATCTCTTCAAGGCCCCACCCTTCAATTACCTTAACAATATTTCTTACCCTCATAACACTGTCACAGTGGGGGTAAAGTTTTGGGGGGACACTCTATCCAAGGTAGGATCTAAAACTGAATGTGGAAAGAAAAGTGATTTATACTTCTTGCACTTAGCACATATATGGCCTTCATGTGAAGGGAACATGACCTTCACATGATAAAAGGACTCCCTCGTTGGTTTATCCCATTTTTAATGAAAGTAAGGTATCAGCACATGCAGTAACTCACAGCCTCAAGACTGAATGCTGTTAAAATTTGCAGCAGTTTCAGCATCATATATATCTTCACCAGTAACAAAGAGGTCAGTCTTTTAGTGAGTAGGTATAGGAACAAAATTGGGAAGCCCACTGTCCAGTTTTAAGTAATCTAATGGAATCTACAGCTTTGTGAATGAGAATGACTGACCCTCTAATACTCTCAGTGCATCTGTGTTTGAATTGAGATTAACATAATCATGATCTGCAGGAAATAGGTGTCCTTTAAAGATATCTTCACGTGTGTGTGTGTGTGTGTGTGTGTGTGTGTGTGTGTGTGTGTGTGTGTGTGTGTGTGTGTGTGTGTGAGAGAGAGAGAGAGAGAGGGAGAGAGAGAGAGAGAGAGGGAGAGAGAGAGAGGGAGAGAGAGAGAGAGAGAGAGGGAGAGAGAGAGAGAGAGAATCTGAGAAACTGGGTGAAAGCAACTCATTTATCAATGCTTGATTTTCCTCAATGTCAACCTGATCTCTCTCTCTCATTTTGTACTTTACAATCTAGAAATAGGTTTGATTTGAGTCACAGGATGTGCCCCCCAAACATCTATTATTTCTAATTTGCTTTGTCAAGAGATTTTGCTTTACTTGCATTCATAGGAACAGCAAGTGGAAAGTATTTGGGGGCCATGAAAGAATGCCAGTGCCATTAGGCTGGGAAATTCGTGGGTGAGGTATGGATGCAGGACCCTGCTTCTCAAATGCCTTTCAAAACAACTTAACATGCGCAAGCATTTTCTGAGCGGCAGGACTGTCTTGCAGCATAGATAAAATGGTCCAATTTCTGCCTTAGAGAGAAGAAAAAAAGAAATCTAAATAGACAGACAACTGTTTCAAAGAAAAATTTCATAGCTGCTTAGCCTTGACAAGGTTCTGATGCCAAGCAGGGGTGGAGAGGGGTGTTGCAGGGCTGTGTCCTGGAGCCTGGGGAAGCAGGGGCTGGGTTGAAGGGTGGAGAGACCTTAGATCAGATGCAATGCTGCCTAATCAAGGCTAAGCCTGAGCCTGTTACCAGGGAGAGGAAGAGCCAGTCAATCTGACTACATAATTGCTATTTCTTTCTTTAAAAAAAAAAAAAAAAAAAAAGTCTGGGGAAGAAGGGAGGAAGGAAGGGACAGGTTTAGACTCTCTGTAGGTTATTTCTAAATAACGGAAATATTTTAAATTCTTATTATAATTAATCAAATCTATGTTCTTTCAGAGTAGAAAACTAAATGAATGCATCATTAATAGCTTACTGTAAAAGTACAATCATGCAAATTTAACAGTCTCTTATTTATTCCAATTGAAAACTCTGATGATAATAATAACATCTTGAACTTTGACCCTGTGCCAGACCCCGTGTTGGGAGATTTGCGTACATTATTTCCTTACAACAACAGATGAGAAAACTGAGGCTTAGAGAGTCAAAGTGAGTAGCCCACATCTCAAAGTTTGCATACGGAGCAGGCAGGATTTGAACCCCAGAGGTCTTACTCCAAAGTTGTGTTCGTAGCCGTTATGTTATATTTCTTCCTCTGCCTCCTGGCAGCAGACACATCCTTGCAATCAGAAACAGGTTTTTCTTAAAGAGCCAAAGGAGAGAAGAGCCAATTTAGATGATGGGAGCAAAATCGTGGCAGTGCACACCTCTGTCACAAGCAGGTCTTTGAAAATCCCAGATGACTGAACTGAAATAAATGGAAAGAGTGTACTTATTTGACGTAGGGCATGGTTTACTGCTATAGTGGCTCAAGAATGTCCAAGGGGCCAGCCAGTCCCTTGAAGACACAGACTGATGAAGAGCTGGCAGGAAAGGAGTTCTTGGCCACTGCATTCTGGGCTGGGGTAGTAAAAAGCTGGGGCACTTTGTGGGTGTCTCTAGATGATAATTTTTGATTTTGCCTCTTGGAGATGCCAGGAGAGGTAATGCAGAAATAGGGCTTTTTCAAAAATTCAGGAAATATTTAAAGGAGAATACAGCATTTCCCTTGGAATAGAGGCTAGGTAGAGAAGAAAACTCTTCCCCTTTTCAATGAACTGAGACAATGCTAAGCAATAAATATAGTGTAGAGGTCCCCATGTTTAATTAACACAAAGGGAAGAGCCAGAAAGACCTTCCCATTCCCGCTCCTCTGTGCAGGCAAGTCTTTTAACCTCCCAGACTCAGTTCCTTATCTGTACCATGGGATTAGAATGTTTACCTTGCTGGGTTGTTTTGAGGATCAGAGATCACATACAATCATACCTGGCACAGAACAGGAACTTGATAAATGGTAGTTATTACAGGTCCACCGTTCTTACTGGGTGGGTGAGAGAAGGCTGAAACAAAAAGGATGAAGCAAAAAAAAAGAGGGAGGGATGGGACAGTGGTGTCTGGCCTGCAAGCCCTGCTGTTGCTCCTCCCTAAATCTGCTCTTTCAATGAAAAATAAGCAGCTTCCAGCAGATGAGATCTGGTGTCTGCAAAGACAAACAGAGCCAAAAGGCGATGTAACATGAAATTATAGACCACATTTCCCTCTAATGAGCCAGCCTGCTCGTTCAGAATGCAGTGCAGACTGGGCGGCACGTGCAGCTGAGCGACCACACTGCTCCTCCTGTGCACATGGGTGGCTTGAGCACCCGAGCATGAGTGCCGATATCAGGGTTGGTTAGCCCCCAGCCCAGCACAGGGCGGCGTGATGTATGCGGGAGGCAGGCACTGGAGCCAGCTGTCAAGGACGACTGTGGGAGTCACGCAGCCTTTGTTGGGAAACAGACTCTCAAGATCTTGCTGAGTGGAGAGGTACTCTGGGGAGGGAGAGAGAGAAAGAGGAGACACCATCTGCTCCCCAGAGGGCTTACTTCTCGCTCAGCTGGAAGACCACACACGTACCACACATGTACCCACTCACCAAGCACACACTCACCACACACCACATTATGTGCACACCACACACAGACTATGCACATAACGTTTACCTTACATCTCACACATGTACACACACCACACACACTACATTCACAGACACACACGGGCACACGTGCATATCACACACAGACTACACCATATGTACACCACATACCACATACAAGCACATACACCATATGCATCACACATATACACACACATACTCTCTACATACACCACACACATACCTACCACACACAGACTGCAGACATATATATGTATTATATATCTCACACATGCACGCACACCACATGCACCACACATGACGTGTACGCATACAGCATGGACCAAAGACATGCATGTATACCACACACATGTGTGCCATCCACATGTATATGTACCACATGTACCGCACACATATACACACACCACAGACTCTATACACATACACAAAGCATGCCATGCATAGCACACATACACATCCATATATCACACATCCATACACACATCAATCTCACACTGTATTCATGCACATATACCACATACAATAAGCACTTGTATACATACACACCACACATGTACATAAATCACCCACACCCCGCATTACACATGCACACCCCATTTACATACATGCAACACACCCACAATCCTATACATACTATGTACATGTAGAAATACACATCACATAAACATATACCACACAGAGATACACATACATATATGCTACATGTCACACTCACAGTACATGCTTGTGCACACATACAAATACCAAACACCCCACACAAAGCACACATGTACACAAAGCACACACATAAAACACACTACTACACACTACACACATAAGCACACACACATATATCCATAACACAAACATACACACACACGCACTATCCATACCATCCATACATCACACACACATACATATACCACACACATGTGGATACATAACACAAGGTACACACATGCATATAAAACACCCCCACACCATACATGCACATATACATATTCTATATGTACATACCATACACACCCTTATAAACCCTACACATACATATTCAACATATATTACACACATGTACATATATCACACACATCACCCTCACCTACACATGTCCTCCACACACTACCCACATGTACACACTACATGTACACATACACAAACCACACACATATACTTACCTTGCATGCAAAACATAACCTCATACCACAACATACACAGCTCCACTACACACACACACCACACATACATACATATGCCACCTAACAGACACCTCATCACATACAACACATGCACATGCAGAAATATCTCTCACAACCAAACACATAACACATACATTCACTTCCACACACACACATGCACAACCTCACAAACGTCCCATAAACGCACATAAGCAAGCACACAAAGAATGTGCCTTGCTGTGTCCTATTGCAAGAGTGTGTTCCTTTGGGGACCAGGACTGTAACCTTGCAGAGCCCAGAGTTGTGGGGACAGGAAATACCAATTAAACCAGTAAGTCATTGGGAATGAAGTTAAGTAGGGTCGCTCCTGCTTCCATCCATTGATTCATAGGCCCATGTATTTTTCCTGTTTGGGACACAACACAATATAGGAGCCTCTGATTTAATGCATACACTGCATCCTAAAGAATGGCATCCCATCCTCGCAGAGAGTTGCCTCTGAGGTGGCATTTCAATTGCACTTTCAGAAGGTAGTTCCAGAATTCTGAGGCTGGCTGCTTTTAGATGGTGTGGATGTGATATGATGAGTGTATCCCATGGGTCCACTTCATTATTTCTTTCAGTGTGAAGTGGGTCACCTGTTGGATGTTATGTTATTTGGGATTCTGAGACTGTGGATCAGGGATACATGGTAAACTCCTGGAAAGTGGTGCTGGCTGAGGCTCTGTGGGCAGGAAAAGCAAGTTTATTTTGAGATTGGTATCCATCTCTGTGAAGATGAAGTGCTAACCCATCCAGGATGGCAGGGGCCTAATGCAGGTGACTTGTCATCAAATGGCCTATTGGTCTCCTTGAGGAACAGTGACACATCAGGGACTCAATATTGATCTTTGTTACTGACAGGTTGGGCATTCAAAGGCAGCAGTATGTAGATCAGCCTTGTTAAGTGGAAGCCAACACTGTTGGGTCCATACATAGCCTCTTCCATTCATGTGTCTATTCCATTCATGTGTCTATTATGCCAGCTCTGAGATAGCTGATGACGAAGACTGGCTAATATCAACCAGCTGAGTCATTTTGTCTACTAGGTTGTTCAGTACCCCTTCGGTAAGGATGGTTTTTAGTGGGTATTAAAGTGTGATACAATAATATTGACACTTAATGCTCAATCCTATATGTCTATCTACATGCCTGTACCCAGGACTCCTCACCAATCTTCCAGTTCGTTGTACTCCCAGGCTTCTGGCTAGCCCAGGAATCCCTACATATCCTCACCTCAGCTCACAATGCACTGCTTGTTGCTCTTCCCATTGGGAAGATTTCTCTTCACCATCTTTCAAGGTCACCTTCTGAACATGACTGTAATACACTTGACATTCGTTTTTGGCTTGCTCCCCATATTGAGCCATTGGTCTCTATTATTTACACATGTTTGCAAGCAGAAGCACTGACTGTCTTTGTTCCAGCCCATATTTTCCAGAAAGTTTGTATAGTGAATGGCATTAGAAGATAGATAGTGTCTCCCTCCAGAGCACAAAGCAGCCATGTTTGCTGTCCATTATAGAAGATTTGGGTTCCCTAAGCTCTGGGCTTCTCTCCTGTAATGCAACCCACCTGCATGTGCAGGTGTCACCTAGCATTCTTCACATTGTCTTATAGCAATTAGAGCTCTGGGAACTGATACAAGAAAATGCTGCTACTGTGGCTACTACTATTGTGCTGAGTAACAAAGTCCTTTGTCTTTGACCGTCTGTATTCGGCCAGTATCCGTACCATGGTGGCAGGATAACTCATCAGCTTGCAAGCAGGGTAAAATCTCAGACCCTTCTCAGTTCATAAGCTAAGCCTGGGCTTTCGCCTTTCTCCTGCTTCAGCTGGTCATATGAGACCCTGCTATGGCAAGAGGTGAGACTTGGGGATAGGCAGGGGTGCAACTGTGGTGGGTGACAAGGAAGGCCAGGCTCCCTGTTCAGGCAACTTCTTTATGCTTTTGGTTCCACTCATTTCTGTGTTACAGCGGACCACTGCTGAGCCTGTCTGACTTCATGACTTGGTAGTTCCAACAGATCCCAGTTCACAATGGACAGCCTGCCCCAGTGGTCCAGCATTCAACCAGAAACATGCCCAGAAACATGCTAGGAGCCTTCTCAAAAGACATGTAATTTTGCTGTAGGTTGCATAGGCTTGCTCCAGAACCCCAGACGCCTACGTCTTTGTTTCCTCACAGGGACTTGCCATACGCTCCACACTAACTTTTTCTCCTCTTGACAATTGCAACACCATGGGGCCTGCTGGATCACATGGCCCAAATGGCAAGCCAGCTGGCCCCATGTCCTGGATCTGCTGCAGGGCCCACTGAAAGCTGGCAGTCTTCTGTGTCACCTGGTATAGGTGCTGGAACAGGATTCTTAGGTGTGGAATGTACTGTTTCCAGAAGAGGCCAAAGAGGCCTGTCAGGTGCTATGCTTCCTTTTTTGTGGTAGGGATGAAAGACATTTGCCTTTTACTTTACAGACGATATCCTAGACTCCTAAAGACTTTACTGCAGTGGCAAGGCTCTGATACTGCATATATCTCACCTTCTGGAGTGCATGTGTCTCCCCAAGGCCTCCAGTGTATAGCAACCTCTGGCTCATCTTGCCCAATCAGCATGATGTCATCATGGTAATGGATCAATGTGATGTTCTGCAGGATGTCCAGATCTCCTGGGACTGTATCATGACAGAGGGTGAGTGAGTTTGAAATGGCCCCTGGAACAAAACTGAATTATAATGAATATTTATGTTTAGTTACCAAACCAATGATCATGTATCTGAGGCTTATTAATCTGTTCTGGCAATGAAATCACATCAGACACAGCAGCTTTGATCAAACAGTCTTTCTTCAGGATCCACCTGGTTTCTGCAGGGACAAAACTGGCAAATTAAATAGACATAAATTGGGGACCACCACTCCTGTATCTTTCAGGTCTTTAATGGGCACAAATCTCCACCCCCAGAATATGACATTGTTTTTCATTTACTACCTTAGCTGGGCATCTGGTATGGGTGGGAGCAATTCCAGAGTCTCCCATTTGGCTTCCTCACTGTGATAGCTCATGCCCAGCAGGCCAAGGATCCAGTGTGGGGATTACACCAACAGCCAAGTGTATCAATTCCAATTATACACTCAGATTGGAGACAAACCTACTGGGTGGATTCACAGACCACCTAGAGGACACACAATAAGCCAGACGTTAGCCAGGACGTTGTTTCCTGACCCCAAGAGCCCCAACTCTAATGGGGATGGGGTTATGAGAACACTTCAGATCTC
The DNA here is from genome assembly GCF_027409185.1 of Cynocephalus volans. Taxonomy (NCBI): domain Eukaryota; kingdom Metazoa; phylum Chordata; class Mammalia; order Dermoptera; family Cynocephalidae; genus Cynocephalus; species Cynocephalus volans. The sequence continues at coordinate 123,893,876 of NC_084468.1, forward strand.
CAGGTATCAATGCTAGCTCAGACCCTGTGTTTGATAGTACTCAAAATATCAGGGTATTTTCCTTTCACCAGTGCATGTAGTCTCTGTGAAAGAACTGGAGGCATCTTTATAGTATATATTTGCCATGATATTACAGTGTCATTCTACCTAGGGATTTGAGTAGAATGGGATCCAGATCTGAAAATCTTCTTAGGTCTGGGAAATAAGTAAATGAGGATGATTGTTCATTGGGGTGACCACTCTCTGCCCCTTGATCCTCCATTCCCGCCTTCTTCTGATTCTGGGTAGTAAGTAGCACCCCCCTGGGTGACCATCTCTTTTGCCCCAGTCTTCTATTCAGCCACCTTGATCAAACATACTCTGATTCCAGGGGTACTTTCCTGGCTCCAGCTGGTTTTTGCTGGCTAATTCTCCAGCTCCTTTGGGATATAATATCTTTCTTCCCTTACCAAACCCAACACATCCCTAGCTAGAGTATGCTGAAATTTAATCTTAGTTTTTGGCTTGGCAGCCAGAATAAGAGATGAGGCAGCTTTCTTAGGGGAACACCTGTTTCCTTGCAGAGATGAAGACTCTGCAGTATCTTTCTGAATTGGAAAAATGCTACCTGCAACTCTGTAGGCCACCTCTAATAGCTCTGAGGGTTCAGGGGAGTCTGAAGAATCAACATCCTTGGGAACATACACCCAGATGTCCCCATCCCAGTTCTTAAGGTCTCACCTTTTCCCAACCAGGACCCTGATCCCAAAAAAGGTCTGACTTGGCTGAAACATTGCTGGGCTTTGCAGTCTTAACTATCTGTGTATGCTCTTCCACTGCAGGAAAGAAGCGCCTTCCTATAAACTATCAGCAAAGCCCTCTGGCTCCCACACTTAGCTTTCATGTGTATATTAACTGCTTTTAGTTTCTCATTATTTCCTCTCAGGGAAATACCTGTACACCTGTACAACTTAGTAGTAACCAGTGAACTCCACTGTCCTTGTAAGTTATGTTCTCCCTTCTAACTTTCAAATGTCTGAATCATTGCACAGCAAAGTCATTCTCCCCTAACAGAATGTTTTCCCAGGTAACCACACATTAAATCTTCAACAGTTGGGCTGCCACCATGTGCCAGGGAATACCCATATCCCACTTTTTACTTAGGATGGGCTCCTCCTTGTCAGCTAGGTCCTGAGAAACACAGTTCCAAAACCCTGTCTTTACTGCCTGTTTTCTCATATCACGCCTGGTGTTTCTCATGTCTTCTGAGCAGCAGACACTAAGACAGGATTGGATGTGTAAGATATTTATTGAGGTAAATGCATGTAAAGAATAAAAGAGGAGCTGGATAGGCAGAGAGTCTTTAGACTGAACTGCAGCTCTGACACCTGTGAAAGAAGAGAGGGAAGGAAGAGTTGGGTAGGAAGAGCTCTGGACCAGAGTGCAGTTTTAGGTAAGCCTTAGCCAGGCCAATGGAAAAAGCCTGAGCCATAGCTGCTCCTCAGATAATTCCATGTCAGGCAGGAATGGACTGGTCCAAGTACCCCCATCATTCTCTGTCATTGTCTGAGAGCATCTCAGTAGAACCCCACAGTGGATCTAAAGGTCCAGCAGCTGGAGGCTGTCAGTCAGCCATGCTCCCCACAGCAGGTCCTCTTAAAAGGAGATCTGAGTGATGCACCTCCATGGTCACCACAATGGGAGAACAACCCCACTTGCAGGATTGATGGAGACAGCTACCAAGAGGAGACTAAAGAGATCCAGCCTCTGGAAGCTCTTCAGAAAGGAAGGGGATGTTATCCAGCTAGCAGAAAGGTTAGGATGAGGGTCCTCAGAAACCAACTCCTAATGGAGCTTTCCTCACTCAATCATAAATTTCCTTTGTTAAGTTGGGAAGAAGTTAAAGAAGATCCTTTAGAGCCCAAAGAAGATCCAAGGGCCCTTTTTAAAGTAGGGACACCTCTAACCAGGGACTAACACCTACACTGGCAGGTGTGGTAACTATCGTGGCTTCCCAAGCACAAGTCATGCTGAGGGTGGCAGTCTCAGGACGTGTTCCAGAGATGTCAGCCCAGGTCCCCCCACGTGGAATGCCCATTTCCCTCCACCGTTCAAGTGAGTCTCTCCAACCGTGGACAGGGTGAATGAGGCAGTGTTGGTACTGAGGAAAGGTATTAAAGAGGGGGCAGAAGCCTGCATAATAATTCTCAGCTTAGTTCCCATGGATGTACCTGTTGGCAATGTGAAAATGAAGTGATTCGTGATTTAAGACATTATTGTTTCAGTGTACGCCTAAGCATAAAAGTCACCTGCATGTGTGAATGCAATTCTCTATCTGAACACCCAACTCATTGCCGAGAAGAGACTTGGGCTCTGGAGAGTTTGTTTGGGTACATGTTAACTGGCTGACCGACTGACTGAATTCTCCTGTTCCAAAACTTGGAGGAAATGAGTCCAAATACTGACAGCAGGAAATTGTAGTGGCCTGTGTTCTGTTTCTTGGCTACTGGAGACTCTTAAAGATTACCCTTATGGCTCGGCCCACATCTGACCACTACTTTCAGGTTCTAAGTTCATGGGATTTCAAGGTTAGAGAGACCATACAAGCCATGCCACCCAACTCCCCATGAAATGTCGATGACACTATTGTGCAGATGTGCAGACCTGCTGATGCTGTCTGTATCAACCCTGATTGCACATTTGCTGTTCTTTCTGCTGATCTGGATAGAGTTAGAAGTAGCTATGGGCCCAGGCTCTGGCTCTTACAACTATTTGTTGTCTAAGGATTTCTGTGTCCAAATGTCTGGGCCCTGTGACTTGAGAGCTTACACACTGTGCATAAGTGTCGTTATCATAATAAATTTGAAATTGAATCCCATGTTAACTTCCCCCAGCCATCCCACACGCTTTCATCTCACCATGCAATCGGCTGGTGTGTAGCTTAGGAAATACAGCCATACACTACTCAAAACAAGACGCAGTTAGGAAGCACCTCTCCTATCAATAAACTGTGCAATTAATTTCAAAGTAAAAAATAATTGGATTATCTGTGCCATGGCTTTCCTCATTAGTGCAGATAATTGGGAGATTTTAGTAGTGTATTTCCATCCTTCATATAGAAAGTGCCTGTAATATAGTGATGGGGATCTCTTTCCTTTAGGTTTATGCTGGCTGGGAGTTCATAGGAGCTTATGTCTGATATCTTTAGTTGGTAGATGAAGGCTAAAGTACAGAAAAAAGTAACCGTGGTTGTCTGGATCATGAAAAAAAAAAATCCCCGAAGCCCTAACTGTCACCACATACCGCCACTCCAAATGAATGACGGCTGCTATACACGGCCACACTGGGGTGGAAGCCACAGACATGCTTTCTAGAAGCAGTCGATGGTTGGGACTGGCCTGGCCAAGTGGGATCTGGCAATGTAGCAAACATAAATCCAGGCAGGAAGGCTCCTAAGAATAGCTGCGAGAGAGGGTGGGAGCAAAGACAAGAAGCAAGAAGAGCTACTGCTCTGTCCTCCAGGTCGCTGCCTGCTGGCTGGGCTTGGCTCAGGACAAGGTTCTTAAAGTGTGGTCTTGTGACCACACCTACATGAAAATCACCCAAGGAGCCTATAAGAATGCAGATTCCTGGGTCCCTGCCACAGCCTATTTGATCAGAATCTTTGGGAGTGAGGCCCAGGAGTATGTATTTTAACGTTTCCTGAGTCTTCCTTATGGGACTGAAAATTTCAGACTCACTGGTCTGGGCACATTGTTGCAGGGACATTACATGTGTCTGGGTGTGAATCAGTATCTGGTTGTGGTGGAGGTGGGGGTGGGGAGTGTCTTTCCAACTCCCTCCCACCCCGTCATCCCCATCATCAATATTCACAAGGATCAAATCCAAAATGGATTTAATGAGCATGTTCTTTTTGAGAAATGCCGTTTGGAAATCCCAAACCAGCAACGGGCAATCTCTTAAGGCAGAAAGGCTGAAAATAAGCAACAATTTATTTTCTCAGAACTGGTAAGGGTGGAGCGGCTGTCTTTTCTAGTTGGATGTACTGAATTAGAACCATGCGAAACACACACAGTTCCCCCGGGGCCCTGTGCATGATTTGTTTCCAGATTTAATGAATGTCCACGTGCCTGGGTTAGTGGAAAATAACCCGCAGACGGCCTCATCCCTGAAGTGCAGTGGAAAAGCCTCGCCAATGCCATGGAAGGACGCTGACCCATCTCTCCCTCCTGATCCCCCAGTAAAGCAGGTGACACGGCAGGTAGACAAGGCACGCGGGCTGCCTGATTTGCCTCTGAGAACACAGATTCTCAACATCCTCTAAAATTTCTATTGATCTGAGCATGTAGCTGATGTCAACCCTGGTTGTCTGAAGGGAGGCTACTCAATATCACAAGGTCACGATGAGGAAAAACGAAAACTAATAACTCACTATCCTTGTACACAAAGGACTGCACGTTGTTTTCTTCCTTCTTAATAGTAGCTTCCTGTGGCTGCTGAGTGACTCTCTTCCTGTCACTGCCCTTGCTGTGGGATTTAGGTCTTACGTTCACTTTTTTTACCCATTTCTCCCCTGGCTTAACTTTTCAGATTCATGTCACAGTGAACACCTGCTTTATATGCTCTGTCTCTGCCGCGGCTCATCGCAGAAGCTGATTTAACTCCTCAAGAGAAAGCCATTCTTTCACCAGCCCTGGGACTTTTCTGAATCATATTTTTGCCTGTTAGGAGCACTGTCTCTATACTGAAATAATGTTTATCAGTGCTTAATTGATTTAATTGGCACCTGCCTTGCAGGTGTACTGTGGGGCTTAATGAATTCATTACTGTTGGTGAGGCTCCTTGAGATTCACAGAGGGGATTTGCTGCAGAGGGGAGAGGCCTGGTGACTAGACAGGGGCACTGTTGTTAGCATCTGCCACTGTAGCGCACACAGCACTTTGAGAGGAGTCACATAAAGCCCTGTACCTCCCTGGGAAGGGCAGCCACCTTGAGGAGAAGCAGGGCAGTTTTTAGTAACACAGAGTTAGTTCTACCCTTATGGCTGCTCCTGTTAAAAATTACAAGGTAGCAAAGTTTGGGTACGGAGGCACCACTTTCCTCTTTTATTTGCACGTTTGTCCTTGGATTCATTCGTCTCTCCTGCCCTCTCACACCCTTGCTTTTTCTCCATGCCTTGTCCTCTTTCTCCCTCCGTCTCTTACATGGGAAACATTCCTTGCTTGCACCCTGCTGTCAGGACAGCATAGGATCAACTGACTGACATCAAGGAATAAGTGACAAATAAGGTTAACATGTTAGCATGAATATTGTAAGAGGAAAATCTTAAAGAAGAAAAAAAAAGTTACAATGATCGACATTCATACACCAGCACAGAAGTGAGGGAGAAAATGAGGGAAGGGAGGCTTTTCATTGTTCCTGAAATCACAATACTAGTTAACATCCTTTTTCCTTTCCTTTAATGTTACTAGAACCCCCTATTTCTTGGATCACATGTCATAGGTATCAATTTCACTCCACATATTTAGGTTTGTCAGAAATATAATTCTTGTTTTCCTTTTTTCTTTTTAAGCTACCATTCCTTTCCAGTTGTAAAAATTTAATTTCAATTAATTTGCTCCCCCCACCCCCTTTCCCTAGGGTTGCACTAACATTTTGGAGGCTTAGGCAGCACCAGGTATTGAAAGGAGACATCTGGTCCTCAGGATCACTCGCCATCCATGCTGGCCTCCCCTGAGGTGTCCACCTTGCCATCTGGTCTTCAGTTATTTGTTCACCAGGTGGCTGGTGAGTCATCTCTTGTTCCTGCCACTATTTTTTTGAATATGTTTTCAATGGAATCTCCATTTTCCTCCCCTTCTGGAATACCCATGACTCGGATATTTGAGCGCTTAAGGTTGTCTGATATCTCTCTCAGATTTTCTTCCATGTCCTTGATTCTTTTTTCTTTCTTTTTGTCTGCTTGTGTTATTTCAAACAGCCCATCTTCAAGTTCAGAGGTTCTCTCTTCAACTTCAACAAGCCTGCTGGTTAAACTCTCCGTTGTGTTTTTTATTTCGCTGAATAACTTCTTCAGTTCAGCAAGTTCTGCTACATTTTTTTTCAGGACATTGATTTCTTTGTACATTTCCTCTTTCAGATCCTGTATACTTTTCCTCATTTCATCATGATGTCTAGCTGTGTTTTCTTGTATCTCATTCAGTTTCCTTAGAATTATCACTCGAAATTCCTTGTCAGTCATTTCAAGGGCTTCTTGTTCTATAGGATCTAGAGTTTGAGATTTATTAACTTTTGGTGGTGTACTTTCTTGATTTTTTGTATTTCTGGTGTCTTTTTTTTGGTGTTTATTCATTGTGGCAGGGGGTTTCACAGTCCACCGGTTTGAGACTAATGACTAACTAGGATGTTGCTGTGGTTGCCAATTTGGTATGGCTACCTCCGTGGCTGCTCAGTTGGCCTCTAGTGCCTTGTGTGTGTGGTTGCCTCGGGTCTTGGGCTTCTCCGGGGGAGCCACCTTTCTGGTCAGCTTGGACTCTGCTGGGCTGGTGGATCACGTACCACAGGGTGTGTGATCGCTGTTGAGCTTTCACTTCCTGTGCAGGATTTCTCCCTGTTCCGTGTGCTCTGGCCCAGGCTGTTGGATCGTGCAGTGGCGACCCCACAGGGTGTGTGGTTTCTGTCGAGTCTCCGCCTCCCTGGCCGCACGTCTCCCCCCTCTGTGCACACTGTGCTGGTCTGGGGCGTGTCTTCTGCACCCCTCGTCTATCAGCTGGGCCTTCAAGACCCTGCTCGGCACCGCCTCGCCCAGGAAGTCTACCAGGTTTCTGCTAGGCACAGACGACCGGTCGCTCTGGGTGCCTTTGTAGCACTGTGTAGATCTTTCTCGGGGCTTGTTCACCTTTGTATCCCCCCGGTATAAACTGAGTCTAGCGCCCGCCTGCAGCCAGCTCTCCGGCAGGTTCAAGCGGACCTGGGAACTCTCCTACCACACTATTCCCAACCAGAAATTGGTTAGGCTTTTTTTCCGAACTGGTGGCCGCAGAGATGGTATCTGCCTCCCAGTAACAGGAAGTTTACCGGGGGCCGGAGTCCAGGGTGTGGTGGAGTGACAGTCGGCCCGCCCGTACTTCCTTGCCCTCCCGACACTGGCCGGGGACGCCCCACTCCACCAACCTGCCAGAGAACCGCGGAGGGGAGGCCGGTCCGCAGGCTCTGGAAAGCCCTGCGCCGGGGCAAGCAAGTGGGAAGGCTCAGTGGCGGCCGAGCCGGGTGGAGCTGCCCGCACCTGGGAAAATGGAGGCAGCCCCGGGGCGGTGAGTGGCCTGGTGATGCAGGCGGGAGCCGGGTGGGTGTCTGCCGCCCACAGGACTGGTCCAGGGGTCACTCACAGGGTTGTGCCAGGTCGGGCGCTCACTCTCTGTCTCTGGTTTGTCGCCTTTCCCTTTCTGGGCCGCTGCCGCCTCGGGCTGTTCAGTCGCGGCGCAGCTCGGGCGCTCCCAGGAATCTTCTTTAATGCCGGCCTGAAACCTCGAATCCTGAATAGGGCAGCTGGCCGCCTTCAGCGCGGCCTGGCCTCCAGGATCCTGTCTGCATCCACAGCAGCCCTGGCGCTGCGTTCCCTGTTTAGAGACTCGCTTTTGCAGCTAAGAAACAGTTCTTTTCCTGCTCCACACTTCAAAGCTGTTGCCTGTAATTGAGGCAGCCTCTCCTGCCGGGGGCAAAGTGGCGGTCACCCCCCATGACCAGCCAGCAGCAGCGGTCCTCCCTTAAGAGATGGCAAGAGGAAGGTCCACAAGTTTCCCGGCTGCCTGAGGCCCAGTGGCCGTCTTTTCCACCTCAGCTACTCCGCGCCAGCCGCCGCAGCCACTGCCATCTTGAAAGTCCTCCATCTCTTGTTCCTGACTGCAGGCTCTTCACATCCAGCTCTCTCTCTCTCTCTCTCTCTCCTCTACTTTCAGGAACCTCTTGGGTACAAAGGTGTTATCTGTTTCTGCTACACAACTCTGGACCTCAGAAATCTCCAAGAGGCTGTCCAAAGCCTTCCGCATTTCTCTCCCATTCATGTGACTCATACCAGTGCCCCACATCATGTTGTTGCCTGAGAATACCATGATTTTGTGGGATCATGTTGCTTGTCTGGGCTGTGGCTGGGAACCTGCATGCGGGTCCCTTCCTTCTGCATGCAGAACCAACCAAGGAGGGCATCTGCCCTTCCTCCCCACTCCTGCACCAGGCTGAGCCCCTAAAGGGGAGCTCGGGAATGTTCCTCAGGGACCCCCCAGCCTCTAAGATCTTAGGGGCTTTCTTCCACCTCCCTTCCTCCCCACGGCCAATCAGTCACTCCTCTTCTCTCTAATTTCTGTTGTCATCCTTTTCTTGAGGCCAAAAATGCAAAATGAATAGAGAGAAGCTCCAGGGGATGCACACACAAAAATGTGAACAAGGATTGATTTCATTTAAAAATATCCAGCACACTGTAGAACACTGCACTAGCCATTGTGAGGGATATAGATTATAGTAAAGCATAGGTCTTCCCTGCAAGAAACTTGTACACGTAAGTGTAATGCTAAATACCAACTCAGAAGTCCTATGAATTCACGAGGAGAAAAGTCAGTTTAGAATTAACCCCACCCCCTACTTTTCCATTTTTTTTTTTTTTCCTTTCAAGGAATTAGGACTCTTTAGCTGCCAGTAGGAATTTCTTAGAGTTAAAAGCTGAATAGAATACTGGCTAGAGTCTATATCAACAAATATTACAATAGCTCAAATCTGTGATTAAACTAGAAATATCAAAGCTTTACCATGGAATTTACTTACTTTGAGCAATACTGGATACAAATGAATTCTAAGACAGCTAAAAAATTTGAACACCCTCTTTGGAATTGCAATGTCATTTGCCTTTTTATGATCTATGAGCCTTTATTTCTAATACAAAAAATTTAGAGCAGCAGCCACACAATTTGGGGACAGGTTTGGAAGGAGATGGTTGCGTTAGTCAGGGTATAAGCTAGGCTAGCTGCTGCAACAGCTACCTCGGAGTCTCAGGGCCTCAGCACTATGATGGTTATTTTTCACTCACTTCACAGTTCTCTGTTCCCCACAGTCATCTGGGGACCTGGCCTCTGCCTTTCAGGCGTGGCTCCCAAGTTTACCCTGGGTGTTGACATTGAACCTGCTAATGGGAAAAAGAGTGTGCAGTATCACACGGGAGGTCTTATGGCCTGGCTTAGGAGTAATACACATCATTTCACTGGCCAGAGCTCAGTCACATGGCCCATCTAATCGAAGGAGGCTGGGAAATGTCACCAGCAGTGGGTCCAGGAGACAAAGGCAACAGGTTTGGTGAGCACATGGCAGCATCTCTGCCATATTTGTGAGCAAAATTTTCTAACTGCATGAGGCCCCCAGAAATTAAAGCTTTGTTAGCAAAGAACCAGAACTGTTTTGTATTACAAAGAGAGCTGGAGTGCTAGAGAGACATACTTCCCTCTGGCCCCCTCACTTCCTTCCCTTCCTCATCTCAGTGTGCCCTCCTTGGGGGATGGATGGGCAAGGCTAGAGCCTGCATCTGCATGCTCAGTGGCAGCCTTACAGGTTTCTCCAGAAAGCAGAGGCAACAGCAGTCAGAACTGGGCATCTCCCCTAGGTGCTCCCCAGGGCCTGGCCTAGGCTCAGAAAGCACAGCACGTGAATAATCATCGCTAATGAATGTCAGCCTCATCAATGGGTGTTGGCAGGTGCTAAGAACAGCACTGGAGAGAAAGCCGGGTGTCTCTGCTGGGCATGCGTGGTGGGGAAGGAGGTTAAACCTACTGTGTGTATGGGTGGAGCGCTGTCTCCGCCAGGAGGGCTCTGATGGAAAGTATTTGGTCTCTCTTGTACTGTTCAAGCCAAGCACTTGTCCTGTAAAGCACTCACTTCGTTGATTGAAAGGGAACACATTTTGAGGCAGAAAATGTCAACAGTGCTAGCGGGAATTCTGCTTTTGCTGTTTAACGTCCAAGTGGTTTTAAGGAAATGGATTAACCTGGTCATTTCAGATAAAATATTTTTCACTTCCTGTCTCCCAGTACATCGTGTATATATGCAAGGCAACCTACTTCTGGAATGAGCCACCACCTCAGGACAGAGGGCTGGCACCTCCTCCAGGTGGTGACTTTTGTATCAATGGGTCAAGCTTGGGGAGCTGGTTGTTTAGGAAGCCATCTTACATCACACATGCCTCAGGAACCTGGGGCCTGAGGAAGGGACATTTGCCACAATGAACCAAGCTTATAAAAAAGCAGCAGGGGTATTCAGGTCAGGGTCCAGAAAGAAAAGCAGTGGTTACCCAAGAGTGGAAATGGCAGAGGGAGGATGACAGAGGACTAACTAGAATTTTCATATGGGGCCAGTTGGAGTTCTAGGGCAGCAGGATGAATACATCTGGTGCAGAATGTACAGTGGACAGAACTCGGTTGTTCCTTCATTTTTACTTCTAGTGAGTTCTAAAACAGTAAGGTGTTGAATTTTCCTTCCTAGGGCCTTTAGCTAAAAAATAATCCATTTTCACTTCATCTCTTTGGAGTCGGGGGAACAGAGTATATGAAATTTGAAAGTCTCTTCCCTCTGACAGTTTTATACTCATAGGCTTTACAAATATTAAATCCAGCAGACTCTTTACTGCTACAAATAATTTGCCACAGAGGCTCAATCTCTTAATTGTGATTTTCACCTCAGCGATGGCAATTGTGCTGGCTACTGGCTCCAGAGAGACTCACACTGAGGTGTCTCTGTCACCAACACTATTTCTGCTGCAGTGAGGTCAGGGTCCTGAAGACTTTCTTTTGGAAGGATCCTTTCCTAATCCTGCTGAGCTTAGAAAATCAAGTGAGAGGCTGGGTCTCAGTTGTGAAGCTATGGTTGAACTCTGTATACTCAAAGTATACATTTTCCCATGCACTGTCTCTTTGCCATGGAATTACAACATCACTTTTTCTGAGAATTTATATTTCTAAAAAAAGAAGCCTACTTGCCAAAAGCACATGGAACATGCTTTTAATTTCTCAAGCAATGGTTTTAATGAGCTTTTTTTTTTTTTTTTCAGATTACAAAACCGTGAGACAAGGTCTTTGCATCTCCTGACCACGGAAGATCAAAGGAGGCTTTGTTATTTCATTTTTTAAAATTCTCTTATGCCCTCAATGATGATTTATTTTTAAAGACCTACCATGGACCAATGGATAAATTATACAGAAAAGGAGAGCCTGGTTACCAAAAAGTACTGAGGATATTGTGCTTTGAGTTTCTTGCCTTCAAAGAAGAATTGGAGAAATTGAAGAAATGATCAGGAATTATGGGCTTGATTTTTGGCATGGACACTGAACCACTGAGACTGTGTAGAGTTAGTTGGCTCTCTGAGGTTTTCATCCTCCCATTCATACATAAAATCCTTAGGTAAAATGTCCTAAAAATAAGACAGATAGTATTTCTAGTCCTGAAGTCACTCTGAACAGTATCTCCAGAATGGATGTTGTATTCAATGATAATCAGGTGATTTGCTAAGATTAGAAAGAAAAGTAAATCAGCTTATGTCATTCACAAGAGACCAATGTGAATATCAAGAATGCTATCAAGGTAGGTGTTCCTATCCATGTACAGTGTTGGAAGCCAGTAACAAAAGTCAATTGTAGATGCAGTCACCCAGCTGAATATATAAATGTGTCCTTATTTGACTGTGCAATCACACAGCCAAATATATTCAAGGGTGGTTTCCTTTATAAGAAAAACAGTAAATGAAATGCTCGATGATGACATTAGCTAAATTTTATGTCTGAAAAGTTAATTGCACCCAAGTGAGAAAATATGAAATTAAAGTTCTCACTTCAACAATTGAGCCTAGTAACAAGAAGAGATTTTGCCACATGTGTTGGAATTACATGTGATGTGGGTCCTGAAACATAGATTGGGGAACTGCCTGCACACCTATCACTGCCCCTCTCCTAGAGCTTGAAGAAAGCTTTCTTTCAGAGGTCATGCAAAGATCCCCTGTCTTGAGAGTGACATGCAGCAGTGCATCTTGGATGGCATCAGTTGAAGGGTTGACAGAAAGAAATTACTATTTACCAAGTGTTCTACTACTGGCTTGACACATGTATGAATTGTATCTAGAAATAATCCTGACTTTCTTTGCCCCTAGCCCTGGTCCACAAAGACAACCCCATCAGTTTAGATAAAGCCAGTGTGAACGCGTGGAAGTGAACCTCAGGTCCTGTGGCCCTGCTGCCAACCTTGCTCAGTTATTGGAGCCTGTGAGTGACTAGAGAAGCCCCTGACCTTGGTGACACTCAGCACCTTTCAGTGCCTGTGACTGGGATCCTGATCTGTTTCTTTCCTTTACAGCCTTCTGGAGCCTTGGGAATGTCTGGTGCAGCTTCTCCACACCCAAATCAGCCTAGGAGAGCCCAGGTTCCTCTCGTCTTTCTACAGGAACGTCTACTGGGGTTCTCCGTTCACCTGGAGCTATGGTACCAACACCAGGAACTCCCACTGTCTTTGTGAAGTACCTACAAGAATCCAGAAATAGCATATTAGAGCTCAGTGTAGTGAAACAGGGTGTGGGGACTGTTCATGTAGAGTTTCTGTGATGTGTCTTAATCGCTTCCCACTCCTCCGTGGCACACCTTAGGGGTGCAGCTGATAAAGAGAACACGTATTGCTTGTGCCAACTCCATTGCCTGCATGTTCCTTCAATCATTTATTCAACAAAATCTACTACGGTGCTGGGGTAGTCTCTTTGGCACATTAAGAGATGATTAAGACATGATCTGTACCTTAAAGGCACTCACTGTGTAGTTTGAGAGATGACACATGTGCCAATGTCTGTAACACCAGCTAGAATGTGAAGAGTGCTGTGGGAGAAACCCAAACACTGTGGGTTTCAGATTTGAGAGGAGGCTTCAGGGAGAGAGTGACATTTGAGCTGGGCCTTAAAAGAGAAGACTATGGCACCCGGGCATGGATAACTACAGATGCTGCTGATGGGATGACAGCAGATCAAGAGGAAAAACAGGGATTTCTTTTTCTTTTTTCTTTTCTTTTTTGCATTGGGGAGTGGGGGGGTGGGGTCACAGGTAGGAGGTGGTCGAGGGATATAGAGATCAGGCCACTGGTTCCGGGCATGGTGATTATGAATTTTCAGTTGGACATCCTGGTGGAGCTTGCCATCAGGCAAAAAGAGCAGCGTCTTGAGAAGGTTTAAACTTGGGATCATACATCTGCACAAAGAGGTCTGTTGAGATATTGGATGTTGCCTAGGAACTGAAGCTCAGCACTGTGGTGAAACACGAACACTCTAAGCAACAGATAGTAACGTCTTCCTTACTTGCAGACAGGCCACATACTAACACACAGGAAGAAATTCTGCATTGTCTCTGCAGAGCTGTGGGAAAGCTCAGAAACATGGGGAGATGCTCTGCTAGATTAGAGCAGTAAGACTGGTCTTTGGTAAGTGGATAATTTTGGGGGCATATTGGTGTAGTGTTTCCCATGATTAAAAATTGGTTGGTTTGTCCCTTTAAATTAAAAAAAAAAGAATGCTGCATTTTCTTCCTCATCCAGAACTGTTTTGAGGTTGGCATGACGAGTACCCCTTTTCTCCTCTTGCTATCTGGTAGCCCTCATCTTCTCAGGATGATGTAGACACGTGTTCAGGCCTGCTATGATTTGTCCACTACTGTGCTATTCTAAGCATTATTGATCACACAACCCATTAGGGCACCATTCGCCATAAATAATTTATCTCTTCAGGCATGAGCTCGTCTCTTCCACAGATGCCATCAGCAAGAATCCCCTTCAGGAGGTTTGTGCTGGAGGAAAAACAACTGCATTGCAGATGTAGTTTAAACACACAAGGCCCAGGGAGAAATAAAATAATGACTGAGCAAACCCTGTGCCTGGAGACTGCATTCTACTGGGGATGCTCTGTCAAAGAGAGAGCAGGTCTGAGGGTTTTCAGATCAGCATTGCTCTCACAGAAAGCATGCTGTCCTGACAAACAGGTGTAAGCCTAGTCTTCCTAGCTGAGGGAGTTTGTTTAGGCAATATATCAATATTTGTAGAACATACTAGAGCAGTTCTAGATGTTATAATTGCTGGGGGCTGGAGGGACAGAGGGTGGGAGAGGAGCAGGTAGCATAAGAGCAGTAGACATGGTCTTATATCTGTATAGACTTTAAAATTCTATTGGCCAAATAGGAAAGCACATGTAGTTAAGACTACAAGATCTATGGCAAAAAACCCCAAAGAGTACAAGAACACTAGATTCTAGCTTAGATTGCTTCTATAACTTGCTGAAAGGCTGCATCACAATAACAGTGCTCAGATTTCAGGCTTTAAGCAGTTTTGGAAAGGAGGAAGAGTCAAACAGACAGAGAGGTGAGAGGGGGAAATGCTGTCATAGGGGAGGAGGATGCATATGCAAAAGTCTGCAACTGGGAGCTCATGAATCACGAATGCCAGCAAAGAGATTTCAGCTGGGCAGAGAGTCCATGATGTAAATCCAGAGATTAACAAATCAGGATGAGAAGAGGGCTGCTTGGTTATAGCCTTCCCATACAACACTAGAGCCAGACGGGTTTTTTGTAGGGTAGAGAAGACCTGGGGAAAAGTCACCTTTTCTCCCTCTTGAGTGCTTCTTTCTTGAGCTTCGCAGGACTTCCCTGCTACTGTGGGCCTTGCAGATAAAAAATAGTCCTTAAGCTTGCTTAAAGTATGTTTATATGCTAACCCTCTGAATAAGTCAGGAATGAGACAAGAAAACAGAGCCCACATCAGGTAGCTCAATAAAGGGACTGAATAGGGGAACCAGCTATGAATAGGTTGGGAGTGCTGAGGAACCAACAGGAGATGAAGAGGCAGAGATTAGCAACAGCTAGAGCTAGGAGTATGAAGGAGATGAGCCTGGACCACCCCGAGGACCCTGGAGCCATGGTGGGACCACAGAGGAAATATGGTCACTGACAGACATCACCTGAAGCAGGGAGAGAGGGGTGGAAATTCCCAACTTCTTCCCTTTCCCTACCCTCTCACCTCTGCTAGGACTTCCCTTTAGTCTAACCTGATGGGAAGCCAGTTGTTAAGGAGCCCTAAAAAGTGTAGCATGTAGGTATGAGCCGGGGAAGGGTGAAAAATGATTGACATTTCCTAGTGCAGTATTTGCAGATGACTTGCACAGAAAAGCAATGCCTGACTCTAGCAGATGGATTTATGACGGTAGAACTAAGCATAGAGTGAGGCAATATTTGGGGCAAGATTTTCTTAGTGACTGCTGTGTTCTGAATGTTTGTGTCCCCCCCCCCAAATTCTTATGTTGAAACCTAATTCA
Organism: Cynocephalus volans; assembly: GCF_027409185.1. Lineage (NCBI taxonomy): Eukaryota > Metazoa > Chordata > Mammalia > Dermoptera > Cynocephalidae > Cynocephalus > Cynocephalus volans. The sequence continues at coordinate 123,909,219 of NC_084468.1, forward strand.
CAATATGGTGGTATTAAGAGGTGGCCTTAGGAGGTAATCCTAACCTCATGAGTGAGATTAGTGCCCATGTAAAAGAGGCCCAAGGGAGCTGGTTCATTCCTTCCACTAAATGGAGAACACAGTAAGAAGGCATTATCTATGAAGCAAAGAGTGAGTCCTTAGCAGACACTGAATCTGCTGGCACCTTGACCTTGGACTTCCCAGCTTCCAGAACTGTGAGCAATGAATTTATGTTGCTTATTAATTACCCAGTCTGAGGTATTTTGTTATAGCAGCCCAATGGACTGAGATTGTGACTCTGCAACTAACCCTACCCGTTCCACCACTTGTCCTCTGGCAGAGTATACCCCACTGAAATCAGAATGGTTGTGTAGGTGAGGAGTTGCCTAGCTCTCCCTTAAGGAGTCTGAGATTCCTCCTATCATGATTGCCTAAGGTTAGCTCTGGTGGAGAATTGGCCATTTCCTGTCATGATCCAGAAATGAAAGACCTGCAGGCTCAATGCAAGTTGAGCAGGAGCTAATCAAAGTCTATGGTCTCTGCTTCTCTGACTCAAATCTAGAGGCAAAGTCTTGTGGTTCAGAAGTGCCAGTAGTCTTCCTTTCCTCAGCAAAGTCCTCTGCTGTTGTTTCTGGGACGCTGTTGTTCCTCAGAGATCTTACACACTCCAGAGGAGCATTCTTGACCTATCTAAGTCTCTTAGGTCTGATCTGAGAAACAGATTCAATTATCCACAAGTTAAATCAAGGGGATGCTGCCAAAGCATTCCAAGGCCTGGATACTGGTTCTCCCACAGTAATCCTGCCCCCAAGGAGATGCTACTTGGTAACCTTTAGGGGTTGTATGTATATCTTTACATCAGATAGCTCAAAATTATTTCAAATGATGGTTATGGTGAGGGATGATAAGAGGAGAGAGAGATTCTGTTTTGTTTTATCTCAAGAAGTTAATGTTGATATATATCACATTGATTTAATATAGTTCATGTAACATGAATTGATCAACCACAGAACAGATGGCTTTATGGAAACATGATTCCTACCTTTATGCCAGTTTAGTCAGGGCCAAAAAGAGGATGTCAGGTATTTGTTGGTGGCAGTGGCTGCTATAAGTCCTGGGCTGTCCAGGCAAAGCATTGCTTTCAGAGAATGGGATATGATTGCGTTGTTCGTCTGTTTGGGGCTACTGCTGCAATTCACTGATTCTTAAACAGAGCTTGATAAAATAGGCTCATTGTTAAGCCAGGCTGCTAATTGTGCTGGTAATTAAAAATTGGCAGTGCTGAGTTTGGCCCACATTCCCTACCACAAAACCTTCCAAATGAGCATTTGCCTTTCACAATGAGCAAAACACCTGCTCTGTTTCCCCAGCTCATTTTCTAGGACCTTTGGATGCCACTTAGCTGATGCTTTCATACAGCCTGGGAGGATTTCTAGTATTTCATTCAGAAAGATGAAAGCATGTGCACTGGAGAAAGCAGGGCTATATATAGCCAAGGCCAGCCAAAGGGCAACCTCCAAGAATGATCTGAGGAGCCAAGGGCACAACTGTGCGCATGGCCTCATATCACCCTCCTGTCAGGTTTCTTTGAAGACTCCACACTCGGTTCAGTTTATCTGGCTCTGGGAGTCTGAGTGTTGATTCCTGGAGGTTGAGAACCACGTGGCAGACTGCAGCTTGCAGGCTTGTCTGTGCATGTACGCTCGTGCATGCACATCCACTCAGGGCTAACGCGTCATCCTCCTAAATTTATCCAGTTGCTGTTTCAGTGGCTCTGAGCAGTGTCTGGAGAAAAACAAAGCTGCCTCCTCCTGCTATGCAAGCTGTCTGAGCTCCAGAGATAGGCTCTACTGTCTCATTGTGTGTGTGTGTGTGTGTGTGTGTGTGTGTGTATGAGTAGGGTGGGGGACAGGCAGAGCATGGTTCCCAGAGTGCCTGGGTCACTGCTGAGACACCCTCTCCCTATGCCAGCCAGTCTGGAGCTTACACTTCAGGAGCGGGCAGCTTTGGTATTCTGGACATGGCCTGCTGTCCTTGCTCACTCCCAGTTAGGTCTGATTGGGAAGGACATGATGTAAGTAGAATAAACATCTGCATGGGGAAGAGGGGTTGGCCAAGCCCTGGAACAGGACAAAATGGCACCAATAGCTACAGTAAGGAACAAGTACCTGGAAAGATATCATTGAGTGTAAGAGCTGAAAGGGATCGTTGATGTGCTCTTCCCAAGACTGCTGTTCACAGGTGAGGACACTGAAGCCAAACAGGTGACAAGCCATCCAGCACCAGTGCTGATCCTGAAGCCCTGCACTTCTGAATCCCAGCACAGTGACTTTCCATAACCCGGGGCCCAGCAGCTGGAACCCCACTTCGCCAGCAGGCCATTCTCCAGTAAACATCCTTCAGAATGGAAGACCCAAAGACAGTGTGCTAAAGATCACTTACAAGTCTCTGCCCACTGATAGGTGACAGGAAGTGTGTTGGGGAAGAGTGACTGGAAAGGTGATTGCACCACAGGTCTCTGGCTTCTGCTGGGGGTCCCTTCTAACATGTTCTTGTCACCACTCTGTCCCTGAGCCATTGCCATGTCCTACTGTGCACTCTGGCTGCCTCCTGGCACATTCTTTTACAATCACCATGTAACACTTTGTGGACAAGCACAGAACCCATAGGATGACTCATTCTAGAAAGATCTAAGTAGATATATCCAAATATATCTAAGCTTCTTTGCCATTCATTATAGCCTGTCGCCCCATGATAATGTATGCAAGAGAAAAATAAATGCCATTCCAAATCTTAAAGAATGATAAACATCTTTATGACAGCTCTCCATGAGCAGGGGTAAGAGACAGTTACTCTGAAGTGCCGATCACAAACTTGCTACAAATCCACTTCTCCATTCCTTTCTTCCACAAACCCCATGGCTCATGGCAGCTACTCAGATTTCTCTTCTGTCTTCCCATATTTCTAGCCCAGGCTACCTCTTCTGTCACTCCCTTCTTTCCTCTCTCGATATCCTTCTTGAGTTCTACATGTTTTCTTTGCTTCCTTAGGTGGCTCTGAGCTCTTTCCTATGTAGATCAAGTTACATCTTTTCACTTTCTCCCAATTTTCTTTTGACCAGCACACCAAAGGCGCCCAAAGGCACTGGCACTGAGCAACTGAGACAACATTTCTTAGAAGGGGAAGGGAGTGATTATAAATTCTTAAATACTAATTTCTTGGTTTTTTGCTGCATGAAAAATAAAACTGGATTGATCTTCAACTAGTTGCACTTGGTTGGGTTGCTACATTATTGAATTTTTTGCAGTGCTGGAAGTAATGGAGTATTAATTAAAGACTCCTTAAATCTGATGCTTCCTTATTTCAAATAGGCTGCTGCTGCCTCTCACACGTGGGCAATAGCCAGCTCCTCCCTTTGACAGCAATGTCCTTAGGATGCCATGGTGGTGCATTCCCAGCTTCCTAACTGTTGCCAGCTGGATTCATTTCTCCTTTTTCACAAGGTTATGGTCAAATCTTAAATAAATTCCAAAGAATTTATTTCAGGAACTTTCACTCCATGAGCAATGTATTGGTGTCCCTGTTCTACATGAGTAAGAACTCATTGCCAAAGCAGCAACCAGCATACTCAGAGCATTCAACACAATTTTTGGCATTGAAGGGAATCTTTCTTCTCTCTTCTAGGTTCCTTCCTTGGACCATATGATAGGAACTTTCACCCTTTAGAAAGCATTGGGAAAAGAAGCATCAGCCTCCCTGTTTATTCTTCCCTAAAGGACTAGTGGTGACTTACCTGCTTGGTGAAGTGGGAAGAACTGGGCATGAAAAACTCTGCCCTGTGTTCCCCTTCAGCTTTTTGGATCTCCCTGCCTGAGGATGGGTGTGTGTTGATCACCTCTTGCCCATGGGGGGCAATCATGATGGGGTCTGGGCCCAAGCCTGCTTCTAGGACCAGGTCTAAAAACAGCTCTCATTTGTTCCAGTGCAGGGACCAGTAGATGCAGAGGGCACAGCTGTTTTGCTGTGTGTGTATATGCTCTGCAGAGCAACCCTCCCTTGGATGAGGTGTACCAAGTTTTAGACTCAGGGAAAAGCATTAGGGAGTCTGACTGTGGTCACAATGAAATCCTACTTCAATTCAGCTTTATCCTTAATAAAACAGATTTTTTTTTTAACATTCACTTGTCTGATTCCTCCAATTATTTCTCAGTAGCTCTTTAGAAACCATAATACAGTCACCCGCATAATGACATCTCAATCATCAATGGACCATATATATGATGGTGGTAGGAGCAATAGACTAGAATGTGTAGTAGGCTATACCTTCTAGGTTTGTGTAAGTACACTCTATGATGTTTACACAACCACAAAATTGCCTAACAATGCATTTTTTCAGAATGTATCCCTGTCCTTAAGCAACATATGACTGTATCTACATTCAGTTCAATCAAACTAATATTCAACTACCAATTCTCTAAATACCCCTAGGGAGGGAGCGCATTAACACATAACCCCTGTAATGAGTGAATCTATGTCATGCAATTAACATTTCCCAATCATCCGCCATGAGTGAGTCTAAAGCCAAGAAAAATGGTAGGGTCTTTCTACATAAGTCATCTTAAAATACCAAGGTGAAGATGGAGATCCCAGGCCCCACAATCTGATAGACTTTCCTTTTCTTCCCAGCGATCATGGACAGGTGTTGGTAGGCAGTGCAGTGCCATAGTTAAGGGGGTGGCTTAGGGTCAGACTCCTTGAGTTCATTCTTTCTCCACCCCAATCATAAGACATTGGGCTTGTTACTTAAACTCTTTCTTCCACAAATTTCCTTCCTGGGAAATTGGGACAATACCTCTCAGGATCATTGTGGGAAATAAAATGAGAAAATTGTGTAGTGATCTTTGAACAATGCCTGACAGGTAGTAAGCCCTTCATAAATGTTAGTGATTATTAGTAGTAGTGAGAAAATATTTTTCTGCCACCAAAAAGTTTCCCTTGAGGATGCATTTTTAGAATGTGTCAATGGGAAAATGTGCTGTACTTTTAAAATAATTTTTCTGGCAAACATTTTGAGAGGAACACTTTATGTGAGAAACAATATATAGCTTTCTAGCAAATATGAATTGGGATTTACTTGTTAAAAAATAGAAATACTGTTTCTATTGCTTTCCTCACCCACACTGCCTCAAGGAACATTTCTTAGTTGCTTTTACCCAAAGACACATGTCAGACCTACGATCTAGTGACAACTGTCTCCTGAAAGTCTTGACGTGGGCCCCTAAGTGGGGGCATTTCTAATTTTGAAATGAGCTATGCGGTTCAAAAGCTCCATGCTTTCTAACAAGTAGATGATTGATAAGACCTTTCTTGTTCACCGATCAAGCTTGGTATAAAAGAAAAACAGGAACTAAAAATACTCTGTGTTTGAACTAGGGGCACTGAAAGTAAAAGGAGACCCAGATATACATATGTGATCATATAATTATATATTTAATTGGTAGATTGTAGTAAAATTATCCTCAAATCTAGGTATTTTTTGTTGTCTCATCACATAAACTTGTGATTGTTATTGCACCAGAATAAAATGCCTCTTTCCTGTTTTTTATTTTATTTTTTAATTCAAGGAACTGGCCATTATTACCATATAGGAATTTTGCAACCTATAGAACTAACAAGAAAAAAATTCATTTGAATTTTGAAGGTCACATTAGCCTTCCTGTAAATTTTCTGTAAAATTGAGATGACATTTTACATTTTAACTAAGATGGTGTAATAAATGGTGGTCATTTAGATTCTATTCTTGTCCTCCGGTTGGAATGCCCAGGTGAGAGCCTCCTTAGGGAAACTCTGGCTGAGTCAGTCCTCCACCTTCTCATGCCAGCGAATCCTTATGTCATTCAATGGATTTGTCACAAATTGTTGCACCTCTACTGAACAAATAAACAAACAGCCACTAGTCACTAACTGCCTGAAATCTACCCTGCAAGCAAAAAGTTATCAGGCTAGACATCTCTTTTATTGCAAATCCTCCATCTGCACCTAAGAGAAGTCTCAGACCCAAGAGCCTAAACTAGTCCTGGGGGAGATGGCCATTAAATTCAAGGCTCTCTTGCTAACTTACAAAGTAAAGCCAAGAGTAAGAGTAGTAAATTCAACTTTTCATGAAAAAATCAGGTCTCATTCTTTATGTTCTTTTGGGATTCCAGTGCTTCCCATGGGTGAGAGTTCATCCCTATGACAGGAACCATGTATATCGGAAGATAGTAAAATATCCCAGGCAGATTCTTTCTCTTGTGTATGACTCTCAAGGAGACAGGGAAGAAAGAGAAGCAGATGTAAAAGTTGATAAAGAAGCTGGCCAGGTGTTCAGTGGAGACACTAGTGTCAAGAGCAATGAGAAGCTGACCTCAGACGGCAATGAGATGACCAGGGCAGAGGCGCAGCCGGGACCTGAGAGCCTGAATAACTGTGAATGCTGCTCCAGTTCTGCACGTGGTGTGGCTCTGTGCCTGCTGGCTAGTTCCCTTCCAGTTCCTTACTCTTCTGTTTATCCTTACAATAGTCCCCTACCACCAAATGGATCTGAGTCCCTTAAACCTAAAACAATCTAACACTGGGTTACACCTTCTATCAAGAATCTGAGGACTAAGTAGTAATTCAATATTCCCGTAATGTATTAGGACCCCCACTTAAAGTACCTGAATGTTTGGCCCCAACATGTCCCCTGGAAAGAATTTTACATTCTCTCCCTTCAGTGAGTGAAATGATAGAAATGTAAATCCCTGCTCCACCCCTGTATGTCAATAGACATCCCTTTTCAAGGGGATTCATTCTGGGAAGTGACCTCTTGAGTGATAGTACAAAGTAGTGGACTGTAGCTTAAATATTTTAAAAGGAAAGAGTATGACTAACAATAGCTGACATTTATTGTGTCATTCTATGAGCTCTGCATGGAATATATATCACCTATTTTAATCCTCACAATAGTCTTTTGAGACATGTTTTAATCTTATCCCTTTTTTTATATTTTAGTAACTGATTGGAGGTCACACAACTACTTACTAAGTGGTGGAATTGGGATCAAACTCAGTTTTAACCCCAGAGCTTGAGTTCCTAACCAGTGTGCTGGGATAGTTGCAAACACTCAAACACACATTTTATCTGATTTCTTGACGAGATATTTTCTGTTCTCAGTAATGTCTTCTATTATCAGGTCCAAGTAGCAGCCCACATCTTGCCCCTTTGGGAGCTCCTAAGCCACTCTGCAGTGTGCCTCCTGGGACACCCACCCCCACCCCATCGTCTGGTGGAACTACGGTGTTTTCTGTGCTCCACTGAAAAATCACAGGGGATCATCTTTCTCTCTCAGCACACTCTTTGAACACTTTAACCCAGATTTTTAGAAGTCTTTATTTTTACCTGGTTCTTGCTTTTTGCTTCAATTTCTAAGAAATCCCTGGCTTCTCAGATTCACTGGTAAAATGTGATTTCAATAGATAAGAGAAATAGGTCCTACATGTGCAGCAGCTTTAAGATATCAGGTTGCTGTGGCCTTTTGTGGTGGCGAAACATTTCCAAAAATAAACAAACAAATCCCACAACCAGGTCTCTAACTGTGTTTCTTCACAATGGCATCAAACAGAAGCTCTGGAAAATGGAATACATGAGGTGTCATCTCCCAGCACTTACTGCCAGCCACTTGAGGTCTCATTGGCAGAAACACTGGCAAAAAACACACACGCCTGCTATGATAATGTCAAGGACCTCTCATCAATGTGCCAGGACCAGGGCCTCAGTCAACAGAACTGAATAGGAGAAAGGCAGCGTAATTCTCTCAACTGTTCATTTTGGGGACATTTTCATTCAGATGCTTATGTGTGTTTCTCTTGATCCTTCCTACAACCTCAGTGGGAGGCCGGGTCAAAAGGAGAACTGTCCAAGTCAATAACCACTTCCAAGAAGGAAACCCAGGGATTTTTTTCTCTTTTAGCGACAGATTCATAAATACCCCTATTCTTTAGTTGTTTGTAATGCAAATAGTAACTATTCCAGCCTGTGCGTAGAGCACTATGTGTTTTCATATAGATATATTTGCTCTACATGCATCTTTGTAAGAACACACCTTCTGCTTATAAGAGTCAAACTGTGTCTTTGCTTTAGTGTCCTAATTGAAAAACCTGCATGTAGACTGAGGGAGGTGAATACGAATTCTCAGGGAAGGGGTGGAAATAGAGAGCTACTGCATGGAAGGAATCGGTTTCAGAATCACCTGGGGGATTTACTCAAAACTCCTTTCCCTTGCTGCCTCTACCACCCCACCCACTCCAGGTGGAACTAGTACCGTTGAGGGCACATTGAATCCCTCAGATGTATTGGGGTGGAAAAAATCTTGAGTCACCACAATCTAAAACATTTTCAATGAAACAATGATAACTAGATGCCTGGGAATGGGTTATTTTGGAGCAGGTATAATTCTCAGCCTACAAATTAAGGTGTACAAACAATATTAAGTCTCTTTATTTTCTAGAAATCAACTAAATTTGACTGTGAGCCCTGACCTCTCCAGGCTCATGAGAAAATACAATCTCTGTTGTTCTTGGGGCCTCCCCTCCTTCCTCAAGGTCATGTCAGTGTCCTGCATATTCTGCAGTGTGAAGGCATCTGTGGAGGTAGAGGACTGGGTATTTGTCATCTGTCCCACAGGTTTCCACTAAGCTTCCATTGTCCTTGGTCCTAAGGGCTTTTCAGGACTGTTGGCCTTTTGATGCTCCCAAGCCACACTTAAAACAGAGGACTCTTTTGTAAGGTAGCTTAGGGGGTCCCCTCTCATAGACATTGCATGCAGCTCTTCCTCTGTGGGTTCTTGCAGCTTTCTGCTCTATTCCAACGCCTACCCTGATCTCTAGTCCTGAAAGGCTCCTGTTCCTCCTGTTATCCTCTTTGCTTCTTCTAACAAATCTCTTATTTTTCTTCTTTCTTGGCAAACCCAAGTTCTACTGTGGGCTCAGGCTTCTGGAAACAATACCCAGAAATTCTTGGAAGTTATTTCTGCTTTCTGTCCTACCACACACCTCGCTTGAGGCAATGAAACACAGAATCAGCTCCAAGTTTGAGTAAGAGAAACACACAGAGAAGAAAAATATGTAAATTAGTGACCCAATGTATTATTTTTTTCACATTTTTATGCCCTCTTCATTTCTGATTCCCAGTTCTAGTTTCCAAATATACTTAGAATGATGTTTTTGGGCTGTGGCGAAAATCCTCCAAAACTTTGAAAATCAAGTTAATGCTGGTGAAATTTAAATTTTAAAACACAAATAATGGTTCTGGTTAAAGCTTAGAGATTTAAGAGCTGGAAAGAGTTGTTTTCACCATTACAATAAGAAAAAAGCTAGAAAAACTACAAAATTAACAACTTTTTTTGAACCTACCAGAGAACTGATGTTACAGGTGAACAACCAACTTAAAACCAAGAGAAAGACAAAGACCTGCAGGGAGAAACAGGATTCAAACTTTTGCTTACATGGGACAGATGCTGCCAAATGCCATAAAAGCAGATCAGAAGATTAAGTTAGAAGTGTTCAAAGAATTGCTAAAAGCCAAGTGCAGGCTAACACGAGAGTGTGAAGTCCCAGGGGTTGCAGACATAGGAGGGTTCATATCTCTTGCAGGTGTTTCCTCTACGAACATGAGGTGCTCACAGGGAAGATCAGGGAGAAGTCTAAGAAAATGTCCTTCAAGGTGCTGACTGTGGAAGGGGAACAGCAGGTATTACCCAAATACCACTCTGATATATCTTCTTTATCTTCCCTTAATCCGCAAGGGGAAGGGGACAAAAACTGTGAGGGCACTGGTGGAAACTGACTGCAGCTAGGAGGGGAAAAGAAGCCCACCACTGGGGGCGGGGCAGGGATACTTTCTAGGCCCCGCACTACAGCTGGAGAAGGAGCAGCAACACTTGAGACAGAGGTTTCCAGTGTCTTCCTAAGACTGAGGCTTTGTGAGAACATCAGGGGTCACCACTCTCCCTTTTCCTGCCACCATGCTAACAAGAGTTGCAGTGAAATGCACTTTGGAGAGATACAAGATACAGACTCTCTCTGCCAGATAGCCCAAAGGGAAGACCCCAAACCAGAAGGGGAAACAAAAACAAAGTATCACTAGAGGAATTTGAAGGCTCTGGAGCACTGAGGGTAACCATAGCAACAACAAATTCTCAGTCCAACTCTGGACTAGATTAATACAAACTCAAACATTAAAGGCCTGCCAGGAGGAAAGGCATGCTCATTTCTAAGCATAAAAAAAAAATTAGTATCTACTACCCTATATAATATGTTCATCTACCAGCAAAAACTTACATGGTACACAAAAAGGCAAGAAAAAACACAATCTGGAAAGACAAAGCAATCATTAGAATCAGTGTCGGATATATGTTGGATTTATCAGACTGGGAATTTAAAATAACTATGATAAATATGTTAAAGACTCTAATGGGAAAGGTAGACAGCATCTAAGATTAGATAGGTAAATCCACAGAGAGAAATAGTTTAAGAAAGAATCAAATAAAAATGAAATCAGATTGAAATCAAAAGCACAATAATGGATATAAAGAATATATTTGACAGACTCATCAGTAGACTTGACACAGTGAAGGAAAGAATAAAGTCGAATATAAGCCAATAAAATTTACTCAAACTGAAACACAACTTTAAGAGTGGGAAAAAAAAATAGAACAGTGTCCAAGAGCTGTGGTTCAATATCAGACAGTCCAGCATATGCATAATTTGTAATCCCCAATGGAGAAAAAAGACAGAATGGACAGAAGAAATATTTAAGAAACAATTGCTGAGAATTTTCCAAATTAGTGAGAGACTTCTGTGTTCTGAATGTGTTGAAAATTTAATCCCCAATGCTACAGTGCTGAGAGGTGGGGCCTAATGAGAAGTGATTGAATTCTGAGGGCTCCACTCCCATGAGTGGGTTAATGCTGCTGTAAAAAGGATTTATGGGAGTAGACTCACCCCATTCTACCTTCTACCATGGAGGACACAGCAAGAAGCCCTCACAAGATGCTGGCACCTTGATCTTGAAATTTCCAACCTCCAGAACTGTAAGAAATAAATTTCTATTCCTTATAAATTACCCAGTCTGTGATACTTTGTTATAACAGCACAAAATCATGACAGAAGTTGGTACCAGAGGAGTGGGATGTTGCTATAACAAATATCTAAAAAGTTGGAAGTGCCTTTGGAACTGTGTAATGGGTAGAGGCTGGGACTTTTTTTTTTTTTTTTTTTTTTACCAAATTGTGCTTTATTAATATAATTTTTTTACACTCTATGATGTTGTTGTGGAGCAGTTGGGAGGGAGGGGGAGAGGAGAAAGGGGAAGGAAATGGGATGGAAGAAGGAGGAGGGGCAGGATCGAGGCCTATGGCACCCCCCTCATTCCCATAGGGGAGATCAGGGGGCTTCCAGTGGTGGCTTGGTCTTTGCCAGGCTCGTTGTAGATGTCAGGGGAATGTGGCAGCAGCCCTCACCCCCCACCACCAAGGCGGGGATATTTTTGAAGTGAATGCTAAAAAACAAAAAAGCTTGTATTGCCATAAATGGAGCAGTAAGGGTGATTCTCACAAGGGCTCAGAAAAAGAGAAGAGCTATAGAGAAAGCTTCAGACTTCTTACAGATTACTTAATTGGTTATGAACTGAATGTTGGTAGAAATATGGGCAATAAAGGCCATGCTGATGAGGTTTTAGATGGAAATGAGAAATAAGGTATTGAAAACCAGTGAAAAAGATACCTTTTTTACAAAGTGGCAAAGAACTTGGCTGAATTATGTCTGTGTCCTAGGACTTTATGGAAGTCCTTATGGAAGGCAGAACTTAAGAGCTCTAAATTAGGATATTTGGCAGACAAAATCTCTAAGCAGCAAAGTGTTTAGGATGCTGCATGGCTTCTCTTAATTGCCTATGGTAAAATGCAAGAAGAGAGAAATGATTTAAAAACAAATTTAAAATTAAAATGGTAACAGAATGTAAAGATTTGGAAAATTCTCAGCCTGGCCATGTAAAGAATAAAAAAGCATGTTTAGGAAAGAAAACCAAGAATATGGCCAAGCAACTGTTTGATAAGGAGATAAGAATGAATAGAAAGAAGCCAGGTGCTACTTATCAAAACAATGGGAGAATGGGTCTGAAGGCATTTCAAAGATCTTCAGTAGCTGCCACACCTATCATGGGCACAGGATGCTAGGTCTAGAAATATTATCAGAACAAGCGGATGAAAGGAAATAATCTAGAACAGAATCAATGAAATTGAAAATAGAAAAACAATAAACAATAAAAAAAAATAAAATCAATAAAACCAAAAACTGATTCTTTGATAAAGTCATAAAATTGATAAGTCTCTGGTCAGGCTGACCGAGAAAAAAAGACTAAAGACACAGTTACCAACATCAAGAATGAAAGAGGTGACATCGCTACTGATCTCACAGACATTAAAATGATAATAAAACAATTCTACTGATATGGGTTAAACTGTGCCCCCAAATTTTCATGTATTTGAAACAATCCCCACTGTGACAATGTTAAGAGGGTGGGAAATCCTATTATGGTAATTGAAAGGTGGGGCTTTGAGAGGTGATACATTGTGATGACCATGCCCTAGTGAAAGGATTAATTCAGTGATGGCTTAATGGTGGTTATGAACATAGTTCTGATGACTTTAAAAGATCAGCACATGAGAAAATCTTTCTTGGTCAGTCATTCAACACATGATACCCTGCATCACTGTATAGAGTCACCACCGACAAGGCCTTTGTTAGATGTGTTTCCCGAACTTTGGACTTCAGACTTCTCAGCCTCCAAAACTGTGAGCAATAAATATTGTTTTTTTACAAATTACCCTGTTTCAGGTATTTCTGCTGTAAGCAATGGAAACAGACTAAAACAACTACACATGACACTGTGTCCACAAATTTAACAATTTAGGTAAAATGAACTAATTCCTTGAAAGACCCAAACCACTACAACTCACTCAAGAAGTAATGCCTAACCTGAATACTCCAATATCTACTAAAGAAATTGAATTTGTAGTTTTAAAACTTCTGAAAAGAAAACCATTAGCCTAGGTGGTTTCACAGGTGAATTCCACAAAACACTTAAGTAAGAAATAATGCCAGTTCTACACATTATCTTCCATAATGTAGAAGAGGAAACATTTCCCAACTCATTTTATGAGGTCAGCATTACTCTAAGATGCAAACTAGATTGCACATTGCAAGAAAAGAAAACTAGACCAAAATACCTCATGAATATAAATGCAAAAATTCTCAACAAAATAGCAGCATAATAGCAAATTGAATCTAGCAATATTTAAAAAGGGTATTTATCTCAGATCCCAGGAATGAAAAGCAGGTTCAAATTAAAAAACCAATCAATATAATTCCACATATTGTATATAATTCATCTCAATAAAAGCAAAAAAAAAAAAAACAATGAAATTAAACATCCATTTATTCATAGTCATCTTAACTCTCGGAAAACTAGGAATAGAAGGGAACTTCCTTAATCTTCTATAGGAAAGCTATGAGAAACCTACAACTAACATTATACTTCATAGTAAAATACTGAATGTTTTCCCCTCTAAAATTGGGACTAACACAACCATAGACACTCTCATTATCCCTATTCAACATCATACTGGAAGTCATAGCCAGTGAAATAAAATAAGAAAAAGAAATAAATGGCATACAGATTTAAGAAGAAAAGGTTAAGACTGTCTTCATTTGAAAAAACATGGTTGTCAATATAGACAATTCCAAAAATATACAAAAACTCTTCTAGAACTAGTAAGTAAGTTTTAAAAGGCCAATAAACAAAAGCCAATCATATTCCTATATTCTGGAAATGAATAATTGGAATTTGATATTGAGAAACAATGCCATTTAAAACTATACCCAAAAAGTTAAATACTTAGGTATATGTCTAACAAAATAAGTGCAGGGTCTATATGCTGAAAACTACACCAATGAAAGATAATAAAGAAAATCTAAGTACATTGAGAGATATACCATGTTCATGGTTTGGAAGCACTAATGTTATTAAGATGTCAGTTCTCCTCTGTTTCATCTATACAGTCAAAGCAGTTCCAATCAAAATCCCAGTAAGCTTTTTATAGACTATGACAAGCTAACTTTAAAATTTATATGGAAAGGCAAAGGACCTAGAATAGACAAAACAATTCTGGAAAAAAAAAAAAATTTGAGGACTCTCACACTATAGTATATCAAGACTTACTAAAAAGGTATAGTAATCAAGACAGTCTTGTATTGGCTAAAAAACAGATAAATAGAGCAGTGAACAGAATAGAGAACTCATAAATAGACTCACAGAAATATTGTCAATTCATTTTTGATAAAGTGCCAAGGCAAAGCAATGGACACAGGATAATCTTTTTAAAAGTGATAATGGAAGAATTGGACATCCATATGCAAAAAAAATGAACCTCCTCAAAAACAAAATTAACAAAAATTAAGTCAAAATGGATCATAGACCTAAATGTAAAACTTAAAACTATGAAATGTCTAGAAGAAAACATAGCAGAAAATTTGCATGACCTTGGGTTTGACAATGAATTTTTAGATATGACACTGAAAGCACAATCCATAAAAGAAAAACTGATAAATTTGATTTTATCAAAACTTAAATCTTTTCTCTGCGAAAGATGCAGTTAAGTAAACGAAAATATAAGGCACAGACTGGGAAAAAATGTGTAAACACACATCTGACAAAAACTTGTATCCAGAGAACATAAACATATCTTAAAATTCAACAGTAAGAAAAGAAATAACTCAATCTAAATTGGGCAAAAGATATGAAGAGACGTTTCACCAAATATGATATCAATGGCAAATAAACATATAAAACATGCTCCACCTCATTTGTTATCAAGAAAATGAAAATGAAAATCATAATGTGATAGCACTACATACCTATTAGAATTGCTAAAATAAAGAACATGACAGTGTAAAATTCCGGTGAGGATGCAAAGCAACAGGAACTCATTCATTGTTGTTGAGCATGCAAAATATTGCCACCATGTTGGAAGGCCATTTGGCAATTTTTTATAAAGTTAAACACATACTTACCACATGCCCCAGAAATCCCACTCCAAGGTATCTACCCAAATGAGTTGAAAACTTAATGTCCATACAAAACCCCATATGTTTATAACAACTTCATTCACAGTCATTCCAAACAGAAAACCACCAAGATGTCCTTTAACAGAGTAATAAATAGATGAACTCTGGTATATCCATGCAATGAGCTTTTATTCAGCAATAAAAATGGATGTGCTATTGATTCATACAACATGGATAAATCTTAAACACATTTGTAAGTGAAAGAACCCAGATCCAAAAGGCACTTATTTTATGATTGCATCTTTATAATATCATGTAAAAGGCACATCTATAGGGATAGAATACAGGTCAGTGGTTGTCAGGGTTTGGGGGAAAGGCAAGAGGTTTTCTACAAAAGGGCTGGATGGGTGACTTTTAGGGCGGTGGAACTGTTCTATATGGTACCGAGGTCATGATATATAGCTCTATGCATTTGTCAAGCCCCATGGAACTGTGAATGACAAAGAACAAACTTTACTGTATGCACATTGAAAACAATTTGGCCAGGATGTCAGGGTGCATCCCAATAGCGGACATAGAAAAGAATTATTTCCCGAGCAGCAACTTTAACAGTGTCAACAAGTAGAAAAAACAAACAGCAATAAATGTAATGTTATGACTTCAAAAAAGTTCGTATATAATTTGTTCACTTTAGTCCACTGTGGTGAATTCTGTGTTAATGTAAACTCCTGAAAAGTAAAAACCGTGTTTGTCTCCCTCTGTAGGCCCTTGGGTCACAGTACAGTGTTTCTCAAACTTGAGTAATATGCAGTCCTCGTCCCCTGCCTTTTAAGGAGAAAAACTTCTCATGAACTTCTAATGCTGACATCTTTTATCATTTTAAGAATATATTTAAACATACAAATATATAAATTTTTAGGCTTACAATTCTTATAGAGTTATGAAGCCATAACAAAGTTATAAATTAGACACAAAGAAAACTGTAACTCCAATAAACCTCAATCTAATAACATTAAATCGGGGAAACTAAATGACCGCTCACAACGTGACTCTGCTCCTGATGCCTGGGGTCCGGTCTTTGGAGGTGGGCAGGCACGATTACTGATGGGAGTCAATGTCCTTACCACTACTCTCCCTTCCAACAACCACACAAACCTCATTTTTATAGGACAGCTTGAAGAAGTCGGGAACCACTTCCCACATTAGCGCCATCATAACTACTACTAGACCCTGTTATAATTTTTCTATTTCCATATCACCTTATGTTATAAACAAAATGTAAGTCAAATTTGGTCCTTGCCCTCCAAGGGGCCCAAGTGTGAAGTCACAGTGACACAGGTGAACATAATTTGTCTCTGTTTGAGGACAGAAGACTCTGCTGGCGATTATGAGGGAAGGCTCTGCTATCTTTGTCCCAAGTCTTTGCCTGCTTTAGAGAATTCTGACAGCAGGAAGATGCAAACACCACCCTCAGGTGGGATTTCAAAATCTTGCACCACTATATTGATCTGTTTTGAACTATTTGGAACTACCTAAGGTTATAGTAATGCTTTCTACTATGCTTTCAAGACTGGGGGAAAAATCACTTATTAGTGGGCTGTTCAAGCAGCAATTTAAATAGAAATTGTTTTTTCAAACATGCTGACACCTAATTCTGTTGATTACCTGTGATTTGCAGAAATTCATGCCGTAAGGATGAACAGTCAAGCGTTAGCTATGGAGTAATCCAACACTTTGCTATATTTCATAAGAAAATGAAACATGCCTTTGAATTTTTACAATGGTGCAGCCAGCTTTGCTCGAGTCTGTGTGATAGCAAGTGGGATGCTGGACTAGGGTCGTGTCAGAGAAAGACACTGACTGTTTTTTTGTAGTGCTGAGTGCTGCTGCCGGTTGGGCAGCTCAGCAGACAAGATATTCAAAGACCTCCCTGCTCCCTTAGTGCCCTGCAGGTGCCTCCAACACCACATTTGACAGGTGACTACACATGAGCCAATCCTGGCAGCTACGCTCAACAGCTATACGGTCCTTGGGCACATTGCCAGCCTCTCTGTGCTTTCATTTACTCATCAGTAAAGTAAGGGTAATGGTGATGGTTTTCAAATGAGGAAATGCAGGTAATGTGCTGAGAGAAATGCTTAGCACACAGGACATGCTCTACAATGTTAGCTCTTGTCATTGTCCCAACTAACACCTTGGGTTGCAGTCACCCATTTCCTATTTTTGCTCTGAACTCAACTTGTCTATGAGTTCTTGGAGGGCAGGGACTGTAACTTATTCCTCTCTGTATCCACAGTCCTGAGCACACAACACTCAATCGATGTATTTTGAACTGAGGACAGGGAATAGAATTGGAAAACTGTTCAAGAGAGGGCAAAGTGATGAATGCAACCAAGCAAAGGGACAAAAATGAATAATTTTTACTTGCGAGTGAAGGATGGTAATATCTGTGTACCACCTTTGAGTCAACCTCTGAACCCAACATTTTTTCATCTCGGTGCATTTAACAAATTATTCTTCACAGTTCTTTTGGGTAAATTACTGACAGCAATTCTGTTACTACAAGTTGTTTTCTTTCCTGCAATACAGACCTGAGTGGGAAAAAGCAAACTGTTGGAAAAATATAGGAAAACGGTCAGGGCCCCTCAGATGTTCAGAATCTTGCTGAGCATTTGCTGTGAATAAGCTGTGTGTGGGTGGAGTTAGTGCGCCTGCGCGGCACTGCTGCTTTGGCTGGAGTTTAGTGCTTCCGGCATGTGTGTGGCCAAATTTTCCACCGTAGGGCTCCCAAAGACCTGTTTTGCCGGTTACCTAGCTCATAGACCTGCCTGTGAAGGGGCCTGGGGACCCAGCCTGGCATGTGAAGGGTTTGTGACCCAGTCTGTGAATGGGCTTGAGGGGGTGTGGGCTCCAGACCCAGCCCTAGCTCAACAATTGGCCCAGTAGGCAGCATTACCAGCAGGTAAAAGAGCTGGACAGCAAACCAATTGCTAATTGTCTTTAGAAGCTGGAGATGTTTTGATCTGGGTGTTGGAAATATATTATGTATCTGTAATCCTACAATTGTACACTTTACTGTATGTATGTTACACTTCAGTACAAAATTTTGAAAAGCTCTTTTCCCATCAGTAGTGATTCAGTCTGACAAATGTCCTTGCCTTGATACCTCCCAACCTACTGCTCCCAAAGACATCCTGTATCTACTTAGCATGTAATCACAGGAAATCTCCTCCTATTCACTTTGAAAAGGTGAAACCCTCGAGGCTTCAAAATGCTAAAGATTTTTGTTAAAGAGCACCCCAAATTAATGTTCATGTAATCTTTTTTTTAATTTATTTTTTATGGAAACATAGTTGGTTGTACATATCTGTGGGGTACAGAGCTGAGTACCATACCTGCGTGCAATATGTGAGGCTCAAATCAGGATAATTAGCATATTCAGCATTATACAGTGTCATTGTTCTTCATGGCCCTTTACCAATTTCTCACTAACCCTCACCCCCCCCTACCCCCCATTTCCCACCTCTGGTAATCTGAGTTCTGTTCTCTCCTTTTGAAAGTTCAACTTATTATTGTGATTGTCATATCTTTCTTTCTTTTTTTATTTATTTTTTTAGCTCCCACTTATGAGTGAGGACAAGTAGAATTTCTCTTTCTGCGCCTGGCTTATTTCACTTAACACATTTTTCTCTGCATTCATCCATGTTGCTGTGAATGGCGGTATTTCATTCTTTTTTTATGGCAGAGTGATATTCCATTGTGTAAATATATCATATTTTCCTATCCAGTTATCCAGCGACGGACATTTAGGTTGGTTCCAACTCTTGGCTATAGTAAATGGAGCTGCGATAAACATGGGGGTGCAGGTGTCCCTTTGACACGATGATTTCCATTCCTTTGGGTATATACCTGGCAGTGGGACTGCTGGATCATATGGTGGTTCTATCTGTAGTTGTCTGAGGAATCTCCATATTGTTTTCCACAATGGCTGCACTAATTTACAGTCCCACCAACAGTGTAGGAGGGATCCCCTTTCTCTACCTCCTCACCAGCATTTGTTTGTCTCTGTCTTTTTGATAATAGCCAGTCTAACTGGGGTGAGATGATATCTCAATATCTCAGTGTAGTTTTGGTTTATATCTCCTTGATGCTGAGTGATGTTGGACATTTTTTCATGTGTCTGTTGGCCATCTGTATTTCTTCCTTTGAAAAATGCATATTAATCTCCTTTGCCCATTTTTAAATCAGGTTAATTGTTTTTTTCCTATTAAGTTGTTTGAGTTCCTTGTATATTATGGATATTAATCCTTTGTCAGATGCATAATTTGCAAATATTTTCTCCCACTCTGTTGGTTGTCTTTTTGCTCTGTTAATTGTTTCTTTTGCTGTGCAGAAGTTTTGCAGTTTGATATAATCCCATTTGTTTATTTTTCCTTTTGTTGCCTGTGCTCTTGGGGTCATTTTCATGAAGTCTTTGCCCAGTCATATTTCCTGAAGTATTTCTCCTATGTTTTCTTTTATCAGTTTTATAGCTTCAGGTCTTATATTTAAGCCTTTAATCCATTTTGAGTTGAATTTGGTACATGGCAAAGAGGTATGGGTCTAGTTTCATTCTTCTATATATGGATGCCCAGTCTGTCCACTAGAGGGAGCTAACAAAGCCAGAATAATAGGACCATGATGACCGTCACAAACCATGCGTCAAGATTTTCAAAGGACTGCAGTTTAGACACAAGCAAGTATCAATGTCTTGGTTCCAAGGAAGGCATATGAAATTTTATGAAAGTCAGATTTAATTCACTGCTTTATTTTCTCAACAGTAAACATGTCTTAATAATAAGAGGCAAAATGACTTTGGAGGTGTTAAGACGAATGAATACCTAGTAAGAATACGGACATTAAAATAAGGATAGCTCTCCTTTAAAAACTTTTTAGATTATGAAGAATTTTCCACTGGAGAGGTGAATGCTGGCAACTTTCCTCCTTAGTACAAGAATTTAGTTTGTAAGTACATATCATACCTGTTGGAGATGTAAAAGTTTCCATTGCACTGATGCAGGGCACCAGTAGCATAAATGGAAGTTAGAAAAAAGCACACCTGTAACATGTGGGATAGGATTTGGTGAGCAGAGCGTGGGATAGATTCCAGACCCCGCTTTTTCCTACCAGGCAGCTCTGATCAGGACTAGCCCTCATTTGTGGCAGCCCCAGAGTCTGGGCCATGATGGCTCCACAGGGATGCTTAGGAGAATTTTTAATCCTCCCTCTCTCCAATTCTTTGATAAAGCCAATGATATTTTCTTAATCTCATGTAAAATGCAGCTCGGAGACTAGTTACCCACCTGCCCTCTTCCAGTCAGAATGCTGACCTTGAGTTATAGAGAAATTCTGGACAAACACTGTATTTCTTTACATGCTTTACGAGATGCCCAGTTCTGCTTGGGCAACAGGAAAATTTAAGGCAAAGTTTAACACATTTTATTTTACATATCGTATGTAACTTTTAGTCGGTATAGAAACTGCCTAGATTCACTTAATATTCATTCAACAAATATTTATGAAACACCTGATACGTGCTAGGCATTGTTCTAGACACTGAGGATATAACATGAAAGAAACACGGTGTTTGCCCTTGAAGCACAGTGGATGCCACATGAATATGTGAGAAGTGGTGGCATGAGATCTGCCATCTTTGTGCTTGAGTAAATTGCCTAAAGGTAATTGGGCAAAACAGGAAGCTACAATCAACATTATTCCACTCCTTGTTGTGTTGAATCAGAAAACATCGTATTTACTACATTTTGTTTTTACCAATTGCTATCAAATTCTATTATCCAACAGGATTTGTATACATGTTATATATACATCTAAATGAGCATATTATGAATGTCACTGTTCATTATTGCTGATGCTGAAAAATCCAGACTGTTGTCTTATGAAGGAATATCCGTCAGTGAAGTCAGGAATTGGTTTCTATTTATCACCCTATTGCCAAAGCTAATTGTTTATGTAAAGATTCCTGCCTTGATGTGAGCTGTTAGCATATTAAAGTGTATTTACTGAAATTGAACCCATGATATAAATAATGTAATTTAAATACACTTGTGAAAACTAAAATATAAATGAATTTAAAACAGAGTATAATGAAGGGAAAGGTTTTATTTAAAAACCACACTAATAGTTGAACTGTTTTTTCTCCCTAATTTTTATCTTATTGTGGTAAAAGCACTTAATGTGAGATCTACTCTATTAAAATTTTAAGTGTACAATAGAGTATTGTTAACCATAGGCACAATTTTGTACAACAATTCTCTAGAACTTTTATCTTGCATAACTGAAACTTTATACCCATTGAATAGCAGCTCCCCGTTTCTCTCACCACCCAGCCCCATCACCATTCTACTCTCTGATGCTATGAGTTTGACTATTTTAGATACCTCATGTAAGTGAAGTCATGCAGTATTTGATATATACTTACAGCGAAATATTATTTGGCCTCTGAAAAGAAGGAAATCCTGCAATGTGTGACAACGTGGATGCACCTTGAAGACATTACTAAGTGATATCGCCTGGTTTGTAGTAACCTGGAGAATACAACTCTAAAATTTACTAACATTTCCTTTTTGTATTTAGCATTCTTATTTATCTTTAAAATGAACATGTAGAGGTAAAAATACAATATGCATGCTAATCAGATCGTGTATTTTAACGCCTATGAGTTATAGAGGCCACACACTGTGGTGATTAGAATGTGAACTTCAGACCTGGTCAACCAGAGTAGGAATCCCAGCTCTGCCACTTCCTGGCTGTGAATCTTGAACAAAACATTTTGTCCTTGTGTTACTGTTTCTTTGTAGGATTGTTGTGAAGAATAATGAGATGGTACAGGTAAAACACTGAGAATAGTGCTAAGCAAAGCGTAATCACTCAACAAATACTAGCTATTGTTATACATATATATTGTTATATACGTACTAAAAATACAATTTTGCCTTTACATTCTCCCTTTGTAACTAATGGGCTGAATTAATCCAATTTGCACCAATTTGTCCAAAAGATCTAAATAGTTTCATGTAAAATTACTCCTAAAGAAAGAGAACCTTTTGTACCAAAGAGGAATGCTTAGCACCTTCTGTAAAGATGGCAGTTTCTCTCCAGGAATCTACTGATTATGTACACTTCAGATGTCGTAATTAGTACTCAGAGCTCTTAGAAATATTTCCTGAGTTGCTCAGAAATAGCTCTGAGAAAGCCCACAGTAAACCCTGGCTTCCAATGTAGTTCATTACTGATAGTGATATTGTGAGATCATGAGGAAGGGAATGTGAGAATGCTGATTAATTTACTAATTCTCATTTTCTGCTTTCTTCAGCTGTGTTACCTCCAATACCCATTAACACACACACGTGCATGAACACACACACGCAGACACACACATACATTTATATTTCACACTCCCTACTTCATAAATATGAGAAGGTGATTTACTGTATAACTATATTGACCTTAGCGTTTATGCTTTTGAATTTTCTGTTAGGGAAGATTTATATTCTTACCTTAAACTTCTTTGATACAGGTATATTCTAGCCATATTAATTCTATGATACATGGTAAATTAGTCTTCTGTTGAATTTGAAGTTGTACAGTAAATTATGAGTGAATTGTTTATAAACCACTCATTCATATTATGGAAAGACAGGCACACCATAGATAACTTTTTCGTGATTAGATTTTCTTAATCTTTTTAAAAAGCTGACATGAAATTCACATAATGTAAACTTAACCATTGTATATGGAACCATTGTATATATAAACTTAACTATTATATACTTAACCATTCTACAATTCAGTGATATTTAGTGTATTCCCAATGTGGTGCTGCCACCACTCCTCTCCAGTTTTAAAACTTTTTCATCACCCCAGAAAAATACCCCATACCCATTAAGTGATCACTCCTCATTCTCCCCTTCTCTCATCCCCTGGTAACCATTTATCTGCTTTCTGTCTCTATGGACTTGCCTATTCTGGATATACTCTATGAAAGAGATCATATAATATGTGACCTTTGGTGTCTGGCTTATTTTATTTAGCTTAATGTTTTTGAGGTTTGTCTAAGTGGTAGCATGCATCAGTACTATTGCTGAATAATATCCCATTGAATGTATGTATCACAATTTATTTATCCATTTAAGTTGTTTCTGTATTTTGGCTACTATGAATAATGCTGCTATAAATATTCATGTACAAGTTCTGTGTGGGCATATGTTTTCATTTCTGTTGTGTATATACCTAGGAGTGGAATTGCTGGGTCATATGTTAACTCTATGTTTAACTTGTGAAGGATCTGCCAAACTGTTTTGCATAGTAGCTGCATAATTTTATATTCCTGCTAGCAATGTACAAAGGTTTCCATTTCTCCATATCCTCACCAACACTTATTTTCTATTATGTTTGTTTTATTTTTGTTTTAAATTAGAAATCATCCTTGTGGGTATGAAGTGGTATCTCACTGTGATTTTGATTTGCATTTTCTTCTTGACCAATGGCATTGAGCATCGTTCTATGTGCTTATTGGCTATTTGTATATCTTCTTTGGAGAAAAGTCTATTTAAGTTCCTTGCCCATTCAAAAAAAAAAATGAGTTGTTTGTCTTTTTATTGTTGAGTTGTAAGAGTTCTTTATATATGCTGGATATTAAGCCCTTATCAGATATGTGATTTGCAAATATTTTCCCCATTCTATAGGTTGTATTTTCACATTCTTGATAATGCCCTTTGATGCACAAAACATTTAATTTTATGAAGTCCAATTTATCCATTTTTTCTTTTGTGGCTTGGACTTTTGGTGCCAATCTAATAATCCATTGTCAAATCCAAGTCAGTTCTCAGATTCATAAAGAACTGCAAGGGGCTCCAAATACCAAAAACAATACTGAAAAAGAAAAACAAGGTTTGAATTCTCACACTTCCCCAAATTCAAAATTTACCACAAAGCTACAATAATCAATGTGGCACCTGGCATAAGGATAGACATATAGACCAATGGAGCAGAACTGAGATTTTAGAAAGAAACCTAAACATCTTTGGCCAATTGAGATTTCCAACAGGATGCCAAGACCATCCAAAGAGGAAAAAATACTCTGTTCAACAAATGGTGTTGGGACAATTGGACAGCCAAATGCAAAAGAATGAAGCCACATCCCTGTCTCTCACTCCAGATATAAAAGTTAACTCCAAGTGGATCAATGACCGAAGTATGAGTTCAAACTATAAAACTCCTTGTGCTCAGCTCCAGAAATAGAGATGGAAGACTTGGTTATTTTAGTGAACTTTTATAGGGTGAGGTGTATATACAATAATATGGAAAGGTACTGATGAGCTTAGTGCATAGATAATTCTATTTCTTCACATATGCCTGATTATCTGTGATTGTAACTGTGGTGGACCTTTATCAAGTTCATGTTATATGCCAGGAACTTTTCATTTAATCCTTACAACAGACTTATGCAGACAGGAAAATGAGGCTCTGAGAGAGTTTAGGTGACTTGCCCTTAAGTCATGCTAGGTCACTGATTAAATCCTCCAGAAGTTTATTGTAGGTATCCAAATGATCTAATTATTATATAAAATCAATTTCTTCCTCCGACCTCATCCTGCTGCTTTTGGGGTGATTTCCTTGAGCAACGCAGACAAAGTGAACTCACTGAATTGAAGGCAAGGTTTGGAGTGTAGCCAGGGTACAGCAGTGGTGCCAGCTCAATGGCTTTAGGGGACAGGCCTGTAACTCTCTAGCATGGGTCTCTAACCATTTCCCTTTAAAAATGCAGCACTCAGGTATGAACTCCTCAGGTGGAAAGCAGGAAGAACATCGCTAGTCCAAGGATCATATAGCACCTGCTTGCATGCTGTCTTATTAATGATTTAACAAGGGCGATCACATGGGACAACTGCCGCCCTTCTCTGTCCACATTTTACTCACTAACAGGTCTGAAAATCGAACAAGATGGACGGATCCAGCAAAGAGGAGGAGGAGGACAGCACGTTCACCAACATTCCTCTTGCAGATGACTTAGGTAAGGGAGACATGGATGAACTCTAAAATATACAATTCAGCAACTACTCAGCAACTTTTAAAAATATAACTTTTGTTATTTTTATTGTAATGGTAAAACACCGTCATGATAGAAAGCTTGAAAAGATATAGCTACAAAAACAGTTCTTAATTAAAAGCGGTTTTTCTTTTTCCTTTCAAATTAAGTGATCATTTTTAAAGTTCCTGTAGTTATATGACACGTGTCTTTTAAAATAAATCAACAAATAAAAACGTAAAATGTTTGTTTCCTAAAACTTCAAGGAAACATGACCTCAAAGTTGTAACTAGAATAACCTGTGATATTATTACTGTAGTTTGTTCAATTATAGTCAATTTCTTCTCTAGTTTGTAAAATAATTTTATCATTTATGAAAAATGAACTAGAATATGCTACAATTAGCTTTAAGGATTATTTCAGAAAATGTCTGGGCTTTAAGCAAGGACAAAGTTTGCTGAATTCAACATGAGAGAAGGAAAAAGAGACAGGGAGTAGTTCTAAAATGCTGATGGAAGGGATAACTGTGGCTCATTCAACATCTCGGAGAAAATAGTGCTGAATTGCATGATGTTAGCTGGAAACACTTCAAACCTATAAGCACCCCAAGTCTTGGGCTGTGTGCTTGTGTGTGTGGGTGTGTGTGTGACAGAGAGAGAGAGAGAGAGAGAGAGAGAGAGAGAGGTGGTGGTGGTGGTTATTTTCTATCCAAGTTCCTTCAGCACAATCATAGTAAGAAGCCAGCCAGACTGCAGCTAAGCAATGGGGGTTACTGATTTTGATTAGCAGAGAGCAGAGCATGAATATTTAACATCAATTGCTCTTTCATACAGCCACGCTTCTCTACTTTCTCCCTAACTGCTTAGATTCAAAAAGCGTCTTTCTAAAGTGCAGTCAGGCAATTAGCACAAACCGCCAGCCAAAGCTAAGCTTCCCTCCTGGCACCACATAAACATACTGGGGTTTGGGAAATCAAAGAGAAGTATTTTCAGGCTTTATAAGGGGAGAAAAGATACAAGGTACTAGTGCTGTTGAAGAAATGGGATACCGCTGTCCTTAATATGCTCCCACCAGGGTGTTTTAGAAAATGACAGAGCTGCAGAAGGCAGCACAGAAAACAAAGACAAAGGGAAACCTAAGTTTCTTAGCTTCTAGAAGGCATGGTGAGCGATGATCGTACACATGGGGAGTTCTATATGCTGTGGGCGGGTGCATTTCCTATGGAGTGCTTGCTTGCTTGGAATGTGACTCAGTCTGGAGTTTTTTCTGTATTGTAATGTGGACTGAGCCTGAAAGTGGGGACATCGGTGGTGCTGAGGCTTTTTGAAACCACTCTATCTCACCACACTATTGCATGACCTCGACCACCCCTCCCTGTCTCGTCTTCTGCCACTCTCACATTTCCATTGGAGAAAAAAGCGGGAGGGCAGGGAATTTAAATTCAGGTATCCAGTCCACTGTTGGCAATGGCTTTGAGATGGGCTGGGGCATTGATGCTGAATAAACTGGAGAGGGTACACAGTTGGCAGTGGAAGTCATGGCAGCCAGTGAGAGGGCTGGCGTGTCCTTGCCCTCTATCACACCCTCTTCCTCGTTGACCAAGTCTCAGAATCTTAGTGCACAAAGGACCTTAGGATGGTCCAGGATGGTAACCAACGGTGGGCTCGGAAACTAGTACTAATTTGTGCTGTTTTAGTATTTCAAAATGGCAAATGAAAATTGTTCACCTACTTGTGACAAAAATGCACCAGTCATCTAAATCACCGTGTTTCTTTGGCTTTTGGAGACAATTTTATCCATTTGATGTGGTAGCACTTGTTAGCTCTTGTTAATGAAAGGTTCTCAGGCTTTGATGAATACAATTAGAAAAAATATTATGAAATAAATGGAACTCGTTTAGTAAACATCATTCATCCAAATTATGGCATCCCTGCAAGAGTAAAGCTTTAAAAAAGATTGCTAATATTATGAAAAGTTTAGTACAACTTCTTACTTTTCTTTTTGTAATATGAGTATACACACGTACATATTTATACTAGTACAGTTATGCCTTGATACGTTCTGAGAAATGCATCGTTAGACAATTTCATCATAGCATACTTACACAAACCTAGATGGTATAGCCTGCTACACACCTAGGTTATATAGTTATATGGTATTATAATCTTATGCGACCACTGTCGTATATGTGGTCCACCACTGACAGAAACATCCTTATGTGGCACATGACTGTATATGTGTATACACACAGACACGTACATACACATATACCCATATATGAAAAGGAGGCCCAGAGATATTAAGTGCCTTGTTCAAGATCACAGAGCCAATTAGAGGCAGAGCCGACTGGGTAGGAGAGAAGCATTTATAGAACTCCTAGGTTCAATAAATGCATAAGTTTAATTTTAAATGCAATAGGTTTAATAAACTTATTGGATTCCAGATACAATGCTGGGTCCTTTTCACGTCTTATTTAATCTTCACAACATCATTGTGATATTATTGCCCATTTTAAAGATGATAAAATTGCAGCTCAAAAAATTGGAGTAACTTGCTCAACACCACTCCCCAGGAAGTGGCAGAACCAGAATTCAAACCTGGGTCTTACAGGGCTGCAGACACTTCAACTGAGCTGCTCCTCTTACTATTTATATATGGATATTGAGTAGTGGGCTTTGTTTGCTCATACTTGACTGTTTGGTAGCTTGTTGGAGCTGGGCAGCAGAGAAAGCCTTGCCCTCTTTATTGAACTCTATAAATTGGAAGGATTATAGGTCCTAAGAGGTCTGCCTTGATGATTACCTGGAAAGACATTGGCTACTGGATGCTAGCCGAGTGCGGTGTCTGAAGCTGCTGCATATGGAGGCTGTCACGCAAGGACACTCATTTTTACTTCTGAATATGCAGTTGGGCCTCAAGTCCTCTGGTGCCAATTTCCAGCGTGGCTGCCACAGACCCAGCCACCACCTCCTGTATGTCCCTCACCCTGCCCCTCATCCCCTTACACGGTATCTTATTCTGAGGACTGCAAGAGAAAGGAGAAGGATGTTTTACCAACTCTGGAAAAAGGCTGGTTTGGGGAGAGGACTGAAGGCATTAGTTAAACTTTGGTTTATCTTTGGATTTCATTTATTTTTGTAATCCTACTTCCTGTTAGTATGGAGCAGTGAGAACTGGCAGTGACAGCAGGTATTCAAATGACAAACCTGTTGTGCTCCATAAATGCCTATGTAGGTTAGCTGTATGGATTTCAGAACAAGTGTCCACATAGAAACAAGAAATTATAGGATTCCAGAGCAGCCCATACTGTCTAAACCTGTGGCTCCCAAAGTGTATGCTGAGGTGCCCCAGGGCACCGCAGCAAACTCACAGGGGCTCCACAGGGTGTCTCAACCTGCCTCCATCAGACACGGCGAGTGCTGCTGTCAGAGGTCATTGTCAGTTTCACGTTAGAGTGAGCTACGTTTCTTTCATAGACATCATCTCTTTCGATGCCGTGTTCTCTGAGGTTGCTGTGACACAAAGCAAGTTCTGTGTGAAAATCGGTGTAGAACAGGTGATGAGGGTGGCAGTTTGAGAAGGTTGGAGAAATTATGCAGTGCCCCACAGATGGACACATCCCGTAAGTAAGTAATTGTGTGCATTTAAGGATAAAGTAAAAATATATTTTCTTTCAATTTAGGTGTAGTATTTTTTCAAATGGCTCCTAAGTTTTTAGGACATAGAGATGTTACTAAAATTTTTGGATTGCAATACTTAATACACGGAACTGTTTGGTGTTTCTCTTGGCCTTGGAGCACTGGGAAAAAATTACTGAGACACTAAGGGCACCGAAAACCAAGTCTGGGAATCTCTGGTCTACACTGTACTGGAGCTGATCTGGCCTCATTTCTGGGATGTCAGAGGTGAGCGCACGTAATGCAGGACCGAAGACATTTGACAGGACTGCTCTCTCCATCCTCCCCGTATTTCTGTGCCCCTGGCTTTGATGCCACCACACGTCTCAGGTCTCCCTTTAACTCTTTCTGTCATGCTCAGCCTCCTTTGGGAACCCATTTCCTCTAGCGTTTCCCCAAGATTCTGGTCTTGGTTATTTTTCTTCTCCCTCTAGATACAGTCTCTGGATGAGCTCATCTATTCCTAGTTCCTTTATCACTGCCCATGCTGGATACCAGTGACTGAAAACAGACATTACTAATTCAAACACCTTTAGGGCCAGGCAATGTATATGTGGAAAAGAGACAACGATATGTCATTATTTCATTTGATTTCCGAAACAAACTATTGAGATTTTAATTCTGTTTTCAGTTTATTAGGTTTTTCATCATGCATCTTTTAAATATACTAGACATTGCTCTTACTGTGGTTTCTTTCACAATGGCATCTCAAGTTTAATTCTTTCAAAGATATGCTTTATTTGCATATTTAATATATGGGAACATTCTTCATTTCTCACCACTATTTTCTTGAAACACACAGTCCTCTTGGATTAGATTTCATTCCTATTTATTTATTAATTTTTAAACTGACAAAAATTGCATATATTTATGGTGTACAACATGATATTTTGATATATGTATTCCTTGTGAATGACTAAATCAAGCTAATTAACAAATGAATTACCTCACATATTTTTTTTTGTGTGGTGAGAACACTTAAAATCTACTATCTTAGCAATTTATAAGTACACAATATTTTGTTATTAACAACAGTCACCAGGATATAAAAATAGATCTCTTGAGTTTATTCTTCCTTCTAGCTGAAATTTTGTATCCTTTGACCAATATCTCCCCAATCTCTCCATCCCCAGCCTCTGGTATCCACCATTCTATTCTCTGCTTCTATGTATTTGACTTTTTTAGATTCCACATATAAGTGAGATCATGTAGCATTTGTCTTTCTGTGTCTGGCTTATTTCACTTAACTTAATATCCTTCAGGTTCATCATTGCAAATGACAGGATTATCTTTCCTTGCGTATATTGTATATACAGTTCTCCCACAGTATCTGTGAGGGGTTGGTTCCAGGACTCCCTGTAGATACCAAAATCCACAGATGCTCAAGCCCTTGATATAAAGTAGCATAGTATTTGCATATAACCTATGTACATCATCCTGTATACTTTAAATCATCTCTAGATTACTTATAATATCTAACAATGTAAATGCTATGCAAATAGTTGTTTACTGTACTGTTTAGGGGATAATGACAAGAAAAAAAGGTCTGTACATGTTCAGCGCAGACACGACTGCTGTGCATTGAATTGTGTCCCCCAAAGTCCATGTATTAGAAACTTAATCCCCACTGTGACAGTGTTAAGAAGGCGGGAAATCCTATTATGGTAACTGATCTTGAAGAGATGATTAGATTGTGAAGACCTGCCCAAGTGAGTAGATTAATCCATTGATGGTTTAATGATGGCTATGGGCATGGTCCTGAGGGCTTTAAAAGGAGGAGTGAAGAGTTAGCTCTGTCTCTGATCAAGACATCTGCTGTTTTGCCATGTGATGCCCTCTGTTGCTGAAGTCACCACCAAAGAAAGCCCTCACCACGTATGTTCCCTGGACTTTGGACTTCCCAGCCTCCAAAACTGTAAGCAATAAATATTGTTTCTTTACAAATTATCCAGTTTTGGGCTTTTCTGTTATAATCAAAAGAAACGGACTAATACAGTAACCATTCTTCTTCTTCTTTTTTTAATATTTTCAATCCGTGGTTTATTGAATCCACAAATGTGGAACCCATGGAGGTGGAGGACCGGCTGTGTGAGTACGTACATTTTCTTTATCCATTCATCTGTCAATGGGCATTTAAATTGCTTCCACATCTTGACTATTGTGAATAATGCTGCTACGAACATGACAGTGCAGATATCTCTTCAACATACTGATACCAGGCACAGGTCCAGCTACCCGCCCCAAAACAAACCACTCAAAAGTCAAATGTTGGTGAAAATGGAAGTCACCTTTTATTCAGGAACACTGGTGACATGAGGAGAGATGTTAGGCTAACCCCTCTCTCTGGTAAACCTGAAGGAGGATGGCCAGGCTAAAGTCATCTCAAAGACTCAGATCTACTGAGGGGTTTTTAAAGAGGGGGCTGGGGAAATGGAACATGGGGAATGGAAAGCAGGAGGGAGAGGGACGTGAGCCGCGGGGGATCCATGCAAGGAGCCAGGTGCAAGGTCTCCCGAGACTCCATCTGGTTTCTGCTCCCGTCCTTGCTGTTATCTCATGATCCTGCTGGAGGGTGGAATCAGCATAGCTTTATTGATGTCTTCCTCGGTTTCCCAGGATAATATGTGTGCGTGTGCAAGTTTGCAGCTTCAGTCTGGCTGGAAAACAACTTTACATTCATGTAAATAATATCATCTTACCCCTTAACCAAGGTTCATAATATCGAATAACCAAAGGAAAAGAGGGAACTCAGAGAAATGCATGCCAAGAAAAATCTATTTTCTTTTAAAATCTTTTACAGCCCATGCAGTCTTAGCCTAACATGGCTTCAGTCTTGCTCACTCCAACAATACTGATTTCATTTGCTTTGGATATATACCCATTACTGGGATTGCTGGATCATGTGGTAGCTCTGTTTTTAATGTTTTGAGGAACTTCTATACTGTTTTCCGTAAATTTACATTCCCACCAACAGTGTACATTTTTGCCCTTTTCTCCACATCCTCACCAACACTTGTTTTCCATCATCTTTTTAATAACAGGCATTCTAACAGTTGCGAGGTGGTTTTAATTTGTATTTCTCCAATGATTAGAGATGTCGAGGATTTTTTTCATATACCTGTTGGCCATTTATATGTCTTCTTTTGAGAAATGCCTATTCAGATCTTTTGCCCATTTTTTAATTGGGTTATCTGTTTTATTGCATTTTTTATGTTTGTTTGAAGTAAGGGGAAAAGAAATAGTTTCCCTTCCTTGTAACTCTACTATAAGAAAATAACAGGACAATCGTGGTGATACAATGACAACCGACACTGAACCCGGAGTGAGGGGTCCAGCCAGGTGGAGTGAGAGCTGAGGCCTCTGAAAAGCATGTGCCCTGCTCAGAGGACAGAGCTGCTTTCCACTTCTAGCTGACTATTGCCATGGAGGGACAGAAATGCAAGCAAGTGAGATTTTCAAGAGACACTGGATATTTTGATTTTTTTGTCTGATTTCCTGGTTTTTCCATGTTTTTCACCTAATCCTAATTTTAAAAACAATAGTACAGAGGTCCAAACAAAACATATCTGAAGGACAGATGTGGCCACAGAAGAAACTATTTTTAGTCGTCTGTCCTCGAATCTGTATCTCTTGTCTTTATGTATCTTGAGTTTCTGATTCATAATCCAATTGCTTGCTAGACACCTAGACATCCCCCAGGTGTCAGAACTCACCCCCTGCCCCCAATCTATTTCCACTCCTGTATTCATAACATTAATGAATGGCCCTACCATCCGTCCAGGTACTTAAGCTAGAAATCCATGTGTCATTCCTTTTCTCTCACCATCTGATCACTCTATCACTGATTCTTGACTTGACCTTGAAAATGTTTCTCAAATAAATCTGGCTTTCTCCATCCTACCACCATTTTCCTCATCAGGCTCTCACTATCCACCACATAAACCACAGCACCAGCCTCTCAACTCTTCTTCCTATTTCAATTCTTATCCCTTCAAATCTGTCCTCCACATGGCCTGTATCACTCTCTCTCCCTGCAGAGCACAGTCAGTGCCTCACATCCCCTGCTGGATGAAGCCCAAGACACTTGGCATGGCATTTAAGGTCTGCCTTTTCCTAGCTCACCTATCTCTTCATTGTCATTTCCTGCCACACAACTTGAGCTCAGTGGGAGACACTTAGCCTTCTGTGCACACGCTGCCTATTTCATGCCCTTGGACTTTGTGCTGCCTCTCTTTGCTTGGAATAATACCATCCATGCTTCTCTTGCCTGGACAGTTCCTACTCATCCTTTGAGATTCCATTCAGGCATCACCTCCTCCAGGAAGCCTTCCTTTTTCTTCCCAGGCTGAGTTAGGTTTTCTTTCTTTTTCCTGAGAACCCTGAACTTACATTCTGTTTGTGTTTATTTTATTCTGTCTTTTTTGTGACCAGCAAGGGCAGCGCAACCCTTGGCGTGGTGTCGCCCGCACTGCGCTCAGCCAGTGAGCGCACCGGCCATCCCTATATAGGATCCGAATCCGCGGCGGGAGCGCCACTGTGCTCCCAGTGTCGCACTCTCCCGAGTGCGCCACAGGGTCGGCCCCTGTTTGTATTTTTTTCACAGCATATTGTACTTGTGTATGTATAGGTCCTACCTAACAGACTGTGAGTTTCTAGAAGACAGATCCCAGGTTTTAAAATGCCTGCACTCCCGGCACCCAGCACGGTATTTGGAACGTAATAGACACTCAACACATTTTTGCCAAAGAATTCTGACTGAATTTGTGTGTGTGTTGGGGTGAGGACCAGTTAGGCAGGACAGCTCCAAGGTGAGAATCGACTCCTATCTAGGGTCAGCTTTCCTAAATTGTTTCTCATTTTAAAACTTCTTTCCTATCTCCTGGGTCACTTAGTTCTGTTTTCAGAAAACATTTATCGAGTACCTATTAACAGCAGCCAGGTAGTAGACAGGACCTGGTTATTTAAAGAGTTAGCACAGAGTAGCCCGGCAGGAAGGGCTTGAACTTTGGAGTCAGTAATGCCTGGATTTGAAGCTGTTAGACTTTGAGCAAGTTATTTAACATCCCTGGGCCTCAGTTCCCTCAGCTGCAAAATGATCACAAGAATATGTCTCAGAATTGTCTTGAAGATTCAGTGAAATAATAAAGGAAGCTTCTTGAACTAGCCTGGCATATGGTGAGTACTCAGTGCATTTTAGTTTCACGGCTGCCCACTTCAAGGAGATCACACAAAAGTTCCTTAAAAGGCTCCAAGATGTGTGCACATCCGTTCTCATGGTAACGACAGTATCCCATGGACATTGTGCTGTAAGTCAGGACTGCCGGTTGACGTCCTTCTGATAAGGATGCTCGGGAAGAAAGGGGAGGTGAATGTGAACAAACTCTTTAAACAAGAGCATGATTCTTTTCTGATAAAAATAATAAAGCCACTCTTTTTCCTCTTCACTCCAGCCCTCACCACGTCCCCGTCGATGTCCTTCCTGTCGCTCTTCCCCTTTATGCCCCAGCCTCCTTCCTGACTCTGCTCTCTAAGATCTCTCCTGAATAATATTCAAAGCTGTGCCTGCATCTGCTTTTAGCATCAGACAATTAGCCCTCATTGTAAGGTTGTAATATGCTTCCCTGAGAAGTGGCACAATTGTTGTGTGCTTTTATTCAGTGCTGCTTCCTACCACTAGATGAGAAATGTGACAATACCCATCACGCCCTGCTGAAAGCAGCCTGGGTTTGAAAAGCTTTCACAAGGCCATCTGCCATTCCCTCAGCCAAGCAGAAGATCAGACACCAGGCCCTGCATTAGTTAGCTCTCCAAGTAAAAGGTATCAAGGGTCTGTATTCCTTTTCATCTCATCCTCCATTATAATATGGGCTAAAGAAGGAAATAGACTTGTGGCTGCCCAGCTGAGAGAAACACTGAGCCATAGCAGGAGTCTCGTCAGTGAAAAGGGAGCAGGCCTTTCTTTTCCGATGGTGAATGGCGCCAGTGTTTGCAACCAGCACCCGAGTGTCTGCTGTGTGGCTGTCAATAGCTTTGCTGGGTTATACTGGGCATCTTGGGAGACAACTGTGCAGATGAGGGTCCCAGAGTGAGGGCATCGTTAAACAAGTGCACAGGATGTGACAGGTGTGGGCCGGGTGTGTGCTGGTCAGGAGCAGTGAAGCGGCCGGTGTCCTCTCTATTTACATCTGCCAATGAATTTGGCCATGAATATTAATTTTAAAGATTATCCAGACATTCTTATGGATGTCAAAAAGGATCATCTCTTAGTATTGTGGAAATGTTATTTTTAGTGAAATCAAACAAGTGTATTCATTGCACCTGCGATGGCAGAAAGTTTCAGCAAATGTTAATTGGCATTTGGGATCCATTTAAGTATAGATAATGACATTGACAGAGTGAAATATCTGTTCCTGTAAGCTGAAGATAATACAGACAGTGGCATTAGGAATACCTCCTCTGGCCCAGCAAAATGCCTTAGAGACTTAGCATAAGAGATTCAATAAGAAAAAGGAGATTAACTCTGCTTCTCAGGAGCTTCTGAGAGTGGTATGGCTCTGGGGTCACTAATGTATTGCTAGAAATTGTAAGTGCTCTTTCTGCGAAAAAATCTTCAATCAGAAGAAATCCACTTAACTGAAATAAATGATCTAGCATAATGCAAAAACTAGTTTTAATAAAAAAGCATAAGAAAGGGAGTGTTAGGGCAGTATCTAAATATTTTCAGGAATCTAGAGTGCCTCTCTAATTTTCTCATCAAAGGAGAAGTATTAATATTTTGACTCTTCCTTTAAAAGACAAAACCATCTATCAGTCACCTTGCATCAGCAATGTGTTTTTTCTTCATTAGTGTAAACCCAAAAAAGGGGAGGGGGAAGGAGTTAGAATCTTTTCATGTTAAATTTATATGAAATCCTTCATAATTGTGCTAAGTTTTCTTCCAGAGAAAAATCCAGGCGAGATCCTGAAAAGCAGGAGTGAATTTTATTTAGCTGATCTCGATTAATCAGACGCTAATGAGACGCTAATGAGATGCTGACCTTTCTCAGGTCCTCTTCCTGTTGTGAAGGGGGCATGGTGGCTGCTGTCTGACTCGGGACTTTTATTTCACAAAGGCTCTAGTTGGACTGGATCAGATTTGGACACACTTCCCCACCCAGGCCTCCTGCCTACTTGACTTGTTCAGAATTTGAGGGTTAGGATCCTAAGATGGCGGTGGCTGCGGTGGTTGGCGCAGAGTAGCTGAGGTGGAAAAGGCAGCCACTGGGCCTTAGGCAGCCGGGAAACATGTGGACCTTCTTCTTGCCGTCTCTTAAGGGAGGACCGCTGCTGGTGGCCAGTCGTGGGGGCTGACCGCCACTTTGCCCTTGGCAGGAGAGGCTGCCTCGTTTACAGGCAACAGCTTTGAAGTATGGAGCAGGAAAAGAACTCTTTCTTAGCTGCAAAAGCGAGTCTCTAAACAGGGAACACAGCACCGGGCTGCTGTTGACGCTGCAAGGACCCCGGAGGTTGGGGCTGCGCTGAAGGCGGCCAGCTGCCCTATACAGGACTCGAGGTTTCAGGCTGGCATAAAAGAAGATTCCTGGGAGCACCCGAGCTGCGCCGCAGGACCGAGTGAGCAGCCCGAGGCAGCGGCGGCCGAGGACGGGGATGGCGATGATGCAGAGGCAGAGAGGGAGCCGCCCGGCCCAGCACAGCCCCGTGAGTGACCCCCCAGCCTGGCCCTGCTCGGGGGGTGGACGCCTGCCCGGCTTCCGCCTGCCCAACGGGCCACTCACCGGCCCGGGGCTGCCTCCATTTTCTCAGGTGGTGGTGGCTCCGGCCCAGCTCGGCCAAGCCTGTCCTCCTCACCTGGCTTGGCTCCACACTGAGCCTTCCCACTTGCTTGCCCTGGCGTGGGGCTTCCCGGGGCCTGCAGGCCGGCCTCCCCTCCCACTACCTCCATGGTTCTCTGGTGGGGCTGGTGGCGTGGGGCATCCCCGGCCAGCATCGGGAGGGCAAGGAAGTACGGGCTGGGCCGACTGTCACTCCACTACACTCCGGGCTCCGGCCCCCGGTAAACTTCCTGTTACCAGGAGGCAGATACCATCTCTGCGGTCACCAGTTCGGAAAAACGCCTAACCGATTTCTGGTTAGGATTAGTGTGGTTGGAGCGTTCCCGAGTTCGCTTGAACCTGCCGGAGGGCTGTCTGCGGGTGGACACCGGAGTCGGTCCACGCCGGGGGATTCAAAGGTGAACCGTGTGCTGCAGGCTCCTCCCCCGAGGAGCTCACTCTCTGGTGTGGGAGATAAGACAAGTACACAAATAACTGCAATACCAGGAGGAAGGTGATAAGTCCCAAGAAAGATCTGCACAGTGCTACAAAGGCACCCAGAGCGACTGGTCGTCTGCGCCTAGCAGAAACCTGGTAGACTTCCTGGGCAAGGCAGTGCCGAGCAGGGTCTTGAAGGCCCAGCTGATAGACGAGGGGTGCAGAAGACACGTCTCGGCCCAGCCCAGTGTGCACAGAGTGGGCAGACATCTGGCTAGGGAGGCGGAGACTCGATAGAAACCACACACCCTGTGGGGCTGCCACTGCGTGATCCAGCAGCCCGGGCCAGAGCACATGGAACAGGGAGAAGTCCTGCATGAGAAGTGAAAGCTCAGCAGAGACCACACACCCTGCAGTACAGCCCCGTGATCCAGCAGCCCAGCAGAGTCCAAGCTGACCAGAGAGGTGGCTCCCCAGAGAGGCCCAAGACCTGAGGCAACCACACACACAAGGCACTAGAGGCCAACTGAGCAGTCATGGAGGTAGCCATACCAAATTGGCAACCACAGCAACATCTTAGTTAGTCAATAGTCTCAAACTGGTGGACTGTGAAACCCCCTGCCACAATGAATAAACATCAAAAAAAAGATACCAGAAATACAAAAAATCAAGAAAGTACACCACCAAAAGTTAATAAATCTCAAACTCTAGATCCTATAGAACAAGAAGCCCTTGAAATAACTGACAAGGAATTTCGAGTGATAATTCTAAGGAAACTGAATGAGATACAAGAAAACTCAGCTAGACATCATGATGAAATGAGGAAAAGTATACAGGACCTGAAAGAAGAAATGTACAAGGAAATCAGTGTCCTGAAAAAAAATGTAGCAGAACTTGCCGAACTGAAGAAGTTATTCAGCGAAATAAAAAACACAACGGAGAGTTTAACCAGCAGGCTTGTGGAAGTTGAAGAGAGAACCTCTGAACTTGAAGATGGGCTGTTTGAAATAACATAAGCAGACAAAAAAAAGAAAATAGAATCAAAGACATTGAAGAAAATCTGAGAGAGATATCAGACAACCTTAAGCACTCAAATATCCAAGTCATGGGTATTCAGAGAAGAGAAGGAAATAAAGGGCATCCAGATTGGAAAAGATGAAGTCAAACAGTCCCTGTTTGCAGATGACATGATCCTATATATCGAACAGCCTAAAACCTCTACAAAAAAACTCTTGGAATTGATAAATGATTTCAGCACAGTAGCAGGATACAAAATCAACACACAAAAATCAGTAGCATTTCTTTTCTCCAATAGTGAACATGCAGAATGAGAAATCAAGAAAGCCTGCCCATTTACAATAGCCACCAAAAAAATAAAATACTTAGGAATTGAGTTAACCAAAGTGATATACAAATTCAAAGCAATCCCCATCAAAATTCCAAAGACATTTTTCTCAGAAATGGAAAGAACTATCCAGACATTTTTATGGAATAATAAAAGACCACGTGTAGCCAAAGCAATGCTGAGCAAAAAAAATAAAGCTGGAGGCATAACACTACCCGACTTTAAGCTATACTACAAAGCTATAATAACCAAAACAGTATGGTACTGGCATAAAAACAGACACAGTGATCAATGGAATAGAATAGAGAATCCAGAAATCAACCCACACACTTACTGCCATCTGATCTTTGACAAAGGCACCAAGCCTATTCACTGGCGAAGGGACTGCCTCTTCAGCAAATGGTGCTGGGATAACTGGATATCCATATGCAGGAGAATGAAACTAGACCCATACCTCTCACCTTATACTAAAATCAACTCAAAATGGATTAAGGATTTAAATATACACCCTGAAACAATAAAACTTCTTAAAGAAAACATAGGAGAAACACTTCAGGAAATAGGACTGGGCACAGACTTCATGAATACGACCCCAAAAGCACGGGCAACCAAAGGAAAAATAAACAAATGGGATTATATCAAACCAAAAAGCTTCTGCACAGCAAAAGAAACAATTAACAGAGTTAAAAGACAACCAACAGAGTGGGAGAAAATATTTGCAAAATATACATCTGACAAAGGATTAATATCCAGAATGTATAAGGAACTCAAACAACTTTACAAGAAAAAACAAGCAACCCAATTAAAAAATGGGCAAAAGAGCTTAGTAGGCATTTCTCTAAGGAAGATATACAAATGGCCAACAGACATATGAAAAAATGTTCAACATCACTCAGCATCTGGGAAATGCAAATTAAAACCACACAGATACCATCTAACCCCAGTTAGGATGGCTAAAATCCAAAAGACTCTGAACGATAAATGCTGGCGAGGTTGCGGAGAAAAAGGAACTCTCATACATTGTTGGTGGGACTGCAAAATGGTGCAGCCTCTATGGAAAATGGTATGGAGGTTCCTCAAACAATTGCAGATAGATCTACCATATGACCCAGCTATCCCACTGCTGGGAATATACCCAGAGGAATGGAAATCATCAAGTCGAAGGTATACCTGTTCCCCAATGTTCATCACAGCACTCTTTACAATAGCCAAGAGTTGGAACCAGCCCAAATGTCCATCATCGGATGAGTGGATATGGAAAATGTGGTATATCTACACAATGGAATACTACTCAGCTATAAAAACGAATGAAATACTGCCATTTGCAACAACATGGATGGACCTTGAGAGAATTATATTAAGTGAAACGAGTGAGGCACAGAAAGAGAAATACCACATGTTCTCACTTATTGGTGGGAGCTAAAAATTAATATATAAATTCACACACACACACACACACACACACACAGAAAAAAAACCGGGGGGCGGGGGAGAAGATATAACAACCACAATTCCTTGAAGTTGATACGACAAGCAAACAGAAAGGACATTGTTGGGGGGGAGGGAGGAGAGAGGAAGGAGGGAGGTTTTGGTGATGGGCAACAATAATCAACCACAATGTATATCGACAAAATAAAATTTAAAAAAAAGAGAAATAGAGATATAGGTAGAGACAGAGATAGAGAGAAAGAGAGAGGCAGAGAGAGAAAGCACAAAGGGGTAAAAAAGAAAGAGCTGTAATCTAGATGCAGGCAGCAACTGTGTATAACTTTCTCCCCAATGTTTCTCCAAGGGGAAAGACAGTACCTGGCACATAAAGGACTCTCAGTGAATATCATTTGAATAAATAGACAAATGACTAGAAAAAATTTGAGGGTCAGAGCCTGGTTTCCTTAGAGACCTTTAAGGTTCCCTCAGCCTTCAAAGATGGTCTGGGGTCCAGAGAAAAGAAGAACACCAGCCCTAAGAGAACAGGACAAACTAGACGGATCAGCTTCTGTTGAGCTCCCCAACACTGCAAATAAAAGTTTTACACGATCCAAAAGCTCTTAGTGACCCTACTGGAAATAATACGTACGCCAGTCACACAACTGGAGAATTATTGTAAAAGCTGCTCCAGAAAGACATGTTTTGCTTTCCTAGATAGACTTCAGCATTGGAAACGTAAAGGACTCAGTGGCAGCCCATATGCATGGTCCGGGGGAATAGTGTGAGCCTCCCTTGCCGCCTTCTGTTGGACTGAAGGGGGTCTTCCCTGCACCAGCCTTGTTGGGATGCACACAGCCAACAGCTCTTTTCAGCCCTTACTGACTCTCTTCCCCTGTTTCTCCACATACACGTTTCACCGTCAGCTTCCTGACTTTGGCTCAGAGTACCTGGCTGTGCGCATGCGTGGTTCTCATTGCTGGTAGTGTGATGTAAGTAATATCTGTTTGAAAAAGCTTGTATTTTAAAACACATTCTTCTTTTCTTATCACTCCTGGGAATCTTCACTACCTTTTCCCATCAGACAAAAGCCTCTACTTATTCATCCACGTGAATATTTTGCTTTTATTTTTATTTTGGGTTGCTTTCATTTTTTATTCTCGGTTAGTGGGTTTTTTCTAAGGTCACAATAACTATTTAGAAAGCTTCATTTATAAAAATAGAAGATTTTTTCCAGCAATGTTTCTTATCATCCTTTTTAAATTCGGAATTTTATATGACTCTAGCTTTGTGTTCCTTGACATAGTGGATTGCTTTGAGCCGTTTAACAAAGTGTGTAAAAATGGAATTTCTGTAAATAAAAGGTTATTGACGTATAATTTGAGAGACTCTCCAGTTTGCGGTGACTGTTGACCCCCAAACACTAACTTTCTCAGCCATGTCTCTCTATGAAATATTTACTGATCATCTAATACACAATTGCCCAGGGAGGGCCTGTATTTCAAGGAATTTCTCAAACACCATTTTCTGCAGGGTTTTTTTTTTTTTTAAACTAACGCAAACAGTAACTACTTTATTTGTCCATTTACTAAGTTAGGACATTATTCTTTTTTCACGATGTGTAATCGTTTGATCGTGAAAGGAATTAGGCAAATTCATAGCTAACTGGTCATTTTTTAAAAAGCAAACCATGTGTGTAATATTTCTGCCATGTTCCAATGATCACATCTTTAAGGCTTTTTATTTTTTTAAAACCTTTTTTGAGGGAGGCAGAAAAACTAAAGCAGGTGTTGGAGAAAGACGATTAATCAGGTGTCATTCTAATTTTCCTGTGGGTTCTCAGTTCTGGTGATGATGGTAAAATCGGTTGGTTTCTTTAGAAATCCTAGTTAACTCTTTGGATACTTGGTACTATCTACAAAATAACCCATCACTCATTACAATAAAACTAACAGTCACAAAGATGTTTGGAGTAAGCCCACATTTGACTAACTACTATCTCTTAGATACTAACATGTATCTTGGATGAATAATAACAAACATTTTAAAGAACTCATTACATACCAGGCACTGTGCTAAGAACATTACATTCATTGTTTCATTTAATCTTCACAACTATCATGGTGTAGGTATTACTATCCCTGTTTTACAGATTGAAAACTGGGGCACAGAAAGGTTTAGTAACTTTTACAGAGTGGAGTTGGGATTCCAGCCCAGGTTTGAGTAACTTCAAAGCCTTTATGAGATCACAATGCATCAGAATAGAAATTCCAAGATAGACAACATAGCTATATCATATTGACTAGGTAGAAGCAATAAGGTGTCTGCATTGCAGGTATTAAATAATGAAATATGGTCCTCTAGTTATGTTAGGAGGTCAGTGTTTCAAAATGTAATCATAGAATCAGAGGGCAAGAAGAGCTCCAGAGGCCCTCTAACAATATTGGAATATGCTCAGACAAGAAAGGTAGAAGTAAAATTCTGTGTTGTGATTACAACCATGTAAAACTAATTTAAGTATGTGGACTAGGATGGAAAGGCAACTTGGAAAAATATATTTATTAGTGTGAAGGGATTATAGGTTACTAGATTTTCATGTTGTTATATTTATGCAATAATGTTTTTCTTAAAAAATGAAATTAACGCTAGAGTTTTTCTAATATATGGAAGTAAGGTATTCATCCTCACATGAGTGCTGATTCTGAGGAGCATGTGATAATATCAGTGCTTGGATTATGGACATGTATCAAAACACAACTACTGTCTTTTGCAGTTTAAGTGATGCATCCAGAAAGTTGTCTTAGAAAAATAAAATGTAGAAAGTGGCAAATTTAGCTATAGAACATGCAAGGCATGGAGGATGGGGAGCAGGGGAGATAAGACATAAATTATAAATGCCACCATTCAGCACAGCCATGTCTTATTCATTTTAATTTTTTTTTATTTTGAAGCAATCTCAAACTACAGAAAATTTGCAACTACTCTAAAAAGGATTCTCTTTTTCTGAATTTTTTGAGAGTAAGTTGCCAACCTAATACCCCATTACCTCTGGATACTTCAGTGTGTATTTCCTACAAACAAGGACTTTCTCCTTCATAATCAGAATACAATCAACAAAATCAGGAGAATAACAGTCATACATTACTCTTATCTAATCTTCAAATATCCCTTACAGCAAATACCCAGTCCAGAATCATACATTGCATTTAGTTGTCATGTCACTTTAGTCTCTTTCAATCCATAACAATTCCTCAGTCTTTACTTGACTTTCTGTAATGGATTGAATTATGTCCCCACAAAACTCCCTGAAGCTTGAATTGTGTCCCCCAAGTTTTATGTATTGGAAACTTAGCCCCCACTGTGACTGTTAGGACGGTGGGAAATCCTATTATGGTAATTGAAAGGTGAAGGCTTGAAGAGGAGATTGGATTGTCGGACAGTGCAGTAGTAGTGAATGGATTAAAAATGGTGGTCAGGGCATGGTTCTGAGGGCTTTAAAAGAAGAGGAGAGTCTGTCTCTCTCTCTGCTCTTTCTGCTTCCACCATCTTGCAATGTGAGACCCCTGGGTCACTGTTGGCACCACCAGATGGACTTTGGACTTTCCAGCCTCAGAAACTGTAAGCAATAAATGTTTTTCTTTATAAATCACCCCGTTTCAGGTATTCTGTTATAGCAACAGGAAACGGACTAATACACTTTCATAACCTTGATACTTTTTAAGATTATAGAGCAGTTATTTTGTAACATGTTCCTCAATTTGTGTTTGTCTGATGTTTGGCAAGAATATCGCAGAAGTGATACTGTGTTCTTCTCATTGCATCCTATCAGGGGTGTGTAATCTCTATTTGTCTCTTTACCAGTGAGGTTAACTTTGATCTCTTGATTATGGTGGTGTCTTACTCATTTTTCCTTTTGTAAATAGCAAGTACTTTGGGGAGAGATGTACTGAGACTATTTAACTGTTCCATTCCACATCAAACCATCCATCTAATGCTATCTATCTACCTACCTATACCAGAATAGACTCATGGTTTCCTAATTTACTGAGTGAGATATAATCCTCAGTATATCCTTAAAGAAAAAGAGGAAGCGCTACACAGTATCTTAAAATCTTTTAAATACAGTATTTTAATCAAGCGTGCATAGATTCTATTCCTGCTACCTTGAATTATTCAATACTCACTTATGCTCACTTCATTTCTTCTCCTCTAAATTAGTCTCCAAATTCATCTCCAATAGAGATGGGAAAGGGTGATCAACAAGGAAAAGTTGAATAGTCCTTTATTAGTTCATCCATTTAACAGATATTTAATAAGGGTCTGCTATGTATCTGGCATTTGACTCCAGCTGTAAATTCAGTGTGTTAGGCTGGCTCTTCCTGCAGTGAACAGCTACTGGGTGGAATGGGGTGTAGACAGCACATGTTTCTATTGTCCCATGGCTTGGCTCTTCAAAGTTGTTAACTTCAATTTCCCTCAGGAGAGAGGATGTTTATGAACCAAACATTGGCACTTTCACATGGATCTCAAATCCAGGACTAATGTTAGGGTTATGACCTTAACTTCTATGTATCAGATACACCACTTTGACAAAATGGTGACACAAAACAGAGCTGTCTTTGTCATTTCACTGCACTACTTTTCTTAA
Source organism: Cynocephalus volans (assembly GCF_027409185.1). Lineage (NCBI taxonomy): Eukaryota > Metazoa > Chordata > Mammalia > Dermoptera > Cynocephalidae > Cynocephalus > Cynocephalus volans. The sequence goes on from NC_084468.1 coordinate 123,953,793, forward strand.
CCCTTCCTTGTACATTTGCTTTAAGACAAACACTCCACCACATGTGGTCTCATTTTCAGCACCCTGATAGAGGTGGATGAGCAGTGGCGTCTTTAATGTGTCATACCTCATGCCCTCTCATTTTCTCCCTTTTTCCTTATTCCTTCCACCATATGTCTTATCCACTCTTCCTTTTCTCTCGACCCTGCCTCTTATCCTCTCTTGATGGCTCTCCGTGGCCTATGTCTCCTTTCCATTGCCGTGTTCTAACCTCCCTTCCTTCCACCTTCTCTCTCGCACTACGTGTTCCTCCTCCTCCTCTCTCCCCCTGCTCTCATGACCTGACCTTTGCACTCTTTGTCCCTTTGCTCCTGCCACTGAATACACTCCCTATTATATCAATGCCTTAAGGGTCTGGAGACAATGCAAGCCTCGCTAATCCGAGTTGAATAATTTTTTGAAAAGTTCTAGATTTATTAAAGCACATGGAAAAGGAATTCTTTGATACATTTAGGTTTATGCCTATATAATTTGCATTGCTGGACACATAATCATTGCTGCTAAGTACAAACTGTTAACATACAAACATTTCTGCTAAGCTAGTATTTCCCTTGTTATTCTCCACTTATGGAGTATGCCTTCCCTTAGGCAGCACCGAGTAATGACTGAATTCCTGGAATCAAATCCTGGCTCAGCCAGCTGTGGTAACATTGGGCAAGTGATGTAACCTCGCTAAACTTTAGTTTCCTCATTCTGTTGACCACTCTACCACATGGCTGGGATATCCTATGCCTTCAGCCCTTCTCAGCCTGAGTTTGAGGGGCACTAAGCCTCCTAGTGCATCCATTGTATACCATAATTAAATTCTCTCCTTGTGTCTGGAAAGGTACCTGTTATATACCATCTTGGGGAGAACTGAGAAAGTAGCCCCTCAAATCCTTTTCTGTGTTCCATGGTTCATTTGAGGAAACTCGATTGAGAAAGATTAAAATTATTAAGCAGAAAACTCCCTTTGGAAAACTGCAAAACATTTATTCAACCTTCTTAAAGTGGTGACTCCATTTTAAGAAGGAGGAAAAAGAATTTATATGTCTACCACTTGTAATATTTATTTATTTGGACCAAGAGCTCTTTGATTTATCATAGCTGTTGCCTGTGAATATAAGATTAACTGAGATTTCATTAGTGTTTGAGATGTGTAAGTTATTTTGTATTTTTCATTCACTATTTTTTACAAAAAGAAAAATACTCCATTAATAAATTCTTTGTTCTGATTATTATGGCTGTGTAACAACTTACTACAAAACTTAGTGTTATAAAGCAACAACCATTTTATCTTGTTCACTATTTTGTGGCTCAGTGATTCAGGCGGGCTTAGCTGGGCAGCTGTCCTTAGGGGTCCGTAGTGCAGTTGTGGTCAGATGTCAGATGGGGCTGCAGTAATCTGAAGTTTGACAGGCTGGACATCCAAGATGGCTCACTCACACGACCACCAGTGGATGCTGGCTGTTGGCTGGGAGCTGAGTTGGGGCTGTCAATTAGAGAACCTACACATGGCCTCTTCAGTGCAATGGCCTGGGGGAAATTGCATTTCTTCTTGGTGGCTAGTTTCCCCCAGAGCAAGTGTTCTAAACCACCAGGTGGAGGTTATGTGTCCTTTTATGACTGACTCATAGAAGTCACATAGCGACACTTCCATCACACTCTATGGATGGAAGCAGTCCTGCCTGTTCAGTCTCAAGGGGGAGGAACTATAGGATGTCTAGGAGAGGATGTCAATGAATTTGTGGCCATTTAAAAAAAACACCACGGCTGGACCTCTGGACACTGACTATTTACATCCTTTCAAATTTACATTCTTTTAAATGCAAAATACATTCACCCTTTCTGAAGACACCCTCCCCCCCGAAAATGTCATTGAATATGACATCAGACTCAGGCTCCAGACGAGGGATCTCAGGATGTGGATGCAGATACTGATGAGGCTCCTCAGGTTCAGTTCTTCAGATACTCTGTCCTCTCTCTGAAGACCTGCAAATTAAAGAGACAGATTCTGTATTCCATACACACCCAGGATATAATTGTGATACAGGGATAGGATAGCATCAGTACTTTTCTTCAGTATCCACATAAGTTCATACTACCTGGAAGGCAGTGTGCTAGAGTAGAAAGAGCTTTAGACTCATAGGACTTTTAGTCCCACCCCTGTGGTGATGCTTCAGGCAAGTCACTTTACTTTGCTGAGTCTCATTTTCCATATATGATAAAATAAGACAAATCCCTTTGAGGGTTTTTTCTGCTTAAAATTTCTGTGATTCTATGAAATTCGTAAATCATACCATGCATAATTAAGAGCATTTTACAAGTAGAAAATGGTACTAAATGAAGGATAAAGTATGAAGTAATAAGTAAACATTTTTTGTGAAATAAAAATATTTTCAATCAATTTCACCACTAGAGGTCACTAGTATACCATCTCAAGAGAATAAAAATGATCATGTCTCTAATAATTCCCCATCTATGGCTCCTAAATGACATTCATGGTGTCTTTTAGCTTACTAGGAATATCTCCTGACAGTTGTCAGAGACATATGTTATGATGAGGTGATATCAGCTGGCACTCTGTGATGTTCCATGCACGCCTAATGTTCTGTAAGTGTGAAGAGCTGGACGTGATATGGGGCAGTGAGATAATTTGGTAGAAAGTAATATGAGTTCCCAGGTGAAAAGACACAGTGGAAGTCTACTGTCATTCTCTAATGTGGCACAGACATGTCTGCTTTTTATTACATAGAAGAAGTAAGGACCTGGAACAGAACATTCATTCCTTCAACCCATTGGATGGATTATTTATGGACACATACTCAGGCACTGTGCTTGGCAGTGGGTCTGCATTAGTGGAGAAGATACTGTTGTTGTCCTCAAGGAATTTAAGAAATCAAGTATAGCAGGTTTCTATTCAGATTCAATTAGTACTTATTACACCAAGCCAGGCAACTTTCCATTATATATTTTTATTTCATCTTCCCAACAGACCTGTAGGACAGGCACTGTAATTCCCATTTCTACAGATGATCACTTGCAGCACAGCAAGGGTTAGTAATTTTTTCTCAGGTGATGCTAAGAGTACATTCCAGGCTTCTTACATCATATCTAAAGCAGAACCACAGAGATACTTGGATGAAAATGTTAAAATGCTGAGTTGGGCTGTGGCCAATGATGCTTGTTAGGAAAAAAAAATAAACTATTTAAATGTATTTTAACCTAAAACTCTTTGGTTGGGAGAAACAGTGCTTCAACTGAAATTAATGCCTTGAAACATAGAGATTTCTTCTGAAGAAACTTCTGTGAATGAGAAGGGCTAAGTCCAGAAAACCTCTGAAGGTTATATCAATTTTCTCCCCAAATGAAAGCTACATATTTTTTTATAATTGGCTTCACGTAGTATCTTTAAAAAACCTACTTCAAACTCCAGAACTCACAGTTCTATCATCAAGGGTGAGTTGCAAAGCATTCTAGACTTTTCATAACTCGGGGAGCTATTTCTTCCACAGGTTTAAGGGGACTTTGCAGGGAAAGTGAAGAAAAATGGTCAAGGCCTCTCAGATGTTCAGAATCTTGCTGAGCATTTGATGTAAATAGGCATGTGTGCCCAGGTGTTCCTTGGTTATTGTCAAATGTAATTGTGCGTGTGCACCAGGTGTCCTGGGTTATGACTTAAGTATAAAGGACGAGTGGCTCTGATCCACAGCACTGATCCAGAGGTGCCCCAGGGGTGGGGGCCACAGGGAAGCTGCTACTGCTGCTGGAGGCTGTTGCTGCCAGTGCCCTAGGGATGCCTTGAGAGGCCACCACTGCTGCTGCTCCTTCTGCTGCCACTGCTGCTGTAAGCTGCTGTTACGGATTGAGCTTGTGTCATCTGCCAACAGCTGCTAGGATCTTTCCCAATTACCTAGCATGGACCTGCGTGTGAGGGATCTGGGGACCCAGCCTGGCATATGAGGGGTCTGGTGACCCAGTCTGTGCAATGGGATTGAGGGGTCTGTGAGCCCTAGCCCTGACCATACAAATGGAAACTTAGTGTAACTAAAATAATGAAATGTTTTGGCTTTAGTTATGGATTGCTGTAACTGTACAATTGCCCTAGCAAGACAAGTGGCATAGTCGTGTAGCTTTGCAGACTTGGACTGATTTAAACTAAGTGTCATCAGTCTTTAGACCAGGCCAATTCTGAGCAGGACACAGGTAAAGCCCCTATCCCTTAGTAGTAAGTCTTTCTCTACTTTTCTGCCTTCACTGGAGAAGGAGAAAGGGAGCCTGGCCAGATCTCTGCTTCCAACTGGGAAGCCTTCATCTGCTTCGCCATGGTGAGTGTTACTATCCTGGTGATTGTTAATTTTAACCACTTGTTTTAAAACAAACTACAGACAAGCTAATCCTTACTTCTCATTATTGCAGAGTTTGGTCAAATAGTGAGAAAGGTTAGGAGGAGAGCCACAAAATACTACTTGATTTAAAAAACATGATTTTTAACGTGCCATTGACTTCTACTGATGCTTCTTCAGTCTCCAGCTAGTGTAGTTCTCTCCTTTTTTGAGCTTTGGGCACCCCACTAATGCTTTCTGAGATATTTTGTAGTATTTCCCTTGAGATAGTCTATAGGGAAAGAGGAAGAAAAACAAGAATTTGTCACAGAACTAAAGCTTATTCGCGTTAGAGATTTTGGAGAGGGGCAATCCGCCGTGGGCCTTGAGTGTCACTGCATGTTCTTGCTAGTGTAACTGGAGTACAAGGTCATTACCCAGCCCTTACGTGGACATGTTTGAAGAGAGCAACTTTTTTTTTCTTTTTGGCAAAAAGCAACTTTAAGGCACGAAGTAATGCCTCCCCCTGGTTAAAGGCAAACTTGCTTCCACTTGCTATACAAGTAAAGATGCCCCAAGCTCAGTGTTCCTCGCCTATACCACCCACTGCATGTACAGGCATCTGTTGGGGCTCTCGCCTCACCCTCGTGAGACTTGGGGGATATGGGGAACAGAAGCAAACAAGCATGAAGCTCACACCACCGGTAAGCTGTGAGTAACAGTCATCTCACGTCTTCTGCCAGCATTCATAAAACAGGTACCTTGTTAGCTTGTGAGTAGTGTAAAATCCCAGATCCTGACAGAGGAACTCTCCCAAGTTGATTGTTTTTTATCATAAATGGTTACCAGGGAAACAGAAAACTATGAGGATAATGTTGCCATACTGAAATTGGGAAAATACATTAGCTGCAGGCATTTTAGAGCCTTGCTGGTAACTCAGGTGCATTTTTTTGTAAAATAGTAGTTCTCACTGTAACCCTGACTTCTATGTCCTTCAAAGGATCACTTTATGCTTAGTGTTAGGCTGGGTCACAGACCCTTCAAACCCATTCTGTGCAGATTGGGTCACAGACCCCTTAAATGCAGGTCACGAGCTAGGTAGTTGGAAAAAGATCCTGGGAGCCCTTGGCAAGGTTGACGTACTTTATGTCACGTGAGCTCAGCCCCTCACCTCCTAGTGGGTCAGAGCCATTGTCCTTTATAATAGAGTCATATAACCAAGGAATACCTGGGTGTACATGCGCAATTAATGTATTTACAACAGGCTGAGCCATGCTCAGCCGAATGTGTGAGGTGAGGGAGCCTGACCAGTCTGTCTTCATTTTCCTCACACATATTAAAAACAGAATCCCCTTTATGCTCCCAGACCCAAATGATTAATCTCGATTTTATAGCCAGATTATTTTTGTAAAATTTTAGTGAAACATGTGCCCACTTAAATGACTGAAAATGTAGATTCATGTATAGAGAATCACAGAATTGTAAAAATCATAAAAGCTGGAATGGAGAGGTGCAAAGATAACTCACTCGGGAAACATGTTTTGAGAACCTACATCGCTTCTCGGCCTTTTGGCTAAGATCATGTGTAGAACCTACAGCAGGCAGGCTGCTAAGAGCTAGACAGTCAGACACAATTAAACCATCAGAGGTTGACTCTTAGATATGGGGAACCATCCACTATAACTCATTGGTAGTGTTATTTATTGAAGTTGTCAGTTTTTTAACTCCATGTTAGAGAAACTAAATTAACTCCATTCCAAGCCCTCATTTGAAGAAACAGGGGCCGATAGTAAAGTGACTCATCCTCCACAGACTGATGGTTAATTTTAAATATTTGGATGTTCCACAGTATCTAGCTCATAATGGACACCAAACCAAACTTTTTAATTAGTAAATGAATGAAGAATTGAGTGAACAAATCTAGGTTGAGCCAGAATTGGAACCCAGATTTCTTCTTCAAAAAAGGCTTGCTGCACTGTTGACAGGTCAGGGTTTTCCACACTAGTCATTTTCATATCAACATTGCAACTTTTGCCACATTAAATTGACCATCTAATTAGAATCATTTCTGAACTTAGCTATGTTCTAAGCAACAGCATCTGCAAATTGAGGACTAGTTGTATTATTCATATTTTTCCACTAAAATAAATATGTATTTTTTAAAAGCTCACCTTGTACAACTAGAGGTATAAACATCTATCTTTTTGGGAAACACTGATTAGAAAATACTTTGTTTAGAGAAAACTGCACTAAGACTGCATGGAATCATTCTTATTTTCATTTTTGTCAAAGTTCAAAGCTTGATTCCATGGAGACCTCGAAATCCTTCTGAATTCTCATTTGAGCAACTTTCTAAAAATGCACTGGTAGTTTCTTACATTTCCTCTATTGAACAAATGAATGAAAATGGGTCTGATCAAATTAACCAACGATTGGTTATTATCAGGAAATGACAATCTTTAGAAAAGTATACATGAACAACTTAGTTTACCAAATAGCAGTATGGTATAAGAGTATACTAGTTAGTTTACTATTAAGTGTAGTACACTATTAGTGTAGTATACTACTAAGTGTAGTATACCATACTATTAAGTCTAGTTTTGAAACCAAGTTTCAAAATGTATCAACAAGTAAGATACATTCTTCACTAACCAAATTCAGGACAGCACTCATTCTCCAATGAATTCAATAACCTTTCAAGGGGGAAAAAAATAAGTAAAAAGAAAATGTGAGTTCTTATTTAGGAATGAGATGAAACATGTTTTGCAAATTAATGAGCTTAAAGTATCAGGGAACACACCTGGTTACACTTGAAAGTTATCAAAATGCCTCATTTAGCATATTTCACCTTAAAATATCCACAGTATGTTTAGAACCCTCTAATTAAGACAAGATAGGAGTTTTTATGTACATGATGAGAGTGTGTCAGACTGGAACATCAAAATGATCTTAGAAGTTCTCTATTCTATTATTTATCATTTCTTCCCCACATAGTACATTGCCTTGTAACAGTTTTCAATTTGTAACAGTTTTCAATTTGGAGTTCCCCCATTCTCCATGAAGAAAATTTTAATTTTGTGTTTTTATTTAGATGAACTATAATATCAATATTCACATGTTCGAGATTACAAGAATGTTCATCTTATAATCAAATCTTTTTATGCAGTGTCAGTGGTTTCTGCTTGTACTTGTATCTTTTCCTTATTTAGAGGAAGGGAATTTTTTATGGCCAAGTACTTTTTAAAAACCATTTTTTAATTGAAAAATATGCTGCAAACATGGAACCTTGTATAAAATAAATAGTTTAATAATGAATGTTCACTTCATGACCAGTTTGCCAAAATTTCCACTCCCTTTTTATATCCACTTAGATGTACTATTCTTAAACTTTTTGTCGTTTCAAGGTGTTTTTTCCCCCCTATTCATTTTAAGGGCACACCTTAATTGTCAGCAGCACTGTTTTACCAAATTTGATACATTTTGTGAATATATCTAACCTTATGATTTTTTTTTGTTATCTTTTTTAGATTGTTTTTCTAAAGACTTCTTTTAAGTTATGTAGCAATCATATGTTTGGTTCTAGAATTTTTAAAAGATGAATGCTCTGAAATAACTATAACCTCCTTTATGGCAATAACTTTCTTGCATTTTAATAGTTTTTATCATCCAAAGTTGCATCCAAAATAAACCATAGGTTTTTCTTTTTAAAATAAGTATTTTAAGTGACTTTAAATCCGTAGCTTTTCTTTCTGTTCTTTTTCCCTCAGTGCGATATATTTGTTAAAGAAAAGGGCTTTTTGTTTGTTTGTTTGTCCTGTAGTGTTTTCCATAGCTGGATTTTGCTAATTTTATCCAGGTGGTAGATTTAACATATTTCTCTGTCAATATTTTCTATTAAATTGCTAATTTCCGGGTTGATCAAGTCACGCTGCATTTTTTTTTACAAGATTGTTTCATAGGTGGTGGTGTATTCTTCCATGAGGAGGTAAGTGATATCTTACTGTCTCTTTGTAATGTTAGTGATATTGATGCTCAGTGTCTAGATCATTGTTTCTCAACCATCTTTTTCATACCCCTCCCTCCAGGAGCCTTTTTTTAGACATGTTCTTAATCACCCCCTTCCCCTATGAAATTGTCTTTTGCTAAACTTGGAAAGCCATTATTTCTTTGACTATTTTTCAGTATCATACTATTTTTCCTTTCCTTCTGGGAGTCTGATAACAGAAATGTTCAGCCTTTTTTTGTTGTCCCTCAGATTCCTGAAGTTTTGTTCATTTTTTCAATAACTTTTTTCTCTGTTCAGATTGGGTAATTTTTACTGAAATTATCAAATTCACTGAATCATTCCTCTTATCTCCATCCTTCCATTGAGTCTTTGCAGAGTTTTACATTTCATTAAAATTTAATAATTTAATCAAATAAATTTATTTTTCAGTTCTAAAACTTACATTTGGTCATTTATATCTTCTATTTATGTTGTTCATATTTTCAATTATAATTTGTTTCAGGATTTTTCATGATTGTGTGTTTTCAAACTTTTTTGTAATAGCTGCTTAAAATCATCTTCAGATAATTTTGACATTTGTGTCATCTCAGTACTTGTTTATTTGATACTCTTATGGGAATTGAGATTTCCATGGTTTTTCATAAGCTGAATAATTGTGGATTGGTCCTGGATATTTCGACTATTATGTTACCAGCCCCTGGGTCTTGTTTAAATCTTATGAAGAACATTGATATTTTTGTTTTAGTAGGAACATGAGTTGGTTAGGTTGAAGCTGCAAGTTCACTCCCATCTTCTTTGGGTTGTGATTCCAAAGTCATTTCAATTTGGAATGTCTTTGCAGTACTTTATTTTTACTTAATTCTAACAATCCCAATAATTCAATAACATGGGTATTATGATACTCATTTTACAAATAAAAAGATGTTTGAATTCAGTCTATATCACTAGCTCTATGATACTGTCCAAGACACTCTTTGAGCCTTGATTTCCTCATCTGTAAAACAGTTGATATTACTTACCCTACTGTATTGTTTGAGAACTAAGTAAAATAACACATGTAGCATACATAACACACTGCAGACCCTAAACAAACACTGGTTAGTATTCTTCTCACTTTTAAAAATCAATTTTACTGAGTAAAAATTACAATCAAATACATACATTTTAAGTTACAGAAGATGACTTTTGACAATCATATACAGTGTAACCACCATGCCAATCAAGATATTACAGGACAATTTTCATTACCCCAGAAAGTTCCCTCATGTCCCTTTGCGATCAGCCCTTCTCCCATCTTCAGTCCCAGGCAACCACTGATCTGATTTCTATCACAATAAATAAGTTTTATCTGTTGTAGAACTTTATATTAATAAAAATACAATAAGGCTATTTTCACTCAGCAGAAATATTTAAGATTCGTACATATTAGCAGTTTGTTCCTTTTAAATTGTTGGTTAGTATCCCATTATTTTATTGGAATATTTTTCTATTTTTGATGGAGAGAGTTCTTAGGTATTCTGAATTTAAGTGATTTGTTAAATAATGTATTATGACTACTTTTCTCATGTGTGTATTATCTTTTCGTTTTCTTAAAGGTATCTTTCAAAGAGCAAAATTTTTAATTTTTATCAAGTTCAATTAGTCAATTCTTTTATAAGTGTTGTTTTTTGTGACCTTTCTCAAAAAATTTTGCCAACACCAAGATGGCAAAGATTTTATTCTGTCTTTTTCTAGAAGATACACAATTTTTGCTCTTATGTTTTGTACCATGGTCAATTTTGAATGAACATTTTTGTATATGCTGTGAGGCAGGAGTTCATTTTCTCTCCATATTGATATCCACTTGTTTCAGCACCATTTGAAGAAAAAAACCTTTCCTTTCTCATAGAATTAACTCGTTACCATTTTGAAAATCAACTGACCATATATGTGTAGATTTATTTCTGACTCTGTTCTACTTCATTTATCTACATATCTATCTTTATACCAGTACCCCATTGATTTTATTGCTTTAGCTTTATAATAAGGCTTGAAATAATGCAGTGTGAGTTTTCCTTGTTCTTTTACAAAATTGTTTTGACTATTCTCGATCCTTTGTATATCCATATGAATTTTAGAATCAGTTTTAGACCATCATCCCCAAGAGAAGTGAAATTCGTGAAGACAGAGTCACAATTGCCTAGGCTCTCTGCCTAGAGGCAATTGTTGGATTTGATTTGCTAATAATTTGTTAAGGACTTTTGTGTCTGTGTTCAGTTTTGTGTGTTTTAATGTTGTTGTCTAGTTTAGGTTCAGGGTAATGCTGGCCTCATAAAATGAGTTAGAAAGTGTTCTCTCTTTTATTTTCTGGAACAGTTTATGTAGAATTGATATTTCTTAAAATATTTGGAAGAAATTACAAGAGAAGCCATCTGGACCTGGAGTATTCTTTGTCAGAAGGTTAACCTACTAATGACATCTTAAAATGTAGCTATACAGATATTCATGTCATCTGTTTTTCTTGGATGAGTTTTTTATATATTTTTTTCTTTCAAGAGATTGTCTACTTCATTTAAATTATCAAATGTATTGGCATAAGTTGTTCATAATACTTCTTTATTAGCCTTTTAATGTCTATAGGATCTATAGTAATGTCCCCACTTTCATTCATGATATTGGTAATTTGTGGTCTTTCTTTTTTCTAAGTCTACCTAGAGTTTTATTTATTTTTTTTAAATAAGAGAACACATACAAATTCATTTACTCAAAGTTTTTTTGTTTTTCTTTCTATCATTAGACAATGTAATTGATTTTCACTTAAAATTTTATTATTCCTTTAAAAGAACCACCTTTGGTTTTGGTTTCATTGATTTTTTTTTTTTCTGTTTTAGGTTTTCCAACAGTATCGATTTTTGCTCTCTATTATTTCCTTCTATCTGCTTGCTTTTAGTTTAATGTGCTCTTCTTTTCCTAATTTCTTTTTTTGTTTGTTTTCTGGGTCAGTTCCAAGAAGTGGTGTCATGTAGACATCAGAAACTCTAGTCTGTAAGGTAGTTCACCCTGCTCTTCTTTTCCTAATTTCTTAAAGTGAATGCTTAGTTTCTTGATTTAAAGCTTTCGTTGTTTTCTCATACAAGTATGCAGTGGTAAAAAAAAATTGTTTCCTTAAAACATTACTTTAGCTGCTTTCCACATTTTGGTATGTTTACATTTTAATTCACTTTAAAAAGATTTCTAATTTTACTTGTGACTTGCCCTGTGACCCATGTTTTGTTTAAAAGTGCAGAGTTTGATTTCCAACTATTTGGGGGTTTTCAAATATCTTTGTTATGGATTTCTAGTTTAATTCCTTTTCTAGTTAATTCTTTGTGGACAGAGAAAATAATTTGTATAATCTCAATTATTTTAACTTTGTTGAGGTTTGTTTTATGATAAAGAATATAGCCCATTTTCGTGAATGTTCCATGTGCATTTGCAAAGAAAGTGTGTTCTTCAGTTATTGCGTGGAATGTCCCATAAATGTCAATTAGGTCAAGTTGGTTAATAGGATTGTTCAGGTCTTCCATATCAATAATTCAGAAATTTGACAGCCCTTTGAAATCACTTTTGTAGCTCCCCAAAATATTAATGCTTGTGTCCCAGTCCTACAGAATGTAATTTAGTCTGAAGTGTGGCTTGTTGGAATTATTGAAAGATTCCCAGGTGATTCTAATATACAGACAAGTTAGGGACCTGTGTTCTGTATCCTTACTGATTGTATACAGTACATGTTTCACAAATTACAGAGGAGGGAGTAATGGAATTTCTAAATATAGTTGTGGGTTAGTTTATTTCACTTCTATCAGTTTTTGCTTCAAAAATGATTATTTTATAGAACTGTTTTTAGGATTTTGGGTCATCTTGATGGATTGATCCCTTTATCTCATTTTAATATTAATTTCTCTTATTAGTGAAGGTAAATATTTTTTTTAAAAAAAATCACCAGAAACCTTTCTGGCCATTCAGTTTTCCTCTTCTGTGCATTGCCTATTTATGTTATTTGTGTTTATCTTGAGCTGTCTTTTTCTTACAGATTTATAAGGATTGTTTATATTTTCAGAATTTTACCATATTCTCCCAGCCTGTGGCTTGTTTTCAACCTGAATAAAGATGGTTTCTCTTTTGTTTATAAAACTTTAAATTTTAAAATAATAAATTTAAATCTTTCATTAATGACTGGTGCAATTTTATCTGGGTTTTTTTTGTTTGTTTTTTGTTTTATCTGGTTTAACAAATTCTTCCCTATGGCAATGTCATAAAGACATTTGTTCTTACAAAAGTTTAGAATTTTGTTTTTCAAACTTAGATCACTACTTCATTTGAAATTTAGTTTTATTTATGGTGTAAGATCAGGATATAATTTCATATTTTCATATGAATAGCCAAATTAACCAGAACCACCATAATTTGTGTATTCTATTGCCAATTAACAGTTATTATACTAATTTACACTCCCAGCAATAATGAATGATAGTTCTTTTCCCATAACCTAATCAACATTTATTCCTTACCAGACACCTTTATCATTTACCAACTTCCAGGTATCCTCCTTTCTAATTTTCTTTTTGTCTATTCTTGTGTCAATACCACAATTTTAAATTTTAAAATTTTAAATTTTAAATTTTAGAAAATACCACAATTTAAAAAATTGCTTTAAAATAGAATTACCGTATGATCCAGCAATTCCGCTTCTGGGTATATACCCAGAAGAACTGATAACAGGGTCTCAAAGAGGTATTTGCACAAGCATGTTCATTGCAGCATTATTCACAATATTCCAAAGGTGGAATCAACACAAGTGTCCATCAGTGGATGAATGGATAAACAAAATGTGTTATATACCCATAATGGATTATTACTCAGCCTTAGAAAGGAAATTCTGTAATATGCTATGATATGGAAGAACCTTGAGGGCATTATGCTAAGTAAAAGAAGCCAGTCACAAAAGGACAAATTCTGAGTCCACTTATATTAGGTACCTATATTAGGTACCTAGAGTGTCAAACCCATAGAGACAGAAAGTAGGATGGTGGTTACCAGAGAAAATGGAGAGTTGTTTAATGGGTAAAGCTTGTCAGTTTGGGAAGATGAAACGTTCTGGAGATTGGTTGCACAACAATGTGAAAATACTTAATATTATTGAATTAAAAATGGTTCACATAGTAAATTTTACATTATGTATATTTTACCACAATTAAAAATTTTAACTGTTCTAGCAAAAAAGATGCTTTTACTAGTTTCTCTTGATCTTTTGTGTTCTGCAGTTTCACCACTGCATGGAATACTTTGTATTAATACTGCTGAAGAAAAAGTACTTCTTGAATTTGAGGATTCAAATATTCCACAACCTTGGAAAAGTCTTAGTAATTACTCTTTGAATACTGCCCGCATCCATTCTCTCTTGTCTCTCTTTTTGGCACTTCTATTAGATTTATGTTAGACTTTTCTCCCCCATATATTTAGCCTCCTGCATTGCATTGCAGTAAATTTCCTCAAATTGTGTATTGTAGTCCCATCCAAATGTATAGTTCTTTTATATATACATATTTTTTATTGTAACATGGTTGATTATGCATATCTGTGGGCTACAGAGTTGAATACCGTTACCTGTGTGCAGTCTGATGCTCAAATCAGGATAATTAGTATATTCAACATTATGCAATGTAATTGTTTTTAATGTATAGTTCTGAAACACCAAATGAAAGATTTTTTTTTTCTGTTTTGTGACCGGTCGGCACCGCGCTCAGCCAGTGAGCGCACCGGCCAACCCTATATAGGATCCGAACCCGCGGCGGGGGCGCTACTGCGCTCCCAGCGCCGCACTCTCCCGTGTGCGCCCCGGGTCGGCCCCGGCCCCCAAATGGAAGATTTTTAATGTAGCCCTTAAAAGGATTAAGGCTATGTGTCAGCAAACCATGCCAGAATAAAGACAAGAAACAGGTAGACATAAGGCTCACCCCTACAGCTCAGGAGATTGTGCCAAAGCTAAAACAATAATGTTTTGCTGTGGATGTCTACCTTGTAGTCAACGAATATTAAAAAGAAGCAGTGTAAAGTGCTCCGTTACTGTGAACAGTGTCATGAACGTCACATTACACCTGAAAAGTCTGGCACACAGCATTTCATGCCACATTATGACCTTGAACAAGAAATGTTTTACTCTTAAGCTTCTGTTTCTTTCTGTGTGTTGCTGTGAGCATCAAATAGAATAAGATCAGCGAAAGAGCTATACCAAAGTACTATGAAGGTATTTTCTCAATTTTGAATTATTAAATGGTCAGATGCACTATAGATTTAGTAATAGTGTGTGTGTGGGGGGGGGGGGGTGGATATGGAGAGGAATATTCCACTAGCGGTACGTTTTATCAGCTTCCCGATTTTGGAAGTAAAAAAATACGAAAAATTCTGCTTTTAGAATTGAGGAACTACGATATTGCATTGGCTTGCTTTCTCTGTTCTATCCACAAAGACCTTTTATTGAATTTGAATGATTTCTCCCTCGCCCGGCATTTGGTTATACCAATCTCGTTCTTGACAACAGTCACGATTTTCCATACTGGATTTAAAACCCCAATTTTCAGGTTCCTGATGAGACTGAAGAGCTGCTCCGCTAGGACTGGCTTTCACACGCTTAGCTTCGCTCCCGTACTGTCATTGGCTGTTGCTCTTCTCGGACCCGCCCACCATGACCTCAATCCTGATTGGATGTCAATGCCCTTTTGTTATGGCAAAGGCGGATCCCGGTGCTTTGAGATAGGACGCCTGGGGCGGCGGACAGCTAATGCGCAGGCGTGCATTCTTGAGTTGGGATTGGTGGGTGACGAGAAGGGACGGGGCGGGACTGCTTTCTCGGCGCACGCTCTGTAGGCGGAGGCTGCGCTGAGCTGCCGGTGTCAGTGGATCCAAGTGTCCGAGCGTGAGGCGTCCTCCCAGTCCCTCCCCTTCCCGGCTCCTCCTCAAGCGGAAGGTGAGGGCCGTCCCGGGCAGCTAAGGCCCTGGCTCCGGGAGACTGGAGTTGCGGCCTCTGTTACCGCCGAGGACCTGGAGGGCGGGGCGGGTTGGGCGCGTGCCGGCGCACCCCGGCCTGGGAAGAGCGGCCTCGGGCCTGGGCGTGTGGTGGGCGGCGGAGGCCTGGCTCCCTGCAGAACTCCTGCGCAGCCTCTTTTTCTCGACTTCATTACCGGGCCCAGAGGTTCCTGACGCAGACATCCTGCCGCTTTCTCCCTGCTGCTCGTGGGTTGGGGGCCCCTGTCCAGGCTCCTACTCTAGAATGGGACTGCCAGAGGGGCTTTGGGTGGGACGGGACCTGACACGCCTAGACTTGCCTGTGGCTACTCCGGAAGAGCCAGGGTGATGGGAGAGGACGTTGAGGTGGGGAGGAGGCCAGTGAGCTGTAAAATAAGGGCTTTAACATCTTCGCAGGCGCTGAACGCAGCTCCGGAACGTTTGGGGAGTAAGATTTACATTCCTGAACTGCAGGACTTGTCATACAATGTATCAGCCTCTGAGTATTACGTAACAATATTAAGGACAGATGCTATTTCAGGTGTTTCCAACAAGGTATCTATATCTGAGGACCCAAGGCTATCCCTGTATATTTTGTGCCTGTGCTTTTTATTGATTAAGTTCAGTGTAGCTAGCCACTCTGGGGATCTAGCTCTCGTTTAAATCCTCATTTACCAATTTATTGATTTCGTGGAATTTGAAACGATTTATCTAACCAGAACGAGTCAAAGCAGAACTTGAACAGATCCGAACAAACAAACCATGTTGAAGTTGATGCAGTTCGAAGGGAATGAAATTTATCTTAAGTTGTTTAGTTAGTAGAATACCAAAAGAGTTTGACATTAGGGTTTGCAAAATGTTTGGCAAATTTAGATTAGAGCCATATTAAAGTTTCTTTCATTGTATAATGGATAAAAAAGGGCCTATGACTTTAGACTGGGTTCAAATTCTTGGTACAGATATTGGTTGTGAAGCCTGAGGTAAGATTACCTAGCCTTTCTCAGATTTAGTGTCCACATCTGTAAGTTGCAGTTTTCTTCTGTTGATTGATGAAATAATATTAGCATGTAAACTGTTTAGCACGTTAATGCACAAAGACGTTATTTTAGCATCTTACTAGCTCTCTAGGAAGTGGATGACAAATAATGAAAATTAATTTTAGATGCTGGAGAGTTGTGCGGTTGAGGTTGGACAGACTGTAGGAAAAAGTCTCAGATCTTAGGTCTCAGATGTGAGCATAGCTGTGGTGAGATGGTGAAATAAAGCAGATTGGGACATTGGCTGCAGTCTTGGCTCTGTCGGTAACTATTACTGTGATCTGAGTAAGCTGTTCTCTTCTTTGGCCTTGGTTTCTTAGTGAAATGAAGTATCTGGACCAAATAATTTGTCTAAAATTCTTTTTGTGGACTGAGTTAGAGCTAAAAGGTAGAGAAGATAATAGTTAACACTTATTGAATACCTGCTATGTTTGTTCTAGGTACTGTTGCAAGCACATATGTTATCAACTCACTACATTTTCACAACAAACCGATGAGGTACATATTATTATTATCCCCATTTTACGGGTTAGGAAACTGAGGCTGAGATGTTAACTTGCCTAGGGTTCCAGAACATATAAATAGCAGGTAATCCAGGTAATCTTAAATTCATGTTCTTAATCACTGTGCTAAACTGCCTCTTGTAAAGGGATGTTGGGTTACTATGTGAGGTATTATAAAATAGAGATATATTTGGTAAGATGATAGTCTTTGGTTACAGATATGTGGGCATGGAAAAGATTATTTAATGGATCTTGTCCTAATGTTTGCTATACTTTTTGATCCTTATTCTCTTCATACTTTCTGCTTCCTGGACTTAAACCATCAAATGTAATTCTAGATTCTTTTTCACTGACAGGCTAGATATGGATAGGCACCAAAATTTACTGTGATTTTTGAGAAAAGTTCTGGATCAGAGGTGTAGAATTTCAGGAAACCATACTCATTTTGGAGCTGAGGCAGATTTAGGATAGACCAGCCTTAGCATCCCGAATTCATTTCAGTGTTCCCACACTTGGGATGCTTTGGTCTGGATTCTCTCTCTTTTCATGTCAGATTTGCATTTATGCGTAGGAGCAGGAGTTGAAAATGAATTCTTTAGAGCACATTTGACATGGAATTGGATTGATATGATAGCAACTATAGATAAAAAAGGATTTTTTAAAATTTTAACTTCTCAATATACATTGCAGTTGATTTTCATGATAGTTGAAAAACTGTATTAAGTACCTATTGTGATGTAATACTGTGCTAATGTAGACATTGTGCAGTTTGACGATGGATCCTGTTTTGAAAGACAATAAAATCCACAGCTAAAATACTTTGACATAAACTGTTCAACAAACCTTTTGATCCCATATGTAAAATAAATCAGTTTATAATTCTAAATCTAATGAAAGACTTTAAATATATATAATAGTAGCTTTTTGAGGTGGTTTATTTAACCACATCACAATAAAAGAAAATTGCTACTTTTTTTTTTTGCCATTGTGGAGAGTCAGTGGGTAATGCTCTAGTCCACTTTCTTAAAGAGTAATGTCCTTTTGCACAGGGCTGCCACATACAGTTGGGCAGGTTTTGCATTGTACAACCCTCCGGGTGTGATCTTACATGGACTGTGATGTAAACAGTGCTGTCTGGGGTTGTGTGGTATATTCTATAGCAGTGTCTTTGTGGCACTGCTTTTGTGCTCCTGCCCCCACCTCAATCTTGAATGTGTTTTTTTAGAGTAATTTTTTTCTCTAATAAGCCCTGGGCATCCTGTTTTTCTGCTTTTTTTCCTTTTCACTTTTTCAGATGAAGTCAAACTGTTGATAAGCCATGCATAGGTTTTCTTTGGTTTGGGTTATATCTGGCTAACATTTTAGAAACTGACTTTTTCTTTGCCTACTGCATTGGTTGGTTTGGAACACTTGTGTTTTTGTAGAATTTAATTTTAATTTTAGACTGAAACACAAACAAAAGAAGAATATCCCATATGTGTACTACATCTGATTTCAAAATCAGGTATATTGATTTGGTGATTATTTGTTGTTTTGGCTTGTATATGTTGTAAACTCTTCTCAGCTCTTGTGAAAATTATGTTTTAGCTGTATTCTTAAAAATACTGCATATTAGAAATTTGAAGTACTTTTTATTAGTTATCAAGCCAATAACCAAATCACAGTCCGCTTTTGATCACTTACTTTTGCTGTTGGCTGTTGCCTCTGTCATCTCTCCCAGACCTGCTTTAGCCAGATCAGTGGTTGAAATGATGTGAAAAGTGAGGGTGACTGGCACCTTGTTAGAAATGTGCTCTTTTTTCAGGGAGGTGTCCTATCAAGTTTTCACTGCTAACACTTTCCCTCTCCAATTTTAAAGAGGTGTTGATTGAATGGAGAGGAATAATTTTTGAAGTGTAGTCTTCGAATGCTACAGTAAGTTGAATAACTTTAAAAGAATTTCTGAAAAAAATTTTAGTATCAATCTGTCCGGATGTACATAGGTGTACTAATATATACTTTCTCTGAAGCGCAGAGAACCTGAGAATTAAAACCATGTGAAAAAGAGGTGGGGGAAAGCAGCTTTAAGTGTTGCTTAGATAAGTAGAAAGATGCTAGATGACTTGGAGTAGGTTTATTAAGCATTATTAAGTTAACTGTATACCATTTGCAGTTAATTATTTAATAATGTGTAAGGTTGTGTAAGGGATGCTTCATATCTTTTTTTTTAGACTAATGAGTGTCTTACTTGAGAAGTAGTTTACACATATGTACAATGGGTATTCTATTTCCATGTTCATGCTAGTATCTGAAGTGTAACATGAATTATATTAACTGAAGTTGTGAGGAAATATACAATACACTGATATCTCTCGACAGTGATTCTAGTTCTAGTATGTAGAGCTCCTTGTTCAATAGGTCTATGTTCCACTTGTAAGTAAATGTAGGCATAACAATGCCTTGGGTATAGTAGGGGTTCAATAAATACTTGTTGAAAGAATAACAATATGGATAAGATAGGTTTAGGTTGCTTTGGTGTTGTAGATTAGATCGGTTAACAAATCTGTTTTCAGTAGTAATTTACTAGCATTATTTAATGCATATTGAGCACCTTGAATGTGAAATGATTGTTAGCAATGGAGCAGAACATATTTCATAGGAATTTTGTGCTCCAATATTTTGGAGACTTTGATTGAAATAATAAAATGTTAATATTTATTTATTTACTTATCTACATCATGATTAGTTGATTTTGATTTAACCATAACCAGAGGTGACAAGTGGACATTTTTCCTTTATTCCATATCAGTATATCAGATATTTTGTATTTTGAATTTTATGTATAAAAAATTAAGTATATGTAAAATAATACTTAAATAATGAAGAATATTTTGAAAAAGGGTTACCAACATTCTTAATATGAGCTTTTTTCATTTTGCTGTGTTCTCTTTAACCATATTTACATATATTTTACATAATTTACAACAATGAATATACAATTTTGTAAACATTCTTCCATGTTATTATAGTCATTATAATTATTTTAGTAGTTACTCCATTAGAAATTACAACTGTAATTTACCAGACCCTGAATGGACAGTTGTTTCTGATTTACTAGGTTGTAAATAAGGGTGAAGTGAAGATTTTTATATTTAGGGTTGGCCCTCCCTACCCATGGGTTCTGCATCTGTGGGGTCAACCAATGAACCAGTGATGGGTCAAAATATTTAAAAAAAAAAAAAAAAAAAAAAAAAAAAAAAGTTGCACCTGTACTGAAACATGTACTTTTTTCCCTTGTATTATTCCTTAAACAATACAGTATAACAACTAGTTACATAGCATTTGCATCATATTAGGTATTGTAGGTAATCTAGAGATAATTTAAAGAATACCAAGGAATGTGCATAGGTTATATGCAAACACTACACCATTTGATATCAAGGACTTGAGCAGATTTTGGTGTCTGCAGAAGGTCCTGGAACCAATCCCCGAAGATACTGAGGGATGATTGTGTAACATTTTCCTTCTTTGTAATTGTCCATAGGCTAAATTTCCAAGAGTAAAATACGAATGAATCTTGTTTATTATGGTACTGCTTTCCAAAAAAATTACATATTTAAAATTTGGGTCTAATACCTGTATATTTGTTTCCTATAACTCTTTGCTAGCATTGATTATTACCTTTAAAACTAACTTAATAAATGTAGTGGTAATTAATTTTATGTATTTCTTTGATTAGCAAGAAGCTCAACATTTTATCTTGTTTACTTAATACTTCTCTTTGTAAACTGTTTGTATTGATTGTATTCTTTGCTTATTTACCCATTGGGAATTTATTTTATTCTTAGAAACAGTAAAGCATATGAATAGGCTTCTGCTGGGTCACATAATGTGACTAACTCATCTTTTTTAAAAAAATTTTTATTAGCATATTCATTCTTAAAAATCATATTTCTTTATGCCCTTTGCAATAAGAAACATCTGCTTTAAAAAAAAAAATTTATATGTGTCTATGTTACTAACATTTTCTTTTTGCAGACCATTCATCAAGGATTTTGTATCCAAGGTTCAAAAGTTTGTTACCCAAGATGATGAATGCTGACATGGACGGTATGTTTTTCATTTTCTGTTTTGTATGTTCCTGTTTTTGTGGATGCTTTTGCTTTATTAAGCAATGGGAATAGCAGAGAAACAATATTTAGAAGGCTTGGATCTTGGCTAATTTACTTATTGATATCCCATCTAATTTTAGAAAGGATCTAAGGCAGCTTTCATTCCTTAACTGAGATGTTGGCAAGTCATTTTTATCTTCACCTTAGTGTTGTCATCTGCAGTGTGGGGATATAACTTTTTACTTCAAAGGGCTCTTTATAAGTAAAATAATATGAACCATTTTTCAGATTTTTAAGCACTATACTACATATGTGGTACCTACTGTTAATAGTAAATTTCAACCTTTTTATTATAGCAGTTGATGCTGAAAATCAGGTGGAACTGGAGGAAAAAACACGACTTATTAATCAAGTGTTGGAACTTCAACACACACTTGAAGGTTAGTTTAGATTTTTTAGTTTTCTTGAATGACATCCAATTAACTGAAATTATAATCATTTATGTTGCTAAATTTTGTTTGTTAGGGTGTATAGTTTAAAAAGTGTAAACTCCAAAGTCCATTTCAGTATATACTTTTTCAATATTCTTTTTTTTTTTCCCCCTCCTGCCTGTAGCTTTGTCTGGTGGTTTTATAGAACAGATATGCTTCAACAGGAAAGTCAAATAGTATTCTCATGCTTATGTCTTATGGTCTAACATAACACCATTTAGTATGAGAGCCCCCTTTAAGAACCCACAATGTGTTACTGAGTCCACTTTAATAAAGCTTATTTTAAAGTGAAAACAATGTGTTAGCCTCAGAGATTAAAAGGGAATTGATCTTTTTCATTTAGTATTCTTTCATAAAATGAATACTACCACTGAAACACTTTTGGTTTGTAATGAAATTAAGAGGTTGTTATTTTGGGGGCACCAGAGTAAGCATATCTTGTCCTTCAGAACCCTCCAGTGGCTTCCCATTTTACAGAATTAATAAAAGCCAATGTCTGTGACTTCCCTGCTACTTTTCAGAGAAGTGTCACACTCTGCTTCCTACATTCCACCTCAGACCCTGACCTCCATGCTGTTCTTTCAACATGCCAAGCATGGTTCTACTCAGGGTCATTAGCTGCTGTTCTTCTCTGCTTGAGTCTTCTTCCCTTAGTTGCATATCTATATGTCTCATTCCCTTACTTCCTTTAGGTCTCTGGTCAAATTCCTTTATCAAAATAACTAACCCTGAAAAGAGCAACTTCCTTGTGCTTCCTATGATCCTTATCCTTCTTGCTTTTTCTCCAGACCAACCAATCTCAGTGTGACATACAATATATTTATTTAATGTTTGCTTCTGACCCCCACTTCGTACCCTCTTAATGCATATGTGCCCATGTGTCTTTTTAGTTTATTGTTACTTCTAGAACAATGCCTGGCTCTCAGAGGGAACCCAATACATATTTGTTAAGTGAATGAATGGAGGTATTTTTTTATTTGATCACCAGGAACTACATCTTTTGAATTTCATGCTAATATAAAAATACTAAATGGTCAGTTGCTTGGAAAGTGACTGTCTATATCCAGATATATAAATTCTGTTGTATTAACTTACTTAAACATTTCTAGTAAAGACATTATAGTTTTACATTGGTAAGACATGAGTCAGAATTCACGTTTTAAAAACAAAGTCTGTTTTCTTTTTTAAATAAATATTTTAAAAGTTAACTATTCAACATAAATGCTGTTTACAAAGAATAACATTTAGTCTAATGTTAAACCTAGGAATTATTGTCTACTGACTTGCACTCAGTTTACTTTGCTTACCTTCTCTAAAGTAATAGGAATTTAAAAACAGAAAATTTAAGGATTGTGGTATCTCTTTTAATAATGAGTCTTAAGCTTTTCCTAATACAGAGTCTTTGCCATCATTTTATTGATAATGGGCATTTTTATATTTTTACATAGATCTCTCTGCAAGAGTTGATGCAGTTAAGGAAGAAAATCTGAAGCTAAAATCAGAAAACCAAGTTCTTGGACAATATATAGAAAACCTCATGTCAGCTTCTAGTGTTTTTCAAACAACTGACACAAAAAGCAAAAGAAAGTAAGGGATTGATATCCCTTTATGGAATTGCTGCTGATCATTTCTGTAAAACTTGGATAGATTCCAAAAGTTACAGTACTTTTGTTTGTGGCTTCATTGAATATTTATGAAGATAATGTCAGATCTAGGCAAAATTAACAGCATTAACAGGAGACTTCCATAAGTTTGTATATTAGTCTATGAAAATGTGCAGATGTACTGTAGGAACTTTATAATTAGAATTGCATATATTTATGAAACTTGAAAATGAATGTTTTAACGAATTTGCTTTTATTTATAGGTTTAGCACTGTCTTTTAATATAGGTTTAGTAAAATATACAAGAAAATAATCACCATGTTGTGAAAAAGTGACCAAAATCAGTATTGAATGCACAGCTTTATGTACTCTGTCCACCATTGTGTGCCTCTTCTCCATTGGCTTCTTCCTTCCCATTTCCCTTCCTTTAAGGAAACAATTGGTTTCACATTTATGAAAGTAATTTTAATAGTTAATCACCTACGAGAGTAACCTGAACTTTAATTGTTGAAACTTAATGAAAATAAGCTACTTTCTCAGCTAGAGCTTGTCATTTGTGATATTCAGTAATAAGATAGGATTGCTGGTTTCTCTTTAACAATTGAAAACAGAAGGAAGCTACAAAAAGGAAAATTTTTTCTTTGAAATGGAATTGCCAAACTGGGAAGACTTTTTGTTAAAAACTTGATTTTGCACAAAATAACCCACTTAGTATCTGAAAAGATATGAGTTCTGGTCATGTGTGTGTTTAAAATAGAAAATCTTGAGGAAAAATAGGAATAGAATGGAAAAGTACATGATAAACAACAGGAACCAACTCCAAACATTTTCACTCCAGGTTTGTCTTATCTCTGACACAGAGTAGATCTTTTGGAGAATGCAAGGTCACAGAAAGATTAATATTATCTTTTAATATCATTTTTTACACAAAGTTTTTGAAGCACCTTTCAAATGGATTAACTACATGAAAATGGATTGTTTGACTAACCTTATGTAAGCCACATCTTTTAAGAGAACAGTTACAGAGAGTTTGGTCTCAAGGTTTTTTACTCAGCAGATCAACGTTTTTTACAAAATTGCTTGAGTGGATTAGTATCCGAATCATGAATAAAATGGGAGAGTTTAACATAATAGTAATTTATAATCTCCCTCAGTATTTTATCTCATTTGTTCTCCCAGGTTTTTCTGTAAACTTGACTATTGGTTTGTAGAATTTTAGTCATCCTTTAACAGATTTAAATAATTTAGTTTATAGATTCTATTTGGTAAGGGAATCAATATCAGAAGTAATGTTAAAATATTATAATAGGAAAAGAGATCCACTGTTATAGCTTATGGTTATTAGATTTGGACTTTTAATCATGGAATAATCTTATGTATTGGTGTAAGATTTGATGAATGAAGTTATCTGTATGAATATATACTAGTTGTACTGCAAACATTTTGCATCCCTTTTGTGACCTAATTTATAGATATTTAAAGTTGTGTTGCAATTCTGCTTTGTTGTTTAATAAAAAGCTGTTTCAGAAAATTTCTGTGTTTTGATATAGTTGCCTAAGTAAATGGGGTATGTAGGAGTAGCAGTGTATCCAAGGGCTGTTCAGTGCCACAGGATAAATAGTATGTCTTAAATGTTGTTACTGAATGTTTAGGGGAATAATATTTTTATTAATACAAATATTACACATTAATTTAAAAAAATAAAAGCAAAGCATTCAAAGAAAGGAACCCAAGATATCCAGGGGAAAGGACGTTATATTTTTTAGGGTAGGCTAAGCTACTGTTAACAAGAGACCCGGCAATAAAGAATATAGTAATACAGACGTTTCTCTCCCAACCAATGGTTCCTGAGGTCAGCATTACAGGCTAGCAGGCTTTGTCCCACACAAATATTCAGAGACTTTGGTTGAGGATGGCGTCTACTGTTTTTAGTCACAGCTTCCAAGTCACTCTAGTTATCACCATTCTAACTGGCAGAAAGCATAGGAGTACACCTATGCAAGGTTTTATGAACCAGGCCTGGAAATGGCTTCTGTATTCTCACGTTCCAGTAGCGTGGAGACTTAGTTAGATCTATATGTAAGAGCAGCTGAGAAATTATTCCCCGGTTGTGAAGCCATATTCCAGCTACAACTGTACAGTAGTTCCCTCTTATCCAAGGTTTTGCTTTCCAAGGTTTTAGTTACCTGTGGTCAACCACTGTCTGAAAATATTACATGGAAAATTCCAGAAATAATTCATAAGTTTTAAATTGCATGCCATTCTGAAAAGTGTGATGAAATCTTGCACCGTCCTGCATTGTCCTGCCTGGGACATGAATCCTCCGTTTGTCTACCATATTTGTGCTGTAGACAGTACCACCCCTTAGTCACTTAGTAGCCGACTAGGTTATTAGATAAAACCATCCGAGTTTCGCAGCGCTGTGTTCAAATAACCTGTAATTTATGTCATAATGGCCCCAAGTGCAAGAGTAGTGATGCTGGCAGTTTAGATATGCCAAAGATAAGCTGTAAAGTGCTTCCTTTAAACGAAAAGGTTAAAGTTCTTGACAAAAAAAAAAAAAAAAAAAATCATATGCCGAGGTTGCTAAGATCTACAGTACGAATGAATCTTTTTAATTTTTATCAAATTTTACTTTGATATGTAATTATGTGCTAAAATCAGTGCAAAAGATTACTTTTGAAAAAGGAAGAAGTTCAAAATTACTCTTGAAAACCTCTTAAATCAGAATGAATCTTGTATCCATGAAATTGTCAAGAAGGAAAAAAATTTGCGCATAGTATATATAGTGTTTGGTACTATCTGAAGTTTCAAGCATCCACTGGCGGAACATGTCCCTGTGGAAAAGTGGGGACTAATGTATTACTATGGAAGCAGATGAATTTTGGTGGCCACTAGCAGCCCCAGCCACAGCCCTCTTCTTTTGCAACTAAGTATCTGCACAACCTTCTCCCCTCTCATAGAACATGCTCAACCCGTCATCCAGTTACTGGTTCAGCTCAAAATCCAGGATTTCTATTACAGTCCATCAGTGTAGATATGGCTTCTAATAGTCTAACAACCTTTAAACTGATAGGCAAATTGTTTGCTCTCACTCTTGCCCCTGCCCATTTAAAAAGTTGTAGGGGGGACAGGATAGCGAAATACAAACTCTCAATTTGGAAAATGGAATAAACGGAAACACATTCAAAGCAATCTTGGAATGCTCCTGGGAGACCTTGTGAAGATTTTGTTCCTAATAGCAGAGAAGTTCCTTGATTAAACTCTCATCCTGATCTCTGGCGAGATCTCCCTTGTTCTTCTGAAAAGTAATTCCTTATCAATTTTCCTCCATGGCTTCATCAGAAGTAGAGGTAGGGAGTGTTCCCTCCGTGGGGGTTGTGAAAACAGTCCACATCCTCCTGGTGTGAGCTTGATATCCTTCATTTTAAGGTCAAGCTCACAATTCTTTGGCAGTACAATTCCCTTAAAAACTCAAGCCTTTTTATCTATATACTTCCAGTTCTGTATGCCAGGAACATAACCAAACTCTTTTATAGACCAAATTCTCAAAGTATGCTTTCTTTCCTTACAGGGTCCTGCTCCTGTTTAATGGAGGCTATCTTGGGACCAACTGAAAATAACACTGTACTGGGAATGCTATACCCTGAGTTTTGCTGCAGGGCTGGGTTCCTTTGGCATAACAATTGGCAAGGAAGTCTTAACAGGCTTCCCCTCCACCTCCTACACTTCAAAAATAAAATAATTTTGAACCTTTTCCTGCTATTCAGGTTTTAGAAAAATTGGCTTGTCTAATCTTGTGAGGTTGTTGGTATCTGAACTTTATTCCTTTCCATCTCTGCTTGGAAACTGATAAGTTCTTTTTGTGATACCTTGCTAAGAGCATCAAGGAACAGCCAATTCATTTAATGTTCTGTCTTTTCCCAACTGCTACCCATAGAGTTATCAGTTGAGTAGGTGAGAAACTGTTGCCTGAAATATATGCCCCACCTGCTTGTCATGTGAATGTTAAGCCAATGCTATACATTTTGTTTTTGTTATGGCAATACCTCACTTCAAGATATCAATTTCTCTATTAGAAATATGGATGGTAAACAGTGTACACAGGGACTGTGTCCAGCTTCAAAGACTTGACCAACTTTTAGACAGGCTCCACTGAGTTTTCTTTTTGATTAGGCCTTGTTCTTGGGCCCTGTCTTTGGCCTGACTAGTCCAGTGTTAGAAAGAATCCTGCTAAAGCAGTTTAGAGAGAATTCCCTACACTGGGTATCTGATCGCCTTCCACAACTGATCAAATCCCTCATCCCCCACAATATCACCCTGGCCTGCTTTCAGCAAGCACTCCCCCAACCCCTGATGCCTCCACTTAGTAATCTATCCACCATCTCCCTCACTTTGCTGATTTTCAGAAACCACCCAGCTGTCTTTGCTGTATTAGGAGTTAAGCCCAATTTCTCTCCCTTATTTCAGCAGTCTTAACACCTATCACAATAGTCCTGAATAAAATCTTCCTTTCCATTTTTATAAGTGTCAGAATAATTTTTCCTTTAACATTTCCTATCGCTATATGCTGGGGGAATGATACAACAGTATAGTCCTTGTCATGGATTGAATGTATTCTCCCAAAACTCACATGCTAAAGTCCTAACCCCCATTGTGATGTTAGGAGGTCGGACCTATGGGAGATAATTAGGTCATGAGGGTAGAGTCCTCATGAACAGGATTAGTGCCCTTATTAAAGAGACCCTATCATTCTCTTGTTCTCTTTCTGCCACATGTGGACACAGCAAGATGACCACAGCAGTCTGCATCTCAGAAGAGGGTCCTTACCAGAACCTGACTATGCTGGCACCCTAATCTCAGACTTCTAGCTTGCACAACTGTGAGAAATAAATTTCTGTTTATATGCCACCCAGTCTATGATATTTTGTTACAGTAGCCCAAACAGACTAAGATACCCTTTCCCCAGGGTTCCCAGTAAGACTTCCCTCAATATTGACACTGCTAGTCCATCCGAAATTTTTCCTCTTTATATTCCTTTGGACTTTACTTATAGAAAGGTACTATAGATCATAGTCCCTTATTTGGAACTAGTAGGGCAAAATGTTTCAGGATTTGGAATTTTTCAGATTTTATAAAGTATTGTGACTCATATACCAATATGGTTTGGGGCAGCACCTGCAATCAAATACACTAGCATTTCTGCAGCAAAATATATGAGTATTAATGCTAAGTGAGATAAAGAAAGACTACATAAAAACCTGCCAGGGAGGTCAAATTTGGCTGCCAAATGAGTTTTGGTGCTAAAATGATGGGGAAAAAAACCTCACTTTTCAGAGATTTTTGGATTTTGGAATTGTACTTGAAAGCCTTTTGTAGAAAACTAACCAAAATCGTGTATTTAGTTCCAACCAGTTAATGTCACAACTCTATTCCTGTCTATTACTCTTCCCTCTGATCTAGACCCTTTTCTAAAAGAAAAATGACAGGTGAATTATAGAATCTAAAATTAATTTTGTGTTCAACGCAAAGCAAAATTGATCTTAATTCTTCAGAATGTAAAGCCTTTGCCTAATAATTATTTTTCCCTGTCTTGAGTTAACACCCTCTGGTGGTTGTCATAAGATATTTTCAATGCTGATATAACCAAAATTTACCAGCAAACACCAGAGATTACTTTAGTTGTTAAGACCACTTGTAAATCATGAAATAACAGAGAATGTGATTACATGGAAGGCTGTTTAAGAATTGGAAGAGAATGACTTAACTGTCTATTAGCTACTCTAACCAGAAAACCAGCTATAGTTCATTTAATTTAAATCAGAGATTAATGGTATTTAAAAGATAAATTTACTATAAGAAGGACTTTACATTGGTTTTAGGACTTTACCTTATAATGGAGCAGGGTGTTGAGTGATGACAGAAGCTGAAGTAATACATTATAATGAATTGTGTAATGTATTTATCTTGTTTTAAAATTGTATACATTGTTTATAGATGGCTTTTCAAGTGTTCAGTCTGAGTTATTAAAACTTGAAAATAACTCCTGATTTTACAAGGAATGTGTATTGTATTCATTTAACAAACACAATATATGTGAAAAGATACTGTCAGGAATTAAAAAATCATGTTTCAGTTATCCTGTTGCCTACTTTCTCTAAAACTACCCTTACTCTTCCATGCTTTTTCTTTCCCATCAACCTGCCTCATCTGACCTGTCAGATGAGGGATAATTTTACTTCCTAAACTCACCAGCTGTCACACTGTGGAAATGCATGGCAGCTATATACTTGTGGAAGAAATTATTGAAATTTGTGTAAAAATGCCATTATGTTTTAATAAGTCATTTATATAAAAGATTTAAGTAGATATTTCATTTTAGCCATCTGATATTTCAACTCTAAATCCTGCTAAAGTTAAAACTTATAGCTACAACTGAAAAGAGAATCAAAAAACTGCTCATAGATGCCCAGAGTATAATTATGTATTAACTATTCTGAACAGTTTTCACTGAATACAACACCATTTTTGGACTAGAATTCTAAATGTTTAGGTACATTAAATTCATTGCTAGTGTCTCATTTTAACATGTAAGCAGTTCCACCATGTGTCTCCTCCAAATGTGAACACTTCAAAAAGACTACTAATTCTAGTAACATGATGTCTTCCTAGAGAAATGATCCATGGAAGCAAGGCTATCTGAAAAAATATTCGAAAGAAGGGAAGTTTTTTTAGCCTGGTCAAGTTAAAAAGCCTCTACAAAGTCCAACTAAAAGAAAAACAAAATTTACTTATTTTTCTTCTTTATTAGAGAAAAGGATAAACTTTAAGTCATTTTTAAATAATGAAGTTAGAAGACTAAGTTTTGATTAAACCTATCAGTCATGGTACACCTACAGAGGGGTACATGCACAGGAATTAGCAGTGACTTGGTAGAATTGGTTGCTTAAATTTTACCACTGCAAGCCCAGGGAGTTTAACCAAACATTAAAGTTAAAATGAATCTGCACCAAGAAAGGAAAGAAAGTTTTAATCGATCTTTAGAAAAAATGCTCACATACAAGACACATGTCAGACAAGAATGTTTTCATAAAATTAAAAAAGGACTTATCTCCCAAAGTAGTGGTTTCCTCTCAGAAATATTCTCATCTAGAATTATTCAGTATGTCTAGTTCATTTGGACATTCCAAATGCAAAGAAAGAGAGGGAGTCCTCATAAGATGTATTATGTTCAGTTAGTATTAAATAAATACAAAGTACGGTTAAATGTATATATTAAGATTTTACACCACCAATTTATAAAAGTTCAGAACACAGCAATGGAGTAAAGCACTTATTTTCATTTTTAATTTCACTCTTTGCAATAAGGAGGGAATAGTATTATTGGCTATGTTTCGCTTCTTTTAGTAAAAGGAGAAACTGGAGACTTATTTTCCTTATATATAATTATGTTCTATATGTACCTACTGGGGAGGGAGCTGTAAGGGAACTTAGTTGGGGCTTGCCCAAGGATGCAGTGTGTATGCCCATGAAGGAATCCAAAATCTTATCCAACTGGTATAAAGTTCTCTAGATACTTAGTATTAAAGTAGTTCTGCGGTCTCAAAGATTTAGATCACTTTCCCAAGGGTCTAGCCTGTTACCCAAACATAAAAGGTTCTTAAATAAGATATTCTAAGTGGAACAACAGATCTCCATTAAAATGTAGTTCAGTGACTTTTGGTAACTGCTTTAAAAAGAGCAGCAATATTACTCCTACCTACCTCTGAGGCAGCTTTGAAGCTAGATGAGACAACAGATTAACAGACTTAAAACAGATTTGAATTTGTCAGGGAAAAAAGCAAGATAAAAATACAAAGCATGATGAATTGATATCAGCCATTAGAATTTTCTTAAATTAAAAAAATCACTTAAAGCCTCCTCAATAATCTACCTGTTAAAAGAGGGTATAGTTTAAAGAAGAAAAAGTATTTAAATTTTATTTTCAAGGGCAATGTATGAATAAATAATTTTGTGAATGGGGTAAGCTACTCTGGCATAAAACTACTATAAAAGCTTGAAAAAAATCTGTACAACATTTTGTTTTGGGTTAAACCTATTCTTTTTGTATTCAAATGTAAAATGTATGCTTCAATATTATCCAGTGATTCTATGAATGACACTTAGACAATTCTGTTTCGTTAACTTCTCAAAGCATGTCAACAAAGCACCTCTTTAAAGAAATCCATAATTTAAGTGAGCAACTAACCATAACTATAATTTGGCACAAGCTTGGTAAATGTGGGTCACATACAACACTTTCAATTGTTGATAAAGTCAAACAACCATACAGAAACTTTATTGCATTTAGCTCTGTACAACAGAACACACTAATTTTTATTATAGAACTACCAGTTATATTGTAGCATAGCCATTTAAGCAGAAATGCCAATAACTGATTTATCCAATAGCAGTGAAACTGCTACACATTCTTTTGCACTGCACAATCCAAAACTATCTCCAAACAACTAAAACTGTGTAACTTCTAATGATATTTATCTCTGAAATCTGACATGTAACATGCCACTTTTATTTGGAATTCAAAGACCAGATAACTTCCAAGTTACTTTTTTTCCCTTCGAAAAGACAGACTAAAATAAGTGTCTGAAAGAATAATGTTGATAGATATTAGAAACAGGATGTACAGACTGATTTAAGTTCAGTTCTGGCACACCAATTTTAGAATGCCAAATCTCTCTCGCAGGAATTAAAAATACCATAGTATAGTTTAGTCCTTTCGTACTTTTCTTTTGCGTACTGACTTTATAGGACCATCTCCAGATCCTGTGCTCTCATCTGCTTCTTTCATCTAGAAAAAAGAATTATGAAAATGTTTATTTTACTATAACATGTAATTAGTAGATAGTAGAAAATAATACATTTCTTACTCTTTATTATACATGTTCTAACAATCAAATGCTATCTTATATATGTTGTTTTACTTCATGTACCTGATCAAAAATGTGTATATAAATTGATGTGTTTATCTTTTGGTATGATAACATTTTTAGAATTACCCTACTTATCAAAGAAGCATCTGACAAAAAACACTACTAACAATTCTATTCACAATTTTATTTTATGACTTAGAACTTAATCTCAATGTCATAGTTAATGGTTATATGATATTTTCATTGTAGTAGTAAGCACTAACTATTCATCACAATATTTTTATAACTAATGAATTGCTGAGATGGTGTTACAAAGACTTTTCAGAATTTCTGGCACATAAGTACCTCCAAAAAACTTAGGAGAGAGCAAGGAAAAGGAAGTAGCATATTTATGGTTTGAGAGTTTTTCTTTCCTTAATTCTCATCCTTTCAGAATTTGTGTTTGTACATAAATTAAACTTTTGGAACAATATAAAATAATGAAGGTATTATATGGCATTATACAAAACAAAGTTATTTTTTCTCAAGGTTATACTATACAATATATATACTATATATATACTATATATACTATATATATACAGTATATACTATACTATATATTTGTCAGTGAACTATTTTAGTTCACTGACAAATATACATAAGAAGAATAAAAGGCTGGAAGATGGATTTAAGATATTTTCAAAGGTACACAAAATGTTTTGTGAAACAAAATGTAGTAAGAATATATATTCAAGTAAATGGCTGTAAATATTATTAATAAGAAAGTCACAGCTGAAACAATGACTGTTTAAAACTCTGCTCCAGAAGAAACTGTCTTCACCCAGCTCCACCTAAATGTGGAAATTCATAGTAGATAATGATCCCCAAAATCCTTTTAAAAATTTAAAGGGAGTTAAGACCAATGGCCAGGTATGTGTACTGAAAAAGCTTTAGAAAACACCTAAACAAC
Organism: Cynocephalus volans; assembly: GCF_027409185.1. Lineage (NCBI taxonomy): Eukaryota > Metazoa > Chordata > Mammalia > Dermoptera > Cynocephalidae > Cynocephalus > Cynocephalus volans. The sequence goes on from NC_084468.1 coordinate 123,986,773, forward strand.
AATAACAATTAATTTACTTGGGATATTTCCTCAAAGAGATAAAACAAAATTTATTTCATCACATGCAATAGGCCAACTAGAACTGTACTTTTACCCTACCTAGGTGATTACAGTTTAATGTGTCAGGGTGGTGACTCGGTGGGGTAAGATTATGCAGCTATTAAAGGGCTAAAGAAGTAGAGAAAACAGGCTTTTGGTTTATGCTGGTTAAAAAAATAAAGCTGTGGTTCTGAGTTATACTCTTCACGATTTCTGATTCCATAATAACTTACTGGGGAAAAAAAACGGCATTGTGGAAAGTTCCATTTTATATCAGATACAAAATGGGTTAGATATATCAATTTAATAGGAAAAAACCTAACTCATTAAAGCTTTGAGGAAAACACTTATCAGGCAGATATTACTCAATGTTCAATATATGAAATATTTCAAAATATGACAGTAAAATATTGAGACAATAAGAATATTTTTACAGCAGCTATAAAGAAAATTGTCTTGTAATAATGAGGATTACTTTAAAAATATTCAAATGATCTGTTTATTATACCTTTCAAAAGAATATTTTAATGATAAAGTCAATTCTTTTACACATGTGGTTCTATCTATATTTTGCACATCTCAGGCTTGCTCTAAACTGTTTTATTATACAGTAAAATAATATAAATTGGAGTGATGTCATGAGGACAGTGGAATAGACAATTTCCAGGGTCTCACCTCCCCACAAGTAACCAAATTACAACTATTAAAAAGCAAAGACTGCCAACCTGGAACTGCTGGAGCTGGGGGAGGAGGAGAGGCTCACAAGGGCATGAGAGGCAATGGTGAGAGGTGTAGGGATGGTGCCTATTGTTCTGAGCCAGCCCAGTATGGAGATGGGGACTAGCTGTTACACACTGATCAAACCCAGAAAAAGCTGTGGCACACTTTGCATAAACCTGCTTGGAGTTTGCAGGGGAGAGGAGCACTTTGGAGTGCACCATACAAGCCCACAGGCCATAAAGACCACTAACAGGATTCCCTGAGGTGCACTTAAGAACAGATGGCTGCAACCAACTGGAGAGGAGAGCTGCCCAGAGGCCGGAAAGATCCAATGCCGGGTAGGGATTTCCACACAGCCCAGACCCTGAAATGATTAATGATCCTCACCAAAAGCCCTCCATAGAGAATCAGCAGCAAATAGACGTCTCCCCAAATGCCTAGGCATCAACATAAAGAAACAAAGATTGAGAAGGAACACAGAAATATGTTATCACCAAATGAAATAAACAAAAACAAAGCACCAGCAATGGATGAAGAAGAACAGTGGATTTATGAAATGTCAGACAGAGAATTCAGAATAACCCTCTTAAGGATGTTCTGGGAGTCACAAGAAAATACAGAGAGAAGATTAAATGATATCTGGAAAATAATTCAAGAGCAGAATGAGAAACTTGACAAAGAAACTGAATTTAAAAAACAAATAAAAAATATATTATCTGAATTGAAAACTCAATAGAAAGCTCCAACAGCAGACTTAAACAGAGAAAAGAATCAGTGAGCTTGAAGATAAAACACATAAAATTACCCAAAGGAACAAAAAAGAAAAAATGAAACAAATACAGCAAATATGGAACTCCCTCAAGTGAAATAATCTCCATATAACTGGCGAAGAAGAGAAAATACCCGAAGAAGAGAAAAAAAGAAAGATGTAGAAAGCATATTCAAGAAAATAATGGCTGGAAATTTCCCAAGAATGGAGAAAGATGACAGCATTCAGGTATAGGAAGCTCAGAAGTTGCCAATCAAATTCAAACCAAGGAGGAACAACCCAAGGGACATCATAATCAAATTATCAAAAACTAAAGACAAAGAATACTGAAAGCAGTGGGAGAAAACAAACACATTACATTCAACAGAGCCCCAGTACATCTCTCAGTGGATTTGTCAGTAGAAACCCTAAAGGCCAGAAGAGAATGGGATGATATATTCAGAGAGCTGAGGGAAAAAGACGGTCAGCCAAGAATTCCATATCCAGCAAAATTAAACTTTCAAATATGAAGGAGAAATACAGTCTTTCCCAGACTAACAAAAGCTAAAGGAATTCATCAACATCAGACCTGCATTACAAGAAACGCTAAAGACAATTCTTCAATCTGAAAGAAGACAATGCTAAGGAGCAGCAAGAAAACATCTGAAGGTACATAACTCATTAGTAATGTAAGTTCACAGACAACCTCAGAATACTCCAATGGTGTAAAGGTGGTGAATAAACCACTTACATCCTTAGTATGAAGATTAAAGGACAAACCTAACAAGACACTAACATATACAATAACCACATAAGAGAAAGGCAATATTAAAAGATGCATCTTGAAACAAACTGTCAAAAATGGAGGGCAAATGATGCCAAAACCTAGAGTTGGTTTTTTTTTCCTTAGTTATGTTATTAGTCTAAAATTATTTGTTATAACTATAACATGATTTTGTAAGCCTCATGGAACCATAACACAAAAACTTAGACATATTAAAAATAAATAGCAAGAAAGCAAAATGTAAAACCACTCAACCACAAAGGAAGACAGTAAGATCAGAAAAAAGGAAAAATGGATCCACAAACAACCAGAAAAAAATTAGCAAAATGGCAGTAACAAGTCCCTACATATCAGTAATAACTCTAAATGTAAACAGATTAAATGTCCCAGTTAAAAGAGACAGAGTGGCAGACTGTATTATAAAACAAGAACCAACAATATGCTGCTATGAGAAACTCAACCAATAAAGACATGCTGGCTAAAGTGAAGTGATGGAAAAAAATATTTCATGCAAATAAAAACCAATAAGGGCAGGAATAACTATACTTATATCAGATAAAATAGACTTTGAGCCAAGGAAAGTAAAAAAAGATAAGGAAGGTCACTACGTAACAAGAAAGGGATCAATTCAACAAGAGGATATAACAATTCTAAACATATACGCACCTAACTCCCGAGCACTCAGTTACATAAAGCAATTACTATTGCAAATAATGGGACAGATTGACTCGAACACAGTGATAGTTTGGGATTTTAATACTGTACTTTCAGTGAAGGACAGATCATCCAGACAGAAAATTAACCAGGAAACATCAGATTTAATCTCTACTTTTTTGTTAGGTCACCTTGACCTAACAGACATTTATAGAACATTTCATCCAACAGCTGCAGAATACATATTCTTCTCAGCAACATATGGAACATCCTCTAGAACAGACCATATGTTAGGATACAAAACAAGTCTAAACATATTTTTAAAAATTGAAATCAAATCAATTACTTTATCCAACCACTAGAAACCATACAAATACATGGAATTAAAAAATATGCTCCCAAACAGTGAATGGGTCAAGGAAGAAATCAAGAAGGAAATGAAAAAATTTCTGGAGACAAATGAAAATTAAAACACAACATACCAGTTCTAAGAGGGAAGTTCATAGCAATAAATGCCTACATCAAAAAAGAAGACTCCAAATAAACAACCTTATGTTAACATCTCAAGGAGCTGGAAAAACAAGAACAAACCAAACCCCAAATCAGTAGAAGGAGATAAATAACAAAGATGAGAACAGAAATAAATGAATTAGAGATTAAAAAAACAAAAGACTGATAAAACAAAGTTGGTTTTTCAAACAGATAAAATCAATAAATCTCCAGCTGTACTGAAGAAGAAAAAGGGAAGACTCAAATAAATAAAACTAGAAATGAAAAAGAAATAAAGAAAAATACACAGAAATAAAAAGGATCATAAGAGACTACTAAGAACAACCATATGTGAATAAACTGGAAAACCTAGAAGAAATGGATAAATTCCTGGACATGCAGAACTTACCAAAGTTGAATCATGAAGAACTAGAAAACATAAACAGACCAATAATGAGTAATGAGATTGAAGCAGTAAAGTCTCCCAAAAAACAAAAATCCCAGGACCAGATGACTTTACTTCCCAATTCTACCAAACATTCAAAGAAGAACAAATATCAATTCTTCTCAAACTCTTCCAAAAAACTGAAGAGGAGGGAATATTTCCAAACTCATTCTACGAGGCCAGCATTACTCTCATACCAAAACTGGAAAAAGATACAACAAAAAAAGAAAACTACAGACCAATATCCCTTATGATCACAGATATGAAAATTCCCAACAAAATACTAGCAAACAGAATCCAGCTACCTATCAAAATGATCATATAGCATGATCTAGTGGGATTCATCCCAGGGATACAAGGATGATTCAACACATGCAGATCTATAAATGTGATACATCACAGCAACAGAATGAAGGGAAAAAATCATATCATATGATCATTTCAACAGATGCAGAAGGAGTATTTGATAAAATCCACCACTTCATAATAAAAACACTCAACAAATTAGGTGTAGAAGGAAAGTATCTCAATACAATAAAGGCTATATACAACAAACCTACAGCTAATATCATACAGAATGGACAAAAATTGGAGGCTTTTCTTCTAAGATGTGGAACAAGACAAGGATGCTCACTTTCTCCCCTCCTATTCAACAGAGTACTAGAATTTCTAGCTTGTGCAATAAGGCAAAAGAGAGCAATAAAGGGCATTCAAATCAGAAATGAGGAAGTCAAACTATCCTAATTTCCAGATAACATGATCCTATGTGTAGAAAACCCTAACAACTCCATCAAAAAATTAGTATAATTTATAAATGAATTCAGTAAAGTGGCAGGATACAAAATCAACACACAGAAATCAACAGCCTTCCTGTACATTCCAACAAGCTGAAGAAGAAATCAAGAAAGTGATCCCATTCACAATAGCCACAAAAACAATGAAATACCTTGGAGGAAATTTAATGAAGGAGGTGAAAGACCTCTACAAAGAAAGCTATAAAACACTGCTGAAAAAAATTGAAGAGGACACAAGTAAATGGAAAGATATCCCACGTTCATGGGTCGAAAGATTTAACATTATGAAAATGTCCAATTACCCAAAGCAATCTACACATTCAACAAAATCTCTATCAAAATACCAATGACATTCTTTACAGCAATAGAAAAAATGATCTTAAAATTTGTATGTAACCACGAAGACCCTATATAGTGAAAGCAATTTTGAAAAACAACAAAGAAACAAAGTTGGAGGCATCATACTTCCTGATTTCAAAATATATGAAAAAATGCTCACATCACTCAGCATCAGGAAAATGCAAATCAAAACCATATCGAGATATCATCTCATTCCAGTTAGACTGGCTACTATCAAAAAGACAGAGAATAACAAATGCTAGTGAGGAGGCAGAGTAAGGGAAACCCTACTACACTTGGTGGTGGAACTGTAAATTAGTGCAGCCATTATGGAAAACAGTATGGAGGCTCCTCAAACAACTACAGATAAAACTGCCATACGATCCAGCAATCCCACTGCTGGGTGTATACCCAAAGGAATGGAAATCATGTTGAAGGGACACCTGCATTCCCATGTTTATCACAGCTCTATTTACAATATCCAAAAGTTGGAACCAACCTAAATGTCCAATGATGGACGACTGGATAAGGAAAATGTGGCATATATTCTCAATGGAATACTACTCTGCCACAAAAAAAGAATGAAATTCTGCCATTCACAGAAATATGGATTAATTTAGAGAAAATTATGTTAAGTAAAATAAGCCAGACACAGAAAGAGAAATACTGCATGTCCTACTCATAAATGGGAGCTAAAATAATAATAATAATAATAATAATAAATGTTTAAAAAAAGAAAGAAAGATAAAACAATCACAATAATACACTGAACTTTCAAAAAGAGACAACAGAACTCAGGTTACCGGAGGTGGGAAAGAGGGAAGGGGAGGAGGGGTAAGCAAGAATTTAGTAAAGGGCCATAAAAAATTATTACATTGTGTAACACTGAATATGCCAATTACATTGATTTTAGCATTGATGGAGTTTGGATGTGTTGTCCCCTCCAAAACTCATGTGAAAATTTGATCTCCAATGTGGCAGTGTTGGAAACTGTTGAGTCATGGGGGCAGACCCTTCATGAATGGATTAATGCTTTTCCTGGGGGAGCGGGGATTAATGAGTGAGTTCTCGCTCTATTAGTTCCCACGAGAGCTTATTGTTTATAGGACCCTGGCACCTCCTGCTTCCTCTCTCTTGCTTCCTTTCGCCATGTGATCTGCTTGTACCTGCCGGCTGCCTGCTGTTTTTCCGCCATGAATAGATGCAGCCTGAAGCCTGTGCCAGATGCAGTTGTCCCAGAATCGTAGCCAAATAAACCTCTTTTCCTTATAAATTACCCAGTCTCAGGTATTTCTGTTACAGCAACACAAACGGACTAATACAAGCATCATATATTGCATGCAAGTATTGATATTCAACTCTGTACCCCACAGATATGTACAATCGTGTTTTAATAAAAAATAAAAAATAAAAATACTGTAGAAGTAAAAACAAAACAAAAATATAAAGTTATATTAACCAAAACAGCATGGTACTGGCAAAAAAACATACAAATTGACCAATGGAATAGAATAAAGAGCCCCAAAATATACCGATGCACTTACAGCCAACTGATTTTTAACAAAGATGCCAAAAATACACAACATGGGAAGGACAGTCTCTTCAATAAACGGTGCTGGGAAAACTGGATATCCACACACAGAGGACTGAAACTAGATCTCTATCTCTCAACATACACAAGAATCAGCTCAAAATGGATCAACACTTAAATTTAAGACGTGAAACTATGAAAACTACTAGAAGAAAATAGGGAAAACGCTACACAAAATGGGAGTGGGCAGTGCTTTTTTGAGCAAAATTACAAAAGCACAGGCAACTAAAGCAAAAATACATAGACAGGACTACAAACTAAAAAGCTTCTGCACAGCAAGGGACACTATTAACAAAGTGAAGAGACAACCTACAAAATAGGAGAAAGATTTGCCAACTTTGCATCAGGCAAGGGGCTAATATCCAGAATATATAAGGAAATAAAATGACTCAACAGCAAAAAAACAACACAATTAAAAAATAAGCAAAGGACCTGAACAGACATTTCTCAAAAGACACATAAACGGCCAACAGGCACATGAAAAAATATTCATCATTAATCACCAGAGAAATGCAATTTAAAACCACAATGAGAGATCCAATCAAGATGGCGGAATAGACGGTTCCTGGCATCACTCTCTTCCACAAATCAACCAAATTTACAACTATAAAAATGTAACATCAGCCAAGCCGGGGCCACTGGAGCTCAGGGGAAGAAGAGGAGAGACCTACGGAGTTCATGAAGGCAGGAGAAACTACAATGAGAGAAAGAAAAAGCTGCTCTGAGCATTTCAGGCTGTGGCTGCTTTAAGGCTGGAGCTGCTGAGCGCATGGAGCAGGAGCTGGCAGAAGTCACAGCTGTGCCCTTCAGATGGAGTTGCTTAGAGGCATCAGGAGAGAAGAGGGCCTTGGTGGCCCCCAGGACAGCAAGACTGCTAATAGGGTTCATGTGGACCCACACAGGAGCGAGGAGCCAAAACAACTAAAGAAAGGGAGCCACTCAGAGGCCAGTGAGTCATCTCAAGGGACCAGCGCAGGGCCTGTCCCATGGGAAGTGTTTGCAGCACAGGCAGTGGGGAAGACAGGCCCACCAGGGGGACACTGGGACACAGCAAGGACAGCTGACCTGCCCCCCAGTTAGCACAGGACCACTCAGAGGAGACTGGTCAGGAATGCAGAATTGCATGGCGTGCAGTTTGATGAAAAAACTCAGGCCCAGAACAGAGATTCTACAGAACACAGATCCACTGGGTCTCTGGAGAGCCGGAAGTACCTATAAGGTCAACCATTAAACCCTAAGCTGCACAAAAAGCCTTCCCTAGGGAAACAGCAGCAAAGTAGCAATTTAAACAACCACACACTCAAGTACTGGTTCCCACAGGAAGTTCCCCCGTGTTAGAAGCAAAGGACAAAAAATTAGTTCTGGCCCAGGCACACCACCAGCGCCTTGGGGCCTGCCTGGGAACCGGAGGCTTGGATCTGGGGACCAGACCTCACTCCCACTTCCGGGCAAACTGTGCCAGTGCCTCGAGGCCAGCCCGGGGATCCAAGGCATGGAGAAGGGGACTGGACCCCTCCTCCCACAACCAGGCACACCACACCAGCACCTTGGGGCCTGCCCAGGGACCCAAGGCAAGGAGAAGGCAACCGGACCTCTCTCCCACAACCAGGCACACTGAGCCAGCACCTTGGGGCTCACCCAGGGATCCGAGGTATGGAGTTGGGGACCAGACCACCCTCCCACAACCAGGTACAACATACCAGCACCTCAGAGCCCACCCAGGGACCCGGGTCGAGGAGAAGGGGAATGGTCCTCACTCCCACAACCAGGCACACCACACCAGTGCTTCAGGGCCCACCCAGGGACCTGAGTCATGGAGAAGGGGACTGGACCTCTCTCCCACAACCAGGCACACCAAGACAGTGCCTCGGGGCCTGCCCACGGTCCCGGGGCATGGAGAAGGGGACTAGACCACCCTCCCACAACCAGGCATACCACGCCAGCACCTTGGGGCCTACCCAGGGACCTGAGGCAAGGAGAAGGAGACCAAACACACGCCACAACCAGGCATACTGCCAGTGCCAAGGAGCACGCCCAAAACAGCACCTCCACGTGGGTGGCCCACCACAGCCACCACAATAACCATGGCTGCTGCAAAAGCGGCTAGATGCCACAGCCACCATGCAGATGGTCTGCCAACCACTGCAGTGCATTCACACAAGAAGAATCACCAGCAGAGACAAAGAAAAGAAGAGGATGTCTCTTTCTACAAAGCCTATTTCAGAGTAACAGAAGCATCATCTGCTCTATGATAATAATGGGGGACCTGATCACATCTCTCAGCATTGGACAGATCATCTAGGCAACAAGTTAACAGAGTAACCATTATTCCTTCAGAAGGAGAGAAGAAACCTAGGGTAATTAGAGGGGGGAGGGAGTTGGGGAAGGGGAGAGGTTGGACAAGGGGCATAAAGAATAATTATGATTTGTAACAATATATATGCTAGTAATACTGATTTAATCAACATATCTCAATGTTGAACCCCAAAAATATGTATAATCAATTTTGATTCAATAAATAAAATTTAAAAAAAAAACCACAATGAGATATCATCTCGCTCCAGTTAAAATGGCTATAAGACAAAAAATAAGCTCTGTTAAGGATGTGGAGAAAAGGGAACCCTCCTACATTGATGGTGGGAGTTTAAATTGGTACAACCACTGTAGAAAACAGTAGGGAGGTGCCTCAGAGAACTAAAAATAGATCTGCCCTACTACCCAGCTATCTCACTACTGGGCATATACCCAAAGCAAATGAAATCAATATATCAAAAAGACATCTGCACAGCCATTTTCCTCGCAGCACTATTCAGAATAGCCAAGAGATGGAATCAACCTAAATACCCATCAACAGATGAATGGATAAAAAAAAAAAAAAAAAAAAAAAAACTGTGGTATATATACACAATGGAATACTACCCAGCAATTTAAAAAAAATGATGTCCTGTCATTTGCAGCAACACGTAACTAGAAACCATCATGTCAAGAGAGGTAAGTCAGGCACGAAATACCGCACAATATCACTCATATGTGGAATCTAAAAAAAAAAGTGGTTCTCACAGAAGCAGATAGTAGAATAATGGTTACTAGTGGCAGAGGGTGGGAGGAGAAGTGGTGGACTAAGAGGTACAAAACTGTGCTGTCTACCTTAAGTGAACCATTGTGCAGTATATGCATGTATTGCAACAACACACTGTATCACACAAATATGTACAAATAAATGTTAAAATAAAAAATATTTTTTAATTAAAAAAATAAAAAGAATATAAATTATAGTATTTTCTTGCCTTCTTTATGGATATGTTTTAAAAACAATGTGGAGGCTTTAATGAAAGCTGGGAGGAATATGGCAAAAATTCCTTCACAAACCAGATTGATGCTTCTATTGAAATTTTTTTTATGGATAACAATTATACATAGAAACTAGTTTATTTTCTGTTAAAAAGTTGCTTACCTCATCCTCTGATCCAGACTTATTTGATTTATTACCTTCCTCTTGCCCTTGTATGATTTCAATTTCTTCTTCACTCTTTTCCTCAGGTTCACCTTCCTCTTCTAGAATACAGATTTCATTAAAGGCAAAGACTTGATGAATTAAAATTTTGCTACTGAAAAGTATTAACTGCAGTAAGTGGGATTTATTTTAATTCCAATATTTAAAAGCAATTCCTTCCATTCAAAATTTTTAAAAAATGAATTACAAATATTATTTAATCACATTTTATAAATAAATCATCATACTTGAGTTAAGGGATAGGTTTAAAGAACTCTTAAGTATTCAGTCTGTAATATGAAAACCAAAGAATTATCACATTTCCTGTGTTCAGGTCTTGATAATACTTTCCTTAATTTTTGGTGATCTTTTATTCTTTGATGTGCTACTTATTTGTTATTTGCTGTGCACACTGTCATGCATTTTTTCATTATTGACCCTCCTTTCAATTCCATTTAGGCAAACCTCCAACTTTGTCACCATCATTACCAAAAAATATTAAGGATGCCCTTAGAGCTACATAAAGTAAAAACTCCTACCCCACTAAAAATGGAGATTAGGGAAAGGGAAGTTGAAAAATCATCAGCTCTACCTCTTGCATATATTTCCACACCCACAATGTGGGACTATGTGGATATGTGAAAGTACCTTCTATAAGAAGACTCTTTTGATGTTTAAATATTCCAATATAATAAGCTATATATAAATGTCCTCTAAATAAGGCTGATCAAGACATTAATATACTAAGCACTAAGAAGTCACAAAGATAAATCTCTAAGAAATTAAAACCTAAAGAATTTTGTTTGATATGTACTCATGTACATATGTATATGTATATGTATGTAAATATACATATATATGTGTCTATATTATTTTTTTTGAGAGAGAGTCTGGTTTTTAAGTCAACTGTTTCATCAACTACTAAGTTAAAGATAATGCTTTAGGACATAATTTAAGTTGTAAAGGGCTCAAGAACACCTGGCATATCAATAGTTTTATTTCTACGTGGGTGTGTGTAAGCAGATCTCAATGGAGAGCCACCAAAAAGCCTCAGTTCTTTATTCTAACACCTTCAAGAATCTAGTACAGGGTGGGAAGGGGACATATGTTCAGCAATCCTTTCAGGAAATTATTTATTCTATATGATAACTATCTGATAACAACAGCCATTGGAAGACTTGGTGTTAATTTTGTTGCTTCAATCAACTGCCTTATAACTATTTCTCTTCTACAGAGGCCATGATATATACCTTCCATCTCATCTTCTACGTTCTCAGGGGCAAGAAAAGACCTTGAAAAAACTATGGCATATGGGATTCCTAACTGTTAGGCTCCAAAGCAACTAAACACCATTTAAATCTCTTTATTCCTGAAAGACAAAAACTATGAACAGGGCAGCTGCTCAGAGGACTATTAATCACTCCTCTTTGCCATAGTCATGTATGTATTCTTGGGGATTCAGATGTATAAAGCTGATGATAAGGAAGTACAACAGCTGGTCACTGTGAGATAATAAACTGTTTTCATGGGCTGTGCCCAGGGTCCTCATTACAAATCCCTATCATTGCCTTACCTTTTTCAAGAATTTCACCATCAGTTTGCTTTTTCTCCTCCTCCTCCAAGTCTAGTGGTTTTTCCAGGGCTGATTCCTCTTCCTTCACTTCTTCCTCCAGTGCTCCCTTTGTTTGTGGTTTACATATGTCAGTTTTTTTGTACTCTGTATCTTCATATTTTTTCTGTGGTAATTAGCATAAGCTATTTTTACTAAAAGCAAAGCACTATTTTAAAAAAAGTTCCTTGTGGGGAGAAGCTGAACCCAGCCACAGCTAGGCACACTGCTGCCCCTGCCCCAGGGCCTTGCTGGAGTCCTGAGGCATGGAGCTGCGGGAAGCCAAACTCAGCCACAACCAGGTAAAGAGCACACCAAAAACACCATTTCCACACAGGCAGCCCTCCACAGCCACGGCTGCTGCAAAAGTGGCTAGTCTCTATGGCAGCAGTCACAGCCACCGTGTAGATGGCATGCCAGACTCTCAACCTCGTTGACACAAGGAGAGGCACCAGCAAAGACCAAAAAAAAAAAAAAAAAAGAAAATAGAAACAGGTCCTCTCTCTCCACAAAGCACAGTCCAGAGTAACAGAAGAAGCATCTGCTTTACAATAATAGGGGAGGACTTGATCACACCTATCTCAGTATGGACAGATCAAAGGAGGAACAGTTAATTTATCATATAGTGAGAACAAATCTATGGTTATTAGAGGGGAGAAGGGGAGAGATTGGATAAGGGCCATAAAGAATAAGTATGATTTGTAATAATGAATATGCTAAAAAATTTCTTGCAATAACTGATAACATATGCAGTGAACTGTCAGTAAAAACAGAAAATTTAGTTTTTTACTTTTAAGAATCACATGCTCAATTCACAGAACTCTTAAACACTAGGAAATTTGAAAAAAAAAAAAAAGTTGAAGGGAATTTATTTTCTTTACCTTTACTTTTCCTGGCCAACAAAATGATGTAATTAATGCTATTGGTAGCACTGCTATCACAAGGCAAATGAACCAAAGCCATGGTTGCTCTTGAGCAGATGCCATTATCTGTTTAAATACACCAGGCTACAGAAGAAATAAGCATAAAAATGCAATCAAAATTTTTAAACATTCATTGGGAAATACAGACTACAAAAGAACTTATTTTACGTAGGCATTTTATATAAGGAGTGATAAACCCATAAGCAAAAAAAAGTTTTATTTTTCCACCTTATACTTTGTAAACTCGTATTTAATTAGCATGCATCACTGAGTGAAACTCTGTAGAAGGTACGTTACTACAAAAGTCGAAACTCCTAACCTACCAGCAAAAATAATGACAATTTTCTTTTTCCGGTAAATCTAAGGATAGAACTACTTTTTATGGATGTCTTAGATGGCTCATTTAGAAGTATACAACTTTCTGATACTTTGAACTTTTGAATAAAATTGTATCTCAGAATTATGTTTTCTTTTTCTTTATATAAACAAATTTCACACATGACCTTTGGTGAGGAAGTTATTTCTCTTATTAAAATAAAATCCCAAACCATCAAATGTGTTAGTTAACAGAGTTTCAAAACGAGAATCCCTCTTTACCTACTCTTTTGGTGGTTTTTGCTAGTGTCCAAAGAAACCAAATATAAGATATGAAATTCTAGATTGAATTGTCCCCCCCCCCAAAAAGTTTAATGTGTCGGAGGCTTGGTCCCCACTGCAACAGGGGACCTGTTATGGGAAATCCTATTATGGTAATTGAAAGGTGGGGTCTTGAAGAGGTGATTAGATTGTAGGACTATGAATCAATTAATAATGATGATCAGGGGTGTGGTTCAGAGGGCTTTAAAAGGATAGCATTTGAAGTCTCTCTCTGCTTCGCCATTTTCTGCCATGTGAGATCCCTACATTGCTGTAAAGCCACTATCAAAGAAGACTCTCACCAGATGTGTTCCCTGGACTTTGGACTACCCAGCTTCCAAAACTGTAAGCAATAACTTTTGTTTTCTTTACAAATCACCTAGTTTCAGGTATTTCTGTTATAAGCAACAGAAACGGACTAATATAGCAACTAATTTTAAAGATACATTCTCCAAGATCCATTGTGGTGAAATATTTAGCTTAACCTTTTCTAAACAGTATTAAAATCCGGGAAAAAGAACTGGAACAGAATTTAATAATGTAAAATTAAAAAATTCTTTGCATTCCACTTAAGTGAATAACAGTTAAATGAATAAAATAATATTTAGATTACTGTTACCACTTAAGCCTTGAGTTGGCAAGGTGACAAAGATACTAAGTAGTCTTATTTCTATAAACAACACATAGGCATTAAATCTCATTAAAGCTATCATATTTAATAAATAAAATTAAGACTTATGCATATATAGTTCATGATGTAGTTTATGATGAAGTTGTATCATAAAATAGTCTGTCTACATAAACTTATTCAATTACATTTCCTTGGCATTTACTAATTATTGCACATTTATTTACTTTTAAAAGGGCCCTTTGTATAAACTAGAACCAGGACCAAGTCCTATTACTACTATACAGTTACATCACTACCACTATGATCAATACTATACCTCATTAGCATTTGCTATCATTATTTTCACTGCCCAACCATCTGCAGCCCAGTGATCTGCTACTGCTTTTTCTGAACAGATAATAAAATTATCAAAGTAGATATTAGATGTCATAGACCAAAGCTCTAAACCAAGAGCAGAGAAAGAAGTCAGAAGAAATGGATGATCATCTTCAAAATAATCTGGATTAGGAATTTTTCGAGGACTCCAGATTCCCTGGAAGAAAAAATAATTGAACACACTTTAAAATAAATAATTTCATTATAAGTACTTCTTAAGAAGTAATTGCTATTGAACAAAATTGGCAATACTAACTACAGAAAAAAGAAAACTTCAACTGATATTAACTCATTAGTAATTTACCGGAAATAAAATCTTGTTTCTTCTTACTCTGTACACGATGTTCCCTATGAGCAATACTGACTTTAAACTACATAAAAGGCAAAGTGAAAATTCAACACACACAGGAACTTAATTAAATTTCACAAATGATACTACTTAAGATAAACTTTTTAGATTTAGTAAAGTTATTCAATATCATTAAAGTTGTCCAAATCAGGAAGATCAGTGCATAGCAAAAATGGAGCCACTCCTTTTAACATATGCCCATGACCCGACAGACATCATCAATCAATCATAGTTGAACCTCAGAAAAATTATTCAACATAAAAGTTCCATTAGATCTTACATAATTAAACAATGAAATCAGATGAATTAGACAACGCAATCACTCACTGACTTACTCCATCATCATATATATATCTATTCTATGCTAGACACTATGCCAGACGGTAGTGATTGAGGATCAAGACAGATGTGGTTCCTGTATTATGGAGTTTAAAATCTAATGAGGGAGACAGACAGTTAACAAAAAAATTATCAAAATCAACATTTTGTGATAAGTAATATGAAGAAAAATTACAGTGAGTAATTAGAATATGTAACTGTAAATATATGATGTTGGAAAATGTCAATGAATAATTACAAAGGTAAAACCACAGGATTAAATGGATAATACAGGGACTTTTAATATAAAAAGGTAGGTACACTCAAAAGATGTAAGGATCATATTAGAAAAAATTTTGCATTTTATTACTACTAAAAAATAAGGAGGACATTATTCAAGCACAGGCATTAATTATTAAAATATACAGCGTGAGTTCTGATCAGAATTCATTTCTTATATTTACTTCTAAAACAGAGCTTTATTCCAAAGTGAGCACCAAGTGATTATTAGGGAAGAATATAATATGAAATCATTTATCTTTAGTTCTTAATTTTATTCCCCTGGATAATTAAATAAAGAATACTTTATTTTTAAAATATAAATTAGTTGGGGTCTATTTTCTTTGACATTTAAGATTACAAATCTAAGTTCTGAAAGTTAACATAATATTCTCAATAATTAGATATATAACAGAAAATATCACAACATTTTTAACTTTACTAAGGAGCTGGAACAAATGGTTATTACCTGGTAGTTAGGATTATCAATCATTGGAGGTCTCCATTCTCCTTTGTATTTTGGGTTATCTATCATGGGAGGTTTCCACTCACCACACCCAATACGACATGCTGGATTAGGAATACGAGGTGCCTCCCATTCTCCATCCATGTCTTCATTCCTTAGGATATTAGAACAAAGCAAATATAGTAACCTCAAGTCTCTCCTGTCACTCATATAAGGTAGTAACAAAGAGACTGAGTTAGAAACATTTGAAATTGACATTTGAAGACTGCTTACCAGTCATCAGGTTTTTCAGCATCAGGATTTGGGATTAATTTTGGTTCATCATCAAGCCAGCCATCAGGTTTAACAACACTTAAATCTTCTATTTGGGCAGGTTCACTTTCATCCCTGTAAATACCGTATATTTTATGTAAATCACTAGTTATTCAAGAAGTTTTAAAATGCATGTTATCAAATTAAGAAGGTACCATAAAAGTATTTCCTACTCTTCTTTGTGCTTACTGCTACCTTCCGCCATCTCTCATCTACCTAAATCTGCTAACTAGCCAATTTTTTGTATATATTCCCTGTTGTGCTCTACGGATACATCACATACAATACATAGTTTTTATTTTTACACAAATGATAGCATTCTATACATAGTATGTTAGACCTTGATTTTGTCACTTAAAAACTCATTCATCAACAAATATATATTGGATGCCTACTATGTGTCAAGACTGCTCTAGGAGATCATATATATATATATATATATATATATATATATACACACACACACACACACACACACACACACACACCTGCTCCATTCTTAACAGTTGAATAGTTTTCTACTTCGTGGATATACCATAATTTTTTTAGCCTATATCTTCTTGAAGGACATTTAGCAGTCCCAAAATTTTACAATTACAAACATGCTCTACTGAATGTCCTAGAATATATGCTATTTCTCACCTGTGGAGATATGTTTGTAAGAGCGTGTGCATTTTAAATTTTGATAGTGTCTTCCAAATTTCTCTCTTTAAAGGCTATACATTTCCAGTCCTACCAGCAGTGTACAAGAGAACCTATTTTCTCCTATCCTTGACAATAGTGTTACCAAACTTTTTGATTTTTGCCCATATAAGTGAAAATGGTGTTTCTCTGTAGTTTTAGTGTACATTTAACATAAGTCATGTATAAAAACTGTATTTTCTTTGAACAGCTCATTACTTTAATATTTAAAAAAATAGCTCTCTGTCAGCTACATAAATTGAAAACATCTTTTCCAGTTTCCCATGTGTGTTTTTTTTAAACATAGTTTATGGGTTTTTTGGCCATATACAAGTCATTTATTTTCATGTTGTTGAATTTATTAGTATTTTCTTTTATGATTCTTAGATTTTATATCATATTTGGAAGATCTTCCCTGTTCCCATATTACTTTTTCAAAAAGTCTCCATATTTAATTCTAGTATCTTTGTGTTTACTTTTAAAAATAATGCTAACTTAGAAAATAAATTCTAAAGTATATAAACATAATCACAGTAAGTACTGAACAGAACTACTAACATAATTTTCATCTTTATACAAAAGTAGAAATTTTAAACAAGGGGCTACTTTGTGATTTTCCAAACAAAAATTAAGTTACAAAATAAACTGAAATAATCAACTCTATAAATGTACAGACTTGTACTTGCCTGATATCAGTGTTATCTTGAGTTTCTGAGTTCTCAGAATAACCAGAGGTTAAAATTTAAGGGAACATTTCTTTCAACACTTTATAAAAGAAATTCTAACACATTTCACCACCAGAATGAGGCTGTTATATGCAGTTTTTCTCCTCTAAGGGCAAACTCACTCTTATGAGTAAACAAATATGAAGTGATGTTAGCCCACAGGGAAGGGTGTGGTCCTACTTTTTTTGATGGCATGAATGCATGAAAGTGATGCACTGATAGTGACCTTCTATTAAATTTTTAAAAAACCAGACTATTCTTGCTACCTTGTACAAGTTACTTCCCTTTATACTAATTGCCTGAAGGCAACAACATTTTCACTAGTAATCACTCTCTTGATGTACAAGGGTACTTCAAAAAGTTCACAGAAAGATTAGTATTATCTTTTAATTCTATTTCTGCATGAACTTTTTGAAGAACCGTCGTATAAGAGAGTTAACACTTTTGGTTGTCCAGGAGCAACACACTATGTTCTGGGTAGGTAGTAACCCCAGTGTTTACAAACAAACATTTAAAGAAATAGGAATAGACACTTTAGAAAATGAAGCAGAGAGAAAAACTGATTTTAAAACAGTGATCTGTGAGACTATCTAAATCATTCTAACAGATTTTAAGTGGAGTCCCCCCCCAAAAATAGAGGAACATAAAAATATTTGAAGAAATAATGGCGAAATCCAAATTTAATACAAATTATAAATCTATATTACAAAAAGCTCAAGAACCCAAAGCAAACACAAAGAAAACCACATCAAATCACATCCAAATCAAAATGTTGAAAACTGGTAGTAACGTTAACAAATCTTAAAACCAAACCAAGAACAAATATATCAGGTAGAAGAGAACAAAGATGAGAATAACAACTGACTTCTCATTGGAAATATGCAAGCCCCAAGACAAGGAATAATTGTTAGAGAATAACTATCAACCTATAATCCAATAGTAACAATATATTTCAAAACTTAAGGAAAAAATAAAGAAATTTTCAGACAAATAAAAGTTAAGAGAATTCAATGACCGTAGACATGCACTACAATATGTTAAGGAATGTTTTTTAGGCAGAAGGAAAATGATGACAGAAATTTGTATCTACACAAAAGGAAGAAGAATACCAGAAATGGTAAATATGTGGATAAACAAAAGGACTTTTTCCTCTCATATGATTAAAAGACACCCAGTAAAGAATGAATGTGTGGCCTTCACAGTATATGTAGAAGTAAAGGTATGATAATAGCACAAAAGATACAAAGGGGAAAATATAAGCCTCTCATAATGTTAAATTACATGTGGAGTGGTATATTATTATTTGAGGGTAGACTGATATAAGTAAAAGATGTATATTGCAAACCCTAGAGCAGCCACTAAAACAATACACTAGAGAGGAAAAGCTAATAAGCCAAAAGAGAAGAAAAGATGTAATACTAAAATAAAAGAAAGTAACTCTGTCAAAAAGAAGTCAGGTAAAAAAGTTTTATAAAGGACCACAGAATGTATGGGACAAATAGAAAATAAGCAGTGATACAGTTGGCTTACATCTGAACCATATCAATGACTACATTACACGTAGACGGTTTATAAACACTCCAATTAAAACAAAGTCCCAAATACAGGTTGCCTACAAGAAACCTTAAAAATAAAGGCTTGTGTAGGTTACAAGTAAGCAATGGAAAATAATATTCAACGTAAACAGGATTTAAAAGAAAGCAGGAGTGCTGGTTTCATATCAAATTGAGTAGACTTAAAGGTAGAGAATATTACAAGAGTTTATAAAGAAGCATATTTTATAATAATAAAAGGGTCAGTTCCTCAACAGGTCATGAAATACCGTGAATATCCATTAACAGGTCTTCAAAATAGATAAACCAAAAACTGACAGAACTTAAAGTAGATAAAGACAAATCCACAATTACAGTTGAAAATTTTAATTCTCTTTTCTCAGTAAGAGAACACTCTGTTGAAAACCAATAAGGATATAGAAGCCTTAAACAATACCTAATCAACCTAATATAATTGATATTTGTTAACTAAAAAAAAAGTCTAGACTCATACAGAATATTTTCTGACTGCAATGGAATTAAATTATAATTCTATTAGAAAATTATAAAAAGGATAACATTTGTTGACCAAGTAGATTGCAAGATTAGTCCAACATTAGAAAAGTTTTCAATGTAATTCAACATACTTAGAAAATAAAGGAGAAAACCCATATAGTTATCTCAATAGATGTACAAAAAGTACTTTACAAAATTTAACACCCAATCATGAAAAAAAACCCTGACTTTCTGTAAACTAGGAGAACTTTTTTTTTTTTACCTTGGTATTCATTCATACCCTTATGTGGTGCCCTCTCAATTGTACCAGGGTTGGTCTGTGTGACAAATAGAATACAGCTCAAGTAATGGCATGTTACTTCCGAGATTAGGTTATAAAAGACACTGAAGCTTCTGTGGTTGCTATGTCTCCTCCTCTTGGATCGCGCCCTTCTGGGGCAAGCCATCTGCCAAGTCATGAACAAATCTAAGGAGGCCCAAGCGGAGAGGAATTGAAGCTTCTTGACAACAGCTGCTTGAGCAGGTTTGGAAGAGGATCCTCCAGCCAGAGTCAAAGCTTTAACTGCAATCCTGACCTGCAGCTTGACTGCAACCCCATGAGAGAACCTGAGCCAGAAGCACTCAGCTAAGCCACTCCTAGATTAATATTTGTTGTCTTTAGCTGCTAAGAATTGGGGCAATTTGTTACACAGCAATATATAACTAATATGGTGGGCTAAATACAAAAAGACAGATAATCTACTTACCAAAACCATAATTAATGGTTACCCAATCAGCAGGAAAAAAATAAGGGTCTTAGGAATAAAGGTAACAAGATCTTTACGGAGAAATTACAAAACATATTTGAAGGACAAAGAATACCTCGGTAAATGGAGAGATATACAGGTATCTCTCACCCTCTGAACTCAAGCTATGGGAACTCAGGAACTGAATACATTTCTTTTAAGGAAAACATTCATAATCCTGTAGAATGGAAACAATACAAATACTCAGCTAGTGAAAAATTTAAGCACAATGGTGTGAGTGAATCCCATATAGTTTTATAAGATGTTGAGGATGTGACTATTTTAAGGCAAAGTAATCATTAACAGAAAGACTGCAACTACATAAAATATTCATAAACATATGATAAAGATCAAACCAGGAATTACAATTAAAGTGTTGGATGTTTTAGATTCATGAAATATTCCCCACGGCATTAAAAGCATAAAAAATAAACATATATTGAAAAATTCAGCAAAATTAAAATGAAATTTAAGAAAATAAAAGGCCAGGGAAGTGTAAAATCCATTTTAGAAAATCATTTCATGGAAAATAATCAAAATAAGTAGTTCCGATGTTTAAAAGAGTAAGTTCCATTGGTTGTAAGCTTCATTTATATCTTATATCTCACACTTAATTATGCCAAATAATGATTTTCTACTGAATTCTTTGCTTACCAGTCTTCTGGTTTGACAGCAGAAGGATCAGGGATTTTTGCTCTTTCATCCCACTCATCAGGTTTTATATCATTGGGATCGTCAATTTCTTTGGGAGGATTGATAGGAGGAACCACATCCTCTAGTAGGCTTCCTTTGTTTACAACTGTTTGATCAATTAATACTTCAAATGTGTCATCTGGATTCATCACTAAAGACCAATTTAAATATATTATACTTATCATTTTGGTAGACATTTTTAAAACAATCTTCTAAATAATAAAACTACCTTAAACATCATGAGTAAAAAAAATTCCCAACCAGAAAGAGAAGAATAACCAAAGCATTAAATCAAAATATGTTGAAATCACTGGACATAATACTTTCTAAAATAAAAATAAAATTTTGTTTTAAACTGCATTTTTTACAATAAAATGCTCCATTACATCTCAAAAAATCCTCAATAGCTAGCTCTGTTTGGGACTCATGACCAGTTAGCTTAACTCTTTCATATAGTTTTACATATCTTTTATATATTTTTAGTTACAGAATACAACCCAATCTTCTTCAGAATTTTCAAATTTTTTGAAACAATCTCAAACTTAAAAAGTACAGGTAAACTACAAAGTGCAAGTATACTACAAAGAACTTAATTTTTTTTCCTGAACCACTTCAAAGTAAGTTACTGACCTCATACACATGACCCCTAAATGTTTTAATGTATATTTCCCACAAACAAGGACATTCTCCCACATTACCCTAATCCAGCCACTCAAATCACAAAATTAACACTGATACATTACTATCATTTCATAGAAATCTTTCAAGATAAGGCTTATTGGCTTTTCAAATTCAATGACTCATATCCTGTGATGTAAAGTATCTTAAAGGTGATTTAAAATACTCAGGCTTACACATACCAGCATGTTGCTTCAAGGTAAATTCTAGCTCTCTAACAGCCTCTAAGCCAAAAATTTCATAAAGGATTCCCTTATCCTTTGTGATGACAAAATAAAAGCTCTCTCCTCCTTCTGTAAATATGGTGGTAACTGGGTAAAATTTAGAACTTTGAAAAGCATGATAGATGAAAATAGCTGCCTAACCATTTGCTTTCAATTAGCAAAAGAAGCAGGAGCTGTCAACAAATGTCAGGATCATCCTGACTTAACTAGCTAAGCAGGCTACCACTTTTGGAAGAAATAGCTCTGAATTAAAACAATCTCCAGAGGTTTCAGTCACAATAAAGCCAAATTACTCATATCAAAACCAAATAATGCAATTTATATACAAACTCAAATAATGCAAACCCAAATTCAATGTTTTCTCCCTTCTTTTCCTCCACTATTTCCTCTTCTAATACAGCTGAGATTATGAAACTACATTACTAAAACAAAGGGGAAAAAGTCAAGATTGAAGCAGAAGGGTAAGACCTTAAGTGCAAAAAAAGTACTAGATCCTTCCTAATTCAAAACAAAGGAAACAACCTGAAAAGAAAGGTTTCTGAATAAATTTTGCAATTGAATTCAACTTTTAAACCTACTGTTAAAACAAAAAAGCATATGACAAATAGGCATATGTGAAAAATCTCTGTTCAAAATCTTTGGCCAAAAGAATTTTCTGTTTAGAAAACTATAATAAATATTTTAAATGAATCTACAATAAAAGGTATTGGATTATACAAAGTTTGTAAAGGTACTCTTAGGTCCTTAAAACTATAGAATAATGTTTTGAAAATAAAATAGTTTTGTATTAAAACGATTTTTTTAAAGGAAAAAGTCATTCAATAATCCTAGCACAAGGATCAAAGTTTTTGTATACAGTAGTAAGAAAAGCAAGTGTTTAGGAGTCAGACTTGAATCTCAATTCTAGCCCTACTAGTTATTCTTGATTCCTAGGGCAGGTTACTTAACTAAGTTAAGGCAAAATAGAGACCACTGCTTACCTCACATGACTGTCCCAAACAATGTGCCTAGCATAGAGCATGGTATACATCAAGTGGTTAATGAAAATTAGTTCTTTTTTTCTAGTCTTTTCCTATTTTCTTGCATAATTTGCCTAGTGGCCATCAAGATATGCCCACAATCTTGCTTTCTTTCCCAATTTTAATATTATAAGCATTTTCCCTCAGTTGCTAAACATATTCATAGTTACCATCTTTTTACTGTATAGAGAACTCCCCTAACTGTAACATTTAGTTTGCTTCAAATTTTCAGTATATCTTCACAAATAGGTCATTTTCTTTCTTCTGCATTATTTTCTTTGGATAAATTCCTGAAAGTGAAATTATAGTTTCAAAGGATATAAACCTCATATAGCCTTCGAAACCTACTACACCAAAATTGCTTTTGAACAGGTTTATACAAAACCAAATTTAATTTGTTCTGTTCTAGTTATAATTTCTCATTTCTACAGTTTACTTTGTGTTTCCCAAAATGTCCAGTATTTTCTTCCAGTTATTTCAAGAAAAAGGTTTTTGATATCATGACTGATTATTAGAGATAAAACTAGGCACTACCCTTGCAGACAAAATGAATGTTTCTGCAACTGCAGCCTTTGAAAAGAAAATTGAAATACCTTAGTCTTGAATAGAGTTGAGACTTGAGAAAGGAAGCTAATACAGGCACTTCAAAATGTCCTATTAGGGGGCCGAGCCCGCGGCGCACTCGGGAGAGTGCGGCGCTGGGGGCGCAGCGACGCTCCCGCCGCGGGTTCGGATCCTACATAGGAATGGCGGGTGCACTCACTGGCTGAGTGCTGGTCATGAAAAAGACAAAAAAAAGAAAAAAAAAAAAAATGTCCTATTAGGTTCTGATATGCTCTGATTTTAAGTAATCATGCGCAGGCCAAAGTTCTATAACCATATGTACTTGGAAACTGGAGAAACAACCCCCTATCTATGCAAACTCCTATTTGCTTAAGTAAAGCCAAGTGTGTTAATATATGGTTGCTCAGTGCTTTTCCTTTCAAAGTTAGGTATGTACCAACAGCACCAGGAGGTAGGACCTAATAACAGTCACAACTGCATACAAAGTCTAAACTTTTGAGCCTGGCATTAAGGACCTCCTCCTCTTTAACTTTACTTTGTAGTTTTCTATTCTTTCAGTACATATGTCACAGTTTCTAAAATGTCCTTTTCTCCTTCTATCTTCCACAATCTATACTTCAACATGAGTTCAAATATAATCTTCACTAGGTTTGGTCCACATCTCTCAACTGGAAGTAATACTGCTTTTGAACTTTTATTGGTACCTCATCTGTAACTCTCCTATGGCACTTTATTTTCTACTTGTGCTATAATGATGTATATCGTATTTTCCCAAAAAGACAAGCTCCTGGAGGGTAGGATGCACGTTTTTCTCCCAAAACACTTCCCATGAATACATCAGTAGTCAGCAAATATTTTTGAATTAATGAATGAATTAAAAGGATATACCAAGGGTATAAAGATGAGTCTTTCTGTCTGTAAAGAATTTTTTAAGGTCTACATCTGGAGGTTTGGCATGTTTCTCTTCAAAAACTCCAGTTTTGGGATGTTTATGTCTGAAGATAAAATGAAGTTTGTAATCTTCTCCACATCTATCTGGTCCAAACATAATGGTATAGGATGTTTTATCATGAAAGTTTTCCTTCAAAGAGAGATAAGTACTGGAATTAGTCCAAAATTAGACTATTTAATGAATTTCTCTATTCTATCCAATGGGTTTTTAAAAAATGTATTAAATGCTAATTCACCAAAGAACTATTTAACACAAATGACTTATGGATGTGGGAAAATGACAAATTTTACTTCAAAACAGATTTTTTTTTAAAAAAAAAGCACACGATACTTTCTTCTTGAAGATATAGGAAAGAAGCTGAAACTACCTTAGCAACATCATAATAAGCTTTACTAACTTTATGTAAATCTGTATTATAATATTTTATTGAGAGGATTAAGCATTAGAGGAAAGTGTACTTATTACCTCCAGACTAAAATGATTACCCATTATTCAGACACCAGAAAAATGACCCTTCTGAGCACAAAATGAAGAGAGATTCAGACACAAAACAGACAGACATGCTACCTGCTTCACTACTAGTAATTTTCTTTGGCATGGCATAGTGGTTAAGAGCATGGGCTCTGGATTAAGATGCTAGGGTTCAAATCCCATCACTGCTACTTAAAGTAGCTGTATGTGGCCCTGAGTATGTTTTTAACCTCTCTGTACCTCCATTTTATCATCTCTGAAGTATGTAGATGATAATAGTACCTACCTTATAAGGTTTCTCATAGGGTTAACTGAGTTAATCAGATAAGTAAGTATTCATAGAAATACTTGGCATTAGATTTTTTGTCATCTTACCTTCAGGTGATCATCACCTTACAACACCTAACATGAACTTCAATATATACTACAAATGGCCTCTCTTTTACTTAATTCTAATAATGAGTAGTACATGAAGAAGGCCTGAATCCACATTTCCTAGCCTGTGCATAGTCATGCACTCTGACAAATGTCTCAGTGATGTCTCATTCATATTTCTGCCACATGCAGGAACTCTGACACAGTAGGAGAATGCTATAAGAAGTGGTCCCAATCTTCAAATGGTCCTAATCCAACCTCTTAGAATTACATAGCTACTTCATCATGAAAAGTTTTAAAAATTATTTTCTGTGGGTTGCCAATGCCTGAGCTAGCCCAACTTTTTATTTGGTTCTTTGGCCGTTTCATTTCACTGCTTTGCTGTGTTATCTAACTTCTCTAAACAAACTTGATTCTTACTTTGTAAAGAATATAACTGTAAGATGATATTTCAACAGCACTTATAAGCTGTAATTTATAAGCATGTAATTTTTGATTTATAGACATGATACTTTTTTATGTTGCTGAAGATTACAAAATTGATGCCTTCAAGTAACCCAGTTTTATATAAAAGTTGAAGGCAAATTGTGAAAGCTATATAAACTCATGCTGGAAAAAGACAGTCATAGTTCTTTTAGATTTCAGTTGAAAATGAAATTTCCAGTTTTATCAATTACTCCTTAAAAATACTTATTAACTTTAATAAGGTTTTCTTAAATATTAAAATATCATACCAGAATCAAATCATCAGTGTCTGCTAGGAGTTTAATGTATGCACCTCCACAATCAATACCATCTTGAAAATTTACTTCATATCTAAATGAAGGGAAAAAGAACCATACTGCTGGTAAACAAAAATTACTAACTTCTCTTTAAAATCTAATGTATTACTTTCATTTAAACTTAAATGTTTTACATTACCAAAAGGCTCATATAAAGCATATCCACAACCTATAGGAAATAAGCAGAAATGCTTTTCTACTACTGCAATACAAGGTACATCATTAAAATATTAAAAATAGAATGATTATAATCAACTACAGAAAATCCAACCAATTTGTTTAAATAAATTTTTCCATCAAAACTATTAAATTAGGAATAAGATACTTTGACTAAAACTATAATAGTAAACTTCAAATTCTGATAAGGTAGGCACTATATACTTTATAATCTAAAAAACAAAGACCATGCAGACCACAGCTACAGCAACAGGTTTCTAAGAAATTGCTAGATGTTAGATATCCAGAGTTCACTAATTTGTCTTTTAGTTCAACTACACTTAAATTATGTTAATTAAGTTGTACATTTAATTAAACAGCTCCAGCAAAGAGATTTCGTTATCTCACTCAATAACGTGGAGTATCTCAGACCTGAACAGCCAGGAGATATGGGAAATTTTAGCTGTTTAGTATAAAGGTGCCAGGGTTTGAACATATCTCCCAAAGTTCATATGCTGGAAACTTAAGCCCTGATGCAATGGTGTTGAGAGGCGGGACCTTTAAGAGGTGATTATGAAGAGCCCTCATGAATGGATTAATGCTGTTACAGCTGGTGTGGGTTAGTTATCTAGGGAGTAGGTTCCTGATAAAAGGATGAATTCGGCCCACTTTCTTCCCTCTCTCTCACATGTGCTCCCTTGCCCTTCTGCCTTCTACCATGGGATGATTCAGCAAGAAGGCCCTAACAAGATGTGGGCACCTCCACCTTGGACTTCCCCTCCTCCAAAAATGTTAGCCAAGTCAATTTCTGTTCATTAGAAATTACCCAGTCTGTGGTATTGTTATAGCAGCATAAAATGGACTAAGACAAACAGATGAAAGAGTGAATGAGAGTTTTCTCATGGATTTACAACACAGTGTAATTGTCAGCAAAGTTTTGTGTTTTTTTGGTTTTTAAAGGAAAAACGTAGACTTGCTAAGACAATGAGGCACAGACTTACTGAACAGGTTTTAGAAGAAATTATTGGTAAACTTATGAATTAGGTGTGAAAAAAATCAATGAGGAAATGGCTGTCGGTGTGAAACACAGAAAAAACCAAAAAGGTTATGATTTTGTTAAATGAATTGAAACAAAAAGAGATGAAATTAGAGAAGCAACAGGAAATAGTGATACTTTTAATAAAGGACTGTAGTTTCAAATATTTCTGAAGAAACTTCAGTGACAAGAAGGTGAAAAATAATAGTGTAGAAAATTTTAACAGTTTGAATCCAGTTAGTGTATATACTTTGTATTAAAAAAACCCCACAGGAAACACAGTAAAGTTTTAAGTGGTTATCTCTGACTTGCAAAAGTATGGGTGATTTCCTCCTCCTGTACTTACTAAGCTTTATTTCTCAAGCTGTGGACAATAGTGCTTACAAGCATGTACTTTGAAGTCAGTAAGACCTGAGATTTATTCGTGATTCTGCCTCTAGTGACACCTAGGGTAAGAGCAATTCAAGCTCTAAGTCTCTATTTTCTCATCTATTACATGGGTACATGGCCCATACCAACACCTCAAAGGATTATTATGATGATTAAAGGATAGCATGCACAATAATGCAAATAAATGCTCAAAAATTTTAGCTTATGTTATGATCAGAATAAAGGTTTTGTTTTGTTCTTTTTCATTTTTAAAATAAAGGGCAGTTTGTTTTCCTCAAAACCTTATCTTTATTTTAAGCAATAGCTGTCAAGGAAATTTCTTCATGTAACTTATGTTCTTTGAAAACCATTAAGTAGAAGAAATGGTACATAATGTGACTTAAAGGTCACTATATTTAGGAAAAATAAAATAAAGAGAGATACTGCTTTATAATAAGAGATCTAAGGACAAAGGGTTCTGTGAAAGGTAAGAACTAGAAAAAACAAATTTGTAAATTGGCTCTACAAATGTAACCATAGCTTTTTTGTCCTGTTATGCTTAGACCTTCTGTGACTTGCCAAGTGATTTGAAGAACCTATAGTCCTAGGGGCTGGGAGGCAGGTGTACACAGGTGTGTGTGAAGCAAACTAATTTCTAATTTATGCTTTGGGAAAAGCAGCTTTAGAGTAGTTATGTCACAAGTCCATAATATTTATAGTATTTAATATAAAATCTCTTCATTTTATTTAGCCCATTTCATCTTATCAATATTAAGAGAAAACAAACATTCACTGTCCTTAGAATTGTTTTTAAGCACATGAAAGACTGCTATTCAATCCTTGGTCCTCTTTTTCCTTTTTCAGTATAATCATTTCATAATTTGTTTAGAACTTCTTTAGACTTACTTTTCAACCATTGCTTCTAATCTTGCAAGCTGTCATTGTTCACTTGCCTAGTACTGACTCAAACTGAAAAAACTAAATTTGATTAATTTTACTCTGGATAAGTTAAATTTTATGTTATTTTCCTTTGCCCTTTCACCGAAGCCACAAAGGATCAAAACAGAAGGTGATATTATAATCACTTAAGTTCCAAGAGAATAATAAGATCACCTTCAAACTCTCAAAAACAACAACAACAACACCACCACCAAAAAACACTCAAACCAAACCCTGGATAATGATAAATAATACCAAACTCAAACATTAGTCCCAATAAGAACCTGTAACAATATTTTTAATTTGTGTACATAATGGTCATATACTCTTGAACATTACTTAATATTTTAAATTCATTGAAAGAATACAGACTAAGCCAAACCATCACACCTGAAATATGAAGCCAATTACACTAATTGCCTTATTTTCAAAAATCTATAAAATATGAAATGGTAAGAAAGTGTTTAGCATTTTAACAAAGTACTAAAGGGATTCTGGAGAGAGATCGTTTACAGTTAATGATATTTCTTTCCTTTGTAGTTTGAATTTTGTGGGTTTTATAACGGTGTTTGCACAGATTTATTTTGGTTTTATAGCAGTATAAGTGAAATAAGCTTGTGGAAATTATACCTGATTTTATGACAGTACACATGCAAGCAACATCACTAGTTTATGCCAACACTAGGGGAAGGGGAGCACATCTGTGGGAATGTGTGACCTTTAAAAGTGGTCCATGATTAAAAACACTGATCTGAGTTTACATTTCCTTTTTAAAACTGATTTACTGCCTTTGAATCTTGTCATTGGTTTAACAGCAATATTTATGGCTCCATTCTCAATATATTGAGATTAATATTTTAATAGCAAGTAATTTTAAGAAAAGGTGATTTTACCATGCATTATATAGTTTATGGTGGCAGAACTGTATATATTACAGTATCAATTATATAACTTTATCATTAACCTGTTTTTCATTGAAAACTTCAGGGTGTGTTTGTGTGTACATCTGCATTTGCATATTTAACAAACTGAAACTGAAAAGAACAATTTAGATTTTTATACCCATTATCTACAAGCTATGTTCAGAAGCCAAATTATACAAAACTAAAATAAAATTCAGAAAAAGTATTCAAAAACATAATAAAACTTACTGAACTATCAAAGGTTTATCAGCAAAAATAAAGGGTTTTGCTAATACAGCAGATATTGCATGATGCTTTGCTCTAGATTTCAATACCAGTCCTCTGTCACCAGGTACCTGGTTTTCTTTTAACTCTTCTATTTCCCATCTTCCTAAAAAATAAAGCAAATCAAATTAAACTAAAACAGAAAACACCGACATAAGAATTATTTATCAGCAGTTATGAACAATAATTTTTTTTCCATGAAGGCTAATTTGGGAAAAATAGAACAATTTATTTATTCTTTTTGGAAGCTGACCAGTATAGGGATCTGAACCCTTGACCATAGTGTTACAAGGCTGCACTCTAACCAACTGAGCCAACTGGCCAGCCCAACAAAATTTTAAATCAGGAAATAATATCTATAACTATGTGTATGCCTCCTTTCTCTCTTTTTTTAAAATTTCATTGTTTTGGTTTCATTTTCTTAGTTAAAATTGTGAAAACTAATAACAAACATTAGAGTATCTGATTAAGGCACTTCTTATGCTAAAGTAGTCTGGTTTTCTCTGAAAGACTTACAATCAAAGGAATTATAAAATGTGGTTTTTCTTATAGGGTCTATCAACATTACATTTTAAAAAATAAGATACTTAAAATTGTATATGAGACAAAGAGCATCCTTAACACAAAATGAGCAGTTTGCCTCTCTCTCCTTATTTTGGAATGCCTATGAAATGATGTAGGGACTTAAATTTTATTTTGAAAATTGTATGTTTAATTCACACAAGCCCTTCCCAGGCTAAGCCAATCAGCTCTCAGGATTTTTGGCCAGGACAGCAGCAAAGCACTGGATAAGCACTAAGCTGTAACGTGGCAAAACTGAGTTAGGCCCTCTCTGGCTGGAATTTCCCGTTTAAGATCAGAACACTCCTGAAATTTGATCATGGGCTACATATAACATAAAGCTAGCCCAAAAGTTGTGTTAGACCTTACTCCTTTACTCTTTTTAGAGGAAAAAAAAAAAAAAAACAACTCATTAATTTGCATAAAATATTCTAGTTTTGAAAATTATAGGTATTGCCTATTCCAAGAAAACTCAATTTGGCAGAAACGGGCTATTTTCCAGTGTTATGTCAACTCAAAATATTATGATGATGGGCACTTCTGAACCACTAATGCTCTTATATTACTTTTTTCCTTCTAAAAAAAACAATGCAAGAACCAGAATAGTCTTATGAATCAAAGAGGGGTGACTTTTAATCACTGTGTACACATTAGACTTTCAAAAATGCTTTTTTAAAAAAATAAAATTTCAGGGTTTTTTTTTCTCCCCCCATCTGGTCATACTATATTCTTTTAAAAAGATGAGTTTTATTTGGTTTTTCTTCTCTTACACTGATTATGAATTGTATTATCACTACTAATCTGTGGTTTGCACCCTCCCTTCCCCAAAATGTCTTATTTTAAGAAGCAACAACTTTATCTTTTGGATTTTCAAGATATCAATAGCAAAAGATTTTTAAAACTATGTTGCTTTTCTTTCAATTATGCACATACATTTATATATAGTGTATATACACATTTTATATAAATTTATAAATGTATATGAGGGTACTTCAAAAAGTTTGGGGAAAAATTGAATTAAAAGATAATAAAAATCTTTCCATGAACTTTTTCAAGACCCCTCATATGTATACATTTCATAGCTGTATATAATAACAGTTTCAAAGCTATATATATCTCAGCTATGAAAAAGTCATCATCTAGCACTTTAATTTTATAAAAATTGTGATAAGGTAATTATCTCTCAAAGACAAGAGGTTTTTCCCAACTTCACATAAACAATAACTTTCTATTAATCAGGTCGTTTACCCAAATTCTGGACAATACTACATAATATAAATTCTGCTGTAAATAAATTTCAAAAAAATTTACATAGTTTTACAAGATACCCTGAAAATTGGTCACTTAAAGAATTGGGGTATTTATAATGTAATGTCTACATTTTTATTAATAACTTAATAAATTTAACTGAAAAATTTAAATAATTCTCCCCCAAATGCACAACCTGTATCCCAGCACATAATGTTTCATACAAATTTGCTTACTACTGAAACACTTGGAATGAGTTTTATTCTGGTGGCACTTGATAGAAGCTGTGATTAGCTACTATGAATACTAAATATTCTTGCAAAGAATCTGATATTAGTCTCAACTAACCACTATGTATAAAACACTGCTAATATCAATACCCAAAACACCATTTTCAGAACCCAGAACTTTAATTTATTCCATATTTTTCAAAGTTGCTTTTAAGAAATTGAAAAAAGTCAGCCAGAAATCACAGTAAATCTAATATGCTAGAAAAAATTTTGTGGGAGTCCTTAATTTTTTAATAGTAAAGTAATATTGCAAAATCATAAAAGTTAAGAATATATAGAAAATTATGTTACCCATAGGTCCAACAGCCCATCTACATATTTCAAGAGTGTTACTTCTCAGGTGACCATCTACATTATTTCAGTAGTGTTACTTCAATCGTGTTACTTCTCAGGTATTTGTAAGCATCCTGCATTTGCACAACTGGTAGAACCTCTATGTTTTTTTTTAAATGATTTTAAGAAAACTATTTACATTAATATGTAATGTTTAATAAGACAACAGACCCAACTTTGGAATTAAGAAAATGTTTGATTTTGCTTGTTTGTTCAATTTAATTTTAAGGTGGGGAAAAAAACTCATTTAAATACTAAAGTCCATTTGTAGTAAGTTTAGTAAGAAACAGAAACTTAAAACTCATCCTTAAGGTACATCATATCTTAATTTTAGGGAAACTTCCATCAATGGATTCTTATAAAATACAAATGTAAAGCAAATATCTACCCTATGTTCTTGGAAAAAACTGTAAAGTACCTAAACGTAGATGTCTGAAGCTAGACATTCTCTTTGATAATGTATATTTATGTGACTAGATTTCAGGCAGCATTATATATCTCTGCACACTCACTGCTTCTTTGGGGGAATTTATTCTTTTCTCTAAATGGATTTAGGTTGAATATAGTATTACTTGTTCTACATATATTATGGTGGTGTTCTTTTTGGAGTATAGAAGCACATATAAGCATGAGGAATTTGCTGGATGGGGAACACTGTGCAAAG
This sequence comes from Cynocephalus volans, assembly GCF_027409185.1. NCBI lineage: Eukaryota > Metazoa > Chordata > Mammalia > Dermoptera > Cynocephalidae > Cynocephalus > Cynocephalus volans. The sequence goes on from NC_084468.1 coordinate 124,019,547, forward strand.
GAAGACATGTAGGCATGATCTTTATCTTATACTAAAAGAGAAACCATGAAAAGGAAGTGGACATGCTGTTGTCTGTTTTGTCATTGTTCTGATGTAACTGGTGGGGTCTGAGTGAGACGTTACATGCGTATAGGTATGAGGTACTCTGAGAGCGGAAATTCCCATTATCAGTCACCTTGAGAAGAGGCTGATGTTACTTCAAGATATAACAATTGAGGAGGCTGGTTTTAGATTAGAAGGAAGAAATTCTTTTGTCATACTCCAGAGAAGTCCTGTTAGGGAAGAAAAGATGGCCCTTGTGCATAGGGCATTTCTTTCTATAGCTAAACCTGAAGATAATCCTCTTAGAGACCCTATGATGATGGATGTAGGTCTGGAGAAGTGGGCTCCAAGAGTAGCCACATATCTCATAGCTCTCATTAATTATTCTCTGTTTTGTACTCATGAGGAGAATCTTGCCATAATTATAATTTGATCTAGGTGTGCCCATGTAGAGAACAGCAGTAGTCTAGAAAGACTGCTTTCGGAAATGCAAGACTAGATGCAGTGGAGTGAAAACCAGATGGTGGCTCAAGAGTGAAATTTCCAGAAACACTGAAGAGGGACAAGATAAAAGACTGAATATTTTACTGTGAAGCAGGACGAGGCTTTCAGCCAACACAATTTAATGGAAATATAATGTAAAAAGCTAGTGAACCCTGGGTCATACTGGTTATATCTAATATTTAAATAAATATTTTACCATCATATATAGAAATCTCTGTATCCATATCATCTTTCTTTGCTTTTGATAAAACCCACCTGTAAATAAAGTTGAAAACACATGTCATTAAAAATAAAACTAGCAGTTTATAGATACAATGCACATTAGAAACACACAAAAAATTACCCAATACAATCATTTTTCATTCAAAAAATAAATTAATACTTAGAAGTTAAATAAGGATGCCTGTACAGAATCCTGAAAGCCTAGAGTTAAACCAAATATGCAATCTGCAATTTAGTAGCTGTATGATCACAGGTAAGGCACACAAAATTTTGGTTTCTTTACCTCTAAAATGGGATAAATATAGTACTTACCTACCTACTTAGGACAGTATCTGGCACATATTAATCAATATATATGAACTTTTATTGTTTTTACCATTATTTAGGATGGAATAGAAACTCAAATTGGTTGTCTGACCTTAGATTAGTATCTGTCCTAAAGAATAACGAAATGTAAGTTTCTCTTTACATTGAGAATTTATCTGTATATTTTCTTTGTATAAATGAATAACTATTCAAATTAAACATTTCTATCAATAACAAAAATGTATTAAGTACTGGTTTACACTATCAAATAAGGTACTTTAAAAATTTTTATAGATCTGTAGTAGAAGTAAGTTTCATAAGCCAATAACCAAAAGCTTCAAAAAGGCTAATCAAATCAAGAAAACCATTCTCTTGAATGAATACTCACCCAGCCAACCTTCCACTATCAAAGGTTTCCGTAAAATATACTTCTCCTATAGGTCGAGGTGTCTTATATTTTTTCTAGAGAACCAATTTAAAAAAATCTAAAGTTATTCACTCCACAAATATTTTAACTGAACAATCTTACTAGTTAACAAACTGGTATATGAGGTGACATAGACTCTGACCTCAAAACTTTGCATCCTAGTAATGATAAGATACCAGAAAGCATAAGAAATACTATGATGATGAAAATACAATATGTGCAGAGGATACTCTGACCCCTCCTAACACAGAAGGAACAGGCTGAAGTAATTAGAGATGGTCTCATGACACATTTGACATGGTCTTAGAAGGACTGTGATGAATGATAATATTTGGGGATAAAAATCATTAAAAGCAAAGGAAATAGCATAAGGAAAAGCATATAAGATGAAAAGCTTAATAGGCATATAGGGTAGTTTAAAATTAATTCTTAAATTTCACTGTTAAGAGATCAGGAACACAGAGAAGGAAAAGATTCAACAGAGACAGCATTGCAAAGCAATTATTGGCAAAGCATTGTTTCAAATGCCATGCAAGTGTCAGCTGCTATGATGATGATGATGGTGGCAGTAGTGATGGTGTTAATATCGTGGTTCCTTTAATCCTCATAATACTTCTATGAGGGAAGTACTATTATGGTACCCATTTCATACATGGTGAAACTGTGGGAGAGAGAAGGTAGCTTGCCCACTGTCACACAGTTAGATAACTACAGGACTTATACAGGAGTCCAGACTGTCTGGCTCCAAAGCTCATATATATTTCTTTTCTCAGCCTTTAAGAAAAAGTGTGCAGAAGTACTTCTATTTTCACTGTCCCAACCCTACCCTGGTAGTACAACATTTCCTGTCTAAGGGAGGAAAATCAGTAATTAAACAAAATTCCACATAATTACTGACAGGGTCATGATTCAGCTACCAAAATTACCAATCTTCTATGAATTTTACTCAATTACAACTTTACTGTTCTCTATATTTTCCTAGACCGGCAAAATGTGCAATGGTCTCAGAAGAGGCTTCCTTCTGTTAGACCACCCTTAAAAATCACTAAAAGTTTATTTTGTCCTTTTCCCTACTTTACCATATCTAGATTACTCATGCCATATAATTAGAAGCATCAAAAATCATTCTTTCCCACTTCTTATTATCTTCTCAAATTACTGTCAAATATAGTTGAGTGGTAGGTATCTGTCAATTTCTCTGAAGTATTAATCTCTGAAGACCCTTGTAGTAGCGTATGTAAGTCAGTAATTAGCACTTCAAGTACTACTTAATTTCCGTAGATCACGGAACCAGGTTTTTTGTTTGTTTGTTTTTTAAATGTCTTAGTAGAGCTTAAAATTTAACAGAGGAAACAGAATACTCACCTTAAATAGCTAAACAACACTTACATTTGTCAATAAAAAAGTCTAAATAAGAGGAAATGAAGCAAAGAAGTCTATTACAACTAGGCATTATTCCCCTCTGCCCTTTAAAGAGTAGCTGGCACAATACAATTAACTCTTTCTCACCATCAAAAATATTTCTGATTATCACAATATTAGATAGGAATATTGCCAATGTAAAAGCTCTTATGGATTTTCAAGGTATACAAAAATCTTTGTAAAGTTTCTGAGTCTCCTATTAGTCACCACCTCAAAGCAGGCATCTTAACCAGGCTGAGACAGAAGCAGGCATCTTAACCAGGCTGAGACAGAACATGGGTGACCCTTGTTAAATTCCTACCCCAGCAATGCCTCCCTTTCTAAGTCAACCTCCTTGTTAGTATTTTCTTTCCTTAGAGCAATAAAGAAAAGCCACATACTTTACTTCTAGGAGAACTGCAAATCAGACTACCTTTTATTTTATTTGAAAAGGTCTGGCAGTGTCAAAAATAAGACTAAAAACCTTTCTCTTAGCTAGAGTACTTAGTCCTCTGTAATCAGTGACAAACTCCTATTATGATAGTAAAATCCATCCCTGAATTTGTTAATAAAACCGTGCTAGGTGACATGCACAAATTTCTGTAGTTCATGGGCACTCTTTAAAATACAGCAACAAGATAGAAAAAAACAATATTTTTCTATTTAGAAAATGGAGCCTATTAGAACTAAAATGAATCTTAAGAGATCAGTCACTTCTATGTATCATGTAAAGGAATAACTTATAACTTACTTCTCAATACCTTACCTCTGAGGAAGGTTCACCTTCATTATCATCAGTCTCTTCTGAATTTTCAAAGTCTTCCATCTCAACACCATCATCCATAGGTTCTGCATTAATTGAGACGAACAGAAGACCCAAACATAGCCAAAAGCCTTGGAAATGCATATTATCTGTGAAATTAAAAATAATTTGTGAAAACAAAACAAAGTTGTGAAAAATGTGTTAAGTATACATACAAAGAAGTAATTTCTCCTTAATACCTCCTTTATCCTAGGATGGCTTTTAAAACAAATAATTAACCAAATTCTTTCAACTTGCCTTGAATAAGTAAAAATACAAATTTCAGATCTCTTAAGAAACAGATTCTACAACTATAGGCCTTCCTCCAAAAGCAAAGAGCCAATGGCACAAAAATCGAAAAATATAGACAACAGTGATTATCAAACTCAAATATTACATAGACCCTTTTTATTTATTTATTTATTTATTTTTATTTTTTTTAAATTTTATTTTCTCGATATACATTGTGGCTGATTATTGCTCCCCATCACCAAAACCTCCCTCCCTTCTCCCTCCCCCCCTTCCCCTCAACAATGTCCTTTCTGTTTGCTTGTTGTATCAACTTCAAGTAATTGTGGTTGTTATATCTTCTCCCCCCCGCCGGTTTTGTGTGTGTGTGTGTGTGTGAATTTATATATTAATTTTTAGCTCCCACCAATAAGTGAGAACATGTGGTATTTCTCTTTCTGTGCCTGACTTGTTTCACTTAATATAATTCTCTCAAGGTCCATCCATGTTGTTGCAAATGGCAGTATTTCATTCGTTTTTATAGCTGAGTAGTATTCCATTGTGTAGATGTACCACATTTTCCGTATCCACTCATCTGATGATGGACATTTGGGCTGGTTCCAACTCTTGGCTATTGTAAAGAGTGCTGCGATGAACATTGGGGAACAGGTATACCTTTGACTTGATGATTTCCATTCCTCTGGGTATATTCCCAACAGTGGGATAGCTGGGTCGTATGGTAGATCTATCTGCAGTTGTTTGAGGAATCTCCATACCATTTCCCATAGAGGCTGCACCATTTTGCAGTCCCACCAACAATGTATGAGAGTTCCTTTTTCTCTGCAACCTCGCCAGCATTTATCGTTCAGAGTCTTTTGGATTTTAGCCATCCTAACTGGGGTTAGGTGGTATCTCAATGTGGTTTTGATTTGCATTTCCTGGATGCTGAGTGATGTTGAGCATTTTTTCATATGTCTGTTGGCCATTTGTATATCTTCCTTAGAGAAATGCCTACTTAGCTCTTACATAGACCCTTTTTAAAGGAAGAAAAAAGTATCATGATTCCTAAATGTTCACTTAAATTATTTTTTATTACAATGTTGGTTAAGTGTATGTAAACATAGCACTGGACATTTTATAACTATAAAACCAAAAACATTTATATATAAATACCAAAAAACTAAAGAAAGAATTTTATCACAAATTCAATGTGACAGTATTTTGCTGAAATCAAATCAAACAAATATGGGGCTTACTGCAATCAGGTTGACAGCTATAGGGAAAGTTCTTCTGTGTTTGTCATTCCTGCAATTCTGTGATTACAAAATTATCTAACCACTTCTCTACTCAAATACTGCAAAGCTTCTGCTCCTTATAGCATTAATTGAGATGAGTAGAAGCCAAATACAGTTTGGCTGCCTCTTAGCAGTAGTACACGACTTATATAATTATGTCCTCCTCTACTACCATTAGCATAAAAAAAATTCAAGTTTTATTTCTTGGTACCAAGTAAATGCAGACACTGAAACAGTGTGGCATTCATTGGTTGTAAGGTGGTCAATCATCCAGATAATCCAGAATATAATTACTTTTTTTCCAATGTTACCATCAACATGAAATTTTTTTTAAAAAATGAAACTCTTAGAACTCTTAGACCCTTCAGAACAGATCTATAGGACTATATGAGTCTGATTAAGAAACACCGGATTCACAATGAGATAGCACTCTACACCTACCAGAATGGCTATAATCAAAAAGACAAGGGCGGATATGAAGAAATTGGAACCCTCGTACATTGCTGGGAGTGGGGGAAGGTAAAATGATGCAAATGCTTTGGAAAACAGTGTAGTAGTTCTTGAAAATGTTGAAAATAGAATTACCATATGTCCAAGCAATTCCATTCCTAAGTATCTGTACAACAGAAATTAAAACAGATGCGCACACAAAAACTTGCATACAAATATTGAAAGAAACATTTTTCGTAATAGTCAAAAAGTGGAAACAACACAAATGTCCATCAACTGATGAACACATAAAAAATGTGGAATATCCATACAACGGAATACCATTCAGCAATAAAAACGAATGCATGCTATAAGATGTATGAACCTCAAAAACATTGTGCTGACTGAAAAGCCAGTCATACACAAAAAAACCACAGACTGTAAGATGCCACTTGAAAGAAACAGGCTAATCCATAGAGCTGGAAAAGAGATTAGAGACTGCCTGGGGGGTAGGGTGGGGAGGGGCTATTGGGTACAAGTTTTCGTTCTCTGGTGAAGAAAATGTTCTAATTGGAATATGATAACAGTTGCATAACTCTGTAAGTATACTAAAACCTACTGAATTGCACATATTAAACAGGTGAACATGAGAGTATGCAAACTATGTATCAATAAAGCTGTTTAAAAGAAAAAGAAACATCGAATCATAAAAAGCATTTCTATATCCTTAGCTCAACTGATAAGAACCATTTTCAGTGAGATCAAAACTTCACATGAATGTGTGGGCCACGTGGCCATGTTTTCTTCTACAGGTCACTGGATACAACCCTACAGTTTACTTTGAAATGAATGTTTTCTTTTAAAAAATCTTAACAACCACCTACCACAATATGAGCATTCTATATTGACATGTGTTACTGCTGCCAGCTTTATGGTCAAAGACACAGAAGCAATTAGCATGAATCAGAATAAACTGCATCAGGGATTTTATTAATTTTTTAATGGCTAATGTTTCACCCAAGAGATTCAGGGGAGATCAGCTAGTAGATAATAGAACTCATCATTCACTAATTCACTCAACAAATATTTGATTGTCAATTATGTGCCAGGCATTATGTTAGACACTGCATTTACAGTCATGAGCAAAACATATACGGCCCCCAATCTTAAAGAGCTTACAGTCCAGGATGGAAAGCAGACAACAAACAGCCCAGGTGTAATAGGTAAACTATAGTAAGTGACAGAAAAGCAAAGAACTTGTGACCGAAAAGTAAGGAAATTGTGCCAATTGGGGAATTGAATTGACATGGTGGGGGAGGGGTTAGGGAAAGCCTCTGAGAGAAAGTAATATTTAAAGTGAGATGCAAAGGTCAAAGACAAAGAGAGGACAAAGACAAAGGAAATAGCACGTGATAAAGGAACTGAAAGAAGAGTGGAACAACAACAAGAAGTGCTGTTTTTGAGAACTTTCTGTGTTTCAAGTATATTAATTCTAATCTTTATAGCACACTATGGTGAAGGGGTAAAGGAAAGTGAGGCTCAGGGAGATAAGTAATTTAGCCAAGGCCACATAAGGCTACTACACATAAGACGCAAGACTCAAGGTTGGGTCCGGCTTCAAACTCTACATTCCTTTCATTAAGGCTCTAAGGTTAGAAGACTTAATTATTTAATCCTGACTAAATGGCATTAAAGTTCTAGGCCTATAAAATACAGTACAAGGTTAAATATTTTCTTATTATCTTCCATCCATTAGACATGCATTCCAATTTGTGTATGGGGATTTACATTTTAAAAGCCATATTTTGATGTGTATCCAAATTGTGTATGCCGAAACCCGGGAAACTTGTGACATCGTCAGCACCTTCGGAGACCCCCTGGTGACAGGGAGGATTCAGAACTGCAGGAGGGTAAGTTCAGAGAGGTGTGTCTGTTCTTGGTCTGGGGTGAATTCGGTTAGATTACAAGGTTTTAGACTCATCCCTTGGTGTGGTCAGACTGACGTAGATACGCAGCTGCACCTGAGACCCGTGTGAGCCTCTCGTACATAAGGGAGCGGTGTGTCTCACAGCGCCTCCTAAAGCAGGGCGCATTATGGGTTCCACGCAGTCTATGGTTACCGCGTTAGAGGCTGTGCTGAGACAACGTGAGATCAAAGTAGGGGGCCGTGTACTCAGAAATTTTGTGAAAGAGGTAGATCGTGTGGCGCCATGGTATGCCTGTTCCGGCTCCCTAACCTTGAGCTCTTGGAACAAATTGGGCAAAGACCTTGACCGCAAGTACGCAGAGGGAGACCTACGTCAGGGCACCAAGACCGTTTGGAAGTTCATTAAGAATTGTTTGGAGGATGAAGGCTGTAAACCGGTAGTGACAGAAGGACAAAATATATTAGAGGAAGTCCAAGACAGCATGTCAGAAACTGAACGGAGTGAGAGGATGGGTACCCGCAAGAGGAGAGACGTCTCCTGTAGAAAAAAGTGCCCTCCCGGTAAGTCTACGGACGAGGGAGAGATTCTAAACCATCAAAGTGATGTTCCCGGAAAATCTGCCGGGGAGGAAGGGGTTTTAAACCCCCACCAAAAGAGAAAAAACAAAAGAGAGCTTTACCCTGTAGGAGAGCTGAGGGCCATAGACCAAGGGTTGGAGGACTTAAATCTACATGAACCCGACTCTGACTCCCTCAGCCCTAGCAAGGAGTCCGATTTAAAGGAGGAAGCTGGGGGCATGCCACCTTTGAGTGGAATACGTCCGAGACTTTTGAGTCTTCTGTTTCTGTCCAAAGGTACGGACAAAATACGTCTGTACCATCGACACCAGTCTGCCTTTTCCCCCCTTTTCGTGTTTATTTTAGTTCAGGATGCAGTACAGGAAAATCAGATTACTTGCACCAATGAATCCTGCTTTTATGCACAGTGTTGGAATGCTACTGGGTTTAAATTGGCTGTGATTGCGCGAATGCCTAGGTGGGTTCCCGTTCCTGTGGAGGCCCCTAATGCTATGTCCTTATTCAGGCAAAAGAGGGATTTTGGTTTCACCGCAGCAATTGTTACCGCTGTCTCCTTGGCGGCAGCTGCAGCTACAGCTGCGGCTGTGTCTTTGGGTACCACGGTTCAGACTGCCTCCACATTAAATAATTTGTCCTCTTCTGTTGCTCAGGCCCTGAACACACAAGCTGCGATAAATGCTCAGTTAAAGGGAGGATTAATGGTGGTTAACCAGCGGGTAGATCTAGTACAGGAACAAGTAGATGTTTTGTGGCAAGTAGCACAGTTGGGATGTCAGTGGAAATATTCAGGATTATGTGTAACCAGCATCCAATATGAAAATTTTACCAGGGCGGCAAATTTGTCTCATCAATTGTCTAAGTATCTTTTAGGAAACTGGACAGGGAACTTTGACGACCTGATGCAAGAACTGCGCTATGCCATCGTGTCTGTGAATTCAACAAGAGTGGATGCCTCCTTTTCAGCTGGACTGTCCTCCTGGATCACAACTGCCATGGCACATTTCAAGGAATGGGTGGGGGTGGGGTTGTTTGGAGCGGCCCTCTGCTGTGGACTAGTGTTCCTTCTTTGGCTGGTCTGTAGGCTGAAAGCCCAAACACAAAAAGACAAGGTGGTCATTGCCCAAGCACTTGTGGCTCTGGAGCAAGGAGCCAATCCCGATATTTGGCTATCTATGCTCAAAGACTAGTCCCCCCCCCTCTTTTCGGCTGGCCTCCCTGAAAACTGATCAGTGGGGTTCGCCCTGGCTCGTGCTGGCCCACAATTCACAATTCAGAGTCCGCTCCAGTAGATCCAGAGACGGGCAACTTCCCCCCAGACGTGTGCCGACCTAAGACATGGTGCCTGGTGGCGATAGGGTTAACCTTTGACGGGTAAGGTCACGGCCTGAGGTGGGTCGACCTAAGACAGGACTACTGGCTAGACATGTTGTGGCCAATGAGCTTGCTCCAGCCTCTTAATGTAATAAGAAAGGGGGAGATGTGGGGAGCTGCCCACGTTACACCGTAATCGCCATTACAAGATGGCGCCGGCCGACACTGACAATCGGCAAAAACAAGTCTAGAGCGCATGTGCTGGGAATTTCCCCACCTCTAGTCTCCGCCCCACCTGTGGCGTCAGCTGGGCCGATTGGGCAGCCACCAATCAGATGGGAACACGTCCTAGGCGAGGGACTGTCTCTATATAAGGGGCGCGGCTCCCCTCGCTCGGGGTCTCCATTTTTAGCAAGCTTATGCTCTTCCTCTCAAGAGGCATTAAAGCTAAACTGCAGAAGGATCCTGTGTGTGTCGTTCTTGCTGGCGAGACGGTTGCGCGGGACAATATTTTACACACATACATTCAGTTGATTACATGGCCTTTTTCCAGAAAAGGTTTTAAATGGTGTAAAGGATACATAAAAATATAAAAACTAACAATTTCATGGTATTACCTTATATTTGTATGGCACTCTAAAATTTTATAGAGTGCTCAAACAAATTTCAGGATATTTAAAAAGATAATTGGATTTCTTAGTTAAAAAGCTCAAGAATAAACAGTAAGGTTTACTGTTGGAAATATATATCACATGCTAGATAATATAAATGCTTCTAGATATCACCTTTCCTTAACAATGAAGTTCCTGGAAAGACTGTCCCCATTAACCGTTAATACTTCTAACTTCCTATGATAGGCTGAATAATGGTCCCCAAAAGATGTCCACACTTGGATCCTGTGAATGTTACCTCATTTAGTAAAAGGGGCTTTGCAGATGGAATTAAGGTTGCTAATTTGCTGACTTTAAAATAGGGAGACTATCCTGCATTACCTATGTGGCTCCAATGTAATTACAGGACGGTTTAAAAGTGGAAGAGGCAGTCAGAGAGAGATGGGCAGAGAAGTTTCAGAAATGAGAGGGACTCAACCCACCACTGGGGGCCTTGAAGATGAAGGAAAGGGGCTATTAGCACAGGAATATGGGTGGCCTCTAGAAGATAAAAACTGCCTTCAGCTGACAAGTCAGCAAGAAATTAGGGAACTCAGTCCTAAAACCACAAGCCTGAAAGGCTCTATTGAGGAATGCTGCCCTGACACCTTGATTTTTTTAGCCTGGTGAGACCTGAGTCAGGCTTCTGACCTATAGAACTGTGAGAAAATTTGTGTTGCTTTAAGCTGCTGTTTGTGGTAATTTGTTATGGCAGCAATGAAAAATTAGTATCTTTCCTGTTATTCATCTACTCCTTAATTCTGGCTTCTTTGAAACTGTTTTTATTAATCAAGTCTTATTTGATAAGTGCAATAGCATTTTGCAGTCCTGTTACCTATTGCCCCTTCTGACCTTGCTGCCTGCCTCCTCCTGAGAACCCTCTCTTCCTTGCTATGGTATCATTCCTGATTCTCTTCCTTTTCTCTGCCTCCTTCATGGGCACTTTCTCCAATCTGCTGTAAATGTTGGTGTTCCTTGGGGGTCTATTCCCGGTTTCTGTTACATTACATGTACTTTTGGCTTTTACCTATAAAAGCTAGCTAAGGATTCCCAAACCATATTCACATCTCAGAGGTAAATTTTCAGTCTCAAATCATCATCCACCCTCAAGGATATCCCAAAGCCTCCACTAATTTGAACTTCTTCTTTCCTCCCAAACCTGCTTTTCTCTTTAATTCCCTTCTCCTATTACCGTACCTCCAGTCAACCAAATCAGTAATTACTTTGCCATTATCTTAAGACTAGTCTTTCACCAATCTCCCATGTCATTGCTAACTAAATCCATTTGGGTATTTCTGGGATGTCTCTATCCCCATGCCACAGCCTTAATTTTGGAACCTATCTTTTCTGAGAAGGATAAGTAAACTGCCACATTGCCTTTTCACTTCCATTCTTGCCAATATCCAAATCCATCCTCTGCCTTCTCACTAGCATGATTTTTCTAAAAATCAAGTCATTTTACTACCTGTTTATAAAAGTGTTCAATAGTTCTCTATAGTGTCAGCACAAACTCTGCCCTTTCTAAGGCTCATTTCTTTCACTCTCAACACTCACCTGTTTAACACATTTATGCTATGTATATGCTGTTTCTGAGATGGCTTTCTGCTGCTATTCAGTTCTGATGGCTGACTGAGAACCCAGGCAACACAGTATGCCTCGGGAGTGCTGTCTGATAATCCCCTGTTATTTAAAGTTTTAGATGTCATGTGGCCTCTGGAACTCAACTATAGAATGATAGAAAGTACACTAAGCTTGGCACCATCACACCAAGTTTCTAGTTGTATTATTAAAAAGGCAAGTGATTAAAACTGCTCTGGGGCCTGATTCCTCATTGTGAAGTGAATGAGTTAAATCAGATGATCTACAAGTCCATTAAAGTTGAAAACTCTAGTTTTCTAATTAAGAACACTAAAATTTATTAGGTACTGAGAACAAGTAGTAAAGCTAACTTATAGCACTGTTCGATTTCTACAGACCCACCAACATAACATCATTTACCCACAATAATTAATCTTATCAACTAGATAGGACAAAGAATATAGGATATCTTCTAAAGATATGGGGATAACGTCTAAATGTGACTGGACGATCAAACCAATTAGATATGAGGGCACAACTGTAAACTGAAAAGCGGCCAAACTTAAAATTACCAAAAGGAGGGCTACCTAGACAGATGTTAAAATTTTAAAGCAAGCAAAACCATAAGACTAGATCGGAGTTTTGCTGGCTTTTATGCATCAAAAAGTCTCAATATAAGTTAGCTCTCTTCTAATTTGAGACTTCTTCCCACGGGCATGTTATTTACTCTCTCTCCCAGTCCTGAGCTTTGTTGCCATTTGCCTCTAAATCCCAAGCAAATACCTCTTTGCCGCTTGGGCAGGTGCTATAAATAAGATCAGCTAAAGTGTCTGGTCGATAGTAAACAGGCTGTAGGAGCTAATGAGTCTCTACTAATTAGAGCTTCACGGGATTCAACAGAGTCCTTTCGCTCCCTCTCCAGCGGTGCACACTGGGCTTTTCGCAGCGCATCTGGGGAGTGGCCAGGAGGCACGGGCCACCGCTGCCGTGACAATTGGGTTCCTTTGCCTTTACAGAGGTGGAGATTGCGCAACCTGAGTCTATTTTGTTTTTGTTTGCATTTCTGTGAGGAGCAGCCACTGGACTCAGCAGCGCCGGGACTCGCCCCGGGCCCCCACCACAGCCCCGGGGAGCGCGCACCCGGCCTCGAGCGTGGAACGGGGCTGAAGTGGCAACGGCTGGAATAACGGATTCGGATCCCGCGGCCCTCGAGCCGCAGGGGGCGGCGGGCTGGGCGGGACAGCTGGCCATCCCCGCGCCAGTCCCCGCTCGGCAGGGGACCCAACAGACGCGAGGTGGCATCAACTCCCTCCGCCCGGGACTGGCCTTGTACCTACGAGGCCGGCAGAGCCCACGCAAGAGCCTGGCCCGCTGCACCCCAACTCCCGAACTAAACATCCGCCCGCGTCCCCGGCCCCAACCTGTTTAGTCTTTCGGGTGGCAAAAGAAAGGGATGGACTCCCCACCTTGGGGGACGCAGCAACGACAGCGATTCCTCACCCCAGCCCGAGCGAAAAGGGCAGCGGAAAGGTGGCCTCTTGCTCACGCACCTGTCTTGCGGGTCTGTGTTCGGCAGCGGCAACTCAGATATCCGAATCGCTGCCACTTGGTCCCCAAGTCTCCCCAGACCAATCCCGCCCGCGGCCGCCCAGCAGCGTCTGCCAACTGCGCGTGCGCACGCGGCCGCGGGCGGGGTGGAGGCGGCGGTGGGACGCGCGTGCGGGGCGCACCTGCCCCGGGAGGCTCAACGGCCGCCGAGGCGCGCGCCCTGGGCTTCGTGCAGCGCCGCCTGCTGGGTTGGCCGAGGGGAAGCTCCTCAGCAGTCCGAAGCCTTTGCCTCCTGCGAGCGCCTCCCCTCTCTGCGGACAGTGCGGTTCTCCCTGCTGTTGCACAATAATTGGGTCCTGAATTTCATGTAAATCTCGTTTTTGAACAGGGTCCAGTTACTGGTGTAGCAGGATTAATTAGTACTCTAGGCTTTTGTTAGAGTTCTGTATGTTACGAGATGAGCGGTCATTGTATTTCGTGTTTATGATCAATATAGATATATTAAATGTTCGCGTAGTTTATATATAAAACAATATATTCTTTTTCTTTCTGACAATACTGTTAATAAGAATTGCTAACATTTATTGTGCTCAGTGTGCTCTGTTTTATGTTCATTATCTCGTTTAACCTTCACAACAACCCAGGTGAAGAAACTGATCATAATAACTTGCTGGAATTTACACAACTAGGAAATGGTGGAAACGGGATCCAAGTCAGGCCTGTCCCCTCTCAGAGCTTGTAGTTTTAACCAACACGTTAAAATAAAAACACTACGTAAATGCAGTATTAAATCACAAGCTTTTTTGTCCTATAGATGTCAGACTGTGCAGCTTTTACTACTTTTTACTACTATTTTATAGTAGATCTTGGCTTTGAATCTGGTGTAATCATGATTTAGATCTTACTGGAAGAATATGCGTAACACATTAAATGGATTGATGGCATTCCATACACAACATGCAATCATTGGCCAGAGATCTTTGAGCACATCTCATGTTTCTTCACTAATAAGGCCACAATTTCAAGAGTTTGGACGCTGTCACCTCTGTTTGGATAAAATTTAATTTACTGGTTAAAAAAAGAGAAATTTTATTCGGGGTACTTTTAAACAAACTTATTCCCTTAACTTCTTTCTTCCATCTTTCCAACTTCTATTATTCAACAAAATTTTGTAGCCCATAACAAATACACTTGATTTGCTAGAGAAGGATTTTTGAAGAATCCATTCAAAGTTTGCAGTGAAGAAGGTGAAAACTAAAAATTTATGAATAGGGGATTTTTGCAAAATTTAGTATCTTCTTGGTCACACAGTACTCAAAACCTTGAGGACATTTTTGACTCTTATGCGTGGGTTCTATGTTAACTGCCTCCATAAATTAAACTCTATCTCCATAAAATCATCTAGAAGAGGTCCCTTCCCCATGAGTTCCTGTGCCATTTCTCTAGTTCAGATTCTCACTGCTTTAGAAACTGTTGCCAAGAGTTCCCTAACTGGTGGCCCCTTCAGCAGCTCCTATCTACACTTTGTGGTTTAATCCTCATCTCATTCAAAAGTGCCTAGTGACCTTTCCTTACCTACAGAATTAAATCTTAATTCCTTAGCCTGGAATTCAGACCTTAACCTACATCTCCAAAATTACTTGCCATTTGCTGAAAGGATGATTGAATACAATATTTCTAATTTTGTTTAACAGGTAACTTTTCACCAAAATAATAGTGTAATAATAATATAAGAGAAGAAAATAATAAAAAATGAACCAGAGGTAAAACTTCCTGAGAATAATGTGATTTTAGAAATACAAGAGGAAGAGTCCTAGAAGGTAATGTGGAATGATAGAGTTGTGAAGTGTTTTGGTATATCACAGTAGAAGAGAGATTTAGGGAGAGCCCAAGATGACCTAACCAAGATTGGAGGGACTGGGAAATTCAAAAAGCTAGAAGAAATACATTGAGAGCAGGAAACACTCATGCTAGTTAATGAAACAGAGTTATGTCCCATTGGAAGCATATTTTGGGATCAAAATAATGGCTGTGTTTTACTGATGGCCTACTATGTGCAAGGTACTATATATAACAGATCCACAGGCATTATCCATATTTTACTAATGAGAAAATAAACTCAGATCAGTTATGTATGTTGCTGAAACTCACGCAGTTCTTAAGGTGTATACAAACCTGTGCTTTATCCACAAAACTTTGTCTCTTGCAAAATAGTAGAGTGTAGGAAATTCCTCTGATTTCTAGGTTCAAAGTGCTATGCGGAATGACATTTTGACATAAATTTGAGGAATGGACTCAGAATATATACAATTCAAAAAATTCTTAGGAAAATGTTTTTATAGTCTCATATGTTTAAAATGTAATTTTAAAAAGATGATGTAAAAAAAAAAAAAAGATGATGTGAAAAGTAGAGAAAAGGAAACAAGAACTCCATTTTCCAGTTGATTTTTAATTTCAAGATGTATATCTTTGGCAAAAATTTTATCTATTCCTTTCTAATATTTATACTTATTTTCTGAGGTTGTTTTTCTTATTGGTTTGACAAGAATACCAACCAATAATTAATAGTAGTAATAATAGTAGTCATTATTGTTTTGTTCCTGGGTTTAATCAGAAATTTTCTGGTTAAGGTGTATGGTTGACAGAATGAGCCCATGTAGAGTTTTTTTAAATCTTGTATCTCAAGATAAACCCTCCAAGAAACATTCCCTTTCCATAGCACTTTGCATCTGGCTTTTTCTGTGTTTATTATCATATCGTGAGGAATAGCAGAGTTGATTTTAACTTTCTCAGGCTCAAGCTAATTTTTCACTCTTTCAGTCCCAGACTGGATTTTGCTTACTCAGAAGATTAGTTGAGTAAATTCATATTATGTGTTTAAAACAGCGCCTGACACAAAATTACTGTATAAATATTAGTTATTATTATCAATAGACGTATGTATAAAAATTTTTAAAGAATATAGAGAATAGCACAAGTAAGAAACTGTTTAGTGGATACATATAGAACTCTATTACCCTGTATGCAGAGAATTTATTTTCTTCTCAAGCACACAAATGTAATAATAATAGTAGATCTCAAAAATCTTAATTCTTTTGAAAATAGACAAAAAATTTTAACTCTTAAATCTGATTTTGAATAAATTGTATTCACTTACCACAATGCAATTATACAAAGTAATAAAATTAAGATAGCCCTCCACTCAAAATTAAAACAAGACCTTCAGCATAGTGAATTTGAAGGTCCTAGTGCCCAAGAGAGGAATGCATTGAAAAGGGAATACAGTTATAGTTCCATTAAATTAGAATCTGAGACTGTCTCATGGACAGTTTTAGCTCCTTGTACTGCTTAACCAACAGGCAGAGAAGAGGATTACTGTACAGTATGATTGATCTTGATTACCAAGATGAAAATGGGGGCAAAAGAGAACTATGTCTAGAGCTAGCACCTGTTTGTAGCCCCTTACTCAATAGTCTTGACCAATGAAAGATACATTCATCAGAGACTCAAATTCTGTAGGAAGAAAAGTTTGAGTCATACCACTTTCTATACAATCCCTTTCAGTCAAGGAACCAGGAGACAGTAAGGGGACCATAAAAGAGTGATGAAAGAAGGAAGTTGGAATAGAAACCTAGGACTCATCATAAGCCTCAGAAATGGGTCTCATGTTTTTCTTTTTGCTTCCTTTTTTCTGTGCTACCTTATATGAAAGCACAGGTCGTGGCTAAGATTTTAGGTTTCTGGTAGGAGTATAACTGAATTGGCATGACCTCATAGCTATATGAGTTTGTTAGTTTGGACTTTGAGAGAATAAATTTTTCAGCTGGGCAAGATGTGTGAACAAGAATATGTGCTAAGAAACAAAGGAGGTGAAATATGCAAGATATTTTCTTTCGGCCCAGTAGATGTATTCTCTTCGACTTTGGTCTGTGACACAAGAAGCTGACCTTTATGGATGGCATTACTGGCTTCTGTTTGGGTTCTGCCAATGGTAGGCACTGGCGAGAAATTGGAGGGCAGAAGGATGAAGCTTTTCACTAGGCTTCCTCTCTACTTGTGAGTGCAACAGCCCTATTACATATAGTTCTTATTGGAGATGGGTTTCAAGGCTTATTTATAATGCTGGATTCTAATGTAATTGGCACACAGAGTTTACCCCTGTAAAGAAAGTTTTAAGGAAAAACTTTTCACTGAGAAGCTTTAAGGAGGACATTTTTGCCTTTTACATCGAGGTCCTGTTTTACTCTTGCTGCTTGTCTCAAAGTTGGTGCTCTGTTTTTGTGCTTTCTTGTTTTCGGCTATCACTGGATTAGCCAAGTCCTACTCTTCCTTCCTGTTTTAGGATTTTAGCTCAGAAGGTAAGCTAACCAGGCCATTAACCTGACCCATTGATGTGAAAATTTGTTAAAACTTCAGGATTCAGATACATACTTAATTCTTATTCTCAGTTTGGAATGGTGTTTCAGAGGCTATCTATTTACCTATTTTAATGGAAATTCAGAATGGAAGGCTTATGTGCTTTCATTTACTTCTTACTGGAAATCTCCTTAAACATTTATTGAGCATCTTCTGTGTACTACGCAGTGTGCAAAAATTTGAGGGATGCAAGCATGACAAACTCATGGCTCCTGCTTTCAAATAGCTAATAATGTAGTTAGGGAAATAGACATATAATCAAATACCTATAATATATGAGAAATTATAAAGCAGTGTAGATAAAGTGCTATGGGGACACAGCATATGTTGTTATTCATTCTTCCTAAATGAAAGAATGCTTCCTCAAAGAAGTGTCATTTGAACTGTGAAGGGAAAGGAAATCGGCATTCTTGGTATCCTGGTGACAGCACGAGGCATCCTGAGAATGGAAAGTAGTCCATTTTATTTAGAAGTACAGTGCATGGGAGTGAAAGCCAGAAAATGGTTGTGGAATAGTACATTGGGGCCAGTATATCAAGGAGCTTGAATGTCAAGGTATAGAATTTAAACTTCATCTTTCACATAGAGACATCAAATTATTTTAAACACAAGAGTGACAGGATTAACTCTAAGTTTTAGAAAGATGATGCGCTGAGTGAAATCTCTTATAGGTGCAATGCAAATGTCAGGACCCAAGTCCCCTCTGAAGTCCCGAGATGAAGCAGCCTAACTAATCTGTATGTAGCCACAGGTACCTGGCTGTGATTCCAAAGCTCCAGGCTCCAGGGCGGGGTGGGGGGAAGGAGGGGCGATGAATATTGTTGGAATGTCTAAGAAGTATGAAGGGAATAGGAAGGCAAATGCATCAGGTTTACTGACTTGAGAGAAATTAATTATGGATTAATGGGTTAATGGATTAATGGGTTATCATGGTAGACTGGTGGCTTTATAAGGAGAAGAAGAAAGCAGGTGAATACACTCTTGCCCCTTTGCCTACGTTGCCATGGTATTGCAGAGAGTTCCCACCAGGAGGAAGGCCCTCCCTAGATGTGTCCCCTTGACCTTGAACTTCCTAGCCTCCCAAACTGTAAGAAATAAATTTGTTTCTTTATATATTTCCCTATTTCAGGTATTCAGTTACAAGTGACAGAGAACAAACTAAGACACCTGCTTTTTCTTCTGTATAGTTCTAATTCTTCCATTTGTAATTAATAAGTAATCTGTGTGAACAAACTTTGAGACTATATAAAGTCCTATTCTTCATCAAACTTTACTCTCCCTCTCTCCCTACCCTGGGCTTAGGCTCCATCAATCATTTTTTGTCTGACTCAATTTTACTATGATGAGTACAATACAGTGATTTTCTAACTCTATCTTATTTCTATATTTATTAGGCAACATTCTGTTAAAACTATCTTTTACTCATCCACCCCTCTCTCCATCCATCCATCCAGTCTATCTAATCTATCATAGTATGGAATCATGGCTCTATTTTATTCTATGAATTATATCCATTACTGTGCTTAGTTCTGGTGCCCAAGCTAGCGCCTGTGTCCTTTAGACATGGCTCCATCATTTTTTTGGACAGGTTTATTGAAGTATTTTTGGCATGCAATTTGGTGACTTTTCACATATCCATACATCCAAGAAATGATACAACAAATAATAAACACATCAATTATTTCCAAAAGTTTCCTTGTCCTCCATCCCTAGTCATCATGGATTTGTTTTCTCCCCCTTGCCATACACGTCAGACTAGAGACCCTGGGTGGCAGGTGAGACCCTCCAAGCATCCACAATTTGGGAGCAGTAGGGATGAGGAAGGAAGTCGGGGGCATCTCTCCTGGCTACATTAGGAGACTTTTCTAGAAATGCTTTGTGCTGGTCACCCAAACACTCTTATTTACAAATCATTTCTTTAAGGACAGCGGTAATTGGGTTGGATTTTTAAGGCTTTTAACTTCTTTTTCTTTTTTCCTTCTAGCAGCTGCCACTCTCATCCTATTTCAGTCAGCGTTCAAATGCTTCTTTGCAATGGCCAAACAGCATTCCCTTAGAATTATCTCAGCTTTTCAGTAGCATTCAGCAATATGCTGAACAGCCTTTTTTTAACACGTTTGATACTTTACGGTCCCAACCTTTCAGGTATTTTGTTCTAGTCTTGGGTGGTGGGGTAAGAAGTCCAAGTAAGCAACTTTTCAAGGAATGTTGCTATGTTTTTGAGAAATACTGTACCTAGGCTTAGTTTTAACTCTTCGTATTAGTTTGGACTATGCTCTGATTTAATGTTAGAAGTTCAAAATTTAAGTCAAATTAAAAATCTTTGTAACATAATGTCTTCTAATAGAAGTGAATAAAAAGAACACACATGAACATTTCATCTTCCATATTCATTCCTTTATAAGTTGGCATGTGATACAGTTCATATTGAGGTAAATGTGTGAAGTTTGGGCTAAGACAGCAGTGTGAAATTAAGACTTTTGTAATCTTTGATTGAAGGATAAGAAATAAGAAATATCTCTTACTATTGTTCAAAAATAAAGTAAAATTCAATAGAATAACAGCAAGAAGAAAAATGGTAGGAGGTTCTAATTGGCCTCTGTAAGAAATCGATAGATCAAGCAGACAAAAATTAGTAAGGATTTAAAAGATTTGAACAATCAATTTAAAAAGCCTTGCACCCAATAAAATGAACACTTTTAAAAGACATTTTTAAAAACATAAGTCCAACATTTATAAAAACCCATGAATGCAACATATTTCAAAGGGAGCATAAAGGCTATGCATTCTTTTCAAAATCATATGGAACACAAGGTTTCACAACTCTCAAATTTTATCACTCAGGTAGTGTTCTCTAACAACAATGAAATTACATTAGAAATAAACAATACAAGATGGAAAATATAATGTATTTGAGAAAACCACATTTTCAAATAATCGGTAAGTTAAAAAGGCAATAACAAAGTGTGAAATCTTTAGAATTGAATGACTATCACAATACATACATATCAAAACGTTTAATAATCAGCTCAAATGGTACTTAGGAGTAAGTTTATAGTTTTAAATTTATTAAAAGACAAGAAGATGCTGTGGTGTGGCCAGATCCAGCCTTGCTTAAATTTTGGCTTTCTATTTTTTCAGGTATCTTAACAAAATGAATAAGAGCGTGTACCAATTCATACACAACTTGTCTGTGACGATAGCACATTTCTGAATTTTTACCTATACATTGAGATTGTGATGGTCTCACTATCTAAATCAATAAATATAGCTCTTAATTTTTAAGAACTTCCCTATCTTTACGATTTTTAAATTGAATTATAATAGGATGCAAACATCATAAATAAATGTTCTATTTTTTCTTGACAGAAGAGGCTGTTTAATACATTAAGTCTGTTACTTTGTTTATTGTTTTATCCTCTTCTAGATGGTTATGTATGTTCATTATTACATTTTCTGAAACATGCTATTAGAAATCAAGTTTATCCAAGTTTCCAGGTATTACAGAGTTTCTTCTTCTTATGTTTATTGTCTTCATATTTTCTGAAATAAAAATAAGAAATCTATAACATCCAGAAGTAACACATTATTAATTCATAAAAATGTAATTATTTCCATGAAGATTTCTTAATTATAATCTTTCCTTATTGTGTCCTCTTTGACACTAGCACTCCTTTTACATAAAGAAGATAACTTTACATTGGCAAAAGGTATCATTCTGAAGATGTGTTAGGCAATGCTGTCACAGTGTTAAAATTATTGAAAGTAGATTTCCACCTGTGGATCCTGGGAAATCTGTATAGTCAGATGATCATTACAGCCCACAAACTGTTATAATGTGCAAATATATTTTTTTCATTGTACATGCTAATGGGGTTCAGTTTGTTTCAATATGTGCATATATTATATAATGATCCAATCAGAATAGTAAGCATATCTATCATCTAAACATTTATCGTTTCCTTTTTGTGGTTATAACATTCAAGATCCTCTTTTATGTCTATCTTGAAATATACTGTATTATGAGCTATTGTCACCTTAGAGCACCAGAACTTCTTATCTAACTGTAACTTTGTGACCGTGTACCAGTTTACCAACCTTTCCATGGCCTCTTCATGGCCCCCCTCCATTTCCTTGCCCCTGATAAGCACTCTTCTACTCTCTATTTTCCTCATTTTATTCTTCCTAATTGACCCATGATAACTGTATGTATTAATGGAGTACAGTATGATATCTGGGTACATTCATACCGTGTGCAGTGGTCACATCAGGATGCTTAGTGTATTCATCACCTCAAACATCTTTCACTTCTATGTGTTGATGACCTATTTGGGTTGAATCTATTTGGGGGCCTTTGAGTTTCCTGTGTTTGGATGTTTGTATTTTCCTGGGACTAGGGAAGTTTTCACCTATTATTTTATTAAATGGGTTTTCAGTTTCTTTTTGTTTTCTTCTCCATCTGTAGTGCCCATAATTTGAATATGTGTTCGGTTACTAGTATCCTATAGAGCTTTGTAAGCTTTGTTCATTCTTTTTTATTCTTTTTTCTTTTCTTTTTTTTTCTTTTTCTTTTTCTTTTTGTCTTCTGGTGTTATTTCAAAATTATCTTCAAGATCAGAAATTTTTCTGCTTGATCTAGTCTGTTGTTTATACTCTCGGATGTGTTTTTATTTCATGCAGTGAATCCCTCAATTCCAAGATTTCTGTTCGATTTTTTAAATGATATTTATCTCTGTCGAATTTCTCACTCAGATTGAGAATTGATTTTTTGACTTCATCGCATTGTTTGTCTGTATTCTCTCTTATCTCAGTGAGTTTCCTTAAGATTATTAATTTGAATTCCTTTTCTGGCAAGTCAGCAAATTCCGATTCTTTGGGATTACTTAAGTTGTTTTTATTTTTTGTTTTTGGTAGTGGCATGCTACCTTGTGTTTTCATGTACCTTCTTTCCCTGTGTTGGTATCTGTGCATCTGGTGGAATAGTCACCTCTTTGAGTTTTGTAGAGTGGCTTGTGGTGGAGAAAGACTTTTACGTGCAAATACATGCTACGTGTTGACTGGACAGAGTGCAAAGACTTTATTCTGGATGGATGTAGCAGTGTAGACTCTGTGTAGTTTCTTCAGCTATAATACACTTTCATTATGTGTCCAAGTGATTGAGGGGCCTATGCTTCAGAGGTTTGTGGTGGTGGTGGCACAGCTTTCCTGGGGAGGTATCATTGGGTTAGTTAATGGGCTGGGGGGGGTGTGTGCACCTGCACCCTGTGGGTCAGTCATCTCAGGAGCTGGCTCATGAGAAATGTGGTTGCTGGACAGATTCTCAGGCTGGGGGTGTGGGTGTATGGATCTTGAGTTCTGATTTGCCAGTAGCAATGTCTCTGTGCTGCTTCTCTGACCAGGGGTGGGCCCATCAGAGGCACATGAGCCAAGGTGTTTCTCACTTGGATGTGTGTGCGTGTGATGTCTCAAAGACTTGGGCGTGGATCTTCCAGGAGTGTGACAGCTGAGCTGCTTCTCTGAGCCAGGGGCATAGGTGTGCTTTGGCACGGCTAGTTGAGTGCAGGTCTGCTGGTGGCCCTTCTAGTGTGCCAGTTCTTGAAGAATGTGCAAATATTTCAAAACACTCATTTTATTTGATTTTTATAGTTTAAAATATAAATAAATATAGAAAAGGTTTAAGGTAACAAAGTGAAAATAATCCTTTATTAATAATGATACATGAAAAAAGTCAGAGATTAAATTTAAAGTGAGGACTGAAGAAATTTTGCTGTGAATATAAGATAATATGGGTGCTACGTTTCATATGAAATTAGTTGTGAATTTCTTCTTAGTCAAAGGTAAAAAAAACCCCACATTGGGCCAAAAGAATAATGACAATTCTTTGGGAAAGAATATCTTTTTCTAGCCCTAAATTCTAAGAGAAATTGTTACATGCATCTTTACATAAAAGAGAAAATAAAACGTAAATAACGGTTTTGAAGAAAATGCAAAAATGTCATATATCATTCTTTAATAGAACCAAAGGGCGTAACCTTAAGTAATAATTCAGTTAAAGCATTTCATCACCTCCAACTAGGCTTGTCAGATTTAGCAACAACAAGAAGAAAACAAAGGGGACAAACACACAAAATGTCATTGTTTGAAATCTAAAGTTAATTGGGTGTCCTGTACTTTATCTGGCAACCCTACGTCCAGCACATTTAAACATGTGGCCCTATGCCCAGTGCTCTGAAATAAAAGGAAAATGACTTTTTATGTAGGATGGAGCATTAGAAAGTTATAGAAAAACACATTATTTTCTTTTTTATCACTTAATAGAAAAAAATTTTCCTTTTCATATTTTATTTGAATTTTCACAAATTATCATTTTATTAATACCAAAATATTTTAGATGTTTCTAAAAGAATTTTTGATGTTTTTTACAGTTGTAGAACATGAAATGATAAGGACATTTAAATTGAACATCTAAATAAATTTCAATTTCAAAACTATTTAAGAAAGTTCATAACTAAGATATTTTATGAGCTATAAGCTACATGAATAGAAATGAAATTATATTTCTGTTTAGTGAAACTACACAAAATTTGTCTTATACTACAAAAGTTTTATAATAAGTGTAACACATAATTTGACTGGTTAAGGAACAAATTTTACATTTTTTAGAAAGACTGAAAGGAGTGAATATGAAGGAAAACAGTGACAAAAGTTGAACATACATAGGACATAAGGATTAAAATAACATAAGATTAACAAATATCTGATAACTGTTTATGTATTTATATCATTTTTTTATACTTACCACTTTATTATTGAAGGCTTAATTTTTAAAAATATGATGTAATCTCTTAATCACTCTTAATAAAGTTGAAAAATAGTCTAATCCTTGTTATGCCATTTTTTCCAAAGAATGATTCTGATAATTTTTTAAAAAGCTGTTAGAATTATGAAACTCCTAATAGTAGATATCCTGTTCAAATTTTAAAAATAATTTAATTATAATCACATTTGATATACTAGTGTTATTGATTTCTGTCTATTTTATGTGGTATAAAGTATAAAAGGAAAAAAGCCAAGATTATAACATCAAAATATGAATGCTAATATGTACATTCTACTTAATATGTCATGACTTTACAAAAATTAGGTTAAAATATCTTATCTGACAAAAAATATATAATGAAAGAAAAGGACCCTATTATAGTATCACCAAAAATAGAATGGTATAGACCAATTTCTTTCTGCTATTTTATGCATTTTGATGGTGTTATTTTTTGCACTAATTGGTTAATGAGCACAAAGAATGAGTAAGTTTTGCTAACTATCCTGATTTGATCATCACATACTGTGTGCAAATACTGATAATCAACTCTGTACCCCACAACTATGTATAATCAATTATGTTTCAGTAAAAAATAAACAAGAAAAAGATTCATAACAGTTAGACTTTAATTTTTCTGGGCACTTCTTTGTCCTGCTTGACATACACTTCAGAATTCTTGGATTCTACCTTGTGTCATAGCTAATAGCTAGCATTTACTGAGTTCACTCCCTTTTCCAGGCCCTCTTCCACTAAGTGCAGTACAATACATAGAAAGAGTCTACAGGGTAGAAAAAGGGCAGGTTATGTTTGGTGGGAGGATGTACACGTGCATTTCTTATATCAATTGACCGAAGATTAAAGCAATCATTTACTTTGTTGTATGAAGACACGAAGGGTAGAGATACCAATAGTATTTCAAAGATAGAAGAAACCTTAAGGATCATTTAATTTAAACTCTTCATTTTATAGATGAAGAAAGCTCAGGAGAGTGTAAGGGCTTGCCCAATATATACTCCCTAGGTCACTATGACTAAAAACTATGAGTTTTGATTCTGATTCTTTGTTTCTTCTAGATTACCAAGATGATAAGTTCATTATAAATAATATTGTTTCCAAAAATGATGCAAAATTTAAGAATGACTAAAAACCAAACAATACTGAATTTTACTTCATCTGGTAAATGGTAATCTGAAATAAAAATCTTGATAAACAAATAAAATACCCCTATTATTTAATTTTGAAATATTCTTTAGTCTGAAATTTTGAATTTTAGACTAAAATAGTGTATTTTATTAAAATTTTCAAAACACTTTTTCGGTCTTATTATTTGAATGGCACAGAAGAGAACAGTGAGGCAAAGGAGGTTAGATAGGCTGGATTTTTCTTAACCTGATGGGTAACTTAGGTCTTTGAAAGGTGACTGTTCAATTTATAAATGCTCGTCACAACGTATAGTTCTATCATAAGATGCATTGTGCTTAAACAGCCATATTTTATAGTCTCTCTTACATCCTCACTTCTTTTCTAAGTAATATTTTATAAGTTCATGAAACATTGTACATTACTGAAGTTACGTGATCTTACTTTGTAATATTGCTCTTTCCCAGGGAGGGATGAATGTAAACCAACATGCTGGAAAAGAGAAGGTTTATACCGAATACGAATTTGCTTCCTTCGTTGTATACAATTTGTCTAGATAAAAAGAGAAACAACAATTGTCTGTAAAAATCCAAATGTTCCTTTGCATTGCATTTACTGAGGGCAGAATTTTTATTGTACTAGTTTTTGCTAGAGTTCTATACTAATATTTTAAAACTTAAAACATTTATTCTTAGCTTTTTCTTCATAAGACTAATAAAGCAAAAGAGTTGGGCTAAAAAAAGGTTTGAAAGCATGTTTTTTCATGAACTCTGTCTTAGAAAACCAGGCTACTGTTGTACCAACTATAATTTTCCTCTTCTTTCTTCTTATTCCAATAATTTGAGTGAAATATTTAGTATTTTCCTGTCTATCCATTTCTATCAGACTATGTTATGCTGTCTTTCTCTCCCCAAATTCATTGATTAATTCCTTTATTGAATTACATTCTCCTTGATTTCTTCTTAAATAGTAGGAAATATATCACTGGGGAAGGTTATGGGAACTATCTGTACTTTCTGCTTAATTTCTCTGTAAAACTAAAATGGCTATAAAAATAAAGAAAAAAGTATATCATTAAGACAAAGAGTCTATATTATATTTAATGGAATGGAATTTGGATAATCTCAAAAATAAAAATAAGAAAGATGACCTGTGGCACCATTCCTATGAAAAACAAACATTAGAAATGATTATGATCACTATCTGAGATTTATTAGCTTTTATTGAAAGGTAATTGATTATATATATTTGTGGGGTGCAGAATTGAGTATCAATACATATATATACAATATGGGGTGACAAAATCATGATAATTAGTATACTCATGTTTACCAAACATAATCAATCTTTGTGACCATTAACTAATTTCTTGCTAATCCCATTTTCCCTCCCCCTTTCCCACCTCTAATAACTACAGTTCGTTCTCTTTTTTTTGAAAATTCAATGTATTACTGTCATCCATCCATCCCTCCTTCCTTCCTTCCTTCCTTCCTCCCTTCCTCTCCCCCCCGTCTCTCTCTCTCTCTCTCTCTTACTTACTTTTCTTTCTTTCTTTCTTTTAGCTTCCACTTATAAGTGAGGACATGTGGTATTTCTCTTTCTGTTCCTGGCTTATTTCACTTAACATAATTTTCTCTTAAATTCAATTACGTTGCTGTGAATGGCAGAATTTCATTTTTTTTTTTATAGCAGAGTAGCATACTATTGAGTATTTATACCACATTTTCCTTATCTAGTTGTCTGTTGATGGACATTTAGGTTGGTTCCAACTCTTGGATATTGTATATAGAGCTGCGATAAACATGGGAGTGCAGGGGTCCCTCTGACATGATGATTTCTATTCCTTTGTGTATATATTGCTGGATCGTATGGCAGTTCTAGCTATAGTTGTTTGTGGAACCTCCATACTGTTTTCCATAATGTCTGCACTAATTTACAGTCCCACCAACAGTGTAGAAGAGTTCCCTTTCCCCGCATCTTCGTCAGCATTTGTTATTCTCTGCCTTTTTGATAATAGCCAGTCTAACTGGGGTGAGATGATTTGCAGTGTGGTTTTGATTTGCATTTCCCCAATGCTGAGTGACACTGAGCATTTTTTCATGTGTCTGTTGGTCATTTGTATGTCTTCACATGAGAAATGTCTATTCAGCTCCTTTGCCCATTTTTCAATTGGGTTACTTGTTTCCTTACTATTGGCCTGAGAATTATTTTATATACTTTATACATAGAAAATTCAGAAAAATGAATCTCAAATTTATATACATAATAATTTTTTAAATAGCAGGCTTATTTAGATACATTTTTACCCAGTACTGACTCATAGAAAAATATTTTATTAAAGGATCATTTTGATAACTGTAAAATAATTTAATGATCTAGAAGTAATTTAACCTGAAACTAAATTAATGTCAGATAAAATTGGTTGAGGAGTTAAAATTTAGCAAATACAAGCAATATTTGCTAGGCTGATAAAGTGAAGGCATACTCACAAGAGCTTCTCCTGGCTTACACATCTTTATCTGAAAAATGTCATCCAAGAGCAAATCTATAGGTTTATCTTTGTAGAACATTAAAAAAAAACGTACAAAGTCAGGTAAGTCCTCAGATCGAAACAGCTTTCCTATGGAGAGAATGTAAATAAATGGAAATAATTCATATACGGTTAATTCCATTAATGTGAAAAAAGAGCAAAAATTATTAAAATTTTACCATATCCTTTCATTAGAAATGAATAAAGTTTAAAGTATTAATGAATATTTTACTTCAGTGTAGTATCAGAAAATGTTAAAGTAAAGCATAATATGGGCTTAGGCATAAAGGATTACTACTACTGAAGGATAAAGCCTATTAGCAGGTTTAGAATAGCCAGTACTCTCAGGAAATCAATTTGATAACTAATGAGTATGATTATTTAAATCAAGTAAAAGATAAGTAAATAAAATAGAAAATATAAAAGCTGTAATCTCTTAATGTTGTACAAACTGTGATTTTTTACCTGATTCAGAATGTTATTTTTCTTTTGTATTTATAGTTATTAAAGATTTACTATATTTTAAAATATAGTTCCATTAGGTGCAATTATTTTTTTAAATATACTACATCTTTAATTTAAAAATGAAATTGAAGGGATAAGGTTCAGATTAATGTTCACTTTAAAATAAATAATGTAAAATACATCTAACCATTTAATAAGCATGATAGTAAAATGTCAGCATATTTCATTCTTCACTAGGACTTGAGTCTATATGGGTCACTTAATCAAATATACTGTGGTATTTAATTTTTTGTCACCCATTTATATGGTAACTAAAGCAAGGGACTCAAATAGTTGATTTTATTCCTAATCTGCTGTGAGCATGCTGTAAAATTATATTTATCAAACTCATATTTTGGCAAATAATAACAAAACCGTTGTTGTGATAACATAAAGCAAAACCTCTGTAAATTTAAGCTTAAATAAAACTTCATTTTGTTTTGTTTTGTTTTGGTGGCTGGCTAGTATGGGGATCCGAAACCTTGACCTTGGTGTTATAACATCACTCTCTTACCAACTGAGCTAACTAGCCAGTCCCCAAACTAGCGTCACATATAAATAGTGCTCCTTGTTCAATGTGTTCTTGTGATGATTAGAATGTATATATTCGCTAGGCTTCTAATACTTGACTTTGCTAAGAAAGATAATTTAAAGTTCTCAAAGTAATAAATCAGCAAGATTATTTCCTCTCCAAGCTTCTCATTGGTATCTCTGTTACTTGTATTTTTTCTTCTTATTTTAACAAAAGCTAAGCAAAAACCTTTATGGTCTTAAAATTTCACAGAAAATTAGGGAAAGAAAAGTAATCAAGTGAGTATATGAAGAATAGATGAGCCTCAGTAACAGAGAAATTCTTTACAGTCCTCAGAATGGAAAAAAAAAATTAATAGAAAAGACCAAGTGTTGTCAAGCATATGGCATATGGGGACGTATGGACTCCAGTGCACTGCTTATGAAAGCATAAACTGTACAGCCAATCTGCAAAGCAATCCAGCTGTATTTGAGACTCAGCTGTATTTGTTCTCAGTGATCCCAGCCACTCCAGGTGACACATGTCACTTCATTTTTTTGTTGTTGTAGCAAAAAACTGGAAGCAATCAAGGTCTGCCACTCAGGAACTGGATAAGTCAAATGGATTATTATGCAGTACTTATCCAGCAGTAAGAAACAATAAACTAAATGAACATAATGTAACATGTTGAGAGTTAAAAAATCTAGTTCTGAGGACAAAAAGGTTAGAAACACAAATAGGGCTTATCATATTACTATTTATGTATATTTAAAACAGGTACATACATAAGAAACACCAAATATTTTACATGGAATATGGATATATGTATATTTTGAACATATTAGAGTGATCATCTCTTGAGGGTGAGAGAAAGTGGGAGTAGGGATTGGGAATAAAAGAAAAGAACAAAACGAGAGAGAGTACATGTGTGAAATCAATAATGTCAGGCACTACAAAAGGAGGAGCACGGTAATTAAACCTGGGGACTTGAGGTTCAAAAGAAAGGAAAAAAGAATAGAAAGGAAGAAAGAAGAAAGGAAGGAAGAAAAAGGAAAGTCTGTCGAAGAAACAAAAAAAATTACATTATGGATACAATTCTAGGAACTTTCCTGTGTTGGGAATAATTCATATCATATTTTTATGTTTTTTAAGAATGTTGGCTTTGGCATACTGGAAATTGCAGGAACTTTAGAGTACAATAGTTCTGAGTTAAAATTCATTTCTCTACAACTTTAATTCTCTGAGTTTCAGTATTCTTCCGTGTAAAGTAGAGAAAAGTACATCTTGGTCACTGGGCCAGCGTGTGTGCCAGACTCACAGCAAGCATTTAATAACTGGTAGCTTTTTAATGTTTTTATAACATATGTCAATCTGCTCATTTTTACTGTCTATCTAGAAAACAATTTTCGTTTAAAAAATATATTATCTGAAATTCAGGTAATTAAAGCTGATTTTACTATTAAAATAGTAGTATCTTTTTAGAAATCATGCCATTCCTTTCCACTTAGTAAGAAACTCTTTGATATATTCTTAAAAACTTTTAAGATTATTGTGTGCTAAAAAACTGGATGCAACAAAATAAATCTATTACTTACCTATGAATCCAAGTATTGAAAACTCAATATAAAACCAATCATTTGAAGTGATATTATGTACAAAATCTGTTATTTTTGTAAAGTACTTCTTCTTAGCTATGATATCATCTTCTAGCTGGAAGAAAACCCAAAAAGGCATTAATACCTTTAATGCTTCCATTGAGTACATTATATAAGCTTAATAGTAGAAAATTCTTACAATAGAATACATTGAAAAAACGTTTTTTTATGAGGTAATAATTTTATTTTTAGTTCAATGCACTAACTGTATTTAGTTAGTCAATTTTCATTTTCTGCTTCTGAGATAAACCAGATCAGGGATTATCTGTTTCTTCCCTAAAAGTACTCTGTAACATTCAATTTAAATCCTCTATGAAAGAGTATCTTTATTTGAATCCATTTTCATCGTCACCAATACTTCAGTTTCTAGTTTAAGACTATCTTAGTCCTTTTAGGTTGTTATAACAAAGTACCATAGATTGGGGGGTTTATAGATAACAATCATTTATTTCTCACAGTTCTGGAGGCAGGGAAGTCCAAGATCAAGGTAGCAGCAGGCTTGGTGTCTGCTGAGAGCCTGTTCCTCATAGATGGTCCCCTCTCACTGAGTCCTCACATAGTGAAAGGGCCTAGCCAGCTCTGTGAGGTCTCTTTTGTGAGGACATTAACTCTCAATCACAAGGGCTCTGCCTTCTTGATCTAATTACCTCCCAAAGGCTCCCACCTCCTAATACCATCACTTTGGGGGTTAGGATTTCAACATCTTAATTCAGGGGGGGTTGGAAGGCAGACACAAGCATTCAGACCATTGCAAAAACTAACTAGCTTCATGCTTGAGATGATAGATGCTGTGTTCTATCTCCATATGTGGCTGACAATGTAGTTCTTGGCAAAAAAATGACAAAGGGAACTGGGCACTCTCATCTACAACTAGCTGGTTAGAATGATAGTACAAGTAAACCTAAAAGTAGACCTCCGTAAGAAATAGGGGCAGATGGAAACAAGAGTTTTCTTTTTTTATATAATGTATATTATGCATAATCTATAGACTGAGGGCCTCCTCAATAATTCAGAAAATTGCAGAAGTCCTCAGGTGCATTACTGGGGCACAAAATGGAATTGTGGTGTTTCAAACTGGAAAGAAGGATTTTTTTTTTCTTCCAATAAAAGAGAAAACCTTGCTTTAGGCTTTTCTCTTTCCACTCTCCAATGATGTTCTGCAAACTCTTCTCACAAGTGCACATTGTCTCTTGTAGTGAGGTACATACTTGCTATTGAGAAACACAACATTATTATAATAAAGGAATTTAGGGAGTACAATCTATATATTCTTGATTTATTTTTACAAATACAGTAAGGCACTGTAGAGCTGTTTTACTATAAAATGTGAGGCAATGTAGGGTAGCAATGATAAGCATATATGATGTCTGACATAAAATAAGTACCGCAAATACATTTGCTTAATCTAAATTGTGAGGAGTGATATGTAGGCAGTACAATTTATTTTTTTTCTAATTTGAGATTTTCTTTTCAGTTTGTTTTAGGCATCTATAATTTTCTCTGTTACAGTGAGCCCAGCAAGAAAATTAATATATAATCAATTTTAAGCTTCCTCTTGGCATTTTAATATAATTAGTATTTTCTATTTTCTGTGTAAAAAGCAAGGGGAAGGAACACAGTGAGGAAGGAAGGAATCAAAGGAGGGAAGGAGAAAATAATACTTACAATTTAAATTATGTATATACCAGGTTCTTACCTGTAAATAATACATGGCCTTATGTTGGGCATACAGCATCAAAATACAAAAATCCAATACTTGTTTGATTTGCCAACTAAAGATAAGCAATAAAACCTGTTAATATATGTCAATAGTATTTATTTTTTATTTGTAAATACACCAGTTGAGAGGGAGGGGGAAAAAGGGACGGGTAAAGGGACACGAAAATCAACTACAATGTATATTGAGAAGTTAAAATAAAAATACACTTCAATAATTAAAAACAAACTTTTTTTTTGGTTACAGTTTACTAACAGAGTACTAGCTACATTAAGTAAAATTGAATATGTTTTTACTGAAAAATTTTCCATCTTTATTCAATGGACAGTATCTGCCATTGCTAAACTAGGATAAGCATAATCTATTTATTTTACATTTTGGTTAGTTAAATTTTGATCTAGGTAATAAAATTAATACTCTTTCATTCAAACAAGACCTAAGATCAGAAAGTATAAAGAAGATTTGTCCTAATTTAATATTAAGCTAGATACTAGGCCAGGTCCTGAAGATATAAAGAGCAATACACAATGCAGTTTTTACCTTTCTGGGTCTCATGATCTCATATAAAGAGACAGCAAATTAATAAAATTAGAACATTTAGGTAAGTGCTATATGAAGATATCAACAAGGATAACTATCATACAGTAAGATGGGGAGGTTGGATCAGAGAGAGGTGACAATATTGCAAAGGCATGAAGCATATGACAGAGCATGCCGCCTTGTTCTAGAGCACAGAGAGCGGATGGAAAAGAAGCTGATGATGGCAAGGTTGGCAGAGACCAGATCACGAAGGATCTTTTACGACATGCATCAAACTTTGAACTTGATCTCATCTGAAAAAAGATTCTTCTGGCTACAGTATGGAGAATGGATTGGAGGAAAGGCCAGACTAGACAAGTGTTAAGGAAAGCAAATAGATCTGCACTGGTGAAGTCCTAGGAAGTGAAATGGGGATGAGAGAGATGACATGGAAAGAGATTTTTAAAAAGAAACAATGGAGACAGAAAAGGCTGTAGGAAATACAAGGGTCTCAGATGACTCCCAGCTTTATGACTCTAAAAGCTGGGCATAACGTGCGTCACTGGTTAAAAGCAGCACAAAAACTTTAAAAGATTTCTAGATCCTGATGTACTATTTATCATTTTAAACAAAACAAAGCTCATAGATTTCCTGGGATAAGACCCTTTTCTTATGTTTTTCTTTCTCTCTCTCTCTCTCTCTCTCTCTCTCTGTCTTTCTTTTTTGACAGCTGTCTGGTATGGGGATCTAAACCCGAGACCTTGGTGTTGCCAGCACCACAATCTCCCAAGTGAGCTAACCAGTCAGCCCCCCTTTTTCTGATTTCTGATGTCTTTCTCTTTATTAAGCATTGGGGAACCAAATTATTACATTTCCTGTAATATCTACCATATTTATTACCAAAAATTATAATCATTTGTATCTGTATAAGGCTTTTCATTTTTCAGGATTCTTTCATAAATACTATGTTTTATGTTTATAAGAAACTCTGCCAAATATGTAATGTATATTTCATTATACATGCTGGAAAGTTGGAGTAACTAAAAGCAAAATCACCTTCCTAGGATGACCGACAAATGGAAAAGCTGGGACTGGAGTCCAGGTATAATAATTTATAATCTCAGACTTCATTATGCCTCTGCTAATTATTGTCTATAAATGTGAACACAGATAATTTTCAGACTGCTGGTAAATGTTTAACAACTGACTTGGGGGTGGGGGCATGGAGATCCCTCATTCATAGCTTTTGCCCATTTCCATGGTGTAAATACTCCGACTGTGGCTGATTTCATTCTACCAACTCAATGTCAGTGAACACAGAGTTGGGAAGTGGTGCATGTAGTCAGCTCTTGCAAGCAAGCAGGCGCTGGCTCTAGCATACCACTGTGTTTGCAACAGTATCTATTAGATGCTGACTCCAAGATTTCATCAGATGAAGTTAGTTATTTAAGGACACTATTTTCTGATATGTCATACCTCTCCATTTTTCCTGAGTACTCAGTTGATTGCTTGGCATGTGACATGTTTGGATAAAAAAAGGAAGGTATTGAAATGACTTCTAAGGATCCAGACTTCACTTGCCTTTTAAATCTATAAATAAACATAAGTAGAGGCTTATAATTGAATACTAGATTTACCAAAATAACAAATACTTAAAAATAATTTCCTTATGCATGTGAACACAATATTTAGATTTGAATTATTTCACATGTTGACACATGATACCAACATCATAAAACTGATAAAAGGGAATTGGCTGACGGATGAAGTGCAGAAAGTGAACCGGAAGTTAATTTGGATGTTACCATAAGATGGCTGATCATGGCAGTGTCAACACCTCTGCTGTTTGAGAGACTCTAGATGAGCAACAAAGGTAACTTAGTGAAGGTTAACTTACATGACTTAACGAGGAAACCGGTTGTGGCGAAAAGTATGTCACATAGGAAGTGACTCTGCTAAAGAATTTCGCATTAAAGGAACTCTCAGAGATATTTCATGAATTTGAAAATAAAAATGCTAAAATGTTGGAATCTGATCCAGACTTAGAAAGGAGTATAACAATTTGCCAACCCCTAGAAAAGATGTTTGCTCTGTATTTTAAGTTACATGGCAAGAAGGAAAGCACTGTTTAAACTAATCTTGATAAATTTTCTAAAAGAAATAAAACACCTTTAGTACTCAATGATTCTAACATTTTAAACTACATTGTACTACATTAGCTTTACAATATTTTTCATTTTTCTATACATTTACAGTTGACAATGAGAGAGTAATATTTTGACAAATGTTTAAAGGTCGTGGAACACTTGTGATTTTCCCTATTGATTGTTAGTATTGCCTCTATCATTTTTATGGCCCAACATTATCTTGCAAATCAAGGATCACCTGAATATATGTAAACACACAGACACACACACACACAGAAGAAAACACATGATTTACAATGGGTATGTATCACAAGCATGGGGTAGGAATAGCACATTGCGCTAGAGAGCATGTGAATTTTAGACCCAGAAAAGTCTCTGTACCAACTTTGCTTCTTTCACTTACAGACTTTGAGCAAGGAATTTACTTTCTCTGACCTTCAATTTCCTCATTTATAAAACTGGAATAGTAATATATACCTTTTGGGAAAAGAACTGTTCAAAATACAGGCTGGAATTCTTCCTAGGCTCTGTGTATTAGTGGAAGAGTTCCTGGTTATTTATTTTGGTGGGAGTGTACATGCGGAAAGGTAGGGAGTGAGAGTCTTACTGGCTGCCCTCTGATTTTACGGGATCTCAAATAGAAAGCTATTAAAAACCTAACTGTAATATGTTCCTTAGGGAGTAGAAAATACTGGTATGGAAGCAAAGAAGAGGGAGTTCTGTTTGTTTGCTTTGGGATAAAAATTAGTCACATAATGTCTAAATTTTTTAAGTGAAGTTGTGTAACTTTAAACAACAAGATTTTGTATGGCAATTTAGAAAAACAGAGGCAAACGAAAATAACATTAAGTTGCAGTATATACAATCATCAAAAAGTTTGGATTACCATGGTTAATAAGTAAATTTTGTCCTTTAGGCAATTTCATCCAAAGACCAAAAGCACCAAAGGTCAAGTTACAAATAATTTCTACCTTGATGGTATAACTTCCCAGTGGTGATTTAGAAAAAAATTCCAGTCTTGGTTTTATTCAATCTTTATTAAGCAAGATACTTGGAATTCTGTGTGGTGACACCTTTCTAGGACCCTTTAAGACTTTCCTAGTTTGTTAGATTAGGAACAGCGTCAAAAGTTCTTGAGGTAATACTAGAATTGCTAGTTGCCAATGACAACTATAG
Organism: Cynocephalus volans; assembly: GCF_027409185.1. Lineage (NCBI taxonomy): Eukaryota > Metazoa > Chordata > Mammalia > Dermoptera > Cynocephalidae > Cynocephalus > Cynocephalus volans. Next base: position 124,055,931 of record NC_084468.1, read on the forward strand.
GTTGTTGCCATTATAAATGTATAACTTTACCTTGTAGACATATAAAAGTGGCAAACTTACAGCTCTATGGTTTTATATAAAGTACATAATTATACTCAGGTTCATATAATATATACATAACCTTAGTTGGGTCCTTTTAAAAGTTTCTTAGATTTAGGACCAATTCAAATATAAAGCAATCCCTCATTACCCCAATGAGAAGAACTAGAAAAAGGATTTTTGGCTAAATTAAATAAATAAAAGTTTAAGTATGTAAATAAAGAAGTCAAATGTCTACATTAACTTAGATGCAGTCACATATTTTAAACTGCATATTCTATAATGCATTAATTAATTATTTAAAGTTTATTTATTAATATTATTTTACATTCTATGATGTTGTTGCAGAGCAGTTGGAAGGGAGGGGAAGAGGGGAGCGGGGAAGGAAATAGGGTGAGAGAAGGAGAAAGGACGAGGGGCAAGGTTGAGGCCTGTGGCACCCCCCTCATTCCTGCATGGGAAACCAGGGGGCTTCAAGCCGTGGCTTGGCCATTGCTGGGCTGGGTACAGATGTCAGGGGGGTGTGGCTGAGGCCCTAGGCCCCCACCCTTGGGACTGGTTGTGGGTGTTGGGGGGCGTGGCGGAGGCCCCAGCCCTCCCCACTTCCCTGGCTTGGTAGCCCAGGGGACTTCTGGTCCTTCTAGGTTTTATAGGTGTTGTTTGGTGAAATGAGACTTTTACTAGTTAATATCAAACTTTGTCTCTTGTCTGTGGGTATTTTGTTTTTTCTTTCACATCTGTGTTGGATTATTTGCTGTTCCCATCACTTAAACTCTGTGCTGGAACTACTTTGTCCTTTGCTTACTTCTAAAGTGGGGGAACTTCCTGTGGGGACCAGCACTTGAGCTCTATAGTTGAGCTAAGTTGCTGTTTTGCTGCTGATTCTCTGGGGAAGGCCTTTTGTGCAGCTCAGGTTTTAATGGTTGACTTTATAGGTACTTCCGGAGCTCATGAGATCCAGTACACTTGTGTTGTGTAGAAACTCTGGTCTGGGCCTGAGTCTTTTCAGCAAACTGCACCCCCCTGCAGTTCTATATTCCCGACCAGTCTCCTCTGAGTGGTCCTACACTGATTGGGGGGCAAATCAGCTGTCCATGCTGTATCCCAGTGTTCTTCTGGTGGGTCCATCTCCCCCACCATCCATGCTCCAAACACTTCCCATGGAATGGGCCATGCACCAATCCCTTGAGACGACTCACCAGCCTCTGAGAGGCTTCTTTTTTTCAGTTGTTGTGGCTCCTTGCTCCTGTGTGGGTCTGTGGAAACCCTTTTGGTAGTCTTGCTGGCCTGCAGGTCACCAAGGCCCACTTCTCCCCTGCAGCCTCCAAACAACTCCGTTTGAAGGGCACAGCTGTGGCTTTTGATGGCTCCTGCTTCATGCACTCAGCAGCTCCAGCATGGAAGCAGCCCGGGCTCAAAACGGTCGGAGCGGTTTTTTTTCATCGTGGCTTCTCCTGCCTTCATGCTCTCTGTAGGTCTCTCCTCCTCTTCCCCTGAGCTCTAGCGGCACCAGCGTGGCTGTCATTGCTTTTTAATAGTTGTAAATTGGTTGATTTGTGGGAGAGAGTGACACTGGGGACCATCTGTTCTGCCATTTTTGTGTTAATTTAAATTATTGCTTTATTCTACTGTGACAAAAATTTTTTAAAAAATTTTATTCTAACACTGTTAACATCAATACCATTATCATCACTAGAGTCACTTTTTGAATCATCTGACATAGTTTTCTAGTACACTTGATTTTCACCTCCATCTAAAATGCAGCAATTTCTGAAACCAGAGACATTATCTGTGAAACTTTATAGAAAATCACAAATATTCTTATACATTATTTTTTTTTCATTTGTGATCTCCACAAGTAACCACACACTACAATTCTTTTTAAAGTGATTTTCAAAAGGCTTGCAATTATGGAGTCATATCCTCAGGAATCACATGTAAATCTTTGCCCTCTTTTTGACTGATTCTGTCAAGAATCCCCCATAAAGATACCAGACTAGCATAGACTGAGGTCATTTCAGGCTAAAGTGTCTCTCCAAATAGTAGTTTATTATTCAGAATAAAGCAAGAGAGTATCCTTGAACATGAGAAGATTTTTAAGGACTCAAGTATGAGACAGCTTTTTTTCTGGGTAATCTTCTAGGGAGAACACTGGTCCTATACGGTGTTTTATTTAATCTTGCCAACTCCCTCTCCCTTTACATACGTCACCTTCTTTAGGCCTTCACTACTGTTCTCAAGTTCCTTTACTGCCAACAAATCCCTCATTCTCAACACATGATCTTATCTCCTTCACAGAGGAAAGAGAACCTTTAAGGACGGAACCAAGATCCTGCCCTTTTCCCCCAAACATTAATTTTTCCACTCTTTCACCTGTTCTTATCCCTTTTTTCTGTGGTCTTAGTGCTGTCTAGAGCACCCTTTATCTGCACTTTGCATGCAGTCTCCCAGGCCTTGCTCTACCTGCTTCTTCCCTCTTTACTAGACCCGCCTCAAAACCTCCCCAAATAGGATTCTTCCTTCAAGATAGTGCGTTTTGACTTTTCTCCTTATCCATTCAGCTTATTGAGAATAGTCTACATTCAATTCTTTAAATTTTGAAAAATGACTTTTATGTATACATATTTATGGGGTACAGAGTGTTGACTATCAGTATTTGTGTACAGTACGAAATGATCGAATCAATATTATTAGCATGTTCATCATTACAAATCGTAATTACTTTTTGTGTCTCTTATCCAATTACTCCCTCTCCCCCCTTCCCCTTCCCATTTCCAACCTCTAGAAACTATAGGTCTGTTCTCTCCTTCTGAAAGTTCAACATTTTATTATGACCTTTCTTTCCTTGTTCCTTAGCTCTCACTTATGAGTGAAGACATGTGGTATTTCAATTTCTGTGCCTGGCTTATTTCACTTAACATAATGTTTTCCAAGCTCATCCATATTGCTGCAAATGGCAGAATTTCATTCTTTTTTATGTCTAAGTAGTATTCCATTGTATATATATACCACATTTTCTTTTTCCAGTTATCGGTTGATGGACATTTAGTTTGGTTCCAACTCTTGGCTATTGTAAACAATGCTGTGATAAACACAGGAGTGCAGGTGTCCCTCTGACATGACGATTTCCGTTTCTTTGGGTATATACCCAGAAGTGGGATTGCTGGATCATATGGCAGTTCTTTCTTTAGCTGTTTGAGAAGCCTCCACACTGTTTTCCGTAGTGGTTGCACTAACTTACAGTCCCAACAACAGTGTAGGAGGTCTCCCCTTTCTCCCACATCCTCACCAGCATTTGTTATTCTTTGTCTTTTTGATAATAACCAGTCTAGCCAGGGTAAATTTTTATTATAAAAATTACCAAACATAACTACAAAAGTAGAAACATAATGAACCCCAAATCACTTGCTTTCAATAAACAGTAATTTTCTACCACATTTGTTTCATCTATGCAGGTCTCCCCTACTTTTTTTGCTTATTTAAAAAAAAAATTCTAGATATATCATTTCAACCTTCTTTAGTATGAATATAAACAAAGGACATTTATTTATACAGCCACAATGCATTACTAAACTAAAAATAATTATTTAATATCACATAATATTTAACTGACATTCAGACATCCCCAGTGGTCTAAAAAGTGTCTATTGTGGGGGAGCAGTAGCTCAGACAAGCATCCAAATAAAGTCTGCTCATTGTAATTGATTGTCTTTTATTTATTTTGTAAACTTATTATCTAAACCAGTCACCTTCATTCTCCCACTTCCCCCCCTATGCAACTGTCTTTTTCAAGAGACTGGATCAGTTTTTCTACAGAATGTCTCACATCCAGGTAGTTTTGCCCCACGTTGCTTCCTCTATTTGCTGTGCATCCTATAAACTGGGATTTAGTTCTAAAGCCTTTATTACATTCAGGGTTACTTTGGGGGAGGGGGCGGGCATAACTCTCTATAGTTATTTCATCTGTGTATTTCCTTTGCACCATATTCACTGTCTAACTGTCAGTGATACTGAAATTGCTCAGAGGGCAGATGGGGTAACTTGACCCCTTCCTGCTGATTGCATTCTCACACTTTGGCTCTGCCGTGTGTCCTGGGGGTTTGCAAACCACAACCCCAGGCTCCCTTGCTAGCTAGCTGCCAGTTAGCTTCTGCCTGCAGGAAGCAGTAAGTGACAAGAGACCTGGAAGGCAGTAGAAGAGGAGGACGTTCTTCCTCCTTTCAGTTCCTGGTGAAGTCTCTACAGCATGAGGTGCGTATTCTTCAGCATGGAACGTAAAGCCCTTCACCATCTCATCACGGCCTACCTTATCTTCCACCAATCCTTTCTCCTTCACCCTAAACATCCAGTTCCAGAATATGCTTATGTTTCTGAAAATCTAGCATGCTCCATTTTGGCCTCTCAGTCTCCCCAAGCAATTTTATTTGCCAGGTGTGACCTTTCTCCTTTTGTCTGCCTGAAGAATGTCTACTTACACCTTTAGAAGCAACTCAATGATTACCTTCTCAAGAGAGTCCTTGATATCTGTAGGTGGGGCTAAATACATTTTCCTCTATACGTTCTCATATTGGCTTACCTATACCACTAGAATAATGCTCCTTGCTATGATTTGTTTTTTATGGGTTGTATCACCCACTTGAACACAAGGACTTTGAAGTCTGGGTCCATTCACAGTATCTTGCTTGATAAATAACTTCATATGGATTCATCAGTACATGCTCCAGCTGCTTACAGCTAAAGGAGATTGTAAGCAGAAGAGGTGAAGTAACTTCATATGGTAAGGAATACAAGAATGTTTTAAAAACAATATAGTAGGCTTTTCTCAAAGGCAATAGAATTTCACGGAGGATATCTATTCTAGCAATTATAGCATGAAAAATACAAATTCTAATAGGTTGATAACCTGAAAAATTGGGGAAAATCATAAGCTATACTTCATCACAGCTTAGAAAAATCTACAGGTTCTTTCTGCATGGCTGCACGCATTTAAAAAAATGATCACTAATAAAATAATAATACAATTGGATAGAAAAAATAGGATTAAAAAGAAAGAATAGCTCATTTTAGAATTTATCAGACAGTACTTACTTTTTTGTAATCATGTCAACAACAGAATTTAGATAATCTTCGTTACTCTAAAAATGAGAAAAATACTTTACTGAAACTAAGCACGCCCCTTAGTCTTATTAATACAACATTTTTGTTACATATAAATCTAATTTGTGTTTGGAATGTCATTATGTCCTAATAATTTCTAGTGTTTTCACTTTCTATAAAAGATTTTAAATATCCATATGCTTAACAAATCTGATTTGAATTCAGAAAATATTTCAGTCTTTCCCTTTTGCCACAATATGAAATATTACTATCCATTATTTATGCTTTAAAATTAGTATGCAAAATCTTATGTATCTAAAAAACATTTTGCTCTAAAAATGGTCATCTTGAAATGGCTTATGAAATGTTTACTCTTTTTGAAAATGTCTTCATTTTACGAGAATTATATAACACTAAACTTACTTCAAAATTATACCACATTTTTCCAGACACTATTACTCAGCTTGATTCCCAAATTTTCTTCTGTCAATAAACTTTGTGGACCTGCTCATCATTGAACAATGTGTTAGATTAGATGATAGACTCATTTGTAAAAAGCTTTTGATGGTTTACCCTTTCTGGATAATTCTTTTTTAAAAATAATTGATGGCATTTACAAGATGTAGCCTCAGGGCCCATAAGCATTTCCAATATCAGATTCTGAAAATATTTTGAACAATGATAGTTCTGCTGTCAAATCCGAGTACTATGAAAGGCAACTCTGAATGTATATAATCAGATTGTTTGTTTAAAACTATCAGATATGATGTAGTTAAATCTATTATAGTACTTATGGTTCTTAAGATAACCAGAAATTAAATCACCAGCTATTTGTCACACACTGAAACAAACTATATTTTAAACATAGCACTAAAGTATACATTTAAGCCTTCCACATTCCATTTTTAAATTTGTCCCCCAATAATTTATTATTAGTCCAAACATTCTAGGCAGATGTGCATTATGCCAACAGTGAAATAAAGATTATAATATGTAAAATAAAGAAATATAAAAAAAATTTTTTGGAGATAATCTGTATACTTCCAATATTAAGAAATTAAACTGGGATAGAATGACTGTTTAATCTTTTGTTTATATTTTCATAACAGTTCTTCTATTGCTTGTTTTGTTTAGATTTTTTTCTGCATTCAAATATATCTTTATTACAGTAAATTCAAGCAATAAATAAAACAATAAAGAAAGAATAACAAAGATTCCTCTAACTCCTACCATTTAGAGATAACCACTATTTTTATTTTGGAGAGCATCATTCCAAGGTTTGCTCATTCTTTTTTTTTTTTTTAATTTTTTATCTTTATACACTTCATTTGTCTGTATATATTTTTGTTCCCTCTCTCCCTTCCCTCCCTTTTTTTCACTCAACAGTATGATATGGGCATCATTTTATATTGATGAGTATAGATATTCATTCTTCTTTCAATGGCTACAGAGTATCGCATTGTAGAGGTGTATAACAAAGTTTTTAATCAGCCTCTTATTAGTTGTTTCCAATATTATGCTTTTATAAAGCAATAGTGCACTGAAAATTCTTGAAGTCATTATTTACTGAACACTGTGCCATGCAGCATTCTGAGTACTTTAAATACATTAGCTAATTTCATCCCAAACAAGCCTATGACATAGCTAATACCATCATCACTATCTCACAGATAAGGAAAGTGAAGCACGGAGAAATAAGTTGCTCAAGTTCACAGGAAGTAGAGAGGCTGGCATTTGAACCTTGGTAATCTAGATCCAGACTCTGGGTTCTCAACTTCCATTCTGTACTGTCATATTCTTATTGTTTTCAAACACTTGTCTGACTGTGTCCTTAGGATAAGTTCCCAGAATTTGAATTGTGAGACACAGGATATATATGTTTTAAATTTGATACATGTTGCCAAATTTCACTCCAAAAAGTCTTATGGCGTTAATATTTACAGAGTATTTTATAGTTTTACCTGGTATTAGAGGCAAAATAGAAATCTTTGGAGCCATTGGAGAGACCTAGATTTGAATGTGCTCTATTAATTACTGGGCTAGTTATGTAGTTTCTTTAAGCTCGAGTTCCTTCATCTGTAAAATTAGGACAGTAGTACCTACTTCACAGGGATGTAATGCAAATTTTAAATAATGCCTAGAAAAAAATCATCCACAATCCCTCAGGTATAGGAAGGAGTCCCTCAGCTAATACTGTACAATTATTACTGTAGTGAAAATAAAAGCAACTAATTTCCATTTATTACAGCTTTCATTGACCAGGGTACAAAATGTTGCATGTTGACTGTTGTTGTTACTTAATATAAATTATCTCTGGATTCATATACCAACCTTATATTGGGCCGAGCAGGTTTTATTACTATAGCACCATTTTTAATGTTCTGTTTGTAAATATAATTTCTGTACCATATACTATGAAGGGATCCTATATTAAATGCAATTCAAATCGAGCAGTCTTATACAGTATCTCCCACATTAAGTCACCATGTTTTCTTTTTTTAGATTACATACTTATTTCTTTCAGTGGTGTCAAACAAGTATTAAATATATTCTCCGCTATCCAAATAAAGCATCTATGGATTATTTTTTTAAAGCTTATTTAAAAATTTTTTATTATTGAAGAAGGGAATTTGGAGACTATAGGGTGAAAGTAATGAGAGCTTCTTATTTTTCATACATACATCTGCAACAGAGACAATCACCACAGAGTCCTTCTCTTCTGAAAGAGTCATCCTGGAGAGAAGAGAAGTCAGCGTCTGCTTCAGGTAAGTATGATTTCCTCTGTTAACCGTGGAAATCCCCAGTGCAAAAGAAACTGCAGACATAGGAGTATTGAGTCATCATTTCAAACCACACGAAATATAATTTAGCATTAATGTTATGCTTATACCTACGCTTGGCCTAGTCTTATGATCATAAAAAGAGTGTTTGAAACTGTATTACAAAAATAATTCAAACTATGTTAATTTTTTATCACATATTTCATTTTCTGTGAAGAAATTCCAATTTACAGTGGACTGTGAGTAAATGCATTAAACAGACTCCATTATGATGGTCTCTTGATGGAGAATTTTGCTATAGTGAAAACAAAACAAACCACCTTCTATTTGTTATAGCCTTCATCTAACTGAGTTTAAAATGTCACATATAAGCTGATTCTCTTCTTCCTAGAGACACGGGAACCCCAAACAGAAAAAAAATCCTATGAAATATTTTCATCTGTTAGAAAAATGAATGAAGTAATTTCTAAATGACTTGATGGAATGAATCCATGCCCCTAAGTGATTTTTATTGCCCAATAATATCTGAAGCAGTAGGGAAAATAGGTCCCATGTTATCTGCTCATACTCAGTCTTGGCTGCACCAGTGCCTGGCTGTAGGAGCTTAGGTAAGATAACACATCCTCTGAAGCCTGAATTTCCCCACTTTAAGACAGACATAAGACTGACTAATGGCTAAGTGAGGAACTCAGAAAATCCTCTTCCTAAATAGCGGTGATAGAACTGACTGAAGAAAAGAAATTTTTGTCAGAACAATCATTTCAGGGCCCAGGTATAAAATAAAGTGAGAAGTGTTTGTAAGAAAAACTACTGAACCAAATTTGGTAAGAACAGTAGGAACCAGTATTTCCCTGATTACTACTGAATTTGAGCATATGTTCATATGTTTATTGACTTTTGGATGTTCTCTTTTGTGAAATCCTTGTTTAAGCTCTTGCCTATTTCTCTATTAAGTTGTCTGAATTTTTCTTATTAATTTTTTGATGCTCTTTATATATTCTCAATACAAGCCCTTTGTTATTATATTTGTTACAAATATCATCTCCCATTCCAGGTTCCTGCTGTGGACTGATTGAATTGTGTCCCCCAAAGTTCATATTTTAGAAGCTTAATCCCCATTGTAACTTGTTGAGGGTGGAAAATCCTGTTATCATAATTGAAAGGTGGGGCCTTGAAGAGGTGATTAAGTTGATGGTTTAATGGTGGATGTGGGCATGGTTCTAGGGCTTTAAAAAAGAGAATGAGGAGGTTACTTTCTCTCTCTCTGCTGTGCCATTTTCTACCTTGTGAGACCCCTGCATTGCTGTAAAGCCACCATCAAAAAAAGACTCTCACCAGGTGCATTCCCTGGACTTTGGACTTCTCAGCCTCTGAAACTGTAAGCACCAAATTTTGTTTTCTTACAAAGTATCCATTTCCAGGTACTTTGTTATATGCAACAGAAATGGACTAATACATTTCCCTTTTTTAATGTTTTGCCTCTTGATGAACAGAAATTCTTATAATGTAGTGTGATTTATCAATCATTTATAGTTCATGCTTTTTGAGTCCTGTTGAGAAATCTTTGCTTATTTTTAGGTCATAAAGATATTCTCCTGAGTTATCTTTTTTTTTTTTTTTTTGCCTTTCATATTTAAATCTACAGGACACCTGGAACTGATTTTTTGTGGATGGTGTGTGGCAGGATTCAAACTGAGGGGGCCACTATGAATGCAATCCCTGGCTTCCCATGCCTTAGGATAAAGAATGTATTTACAAGAGTTTACAAGGCCCTTAGTGACCTGGTCCTGACCTATCTCTTCTGTTTCAACTACCTCCTCTTCTCAAGTTGACCAGATACTGCCCTCTCACCTCCAGGCCCTTGCATATGCCATCCCTTTTTGCCAAGAGCACTCTTCTTTCTCTGCTTCCTTGTGCTAACTCTACTCATTCTTCAGGGTTCAATTAGATAGTCATTTTGACCACAAATTTATACCAACCTTTTCTAAGTAGGTTGGGTGCACTAGCTATGTATTCTTACTTGACCTCTCATGGTACTCATCACCCTTTCTGTTGTTACCCTTTCCTAGCTAGAGTGTTGGTTTGGTGAGAGCAGACACCACTTCTGCCTGGCTCACCATCACATATCCAGCACTAATATAATGAACAACACATAATAATGCCGATAAATTTGGGGTGAATAAATGGATGGCCAAGCCCCTTCATTATTTGGCCTCTGCCACATCTCTTGCTGCTGACAGCCTCCAGCCCCAATTGTGTGTGCAAGCCACACAATTTTTTCTATGCCTTCTCCCTGTTAGAACTTTACACATTTCTTTTCCTCTACTTAGATGACCATCCTCTACTTTCCCACTCTCTATCACCTACCTCTTCTCTACTTAGCCTATTCCAATTCTTTTTACCCTCCTTGTCACTTAGATGTCACTTCCTCCAGAAAGCTTTCCCTGTTCCCCTAGTATAGGTCACTTGCCCCACCCTAGTATTTTCCCTATCACTGCCCTGGTCACTTTATATTATAATTACCTGATCATTCATCTCTATGAGGGTGGGTCCAAGTCTTGTTCATCATTACATCCCCAGGGCCTAACAAGTGCTCGGAACAGAGAAGCTTGTTAAATGAGGGGATGTGGAAGACTTCACAAAGAAGTTGTCATTTAAGCTGAAAAGTCACATTGGATAAGGGAGTCATTTGACAAGTCAGTTGAGGGTCGACAGGAGGTGGGTTGTTCCTTATAGGCAATGATAAGTATATGGAGAATACATGGAGATCTCAAAGAGTTTGGCCTGTTTGTGAGAACTGCAGGTGGTTTGGGGTTGCTCGAAAGGAGAGGAGTGGCAGAAATTGAGATCTGAAAGATAGAGCCTATTGTGCATATACCCTGTCAAGGAGCTCACTTCATCCTGTACACACCGAGGATCTTTTGAAGGACTTTAAGCAAGAGTCAAGCATAATCAGTCAGTAATTTTAGTAACATATCTCTGAGGGAAGTATGAAGAATGGATTGACTTTAGTAATACTAAAGCCATGAGAAAAATTACAAGTCTATTTCAATAAACCAGGCAAGAAATGATAAGGGGCTCAATCAAACATAGTTATGGGGAGCTTCCAAGAGCAAAAATTATCTGAGTTACACTCAGAATATAGAATAAACAAGACTGATGATGGATTCCCCAGTAGGCCATGCCACAGGCATCAATACTTTTGCATATGTTCTATGTGTTAGGATCTTTTAGTAGCCAGCAATAAAATCCCCCTTAAATTGCCTCTGGTATTGAGAAAAGCCACCAAAGGAACCCCCAAAGAAGGATGAGTGTGTGTGTGTGCGTGTGTGCGTGTGTGTGTCACAGTTGAAGATCCGGAATTAGAAAATGACTCAGGATTTAACACAGCTCTGATAACTGGATTATCTCAATACCCTGACTCCCCATATAAATTCTGTTGCTCCTCCCAGTTACCCACATCTCCCACCCTCCTTCCTTTCCACTCTGTATCATGGGCTGCAGCTTATATTTGCTGATACTTATCCAGTGCTATGCTTATTCTTGGTATCTAATATCTTACAGTTTCTATGCATTGGGATTTTTTGTGTGTGTCTTTCAACTCCTCCTCTTCCTATAAACTACAGCTTTTGTCTAGCATGCGTCCTCTCATACTCACATTCACACACATATCTGCATAAATATGTATATATTTAAATACTACATTCAAAATAGTCCTAACAGAGAATCTGATACAGTTAAAGAGTTTTACAAGTGTAAACTCAAAAAAATTATTTAATCTCTCTAAGCCTCAAATTTCTCAGGCATAATATAGAAATGAGAACAGTCCCTACTACATTGGGTTGTGAGGATTAAATGAGATAATGAAAAAAAACCAGAATTCGGTACATGGTACACAGTAAGAAAGAAGTTAGTGGATGTTAATCCATGTCATCTGGCATCCCCATCCCAACACAACAGGATTTGATAAGATGTCAGAGGCATGTGATATAGAACACCACCACTTATTCCCAAGGAACCTCGTAGAGCAGGGGTCAGCTAACTTCTTTTGTAAAGGATCAGATTGTAAACATTTTTGACTTTTGGGTCATACCGTGTCTATTGCAGCTACTCAACTCTACCACTGTAGCACAAAAGCAGGCATAGACAACAAGTAAGTGAATAAGCATGGCTGTGTTCCAACAAAACTATGTGAAAACAGGCAGCCCATGAACTTGGTCTAGACTGACTCACTCACTGGAATGAATGAGGTTTATGTCAATGGCAGGCATCCTGAGGCTTGTCTTAATATCCCCGCTTCAAACTCCAATGTTTTTCTTGTCTTGAACACCTGGTAAACTTGAACTTAACTCTGTCTGGCTTAGCTCAAACCTCACCTCTTCTGTAAAGGTTTTGTTCGTATTGGTCCCCAGAAACAGGGGGAAATAGAAAGATAACCGGCTAAGAATATATTTATCAAAACCAAGGAGAAAATATTTGCTAAGCATTTAGCTTGTGCTTGACATATATTTGACTTATAGTAACTTATTTTCAAAGCATCTGTATTGAAATTGAATTTACATTCAAGTCACCAAATATTTATAGTATTATTTGCTGCCAGACAATATACAGTCATGTGTGCATAATGACATTTCAGTCAATGATGGACAACATATCTGATGGAAATCCCACAAGATTACCATGGCTATATCATATAGCCTAGGTATGCAGTAGGCTACACCATCTATGTTTGCCTAAGTACACTCTAGGATGTTTCCTCAATGACAAAGTCACCTAATGACACATTTCTTAGAATGTGTTCCCCTCATTAATCAACGCATGACTGTACTGACTTCTGAATGCCAGACAAACTGAGAGTATCAATCTGGGTATACTAATGTATTACATTTTAAAACTTAAAAGTATATTCCCAAAGGTCAAAATATCTGTATTTAATTTTCCAGTTCTGTATTTCTTACCGCCTGTTTTCCCTTTGCCAATAATTACATTAGGATAAGTTCTGTCTGCTTTCCTTAGATGAGGAAAAAAGAACTTTAAGTCTTCAAATGCATTAGATAATGTTTCATTCTTGGTCAGTGTATCCACTTCTGTTTTAACTGAAAGAGAAAAAAAATAGGGCTTCTGAGTTTACCACTATATGGATTTTTCTCCCTTGGTATAGTTTTTTAAGATGAGTGTTATAAATTAATTTACAGATTAATTTAATATTCAATAGATAGGAGAAATATTCTTACATGTGAATTATCAAATCATAACAATACAAAATATAGCTCAGAGATTATTGATTCATATTTATTTAAAACTATATTTAATTTAAGCCTAGCACTATGAGCTACACCACCAGAGGCCAGTACAACTGTCAGTTACAAATGAAGTACAACTGAAATATGCTTGAATTGGTTTCCTCTGCTACTTTGATTAATATCTCTTCATTAAAGTTCATGTCTTAATAACTTTGTTTTGTCACCCCTTAACATTTAATGACTCTATTTGTACCATTCATTAGAATTTGTCTCTACAGTTTTGGAAAGGAAAAACAAAGTTGAAGGACTCACACTACCCAATTTTAATTCATAATACATAACACAGTAATCAAAACAGTGTGGTATTATGTAAAAAATAGATACATAGACCAATGGAACAGAGTAGAGAATATAGAAACAGATCCACACAAATATGGTTGGTTTATTTTTGACAAAGGTGCAAAGGCAATTCAATGTAGAAAAGCCAGTTGACAAATGGTGCTGAAACACTTGCACATGTGAAAAAAATTGTAACTTGACCTGTACTTTACAGCACTTATAAGAATAAACTCCAGAAGTTTCGTAGACATAAATGTAAAACATAAAACTACAAAATTTTTTTAAAACATAAAAGAAAATATTCATGCCCCTAAGCTAGGTAAAGAGGTCTTAGATGATCAGTATACAACATAACAATAAATAAAACAAGAAAATACATTTAAAAATTTGATAAATTGGACTTCATCAAAAATTAAAAATGTTTGCCCTGTGAAGAATATCATAAATATAGTGAAAAGACAAGCAATAGACTGGAAAAAAAAATTTCCAAATCACAAATCCATCTAATATGTATCCAAGATAATATATAAAACTCTAAAAACTCAACAAGAAAACAAACCACCCAATTAAAAAAAAGCACAAGGTGGGGGAAGGTTAGAGAGAAATTGGTAAAGGGCCACAAAAAAATGTTTGCATTGTGCAATGAAACAAAATAAAAAAGACAAAATATTTGAACAGACATTTCTCCAAAGAAGATATCTGGATGGCAAATAAGCACATAAAAAAATGTTCAACATCATTAGTCACTAGGGAAATACATCTTAAAATTATGAGATACCATGACATTGGAATGGCTGTAATAATCTGGAGTGACTGGAACTCTCATACATTGCCACAGGAAATGCAAAATGGTACAGCCACTCTGGAAAAGTTTGGCAATTTTTCATAAAGTTAAACATACACTTACCATATGCCCCATCAGTCCTCCTTCTAGGTATTAATCCTAAGAAAAATGAAAATTTCTCTTCACACTAAAAATATGTATGTACATGGATGCTTATAGCAACATTTATTTGTAATTGTCAAAAATAAAAAATCACCCAAGTATCCCTCAGTTGGTGAAAGGATAAACAAACTGTATCCACTGTACATCCACACAATGAAATTCTATTCGGCAATGAAAAGGGAGCAAACGATTGGTACCACAACAATTTGCATGAATTTGTGCTAGGTGAGAAATGCCAGTCTCAAAAGGTTACACATTGCACAATTCCATTTGTCTGGCATTCTGGAAAAGGCAAAACTATAGAAACAGGGAACTGATCAGTGGTTGCTGGGGGTTAAGAGTGGGAAGACAATTTGACTACAAAGGGGAAACACAAAGCAGGACTTTTTATTCTGGAGAAATGGGAAACCACTGCAGGTTTCCAGGACAGTATAGCCTTCACTTTGGCTGTAGTGAGACCAAATAGGAGACAAGACTTGGAGATAAGCGAAAAGAAAGATTCCAAGTATGTAACATAATCCTAGTTATTCAGATGAGGCACAAAGCTGCTCTGACTAGTGTAGTGAAGAAGATGGTGGAAAATGTGGACAGATCTGTGAGATACTCGGTATGACGGACCAGCATCATTGCTTACTGACTGACGTGGAAGCATGCGGGAGTGAGAGGGAGGCGTCAGAGATGACGCTCAGGTTTCTGGCTGCATCTACTGGATGGATCATGGATTCTGGTGCAATTCACAGACACAGAAAACACAGGGAGACCATTTTCAAGGTAGGGATGAGGAGAAGATTATCAGTGATGTCTCTTATTTGATTTTTGCATGTCTCACACTAAAATAACCATACTGATTTAGTTATGTTTATTGGCGGGAAACACCCTAAGACCAAAAGGCATTAAATCTAAATTTCCCAAACAAGACATAAAACAAACAAACCACCACACACAAAAATTAAAGCAACACAAACCTAAGTTTCCTGATATAATTTCATACTTCATTTTATTCAAGGCTTTTACCAGCTCTTGGTGAGTGTGTTCAGTTCTGTTTTTTAAATGTAGCATTTTTTCCTTAAACTCCAGAATATAGTATCTACAGTTAGTTAATTGATTACCTGAAAAGAAAACATAAGTTTATGTTTATACATGTAGCTATGGTATCACGCAATTTTCTATAATAGATAATAAAGATGTAAAATATATGCTTCAATATATCTCTAGATAGCACTATATGTGTGAATATATGTATACACATATGTACACATAGTGCTATATTCGTATAGTATATATTTACATGTATATATGACTGGAAATAAAAATCAAAGTATTAAAAATAGCAATATGTGGAAGGTAGGATTATCAATGATTTTTTGCTTTATTACCTTCTGCTTGTCTATGTTTTACAAATATCTCATATTGTCCCTGTATTAGATTTGTAACTAGAGGGAAAACTCGTGGACCAAAAAACATTCTTAAGAATTTATCTGAAGAAAATGACCAGGTATATGTCACACAGATTTGACTCCAAGAATGTTTAACATAGGCAACATTAATTATCATTGTAATATACATGGAAACAACCTAAGTGCCTAACAATAGGAATGCTGGGTTCCACCAGCAGGTTTTTTCTCCCTTTCCTAACCTCTCCCACGCCCAACCCAAGAGCCAGCTGCGCTAATGCTTCACCCCTCGGCCCTAGAGACGGCCAGGGGATCTCCCTGGGGGGAGGGAGTGATCTGCCCGCCAACCCAGCCCCCTTAGAAAGGACACTCAGAGGCGACAGGCGTTCCCTCAAGCAGTTCCATTTATTGTTTGTTAAGCAAGCGCATTTAAGCTTTGCCAGCGGGGGAGTTCCCTCTGCCCAGCCAATCAGGGTAAAGATCACGTGATCATGCATGGGGGTTCCTTAAGCTATACTAAGCAACCATGCCTTGATCAGGAGCGCAGCAAACCAGGGTTGCCAATGGAATTAAACGAAAACAAAATGCGGAACCCAGCTGTCGCCTCCCACCTTGTTTCCTCTCCGTGCCATCTTTAGGTGGCCGCATGGAGAGGGCCTTGCCTAAATCGCCATTTTGGCGTTACTGAATCGCATATGAGCCCAACATAGGAAATTTGCTAAATAAATTTTAAAATATCCTTTTAAGAGTTCTGGTGGCTCTGGTGTCAAATCATGTATAAATGAAACCCAGTTTTGCCACTTAATATTATTGTAACCTTCGGCAAGTTACTTAATTTTTGTTAGCCTCTCTTTCTTTTTGTGTAAATATATATGTAAGAATCCCTGCTTCAGAGTCGTTGTTAAGATGGAATGTGATAATGTATGTAATTCTTAAGATGGAATGTGATAATGTATGTAAAATGTGGTTTACATACATTATCACATTCCATCTTAACAACTAATAAATATTTATTATTTATCAATAAATATTTATTGATAATAAACTAAGAAATATTTATTATTTATCAATGGACTAATCTTTATTCATTTATCAAAGGAATACTGTGTTGCTATGAAGAACCACATTGAAGAACCACATTATTATTCATAAATATTTATTGATAATATTTATTATTTATCAATGGACTACTCTTTATTCATTATCAGTGGAATACTATGTAGCTATGAAGAACCACACTGTAGAAGAATATTTAGTGTTGTAAAAACAATTGTTTTTTAAAAATAAAACCATGTTGCTGTGGACTGAATATCCCCCCAAATTCATCAAAGCTTAAATTGTGTCCCCCAAAGTTCCAGGTACTGGAAACTTGCCTCCCGTGACAGTGTTGAGAGAGTGGGAAATACTATTGTGATGACTGAAAGGTGAGGCCTTGGGGAGGTGATTAGATTCTGAGGACCATGACCTAATGAATGGATTAATAATGGTGGTCATGGGTATGGTTCTGAGGGCTTTAAAAAGCGAGCATGTGAGTCTCTCTCTTTCTGTCCTGCCATTTTCTGCCATGTGAGACCCCTGCATTGCCATAAAGCCACCACCAAAAGAAGACCCTCACCAGATGTGTTCCCTGGACTTTGTACTTTCTAGCCTCTGAAACTGTAAGCAATAAATTCCGTTTTCTTACAAATCACCCCGTTCCAGGTATTTTTTTTATAAGCAACAGAAATGGACTAATACACATGTTTAAAATAATTATATTTTTGCCAAAAAGTACACATATAGCAAGAAAAAGAGTAAGTGTAAAAGTTTATATTTTGACATATAATGTTTGATTGTGGGATTAAATGATATTTATATCCTATTTTTACAAAATTGTTTCTAAATCATGTTACATTGCTTCTGTAATCAGAAAAAAAAAAGCAAATAAAAAACACCTTTTATTTGTCATGTACTCTGTGTCAATAGAAATACAAAGTTGAAAAAGATATTGTTAGTTCTCACCTTTGGAAAATTCATAGGCCAATTGTAGAACTGCCTTAATTGATCATTTATGTCAATGTGGTATTTTTTACTTCCTTCCCCTTGAATATTAACGATTAAGAATAGAGGTGACATCAGTTATCAGCTTTATCTGGGGCCCTCTGACAATGGGTATATTCCAGAGTCCTGCCTCTCCACTCAGTTTGAACTTACCTACTCCCACCCCATTATTGAAAGGGAAGCTGGACAACAGTGGGCCATACCTATGAAAGGATGACTTGCCATATATGCTTATTACTTTGGAGGAAGAAGTAAAGAGAGAGTCTTTGCTCTTCTTTCAGAAAGTACAGAGTACAGCAGAAAGAGCCAGAGATGGACCAAGTTGCCTTTTCAAGAAGTGATTCTGCCTCCGTGTCAATGTGGCCTATAGAAGTCAGGTCTGATCAATCTCACCATTCAGATGAATCTCTCCTCTTTTGAGGTAATGAATGAGATAGTGTGAGAAGCTCCAAGAATTCACTTTAAAATGCCCTCTCTAGGATAGCAAAATGAAAGATACCCCCTGGAAGGAACTATGGACTCAGGAGAATAAGACATCACCCTGGCTTGTAGTGATACGGTATGCACAGAGGACAGAATTCAGACAGGCTGAGAGGGGAAAGGAAGGTCAGAGAAGGATTCTGGAGAACATGATGCTGGAGCAGACACTGGAAGGAGCATGAGTAATTAGACAGTCAAGGAAAGCAAGGAAAGGCATTCTAGGTAGAACACTGTGGGAACATAAAAGAGACATTCAAAAATACAGTGTCTATAAGACCTATAAGCTGTTCAGTATTTCAAGGGCAACATGGGGAAACTCAGAAGCGAGGTTAAAAGAGAAGTCTGGTTATGCTGATATTTTTGATATGCTATGATAAGGAGCTTGAACTTTTTCATATGTTTGTGTGTTTCTCAAACTTTTCTACTGAAAAACTTCTAATGGTAGTAAATTTGAATAAAAGGGATGCAGGTGGAAGCATAGTCTGAAATAGCCCACCACAGTCATGAGATTTTTGTGAAGTTTCTTTAAAATAGGTGCAGAATTTGTAGCCCAGTCCACAGTACATAATTGTTTAAATATGAATATAATGGAGTTCCCCATTTTTTTTTTAGGTGACTTTCTATATATCTAGGAGCACCACTCAGACCATCATGGGAACAACTGCTTCAATTGAAAAGTATTACTGACGATTAGGTGCAACATTTGTTTTAGAGAGATCATTCTGACGAAAACTTATGGGTTGCAGCAAATGGAGTTATAACAGGGAAGTTTATAGTAATAAATGCTTAAATAAAAAAAGAAGAATGACTTCAAATAAACAACTTAACAATACACCTCAAGTAACTAGAAAAAAGAACAAACTAAGCCCAAAGTTAGTAACAGGAAGGAAATAATAAAGATCAAAGCGGAAATAAATAAAACAGAGAATAGCAAAACAATAAAAAAGATTAAAAAACACTGATTGTTTTTTTTGAAAAGATAAACAAAATGGACAAAAGTTTAGCTACACCAACTAAGGAAAAAAGAGAGAAGATATGAATAAAATCATTAAATGCAGAAAAAGCACTTGTCAAAATTCAACATCTTTGGATGGTAAAAACTTTCAACTAATTAGGTATAGAAGGAATTAACCTCAACACAATAAAGGCCATATATGACAAACCTACAGCTAACATACTCAACAGTGAAAGCTGAAAAATTGTCTTCTAAGATTATGAACAAGACAAAGACACCCACTCTTGCCACTTCTATTTGTAGTACTGGAGGTCCTAGCCAGAGCTACTAGGCAAGAGAAAGAAATAGAAGCCTTACCAATTGGAAAGGAAGAAGTTGCCCCTGTTTGCAAATGACACTCTTTTATACAGAAAACCCAAGAGACTTCATCAAAAAACTGTTACAACTAATAAACAAATTCAATAAAGTTGCAGGATACAAAATCAACAGTAGCATATTTTTCAAAAATTTTAATATTTACTTGTACCTATTTGTGGGGTGCTATGTGTTGTTTTGTTGAGGGATTAGAAATCTTGATTCCCCTTTGATCTTAGGATTTTTAGGTAAATGCATGCATGGGGCTATAGCCCTTGAGTAGGGGACAATAGTCCACAGATAAGTTTTGCAAAAGTCATCTAATCAATTCTAATCACTGTTTAGGGATGGGATTGATTTGCTGGTTTGATTCCGGCTTGAAGGACTATTGACTATCTAACCTACTGATGGTTCTTAAGACATGCTAAGGAAACTGCTTGAATGCTGTTTAAATATGCTAAGGAAATCACTGTAGGGAAGTATGTGGAAAAGGAAATGTTTGCTAAGGACAAGCTGTTTGTTTGGTGGATGGACTTAGCTTTTTACAAATTTCATTTTGGAATGTCACATTGTTAATGTTACTGATGTTACTAGTTTCAGTTGTTTAAAGCAATACTTAGCCATAATTTACTTCTGTAACACTGCCTGTTTTTATGTCCTTCTTTGATGATTGAATCGATTGATTTTTCTTGTGAAACTTCCTTGTCTTGTCAATAGAAAGAAAGGTTGATTTTGAATCGGGGCTGCTGCCCCCTGATGGGCTGCAGTCCCTCTAGGCCTCATTCATGGTGCTTTTGAGTGATTCTTTCTTTTTTTCATCTTGGTTACACAGAGGGAAGTGTAACATTGTTTCAAAAACATGCATATACCGCACAAATTTCTTTTTATTGGAACATAACTGATTACATATTTGTGGGGTACAGAGTAAACTATCAGTATTTGTGTACAATATATGGTGATCAAATTAGAATGATCAGCATATTTATCATTACAAAATATAATCATTCTTCGTGTTAACTAACCAATTTCTCCCTAACTCCCTGTCCTTCTCCCTTTCCCACCTCTAGTGGCCAGAACATTTATTATTTATATATAGGGACTTGTTGTTGCCATGTTTTTGCTTCTTTTCTAATTGCTTTGTAGATCCTTTTTGTTTGTTTTCTGGTCTTACTGTCTTTCTTTGAGGTTGAGTGATTTTCTCTAGCAGTGTATTTTGATTTCTCACTATTTATATTCAGTATGTCTCTTGCAAGTTTTTGTGCTATGATTACCATGAGAGTTACAAAAACATGTTATCATTGTAATAGATTATTTTAAACTAACAATGACTTAACTTTGATATGTAAGAAAGAAGAAAAAACCAAAGTCAACTCTGCTTTGATGTCATTCTCACTGACTTTTTGACATTTTGCTATTTCTAGTTAAATCTTTTAATTTTGCCTATCTCTTATATGGTTATATATGTTATTGTCTTGTTAGGTTTGTCCTTTAATGTTCATACTAAGGATTAAAAAGTTTATTCACCACCCTTATAGCATTGGAATATTCTGAGATTGTCTTACTTACAGTGAATAAGTACTTACTTTACTAGTGAGGTATGTACCTTTAAATGTTTTGTTGTTACTCTTTAGCATCATCTAGTTTCAAATTGAAGAACTCCCTTTAGCATTTCTTGTAAGGCAGGTCTAGTATTGAATTCCCTTAGTTTTTTCCTGTCAGGAAAGACTTTATTCCTCCTTCATATTTAAAGGTTAGTTTTGCTGGATACAGAAATCTTGGCTGACAGTCTTTTTCCTTCAGCACTTTGAATATATCATCCCATTCCCTTCTGGCCTGTAGGCTTTCTACTGAGAAATCTGCTGAGAGACATATTGGGACTCTGTTGAATGATATGTGTTTCTTTTGCTGTTTTCTTTGTCTTTGGTTTTTAATAATTTGATTATGTTGTACGTTGGAGTGTCCCTCTTTGGATTGAATTTGATTTTTGACCTCTGAGTTTCCTGTACCTGGATGTTTTCATTTTTCTCCATATTTGGGAAATTTTCAATCATTATTTCCTTGAATATGCTTTCTAGGTCTCTTCCTTTTTCCTTTCCTTCAAGCATGCCAATTGTGCAGAGATTATTTTGTTTGAGGGTGTCCCATAATTGCTACAGTTTTGTTTCATTTTTTTCTTAAGTTTTTTCTTTTCATTCCTTTGATTGGATAATTTTGTATGTTTTATCTTTGAGCTCACTGATTCTCTGTTTGATCAGGTCTGCTGTTGGAGCTTTCTATCAAGTTTTTCAGGGCACAGAGCATATTCTTTATTTCTAGGATTTCTATTTTTTAAAATTGATTCTATTCCTTTGTCAAGTTTCTCATTCTCCTGAATTGTTTTCCAGATATCATCTAATTTTCAATCTGTATTTTCTTGTGACTCCCTGAATATCCTTAGGAGGGTTATTCTGAATTCTCTGTCAATCATTTTATAAATCTGCTGTTCTTCTGGGCCCATTGCTGGTGGTTTGTATAATTCTTTTGGTGGTATCATATTTCTCTGTTATTTCACAATCTTTGTGTCTTTATGTTGAAGCTTGGTCATTTGAGGGTACTATGACCTCTTCCAGGTTTCACATATGTTCTTTGTTGGTGTTAGACCTTTAATGGTTAATATCAGAGCTTTGTCTCTGGTATCTGTGTTTTTTTTCTTTCCCATTCTGTGGTGGATTAGTAGCTACCACCATCACTTAAACTCTGCACTGGAACTAACTTGCTGTCCTTGAATTGATGAAAACTTCCTGTGGGGACTGGGACTTGAGCTCTGTGTTTGAGCTAAATTGCTGCTCTGCTACTGTTTCTCAAACTGGGGAAAGCTTTTTGTGTCAACTGGATTTTAATCATCTGACTTTTAGTCACTTCTGGTTCTTGTGAGGTCACTACAGGCAAAACCATGCTGTGTCACAACTCTGGCCCAGGACTGAGTCTTTCCTACAATCTGCAGTTCTATCATCCTGACTGGTTTCCACTGCTGGTGCCTATTGAAAGACAGATCAGCTGCCTATGCTGCACCCCAATGCTCCCCTGGTGGGTCCGACTTCTCCCTGGCACTCAAACATTTCTAGTGGAAAAGGCTGTGCACGAGTCCCTAGCGAAGATTCACTGACCTCTGGATAGTTCATTCTTCCAGTTGGCTGTGGCCCCTTGCTCCTGGGGGCTAGAGGAAACTTTCTGGTAGTTTTGCTGGCCTGGGAGATGGGACAGTGCATTCTGAAGCACCCTTCCCCCTTGCAGACTCCAAGTAGCTTCACACATACGGTGCTGCTGCAACTTTGCTGTTTCTTGGTAGCTGCTCATGTTCTGTAGCTGTTCCTTGCCTCACACTACACCAGCCCCTGAAGCAGACAGGGCTTGGGTTGGAGTGTTTGGGGTGGTCCCTCCTCCCTCTGGCTTCCACACCTTCACACTTTCACAAATTCCACAGGTCTCTCCTCCTCTTCCCCTGAGAGTTCCAGCAATCTTAGGACAGCAGTTTATGCATTTTAATAGCTGTAAGTTGATCAGTTGTGAGGAGGAGTGATGCTGGGGATCATCTATTCTGCCATCTTTATGACATCACTCTCCAACACGAGCATTTCAGTACACTAACATTGAACTATCCGTATAAGAAATCAAGAAGACAATTCCATTTACAATAGCTACTAAAAAAAAAAAAATTTAGGAATATATTTAACCAAGAAGGTGAAAGACCTGTACAATGAAAACTATAAAACACTGATAAAACAAATTGAGGAAAATACAAATAGATAGAACGTATGTTGTGTTCATGGATTAATATTGTTAAAATGTCCATACTACGCAAAGTGATCTACAGATTCAATGCAATCGTTATAAAAATTGCAATGATGTTTTTCTCAGAAATAAAAAAAAAATCCTAAAATTCATAAGGAATCACAAAAGACGTCAAAAGTTAAAGCAATCTTGGGCAAAAAGGACAAAGATGGAGTTATCACACTATCTGATTTCAAAATATAATACAGAGTTATAGTAATTGTATTAGTTTGTTTTATGTTGCTGTGACAGAATACCTGAGACTGGGTAATTTATAAAGAACAGTGGTTTATTTGGCTTACAATTCTGGGACAGCTGCATCTGGCAATGGCCTCAGGCTGCCTCTACTCATGACAGAAAGTGGCAGGCAGCCGGTGGGTACAAGCAGATCACATGGCGAGAGGAAGCAAGAGAGAGAGAAGGTGCCAGGGTCTTATAAACAACCAGCTCTTGCAGGAATAAAGTGAGAACTCACTCACTACCCGCATCCCCCAGGGAGAGCATTAATCCATTCTTAAGGAATTGGCCCCAATGACTCAAACAGCTCCCAATACTGCTACATTAGGGATCACATTTCCACATGAGTTTTGGAGGGACAACACATTCAAACTCAGTAATCAAAACAGCACGATGCTGTTATGAAAATAGGCACATGGACAAATGGAACAGAATAGAGAATCCAGAAATAAATCCAAGCATTTATGGTCAATTGATTTTTGTCAAAAGTACCAAGAACTCACAATGGGGAAAGGACAGTCTCTTTAATAAACGGTGTTGAGAAAACTGAATATTCACATGTTGAAGAATGAAATTAGACTCTTATTTCACTCCACATATAAAAATCAACTCAAAAGGGATTAAAGACTTAAACATAAGACCTGAAACTGTAAAACTGCTAAAGGAAAATATGGAAAGAAAGCTCTGTAACATTGGTCTGGGCAATGAATTTTTGGATGTGAGCTCAAGGCACAGGCAAAAATGCAAATATAGACAGATGGGATTATATTAAACTTAAAAGCTCTGCACAGCAAAGGAAACATTCAACAGAATAAGAGACACCCTATGTGTAATGGAAGAAAATATTTGTAAACCATACTTCTGATAATGGGTTAATATCCAAAATATATAAGGAACGCAACTCAATAGCAAGAAACAACCTGATTAAAAATGGGTAGCGGACCTGAATAGGCATTTTTCAAATGAAGACATACAAATGACCAACAGGTACATGAAATAATGCTCAACATCACTAATCATCAGGGAAATGCAAATTAAAACCACAATGAGATACCAATCTCACACCTGTGGAATGGTTGTTTAAAATACTAAAGATAAGTGTTGGCGAGGATGTAGAGAAAAGGCAACCCTTGCAAACTATTGGTGGGAATGTAAATTAGTACATCATTATGGAAAACAGTATGTAGACTCTTCAAAAAATTATAAATAGAACTACCACACAATCCAGCAATCCCACTACTATATATTCAAAGGAAATGATATCAGTATGTTGAAGAGATATCTGCACTCCCATGTTCACTGAAGCATTATTCACAATAGCCAAGATATGAAATTAACTTAAGTGCCCATCAATGGATGAATGGATAAAGAAAATGTGATATATATACACAATGGAATACTAATTAACCTTTAAAAAGAATGAAATCTTCTCATTTGTGACAACATGGATGAACCTGGAGGACATGATCTTAAGTGAAATAAACCAGGCACAGGAAGAAAAATACCACATTATCTCACTTACGTGTGGAATCTAAAGAAGTTGAACTCATAGAAGCAGAGAGTAGAATGGTTGTTACTAAGGGTTGGGGTTGGGGATTTTTGGTCAAAGGATACAAAATTTCAGTTAGGTAGAAGGAATAAGTTCAAGAGATCTATTGTACAATATGATGACTATAATTAAAAACAATGTATTGCATTCTTGAAAGTTGCTGAGAGAGTATATTTTAAGTGTCCTCACTACAAAAATGACAAGTATGTGAGGTAACGCATATGTTAATTAGCTTGATTTAGCCATTCCACAATGTACACATATTTCAAACCATCATATTGTACATGATAAATACACGCAATTTTTATTTGTCAATTAGAAAATAACTTTTAAAAAAAGAAAGCTCTCTGTTGCCCTGTAGAAGATTGTTTTAGGAAGACAAAACCAAAGCCAGTGACACCAACAGTTAGAAATTTATAGTAATAATAGTTTCAAGTGAGAGATGATAGAATATGCTATGGCAAAAAGGATTAGGAAAAAGGAAATGAATGTGAGAAATATCTGAGATCTTTTATTGGAAAGACTTAGTAACTGATTGAGAGGAGACTAGACTCCCTGCTATGTTTCTGCCATGACTACTAGATTTTTAACATGGTATTCCATCTGGATTGGGGAAAATATAGAAGCAGCAGGACCAGAAGTTGTTGTGGTGCTTATGAGACATTCAAATACACGGCAGACATTTGGCTATATGACTTTGAAGTTCACGGGAAAGATTAGGGATAGTATTACAGGTTTGAGAGCAAAAGCCTTGATATTCACTCATAAAATGGAGGGAGAAAACGTAGTGATAAAAATTCTGCCCCCGTCTGATCTCCTACTGTTTCCTTCATCCCTTGGCTCATACTAGCTCTGGCTTAGGGAAAAGAGTTCAATCTTTGAAATCCAGCAGGGTGCTTATGTGTCTGATTCTCAGAGGTGTTAAATCCTCGGCCATGGGCAGAAATGGCCCTGTTTGATGGAAGTATATATCCATCCTGTTGTTCCTATTCACCTTTCAGATGGGCCAGATTGGAACAAAACCTGTGTCTTGACCTGAGCTACTCTACTAAGGACAGGAAACAGCTAATAAATTGTAATATTCTGCTTTTTGTCTACCAAGCTTCAGTGGATCATACACCCCAAGGTACAGCAGAAGAAAGTTAAATTCACTGTTTCACTATTCTTTAACAAGATCTTTTGTCTTTCCCCCCATAGGTTGGAGTGATCCTCCTTGCCCCAGTCCACACTCAAAAC
Organism: Cynocephalus volans; assembly: GCF_027409185.1. Taxonomy (NCBI): domain Eukaryota; kingdom Metazoa; phylum Chordata; class Mammalia; order Dermoptera; family Cynocephalidae; genus Cynocephalus; species Cynocephalus volans. Next base: position 124,082,430 of record NC_084468.1, read on the forward strand.
AGCTAGTTCCATTTCAAAGGTCTATCATTAGCAACTCTCCATTTCCAGTTATTAACCATCAAGTGTCCCGAATGCAACACAACTTTATGTTATATGGTTGACCCTGCCAACAGGGACTCCCATCAATAGGGTCCATAGGCAAATAAGATTTGGGTATTGTGGATAGTTGAGCTTGCTGAAACAGGGCAGTGAAGGTTTGTGGAAAGACCCAACTGATTGTCTACTCACTACAGAGATAGAGAGCTCAGGCCACTGTCCAGCAGTGGGTGTTGCACTCCATGCCTGACAAAGCCCTGACCTGCTAGGGTACAACTGCCATATCTCAAGGCTCTATATATGTATAGTCTTCACCAGTGAGTGAGTGGTGGTACGAGGTATATGATTTCCTCTCTCAATCCACCTCCAGGAAAAGGACAATGATGACAGTGAGAAAGCAATGCTAGATCCAGGCCACACTTTAATCCTCGTACCAAATCATTCTGTTAGGAGAAGATGGATGGGTTAATTTTTTCTTGGAAGTCCTTTGAAGGCTTCCTGGTTTGGGCCCTGGAGCCAAGTCATTCCAGCTGAGGCACTGGCAGTTGGATCTCCAGGACCTGTTGGTTTACTGGTTGGAGATTTCTGGTGATCATCACTGTCCTCACAGGCAGTAGTAGGAAGTTTCCGTTTTCTCTACAGATGGAAGTGTCTAGTCCTAGCAGAGAGATCACTAACCATTTGGTCTCAGTAGACAGTGGAGAATAAAGAATAAAAGGAACTTTCTCTATCTTCCTGAAATACTATGAATCCAGAGTGCTCAGAATTCATTTACAATCGTTAGTAAAGCCTAAGAGTTTTTCTTTGGGAAGGGGTTCCCAAGGAACTTCCCAGAGACGACTCCTGCATCTTACTAGCCAGAATAGTCACATGGCCATCCAGTTCATTCATTCCTTCTTTCATTCAACAAATATTTATTAAGCTTAATACTATTAAACATACTGTGGTTACAGTAATAAACAAAATGAACTCTCTGCCTTCTTGGAGTTTACATTCTATGGGATGGAAATGAACAATAAACAAATAAGTGAATTATACATTTTATTAGAGGATGATAAATACAAGAAAAATTGAAGTGGGAAAAAGGATATACAGTGTTTGTTGATACTGGGAGAGACTTCCATTTTAAATAGGGTGACCAGGGAAGGCCTTTCTAAGATAACATTTGAATAAAGACCAGAACAAAGTGAAAAAGGAATGTTGCAATTGGCTGGGGAAAGAGCTTTTTAGACAGAATGGTGAGTGCAAAAGCCCTGAGGCAGGAGCATGACCATTATTTCCAGAAACAGCACTGAGGCCAGTGTATCTGAAGCAGAGTAAATGATGGGAAGAGGGGTAGGTAATGAAGTTAAAGTGACATTTGTGAGAACTTTAGCTTTTACTTTAAGCAAAATGGGGAGCCAGCAGAAGATTACAAACACAGTTACATAATCTGACTTAACGTTTGAGCAGAAACATTTTATTTGCTGTGTGAAAAACAGACTGTAGGGGAAACAAAGACTGGGGAAGAAGGACCAGGAGACTGTGGCTGAGCATAGGCTGGTAGTGAAATTAGTGGTGAGAAATGGTTCAATTCTGGATATATTTTGAAGCTAAAGAAGATAGGATTTGCTGAAAGATTGAATGTGGGATATGAAAAAAAAGAGAGAAGATGATACTCTGAGCAATTAGCAGAATGGAGTAGCCATTTACTAAGGTGGAGAAGATGGGGGGAAGCAAGTTTTGGAAGTTGTCACTTGTGACAATATGGATGAACCTGGAGGACATTATGTTAAGTAAAATAAGCCAGGCACAGAAAGACAAATATAAAATTATATAAATATAAAACTCTAAAGTAATGCTGATGTATTTGGGTTAAAAAGAGTTATTTTTTCATTCATCTGCCTTGTGTGAATAAGAGCACACATGTGCATAGCCTGTGGCAAAACCTGGATAATGCAAAAACTCTCCTGCTCAAAACCCTTCAAAGATTTCTCATCACTCTTAGGTAGGGTTTCCCGGGTAATATTCTCCTTGCAAAATGGATCATGTGTTTGGAGTTGATATATCATGGGTGATGCAATATATTTGGGTTTCGACACTGTAGGTCAGTCTCTCAGGGATCAATTTGGTAAACATGAAAAGAGTTTTCTCTAGAGGAAGCAGTTTTTACAGAAACAAGCATACAGAAATATTAAAGTACATAATCTCTAATCTGCTTCTTGTACATTCTTCCCTGGTAATTCATTGTATCAATATTATATTTAAAATATTTATACTACTTGCATATTCACTTAGGTATTTAGTAAGGATGAAATGTTATAAAATCATATTGCAAAGGTTTGAAATAAACAATAATTAGATGCTTTGCATCAATGGAGCATCTTTGTGGTGAAATTGTGAACAAACATCAGTTCAGTGTGCAATGGGCCACACTGCCCATGAAAAAAGCTTCCAGGTAAGACCCTAAGTGCCATTGATCCTTGCTTCTCACAGCAAGGGCCCAAGGCACTGCTCTCCAGAAGAAATAAAATGCAAGCCCCATTTGTAACTTAAAATTTTATACTATCCACATTTTAAAAAGTGAAAAGAAAAGTGAAAGTAACATGAAACAGTATATTTTATTTAATCCAACATATCCAAAATGTTATTTCAACATATAATCAATAGGATATTTCACATTCTTTTTTTATACTAAGTAGTCTAAATCTTGTGTGTGTTTTACACTTGCAGCAATTGGAATTCAGATGCTAAATTTTATTAATTATAGTGAAATGTAGTCATACCAAAACAGTAAAGTTTTGCTTAACAGAGAAATATTTTGCATTACTTCAGTTATTAAATGCAAATTTCAACTACATAAAATAAAATTACAAGAAAAACTCAGTTCCTCAGTTGTACTAAGTGCATGTCAAGTGCTCCATAGCCACCTGACTAGGGCCTACCATGTTGGATAGCACAGGTCTCTGGCATCAGCTGTGAACTTCTTAGAAATACAGTATCTCAGCTTCACCCAGGCCTACGGAATCAGAATGTGCATTTTAGTAAGATTCCCAGGTGACTGGGATGCACATTAAAACTTGAGAAGCACCATTATAGATATCATTGTTTTATCTTTGTCATCAGTAATATTACCATAGTTCAGGCTTTATTGCCTTCAGCTGCACTATTATACTTGCCTCTTAATTGGTCTCCCACCTACAATCCATAATTAATCTTCTGGAAACACTGCTCAAGGACTGTAAATTGTCCCCTGTATTTACCGAATAAAGTCCAAACTACTTGCCTTGGTAGAAGGTACTATACAACATGGCCATAGCCTGACTTCATTCATTCACTAGACACCTCCAGTAAGGAGAAGCATGTGAGATATTCATTCTTTCTTCGGCTACTTACCACGTGCCACTTATTGTGCTATGAGATAGGAAAGCAAGCATGGATAAAGTCAGGTTCCTGCTCTAAATACTGACAATCAGGCTGCAAGTGATGGGGGAAAGGAGCATATATTTAAACAAATAATTATAATTGCTAACATGAAATTGTCCTCAAAGTGGCACAGTGAGGAAGGAATGATTAATTCTTAAGGAGAACTGAAGTGTGGGGAAGAGAGGTGAGAAAGGCTTCAGAGAAGAGGAAATATTTGAGAACTTGAATAATGTTTAGAATTTTGCCATACAGCAAAATGCAGGGAAGGGCATTTCAGACTAAGAAAACAACATGATAAATGCATCAGAGTATGAAATGGTTTGGTGTATCTAGGGGAAAGTACTTCTCTCAGGAAATAAAAAGAAGAGCAAAAAGGCAAGGTGTTAAAGTATTGGCAGGCCACTTTAAATTTATTAGTCATTTACTTGTACCCAACATGGTTCCAAAGAAAGAATATCTGAGACAGTTTGTGGGAGATGAAGCTAAAAAGGAAAAATAGGTTTCAGATTGCTCCTCACCATGTGTGCTTTGCAATAATCAAATCACACTACATACCAGCCCTTTAAGTTCTCCATGAGTGGCCCTCTATGCATTAGGTTTTATTGTGAAATATATCAGGTGTGACAAAGAGTATATAAAATGGTTTAAACATCCACAAACCAATCACTACCTAAGCCTTAGGGTATCCCATCTGTTTCCTTCTAACATCAAATTCCACTTCCTCCTCAACCACAGATAAGCAGAATCCTGAATTTTGTATTAATAATCGATTGCTTTTCTTTATAGTTTTACCACCTTTGCAAATTTACTTACTCTTGGTTTTAGACATTAATAAATAAAACATATGTATTCTTCTGTATTTCTTTTGCTCAATTTATCCTCATGAGATTCATCCATATTGATGGGTCAAGCTGTAGTTCATTTTTGCTGCTGTAAAACGTTCCACTGTACTGAATATACCACAGCATACATATCTCTTCTGTTGTTAATGAGCAATGATAAGAAATGCTACCAAGAACATTCTGGCACATGTCTCCTCGTAAACATGTTCAAGAATTTCCCTAAGATATATCTGGTGGTAGGGATGCTATTTAAAACATGTAACAACTTCTATGGCACGGGTATTGATCGGTGAGAGCAGAAGGTTCTCACTCCTATACACTATTGGTAAGGCTGTATACCAGTTTCAACCCTGACTAATAGTGGAATTGCTAAGAAATAGGAAATGTATATATTTCATAACAGAAGTGATTGAATGTATATTCCTCTCCAAGGGAAGTTTTCGCAAATTCCTGAAGGTCCATCTCCTCACCAAATATCTGACTTTCCAATCGAAAAAATCAGATTGCTAATTATGTTTTCCTATGTCTATCCAACGTTCATGTTGCACTTTGCTTTAGAGTTTACTTTGCTGTTATTAATACTTGTATAGCTACGTCAACTTTCTTTGGCTTGGGTTTGTGGATATATATTTTCCCTCCTTTTTCTCCCAACATTTCTGTCTTTAAAATTTAAATATGTCTCTCATAAGCATCATCAAGTTGGGTTTTGTTTTATATGCAGTTGGAAAATATTTTAATTTCTTTTTGGAGCATTTAATACAATCAGTGATACAGTTATATGTTATTTTAGTATTATTTTAGCGGTTAGACTAGAGATTTCAACATGGATCCTTGACTTATTACAGTGTAGTACAAATTCTTACATTCTCACTTCTCGATAGTGTTACAAGTTTAGTACAATCTGATTGTTTTATTTTTATCATCATTGATATTATCTTAGTTCAGGCTATGACTATGACTACTTAACTGTTTGAATGCATGACATACCTGACCCCAAATTTTCCAATATGTTTATTGAAAAAACTCTTCGTATAAGTGGACCCATGCAGTTCAAAGATTTGCTGTATTTAAAAGCGAGTTCCACAGAAATACACACATAGAAAATGAAAAATCTGATTTATCTGCTATTTTAAGAGTGTTTCATTCTCAAGAACAATATCTTGTTTTCTGAACTTGAATATATGAATGATGGGAATATAAATGCCTTGAGGAACCAAACTTCTTTTTTCAGGTAATAACTAGAAAACACACCAAAATGATTGTATGTATCTCAAAGTCTACAGTTTCACTGTAAGAATATTAACTGTATTAAAACTTCCTCGGAGATTACCATTCTAAATTACCTTCCAAAGTTACTATAAAAAGTTTACATTTTAATTTCTAATTACAAGAAACTGTTATATAGATGTGCTCATTGTTTATTGTTCTAAAAAATAAAAACACATTTGGAAAACGTAGAGGAGGGAAACGGTATAAAATGATTAAAGATTAGCAGAAATCTTATAAATCCAATAAATTAGTGTGCATTTCTAATCTTTAAAATGAGTGGGATAGAATGTGGATATTTTGTGTACATGATGACAAATTTAGCGTTAATTAGAGGACTAAAACATGAAGCCACTTTCAAATTTGAATCTCAGTACTACAACCAAGATTACTTTGTGTGCACCTAAGTCATAAATGTGTTCAATAAGAAAAATAAAATTTAACCTAAAACAACATAAGGACAATCTTGGAAGGCTGGATTAAAAATTTACAAAGTTCTTAAGTCTTAAATTCAAAAACTAAACTATATAAAACGCTAAAACATTACACTATGGACGACTAGAATTGTAAGGTAGAATACAAGACACCTAGTTAGATTTGAACTGCAGATAAAAACAAGAAATAAAATTTTAGAATAATTATGTTCCCTGCAATTTTTTATACTAAAGTTTTATGATTGCTTACCTGAAATTCGAGTTTAATTGGGCAACCTTTTTGTTTATTTGCTAAATTGGCACTCCTATAGACAACGACAAATTAAAACCTTGGTGTGTTTCAGAGTGGTAACACAAGACGCATTGGTGCACCTGACAAAGTCCAGGTGCTAGACCAGTGCTCTAACTCGCCAGTTATGTCTCTCTCCATCATCCAACTACTGTTCAGATTAGAAAAATACTTTAGGGAGCCCTATAATATAACCTAGACCCTAAAAGAGGAAAGGTGTTGGCTGTGTAAGAGAATTTCTCGAAGTCAGACATTTATACGTTCCTGGAAATGATCGGAAGAAGAAAGCACAGGAGTGGGGTGGAAAGTGGGGCACAGATTGGGCCCCTGAGCCTTTGTACGGAAAAGGAGCCGCAGAGGCGAGGCAGAGCCGGGAGGCCCGGGTGGGGCCAGATCCGTTATCGCGCGCGCCTGGGCTGGGGCACGGCCGCCCCCAAGCAGGCGGGGGCGCCGTTAGGGCTTCACCGCCCGACGGACAAGGGCGTGGGGACCGCGTCTGTAACGCTCCGACGCGGGGATCCCAGGGAGGAGGCGACCGCCTGCAGGCTCCTGTGTCGCCCCGCTACGCTCCGCCCCCGCCGCTCGGGCATTCGCGGAGCCCCGCAGCGGGAGAGGCGGGAAAGGAGGCAGGAGAAGCCACACGCCGCTTACTAGTTTGACTCATCCTGGAGATGCAGAAGCAGGAGAAGCTGAAGAGCAAGACCGCGACGAGCGCGATCAGCACGTTCGCTTGCTTGGGCCTCATGGCGCCGGCTGCGAGGCGAGCAGCGCGGCGGGTGCAGGGCGCCGGGCAGCGCCCCGGGCGCGGGGGCGGAGCGCGCGGTGTCGGCGCCCCCGGACCGCGCCTGTGCGGCTCCCAGCCCGCCCCCACGTCGCTTGGGGCCCCAGCGCACCCATACTGGAGCGCTCCCCTTCCGCAGCACTTCTCTGCACCCTTTGCTTCCTGTCCGCGGTTCAGCACACGCCGCTTGCTAGGGCCGCCGGTAGTTAAATGCCCGGCACGTGGTGGGCGATCCGTAAGTTGTTTTCCTGCAGCAGTTTATAAGACTTTTCACCAAGGCTGGGGAACGTCAGGAGAGCATCAGTAGGATAAGACCGTCTGGGATCCTCCATCTGTCGTTTTCTATTTGGGTTGTCCACGTCGACCTCGCCTCTTCCTTGGGACGCTGGCAGCGTCTGGTTGTCAGTGTTCTACCCCAGACCAACACAGCACCACTGGCCGGCTGGCTCTGGCCCCTTGAAAGGGGAAGAGATTTGAACACATACCAGCCTGTGGATGCCATTATAAGCCTGTATTTTCTCATGTGCTAATGGCCAGGCATTGTGACCTTCGGTTGAGCAGGGACCCGGCCAGATCCCAAAAGAGGGAACAGGAGAAATAAATACCTCAACTTTATTCTCCTTCATCTCTTCAGTCTCCTGGCGGTGCTGGCCACAGGTTAAGCTGGGCCGGAAGCCAGAGGGGAAGGAAGTTCAGCTTTCTACAGCAGATCATATAAACCTGTCTCCTGGGGTATGGAGCAGGATTGAGAAAGATGTGAAGTAGATTGGGGTGGGAGAAGGAAGCTATCCAGCAAAAAGAAACATCTCCAAAATCAGTGTTTCATTGCCTACTCAAATTACCTGGGTGGCTTGTTCTAGAGGGTGATGGGCCATCGGTTTGGTGTTTTATTCACCTTTTTAACCAGCTCAATTTTTATTGTGGGTATCTTTGTGACCCACTATCATCCTGCCTTGAATATTCCATAGGCCTTCTACAATTGCATCTCCTGCACTGGGGTATTTTTAATGTTAATTCATCAAGATTCTCAATCTCCTGACCACACAGGCCATTGGTTACTGTCAATGACTGTAAATATCCAAACATTGCCCTGAAGTAGAGTTCAGGTTTTCCTCCACTATCACATACACTGCTCTCAACTCAGCCCATAGAATGAACGTACCTTAGCATTATTTGGATTTTTACTGTCCATACGGCAAATGGTAGCGGATTTAACATTGGTTTTCATGCTACAGAGGAACTGTTCTGGATAAACCAGAAAATTGGTTCTGTTTTGTTGGAAAGAGAGTCATGAGATTTAGACCATTCAGCAACAGAAGTGGACTGCTAATCAGTTCTCAAGCAGAGATGCTACCTGGTCCATGGATGTGTTACTGCTCCCCAAAGACATCGCTCATGACATGAATTCTTTTATTTGCGAATTTTGTTGTGAAGATTCCTCTTTATTACTACCTCTTTCTGATATTATCAGTGATATGATAGGTAGCTCAGATCTTAATACAATTTGAAGTCCTTTAATTATGGGGACTGTTTTCACTAGAACCCAATAGCATGCTGGCAAGCCAGCTCTCTAGCCCCATCATCAGGAACTTGTTGAATGATCGCCACAAGGTGGCAGCATCATATTTCAGTCAAAGCCTCTACTTTGCACGTATTCTAGTGTCAGAAACTTCTAAAATCACATGAATGTGTTAGAACTGTAGAGTCCCACTAGCATACTTGGGCCACTGCCCATTATATATTTTTCATATCTTGCCAAATAGCCCCTCAATGTGTTGTGCCTCCTATTAGCAGGGTCCTGGAGGGAGAGTAATTTATTATTTATTGTTTGTAGAATACCTCTGGTGGCCCAAAGTTATTTTTAGAAATTTCACCATTTGGAGTAACTGGATTGATCAACCATTTGCCTAGTTACATGGGCCACTACAGCTCTAAAATCTTCCTGAGTTCTTCCTCCGAGAGGAAAATCACCATAGTGTCATCAATATAATCAATTAATTTTATAATGATCATGTCTAAATAGTGCTACGTGATATTTATTTCCGTTGTTCTGGTTACTATTTTCACCTCAACTCATTAGCTTTCTTCTGAGTAGCTTAAACTTTCTTTCCATTAATAAAGTGCATTACTAATAGCCGTGAGAACAAACCTGCCTTGGCGTTCTATTTTCTTGTTCTCTCATTAAAAGAATCATATGGGGAACCCATGCATGAGGGATTCCCCCTAATCATAATGTCTGTTATAGTGTAGGACAGGAGCATGTTATTACAGGAAGCTCAACACTAAGCTTCACAAAACCAAATCAGGGTTGCCACTACCCTTAATATTTTTAGTGCTTTCACAGAGGTAGTCTATTTAACCATTGACAAAAGAAGTACAACATTTTCCTTCTCAGGAAAATGTTGCATTCCAGACTTCATACACTCCAAAAGGAATAAGTTGGGTCCTCTATGGATCAAATGCTGAACACTGCACTAAGTTGTTAATTAGACAACCCTTTCCATTAAGCAGTTTCTAAAATCAACAGTCCCATGGTTGTTTAATTTGAGAATCCAAGAAAGCAGAGGTTCCTCAGTGTTACTCAAAAATATAACCAAACTCAATTACACTGTATCCTTTTGTTTCCATGTAGAACTACCTGATAATGCCAGGTAGAAGCACATGGGTTAGCTGAGAGACCCAGAGACCTAGATGCAGAAGGTCTCACTTTCTCCATGAAGCCTGAATCCTAATCTTAAGACTTAACCACCATTTAGGTAGCCACATGGAAGAAGAAAACCAAAGAGAATGAGAGAGAAGGGGAGATAACCAATCTTTCCTGAGAAACAGAATTGGTTTAATATGTAAGTATTTACCAGTTACATGCAAGTGAATTAGTGGAAAACAGAAGAGGCAATGATAAGCACAAGGAATTTTAACATACGGAGACCCTGCTTCCAACAAATGCAGTTCAACCAATTTCTTGTGTTCTGAAAAACCATTTTCTCTTGGGGAAAAACATAGATAGATGTGGGCCAATGGGCAGCATGGAGACAAGGAAGAGAGAGTTCCTCTCTGCACTGTGTACCCTCAGTACGGGCACTTCAAAAAGGCAAAAGGATTACATATAGCATTATCTCACTTTCTATTATATGGAAGTCTTGTGTAATAATGGAGAGACTCTGAGATAGAAGATAGTTTCTCCTTCTTAATTTGCCAAATTGGCTATGCACTTTGCCTTTCTAAATATTTTTATCTACAATTTAAGAATTCAATTAGATGATTTTTAAGATCCCTTCAAGACCTAAGATTGTTTGATTTCATCCGTACATATCCATTGTGTAATTTTAGTATATATCCAAACTTCACTACCAAGTTCATTGTTGGTTGCTTTTATGGGGTAGGGAAGATGGCTTATGCACTCTACTCTTGTCTGGTGCTCTATATACAACTGAGTATCCATTTTTAAAATGCTGCTTGAGATGTGGAAAAGTGTGTATTGCTTGCTTCAATTTGTGTTAATTGGAGGGAATATAGATACTAGAGTACTTCAAAAGGTTCGTGGGAAAACAGAATTTTGAGATGATACAAAATTTTCCACAAACTTCTTGAAATATATACACTTGTATAGAATATTTCAGAAGTATAAACAAGACAGTGATACTGGTTCCTTCTGATCAAGAGGATGGAGGAACCAGGAGTCTTGGGTGGGAGGGGGGTAGTTATTTTTCAATGTAAGTTGTCCTTTGTACTTATATTCTGCTCTCCGCCTTTCTCTTTCTCCTCCAGCCACACTGGCCTTCTTGCTATTCTTCCAGCATTTCAAATATGCTTCCAATTCAAGGGCTTTGCACGTGCCATTCAAGTACCTGAAATACTCTTCCTCCAGATATTCTCATGGTACATTTCTTTACTTCATTCAGTAAGGCTCAAATGTCACTTTTTTAGTGAGACTTCCTGATTACACTGTATGTAATGACTTCCCATACACACTCTCTAAATACTGCTTCCCTAATATTCCCTAATACCTTTAATTCTTAGCACCACTTGACATACTAAGTATTTGCCTGTTTATAGTACTACTCTCTTTTGGAACACTGCCTGGTGCATAATAGGCAACCAACAAATACTCGTCGAGTTCATGAATGTATTGTTTGGGGTTTTTAAAATATCATCTGCATAATTACTTTTTCAATAAAAACAACCAGTAAAGGAATAAACGTGAATGAATTAACTGTTAAATGTTTAATATTATAAGAAAAAGTCCAAACTTCTTTTCTCAACATATATGGCTCTCCTTATTTGGCCATGGGCAAGTCAATTAACCTAAGTTCCTTTTCCTCATCCATGAACTGGAATTTTTAAGAATTACTAAACAGAACTAAGATTAAATGTAGATGAAAGCGCTTTTGTAACCTTGGCGCTATAAAAGCTACCAAAAGCACATGGAGTAGCGTAGTACACAGTTTCGATTTGCGCGAAAGACCTCAGGTCTTCTAAGGAGAGACGTTTAAGGAGAGAGAAGTCTCAAGAGCAGATATAAGGGAGACCTCTCCGGAGCTGGGCGTATCTCCTTGTCGCTGTTGCCAGGGAAACCGGCGGGGCGTCCCTAGCATCCGAGCACGAGCGCGGGGGGGTCACTCAGCTGGACCTTCTTTCAGCTTTAGCAATAGGTAGAGCGAGGGCCAATCGGAAGAGGCCAGAGGGGCGGGGTCGGGGGCGAGGGGAGGGGTCGGGCAGTGTCCCAAGGAAGGCGGTCCTGCAGCCTCGCTCCCTGACTTCCGGGTCGCGGAGTTCGCAGGGAGCGCCCGGCGAGTAGCGTCGTTTCCGTTGCCGTCTGTTTGCAGTTGGGGAAACCGAGGCAGCTCCAGCTCCCCCTAGTTCTTCCGCTCTTGTGAGGTGGATGCTATTTCTTTTCCTCTCGCCCCGCGCTGCTTCGGTGCGGCTGCGCCGAGAGCGCGCGAACCCGCGGTGTCCCGCGGGAAAGCCGCGGGGTGCTTGGGCCGGCGGGGCTTTGTGCTCGCCGTTCCCTCCCACTCGTGGCTAGCGCGCGAGCTGGGCTCGGCCAGGCTGCGGAAGGGGGCTCGGCGCAGCGACTCCCCGAGGTCTGGGGTGCTCAGGCGCCGCGAGGCTTGCGTTGCCTCTGCTTGGCAGTTCTGCTTCTTTTGTCCTGATTAGCGCGGGCTAGACGGATTCCTGTTAAAGATACACATCAGCCCATCTGTGATGTGCACTCTTTCTGAATCCTGCGGGGATTTCGGATTTGACAGTCCCTCAGGCCCTCGTCTAGAGATGATGTGTGTGGGAATGTGTAAGACAGGAAGCAGATGAGCGTTTTTGTTTGTTTTTAAGTGTCTTCCCCTCGTTTTCGTTCCCCCCACCCCTTCTTTATTTAGAAGCTGAAGAATTGTTTTTTATAACGTCCAGTTTTATCGAGTGTGTAGGGTTGTTGTTTTTTTTAAACCTTTGTTAGTATTTCTGCTCTTCACCTACTGAGTGGAAAATTAAGAATTAGTGAGGGTGTGATCTACTCCGTGTTCAACTTGTCTAGGTCAATTTGTAAGCCATATGTAGTGTTTTTATTTTGCTGTCATCACCTGACTGTGGGATAGCTGTGACGAATTATCCACAAGGGTTAAGAAGAGCTTATTCCTTATAAAAACATCTCTAATGTTTGGTGTATTTTAATTGTTGCTTAGTTGGGGTCCTCTTGTTTTTGAACCATTGAGCCCCAATTCTCAAAGAATGAGAAATTAGGAACTTAAGATATACAAATATTTATCAAAAAGTGCAGACCATTCTGCTGTCATTCTTTCAAGCCATTAAGTAACTTGACAACAAGTAAGTTATTTTGATTTTTACAGTTACTTTTTAAAAAGTGATAAATTGGCCATTTGGACAGCCATTATTTAATTAATCTAAGTGGCATATATTACACCTGTCATTATTTTCTTAGATGCTTAAGCCCTATCACAATGGAATAAGACAATATAATTTGAGATTTGATGAGTTGGATAAACAGTATTTTTTTTTCAATTTTAAAATTCAATTTAATTTCATTAAACTTGTCACATATTTCCTTTTCCAGGAAAAAAAAAATGTTTATTTCTTTGTGGGAGTTCTTCTATGGGCACTTTTTTCGATTTTGGATGAAATGGCTCTTACGACAAATGACTGGAAAGTGTGAATTGCAGCGAATTTTTGATACCTATGTAGGTGCACAAAGGACACACAGGATAGGTAATGTTATTCAAAAAGAAAAATTAAAAACTAATAAGAATTTAACTCTGAATATTTTTCTCAGTGCTCATAGTGACAGATGTACTTGCATATCCTGATTAAGTCACTTAAACTGAGTTTAATAAGCTTTTGAAATTTCATTTTGAATCTTTGTAGGTCTAAAATTGTATGACTTTATAGAAAAAGGACCTGATTAATTCCTTAGTGCAAAGAATTATCTTCTCTGGCTCCTTAAATATGTCATTCCTTAGATTATAATTGCAACCTATTTTCTAGATAAAAAAATCTGTACTTCTAAAATCTCTTTGAAATTTTTACTCATATGATGGGAAGAGTGAGTGCCTTGATCTAAATTCATTTTTATACTTAGCGTCCTTCATCAATCTTTTAATTTCTTACTGTTATTTATGAAAGGACAGTAATTAGGTATTTAGTGGTCCCTAGGAAAGATTATTAGGCTGACAGTCCACACTGTCCTGTACAGTAGCCAGTAGCCACGTGGTTATTGAACACTTGAAATGTGGCTAGTCTGAATTGAAATGTGTGGTAAGTGTAAAATATACTCTGGATTTCAAAGACTTTAAATGAAAAAAGAATGTAAAAATGTCTCATTAATAATTGTTTATATTCAGTGTATGTCGGTAATATTTTGGATATATGGGTAAAAAATGTATTAAAGCTAATTTTATCTGTTTCTTTTTATTTTAATGTGGCTATAGAAAATTTTAAAGTACACATGTGGCTCATATTTTGGCTTGCAGTATATTTCATTTGAACAGTGCTGCTCTATTATCTTCTAAAATATGTCATCTTTTCAATGTTTAATTGAAAATATTGCTCTAAATTAGAACACAAGTGATTGAGAAGTGTGGTTTGAAGTCACTTCTTTTTAGCCAGGGTAAGGAAGACCAGGGAACTGCTGCCTCTCATTCTCATTGTGTTAAATGGAAAATTGTGAATTAACCAGATCCCTTTTTGTGTTGACCAAGTGTGCTTCAACTAAGAAATCAACACCTGTAAGGTGGAGGGAGTGGGGTGTTGGCAATTGGAACATGTATATAAGACAACATTGGTAGAATGATAGAAGCTGCCTCGGGACAGCTGGATGATTAAGTTTAATTACTTTCCAAGTTTTCTTACAACTTCCTGGCTGACACAAATTATCATCTGCTCTTTTGATTTGCCCTTTTGACCACTCAGAAGAACAAAGTACCTCTTGGTAAGAAATCTCTGCAGGCAGTATTTGTTGGTGTTTTCTAATGGGAGAAGAACATATGTTAAGGCTTTACATTGTGGCAAAGCATTTTTCTTGAATTTTTCAAATTGCTAAGGAAAAGACTCAGTAAGTGTGCCAGAAAAATTTTTAAATAGACCAGTGAAAGTGTTCTTTAAAAAGAAGCCAAGAATGTAGAAGCTATTTTGCTATTTGGAGAGAGGATGGTTGGCCGGATAATCTAAAGTCTTTGCCCCATTCTTGTGTGATTCACTTGCTAGCACCTCAAATCTAAACAATTATTCCATAAGGCTAACAAATGAAGAAAATGTGGTAGAGAGTACTCTCACTGTAGTTCTAAGATGAATTCTCGGACCTGAACTGTTCTGAGGCAGCCCTGGATGAATTTGCAATGGTTAGCAGACTCTTTGGGGCTCTGCACAGAAACAGATCATCCTGGGGAAATGAGCTTGGCATCACCTCTTTGGCTTGGTATGTCATGCTTGGTTGAGATTTTTGGAATCATATCTACTTCTTTGTGCTGTTAGAATAAAATTTTAAAATGTTTGCTATGTTTTCATGTAGAAATTATGTCTTCTAGAACTATTAATTTATTACTTTTTGCAATTTTTACTAGTTTATGGAGTAATTCACAAACAGCATTTAAGTGGTAATATTCTTCTTTTTTTCATTTCAGAAAATTCATTGACATACTCCAAGAATAAGGTAGGATCATATTTAGGTGGTATCTCTAGAAAACTTAACTTGGATGTACTTTTTTATAAAAGAATGTGCTTCAATTTTGGAATTATTTATAGTGTCTTCCCAGAAGAGTCTGCTAGAAAGCACATTGGGCAAAATTTTCCCTCTTTTGAAGCAATATTGTGTTTTCAAAATATTTTCTCAATGTGTGTGTTTTTCATGCACAAAGAAGATATTTGAGTAATTTATCCTATTCTAAGGTTTTACTTGTTTATTTTGCCTTAAGAGTTGATAACTTTTGTGGTAAGCAGGTCTTAGGGGAAAACCTTAGACTGTGTCCTTAGGATAGATTATGTGAGAGAAAAACAAGCATCATTGCATAGTTAGAGAAAACTCTGGGTCATGTACCTTTTGATCCTAAATAGGTCATAACACGTGCAATATTAGCTTTTGCTATGTAACAAACTTATAAAATGTTAAGGACATAAAACAATATGTTATTTCTTGCTGTGTGTCTGTGGGAGAAGCTGCTCTTCAAGCTGGTGCCAAGTTCAGGTCTATTCCATTTGTCTCATTCTGGGGCCCAAGTTGAGGGGGTTGTGGGTATGTGCATAATTTTTTTTTTTTTTTTTTTGTCTTTTTCGTGACCGGCACTCAGCCAGTGAGTGCACCGGCCATACCTATATAGGATCCGAACCCGCGGCGGGAGCGTCGCCACGCTCCCAGCGCCGCACTCTCCCGAGTGCACCACAGGCTCGGCCCTGCATAATGTTTTAATAGTGGATCACTGAGAGCCCAACCATACAAACATATTTTAAGTCTCCTTATGTCATATGCATTAGCATCCCAGTGGTTAAAATAAATTAAGTGGCCAAGCCCATGCTAAGGGTTGGGGAAATACAATATGCACACCTGAAGGCCATGGTAGGCAGATGTGTATATAATTCAATTACAGAGCAGTGAAAATTGGGACCAGTAATTCAGTCTACCATTGTTGTTACTTCCCTATAGTATTTCATGATTTTTTCTATATATAGATTATCTGGTGTGGCAAAGATAGGTTGTAGGTCATCTAGACCATTGTTTGAAATCCCATAATAGATCACAACCAAGATTAAGCAACATCTAAAGTAATAGAATGGAGAATATTTAGAGATCATTGGTCATAAGGTTAAATATTGTTTTATGTGTTTTTTATTTTAGTTATCTATGTGTATGTGAATCTATATTTTAGATTCTATATGCATATTTGTCCTTGGTCATGATTTAAAATGTGGATCAGGGTAGAAAAAAAGTTGACTTGCCACTGTCTAGTGATATTGATATGGTTACTGATTCGTGCCAGAAACAAAATGGATGTTGTTGAGTGTTGCAAGTGTCTGTTATGTCCTTGAGAATAACCTATTTTAAAATAGGTGTTTTATTGACTTACAGTCTTTATTTATGGTTTATATAAGAATAACTCATATACATGAATGATTATTGGGGGGAGGAGTTCAGAGTCCTACTCTTGTTCAAAATCTTACAGAGTGATTAATATTCTTTTTTTTTTTTTTTAAAGTGAGAATGTAGGGGTCTGGGAAGCTAATAAGTTGCTTGTTCTAAAAATTTATGTATGCTATATCCACCCATATAGTTCCTTTCATTGAAACTTGTGATGCAGTTTCCCGAAGTAACAATGTCATAAATTGTAGTAGATACACTTGCAAAAGTGTTATATTTCAGATCTATTGTAACAGTAATTCTCAAATTTGAGTATGCATCAGAATCTTCTGGAGGCTTACTAAAACACAGATTACTGGGCCCTACCCCTAGAATTTCTGATTTAGTTCTGAATGCATTTCTAACATATTCCCAGGTGATACTGCTGCGGCTTCTCCTGTTTGTCTTTGAGGACCACTGTGTTAGAATGCTTTGGGGGACTGTTCTTTGTTTCTATAGAAAACAGTATGTGCATTTTCCAAACTGACCTTAAAGAAATTGTGATTCAAAATGTCATAAATTTGGAACCATTTGAGTGTTGAACTCTCTAGGATGAATTGTCCTGTGAAACATGTTTTCTTTTAGCCTTGAAACTGTAAAGAGAGCAAAATCATGGTCTAAGCTCTTTATGCTACACCCACAGTCCCCAGCCTGCACTCCTAGTTCTTTAGGAGTATACCCCTTCAAACATTTTGACATCTCTCTGCATGGAAGTTTACCAGCATTACCACTGGTGCCCTTTAAAACTCCATCTAGCCCCCTTCATTATTCCCTGACTTTATCTACTTATATTCTTGCCTTGCTCACTGATCATCACCACTGCGCTGCTTATTATTTTCCAAACACATCAGCGTTCTCCTGGCTTAAGAGCCTTTGTTCTAGTTCTCCTCTTGAACCAGTATGTTCTCCAGTTAAAAGCTTGCTCACTTCCTCATTTTCATGTTTTTACTCAGTTATGAGCTTCAGTTATAAGACTTTTACTCAGTTATAAGACTTGCCCTTACCAACCTCTACTTAAAATTGTACCCCTCAACTCTCCCTTATCTATCCCCTTTCCTTAGTTGTTTCACCATAGCACATACCATCAGCTAGCATGCTAAATATTTTACTTATTTTTTTCCCATTTTCTCCTGCCAAAAAGAAAAAAACAAAACAAAACAGTGTTTCTCTTTTTGTTCACTGATGTATCTCTAGTACCTGAAACAGGACCTGGAATATAATAAGCATTTTGAATATTTATGTTCATAAATATTATAAATATTATTCATGTTGAGTGAATGAATGGATAAATGATAAATATAAAAGATAAATAGTAAGTAAATGAAAATTTCCTTTTTCTCTAAAAAGAGTCTGTATCATTCTTTCTTTTACTAATTCACTGGAGAGGTTCTGGAACTGGGAACTCAGTATCACATCTATCAGTATAATTATTATTGCTACAAATGACTAACAACATTTTGGACACAGAATTTATTAATGGGATTTTATGTGTGGTAGAATTAATGCCAACCACAAGGTGTTATTTTCAAGAACTGTAGTGCCTTGGCCAAATCCTTTATCAAGGATTTGAATGACTACCATTGTTCAACATTCTGCTAGGATCTTTGGGATATACAAAAGAAGTAAAGACATATTAGATGTAATTATAAATAAGAGTTTAGAGAATGAAGAAGTAAATGTGGACTAGAGTGTTTGGGGACTTTAAGGTAGTGGTTACAAGTTAAAGAAAAGTAAAAGGTTTATTATTTTTTACCCCATTTACTGGCCATTAAAAAGTTCATTAGAGAAATAAGCATTAAAATTGTATTATTATGATTTAGTCATTAAAAAATGTAAATTGCTAATAGTGTTTTGTAGAGAATACTACAAAGAGAATGGTCAAATGGGTAGTTAAATATTTAATTAAATCACAGATGCTTTGGTCTCTTGAAGTTTTAAATCTAAGGCAAACTTGTTATTAAAAGAGGAAGGCTTATCAATTTAAACACGTAATTTATGTATGTATTGCATCTCACTTGTATGTTCTATTTACTTTGTAGAGCAAAATCTAATTCTGATTTAGTGGTATTTCTGTTGACCAGATCTAATTTTTTATTTTATGAAAAAATCTGGGTTCAAATTCTGATTTTATTACTTATCAGTTGTTTGACTTTGTGCAAGTTACTTCTTTTCTCATTGTAAAAAAATGATTGCTTTAGGATTAGAGATATTAATATGAAAGCAGTCTATGAGAATGCCTAATACCTGATAACTATTCAAACAGTGGTTACTAATATTATTAATGATAAGGGAATTAAGCTAATATATACTACAAGAATTTTAGAAGTTTAAGATATTTCTGAAAACCTCTTAGGTGCTTAAATAATTAACAATACGAATGATTGCTGTGAATAAAAGTGATTTTAATCTATTAAGGCTGATTCTCTAAAGCAGTGATCTGAAAGTATGGTCCTGTTGGATTGTGAACTGTTCCACAGTGGAAATTCTTTCTATGATTGTTAAAAGTTGAATCTTATTTGCTTGTATTTAGGACTAAGGACTACTTAATCGATTACATATTAAGGGTTACTAAACTTTGCAGATTTATAAAGGAAAATTAATACCTTATTAGAATTTGAGGACTTTAATTCAGTATTAATTAAATTAATTAATTCTTATTAGAATTTGAGGACTTTAATTCAATATTAATTAAATACTGAATTAAATTAATTTAATTTTTAATTCGGTATTTAATTCAGTATTCTGCTAAAAAGTCTGGCTGCTGTGCAATGTATGGCCATGTTGTAGAGCTCCAATGTTGCATATACAGGTATTCAAAATTTCTGGAATTTAGAGAAAGAGCACTCTGACAACCTATAGTGTTGTTGAGTGGCTGTGTTTTTTTTTATTGCAGGTGCCATCTTAGCTTTTAAATAATGATAGTGTTCTAGCTGTTGAATAGATGAATAATAAATTAGCTTTATGGAATCAGTTTACTTGTCTGTAGGTTGATGATATTGTGATGCATACTTAAATATTTTTTGACCTCTAATTTTCAAAAAACAGGACTTTATATAACCACATTGGCATTGTAGTTCAAAAACAAAACATTCATACTTTTGGATATGCTGACACAAATATGTATATAAGCTCCCCAAATTTGCTTGCCTAATGAAACTTGAGGTTTACTGCCTGTGAATGTGTACTATTCATATAATTTGTAATCTACTATCATAGTAGGTGTAATAAAAACTGCATTACTTTTATGCTTATCAAATATTGTTTTATAATAAAATTATATGCATACGCATATTATTTTCTTACAAAATACATAATTGATTTGTATATGTTGTTCTCCCATTCTTTATTATTTCCTATTTATTCTTTAGCTAAAAAATAAACATGGTTGGGAAAATGATCTTTGGATGCTTAAATGGTCTGATGTTAAAAAAAAGAAGTTTTAGAATCGCTGCCCTAAGAAATTTATTATTACATATTCAGTATTGAATTTACATTAAAATAGTTGTATACATGACAACTTAGAAAATGTTGTAATGAGTTATAGTTCTCCTTCATCCAGCCTATTAATTTTGTTTTTGATGAGGAACCAAAGACTTACCAAAAGATTCGAGAATAAACCAGAGATTGACAGATGAATAAAAAAGGAAGCCCAACTAACTGTATGTTGTTTCAAGAATCATAAGAAAAATGTGGCATCTAGAAAATCCCCAAATATCTGGAAATTAAATGTCTAAGTAGCCCATGGTTCAAAAAACAATTCACAAGGGAAATATAAAAAGAAAATTGAACTGAATGATAAAAACACATCTAATCAAAATTTATGGAGAGCACCAAAGCAGTTCTTAATGGCCTAAAATCACTGATCTATGCTTGTATTTTAAGGAGCTACAAAAAAAGCAAATTAAACACAGAGTAAGTAAAAGAAGGAAAGTGATAAAAAAAAATCAGTGAAGTAGACAAACAAAAATAGAGATTATCAAAAAACTCAAAAATTGATTCTTTGAAAAGATTAATAATATTACAACACTGATCAGGCAAGAGAGAAAATCCAAAGTACCAATGTCCATTATGATAGAAGGAACATCACTACAGCCTACAGTCATTAAAAGTATAATAAGGAGATACAGTAAACAACTTTGTGATGATAAATTCTGTAGCTTAGAGGAAATGGGGTCCTTGAAGTCCTTGAAAAGCAAATTTATCAAAACTAACACAAAAGGAAATGAAAAAATCTAAATATCTGTATACCTAATAAAGAAATGGAATCTGTAATTTAAAATATTTACACAAATCTTTAATCTTGGCTTCACTAGTGAATTCTTATCAATTTTTAAGGAAGAAGAAATAATACCACTTCATAAACTCTTAGAAAATAGAGTAGAAGGAAACACGTTTTATGAGATCAGCATAACACAGAAACTAAAACCAGACAAGGACAATATAATAAATGAAAATTATAATTTAATATCCTTCCTGAATATAGGTGCAAAAATTCATTATCATTAGCAAATTAATCCCAGTAGTACATATAAAGTACATCATGATTGAGTTTTCAAATCAGTGAGTGTAATTTACCACATGAACAGAGTAAATCAGAAAAATCTGATCGTATCAATATACTGAAAACCTGTGTTGGCAGAAATTCAGTGCCCCTTCATGATTAAAAACTCTCAGCTAACCTGCAGCTAACATGATATATATAACACTGTAATATTGAATGCTCTCCACATTTAGTAGGGAGTGAGACAAATATGTTTCCTCTGTGCTGTTCAGTGCTGGAGGTCCTGGATAGTGCAGTAAGGCAGGAAAAAGAAATCTAAGATATAATGATTGGAAAGAAAGAAGTAAAACTATATTAACAGATGACATACCTTATGAATGTAGATAGTTCTAAGGAATCTACAAAAACTACTAGCATTATTAATAAGTGAATTTAGCAATGCCACAGGACATGGTATACTTCTGTATGTTAGCAACAAACTTTTGGAAAATAAAAGAAGAACAATATCACTTACAAAAGTATCTGGAAACATGCAGTACTCACAGATAAATTTAATGAAATTTACACAAAACTGCACTAAAACTCCTGGAGAACATTGCTGAGAAAAATTAAAATGGAAAAATATTATAGTGTATTCATCAGTTGGAAGACTCAACATTATTAAAATGTTAATTCCCAAAGTGACTTATGGATTCAGTGCAGTTCCAGTCAAAAACCCAGCAAGCTGTTTAGAAGAAACTGAGAAGCTCGTACTAAAGATTGAGCTAGAATACAGAAATAGAAGGGACCTAGAACAACCCAAATAATCTTCTAAAAGAACCAAGGTAGAGGACTTATATTACCTGACTTCAAGACTTCCTGGGCAAATGAATAAACATAGCAGATAAGAGACCAGAAATAGACCACACACAAGAGGACATAATTTTTAACAAGAGTGTCAAAGCAATTCAGTGAGGAAAAGGAAATCTTTTCAGTAAATGGTGCTGGAACAACTATATATCCATGTGGGGGTGGGGGGAAGAAGCCACAACTCCTGTCTCCCACCATACACGAAACTAATTTGATTCAGATTTTAGACCTATGTTTTAACTAAAATGTTATAAGTTTCTAAAAGAGCATAGGAGAATATCTTCCATCATGGGTTAAGCCAGGATTTCTTTATAGAAAAGACATAGTGCTACCAGTAAAAAAAAAAAAAAAAAAAGAAAGAAAGACTTCATCAAAATGAAAACTCCTTATCAAAGACATCTTTATGAAAATGAATAGACAAGCCACAGTCTGGAAAATATTTGCAGCACATTTATCTGATAAGGGAATTGTATCTAGTAAAGAGCTTTTAGAACTCAGTAATAAAAGACAACTGTTTGGCCAATTAAAACAATAGGGCAAAAGCCTTGAACAGTCACTTCACAAAGGAACACACACACACACACACACACACACACACACACACACACACACACACACACACACACACACACACACACACACACACACAAAACAATAGGGCAAAAGCCTTGAACAGTCACTTCACAAAGGAACACACACACACACACACACACACACACACACACAAAACAATAGGGCAAAAGCCTTGAACAGTCACTTCACAAAGGGATACACACACACACACACACACACACACACACACACACACACACACACACACACACACACACACACACTACTTGGGAAAAGTGCTCATCATTATTAGTCATCAGGGAAATGAAAATTAAAACCACAAACCACAATGAGAGGACCTTACATACCCAGTAGAATGGGATACTGAAATTACGTAAATGAAATAGACTAACACCATCAGTGTCCGTGAACACCAGTTGGAGTGTAACATGGTACCATAACTTTGAAAAATGGTTTTGGCAGTTTCTTTTAAAGTTAAACATATATCTACCCTATGTCTTAATAATTTCATTCTTAGGTATCTAAGAAAAATGAAAATATGTATTTACCAAAAAAAAAAAGCAATAAAGAATGTAATAATGAATGTCATAAAAGTTTTATTCATAATAACTCCAAACTGGAAACAATGCAAATGTCCAGCACCAGGAGAATGAATAAGCAGTGAGGTATATTCATACTATGGAACTCAACAATTAAAAGGAACAAATTCCGATACAAGCAAGAATGTGGATAAAACACGTTGAGCAAAAGAAGCCAAAAACAAAAGAGTACAGACTTTATGATTCTGCTTATATGCACATTACTAAGTTATGATGATAGAAATCAGAACAGTGGTTGCTTCTCTGGGGGAAGATTGATGGAGAAGGAGCATAAGGGAATTTTCTGGGGTGATGGAAATGTTCCATATTTTGATAGGGATGTGGAATACTTGGATGTATGCGTTTGTGAAAACTGATCAAACTGAACACGTAGCATAGGCCTTTCACTGTATTTAAAATTATACCTCAATTTTTAAAAAAAGTAATGGAATCATGTATACAGGAAAGAGTACTTGCTGAGAGACTAGACATGGTTTCTATTTTTAATTCTCCTAAATTTATGTATGCCTTGGGCAAGTTCATTCATAATATATTCAACAAAGTTTTGAGTGTCTAATCAGAAACAAGTGTGCTATGCTAGATCCTCAGTAAATAAGAGAGACAAATTCTGGTGGAGAATAGAAAAGTAAACAAAATGTTCTGTGATAAGTGCTCTCTGGGGTACGAATATAAAAGGGAGTAGCTAATTCCAGGGCTGAGGAAGGCTTCACAGAGGAGGTGACACTGAACTGGGTTTTTAATGTTTTAGGAGTTTGTAATACACAGAAAGGTAGTCTTTTTACTAGTGCTGGTATTTAAGCTTCAAGACATTCCCTGTGGTCATATTATGGAATGATTTGACAAACTAGACTTTGTTGACCATATCTGTGTCTTTACTGACTGTTAGAATCTTTGATCATTTTCTTCTCACCTTTTAATTTTGTTTGGGAGAAGGATCCAGTGGATATTTATGGGACATATTATTTAAGAAATCTGTTTTATATGCGTAGAAAAAAGACTGGATGTAAACTGTTTAAAGAAAAATAAAAATAGAGGTCATCATTAGATATACCCCAAGGCCAACCACCCTTAGATATTTGGTCAAAACTTGTTACCCTGATTTCCTTGAAACACTAGTTTTAATAATAAATGGAACACAAGACATACGCTTTACATCCTTGTCAGCATGATTCAATGAAATTAAACTAATCAGCAATAGGCAAATCAGCCTAAATATCTCTGCTTGCCTTAAAAAGAATGTTAATGTATAACAACCAATCACTAAAAAGGTCAAAATACTTCCTCCTTTAAGCTTTATCAACTGTGCTGGAGCTGCTATAAAGCAGTCTTACTGCTTTTGGTTCAAACTCTCCCAGTTTATAAACTGTTCTTCTGTATACACAATTAAATATAGTTTTAAATTTTGATCTGATTTTTTTTTTTTTTTTTTTTTTTTTTTTTTTGTGGCTGGCCTGTATGGAGAACCAAACCCTTGGCCTTGGTGTTACGAGACTGTGCTCTAACTGAGCTAACTGGCCAGCCCCCTAACTGTATTTTTGACAATGTTGAATTTGTTACCAGTGACGATCTCCAGTGATAGGCTTACAAGATTATTTGGGTTTTCTTCTTTGTGCTCTTTTGCAGTTAATCTTTATTTTTAAATTTTGCATTAATATTTTCTACATATATTTTTATTATGTATTTTTAAAATTTTATTAAAAAATATGCTTCATGAGCACATTGTGGTGGCAGTTGACTCATCAGCTGAGGACCTGTTGATTCTCAGTTAAGAAAGCCTCCATCTGATGCATGATGCTGCTTTTACTAAAAAACTAAAGCAAACAAACAATATCTATATGATTTTAGCCCTAGAGAAAATTTGAAACAAATTTGGTTTCTTGCCTTTTAATATCTGCTTTGTAAAGTCGATTAAATGCCTCAAAAGTTAACTTTTTCAGCTATAAGTAAGCTTTCTCATTCAGCTTTCTTTGACATGAATAGGTTTTACAGCAAGCAACATGTGCTGCTGAGAGTGAAGTGGACAAATGTGTAGAAGATATAATGAAAGAAAAGAATATTAACCCTGAGAAGGATACCAGGTATGCTGTTTTTACATTTTTTTTATTATGCATTTATAGCCTGTGAGATATAGAGATCATACACAGTTGTAAAGCTTTAGAGCTGAAGGGCTTGTGGAAATCATCTAATTCAACTCTCTTAATTCACTAGATGAGCAATCAAGGTTTAGAGAGGTGACGGTTAGAAGCAGGACTAAAATCTGTATCTCTTGGTTCCCAATCCAGTACTATTGCCAGTATACCATCCGCCTTCTTCAAGTTATCATTAATTTCCCAAGGTTAAGTAACTTTGGCTACTGTCCTTCAAAATTCAGTTCCTATATCCTCCTCCAGGAACGTCCTCTCGGGCATGTTTCTTCAAGGACGATAAGTTCTTGTATTTAGGAAAACTGAGATGATCTGTCATGGAGCTATTTGTTACATGTGTATATTTGGAAAATTAAGTCTGTTGGTAATCTCTATCAGTAAAGATTTAGAAATGTATGAGATTGCCCAGAGAAAACATGAAAAGAAGAGGACAAATCCTTGCAGTTGTGAAGTTTGCTGTTCCTACCATGTCTTGCTCTCTTTCTAGGTCCTGTTTTATCATATCTTTCATAATACTTTGTTTAATATTTTGTGTTTAAGGACGCTCTTGGTGCTTATTATATTAAGCTGAAAGCCAGGAAGTGCTTTTAAATAGACATATGAACCCCAAGCTATGAAAGACATTACTTTATTGTGATAAGATTTTAAAAAATAATAATCTCATCATTTTCAGTTTTAAAATCTGCATGAAGGCATGCTTACTGCAGATAACTGGTTATAAACAGCTCTATTTGGATGTAGAAAGTGTGAGGAAAAGGCCATATGATTCTGACAACCAGCAACATGAAAAGCTACTCCTGAAGGTAAGTTTTTGTTTTCTCTACTTGGAGTTGTTGAACACTAGAAAAATGAATCAGGCTTGAACTGGGTAAGGTCATGTGCAAGTTCTAGAGGCTTACATAGTCATCCAGTTTCTTTGCCTCTTAGAGAACTTTATTATGTTGGATTTCATTGATATGAAAAATTTTTAGTTAACTATTTTTATAATTTTCTGATAAGTATCATCAAATGTATTCAAATACATTTTATTTTAATCCTTTTAATTCTGAAATAAATTTTAAATTTATAAAGGGAGAGGTCATCAACTGAAAACTAAGGTCCACAAGCTTCAGATTCCCCCCCTGCTTTTTAAGTAAATTGCTCATATGTTAGGCATTTTTATCTACTCTCAAATTGTAACATAGATATCCCTTTTCAAATTATTATGTCAATTCTTTTGGGATTTATGGAATGTTAATTGCCAAATAATGCCACAAAAGGTTCAAACATTAAGAAAGTAAAAAAAATGTACATAAATTTTTTCAGTTCCTTATTTTTGAAGTATAAATACATAAGGCCAATGAGGTACCAAAATTAAAGAGTATTAGACCTAGAGTAAGCTCTACAAATCATCTAGTCTAGACTCTTGTTTTAAGGGCGAGGATTCTGAGGTCCAGAGGAGATGAAGTGATTTTCTTTAGGTACTAGAATGGTAGGTCCTGGAATAGAGCTGAGTCCCTTTCCTGTCCTCTACATCTATTCTAACTTTACTTTAACATGGTTAGAGAAAATAGCACATTAAGAGTTAAGAGTTTGTTATAGCTAAAAGTACTGTGGAAAGAGACATCAATAGTATCTAAGTAACACTAAGAGATTCAAGCTTAAAAACAAAACAATACCTTTTCTTTTTTCAGGAAAAGTATACAATATACACTTCTGTAAAGCTACACAACTACGCCAGTTGTCAAGTAAGGCAAATCATAACTAAAGCCGAAATGTTTCATTGTTTTAGTCATACTAATTTCCATTTATATTGTCAGAGCTAGGGCTCTGACCCTTCAAACCCATTGTACAGACTGGGTCCCCAGACCCCTCCCATGCAGATCCATGCTAGGTAATTGGGAACGATCCTGGGAGCTGTTGGCAGATGACACGAGCTCAGTCCTCAGCAATGGCAGCAGCAGCTTACAGGTCCAGCAGCTTACAGGTCTGGTGGTGGCAGTCACCTCTCAGAGGGTCCCGGGAGCCCTGGCAGCAACAGCCTCCAGCAGCAGTAGTGGCCTCCCCATGGCCCCCCTGGGGGCTTCCCGGGGGTAGGGGGTGCTGTGGATCGGAGCCACTCATCCTTTATACTTAAGTCATAACCCAGGCTACCTGGGTGCACATGCACAATTACATTACACGATAACCAAGAAGCACCTGGGTGTATGTGCATATTTACATCAAATGCATGGCAAGATTCTGAACGTCTGAGGGGCCCTGACCATTTTCTTGTATTTTCCCAACACACTTCACCTAATTGTAAAATTAAAATAAAACTTGATTTTGTAGAACAAAGATAATAAAAATGTGTATCTCAAAGGGATTGGGTTTTTTATTTGAAGTCTTTAAATGAGTGTCTGACACTCACTGAGGATTAACCACTATTTCTGTCCTCTTCATCATCATTTTCCCATTAATTTCAGACCCTACATGACACCTTCCCTTTTGAAAGTGTAAGATACACGTCCTGGTGTTCTAGTCAAGGGGATTACCTTGGTGATTCATTATGAAATTCAGTTCTAGAGGTGGAGGACCATTTGCTGGCAGTGACTTGCCCAGCCACTGTACAACCTCAGTAGTCTTAAAGGGTAGAGAGTTATGTAATCCGTGCTGCTTTCAGTGTGGTCCAAGGACCACCCTCACTAGAGTTAACCCGTGTTTAATATTTAGATTCCACAGTTCCGCCTTACCCTTATGAAATCAGAATCTCCAGAGATGAAACCTAGAGATTTAATATTTGTGCATTTTAAGTTTTGAGTACTATTGGTCTTATACTGTGGCTCTCATCGTGTCACTGAGGCCTTATCATTGGAGTATAATCAAACTTCTTGCTGAATGTGTGGGGAGACACTGATGTGAGCAAATCGCATATGTTGGTCATGAAAGTAGAGACCAGATGAAACCCAATCTCATGATTGGATTTAGCTTTAGAGCCAGAGTCCTGACCCTGTTTTAAAGCAAGGTCACAAGTCTTCACATTTTATTTTAGGTAACAGGATACTCCTTTCATTAGGAGTCCTTTACTCAGCAATGCCTGAAATGGTAGTGAGAGGGGGAAAAATGCAAGTATTTCTCTTTCGCAAATTTTCACAAACTTTTTTTTATCAACTTCTGTAAGCCTCTTTTGTTTGATGACTTGTAGTATTGAATTTAGAAA
Organism: Cynocephalus volans; assembly: GCF_027409185.1. Lineage (NCBI taxonomy): Eukaryota > Metazoa > Chordata > Mammalia > Dermoptera > Cynocephalidae > Cynocephalus > Cynocephalus volans. The sequence goes on from NC_084468.1 coordinate 124,110,943, forward strand.
ATGACTAAGTTATCTTAACTTTATTTTACATTGACTAGTTTATTGGTATCTAATATTTGATAGCTGTTCTTAAATCCTCAGTCTTAAAGATGATATTTATTTAAAACCAAGTCACATTAATTTTCTTTTAAAACTGAAAATTTTATAAAATAATGATTATATAGGTTGGAATATTATCAGTATCATTTCTTCATGATCCCCTCTCTCACACCTATTTTTCTTCTTCTGATTAGGGACTAATCTCCTACTATTCATTATAATAGAGCCTGTTTAAGTATGCATTATCCGAAGCAATGGTCAGGTGCTTAATGCAGTGTTCTTCTCAAGCAAGCAGTTTACCAATTCTGGTATATATGTGTTAATTAGTAAGTAAAGACATCTCATTGTTATAAATTTCATGTATTATTTGTTACCTTTTCAAAGTCTGTTCTTTATACCAATCTTTTTAATTGGAATAATTATGCTGCATTTTTTAGGATGTTTGAAAATATCTAAATATAGTCTTTGTTGAACCTATGATTTGTCTATAAAAGTTGTTTAATTGAAATATTCAATTACTAGTTATATAAGCTATGAGAAGGAAAATATCTGGTAAATTAAGAACATCACTATTATTTGTAATATGGAAGCATGTTTGTACAGCTTTGGAATCTTCTAATGCCCACAAAGAAGTTGAAGGCTAGAATCTCCAAGCAGTGGGCTGACATTGGTTTCCAGGGTGATGATCCCAAAACAGACTTCAGAGGCATGGGCATACTTGGATTAATCAATCTCGTGTAAGTGAAAATAAACTTTCTTTTCTTTTCTAAGTAAAATTACATGTGATCTCCAATCTAGTTAAATTCTGATAAGAATTGATCTAGTTGTTTTATACGATCTCTGAATTTTAATAGCTGCAGTGCTAGAAGTATTTGCTAACGTGCTGTCAACAAAATGAAGACATTAGAAATATATCTGTGTATGTGTGTGTGATTTCCTTACTTACCAATGGTTTCCTCTTCCTTTCTCTTCCTGACCTCTCTTCTGATACCTCTTAAAGAATTGTGTACATTCTTTTCTTACTGTTTTATTCTGTTGCTTCTTCTCTCTGGGCTCTCTGCTTCCATTTTGGGAAATATAACCAGATAAGACCACAGTGAAGTCTCTTCACGTTTTATTTACTACTTGTGACAAACTGATCTAAATCCCTGACTTTTCAGAGCCTATATGAACTCTCTCTCCTTTTTCTTCTCTAATACCTATGATTGGGTACATGTACGAAATCCCAAAATATGTAACTCAAATCACAACTGATAGCTAAAACTATTACAGAAAATAAACTGGAAGATTAATTTCCTCATATAAGGATATGCAAATATACAGATTCTAGTGTTTGGGTCTGTGAATTGTGATTTACAGATATAAAATGTGTAGAATGGGAAACGTAACCATTAAAGTTTGGATAACTCTTACTGTGAAAAAATTAATCCTGTAACTGAGCTATATTAGGTTAACATTGAGAAAAAATATTTAGGTCAATATGGATACGGCTATTTTTTGGGAAAATATAAGACATTATGGTAGAATTTTAGTATCTAATTTTCCTTAATACCTAAATTTTATAAGCATTAAAGTTTCCTATAATTCGACTTCCTAGAGATAAACAGCTCAGCAATCTTTAAAAAATATTAATTCAAAAAATTTCTCAGCATCTGCTAGGAGAGAATTTCGTGTAAAGTTTAAATAACTTAAACTTTGATTTTAGACTGTGGTAAGGGATTCTGATAGACTTTAAATGATGTATAGATATTTTTACTCTATTTAGAGCTAGTATCAACTGATGTGAATATCGTCCAGGATTCCCATATATGAATAATTATTTGATTGCCAACAATGTTCTACAAATGGCTGAAACCTAAAATTAGCTCTGATTCCTCTTTGATGATGTTTCTTGTCTTGTGTATGGAGCTATCACACATCAGGATCAAAATATATAGTCAAGGAATAGACAAGCTGTAAAAATATCTTTATGAAATTAATTTTTTAAAATTTCTCAGCCTTTGTTATGTAATCTCTTGAGATATATTCATGCTTTGAAGGATAGCTAGTGGTTTGATAAATAACAGGGCTTTAAAATGAATGCTGAGGCATATGTAGAAGAAAGAATGTTGTACAGAAAATGAATTCAAGAGAGACTGAAGAAATCTGAATAGAAGAGGAGACAGAAACAGCAAAGTAAAAGATATGCAAGTTAAGGCCAAAAATGTATTAAAGAATAGTTTTCCTTATTGCGTAGGTGTTTATTTTTCACCATTAGGCACTGTTGAGATAGGGATTAACTAAATAAATTCAGCAAGGAAATTAAAAGTTGCTCTGTGTTACAGATTGAATATTTTAAGAGTAGTTTGACCAATAAGATACTCATGTAATACTGAATTGTATTAGGAGTGCCATGTACAAAAATGAAATATAAATAGTCTACTAAGGGTATTTTAGAGCCCAACACAGGGATAAAGTAGAAAAATTAGTGTATTTTGAAAAGCATTGAGCTAAGGAGGACTTTTTGCTGTTTGGGAGTTTATAGATCCCTTTGAGAATCTGATGAAAGCTTTATACAGTCTCTTCTCAGAAAATGTGTACACAGAAAAATTTGTTCATAATTTAAGGTGGTTCATGGATCCCCCTTCATTCATAAATGATCTTTCATTCATTGACTTCTGAATCAACAGCTCCTGGTTTAGTGGGTTGAAAATTAGAGCCAGTGAGGATAAATGGAAGTGTGTAGTACAGTGGTCCCCCTCATCCAAGATCTCGCTTTCCATGGTTTCAGTTACCTGAGGTATAGTATGGTAAGATATTTTGAGAGAGAGAGACCACATTCACATTAGAGTATGTTATAATTGTTCTATTTTATTATTAGTTATTGTTGTTAACCTCTTACTTTACCTAATTTATAAATTAAACTTTATCATAGATATGTGTGTATAGGAAAAAAAAACCATAGTAACCATGGGGACCAGTACTATCCACAGTTTCAGGCATCTACTGGGGATCTTGGAATGTATCTCCTGTGGAATAAGAGGGATTATTGTATACTGTATTATTCTATAGAAGAAAAGATGAGAGGGAAGATTTAATCAGAAATTTCTATGCTTTATGAAAATTTCAATGATTGTGCCCTCTAGAACTGAAATAAATCGTGGAAATCCATTTTTTTAATTCTACTTCTCTTCATGTCCACATTCATCTGCACGTGTACACGAGTGTGTTTGTATGAGAACCAGTGCATTATGAGGTGATCCTAAATGGATTTGTTCCCTATCTTTAAGAATTCAGGGAGTTTGCATTAGTATAGGCCAAAAGGATGTATGAGCATACAAATAGATAGCTTTATATATTTCTCTTGTACCTACTGATATGAGGGGTCTTCAAAAAGTTTATGGAAGGATTCATATTACCTTTTCATTCAATTTTTCTACAAACTTTTTGAAGTACATTGTACTTTGTTTTATGGCCAGTATTTTAATTATACCACTGATCAAGGAGGCTTTTTTGGTGCAAAAGGAAGATTACTGACATCCTTCTGATTGCACTGAAAATGACATTAAACAATACAGACTTAAGTTGTAGTAGAAAGAATCAGCCTAGGTGAAAGGAAGAGTATCCTGACAGGCATACATTGACTATTTCATAGAAATGGAACAAACAAATAAACAAAAAGAACTCTAGACTTTTTTTTAAGTAAGTAGGAAGTCTGTTTTTAGATGATTTTTTTACTAAAATTATTTACATTCTTGCCAAGGGCCTATGTTCTGTACTAAATAGGCCCGATAGCTCAGGATTAAATTTTGACTCAGAGCATTTGTGAATCACTGAAGTGATCTGAGATGGAGAAGGGAATGATTGTGGGAATACTAGGATGTTTGTAGTTTTTTTTGACATTAGCTTTTAAAATTGCTTCTGTATATCTTATATTTGAATGATGTATATTCATTTCATTATTTTTCTTAAACTTTTTTAGGTATTTCAGTGAAAATTACACCAGTCAAGCTCATCAGATTCTTTCCCGCTCAAATCATCCAAAATTAGGGTAAACTGGATATATTAAAGAAACTATAACCTCTTGCATTTAAGATGATTAGATGATTAGATGAATTTGAAGGTATTTCAAGGTATTTCTTAAGATTATTTTAATTAATAAGAACTTTATAAGGGATATTACATGATACATTATTATTTTTATTGATTGATTGATTAAATATATTTGTGGGGTACAGAATTGAATATTAATACATGTGTACAATACATGGTGATCAAATCAAGATAGTTAGTATACTCATGTTTACAAACATAATTGATCTTTGTGCCCCTTAATTAGTTTCTCACCTATCCCTCTCCCCTTTCCATTTTCCTTTCTAACCTCTAATAACCACAGTTCTGTTCTCCCTTTTTTTTTTTTTGAAAATCTTAAGAAAAAAATGTGGTCATAAACCAATTTTGTATGTATTTCAATATATTTTTTATCACAAGATATTTATCTGTAAAATGGAGATGTGGTCTTTATAACATTTTTCTGAGAAATAAACTCAAAGACAGGAAAAGAAAATAGTTTTGAAATAGCAATAGGAAAATAGGGAAAAGCTTCGATTTAAAGTGAGGTGAAAATTGAGGTCATATTATTAGCTTTATCATTCTTATTTTACTTTTATATTCTGATGATATCTGGTCTTTAAAAAAATATAATAACAATGTTAGATCACAAAAACAAATACCCTGATAATGGAGAAGAAAATACCAGATTATCCAGTGTATTTTAGGAACAATGAGATTTGGTGTATTTTTAAGAATTTTGGCTTTAGATATCATGTGAACAAAGCTTTATTTTTATTTCCTAGGTTATGTCCAAGAAAATCAACAGCCTTTAAAGAAATAAAATTTTTGGATCCATTGTGGCTTATTTTTCTTACTATGTAGGGATTATCATAAAATTAAAACTGTGTGAGGAATGAAAAAAAGTCACTTTTACTAATTGTTTACATAATTTTATTTATGAGCTATTTGGATAGCTGGTATAACTGATAATGTTTCTGACATAGGTATTCTTATGCAATAGTTGGAATCAATCTTACAGAGATGGCTTATAGCTTACTGAAGAGTGAAGCTTTGAAGTTTCATCTCTACAACTTTGTTCCTGGTGTACCCAAAATGGAACACTTTCATCAGTTTTATTGTGAGTATTAAAATGAGCTAAAACTAGGTCTTTCTAAGAGACTTTTTAAGCCATTAGGCCATTAGGAAGGCATAACACATATTTTAATCTAGTACCTTTATCAGGTATATAACTTATGCTTATCATTTTATTATTGAGGATCTTTGAAAAACAGGAAAATAATGAAATATGGATCCCCAAGAGTATTTTGTACTTCCGTTTGTATATATGCTGATAAAAAAAAATTTAATGGGGCAGTTTTACACAAGTGTGCACATTTTGGATTCATATAGTTTTTCTGTAGGCGTTCATTTCTCAGTCAACTATAGAATCAATTTTCCCCTTGGAATACAGGTTGATGAATGCTTTTAGTCAGGACAGACCACGTGCAGATCATTTTGTTACTCTTGCAAGGAAATTTAATTTTTACCCCTTATTTCAAGGCCAGGTTTTCTTGTGGTGGGTTGGAGGTATTTAACTGTTCCAGGAGCAGTTATGTTGTTATTACTACTGTTCCCTTAACTTTTACTGTGATATCTGAACACTGAAGGTTTAATTGAATGAATCTGTCCTCTGAAGCTATTACTCAGAAGCAAAGAATTCAAATCTACCTTAGCTTCAAACTCTACTTTTCTTGATTTCTTTGTGTCTTTAGAATGTCATTTTCATGCTGGTAGGATTTAGGAAACTGCTTAGATAACAAATGGCCGAATCATAACTTTGTCTCTGTTGCTGAAGGTGCCATCCATACCTCTTTTTCCCATAGCTTTCCAACCTTTACTTAATCACTAATTCCAGTTTTGTCTACATCCTAGATTTCTCTTGTGTTTGTCTGCTTCTTTTTATCCCTACTGTAACTGCACATCACGCCTTTGTTACTGTCTTTCAGATAGCAGTTTAGACGTGACTTTCTCGGGAACTCTTATCAGAGACCTTTTTCCTTCACTTATCCATTTCTCTTGCTATTATTAATCTTCTGTTCTCTATTGTACTGTTACTATCAGACTACAGACCTGCCTCTGTATCTCCCATTCATTCTTGCTGTGCGCCAGGTGCTGTTCTTGGCATGGGAGATATAGTGGAGAATAAGGTGACATCCGCATGCTGAGAAAAGCACCTGGCACACAGCAAGTGAAAAAATGAATGGGAGATTCAGAGGCAGGTCTGTAGTCTGATAGGAGAAGCTTATTTTTACAGTGCCAAAGCTGTCATTTTGTTGTTTTGTTTAAATACCCTCCTGGCCCTTCCTGAGTGTACTGGAGACTGGTTGCAAGCCTTACCTGCTCCTAGATATAAATAATGAAACTGGGTCACAATAATCCCAGCATATCTATCTGTGAGTACTCATATATACTGTGTGACTGTATGTTTGTACTGTGATGTGATAAGAGCCCCTTGCCCTCAGTTTGCCATGGGTCAGACTTAGCCAGTCTTTTTTCTTTGGCGGGGTGGGGTGGGGGGAGGTCAGGCATTTTAATAGATTTTCATCCATATCTGCATCTTCCTCCTCCACACTTTTCAGTTCTTTCCCTTCACCTTATTGCTATGGAACTGGGTGTTTCCCCTGTCTAGTCTTGTTTGATTTCTTGTCCTAAATCTCTCACTAACTGTTTTAGCATGGTGCCTAAGCTCCTGGAACTTTGCTAACTTGCCCCTGATATTTGTTTTCTCTAATGAAATATATCCCCTGTTTAATGCTGCCTGTTGAATGTAAAAACACATATGAAAAGAAATAGTCAAAAAATTTCCCAATAATTAAGCAGTTTACTTTATTTAAATAAATACAGGGGGGTGGTAGGAAGAGAAGCAGTGCAAAATGACCTCTGCCTGGTATTTTTTAGACTTTTAAAGACTGATAACTTGAGGATCTTTGAGTACTGTTGATTTCCGCTGCCCTCAGCACCAGTATCTCAGTTGATTCCTATCTAGGAAGGGCATCAAAGTAACACCTGAAGTAGAGAAGCCATTGTAGATCCCTTTCAGTTGCTTGCTTCTCTCAGTTCAGATCCATAAGAGCTGTGGATCATCCTAGAAACAGTAGAGCTTATGATTTTCAAATGTCTTGAAACATTTAAACACATACACACCCCCATTTTTTAACCAGAAGTTTCAAAAAAATATTGATTTTCCTACCTTTACCAGTGGAAGTCTTCATGTCTTAATTGTTTCTGCAGTTCTTCTCAAAAGGAATCTATTCTAACTAAAATAATAATTTGAAACTTTGTTTTTTGAACATATATATGTTTTTTTGTTGGAGAAGTGAGCCCAATTAGTTTGCACAAATCAGTTCCAAGGTCATAGTTTCTCTCCAGAAGAAAGAACTGTAAAGAGATTAGCTGTCACATTTTTTTATTTCCCTGAAGTCTGCCTTGAGATCTGCCCCTTTTTTGCTTTATCCCTCTGCCCTTTTTTATTTTATTTTTATTTTTTGAATTTGTTCTGTATAGGAAAGGCTGGAAACAGTGAGTGGTAATTTAGCTTCTTAGCTCCATTGTCACCTTCCTGTACATCTGAACTGTGAGCAAGTATCCACTGTCAGCCTGGGAAGTTGCTGAACACTGGTCCTAGCAGGAGGGCTCAGGATTTCAGGACCTCTGTCTTCCCTATATTACTCTCCATGTCTCCTTTCTAGTGTATGAGGGCCACAGTTTTAGCTGAACTTCTGGTTTGGTGGTTCCAAACAATAACACCTGAAGTTTTTATGCCCAGAAAGCTATACCTCAATAACGACTTTACTGAGGTAATTTATATACTGTAAAATTCAACCATTTTAAGTGTACACTTTGGTAAGTTTTAGTAAATTTACTAAGTTGTGCAGCCATCATCATAATACAGTTTTAGAAGACTTCCATCACCCCAATGAAAATCCCTTATGCCGGTTCACAGTTAATCCCCCTTCTTGTGGTTTCCTCATTTTTAACTTATGCAGTAGAAGCATGCAGGGAATTTTAAGTTTAGAAATTTTGTATGGCAATTTCTATTGCATTTAAGTGTTCTGAATCTCTTAGAGTCAAAAGGACAATATATGTGCATTGTGGAAACAGGTGTTTTCCAAAATTTTAGGCGTCCAATGCCAAGGATGGCCCTGCCAGCTCCTAGAATTTTGATATTATTTTTCCTGCAGTTTCCTGATGTCTCATTAAATCAACTTAGCTGTTACAGTCATGGTTCTTTGAGTTAGTCTTTCTCTGACACTGATTTACATAATGGACCAGCAACCTCATTCTGAAGCAAGAAGTTTCTAGCACATTACACTTGAGCAGTTTGTTCCAGGCCTATGTAGTCATCTGAATGGGCCCCATTACTGACAGTAATGAAAAAGCAATTTAAAGGACATAAGCATGGTAAATAGCTAAAACTAGAAATACTAAAACAAATGGCATACCATAAAATTTGGATAGCTGTCTAACTTTTCCTATTACCCATAACATTAATCTCTGAATTTTTTTATTGTACATCCCTATCGGTGTATTGGGGGTGGAGATGGGGGAAGAGCACAGATGCGATTTGTATATTTATGGGTATTTTCTACACATGTACTGTTGTCCTAATGTGTCCACAAAATAAGCTTTTAATGAAATAAAGTTAGAAAATAGTACTTAAAAACAATGACAAGATTACCATTTTCAGCCTGTCTTTTGGGACCAAGAAGAAGGTGGTATTCCTCTAGAGGCTGCATTCTTTGATTATTCACATATCCTGGTTGATAAAAATCTGTCTTATCACATATAAAGAAATTAATCTAAAGCCTTAAACTGGCCTTCTTATGAAGTGATATTTCAATGTGAAAATGTAAAGATTCTCAACTATTGATTGTTTTATGACCAATGTTATCAAAGTGGAGTTTTCTTATTCAGCAATTGTGACAGTCTAGCCACAATTTTGTGTAAACTCATTTGCTTTATTCCTCCATGTAGCTGAAATAAGTCATTTTCATCTCTTCTTTATAAGCCTTTCAGAAGAGACAGTGAGATCCTGATGGAAACACAAGTCCAATTTATAACACAATAGAGACCACTTACAAACTGTGTGATTCAGGCACGTCATTTAACCTCTCTGCTTCTCTGTTTCCTCTTCAGTAAAATGGGAATAATAGTCCTTGCATCATAGGATTGCTGTGAGAGTAAATGAGCATGTGGCAAGCTCTATGGAAGTACTTTAAAAAATAATTAAATACATTTGGTTGAATACAAAATAGGATTTAGGGGTGGTTTTAAATTCACATTTAAATTCATATATATATATTTATATATATAAGTATGTTTAGTTTCATGAAATAACTTTTAACATTTTAGAGGTTAATTTGGCTACTGTAATGAGGATATTGAAAAACAAAAATGTTAAGCCTATTTAGAGTGCATGTATTCTATTAAAAAAGAGAAGGTGATGGTGGTCCATTGAACAAAAGTAGAAATAACTCTTAGATTTAGAAATCAAGTAGAAGAAAAGCTTTCCTATACTTTATCCTTGGCCAGCATTTTATTTTTAATTTTTGTGCTTCAGGGGTCTCTGGAGATAACTTTTTTCCTATGCTCAAAGTATTGTTTGAAAGTACTACATTGCTCAAGTTTGAAGGATTTTGTTGATTTTTGAGAAAATAGTAAATATACACTAAATATTTTATTGTAATTGCTGTATTTTGAATATACAGAGATATTTCTTATGAAGTTCCTCAGATTTCTAATAGTTTTAAGATTATTTTTGATTATTGTATCCTAATATGGAATTTAAGGGATGGTTATATACCTTATAAAAATGAGATGGTTTGAATGTGATTTCACTGTTAAGGACTATATGTTTTCTTTTTCTTTAACTACAGGTTATCTTGTCTATGAATTTGACAAGTTTTGGTTTGAAGAAGAACCAGAAAGCATTATGTATTTCAACCTGTATAGAGAGAGGTTTCATGAAAAGATTAAAGGACTCTTACTGGATTGTAATGTAGCACTTACTTTAAAAATATAGATCACTTATAGTATCTTCTATTTCTACCACATTTTGCACATACAGCAGAATTTATATGTTGTAATAGAAATTATCTGATCAATTACACTCTTCTATATAATTTCCTACAAAAATATTTCAGAAATTCTATTTAAGAAAGCTAGTAGACAATCAGTGTATGTTTACAATTATTTATACACTGTTCTCCAAAGGTACGTTATCCTTCCAAAGATCCTCTCTGTAGAGTCATGTGAACTACAGCTTGGAGCTTGGGACCCAGCCCGTTAGTATAAATGTATAAATCAGGTATTTGTGTTAAATTGGTTAAAATGTGTAAAAATCAGTTTTCATTTTTATGTATTGTAGCTGTCAAGTTGGTATCTTTATCAAAGCTCTTTTAAGATTTTTTGGTTTTTAGTTTGGAAATGCCTGTTTTAAATTTTCTCTGTGTTATTTTTATTTCTGAGTTAATTAACAGCAAGAGTAGTTCTTTATGGTTTTCTCTGCATCTTAATCATGAATCATAATGTTGCTTCATTAGTTGCAACAAGAGCATAGATATGTCAGAGAGGATGAAGAATCATGGTGTCCTTTTTAGATTCTCTGATTATCGAGCATGACAGATAACGAGAGAATGAAAGTATTGGTGACTAGCTTTTTTGTTTTTAAATAACACACTTTAAAATATCACAGTGTTATTATAAGGCTTAAAGGCATTTTCTTTTCTTCAACATTTGCTTTTTATCAATTGTAGAAAAGAACCTTAGTGCTTGGTGTGAGGGTCTATTATGAGGCTTCTCTACATATGTGTGTTTATGAAAAGAGATGTATTTGCTAAGAAAATTTTGATTGTACTTAAAAGACAGTTTCTATTTCAATAAAGCTGTCTTTGAAATTTAAATAAGAAGAAAATGTAAAAGCTTTCTAAAGATCTTGGTTAAACACTGTTGGTTTATTTGACTTACTGTTAACTCTTGCTTCTCTTTGCTTTGACCACGTGGCATTTCTGGAGAATGATATGTGGACTTTATGTTAACAGTCTGTGGGATTCTAAAGTAGCTTGAGGATGATGACTGTGCATTTTGTATAGCTTTATTCTCCTACAATCTCAGGAGGGCAGCAAGCGCTGTCAAGGATTATGTAGTGATGAGATTCTAATGGGAACGATTTTTTCTTGGTGTGTATTAGGCATCTATATTTATAGCAAACTAAAAGATTTAAAGATAGGAAAGGTCATCTGATTAATAAGTTCTCCTTAAATCCTACAGAAACCAACCTGTTAAAGACATCATTTAATCTAAAACACGATGGTATTTAGCATATCTTTTAATGTGGTATATATCAAGTGTTTAAGGAGTGGTTTATTTGTGATATAGCAAGACCTGAGAATTTTGCAATATTTGCTCATGTCTATTGACAAACCTCTCTGTTCAACCATGTCCAAGAGAAGAGTGATAAGGAATATCTGATTGGAAAATAACAGATGTTTGTATAGCACATACATTAAAAGTGCATGCATTAAAATTATTATTTTCTCAACAGGATAAAACTATATTTAAAATATGGTTCATTTTATAATAGTAATGATTTAGCTTTTCAGTATTACAGTTTAAAAATTGGTCTCTTAGGGCCGAGCCCGTGGCGCACTCGGGAGAGTGCGGTGCTGGGAGCGCAGCGACGCTCCCGCCACGGTGGCGGTGCACTCACTGGCTGAGTACCGGTCACGAAAAAGACAAAAAAAAAAAAAAAAAAAAAAATTGGTCTCTTGTAGGGGACTTCTCAATCTTGGAAATATCTTTACTTCGTTTTTTAAAAAATGTTTTCATGTTTTATCATCCAGCTAGATTTATATGATGATTTATAAAATCCTGACAAGGATCAGGTGTTAACCATTTATTATTACCATTGTAATAAGGTGTTAGCTATTACATGAAAAGCAATTCTGTTAGTCTTTTAACTTTTGTACTGAAAATACTTATCTTTATGTTCTGATCTTTTAACAGCTGAGATCTTGAACTGGTTTAAACCTTTGTCAGTATATTTAATAAAAAGATGCTTCAAGTATAGAAGGGGAAACTTTTTAAGAAATTAAGTTTTTCCCCACCTAGGGAGAAAAAGATCCATAATGATGTTAAGAAAATGTCATTGTAACATTTGTTCAATTATGTTTTTTCAATCCATCTCCATTTGTACATTATAGATATTGTTCTGTTTTTGCTGACAATAATCAGTAACCATTTCAGATAGTTTTGTAGCAAAATGACCTAAAAATCACCCACAGATTCTTAAGTTTGATAGTATGGAAACCAGGCTAAATGTCATCAGTTGTAAACTAGAATGTAACATGAGCCTTCTGACTTACACATGATAGTGACATAGATGAAAAGAAAAAATATGATAGTGTCTGCCTGTCTACTTTCCCTTGCTATCAACATATGTATGTTACAATTTTATGTAGTCTTAAAATCCATATTTAGAATCTTACCTATTTGTGTAAAAATTAGTAAAATGCAAAACTAATGATAGAACATTATGGCATTTAAGTAGCAGGAAAATTATGTTAGTTTTAGCATCAAAAAGGTGAATCAATGTTGAAATGAATTTTTGTATGTGCCAGACTGAAGAGTGTGTGCCAGTGACGAGAATAGTCTAAAGATAACAGTTAGAGTAGATGTGTTCTAAAAGACAATCTTTAAACAAATGGGAAAAATCAGGGGTTATCAGTGAACCTAGACCAACCTCTCTCTTTGTATATAAATATGGCAGTATAACTAGATGTAAGAATCAGTGCATTACTGGCATCATTTACAATTTAGAAAACAGAATCTTTTTGTTAAAAATGTCCACCTTGATTTTTTTTCCCTATTTTTAAGAGCTACTTGGATTTGTATGTATTTTTCTATGTGAAAATATATGTACTCTTCATTTTTATTCTAATGTTCGTAATTGTTCATGCTCTGTTTCTCCCCTTGGAGGATATTACTCAGTCTAAGATTTGCTCAAAGAAGAAGCATTACACAAGTGTGAAAAGCATATGCTCACTGCCAGAACAGAAAAGGTTACACATTGTGATGGCACAGAAAAGAGGAGATTTGGCTTGTCAGGCAATAATGTTTATTATTCTTCTTGAAATAATGATTGGGGGCCAATTTTCTCAGGATAAATGCTCCATTATCCTGAGCTATTTTCTCAGGATAAATTCTCCATTTCATTTCTCTATGAACAAGTCTGGAGAGGCCTAATTTCCATTTTCATATTTATGAACCTCCACACAAGCAGTTTTTTAATGAAGATTAATGGAATTGTTAAAAATCTGAGAGAAATCATGTCTTGAGTATTTTGTGTCCCCCCCCCCCCCCCGTCTTCAGCTTTTGACAAAAAATATTTAAAATGCAGTGCAGGTAAGACCTAACTACTACATTGCTATTAATGGTTTAGGATGGTTCTGTTAAAGTATTTAAAAAAATTGAAGCAGTAGGTATCCCTGGGGGAAAAAGTGCCATTTGGCAACTTAGGAAATTGATTTTTGTCTACTTTGGAAAAAGCAGTTGATTTCTTCAGTAAAAGCAATGGTGTGAAATTTGATGTCATTTTGTTAGGAATGTTAAGTGAGCAAATAAAAAACATGTTGAAATTGTCATAAGCCTTTCTGTTAATACTTCCCTCTTTCCACCCTTTTCATCCCTTAAGTTATTTATGTTCATGAAATGGCATTTTTCTTATATAATCTTCTAATCATGTTGCTACAGGTAAATCAGAAAATACAGAACAATTTTTGTGTGATTTCTTTAACTTCCAATTGCACATTTAAGATGTTATTGAATGAGAATAATTGGTTACAAGATTGAAAATTTGCTTCCTTTTTTAAAAAGCCAGCACCTCCGCAACCCATTCTTACAAAGGCTAGTAATTCAATTCATACTGCACTGCACTTTTTAAATTAACTTTACAATGTGTCTTGGATCTACTTTCATATTAATACTTACCTTCTTTATTCTAGTTTTTACAGCTGCATAGCATTCTTGTGTGTGTGTGCTTTATTTTGAAATAAAAATACTACATATAGACAACTGGTTGGATAAGACTAAAGCAATACTTAGTAAAGTTAGTACTAATTATAACTTTAAATACATATATTTGAAAATTGAAAGGCTGAAAATTAAAGACAAAACTTCTAATGATGTTTGAAGAACAAAATAAACCTAGTGAAAACAGAGAAGGGACTCTTCAAGAACTTAAGTTCATTGAATAGAAAACAAGCATGTTATAAGATCAACAGAAGTAAAATTTTTTGCTTAAAAAGATTAATATTGATAAACTTTGGTGAGACTAATAATGAAAGAGAAAGGAAATAATAAATGATGTCAAGAATGAAATATGGGATATCACTACAGATCTTACAGATAGTGAAAATAAAGTAGTAAGAATAATTTTGTCAAAAATTTAGATAAAATACAAAAAGTTCTAGAAAAATACAATTTACCAAAACTGCAAGAAGAAATATAAAAGTGAAAGTCCTAGAGCTATTAAACTAAACCTACAATTAAAACCTTTTGCACTGAAAACACTGCAGTTCTATATAACTTGCACCAGTGAGTTAAATAACACATTCAAGATCCAAATAATAGTTTTCACAAACTCTTCCAAATAATAGAATGTAGACTATGCAATTCATGAAACTATCATAATCTTGAAGACTAAAACCCAACGAGGGCATTATGAAAAATAAAAATTGTTTGTCATTGTCACTTTAGATGCAATAATCCTAAACAAAATATTAACATATTGAATCCAGAAATATACTAAATTTAATTTATTAAAAAATAATGGACCCCCCCAGTCAGCCACACTGGAACAGGCAGGCACTGTGGGACCCCCAGTCCAGGCTCACTGCCCAGAGAAGCCTGAGCTGCCAGGCCCACATGCCTCGAGTCAGCCACGCCAGAACAGGCAGGTGCTATGGGACCCCCAGCCCACACTAGTCCCTTCTGCTCACAATTGGCAGTCCTTTCAGGACCCAGATCAGACATTGGGGTGGAATGAGTGGACTGTGATACTCCCTGCCACAATGACTAAATGAAGGAAAGATACCAGAAATATGAAAAATAAAGTACATCACTACCAAAGGAAAACTCTCAAGCTCTAGATCCTATAGATCAGGAAATGATCCGACTTGAATTTGACTTGAAATGACTGACATGGAAACTAAATGAGATACAAGAAAACTCAGTTAGATAACACAATGAAATGAGAAAAAATATACAGGACCTGAAAGAAGAAATGTATAAAGAAATCCATGCCCTGAAAAAGAATGTTGCAGAGCTTGTGGAGCTGGAGGATTTATTCAATGAAATAAAAGACACAACAGAGTCTAACCAACAGGCTAGAACAACCAGAAGAGAGAATTTCTGATTTTGAAAACAGGCTGTTTGAATTAGCACAGGTGGACTAGAAAAAAGAATTTAAAAATCTGAAGAAAATCTAAGAGAGAGAGCAGACAACCTTAAGTGCTTAAATATCCAAATCATGGGTATTCCAGAAGGGGAGGAAAAAGGAAATGGCATTGAAAACATACTCAAAATAATAGCAGAAACTTGCCAGGTATAGGGAAAGTCACAAATCTTCAGAGTCAGGTGGCCCAAAGATCACCAAACATATTCAACCCAAAAAGGTCCTCTCCAAGACATATTATAGTCAAATTTGCAAAATTCAAAGACAGAATATTAAAAGCTGCAAGAGAGAAGTGGCAAGTCACCTGTAAGGGAGCCCCAATCAGACTAACATCAGACTTTTCATCAGAAAACCTAAAAGCCAGAAAAGAATGGGATGATATATTCATAACACTAACGGACAAAAATTGCCAGGCAAGGATACTTTACCCAGCAAGGCTATCCTTCTGAAATGAAGGAAAAATAGTATATTTCTCAGACAAACAAAAACTGTGGGAGTTCACTACCCCATGACCAGCCTTACAAGAAATTCTAAAGGAAGTACTGAGTTTGATACCTGAAAAACAATGATCACTGCCGTGAATACTCAAGAAAGAACAAAACCTACCAGTAAAACATAAATGCTAACAATAAAGAGAAAAAATAGTTTATCTACCACCCCAAGAAACCAACAAACACAGAAGACAAACAAAATCAGAAAGAAAGGAACAAAAGATACTTAAGCGCATCTAAACAAAAATAAATAAAATGGTAGGAGTAAATCAAAACCTTTCAATAATAACTCTAAATGTAAAAGGATTAAATTCCCCAATCAAAAGACAAAGACTGACTGACTGTGTTAAAAAGGTGGACCCAGCAATATGCTGCCTTCTAGAGACTCACCTCACCTATAAAGATACACATAAACTAAGAGTGAAAGGATGGAAAAAGATATACCATGCAAAGAGAAATGAAAAACAAGCTGGAGTAGCTATTCTTATATTACATAAAATGGGCTTTAAACCAAAAACCATAAAAAGAGATAAAGAGGGCCAGTATATAATGATAAAAGGATGTATCCATCAAGAAGATGTAACAATCATAAATATATGTGCACCCAACGTCAGAGCAGCCAGGTTTGTAAAGCAAACACTATTAGATCTAAAGAATGAGATAGAGACACTAACACCGTAATAGTGGGGGACCTGAACACTCCACTTTCAACATTGAACATATCATGTAGGCAAAAAATAGATAGAGAAACACAATATCTAAACAACACTTTAGACCAATTGGACTTAGCAGTTATCTACAGAACATTCCATCCAGCAACCTCAAAATATTCATTCTCATCAGCACATGGAACATTCTCCAGGATAGACCACATGTTAGGTCACAAAGCAAGTCTCAACAAATTCAAAAAAATTAGAATTATTCCATGTATTTTTTCAGATCACAATGGATTAAAATTAGAAGTCAATAACAAAAGAAACTGGAAACTATACAAACACATGGAAATTAAACAACATTCTACTTAATGACGTATGTGTCCAAGAAGACATTAAACAGGAAATAAAAAAATTTATTGAAAATAATGACACATCATACCAAAACCTGTGGGATACTGCAAAAGCAGCACTAAGGGGGAGATTTATTGCATTAAATGTTTACTTCAGAAGAATGGAAAGATGGCAAATACACAACCTAACACTTCACCTTAAAGAACTAGAAAAACAAGAACAATCCAAACCCAAAGTTAGTAGATGGAAACAAATAATTAAGGTCAGAGCAGAACTAATTGAAATAGAAACCCTCAAAATGATACAAAAGATCAATAAAACAAAAACTTGGTTTTTTTTTAAAAGATAAATAAAATTGACATACCTTTAGTGAGGCTATCTAAGAAAAGAAGAGAGAAGACACAAAAATTAGAAATGTAAAAGGCTATGTTACAACTGATAACTCAGAAATACAAGGAATCATTAGAGACTACAATAAAAAACTATATGCCAACAAATTTGAAAATCTGGAGGAAATGGATAAATTTCTGGGCACATACAAATTACCAAAACTGAGCCAAGAAGATATAGAAAATTGGGACAGAACAATAACAATAAAAGAGATTGAAGCTGTTATCAGAAGGCTCCCAACAAAGAAAAGCCCAGGACCAGATGGATTCACTGCAGAGATCTACCAAACCTTCAAAGAGGAATTGATACCAATTTTCTGCAAACTATTCCAAAAGATTGAAACAGAAGCAATTCTCCCAAACTCATTCTATGAAGCAAACATCACCCTGATACCAAAATCAAAGATACATCAAAAATAGAAAACTACAGGCCAATATCATTGATGAATACAGATGCAAAAATCCTCAATAAAACACTAGCTAACAGAATACAGCAACACATACACAAAATTATATACCATGATCAAGTGGGATTCATCCCAGAGATGCAAGGTTGGTTCAACATATGCAAATCAATGAATGTGATACACCACATTAATAAAAGCAAAGGCAAACACCATATGATCATCTCTATAGACACTGAAAAAGCATTTGGCAAAATTCAACATTCATTCATAATAAAGACTCAATTTTGGTGTAGATGGAAAGTATCAACACAAAGCCATATATCATAAGCCCACTGCCAATATCATCCTGAACAGCTGAAAAGCTTTCAGCTTTTCCCGTAAGAACAGGAACTAGACAAGGATGCCCACTCTCACCACTCCTATTCAACATAGTTTTGGAAGTATTAGCCAGAGAACAGAAGGAAATAAAGGGCATCCAGATTAGAAAAAATGAAGTCACCTGTCCCTGTTTGTGGATGATATGATCCTGTATATTGAACAACCTAAAGCCTCTACAAAAAAACTCTTAGAGTTGATAAATTATTTCAGCAGTTGCAGGATACAAAATCAACAACATAAAAATCAGTAGTATTTCTATACTCCAACAGTGAATGTGCAGAAAAATCAAGAAAGGTAGCCCGTTTACAAGAGCCACCAAAAAAATAAAATACTTAGGAATAAAGTTAACCAAGGAGGTGAAAAATCTCTATGAAGAGAACTGCAAACCACCGTTGAGAGAAATTACAGAGGACACAAGAAGATGGAACGATATCCCACGCTCTTGGATTGGAAGAATTAACATTGTGAAAGTGTCCATATTATCCAAAGTGATCTACAGATGCAATGCAATCCCCATCAAAATTCCAATGACATTTTTCTCAGAAATGGAAAAAACTATCCGGACATTTATATGAAATAACAAAACATCATGCATAGCCAAAGCAATCCTGAGCAAAAAAATAAAGCTAGAGGCATAACAGCACCTGAATTTAAACTATACTACAAAACTATAATAACCCAAACAGCATGGTACTGGCATAAAAAAAGACACACTGATCAACAGAACAGAGAACCCAGAAATCAACCCATACACCTACAGCCAATCTGATCTTTGACACAGGCACCAAATCTACACACTGGGGAAGAGACTGCCTCTTCAGCAAATGGTGCTGGAAAAACTGGGTATTCATATGTAGGAGAATGAAACTAGATCAGTACCTCTCACCATATACCAAAATCAACTCAAAATGGATTAAAGCATTAAATATGCATCCTGAAATAATAAAACTCCTTAAAGAAAACATAGGGGAAACACTCCAGGAAGTAGTAGTGGGTACAGATTTCATGAATATGACCTCCAAAGCACAGGCAACTAAAGGAAAATAAACAAATGGGATTATATCAAACTGAAAAGCTTCTGCACAGCAAAAGAAACAATCAATAGAGTGAAAAGACAACCAACAGAGTGGGAGAAAATATTTGCAAAATATACATCTGACAAAGGATTAACATTCAGAATATACAAGAACTCAAACAACTTTACAGCAAAAAACCAAATAACCCAATGTAAAAATGGGCAAAGGAGCTGAATAGATATTTCTCAAAGGAAGATATATGAATGGCCAACAGACACATGAAAAAATGCTCAATATCATTCAGCATTTGGGAAATGCAAATCAAAACCACCTTGAGATACCATCTCAGTCCATTTAGGATGGCTAATATCCAAATGACTGAGAATGATAAATGTTGACAAGGTTGCAGAGAAAAAGGAACTCTCATACACTGTTGGTAGGATTGCAAAATGGTGCAGCCTTTATGGAAAATGGTACGGAGGTTCCTCAAACAATTACAGATAGATCTATCATATGACACAGCTATTCCATTGCTGTGAATATACCCAGAGGAATGGAAATCATCATGCCAAAGGGATATCTGTACTCCCATGTTTATTGGCCCTCTATTTCTAATAGCTGAGAGTTGGTATCAGCCCAAATGTCCATCACCAGATGAGTGGATAAGGAAACTGTGGTATATCTACAGAATGGACTACTACTCTGCTGTAAAAAAAGAATGAAATACTACCATTCACAGCAACATGGATGGACTTAGAGAAAATTATATTAAGTGAAACAAGTCAGGCACAGAAAGAGAAATACCACATGTTCTCACTTATTTGTGGGAGCTAAAAATAAATATACAAACATAAAGGGTGTGGGGGGCAAGAAGATACAATAATCACAATTCCTTGAATTTGTTAAGACGATTGAATGTATATGATGTAGTGGGTGGGGGAGGGGAGAGGAAGGGGGAAAGAGGAATGGGTAAAGGGACTTGAAAACTACAATGTATATTGAAAAGTTAAAATAAAAAAAATTAATAATAATGACATATATAGATTTAGCATTTTATTATGTGATCAGTTATGACTTATTTCAGTTAATGCCCAGAATAAAACTAATTTGTCACATTAACATTTGAAAATCATAATGATCTTGGATGCAGAAAAAGTATTTGATAAGAATTCAACACCCATTCATGTTAAGAAACAGTGAACGATAAGTAGAAAATCATTACCTTAATTTTACAAAATATATCTTTATAAAATAAGCTACAACAAATATACTTAATGGTAGAACATTGGGATCCAGTTAAGAACTTATTCTGTCACCATGTGTATCAGTCAGCTATTGCCATAAGAGCAATGTATAACACCAGCCACACACCTAAATCCGTGGTGTCCTCACACATCAATAGGCTAGCCTGGCAGCTCTGTTAACCTTAGCTGGACTCAGGTGGCCTTAAATCCAGGCAAGAGGTTTACAACCAGTTCTAGTCAGCTCTGTTTGGCTCTCATTTATCTGGGACCAATGAGCTACTAAAGCATGCTCTTTTCACAGTGATGGCAGGAGCAGAAGAATAAGCCCAATTGCTCAAACCTACTTCAGGCCTTTGCTCTCACATCATGTCCACAACATTCCGTTGGTCATAGCAAGTCACATGGCCAAGCCCAACCAACATCAGTGGAGCAGGGAAATGCAGTCTTTAATGACAAGATGAGAGGAATGAATGTGTGCCGAATTAAGCCCAAACTGTCACAGTACATCTATTCAACATTGTGCTGGAGATCCTAGCTAGTACAGTAAGACAAATGGAAAGAAAGAAACGAAAGTTATTGTTCACAAGTGGTATGAATATGTACATAGAAAACCCCAAAGAATTGGCATATAAATTAAATAAGACTTTTACAGAGTTATTAATAAAGTCAATATAAAAAACCCAATTACATTTCTATATACTGGCAAAAGACAGAAAATAAAGCTGTGAAAATCCGTAACAGCATTTAAAAATATCAAGTACCTAGGAATAGACATAACAAAAGATTTGTCACATAACTTTGAAGACTAAACAATGCTATTGAAATACATTTTTAACAAGTATAAATGGAGATACATAACATATTCTTGGATGGAAAACTGTTTTCTCTTCACATTGATCTTACAGATTTAATGCAATGTATAGATTCAAAGCATTTATTTTTCTCACTCATGGTCTGTTTCTAGAGGAGAATGATTAGCATCGAACTGCTCTGTAGGTCTCCAGAGTCTCCTTAAATCGACAGCTACTCAGGGTGTTTTGCACTCATGGCAGATCATGGGAATGCTAGTGGGCAAGCCAACTGTACAAACATTTAAATTCTCTGCTCCTGTCCCTTCTGCTTATACAATTGGCTAAAGCAAGTTACGTAACCAAACCCAAAGACAAGTATTGGGAAAGTATAGCTTACTTCAGGGTGGAGGGTAGAAGTGAATATTTGAACAATAATCCAATCTGTTGAGGCTGACAATCCCTCTGAAATGTCCATAGTTTAAAATTTAATAGTGGCCAAAAATTAATGATCTGTTAGTTAAACTTTTGTTTGTTGATAGCTGTTAACTTCCTACCCAGTAACCCTTGTTGCCATAATATAAATTGCTGATACCCAGTTTTCCATCAAGCAGGATGAGATGACCCAAAGATCACAAGGAGAATTTATGAGTTTGTTTTGCAGAAAACAATGAATGCTCTTAAAGAAATTGCAACCACTGGAGGATCCAGCCCCAGCTGCCACTATTGCCAAGGAGCCTGGTTGCCTAAGATTTTATCTAGAGTCCGAGAAAATACAGACCTTCCCTTAACTTCACCGAGACTCACCTTCCTTTACCTCTTAGCCCTATAAAACTCGTTGTCTTCTGTTCCTGTAGTAAGACAGAGTTTTTGCTCTCCCATCTTCTTGCTTTGGTTAATTTGAATAAGCCTTTCTCTATCTCCAAGCACTGGTGTTTCAGTGTTTTGCTTTTGCTGTGCATTGGGTATTCATTCGGGTTCTAGCAACACTGTCACATCTAGTGAAGAAATTCAACCCTAGGTAGATACCCTATAGAAATGGGTGATTATATACACCAGGATATATGTTGTCATAGGCTGAGTAATAGCCCCTCAAAGATGACGAAGTCCTAAGCCCAGAACCTGAGAATATGCTACCTTACAAGTGATTTGGTAGATGCGGTTAAGTCAAGAGTCTTGGGATGAGAGGATTGTCCTGGACTGTCGGGGTGGGCCCAACGTAATTACAGGTGTCTTTATAAGAAGGAGGCAGAGGGAGATTTGACTACAGGAGAAGGTGAGGTGATGAAAGAAGCAGAGATTATAATCATGTGGCCACAAGCCAAGGAATGCCAGCAGCCTATAGAAGCTGAAAGAGGCAAGCGATATAATTCTTTGGAACTTCAGGGGAACACAGCCCTGCTGACTCATTTTAAATTTCTGATCTCCAGAACTGTAAGACAAATTTGTGTTGTTTTAAGCCACCTAGTTTGTGGTAAGTTTTTACAGTAGCAAGAGGAAACTAATATAAATCTTACAAGAATATTTATATCAACACTGTGATAGCTAAAGCTGGAAACAACTCAAATGCTCAACAAATGTAGAATGGACAAGTAAATTGTTGTATATTCATACAATAGAATGCTGTATAGCATTGAATATGTATTAATTAGAGCTGCAGTTGAACTTTGAACAACTGGGGGGTTAGAGGTGCTGACTACCCCCACCTCCACCCCATCTTACACTCCCCTGACTATCCCTGTATAAGTTTTGACTCCCCCCAAACTTAACCACTTAACTACTGCTTAAGTGCATTGGCTCCCCCCACCCCCAATCCAAACTGTGCACTTAGGGTGAGGTGGCGGGGGCACCAGTGTCAAGTTACTTTAGTAATTAAATACTAAACTATTAATAGTAGCCACTGTTAGGCTACTTAACTGTTTGGTTAGGTATGAGGTGCATTTATGACATATCTAACCCCAAATTTTTCAATATATTTATCGAAAAAAATCCACATTACAGGTAGACCCATACAGTTCAAAGCCCTGTTGTTCAAGGATTTGCTGTATATGAAAAAACACGGATGAGTTCTAAATATGTATTATTGCTCAAAAGATACTACACATAAAATAAAACTTACTGGATGATTCTGTTTATATAAAGTTCAAACATAGACTAGCCATATAATTTAATGCAACAGTCAGCCTGATACTTCCCTCAAGAAGGTAAGCCATTATCTGCAACAAGGTAAGAAAGTCTGCCAATTGTTTTTGTAGTGAACCTATATAAAAACAAACAAAAAAGCGTTTATCATGAAGGTGAAGTCAAGATGGTTGTGAATGGTGCTCATGGGGATGGAGGTAGTTCTAGGTGCTTACGACTTTCTGTTTCTTGAACTTCACTGTGGTTACCTGTTTGTTCACTTTGTAACAATACAGTAACATTTTTGGCTTTATGCATTATTATGTATATGTGTTGTATTCCGTAAAAATTCTCCCATTAAAAAAAATGAAGGCAAAAAGAAGGAAGCGTGATTTCTAAGCAGGAGATTTGCGGACTTTCTATCTTACCTTGTTGCGTATAATGGCTTACCTTCTTAAGGGGAAGTATCAGGCTGACTCTTGGCATTTGCTTCGTATGAAAAAGAAAAATCACTGCATGGTGATTCTCAGCCCTTCTGTAGGGGCTTTTCCCACAGATGTGTGTTCTCTATCAGATGAGATCACTGAGGCAGTTGTCAGAGCGCTCAGTAAATCTTGAGGTACACTCCGATACCAGATCAATTCCTTATATTTCCTTCTATTTGCGGGCAGGGCCTATGTTTGTTTTATTCACCACTGTGTGCATGGTGTCTAGCACATAGCAGGCTCTCAAATATTTCCTGATGACTAACTTTTCTGTGTACCAGGATCTGGCCAACCTGCTTCCCTCCATTTGTTACTTCCCGTAGACTGACCAGGGTCCCAGGAAAGATATGACGTTTTCTGTTTTCTTCTTTATTCTTGAAAGAAACATGCTGCTGTAAGGTGTGGTTTGTTATAGGTTAGATTCCCTCAGAATCAGACCATGAGAAAAGGATTTGCAATTCATTTGGGAGGTGATCCCAGGAAACACTGGTAAGGGAGCAAGGAATTGACATAAGGAATTGAAGTCAGCCCATACAGCGTTTTTGTATTTAAGCAAAATAACACCATGTGTAACTGGAGTTTGATCCCTCAGTGGTATTCCACCTGATGGTTGAGGGAACTCAGATATTTATACACCAACTCTTATCAGTTATGTGTTTAGGGCTGTGTCCAGGAGTGTGTTGTTTTCCTAACTCTTCTAGCGTGCCTTGCACAGTGGGGCAAAGCTTGCTCTAGTGGCCAGAAGAAGACCCTGAAATAGGCACATGCCGACATGACAACAGGAAGTCAGGCCCGCATGCACTAAAGTGGTAAGAACAAGGGGGAAAAAAACAATAATAAATGTAATGTGGAGCTAAGACAAATCGAATGATGCCTCATGGCCTGTAGGCTCCTGGTCCTGCTGCCAGGCCTTGTTTTTGACTTAAAACAAGGCTGGGCCTTGTCTTGTACTTCTTTTAACCTCTGGTTTACTTTTTCCCTATCTCTTTTGCACTCAGTGTGTAGACATGACGAAGGTTACTACAGGTGCTAATGATGGATTTGGCTTTGCCAGAAAGATTTATTTTCACAAATTTCAGACTGTTCCTCTGACTTCCCAAAGGTACCTTCTAGCTCTAAAATTCTATGATTCTAGGATAGGTACCATGACTCTAATAACAATAAGGCCAAAATGAATATAGTGCCTTAGATTAGAAGTTGTTATAGATGCCGTAACATATGGACTCTAAAAACCAAGAATCTATATTAATAAGATTCAGAGTAAGTTTATGCCTATTGATTCTGAAGACCTTCTCCTGCTATTGGAAAATTTTGTATTCCAGATGAACTTCCATTCTTACATTTAGGTATAGATCCTAAAAGACAAACTTTGAAAGGTATTAGAAATACATTATTGAATATGTTAACTGATGATTGTGTTAACAAATAAAAAGAAACAATAGGATTTTCTTTGATAATTTCATTTTTAACTATTTATTAATATAAAATGCATTTCACCCAGTTTTTCTTTTCCATCGGTTTGAATTATAATTAAAATATATTAAATTTCTTCACATTCAGTCATACAATTCCACCCCAAAAATGGTCAGCCAAATGCAGAACTTATCTAGGCATTACATGTGCCAGGGTGTATACTGAATGTTTTGCTTTATTCCTCGTTAAGACATTAAGAATAAAGGTTATATGAAATAGGTATTAGTTTTCTTTTTTTAAATTAAAAAAAAGGTCCAAAGACACTCTACCAGAATTCCTGCATCTTTTTAGGGTGAAATCAAGTGAATAGTTTTTTTTTTTGTTTTTTAGGTTTTTTTGATGATCCGTTCAGCAAAGGTTCCCGCTGGGTGTTGCATCCTTTTCTTGAAGCTGATTATGTGGCGCAGTCCACGGTCTGCCTTGATTTCATCAAGTCTCGTTTCAGATGTTCAAAGCACACAAACATTACGACATTCCAGGATGCGAGTCGCAAGAAGGAAGGTACAAATCTAGACAAGCACACGTCACCATTTCTGTTAGTTCGTTTGAAATTCTTAAAGCTATTACAGTACAGGCCGTTTATGCTTCTCGTTTGCCGCTGCTCTCAGATGAGATGCTGAAGAGTACCTATTCTCCATCTTTCCCTCCTCTGCCAAAAGTGCTTTGCTGTAGGTGTTCTATACTGCTTCAAAACAACAAAAGCCTCATGCTCGCATCTATCCAAATACATAAACATCCTTCACTCCCACCAAATCAAAGCACCTTCCCCAAAAACCCTTTTCTTCTTTTATGAGGGAAGGGGAAATTTTTGTTTTGTTTTGCTTTGCTTTCTGAATGAGAGGTAGGAGACTATTAAAAGAAAGAAGAGAAAGCAAAGAAGAAATGATGAGTAAGTGGACCGTGTTCCAGAGTCACGAAATCAGTGCTGCCTCGATCTCGGCAACCCTTGTCTTTAGAGAAACTGTCAGGGGTTTAACTGGTCTTTGTTTTGTTTTAGAGTTTTTGGCTCTTTTAAAGCATCCTGCCCAAACTCTGCAGGCCAGACGATTGATTTTGAATACCTATTTGCAGCAATGAAATGTTCCAGGAGAAAAAGATGTCATCAGTTAAATCTTCCCTGGATTGATTTTAAAAAGAAAACTTGCCTATAAAAAACAACTTGCAAAGAATTTGTTTTCAGATATCTTAACTTATTTCTTTTGACTCCCAGAAGTGTGTGGGATTTTTATTGTGAAAAAATATAAGTAATGTAAAATTTACCATTTTAACCATTTTAAATATACAATCCAGTAGCATTAAGTACATTCCCATTATATGCAATTATCACCACCATCTGTCTCCAGAACTTCTGTGTCACCCCAACCAGAAAAAATAATTCCCATTGCCCCCTAGCTCCAGCCCCTGGCAACCTTTATTTTACTTTCTGTTTCTATGAATTAACTCCCCGAGTGGTGGAATCATACAGTATTTGAGTATGGCTTATTTTACTTAGCAGGTTCATCCATACTTGGTATGTTTCCCCCCAAATATTTTTAAATTTTTAAAAAAATAAATTGGTAAATGGTTAATGGTTAGTAACTGGCATATCCATTTTCAGTTAATTTCACAGTGCATTTCATTTGTATTAGTGTGTCATAAGTGCACATTATGGAGAACTTTTTGTATAATGTATATGGTGCATTCATACTTATTTTATAAGGTTTGAGGCATTGTCTTACAGTTTTAAAGAGTTATAAAATGTTATTATTTTACCACTAGTATAATCCTTTTTGAGTATGTCCATAAATTAGTTCCTACTATATTTTCTTAGGAAGGTAGTTTCCAATATAATATAATACCGCATTATGGGAGAATGTGACCTATTACACAGTACTAGTTTCTATGTGGGTGAAATAATTACCCAAACCACATAATTTTGTGCATTACTTTCTAGATTGGTGGCAATGACTTTTCTCTGGTTTTGCTTTAATACAGTTTTTAAAATTGAATACATCAAATTAAAATAGTGAAAATCAAATCTTGTTTTCTCACAGTCCTCTATTATGCTTTCCCTCCACTTCATAGTTCTCCTGCCCAGAGAAGGCAAAATACTGTCTACATTTCCAATAGATTGGGACTAATGGAAAGGGCACTGATTTCGCATGACCCTCTGACGCAGGTTGAGAAAATTTTAATACCATAGCTTTTTATATTCTGGCACAGTGGAATTGGTGGATTTGAGAAACTTGTGGCAAGGAAAAGTTGATACTAAGTATACTGCATATGTTAAGGCTGGTTAGCTACAAGACAGACCCAAAGCATACAAACACCCTGAACACAACATTATAGATAAAGAAGATCATGTCCTACCCTTTGAAAAAAGCTGTCGGCCCTTCCTTAGTGAACATGGCCATCGCACAGTTGGGTACACTTGTATACTGTCCCGGTGAAGAATTAACAAATCTGGTTTTCACCACATCCACTGGAGAAGACAGAAGTGTTGTGCAAAATCCAGCAATAAGAGCTGACACAAAGTGGCAGGGTAGGTCATCTAAAATGGATCAATAAAACAGTTCAACACCAGGCTTTTTGGGGGGCTTTTCAGTTATATGTCAGATCCTTGTAAACCTGTTGATAATAAGAGGTCAACGTGGATGCCTTATAAAGAAACAAAATATAATAAGATTACACTTGCACTAGAAAAAGATGGCAAATAGTACATGGCACAGTGGATTGTAAACACTTTAGGAAAATAATCTCAGTTTTTTCGGTGCCCTTAGGGCCTGGCATAATGCATCTAATACTTTTTTATTCAAGTCATTGTCCAAGGAGAATTTCAAAGTCTTTAAAAACTGTTAGAATATTATTTTTAAGAACCTATCCTATAATACTACTTTTGGGATGAAACCACTGATGAGCTCTTTATATAACTAGTTTTTTTCGATATAGTACAGGATGGACTTAACTCCTGAATTCTGCTGTATAAAAAATAAGATTCTAACAAAAGTCCCAAATATTAGTATTAAATGAGAATAATGCTGACATCAGAATACAGTTTCACTTTGTTTTTGTTGCGGCAAAACTGCAATAAAAAAATTATTGCAAAAAACATTTGTTGTAGCAAAATTTTTAAACTTAAGGTTTTGGTCTTTTTCTGTTTTCTATAAATTGTACCTAATATTCATAATTACTTAATTTTTTAAACTATTAGAATTAAGGGATTCAGTATAATGTGGCTATAGAAGTTCCAAGATGAAATTATCAAGGTGCAGACCTGTTTGTTACATAAAATAGGAAGTTACCTGCTAGTAGTTTGTTGTTCACAAAGACCCCTTTCATTACATCATATGTCACTAGCTCTGTACAATTAATAATGACATTTCTCATCAGATTGGGAGTAGTCCCTGGAAAAAAAAGAAAATGTTTAATAACTCTAATTTATAATAAGGTGTTAATTGGATATATGGGTTTTAATGATTATAAAATCCACCTAGAAGTTAGTTACCCTTCCAAAGTCCAGTCAAGCCTTCTGTTGTTGCTATAATTCTGTAGGCATTGTAAGTCCCGGTGTAGCGAGGTTGGGGACCATGTAAATGGCTCTGCGCTTGAAGTCTGACTTTCACAACCTCTGTGGGTTGACCGATGAATACCGCCACTCCTCCAGTAGTTAAGCCAGCCAAGATCTTGCTTCCTAAAGTCGCTGTTGTCATCCAGAGAGAAAAAAATATTTATTGAGAAAAAAATTTAAGATCCAGAATGCATTCGTGTGTCTTTTTAATTTATAGTGGTTAGTATTTTTGTATTCTTATATTTTTCTACTTCCCTAATGCTGGTCCATGTGTTCATTATGTTCTAAAATATATGAAATCATAGTGGGGTAGAAAACTTCAGTTTCTGAAATTTTAGAAAAATGAAGACTTTAAAGGAAAAAAGAAAACGATGTTTTCTTCCCAGGGTTTAGCTTAGTTCTTTCCTATATTTAGCTCTCTTTTTCGATATTTCCCATCTGTGAGGAGGCATCAGTCACCAATGATGCTTCGTCTTCCTCTCGTCAGTGATAATGTTAATTATTGGACTTAGTGGTTTTAGCAAAAGCCCAGCAGACAAATTGCCCCAATATGGGACATCAAGTAGTGTTAGGACACAACATGTGAAGGGGATAAAAATAAGAAGAAAGAAGATAAGAAAGTAATTTTTGTTTAAAAATTTTGAAAAAGTAGCTTATGTTACCCAAGATATTTAACACAAATTGTCTTGAAGCCCAGTGTTTGTTCCTATAATTAAATATAAAATTATGGTTCAACAACACTTACTCATCAAGGACATTCTCAGTCCTTAACAACAATTTATTGTGCAGTTTTAATTAGCTAGAAGAGAGGATTTTGAATGTTTCCAACACAATGCAATGATAAATGTTTAAGGTTCTGGAAAAAAAAATCAGTGGTTGCCAGGGTTTCAGGGGATGAGAGAGGGAGGGAAGGAAGGATGGAGTGATGGAGGGATGGATGGTTGAATAGGTGAAGCACAGAAGGGTTTGGGGGCAACAAAACTATTCTGTATGGTAGCGTAATGGTGAATTCAAGCCATAATGTATTTGGTAAACCCCATAGAATTGTAGAATACAAGGTGGGAACCCTAATGTAAAATTAAGTTAATAATAATATATCGATACTGATTCATAATTGTAACAAATGTACCATCCCAATGTAACGTATCAATAATAGCAGAAACTGTATGTGTAGGTGTGGGGAGGGTAGAGGAACTATTTGTAAAAAAAAAATAACATTTACTCAAGGACTTTCTCAGTATCTCTAATTCTGTTTCCTAATCTTTAGAATAGGGATAATAATACCTACATCACAGAGTTGTTGTCTGAGTTAAAATAATATTGAGAAAGCACTTAACACACTGTCTGGCACAAAAGAAATACACAAAACTGGTAGCAATTGTTTCCATTACTATATGAGAGCGCGCTTTTCTCATCATGCTCAGCCAGGAGCTGCGCATATAATAGATAACTGTCTTTTAATTGGCAATGCTGTATAATTACAATTTTTTGCCTTCACTTTTGGCCACATTTATAATCTTATCTTGGTGCACTCATCCTATCCTGCAGTCTCCGACCCTCCAATCCCCTCTCCATTCCCCAAACTCCTTGCGAGAGATACTGTATTCTTTGTCTTCACTTCCACAGCCCATTTCCTTCTTTTTTTTAAAAAAAATTAAATTATTTATTTATTTATTTTTAAATGTTGTTTGTGGTTTCACATATTTCTTTTCTTTTTTTTTTTAAACTTTATTTTATTTTATCAATGTACAATGTGGTTGATTTTTGTGGCCCATTACCAAATCCTCCCTCCCTCCTCTCCCGGCTCCCTTCGAACAACCTCGTATCTGTTCACTTGTCGTAACAACTTCAAGTAATTGTGATTGTTGTGTCTTCTTCCCTCTCCCGCCCCCCCCCCCAGTTTATTTGTGTATTTATTTATTTATTTTTAGCTCCCCAAAATAAGTGAGAACACGTGATATTTCTCTTTCTATGCCTGACTTGTTTCGCTTAATATAATTTTCTCTAAGTCCCTCCATGTTGTTGCAAATGGCAGTATTTCATTCTTTTTTATAGCAGAGTAGTATTCCATTGTGTAGATGTACCACAGCTTCTGTATCCACTCATCTGATGATGGACATTTGGGCTGGTCTTGCATTGCAGCACTATTTTCCATAGCCTTTTCCTTATTAATCCTTTACAGTCTGGCTTCTACCCCAATACTTCACTGAAAATATTTTTGCTAGGAAACCAGTGAACTTCTGTTTGTCAGGTGCGATGATACCTTCTCAGCCCGTTTCATGCAGATCTCTCTCCTCTGTTTGACCCTATTGATGATAGTCCCTGTGACTTCCTGGAATCTGGCCACACCTTTCTCCCAAGCTCATGTGCCTACTGGACATCACCTGTTGACATGTCCTAGAACAAATTTTTTATCTTCCCTCTTAGACAGTTTCTACATTCCCTTCCTCAGTAAATGGTATATTTAGCCAGAAACTTGAAAGTCATCTTACATTACTACCTTTCCCTTATGCCTTACTTCCAGTTGCTCACCAGGTACAGTCAATTCTACTTTCTAAATCCTTCTTTTTTTAAAAAAAAAATAATAATGACATATTTGTTAAACCCTTACCTTGTTCCAGACTCTGTGCTAAGCATTTTTAATTGACCCTATGTATTGTGAATATTTTATTTGACTTTGGTATGTGTCTTTAATTCTTATTTAAATATTATTTTTTCTTAAAAACCTATAGAGGCTTTTAAGAAATTGTGATGAAATAAACCAATCTTTTTTGGTTTCTGTTTGCTTGCTTTAACACATAAAAAGTCTATGCCACTCTAAAATCAGATTAGCATTAACCTTTTTTTTCCCTAGCTCCTAAAGGACTTTAAATAACTTAAAAAAATTTTTTTTCTAAATCCTTCTGATTGACCTCTCTTCTCCTTCCCTATTGCCAATGCTTCAGGACAGACCCTGATCGTTTGTTCCTATCTAACTTACCCTTTTCTCACTGCTTTTCTATACATACTCTATACTACTACAAAAGTGATCCTTTGAAATTATAAATTATTTATGCCACTGTCCTGCTTAACATTTTTTCAGTGACTTCCCATCACTGTAAGGTTAAAATGCAAGCACCTTAGCAGGGCCTGCAAGGCCTTTTGTGACCTGGCTCCTTCCCGACTTTCTGGCTTCACCTCTCCCTCCTCGCCACATGTCTTCCTTCTATGCTCTGTATATTCTCACCACTCCTCTCTTAGCCTTTGTACATGACCTTCACTCTACCTGGAAGGTCTTTTCTTACTACTTTGCCTGTATTAGTCCTACTGGTCCTTCAGGACTTTGAGATTCAGATATTAACTCTTCAGGAAAATCTTGCATGACCATGCCCACAGCAAGGTTAAATATTCCTCTTCCTTGTGCCCAAGATCCTGTAATTACTTATAACACAGCATGTGTCATGGTATACAGTCATCTATTAACTTCTCCCCACACACCTTATACTCAGAACTGTAAGTTCCTGCATGGAGAGATGTCTGTCATGTGTACATCACATGGCATTTCAATAAAGCTTACTAAATGAACTGAATAGGCGTAACAGAGAATACTGCCAAATTCTGTCTCATTAATTTGGTGCCTAAAGTACCCAGAAATTGGTTAGAACAGTCAATCTGTGAAGAAACCCACCTGAATGGGCAGCTTCATATTCTCTGTGTTTCTTCTCTTACTACATCTATAAACATGACAATGCAGTATTGATCTAGAAACATCCAAACTTAATCTTCACTTGAAAAGTATTGCATGCATAAATTTAACTTATATATTTGTATAAAATTTATGAATTATCCCATCCCATAACGTTATAGTATTCAAAGGTTATTCAAAGCAGAAAAGATTAAATCTACTGAGGTAGTCATTTAATATATTCATTTTACCATCAGCACATCTCCCTGGCTTGCTGCTTCATGTGAAAGTGCCTCTGATATTTACTAGTTGTGTGATTTTGTGCATGTTATTTAACTTGTCTGATATTCAGATAAAACTTTCTACTCACAGGATTGTATGTATTGATGATGGACAGAACCATGCAAAATGCAGAAGCAGTAGAGTGCAGTGGTTAGGAGCCCAGGTGAGAGGCCAGCCTGCTTGGGTTTGAACTCTGGCTCTGTCCCTTTCCAGCTGTGTGAACTTGGGCAAGTTATGAAACTGCTCTGTGCTCAGTTTCCCCATTTGCCAAAAGATAATAATACTAGCACCTTTCCAGCTGTGATGTATCTGAAGCACTTCGAACAGCACCTGGTTTATAGTAAGCACTCAAATAAATGCGAGCTACACTGACAGGAACTCTTGGAATACACTGGCACTCAAGAAACACTGGTTTCCTTTTCTTCTTCCCCTAAACAAACTCACTACATCTTAAGTCCACTTTTTCTTCGCTGGGCTTCCCTAGCATTAGAGATTTTAGGAGGAACCTATTAAAGGAAATAAGCCATTCCTGTCCTTTTAACTCTCCTCACAAAGTCTGGATTTCTTTTCTTCAAACTAAAGGTTTTCAAACATTGTTGCATACCAATATTACAAGGGAAGCTTGTGAATACACACATTCTCTGGTCTCCAACCTGAGGATTCAGAGGACCATGGCAGTCCTCATTTGGATTTTTAGCAAGCTCCAAAGATGTTTCTGATATACTTTGCTGTTTGGAGAACTTTGAGTTAAACCCTATTTCACACCCATTCATATTCTCCAGATGGAGACTCAAATTAGGCACAGAACTTCCATGACTGAGTGCATGGCTTTACAAGTATAAACAGTCTGTAAAAAGTTGATTTTGTATACTTCTTTTCCTTTCTAAGAAGAGCGCGCTAATATTGGGGGAAGGGAGAGAGTTCGAACATTGATGTATTCTGGCCAGTCTGTTCTGAAGACCACTACCCCGTGTGCTGCCCTTATTGCCGATCTGCCCCAGGAGGGCTTCCTGCTCACCTTCGCTGCCTGCGCTGAAGAACTCCTGGGCCGTGTCATAGAGGCCGATCCTAAGCGAGGCGAAGCTCATCTGCCTCTGGAGGCCGGCGGGCAGCCCGCTGTAGAGTTTCACTGGCCCTTCGGTTTTGGCCAGTGTGGTGATTGTGCCCAGGACACCTTTATACTTAACAGCACTGGAGGTCCGGCATTCGCCTTGGATCTGGAAACGGGAAAGGTGCAGGCCAGAGGTGAGTGAAAACAGAGTAAAGGGGGTCCTGCCTGGTGAGGAACAAACAAGCCTGGCGTCGGCTGTCCTCTATGCAGGACGCTCAAGCCACAGTGTGCGTGTACATACACACAGGAGAGTCCTTCCAGAAGTTGGTGGACAAAGGGAATTAGAAGACAGCACGAAATTTTCCACGAACTTTTTGAAGTACCGGGTGCGGTGAGGAGAAGAGAAGCTACAACGCACATTTTGAACATCCTGCTTCCCCCACTGAACTCTCCAGAGTCCCTGAGGCGGTGAGACGGGAAGGTGTCCCTGCAAAGTCGAGCAGCAGAGGGATAAGCGCGCCTGGCTCGCGAACTCGGGGAGGCTGATCTGCTCGGGTCTTAGGGCACCCAGTGCACCCCGACTTTCGGCAGGCCTTGGCCGTAGTCATGGTCTACCCAGCGTCCGTGGCCCTGGGTCCGACAGTGAGACCCAGAAGTTCCAGTTTCCCGAAAGCACTCAGTCCGGAGACAAAACCAAGCTTTTTACAGGTGGCCACCTGCCTCACCTAACCGAGAAGGGTGGCTAAGTCAAAGCGGAGAGTCAGAGGGACGCACACACGTCCCCTCTCTGTCCTGAGGCCCCTCGCCACCCCCAGCCGGCTCGCTACCTGTAGCCGGACTTTGGCCGTGTCCAGCGGGAAGGTGACCACGTCCGCCAAGCAGGCGGCCGCTCCAGCCGAGAAGATCTTGACCCCCGTGGTCGGGTGCGCGCCCGAGGCTGTCGCGCCGGTCATCCTCCCGCGGACACCGGGCAGGCGCGGGCGCGGGACGACAGGGGCTGCAGCCCAGACGGCGGACCGGACGGCCCTGTCCCTTCTTCTTCCCTTCTGTCGCGCTCCCCGGCAAAGCCGCTGTCGCTGACTTCTGAGACAGACGCGGGCGGGGGCGGTCCAGAGGTGGCGGCTGCAGGCGTCCGCTCCTCCCCGCCTCGTCCGGGAGGGACCACCGCGCCCCTGCCCTCCGCGGTGACTGATATAGCCCGGCCGCCCCGGGGCTGAGCCGCGCGAGGTCTCAGAGGACCCGGGCGCGGGACCTGGCGGGGGCGGGCCCTGAAGAGCCCGGGCGCTCCTGCCCGCATCCTCGCTCAGTGTCTGGGGAGCCGCCCGTCACCCCGAGAGCCCTAGCCCCGCACCTCGCTCTCTGGGCCCTGCGCTCGGCGGGCGTCCCCCGCGCGCGACACCTCTGTCACCCTGTGGCTGCGCACCCTCCGCTGCGGCGGGGAGCAGGCGGGAACTCAGTGACCCTGGTAAAGAGCCCTGCTGAGTAGGCGCTCTCAGAGGAGAGGCGAGAGTGGGCGCCCCTCCTGTTCCGCTGACACGCAGGACCCTTGCAGCCGTCTCTGCTTCCCCCTCCTCTCCTTTTAACTTCTCATCCTCCCGGTTCCTTTCCAACCACCAAATTAGGACTCGGAAAAGTCCCTCACAGAAACCAAGAACCCTCTGAACTTTTAAAAGAAAGTGTTTTGTTTGATCACTTTTTGTAGGAAGATGTCAAATGAGATAACAGACACACTAGAAAGCAAACAGTAAATTGCTAAAGCACTATAGAAAATGAGATATTACTTGCTCCTTTTAATTACATTTCTTAGGGGTGCAGTGGAAAGGACACTAGCGGGTGGATGGCTCCAGGTGCGGCTCTGCCACTTATAACTCTGTGACCCTGGGTAAGTCGTCTTTACTCCAGCTTCTGCTTCCAACTGTGTAAAATGTGGTCCCAGAGCTAACCCAGATCTGCAATCTTGCTGCTAACTTACTTAAAGTGATAAATTAAACACTGTTGTGTGTGTTTATTGTAAGAAGAGGAGTTTTTCCTACTTCTGTCTTTGTGCAAAGATGTATTTTGAACATTCATTTATTTTTTGGAAAACTTAAAAAAATGCCTTTAAGAAATGTGGTCAGAAATCATCAGAAACAGGAGAAAGAGGGAAGG
This sequence comes from Cynocephalus volans, assembly GCF_027409185.1. Taxonomy (NCBI): domain Eukaryota; kingdom Metazoa; phylum Chordata; class Mammalia; order Dermoptera; family Cynocephalidae; genus Cynocephalus; species Cynocephalus volans. The sequence continues at coordinate 124,147,017 of NC_084468.1, forward strand.
GGGAAAGGTCAGGCCCCAGCCTCTAGGACCTCTCTTGTAAGCCAAAGATCCTTTGGGTATTACCAGAATCTGCATTCACCCTTGCAGAGCCTGCTGGAACTCAACACTGAACTAAGTCCAAGAGAGTCAATGAAAGTCACAGTCATCTCCTCCAGGAGCAGAGGAAATAAGACATGAAGCTCCTAAAGAATAATTTTCACCTCTTCCATAAGAAAAGGCACACGTACTGTGCAGGAAGCCAGTCCTAAGGAGCTTCCAAGGGAGGCCAGGCTTGCGGGGCTGAGAGGAGAAGGAAGACGCAGTGGGTTTTCTCCTTTGCAAATACTTGTTGAAATAGAGCAGAATTGAGGCAAGTGAGTGGTATGCATGAAGGCAAAGATGCCGAGATGCATTCTGTTGGCCTGACTCACTGGGAAATTAGATGTTGGGAAGGAGGAGAGAGGCAGGGCAAGAAGTTGGGAAGAGATGAAACCAGATGAGGAGCAGACCCTCTGAGGGTCTGACGGCAGACACTGAAAATCTATTCGAAGTATGGAGTCATGTTATCGCCTCGTGCTTGTGTAGTGCTTTACAGCCTGTGAAGTGCTCTCACATAAATGTCACATTTGAACTGATAGATAATATAGCTTTATGAATGGTTAGATGTGGAGTTAAAGATTTTTCAAAGATGACTCAGTTTAAGAACATGGGTAGCAGGCCCAGTGAGCGTACCAACTAATTGTCATGAGGCAGTTGGTAAGGGGAGGTGATTTTAGGGGTAAGAAGATGAGAGCAGGGCCGGCCCCGTGGCGCACTAGGGAGAGTGCAGCGCTTGGGAGCGCAGTGGCGCTCCCGCCGCGGGTTCGGATCCTATATAGGAATGGCCGGTGCACTCACTGGCTGAGCGCGGTGCGGGCGACACCACACCAAGGGTTGCGATCCCCTTACCAGTCACAAAAAGACAAAAAAAAAAAAAAAATAGAAGATGAGAGCAGCTTTTAAAGTCTTGGCATTATTTGGAGAGAATAGTGTTGATATCTACATAGAGAGCCACCATAGGAAACTGCATATAACATGCCAAGAGAACAAGATATCAGAGCTGGCAAGTATTTGGAAGTCAGTGATATGAATGTGATGAACAGGAGTCTACTTTACATGGGAGTGAGTACAATGGGACAAGGAAAAGGCATCAAGGGCCAAACCATAGGGGTACCCAGAGTTAGGGCCTAGAGAAACTGGCCTTGTCAAAGGTAGTGTTTGGACAAGAAATAGTAGCATGTCCCATCATAGAACCTGGTTCTTGAGAATATGATTAAAGAAAGGTTAGGTCTTGATGAGTGTTGAGTTTAGAAGAAACTCCAAGAGGACAAAAACAAAGAAAAGGCTATTGGATGTGTCTCTAATATTGTTGGTGGTCTTAGGTTGCACAACTCTGGAGCAGTTATTAGGCTGTGAAGCTGATGGCTAAGCAGAGACTGAGAACGTCCAATATAGTATGACTAAAATGTAAAAGAGGGGGCATTACTCTTTGCTAACTCTAGTGTACCTCTGCTATCAACTTGTAAATTCCCAGCCCTCACCCCAATGCTGCCTGCAAATCTTTCTCAGTCGTTCTCTCTGTTGTAATTTTAAAACATAATTGCAAATGTGTGACATTCCTCCCATCAAAAGATGAGGGGCCATGTGCCTTCTGCTTGCATCTGGGAGGGCTTGTGAATGCTTTGACCAATAGAAAAACACAGAACTGATGCTGTGTGGCTTCTGAAGCTGGATCATAAAAGTCTTTGTTGCTTCTGGGTTATCCACCCAAACACTTGCTTTTAAAGCCCTGGGCCATCATGTAAGAAATCAAATTCTGTAAGGCTGTCATGCTGGAGATGCCCCATGTGGGCATTTCCATCCCTCCGCACCAAGCCACCAGATATGAGTGCAGCTATCCTGGACCCTCCAGATAAGCCCACTTGCCAGCTGAATACCACTGAGTAATCTCTGTCAGTGTCAATAGAACAGAAAAATCATCCAACTAAGCCTATCCAAATTCCTAATCCATAAAATTATGAGAAGTAATCAAATGGTTGTTGTTATAAGGTGGCAATAGGTACCTGGAATACCACCTTTACTTGCGTAAGAAGTAGGGAGAGGGGCCGGCCCCGTGGCTCAGTGCGGTGCTGGTAGCGCGGAGGCCGCGGGTTTGGATACGGTATAGAGATGGCTGGTGTGTTCACTGGCTGAGTGTGGTGCAGACCACACCGTGCTGAGGGTTGCGATCCCCTTACTGGTCAAAAAAAAAAAAAAAAAAAAGAATTTGGGAGAGGCATGCACTCTCTCTTTGCCCCTCCCTCCAACACTACTGATGAGGATGTGGTGGGTGGGTATAGAGTTTTTGGATTTGGGCTATGAAAAGAAGTTACAGGGTAAAAGAAGAAGCAGTGTAACTTAAAAGTTGTGTTTGCTTCCATAAGGCACGTGTTTGCACAGTTTAAAGGCAGAGTATGACCCACTATAGGCAAGAGTGAAAGGAAAGCTATTGGAAGGGGAAGAAATATGAGAAATAATAGATCTGTTAGAAAATAAGAAAGATTGTAGCCCCAAACATGTTAAGGAAAGGTAGGGAGAGAGAACCTGTGACAGGATAAAGGGGCTGATTTATTTGAACTGTGAGGAAGAATGACAGCATGAGATTCTGGCATATTAATATCAGGCTAGACGTGGAGAGTCACGGGACTCCTCCAGGAGATATCATCAGTGTTGTTCAATGATGACCGAGCACCCATGATTTGCTAGAAGCAGCAGGAGTCAAAAACCTCACAGAGGGGACCCTGAGATGTCACAGAAGTTCAAGATTCTGAAAATGGTTCTGGATTCCAAGGAGCAGGCTGACCTCACCAGTTCTGAGAGGCTCTCGGAAGTAGGGGAAAGTTTGCCTCAGGTTGGAGAGAACAGTAGGGGAGAGGGTGGCATCCCCAAAGGGTCAGATTTCTGCTGTCCTGGCACAAAGCGCAAGTGGGGAGGTGAAGAAGAGGTCAGTGTGAGCAAGGGTAACTGAACTTTTATGACGTAGCAGAGGAATGGCAACAAATTCTGAATGTAATGTACGAAATTCCTATTTTCCTCTTTTAAAATTTGGAACATTAACAAATGCACTTGCCCAAACTGTGGTCAATCATGAATCACTGAACAGACGGTCTTCATATAAAATTAAAAAGCATAACAATGCTTGGCATTTGAATAGTGTTCCACTCTTCCCCATAATTCTCTCACTAGCCACGAGTAGGAAATATCATGTTGAAGTTGTACAGATAAGCACTTAAATGACAGAAGAAACAGTTCACAAAAGAAGAAATATAAACTTTAAAAATGGGGGGGATATATTTAATATTACTAATAAAGAAATGTATGTCTTTCACCTAATAAATACCTTGTCCCTATCAAAATTACAATTACTATAAAATTTATATATATTATACATTTAAAATTTAACATTATAAGTAAAAATAAATGACAAATTATAATTATAAATTATGAATATTAAAATATAACAACTATAATATCAATGCTATATTAATGATAGCCTTATAAATTGGCACAATTCTTTTGGAAAACAACTTGGCAGTATATATTGAGCCAAGAAAATGTTTATACCCTTTGATCCAGCAATTATACTTTTGCATTTCTACCCTAAAATAATTAGCCAAAATATGAAAGAATTATATGTAGGCTGATGCTTATTAAAGCTTAGTATTTATAACAGCAAATTAGTTATAAATAATTTGGGATGTAAGTATGCTTATCTGGGGTTATCGGAAGAGCTATACGTATTAGTGCTCCGTAGGTGTCTTCTGTTAGGAACTGATACGTAGGTGGGAAGGAGACTTCCCCAAGGAATAGGGAAAGAGTAGGGAGAGGACAGGATTGGATTTTCTTGGTCCAGCACAGCCCAAAGAGAGACAGACTGTCAAGCTCTGTGTTCAGGAGGAAATACACCATTTCTGTTCTGATAAAGTCATCATTAAGAGAACAGGAGGTCCATGTTCGAGTTCTAAGACACTTACTGATTGGGAATGCTTGGCCAAATTACTTAACTTCTCTGAACCTGAAATTCTTTACTTTTATGATAAATAATCTTACACCGTCAGGTTATTCTTATTAATAGATCACTCTTTGTGCTAGGCACCTGTCGTACATGATATACATAATCCTTATAACCTGATGAAAGATTTATCCATTTATGCCATTAACAAACACTTAGACAGCAATGAACAAGTGCCAGACACTGTTCTAAGGACTTTACAAAACTGAACACATCCAGTCCTTATCGCAGCCCTCTGAAGTATGTACTATTGTTATCCCCACTTCACAGATGGGGAAACTTAGAAGGTAAGAGGAGATAAGTAACTTCTCCCAGGTCACATAGCCAGTAAATAGTACACGTAGGATCTGCCTGACCTCCATGCTCTCAACTACCATGTGATACCCCAACTGCCTTCCCAATGTATTTATGACATGACACTTTCCTATGATTTGAAGATGTATAATGGCTCGCTATCCTCATACATTTTTTCAATAAGTCATAGGAAAAGTTTAAAAAAATCACATGAAATATATATCCTGTACTTGGTTTGTGTATTTTACGACGGGACCTACAAAAACAACAAACATTATAACACTTTTAGTTTAAAAGGCACTTTTTTGTATCTTCAGTAGAAACTGGTGGAAGAGGTAGGGAAGGTGACATAGGACATTTAGAAAAATAGGATTTACAAGAATTGAGGCCCAGTTGAGGAAGTAAAAAGAAAGAGATGACTTAGAGAACAGGACATTACTGTTCTCAGAGACTTGAAGGCATATGCAGTGACAGGGTTAGATCTGTTCTGTACACAATTAAGGAAAAGAATCAGTGTCATGGATTGGACACTACAGGGTTTACAGATCTTAGATAAATGGTAGAAAATGGTCTAACAATCAATGCAATCTGGAGATGGAATGTGAGGCTCTTTTGGGTAAGAGGTTCTCTCTCACTGTAGTTATTAAACTTTAGGCAATTTGGTGTAATATTAATTCAGAGCATCAGGTTTATTGTCAGAAAGACATAGATTTCAGTCTGCTATTTGCTATCTATGTGATCTCAGGTAACTTTAATCTTTAAGCCTCTGTTTTCTGTCTGTAAAATGAGGACAGTCATCATAATTATTGTGATATCGTGAGGCTACAATTACAGAATACTGGTAAAGATGTTAGCACAGCGACTGCAGAGTGGCACCTGGAAAGGGCATAAGAAATGTTATTAAGGATTACATTTTTTATTAATACAGTTTGGATGGGCACTTTACAGGTTGTTGTAGAGAACTAAAATATCAAACCTTAAGGATTGTATAAAACGATATGAAAGGTCCCTTTCGCACCCTGAGAGCCTAAGAGTCTGTGATTCTGTGGCCCACCCTGGGACGCAGCTATTATGCAGGCGAAGCAGGACTGGCTCCCAGATCTCTTTACTGAGAACAACCAGGAGTGTCACCAGGGTGAGATGGGGACATTCTAGCTGAGAATCAGCTGTGAGGCTCCTGGTGTGCAGTGACTGCCAGGCCTCTGTTCAGATGAGGATATGTTGCCTGGTTAGAGGTCACAGCACAGTTCCAGGGCCCTCTCCTTCCATTGTCCCTCCTCTTCCTAGCCTCCCAGACAAATGGAAATTGCAGAGTGTGTGTCCTGGCTGGCAGACAGGACTTGGTTAAAGGTGAAGGATTGCAGGCCCCGTGTGAACGTGAGGCAGACACTGGGGGAAGGAGCAAAGACAAACGAAGGTTACTCTGGAAGCATTTTCTGTGACGTCTACGGCCTTTTGTCGGCTTCCAGCTGTATGTGGAAGTCCGGAGACAAGCCAGGAGGCCTTCTCAGCCGGTGCCTGCCTCTGAACCAAGCCCTGCAGGCCCTCGTGTGGCCAGCTGTCAATCCTGAGGGACTGGGAGAGGCACAGCTCTGACACTAGGAAAAAGATGGATTGTATTTCATCTGTAGCACAGTGGAGCAGGGCAAAATAAGGGGAAAATCAGTACCTTTAGCAGTTTTCTCTTTGTTCTTTGAGCTGTTACACAGTGAGTGACAGGCATTACATGGTGAGCAGGTATGGGGACCTCCCGAAGGGAGCTCAGCGTCCCCCACATCTGAGCACTCTGGGTGCTGTGTCTGAAGAAAAGACACAGCGAGAAAACATCAAGGGCACTCTTCATAATGTGCCAACACCTCTGTGTGCTTCAAATCCTGTGTGTAACAGCTCTCTTTTACATTTACTTGTGTGGTTAAAATGAATATTTGGAAACACCCATGTGACTGATTTTAACATATCTGAACCTCACAGGTGAGAGAATAAAAATTCCTTTCTATTACTTTTCTGTGATCTGTAGTATGACTTTTTGATCACTTTCGAGGAAGGTTGCTTTGTCTGGCTGAATTTAATAATGAAATAGATCACTTGGAATCTAGTTTACCTTAGAAGCCATACTTTGGGCGTGATACTCCCCTCCATGTTTCTGGGCCTTTGCCCTTTCTGTGAAGAGTCTTTGCTAAAACACTCCTGTTCTGCATTTCTTGGTAGGGTATGAAGGCAGTCAAATTTGGGGTATCTATCCGTAGGGCAGAGCTGTTCTAACATTCTCGGAGTAATTGTTTATTCAATGAATGTCTAATTCCACACACATTTATTGAGCACTCACTGCATATGCTGCTGAGGACTGAAGAAACGAGCACATTAATAGATGATTATGATGCAGTGTGGTGAGTACATGTTACAGATGTACCCAGGTGATTGCGGATCCGAGAAGAAGAGAGCCTGACCCCGACTGTGGGCACTGGGGAGGCTTCCTGAGGAAGGTGCAGATGGATCCAGGTCTTGAACAGTACATAGAAGTTACCCAGGGGCATGGGAGATGGGGAGCAAGGTCATGCCAGGCAGATGAGACAGCACAGACGAGACATGAAGTCAAGGAACAGCATAGTAAGTTTGGATACATAAAGCTCATTGGTATGTCTGGACTGTAAAAGGGAAGGAAGGAAAAAGCGAAGATTAGACTTGAGCCTGGGGAGGCAGGGCAAATCCAGAGGCTTTGACCTTTTCATCTCATAAGTCATGAGGAGGTTATGAACAGGGAAGGGACAATGTTAATTTTATGTTTAGGTAGATTTACGTGGCTTTGTCTTCAGGGCTGTGAGAAAGAAACTTCTCTATGGCTCTCCGCTAGCTTCTGCTGGTTTGCTGGCAATCTCTGGAGTTCCTTGGCTTGTAGACACCTCACCCCCATCTCTGCTTTCCTCTTCATATGTCATTCTCCTTGTTTGAGTGTCTGGGTTCAAATTTCCCCCTTTTATAAGGATGCCAGTCATATTGGATTAGAGCCCACCCTAATGACCTCATGTTAATTAATTATACCTGCAACAACCCTGTTCTCAAATAAGGCCACATTCTAAGGTGCTGGGGATATGACTTCAACATACCACTTGGGGGCAGGGGAACCACTCAACCCATAACAGGTGCCAATGACAAGCTGCAGAGGCCTCTTTTGGCAAGACTTGAGTCTGTATAGGTCAAGAATGATTAAACAAAACAAAACGAAAAACCAAACAAAAGAAGAAACATGGTGGCAAAGATAACTTCTTTCTTCAGGAGCCAGAAGAATTATGTAACCTATTAAAAATGATGTAAAGGATACAGGAGTTTTAAAAACAGCAGCAGAAAGTCCAAAGAGAAATCATGCTTAGAGAAGTTAAAAGAGGGTGAGGTGCTGATGGAGTTTGGATGTGTTGTCCCCTCCAAAACTCATGTGGAATTTTGATCTCCAATGTGGCAGTGTTGGAAACTGATTGAGTCATGGGGGCGGATCCCTCATGAATGGATTAATGCTCTCCCTGGGGGAGGGGGGATTAATGAGTGAGTTCTCGCTCTATTAGTTACCGCGAGAGCTCGTTCCTTAAAAAGACCCTGGCACCTTCTCTCTCTCTCCTGCTTCCTCTCGCCATATGATCTGCTTGTACCTGCTGGCTGCCTGCCATTTTCCGCCATGAGTAGAAGCAGCCTGAGGCCCATGCCAGATGCAGCTGTCCCAGAATCATAAGCCAAATAAACCTCTTTCTTTTATAAATTACCCAGTCTCAGGTAATTCTGTTATAGCAACACAAAACGGACTAACACAGGTGCAGACAAGAGGGGAAGAAATGGGACCTGGAGAGATAAGAAAGAAATGCAGCAAAATCAAAATTTTGATAGCCAAATAGAAATCTGATTTGTTAGAAGAAATAAACAGAATTTGTATAAGGATACTTAATATTTTGAGATATTTTATGGATGTTTCCTCCCTATATTTTCCCCTTTTCCTTGATTTCATTCAAACAAGGAGTTGACTTTTTGCTCATTGTTTTAGGAAATGCAGTCAGCTCTGCAAATCCATAGGTTTTGCATCCATGGATTCAACCAAAATTGGATCAAAAATATTCAGGAGAAAAAATCTGACATAACTTGTAGAACTATGTACCAAAAAGACTGCATTTTACTGTACGTGAGTAAAAAATAAATTTAAAAAATCAGCCCTCAAATTGATTGTCACCAGACTTAACCATTAAATAAAAAACTATAATAAAAGTGCTAGAAAGATGTAAAATATTATTTTTATCAACTTGAAATAGGGAAAGCATACTTGAGTCAGACAAAATTGGTAAAAGATATAAGGGAAACTTGATACATTTTATTAGACAGAAATTTAAAATTTCTGAATGATAAAAGTCACCATAAATAAAATAAAAGAGATAGCTAGGGCGCAAGAGTTGCGATATTTTTTACATCCTAGCAACACCAAACTGTTTCTATTTCTCCTAGATGTTCTCTTCTGCCTGTCTCTCTTATGCTGTTCTCTTTGCTTGGAATGCCCTTCTCTCCTCTGCATTTGAGCAACTCCTATTCACCCCTGAAAGTCAGAGGAGGTGTCACCTCCCCCAGTTCATCCTGCTGGACCATTCCTCCCCGCCCCACCTCCAGGGTGGTTAGGTATCTTTTCAGTGATTACAGATTCCCTGTAAACGTCTCCACCATTGCACTTCCCAACTGTTTTGTACTGGTTTGTTTATGCATTTGCATCCTCCAATAGATTGTGAGATCTTGGAGGACCAGAATACTACATTAGTGTATCCCCCGCCTTCACTTGCCTGGCACACACAAGCACAATGTATATTTTAAATGAGCTAATTTCTGTGGATAAATAACTTGGTGGGGGCCTGTTAGCAAGTCAACTAAGTGCCTCTTTCCCCTACATTAACTGTTCCAGATGTGCCTTTAATAATTGGCAGCAACTATTTCAGAGATTCTTGACTCTAATTGTTTTCAATGGATTAAATTCACTTGATTTCATAAATTGCTCTGGAATCTATATCTGGGGCTTATATACCTACTTTGTCATAAATGGTCTTAATTGTAATCAGCTAAATAATTTAGGTCCTCATATTTCAACCAGTCCTTTAAGTACCAGCCAAAACTTTAACCAACATAAACCATAACTTTTCATAGTTTTGGGGGTGCTAACCTGAAAATGGATACTTGGAGATGCTACTATATAAAAATTTATTAACTATAGAGTTTTCTATTCATGTGGCTATAATGATAAGAAACAGAAAACTCTAGGCTCAAGAAAGTAGGAGAAAACCTTCCTTTTTTCAAATTCCAGATATCCAAATTCCAATTTTCCCTAAAGGAATACTCTGCCCTCTAAGTTATATGTTCTAAATTCCACAAGAGTTACATAATTGTGCTTTTTGAGAATTTTAGCTTGCCTTGCCTGGTGAAACTTTAACTCATTAAAAGTAAATAAATAGTGCTTTTTCAATCCATGGCATTGTCGCTGACCATGGGAACAGAGATTCACAGAAGCTGAAAAAAAGGTTGGGAGAAGATACTTGCTATGTCTTATTTCTCTTCTGGGCCTGAAAATACTCTCTACCCTCCGCTGTGCTCCTGGGATGGCCGTCCTGCCCCCCGAGCCAGTTAAGGCCTCACTAGATTTTGGTCATCCACTGAGGCTGAACTCTTAAAACTTTAATTAAAATAAACAAATATGATGATGAAGGGGGGAGGGGAGAAAGGGAGGAGGAAAGAGGCATGGGTAAAGGGTCATGAAAATCAACTGCAATGTATATTGAGAAGTTAAAATTTAAAAAAAGAAGAAAAAAAAAAAAACAGTTATGAAGATTTGGAATCACTTGCTGTTTTCATTCCCCTGTATAATTTGAAAATGTATCTGTTCCATCCCTTCTGTTAGATGTTTATGATTAAAATATAAATTTATTTAGATGAGATTTTTAAGTCTGTTTACTTCATCCTTTAGCATAGTGCTTTTGTTGTGTAGGAGCTCAATATATGTCTCATTTATTTAACAATATTTCCAATACTCATTATGCTTCAAGCACTGTTCTAGGCCCTCAGAATTAGGCAGTAAATTTGCTTTCATGGAATTACATTGGGGGGAGGGGAAAGGGGAAAAGAAGCAATGAACTCATAGATACATTGATAGTATTTCAGGCAATAATAAGTGCTATGAAGAAGAATAAAGCAGAATAAAGGGACATAGAGTGATTGGGGGCTGCTGATTTTGATGCATTACTCAAGGAAGGCCTCGCTAGTAATGTGGCATTTGAACAGAGACCAGAATTAAATGAGAGAACAAGCCGTGCTTATATCTGAGATGGGTATAGTCCATGCAGAGAGAACTGCACATGCAAAGGCCCTGTGGTGGGAATATGCTCACATATCTAAGCAACAGCAAGGAGACCGGAAGAGACAAGGAAGATGTGTGAGAGCAGTAAGTGATGGGTTAGAGCAGCTGCCAAGGCTAGATCATTTGGGTCCTAGTAAAGATTAAGGTTTAATGATTAGTGTGATGGAAAGCTGCTGGACATTTGATCAGAGAAGTATATGATTTGGCTTATGTTTTTAAAAGAATGACTGTAGGGAGTCAACGATTATAGCAGAAAGACCAGTTAGGAGGCTTTTGCAAAATACAAGTAAGATGTGATGGTGGTTTGGAGTAGGGTAGCAGCAGTGAAGGGGGTTAAGGTAAATGAGACCTGATTGGATTCTATGACATATTTGATAGGGAGTAGAGGAGAAAGAGCAGAGTCAAGGGTGATTCCAAGGTGATTTGGCCTCAGCAAATGGAAGAATGGAGGCAGCCTGGAAGGAGCAGGTTCGAGGGAGTGGGTGAAGTAAAGAATTCAGCTCTTGAGTTTAATATGTCTATTAGGTATCCAAGTGGTAATTTCAATCAAGCAGTTGGGTGTATGACTCTGGGGTCCGGGAAGAGCCATCAGCATATAGAAGTGACCGGCAAGGTAGGAGGTAGAGTAAGGGAGAACAGTGTCTCTGTTGCCAATGCAGAAAACATTTCAAGGAGTTGGTTTCAAATGTCTGTTTATAAAATTTTGAGTACCTGTAATTCAAGAGCTGATCACAAGTGTGGAACTGATCCAAAGAAGGTGGTTAAGAGAAAGAAATAGTCAAAGATATCCTGCATGTGTTACTGAGCCCCTGGCACCTCTGCCTGCCCGTGAGGGCCCCTTCTCCTATGGGTGAGCATTGTCCAGGCTGGGCTCAGGGTATGCAGCGAATGGTCCTGCAACCAGCAAGCACCAGCTTCACCCCCAGGCCAGGCAAGTCCCTAAGATTCTGAGGCGGGATCTCAGCAGTGGCATGTCAATGCCATGGGAGGCCGTACTTTACAGTGGGAAGCTCCTGGGCTTTGGAGTCAGAAAAGCTTGAATTCGAATCTCGGCTTCACTGCTTGCTCTGTGAGATCGGGCAAGTTCCTTACTTTTTCCTTTTGTCAAATAGGAATAATAAATACTTGCTTTGCCAGGGTTGTTACAAGAATTAGAAATAATATATTGTATGTAAAGCTCTTGATGTACAGTGTATACACATTATATGGAGGCTATTAGTATTGTTATAGGTAAAAGATAAGGGCTATTATCAAATACAAACCTTTCTTCTAGAACTATGGAGAGAAACAAGGGCAAAGAGACAGAGGAAAGACAAGACAGATATGAACGATCAGTGAAAGCTTTAGTAGTGGAGCATCCAAGCTAACGCCCAGGAGGACCCAAGTGCTAATGGTGTTTAGGGGTCTGTTGGGTCCTCATTCTTGTCCTCCTGGAAACCTGCAGAAGGTCCAGGCTTTTTCATCGGCTTCCTGGCAGTGATCTGACTGCCTCCTGGGCCACCTGACCTTGCTGGATCAGGCTGATTGCCAGAGGCACTGCCTGACCATCGTGAGTGCTGGCTCTACAAGTGTGTCTCCTGGAGGCAGAGGGCTTTCCAGCTGTTTCTGAATCTCATCAGAGAGGATGGGAAGTGGAAGACCATGACACTCAGGCTCCAAATGGTGTGGCAGCTGCAGCTAAGTTTAAAAAAACCCTTCTGGGATTTCTCCTTGAACTTGCTAAATAAGCACACCAGTAGTAACCTTGAAGAAAAGGTCAAAAGTCTCTGTTCTTATATGGCTTGAGCAGCAGCACTTATTGAGAAAAGACCATCCTACCTTGATGCTCTTCATCGTGACCTTCATTGCAAATCAGTTGTTTTGTGTATGGGTCTGTTTCCGAACTCTTTCTTCTATTCCTTTATTCTGTCCCTTCTGTGCCAATTTCACATTGTCTTATTATTACAGCTTTAAAATAAGGTTTGGTAGTCAGCAGTTCTACAACTCTGCTCTTTAAGACTGCCTTGGATACTCTAGACCCTTTGCTTTCCCTATTAATTTTAGATCCAGGTTTCGTTTCCACTAAAACAAAACAAAACAAAATCTACTGGAAGTTTGATTGGAATTTCACCTATAGATCAATTTGCGGGGAAACAGACATCTTTATGATATTGAATCTTCCAATCCATGAATATAATATATTTCTCCATTTAAGATTTCCTTACTTTCTTTCAGTAATGTCTTGTACATACATATTTTGTTGGATTTACTTTGAGGTATATCATGTTTTTTGATGCTACTTAAAATTTCTTTTCTCATTTTTAAGTTGCTGGAATATAGAACTAAAATTAACTTTTGAATATTAACTTTAGCAACCACCTAAATTCACTTACGAATTCCAATAGTTTGGGGATTTTTATATACACCATCATATCATCTACAAACAATGACAGTTCTGTTTCTTCCTTTTTTTATCTTTACAATTTTATGTGATTTTCCTGTTTTATGCCCCAGCAAGGACCTTCAGGATAATATCGAGGAGAGGTGGTATTGGAGGTCATCCTTGTCTTCGCTCTGTTTATTTTTTCACCAGGTGTTGGAAGCAATGTTCTATATAAACCAATTAGATCAAGCTTTCAAATCATGATTTCCAAATTTTCTGTGTGCTTGCTGTTGTCATTTGTTTGCTTGTTTACCAGAAAATGAAAGAAGTTTTGTAAAAAAATTCTTCCTATGGTTTTCAATTTTTCTTTTCCTTTTGGCCCGTTTTTCTTTATATATGAGGCTATTTTTATTATGTACATCTACGTTTTATATTGTTATAATTCCTGGTAAACTGACTCTGCTATTACTATGAAATATACTTCCATATCAATAGTAATGCTTCTTCCTTTACTATTGAAGCAAATATAGAAGTAAAATTTATTGTTTCGGACACACCAGTTTTCTCTTGTTTATTATTTGCATGGTATATCTTTCTTCCATTATTTTACTTTCAACATTTCTGGCCCATATATTTAGGATGCATCTATTATAAGCAGCATACAGTGAGATTTGTGTTTTATACAGCCCAACAATCTTTATCTTTTGAGTGTTTAATCTGTTTACAATCAATGTGACTTAAATTTACCGTTTTGTGATTGATTTTCTGTTTGTCCCATTTTTTTCTCTAATGCTTTTACTCCCCTTGCACTTGCTTTCTTTTGGAATAATCAAGGTTTTATTATTATTTATCTTTCTCCTTCTGTTAGCTTGATATGGATTATTTTACTTTTTTAAATTAGTTTTTATTATTATTTCTTTATCAAGCTTACAACATGCAGTTTTGAAGTGTTTAAGTTTTAATAATAACAGTATGGGGCTTCCATCAAGATGGCAGAATAGATGGTCCCCAGTGTCACCCTCTCACAAATCAACCAATTTACAACATTAAAAAGCAATGACAGCCACGCTGGGGCCACTAGAGCTCAAGGGAAGGGGAGGAGAGACCTACAGAGTGCATGAAGGCAGGAGAAGCTGCGATGAGAGAAAGAAAGGACTGCTCCTACTATATCAAGCCCCTGGCCACTTCCAGGCTGGAGCTGCTGAGTGTGTGGAGCAGGAGCTGGCAAAAGCCACAGCTGTGCCTTTCAGATGAAGTTCCTTGGAGGTGGCAGGGGAGAAGAGGACCTTGGTGGCCCCAGGCCAGCAAGACCATTAACAGGGTTCCTGTGGACCCACATAGGAGTCAGGAGCCAGACAACTGAAAAAAAGAACCAGTCAGAGGCTGGTGAGTCATCACAAGGGACCAGCACATGACCTGTCACCTGGGAAGTGTTTGGAGTGCAGGCAGTGAGGGAGATGGGCCACCAGAGGAACAGTGGGGTATAGCATGGACAGCTGATCTGCCCCCAATCAGCACAGGCCCACTCAGGGGAGACTGGTCAAGAATATAGAACCGCAGGGGGTGCAGTTTGCTGAAAAGACTCAGGCCTAGACCAGAGTTTCCACACAATCCAGGTGTACCAGACCTCATAAGACCCAGAAGTGCTTAACAAGAAAGTCAACAATTAAAACCTGAGCTGCACAACAAGCCTTCCCCAGACAATCAGCAGCAAAGCAGCAATTTAGCTCAACGAAGGGGCTCAAGTACTGATTCCCACAGGAAGTTAGCCTATTTTAGAAATAACCAAAAGATAACAAATTAGTTCCACTGCAGAGTTTAAGTGGTGGGAATAGCAAATAATCCAACACAGAAATGAAAGAAAAAACAAAATACCCATAGATCAGAGACAAAGTTGGATAATAACTAGTAAAACTCTAATACCACCAAGGAACACCTATAAAACCTAGAAGGACTGGAAGTCCCCTGGGTTCCCAAGCCAGGGAGTGCAGAGGGCTGTGGACCTCAGCCATGCCCCACCCCCGACATCCAAAACCAGCCCAGCAACGACCACCAAGCCTCTGCAGAAGTGCCCTGGGCTCCCGAGCTGGGGTGGTGGAGGGTTGAGGACCTCAGCCACACCCCCCCTCCAACATCTGCAACTAGCCCAGCGACAACCACTGAGTCACCACCAGAAGTACCCTGGGCTCCCCTGGTGGAATGAGGGGGGTGCCATGGGCTTCAACAACGCCTTTCCTCCTTCCTCCTCCTCCCACCCTATTTCCCTCTTTCTTTCCCTCCCCCCTCCCCCCAACTGCTCTGCAACAACATATTTGAATGTAAAATAATAATAATAATAATAAATAAAAAACAACAATAATAAAAACAGTACTTTTTTTCAAAATATAAAAATTCCTTAGGACACTTTAACTCCATTTGCCCCTCTCATCTCTTGTGCTATTATTGCCATGCATTCAATTTTATAAACCCCACAAGACATTAATATAATTATTCTGTATAGTTGATATTTATTTAAATTTAGTCATATTCATCCTTTCTGGTGCTCATCATACCTTCCTGCGTTTTTATGTTTTTATTTAGGATCATTTTCTTTCTGCTTAAAGGACTTTCTTTAGTATTTCTTTTAGTGTATGTCCATTGGTTATTAAATATCTTTTTATTTGCCTAAAGACATCATTATTTCATTACTTTACCTTCATTTTTGAAGGGTATTTTTACTGAATATAGGATTTTAGTTTCTCAGTTATTTTCTTTTATAACTTTAAGTTTTTTATTCCACTGCTTCTGGCTTCCATGATTTCTAAAGAAGTAACTGTTGGTGTTTTTGTTGCTCCTTTAAGAAGTAATCATTCTCCAATACTTTCAAGGGTTTTGTCTATATCATGGGTTTTAAACAATTTTACAATGTCTAGCTGTAGATGTCTTTGTGCTTTTGCAATCTGTAGCTTAATGTTTTTGTCAGTTTGTAAAATTCTTAGCTATTATCTCTTCAAATATTGCTTCTATTTTCTTTCCTCTCTTCTTCTTCTGGGATCCTAGTCATGTATTTAAGACATTTTCTCTTAAGTTTCATATGACTTTTATACTGCTTTCCATTCCTTTTTTTTTTTTTTCTTTACGCATGCTTCTGTGTTAGTTTTTATTGACCTAGATTTCAGCTCATCAACATCTTTTTTGGCTGCGTTTAATCTTCTATACGACTCATCTATTGAGTTTTTAACTTCAGTTGTTATTTTTACCTGTTATGGAAGTTTCATTCAATTCTTATTCCATTTGTGTCATGAAATTCTCCATCTTACTTATTTTCTCAGATAAAATGCAATCTTTTAAATGTCTGTGTTTGATAACTTCAATATCTGGATCAGCTGTGTGTTTGAGTCTAGCATGTGTTTTTTTCTCTTAGTACTGTGTCATCATAAACTGGATAATTTTTAAATTAAATGCCATATGTTATATATGAAAAATTATATAGGCTCTGCATAATATCTTTATCTGGAAAGAATGTACGTTCTTTTTGACAAGTAGTAGAGGTAGGCACACAGTTCTCTCTATTTCAGAACTTGTTTCTGGATTTCAGTCTTGATAAAGACTGGTCTATTTTGATTCACACATAATTTTGGGATATAGAGTTTCAGGAATGCCCACTAATAGTTTGGGGGTGTTTACTGGGACCTCGACTTGTTGGTAGGACCTGAAATCTAACTTGTTTCTCCTTGTTCATTGAGAATGCCTGAAGATCTGCTCAGCTTCTTAACCTGTTGCTGTTTGCCACTTAGGAGTCAACAAATGCCTTGAAGGGAAAGGAGCACCCAGTGTAGTTTCCTTCTTATTTATGTTCTCTCCAAGATTTTGGTCCCTTGCTGCCTTGTCATTCTTGAACTCCAATTTTTGTCTCTCTAACCTCAAAAGACTACCGAAATCTCTATTCAGCAACTTTGCCTCTTTGCCTCCACTTTTTGCCTGGGTTCTCAGCCTCTTGGCTCTGCACTGATAAATAATTGGCAAGTTCCTTAAGGGGAAAGCTGAGCAGAACGTTGGGATCACCTTTATGCACACTCCTTCTTTCTAGGACCTTGGTCCCGGAGTTCTATCTTCCTTGATAGCTTTCTGATGCTAGGGTATTTTGTTTGTTTATTTTGGTATTTTATCCAACTTTTCCAGTCATTCTTGCAATAGCGTTGGTCTGATACAAGATAGTTCATCATATCTAGAAGCAGAAATACTCGATAACATACTTTTTAAGAAGAGTGAAGAGGGGTGAGCAGATGCTTAATCTTTAAGATATTATAAATTATTATAAAACTACAACAATTAAAATAAGCTCTTACCTTTAAATATAAATTAGTCTACTTTGGTTAAAAAATTGATTGGTACTGGGAATCCCTCAGAATATCAAATATTCTGAAACAGGTAGATCATCTCTTTTTACACACATTCTCTGAATTTTTTTTTTTTTTTTTGCATATATGAGACATTCTAAGTCAAAATCTGTATGAAGATAATGGACCATATTGCATTCTGCAGCCATAAGCTTACATTTTAATATCATTTGTACAAATTGAGATGTCTTTACTTGTAGTTAAAAACAAAAGGGATTATTTTTACTGTAAATAGTGAGAAGCAGGCTGGCTGGTTAGCTCGGTTGGTAGGGCATGGTGTTGACAAAAACCAAGGTCAAGGGTTTGGATCTCAGATCTGGCCAGCTGCAAAAATAAATAAGTATTGCACACAGGTATTGATATTCAATGCTGTACCTCACAGATATGTACAATTAATTACATTCCAGTAAAAACAAACAAGCAAACCAATAAATAATGAGAAGCAATAGAGAAGTTTATATTTCCATTATAATATGAATTCTGATGTTTCTTGGCGCTGGGGTGTCCTGTGGTCACAGAGAAGGATAATCAACATCTCCCCCATCACCCAATCTATCCAGCATGTTCCAGGGAAAAGCACTCAGGACATGAACATTCAGAGAGGAATGGCTGCCTGCCTGTCTCCTGTCAGGGCTGGAGAGAAAAGTGCTGTGAAATACTGGCAATTGGACAGGTTTGAAGCTAAAGATTGCCCGATTCACTGTTAATCCATAAAGTTGAGTAGAGCTTAAACATTCAGAGTCTCAATTTCTTTCTCAGTAAAATTAGGGCATTTGGGCTGGCAAATCCTCAAGATCTTTTTAAATATGAAAATGTTATTCTGTAAATATGGATTTTGCCATCCTGTGGGTAGAAGAACATTATTGCCACCATTAGTACCTGACAGCCATTCACAGCTTAGCACCCTGGTCATTTTGATCTGTTACTCCCACCATTTGGGGCGAAGTAGGACAGTCTGGAATTTGGAAAATCCTTTGCTGTCCACCAAAACTACTCACGCACCTGAGGTTGCTCATACAGGCAAAAGGGCCCTCTTGCAGCAGCAAGTGGAGCTGCGTGAAAGGCCATGACGAGGGCAGATAGGCTTCCACTAGCCTGCGGTGGGGTTCAGGATGAGACCGTGAACGCATGTCCAGAAACATCTGCTCCATCTGGGTGTAGCAGAAGGATGGCAACTGGTTTCCAGAAAATGAAAACCCAGATGTTCCAGATAGGACTCCAGTCTTTATTCTAGCCTCCTTAGAATGGTTCCAGTCTAAGATAGGATTAAGCATAAAGGCATGCCCGTAGGAAGTTTTAAATATTTGTTTGTCCAGAAGTAGCAGACACCTGGCACTTGTGCACCTATTTCTCTCCTGCTCCGATGGTGGACCTGCCTAACCGATCATGGCATCCTTTCTCTTTTTTCATGATTCCAAAGAATGTCTTAGACCCTCACCAGCAAAATACACTAGCCAGGACTTGACTTACACAATGAAACCTGCCAGCCATGCCTGTCTTAGGCAGGCTGTCATGTCTTAGGCTTGCTATTGGGCATTGGTCAGAGGTGAATAGTGATGTCATTAAGGGTGGCATGATTGTTGCTAGAACCACTGATTAGCATCTGGTGGTGCAACAGCATCAGTACAGGACCTGGCTGTATAGCTGGATGGCCCCGCTATACTTGCCTTGACCCTGCTACTGCATAGTACTTTGGTCGAATGGTCAGTTGATAAATTTGTTCCATACTGATGAGTAATTGTGGTCGTTTTTAAGGAAAAATTGTTAACCCAAGCAGGCCCACTTGTAGCATCTTTGGGTGGGTGGAGAGTACACATGGAGGTACGAGGCCCACCCTCTTCTCTTACAACCTGCCCCCACTGTTCCAGATCTCACTGTGTGTGGACTTGCACACGTGGATGTGACACTCCAGTGTATACATCAAAGCTTCATGAACAATCATCTCGACAGGCACCCCCAGTCCCCCTTCTGCACTTGGGTGCCCTTGTCTAGGATTCATGGATCTGCTCTCAGGAGGACACAAGCAGACTGGGAAGGCCCAGGAAGGCCTCGGGGCTGTTTGAACAGGAAAGAAGGGGGTCCTGGGTATCGAGAGTGTGGTCCAGGTGAGGACGGAGGTGCAGCTCCTCCCCCCACAGTCTCCTTGGATAGAATATATCAGAATACAGAGGGGCACTATGGTTGTAGGGTGAACAAAGTGGAGCCCACTGAAGCCTGGGGCTCAAGGCAGGAGACCGATCACTCATGTGCTAGGACAGTACAGACCCAATGGTTCTCTGCCTGGTGGCATTTCAGGCGGTTCTGTAGAGAAACAGTAAAAAACACAGGCAGAGTGAACGGGTAATCTGGGTTGTGCCCACAAGCTTTGTGTCACTAAGCAGTTCTGTTAATTTCTTCCTTTCCTCTTCTTAGCAATCAGAGGGCTCACAGGAGTCTTCAGGTTTGTTTTTTGACTCACAGGAGGTTCAATGGCAGCTGCAGGTAGTGAGGAGGGGAAGAAAGAATATAAGAGATGGGGGTCAATTTAGAAAGGGCAGAGATTTGCATGGCAGAGGATCTTTATTCCCCCGAGCGGGGTCTCCAGTGATCTGCACTTGGCCTTGCTGATGCCCTTGCCACTCTGGCACTCATTTTTTCCAAGCTCCCAGGTTATAGACTTTGGACTAGGCCAGTGTCTCCCTTCCCATTTCCAATCATATGATCTGCAGCTGGGAAGGGAGAGCCATAGAGAACACAGGTGGAAGTGTAAGCTAGTGACTATGTCACCTGCTGATACCTGGTTCAAGTAGCACTGCCTCGTCTCCTCTTAATACCTTGGGATAAGTCACAGCCAAAGGTGCCAATCAGAAGTAGAATGTACAACTCTCTAAGGGGGCTAGCCTCCCTTCCTCTCGATGTTTTTGAAATCTGACCCAGCTAGGTTACTCAGTCAGCTCATTATGTCTTTCTCTCACATGTATACTCTGTTTCTCTCTGGCCAAATTTGCAGAAGAAAATGACCCCATTTTGTCTGTTGGTGGTGGTGTCTGTGAGTTTTCTTGGCGGAAGGCCCACCCTGCATTCGTCCCTCTGACAAGGTCCAGGCTGTATTGTTTCAAAAGCAGCACCTTTGAGTCCTTAAATGGTTGTCTCATTTAATTTGGATCCTCTTGATCTTTGTTGAGTTTCTTTATTCAGACCTTATGTTTTTTAAGGGAAATTTTAAAAGAGCAACTGAGGCTGCATTCTTTGCAGAGAAAATTAAAAATGTGCTGTAAAAATGAGTGCCCTTAAGTGGAAAATATCTGCTAGACTGAAGGGTGATTTGACCCAGACCGTGCTTTTGTACATGATCGTGGAGGAGGCAGAGGAAATCTGCTTCCATCTGCGGTGCTTCTCCATGAGCTTCTAACTCTTGGGAATGCCACAACGGAGTCACCTGTGTTCCAGGCCAGTGCTCCGATGCGAGGTGCCAGAGATGGGATGGCCATGGAGAAGGGCTCTGTGCCCCGAGAAACAGCCTAGCACTGGCAGAAATACGTCTTTGGCAGGGCGGTAGGAGAGGAATTTTGCCAGTTTAAGGCCATGAACCCAAGAGGAAATGACAATTTTTTTTTTTTTTTTTTTGTCTTTTTCGTGACCGGCACTCAGCCAGTGAGTGCACCGGCCATTCCTATATAGGATCTGAACCCGCGGCGGGAGCGTCGCCGCACTCCCAGCGCCACACTCACCCGAGTGCGCCACGGGCTCGGCCCGGAAATGACATTTTAAACAGAAATAAAATCCTGTGGAAATATTTAAATGTTAGGTAATGTTTGCATCACGGAGGACATCATCTTTCATTTAATCTTTTCTTCTTTTTGTCCTCTGACTTCCTGTGTTCCTAATAAAATAAAGCCATCGTCTCAGCTGAGGGCTGCCTGGAGCAGAGGTGTTTGTCAAGCTCTTCTTGATGATATCAAGTCAGTTACACTTGAATTCAAAGCCCTGCCCTTCTTTCTGCTCAAATTATCTGTAAAGAGAGGATGTATCCTTTTTGTTTTGACCAGAGAAGTAAAACTTTAATCAGAATATATTGAGTGTGGGCCTCAAATTTAGTCGCAAGGAGTGGTGGTTAGCCCAACATCACCCCCTAGTGAGAGGAAATAGAACAGATATTAATGAAGTTGTGTTGGATGCACTCCGGTGGGTATAACAGGAAGCTCTGGGTTGCCTGCTCAGTGGCAAATACAAAGTGACTATTAAGAAAATAATTAAAAAATACATCTCCTACCCCTTTGGAAAGCCACTAGCCTTCAGTGAGGGTGGAGCAATTCATTCTGTGTCGTAAACCTCCTCCTCTTTCATTTTATTCTTTCATTGTAGTCAGAACGAGTGGCCTTTAAGAACTGGAGCAACAATAAACAGAAACCATGTATATAAAAAGAGTTATAGATTTGATCTCATGAAAATTACACACGATTATATAATGTAAGACACTAAAAGTTAGAAGAAAAATTTAAAAGAAATCTAAAGGACCAATAAACACTTCTAAAAATATTTAACCTCCCTACTATGAGAGAAATTTGAATTAAAATAAAATGTTACCTTTCATCCATCAGATTATCAGAAGTTCGAAGGTTGTTAATTTCAAATATGGGTGAGTGTGTGTGAGAAGAGAACACTAGCTGTTGATGGGAGTGTAGACAAGTGCATTATTTTGGAAGGCAATCCGTCAGTATCTTTTACATTTTTAAATGGGCATATGCTTTGATCCAGCAATTTTACTTTTTCAATTCTATTCCAAAGAAATATTTTCATATGTGCCCCAGCTGTCTTTATAATGATATTCATTTCCTCAATGTTTATAATAAGAAAAGTCTACACATAGCAAAAGTCCATCAACTGGGACAGGCTGTTGGGGGAAAGGGTATATGTAATTAAAAAAAATATGCATTCCCTTTCTATGGAATACTGCACTGCCATGAAACAAATGAGTTAGAACTCCATATACTGACATGGAAAGATCTCCATGACACTTGGGTGAAAAATAAAATCAAAGAATAACTTTTAATCTGATTCCATTTTTGTGTGATTTTTTAAAAAACTGTGTATATGTACTTAGATGTGTATATAAGTTTATAGAAGAAATGAACTCCAGTCTATTATTGATGATGCTACATTTACTTCCATGGAGGGAAGCAGAAATCAAGGTGTTAATATAGGAAGACTCTGTATATTATTTCCTACTGTTCAGTATGGGTGTTCATTTTTGATTGCTGCATTTGTGTATTGCTTGTGTGGAAAAAGTAAACAAAACTAATATTATGTTGTAGTGTTCAGACAGATGCACTGATGTTTAAAGGAGACTTCTCTATTCTCCTTCCCTCAGAGCACCAACTTCTGAGTTCCAATTTTGGATTACGCTTTGGGGCATGAGGGTTAGACTATCAACCCTTGTGGCATGAGGGTTGGACTATCAGACATTGTGCAAAGATGTCAAGAAGAGACAAGCTGCTGAGAGTCTGCTCAATCCACAACAGGCTGAGACATGCTATTTTCTTTTAAGTGAAAAGCAATTGATCTTCTCTTGTTATGTGACAGGTAGTTGAGATTGCTACATTTGTTTAAGGATACCTATAAAAGCGCAGTCTAGAGTGAAGATAGATCAAATATTAAAATAGGAACCTAATAAAACCCTGTGGGACCAATCAACAGATGCAGGGCTGGACTAAGGCAGGATAACTGGGCATAGACAGAGGAGCAGAGATTAAGAGGTGGTTTACAAGAAATAATGGGTAGGGCTCAGAACTGGAGGTGGGTCGTAAGCAATCAGGAGGAATCAGGATGACACACATTTCTGGCTTCAGGTACTAGATGGCTATCGGTGTTATTAATTAAGCTAAGGACTAACCAAGGGAAACATGTGATGGACAGAAAATAGTAGTTTTTGAGGTGCATGTGGGTTACTGCGGTGACCTCCTAACTGGTCGGCCTGTTTCTATCCTTGTGCTTCTATCTCTATGTTCATCATATCTCAATAATCCATCAGAATTCTTGTTAAAGCATGAGTTGAGCCATGTCTGTCCTCTGTTCAGAACCCTTCAGTGGCTTCCCATCTCACTCACTTAAGAGCAAGTCTTTACAATGACTTCCTAGTACCTGTGGGAACTGGCTCCGTTACCCCTCTGCCTTCACTGCCCAGGACCTCCCCTCACCCACTCTGCTCCCTGCACAGCTTTCTTGGTGTTGCTCAGGCACATGCCCACCCCAGGGCCTTTGCACTTGTAGTTCCTCCTGTCTGAGAAGCTCTCCTTCCATGTATATGCATGGCTCACTCCCTCAGCTTTTAACAAACAGTCACCTTTTCAGTGAGTTCTTCTCTGGTCATTTCATTTAAAATTTCACCCCCTTCACAAGCCCAGCATTTTCCATCTTGCTTCCCCACCGTATTTTTCTTTTTTTGCATGTCACTAATATGTATGGTACTTCTCTTGCTTATAGTCTGTCTCCTTTATTAAAATGTAAATTTCTCTTGGACAGGAATTTTTGTCATTGTCATTTGCTGCTGTACCCTCAGTACTTTAAACCTTACATGGCACATAGTAGGTTGTCAATATTTATGGAATAAATGAATTCAGTAGCCCTATTCTAGGGCTCAAAGGATTATTTCCTGCCTAGTCCTAGGATGTGGCATTAATCTAGCTGATACTCTCCCTTTAAAGTATTCTAAGAGCTACAGGAATTAGGTTTGCAGAGCTCTTCTTGGCCTGTCTGTGAAGAGGGAGGAGAGGAAGTAGTTTTGAATCCAGGCAGCCCTGATAGCTACAGCTTCGTCCTCAGCCACCTGTCCCTGGCTGCTGTGCAGACCCGTCTTCCTGGCAGCCAGCTGTATTAATAAAGCCCACAGGAAGAGACTCTCAGTCTTAGCCTTCTAGACTCATTTTGTGTCTAACTATGAATCCCTTTGTCTGGCTCTTATGCTTTCCTTACAAAGAATGAGACTGTCAGGGAAGTGTTAAACAAAGGGTGCAGGGCCCTAAACGTTAGGTAATGGTAGTCATTTCAGAACAGAAAACAGTGTGAAATGCTATATCCTCACCATTTCAATTGCTATTCTTTTCAGGTTAGAAATTGATGCTGTAACAAGAGCACAATCAGAGGAGCCCTTGGCAGGAGACAGAAGTAAGGCAGCTGCCCACACCTCCCCTTGAGTTTCATTGTTAGATTCAAAAAGTAGAGTCACTCAAAGTTTAGGCCCCTTAGACAAAACTTCAGGAGACCAGGCTAAGGCTACTCTATTGACACTGGGAGGTCCTTAGAGAATCCCTAGGGCCAGGAGAATGAGGAGAAGCCTGGACACCCTCCCTGAAGACACTTGCTGTGATGACAGCGGGCTGCAGGAGCTGCCTTCTCCCTGCTGGTGCACGAGGCTCCTCATTGCCTCTCTTTATGGCACTCCCACATAGCTTAGCCCCCTCCTCCCCAGAATCAGACCTGAAGTGATGCTGGAAGGACGTCCTTGGATCTGTGGGTCCTCTGGCAGAGTCCCTTTTCCCTAGCAGTAGCTTTCTCTTTGGAGTTTTCATATGTGAAAGCTCCACTAGGGCTGGTGCCCAGTGCTCTGGAGCTGGAAGCTCCATTTCAAATCTATGAGGGGATGCCATTCAAATCTATGAGGATCTAGATACTGAGCTCACCATCTGCAACAGTGTAATAATTATGAGCACAGGAAGGACTCACAGAGCTGGGTCTAAAGTGACAATTCAGAGAAGATGGTAAATCACACAAAGTTGAAATCAGAGAGAATAATCCATGTAGATACTAAAAAGATATAACACAACCATGAAAAACTAGACAGAAACTTTAATGTTTGTTCAGAAAACATTCTTTGAAATATACCGACTGTCTTCAGGAGTCTGAGATGCAGGTTGTCCCTTTGATGTGGTGAATGTGCTGACAAGCCTGTTTGTCTCATAGACTAAGCTGGAAATATCAACTCAAGGGCTTGGAGTTTCTCCATGGATAGCCTTCAGAAGCAAACACAGACTAAAATTGCCATTATATAGTGTATTGCTGCTGTGACGTAAAGCACTAGATGTCCTTGAATGAATAAGGACATTACAACAGAGAATTCTCAGTGTTAATGGAGACATAGGCTTTCACAGTGACTTGCTATTCAGTCTCTTTCTCAATGATAATGGAAAATGCTGGCTCCCCTTGTTTATCCAGGGCTACCTATTTTTTTAAAAATTTTTTAATTTTTTTAGGGCTACACATTTAAATGCACCCTTATTCTCCTCCCAACTCTATCTCTGATTCTAGCAAGGTGAGACTTTGGCAGGTGAGATTATCAGATTTTACAGCTATTTCTTAAGGCATACTTAAGGGTAACAGTCTTAGAGTCCAATCAAATAAATGACTGGTTATTTGATTAAATACATACCAAATGGTATTACAGTGTACTAATAAAGATTAAACAGAGAAATTTTCACCCCATTATATCTTATGTAGTACAAGCATTTGAAATTAGATAACTGATAGTTCTCTTATTTTAAATACACTCATTGATATTCTACAAATTGTATTTTTATCTCAAAATATTTGCCTATAGAAATTTATTTATTTAGTCAAAGCGATGCCTAATAAAATTTCCCCTGCAAAGTTGTCAAAGGAATAATGTTATTTCTTAGGCAAGAACTCAAGCACAAAGATAAAAAGATGTATCTGAGTATCTGATGTATTTTATTTGTTCACATTTATCCTATTTGAGGTTAACACTACTTCATTTGACAGTTTAAAAATCATTCTGTAACAAAATAGAAAACAACTACAGCAACAGCTAAAATAAGGACACAACGTATAATAAAATAAAGGAATGTGTTGAAAGGAATATTTCGAATCAGCGAAGGAAATGTGACCACACTTATGAATTCAACAATAAGAAGAAAAAATCTCTCAACATCCGTAAAAAACAAAACCATAATAGTAATAAAAAAAGAAGCAAGAATTTCAAAGTGCAGGTGCGCTAGTTTTCATTTCTACATCCATTTAGGAAATAGATAGAGCATACTATTCTGTTATATAAAGTGACAAGTTCTGTTTTAAAACATTCAGTTACATTATCTTGCGGATTTTTTTTTTCAGTTTACATGATCTCTACATTGATTTAATGGAAAGATGGTATATGTCATACATGGCATAATTTTTTGAATCTATGGAGAGTATGGAAATGGTAAAGTTTATCATTTTTTTCCCTTATTTGCAATGAGTAACAAGAAGCTGAAAATCCAATATCAGAAGCATTGGTACTTTTACTTTTAAAACAGAAACAAAACCAAAAACCTATCCTGAGCCCTCTGTCACCTTTGCCACCACTCTCAGATTCTCTGTAACAAAAGACTGTTAATTTTCACTGAATTCTGGTCAGCTGAGATAAATAATCAGAACAATTTTTTTTATACAAGTGTTATTCTGATGTCATGTAAAAATCACTTATGCTTTCGTAACTGTTTAGAACCCCAGATGTTTTCCCCTTGAAACAACTATCAAATAATTTTGGAATAGAGGACTTTTAAGAAAAATACTTCAAATGTTAAAAAAAATATTTTTAAGACTTCTTAAAGTGGTGTAGGATTTACCCCAGCTGACAATGCCTGTCCTAGTTAAGAACAGTCTTGTATTTGTGGCATTTCATTTTCCTTAATTTTATTTAGAAAGCCTGAATACACAAATGACTGCTGCTTTATTTAGCATTATTTTTTAAACCACGTGTACAGCTCAACAGCAAGATTAACGTCATAATACATATATATCACTGACAGATTCATCTTTTTTTTTTTTTTTTTTTTGGAATTAACTGAATAAACTGTATTTTGGTCAATCCCCCACCCCCGACAAGAGTGTACTGCACCTTCATGGAGGTGTTCAAATATTTCTCCAACAGATTTCATTGTATTACATTATGAAAACACTAGGCTTCAAGCCAGGTACTAATAAATATTTAATTTAAAAGAAAGAAAGAACCCCCAACACGGAACATAAAAAAGTCCCTCCCCTCCCGTGCCCCTCCCCAGGGAAGGCGCCTGTATCAGCCTGACATGGCTGAGATTTCGTAGTCACTGGCCGAGGTGAGGGGCTTGCCCATCATGCGGATGTTTTTTGCACTGGTGATCCTGGCCATCATGCACACGGGCTTGTCAAAGTACTTGACCAGCGCTGGCTCAGTTAAGAGGGAGGCCAGGAACTGCTCGAAGGTGATGGCCCAGTCCCGGTCCAGGCTGGTGCTCCGGGGCAGCGCCGCCGTGCCCTGGCCACTGCGCACCAGGACTGTGTCCTCCCCAATGTCCTCGCAGTGCAGCTTGTCCTCCTCGTGGGAGCCGGCACTCAGCACCGAGTACGAGGACATGGAGCTGTCGTCCTTGGTGTCGTCGTCGGAGATGAGCATGGAGGAGCAGGCCCCGTTGTCCCGGGGGGAGGAGTCCTCCAGCTTAATGTCTTCCATCTGTCCTCCGAGGGAGTGTTCCTCGCTGTCGGCCGCCAGGCTGGCCGGGAGGGGCTCAGTGGACTCCAGCACGTAAGGCTGGCCGGGCCCTTTCTTGGGGAAGAGCACGCCCGGGATGGCCGGGCTGCAGGTGGGCCCGCTGCCCGCGCCCCCGGCCTCCTTGGCAGGCGGCGCGATGAAGAGCTTGCCGACCTCCCCGATCTCCAGCAGGAGGCTGGTCACCGCCGCCGTGGCGTGGTACAGCTCCTGCTCATTCGGGTCCTCGCTGAACATGTTATACATGGTCTTACACAGTTCGATAAACTGCCCCTGGAAAGTGATTGGGAAAAACACAAAGAATGGGAAGTCTGTGGGGACCAGGGAGGCAGGACGCAGGACTCAAAAGCCACTGGAATGATTGATGACTTCTGAAGATCCCCAGGAAGTCCTGTACTGAGTATGTAGGATGGACAGACATGTTGTTTAAGGTCGCCTTGTTGATGTTTCCATTTTTAACTTGAAAAAATTCAAACATCCATGAAAGTAGAAAGAGTGAAATAATAAACCTGCATGTACCTATCACACAGAGGCAAGAATGGCTGTTACACATTTGATTCATTAGCTCACTCTTTCCTTGTTGAAGTATCTTGCGGAAATCCCAGACTCACCTGTTTCCCTCTAGTTTTGAAAGGAAAACATGTGTCAGACATCTTCACAGCCAAGCACAGTGATCTGAAAATGACACAGGCTTGTCTTTTAAATATCTGAGAGTATTTTTAGTGATTGGAATGAGATGTGTGTACTCTCAAAACCGAATATTTTTGGTTCACATTTTCTCTGAAGAGATCATTTTCTCACAACTGAGCATATTTTTGATGCATAAAAACATGTACAAAATAGATCCAAATAGATACTAATTAAGTGTTCCCAAGTTACCATTATCTTTGAAGAGTACTTATTCTATATTTATCTATGACTGGAAAAGAGCAAGATTTGAAATGCTAAGCACTTACCTGATTCAATTTGGGTAAATCCTTTGCATTCTTCGACCTGGAAGACCTTTCTGGAGTCCAGAATCTCAGATAGTTACGATTTTCTTGAGAATTCAGCCTCTTCCCTAAAATCCAAATGTCAAGAAATAAGTGTTCACAGGTCAGGAAACAAGTGTTCAACCAGCAAGAAGGCAAACACATAGAAGAGAACATCTGTACCTTTATCCGGCTTTAGACTCACTGTAACAAAGCCATCGTCTGCACTCTGTCTGCTTCTGCTATCCAATCCAACAACTACCAGGAAATATTCAGAAGAAAAAAGTAGAATGTCACATAATATATCCATAGATTTGGCATTTGTGTTACAAAATAGAAAACCCTAGGGTTGCCTACAAAATAGAAACCTAGGGTTGCCTGATTTAGCAAACAAAACAAAACACCAGCACACCCAGTTAATTTAGAATTTCAAATAAGCAACAAATAATTTGGTATAAGAATATCCCTAACATTGCGTTAGACATACATACTAAGCAAATTACTTTTTATCTGAAAATCAAATTTTAATGAACGTCAAGTATTTTATCTGACAACCCTATCTCCAGGTGAGGGGCTCTCCCAGAATTCTTTCTCACAGCTGGGGTTTTGGTTACAACTAAAAGTTAAAGGAATGATGCCACATTTAAGTCTTCAGTACTTAAAAAATGGTGATTCTTGCCCTAGTGAATGTTGGTTTCTCTCTGCTTTCTGGTATATTATCATCTTAACTTTGCATATATGAGATTGATCTTCTGCCAAGACCTGCAAAAGATCAAGAACTCACTCTTACAAGCAAATTAAAATCTATGTTGCTGGAAGAAGGAAAAAAAAAACTTTTTGTTTTTTTTTGATAAAATGTTATAGGCTACAAAATTCCTTCAGATTCATAAATTGGCATTTCAAAAATATGTTCCTTAAAAGGAATCCTCTTAAAAATGCTTTCTTTTTTCTTCTTAAAGCAGGAATTACAGTGCACATAAGGACTTCAAAAGGGAGAGGTATACAATGTCCTCAGGTTCCATTTAGTTTGTCAGCTGTGAAAGTGCATTCCAGATCTTCTTCAGCCACCCAGCAGGTGACTGGCTTCCAGATATGTGATCTTTAGTGTATTTGGTGTCAAATCAATCTTGGCAGCCTTTAAGACAGACCGAGGACAACGTACTATAAGTCATTAGGAAAGTTCTCTCCTCTGAATGTTGAAAATGATTTAGAAAACAAATGGATCTTCACAAATATTTAATGTATGGTAAGCCCATGTAGTAGATATTATATAAATATTTAAAAGCCATGTTTTCAAAGAATTTTTAATTGACATGGTAACATTCTCATTGGATTTTAAGTGAAAAAAAGCAGGATACAAAACTGTATAGGTAGTTTTATACCAGTTTTATATGTGCATGTGTGTATATCATATATGAATAAAAAACTGAAAAGAATATTTCAAGGTATTAATAGTTAGTTATCTTTTTATAGTAAGATTTTAAGACAGCATTAGCTTATTTTATATATTTTATCTTACTTAGAAATTTTAACACAAAGCAATAATACTTTTGGAGTTAAAAAAACATACTTTAAAAAGCATCTTTTAATGATATTAAATACTGTTGGCATGTGACCATTCCTGAAGCATTTCTGAAACAAGAGAATCCTTGTTTGAAATGAGTGCCCACCAAAGATATAGCTAACATTTTGTAGCCAGAATATGATTATTAATAATATTAAGAATGTTGCAGGATATGCCAAGGCACCATGTGAAAAACTTTACCACATTAGGTCCTATCTTCACCCATTATGACAGCTATCATCCTATCAGCTCCATTCTCCACACAAAGAACCTGAGGATCAGAGACGCAGGAATCCACCCACAGTAGTAGGTAACAATACACAGAGCTAGCATTCTGTCCAGAGCTCTTACCCTCAACTCGTACTGCCAATCTTAAGATGACAGAGCCCGGCTCACTTCTCTCTACTCAATCACTTAGGTATTTGCAGCTTAAAAGCAGGTCTACGCTGTGCTTATTGGGGGATGGCAAGATTTAAGAGGCATGAATATCCCAGGAGCAATCTATGTTTACTTGCGGACTTAGGCGCAGTGATGAAACTATCCTAATGATGAGTTAGAAGGTAAATAATGTTCTGCAATAGCAAGCCGAGAGATGTTGATTACACTGACGTAAGACAAAGTAATATGAGATTTAACATGAACATTTGGAGACATATACAATGAGTTGAATCACATCCATGTAGACCTAACAATCAGAGTAGAGCGCAGCAAACTTCTTCTGTAAGAGGCCAGATAGTAAATATTTTAGGCTTTGCAGGCCATATGGTCTCTTTTAACTGCTCAGTTCTTCCACTGCAGCATGAAAACAGCCATGTGCAGTATATAAACGAATGAGCTTGGCTGTGTTCCAATAAAACTTTATTTATAGGCACTCAATTTAAGAACTGTATACACTTTTCATGTGTCATAAAATATTATTTTACACTTGATTTTTTATTTTATTTTATTTTATTTTTTTTGTCGTTATTTTTTTCGTGACTGGCACTCAGACAGTGAGTGCACCGGCCATTCCTATATAGGATCCGAACCCGCGGTGGGAGCATCGTTGCGTTCCCAGCGCCACACTCTCCTGAGTGCGCTGCGGGCTCGGCCCTCCATTTGATTTTTTAAAAAAAATATTTAAAAATGTAAAAAGCATTCTCAGTTCACAGGCTGTACAAAGTAGGTGAGAGGATGGACTCGGTCCACGGGCCATGGTTTGCCAACCCCTGTTAAGGAGCAAAGACAGATATAGAGGAGGCTTTCTGATATAAATGCCAGTCTCAATACTTGAGAGCTGCACAATAACAGGATGATGTTCTTAATGACCGTGGCCCTAGCAGAGAGAGCGGAGCAAAGTATATAGCTCTACACGATGTGCTTTTTCCAAGCCAGTGGGACTCAATGTACATGATCCCTTCAGTGGGCTAAAGTACCTGCCTAACCTCAAAAATGTGAAAGAAAAGTAACAAATCAGGCAACCATATTTATACACTTCTTTGATTGACTAGCTTTGGAGGCACATCTTTTTCCAGTAACAGAGGGCTCTGTAGAAAATAAATATGCACCCAGGGTGAGAAAAGTCACTTACCATGAGTGCATTCTGGGGTGATATCTTCAAAGAAGTATTGGGTCGCTTCAAAAGCAGAATCTGGCTCATCTTGATCAGAGGATGGCTCTAGAGAGGAGAGGAAATGTAATTCTCATCTTGGTAGGGCCATGACTCAGTGAAAGTGAGCTTTAATTATTAAAGAAAATGACACAAGTTAGGGTGAGAATCTAAAGTCCCACAGGTGGGGTGGGGTCACATCATTGCGGGCCTCGAATGCCTACTGTCTCTAAAACCTTAGTGGAGAGATCACTCCATTTCTAACTTCATCTTTTTAACTACCCCATACTGAATTTACATTTTCCTTTTGATAGAGTTTTCCAAATTCTATGGAATAATACTTGAAAAACCAAATTGTATTTTGTAGAGGTAATTCCCAAATCTATAGTTTTACCATATCTCTATCCTTAGTGACAATCTCTCTGCATTTTTTTTTTTTTTTTTTTCAGTATTTGCTAGGTAAATCCCAGCTGGGACAAACCTTGGCTAAAATTGAACTCAAAACCTGACCATCTTTCCCCCTTGTTCCTGTCAATGTTAAAACTGCTCCCCTGGACTCAGACTCTCCACGTCTCCCCACTCATTTTCTCTCTCACAATCCTTCTGTCCTGTGTATTACAAAATGCTATCCATTCTTTCTCTTGCAGAACCCTGCTCTTGTCTATTACTGCAACTCATACTTCAGACAGGTAAATGACCACAGAACCAAGCACAAGCTGGTTCAGGAACTTATGTAAATAGCCATTATTCAGTTTGCTCTCAGTGACCAATGAATGATTTTGTACATCAAAAAGAGGCAAACAGCTTACCTCGAAAAAAGAGATTTGAAACCAGGTCATGGTTATATGTAGCTCACTTACCAGGCAAGACATGCATCTTGTACAGGAGTTTGAGTTTCTCTGTGAGATCCCCATGGCATGCGGCACCTAGAAGTCACATAAGTACCAATGTGAAATGCATTGGGTGTACTAGTAACCCCTCTGGACTTAGTGTTAACTGAAAATTCTGCTTTTTATAAGCTGGAACCAAGACATTGTGTCACAAAAGGTCCGGCCAGAACACATTTGGGTTAAGAGCTCTGGAACCAGGATGCCTGTTTTCAAATCTGGGGAGAGTTAACCTCTCTGTACCTTGGTTTCCCCTTGTAAGGCAAGATAATAGAAGATTCTACCAGTGATCTTGACATAAGGATCCCATGAAATGTGAGGACTAAGTGTGTTAATATATACAAAGCACTTAAACAGTGCCAGGCATATAACAGTGTTACTAATGAGAAAGGTCATGTGACTGGGCCTCAACATCCTAAATAACTATTAGAGTTCAGAAATAATCTCAAAAATGTTTGACACTTTTTCAAATTACTCATTTTAGAAGTCCTTCTTAGTTGCTTTTGAGTCCTCCTAAATGTTTCTCCATTTTAATTTATTCTGATCTATCTGCCATTATATCATCATAGCTTCACTCAAAACATCCTGTTACTCATGTCCTTTAAAGTCTATATTTATTCCTTGTATCAGAAAACTTATTGTAAATATATATTTCAGAGCATCTAGTTAGATATGAATTAGATTTGGAAAAAGAAGAAAAAGAGGAATCATAGAATCTAGGTTGGAAGGGACATTCAGGGTTATCTTGTCCAACCTTCCACTGAATGTAGGGGTCTCCTCTCACACGCACACGTGAGATACGCATCTAGCATCTGCTTGAACGTCCCCAAAGACAGGGAACTCACCACTGCCAGAGGTATCCCATTCCACTGACGCATCCTCTAAATTCTGAAAGGTCTTCTGTAATTTTTACTTTAGTCTAAGGATCCTTAACCTGTAGTCGCAATCAAGTCCATGAACCCCATAAAACATAAAATTTTGTGTCTATGTATGTATGTCACTTTGGCGGAAGAAAATGTCCATATCCTTTACCAGATCTCAAAGAGTCCACAACTCAAAAATGGCTTAGAACTATGTACTCCTCTTCCTTTTATTCTACTCTTTAAAGCCAAGCAGGGTAGGTCTATTGCCTCTTCTCTACAATGACCCTTCAGATTTTAAAGGCAGCTATCCTTTCCCTCTTACCGTTTCAGGGCAAGTTTATCTTTCCAGGTTGCATATCTCCAAATTTTCAACTTTCTCAAATGACATGGTTTGTATGCCCTTCCCTATTCTTATCCACGAACATCTTATCTCATTCAATATCTCTCTGGGGAGAGTTCCAGAAGCCTCTTGGTGACTTCAGGGGTTGGTAGTGGAACTATTCTTGACTCTTCCATTAGTATAGCCTAAGTTCGCATTCAACTTTTTACACTCTCACCCTGGAGTTTCACATTGATCACACAGTTAACTAAACCCCAAGACGTCTGCACATTGACTGATAATAATATGTCAATGTTATCATGAAATGTCAATAAATGTTAATCACGAAAATAACGACACATTTATTAACCATCCACTGTGTGGAGCCTTATGCCAACTTCTTTCCATGTATTATTTCATGATGGTCACAGTAATTCTGAAATGGGCACAATTATTATCCCCTTTTACAGATGAGAAAAGTCAAGCTTATCTGTGTTTAGTAATTCATTCAAGGTCATAAACTAATAAGTGGCAGGCCCAGGATTTGGACCTAGAGTTGTTTGACTCTTGATCCCATGCTGGAGACCACTTATATGTACACACACACACACACACCCACATATATTTTGCCTCATTTCCTCCTACCATGATACCAATATGATAATCAATAGTTACCTTGAAAGCAAAAAAGATTAAGGTAGAATCAAAGGAGTCTTAAGCCTTGTCTGTTTTGTGTCACTTTTTTAAAAAGCAGAATGTACTATGTATTACTTGTGTAATTAAAAATTAATACCGCTTCCTTCCCCCTAAAAAAGAAAATTCCCTTTTACTATCTGCAGTGTGGAATAATGAGAAAAGGATAAGATTTCGAGAGACAGCCGTCATTTGAATCCTGGGTCCAGTGCGTACTAACTGTACCTCTCCATTCAGTTCAATAACATATTTACCGATTAGCTAAAAACTAATGTCCCAGCAAGTTACTTATTTTTTCTGAGCTTCCATTTCTTTAGCTGAAAATGGGGATAACAGTAGTAAGCAAGTAGGCAATCGAGTGTAATACTTGTAGTAATAGCACAAACTGTGCCTTCAAGGTAGCTGGAATCAAACACAAACTATGTGGCTGTGTGTCCTTAGGCGCATTAAATGCCCATAATGCATTAGGACAGTGCCTAGCACATAGTAAATGCTGTATAATTACAGTTAGAATTATAATTACTTCAAGGGTCTATTGTTGTGATTAAGTGGTATAGCACAAATTCTAAAGCATCAGAATAGTGCCTGCACTCAATAAAGGTTAGTTCCTACCTTTCCCCATTTTTAAGCATATATATGAGCATTTTATACAATTTTTTTTTCTTATCTAAGAGGACCTTACCTACATCACTGGCATTTTAAAAAAAACCATCAGCTGCCTCTGGACTTTACACATTCCAGACATTATTCTTACAGGTTAAGGGTGCTCTTTGGAATCATTATTGGCTCTATACCTGACCTTTTTTTCTTTCCTTGGGCACATCATTGCCCAGAGTCACAGAGTGTCATAATCAGAATTAAAAAAAAAATTCCTTCTAACCTCATTCTGGCAGCTTGACATAATGCCTGCTACATCTACAAACTCACATCAGGTGGGCCAAGCTCTACTGCCATGGAGATTTTTGATCCAATTATAAATGAAACAAGAGTCCAAAAAGGCAGCAAGATATACAAGGCAGCAGTAAACAAGTCAGAGGTGTGAGGGGATGTGTGGGCGTGGGAGCATGCGCTCCCAGCAAAATGAGAGAAAAGACTTCCATTTAGACTGCAGAGCTGTTGTGGGTTTTCAGCCCTTTATTAAAAGCATTATGAAAAGTTTTAGTGAAACACTGTAGAATTATACATATGATAAAATTATGTACTGAACTATATATAATATATAACATAAATGTATTTTTTTCATCAAAGGAAAGCAATCCACCACCCATTTTTTTTCTATTGTAAAGCTATCACGGTCTATGGTTTCAGTGTTTATGGTGGCATTTTATTGTCTTGCAATTTCTCTGACAATGTATTTGTAACTTGTGTTGAAAGCTAATGTAGAAGGCAGTGATTTTTCCATATAAGATAGTCATGAACTAAAAACAAATTTTATGATCAGTTTGCAAACCTTCAATCTGTGCTTCTCGGCCCTCTAAACACAGCACACGGCCCTGAGGGCCGTGGCCCTGAGGGCTGCACTGAAGAACACCAGGGTCACCGCCCCATGGTCACTGCCCCATTGTCCCCACCCCCACTCACATAATATCACATCCTTACTTAGCCCAGAGACAAACTCCCGGAAGTTAATCAGAGAGTCTCCGTTTTCATCTAATAACTGGAACAAGCGGGAGGCCAGCACGTCGGAGTGTGTTCCACACGCCCAGGGAAAGAGAAGAGCAAACATCCCCTTGAACTGCTCAAAGTCAATGCGATACTGTTCCAGGTAAGGCAGGCTGGGGTCGTGGCGGTCCAGCGCGTTGCTGCTCCCGCCCCAGTAGCAGCTGGTTAGGTGCTCGGCCTGAAAAATAAAGAATGGAAGGATTCCTGGGGCCACTATCTCACAGCAGATGGCAGGATGAAAAGGCCCACCCTCACAGTCTTCTCCCTGCTCCCCACAGATCTCCATTTGACCAGCCCTCCACCAACTCCAGGCCAACCATTTCTGCAGGTTACATCTGGCATGAAAGGTCGGTTCTATTACTGGACGTAGGTGAAGAAAGTAAGGGAACCTGCCCCTCCCCCGTTCTCTTCCCCCTTACACACACTCACAAACATTTTAGAAAGAATTAATTCCCATAAAGAGAAAAAAAAATTGTTTAACATAAAAGAAAGAAATAGAATGTTAACCTGAAAAGGATCTGGAATTTAGATAATGCAACTACCTTGTTTTCTAGGTGAAGACGGTGAAGTCCAGGTGTCAAGTGGCTCACACAAGGTCAACCAACCAGTTAGCTAAAGCAGATCCATGATGGACTTGGGGTTTTCTAATTCCCACTTTAATTCCCCATGTATTACACATAAGCCCCTGCTTCCCTGGTCACCTAAATACATTACCATAGAAACACAGTATTCAATCTACAAGTGTGTGGGCTTCCTATTTCATACATCTGCAAATAGCTCTAGAGAAATTATTAGCATAGGAGCCACTACAGTGAGGAGAACAGAGATCTGGATCCAGCAAAGAGCTTCCTGCTTCTGTCCTTGGAAAAAAGACAGCCTCCTTATTCATGAGGTCACATTGACTCTGGTAGAAATATATGCCTATTCTAGGAAGACCACAAAAATAAAGCATGCAATAGAAAGGTCTGGAGGAACACTCACACCCCCACATGAGCATTTATGGTTAGCTCTGGGTGGCAGGTGGAGGAGACAAGAGGGGCATGAAAAAGAGGACTTTATTTTTACTTTATTCTCTTCTGTACTGTCCAGGTATTTCATTACAAGCACTGCAATAAAAAAAAAAAAAAAAAAAAACACTTTTGAAACAGATTTTTCTCCTTTGTCTAGGGCTTCCGAAAAGGGGGGGTAGTATCAGTTTTGAGTGTGAGGTATTTCAATTTTGCTCTCATTTAGAAAAGATTCAAAGAAGACCAATGACTTTATCATCATTATTTACTGGAAATTGTAGCTAATAAGCTAAAAAAGAGGAGTGTGCGCAGGGAAAGAGAGGTGGAAAGCAACACATCAGGTTTCTTGGAGTGCAGCGTTGGCAGAATAAAGGAAGCTGCCTCGAAGTTCCCCAGGGCCTTAGGGGTGCATTTCTGGCTGCAGGGCAAAGGCAGTGACATATCAGAGGAAGGGAGGTGAATACTGAGGTCACAGTGGCCCGCTGGTTGAGTTGTCCTCTGAATTAGCACAGGTGGAGCCCAGCAACCCTCTGTGGGCTGTACTGTGTTGGTGACACATCCCTGGGAAGGGTCCCCCTTACCTGAGCTACATCAGTTGATAAAGGTTCCCAAAGCCTTTCTCCCTAACTCTAAGCTCCCAAGTTACTCTGAACCAGGCCTGAACGTGGGTGCAGAAACTTTCATGGTGCTCACAGCCATCAGGAGCAAACAAGCCATACAGATCATCTCCCGAATTCCTTGATAAGACCCCCACAGACCAACATTTAGGAGCTAAGTACGCAGATATTAAAACAGAAGGACTAATTTGGAAAGAGTTCAAGAGAAACTAGGGCAAAGGCGCCGAGCCACACTTTCTACCAAATCTGCCTCAGGGTGCAGCCTTTCGCTTTTTTCATCAAGTTTTACCCCAAAGCCCAAGCAGTAAACTCTTTGGGAGGGGCGATTGCATCATTCCTTTGTATCTGAAGGAAAACACCCCCAAATCAGCTTTTTAAAGGACTAAAAACTCTGGCAGGGTGCCTGACACATAGCAAGGACTCAATAAATGTTTGTGAAAATGAATTAAAGCCAATTAAAATGTTCCGAAGACTCAGGAAAGAGTCCAGAACTGAATTTTTTATCTTGGGTTCCACAGTACCAGAGACTCCGACCCATCCTTGACACCAACAAACGGTCTTAGGTTCTCTTCTGGGGTGCTGAGTAGACCTGGGGAACTTGTGTTTGTCAACACACCCATAAGGCAGGAGTTCTGAGTATAAGGAAAGCTTGCTTGCTTTAGGAATATTCTCAAGGTTCAAATGACACACCTAGCACCTGAAGGTGCACAGACCAGAGAGTGCAGCCGTGCCCAGGTAAGACGTGGCTCCAATGATCTCTGGATCTGGGACTTCTGTGCAAGCACCCCTGGTCCTCCTTCTTCTGGTGTCTCCCAAAGTCAGCCTCCTCTTTCTACTGTCATAGTCCTTTCTCTTATCTGTCCATGGCCCTGATGCCTCCAGCTGCCATACCCACTTCTATTCAGTTCTCCCAGAACCCTGGTCCTATGCCCTGTGAAGCAGATTTCTTCTGGTCCTCAGCATCTCAGTTGGATCACTGTTTCTCCCTTATGTAACACAGGGACCCTTTCCTTATAGATAACCTCCTTACACTGAGCAATTAGCTGCAGGTGCTTAACATGTATGAAAAAATATTAATAAGCTGGCACACTAGAGTCTTCACCCTCAGGTGCTAAATGGAGGCTGGTGGGGGCGCTGTTGTCCATTCTGTGGGTAACGCTGCTCCTGCAGCTCTGAAACCTAGATAACCTCAATCTTTCTGGGCCTCCGTTTCCTCATCAGAAAAGTCAGGGACTGTGCTATATTGAGAATCAGTCACTAATTTATCTTTGAATTCAATACAAATGTTTGGAACACCTGCTAGGGGAGAGCCCTTTACCAGGTACTTGTGAAACAAAAATAAATAAAATGGTGGTGCCCTCCAGGGACTAGAAGGCAAGTGGGAATATGAGCAAGAACACTCTTAAACTATCACGCTCTCTGATTGCAAGAACTATTAGTATTCGATTGTGATCTTTATGTTTGTTCCTGTATATTTTCTCCTGCACTTTTCTTTGTGGTGCTCAAAACAGCCAAATTTAGTTCTGACAGTAACTAGAGATTATGATAAAATTGGTACCTGCATATGAGTAAAAGGCATCTTTTAAACAGTTTTTCCTGTCAATTGCCACATTTTAATCTATGATTCTTGATAATGATAGTTACGATAACGATTTTTTTCTAGAAGAAAAAAATTACACATTGCTTTATTTACTAACATAATACTTTCTTGTCAAGAATCAAGATTGGTAGGGGCTGAATAGTAAAATAGAAATCACAAAAACTTAACCAATTATGTTTTTCCTTAGACATTTAGACAGCTTTATTCTTATTCCAGCTACATATTATCTTTTTTAAGGGTGATTCACAGCTTAATATAGGAAATTACAATTTACAAGAATTCTAGGCAGAATTTAAACTCGGTCACCACTGTTCTAATGAGTATTAGAAAGCAATAACCTATTTTTTAGGTCCAAGGATACAGCCAGAATATTAGATAGGGTGGAAGAGAACTAAAACATCAACTTAAATTAGTTAGAAGAATATGTTTACTTTTTATATAAAGTACTCCAGATTTGTGCTCTCAGCTCTGTCTTCCTATTTATGCATGTGGAGACTGATGCTATACCTTAACAATTTAACAGAAAAATCAAGAACTGAGTTACTACAGGAAACTCTTTTACTCCTTTAAATGGACGTGAATTTACTTTGAAACTCACCTTGAAAAGAGCATAAAGTTCCTCTAGCTCATCAATGGTAAAGGAAGTTTCTGTCACAATGGTTCGTACCTACAGAAATAATAAGCACAACAAGTTTTACAAACTCAAAAAGTGTCATATTGGAAAAGTCTCTAATTTTCTTCCTTTAAAGGATCTACAGTTCTGTCAAGCAGGAATTTATGAGCTGGCAGGAATGTGAGGCAGGATGAAGACAGAAGCCTACCCGTTGTTTCTCAAAGGACTTACCACGTTCCGTTTTGTAGTGTCCTCCAGTGTCTGGATCACTTTCAGTCTCTGCTTGAATCTCATCTGTTCAATCAAATCTGCTCGGATAGTTCCAAACTTCTGAAAAGGAGCAATATTGTTATTTCTAAAAAACTCTGCTAAAGCACACAGTGCCATGTCTGCAGGATGGCTGAAACACACTCTTGACACATGTAGGAAATGACTTGTCACATGACAGGCATCCTAGGTCATACCTTTATTTACTGTTTTAAAGTTATTTAGCTACCATAGATAAATATCTGGAAATTATCATGCATCTCAGCTGTTGAACTAAATTTCAGTCAAATGTGTCCTCTTCAAGTCAAGAGTTCTTCGAGAAGAAGAAAGGTTAAATAATGCCATCTGTGTATGAAAAAATGCTTTAAAGGAAGAATTTCCTTGACAAAAAGAAAGGAAATATCTAATCTAAGGCCAACCATTAGACTGGGAAGTTGGAAGAAGCCTCCGACCTTGTGTGAGGCTCCCTGCTCCTAATCTCTAGATGAACAGCATTTGTCCACCTAATCCAGAAATCCATGCTGTGTGTCTCCAGACGGTAGACATGGTGAGCCAGCCATCTCTTCAAACCCAGTGCTAGCACTGCCTGAATGTTTACTGAACTAAATTTCAAAAGCCAAACGAGGGTTCTCATCTGAAGACAGAGAAAGAATACGTAAGGTTTCATATCTCTTAGCGATGCAAAAGAAAGATGAAGAAACTGTTGAAAGCATGAAGCGTGACCAACGGAAACAATGACTGTAATGGTTAAACACCTTTAAAGGATAAGGAATAGCTGGCAGACAGTACCAAGTGTTAGCAGGGATACGGTATGACCAAAACTCTCACATGGACCAGTCTACAGAGAGGTCCCTGCCGTGAACTCTGAACTATCATATTTCCCAAGTTGGGGTTTACAACAAAAGACTATGCCTTTCTAGTACTTTTTATTTTCTCCCTGTTTTGAAAGAACTAATCCAGGGAACTGAGTTTTGATCCAGGCATTCCTTTCTAATGATCAGAACAAAAGGGCACACTGACATCTTTGAATCTGGTCCATTGATCTTCCATCAGTAATGCGGGTGGTCACGATGGAAGACATTTCACATCTCCAGAAGTGCCTCCTAAAGACCGAATCAGATTCCTCTCAACAATAAAGAAAGACGCAGTATTTATTTCCACTGAAAAGCTGGAATTCAGGAGCTGATAGGTGAAATTAATGAAGAAAAATAATTCCAGTTAATTCACTCTGGGGTTATATCTTTGGCTGGGAAAGAAAAATTCCCAGGAAGGTAAGTATTTTGACCCTAACAGAAGAGCAATGAGCATCCATTTGCAAAGTACATGCCTATGATGGAGGATTGAGTTTACTTCAAACTAGGTCATAGTATGTCTGTGATTGACAGAAACTACTAGCTGTGAGACAGGAGGAAACTAAATTTTATTGCACCTACAACTGTCCAGGACATTAACATGCCATCTCATTTGCTCCTTGCAATAACTATTGTGAGTTGAGACTGCTACCTCCATCTTACAGATGGGAAAACCAAGCTTCAGAGAGGTTAAATAAGTCACCCAGAGTCCGCAGTGGCTGGTCTACCTTTCTATCACAGGCAGTAAGTTCATCCTTACATTTTGGAACTAGACAAAATATGGTTCAAAATTTTGTTCTTTCACTAATTAGCTAAGTAACTGGGCAATTCACTTGAGTCTTCCGACCCTCAGTTCTTTCCTCTGTGAAATGAGACCCCAATGCTGTCCTTGTAGAACTG
Source organism: Cynocephalus volans (assembly GCF_027409185.1). NCBI lineage: Eukaryota > Metazoa > Chordata > Mammalia > Dermoptera > Cynocephalidae > Cynocephalus > Cynocephalus volans. Next base: position 124,189,388 of record NC_084468.1, read on the forward strand.
CTGTTAGAGATACAGATACATTAATATAAAGTACTGATAATAGTAATGAAAGTTAAACATTGGCTTGGTAATCTTTGCACATTGCTAAAGAAAAAAAGTTATTTCTCCCCAAGCCTGACATTCAAAAGAGCCCTGTGTATTTTATATTTAATTAATATCTCTTCCTCAACTAGAAATGGATCCTGCTCTTTGTTAGGCAGGATCGCTCCCTTAGCCAGGCTTCTGCGACTCACCGCACACAAGGCCCTTCTGTCTGGAGCAAACGGTCGGTCCCAACTTGAAAGGAAACCACGGAGTCCAAGTGCCTGCCTGGCTACTGCTGGAGAAGCTTTAAAGGAAAGTGGGCAAGAAGAAAAACGTGGGGGTCTCTCTCTCCCCGCTCCCTTTTGGAGGGACTCAAAATGGGTCCCTAGACATAGCACAAACAACATCTGGCTCAGTATACCCAAAGCCAACATTTCCCATTACCCAAAACAAGGGTAAAGGTCTGGGTATAGCGCGTCTCCCTGGCTCTGCACATTTCAGTTCCACAAAAAGAACGAGTTCACTAGTCTAACAACAATACTTTCTCAAACAAATCGAATTTAGTGCTAGGGGTGAGGGAGCCTGAAATTATTTTAATTTTCTAAAATCTTCCCTTTCTTAATAAACAAAATTTTCCACTTTCATTTACTATCTCTTCTCCAACTCAATTTTTATCTGAATGTTGCTAATCTTCCAATCTGATTTCTAGTATCTTTATGAGCAGAGAGGCAATTTTCCATGCAGGCAGCACTTCTTCCTGCTGCTTTGTCCCCCAAGTTCCTGACACCAACTACCAGTAGATATGCAGCCCTTCGTGTCCTTCCACCTTCACCTTCCTGCCTGCAGGTTTTCCACTTCTCCCTCCACAGACTTGAAACAATGAGCAAGTAGCTCAGATGAAGGAATGAGGTGGAGATGGGTCTGTCTCAAGGTTATATTCTCCGGCCTTTCCCACCCCTACCATCGCTCCTGAGTGGAGCGAGAGTTCGCTACCCATGCTGGGCAGTCTCTCTGGGATTTACTTTGTCTCTCTCAAAGCTTTCCCTGTGTTACTGAGAAGACCAGGATGGATGGAGAACACATACAGATTTTTAAAAGAGACCACAAGGCCCAAGCTCAAAGTTCAATCATCTCCTCTTTTTCTAAATCCTTCAGAGAGGACTTGAAATATTTAAATGCTACAGCTTCAAAAACAAAGCAAAAAAACTCAGTTTAGGCCACAGGTCCACGGAAAGATCTCAACAAGTCTGCCCACTACAGGAAATTTATTGAAACAAAAAGAAAGCATTGTTTCTCATATCCAAAGTTTATGACTTATTTCTGTATTTGAGTCAGACTAGGTCATCCAAATTATGCTCAAAAATGCCTCTTAAGTGTCTCTTAATTTGTGGGGTACTTATTTGACCATATGTAGAACAGGGTTCACTAGTGTTAGCCAGAGGACTGAGCACCATTCACACCTGAGAGTCCTTTCTTTAATCAGAACCCCCCCAAATACTTAAGGTAGCGAATGAGGCTCTGCCATGAAAGAGTAGATAGAGAGAGAGAAGTTGGTGGAGTGTGAGTCTTTGAACATATAGAAAGGCATGAAGTTACAAAAGGCAGATCAAGAGATGGGAGAGGAATTCTCAAATACAACTGAAGGAGCACTGTCCCAAACCACCTGCCTCCGCTATGGTGCTGGTACCTGTCTGTACCTGTGTACTTGTGTGCTGGGCAGCGGGGAGCAAGTTGAGGAGGAGGGAAAAAGAGGGCAAGGAAGGTAGAGGACAGGGGAGAAGGACACGAACTAAGGTGAAGAATTCACTTCCTGGATGTTTCATGTTCCTTCTCCAGGGTGCTCTGATCTTTAAAGTCTCAACTCATGACTCTACACACATCTGTAGAACATCCTCGTAACTCTCTGCCAGAGCACAGGCCCACATTTTATATTTTAATGTAATATTTATATTTTATTTTAAAAAATATATTGTATTATATTTTTATATTATATTTTATGTTCCTTAAGGTACCTTTCCTTTTGAGGTCTTCTGCTTACAGAAAGAGCTAGAAAAGCAGTTGCCACATAAGATAATTTCCATATATTTATGGAAATTACAAAAAACATTTTAGTCAGCTTCAGTGTAAAATGTCCTGTGCGAATTGACTGAATATTAGCTGTAGCTTAAACATACTGGTTAAAACATAAGAAATAATGAGAAGTACTTTAGGGAGAAAGAGACTTGGGATCTGAATCCCAGCTCTATCACACTGGACACCCTCGGGCGAGTTACTTACCTTCTCTGAGCTACAGTTCTGTTATCTGTAAAAGGGGGATAATAACACTATATGATTTGCAGGCTTGTGACCATTAATTCTGATAAGTCGTAAAATACTCTAAGCACAATGCCCAGTATCATTACATTTTTACCTAGAATTTATTTTCAAAGTTGCTCTAAAGCAGAAATTATAAACTGGCAGCAAGTAGGCTAGAAAGTCCACAATGTATATTGTTTAGGCCAGGGAATATTTAAAACATTAGGACCATTCAAATAAAATCAAGACTTCCAATTTTTCTTGAAAAATTAAAAGTTCTAGAAACCACAGTCCCTCACCTCGGGTGGCAGAGACTGCCTATTCCAGAAGGCCATTGCTGTGTGGCTCCCTAAGGTTCCCCCTTTCCTGCCACCTTTACCCCCAGCCCACTGGCTGCTACATGGCCCATAGTGCTGCAAATTTGTGACTCTGCTCTAGAGCAATTTCTTTAATTATTTGCCACTAATGTAAATTTCAGCATCTATAAAGAAGACATGCTTTTGACAGCCGGGCATTGTAGGCAGAGATGGAGGCAAGTGCCAGATTTCACAGAAATTTCACAAAAATGAATGACCCTCAGCTTCCTCATCAGCAAACCAGAGAAAATAATTCCCACCACTTTGGGTTGGTGGAAGAATTTTATGCACTACATAGATAAAGCAACTAGTACTGTAGCTGGTATTATTCCTAGTATTGCTGCAAGGTAAAGAAGAGGAGGAGGAGGAGGGATAAAACCCACAGTTTTAAATAAGGCAAAACTTTCTAATGTTATAATTAGGGTTCCACTAATAACTGGTCACAACTTACAGGTCTACACTTTTTTTTTGAGGGCTAAACGAACTTTTGAAAATTGAACTTGAAAATCAAAGCTATGGATTAGCAAAAAATGTTAAGCCCAAAATAACCTTATCTTTAAGAAATACATAATTAAGGGTTTACAACTGAAATAACATACTGTCTTGAGTTTGCTTTAAAATACTCCAGAAACCAAAAAAAAAAAAAAAAAAAAAGGACGGGGTTGGGGGAGTTAGATGAAACAAAGATCCGGAAAATGTTGATAATTACTGGGGCTGCAGGACAGGTTACTGGAAATGTGTTATATTATCCTTTTGACTTGTACTGTGCTTGAAAATATCTACACGTTAAAAAGAAAACATGAAAACAATTCACACCAAGTGCTGGTAATGTATCCCCAGGGCTAAGCATGATGCCTGGTATAAGACAAGTGCTTATAAAATCTAAAGATTTTCTGAATAAATGAATAGACAAACACTACTTTTTGCATCTCTTGGGTCTTCCCCTGACACAACCATAGTATCTTCTTTGCTTATTCCTTCAGCACTTTCCAATTTGTTGCCCAGGGAGCAGAAATAACATACTTGAAGACAAACTCTCCCCGGTCTCCAGTGGCTGTTGGGGGCCTTGCAAATCAGTTAGTGGCCTCAAGACTCCTCATTAACCAGCCTCTATTGGACCAATGGGCCTCATCACCACATGAACACCCACAATTCCATCTCCTTTCTAATCCAGACAAACCCCCTTGGCTCTGGCTTTAAAGCTAGCGAACTCTCACCTGGATCCTGACTCTGCCACTTTCTAGCTGTGTGGCTTGGAACAACTAGCTCAACCTCTCTCAACTTACATTTTCACCTTACAATGGATTGAGATTTACTTGGCAGGGCTGTCCATGAAGCCTCCAGCACCCTGCCCCACACATGGCAGGCTCTCAGTGTGTGGTAGCTATTATAGTTGTCAAGCTAGGGCTAGGGCTCACAGCTTCAAGCCCATTGTACAGACTGGGTCATAAACCCTTCACACGCAGGTCCACGAGCTAGGTAATAGGAAAAGATCCTGGGAGCCGTGGGTAAAAAATTAACAGGCTTTATTCAGAGCTAGAAGCAGCCCTAGTGGCCTCCCAGAGCATCTTGAGGAGCCGTGGGGGTGGCAGCGTGTATCAGAGCCATTAGTCCTTTTTACTTAAGTCCATAACCAAGGAACACCTGGGTGCACGTGGATATTTACACCAAGTGCCTGGCAAGATTCTGAACATCTGAGGGGCCCTGACCATTTTCCTATATTTTCCCAACAACAGTCATCATTAATAAGCCGGACACATTACTCTGAAATTTTGTAAAGGCCTCTCCATCTACACAAACCATACCTTGTGTTTTATTAGCTGCATCCTTTCCCTGCTTAACACTTCCCAGACTGAACCCATTGGGCTGAGTCGTCTTGAACATGAAGAACCTCTGTGATGGCCGTGAGCCTACTGTAAGCTCTATTAACACCCTCCTGTGCTTTCCAGGAAGGGCGTCTTGGTCTGTGAGTCAAACTTTAAGGCTGGTACTTTGTCTTTTACTTCTGTGTAAGTCTGCCAAAAGTATAGAGCCTCATAAACAGGGCCCACACAGAAAAAACAGGTGTCTCAAACCATCTAAACAATTCCTTCCAATAGGGGCTTAAGTGCACTTACTGTAGGGAAAGTGAAGGAAAACAGTCAGGGCCCCTCAGATGTTCAGAATCTGGCTGAGCATTTGATGTAAATATGCACGTGTGCCCAGGTGTTCCTTGGCTATTGTCTAACATAATTGCGTATGTGCACCCAGGTGTCTTGGGTTATGGACCGAAGTATAAAGGATGAGTGGCTCTGATCCACAGGGCCCCCTGCCCCCGGGATGCCCCTGGGGGGCCACAGGGAGGTGGCTGCTACCACTGCCCCCAGGATGCCCTGAGAGGCCAGCGATGCTGCTGCTTTTGCTGTTACTGCTGCTTTAAGCTACTGCTGAATCTGCTGTAAGCTTTTTTTTTTAAAGATGACTGGTAAGGGGATCTCAACCCTTGACTTGGTGTTGTCAGCACCACGCTCTCCCAAGTGAGCGAACTGGCCATCCCTATATAGGGATCCGAACCTGTGGCCTTGGTGTTATCAGCACCACACTCCCCCAAGTGAGCCACGGGCGGCCCTGCTGTAAGCTTCTGCTGATGCTGCTGAGGACTGAGCTCTTGTCCTCTGCCAATGGCTCCCAGGATCTTTCCCAATTATGTAGTGTGGTCCTGTGTGTGAGGGGTCTACGACCCAGCCTGGCATGTGAGGGGTCTGGGGACTTAAGTATAAAAGACTTAATGGCTCTGATACATGGTGCTTCTTGAGACACTCCAGGAGGCCACTAGGGAGGCTGCTTCTAGCTCTCAATAAAGCCTATTAAATGTTTTACCTACAGCTCCCAGGATCTTTTCCTATTACCTAGCTCATGGACCTGCGTAACAACGGTTTGTGACCCAGTCTGTACAATGGGCTCGAGGAGTCTGTGAGCCCTAGCCCTAAATTTACACCTGACAACTGGCATAGTCCTGTAGCTTTACACTCACCATGAGAGAGATTTCCCCCATGAGGCATTTACAAAGGGAAGTTATCTCTACTCACCAGACTCAATCTGATCCATACCAGACCAACCTCCAGCCACCTGGGGAGCCCTGGACCAGATCTCAAAAGATGAGTATGCTTTCAGTATTTCTTTCCTACTTTTCAATTGTAAAGGTTAATTATCTTGAAGAACAGAAATAATGTGTTGTATACCTCAGAACATTCAGGTCTTACACCTTAGCCCGAACCAGGTTACAATCAGCTTCAGCGATTAGCGGTCCCACTGCATATAGGGCAGTGAATCTCAACCCTCACCAGGCATTTTAAATTGCCTGGGGAACTTTAAAAAAAGTACTTATTCTTGGGCTTCATGCCAGAGATTCAGATTTAATTGGTCTGAAATGGAGCCTGGGAATTCATATTTTTAAAAGCTTGGCTTTAAAATTTCTTAAAAGTGATTTAATGCATGGGCAGGATTGAGAACCACCAATCTAATGGTTAGAAGGGGAGAAAAGATAGGCAAGAGTTTGTGGCATTCTCTTTAAGTTGATCTCTAGGGCACTGGAGAGCCACTGACAACACGAGCTGGGCAGTGACACTAAAGCAGAGAAGAGAAAATTTTTAAAAAGTTACCATGCACTGAAAGACTCGGTGATACAGGCATTGATATAAATAAAAGGGATTGTCTTCCCAGGCAGAGGAAGGAAACTGCTGCTGCGGCCTGCGATAGGATATTTGGCACCTCAGGGCCATCATTAGGGATCAGCCAGACAGGATGTGAACGAAAACCAGCCCTTGGTCTTGTCTCTGTCTCTTCTCTTTCCCATTAAAAATGAGCAAAGTGCTGATCTTGGAATGATGTTGCTTATCTGCTGTCAAGAATAAGCTGAGTTTTCACATACTAAGCTTTATTACTTTAGTTCAGAGTTCTCTTAACAGTAAAGGTTCAGGGGATGCCTTTAGAAAAACAACCCACAGGTATGATAACTACTGTTATCAGAGTCCTACAATCATATGGACTCTTTTCCTGAAAGAATAAATCATCCAAAATGTCCAATAAAGTACAATGCAAAAGTCCTGGGGCAATGATTTTTTAAAAATATATTAGGATAATAACCAGTTTCGGAGAAAGTGAAATGAAACCCATTCCTAATCTCTACTAGTGGAAATATAAATTGGGACTAATCATATTTTTTGATCTTTTGCTTTAAACTCATTTCTAGGATTATAAGAAAATATTCAGAGATGTGATATTTGTGCAAAGGTTGCTCACAGAATGCAATATAATACTGAAAATTTGGAAGAAACAAAGTAAATATACAGCAAAAGGGGAACAGTTAAATCAGTCGCTACCTCATTAAAGCAGAATACAAAGAATTAATTAAAATCATGCCTTCAAACAACATTTAATATGTTACAAAATAGTCATGGTATATTTTAAGAGAAAAATAGAATGTGACAAAGCAGTATCTAGTAGGACCTTATTTTTCAAGTGTATATTGCAAACACAAACACATACTTGAGGGAGATATGGTGAAATGCTCCTAGGATGAGTTGTTTTTCCTTCATATTTTCTGCAATTTCCACAATAATCATGCATTACTTTATGATTCTAAAGCACAACTAAAAATATCTCATTTTAATATACATGGAGTCTCAATGAAAAATTTAAAAAATAATTACCAGTCTTTCTTTCATTGAGTTAAGGACACACATTTTTGAAAAAGTTTCTACATCCAAACCAAATTTTTTTTAAAAGCACTAAATTTTGCACTGCAAGAGAGACTTTCTGACCTTACTCCATCCCCCACTATTTCTCTCTTATCCAGTTTGTTGCTAGCTGGAATACTGACCACCACAGTCAAGCAATCCCAAAACATCTGCGGAGGGCACACTGTGCTCTGCAGACTATTTGTACTTTCTGCTTTCTTAATGATCACTGCAGATTATTCGTGCTTTCTCTTTCTTAATAATCACTTCTATGAAAGTTTACAGAGCAGAGGGTCAGGAAATGAAGAAACTATCAAGTGTTACAGGCACTGAGTCCTTGGGGTCCCTCATCCCCCCAGCTGCTATCGGGGCACATGGCACTGTGGCTCCTTCACCTTGAGAGGCTTACTAGTTCTATTCTGAGGTTCAGCAGCAAATCGGGATGAGTCCAGGGTCATGGACTGGACCAGAAGGCATCCTCCCTCATCCAGCCCAAGCAATTTTAGGGGAATGCTAGGACTCTGATCTACTTTAGGCTGGTCTAAATGTCTCTGACTATCCACTTGAGAGAAGTCCTAAGTACTCAGCATGGGAACAGGAAGCGAGCTGATCTGTGAAGGTCAGCCTCCCCATGCCTGCCCTCAACAGCCCCTCCTCAAACCTCCCAGACTTGAAGCTGAGCTCCTACTAGATCAGGGTTTAGGGAGGGCAGAGCAAAGAACCGGAGAGCCAGAGCAAAGAACCAGAGAGCCAGAGCAAAGAACCGGAGGCCAGAGCAAAGAACCGGAGGGTAGAGCAAAGAACCGGAGGGCCAGAGCAAAGAACCGGAGGGTAGAGCAAAGAACCGGAGGCCAGAGCAAAGAACCAGAGGGCCAGAGCAAAGAACCAGAGGGCAGAGCAAAGAACTGGAGGGTCAGAGCAAAGAACTGGAGGGCTGGGCAAAGAACCGGAGGCCAGAGCAAAGAACCGGAGGCCAGAGCAAAGAACCGGAGGGCCAGAGGTGGTCATGCCATTTGATATCATGGTATTAGAACCACCAGAAGTACTAGGCTCTATTCAGTGTCCATCTCTGTAGACCAAAGCTATCAACTAGTAGGAAGCTGCTTACTTCAGGCAACTATTTCTCACAGTGTAAAAGGAAGCAGGTGAACTCATGGGTTATGCTATAGTTTGAATGTTTTGTCCCCTCTAAAACTCATGTTGAAACTTAATCCCCAATGCAACAGTGCTGGAAGGTGGGGTCTAAAGAGATGACTCTCCCCACATGAATGGATTAATGCTGCTATAAAAAGGGTTGCAGGAGTGGGCTCTCTCTCTTCTCTGTCTTCATATGAGGACATGGTGTTCCTCTCCTCTAGAGGATGCAGTGTTTAAGGCATCATCTTGGAAGCAGAGAGACAAGGCCCTAACCTGCTGGCACCTTGATCTTAGACTTCCCAGCCTCCAGAACTGTGAGAAATAAATTTCCGATCTTTATAAATTACCCAGCCTGTGGTATTCTATTAATGCAGCACAATACAGGCTAAGACAGAATAGCAATGGAAGTATGGACTCATGTCCAGCTGGGCCCCTCAGATCAATCATGGAAGGCTGTTAACACTCAGCTAGAAGGCAAGACGCACCTCATAGGAAGTTCTGATGAGCCTGAAGATGTCTACCTCGGGGTAAGGCTCCACGTCATCGCTGAGCAGGGAGTGCAGGTGAGGGATGGGAGGCAACGTGCTGTCCTTATTGGTCACACTGTCTAAATACCTGGAAGAAGAAACGAATGAAAACTCACTGGGAGTCCATCCTCAGATGAGTGGATAAGGAAAATGTGGTACCTCTCCACAATGGAATACTACTCTGCTGTAAAAAAGAAAATGAAATTCTACCATTCACAGCAACATGGATGGACTTAGAGAAAATTATATTCAGTGAAATAAGCCAGGCACAGAAAGGGAAATACCACATGTTCTCACTTATTTGTGGGAGCTAAAAATAATAAATAAATAAATAAATATACAAACAATCTGGTGGGTGGCAGCGGGGAAGAAGACACAACAATCACAATTCCCTGAACTTGTTAAGACAAGTGAACAGGTATGATGTTGATGGGCCGGTAGGGGGAAAGGAGGAATTGGTAAAGGGACACAAAGATCAATTACATTGTATATTGATAAAGTAAAAAAAAAAAAAAAAAATTTTGTTAGATATTTCTTACTTCTGAAGAATTCCCAAAGATGCACACTCATAGTAAAAAATACGACCAATTGTAACTCAATGATTTATTCAGAGAAAAATAATTTGATAAATGAAATTACATTTAAAAAATCTTTAAAACAAAAAATAATTATAATATATTAATAATTATATGATTTACATGTAAATTAATAATTTACATGATTTCCCATCATTCATCTAGTTACGTTAAATTCAATTTTCCATATTAAAACCTTGTATTCTTGAGATAAACTCAACTTTGTCATGATGTATTATCATTTTTATACATTCTTAAATTTGATTACCTTTTCTTTTTACTTATGTTGGCATTTTAGGTATAAAATTCTCTCCAAGTACTGCTTTAACTTCATTTCACACATTTTGATTTGTAGAATTTTTTATTATCATTCAAAAATATTTTCTAACTCTCATAATCATTTCTTCTTTGAACCTAGGATTATTTAGAAGTGTTTTTTAATTTTAACTAAAAGGTAACTCTTCTAGTTATCATTTTATTATTGATTTCTAGCTTCATTAAATTGTTCTCAGAGAACAGTATGGCGGTTCCTTAAACAACCACAGATATAACATGCATACGATCCAGCAATCCCACTACTGGGGATATATCCAGAGGATTGGAAAACACCAGGTTGAAGTAAAACCTGTACTCCCATGTTTACTGCAGCTCTATTTACAAAAGCTAGGTGACAGAACCAACCTCAATGTCCACTGATGGATGACTAGATAAGGAAAATGTGGTATATATACTCAATGGAATACTACTCAGCCATAAAAAAGAATGAAATTCTATCATTTGTACCTATGTGGATGAGCCTGGAGAAAACTATTCTAAGTGAAACAACCCAGGTACAGAAAGAGAAATACTGCATGTTCTCACTCATAACTGGGAGCTGAATCCATAAATAAACAAATGAACAATAAAGAGAGACAGAGAGAGAGAAAGAAAGAAACAACAATCACAGTAATACATTGAACTTTTAGAAAACTAGAGGGGGAAAAGGGGAGGGGGAGGGAGGGGGCTAATGAGGAATTATCAGTCAATGGACACAAAGAATGATTGTGTATTGTAATGATGAATAAGCTAACTATGCTGATCTAACCACCACACATTCTACACAATTATTAAAAATCAACATTGTACCCCACATGCATGTATAATAAAAAAAATAATAATAACAAACATAGTTAATGTATTTAAAAGAAAAAAAAATCACTGTGAGAGTAACCTGGAATTCTCTCATTATAGTTCTCCACTAGTTTTCTACAAACTCCACATTTTAAAACTAAGGACTGGAATTTCTCTAAAAACAGAATGAAATGGACATTACGATTACCATCAAGTCGATGAAGACTCATGAAATGAGGGAGAAAGAGAGAAAGTACAGGGAAGAAAACCAGAGGTGGTGTTCAAGGTTAGGCACAGTACAATACCTTCCCAAAACAGTCATGGCCTCCCCATCATCCTTGCAGTTCAACAGTTTGTCCACGTTTGCATCCAGCACAGCTAGGGCCAACTGAAAAATCACTTTGATTCCTTCATAGAAGAAACAGTCCACAACCACAACTGCACTCTCAAAGGGCATCACACTGAGAAATAGTGTGAGGAACCAAGACAGGGAGATGGTAGAAATCACACCCAGGTCCTGCATGCAGTCATACAGCTGTGGGACATAGTCTCTTGCTAATTCCTCGAAGACACCTTGGTCCACAAGCGCACCTGCAGCAGGGGTGGACACGAATGGGCACATGTCAACCAACTACAACTTCCTACTAAAGGACCCAATTGAATGGCTTGACTGTAAAAACCCAGTTCACAATTATTACTGCTAACCAGAACTCTGTTCCTTTCTAATAACTGTTCTGCTGCTACTAGGTAACTAGACCAAGGTGTCAATACAGCTCAATCACCAGATTAATTCTGGATGCACCTTCTCTTTCTGGGGTCTTCCTGTCCTGTTTTCCCTACCATAAAAGAGCAATGACATGAAAACTATAACAGTTGCTGAAAAAGCCAGTTTACAAAGTTTTCATGACATACAATTAGTTATTTTGTTGGCAACATAATGTTTGGTTGGGCATAAAATGTATATTTAAGTAGTACCACGTGTACATTTAGCAGCTTACTTGTTACTCATTATATTTACTAAAAAACAAAAACAAAAAACCAACTTCTGGATGCATGGTCCCCACATACAAATCATTTTTTTAAACAATTGTTTCTTAAAACTTAAAATAAGCATTCCAGCTGTATACATTCATGATCAATTTTCTGACAGTTTTGGAGAATATTTTTAATGAATCAAATTAGTGGAAACATAGACAGAACACAAGAGGGAAGCATAAAGCATGCTTTGGACTATATTACCAAAGAAGCTTGTCCTGCTGAAATGAATGTCTGATACTTGAGGGGACTGTATAGAGAAACAGCAGCAATTTGTTTAAATGCTCCCAATAGGTGTTTGCTTTACAATGAACCAGGTCTGAAACTACCTTAGAAATTTAGCTTTGGATAAACTTCTACATGCTATGTATGCTCTCACTCCAGATAGCTGTTTTAAAAAAATATCTCTGCTTTCCATAGATTCCGTCCTCTTCATTAAAGAATGTTTTTGTTAAATCCCTTTGTGTTGATGGTTGGTGTACCTGGTACAGCTCTTCCAGAGTGACACCCACCTCAAATGTTTTCTAAAATAATTTCTCTAACGGCGACTCATGCCTATTCTTTTAAGCTCTGTGGGGCTCCTTTGTGTACAACCTAGATTTATTTAAGCCCTCTCATTTCCATTTTGGAAGTCTGGAGTACAGAAGGTCTCCGACTTGCAATGGTTCAACTTAGGATGGTTTGATTTACGATTTTTTGACTTGATGATGGTGGAAAAGTGACATGCACTCAGTAGAAACTGTACTTCGAGTGACCATACAACCATTGTTTTTCACTTTTAGTACAGTATTCAATAAATTGTATGAGATATTCAACACTCTATTATAAAATAGGCTTTGTGTTAGATGATTTTGCCCAACTGCAGGCTAAGGTAAGTGTTCTGAGCATGTTTAAGGTAGGCTAGGCTAAGATATGATGTTTGGTAGGTTAGGTGTATGAAATGCATTTCTGACATGATATTTTCAACTTACGATGGGTGTATTGGAATGTAACCCCACTATAAGTCAAGGAGGATCGGTAGCCTGAAACGCTTGGTTATGGTGAGTGGAAATTGAGTACCAGCTGGTACTACTCTAGAAACATCTTCCTGATGAGATAAAGGTTAAAATGTGAACTACATCCCCACATACCAACAACTCTGGTGTTGTAGTAATCTGGGAGCATGCGCTCACACAAAGCCACAAGCAGCCAGAAAGCTTCCTCCTCTTTGGCATAAAGAAGTAGCACTGAAGTGACAATATTCATGGCCTATAGGAACAAAAGAGGATGTCATCAAATACATTTTAAAATATAAGCAATTATATTAACCTAAAAAAATTACTGAGTTATTCTCACAGGGGTCAGCAAACTTTTGCTGTAAAAGGCCAGATAAATATTTTAGGCTTTAGAAGGCCACCCATAGTCTCTGTCACATGTTCTTCTGAGTTTTGTTTTGTTTTGCTTATGACCCTTTAAAACTGTAAAACTATGATTGGTCTTTGAGCCAGTAACTCTTAAGGGTCTTCTCTATCACCAATATTTATGAAGGATTGAGCACGGGGAAACCCTCATTCAAAAACTGTGCTCAAAGGATATTTGACAAAGCTTTTAACCTGCTAAATCTGTCAGTATTCTTAACCCTTGATACAGTGAGATAAATATTTCCTTTTTATCCCTCCTTAATGGTTTCTATAACCAGTACACATGGCTCCAGTCTCTCCTCAGAGAACAATGAAACCTTTCAAAGTTCGAGTCTTTGCCCACTATTTCTACCTGAGAATAAAGATGGTAGTGATAAGTGATGGAAATTCCGAAGTAACTATTTTATTAAGAGATATTATCAGCTTATAACCACTGAACAGCTCAACTACTTTAATAGTCCTCTTAATTAAAAAAGAAGAAGATCAGAAGATAAATATACAGTCTATTACATCAGAAGCCAACTAACTCCTGTACTTCTTTTGATCTTATAGAAACCAGCAATTGTCCATCAGACTTCTAAAACATAGATTTCAAAAAGGTATTTTGGTCTAATAGGCTCTTTCTTGTAAGTCTCACTCATTATTTTCCCAAGTGAAATCATTATTAAAATTCCACTTGAGAATTAACTTGCCAATTCTAGTATGTGATCATGGCCACGGTCAGCTCCTCAGGCATCAATTGCAGTATGCTTTTTGGAGAGTCCACTTTGTAATAGGCTCTGGACTAGGTATTGGAGGATGGGGTGACACAGTGGCAAGTCACATAGGCCTTATATGCTAGTGTGAAAGAGAGGTTACAATTTGGGGGTTTATTTAAATTAAGTGCTATCAAAGAGATCAAATCATGTAGTACAGGGACACTGGTGTGTGTGTGTGTGTGTGTGTGTGTGTGTGTGTGTGTGTGTGTGTGTGTGTGTGTGTGTGTGTGTGTGTGTGTGTGTGTGTAACAGTAAGAGATAAGCCTCCTTTGGCCTTTATCTGGATGGTCAGGGAAGACCTCTCTGATGTGGTCTTTAAATCTATGGTCACATTATCTTGAAACCTCCTACATTGTGGTATATATACCAGTATGAGAAATAATTTTAGTTGATATGTGGGAACATTTTTTTATGCCAAGTTAAGCATTTATTTTAACGTGCATTAAAATACAACCCTAGCACATAAAATCTATATTCTTGAGGATATTATTGCTAAAGAGGATGCAAACAGGAGAATTGTAGCAATCCACAGTGAAAGGCCTGGTGCTCAGGAATGTTCTTTCTTACTCTGGGTGGGATGAGGAGTGGATTATGGAGTGATCCGAAGGATCTTTGCCAGGTCACCCAGAAAAGGAGAAAAGGGCACTCGTCTCCTGGCTCCTCTGCACAGTGCAGTGGTTTTCAACCTAGGCTGATCCTGCTCCTTAGGGGACTTCCAGCAATGCCTAGGGACATTTTTGGTTGTCATGATTGGAGAGTTCTACTGGCATCTAGTGGATAGAGACCAGGGATGTTACTAAACAACCTGGAAAGCACAGGACAGCCCTAACAAACCAGTCCACAATGTCGGCAGTGCCAAGGTTGAGAAACCCCGACACAGTGATACTTCTGTTAACCATAAAGTCTTCCTTCACGTTATTTATTGGCAAATAAACATTTTTATTTTATTTTATTTAGCATAAACCATCTATGACATATACCTGGCAATATCCTATGTTAGGATTTCGAAAAGCATAAGCTGTTAAGACTCTCCTCAGAGCAGCAATGCCCATTTCATTCTGAAAAGCTGGGTGTTCTGGAAGGGAGCGGTGTAAATCCCTCTCGATCTCCTCTGTGGCAAGATTATACTTCCCCATGGACTTCTCCACTAGGTCGTCATAGTATCCAGGATGTGTGGCCTTTTCGTTGATGGCACCTGGGAAATACCCAACAGACACAATATCAAACATTGAAGCCCTGCCCTTTGGTCTGCAACCATAACTTACCGACTGAACCTCTGCACTTTCCTACCATGCAAAGGAAACTTGGATATGATATGAAATCACATAGATGTTGTGTGTTTTGACTGTGGCTAGACTGGTAAATTTACTTGTAGCATCTTCCAGTCTTTCAGCTCCACAGTAAGCTGGCTACTTAAAAACCTCCGAAAGTAGAGGTTTCCAAGCTGTAAAACTGGGTTCCAAGCAACTTCTACAGGTAGTCCTAAGGAGCAGAGGAGGGGAGGCGATGAGAGCAAACCAGGCCGAGGCTGCCACTCTCATTGCTCCCTTCAACCACAGCAGTTTTACTTTTGTTCTATTGGGGTTTTCCTTAAGATTTCACTTGAAAAAGGAAGATCAAACTCTCAAAATAAGTTTGAAAACTGCTTGCTAAAGTGTTAGCTCTGAAGAGCTTAAATAGCCATATGAAAGAGTGGGAGGTGGTAGAATACTTGGAGGGATTTTTGAAATTGCAGGGGTGGTGAGGGTATTCCTAGTAGTGGTGAGCAGCTGGTATTGATGGGAATTCCTCAGGTGGTGGGGAGGGAGTGGACGAGCTTAGAAACACCCGTTTGAGATATTTGCATTTTAAGATCCTTGAAGACAGCAAAACCCTGTATGCAAATATCTAAATCTAAATTATTGCTGTTGCATGCATATTCATATGCAAAAGAATGAAATTGGATGCTTATGTCACACCATACACCAAAATCAACACAAAATGGATTAAAGACTTCAACATATAAAACTATAAAACTACTAGAAGAAAATATAGAGAACATGATCTTGACATTGGTCTGAGCAATGATTTTTTCAGATATGACACCAATAGTACAGGCAGCAAAAGCAAAAAATAAACAGATGGGATTGTATCAAACTACAATGCTCACAAAGCAAAAGAAATAATCAACAGAGTGAAAAGGCAACCTACAAAATGGAAGAAAATATTTGCAAGCCATATATCTGATAAAGGATTAATATCCAAATTATGTAAGGAACTCGTACAACCCAATAGCAAAAAACCAAATAACCTGATTTAAAAATGGGCAAAAGATCTGAATAAACATTCCTTAAAAGATGACATACAAATGGCCAACAGATTATACAAAAAATGTGCTCAACATCATTTGCCATCAGGAAAATGCAAATCAAAACCACAGTGAAATATCACCTCACACCTGTTAGAATGGCTATTATCAAAAAGACAAAAGATAACAAATGCTTGTGAGGATGTGGAGAAAAGGGAATCCTTACACACTGTTGGTGGAAATGTAAAGTGGCACAGCCATTACTGAAAACAGTATGAAGAGTCCTCAAAAAATTAACCATAGGACTATGTTATGATCCCACTTCTGGATATACATATCCAAAAGAAGAGAAATCAGTACCTTGAAGAAATACTTGTAGTCCCATATTCATTGTAGCATTACTCACAATAGGAAAGATATGAAAACAATCTAAATGCCCACTGACAGATGAACGGATAAAGAAAGTGGCACATATACACAATGGAATATTATTCAGTCTTTCCAAAAAAAAAAAAGGAAATTTGGCAATTTGTGAAAACATGGATGAGCCCAGAGGACATTACGCTAAGTGAAATAAGCCAAGCACAGAAAGACAAATACTGCATGAGCTCACTTAAATGTTGAATCTAATATAGCCAAACTCATAGAAGCAGAGAGTAGAATGGTGGTTGCCAGGGTCTGATGGGACAGGGATATGGGGAGCTATTGGTCAAAGGGTACAATGTTGCAATTTTGTAGGGTGAATAATTTCTGTTGAGTTAATGCACAGCAATGTGACTATGGTCAACAATACTGTATGGTATACTTGAAATTTGCTAAGAGGAAGATCTTAAGTGTTCTCATCATACACATACACATGAAAATAAAAAAGAAAAACCATGGTAACTATGTGAGGTAATGGGTATGTTCACCAGCTTGATTATGGTGATCGTTTCACAGTGTATATCAAAACATCAAATTATACATCTTCGTTATATACAGTTTTTATTTGTCAGTTATACCTCGATAAAGCTGGAAAAAACAAATGTATTTATAAAGGCTTTAGGATACAAGATCAATATACAAAAATCAACTGTATATCTATGTCCTAGCAACTCAAAATGGATCAGTGCCTTAAATATAGGAGGGAAAACTATAAAACTCTTAGAAGACAGCATAGGCATAAACGTTCATGCCATGAAAGCACAGTGACGGAAGAAAAATAGATAAATTGTACTTCATCGAGATTAAAACTTGTTGTGCTTCAAAGGATACCATCAAGACAGTGAAAAGACAGCCCACAGAATGGGAAATTTTTTTCTTAAATCTGATAACTTATACTTAAAATATATTGAAGAACTCTTACAACTCAATAATTAAAAGGCAAACAACCCAATTAAAAATGGGCAAATGATCTGAAAAGACATTTCTACCACAATATACAAATGGCCCATAAGCACATGAAAAAATGCTTAACATCATTAGCCATGTAGCCATCAAAACCACAATGAAGTATCACCTCACGCCTGTTAGAATGCCTATTATCAAAAAGACAAAAGATAACAAGTGTTGGTGAAAATGTACAGAAGTCAGAACCCTTATACACTGCTGATGGAAATGTAAAACAGTGCAGCTGCTTTGGAGAACAGTCTGGCAGTTCCTTAAAAAGTTAAATATAGAGTTACCATAATAGCCAGAAACTCAGGAGAAATGAAAATTGTGTCCACACAAAAATTTGTAAATAATTGTTCATAGCAGCATTTTTCATAGTAGACAAAAGCGGAAACAAACTAAATGTTCAAAAACTTATGAACGGATAAACATAGTGTAGTACATCCGTACAATGGTATAGTATTTGGCCATAAAAAGGAATGAAATGCCGATATATGCTAAAACCTGGTTCAACCTTGAAAACATGATTCTAAGTAAAAGAAGCCAGTCACAAAAGAAAATACACATTGTATGACTCCATTTGTACGAAATGTGCAGAGCAGACAATCTTTAGATATAGAAAGTAGATTAGTGGTTGTATAGGGCTGGGAGGGGCTTGGGGGAATGGAGAATGACTGATAAAAGGTGCAGGTATTTTTGGGGGGATGATCACAATGTTCTAAAATTAATTGTGGTGATATGTGCACAATTCTGAGAATACGCTAAAGACCATTGAACTGTACACTTTAACTGGCGAATTGTGAATTATATCTCAATATAACTTTTACAAAATATATGTGTGTGAGTGTGTGTGTGTGTGTGTGTATATATATATATGTGTGTGTGTGTGTATAAATATATAAATATAATGAGAGGGTAAACATTCACATTTCACAGTTTAGAAGTCCAAGCCACAATACAATGGGGCTGGCCGAGTCCCTGTTCCTGATGGTCACTGAGAGAGCCAGCCTTACCACTCACACTTGCCCTGGAAAAGGCAGCCTGGCTGACAGCAACATCACATTGGCTTTTGCTCTGTTCCCATGGGACATGCACTGGGATTTCTTGCCATCTGGCCTGAACTTCATTTTAGTGGGTATACTGAGGCCAGGTCCTGGTGCAGTGGCCTTAAGGGTCATAGGAAGCAGGTGGGATACAAGCTGGGCTCCCTGACCAGGAGTTGGGCTGTCCTCGTGAGCCAGCAGGCCCCCACGTGAACCCCACACCTGGGTGTGTGGAAATGGGGCTCAGTTATCTATGCAACAGAGGGTGGTGTATAGTCCACCTCCCGCTCTGGTCTCATGCAGCCCATCCCTGTCGACAGAAACACTAAAGGCATCTCGGCAACAGGGCTAAGTACTGCTGTTGTACACTGAGTTTCCTGGTGCTAATTTTGAGTTTCATTTTCATCTAAAATGCAGCTGTGAATAACCTCTAATTAGAACAAGGAGGATGAAAATGGAATTTTTTGTTTACTCTGACAGTGATCTGAATCTGGTTGCCACGGTGACTAGTTCACCACACTGCAAGGAAGACAATAGAAGATAGGGCAGTAATGGTCACTTCTTGAGCTTGATTTGTGATTAGAGATGAGTGGACTAAAATCTGTGTTTCTAAATGAGGAGCCATGGCTGGTCTACTTAAGGAAAATGAAAAGCAAGATGTAAATGAGAACAGAACACACTGGTTTCACATGAAATAGATACAAGCAATTATTTCTCAGGATTCTATCCCCCTACTTCTGAGACATTTATACATGTCATTATGGGCAATTTTATCATTTATATCTACCTTTAGAAAGAGTTACGAGGTTTTTTAAAAGGCTTTCCTGTAAGTCAGATAATTATTCTTTTAATTTTAATGTCTTCTTTAAAATAAAAGATTTTAATAATATCACTTGTGTCAGACTATCTTAGGTTCAAATAAAAATAAAAATAAGCCAATTCAGAATGATTACATTTCAGGCCTCAAACTAGGTAGAGCAACTGATATTTATATTAAAGGTTGGTGAAACTCAAAGGAATGCTGTGATGATTGGCATAGAAAAGATCCCTGGGATACACAAAAGTTTTAGGATGGGAAGTAGCGGTGGGCTTAGCCTGAAGGTCCTCTGGATTCTGTGGCAGGGCTCAAAGCTTCGATCTGACGAGGTTCTGGTTGGGCCTAAGAGCCTGGTCTGTGGACCAGTGAAGAGGAACACATCTTTCCCTCATGTCTCCTCTGTCCTTCCTGGCATCTCCAGCTTAAAGGGCAAGGTATAATCTGGGTAGACTTTCAGTTCCTGGCATCTCCAGCTTAAAGGGCAGGTATAATCTGGGTAGACTTTCAGTTCCAGTGCAGTCTCTGGCCTCACCACTATGGCTCCAGTAATGTCTAAAGTCTTCAGCAGAGAGAAAAAATTAAGACAAGGACGGGGCTTTTTTATTGCTCTGATTTCCTCCCACTGCTCCACCCGATGACTGCTCTGCCAGTGTGTACAAGTAAACATTCTCAGTGAAGCTGACATAGCTGGGAAAGGAAAGAGAACTCCCCAAATCACAAAGTATTATACCCTTTTACCTCATATTCTCTTTTCTTCCTAACTAGCCTTACTGAAGAAATGGAAGAGGTTACGAGGACTCTAGCACTGGCAGCCTCAACATTTGGACTGCTTACCATGGGTCCCGCATTTCTATGAAGCGAGGAGTAGTTGAGAGACTTCAGCACTCTGGTGAGGAAATGAGATTTTGCTCTGAATTGGGGTTGGCGTATTTGAAAGAACCCGTGATGCAGGATGGAAGGTGAGTCCTGCAGACTCTGGCCCCAGCATTCCCACCCCAAGCCCCAGCCGTACCTGAGAGCAGCAGCCAGAGCTCCCCCCGCATGCTCTCTGGGATGCCCTTCAGCACCAGCTCTCGTGTTTTTTCTGTGCGGTACATGCAGATCCCTTGCCCATACTCAGCAAAGTGGATCTTCCAGGCTTGCTCTTTCAAAAACTCTTTGGCCTGAAAGAGATAATGAAACATTATACATCCCAGAGTACCTCACAGATGGTAAGAAGTGTGATGGAACGTGAGAACATTTTCCCTGCTGTAGTCAAGTTCAGGACAGGACTCATGAGAGCACAGAACATAGGTTTTCTGGAGCTCTTTCCTAATTTTACACATCTGTCATAGCCTGTGCCCTGAAGCTTTTTGGCCCAGAGTCAGAATCTCACTTACCTAAGATGGGTCCGTAGGATGCCAATTATATCTACAGTTTTATGTTTATACCCTCAAATGAAAGCGAGTTACTGTTTTTTAAATGTGGGCTGAGAAATCGTGTCCTTTTTTATTGGTTGATTTAAACAAATAGTTAAAAACAACACAAAACAAAAAAAGGTCACTCATACCCTCTGTAACTCTTATCTCCTTCTATGAAGCCATTCTGAAGCCTAATGACATAGTTAGACAAAATCTGCTTTACTTATAGGAAAATCTCTATTTGCACATTATGAGTTTACTTATATTAAAACTATTTTTAATGATATTGTTCTTAAATAGAAAGTTTCAGGGAAGAGCAAGAGGCACCCACCAGTTTTGGGTTGAATTCCTCAGGAGACCGCCGCCGATACATGGTCATAAGGGTCTGTGTGGCTGTGGGAGCGCTGTTTCCATTCAGGTTAAACTGGCGCTCTCCATCAGCCTCGGAGCTCGTGCTTCTCTGGGGGCTGGAGGACACAAGGCTACTGGGCCGAGAATACACCTGCCGATGCAGAGAAGAACAAGACATTGGAAAACATTTGCACAAGGATAAGACAGGTGCCTGGGTCTTAGGCTACAGAGCTTCAATGCTCAAAATAGGTTTCCTCTGTATTTTAGATGCATTTTTTTGCAACAAAAATGCATTTGTTAGCCACTTCTCTGATTTGCATGTATGCAAAGCATGCCACGGTTGAATCAGGAGCTTCTGGGACAGCCTCATCTCTCTAGTTTCTGGTGCCTACAAATGCTCACATAAGCTTGGAGCAGGTCGACAGGGACAGGGATGTTATGTGTGAGCTTACCATCTTTAAAACATGTTTTATCTGCCAGTAACTTGCTCCGTCACGTTAGATAGTTACATATCTTCTCGGGGCTCCAGTTTCACTGTATGTCGGTCCAGGGAAATTCCCAGGAACCCAATGTGCATTTTATCATAATAAAATCATCATAATGACGTTGTATTTCAGGCTTAAGACTTTATTTAGTGACCTCTATACCATTCCCAACATTGTCACTAGATGGACCAGAGTCACTTGCTATGTAATCAGGACAAATTACTTAATATCTTCAACTGGAAAGTAAAAGGGTTAGATCAGATGATCTATAACATTCCTTCCAGCTCTATGATCCCAAATACAAATTCCTTAAGATCTAAACAAAATATTGCTGAGATATTGCTCTGGGCATCAGAGTAGGTTGTTTACCTTAGCACAGCTGCAAAGCTTAAAGATCAAGCAAAATGGACAAGGAAGCAAACACTTCTGGACAGAGTAATTAGGACAAACCAAAACACCTTCAGGTGTCTTCCACAGACCTCATCATCTGAACTGTTGTAGCTTCCTGCAAACTCTTTGTCAGAGTATATTTTGGAAGTTGTCTGTTGCAGGAAGTCTGAGATCCTCTGCACTAGAAAGTCTCTATCTTTCAAATTGGCAAATAGAAAGGTCATCCTGTTCCTAGTGCTGATGGACAAAGGACTGGGGAGTACACTGGAGCTATCCGCCTTTTCTACAATTGTCACCTGAAAAGAAACATGAAACAAAGGCCATTACTTTCTAGGATTGCCCAATAGCAGCATACAAGCAGCACTAAAGAAGGAACATAGCACTTTTATTATTCTGTAGGAACCACCCATATTTTATTGAGGTAAAATTGAGATTCTTTGACTCTGTTTCAGTAAAATAGAACAGCTTATAACAAACCAAACTGGAGCTTAGACCAGAAACTGAAATCATCTTGCTGGTCTTTATAAACAGTGGTTCTAAACTGGAAGTGATTTTGCCCTCCAGGACACAGTGGGCAACAACTGGAAGCATTTTTAGTTGTCACAAGTGGAGGGTGCTACTGACATCTAGTAATAGAAACCAGGGATGCTGCCAAACATCCTGCAGTGCACAGGACAGCCCCACCCCCCAACAAAATCCCGCCCAAAATGTCAATAGCACCAAGGTTGAGAAAACCTGCTGCAAAGAAATTCTTCGATTTTCATTAAAATTTCATGGAGCCATAAGACAGAGAACTCCTAGCTGCTTCATCATCTGTAAGAGATAGAAAACAACCCCTGATACTGGTTCCTTTTACCAAGCTTAACATCGGGATGGTTTTCAAAGCACCACTAACCCATCAAATGTCTCCTTTAGTCTCCAGGGCTTTGCATCCTTCAACTCGTACCACTTCAAAATCTTAAAGGCTCAATCACTGAACAGACATGATGTAAACAGCTTAATTGCAACCCTATCTGAACTAGCAGACTCTGTGCGTGTGTGTGTGTGAGTGTGTGTGTGTGTGTGTGTGATGAAGTCCACCACATTGAGAAAAAAAGAAGGGAGACATCTAAACTGAAGACATATATTAGTGACTCAGAATTTTAATCACCTGTTCACTAGGATAATCATGAAGAACTTTTTTCTTTAGCACATCAGGAAAAAAAAAAAATGTCAAGGCAAGCACTAGATAAATGGTTCATTTGCAATACCTCTGACTATATACCTAAAGCTAAACTTCTTTTTCCCTCTTCATTTCTACTTGCAAGCAGTTTAGACAGGTTCAACTTTAATCTGCTCATCAGCATTTTCATGTGAAATATATTTCCTCCAAAGCAGAACTTTAAAACCTTTTTCCCCCTTCAAGGCTAAGTAACCTATTGAAGTTGCCTAGAATGTTCCATGGCCCCAAGTGCCAAGTAGGTATGCCTGGGGTCCATAATATGAAAAATGGCAGGACTTGACTTCTATTCACAGATTGACATATGAGTGTGTGTGTATAAAATTATAATACACGTATAATTTATATATAAGTATATTTATATTTTTAAAGAAATCCTCTGAGATACCTGCAGTTGCATATAAAGTCTTTTTTTCTAATGCAAAAAAAGCTGGTTAGCTCAGTTATTTGGAGTGTGGTGCTGATAATACCAAGTTCAAAGGTTCAGATTTCCTTACTGGCCAGCCACCCCCAAAAAAGCTAGAAAAATGGAAAAAATAATCACCTTTTCATGAAAAGGATTTTCCTGTGACACTTAAGACATATGTTAAACACTGTGTATTTTTAAAAGATCCATACGGGCTCCTTTTCTCACATGAAATTTTTGCTGGTTCTTTTGGTCTCAAGGTGTCTGGGACTAAATGACAAATGTCAAGGTGATTAAAGGTACAAATTATGTGTCTAAAATACAGATAGCTATGCAGATCTTGTTAAAGTCAAAGTGAGAAAGTCCTTTATTTAGCTGGGTCATGAATACAGAAACAAGAAAGCTCCCACATGCAACCTGTGAATGCTCACATGGGTTATACTTTTCACAAGTAAAACTAGTAGAACTAGTAGAACTCTATCACATACCTTTCTGCCACCAAAGAACAACAGATACATGAGAGTTTTCTACAGCCTAATGAGACACATTTTCATTACCAACTTGGGTTATAAAACAGACAGCAACTTAATCAAGTCTTGGTGTCTGACATGGAACATTTACAAGGCAGTTTATAATTGAAAAAAACAAAACAAAACTCCATCTTCTTGCTTTGTTGCCTTAGTAATTTCTTCAAAATCTACAGTACCATGCTTCTGTGTAACATTTAACATCTGTTAGTTTGGTTCACCTTAAGTCAATATGTAGAATGTATGTTAACAACCTGCAGTCAGTATTTCAGCTTACTTATAAAAAATTAAATAAAACAACAATTCCTGTCTACATAATCCTAAAAGTGCTATTCCAAGTAGGATGCAACATTCTCATGGAGGCTCCTGCTGTTCAGTCAGCTTAACTCAGATCCAAAAGGTATCTGGCTCATGTCCAGAACACTCTACTCACAGACACCCCCCCTCCCACATTTTTTTACTGACATAATTGTTACCCAAAGGTAATAAAAATTACATTAAGTCTTTTGCTTCTTCCATTAGTTGGGGTTAGGAATCTACCATTAATATACCTCAGTGATTCACCAGGTCAGAGGGACGGGCACTGCTGTCTCACTGAGAATTTCCTTACAGCTCCATCCTCCAACCACAATATGCTTTATTTCTAAAATGCCACCTCCACAGATTGTCCTTCCTCTGATATACCCTGAAATATGACTGAATTACCTCTGCCCTACTAGGAAAAACTAGCAAGCAGAAGATGGGTTGAGAATATTAATCACTACTCTCTCAATTCCCCAGAGCTCTCACAGTTGTATTCTAAATTGCTGTAAATTGTAAATGCAGCTAGCTGGATCCAGACCCAAGAGGTGGTGAAAAGGACAGCAGATGTCTTGACAGCTGCTTCCAGACCCTCTCTGCTCCTCATTTGCCTCTGGATAAACAGGGAATGAGGACTCACTCAGATTCATAAAAGACACAATCACGGCATGTTCTCAATCCCAGAATGGGTTTCTTAGCCGGTTCAGGTAACTCTGCTTTACTACATGAAGGTAGTACTTGACGAAGAAACTTACGTTTAATAAGAGCCACTCGCAAAGACTACTAAGAAGGTAAATTTGGGGCACCAGCCAGCCAGCGGTACCGCGTGGCTCCACACGGCCCCCGTCACCTACTGCCTTGGACCCAGGTAGGGGGGGAGCTCCAGGCCCTGCCCCAGTACCCTGAATCAGCACTGCACAGGTGAGCCCACTGGTGCCAGCCAGCCAGCAGAACCACACGGCTCCATGTGGCCCCCTCACCCACTGCGTTGGACCCAGGCAGGGGGGAAGCTCCAGGGCCCACCCCGGCACCCTGAACTGGCACCACGCAGGTGAACCCCCAGTGCCAGCCAGCCAGCCTAACCACATGGCTCCACGTGGCCCTACATCCCACCTCAGACCCAGTGGGGAGCACCAGCCTACAGATCCGACCCACCGAATTTGTCCCAGAAGAACTCCACACGCTAGGAGCTCATTCTACGACCACAAAGTCTCAAACAGGAGCCAAGTTGGTTTTTTTTTTTTTCTTTTTTCTTTTTTGTGACCGGTAAGGGGATCGCAACCCTTGGCTTGGTGTCGCCTGCACCGCGCTCAGACAGTGAGCACACCGGCCATCCCTATATAGGATCCGAACCCGTGGTGGGAGCGCCACTGCGCTCCCAGCACCGCACTCTCATGAGTGAGCCACCGGGTCGGCATGCCAAGTTGGTTTTAACATAACCACCACCACACTTACTGTCAAGCAAAGACAGTTCACCCTCCACAGTAGCAACCAACGCCACTCCACAGCCAACCTCAGTGTAATAGAAGCAAACCCCCTACCAAATGACCAAGCATCAGCTAAAAAACACTAGAAGTACAAACAATCAAGAAGAAATGACACCCCCAAAGTATACAGTAATGCCCCAAAGTCAGACTCCATGGAACAGGGAATCCTTGAAATGTCTGAAGAAGAATTTCGAGCAATGATCTTAAGAAAACTTGAAGAAATAAAGGAAGACTCAATTAGAGAACACAATGAAACAAGAAAAAACATCCAGAATATGAAGAAGGAACTCTACAAAGAGATTAATTCCATAAAAAAGAGTGTAGCAGAACTTCTAGAAATGAAAGACTCACTCAATGAAATAAAAAACATGACTGAGAGCTTGAGCAGCAGGGTAGAGCAAGCAAAAGAAAGAATTTCAGAGCTTGAAGATGGTCTTTATGAAATAATTCAGGCAGACAAAAAAAAAAAAAAAGGAAAAAAGAATTAAAAATAATGAGGAAAACCTAAGAGAGACAGCAGATAAACTCAAGTGCCCTAACATCCAAATTGTGGGTATTCCTGAAGGGCAGGAGAAGGGAAAAGGTACCGAAAACCTACTCAAGGAAATAGTAACAGAAAACTTCCCAGGTGTAGGGTGAGATACAGACCTTCAGATCCAGGAAGCTCAAAGGTCCCCAAACAGATTCAAGCCAAAAAGACCCTCCCCAAGACATATTATAGTTAAATTTGCAAAGCTCAAAAACAAAGAGAGGATTCTACAAGCAGCAAGAGAAAAGCATCAGGTCACTTATAGGGGAACCCCCATCAAACTAACAGCAGACTTCTCAACTGAAACCCTACAGGCCAGAAGAAAGTGGAACAATATATTCAAAATACTAAAAGAAAAAAACTGCCAATCAAGAATTCTTTACCCAGCAAGGCTCTCCTTCAGAAATGAGGGAGAAATAGGGTATTTCCCAGACAAACAGAAGTTGTGGGAGTTCACCACCACACAACCCGCCCTGCAAGAAATTCTCAAGGGAGTCATTCATCTGGAATCTGAATAATGGTGACCATCATCACAAATACACAAGAAAGAGCAAAACACACAGTTAAAGCAAAAATGCCAGCAAGAAAGAGAAAGAAGCTAAACCATTCTGCCTTAAATCCCCAACTCACATTGGAGAAGAGAAATAAAAGGGGAAATAATGATCAAAAGATATTTAAACCACCTAAACAAGTAGCAATTAAATGACAGGAATTAGACAACACTTGTCAATAACTACTCTAAATGTGAATAGACTAAACTCCCCATTCAAAAGACACAGACTAACTGACTGGATTAAAAAGCTAGACCCAAGAATATGCTGTCTTCAAGAGACCCAGTCCTCACCTGTAGAGACACTCATAGACTAAAAGTGCAGGGATGGAAAAGATATACCATGCAAATGGAAACCCAAAATGAGCAGGAGTAGCTATTCTTATATTGGACAAAATAGACTTTAAACCAAAAAACATTTAAAAAAGACAAAGAAGGCCATTATGTAATGATATAGGGAACTCTCCAGCTAGAAGACATAACAATCATAAACATGTATGCACCCAATACCAGAGCACCCAGATATATCAAGCAAACATTCTTAGACCTCAAGAAGGAGATACGACCTAATACATTAATAGTGGGTGATCTGAACACCCCTCTCTCAGTATGGGACAGGACTTCCAGACAACAAGTCAACAAAGAGGCATAGGATCTAATCTACACCCTAGACCAACTGGACTTGGCAGATGTATACAGAACATTTCACTCAAGAGCTAAAGAATACACTTTATTCTCATCAGCTCATGGTACATTCTCCAGGATAGACCACATATTAGGTCACAAATCCAGTCTCAGCAAATTTTAAAAAACTGAAATCACTCCAACAATCTTTTCAGACCACAATGGACTAAAACTGGAGATAAACAATAAGCAAATTGCTGGAAGCTATACAAATATATGGAAAATAAATAATAAGTTCCTGAATGACCTATGGGTCCAAGAAGAAATTAAACAGGAAATCAAAAAATTTCTAGAAGCTAAGGAAAATAAAGATACATTGTACCAAAACTTGTGGGATACTGCAAAAGCAGTACTAAGAGGCAAATTTATTGCAGTAAATGCATATATAAAAAAAAATGGAAAGATTCCAAATAAACAACCTAACGCTATGACTCAAAGAACTTGAAAAACAACAATGATCCAAACCTAAAGTTAGTAGACAGAAGGAAATAATTAAGATCAGAGCAGAACTAAATGAAATAGAGACCCAAAAACCAGAAAAGATCAACAAAACTCAAAGTTGGTTTTTTGAGAAGATAAACAAAGTAAATACACCATTAGCTAGATTAACAAAAAAAAAGGAGAAGACCCAAATAACAAAAATCAGATACGAAAAGGGACACATTACAACTGACACCACAGAAATACAAAGAATCATTAGAGACTATTACCAACAACTGTATGACAACAAATTTGAAAATCTGGAAGATATGGATAAGTTTCTAGACACATACAAATTAACAAGACTAAACTAAGAAGAGATAGAAAACCTGAACAGACCAATAATAAGCAAGGAGGTTGAAGTAGTAATTAGCACTCTTCCAACAAAAAAAGTCCGGGTCCAGATGGCTTTACAGCTGAATTCTATCAAACTTTTAAAGAGGAGTTAATACCAATTCTCATGAAACTGTTCCAAACAATTGAAACAGATGCTACTCTCCCAAACTCATTCTATGAGGCCAACATAACTCTGATACCAAAACCAGATAAAGATACAACAAGAAAAGAAAATTATAGGACAATATTCTTGATCAACCTAGATGCTAAAATCCTTAAGAAAATATTAGCAATTAGAATACAGCAACACATTAAAAAAATTATACACTATGATCAAGTGGGATTCATCCCAGGGATGCAAGGATGGTTCAACACACAAAAGTCAATAAATGTGATACATCACATCAACAAGCTCAAGGACAAAGACCATATGATTATCTCAATAGATGCTGAAAAAGCACTTGACAAAATTCAACATTCTTTCATGATAAAGAATCTCAACAAATTAGGTATAGAAGGAAAATATCTTAACACAATAAAAGCCATTTATGACAAGCCCACTGCCAGTATTACTCTGAAAGGGGAAAAATTAAAGGTCTCCCCCTTAAGGACAGGAACAAGACAAGGATGTCCACTCTCACGACTTCTAGTCAACATAGTACTGGAGGTGCTAGCTAGAGCAATCAAGCCAGAGAAAGAAATAAAGGGAATCCAGATTGGAGAAGATGAAGTCAAACATACCCTATCTGCAGATGACATGATACTATATATAGAAAAACCTAAAGACTCTATCAAAAAACTCCTAGAGCTGGTTAATAACTTCAGTAACGTTGCAGGGTACAAAATAAATGCCCCCAAATCAGTAGCATTTATATACTCAAATAATGAATTAACAGAAAGAGAAATAAAGAAAGTAAGCCCATTTACAATTGTCGCCAAAAAAATACGATACCTAGAGATCAATTTAACCAAGGAGGTGAAAGACCTCTACAATGAGAATTACAAGCCATTTCTGAAAGAAATTAAAGAAGACACAAAAAGATGGAAAGATATTCCATGCTCTTGGATTGGAAGAATTAACATTGTGAAAATGTCTATACTACCCAAAGCGATCTACAGATTCAATGCAATTCCTATCAAAATACCAATGACATTCTTCACAGAAATGGAAAAAACAATCTTACCTTTCATATGGGAAAACAAAAGACCCTGAATAGCCAAAGCAATCCTGAGCAAAAAAAAAAAAAAAACAAAGCCAGAGGCATATCTCTGCCTGAATTCAAACTATATTACAAAGCTGTTGTAACCAAAACAGCATGTACTGGTATAAAAATAGACATTCAGACCTGTGGAGTAGAAGAGAGAACCCAGAAATCACGCCTCAGGCTTATAGCCATCTGATATTAGATGGAGACAACAAAAATCTACATTGGAGAAAAGATTGCCTCTTCAATAAGTGGTGCTGGGAAAATTGGATATCCATATGCAGAAGAAGGAAACTAGATATGCATCTTTCACCATACACTAAAATCAACTCAAAATGGATTAAAGACCTAGGTATAAGACCTGAAACTGTGAAATTACTAAGGGAAAATATAGGTGAAACACTTCAGCAGTTAGGTCAGGGCACAGGCTTTATGAACATGAGCCCGAAAGCACAAGCAGCAAAAGAAAAAATAAACAAACGGGACGACATCAAACTAAAAAGTTTCTGCACAGCAAAAGAAACAATCAATAGAGTGAAAAGACAACCTACAGAATGGGAGAAAATTTTTGCCAACTATGCATCTGACAAGGGACTAATATCCAGAATATACATAGAACTCAAGCAATTATACAGTAAAAAAATAAATGACCCAATTAAAAAATGGGCAAAGGAGATGAATAGATATTTTTTCAAAGACATACAAATGGCCAACAGATATATGAAAAAATGCTCAACATCACTAGTCATGAGGGAAATGCAAATTAAAAAACATATTGAGATACCATCTCACTCCAGTTAGACTGGCTATGATCAAAAAGATGGTGAATAACAAATGCTGGTGAGGGTGTGGAGAGAAGGGAACACTACTGCACTGTTGGTGCGAATGTAAATTAGTACAACCACTTTGGAAAACAATATGGAGGTTTCTCAAATGACTACAGATAGATCTTCCATATGATCCAGCAATCCCTCTTCTGAGTATATATCCAGAGGAATGGAAATCATCATGTCGAAGAGATACCTGCACTCCCATGATTATTGCAGCTCTGTTTGCAATAGCCAAGTCATGGAACCAACCTAAATGTCCAACAATAGATGATTGGATAAGGAAACTGTGGTATATATACACTATGGAATACTACTCTGCCATAAAAAAGAATGAAGTACTCCCATTTGCAACAATATGGATGAACCTGGAGAAACTTATGTTGAGTGAAACAAGCAAAGCACAGAGGGATAAATACCGCATGTGCTCACTCGTATGTGGGAGCTAAGAGAGAAAGAAGGCAGGAAAAAAAGGCCACAGTAGTGACATGATCCAATAGGGAGGGAACATTCCTAGGGCTACAACTTGGAGTGGAGGGGGGAGGGGGATGGGGAGGGAGGTTGGAGGATAACTGGGAGGGGACAAAGGGTACAAAAGTAATTTCTGGTAATGGGTATGCCCCCAGTATGAATCTGGCCCCCACATCTTGGGCAGGAGGGCGGACAATGAGCATTGTATCTCATGAATATTCGTAATTAAAAAAAAAAAAAGAAGGTAAATTTGTTAGAAAAAAGTTATAAAATACATTTCATGACTAAGTAAGTATTGTTGAACTATCTACCTCTGAATTCACCCCCAACAAAATATCCTTGCCTCAAAATGCGTTATAACACCAGTTAGCTGATTCTATAACAAGGAGAACTAGAATGTCAATTGCCTAACATTGTGGATTCTTTTTGATCTACAAATTTAGCTGCTGGGAATGTGTAATTTATAATTTAAGGAAAATTATACGGATGATTGGGAGAAAACTAGAAACAATGAAAACCATAGGTAACAGGATAAATAAATTATATATATACTTAGTAGAATAATATGCAGTTATTAAAAATTACATTGTAGAAGAATATTTAATAACCCGGGGATAGTTTAAGATATGCCTATGGTTAAAGAAATAAGTAAAAAATAAAAATTATCTGTAATATGTTTTACATATAAATTTTATAAATGTCATATACACAGCAATGCATAGAAAAAGCCTGGAAAACTGTACAACAGAGTGTTAACAGTGGTTGTCTTTGAATGATGAAAATGTCTTTGAAGAGTGAATTTTGCTTTTATTTGTCTGTACTTTTATAAATTTCTGTGATTAAGATGCATTACTCTTAAAACAAAACAAAACAAAACAAAAACAGAGAAGAAAATTTGCCTATATGAGTACATTTTTAAAAAAGAAAGAAAAGAAGGCAGGAAACTTGAATTCTTTACTATAGGGAATCTTAACAAAGGGGCAATCTTAGATTAAATGTCCAAAGCTTCTGACAACCTTAGCTTCCAGAAAAGAACCACCATAGGTTAGAAGTTGCCAGGTTAGAAACTGCAGGGCTGCCAGCCCCTGTACTTCCTCTCTCTGACATCCTAACCTGGAGTCTTCATCAACTCTATCACCCTGAAGACATGATAGAAGCTATCTCCACCCCAGAGTACTAACAATGTTCCTTAGACTTTACTGTGCATGAGAATCAGCCTGGGAATTTATAAAAATTCAGATTCAGAAAATCTGGGATGGGCTCTGGAATCTTCTGCTGTGATCAGCAGCCTGGCGTTCCAATGCAGGGATTGGCCGACCATACCCGAACCTGGCTTTTTGACTCATGTCCTACACTATCTCCTTTAGACCAGGCTGCCCTCAGGCTATGAGCTGGGTATAATTACCACATTTTCTAGTTCCTATATTTGACACTTTGACACCTTGGGGCCTTGCTGACCCTGGAGGGACCAACCCACCTGGGGCTAAGCAATTCCTAAAGAATTGTTTTCATAAGCAAACCAACCTCCAGAGCCCACACCCCAACCACCTCCTTTATGGAGCTCTCATACTCAGGGCTGCTATTCCCCTGCCCTAACCACCCCAGGGCCAGGTAGCAGACAACTACGGAGAGCCCCTCGAGAGCCCCGGAGATCTCTGAAATTATTCAAACTAGTCAATCCTAAGCCTGCTCACCCTGCCTTGCCCATTCCTTCCCTCAGAAGTCACAATAAATGATTCTGTCCATGCTTTCCCTCATCCCTTCTGCCTCCTGACCAAACCTGCTGCTCTCCTGTGTGGCCTTGCACGTGGTGTGGCATGCCCTCTCCTCTTGGGATCTGTGAGCATTACAAGCTATCTCTTCCATCGCAATCATCCCTCATGAGTTGGTCTCACCATACCTGAATAATAATAAAACCCACATTTTAAAACACCAGGCTGCTTCTAGAAGAAGAGATCTCACAGGTCCTACAGTCACTTACAGCAGTGACAATAAACAAAAGGGTGGCAGATGCCACCAAAGAATTATGAACATTCACCTGTGGGTAAAATGCAATCAATTGTTGGTTTAAAACACACACACACACACACACACACACACACACACACACACACACACACATACATTTCTGTTCACATAGAAATGTATTACAAATGAAACGGTTAAAATATCCCTTTTCCCTTGACACTTACCTCACGGAGTGGGATAATGAGGCTGCATAAGTTCTCCTCTTTGCTGGTAAAGCAGATGTAATTTGTGGACACAAACATCTGCCCCAAAATGTGCATTTTGTTAAATGGAGTCCAGAGGGTGCAGTCTGTGTGGCCATCTAATTTTTCATCTTTGGGCAGCCGGAAAAGCGCACGGTATCTCTCACTCTTTGCCCTGGCATCAAGATCTCTGGAAAGCAATAACTATAATTCACCTCACACAAGAAAAGTGTTTCAATACCTTCTAACTGATGCTGCAATGGAAGTTTCCCACCACTCTCTCCCTTGACCGTGTTAGACTCATTCCTACTGCCTTAGCTTTACATTGGAGTTAACTCCAACCTAATGACCCCAAAGCATAATAAAATTATTTTAATTCTATTTAGGTCCCTTTGTGTAGTCATTTTACAATCGATATCTGTAAATTTAAAGAATCTTAGGAAAACTAGGCCTGAACAGGAAACTCATGCTCTCTCTAAAGGAATGCAATAATTTCTAAGAGGGTATTATATTGACTCTTATCCCGAGCCACTATTCTGGGCCTAATCTTTTAAAAGAGACCCAATGAAAATGCAAAAAAGCCACATGAATCTGCGTCACTGTCCACCCTGAATAGACAACAAAACTTTATAAAAAGACATAGGAACAACTCACTTCTTGGACAACTATGGTTTCCAACCTTTTCTATTGACTATATCTTTTCCCTAGTGAGTTCTTCTTTTGGTTGTTTAAACCTCGCCCCTCAAACTTTTACTCCACCTCAGCCCCTTAACAGTCTAGTTTCTGGTTTCACAGAGCGAAGAAAGGCCATGATGCAGAAGTTCCATCAAACTCCCGACCTTCTATCTCCAAAATTACCTCCGCCCTCACCCGCTAGAACTTACTCCCCCTCTTTCAAAGGCAGAGGTGTTAGCTCACATAAAGTAGTCTTGCCATGCTCTATGAAACACCACTTCTCAAATTCATCGTTTTCTTATAGCTTTATCTCTGTGCCCTGCCCTGTCCCTGCACCTACCCTAACCAACAAACTCTTCCCATCCACCTTCTTCATTTGATCCTTTGTTCAAATCGTTTCTATTCTAAAAAATGTAATCCCCCCCTTTTTACCACTGAATTTCTTGACAAACCAAACTGTACTTGCCTAATTCCCTCTCCTTGCCTTTCAGTTGCTATTTAATCCACTGCAGTCATAGCATCTATCCCCCACCGCCTTGTCGAAACATGTCTCAAACCACCAAAGGCATCTTAGTTACACTGACCTGTTTTCAGACTCTACCTACCAACGATTTCCAATTTTACAAATCGTACTATACCAATCTCCAATTACATGTCCTGCAGACAACTCAACTCCAAGGACATGCTCTTCCTTCTGTCATTCCCCATCTTAGTAGGTCAGTTCCATGCATCCAGTCACACTTTAGAGGGCACCAACTTTTCCCTCATCCTTTCTCTAGCTTTACTCCCACAGCCAGACTTCCAGGCTCCCCTGCAGCCACTCCTCATCCCATGCCTTCTACTTCCTAGCCATGTGATGCACTTACTTCCCTCTGGGCTTTTCCCTCATGCTGCCCTCACCATGTCCCTCCCTCTGCCTGAGACAGCCATCCTACCGTAGCTGCTTGGGTAACTTCTTTTCAGAGCCCAGCTCAAAGCAGCCTCCACTGAGAGGGCTCTCTTACCCACTCTGCACCATCTGGGCCGAGCTACCCACTCCCCACATGTGCACCCACGGCGCTCTGTTCATAGGAACGGAAGAGTTCCCATCACATTGTGCTGTAGCAGGTCATGTCCATCTCACTTACTGAACTGGGAGTGCCTCGGGCAGAGCCTTTTTTGTTTTGCGTATATACCCAGAAAGCTGTTCAGAACCTTTGAAGTTGTTTTGAAAAGGTTAAAATGAATAAATGAATGGGCTTCTCATTTCTAAAGTCTGGAAGCCTCGAAGTCTTTATCACCCACCGTTTAAGAGCAGACACTTTTTTAGGTGATTTCTTTTTCAGCTTGGGCAAGGATCTATCTTGTTCAAATCCCTCATTGTCTAAGAGTTGCCTCATGGCTATGTTGGCAAGCTGCTCCATTAACTTGAAGGTCTCGTTGATGCTGAGGAACACGGAGAAGAAATGCTCACTGGACCGTGTGCTCACTTTGATGGCATCAGGCAGAAGCAGCGTGGCGTTCTTCTCAAGCTGAGTGATGTCTACCCACCGGATTACCAGTTTGGCTGAGCACAGGGAACAAGACTAGGTCAGCACCCGGCTCCATCATGAGACTGCGATCTCACACCTGCCCTCCCCATCCCACTGAACTCCTCTGAGTTTGTAAGCCCACATTTGTCTTGTCTGTTAGTTTTAAGAGGCAAATCCAGACTACATAAATTCTGAGTCCAGAGTTATTATGGATTTAAGTCCACGTCCACTTAATTGATGATATCTCGAGTGAATCTTGATTACTCAATGACCAATTTCTTTACAAATATCGAACTAAAAATAATTGAATTTATTTGTTAAATACTCAAAAAATAGTGTTGACTTAGTTATAACCACAGATTTATTTTTGGTATTTTGATGTGGTTTATAAGTTCAGAGCAAACCTCAGTACAATTTTCAAAGAAGTGTCTTTCTGAAGCTCTAGATGACTTACCTTCCCTTCCCATAAGAAAAGAATAAAAGCAAAGGTGGTTAATACTGAGGTACATCCAACCCTGGCGGGGGACCTTTCCCTTCCAGTAGCTGCAAGAGTAATAGTTGACGAGTTTCTCTTCCTCGGGCATCCCAAAGAGCCTATGGAATTTCACGATGGCTTCTTTAAACTTCTCTGTGTCATCATCTTCTTTTACATCATTGATTTTGTTATATTCTGCAATAATGCCCTAATCAGGGATAGAACACAAAGCATAGGGCTGGTATTAATATGACCAGAGCTGTATGTATTAAATAGGAAAATACAATTCCTAAGGTTAGAATTTTTTAAAACATTGATGAATTCTGTTCAAAGGCAACCCCCCACATTCTAAGCTGATTAATGAGTAGCATCTGTGTACTAAAACGTTTTCAAAATGACAACACAGATTTTATTACATGTTAATTGGAGCTAATTATTTTATTAAGTTCACTTGGAATGAAGCCCATAGTTTTATTTTACAAATGAGAAGATGTAAAGATTTTTCTGGTTCTATTGTTTTCACTAAACTTATCATGATAGAGCCATCCCAAATGTCAACTTCTGCCTTTCTCAAAATCAACAAAAATTCATCATGAATGGACAAGAGAGGAAAGAGACAAAACACATGTCACTAACTGACACTTGGGCACACAGACCCACTCTCTCAGGACCATGATAACATCAGGGAACCTAAAGAAAAGAAGTCAGTTAAGTCATTTAAGCAGAAGGGGAAATAAGAGAGCAAAAACAATATTAGGCACAGGATTTTTTGACAATTGGACAGGAAACAAAATATTTGCATAGCAAGAGAACAGCTTAATCTACTGTTCAATCACTGTAGTAGCTTAAGAAGCCATTTCAATGTTATCCAATTCCTCTGTAATTCCCTGAAAATCAGCTTCTACATTTATCTCTTGATAGAGAATGCTCCCTTGAATTCCACCTTTGACTTTGTAATCATCAAATCCCTCCCACCTTATCTTCAGTTCTCTGATCTCAAGGTAGCACTGGAAAAACATGAGCTTTAGAGCATGAAAGTCTTGGTTTCAAGTCCCAACAGCATCATGGTGTGTCTGTATGAACTTGGGCAACCTCTCGGATTCTCCTTGACATGACCAAGCCCTCCATATGCAAGGATAGAATTGGCAACTGCCTCGTCATACCTGGAATTCCTGCCTGAGGGCTCTTAAGCTTCCAGTATCTCCTACATGCTCCCTATAAATTTATCTTCCTAAAACTGGTTTTGAGTACAAAATTCTTATATACAATGCTGTACCCCAGATATGTAAAATCAATTATGTTTCAATAATAAAAAAAAAAAAAAACTATATGTAGTGGATTGAATTATGTCCCCCCAAAACTCCCTGAAGCTTGAATTGTGTCCCCCAAGTTTTATGTACTAGAAACTTTTATGTATTAGAAACTGTGACTGTTAAGCGGGTGGGAAGCCTATTATGGTAATTGAAAGGTGGAGCCTTGAAGAGATGATTGGACTGTTGAACTGTGCAGTAGTGAATTGATTAAAAACAGTGGTCACGGGCATGGTTCTGAGGGCTTTAAAAGAAGAGGAGAGTCTGCCTTTTGCTCTCTACTCTCTCTGCTTCCACCATCTTGCAATGTGAGACCCTTGGGTCACTGTCATCACCACCAGATGGACTTTGGACTTCTCAGCCTCAGAAACTGTAAGCAGTAAATTTCATTTTCTTTATAAATCACCCAGTTCAGTGTACTTTGTTATAAGCAACAAAAACGGACTAATACAGCATACAAAGCTACTACACATATTAAAATTAATTATAGTAATTATAAGAATAATAAAAGCAACAGCTACCCTTCCAAAAAAAAAAAAATCCTGAGTGGCTCCCACCACCACCAGTATAAAGTTCAAAATTCTAGACCATGCACATTTTGTATTCAACCAACACTGCAACCTTTTCTCTCACTGTACTGCATCTGATCAAAACTTCCCATTAGCCAGCCTGAGGCAACCTCAGGGTCTGAACATGTCATTTATGTGCTTTCTCACTCTTACCTGTGGTCCCGCCATTTTGTGTGCCTAAAATATAGAATCAGACTGTTCTCTGTTTCATTAATCCTATCCTAGAGTCTGGTTTAATTCCCATGTGATCCTTCTTCCAACTATGATTCTTTCCCTCCACATTAAATACTATTGATTCTCTAGGCATTATGTAATGAAATTATTTCCTGAATTTTATTTCTACTGCCAGGCCTTTCATGCCTGTTGCCAGCAGCAGTGATTCTGTGGCATGATGGCAAGAAGGAGCACTTTAGTCTGCCTCAGTCTCTGTCACCATTCGATTCTAGTTAAAAGTAAGCATATAAACAACCACTATGACAGCAAACAGTGGGCTTACTATGGAAACACAGCCCCAAGACAAGCCTCCAACTATTCTTCTAATAGGAAAGCACCCCAAAGCCATCTGCACAGTCCAGGGATTCCTACAACAGCTTCCCAACTGGCATCCCATCAGGACACTCTCCACACTCTGACATATTTTATAAGGCCCCTTTTTGAAACAGAGATCTGACTATTGCATTCCTGCCTTATAAACTTCCATATGCTATCAGTGAAAGAGAAAAGAAGTCCACAATGAACCTCATGCCATAGAATCTCTTCTCAATCTGCCCAACACAACCTTTCCAGGTTTGGCATAAACAACCACATTCCCTGTGAAACCACCCCAACCCTAAGTGGAGTTTGAGCATTCTCACTTCTATGTTTTCCCTTAATTTCTATGTTGGTGGAAAATATTTTGTTTATATATCCTTCTATAAATGAGTTCCAAAGATAAAGACAGTGTCTTCAACATTTTTTGTTGCCAGTATCTAGCACCTAAAAGATATTCAATAAAATAATACTAAATGAGTACATTTGGGTACTTCAAAAAGTTTATGGAAAGATTTGTATTACCTTTTAATTCTATTTTCCCATGAACTTTTTGAAGTACCCACGTATGCTGTTTTTCCAAATTAGAAGGTATCTTAAGGAGTCTGTCTTAGTCTTTATTGTATAATCCAGAGTTGCAGTTTTCTAAATCTAAAATTGTTTCAAAGTTAGTGATGCTTGAGAAATTCAGTACCAAGTTGCTGACTCCTGTTCTTTTGTCATACAGGATGGCAGTGTGGCTGGCACTGGGAGTAGCAATGTACTTCCCTAGGAGAATATCTAATATAAGGTTGTTTTCCTCTACTTTTGATACTACTCCACTTCCAACATAGAGATGTGAGCTCCATGAAGGCCAGGGTCAATCAGTTTTGGCCCTGGGCAACTCTAGTCTACACTAGTCACTTCAGACAACCAGAGGCAGCGTGAGGGCATGGGACCTCTGGGTGGGGAAGAGAAGTCAGCTCAGAAGAAAAAGGGATGGAAAAACCTTTCCCCGTTAGTTGGCAAATATAGCTACAGGCTATGTGACATTTCAAAGTTGTCAATGCTTTTACAGGGGAATCAAAAAATATATAAGAATGAAAGAAGAAATGAATATGTGAAAGCAACCAAATGAGAACCCACTAATAAGAAGGGCAGTGGGGTCCCCAGACAATCCCAATGACAATCATCTCAAAGTAAGCCTGGAGATCGACAAGCAGGCTAACATTTGCTCTTCTTCTGGACCACTGGAGTGGGGCTCTTACCCAAGATCAAAATAGGGAGAATATTAGAGGGGAGTGATGTATAACGAACCAAATGGTACCTGTATGTTTTGAGTGGAAAAATATTGAGTTCAGACTATACTAAGGATCTGCTAAATACCACGTTTCTAGAATGCTCATTTATACTTTAAAAAGAAAATACTTTAAATATGAAAGGATTTATGAGGATATAGAACTGAGAAACATCACTCTGAAACACTCTGGGGCCTAATATACTAGTATCAACAGACCAGACCATGCCAGCTAATTTGGACAACAAAGCTAATAGTGCCCACTCCCAACTCTCCCACCTTTAAGAAAAGACAGGGTCCAGAAGGCAGAACATTTTCTTAGTTTGCTGTAATTTTCTAGCCAGGTCGACTGGATGATGGAACAAAGGGACGGAATATCTCCTTCCCATAGGTTCTACAAGTTCTACAGAATGTAAGTAGGTCACTTCTGTTCTAGGCAACAGCTCCTCGTAACTTTGGAAAATTAATACAATCAAAATATGTGGGATGTCCAATATAAATTTAAATATACAAAAGGATATCGACAAGTAATTCACAAAAAGGAGAAACTTAACTTAGTAAACATGAAAAATGCTAACATCATAATCAAAGACAGAAAATTAAAACATTAAGACACCAACTTTATTATATTTGAAAAACTATTTAAACAACTATAATGCTGAAAGCAAGCAATGGTGTAGTCACGCACATATTGACAATATCTACTAAGGTCCATTAAAAATGTTTAAACCACTTAACCCATTAATCTACCTTTTGTAATCTATCCCAAAGGAAAAAAAATACACAACCTGTGGAAAAAGTTACATGAACAAAAGTGTTAACTGTATTTTTGTTTGTGCCTGCCCCCCTACTAGTCTAGAAACTAAGATGACTTCACAAAAGAGAGGAGTGGTAAGGTCAATTACGCAATAATATTCACTTATTAAAATAATAACTAATAGTTGTATAACATAGTAGATACCGGTCAAGGAAAAAAAGAGCAGAGTACAAAATTATATGTGCAGTGAGACTATTATTATGATAAACATGCATATCAGAAGTCTAGAAAGAAATACACAGAATGCTATGTATGGTGTTTGGATTATGGTTGCCTCTGTAGTTAATTATTACATTTATAATTTATAAAAGTTAATTAGATCTCAAAACAAATAAGTTTGTAAGTTCCCTTAACTATTGGACAATCTGTTGGAAAGCTTAAAGCATCATTTGCACAAAAATGACATTCTTTTACATATAGTTGCATTAATAAAAATTCCCTCTTCACAACTGGTTTCAGGGAAATTGAATCTGACATTTTTGGTATAATGCAAATGGTGAGAAAAATGGCTATTTGACATAATTGGCCCTTGTTTTACATGTTTATCTATCTGTCTGTTTGTTTATTTATTCCTCCTGGCTACTGTCACTTCTAAGTTTTGGTTTCTTCCTACAGCTCTTTATTTGTGCCAATTTCCCAAAGATGACAACATTTGAGGGAAGACCGTGAAAGGTAACTGGGAATCTCCCGTGGCCTCGGATGGAGATGACGCTTCATGTCTCTGTGTCTTCCCTACACCAGCTGGCTGGCCCCTTTCATCCGGTTCCTTCTACACAATCAAACTAGTAATCCCCAGACCCTCTCCACTTATATTACTTGCAGAAATTCAGATACATGACTTAGAAATAAAATGAAGATGTTATTGTAGTGGATTGAATTATGTCTCTCCAAAACCTTCTGAAGCTTGAATTGTGTCCCCCAAATTTTGTGTATTAGAAACTTCACTCCCACTGTGACTGTAAATAGGGTAGGAAATCCTATTATGGTAACTGAAAGGTGGGGCCTTGAAGAGGTGATTGAATTGTAGGACCATGCAGTAGTGAATGGATTAATAATGGTGGTCAGGGGCGTGGTTTGGAGGGCTTTAAAAGGAGAATGCACGAGGAGGTTAGCTCTCTCTCTCTCTGCTTCCATCATCTTGCAATGTGAGACCCCTGAGTCACTGTCATCTCCACCAGATAGATTTTGGACTTCCCAGCTTCAGAAACTGTAAGCAATAAATTTCGTTTTCCTATAAATCACTCAGTTCTGAGTATTTGTTATAAGCAACAGAAATGGACTGATACAGTTATAAAATTGGGTGATCTTTTTCACTATTCTTCTAATCTCTTTAATAAGGATGGAGTAGAAACTTACATCATAGTCCTTGAAGCTGTGATAAAATATTCATTTTGAGGAGCAAGGGGTGAGAGTAAAGAGGTTGATATTATGTGTGTGCTATTGTACTGCTCTGTTCTCATACATTTTGAAAGGTCCAGTTAAAATTGAGCTCTCTCCTTCAAAAACATCAGACCCTAAAGAACAATGAGATTCCATTCATATTTCTTCACTTCTTTTCCTAATTATATAATTACTACATGTTCATGTAAACATTTATTAAAGTAGAAGAAATAAAATAAAATTGATCATTCTGTGGAATTTTAATTGTAAGAAAACATCTGACAAAACACCCCAAGTGAAAAATGTTCTATTTAAAAAACAGAACCATATATTTTAAAAACATTAATGTCATAAAAGACAAGGAAAGACTAGGGAAATTGAAAGAGACTAAAGATATGAAAACTAAATGTAATATCTTCCTAGGTAATGCATCCTGCACTGGGGTGGGGGGGTGGGGAAAAGTTATAAAGGACATAATTGGGCCAACTAACAAAACTGGAATATGTGCCAAATATTATAGTATTAATGTTAAATCTATTCATAATGTTAAATACTGCAGTTGATACCTGTAGTGTTATTTAATAGAATATCCCTATTCTTAGAAAATACAAACAAGTATTTAAGAGAAAATTCCTCTCAGAGAGTAAATGAGCACATGATACAGCAAACGGGGTAAAATGTTAACAGCAGGTCAATCTGGGTAAAGGCTACACAGGTGTGTCTTATACAACTTTTACAATGTTTCTGTAAGTCTGAAATTATTTTTAATTAAAAAGTGTTGGGGTTTTTATACCCCCTAACAAACTACCTGTATCTTTCCTCTCACAAATGTGGTGATATCGTTCTCATTTTCAAAGATGGAGAGCGTCTGCAGTAGATTCTGCTCAAGCCATTCCCAGTGTTCAGTGATTTCTTTCCTGGAACCACCTGTACAAATGCAGAATTGATAATAGTAAATGTCAGATTTCATGCCAAAGATATTTAAAAAACTATGCTCACTTCATTGATATTCAAAGCCATCAAAGGAAACTATCATTCCAAGAGCTATGCCTTTAAATGCTCTCTCCTCCAGAGAAGACACACACAAGACATTTAAGTGTGTGAAAACCTAAGAATAAGTGTTGTGTTAGTCAAATCTCCTCAGCTGAATCCAAGAACTTTGAGGACACTGTTTCAGACTGCAGCAACATTTCTCTCGTTCACTCTTCTGGCCTGGGAGTTCACACTTGCCTCCCCCTTTCTCCCTTCCAGAGCTTGAACTTTACACAGTGCCACAGACCTTGTTGGGATGCTAGGTTATAGTTGTTAAGTTGCAACATTATGAGAGCTTTATCATGCCACTGGAGATCTGAAGTAACCATCTCCTATAATGGGCAAAAAATTATCCTCACTCACTTCAATTATGAATGAGATGTGGAAATGGACTATCGCTAGGGAACGGCAGCCTGCCTCTCACTAGCACAGCTGCCTTGAAATGCAATGGGATGAGGTCATCCTCGCAGCCTCCAAGCAAGCTGGTCAGTAATCACTGAGGCCTATGTCACCTCACCTGGCAATCTCAAAATTTAAATAATCCTAGCCTTGTAGCATATATAATTGTCACCTGCTTTCTGCTCACAACTGCAGGGGATGTTGTCAGGATGTGATTACAAAGATACTGGAATAAATTCTCTTTATGACTGTTAAGGATATTACAGACAAGGTTTTTAAATAAATCATCCATATGTCATATATATGAACTGCATGCACTACTCATTTTATCAGCACCGCACTCTACCGAGTGAGCCACAGGCCGGCCTTGCACTACTCATTTTAGAACTAAAGAATGATTCTGTGATTCCACTGATTGACTCTCCAGGCATCTTCTTAGGTTTCCAAGTTATCTTTTAATTGATTTCTTACAAAGTGTCCTTTCTTTCTGTTCTTTGTCACCAGTAATTCAAGATATCCTAGAATCTCACTGTGATTCCTGACAAAGAAAGGCAGAAGACACAAATGTATCTGCAATTATACTCAGAACTGTGGTAGCAGAACTAAAATCTCATGAGAGAGGTGTGCCTGAGAAATTTCAGATCTGTTTGAGGAAAGGCAAAACAAAACAAAACCCAAGTTCATTTTCTTTTACTTTAAACACCAAAACTGCCTACCAAGGATGCTTATGTAGAGGATAAAAAGCAGATCGGAGAGCAGCCCAGTGAAAACACTAAAGAATAGATTGTCTGCTCCTCTTCATGGGTATTTTTCATGGCCCACTCAGTTGGGGCCATAGTCAGTCACGTTAAAAGCAATGGGATGACTCTTAACGACAATGTCACGGCAAGACTGGAACTTAGGACACCTGGGTCTGTCTCCCTCCTGCTCTGACATCAGTTGGTTGGGTAACTTTAGACAGTTTGCTTAATCTGTCTCAAATTTGTAAAATAGAGATTGTATTGCTAGGGCTAGGGCTCACAGACCCCTCAAGCCCATTGTACACAGACAGGGTCACAAACCCCTCACATGCCAAGCTGGGGCACCAGACCCCTCACATGCAGGTCCATGCTAGGTAATTGGGAAAGATCCCGGGAGCCATTGGCAGAGGACACGAGCTCAGTCCTCAGCAGTAGCAGCAGCAGAAATGGTGGCCTCTCGGGGCATCCCGGGCACACTGGCAGCAACAGCTTGCAGCAACAACCTCCAGCAGCAGCAGCAGCCTCCCCGTGCCCCCCCACCCCCATATCCTGGGGGTGGGGGCGGGGGGCTCCATGGATCAGAGCCACTCATCCTTTATACTTGAGTTCATAGCCCGGGTCACCTGGGTGCACATGTGCAGTTACATTGGACAATAACCAAGGAGCACCTGGGCGCACGTGCATATTTATATCAAACGCTCAGCAAGATTCTGAACATCTGAGGGGCCCTGACCATTTTCCTTTACTTTCCCTACAGAGATGAATTAAAAAACCAACCAAACAAAAACAACAAAAAATCTTTACCTGTCTC
This sequence comes from Cynocephalus volans, assembly GCF_027409185.1. Classification (NCBI taxonomy): domain Eukaryota; kingdom Metazoa; phylum Chordata; class Mammalia; order Dermoptera; family Cynocephalidae; genus Cynocephalus; species Cynocephalus volans. Next base: position 124,234,221 of record NC_084468.1, read on the forward strand.
AGAGCAATGTTGTGAAAATCAAAGGGGATAATGTCTACAGATACACTTTAGAAAGCAGAAAATACTTTTTAAATGCAAATTACGATCCCTATTTGGAATTTTTAGGGAATGAGTCATTTTGGAATTTGCCAGAGAGCTTTAAAACATTTTAAGCTTAAAAATTTTAAATACTAATTAGAAAATTTTCTTAAACATACTGAGTAACCTTCCTTGACTGTAAGCAGGTCACTACCATAACTAGCAGGTAACAGATAGAGCTCTGTAGAAAAAAACTCCAGTCCTGTGCCCTCCACTCCCTGTCCCATTAGTGCTTGTTGACAGTGTCTAAAGTACTGCACCTTAGGATGGTGGCACTCCTGGGGACCCAAGGGACTGCTGAGCTTCTGCAGACACATCAGACATAATTCCCAGCCTGTTTTCCTCTCATCTGTCCCTGCCTGCATTGATCACAGCCTTCCAGATGCTGAGCCTTGGCTCATGCCCTCTGGCTCACACTCTGCCCTCTACCAGGCAGTCATACCGAGTACTGTACTTTTTAGAATCCCCGTTACACTGGTCATAGAATTCAACCCGACCACCTCAGCTCTACCTCACTATTGCTTGGTTGTCATCAGTAGAAAAGCCCATCAACTACATGGCCTAGGGCAGAGAAGGTGTGCCCTCAGCTTTGCAAAGGCTGCCTTCCAAGTTTTCTTGATGCACATATTCACATTGTGTACCTCTTACCACACACACACCCACAGTAGGAATGGTGTACACATGCACTCACTCATTCAACAGACACACAAGGTCCACGTGGCTGAGCGTCTCTCCCACTCATCTCCAGTGTCATCGGAGTATTCTCGTACTGAAGTTCCGCTTTTCTATTGTCATTGTTGTTTCCTTGCCTGTTGCCTTCTCTGCTGCCCCAGGCCCTCCTGCTCTTCACCCTGCCCACTGTCCCTCTGTTCCATAATACCACCTTCCCCCACCCAGGACCATTTTCACCACCAGCTCTGTTCTCTACTGCTCGCTGCCAGTGATGTAATACCCACACTTCTGTCCTCGTTTACCACCACTGGCCCCCACTCCTGTTGCTGCTGCTTGTGCTGTTTCTGTTCTGTCCTCTATCTCCTGTTGTTTCTCCCACACTTATCGGTTTCATGTGAAAAGGCTGGGCTTTTACAATCATCACCAGCCTCTCACCGCTCCCAGATGCAGGAGAGGTGACGGACCGTAAATCTCACTATCTTCAGGTCTTCGGTTCTTTCAGTTACTCAGTGCTCCAGGCCTGCCTCTGTACTACCAAAGAGGTTTTGGAGGTTTCTCCTGGCTACGTCCAAACCTAAGATTCCAAGAGTTCCGGATGACTAGATTTCAAATAAGGGAGAACTTTGTATACCATTACATATAATAATAATAATAATAAAATAAAAACATTATCATCATACACTATTTGAGGAAAAGAGAGACAAATGCCATCAGCCGACAGTACCTTCCAGAACTGTAGTACAGATTCCTACCTATACCCAACAGACACTTTCCAGGGAGAACAATGTACCTTTTACACTTATATTTACTGTGTACCATATTCTCTGAACACTTTCCTAAATATACAAGGAATCAATGAGGATACGTATTCTGGCTCCAGGTTCTGGGGATTAAAAGTATGAAGATACCTGTAAGGCAGGACTGTATTAACCTCCCCAAAAGACGAGACAAATTCTAAAGATCACAATCCAGTAAAAAAATATTTCTGGAAGCAGGTGGCCACTTCTGTCCACTTTGCAGCTCAGAACAAACGGTCCAAGTTACCTCTCAGAGATAACAGAGCAAATGTCCTGTTAACGGTTTGGGAGCAACTGTTGCTTTTCTTGGACCACTCTTTAGGAACCAGCGAGATTTCAAAGGAAATATGTTTGAATCCTAAATGTTCCTCAAAATGGCTCCTTCATGTCTTAAGTAAATAAGTATAAGTGCTGCAATAATTGAGGTCTTGGAACCTGGTGGTGGTGTTACTGTTGTTTAAAGTGAGATAATATGAAGCTATTTTGTCATGACGCTGAAAAGGGTACGGCTTTTTTACCCAGTAGTTAGAGCAAAATGTATTAAGGTGCTCTGAAGAGAAAGGAAGGGCTTGGATGTTACTTTTCCGAGTAGGACCCAATTACAGAGACAAGGCAGGAAAAACAAGCTGAGCCAACTATGGACTCAGCTGGAACAACAAAGAAAGCTGGTGTCGGGTATGAGAATCCTTAGGAAACCCAAGGTAAGGCATTCTGCTGTGGTAAAAACTAAATTAACACTTGATGGGCTTAAGGTTATTTAGACATTAGTTTCTGAAAAATGATAATCTTTTTCATTCAGAGTGGTTTTTTAGAATACCAGCCACGGGCCCCATGTACATGTCTGGGCAAATCTTAAATGATATCTATGATGAGAGAAAAAGATTAAATCACCCTACTCTAATTTCTCATCTAGTTTGAAATCTATGTTAAAGTACATGACATCTACTTGAAATAAAAAGAAAGAAGCATTAAGATGGACCCACAAAATGATTCTATCGGATCTGTCCTCTGAAGATTTAGAACAAAGGCTTAAGGCCTGATAGATATTTGGCAGATATTTCTTTTGTGATGCGTGATTAATAAGATGTTTTGGTTCTGAGACTGCAGAACCTGAGAAAATCCTGAATTCCAGAATAACTAAAATAGTAAAATCTCACTGATCAAATGTGTATGTATATGTGCAGGTACATATTTGTATGTGCATATAAAAATAAAAACAAGATAAAAATCCACTGAACCTCATAAAAACACCCAACCCAGTATTTTCAGATTCACAGCAGGCTATTTGGATCACTGAGCTGATCCAGTCCTCAAATGAGTAGCACTTGAAGCTACTTAAGTAAAGGGAACAAAATGAAGAAATTGTCTGTTTTATGGTCTTATCCAGATACAACCTTAGCCAATAAAGATGATTAATTTCAAAGTTTAAAAACCAAATGAAGGCAAGAATAATACCCAATGCACTGGAGTAACACCTACCTATCCTCGTATTTACAAAACCACCACTGTACTTTCTACGGCCAGTAAAATTACAAACTTGTATTTGGAGAGGGCAAAAAACAAAATCCAGAAATAATGTTGTAATTTTAAACATTTTTAGAAAAAAAGAGAAATCAACTTTTTCAAAACTCACATCTAATTAAAGCTATAATTACAAAAAGGTTAAATAAGATGATAGTGATAATATTCTCTATTATTTGTGCTTTAATTTAGGACACACAGAATGTAATTGCACTGCAATCTTATGAATAGGTCCAGTTATAACACCTTTTACAGATGAGAAAATTGAGGCTTTCACATTTCTATGAAATCAAATCTGGATTTTTCTGGTTCCAAAACCTATACTCTTAATTGCTACACTTAACTGCCTCCTAACATAGTTTATAGGTACGGTTAGTATGAATAGATGTTGGATTATCTAGAGGAATGAGGACCCTGGTTATCAGAGGTGATATTACATTATGCATATCATAGACTTTGATGTCAGAAAGGTACACCTGGTTTCAAATTCCCACAATAACACAAATCACCACAATGACAGCTCTGGGACCTCGGTAAGTTACTTAACCATATTCTGCTTCAGATTTCTCATTTGCAGTATGTAGGTAACAACACTTACCACATTGGTATGTGCTGGAGATTGTCAGATAACATATGTAAAGTTCTTAGCATAGACCTACAATATACACAGTGCTAAACAGTGTATATCATGCTATCACCAGCATGAGCAGCAGAACAAAAAGACCTCATCTTGAAAGGTGATCAGAAACTATTTCTAACTTCTGATGTCAGGACACATAATCAGCTCTTAACTACTGCCTGACATACATTCAGCAGAAATCTCTCTGCCCCAGCACCCTTATGTTTGATTGCCAATGGTATATATTACTGAAGTAAAGCATGTCTAGAACAATTCCTTGTGTAACTATTATAAGATTCTTACATAATTCTGCTCATAATTTCTTATGGGTCATAACAATATGCTCATAGCTTTATAATCACTTTGAGAAACCAGGGTCCCAAGTAACTCATTCAACCTTGGCAGTAAGAATCAGTAGTTGACATCCTTATTTTACTTAAGTACCAATGTACTCTCCTACCAGATGGTGGACATGTAAATGGCTATCTTTCTGGAGGGCAATCAGGCTAGAGATATTAAATATACACATATTCTTTGATTCAGCATATCTGCTTCTACGAATTTATCTCAGGGGGATAATTAAAGGAATGTGCAAAGATTTTGTTAGGAAGACATTCACTAAGCTTGTTCCAAATGCAGTAACAGGCTGGCTGGTTAGCTCTACTTGGTAGAGTTTGGTGCTGATAACACCCGAGCCGAGGGTTCAGACCCCTGTGCTAGCCAGCTGCCAAGGAAAAAAAAATTCAGTAACATTAGGGGAAAAAAATCCCAAATTTTCAATAATAGCAGATTGATTAGATAAGTTACGTTATGTACACAATAAAATATTATTTACCTATAAAATTTGACATAGAAATACATTTCAATGACATGTAAAGTACTTCCAACATATTAAATACAGTTTTCATTTTTATTTGCTTTTAAATAAATCTATATAGTATATATATTTATATATAAATATTATATGTAGGATATACATAGTATATATTTATATATGTAAGTATATAAAGTGTGTGTGTGTGTATATATATATATATATTTAAATCTGAAAAGTGATGATTTGTGATGTGGTATTATGGTTTTTTCTTTTTTATTCTTTTTGTTTATATTTTCCAGTTTTCGCAATGAACATATATTGCTTAAAGAAAAAAAAAAAGCAAGGCTTTTTTGTTTGTTTTTTTAAGCTGCTGTGTTCCCAAGGATACAAGAATAGACTTTGAGGTGCACAGACCAAGAAAGGATTATAAAAATGCCTACCAACTTTCGCTTTGTGTCTATGTCATATGGAAGGCAACCAAGTTACCCAATACTATCTACTATAGAGAAATAGCAAGAGCAGGACCAATTAGCAACCTTTAACTAAACTCTCTGTCTTACCAGCCGCTGACTAAAAGAATGTTTAATCATAAAAGTCAGCATGGTGCCACTTAAAAAGTCCCAGGATGGGAGTAGGGAGAGTTTGAACTTAGTCTGAGACTGAGCTCCACATAACTAGCTCTAACTAGGAATGTGAACTTGGACAATTCACTTGGCCTTTGTATCCTAATGAACTGAGGGGTGGACAAGATGATGGCTGATGCCTCTTTCAGTTCTGAAACTGAATGACCATCTAGGCCCAAAACAGATTCTGGAATGGTAAAGAAAAGGAAAACTAAATCAATGGGCAGCCCAATCAAGGCTCTTCAGGGATGTTATCAGTGAGGTGTCCATCAAACACATCCCCTCCACCCCACTTCCTTTATTAGTCCTGTCTGAAGGTCAGATGTATCCCCAGCGAACTGTCAACAGCTCCTTTCTCTTTGTTTCTAATTCTTCTGAGCTGTCCCAGAACTCCTCTCTTTAGATAAGATCTTTGGAATTACCTGCATTGCCATAGGTCCATGTTCCCACTGAGGTTGTATAACCCTTCTCACTATCAGGACTTTCTAGTTCTTCTAATGAGGAGAGAGACAAATGGGTTGCTTTCTACTTCTGCCCACTGAAGGTCATGGGCAAAAAAGGACTGGGCTCTTTCCTGCCTCTAGGACACCGTGTCCAAAACACCAGCTATTGGGGGCAGACCTGTACCTGTTAGTATCCCAGTGTGAGCCCCAGGTGCAAAACATTCAGTCAATTGACTGGTGAGCCAGGAGAGAATTTTCAGATTATAACCACATCAGCGAAACTGACTGGACACATTCCTACAGTACTGCTTCCTTCACGTTCTTAGAGATGGCAAAAAATATAATTTGCTGCACAAACCATTACACAAAATGCTTGTCTGTAGGCTAGAGTTGCTGGCACAATGGCATATCAATCAAAGAGAATGGTGACTGCATTTGGGGTACTAGCTGAAAGAAAGAGTCACCATTAAGGAAGATTTTCGGCTCCCTCTCCCAATTAAGGTTCTCAATGCCAAGGAAACGTAAACAATCAATTTCTTCAAACCAGTCCGGATAAACTATTAGAACATAATAAAAAGAAGCTCATGAAAATTATGTCTTCTGGTTGGTGTTGCCCACCTCATACTAGCAAGGACAAAGCAATCCCTTGTTTACCCCAGCTTGGCTTTTGGTCAGTGCCATGCCTGGTTCATGCCTTGGACACATGGGAAAAAAAGAAAAAGAAAAAGGACTGTCTCACCAAATCACCAAATAACTCTTACATGCCCCCTGCCTTTATGTACGGTTCATATAGCCAAAGGCCAGGTGATCATTATATTGACAGTAAGTTACAATAGGTCCAAAAGATTCTCTCTCCCTGATTTCATGTGGCTCAAGTCTAAGGCAAATCATACAACTAAGATTTACCATTAAGACTACTGCTGATGTACGGAAAGTGGTCTATGTCAAGACCTGGATGGTAGATGCTCCCTTTAATTCAGTTTCAATTTACTGATGATTTACAAGGCACATGACATAGAACAAAGTTTTATAATCCTATGGATTCTACAGGGCAGTGAATTAAACTCATCCAATTTTCTGCTAAAGTTTTTCTTACAGCAATGACTCACGAAATTAAGAAAATTAAAAAGCTTTCAGCATATTTTCCTACTAAATACCAACTCTGTAGTTTATGAAAAAATAATATTAAAATCAAAAACAGGTTGGCATATCAAAGAAATCTTTTTAAGGTAGCAGCTTCTGCTCTTAAAATCTTCTCATGAAATCACAGGAGTCAGTAATTTGGATTTTAAACAGAAATCGATAAGAAAGAACAATTAACGGGTGAATGGGACTTTCACAAGGGTTGCCACTTCTGTGGAGTCTTCCATAAGGAAATTCTGGAGCTATCTCTATGGGTAATCAATATATACAAAAGCTAAAACCATTCTGGGTTTATTATAATGAGATCATGCAGTCATGACAGGCATTACTTACTGGGAAAATGAAAGTCCATCTCTTAGGGGTATAAATCACGCCATCAGCATTGAAAGCTTAGTGTTCCTTAGGCTTGGCTCCAGCAAATAATTGAGGAATAACTCAGCTTTGTAACTCTGGGTTCTGTCCTATAGGAGGGTTGATAGGAAGATCTGCTTCAAAGAATGGCAAAACCCCAGAAACAGACTGAGGAGTAGTAATGTCAGGCAGTGACATTATAAAAGTGACAAAAAAGGTGATGGCTGTGGGGGTTGAAGAAGAAAGTCAGAGGCACATACCAGCTCCTCAAATAACCATAAACTGACCTGGGAGGACCAGGTAATGAGAGAGCTGAGGGCTCTGAAGAGCTCCTGCCTCCAAACGATCTCAGAAGCATGTGGGACACAAGTGGTGGAACTGCTGGAAGGGGAGTGAGCCTGAGACGAAGTGTCCTTCCCACACCCTCATCAGGTTGAGTGGTTTAGAGGCTCTCCCTGATTTTTAATTTCCTTTCTTTTTACTTCTTCACTTGCTGACTACAATGTCTATTTTAATACTATTCTAGATTGTTTGCCCACTAAATGTGACACTTTCCCACCCAACAACCACATGGCACTTGGGCTTCTGCAGTTCCCATCTGCAGTGAGGGAATCTGCACAAACGGCTGGAACACTGTCTTCCATGAGCCTGAATTCCACTGCTAAGCCTGTCTTCTTCAGTGTCCCAGCTTCCCTCTTGCTTTACCTTTTACCCCCTTCCTCTCACCCAATCTCCATCTTTCACTTTGAGGTGGTTTTTCCAATTCCCTAAATCCTCAAGCTATTCCTTCATTCACAGGAATGTATAAATGATTGACAAAGTCAATTGTCTCTGATGAGTATGTTTGCATCTTAACTGGAATACCTTTTTTCTTTTTTGGTGGCTGGCCTGTACCAGGATCTTGGTGTTACCTTGACCGTGGTGTTATAACACCATGCTCTAACTGACCAGCACTTAACTGGAATACTTTTAAAGAGATATAGCTATAATGTTAGAATTCCAAGTACTACTAAATCCTTGAGTGAGCATTACTAGGGCACTGGAGCTTCCCAGCAGCTTGAAATCACACCCAGATAACTTCCCCTATTTATGTAGAAGGCCAGCCTAGATTCCTGTATTTAGTAGGGCACCCACCTATCAAATAGCACTTGTTCGCACTGGACTATAATTGATTATTTATTTGTATCCTTACTAGACTGAGTTTCTCAAGAGAGACCAAATCTAACTGTCTTTGTATCTTTAGGTCCCAACATAGCACTTCCTACCAAGTAGAGATCGATTTAAAAAATGAATGAGGTCAACCAAACAAGCTCCCGGTGGCCAAAGCTGGAATGATTTGAGCAGAGAATAAACTAGTATTGGATTATAACCCAAGTACAAAATAAATATCCATGAGTCCATAATGACATAAAAAATTGAATAAATTAATAGACAAGAGAGAAGAGGCAAATCTACTGTGAAGAATTTCCAATAAATTATGTAGATACTCTACCCTAAAGGAGAGGGAGAAAAACTCCCCTCTCCTTAAGGGTAGGCTGTGCATAGTGACTTCCTTTCAAAGAGTACAGTTTGAAAAAGGGAAGAAAAGAGTAACTTCACAGCAGAGAAACCTGAAAAACACTATTTTAGGTGGGTGATCAAGGACATCGACAGTCATAAATCATGTTGATAATATATACCCTTGACATAATGGGATGAAAATGGCACTTTATCTCTGTGATCTTCCTCCCAAAAATCCATCGCCCCAGTCTAACCATGAGAAAAACATCAGACAAATTCCAACAGAGAAGCATCTACAATATACCTGACTAGTATCCCTCAAAATTGTCAAGATCATCCAAAACAATGCAAGTCTGAGAAATTTCCACAGCCAAGAGGAGCCTAAATGGATATGACAACTAAATATAACATGGTATACAGGATGGTATCCTGGAACAGAAAAAAAACATTACAAAAAGCTAAGGAAATCTAAATAAATGACAGACTTTGTTTAGTAATAGTGTATCAATCTACATTCATGAGTCCGTAACGAATGTACCACACTAAGCCGCTAATATAGTGGAAACTATGGATGTGCGGGGTGTAAGGGAGCTTTCCAAACTATCTGCTCAAATTTTCTGTAAATTAAAAACTGTTCTGAAAAAATAAAATCTATTAATAATAACAAAAAATCAGTGGAGGCAATTTTTTAAAAAAGCATTTAGTGCCATTGCTTTTCCTACAGTTGTTTTAAAAGCCACATGCAAATAAATAACTGTCAAAAGCTTGGCCATTTTGGAGTAGAGGTTCTTGTGAGAGATCTCATAACAGAACCGCACACCACCATTCAGCACAGCACAGCATTACAGATCATCATCAGGAGAAATAAACAATCCCTGCTCAGTAGGAAGTACTATGCTGGTATATACCAAGTATCACTCAGTACATGCAGGTATCCGCGTGTTCCGCTTCATTTCCCAGCTTCCTTGCGGTGAGTTGAGCCCTCGTGACTAGTTCTAGCCAATGGAGTTGCGTGGAAATGATCTTGCTCCACCCTCCCAATCTTCTCTTGTAAGTTGACCTTGGAGGCTTTGTGTCCCAAAGGGTGTCATTACGGAGGGAAGAGGCCACATGATCTGAACAAGACTTCACCAGAATGAGAAACAAACCTTTACTGTGTTAAGCTACTGAGACTTTGGGCTCTTGTGCTGAAACAGCCAAGGCTAATAACCCCAAAGTAGCAAGTGACTGCATTCAGTGAGTCCATGTTCCTTCTCTTCCACCTGTGAGTTGTTAATCCCAGCATTTCTAACCCAGAATACCACCACTTACCACAGGCAATGGTCCAATAGACCAGAGAGTCTGGTGTCTGGTACAGGATTCGGTAAGGAGCAACCCGGGCACTGGAGTCCAACACGACATCAAGGGTGCCCACCAGGAGGCCTGAAGGTGGGAAAGGAGGAAACAGATAAGGATTTACTTAATACTTTCCCAAGTTCCCAGAGACAATATGAAAGTGTGCCATCTGCTGGATCTCCCAACAACCCCATCTCCCACTGCAGCACACCTTGACAAAATTTCATCTTAGACATGATGATGCTGGCTCTACACTATTTGTTCCAACAGCCTCCAAGGTGTAGAGGATTCATAAAGCAAATGTACTTCACAGGGCCTGGTTTTCCAAAGCCTTGCAGTTTCAAATACTAACCTTACAAAAAACAGGAAAATTTCCCCAGGCTATTTAGTCTCTGTGGTTAGATAAAGAATAGCAACACAGCAAGGTTGCTGGCTCAAAGACAGACTAGTTACTGACTGATATGTAAAGTTACTGGGAAGGTGCTGGAGGGAGAAGGAATGTTTGCTAAATCAAGCCTTTGTTAGTGGATCAATTCGTTGTCTAATAGAATGTCACTGACTTGTTTTTTACTGAATGTTACAAGCTTCTATTGTAAAAACTTGGTAAACTGTACTTAGCAAAACTCCACCTATGTCTCTTCCTGTAACTTCTTGGTCTGGAGAATAAATGCAGGAAGAAAACCCCAATTCGTGGTTAATTTCCCAGAGGGAAGAAATGCCTTGTGCTTGAGCATTCTGGGATATTAGCCCCTTTCTGGGGTGTCTCACTGCTCAGAAGAGATGGGCTTTGAGTAACCTTTGGTGGCTCCGTCACCCAGGGGAAAGGGGGTGACAAATCCGTAGGAAGCAAAGCAACAAATGGTGCCCCATGTGAGGAAATTCTGGGTCCACGGATCAGAGACCAACCTGCCAAGCCTTGGAAAGGAAAAGAAAGAATAGGCCTCAACAAAAGAGGTGAAAAGAAAGAAGGCGTCCGCCACTCATCCCATCAAAAGGGAGGTTCCCATCAAGAGGGAAGTCCCCATCAAAAGGGGAGGCCTCGACAAAAGAGGCAAAGGAAAAAGAGGACGTCTACTCATCCCGTCAAGAGGGGAATCTCAGTAAGGGGGATCGCAGAGGTGGCTTTCGATTAAGCGATTGCACACCTGCTGTGAGACATGAAGACCTCCCATTCTCCTTGTTTAAAAGATTTAAAAAGAGCATCACAGAAAATGGCTTACATAGTACTTTTACCAAGGAATGCTTAGAATCAATTGCTAAGGGGTATAATATGACCCCTTGGCATTGGAAAATACTTGGAAAAACTGTTTTAACTCCTGCTCAATATACTGTATGACTACAAGAATATCGGGAAGCCTTAGAGGCTATTTCATTCGAAACTTTACGAGATGAGGTTCAAATTAGCATGGACATGGTACTTGATCAAACAACTAGAGCAGCCATAAAGGCCTGGGACAAAATTCCTGAAACAAAATCTAAACTTCAACCTTTTGCTTCCCCTGATGTGCCTTTGATACAAAGATTAGATAAGACTCAGCCACTGTTGATGTTATCTGTTGAACAAAAATTAATTACAGATTTGGGGGCTGATCTTAACATAATTGCTAAAAAGGATTGGACTCCATTATGGAAAGTAACTTCTTCACCAGTTACACTTGATGGATTAGATGAGTTCAAAATTCCTTATCAAAGTAAAAATCCTTTGTTGTGTACTGGCCCTGAGGGACAAACTGCCTCCATTACGCCTTATGTTCCAGATCTACCTCAAACCCTATGGGGCCAAGACCTCCCTGCTCAATGGGATATTTATATTGAGACATCTCCTTCAAAATTTATCATGATGGCCATGGCCACACTCCCACCAGTGAAATTACAATTGACCCCTGGTCCTCCGGTTTGGGTGGAACGGTGGCCCCTTAAAGGGGAGAAATTAAATCAAGGTACTTTATTTGTTAAACAACAGTTACAAATGGGACATTTAAAGCCATGGCATGGTCCCTGGAATGCTCCCACTAAACCTTCTGCTACTGTTAGACAGGGATCCACTGAGCCTTATATAGATTTTATTAATCCTCTTCAAGATGCTATAACTGGGCAAACTGACAATGCTCATGACAATCCAGAACTGCTATCACAAGTTCATTTACATTTAATCAAACAAGTTAGTAATGCTGGTTTACAAGTAGCTCCAGATAAAATTTTTTAAAAAGGAGCCTTGGAAATGCCTTGGTTTTTTAATCACTCAGAGAAGCATACAGCCACAAAGTATATCTTTCCATATTGAGGGCCTTTTACTCTAAATGACTTACAAAAATTACTTGGCCACATTAACTGGCTCCACCTTTCTATGAGTGTTCCAAATTATCAATTACAACATTTGTTTAATACCTTAAAGGGAGACCCTGATCTGTCCCTGGTCTCCCCTTGTTACTTATCTGAAGAAGCAAAACTAGAATTAAAACAGATTGAATCCTTTTTACATTCCAGACAATTAACATGTGTTGTTAAATCTCACGTCATTCATTATTTTAAACACCCCACATAGTCCCACAGGTTTGCTCTGCCAACTTCTTCCTCAAATAGGAGTCATTGAATGGATTTCCTTACCCCATCAACAAAAAAGGAAATTATATACTGAATTGGAATAATGTATTCGGCTGCTCACTGGGGGAGGACACCACTGTCGAGGACTTGCTGGGTGTAATGTTGATGTTGATAATCCTGGTCTTTCTGGGACTGACTTTTGCGCTGCCCTTGAATGACTGGAATCTTTGCAGATGGCTAAGACTGATTTTGTCAGTAAGATGCAGTTCTCATTACCCCATGATAAAGTTTTGCAGATACTCTGAAAGCTGCCCATGCAGTTGGGATCCCATTTGTCCCCTGTTCCCCTCCCTTGGGCACTGGCTGTGTTTATCTATGGTTCTGGAAGATCAGGAAAGGAATCTGTGACATGGCAGGAGCAGGAAATCTGGAAACATTTTGTTACCATCCATCATAAGTCCACTCAAAGGGCTGAATTGGAAGCTGCCATTGCAGCTTTGCAACATTTTTACAGTGAGCCACTTAGTTTAGTAGCTGACCCTGCCTATGTAGTTGGAGTCTTACTGGTAATTTGAGATGCATCTATCCATGAGGGAAATGATTTTCTTTTATTTGAAATGTTTGGACATTTACAGATACTTATTCAAAAAAGACATCATCCTTTCTATGTAACTCACATGGTCTTCCTGGCCATTTATCAATGGAAATGATATGGCTGATCACTTGTTATGTATAATAATTTTTTACAGAAAGCTACTGATTCTCATCAGTTTTTTCATCAAGGGTACACAAGCTTTGGCTAACATGCATCAGATATCTTACAGGCAAGCTCGAGATATTGTTCATGTTTTTCCCAATTGTCATGAGTTTTCTAAATCTAGTTCCCCTGGAGGAATAACAGGTAATAAAATTTGGCAAGTGGAAGTCACTCTTAAATATTTACATGTTACTGTTGATACTTACTCTGGTCTTATTCATGCCACTGCCCAAAAAGGAGAAACTGCTAAACATGTTAAAAAACATTGTCTTTCTGCCTTTGCCACCATGGGGATTCCAAATCAAATTAAAACAGATAATGGACCAGCATACACCTCCAAAGTCTTTCAAGTATTCTGTGACAACTGGAACATTAAATATGTCACAGGAACCCCATTTAACTAGATTGGGCAGGCAATTGTTGAAAGAACTAATGGCCTTCTTAAATCTCAAATAAGTAAACAAAAGAGGGGTAATAAATAAATAGTAAAAAGAGGACTGGATCCTCATGAACAGGTCTTTAAAGCTCTGTTTACACTAAATTTTTTAAACTGTAACTCCCAGAAATTAATGGCCACAGAGTGACATTTTATACCTCCTAAAAAGAGACCTAGACTCTTTGTTTTATACTGCCACCTGCCAACGGGACCACAGTGGTTGAGATCTGCCAAACTGTTAACATGGAGGAGAGGGTATGTGTCTGTTCCCTCACCCATAGGTCCACCATGGATTCCTGCTAATAAGGCTGTTAAACCTTATGGGAAACCCCAAACCAGATGAGGAATTGAACCTGATCCCCAAATCTCAATGCCTCACCCTCACACCTCAATCCGTCTCACCAGGGATGGTACACATCAGACCACCAGTGATGAAAATAATGACAACAAGCTCCAAATTGACCTGGGGTAAATTTAAAAAAAAATTTCAACAGTCAAATAGCTTTCAATAGTTTAGCCCTTAAGCTCAGTAACTCATTTGAGAAACAAAAACTAACCTAAAATCTACCTGTTTAACTAGATGATCTCAAGTCTTCTGGCATCCTAAACAGACTTCTAAATTCTCTCCTAGTCTCATCTATGCATTTCTTCACAAAATTCTATGGTAGAATTCTATGCTATTTTCTTAAAGGAAGAGAGTCTTCTCTGCATCTTCTTGAAAAGGCTTGCATATTTTGCTTTACAATGTAAATTTGTTATCTTGCTTTCTTTAAAGCAAGGTGAGGCCTCACCAATAAGTCTTTTTAAAAAAACACAATCTAAACCTGACTGTCCTTTTTACTAGTGAGCTTTTTTTTACAACTTGAATAAAATCTATAAGATCCTTGTTTGTTCTTATTGTTTATGTCTGCATATATGTGTGTGTAAGCTGTATGTTATGTCTATATGTTCATGTCTGTATGTGTAATCATGTTATGTGTAAGGTACCAAATTGGCTTATAATTAATGCACACTCATTAAATAAATAAGTATACTTTTCAAGTTCATGTGACTTAAATCTCCTAAAGTTTTGATAAACATATTTTCAAAATTTGATTTAAGCCTTTTACCTAAATTTGTCTCTAGGTCAATATGTCTCCTTGTTATCTCAGCTCTGCCTCCTCACCATGCTGAGAGAAACAATATCTTTTATGTATATACCGCCCTCTGTCTTAAGCTCCACATGGCTCCAAATGCCACGTGGAAACCTGGGACCTGAAATGGCTAGTGAAAACAAACCTATGCCAAATATTGCATAGGCCCTAGTTAACATTAATTGATAAGGTTATAGATCTAATACACCAAGTTTTTGGCTGGGAAACCATAAATATGTATTTGGTAAATATAGCTAAAACTCAAACTGGGCTTTGTATAATTTGCTCTGATAAATGGACACCTATTTACTAACCTGAATGTATAAAAATGTTCTTATCAGCACACATCATTGCCTGGGTTTACTAATCAAACAGGATTACTAGAGGTCTTTTCACTTTACTGCTCTTAATACAAAATTGTAAAAGGTTTTCTTTGTCCCTTAGACAACTGGTTTAAAAAACTCATTTCATGATAATTTCTTGTGCTCTCTGCCTTTGAAAATCTTTGTCACTTTGGTTTTACTTTTTGAAATAATTTGTAATTTTATTCAAGTAAGTGTTTTAAGCCTTTTGTTATTTAACAAAGCTTTCCAACACTAAATTCTGAACGTTTAAAATAACTTTGAGGAATTCCAAGGGCCCTGGAGTTTCTCAAAGGATATATAAAAAATGTATCAAAACTAATTGGCTTATTTAATAAATTAGACTATATGGGAAAGCACTGTCAGTACTGAAGGTGTTATGGCTATGTTTTCTAAAATCTTGTAAGGTTCTTAAGTATCTGTGTCTTGATATAAATGCTACTGGTCATAATCTTGGTTTAATTATATTTTTAAAATGTTATGCTTTCAAATATTTCATAAAAAAATCTCTGACAGGTACAGTTTCTTGATAAACTTTGAGTTCATAGCTTTAAACTAAGTTTCCAGAATTCTAATGAAAAAACTGATGGGTTTGTGAAATTGTTCACAAAAGTCTAAATGACAAAAGTTAATTGGTAAATTAATTAAAAAGAATTATGGGTTTTTACAATTGCCTTATTTTGAAACACTACTAGTTCTCCTAATTTTTTGTTTTCCAAATGTAAGAAAACTCTCTCTCTCTTAAGCTATCCATAACTAACAAGAATTTGGTAAAATGTCATTTAAAACAGAAGTAAAAGCATTTGTTTTCTCCCTATTTGATCCCCCCAAAATTTAATAACTTTAAGTATCCTTATGATTCTTATGACAATGTGACTATTTTTATAAATTCAATGAAAATTAACTCTCTCTCTTTATAACAGGATATAATTTAAAACTTGGGATATAAGATAGCATGTCTCACTTCTAAGTTGCTGATCCCGCTTTCATGTTGCCTTAATTTGGTCTCACTGCTGCTTCATCCTTCTGTTCATCTTTCCCCTGACATGGGACAAAACACAACCTGGGAAAGTCTTCCCAGCGACGTGGGACAGATCACTGAAAGAAAGTAAGCCGAGATGCTTCTTTCAATCACTACCTGGGAAAGAGACTTCCCAACACTGAGAGATTTATACAAAGAAAAGTAAGAACTTTTCAATCAAGATATTGATCATCAATGCTTTTATGAGGAATATCTTAATCATAAAGGGGGAAATAACGTCTTCTCTACAAAAGCAGTTCTCTAAATTTTCCTGACCTTAAAGAGGGTGTTTGTAACTTGGATGAAATATCCTTTTCTTAAACAAAAGATTTGTAATTGATCAAAAATTTTACAAAAGACTAGGCACTCTGAAAGCAGTAATGTCCTGGACAGTTTAACATTAACATACTCTTTTATGGAGCAGAATCCCTTTCCAGAGTTTCAACTATTGGTAATTACACCCAATTCACAGCACCTGGAATGATGCCGATGTAGCCACTCTGAGACGATATCATCAGTCCTCACCTAAAATAAATTCAAAGGACTTGCCATGCTAAATGATACCAACTTTGCTTTAAATGCTTTTGTCTTAACTGTGAAAATATGATTTATAACTTTTGCTTTTTCTTTTAAATAAATAAAACAGGGGGAGATGTAGAGGATTCATAAAACAAATGTACTTCACAGGGCCTGGTTTTCCAAAGCCTTGCAGTTTCAAATACTAACCTTACAAAAAACAGGAAATTCTCCCCAGGCTATTTAGTCTCTGTGGTTAGATAAAGAATAGCAACACAGCAAGGTTGCTGGCTCAAAGACAGACTAGTTACTGATTGATATGTAAAGTTACTGGGAAGCTGCTGGAGGGAGAAGGAAAGTTTGATAAATCAAGGCTTTGTTAGTGGATCACTTCATTGTCTAATAGAATGTCATCTGACTTGTTTTTACTGAATGTTACCAGCTTCTATTGTATTGTAAAAACTTGTTAAACTGTACTTAGCAAAACCCCACCTATGTCTCTTCCTGTAACTTCTTGGTCTGGAGAATAAATGCAGGAAGAGAACCCCAATTCGTGGTTAAATTCCCAGATGGAAGAAATGCCTCACACTTGAGGGTTCTGGGATATTAGCCCCTTTCTGGGGTGTCTCACTGCTCAGAAGAGATGGGCTTTGAGTAATCTTTGGTGGCTCTGTAACCCAGGGGAAAGGGGGTGACAAATCCACGGGAAGCAAAGCAACACAAGGGAAACTGCACAAGTGGAAAAACAGTCTGCTGGTTTCAAAAATACAGAAGGCCTATAAAGCTCCTAGCACAGTCGCTGGCATATGGTGGTATTTATAAATACCTGTGTAAAATAAAAATAAGTAGGGTATTAAGCTCATGTATGCCGGGGTCTCTGCTTTACCTGCCTTATGCCTGATGTGTTATTTCCCCCCTTTTTGGCTAAGAAACAAATCCTTAAGTTGAGTAACCTGACAAGGTCACAGGAACCAGCCATGTGTGCTTGACTCAGTGTTTCAGGCTTCCTCCTCCCCACGGTATTTTAATCTGCTCCGCTTCTGTTCGTATTGAAAAATTTAGTACAATTTAGCCCAGCAAACACAAATTAAGTTCCTCCTATGTGCAGGACAAACCCTGTGGACACAAAGCTGAATAAGACAGACTCCCTTGGGCATTTATAATCTAGTAGAAGAGCAGGTCAGACAGTGTTTTAACACTGTGTTTAGGAGTGAACAAGGGCTATGAAAAAGAGGGATTTTCCCACTTCAACAGCAGAGTCCTTTGCCACTTGTGACATTAAGCACTATAACCAGGGATAACTGGAGCCTGGGCTGTACACCGAAATGATGCAGAAGTAAGACTGAAGATCTAGATATGTACTTTTGGTAGCACAAAGTTGAGTTATTTGAGTTGGGAACCTCAACAATCTACTTATCCAGGGCTGACAAGGCCCTTGAGAAAACTTGGTCACATTGTCCAAGTCCAGACAACCCTGACTATTCAGCAAATGAATTTAGCAATTTATTCATGAGAAATACAAATGCCCAGTATACTAAAGCTTACTTAAGGAGAGGCAGTACCTTCTCTTTCCAGGAGGGAATTTGACAAAGAGAAGGAAATTAAGAGCAGAGGCAGCTTAGTGTTCAAAGCTGGAAAATGCCTCTAAGGAGAAGTCTGCCCAAATACTCTGGCTGAGGCACCCCCGCTGGTGCAGGAGATGTACAACCCTGCTTCTCACTCTGCCAAGTGGTCAGGTACGGTGCTGACAGCACAAGGATTCTGACAGCTTCAAACTGGGAGCCTGTCATCAGTGCAAATTTCTCTTTTAAACACGCTTCATCCAATGTCTTCCCTCCAAAAGGGTGTGCCTCGTTTATCCACACTGAGCTCGGATTAGACATCAAACAATTTCTACACTATTCTAAAATAACACAGATACACACACACAAACTCTGCAAGGTACAGTAAACCAGATCCCTTACTTGGCAGAAGGAATCAAAAACATTCCCTACTTTAAATGCCCATAATTACTCCAAAGCTCAATAGAGCCCAGCATAGAGCAGGGCTTGAACTCAGGGGAATAATTAGGAACTCAGACCAGTTGAATAATCTTAGGGTAAGACACTTTACTTCAAAAGCCTTGGTTTCCTCAATTGCAAAATGGAGACAATATCACTATCACAGGATTGTTTTTGAAGACTGAAGATAATAGGACTTAGGGGTGAAAGCCTGTTTGAAATTAGCTTAAATAATCTCACTAGAACCAGCCAAGACACTCCTTTATTTACTTTTACTTTCACTTAGATTGTATGTTTACTGAGCATGGCATTGTTGGTGGCTGAGGTTGGGAGGTAGAGGCTAAAGACCCCAGCCTCCCTTGCTCTGCCACTATTGAAATTAAACAGCACACTGGAAGCACCAAGCTCAGTGTCTGCCCCATAGCAGGTTTCTCACAAAGTTTTGTTGAATCTGAACCACAAGCTCTTCTGCAAATACCACCACCTGTATCTTTGTGCTGTTTTGTAATAATGTCTTGAGGTTTAGTTCTGACCATAACGAGTAACACCTTGATATACATTATACCACTGAAATTCACTTCCCTCCACTCTGACAGCCTGGGCTCATGAAAAGAGCTATGGACTAGTCAATTCATGTTCAGAAGAGCTCAGTTCCAGCTCTGGCTCTTTTATAACCAGTACTGTGGAGTGGGACAGGCCATTTAATTTCTCAATGCTTTGATTTCCTCAGTTGTAAAGTGATCTTAATAGCACTTGCCTTCCTGAATTAAGGTTATTAATCAAGAAACCTAAGTGAGGTAGCCCCTGGGGAAGTCCTATAGTTGTCCTTGGTTTCTGTCCAAGGGCAAAGAATCCATTTAGATTCAACCCAAACCACAGTGACCATTTGCTGACCTGAATGCATCAGAAGAAAAAAAACAAAAAACTTTTGCTGAAGTAGAAATTAATTGTTTGCTCAGTCCTGTATGAAATATATTAAAAATAAAATTCTTAGAGCCTGCAGAGTTGTCCAAGGGGGTAGATTTCCACATAATGCCACACACATGTGCCTATTTGTTTGCTTTACTGTGATTTGGATTTACTCCAAAGACCTCTACTTTTCAATTATCTACAGATAAAAGAGTATATTAATAGGAAAAGGAGAAAATAGTGCTAGCTGAGAAGACTGGATTTCCTTCTGTGCTACCTAGAAATACATTTCTCATGATAACTGAGTGTTTGTAATACTTCTCTTCTTGAATCAAAAGAAGAAATAAAATGCCAAAACTACTGGAAGTGTCACACATGTTGGTCATCAGGCACACAAACGTCAGTCAGCTTATGGAGCTGCACTCAAGGATTAGCCTATGAGGCTTAACAAGGCTCTCAAAGAGTGTCATTGTAGGCTGGCCAGTCTGTTCACCTGGTTAGAGCACAATGTTATGACACCAAGATCAAGGGTTCAGATCCCCAGATCAGCCAGCTGCACAAAAACAAAACAAAACAAAAACCAAACCAAACCAAAACAAAACGATAAAAGAGTGTCATTGTAGACAGGGATTCTTCCAAGGGCAAGCATAATTCTCTGGGCAGAGCAGTGGACAGAGGCAGTCTTGATTCTGGAATGCTTCAGTCCTGGCTCTGCCCTTCCCAGTTCCAAGACCTAGCCTCCTGGAACCTGTTTCACCATCCTTAAAGGCTCACTAAACTATTGTACTCTGCAACACAAAAGAGGGAAGACCTCTGAAAAGGTCCAACCCAGTCCACATATCTTTTTTTTTTTTTTTTAAAGATGACCGGTAAGGGGATCTTAACCCTTGACTTGGTGTTGTCAGCACCACGCTCAGCCAGTGAGCGAACCAGCCATCCGTATATGGGATCCGAACCCGGGGCCTTGGTGTTATCAGCACCGCACTCTCCCGAGTGAGCCACGGGCCGGCCCTAACACATATCTTGATCACCTCAAATGTTCCCAATTAAAATCCATCCCTAACAAAACCTCTGGTGTCAGAGATAAAGAAAACTGAGTTGCTTCAAGTAGACTCCCCTGGAGTAGGGGCTTCTGATGAGATGCCAGCTCACCAAACCTGGGCATGCATTCGCCAGCTGGCACCACCAACTTCCACTAAGATGTAGACGAAAACTAACAGATACATACATCCTTACCACAGGGTCCGTGCTAAAATATTTTAAAGTAAATTACAGACAGTATAATATCGGGATATTCACATTGGCTGTATTAAATGAGAACATTTTTGTGAACATTCCCTGAAAACTTAAGGCACTGGATATCCAAACAGAAAGTAATACTGTTAATTGAGGTCTGCAGTTGGCGGGAGTGTATCAATAAGTACACTCTCTCCACGCTGACCCAGAAGTGCTGAGCCGTTGCGTGACTTTGGAACAGTGACCGCTTTTCCTTCCATTTGGAATGTTGTGCTTGTCTGTCTGCTCTTGCCTCCCACCACCTCGAATGACAAACTCCTAATCATTTAATGCCACCTCTTTCCGACTCTGCTCTCCCTCCACCTACTTCTGTAATGCCTACTATATTCATTCAAGACTACTTGCACATCTTGCCTTATTCCATTTCTTCTCTTCTCTCCAGACTGGGAGCTCCTCAATGGCAGGGTCTCATTGACTCTTTCAAATTCACAGGCCCTGCACTTTGCTTGGAGTCCAGTAAGCACTGAACACATGCTCGATGAACAGATGTTAGGAATTTTTTTAAAAACTAAATAATAAATTATCACGCTGCTGTCTAAGCCTTACTGGCAAAAGAAGTCAAGACTCTAGGAAAGAGAAATACCACTCCAAAGTCTTCTATACATACAGAATACTAGGAGATGGGAAATCTGGTCCACAGAATCAAAAAATAAAAAAAAAAAGAAATCAGCAATCAGGATTTTCTTAGAAGTCTTATTACTCATATCTCTGAAATGGCTGTCAAAATACTGAAACTTTTCATTCTTTCCCACACAAAGCACTGTTTTAGCAGCTGTTCTAGTCAGCTATTTCTGGTGTTAAACAATCTTTGATTGCCTAAGATAACTAAATCAAATTACGGCCCTCAAAATAACTCTGCTCTGCATCTACCTATTAAATTGTTCAGAGCATCTTGTAATGTGAAAGCTTTGTTTTCAAAGAGACTCAGAAAACACCCTGCAATATTGATACATCTAAGCTTCCCATTTCGTTGTGGAAACTAGAGGGTGTGTGAGGCACAGAGTCTCCACTCCACACTGGGAGCATCAGCTGGGACCCAGTGCAGGCTGGCAGGTCTGCAGCACTGCAGAGTCCCCCCCCACCCCACCCCCGGGGACAGGGATGTGTCAGGAGAGTGCTGGCATATGGGAGTGTGCTCATAAAAACAATCACTCCATCTACTGATGATCTTGGATAATTTAATGATAAATTAGACAAGACCTAAAGATCACTCAGCTTGCTCCAACTCCCTCAGCCATGAAGCCAGTCAGAGATGAAGCAGACATCTACAAAGTCCACGACAGAGTGGTCAGGGGTGTAGGCTCAGTTGGCCTTGGCTCATGTGCTAGCCCGTTCCTTAACCTCTCTGTGCCCCGGCTTCCTGATATACAAATAATGATGATACCTACCCCAGAGAGTGCCTCGTATGTACTAGAAACTACGGTTTAATGAAATATTCAAAACCATGGAAAAGTACAGGAAATTACAAAATACATATTCCACCACTCTGATTTTAATATTTTGCCTATCTGCTTCAGATCTGTTTTTTAAAAGGAAAGAAAATGTATCAGAAACTGTAAAGGTCTCATAACAGAACCCCCTCAATTGTATTTCCTTCTCTCCATTCACCAATCTCAAGATGTTTTGTGTTCTTCCCATCCAAGTCCTTATACTTTTATTGCTCCATATGTGTGTACATGTAAATAGATTTAACCCTGATGGGTGTTTTGCATTTTATTTTTGATTTCTTTTCTGTGGGGGGTGTTTTACAATTCATACTCATGATAGAGTACACATTGTTCTGCAATTTATTTTTTCACCCAGTAATATGTTTGTAGAATTTACCCAGGTTGTGTTTGTGAATCTGATTTATTAATTTTAAATGTTGTTCAATATTCCACTGTATAAATATACTATAACATCCATTTACCTAATAAAGGACATCTGAATAAAAACTCTCCAGTATTTTGCTGTCATACACACTGTAATTATATTCTGTAAACATGACTCTATAAGCATGTGAGCACATTTCTTTAGAATGAAATTGTTGGGTCAAAGAGTAAATGCATTTTTAAAAAAATTTATTATTTTTTTAACTTTTTTAAAAAATGCAACTTCATCTCAAAAATGAAGATGGAAACCCCTCAGGTGTAAGGAATGAGGATGTAAAGTGTAAAAAGTGCAAAGCCAGGCTATGAGTTTAGAAGCTGATGCTGTGGTGACTAAGGAGGGGGAGGTGGGGGAGATAGAAGTAAAGAGAGAGCACAGGCAAGGAAAAAGTGAAAGATGAAGGGATAGAAATAAGCCCCAAAGCATCAGAAATCACAGTAAACATAATTTGCATATTAAAATTCAGAGATAGATTATGTTATACAAAATCCAGCTCTGTGTTTACCAGAGATACTCCTAAAACACAAAGACACAAAGTTTGACAATGAAGTGAAAGGAAAAATATTAGGCAAATAGTAATCAAGTGAAGTCTTACAGAGAAATATAAATATACGGCCAAATAAACTTAACAACAACAGCAAAAAACAAAGAAAAATCCTTAGGAATAAAGAGGGTCATTAATTAGTCATAAAAGAAACCATTCACCAGGAAAGAAATGAAATCTATGTTTACATATAAAAATAACACATCTTCAAAATACATAAAGAAAAAATGCATTTTTAAAAGATATTACAAAATTGCTCTCCAAAGTGGTGGTGCCAATTCATACTCTTACTAGGAAAGTGTGAGAATACCTGTTTCTCCATAATATCTCCAACACTTAGTATTACCAGAGCTTTTGATTTCCTCCAATCTTAAGAGTGAGAAATAGTATCTACTTGTTTCAATTTGCATTTCTCCAGCTATTAATGAGTTTCAGTATCTTTTCCTATTTGTTGGCCATTTCAGTTTCCTTTTCTGTGAGTTATGTGCCTTTCTTACTATGCTGACATTTGCTGAAAGGTCCCAGTTAGACATTGAGTTTACCATCTACGGGCTTCCACTATGTTACACACTGGATTTTTATTCATTTCAGCAAATATTCACTGATCTCTCTAAAGCCAGAGAAGCAGTTTACCTGGATTTACTTCTTTATATACCTACTGTATACATAAATGCAGGAATTTTGGATCAGTATTTGCAAGCCCTAAGCACCACTCCCATGTCTGGCTCACCGTCTGGGTAGATGGAAGGCTTCTGTAGGTCACCTGCTACCACCTTCTTGTTCTGCCTGCTGCTCCCTACATGTAATCAATACATTCCCTAGAAGTCATAGCACTTACGTGGGTTACATGATATTGGGCATAAAGTAATTAAACAAAAACATCCCAAAGTAGCTGCTGACATTTGTACAAACTCCAGCCACACGATAAATTGTACACTTCTTTTAACAAGCCTTGCTTGTTCACTTGCTTGTTTGTAAAGCCCTGAAGGCTTTGCACAAGTGTTTCACTTGATCCTAAATGTCCTTTCTTTTTTCTCTTCCTGGCAAACTTCTATTTCTCTCAATATCCAAGTCAATGATCATCTAAGGCATTCGTTCTACTTTGTCCTAGCACCCTCCCTATTCCCTAACACTCAGCCCCTCAAATATCCTGGCAATTAACTGTCCCATTTTTTGTGTTGTTCCAACCACCCTGCACTTTATATTACTAAGGCAATTATCTCACTGTTTCCTACTTAAAAAATAAAAATGTACATTTTCCGCCCACCAGACTGTGAGCTCCTTGAGGGCAGGCACTACCTTATTTATGGAATTCCCGAAGCTTACAATAATGCTCAGCACATTATGCTGAATATTTATTTATTTATTGTCTCGGTTCTCCATTTATTTATTTTGCATGTATACCAGCCTCCTAGCATTTAAAGTTCATTGTGGCAGCATTTTCCAAGCATCCTGCCCTGTTATAGTTTTTCCCAGTTATTTTTACCAGTCTATCATTAAGTCAATGAAATTGACCAAAAAATATGTATAACCCAATTATTTAGTGTCACATGGGATCTACAAGAACTTGTGAGTTATATGAGCAATTTGAAGTAGATCAAGGTACTCTCTAACACTCCCACACTAAGTCCACATATTTCCCAACATCTTGGGAGAATTCTGGATATTTATAATATGGACCAAAGTTTTCAATTTAATGGACATTGGGAGAAACCAAGAATTATTTTCAGGACTTATTCATCTTTGTAGCACAGTTCCCAATATGCAAAATTCTAGCAAATCTGCTTTAAATAATTAAAATTGTCTAGGAATCTTACGATCAAAGGAGACCAAGACTTGAGAGGAAGGCTAGAAAATATTTCATCTCAGAGTTTCAGCTCAAATGAAACTCATATCTGAAACTTTCTACCTTGGGAAATCAATTTCTCTAATTTCAGAAGTAGGTTGTCACTTTTTCATCAATATTGAAATTTGTTTGGAATTAAGTTGGATCAAAAGCAGAGATTTTAAGGAAAACACAAGTTTTTCTATTCTTCCATCTTTGGAGACTAGTCCAGAGATTAGCAGGTGTTGCCAAAAAACAAGAAAAGTCAGAGATTTAATTAACCAGTTGAAACCGCTGTGCCCAACACAATAATTGGTAAACACTGTGTTTGCACACCATACTGACCCCGGGACCAGGAGGGAGATTAGGGAAAAGGTCTTGAACGCAGCTGTGAAGAATGCTGAAATTGCCAGGTGGGGGTCAGATCCGTAATTGTAAGTGTACCTGAGTTTACAGTGTCACTGTGCACAATGTGAAGGTACACATGGGCTAATGTGGGCCAGCCACATTATGTATGAAAAGGGAGTACAGGTGATGGCTGTTCTCTGTGTAAGGAGGTGGGAAGCACAGAGGTGGCTGGGGCAGGGGGTGGGGGCAATGTGCTTTTCTCTCTTTTATAACCTCAAAGAGTGTTACAGGTATTCCTAAATATGTGTATCACTGGCCATACAGAAAGAGACTAAAAGGGTATTGATAGGCATGTAACCATTCACAATACTATGATTCTACCTTCAGTGCAGAATAGTCTGGGAGCAATTTTATGTTCATAAGTATCATATATTCTCCCATTCCCTCCAATAACTATAGGTAAAAATGGTTTCTCAATAAGACTACTATGAAATGTTGTTGGCTTAAATAGTTGTAGTGCTCTGCTAATGCTGGAATCCTGCTCCCAGCGCAAATTGTAAAGATCTTTTAATCCTGTTCACCAGATGAAAGCATACTCGAAATTCTACAGGGGCACCCATCCTCGGGTCATCTGCCCTTCACACGTCAGGCTGGGTCCCCAGATCCCTTACACGCAGGCCACCCAAGGCAGTCGTCAGCCAGCCTGTTTCACAAACTCTGAAGAACACAAGAATAGCAACAAAACTAAAAAGATACATTGGTGCACATGCGCACTAACTACACACACACACACACACACACACACACACAATTTGCTTCCAAAGGATGCACTGAACCACACCTAACTGGACCCAAGGCGAGGGTACTGACCAAACCATTCTATTTTCCCAACAAATAGGCTATCCACAACTCTTTCAACTTCAATAGCTGCTTCTCATGACACCGTTTCAGCTGTCCTAATATCACAGCTGCCTTCAAAGATGACAGGTTACTTGAGGGGAAGGAGCCAGTCTTAGCACACACACACACAGGGACTCATTGCTGTTTGTGGAAAGATGAATTAATGAGAAGACCAGTGGTATAGCAAACATTGCTGACTGTCAATTAGGACAGGGCTTCTCATTGTATGTTTTTGTTAGTTTCCAATCTGTTACAGACTGATACTTTTGTAAAATATGGTGCATATGAAATACTAAGAAACATATATAATATGAAAAAAGACATAAAAAATACAAGCCTCCCATTTTTTAATTATTAAATTTAACAGACAAATTGCTCTAGGTTTCTAAATGCTTAATTTCAATTTTCATTCTTAGCTGGAGGCAGAGTGGTAACAAACAGTTCAAAAACTGTACTTTAAATAGTACTAAATTCGGTAAGGGGAAGCCCTGGGGCAGTCATTTTCTCAGGGCTGTGTTTATTAGAATCATATATATAGTTTTAAAGAACACATTTAATTCTATAATGTAACTTTTCATTTGGGAAAAGAAAAAAAATATTGTTTTCACAATGCAAACTAATATAAAATTCAACAATATCGTTTCTTAGTTGAGGTGAGAATACATGAATGGAGTAGGCATGAAGTTATACTGTATATTTATCCCCAGGGGCACTGGCTTAAATGTGCTGAAAATCTGAACTAGTGTATTGCGTGATTCCTGAGTGACACTTGCCTTATTTCTTAGGAAGAGGAGAGCAGGCTAAAGGGAGCAGAATGACCAAGCTAAGAGAGGCAGAGCACCTCCTCTGTAACATTTCAAATATATCAGTACCCAGAAAGTGAAAGCTCAGCAGGAGAGAAAGAAACCCTGAGTTTCATATTTTCCTCCTCAAAAGATAAAGCACAGTCTGGTTTATAACTAAACAAACAGAGCAGAAAACTGAAATCTGAAGAGCATCGTATCTGCAGAGCCTTGTGATGCAGCCAATTAGTAAGTGCTGCTCCAATCTCCCAAGCACCCTGCAAGCCCACAAGGCCACGTCTTCCAGGAACTGCTCCACTTTGCTCCGCAGGCCAGTCTCTTAAAGTCACACTCACCACCTCCTGCATAAAAGAGAGCAGTTGGAATGGATATTCCCTTCTCTTGGGATTGGTGTCTGAGAAGAAATCATTCAAATATGTTCTTAATGCAATACCTTACTTTACACCCCAGTCAGGACCAGCTATATAATTTGTGAGGCCCAGTGCAAAATTAAAATGTGCATCTCCTTATTCAAAAATTCTTGAATTTCAAGACAGTAACAGCAAAACATTAAATCAAGCCCATGGCCCTTCTAAGCACAGGTCCCTGGGCAGAGGCTGCACACCTAGGAAGCTGGCCCTGACCCCGGCAGTGTGCTGGCGATTTCATCCCGACAAACCAGCTCATCATTCTTGGATTTTCATCTAGAATTCAAATCCACTCTGATATAGACCAGTTAGGACAGTGGAACTGAATTTATTCAAAAAGCACTCCAGGAACCTGTGTGATCCAAGTCCTCAAACAAGCCATCAATCCTGTAGGAGAAAGGTAGTCACTGTTAGATTTATAGCTGCTTCCTCTTACACAGTAGGAAAGAGTATTGATTCTTATTTTGTCTGTAGAGGCAGGTCTAAAAACCAGAACTGATAGGGCCAGTCAAGGTCAGCCTGGAGAGAGTGGAAGGAGGGACCCTTTTGGTGCTGGCGGGATTGTTCATTCTATCACCATTTCTAAGAGATAAGCCACACCCATCACACCTCCTGGACAACTGGGGGCAATGGAAGGCCCCTCAGATCCCTTCTCTCAGGTGGGCCAGAGTTGCAGGAGCCACTTACTGCCCAAAGATGACTGTCAACCTTTCTTCTCATTTATATATCCTCTTATTTAGTACATCTGTGAGTAATTGAGAGCATCTATCAGCTAAAGAACAACTCCAAAATGAAATAAGATTATTATAAAAATTACTCTGAATTTAAAATTACATTTAAGTAATAACCTAGAATGTCTAAATACATTATAGTACATCATCTATCCTTGTATAATGACATCTAGACATTTAAAGTCATGTCCTCAAATAAATATTGAATGGCCTGGTGAAATGCACTTACTATGTTATATTTTGTGAAAAAGAACTAATTATTGTTCTGTATGATTTCAACTTGTCAAAAAAAAGTATAATATCACCTGTATTAGAAATTATAATATATGTATTATTTTTTAAAAATTATAAAAGTAAATACAAATATTAACATCGGTGGGTGAGATGATAATTTTACTTTCTTCTTAATGTTCTTCTGTGTTTTCAAAAATTTCTTGAATGTGCATTTAATACTTTTGTAATGAGAAAGCAAATAATAATAATAATAATAATTACTTCCAACCTCATACTTCGGGCTTTTTTTACTCAGCGATTATGCCATCAAGAAAATAGATGGTTACTGCAGTTATAATAAAGCTTCTACTTCATTACAGATAACCATGGGTTAGAAATCTTGTTGCTAGGATGCAACACGCTAGCTAGGGGCTGATATCTAAATGAGTGGCATTGTCAAAAATACACTTCGATGTAGAGGGGTCTTGTGTTTACAGTTTAGAAAAAAAGTTTCTTTAAGTTCATTTTTCGCCTCTGGTATATGAAGCTCATCAACGCTACAAATTGGTACCTGTTCATATACAGTGCAGCACATGGCTTAACCCAGTTGCAGTCAGGAAATTTATAGTCTCAAAATAAAAACTACAAAAATTAAATGAATCAAATTAGTTTCACCATTTTCATCACTGAGTATTCATTATATCTGTAAGTACTTATGGTGTTGCCTTTGGCGATAAATAAGCAAGGCCAAGAAAGAGACTATCAGTGCTTATATGAACACAGAAAATGCCTGGATCAAGTGTTAATAATGGTTACCTCTGGGGAACGACACCGATATGGGAGAAATCACAGACTTTTTTGACTACTAGACCTATATTTTTAAAAGTAAATTTTATAATGTTGGAACTATATAACACTTTGCACTCATAATTTATAATGTGCATGTAGTAAAATAAAGTAATAATAAAAGTACTAATATAGGAATAACAAAACATTACAATGAAAATCCTGCTACAAGAGTTTATAAATGAAACTATGTAACCCTCAGCTCCTGCTACTTTCTGTAAAGGCCACTGGCTACACTAAGAATTGGTACCTACTTAGTAAGTGTGGCGGCTGCAGAGGCAGAGTGTAGCATTATAAACAACAGAAATGTAGAGAGAATTATATAGAATAGTATAGAATAAGGCTTTCTTGTGCTGCCTTTCACTAGCAACTACAGTTAGGGCAAACACACAGGGCTAAAATGTGGCCTGGAGTGAAGAGATGATGCAGGTCAGTCATATACCCTTTTAAGAATTTGAGCTGAGAAATGTTAAGGGAAAAGGCAAGGAGGTACAGAAGTAAAAGCTGAAAGGATTCCATGAAAAAGGGAATGTAGCAACCAAGCGAGATGATGCGGAAGCAGACACACAGGTAAAGAAAAGACAGAAGGTAAGAGGTTGCAAAAGCCAGTCACCAGCAAAAACAGAAGGATGCGGAATACGGAGGGAAGGGGGCCAGCAGGTGGTGGGAGCCTGGGGGTCCACTTCCCCCTAGTCATCTTGTTTCCTGTCAGCCCCAGGCCTGGTTGCGCTTTGCATGGATCCTGGCAACAAAACCCAGGTATTTGAACTCAAGGTAACTTGAATGAGTTTCTGTTCCTTGCGACCCAAAGTGCCCAATTAAGACTCTAACTAACCCCTTCTAGATCGGCTCTTTGAGTAAGTGTTCTCTTCTGCACCAGAGTGAGCCAAGTGTTAATATCACAGGTGCCAAGACATGAACAACTTAATAACATGCTTTCCAGCCTTGCATCCAAATATTCTAAAACATATAAAAATAGTGGCTACAGAGCTATAACTAAAACAATCATGCTACTTACAGGGGAGAGATGCAGTAGCAGCCTAGCTGACGACTGGGAGTTTTGTGTGACCCTGTCACTTCAAGGACATGCAACTGCACCTGCATTCACTCCTCAGAAGAACCCAGTTCTAGTTTAGCCTCAAGCCACTTGAGTAAGATGGAGGGATATTTCACAGGGAAATTTCACTTTGCGATGGATCGAGTGAGAGCAATTTTCTTCACCTAAGGTCCAGATAAAGCCTTAAAGAGAAAACTGAGCTGGGAGGACCTTAATAAAAAGAGAACACATGGTACCAACGAGTGGGAGAAATGAAACAAGGAAGCCTGCCAAAGAGGCTGTGACTTTGCAAAGCCAGGTGTATAAGTAACCAGTAACACCTTTATTTTGTCTGTGTGTCTATTGTAACATTATGTGTTTTTCAATATAAGTAAATGACTTGCAAATGTAGATGAGTCCCTTATGGAATACATTAGACCCAAGTGAGATTCCCTAAGAAATAGTTCAGGTAAGGTCTAGAAATACCTTGTAGACGATTTTGAAAAACATTGATAATGGATGGAAAGAATCATTGGCAATAACAAAAGCAGTATCCCGGGGTTGGGGAGCATTTCTTTGCAAAGTGATTTCTAAGTCATTTCTAAGAGACCATTCTTTTTTCATGCTATCTAGACCTGTCACAATAGAACAGTATGACACTAACAATGTCACTGACTCCATATAGTTCAATTAAAGACTGATGAGAGAAAAAAGGAAAGGGGGGGAAGGCATTTTTTTATATCACTGTTTTATTAATAAATGGGGAAACTAAAAGTAACGAAGGACTTATGTTTTTTTCACATTGAATTATATCTTCTACACATAGTTCCTTAATCTGTAAGCAAAAATCACACACACACACGCACACACTCATACACTATATTCATTTAAAGCATGCTCATTTAAACTGAGTTTAGAGTAGTGGGAACTGTAAAAAAAAAACCCTCAAAGTTTGGTCTTAATCTTTGGATTAATTGAAACAAAATGACACAAGAGGATTACATCAAAATAAATATTAAAAAAAATTTTTTTAAAGACAATCGCATGCAGGAATTCCTTTTATGCCAGTGTTTTTCAACCAATATCTTCTTTGAATAAACGTATAATTTCACTCTTTTCCTCAGATTCTGTTATGCCGCCCTTATAATAATGGTTCTGTAGAGAATCAACATATGTTCCCTGAACCAGAAGATGCAGACAGAAGATTTTGCCCAACTTTCCTTGCTGTTATTTGTTTTTTGTTTATTTTATTTTTTACTTTATTATTATTTTTTAAAAATTTTCTTTCTGTCATTTGTAGTCAGAGGAGAAAAAGACAGACAAAGAGAGAGAGACAGAAATAGAGAGAGAGAGAGAGAGAGAGAGAGAGAGAGAGAGAGAGAAAACCAAAGTTTTTTTCTTAATTTTCCAGTTACAAAACAACAGTATTTAAGATGCTTCTTCAAACTATGGAGGCCTTCCTGTTTGGCAGCTACTACATAAATGATTCAAGAATGCCTATGATTCTTCTTTGATGGCTAATTCAACATCCCTTATCCTTTTAGACATAACTCTGCTTTCCTGATGTGACAATATTTCATTTATGATTATCAAATTAGTTTCTCTACAGCATGTTAGCTATAACTACACATTGGGCACTATAAACTTTCACCTTCAGCTGGGCAAGGGCAGCGTTGGGCATCTCGTCATAGCACTTGTTGGCTTCAAAATTTTTCCTCTGCTGGTCAAAAGCCAGAGCTTGTGTGGAATCTAAAACACAGATCAGGAAAACAGATTCTTTCCACGGCTCAGTTGAAACATGAAGATTATGTGATTGGGAGAGATGCACGCTTCATGCTCTCAGGGTTTCCACTGCATGCAGCCCAGCGTAGTCATCATCAAAGACAGACAGGAAAGCCGTGATGCCCATTACTTAATTCTCTGAGTCTGTAGGCCACAGCTTCTTGGTGGTGCTCCAGGAAATGGTGACAAACCAGCATCATACCTAGTCTCTTAGCCCTTAAGGCAACTGGGTGGTACCTGTGTGCCTCTCAAATACTACCACTTTCTAAGTGTGCTACAAATGTGAAAATAGGTGGAAAGCTCTATATTAGACTAAACAAGCATTAAAAGCCTTTCAGATAATAGTGCTTTACATTATAACATTTCTATACATTTAATTTTGATGCACACTGACAGTATTCAATTGAGTTGGTAGTATGTAGTTTCCACATAGTTTTTCTATAAAGTTACAATATGCTTTACTTTATTTAAA
Source organism: Cynocephalus volans (assembly GCF_027409185.1). Taxonomy (NCBI): domain Eukaryota; kingdom Metazoa; phylum Chordata; class Mammalia; order Dermoptera; family Cynocephalidae; genus Cynocephalus; species Cynocephalus volans. The sequence continues at coordinate 124,266,870 of NC_084468.1, forward strand.
AGTAATATACATAATTATTTTTCTTTTCCTTTTTTAAGGAAAAAATATATCTAGATATGCATATTGGGAAGTGACTGACAACATTTGCCTGATCTTTGCTTCTCTTTGTGCTAGTTTTTGGAAATTTTTTATTAGGACAGAACAATCCCCTCTTTGTAAAGTTTTTGGATCTCTGATCTTTATTCCTTACTTCATTGAATGATACCTGAGGAAAACCAAGTCTGAGCCACCCCAAATAATCTATACCTAGGTCTCAGACCTCCCTAGCTTTCCCCACACAGTCCAACAAGTAAACAACAATGATCAAACACTTTCACAATGAGCAAGCCAAACCATTAGGAAGTTACTGACATGCCTATTTCCAAAAAAATCACTACGAAAACCCTTAGAAAAACGAAGCCCTTTTTAACAAATCTGGGAGGGTACCCAGTAATCCAAACAAAACATTTAGATGTTTGTAATGGTCTATTTCCTTGATGGAAATAGGAACATTTCCAACACAGTAGGGCCCACCTAGAGTTATGAAAAATAATCAGAAGAGGGGGATAGATATCACTCTGTTCCCATTTCTCTACCAGCAAGCTGTGTGATGTCAGACAAGTCATTTAGCCTCTCTGAGACAGTTTCCTGCCACTCAGTCAGGGGTAATTTATCTTCCTGCCTGTCTCCTAAGGATGCTGAGAAAATCAGATGACATTCTGCATATGGGAGTGCCTCATAAACTGTACGGTATCTTGCTTAGGTAACGTTAACCAGGAATTTTCTTGAAATATTGCTTAATTTTGGAGCAAGGAAGGAGCTTCAGGTCATACGCTTCTACCTTCTTGTATTATGGAGAGGGTTGAGCATTAGCTGAAAAAGTGCTTGCTAAGGTTATGTTCTGAATGTTGGTAAGTAAACACAGTTATGAGAGTCTAGAAGAGGTGGAGGAAAAATACGGTCTTAGTCCTGGAAGGGCATGAGTTCAACCTCATCATCACGAAACAAACACTGAGCACCTGTAGAGAGGACACTGCTGGGCACTGGAAATACAGTCTATCCCCGCTGTCTTTGAGAGCAGGATCTGGTTGGGAAGACAGAAGAAGTGCATACAAACAGCAGCCTTTACAACAAGCTTGCTCAGTCAGCTCAAGAGCACACAGCACAAGGGCACATCCAACAGATGTTACATGGGTGAGTACCCAGGGCAGGGGCGCTCATGCAGGAGACAATTCTGACCAACACCTGAAGCAGAAGGTACAGGGAGAATGTATCTTTTAAAAGCATGGGTTTTGTGTCAAGAACCTGGATGGAATCCCAGTTGCACTGCTTCCTAGGGTCATGCATGACCCTTGGGATAAGCTACGTAATTGATAAAAAACAGTTTCTTCACCCTCACAATGAAGATAATAATAATATCTTCCTGACAGGGTTGTGGTGAGGATTAAAAGAGATAAAGAATATGAAACATTTTTGCACAGTGCCTGGCACTTGTTAAGTGTTGCGGTTGCTGAAGGGTGGCAGGGTAGCCACCAGTGGGAAGACACGTGGGATGTGCGGGAACAGAAAGCCCGTCAGGTCAACGGGAAGGGAGTGTTTGGACGGTTTGGAACTGACATTAGCTTGTGGCGGGCAGCCCCGTGCTAAGCTGTTTGGACTTTATTTCCCCAATGTAAGTTTGTGGGCTGGGGAGTCACGTGTGTTGTTGTATAACAATCTCTCCAACAGCAGTGTGTTAGGAAAGGGGGAAACATAAGCAGGAAGACCAGTTAGGAGACTTCTTTTGAGGAGATTTATTGAGCCCCTTCTTTTATGTTAGGAACTTTCCTAATACAGAATTATCTCTTTAATCCTCACCAAAACCCAGCTAGGCATCATCCTGTTTCACGATGAGGAGATGGCGGCTCACAGACACTGAGTGAGTGATGCTGGGATCTGTTTGTGTCTGAGCCAGCCTCCCACACTGCTTCCCACACACAAGGGGACAAGGGCGTGGACGGCCAGCAGAGCAAGGGAAATCGAATACCAGCTATCACTTGGGTGGTGACAATTGGCTACCCCAGGGACGGGGGCAAGTTTTCTGCTGTTATTTTTTTCTATTAGGGGAAAGGTTTCCTAATCCACCCTCTCCCTGGAGGAGCTGGTTTCCAAGGTGCCCCATAAGCTCCTAACCTCAGTGACAAGTTCTGACATCAGCAACTTTAGTATTTTCTGTTCTTCTGATGAGAACAAAGTGACCCTTGTAACTGGGACCACAGACCAGCTCTCCGTGTGTGCACCCAGAGGGGAGCCACCGTGATTTCTAGAAGGGGCTCTCTCACCGAGGTTGGTGCCCTCACTCAGCTCAGCCAGCCTTTAAAGGAAGTTTCCAGACTTACGCCGGAACCTAATTGGCAGCAGATAACTGCACCTACACGGTGGGGAAGACTCTGGAGGTGCTGAGGGTCCCTCTCTGAGGATTCAGGGGTGGTCTGAGGAACATTGCCCCCTATTCCACTAGAAGCCTTGTTTATATGCTAGTTGGCTAAGTTACAAAAGAGGAGATACGAAATTAAAATGTGCTATACATGTGAAGCATATCTATATATATAAAATTTCAATTAACACTTAAAACAACAACCAAATATCACCAATAATGATGGCTAATGGCTGTGACCATATGCCAGGTGCTTTTGTAGTCACTTTGTATGCATTTTCTAATCTAACCCTCACAACATGCTAGGACACACATGCCACTATTATCCCTGTCTGACAGATGAGGACACTGGCGCTCAGAGAAGTGCGGTAACTTGTGCAGTGGGCCTGCAGCTACGGAGGGCCAGCTCCAGTCATTGGGCCCAGGCCAGGATGACCCCAAAGCCCGTAGCAGTGTCAATGCATCAGCTTCAAGGATAATTTCTTCAAGGGAGTTGAGAATGCTCAGAGGGAAGCAGTACAAATAAAAAGGGGAATAATAGGACTTTCTCTAGCTTCCTGAAAGGTCAACCTTATTTCAGTCCTTATCTACTTTAGGTCCCATAGCTTCAAAGTTAAGATAAAACACTCACAATAGGCATTGCCTTGGACACTGGGAAACAGCTATGTGTACTGGCCAGGCTGTTTCTGACCAAGACTTAGCCACCCCACCTATAAGCCTTCAATTGTCCAATGAACTTCTCCATCTTCTCTCTTTTATCATCTTCCTAAATCCCAGGGTGGAGGAACATGAAACACTAGCATTGGCTATGGGCTCTGTTTTGTGACACAGAGTTTCTGCTGGTCTTATTAATAACAGGATCACTTTGACCTAGTGTCTAGAATTGTTCTCCAGTGGTTGAATGCCTGTCTTGGTATCTTGCCCAACACCCCATTTCCCCTGAGCACATAATCCTTCTACTTGCTAACACCTGCCCATCTCTGCCTAGACCTTAACCAACTACCTTCTGCACAGACCTTACCACACAACATGCCATACCTTGGCGGGTCTAAGTTCCTAGCTCCATTCTCCCAGGTCTGGCCTGTCCCATCACCAATCCGGATTCATCCCGTCCCCTGTCCTGGGATTCCCACAGGCCTGGAGTCTGTTTTACAATCAATAGGAACTGATGCCTTCGGGAGTAAGAAAAGGTTTACTCAGGCCAAGCTTCAACAGTAAAAACAGCTTCAAATGGCATGAAAGCAAGAAAAGGAACACGTCTGAGAACTTCCACTGATCACTGATCTTGTTTCAACTCCACTCTTTCATTCTCCATAAACGAAGAAAAAAACAGTTCAGAAATATAGAAAGAGCAGCAGCAATGTAAACCGCATCCAAGTGTGGTTATTGAAATCCTTTCTCTTAACCTTTCCATTTGGTTCAACAGACAGATAGGTAAATCACCACCATAATAAAGCCAAGACCATAAGTATTTTTATTCAGCCCAAATTTAGGTCAGAGGTCTAAATATGCCCCAAATAGATAATTAATTTATCATTCAATCACTTGTTCATCTGAAAATCATCTTCTGAGTGACTTACCACGTGTCTGACAGTGGGCTAGGTCATGGCAATGCCATGCTGATCTTACGAAAGCTTTGGTTTAGTGGGAGGAACTAGTCTCGTAAATAACATGATAAACAGCACTATGATTCTGACCTAATGATAATTCTTAAAAGTGGTATCATTCTAAGCCCTCTTTTCACTCTTTGATTGTTAAAACAACTAAAACATTATTTCCTGCTCTGTACTGCTGTTATTTATTTATTTGTTTATTTATTTTTCCACTTTACTTTGAAAAGACTCCCATCACTATTTTGTCTGAAATGTCACTCTTGTCCCCTTCTGGACTTTCCTCTGATTCTCTCCTCCTCTTTCCTTCTCAGAGCAGTGGACTCCACCAGTAATTCTCCTCCCTGTTCACTGACTTATAGCTCATTACTCTTTGGGGTTTTCTCTCACCATCTCCTACTCCCTCTCTTTTTTCCCCTCGTGTCTCCCTCTCCTCTATTTCTTTCAACCTTCTTGGGAGGGTGTGAGCTTTTAATCTTTTCTTAGACTATTCAAATACATTATCTGACAGAAATCCTAATAGCTACTCACTTAGTAGAGTCTTTCCAAATGAGAAAGTCCACTGTGTTTCAGTGGTTATGGCATCTTGAATTACAAACTTTGATAACTCCTAGTAATTACCCCTCATATGCTGTGTTTGCTCTGCCTTTCTTCTCAGGACCCTGGGGGGCTCGCATAAATAAGAATGACCATTTACCACAACTTACAATTATCATGGCTTCAACTTGGATTACTAAACTGCCAGTGTCCTTGAAGAGTTTAATACGAGAAGGCATCAGCAACAGACCTGGCCTCGAACTAACTGATTTGCATCATTACTTCCCAGTTTTTGATGTAGCTTCCTTCTGATCTGGACAGGCTCTTAGAAGTACTGAAATGAGAAAATTTTAACGTATAGACTCCACAAAAATGTCAAGTTTAAAGATCAAAGTGGTACTTCTCAACTATTTAGGTGGCATTACCTTCTGAATAAATTTGAGATCCTAGAAGTCGAAAACAAACAAACAAGTGATGTTTCTATATTCATGAAATGAGACTGAACAGCTGGTCATTTCCACTCTATCCCTTCTATTTTACCACCCTCTCAAAAAGTGCCAAGAGAAAGAAACAGGATAGAGTCTACCAGCGGGTTGGTCTGTTAGTAGTTCAGTAGGTAACTGGAAACATTGTTTTCCACTGTCAGCTCCCTGAAGCTATGCTATAGACAAGATAGATGTAGATGAACCATAGTTAGCTCCAACACCACATAGCTATGATTCAGCCCAGCTGTGACTGCCATTTTCTCAATGGAAAGCCGATCACCAAGTAAAAGATTTTGAAAGGTTTTTCCAAATTCTCTTTGCATCTTGGAGTGGTGAATGCTTTCAAACTATGATTCACAATCCAGAAGCCATTAAAAAATTCTTCTATATAAAAATTCAAACTTCTACATGGCAAAAACACCACTGAGTTAAAAGACAAACTGGGAAGGAAAGACATGCCACTCAGATCACAAAGGGCTCATGTACCTAATATATGAATGGTTCCTGAACATTGATAAGGAAAGGAGCAACCATCAAACACAATGTGGACAAGGAGCAATAACAGTTTAAAGAAAAGGAAATATAAATAGCTCATAAACATGAAAAATGTTCAACATCACTTACAATAAAATTCAAATTAAAAATACGCTGAGGTACCACTTTCATTTATCAGAATGGCAAAAATCCACAGTATGAGAACACATTTTGTTTAGCAAGACTGGGGAAACAGGCATTCCCCACATATCATTTCTGAGTGTGTAATCTGGTAAAACCTCTAAGGAGGGTAATTTGGCAATATATATCAAAATTGCAAATGCATACACCCAATGATTGTACAATTCCACTTGCAATTAATTCCAGATATATTTCACTTGGCTAAATGACATATATAAGGTCATTTACTGCAGCATTCGTTTTTATTTGAAAACAACATAAGTGTCCATTAACAGGGGAGTGGTTAAATAAATGGTGCATAATGGAATAACAGGCAACCATAAAAAAATAAAAAGTTAAGGAATGACGACATTCTATGTTTTGATACAGGAAGATATACTATTCACTGAAAACAGCACAGTGCAGAAAAATCTCTTTGTAGAAAGGGTTGGGGAAGAGTGGGATAAAACCATATATTCGTATTTGCTAGTATGTGCACAAAGAATCTAGGGAGGATGAAAAATAAATACAATAGTCACTTATAGTGGGTGATAACTGGGTAGGTGGGTAACAGGGCAGACAAATTTTCCACTGTATACCCTTTAACATCTTTGAATTTGAGCCATATGAATGTATTATTACTCAAAATTTATTTAAATTTTAAAAAGTGTTTTCATGACTGTGTCAAAGGTCTTCTTTGCTGAGAAAAATTAACAAATCATTAACCTCAAGAATTAAGGGAGGCTTGAGAGAGAGTTGCTAAGAGTCCTCATTTGCAGTCTCTTCTTTTCTTGTATCTTTTCCCAAATGTGAATTATGGACCTTAAAGGTAGAAATATTCTCACAAAAACCTCCAGTACTACCTTTCCTTAAAATGGTGTTACTTGGGTCGACCCGCGCTGGGAGCACAGTGGCGCTCTCGCTGCGGGTTCGGATCCTATATAAGGATGGCCGGTGAGTTCACTGGCTGAGTGCGGTGTGGGCGCCACCAAGCCAAGGGTTACGGTCCCCTTACCGGTCACACACACACACAAAAAAATGGTGTTACTTAAAATACATGCAAACATAAAACCAAGTATAAAATTCTTATGTTCAAAGCTCATTTTACAATTATAAAACCAAAACATATTTAACAAATTAAGTAGAGCAAAATTATAAAACCAATAAAAGTCTGAAATAATCACATTAATTTATTGTGAAAGATGAAGTTGTTTTGTTGAAACTAAATGGTCACCTGGATCAGGAATATTGTACAGAGTAATACAGACCAGATTCTCTTGAATTCAGTTTACTGTTAGTATCTTTTGTTATGCAAGGCAGTTACTCTGCCACCATTTTTCTCTGTTCAAATCCAGGAAACTGTTGTATAGTATGCTGTGAAATCATTTGCCCTTCTTTTACCTAAATACATCTTCTACATTTTCAAGCTGTGTCTGCCATTTTCTCAATGGCTCATAACGACTTATATGGAGCCAACACAATCATAAATTCAGGAGCTAGGGTGTCAGCAGTCAGTCATAAGACAGTAATTCTGATAACCCAGAATAAACTTGTATTAAGGTTATTTTGTTAGTATTCTTAATATCACATAAAAATGAAAATATTAAACTGAAAAATTATAGAGAGAACATAAAACCTGAGTCGTATACAGACCCCAACAGTTCATGGAACCTAGTGTGCAAAACTAGTTAATTAATTAGCTTAATAATCAATGTTAATAACTAATTAGCTGTAATTAGTTCAAAAGGTAGTAAGTACCTCTATTCACTGCCCCAGTTGAAGACTCTTTGCCATGGACCTGATTTCCAAGCCTCTGAGGGTTCAGACTAATTGGCCCCTGAGTCTACCTTCACCTTGGATTCTCTCTTTGCATCACTGCCCACAGCTAGCCCTAGCCCCATTCCTATGTCCTCCACAAGGCTCTCAAACCCCAGCCTGGGCAGGATCTCAAACCACCTATGGCCTAGGATGGGAGTGTAGACAATCTGTGATAATATAATCCACATTTATCACAAATAACAGTTCTCCATAGAGAGCACATATATTTCAATGTGCATTTCAAAGCCCCTCTTACTAAGTCTTAACAAAAAACAAGAAATTAATTTCAGTATTAAACATCTGTGCAAATTCTTGCTGAATTGATTCTTTCAAGCATAGGAAAGATGTCATGTATTTTTGTATTCTCAGGGCCTATATGTGATAAGCACCTAATATGTTTGATGGATGAATGAATAAGTCAATGAATGAATGAGTTGTGAATTAGCCAAAGAGTTAATAAAAAAAGGGGGGGAGGCAAAAGAAGAGCCCATCAAAGTGCTGCATGCTTGTAGACTCCATCTGAGCAATCAGTTGGCCTTTCTTTGACATCTCTAATATCTCTCCTTAATTGCACAGAAGCAGGATGAATATTACCTTTTTCTAATTAAAATCTTTCTCCACATAAAATGTTCTTTAAAAACCACAGTCTACCAGAAAAATATAGCAGAGTTTACATGCACATTTATTTTTAAAGCATTTGCAGGTGCAGTATAGGGAGTTATTCTGATATTTGGCCTGTTGCCAAGGCTAAAGCTGAAACAATTCAGTTCTACTGGCTTAAAGTGAAGAAAGAATGTACTGTGGTAAACACTGTCCCACTGAATGCAATGCACACAATGATTATAAAGGTCACCGGCAAAATAGTTCAGACACATTCTTCGGATACCATGTTCAATATCAGTCAGGAATGTTGGCCATAATCCAGCATAAGGGAAAAAGAAATAGAATTCTCTCTCAAATTCAAGCAGTTTCTAAGTTACATCAAGACTTTTTAAAATTTTTAAATGGTAAAAAGGTAATAGATCTAACAGAGCTTTCAATTAATTTAAGTTAGCCATTTTAGAAAAGGTAGAAATCTATATCCTTTGATAAAGATGTAGGCATATAGAATGCAAAGAAATTTTCAGTGCTACTCTGGGGCCCATGCTAGATCCTTTTGGCAATGCTTTGTCTCACTTTCTGTCCTTAATTCTTACCCTTTCCCCTTTTTGGATTTTCTGTCACACAGTCCTCATTCGTCACAGCTGCATAATTGCCTGTAATTGGTTACCCTTTCTCTTGGTTGACATTTCAGGTTTCACATAAAAACACAGTGAAATCACTTCACAGGATTTCAGATGTGAAGCTCTCATAAAAGTAACATGGGTAAAGATGCACATTAGCTAATTTGTTTTTCAGAAGATGTTAGAGATATGCCTGGTTTGAGCAAATCCCCACAGTATGAGATTTAGCTAATGCTAGGAGATTCTGGTGATATGAAAATGAGGATGCATTCAACCATATTCCCAAACTTCAACTTGTCTATCACAATAGCAAAGGGTCCAATGAAGGCATTAGGGAGATGATTACTTTGCTTCCATGTAAAAGGCTGTACTTCCCTTTCTTTTAGTTTTCAAAATAGAATAAAAAACAATGATGCAGCAGGATTTTCTCCCTTATTATATTCCTTTGTAAAAATCCTCTTGAGGAATTACTTCACTGGCATCTGAGCAAGCACTGTTTTGAAGGGGTTAACACCACTGACTTGCCCAGACATTTTTTTGTCACCTCTTATGGGGCCAAAAATCTCAACATGTTAATAAGTGGCCAGGATTATGCTTTCCCCTACATAGGCTTGTGGAATATACTATAAAGCATATGTACTTCACAGGGCCTGGTTTTCCAAAGCCTCGCAGTTTCAAATACTAACCTTGCAAGGACAGGAAATTCTCAGGCTATAAGTCTCTGGAGTGAGATAAAGATTTGTGGCACAGCAAGGTAGATGGCTCAAAGACAGACTAGTTACTGATTGTTATGTAAAGATACTGAGATATTGCTGTAGAAGGAATGTTTGTTAAGATCAAGCTTGTGTTGATAGGATCACTTAATTGTCTACTGGAATGTCATCTGGCTTCTTTCACTGAAAGCTACCAGCCTATACTGTTAAACTATAACCCTACCTATGTCTCTTCCTGTAACTTCCTGGTCTGGAAAATAAATGCGGGAAGAGAACCTCAATTTGGTGTTAATTTCCCAAGGAAGGGTTGCCTCTTGCTGGAGGGTCCCAGGGAAGTTAACTGCTTCAGGGCTTCTCACTGCTCAGAAGAGATGGGCTTTGAGTAATCCTTTGCATCTCCGTCACCCAGGGGAAGTGGGGTGACAAATCCATGGGGGACGAAGCAACACAAAGCAACACAGACTTCTGGCTAATTAGGCAGAAAAACCTTCACCCACTTTGTTTCTTCCCACGGCTTCATAGATCTTCAACCCTTGAGTCCCACTCTGACTCAAGGCACTAAAAATGTTTGTCTGAGAGTTCAGTCCTTGACATGCTTAGTAAGCCTGTCTGGGATCACCATGAGTAGCCCTTCCTCATCAGGCCACTCTGACAATTAATACCTCTCCTCTAGCCTGGCGTGGGTCGGCCACTCTGAGATCAAGGGCACCTGGTCAGGAAAAAGTCCTCCACTTTAAATTGCTGGAACCAGGGGAAATCAGCTATCGTCTGAAACTTTCAAAGATACCCTGACAAATAATGAGTCTGATGGCACTGTCTACCTGAGGCAGCAAGAAATAGGACATGAATGTGTTTTCACACCAAAGCCACTGATGCACAATGGTGTGGAGCTGAGCACCACAGGTAACAAATGTGAATAACAGGTACTTGCCACCCCCAAATTGAGAACATACCTTCCTCTCTTACTACTTGAACAACCACTATCCCCTGTGAAAATGCTTTGAGCTGCTCTTCTAAGCAATCAGTCAGACAGTACTTGCTTGTCATCAGTGAACTCAAGTTAAATGATACCTGTCCTTTATCCAAAGATGGTCAGCACATTCTTACTCAGACCATGGGGCCATTTAAACTTGCTTTTGAGTTTCCAGAAATGCCAGTGGGAAAGGAAGGTAGGGTACGGATTGATTAAGCAGGTGGACTCAAGGCAGACTGCCTGGTTTCACAAACCATTGGCTCAAGCCCTTACTGACTGAGTAACTTCAGGCTCAGTCCCCTCCTCTGCAACACAGGGATAATGGTAAGTGCCACTATAGGGGTTGCTGTGTTGGCCAAATGAGAGAGCATGTGTAAGGCACTCAGCACAGTGCTGGGCTCTCAGTAAGCACTTAACTGATACTATGTATCATCATTAGGATCACTAGTTATTATGTGTTCTTACTGCCAAAATCCAGAAATTATCAACTGACTACCCATAAAAAAAAAAAAGTTTTTGAAAATACCAAAATGACTGATTCACAAAAGGGTAAACAGTTTGCAAGCTGGTGCCTGTCTTACAGAATGAACACTGGCCTAAAATCCTATGTGAGCCCACAGTAACACATACACACACTTACACACACATCTGCAGAATACTTGGGAGCATTCTGATTCATTGTTCATTTAATCTTCACAAAAATTCTCAGGAGCAGATATCATTTTTTTTTTTTTTTTTTCGTGACCGGCACTCAGCCAGTGAGTGCACTGGTCATTCCTATGTAGGATCCGAACCCGCGGCGGGAGCGTCGCTGCGCTCCCAGCGCAGCACTCTACCGAGTGCGCCACGGGCTCGGCCCCAGATATCATTTTTCTCAACTGACACCTACATGAAAAAATTGAAGCTGGTGCGGTTTGGTCTCAAAGCCCAGTCTTCTCATTGTAAATCCTCTGCTTCCCACTGCACCATCAGGGGAAAATGATCCTTAACTGGTGCATTGGACCTCAAGGCTGCATCCAGTAAGAAGCATGGCTACTTCAATCTTCCACTTCTTTCAGATAAAGGAAACCATCATCAAATGGGAATGGAGCTGAGCAAAATAGGTGTGCCTCTCCACTCCTATTCCTCATTTTATAACTTCTCATTCTATAACTCCTCATAACAAGCCATGACTGATTGAGCTCTTGGTAAGTTCTGAATGCTGTTCTAAAACACCTTACATTTATAAATGTAAACAACCACTACTTTCACCATCATTTTACAGATGAGGAGACTTAGGCAGGGACACTCAACTTGCCCCAACTCACACCAGCTTGGAAGTGAGAAGTGGGTTTCAAACTCAGGTACAGGGCTCTTCTATGCCGCTGAGCAGTCTGTTCATTGCATAAAGGTACCTGGGTGAGAGGGATGGGTAGTGCTGAAATCTAGCCACAGCCCTGCCTGGGAGGCTGTGCCTTCCCTGTGACACAGCTCAGACAGGACACCTTTTTCTAAGTGTGCAATGCCCTGTGTAGGACCTGCTCAGGTAACGGCTCCAAATCCGTGCTCTTAACCACAAGTCTATATGCCCTTGAACACCAGATTGCTGTCCCTAGAGGAAGGACCAGTTGAAAATGTAAACTCAAAAGAGTATTGATAAATGTATGAATAATGTATAATATATAATGGGTTTTAAGTTATTAAAGGGAAATGGGATTTAGAGGTACAGTGTAGATAATACCTCAATCTTCTCCAGCTGACTTCCAGGACAGCAAGTCTCCATGGACGTTGCTGGTCCTTGCCGGAGACCCGTCACGGGTTTTGTTTGGAAAGAAAATTAAACACTAATGGATATCTTTGTACAGTTACAAGTATATTTAAACCTGCATACATATTCTGCCTTAGCCAGATTCTAAGGTAAGATGTCCCAAATAAAACTACAAGAGGACTTTTGGGAAATCAGAACACCTTTCCCAATTAGGACATCATTACTGTTTGTTCACCCATGCTCTCCAAGTCCTAGATAAAACACTTCTCAGTTCTCATCTCATTAATTAGTTAATTGAAATCTGGTCTTTGTCGGGTAACATCAGCCACATCATTACCATTTAAAACCAGTTTCAATACAGAACTCTAGCCTATCAGTGCTGTCAATAGCAACGGACACACTCCACCAAGCCCCAGCATTCCCTCACTGTTATTGAGAAACCAAGTTTTTTGTAAAAAGTGTGATTCTTTGACTCAGTAACACTTTGGGGCTAATTTCAAAGATGCTGAATGAATATCAGGGAATAAACATTCCTATTAATAGAATCCAACCAACAGCACATATCCGTAAATTATAATAATATGCATCATCATGACATGGTACAATACAATTGCCAGTGTGAGTAATAACTTCTGACTAGCTCTTTGCACAGGGGGTGGACTCTCCATTTTTCCCTGGTGATGATTCCCGATTGTCACTCCAGATTGTCTCCCTGACACTGGATCTGAGTGTCAGTTTCCATTGATTACCTTGCACTCTTAGAAAACTACAACCATTGTTCATAGCATAAAAATCTATCTCTATAACCATAAACTATATCTCTATCAAAGGTGGAAAAATAAAATAAAGGATAGGCTGAGAGGACTGCATGTTTCAAAATATTTGGGAAAAGATATTTCTTTGTGTAATAAAGAATATCCCTAAGTGTTTAACGTTTTGAAAAACTGACCTTTACAATATAGGCAATATCCCTGTTTCTTCCATTCTCTTTGTCCTCACTCCCCTTGAAAAGTAATTATTTGATTTTTAAATGTCAGGTGTTATTAAATAACCAGATACCAATCCTTCCTTTATTTAGCTGGTGTCAGGACCAGACTTGTGCAGGAAAAACATAAGTCTTTACAGGGAAATTTCATTGAGAGATGTTTTCTAGATCCTTCAGGGTTTTGGGGGACTGAAAGTTTGACACTGTTTGATCTTTATTTTCCCTGTTTCAACAGCCAGCCTTACAACTTTAACCTAAACGAAGTTAAATTCTTGTTATGCGAGTTTACACATTCATTTCCACAAAGCCAGAATCTTCCTGATTATATTCGGCCAGTCTGGACAAGTGGCCTCTGGATAACAGCGAAGCAGGCTTTCTCTCTGTTTCTTACTTTGCTAGCCCCAGAATGAAATCTTAACAAGCTACGTGACACCTCAAGATACATGGAACTGCCTATGCTTTCTGTTTAACTCTATGTGTAATGTAAAACTAATGCATTAAAGTATTTACAAAGAAATAAGTAATAGTCATTCTGTTTCACCTAGATTCAAAAACCAAAGGGCTTTCTATGTGGAAGCATGTTTTAAATAAATTAATGAATAATAATAATAAAAATAAAAAACACATGGCCTGACAATTTACCACCCGAGACAGTACTACAGCCAACACTTTTTTTCTCTTCTTCTTCCTCCCTCCCTACCGCCCTTCCTTCCTTCCTTCCTTCCTTCCTTCCATCCTTTCCTTTACTACAGCCAACACTTTTTTTCTCTTCTTCTTCCTCCCTCCATCCCTCCCTCCCTCCCTCCCTCCCTCCCTCCCTTCCTTCCTTCCTTCCTTCCTTCATCCTTTCCTTCCTTTGTTTTATTTACACTCTGTTCTGACTTGGTGCATGCTGCCCCAGGGCTGATGGCCACTCTTTAGTAGATTTTTGATATTGCCTCTGCCGTTGTTCCTGATTTTGTTGAGTAGATGGAGAATACTACATTTGGGAACACAGAATCCTAACACCATATTAAACCCGACTAATGCTTTTTGCCTTCAAAGGAATTTCAGTATCTCATTTGACCCTCACAATAATTATGTGAGGTAGTGGTAGGAGCCATCTCTATTTTCAGAAGAAGAACAGACTCAGAGACATTAAGAAACATGGTCACACATGTAGGAGATAGCATTGCTGGGTCTCCTTCCATTCCAGAAAGTCCTTTGAGATAGAAACCACCAAAAATATTTAAATAGTTTCACTGTAAATCTAACTTACAATGAAAGATAAATATACAATTTCTTTTTATCAAACTCTTTTTATCTGCCATAAATGATCTCAAACAGGAACAATATTCTCCTTAACATTTAGATTCTGTTTGAAGCACATTCCAAAGGCCCTTTCAAAGATGATTACCCCCAAAAGACCGCCTACCTTTATGCAGCTGTTTGAAAATAGCCTTTCCCATTCTGTGTAAGCATTATGAGTCTTCTAAGACAAGAGGTCTAGTTGGTGAGTAAGAGTAAGGAAAAGAAAACATATTCACCTAAGGACTTTATAAAATCCTGTGTTCATCTAAATGTCAGTTAAAGTGGGTTATATGCAGAACAGGAATAAAAATCTGCAAGCGGCCTTTAAAATCACATGTGCTAAAGTTTAGTACAGCTATAACATCCAATTGCACACATTCTCTGTGACAAACTGAAATGACCACAAAAATAACACAGTAAGAGGTGTCCTTTGCTAACCAAACAAAGTTTTTATTAGCACTAAGAAAGTGGGAGATGGATCACAACTCATTACAGATATATCTATCAAGGATATAACCCTAGTTATTTAAGTTGTAAAAAAAGCCATGGAGTGCTTGCTTCCGCAAACACACACCCTGAAATAGAAATGACACTGACAAGATTAGTAAGGCTCTGAAAAAAATGACCCACAAATTTATGAATCTTTACAAAAATGGAACTATGTGATGCCTTATCAGGACTCCACAGAAAGTGCCATGAAGCTAGGGTGGTCAGAAGATGGGAACACTGGGTTTTATTGGGGACAGAGGAAGGGAGAAAGGGACAGGGGGCTCAGATGAACTGACAAGAGCAGATCAACAGGTTAAAATCAGTGGGTATATGGCAGCCTCTTCCTAAAAACCAAAGGTTACACTCAAGCAGGACCATACTTGAGAAACCAGAGGCAGTCCAGTTGCAAAATAGAGAAGAGGAAGAAGGAGAGGTTTGCAGTTCTTATTCTGAGAGTCAGCCTCCTGACACTTGTTTCCATGGAGCAGAAGGTATAAACTATAGTGATTAGCCATGCAGTCCAATACAATACTTAGGCTAGTAGATAAAATTTAGAGTGCAAAAGGAAATGCCAAATCACTGCTCTGTATTTGGACCCACTCTTCTCTCCACTGCCCTGTGAGGAAGGAGAATTAACAAGGGGCACCAGGGGAGTCACCTGTCAGTTTTGCACACTCTACATTACAGAGAATCCTAGGGAGGAGCCCCTGAGAGGAAGATCTGCAGGGAGGAGGGACAGCCAGGGCAACCTCAGTCCTTAGAGGAGGCAAGACCCTCCATCGGCTTCCTCCACGTCCTGCTCCTTCCCTGCCCCCCCCTTCCTGTCTCTCTGTCTCTGTCTCTTTCATAATGGGTACCTCACAAAGTTCACGGAAAAATAAAATTGAAAGATAATACAAACCTTTCCATGAACTTTTTGAAATACCCTCACACACAGGCAAGAACACACACACTCACATCCCTAGGGTCTTTACCCACAATAAGAAACTAAGAACTGTAGTTCAAGGGCCCCCATCTGGGTATCAGGATAAGATGAAGAGAGAAGCACTGACACTTTTATCATTGTATTCAAAGACAGTGTTATCTTCCTATTGCTTAAGCAATATAAGTATTGTATAGTAAACTGAACATTTTTTAACTGGTTGGAAGGCTAAAAGAATTACCTAGAAATGGTATAAGACTTCTTACAATTTATAGTAGTCCTGCTGCAAGCATTATAACAAATTTCTAAAAATTGCTTTGGTGGAAAATTCGGAGTTGAGGAAAACACTTTAGGGTATTGACTCCTCATTTTTTGATTCACAGTCCACTTTAAGGAGATGTGGAATGTGGTGGAGACTCAACTCCAGAAAAAAATATACATTCGTTATTAATTCCATAAATCTTGTGTATAACTACAGGCTGTTCAAGTACTTCCTGAAATCTCTACCAGTGTAAGTATCTCTAAAAGAAAAAATAGTTTGAGAGGCCAAGGTTGTAATAATCCTATGTAAGCCTTAATAAGAGTTTCATTTCCACAAGAGAAAGTAAAAAGATACTAAATAAAGAAAATCTTTATGACATTTAACACAAATCACATTAATAAAAATCAACACGGTATGTCAAATTTGCATTTTCCCTCTCTTGGTAGCTATAACCTTTTTGAGATTGACCACCCTCACAATAAACATAGATATTTGTCTTCTTTGTTGAATACCCATCCTCACAGTCTTCCTTTGCCTCTTCTGGTCTTCCACCCAAACAGTCAATGCTCTCTTAATTTCATAACTTGGAATGGCTCCATATTGTGGTCCCAAATACTTGAACTAGAAGGCTTGATATGGGGAAAGTTTGGAAAACTTTTTTGGGAAATCCGGTGATAGTTTTCAGATTTCCCCCCTTGGCATACAGTTAGATAACTGTAACCCATGACAGCCACCAGCCAGTGGCATCAAAACACAGGAGAAGGTACAGCCTCACTCTGCAAGTTCCCCTCATTCCCACATTCAAGACTGCATTTATAAGACTGGGGCTCACTTTGCCTCAGTTTCCTTTAGCTTTCCAAAGGATATATTCCACATGCATCTTCCTCTCTCCTTTTTATCTCCCTTTTCATCCCTTCTCTCTCTTTCTAAACTCAGTCAAAACTGAGTATAAATCCAAGCTCTGCTTGTTACTAGCACAGTCTCCTCAAGTAAATATTTACCTTCTCTGAGTACTCAGTTTCCTCATCTATAACAGAGAGAACAATATCTGACCTACAGGGTTGTTATGAAAAATCAAATTAATTAATGTATGAAAAGTTCTCAGCAGAATGCCTGAACCACAGAAGAGTTTCAGCAAATGTTGGTTCCTCTGCCTTTATATTCTTTCTTTGCTAATTGTAAAATTAATTTTTAAAAAATGTAAATATAATTGCAATAACAATGCTGTTTACAAATTTAGCTTTAGACCACACAGATTTGAAAATTTATTACAAAGATGTTAGAAATAATGTATTTTATATTATTCATTATAGTAATGGATATATAAATGTGATAGAATGCAAAGAGAGTGAAAAAGAGTAAATGAATTTATGATTTCTTCTGTTTATGATTCCACTAAACAGCCCAAATGTAAATCTGTCAAGTCCTTTATTTTTATTAAAGACTACCTTGGTTCCTAGGTTAACGCAAAGATTTAAAAAATTCATTTGTACTTCTGAAATGTAGTTTTCCTTAGTAAGAAGCATTAAAGGTAAGTAACCTAGAAAAAAAAAATTATATAAACAGAGTTCACTGTTTTGTCTAAAGTGTAAACAGAGATCAAGTCTTTAATGTTCTATTTGACCTTCACTCCAGCAAATACCTGCCCAGCAAGCTTTAGAATAATGGAACTGAAAAGGCAGGAGTGGAAGTGCAGTTATGAGATTGCATTTCTCAGACCTCCCTCATGGACTATTCACCTAGCTTTGTGCTCCTTGGACTTACATAAAGAGAAGAAGAGTTGAGTTCATCCAAACGAAAGTTTTCAATCCATGTTTTCAGTGGAGAGTTAGAAGGAGAACCTTAATGGATCTCTTTGAATGACTCCCTGAAAGTATGTGTGAATAACTTGACAGCAAAACTGTGAAATACCATTTGAAGCAAACTAGAAGCCAGTGGCAATTGCAGAACACCTTCAAAAATGACTGGCCTATTCTCTGAGCTCTTTAGAACACATGCCTGACAAGAAAAGAAAACAAAGAAAAGGGGAAAAGCAGGTTAACGACTTCTCATAGTTCCCCGATTTAACTACCTGAGGATGTGTCCAAATTATAAGTTCCTAATAACTATATATATGTATTTGTGTGTGTACATATACATACACACAAAGAGAAATGGTGGCCCCTCCTCTGTCTCCCATCCCAGTCCTCTCCCTGGAGGTCCCAGTTTGCCACTGCCAGGGAGAGCCATTTGTGCAAGGAGAGGGAGAGAGGAGAGAGAATTCTGAGAGGAGAGAGAAGAGGAGAAGATGGGAAAAGAGAGATAGAAAGAGAGAGAGAGAGAGAGAGCCGCTACTGTCTATATTGTCTACTGGCAAATCTTTTAAGATGTGCATAATATCAGGAAGAAAGGAAGGAAGAAGCTATGTAGAAATAATTTAAGGTTGCTGATCAAAAATTACCTTCTCCAAAAAACCTGAACATTTGACTTTGTGAAGCTGCCTAAATACCACACAGATACCCATTTGCTTTAACAGTATCCTTTAAAGTGCAATGTCTTTGCAAATTGCAGAACTCTTCAGTTGCTCACACACTGACTGGTATGAATTAAAGCCAGTTCCCTTGTAACACCTCATGAGCTCATCAGCAGGGGGAGAACAATAACGGGGTAATCATCTATAAATGTTCTTTATTTTCCTGAATTTTACATAACTTATATCATAGAATCTTCACAAAAGGTGCTAAAAGGTTATTAAGCTACATTTTATTTTCTTTTGAATTATTTTATTTTATTTAGTTTTTGGCAGCTGGTAGGTATGGGGATCCACACCTTGACCTTGGCGTTACAAGGCTGCACTCTAACCAACTGAGCTAACCAGCCAGCCCTAAGTTACATTCTACATAAGGAAATGAAGCTCAGAAAGGAAGAGAAATTTCCCAAATCATACCTTTGGTAACAAGTGTAGCTGTGATTTGATTCCAGCTGTCTGTTTACTAAGAGAAGGACTACGGTAAAGTAGAGCCCTGTGAGGGAGGTAGAAAATACAAAGAAGTTGTGCAAAGAGCAATATTCGTGGTTTTCCAATTTGCCTGTGGCATTCCCTACACTCCATTGCACCATGAAGCATGCATGGCCTTCAACCTCCAAGACCCAGAGCTCAAGGTGGTACCTACCACAACTGTTAGCATTATAAGTTGCCCAGTTCCAAATTACAAATTCTTAATTTGTACACAACTACAAAACAGGCATTTGTGGCAGACCTGGCGACCATACCACATTTCCCAATGTGACCTCTTCATAAAGTGAGTCCTCTGTGTATGACAATGGCAAAGCAAAATAGCATATGCAGTGTTCCTAGAATAGGAAGTCTGCCTCAACCTCTCAAATTCCTCAAATTTCTGAAAGAAAGCTTACAGTAAATTTTCTCTTGCCTGGTTTTTGAGATTAGTTTACAAACACCCAGAGAATGTCAAAAGTCATCTCAAATCCTACACAAATTATAACGATTCATTCTTACTGCTATATTGTAGAATAAGAAAAAGTCTCAAGACTTTGGCATGGGTGACTTAATCCTCTTCCAGAGAGGGCTGCCCAGTGGCTGAGAGTGTGGGTGTGCTTTTACTAGAACCACTGAATGGGCAGATCAGGATAGGAGTTGGTGCCACCAAACAGTCAGGGAAGCCACCAAACAGTCAGGGAAGCTAATGATGCTTCCCTCTCTTAGGGTTGGTTCGTTAGAGAACTACAACCTAATCATAAGTGTCAATCTTAAGTAAGCAAAATCACCTAGGTTGGAGCTCAGTTTTGAAATATCAGTACCTAAAGTTAAAATGATTCTGGTTTGCAACTGTAAGAAAAAATTTCTGTTACAGAAAATAACATTATCTTCCATTTCAGATTACCTTTACAAAGTAGAAGCACAAAGTCCAGTAAATAATCAAAAGTAGCCAGGCATAAAGGATGACATAACAGCATGAACAAAAACTAGGAGAAATAACAGGCAATATAGACCAGACCCACATGGGCTCTGCGTATTGAAGTTAACAGAGACTTTATAAGAACTGTGCTTGCTTGACAAAGATTGAGAGTTTTAATAAATAGAAATTATAAAAATAAACTGAATGGAAATTTTAGAATTGAAAAAGTAATTAACAATGGTTGGGCTTTGTAGAGGTAGAGCTGGGTCTGGTGCTCACAGACCCCTTGAGCCTGTTCACAAACCCTTCACACACAGGTCTATGAGCTAGGTACCCAGGAAAAAGATCCTCGAAGCCTTGACTGAAGAAAGAATGGTCTTTATTCAGCACACACACGTCTAACAGTTAAACAGTTCAAAGAGAAACTCAGAAACTCAACTGCTACCAGCAAAGTCCAAAGAAAAACTGAAACTGAGCAGCTGCCAGCAGAGTAAACATGCTCTATTTTTAGACGCGAGCTCTCTGTCGCCAGCCTCCTTCACAAACTGCAGAACACACAATAGCTAGAAAACTAAAAAGAGACACTGGCACACATGCACACTAACTCCACCCACACACAACTTGTTTACAGGAAATGTGGAGGGAGCCTGACTAAATTATCCTATTTTCCCCACAGGCTTAGCAGGAGATTAAATACAGTTGAAGAAATAGTAAAGTGGAACACAGATCAAAAGAAAATAACCAAAATGAAGTAAGTAAAAATCAGAAAGCAGCAGACATAGAAGATAGTGCCAGAAAGAGATGTGGAAATTTGTGAAGAGACAGTGGATGAAAAATTTATAAAAACCAAGGTATGACAGGTTAAAGACCTGCTACCCCCAAGCAGGATTTTTAAAAACTCACAAATATGTGGATCATAGTAAAACTACAGAAAACCAAAGTCAAAGAGAAAACCTTGGAAGGCAGGGCAAGATGACAGACTAGAGGTGCCCAGGGTGCATTATTCCCACAAAAAAGGACCAGAAGAACTAACAGACACCTAAATATTAACAGGAGCATCAGTGGGAAGGTGTGGGAGTACAGCAAGAGACTTGTGAGATAGCTGCAGACCACAAAAACCCAGGATGGTAGCACAGAGAAGAGAGAGAGCCACACAGTCTCAGGCACCATGTCTCTGACATTGGGATCGGTACAGGAAGAATTTTCCCTCGTGGAGAAAAGGTAGGGAGAGAACCCACACCAGCCCCCATCCTCACCACAAAAGCCCACAGATCCTTTGGCAGGACAAGCCTGGAGCCAAGTGTGGGGAGTGCTGTACAAAACACACTGCATCATTCTAAAACACTAGCACAAACAGTGCACTCCCCATCCCCCACCCTTGGGACCTAAGCCAATGCAGGACTGCAGGATGGTGCCATCTTGAATCTTGAGCTCTTAGGGGAGCACATCCTGCCCTGGGGCCAGAAGCCACTGTGCTTTCCCAGCCTCCAGGCTCTGCCCTCCACCCAGCACACTCACAAGAGAGGTCTGATCCCAATGGCATGAAGCCTGAGCTCACAGTGGCCCTAACTCTGTTCTGCAGTCTGAGAAGCCAACCCTAGTCTTGCTGAACTGAGAAAACCTTAAAAGCAGTTGAAGAAAAAAAGATGTTACAATATGTTATACGTAAGACATACCACAAAGGAGAGGCAATTCAGGGAGACAGTTTACTTCTCAAAAGAAACAATGTAAATCAGAAGACAATGGAAAATATCTTAACCACACTTTAAAATATTAACTGCCAACCATTCAAAACAAAAATATCCTTCAAGAATGGAAGCATAATGAAGACATTTGCAGACATACAAAAACTGAGAACATTTGTCACCAACAGGCTTTGACTAAGAAAAGAGTAAAGGATGGTTTCTAGGCAGTAGAAAAATGATTTCAGGAAAAAAAGGTCATAGATGAATAGAGCAAAGTACAACAAAGGTGGTAAGCATGTGGAAATCTAACTGAATACAGACTTTAAAAAATAGTAGATAGTAGTAATTATATGTTCTTGGGTTGAAAATATGTTAAGATTTAAAATATGTTACAACAATGGTAGTAAATAAGAAGGGGTAAAGGAAAATGGAGTGAAAGTATTCCATGGCCTTTGTTATCAGAGAAAAGATTAAAATATCAATTAAAAATAAATAAATAAAACTACCAATTAACTCTCTCTCTCTCCATACACACACACACACACACACACACACACACACACACACACACACACACAAATATATATATATAGTTGCTTGTTTGTTTTGTTTTGGGTGGCTGGCTGGTAAGTGGATCCAAATCCTTGATTCTGGTGTTATCAGCACCAAGCTCTCCCAAGTGAGCTAACTGGATGGCCCAAATTGACAATAAGTTTTGACAAGTCAAAAAGACATTTGTAATCTCTGGAGCAACCACTAAAAGAATAATGAAATGAATATAAAACTTCTAGCTAATAGAGACTTAAAAATGTAATATTAAAAAAAAAATTAACTCCATATCCCACCAAAAGGCAAGGAAGGCAAATAAAAATAACTCAGGGCAGGTAGAAAAAATAGAAAGCACTTAATGAAATAGCAGATTTAAACCCTAGTCACATGTACATTGACTAAATAATCCTATTAAGAGGCAGAATTTCAAAATGGATTGAGAAAAAAAACAATCTGTTATTTATAAATGACACATCTAAAACATAAGGATACAGTTAAAGCTCGGTGCTGATAACATCAAGGTCCACGGTTCAATACCTGCACTGGCCAGCCACACACACACACACACACACACACAGGCACACATGCACGCATGCACACATGCGCGCACACACGCACACATGGATACCATTTTTAAAAAATTTTTTAAATTAAAAAAAATAAGGATACAAAAAGGTTGGAAGTGCAAGTATAAAAAAGATGCCATACAAACACTAACCAAATAAATATTTTGTGACTATAACAATGAGGTGGAAAGCAATTCTGGATATATAGGTGAACATTTCATAATGAAAAAATGCTAAATTAACCATGAATATATTACAATTATAAACATATATGCACTTAATTATATAGCTCCAAAACATATAAAACAAAAATTGAAAAAACTATAAGGAGAAAGTGTCAAAACCCTAATTACGATGGAACTGAAGATAACTCTCTTAAACTAACAAATTTAGAAGATTTAAAAATTAGTTAAGATATGGAATACTTGAATGCAAGTACTAAACTTGATCAAATGAATATGAATAAATAATTCATCCAGCAACTGCAAGATTCATGTTCTTCTCAAGCAGACATGCTAACACTTACAAAAACATTTACTACCACCAGAGCATAAAACAAGTCTTAAGAAATTTCAAAGCACTGAAATCAAATAAAATATGATTATGTTTTTTGACTGCAATAAAATAAATAACAAAATGTTTGGAAGTTAAGAACTACATATCTAAGTAAGTTGAGATTTAAAAAAAGACGATAATGGAAAATAGATACTATTTTGAGTGAAATAATCGTAAAAATAGTACACATCAAAACTTACTTGTGAAATGCAAGTAAAGTCATGTTTTGACCAAAATTTATAGTCCTAAAAAAGCATATATTAGAAAATAAAGCTGAAAATTAACTAAAGCAGCACTTTCAAGAAGCTAGAAAAATAACAATTTATATCCAAAGAAAAAAGAAGGAAGGAAATAATAAAGATAAGAGCAGAAATTAATGAAGTAGAAAATAGTTCTTTAAGGTGAAGTGTTAGGTTGTTCACTTGCCATCTTTCCATTCTTCTGAAGTGAGCATTTAATCCAATAAATTTTCCCCTCAATACTGCTTTTGCAGTATCCCACAGGTTTCGGTATGATGTATCATTGTTTTCATTGGTTTCAATAAACTTTTGGATTTCCTGCTTGATTTCTTCTTGGACCCATATGTCATTAAGTAGAATGCTGTTTAATTTCCATGTGTTTGTATAGTTTCCAGAGTTTTGTTTGTTATTAATTTCTAGTTTTAATCCATTGTGGTCTGAGAAGATACATGGGATAATTGCAATTTTTTTGAATTTATTGAGACTTGATTTGTGACCTAATATGTGATCTATCCTGGAGAATGATCCATGTGCTGATGAGAAGAATGAATATTCTGAGGTTGTTGGGTGGAATGTTCTGTAGATATCTGCCAATTCCAATTGGTCTAGAGTCTTGTTTAGATCTTGTGTTTCTCTACTGATTCTTTGCCTAGATGATCTGTCTAATATTGACAGTGGAGTGTTCAGGTCCCCTGCTATTATGGTATTAGTGTCTATTTCCTTCTTTAGGTCTAATAGAGTTTGTTTTATAAATCTGGCTGCTCCAACATTGGGTGCGTACATATTTATGATTGTTATGTCTTCTTGATGGATCAGTCCTTTTATCATTAAGTAGTGTCCCTCATTGTCTCTTTTTATGGTTTTTAGTTTAAAGTCTATTTTGTCAGATATAAGAATAGCCACTCCAGCTCGTTTTTCTTTTCTGTTTGCATGGTAAATCTTTTTCCATCCTTTCACTCTTAGTCTGTGTGAATCTTTATGGGTGAGGTGGGTCTCTTGTAGGCAGCATATAGTTGGGTCTTGCTTTTTGATCCAGTCAGCCAGTCTGTGTCTTTTAATTGGGGAATTTAAGCCTTTAACATTAAGAGTTGTTATTGAAAGGTGTTGATTTATTCCTAGCATTTTATTGGTTGTTTGGTTGTCTTAGGTGTCTTTTGTTCCTTGCTTTCTGATTTACTGTTTGGTTTCTTTGTTTGTTGGTTCCTTAGGTTGTAGATAGTGTTTTTGTTAGCTTGTTTTCTCTTCATGAATGCCATTTTTATTGTACTAGCGGGTTTAGATTTTTCTTAGGTTTTTATGGCAGTGGTAGTTATTTTTCAGGAACCAAACCCAGTACTCCCTTGAGGATTTCTTGTAAGGGTGGTCTTGTGGTAGTGAACTCCCGCAGTTTTTGTTTGTCTGAGAAATATACTATTTGCCCCTCATTTCGGAAGGATAGCCTTGCAGGGTAGAGTATTCTTGGCTGGCAATCTTTGTCTTTTAGTATTTTGAAAATATCATCCCATTCCTTTCTAGCTTTTAGGGTTTGTGATGAAAAGTCTGATGTTAACCTGATTGGGGCTCCCTTATAGGTGATTTGACGCTTCTCTCTTGCAGCTTTTAAGATTCTCTCTTTGTCTCTGAGTTTTGCCAATTTGACTATGACATGTCTTGGAGAAGGCCTTTTTGGGTTGAATACGTTTGGAGATCATTGAGCTTCCTGGATCTGAAGATCTGTGATTTTTCCTATACCTGGGAAGTTTTCTGCCACTATTTTGTTGAATATGTTTTCAATGGAATCTCCATTTTCCTCCCCTTCTGGAATACCCATGACTCGGATATTTGAGCGCTTGAGGTTGTCTGATATCTCTCTCAGATTTTCTTCCATGTCCTTGATTCTTTTTTCTTTCTTTTTGTCTGCTTGTGTTATTTCAAACAGCCCATCTTCAAGTTCAGAGGTTCTCTCTTCAACTTCGACAAGCCTGCTGGTTAAACTCTCCGTTGTGTTTTTTATTTCGCTGAATAACTTCTTCAGTTCAGCAAGTTCTGCTACATTTTTTTTCAGGACATTGATTTCCTTGTATATTTCCTCTTTCAGATCCTGTATACTTTTCCTCATTTCATCATGATGTCTAGCTGAGTTTTCTTGTATCTCATTCAGTTTCCTTAGAATTATCACTCGAAATTCCTTGTCAGTTATTTCAAGGGCTTCTTGTTCTATAGGATCTAGAGTATGAGATTTATTAACTTTTGGTGGTGTACTTTCTTGATTTTTTGTATTTCTGGTGTCTTTTTTTTGGTGTTTATTCATTGTGGCAGGGGGTTTCACAGTCCACCGGTTTGAGACTAATGACTAACTAGGATGTTGCTGTGGTTGCCAATTTGGTATGGCTCCCGCCGTGACCGCTCAATTGGCCTCTAGTGTCTTGTGTGTGTGGTTGCCTCGGGTCTTGGGCTTCTCCGGGGATCCACCTTTCTGGTCAGCTTGGACTCTGCTGGGCTGGTGGATCACGTACCACAGGGTGTGTGATCTCTGTTGAGCTTTCACTTTCTGTACAGGACTTCTCCCCGTTCCGTGTGCTCTGGCCCAGGCTGTTAGATCGTGCAGTGGCGACCCCACCGGGTGTGTGGTTTCTGTCGAGTCTCCGCCTCCCTGGCCGCACGTCTCCCCCCTCTGTGCACACTGTGCTGGGCTGGGGCGTGTCTTCTGCACCCCTCGTCTATCAGCTGGGCCTTCAAGACCCTGCTCAGCACCGCCTCGCCCAGGAAGTCTACCAGGTTTCTGCTAGGCACAGACGACCGGTCTCTCTGGGTGCCTTTGTAGCACTGTGTAGATCTTTCTCGGGTCTTGTTCACCTTTGTATCCCCCCGGTATAAACCGAGTCTAGTGCCCGCCTGCAGCCTGCTCTCCGGCAGGTTCAAGCGGACCTGGGAACTCTCCTACCACACTATTCCCAACCAGAAATTCGTTAGGCTTTTTTAAAAATGTGGAACGCTTCACGAATTTGCGTGTCATCCTTGCGCAGGGGCCATGCTAATCTTCTCTGTATCGTTCCAATTTTAGTATATGTGCTGCCGAAGCGAGCACAATGAAGTAGAAAATAAATATACAACAGAAAAGGACTATAGGTCCAGAAGTTGATTCTTTAAAAAAAGACATAGAATTGATAAATTCCTGGAAAAACCAATTAGGAGATGGAAGGCACAAATAACTAATGTCAGGAATAAAAGAGCACATCACTGTACATCCTGCACATATTAAAAATATGAGATATTATTAAAAAACTTATGCCAATATATTTCAAAATCTAGATGAAAAGGATAAATCATAGAACTACACAACTTACATAATGACAGTAAAAGAAATTTTTAAAAATACTTGAATAGCGCTATGCCA
This sequence comes from Cynocephalus volans, assembly GCF_027409185.1. Lineage (NCBI taxonomy): Eukaryota > Metazoa > Chordata > Mammalia > Dermoptera > Cynocephalidae > Cynocephalus > Cynocephalus volans. The sequence continues at coordinate 124,293,839 of NC_084468.1, forward strand.
TTCAAGAAATTGAATCCATAATTTAAAATATTCCCACAAAGAAACCTTCAAGGCCTGACAGCCTCGTTAATGAATTCTGCCAAACATGTAAGGATGAAATAATACTGATATCATGCAAACTCTTCCAGGAAATACAACAGAGTGAGCACTCCCGAACTTATTTCTTAAGGCCAAGAAATTGTTCTTATTTCTTATACCAAGGTACAACCTTGGTATCAAAATTTGTCAAGGATGTTATGAAAAAGAAAAATTACAGGCCAACTTACTAATTTGTAAAAGGACACAAAAATCCTAAATAAAAGATTAGCAAATAATATGAATAAACATATAAAAATTGTATTATTTTATATGTGCAAGTTTAAGCACTTGAAAATGAGTTAATATAAGTCACCACGCTAACAGAATAAGAGAGAAAAATCACATAATTACCTCAATAGTCATAGACAGGCAGTTAAAAATTTTAGTATCAATATATAATCAAAATCTCTTGGTAAACTAGGAATAAGAACTCCCTTAAAAAAAAAATCACCCTACTTAATGATAAACAAATATTGAAAGTCTTCCTTTTGACACCTGGAAAGGGACAAGGACATGTGCAATTACCACATCAATTCACAATTGTACAAGAGGTCTTAGCCTGGGAAGAATGCAACAACAAAATTTTTTTTTAAAGCAAAAAAATTAGAAAAGAAATAAAACTGTCAATATTATCGGATGATTTGGTTGTGGATATAGAAAATACAAAAGAATCTACAGATAAATTACTAGAATTTTAATTTCTTAAATTAGCTACATTCTGCATACACATTCTGCATATACGAGACCAATATAAGAAAGCAACTATATTTCCACACCCCAGCAAAAAAGAATTAGAAAATGGGAGCTGGCCAGTTAGAGCATGATGCTGATAACTCCAAGGTCCAGGGCTAGATCCCTGTACTGTCCAGCAACAATTAAAAAAAAAAAAAAGAATTAGAAAATTAATTTTAAAAAGATATAATATCCAACATAATGAAAAAATATTAAATACCTAGGAATAAATCTGATAAAAGATGTGCAAGACCTCTACACAAAAAAACTATGAACATTATTGAGAGAAAGTTTGCAAGATTTAAATAGAGGAACATACTATGTTTATGGTCTGGAAGACTCAATATAACAAGATAACAATTTTCTCCTAAATTTATTTATATACTCAATGTAATCTCAATCAAAATCCCAACAGTTATTAAGTCCGTTGCTGTAGTTTTGTTTTGGTGGAATTTAATAACCTAATTCCAAAATATCTTATAAACATGAAAGTCAAAGAATAGACAAGAAATTCTTAAAGAACAAAGGACAAGATAAGAGGACTTGATCTATTGAATATAAACTCTTATTATAAAACTACAGTGTGGTATTGATGCAAGAATATACTAATAAACAAAAGGAATAGACTAGAGGCCAAAAAGACCCCCACACATTTGGGCACTTGATTTATAATAAAAGGACAGCCCTACAGAGCAGTGAGGACAGATGGGTCTTTCCAGTAAATCATGCTTGGTCAAATGAATGTCTGCCCCAATATATTTTAGAATAAAACTTGACCCCTACTTCACACAATATGCAATAATTAACTCCCAATTAATCAATACATAGGTTTGTGACTTAAAACTATAAAGTTTCTTGAAAATAACATAAAATAATATCTTTATAACCTCAATGTAGGAAAAGACTTATTGAACAGGACACAATAAAACAACTAACATAAAAGAAACAGAATCTATAAAGGATTTGGTCATTAAAATTAAAAACCTCTGTTCTCATTAAGAGTGTGAAGAGGCAAGCAACAAAATGAAGATTTTGCCACACATTTAACTAACAATAGGCTTATATGCTGAATATATAAAAAATTCCTAAAAATCAGTAAGAAAAAAAATAAACACTCAGTTGAAAAATGAGCAAGAGACTTGAACAATCATGTCACCAAATATTTCAAGTGGCCAATAAACAAATGAGAAGTTACTCAACCTCATCAGTCAGGAAAAAGCAAATTAAGCCCACAATGTGCTATTACTACAAAACCACCATAATGGCTAAAATTACAAAGACTGACAGTATTGGCAAAGATATGGAGCAAAGGAAATTCCCATATGCTGCTGGTGGGAGTATATTGGCACAACTACTACTCTGGAAAACAGTTTGGTATTACTTACTAAAGTGCTGACACACATATCCTATGAGCTAGCAATTCCTACCCTGCATGTAGACAAAATATAAACGTATGCCCACCGGAACCAAGAAACATGTACAAGAATAACCATTGCTGCACTATCCATAATGCACCAAAACAAACCACCCAAAGTTCACCAACAATACAGTGGATGAACAGTGGATAAATAAATTGCAGTATACCCATATAATAGATTTCTATATGGCACAGAAAAATGAACAAACTACAGCCACAAGCAACAATAGTCATGAATATCACAAACACAATCCTGAGCAAATGAATTTAGACATAAACAAATACATACTGTATAATTCCACTTCATTCTTTGCTCGGAAAAAAAAAAAAGACAAAACCAAAGTACTGTGTTTAGAGATAATGCTCTTTGCTGGAGAAACTATATAAAAAAGGAAGTGTTTACCAAAAAAAGTTCAGGATGATTTTTATCTTTTATGTAGGGTACCAGTGATGATTGGGTGGGAGTCAACAAGGGGGGCTTCTGGGGCATTGGCAATGTTTTTTGTTTTTTGTTTTCAATCCTGGTGTGGGTTGCAAAATGTTCACTTTGTGATAAATCGTTGCACCCGCATCTTGTTTTGTGTGCTATTCTGTACGTGTATGAAATCTCAGTTAAAAGGGGTTAGATCAGACAATCAAATGCATCTCCAGAAAACAGTTCCATTGCATCAATATCTACTTACATAGCCTGGAATAAGAACAGAACAGTTTAATTTAAAAACAATTGGCGAGTGTCCTCACTTTGGCCCATTATTTTTTATAGCTTTCCGTACTAGCATCTTACCAAACACCATGATGACCACACATTGAGCACTCCTGTCCAGTTCACACTGAGCAGTTTTCTCCCTTGTCATCCATTTGCCAAGTAAACAAAAGTAATTGGTCCAGATCATGCACTTATATAAAGAGCTTGAGATCTTCCAGAAAAATCTCCAACACTTGCCCTTCCCTTCTCTCCTCATAGGCCAGATCTTTTTCTTTCTTCACTTCTCAACTCGTGTCACTTCCTCAGGGAATCTTTCCTTTGCCTCCACCTTTACCCTCATCCCCAACTGGGACAAACCAACATTATGTTCCTCACCTCATGTCCTTATGATATTTGTTCTGGTCATTCTCCATTTGCCCCCACCTCCCAGATCCATCCCTGGGAGGCTGATCCCAAGGGACTACATCAAACAGGACTCCCTGTCCAGCTGGCTTCTGCTGGGATGGCTGATGGGAAGCATGGCAGAAGCTGGCAGTGTGGGAGAAGAGAGAACTCAGGGCATGTCCACCCCACTCCCTTTTTGCTGTGGTCTGTGTTTCTAGAGAAGGCTGCTTCTCTGTAGGCCCAACCTCCCCCTCCCTGGCTCCAGCTCTCATGGATTCCGGTAATATCATTTCTGCCACTTATTTTTCAATCTGAGTGTAGTAATAGCTCTCCACTGATATGACTTTTACTGGTTCTCATAACCTTGCCTCTATCTTCCTAAATTGTCTTTTCATTAAACTCTTTTCATCTGAACTAAGTTGGATTCTCTTTTCTGCTGGGACCCTGTGGAGTGGCAATTTTACATTAATTTATGTGATTATTTAATCAACATCTGTCTTCTACTAGGTTGTGAGCTTCATGACAACAAATATCTGTTAAATGATTTAGTGAGTTAATGAAAGAATGAATGAACTTAAATTAGAATTAGAATATACTATACAAGGATTTCTGAAATGTTCCTGCTACGTTTGATACGGCACCAATCTATTAAACCAAACATTTTACCTCTGCTGATTGAAAACAGCCTTTGTTGGCAGGAATGTTTTTACTCACGACAATAATTTCAATCATTCCAGCAGTAAGTGCAATAGCTGTAATTTCTCAATTTAAAAGATATAATTTCATCTATTTGAAGTCATCAGTGACAAGATTCCATGTGAAATGTTGTCAGTTATAGCTCTAATAATCAATAGGAATACAATAAAAATGTTAAGTAGAAAAGGAAAGCTCTGTATCTCTGAATTTTCCACACCCTATTGTAAATGACCAGATAAAACAAATGCTTACTGGTTACATGGTCTACGAGGGTTAACTCCAGTAGGAAATGTTCTTTATTATTACAATAAACTACATTGTTGTCCTAGGTTTAAAAGAAGACAATCTAGCCTGTTATATTAGATATGCAAGTAGCATATACATTTTTTTTTTTGGCAGCTGGCTGGTGAGGGGGCAAGTTACATATTAAGGTTTAGACAACTTCTACAATCTACAAAATGAACTGGAAAATTCTGATTCCAGTTCACTAGTCAGTATTTCCAGAACATGGTCTGGAGCTCTGCAGATTCCTTTCTTTTTTAAGGTAGACAAAGTGCAAAAACAACAACAACAACAACAAAACGGATTACCTATAGACCATCTGATGAACTAGCAAGATCTTTCAAACATATAACCAGCACGTGTTGTACTACCTGATGCGAATTTTATTCTTGAGAAAACTAGCTTGCAAATATAATCACAACTAAAAAAATTTTTATTTTACAGCAGGGCATTTTGAAAGCAATAATTTACCTAGCATCTTGGAGGGTCATATATTCTGAACTCTGAAGAGATCAAAGTCCATCTCTTTTCTGCAGTCTCCTTCTAGTTAAACCTCTGCTATTTCTTCTGCTAACTTTTTCACCGTAAAAAGTATTCCAGTTCTGTTCATTCTAACTAACAGGGAGAGGGGAAGGTCCAATTTCTCAGTATGGTATGAGTTCAAGATTATTTGTAACCTCCCAGGAAGCACATTAGTTAGTTAATGAAGGAAGACCTTTCTAATGCACTAGTTGGGATATGGGTCTGACTGACCTTATCATCCTGAAAGATACGGCATGACTTCAGTTACAACAATATTAATAATATCTTGTGAGAGGGTTTGAGGAAGAAGTGTCGAGTTAAAATAGTTAAAATGCAATTCTACAGCCAATTCTTTTTACAACCAAAACCAGATAACTCGCTTTGTTTTATGTCTAATAAGGTGCAACAGGAATTCCCTTTTCCTTATTCATGCTCTTCTGTCATAACTAACATAGGAAATGACCACATCGGCTCCTTACTGCCTGCTTCCCTGGAAACAAAAGATCATTGTATACCTGATCCTGCTATTGCCAAAGTGAAGTAAAAATTAACCATCCTCCCTATCTCTTCTCCATACACCAAGCAATATTTTTTTAAAAAGGTGTGAGGTGGAGGGAAAACGAGGGATACTACTCCCCCCAGCCCACCCATCTCCATTCTCATCAACGCTGCCCACTTGGGGAGCGCCCAGTACGCGAAGGGCCCCATAGCCTGGCACGGTCAGAAAGGAAGAATCTCTCTCCCAGTCTCAGAATCCCGACTCCTGATACCTTCCACACACCAAGGCAGGGCGGGTCGCGCAGCCCCGAGGGACAAGGCGGCGTCTCTCAGCGCAGGGCCGCGGGCGGCGCCGCAGCGCTGGCGGTTCCGCTCCCGCAGGGTCGGGCCGCGCGTACTTACCCGCCAGCCCGCCACCGCCGCCTCCATCGCCGGCGTGCCCCTTCCTCCGCTGCAGGATGAAGTAGGGGTTGGCCCTCTCGGTGATCCACAGCGCGTTGGCCAGCAGCACCTCCTCGGGGTTCACCCACATGTTCCCGGCCAGCGCGGGCAGACGCACAATGGGGCCGCGGGCCGGGTCCTGCACACACCGGCGCGCACAGGCGCGCACTCCCGGGCACCCGCGCGCCCGCCCGCTAGGTGCGGCGGCGGCAGGCGGCTTCACCAGGGGGCGGCCCGCGGCACCCGGGCCACCACAAAGCCCCAGCGGGCGGCTGGGAAGGCCGGCGAGGACGCGGGCGCGGCGAGCAGCATCTTCCCCGCGGCGCCGCCGCCCCCCACGACAGACGCCCGGGCCTGCCGCTCCGCAGCCCGGCTCCGGCCCACGGCGGCGGGAGGAGCGGGAGGAGGAGGAGGAAGGGGAGCGGGAGGAGGAGGAAGTGGTGTGACTCAGTCCCGGGATCCGGCTCGGCGGCGGGCAGAGCTGCGGGCGACGCGAGCGGATTCGGCCCCGCGGTCAGGGCCGAGCCGGGCTGGGGCGCGGCTGCTCCCGCAGCGCCGACCCGAGCCCCGGAGCCGCCTCCGTCTCCGGCTGCTCGGAGCTCCCGAGGTCACCGCGTGTTAACACTCCGTGTCGGGGCCGCTCGCACCAGCGGCGAAGCCCAGCTCCCCGCTGGAAGGACGCTCCGGACACTGCGAATGAATGACGACAGCGCGGCTCACTTGGAGCGATCCCGGGTGACACCAGTTTCCGCGGACGCGGATCCTCCGCGGGCTCTGCGCGCCGAGCCCGGCAGCTGCGGGCTGGCTTCGGGGGAATCTTCGGGGGACCGTGTGCCAAGCACTGGGCCCCACGCCCATCCCCGCGGGCAGGACGCCGCCAGCCTGCGTGGGGGGTGTGTGTGCTGTTTGTGTGTTTAAGGTTGACGCTCCATGGGACAGCCCCGCCCCCTTCCCCGGAGACGTGTGTCAAGGTTCCAGACCTGGAGCTAGCTAATCGAGTCGGAAGTGAACGCAGCCAATGATTGTCGATGTTTTTGATTCTTGCATCCCTAGGCAAGTCATGCGCTAAACTTGTCACCGCCTGTGACCCCTCCCCCTCCATTCCATTGAAATTAAAATGGCCCAGCTAAGTGCATTACATCACTTCTTTCCTTGACCTGTAGGGCATGAGCAATAGCGAAGTTGGAAGCTGTCCAAAAGCTTAGACCAACTAATTCACACCACAGCTGTTCCTATGTCAGGCATTTGGAGCTTCGAGGACTGGGTATGGCAGAATTCAGAGATTTATCGCAGCTTAATAGATGGATTATATATTTTTAAAAAATCTATGAAACCAGAGACACACAAACCAAGCCAGTTTTTATCCCTTGACAGTTTCGCTTTCCCCGGTACTGCCAGTCTCTTGTGGTGATCACAACCCGTCTGCCTGTGTATCAGATGACCTTTTTTTCTTTTTCTTCTTTTTTTTTTTTTACCCAGGAGATCTGGGGGAATAATAATAATAATCTGAGGGAATAATAATAATTACCTGATGATGGGAATTTACCAGACTTTGTGGAGGACGTTGGACAATCATAGGGACTTCTCTCTTTCCAAAGGAACAAAGCATTCAGATGAGACTTTCTTGTATGGACTTCAAAATTTTTTACTTATGCAGCTCTGATCTGTGTTGCTGAATTCCTTCAAATGCAGAGTGAGCAAATCGGAGGGTTTGTTAATGAACCGAGACTGCCATTGCACCTGTTGGTTTACTACCCTTTGGGCTCTCAAGAAATGAAAGTTTCCCTTTATGTTACCACACTGACTGATCTCCTGCCTCTTTAGGAAACACTGTAGACTTCCAGAAATTTGTGGAAACTTCACAAATCTACACAGACTCAAAAATGTCGTTTGGCACCTTCGGTCACAGAATAGTGCCTTCAGTCACAAAACTTACTGCAAATAAAAAACAATAAAATTACAAATCATGCATATGTAAAAAATTGTATTTATAATATATTTATATAACTTTTTATATTTCAAAATGCTTCCATAGATATTGTTTCACTTTATGTAATTAGCATTTTTAAAAACTTTACCAAGCACTTTAATACTGTCTTTTGGAGTATCCTTATAGTACCACTCAAAGTTGTGGTTTAACACCAAAACGTCTACCCATAGCCCTGGAGTGTAAATTTAGCTTATTTCATTTATTGATGCCAAAATGCTATTTATGTATACAATTCATGCATTCATTCACTTATTTATTCATTCAACATATATTATTGAATGCATACTATACTCTAGTCCCTGGCGATATAAAGTGAACAAAACATGCGAATGTCTCTGCCTTTGTGAAGACTAAAATGTAAGATTAATAATAAAAACCAAAATAAATCAACAAAAGTTTGCTTTTAGAATAAGATCGGACACCAAGAGGAAAGAAGAAACATTTGAAAATCCTTAGCTATTTTCTATGTAGTTGAAAGAGAGTATGTTCTCTCCAGGAAATTAGGGCTGCCATTATTAAAACGAGTTGATAACCTGTAGTAGAAGGACATTACAAAAAATCAGAGAAACTACAAAGAGTTGGTGGTGGCTTATTTGCCCTGTACCGTTAACTGCTCACTTATTAAAATGTGGCTATGTTAAAAAAAAAAAAAAAAAAAAAGCTATCAAAAATACTAGAAATGACACAAGGAGAACCTAATTAACCAGTTCCCCTGTGAAATCAACAAATATTTTTAGCTTACAATTCATTCTCATTGCTTTTAAGCTCAAGGATGGTCTCAGACCATTTAAAGAGGAAAAGTGTTCATAGATGCCTAGATAAGATAGGGGTAAATGATGTCTTTGTCTGTGTCTGTGTCTCCCTGAGATCTCCCACTCTCCCCTCCTGCAAATTGAAAAAATCAATCCAGATAGGGTTCTGATGGCCTGACCTTTGAACAATTAATCAATTTACTGCTTAATGGGCAGATCTGACTGAGGCAAAATCACCAGAGTTGTAAATTTGTCTTGGACGATTCTCACCCCCATTCCTACAGTGTGCTCTCCTTTTCTGCTTTTTCGCCTTCACAGTTGTGTATTTTCCTCCTTTTCTTCACTCATTTTCCAATAAGTCCTCTACTTTGCCGGCCTGGGACTTGCGCCACTCTTGGAAATATCATAGAGTCTTGGAAACTTTCTTATTTCTGCCCACATACCCCACCTCCCACCTGGGCCACTGCCCACTCCTTCACAGCCCAGTTCTTCTGGAAGCAAGACTACGGTGGTAGCAGAACACTAATCTAACTGACCACTCCATTGCCCAGCAGTTGCAGGAGTTGGCCAGGCCAGTAGAAAATGTGATTCTAATTTGAATCTTTTTAGTAAGAATAATATTAACCAGTCTATGAGTACAATAACTCATCTGTACCTCTGTCAACCTATTGCATGATCATTTGAATGTTTCCTTGCTGTTTTCTTATTTTTTTTTACCACTTCCTCTCCAATCCAAAATATTGGGATGTATATATTTTATTTTTGTTTGTAACACTTACGTCAGTGTCAAATTTCTTATATGAACCATTATATGATGCAGTAACCTGCAATACATTTGTATAAAACAAAGGATAAAAGGGTTTAAGATACTAGGGTACTTCAAAAAGTTCATGGAAAAATAGGATTAAAAGATAATGTGAATCTAATGGACAGTATAAGTCACAGAAATAGAGAACAACATTTTTATTAGACAGAATACAAGCATATAACAAAATGTTATATTTATAAAACATACAGTACAGGATATAACATTTAAGGGACTTTATGCTGTAAATTCCATGGCATTCATATGTAAAATAAATGCTTTATGTCTTGGGGAAAAAAATAAAAAAGAAAATGCATTTTCAGTTTCAGTAGAGAGAATTCACGCAGAAGAGTAGTAAAGTGCTAACACTTCCCTTGGAGCAGTCATCCCCTCCCCCGTTCCTTCTATCTGAAGGTAACATTTTAACAAGGAGTATTTTTTTTTTAAAACTGCTTCTATCTTCCCTGTCCAACCTGGAAGGGCAGTAGCTGTGGGGGCTATTTGGAACTTCTCCTGTCCAGTAAGAAGGAGAGGGGTAGCCAGTTGGGGTAGCAAAGAGGAATATTGTTTTGAGGATCCCAGTCTTTGCAGTAGCTTTGATATCTGATATAGAGTCACAGTGGGTCTGAGTTGCTAAACCAGCTGGCAAAACTAGACCAACCAGTCGCCACAATGCCAGCTCTGCAAGTCATGGAGCTAATTGATTACACAGAAGCCACCTTTTGATTCTTTCAACTTTAAATGGCTGAACAGATCTGCAACCAGGACCATCCTTATACATAGTGTGATTGGAGGGAAAAGATTCCTCAAAATAGCTCTGACCTATAACATTACTACCTTGCATCCATTCATTCAATCACTCCACTTTTGAATTCTGAGATGCTCTGGGAATGAAAAATGAATAACACATTATTTTTTTCCATGTTGAAGTCACTGTGGCCAGATGACCTCTGTCAAATGCAGCTGTGCTCCTGGAATGAAAGGAATAAAGAAGACAGCAGCCTCCCCAGGGGAATAAATGAAGCAAAGTACTAGCAGAAAATCAGTTTCAAATTGAATATCAGTTTCAGTTTCAGATTACTTTGACCTTGGTATTATAACACCAGGCTCTAACCAATTGAGCTAACTGGCCAGCCCCGATGGCAAATTTTAATGGTTGGGAAAAAGTAATAAAGACTTTAAACTACAGGGCAGGGTGGGGAAACATTCTGCCTACTTCAAAATTATCTCCTGCAAGTTCCCTGAGGGCCACATCATTTTTATACCCTGGGGCTTAGCATGAGTGAGTCTGTAAATGCCCAACAAGGAGGAATTTACATGATTATTGAATTCCTAAACTTATGTAGGGTTTACAGACTTAGGAAGGAAAGGGCCCTGAGAGTCCCTGATAACAGTTACACTGAGCTTGTCATTTTATATACAAGAAAATTAAAGCCCATAAAAGGGAAGGGACTTGACTAGGGTCACTTGGGTGATTAACAGCAGAGTTAGAAATTGATCTTATTATTTAGAAAACTATTAGGCACCAAATTCTAACTGCAACTTTTCCTTCTTTCTCCAAACACTATTCATCACATTCTTCTCAAGAATTAAAATAGTTCCTATTTATATAATGCTTTCACGACCATTACCTGTCATCATGGTCTGTGTGTTAAGATCCATCTGCTGGTTGATCAGATCTGAGTCACATGCCTGCCCTGGTGAGGGTGGTGGCAGAGTGTGTGGGATAATCCCCAGAGGAAAATCAGAGATCCATTAGAATAATGGGGCATGGTTGTGGAGAAGCCTACATAACAGAAGTCTACTATACAATCTACTATTGACAACATGTTTTCTTTTTTCTTTTTTTTTCGGACGGCTGGCTGGTATAGGAATCCAAACAACACCACGCTGTAATCAACTGAGCTAACCGGCTAGCCTGACAACCTGTGTTTGATGACTATATCTTCTTGAGTATAACTTGGTATTGCATAAAATATTTTGTTTTGTTTTCTACTAACATATCTAGTGGTTTGACTCTTGATAATTAGGGTCATAGGTCATTTAAATTACAAAAAAAAAAAAGAAAAAGAAGTTATTGCAGAGGCTAGGATAAGCTAAACTAAGATCAGAAAGCTTCAGGAAGCTCTGGGACCAGCCTCTCTGTCTCTGTCTGTCTCTACGTCTCTGTCTCTGCCTCTCTATCAGAATCTCTGCTTCTCTCTGTACATTTGTTCTAATGTCTTTCTCCACTGACCAGCCTCTTTGCTTACTCATGGTTTCTGTTCCCTCATAATTTAAGCATACAAATGACCCACAACAGCCTCTCTGGTTCCTCTCTGCTGCTGCTTTCAAACTACAGCTCCCACCACTAACTGAGTATCTAGGAGTTTCATAGCTATGACTCATGGGAAATTGACTGGCTCAGCTTATCTTTATGTGCAAGGACCAGGCTGTTGCCCAGCCTATGACTGGTTGCCATTTGGTCAGATCACCAAGGTAAGGTAGCTATCTATGTATGCATATTCTGTGCAACTGATACTTGACAAATTCTCATTAAAAGTTAATTTTTATTATAAAATTAACCATTCTGAGAGTTCAAATGCTACGCTACCTGGAAAATTTCTGAAGTCTGCCTTGTTTTTCACAAGCCAGTCAACCATATCAATAAAGGCAAAAGCTCTTTAATGTGGTATATAGTTATGTGTTCTGATGATTGTAAGATTCCTTTCAGTAATATAGTATTTTTCCCCCCACAGTTATGCTGTTCTTTTGCCAGTGACCCATCTGTCCATTTTCTTTCTCATTAAAATCAAACAGACGCAAACAAAAACACTGTCAATAGGATTTCTTAAGTCACCACAAATACTAGAACCAAATTTGTAAATATCATGCATAAAAAGCAAATTGCGGCATTGATATCAAGATAACAGTAGTTTTTTTTTTTTGAATTGCACATATGCCTATAAACCTAATAAACTGGTTTTTTTTCTTTTTTTCAAATAAAAGAATACAATCTTTTTTCCTCTGAGGATAAGAACTAACATTTTTATTGATCTTTCTGATATAAAATACTTATGCTTGCATGTATATACTTTTATAAAAGATGGTTAATTTTACTCAGGTTCTCTTAATCAAGACTTCAGGAAAAAAATTACATAATTTCTTCCTCAGAATAAGACAACTTAGCTGTCTTTTTATTATTCTGAAAACATTCTCATTAGAGAAATACTATATTTTATCTTGAATCTCAAACCTTTAAACATTCTAATGGTGTGTTTGCCTAAATGATTTGAAAGAAAAAAGAATATCTAGGCATCAATAACAACACAGAGTAACACCACCCAAACCGTCTAATTTATCAACTATGTATAAACACTTTATTTTTTGATTTCCAGCTTCTCTATGCTTCCAAATAAGATTACAAATCATAGAACAGAAAATGATCTGAAGATCCCAAATCTTTGAAAAATATAAAAATTAAGTGAAGAAACAAACTTATTCACTGCACAAAAGGAGAAACTCCCAAAGGTGAAGCGTAAGAGTTGACTACTGGACTACCTTTATCAGTATTAAGAAAAAGGCAAAAAAAAAAAAAAAAAAAATTGTATTTGTTCACGTATATGCAAAATATGGACCTAAATAGGCATTTTCAGCATAAAATCAAAGAGAATTTTGCTCTTTTTGTCACTTGTGATGCTCTTATAGGCTGTGAAATGTAATCTTCCATAAAATATGTGTTAAATGTGTTAAATCCCACTGATTTCTATTCCAATGAAAATTTCAGTTTGCTTTCAGGAGGCTTGACTCAGTCAATCAGATTGGAGGCTTAGACCTTCTGTCCCTGAATGAGAGTGTTTAAATACATAATTTCTTCTTTTTGGGGGTGGGTGGTGGTGGAGAAGGCTGGCCAATACAGGGATCGAAACCCTTGACCTTGGTGTTACAAGGATACACTCTAACCAACTGAGCTAACCGGCCAGCCCTTCTGCCCTTACTCAGGGCCAACTCTTACTCACCAAAAGAGCTCTGAAGAGAAAGGCATATATTGAAAACAAAACTAAGTACCTACTGACTGCCCCTCCTCTACAAACTGTGGCCCGTGGATTTTAACATGAATTCTCAATTAAGAACCTTTTTGAAGGAAATGAGAAATTTTTTTTCAGATATGCCAATAGAAGATCACGGAATTCTAAATAAAGATAGTTAATTGGTGCTTAAATGAAATGGTGCTGTATTGGAGATTACATTTTGTTAAAACAACTCTATGTAGCTATTTTTAAGGCTGCAAGGGGACCCCTTGAAGCTGGTATCAGATCACACAGAGTTTACTGGAACCTGGAGCAAGTAATCATCTCTGTATTATATGAAGTATGTGTGTGTGTGCATGCATGTAAGATCATGTTCATGAACTATTTTACAAAGTTAAACAACTCTACTTAATATTCCTCCTGATGCTTAATTTTTATTCACATAAGTCAATCATGTTGATTGTAAAAAAGTTAGAAAATACAGATAAGCAGAAAGAAAAGATTCTAAATCTACATGTACATAGTGTTTTTCCTTTCAAATAGAAATGAGTTTATATTACACATAAACTTTAGTAACATAACAATATTATGAATATATCCCCAGATTTAATACACACACACATTTATGTCATTACTTATATTCGTTCCATATTACTTAATTATGTGATGTACCTTCATTTATTTAACTCACCTGCCATAATTATTTGCAACTTTGTTATTATAAACAAATCTATGATATGTTTAACTATGTATCTTTGTACATTTATCTAATTATTTTTTTAGTATAGACTCCTAAAAGTAGAATTGCTGGGCCATCTAGAAGGCACCTTTTCAACGTTCTTGATATATCTTGCCAAATTACTCTCCAGAAAGATTGTATCTAATTCTTTCCCCAAGAAATAGGACAGCACCTATATTTCTACAACCTCATCTGTTTCAAGAAAATGTCTGTCACTGTTTTTTGGGTGGAACAGTATAATCTGACTCTGCATTTTTTTATGTTTTAAGACTTTCAACAGACATAAAATTATTAACTTTTTTCCAAGATTAAAATAGTTTTGCTTTTCAGATTATAAAAATCATGTTTATTTTAAAAAATGAGCACGATAGAAAAGTATACAAGTAAGAGAAAGCAAAATTCCTCAAAATATCGCCACTTGGAGATAATTGACTTTTTGGTTAATACCCTTCCAAATATCAATCTGTGCATATTAACATATATGGACATCCTTTATTCCTATGCCAAGTGCTATTTTGAGATAACATGGCTTTGCATCTGTATTCCAAGGATTTCTTTGGTGCATTTTCCCATATATAGAGTTAAGCTAAACGTCAGGACTGCAGTTAAGGCCTCTTTATTTCATTGAGGACATGACAATCCGGGGGTCAGGTGGAGGGAGATCTGCTTATGCTCCACTTTCTTATGTTTGTGTAGACTAGGCGCTGAAAAGAATTGTGAAAATGTACAAAAAGGTCAGTGATTATCCCACATCTTGCTCAGACTTGTAAGGAAAGTAGGGGACAATATCAATGACTCTAAATTTCCCCCGCCAAAAGAGGTGCCGGGTTCTCATACAAAATCTGTGGTGAGCCTCCTCAGCAGCTGCCAACGCAGACACGATGTTTCCTAAACAGCAGGATGGCAGAAAGGTTCACCTACTCGAACACTTGCTTCATAATGTTTTGATGACTCTAACATGTGTCGAAGACTGCTGTCTTCTAGAACTCCTTTGTATAGTTAAAAATATAGATATTTAATGCCATTTTAACTGTTTTTCCCCTAGCCTATTTGTTATGATAGCTTTATCTTGTCAAATGTGGTTTTGCCAATCATGGTACTTTTATGAGGATTGATCTCCCTCCACTGTTGAGGGGTTACTGTACATGACGTTCATAGGGGACATTTGTCTTTTGGGCTATTCATCACCTGAACACTTTTCCTGTTCTTAGGGAAGTCCCACAAATGGCAGCCAGGCTTTCTCAGCATGGACTCAGCTCCCACTTGGCTCCTTGGTGCTGGTGGTCCACTAAGATGTAGGATCCCCACTCGGACCTGGAGTTGATTGCAGCACCTCCTTCTGATAAGACTTCCCCTTCTCCCAATCAAGAGAGCCCTTCCAGCCTGCTGGTAATTTTTAGTCCCTACTGGTGAAGGGTGAGTGGAGAAAGGGAAGATAGAAATTGCTGGACCTTTCTCTGCCTCCCCCAGTTGGGAAGTTAGCTCTCTTGTGTTGGATGTAACACATCTCCAGTGTGAGTAACAGCTGCTTCAATGTGATGGTGTTTGTGTGTGTATGTAGATGTATATACACACATTCTGTATGGTATATGATTAATATTTATTAACTATGTGCCAAAACCATATATATTATTTCATTTAATTCTCACAGCAACCCTATGAGATAGGGACTGACAATACTACTATTGAACTCCATATTATAGATGAGGAAAAAAAAGTTACAAAAAGGTAAAATAATTTAACCAAAGTCACACAGCTGGGAAGTGGTAGAGTCAAAATTCAAAACTAGGCAACCTAAATCTAGCCTGTACTCCTAATCGTTACGCTACTTCCCTCCTATAAATATTGTCTATTATTAGTGTTATTTTGTATTTTAGGTATCTTAATATTATTGCTTAATAAGCTTTATTAAATAATGGGATTATTCTCAGGCCACCTTTGGTATTTAAAGTGTTTTGTATGCAGATAGTCAGGCTCTAAATGAGATTCTGCAAAAACATAAAATGACGGCAAGAATAGAAATGTGGTGGGGTATCCTCTCCAAGGCACTTTTCTGGAAACTGCTGAACGCAACTAAGACATCTTGTGTGGACTCTGGTATCCAGTTTCTTCCTTCATTTTTTATTCAAATCTCCACCAAGAAATTTGTATCCTACTTTGTCATGGGTCTTCCTTTTCCATTATTTCTTTTAGGTAACAGTGATAAGATTTGTGTATGTCAGAGGTTCTCAAATTTTAGCATGCCCCAAAACCATGTGGAGGGCTTGCTAGAAGAGAATATTGGACCCCAGCACTGGATTTTCTGACTCAGGAGGTCTGGCTGAGGCCCGATAATGTGCATTTTCAACAAGTTCCCAGGTGATGTTGATGCCATTGACCTGAGGATCACCCTTCTGGGAACTACTGGCATAGGTCAGAGAAGGGTGCTTCAGCTGGGTGCTTTTTTTTTTAGATAAGTTGTGGAATTACTTAAATATATGTATGGGATCTAGGTATTGTGCCTTCAGTCCTGAATTGATTTATCCATCGACACCAGACTCTGATTTAATGAAAAGATCGAAACTCACCTCTCAGTTTTACATTGGGTCCCTAATTACCTTTGTGATTCTGTATCACTTGATAGACTCTATTTATAGCCAACACATTCATCCACTAATTGTTAGTGGACACCTATTAAATGCCTGGCACTGTGCTGGGTATGCACTGTTGAAGAAAAGCAAACATGGTCTGTACCCTCATGAAGCTTACAGCTGATAAGAATCAAATATTAACCAACAAATAAGATAAATATAAACTACAACTGTGATAAGTAAGGAGAAGAAGCACATGGTGCTCTTCAGTCTTTAAGTCGGGGGTTTGACTTGGTCATGGTCAACGGTGAAATGCTTCCCTGAGCCAAAGGATTAAAAAAAACCAAAACCACTTAAGATATTTCCAATTATGTTTGTTTCAAATGTCAATTAAACATTAAATAAAAAATAATTTTAGCCAGAGGATAAATGTTCAGCTGTTCAGCTACAGTACCAAAAGTCCAGGAAGCCCCTGCAAATTGACTAGAATGTACAGTATTTTAGTAAACTCCTAATCCCCTGATACTTCTATACTTTGGGCCCTCAAACCAAATCTCTAATAGTTTAAAACATCATATGACTAGTAAGAATCCATCAGGGTTTGTTCCTCATTTACCCAGCAGACCTCCTTTTGTTAAGAAAAATATCCAGCTGGAGCTGGGAAAATCCGTACACGCTAATGTCTTTTGGGAGAGTTTAGAAGTGCAAACGTTTCTTATTACATTCCTCCCCCACTGAGAGAATAAGGGCAAAACAAAGCTCGAACATCTTTGACTCACCTGAGCAAATCTGATGACATCCTCTGAAGTAGTCCAGCCTTGATCAGAGTGTTGATGACGACACTGAACATTTTCTCAGGAAAATAATCTCCTCTCCCCAAGGCTTACTAGAGAAATCTAAACACATTCGCTCGTGTGGGGTAGTAAAATACAGTCCTTTATTTCTTTTCCCTTTCTTTTCTAGTCCTAGGTAGAAACGAACAAGAATCTGAAAAGTTGAGTCAAAGCAATTCCCATGGCAGCGGGATGGAAGAGGGAAAGAACTCCAGGAGCAGGTGTAATGACAGAGAAAAGACCTGTTTGCTCAGCATTTCAGATGACTTCTCTGGTGACCGAGCATTCTAGGATTATTCCCTAGGTCAGCTGGGAAGGACATTCAGGAAGAGGTTATATGGCATACATTGTCATATGGAATTAGACATATTGAAGTTATTTAGGAAAGACCTTTGATAATGACATCATGGAGAGATGTAGCCATGTAGTCAACTAAACGCCTCCTGATGTCTCTGAAAATTGGAAGTATGGCTGAATTTGGCAATATCTATGAAAGACATATAAAATATCAGTTAAAAATATCTTTTGAACCAGAATCTTATTTCTAAGAATTTATCTTACACATTGTCTTTGTCCATTTTGTGTTGCTATAACAGAATACCTGGGTAAGGTATTCTGGGTAATTTATAAAGAACAGAGGTTTATTTGGCTTATGATTCTGGGACAGATCTAGTGCAGGCCTCAGGCTGCTTCTACACATGGCTAAAAATGGCAGCCAGCAGCTGGTACAAGCAGATCACATGGCAAGAGGAAGCAAGAGAGAGAGAGAGAGGAGGTGCCAGGGTCTTTTAAACAATCAGCTCTCATGGGAACTAATAGAGCAAGAACTCACTCATTACTCCCCTCACCTAGGGAGAGCATTAATCCATTCAGGAGGAATCCACCCCCATGACTCAAACTGTCACACTGGGGATCAGATTTCCAAGAGTTCTGGGAGGACAATACATCCAAACTCCATCACACATTATACTTGTATATGTGCCAGAAATGAATGTACATCTATTTTATTGTGTCATCATTTGTATTAAAGCACAAAGACTGAACAAACTTAAAGGTCTTTTCAACAGAAGATAGGTTGTATAAATTGTGCTACATCCTTATAAGTGATGTAAGTCACAGCTTTTAAAATATAAAGCTCCTCTACATTTATATCTACTTTGAAATGAGTTGATATAAAATATTTATGAGTAAAAAAAAAGCAAGGCTCAGAACAATATATGTAGAATGTTCTCATTCACATAAAAAGGGGGATTTGATTGTCTATATTAATTCATTTGTCTATATTCTAGCACATTAATAGTAATATTTTCCAGAGGTGGCCTCTAAGAAAAGAGGACTGCAGGAGCAAGGGTCTGGGATGAGATGGTGAATTTAAAACTTTCTCAAATCTCATGTGTCTTAGTTTGCTTGGGCTGCCATAACAAAATACCATAGACTTAGTAGCTTAAACAACAGAAATTTATTTTGGCACAGTACTGGAAGCTAGAAGTCCAAGATCAGGGTGTCAGCATGGTTGAGTTTCTGGTGAGGGCTCTTTCCCTGGCTTGCAGATGGCCACCTTCTCACTGCGTCCTTACATGTCAGAGAGAGAGGGAAAGCAAGCTCTCTGGTGACTCTTCTCATAAGGGCACTAAACCCATTATGAGGGCCCCACTCTCACGACCTTATCTAAGCATAAATATCTTCTAGAGGCCCCATCTCCAAGTACCATCACACTGGGGGTTAGGATTTTAACTATGAATTTTGGGGGGGACAAAATTCAGTCCATAACACTGTGTGTGCTATATGAACATTTTACTATGCTCATATGTGTTTCTTATGCAATTAATTAAAAAGTTTTTGTTTTTATTTGTTGGTTTCAGGACAAAGGGTCTGACTGTGTATACTCTGGTCTACTCCAGCCTGAGTTGGGCTCTAGGAACTCAGCAAAGCAGGGGTTATGTTAAATGTCTCAATAACCCTTATGTATTAGTTAGGGCTGCTCTAAAAAAATGCCATAGACTATGGGGCTTGAACAACAGAAATTTATTTTCTCACAGTTCTATAGGCTGGAAATCCAAGATCAAGGTGCCAGCGGGGTTGGTTTCTGGTGAGGCCTCTCTTCTGGCTTGCAGATGCCACTCACTGTGTCCTCACATGGGCTTTCCATTGTGCATGTGCAGAGAGAGACAGAAACAGAGAGGTTTTTGGCATCTCCTCTTCTTCTTATAAGGGCACCAGTCCTATTAAATTAGGGCCCCACCCTTATGACCTCATTTAACCTTAATTGCCTCATTAAAGGCTGTCTCTCCAAATGCAGTCACACTGGGGGTTAAGGCTTCCACATATGAATTTGGTGACGGGGGCGGGGGGGGGGGGGGGGGGGCGGGGGCACAACTGGGTCCATAACTCCCAGTAAGTGAATTTCAGAGCACCAACATATTTTTTAATTAGACTGGCCCTTCACCTACCCAACAGCCCTCAGTTTGTGCTCCTTTTAGCACCCGTAGAGGCAAGTGAGGAGGTAAGAACTAGGACAAGAGACTGCTGGGGTGAGGAAGTCAGCTGTTGACTCTGGAACTGATATTGCTCATGACTTCCATGTTCTATCATCACCACTCTCTGCCCTTACCCAATCCCAGGGCCAAAACAATCACCTGAGGACATATAATCACAAATCTCCTCTTATTTCACCACTTCCAGAATGTGCAAGATTATCTAAAACAAAATAACTAAGCATTCTGAAGGAGTTAATTGTCTCAATTTTGGAGTGGACTTTTCTTTTTTTATCCATTTTGGAACTTAGTGGGATTAAGTCAATTGTTAGGGATAAAGTTTGAATGATGGTTGAGACCTTCAGCATCTTCCATCTGAATGTCATTAGTTTTCTCAGAGCATTCTAGCCTGTACCACAGTGCATAGTAAATGGTCTCATACTATACAATAATTTCCAGCCTCTGGGGGAGAGGACTTGACTATCTAAGCTGCAACGTTTTTGCTTACAGTGATTTCTGAAGCATGGCTGAGAATCCTTAGTATGCATAAGAAATACACTGAGGAGAAAAAAAGAGAGATGAAAAAATGAGAAAAAAGAGTGGTCAAAGGGGAAGTCAGAGGTTCACACGGCAACTCAGATGGGTGCAATGGGCCCTGCTTGTAATCCTGTGGTGGTTTACCACAGCCTTCCCAATGAAGTCCTAGCATGGCTACCAGGTCTCCACAACCAGGCTCACATCTTCCCCTCAGCCTTACCCCCACGGTCCCCCTCACACTCTGCGTTCTAGCAATACCAAGCTGCTCTTGCTGCCCACCCCCACCTCCACCCCACCCCCACCCCACCCCCACCCCACCCCCACCCCACCCCCACCCCCACCCCACCCCCACCCCCACCCCACCCTCTTCACCTGATTCTCAATTCCTGGCCTCTACTCAGTGATCAATGATCAATTTAATTTCCACATTTCTTTTCCCTTAGCCTTGTCCCCTCTGGAAAACCTGTTTTATATCCACAGGCAAAGTACCTTTTTTTTTTTTTTTTTCTTTTTGTCTTTTTGTGACCTATAAGGGGATCACAACCCTTGGTTTGGTGTCGCCCGCACCATACTCAGCCAGTGAGCGGACCGGCCATTCCTATATAGGATCCGAACCCGTGGCAGGAGTGCCACTGTGCTCCCAAGCACCGCACTCTCCCGAGTGCGCCACGGGGCCGGCCCCAAAGTACCTCTTTACTGACCGTTTATCCAACTCATCTCCTTCCTTTGCCTCTTCGTCTCTTTGTCTCTTTCTGTATCAGTCTGTCTCTCTCTGCCTCTAGTCATATAACTTAGAGTTGTATCCTGAGCAGCTGGCACAGTGCCCGGAACACAGCAGGAATTTACAAAATGCATGTTTACCTGAATAGTGCAACTCTAAGAGCACATCTCCTAACGAGTCTGATATCTGTTCTCAGCACTCAGAGATTTCTCCTTATTAAACCAGTGATTAGAAAAGACTAGTTTTGCGACTTGCCATGGATGTCCTACATAATGATATTATTGCTCACAAGGAGTGCACAAAGGTGCCTGTTAGCTTGACTGTCTGTTTGCTTTCTGGAAGTAAAACTAGGGAAACACTGCACAGTATGAGCAGCGAGAGAGCAGTTGGAAGCGTCAAGAGATCTCACCCTAAGATCTGGGTAAATGCTCCTTCATTCAATCATTCATTCACTCAACTGCAGCCTTACCTGGAGGCAGGCCTCGTGCTAGGTGCAAGAAACAAGACACAGACCCTGCTCTCCAACACATCATCTTGTTTGGCTGATAGATGTGTAAACAAACACAGCTGATCTTTCCCTGCAAGCACTGGAAGTTTACTGTTTTGACTGGAAGGCACATAACAGGTAGTCACTTGTCTTTGTGCTGAGGCTTTAATCTCCCTTATTATTCTGTTCTCAAAATTCAGATTACAATAACTCTTACTATGTTTCTGAGGGTAGTAAATTAAAGCCTCTAGGTCCTCCCTCTATTTGAAATGGTTCCCCATGACAAGGGTGGACCAGTTCCTACCTTCAATGACACACTTCACTTTAAGCAAAACATATAGCAGAATATTAACATTTAAATAAAGTACAGATAAGAACACTGCTTTTGACCCTACAAAAAATGCTGCCTGACCTGCTATATCAACAGCAGAATAATAAAAATACTTTGTTTTGAATGGTTTCAACCAGGCAATTTGTGAGTATATAGCAAATTGAATATTGAGTTTGAGTTGTGCAAATTTGGAAAGTCGTACATAAGTTGTGGAACTGTGTACTAAACTGTGTATGTATTTGTGTACTGAGTTCACTCTAACATGCTCTCTTGGCTTTAAAAAAATTCTCTGTCAATAGTCATTGTATTCAATAGAACTGATCAAATGTAGTGTGGGTAATCAGATTTCATAAATAATTCTAAGAGTAAATCATGTTTTGTTTTTAAAAAGTAATACTTTATAAAATACAATTTTATTCCTGAAACTAAGAGGAGTCAGCTTCATGCCTTTTAATGAAGCTTAAAGTGTACTTGTTAGTAAATCCCATTTTTCTCTGAAAATGGGTCAGCAACTTTCAGAAGTGTCCTTGCTGTGAATGAGATTATCTTTTTCAAACAAATTTTGTGTTTATATGTAAATCAGCTTTTTTGACTGATAAAGTCATTCTTGTCAATCTAACAACAAATTGATTCAATGAAAAATATCTTGACTGATGTTTTTCATTGAGTTGACTGATTGCTTAAAATATTTGTTTAAATTGAGTTCTTGTTTTGGTGTTTAGTAGTCACAACGAAAGAAGTTCCTTAATTAAACCAACATTTTTTAAAGGGTCTTTTATATGTAAGTACTTTTCTGGGCACCAGACAGTCACATCTCATAAACCAGGAAATTGGTCAGTTTGCCTAATAATTTCATAGCATTTTATTACATTTCATTTATTCAGCTAGTATATCATGACTAATTTTCTTATTTTCTCCTGTTGGTACAAAAATAACAACTAACTCTATTGTGAGATGATCTCTTTTATCTCTAACACTATTATTTTATATCTGAAGAGATGTTAATCCATGTTAAAAGGTAAAAGGGTACATTCAGTATTCAAGTGGACTGGTATACTATCTAATAGCACACAAAATCCTGAGGGACTAAGCATAGTTAAGAATTCAAGAAATACTTACTGAGCGTTGAGCATAATAGCAAGTGTAAAAGACAAGAAATACTCTGCAAGTTGATTTTTAGTTTAGCAGAGAGGATTAAACACGCACACCAATGAATGTAAACCACAAGGGCCATAGTATAGAAGAAAGGACATTTGAATTAAGGGTATGACTTTGGGCACATTAAATTCTCTGATTTTGTTCCCTTATATCTAAAATTGGGTAATAATACGAAATTTACATTGCTGTATGGTTTCAAAGAAAAAGCACACATGAAATAACTGTATGCAGTAGAGACTTACAAAACTTATATATGCTACATACATATGTATAGGTATCATACATATATACACATACATATTATACATACGCATGCATATCATATGATATACATATTTAAAGGAAAACAGAATGTGATGGGATTCTAGAGAGTGATACCCGACTCATGGTTAAGGGAGATCTGACAAGTTTTCATGAAGGCGGTATGATATGAGGTGAAGCTCAGAAAATGAGATTTCTAAAGATGGAGATGAAGGGCAACGGAAAGGGAAGATGCCTCAGACAAGAAGAAAAGCATTTCAAGTAGAAAGTTTGTGCAGTGGTCCCAGAAGGGCATTTTCTTAGGTTTCTGATCTCAGAAACACTGTGAGCTGGTGAAGAAAGCTGGTGGCTTATCATTTCATGGATCACGATCTTGTTCCAAAATGGTCAAATGGGAGTAGCAGAAAGGTGTGGCAAGCAGTATATTGGTCCCACAAAGATGTTCATGTCCTAATCACTAGAACATGTGAATATTTTACCTTACATGGTAAAAGGGACTTTGCAGATGTGGTTACTGTAAAAATCGTCAGAGGGTGCAATGATCCTGGAATATTTGGGTGGGCCCTATCTAATATTACATAAAGGACCTTCAATAAGTGAAAGAGGGAGGCAGGAGTGTCAGAGTCAGAGAGAGATTCGAAGATGGTAACTCCTGGTTTATAGGATGAAAGAAAGGGCCATAAGGCAAGGACGTGGGCCGCCTGCAGAAGCTGGAAAAGCAAGAAAACATTCTCATCTAGAGCCTCCAGAAAGAGTATAGCCTTGCCAGTGGCTTGATTTTAGCTCTGTAAGAGCCATTTTGGAATTGTGCCCTATAGCAATAATTGGATAATCATTTTTTGTTGCTTTAAGCCATTAAGTTTGTGGTAATTTGTCATGGAAGCAATAGGGAATGGATACAGAAAGCTAGAGGAGCTGTGGCCACACTGATGTGCGGAGGATGCAATGATGAGACAGGCCGGCCTCACATCAGGAAAATTCTGCTGAGTTAGGGTTTGAATGCTTTTTCTTTAATTTTCACATTCTCTTCTTTTCTCTCATTAACACACACACACAAACACGAACACACACATGCAATGTTTAAACTACAAATTTCTCTGACCTTTAAGTCCACACCCAAGGCCTTACAAGTTCCCCGGAGGCCAGCGCTTCTCATTTTCTCCCTGACCTAAACGGAGGCCACAATGCCCCTCCCCTACTTCCCCTTAGCCCAGTTGAAGTATACTGGAATTTTCCAAAAGTAAATTTACTAAAATCTAAAAGAATCTAAAGGAGAAACATCATTCTGAGAAAACACTTGAAAAAGCATAAAAGTGGTCGTGCTTATTTATACTGCACCATCTGTAGACTCTACATGACCTAATCTCCTGTCATATATCAAATCCAAGACATGGAGATCTAACACTGCCTGTCCTCACCTACCGCCAGAGCCAAAAAAATTGCTTCTAGATTCTTAGATATCCCCACCTCTTATATCATTCTAGTCAAAAGACACATCCAACAATGACATTGTGGTAATGATCCCAGTTCAATAAATACCCAGAATGGAGTGTGTAAGTAGGAGGTAAATGGAGATGATGGCCAGTTCTTGAAGAACAAAGGAATCTTCTTTCTGTTGGTAATGTTTATGTATAAATTACCTTTAATTATCAAACCACCCAATATATCAGAACTAACTCAAACTTTCTTGCCTTCAGAAAAGTCCTCTGGTGAGGATTGAAGTAGAAAATATACAAGAGATATGCATCAATAAAAGTTGGAGCAGTGTCATTTATTTGAAGCTATTGAACACAGTCATGGGCAAACACATGACAAGTTTGTTCCCCTCACCCCCCATTGAACTGGAGGTCAAACTCTGTTGTTATTATAACTGTGGTGGGATAGACCTACGACTGTAGGAGTGTTCACGTCTCCTCTCTTCTTCAGGTCCCTAGTGAGAGTCTTATCATTTTCAACCCAGTTTCCCTGTACTTTCCTCCAAAAAAGGAAGGATTTCTTCTTGCTAAGTCAGAAGCAAAATACACCTACATAATAAATAACTGAGAAAGACAGGAAGAGAGAAGAGGAAAAGAAAAAATGTTTGGTATTTTGAGGGTGAAGAAAGTGAGCTGGAGCAGTTGTGGGTATAGAAAAAGTAGAAGAAAGGGGTTTTAGTCAGTGTTGCTGTGGACTATTTGTTTGGATTTCTTTTAATGTCCTACAAGATATTTGAGTAAAGAATGAAATTTATTTTTAATTACTTCTGCTAGTTGAAGTGTATTTCTTAAACATGACACTGGTACTGAGCCACATGGGTTCTGGGCATATAATTCATTATTCAACAGCATTTCCTATCTATTTACTACGAGCTAGGCCAGTATAGAATCAGTGTATACAGAGATGTGTAAGACCACCTCTCAAGAAGTCCACGGGTCTATAGTAGAGATAGATGTACATGCAACAAGGGAAGCAAAGTGTTTCAGGCACTAAGATGTATCAGATAAAAGGTGTTACCAGATTCATGTTTCAAAAATATGGCAGCAAAGGATTTATTCAGGGTTGCTGGGAATGGTGGACACCAGGAAGATAATTACAACTTTTGAGATGTTTCCCAATTGGCCTAGGGAGGTGGCAGTGGAAGAGGGAAGAGAGACAGGAGAAAGGTGAAGAAGGGAACATGTGCTGTTTTCCTCCTCAAAAGACTCTGAGCTGCTAGCATTTTTCTGTGGATATATTTAGGTTTGATTTTCAATCCAGATAAGCCAAGAAGGCCAGAGTGGTCTCCTCATGAGTTTAAAGATGACTCCATAGCAGGAGAAAAACAGAGGACAAAGTCAGGTGAGTGTCTTCTACAACATGTACAGTACAAGATTTCTTAAGGAGAAAAAGCTGAAAGTGGACTACTGCATTGCTAAATACATAGAAGGTAACTGCCAACTTCCTTCAAAACTGAAACTTGAAGGTTCATACTTATAGCAAGTGCTGTCATTGCACAATTAAATGTGCAGCATGCCTAACACATCTCACTTTGAGTAGGTGAGTAATCTAGGCGTTGTGTTTGACACGAGGCAGATGATGCATCATGACTAATTAGGAATATGTTCCATCTTGGCAGTTTTAATAGAATGGAGCAAGATAATAATGGGGAAGGGAGGCAAAGCCAAATACAGATTTATATTTTAAAGTCATGTCTTCTGTTTCATGTGCTTTACTTCTCGTCTTGTGTGTAACCATGAGAAGGGAAGCATGAGGTGGAATTGAATCAGGCTTCTCTTTACAAAGTTGGTCATTACTACCTTAAATGAGAAAGTGTTCCTGTGCTTTGGCTTGAGAGGAGAGAAAGGAGACGTAGGAGAGGAATGACACTGACATCCCCATGACAGAGAGCTCATTCTGTGCCGGTCACTGTGCTGGGCACTTTACCTGCACTGTCACTGACTCAGAGCAGCAGGCAGGGGTGGGGTTAAGAGTGGACCCCAGGAGCAGTCTCCCTGGGTGGCAGTCCTGGTTCAGCTACTTACTACTGTGACTTGGGCAAGTTATCAACTCTCCATAGCAACTGACACTCATTAAGATTTTGCCCTGTATGAGGCACTGTGTCAAGTATTTTACTTATTACTTTTTTAATCCTCACCATGTCTTTATAAGTAAAGTACTATTATTATTTTTATTCAGAAGGACTTGAGGTAAAGAAAAGTTAAGGCAGAAAGAACGGTATATAGATTAAAAGCATCTGAGTTCTAGAGGAATACTGCTGGTGTTCAGATGCCAGCTAGACCACGTTTAGCTGTATTTGTTTAGGCAAATTATTTAACCTCTCTCGAGACACTTACAGCATATGTTGAACAGTGCTTGGCACATAGGAAGAGCTCAAAAAATGTCACCTATTACTGTGCCTCCACGAAATGGCAGATATCCCTGTTTGTGAAGTAACCAGGAGAGGGAACAGATATTGTGTCTTTATCACGCTGATTTGAGGCCAGTAAATGCGCGGTACACAGTGGTATTTGTATGTGGTTGTTTAGGGCTGTACACATGCTCACTGGTCTGTCTCCACTTCACCGGGGTTATGTGTTCCTCTTTCAGTTCCCCTTTGGGGCCTGGGTGGGGACAACTGGGAAGGGGAGGGGTGTCATGCCCTTGTGATCTCTCTGGAGAACAAATCAAGGCTGCCGGTAATGGGTGTCATAGAGGGCTATGACATTTTCAAGTCAAAAGGCCACCAGCATCCTGTAAGGGGAGCATCTGTGACATGTGACACACCCAACACAAATAAACCTCATTAATTCAGAATTTTGTTTGGGGCGCTCTTTATTTGTGCTCCAGAACATTGAAGCCCAGCAGTAGAACCCAATAAATAAAGATAGTTCTATGTTATAACACTTAGAGGATTCTTTAATCGAGATTTGTGATCATGACAAAACAGACTAGTTTAGAAAGAGGAAACTCTCACTCTTCTAATGAAAAATTCATGAAGTATTTATTGATTTCAATAAAGTGCCAAATTGGGTTTGTGCTTAAGCTCATTTTCAATACTAATACCTAGATTTTAAAAAGTTATCTTTAATTATAAGCCACTGAAGACTCATAAGAAAAGACATCCCTAGTATAAGGGATGTTAACTGGTTTTGGGGTGGAACGTAAAGAAATGCATTCTTGCTTCTCCTTATGAACCACCACTCTTTCTAAAGCTCTTTAATTTTGAAGGAGCTGTCTGAGCACTGTCAGCTATGATGGGCTGTGGATGCTAGAAACCTCTTCCAGAACCAGCCCAGGTCTCTGGCTACTTTGACAGTCTGAGGACTGAGGTCCTAGGCTGGGCAGCTCCAAAAGCCAAAAAGCTGCTGGAGACCCCTAACAGGAGTAGACTCCCCATTTCTGTTTTGACACTGCTGCGTCTTTCTTGCCCTCATTCCACCCCTGCTCCACGTTGGAGCTGCAGCCTGTTATGATATAAATCTGGCCTGACTATATAGGACAATCTCCAAGCAGAGACTGAACATCTTGGAAACAAATGGCAACAACATATGTATGGTTTCCATGGATTTTGGGGGGGAATATTTGATCTGAGCATCTCATAAGTAACCTGAATAGTTCAAAATGAAGCATTCAAAGTTTCCTATTTGACTACAGTTAAATCTTAATTGTGATCACCATGGTAATTGGTTTTGAAGTATGAAAAGGAGCCTGTTTAAGCCAACTAATACAGAAAAGGCATATCTGCAGGTTTGGGGCATACACTGGTACCTTCTCCTTTCTAAAGACAATACTTTCTGTTCCAATGGAAAATAGATAAACAAGAAATTTAAATGAGCTGATAAGGATAATCAAAAGGTGCATGCAAAAATTAAAAATTATGGGTCTCTAGCAGCTTATTGGCTTTTGGAGCTGCCCAGCCAGGGATCTCACTCCTCAGATTGTCAAAGTAGCCAGGGACCTGGGCTGGTTCTGGAAGAGGTTTCTAGCATCCACAGCCCATCATGGCTGACAGTGCTCAGACAGCTCCTTCAACATCAAAGAACCTTAGAAAGAGTGGTGGTTCATAAGGAGAAGCATGAATGCATTTCTTTACGTTCCACCCCCAAACCAGTTAACGTCCCTTATTAAAAAATTAAAGAATGATTATTACCCAATAGATTAAACCATAAATAATACCTAAAATTACCTTAATAGAATTTTCTGATATAAAAAAACTAGCTTAAAAGTCCTATAAATATAAAAATAGTAAAATAAATTATGTAACAGGGTGAGATTATTTACTGAAGGTCAGAAAAAATATATATAAAGAATTAAACTAAGTGGCTAGATTCTGTCTGGTGTGTGGGCGCCCTGGGAAGGGATGGAGAGTAAGTGAAGGGGCTAGACGAGGTCTTACCTCCCAGTCTCAGTCTCCCCACCCTGCCTCCCCTCCTACGCCTCTGCAAGACAGGCACTTAAGAAGCATCAGCTTGACTTGCGACCCACTGCGGGCTGGCGGGACTGGAGAGGAAATCCCTCATTCTGTTTGAGTATCAGGGTGCGGAGGAGGCCCCTGGTGCTCCTTCTCCTCCCACCAGGCTGCTGGCGACTTGAGAGGTGAACGAAGGGCAGGGAGTGGTCCTTCTGTTGCCTGGATCAGGCTGCAGTGCACCTGTGCCGCTCAGGTGGGAGCTCTGCTCCTTCCCGCGCTGTTCCCTGTGCACCCCAGGGGCCTCAAACAGCAGGGCAATAGGACCTGGAAAAGATGAATTACCAGCTGTTACCTTTGGTATTTAGGCAACTGCCATTCATGCTTGGAAAAGAAAAATGATTATCAATATGTCAAGGTGCAAAAAAAGAACTTCAAGTGCATTTGCAACAGTCAATCTTTCCCGTTTTCCCTCCAATTTACCGAAGATACTGGGCTTGTTCCTTGGCTGCCAAGCCTTCAGAAGACTTGAGTGGAGAGGCCAAACTGAAGGAGACCAGGTGGGGGACAGACCCCCCTCTACACAGGAAAAAAAAAAAATAGAAGAAAAATCCAGCAAGGAAGAGGGGGCTTAGGGGAAAGAAAATCAAATGTGAAGAGAAATTTTAGATTATCTTGCTGAGTATTGTGTTATGATTTCCTACCCTTCTCCTCTCCCAATGGCCATCTCTTAATTACTCTCATCCAACAAATTCCATATTATTTTTCTGTTTCAGAAAATATTTACAAATCTATAAACATTATAGAACATTTAAATAATGGCTGACAAACATGACTACTGTGCAAGAGATATTTTCTAAGTTATTTAGAAAGAATCCTGATTATAACACTATGAAATAGGTACATTATCCCTACTTTATAAGTAAGGAAATTGAGGCACAGAGAAGGTAAATAGCTCAAGGTCACATGGATAGAAAGTGACAAATCTGGGCCACAAACTGACAGTCTAGCTCCTGAGTCTGTGATTTTAGCCACTGTATCATGCTGTTTCTCTTCATTTTTTTACATTATATTTTTATTAAACATATAAAAGCAAATACAGTATCTGGTTAAAAAACCTAAAATCATTATAAATAAGCAAAACCATCCCTAGGTTATTTTCCATCCTCATATTCTGGTTCTTTTCCTCCTCATTAATAATCATATTCTTACACATCTTTTATCTCCTATGCATTTGTATGTATGTGCGTGAACACATGCATACATATATGTACACACACATATACATATATGTATATACACATAGATGTATAAATACACATATATGTTCACATGTATTTTCTATAATTACATGTACATTTAAATGTATATGTATATGTAATTGTAGAAAATACATATTGTGTGTTTTTTTGTTTTTCCTTTTTTAAATTAATTTTATTTCTAATTGACACATAATAATTGTACATATTTATGGGGTACAGAGTAATATTTCAATACTTGTATACACTGCATGATAATCAAATCAGGCTAATTAGCATATCCCTCACCACAAACATTTATCATTTCTTTGAGATGAGAATATTTGAACTTCTCTGTTCTAGCCACTTGAAAAATACATAAATCATTTTAGACAACTAGCACTACTATAGAATACTAGAACTAATTCTTCCTATCTAGCTGTGATTCTGTATCCATTAACCAACCTCTATCTCCCCTCTCCCTTACCCTTCCCAGCCTCTAGTAAGTTCAATTCTACTCCCTACTTCCATAAGCTCACTGTTTTTAACTCCGACACGTGAGTGAGAACATGCAGTATTTATCTTTCTGTGTCTGACTTATTTCACTTAACATAATGTCTTTCGGGTTCATCTGTGTAGCCACAAATGACAGGATTTCATTTTTTTTTTTTTATGGCCCAGTAGTATTCCATTGTGTATGTATACCACATTATTCATTCACCTGTTGATGGCCACAGGTTGATTCTGTATCTTGATTATTGCAAATAGTGCTGCAATAAACATCGGAGTGCAGATATCTCTTTGGATATTGATTTCCTTTCTTTTGGATAAATACCCAGTAATGACATTACTCGATTATACGGTAGTTTTATTTTTAGTTTTCTGAGGAAGCTCTGTACTGTTTTCCATAATGGCTGAACTAATTTACGTTTCCACCAAGAGTGTATAAGAGTTTTCTTTTCTCCACATCCTCACCAGCATTTGTTGTTTTGTGTCTTTTTGATAACAGCCATTCTAACTGGAGTGAGATGAAATTTCATTGTGGTATTGATTTGCATTTCTCTGATCATTAGTGATGTTGTGAATTTTTTTTAATACCTGTTGGCCATTTGTATGTCTTCTTTTTTTTTTTTTTTGTCTTTTTCGTGACTGGCACTCAGCCAGTGAGTGCACCGGCCATTCCTATATAGGATCCGAACCCGCAGCGGGAACATCGCTGCGCTCCCAGCGCCGCACTCTCCCGAGTGTGCAACGGCTCGGCCCTGTATGTCTTCTTTTGAGAAATGTCTATTCAGGTCATTTGCCCATTTCAAAATTTAATTATTTATTTTTTTGCTATTTAATTGTTTGAGTTCCTTGTATATTCTGGATATTAATTCCTTGTTGGATGAATAGTTTGCGAATATTTTCTCCCATTCTGCAGATTACCTCTTCACTCTGTTGATTGTTTCCTTTGCTGTGCAGAAGCTTTTAAATTTGATGTAGTCCCATTTGTCTGTTTTGCTTTTTGTGTCTGTGCTTTAGAAGTCTTCTCCATAAAACTTTTATGCAGACTGATGCCTTGAAGTGTTTCCCCTATGTTTCTTTCTAGTAGTTTTACAGTTTCAGGCCTTACATTCAAGTCTTTTATCCGTTTTGAGTTGATTTTTGTATATGGTGAAAGATAGGTGTCTTCCCTCCTTTCTGCCTCCTTTCCTCTCTCTCTTTCTCTCCCTCCCTCCCTCTCTTTCTTTCTTTCTTTTCGTTCCTTCCTTCTTTCTTTCATTCTTTCTTGCAAACTCTGAGAATATATACATCTAACCTACTAGTGGTTATCTCTGGGAGAAGATGTTACATTAGAAAATTTTGTATATGTGAGTTACTGCTTTTTACTTTTACAACGAACTTGCGGACTTTTATAATCAGCAAATGTATCAAAGGTATTTCCATTTATTTTATTAAAAAGAGCATTTCTTGTTGATTTATTTATTCAATAAAAAATCATTGAGGTCATGCCTTCTGCCAGGCTCTCTCCTAGAAGGAAAGACAAGATGAATAAGAAATGCTCAAAATCTAGAAGGAAAACCAAATAATTGTAACATTATGAGACCTGGCTATATCTGCGCACGTGCTAATAAATGATGCTTTGTAAAAGAAATGTAAAATCAAATTGAAACCCCATAGATTTCTGAGGGCCTTCACCAGCTGAGATCTTTATGGACATAATCTGCTATGCTTGGATAGGCTTAGTTAAGTAAGGAGATGGGAATAGAGAAAAGAGGAAAAGACGATATGGGTCATCCTTTCTGGTATCCAGAGACCCTGGCATCCAGGTCTCTGGCCTTAGACCAAAACAAATATACTTTTAGAGGCTGACATAGTTTTTCAGGCTGAGGTAAAGGTGCTTAGAGGTTCATGTGATGACTTCTATTGAATGGGAAGTAATCTCTTCTTCCTTGAAGATTTGTTATTTTCTGGACACAGGTCAATGTCACAGGGAGTATAATTTTTTTCTTTCTATGAACTTTGTGCAACTGACACATGGCTTTTCTCACATACACACCAAAGTATGGAATTATAAACTGTTTACTAGAAGATGGAAATTGAAGTTTTACAGAACTTGCCGGCAGAAAATCTTCATTATGATGGAACCAGACCAACAAGACTGGCCATCCTCCCAAGACATCAGGGAATTCCAGCCACCCCAACCTGTGACAGGCTAGAAGAGGGCAGTCACAATGCTCAGGCAGAACTGGCTTCAAGATTTTGAAAGGCAGAGCTCTCGATTTTAATTCAGATGTCCTCTCTTGGTCAGACTCTTAATCACTGTCAGTGATGACTTTCCAGCAATTTCCCCTAATTTTAGAAGGCAGTGCTTCACACAGAGAGAACTTTGTTTTGACTCCTTGTTTTTCTGGCATCAGGAGGGCCTGCTTTCTTCTAGAAACTAAATTGTTGCTGTGTTGCTAATTACTATAATTTCTTGCCCTCATCCAGCTTTGCAGATCTCAGAAAAATGTGCTGCTTATTGCAGATTCTCCCAGAGTTCAGCCTGACCTGGTTTACATGCTGAAGAACTCACAAAACCCTAAAAGAAGCCTAAAATATAAACATACCCAGAACATCATCTCAGACAGGTCTTTCTTCCATATGAAAATCCTGTCAAGAATTCTTTGAAGGTGACCTCACCTTCAAGTACTAGGACCTCTCTCAGATATTTAGCAAAATATTATAGATTCATGTTCAACTATGAGGATGGTGGCTCCTGTGCATCCTTCAAAACAATCAGCCAGATTCTGAATCATCCCTGTGCCAGGTCCCAGGACTGACCAAGGATGACCAGCAACCATTAGCAGGTTCTCCATTGCCTGAAGCTACTCCGTCAATCCATTGATCCAACTAATATTTATTTGATATTCACTGTGCCCAACTCACTGAATATAAAAGAAAAAAAAAAATCAACACTTTCTGGAATTCGGGTCATGTGATGATGGGTAAGATCTGTGTGTAAATACTTCCAGAACAGTTAAAAAAAGAATGTGGTGAGTTCTATAATGGAGTTAATTTTTAAATGCTAAGATGGTCAGGAAAGAAGTAAATCACAGTACCCTGAAGCTTCCTTGATTAATCATAGCTGTGAGTTTGTTTGCTTGCTTGGTTTATTTATATGTGCATTTTCCCTACCATGCATGCATGAAGACAACTGCTTTATTCACTGATATGTCCTTATACATAGCACACATTGAATAACATACTAATTGAAAAGAAGTAAAAGAGGGAGGCAATAAAGAGGGAGAGAAAGAGAGAACAAAAGGCAGCATGCATAGCAGTTAAGGCTCGGTATCTATAGACTTGGTTGAAATGAAATAGTGATGATAGAAAAAGACCACTTGGAGTTAGTAGATTATAAGACATAATTAGAAAATAACAAGAAGACAGAATGTCTACAAGGGAGAAATGGGAGACAGGCTTGGAAAGCCAGTTTCCATCAGGGCCTCACAAGTGTCCTTACAAGAGGAGGCAGAGGAAGATTTTACACACACAGAGGAGAAAGCAATGTGAAGACACCGCAGAGAAAGATATGAAGATGCTAGCTATATTCGTCAGTTTTCTGTTGCCTGTAACAGAATACCTGAAACTGGGTAATGAATGAAGAAGCAAAGTTTATTTCTTACAGTTTTGAAGTCTGGGAAGCCCAAAGTCAAGGTAAACCTGGTGAGGGTTTTTTCTTGGTGGAAAGTCTCTACAGGGTCCGATAATGATTCAAGGTATAACAAGAAAGAAAACATGATACCACCAAAGGAATATTATAACTATCAAGTACTAAATCCCTTGAAATGACTGAAAAGGAATTCCAAGATACAATATAAAGGAAACTCAATGAGACACAAGAAGACTCAGTTGGATAACACAACAAAATGAGAAAATGTATCCAGGATATGAAGGAAGAAATTTACAAAGAGATTAATACCTTATAAAAGAATGTAGCAGAACTTCTGGACATGAAAGATTCATTCAACAAAGTAAACACAAACAAGAGCTTAAGCAGCAGGCTAGAGCAAGCAGAATAAAGATCTTTCTGATCTTGAAGACAGACTTTTTCAAAATAACCTACGTGGACAAAGAAAAAATAATTTTAAAAAATGAAAGAAATATAAGAGAGCTAGCAGACAAACTTAAGTGTACAAACATCCAAATCATGGGTGTTCTGGAAGGGGAAGAGAAGGAAAAGGCATAGAAAATCTATTCAATGAAATAATAGCAGAAAACTTCCCAGGTATTGGGAGACACACAGACCTTCAGACATAGGAGCCTCAAAGATCCTCAAACAGATTCAATTAAAAAAGGTCCTTTTGGAGACACATTATAGTTAAACTGGCAAAACTCAAAAACAAAGATAGAATACTATAAACAGCAAGAATAAAGCACCAAATCACCTATAAGGCAGTCCCCATCAGACTAACAGCAGACTTCTCCACAGAAACCCTACAGGACAGAAGAGAATGGGATGATATATTCAAAATACTAAAAGAAAAAACTGCAAGCCAAAAATACTATGCCCAGCAAGGTTATCCTTCAGAAAGGAAGGAGAAATAGTGTATTTCCCAGACAAATAAAACTGAGGGAGTTCACCACCACATAACAAGGCCTACAAGAAATCCTCAAGAGAATCCTGCATCTGGAATAACAAAATGATAATTGCTACCATGAATTCACAAGAAAGAACAAAACCCACTGGAAGAACAAAAATGTAAATGAGAAAGAGAAAGACACTATATCTTACCACCTCAAAACACTGACAAACACTGAAGACAAAAAAAAAAGGGGAGGAAAGAAAAAAAAGATACTTAAAACATCCAAACAAAAATTGATAAAATATCAGTAGTAAGACAATACCTCTCAATAACAACTCTAAATGTCAATAGATTAAACACCCCACTCAAAAGAAACAGACTGACTGATTGAATTAAAAAGCTAGACAAAACTATATGCTGTCTTCAAGAGACACATCTCATGTGTGAAAACACACACAGACTAATAGTGAAGGAATGAGAAAAGATATACCAAACAAATGGAGACCAAAACCAAGCAGGAGTAGATATTTTTATATCAGGTAAAATAGACTTTAAACCAAAAACCATGAGAAGAGACAATGAAGGCCACTATATGTTGATAAAGGGATCTATCCAGCAAGAAAACATAACAATCATATACACATATATATATATATATTATATATACGTATTCTTCCTCTCTTAGCAATGGACACATCATCTAGGCAAAAAGTCAAAAGAGAAGCAAAGGATTTTAGACCACTTCGACTTGGCAGATATCTCTAGAGCATTTCATCCAATGACTACAAAATATACATTCTTTTCATCGGCACATGGAACATTCTCCAGAATAGATCACATTTAGGTCACAAATCAGGTCTCAACAAATTTTAAATAAATTGAAGTCATTTCAAGTATAAAGTATATTTTCAGATTACAATGGATTAAAACTAGAAATCAATAAGTGAAAATACAGAAACTATATAAATACATGGAAATTAAACAACATGTTCTTGAATGACCTATTGGTCCAAGAAGAAATTAAATAGGAAATCAAAAAATTTCTTGAAACTAATGAAAATAAAGATGCGTCATACCATAACCTGAGGGAAACTGCAAAAGAAGTACTAAAAGTGATGTTTATTGCAATAGGCACTTACATCAAAAGAATAGAAAAATTTCAAATAAGCAACCTAATGCTACACCTTAAAGAGCTATAAAACACAAGAACTACCCAATCCCAAAATTAGTAAGTGAAAGGAAATAAGTAAGATCAGAACAGAACTAAATGAAATACAGACCCCAAAAGCAATATAAAAGATCAATGAAACAAAAGGTTGTTTTTTTGAGAAGATTTGAAAAAATAGAGAAACCATTATTTAGCCCAGCTAAAAGAAGAGAGAAGACCCAAATAACACAAATCAGAAATGAAAGAGGAGACATTACAACTGATGCCACAGAAATACAAAGAATCATTAGAGATTATTACAAACAACTCTATGCCAACAAATTTGAAAACCTGTAGGAAATGGAGAAATTTCTGGACACATACAAACTATGAAGACTGAACCAAGAAGAAATAGAAAACATGAATAGACCAATAACAAGCTATAAGATGGAAGCAGTGATCAGCAGCCTCCCAGAAAAGAAAAACCCAGGACTGGATGACTTTACTACCAAATTTTACCAGACCTTCAAAGAATAATTTATACTAATTCTCATCAAACTATTCCAGAAAATTGAAATGGAGGCCATTCTCCCAAACTCATTCTGTGAGGCCAGCATCACCCTAATACCAAAACCAGACAAAGATACAACAAAAAAAGAAAGCTACAGGCCAATATCTTTGATGAAAATAGACACAAAAAAACCTCAGAAAAATATTAGCAAGCAGAATACAGCAAAACATAAAAAAGAATTATACACCATGCTCAGGTGAGATTCATCCCAGGGATGCAAGAATGGTTCAACATACTCAAGTTAATGAATGTGATACACCACATCAACAAAATCAATGACAAAAATCATATGATTATCTCAATAGATGCAGAAAAACATTTAACAAAATTCAACATACCTTCATGATAGATGCTCAGCAGATTAGGTACAGAAGGAAAGTATCCCAACACAATTAAAGACATATATGACAAACCCACTGCCAATATTATCCTGAATGGGGTAAAGCCGAAAGCTTTTCCCTTAAGAACAGGGACAAGATAAGGATGTCCACTCACACTACTCCTGTTTAACATAGTACTTGAACTACTAGCCAGAGCAGTCAGGCAAGAGAAAAAATAAAGGCCATCCTGATTGGAAAGTATGAAGTTAAACTGTCACTGTTTGTGGATGACATGATCCTATGTACAGAAAAACCTAAAGACTATAAAAAAAACTCTTAGAGATGATAAGCAATTTCAGTAATGTTGCAAGATACAAAATCAACATGCCATAATCCGTAGCATTTTTATACTCCAATAATGAACTAGCAGAAAAAAGAAATCAAGAAAGCAAGCCCATTTACAACAGTCACCATAAATAAATAAATAAGTAAGTAAGTAAAATAAAATAATAAAGAAATATTTCCTAGGAACAATTTTAAGCAAGGAGTCAAAAGAGTTCTACAAGAAGAACTACAAATCACTCCTGAAAGAAATTAAAGAGGACACAAAAAGATGGAAAGACATTCCATGCTCTTGGATTGGAATAACTAACACTGTGAAAATTTCTGTACTACCCAAAGTGATCTACAGATTCAGTGCAATCCTTATCAAAATACCAATGACATTCTTCTCAGAAACAGAAAAAACAATCCTATCATTCATATGGAACAACAAAAGACCCTAAACAGCCAACGCAATCCTGAGCAAAAAACCAAAAAACCAAAAAGCCATCTATTGAGATAATCATATAGTTTTTGTCCTTGGTTTTGTGGATGTGGTGTATCACATTTATTGACTTGCATAAGTTGAATCAAACTTGCATCCCTAGGATGAATCCCCCTTGATCATGGTGTATAACTCTTTTGATGTGCTGTTGTATTCTGGTTGCTAATATTTTGTTGAGGATTTTTACAACTGTATTCATAAAGGATATTGGCCTTTAATTTTCTTTCTTTCTTGTATTTTTATCTGGTTTTGGTAATAGGATGATGCTGGCCTCATAGAATGAGTTTGGGAGAATGGCTTCTGTTTCAATTTTTTGGAAAAGTTTGAAGAGAAGTGGTATTAATTCTTCTTTAAAGGATTGATAGAATTCAGCTGTAAAGCCAATCCAGTCCTAGACTTTTCTTAGTTGGAAGATTGCTGGTTACTGCTTCGATCTCTTTGCTTGTTATTGGTCTGTTCAGTTTCTCTATTTCTTCTTGGTTCAGTCTTTGTAGTTTGTGTGTGTCCAGAAATTTCTCCATTTCCTCTAAGTTTTCATATTTGTTGGTGTACAGTCGTTTATAATAATCTCTAATGTTTCTTTGTATTTCTGTGGTATCAGTTGTAATATCTCCCTTATCATTTCTGATTTTTATCATTTGGGTCTTCTCTCTCTCTCTCTCTCTCTTTTTTTTTTTTGGTTAACCTAGCTAATGGTTTGTCTATTTCATTTATCTTCTCAAAAAACCAACTTTTTGATTCATTGATCTTTTGTATCATTTTTGGGATCTCTATTTCATTTAATTCTGCCCTGATCTTAATTATTTCTTTCCATCTACTACTTTTAGGATAGGATTGTTGTTGTTTTTGTAGTTCTTTGAGGCATAGTGTTAAGTCTTTTAAGTCTTTCCATTCTTTTGATGTAAGTGTTTATTGCAATAAATCTGCCTCTTAGTAATGCTTTTGCAGTATCCCACAGATTTTGGTATGATGTATCTTTATTTTTGTTAGTTTCAAGAAATTTTTTGATTTCCTGTTTAATTTCTTCTTGGACCCATAGGTCATTCAGGAGTCTGTTGTTTAGTTTCCATGCACTTGAGTAGTTTCCAAAATTTTGCTTGTTACTGATTTCCAGTTTTAGTCCATTGTGGTCAGAAAAGATACCAGGAATGATTTCAATTTTTAAAAACTACTTGAGACTTGTTTCATGACCTAACATCAATGGAGGCAGAAAAGGCATTTGACAAAATTCAACATCCCTTCATGATAGAGATTTTCAGCAAATTAGGTACAGAAGGAAATTATCTCAACACAATAAAAGCCATTTACAGCAAACCAATTGCCAATATCATTCTGAATAGGGAAAAGCTGAAAGCTGAAAGCTTTTTCCTTAAGAACAGGAACAAGACAAGGATGCCCACTCGAACCACTCCTATTTAACATAGCATTGGAAGAACTAGCTACAGCAATCAGGCAAGAGAAGGAAATAAAGGGCATCCAGGTTGGAAAGAACAAAATCAAATTATCCCTGTTTGCAGATGACATGATCTTATATGTAGAAAAACCTAAAGACTTAACCAAAAAACTGTTAGAGCTGATTAACAATTTCAGTAATGTTGCAGGGTACAAGATCAATACCCACAAATCAGTAGCATTTTTATACTCCAGTAACAAACTATCAGAAAAAGAAATCAAGAAAGCAAGCCCATTTTCAATATTCACCAAAAAAATAAAATACCTAGGAATCAATTTAACCAAGGAGGTGAAAGATCTCTACAATAAGAACTACTAAACACTACTGAAAGAAATTAAAGAGGACACAAAAAGGTGGATGGAAAGACATACCATGGACAGGAAGAATGAAGATCATGAAAATGTTAATTCCACACAAAACAATCTACAGATTCAATGCAATCCCCATCAAAATACCAACAACATTCTTTGCAGAAATGGAAAAAGCAATCCTAACATTCATATGGAATACCAAAAGACCCTGAATAGCCAAAGAAATCCTGTGCAAAAAATAAAAATAAAAATAAAGCTAGAGGCATAACATATCTGATTTCAAACTATATTACAAAGCTATTATAACCAAAACAGCATGATACTAGCATAAAAACACTTGGACCAATGGAATAGAATAGAAAACCTCGGAGTCAACCAACATACTTACAGCCTACTGATCTTTCACAAGGGCAACAAGAACATACATTAAGGAAAAGACCACCTCTTCAATAAATGGTGCTGGGAAAATTGGACATCCATATGCAGAAGAATAAAACTGGGCCTGTACCTCTCACTATATACCAAATCAACTCAAAATGGATTAAAGACTTAAATATAAGGCCAAACCCATAAAATTTCTAAAGGAAAACATAGGGGAAACACTCCAGGAAGTAGGACTGGGCAAAGACTTTATGAATAAGACCCCAAAAGCACAAGCAACAAAAGAATATAAACAAATGGGATTTTATCAAACTAAAAAGCTTCTGCATAGTAAAGGAAACAATCAACAGAGCAGAAAGACAGCCTATGAGATGGGAGAAAATATTTGCAAGCTATACATTTGACAAGAGTTTAATATACAGAATATACAAAGAACTCAAACAACTATACAATAAAAAAACAAATAATCCAATTAAAAAGTGGGCAAAGGAGATGAATAGACATATTTCAAAGGAAGACATACAGTTGGGCAGCAGGTACATGAAAAAATGTTCAGCATCAATAGTCATCAGAGAAATGCAAACCAAAACCATGTTGAAATATCATCACACCCCAGTTAGACTGGCCATTATTAAAAAGACCATGAATGACAAATGCTGGCAAGGATGTGGGGAGAGGGGAACTCTTCTACACTATTGGTGGGACTGTAAATTAGCACAGAGAATATGGAAAGCAGTGTGGAGGTTCCTCAAACAACTATAGACAGAACTATCATATGATCCAATTTCTAATTCCACTATGGGTATATATCCAAAGGAATGGAAATCATTATGTCAAAGGGATACCTGCACTCCTATGTTCATTGCAGTTCTATTTACAATAGACAAAACATGGAACCAACCTAAGTGTCCTTTGACAGATGACTGGATAAGGGAAATGTGGTATATATACACAATAAAATACTACTCAGCCATAAAAAAGAATGAAACTCTGCCATTTGCAGCAACATGGATGATTCTGGAGAAAATTGTGTTAAGTGAAATAAGCCAGAAAAGGAAAGAGAAATACCATATGTTCTCACTTATAACTGGGTGCTAAGAAAGAAGGAAAGAAAGAAAGAAAAGACCACAACAATTTGTTGAACTTTCAGAAGGAGAGAGCAAACCTAAGGTTACTAGAGATGTAGGGGAGGTAAGGAGGGGGTTTGGAGAGGGATAGATTGGGTAAAGGGCATAAAGAAAAACCATGATTTTTAATAATGAATACTCTAATAATAATACTAAAAATAAACAGAGGTATTATAGTACCTGACTTCAAATTGTACTACAAAGCAATAATTACCGAAACAGCTTGGTACTGGCATAAAAACAGAAGCTCAGACCAATGGAACAGAATAGAGAACCCAGAAATCAACCCACAAACTTACAGCCAGCTGATCTCCAACAAAGTTGCCAAGAACATTTGTTGGGAAAAGGCTGCCTCTTCAGTAAATCATGCTTGGAAAACTGGGCATTCATATGTAGAAGAATGAAACTAAATGCATACCTCTCATCTATACCAAAATCAATTCAGAATGGATTAAAGACTTAAATATGAGATCTGAAACTATAAAACTCCAGAAGGAAACATAGGAGAAACGCTTCAGGAATAGGACTGGGCAAAGACTTTATGAATAAGACCCCCAAAAGCACAGACAACAACAAAATAAACAAATGGGATTATTTCAAACTAAAAACTTCTGCAATGCAAAGGAAACAATTAATGGAAAGAAAAGACAACCTACAGAATGACAACCTACAGAATGGGAGAAAATGTTTGCAAACTATGCACCCAACAAGGGATAAATACACAGGATGTAC
Organism: Cynocephalus volans; assembly: GCF_027409185.1. Taxonomy (NCBI): domain Eukaryota; kingdom Metazoa; phylum Chordata; class Mammalia; order Dermoptera; family Cynocephalidae; genus Cynocephalus; species Cynocephalus volans. The sequence continues at coordinate 124,336,289 of NC_084468.1, forward strand.
AAGGAACTTGGACAACTTAACAGTAAAAAACCAAATAACCTGATTAAAAAATGGGCAAAGGAGCTGACAGGCATTTCTCAAAGGAAGGTATACAAATGGCCAACAGACACATGAAAAAATGCTCAATAGCATTAAGCATCAAGGAAATGTAAATCGAAACCAAACTGAGATATCATCTCATGCCAGTTAGACTGTCTGTTATCAAAAAGACAGAGAATAACAAATGCTGGCGAGGATGTGGAGAAAGGGAATCCCCCCTACACTGTTGGTGGGAATATAAATTAGTGAAGCCATTATGGAAAACAGTATGGAGGTTTCTCAAACAACTACAGAGAGAACTGCCATATGATCCAGCAATCCCACTACTGGGTATATACCCAAAGGAATGGTAATCATTATGTTGAAGGGATACCTGCAATCCCATGTTTATCACAGCTCCATTTACAATAGCTAAGAGTTGGAACAAACCTAAATGTCCATTGATGGATGACTGGATAATGAAAATGAGGTACACACACACACACACACACACAATGGGATAATGCTCTGCCAAAAAAAGAGTACAGTTCTGCCATTTGCAGCAACATGGATGAACTTAGAGATAATTAAGTGAAATAAGCCAGGTACAGAAATAGAAATATAATATGTCCTCAGTCTTAAGTGGGAGCTGAAAAAATAAACAAATAAATGAAAGAAGGAAGAAAGATACAACAATCACAATAATCACTGAGCTTTAAAAAGCAGAGAACAGAACTGAGTTTACAAGAGGTGGGAAATGAGGAGGGGGTAGCAAGAAATCGGTAAAGGGCCACAAAAAATGATTACATTGTGTAATGCTGAATATACTGATTATCCTGATTTGAACATCACATATTGCAAACAAGTATTGATATTCAATGTTGTACCAAAAAGATATGTACAATCAATTGTGTTTCAATTTTTAAAAAAACAACAAAATTTATTTAAACAATTCCCTTAAGATGTTCATAGGTCATTTCAAATGTTGCCTTTAACACTTACTAAACTCAGTAAAGTGGAACAATGACATACTTTAAGATTCTAAGTGAGAAAAGACATAAGAATCTACATCACAAGAAAGGAAATGCAATAGATTAGCAAATATGGGAAAAGGTTCAGCCTTCAAGAAATGCAGTTTCAAGTGATAATAATATTTTTTTGTTTTGCTCATCAGAATAGCAAATACTTAAATTCAGCTTAAAATTTTAATTTTTTCCTCACACTTTTACTTTATCCTTCTTATTTCTTCCACTTGGCAATTTATCTTCCTAAACATGATTTTTTTTTTTTTTTTGTGACCGGTAATGGAATCATAACCCTTGGCTTGGTGTCGTCCGCACTGCGCTCAGCCAGTGAGCACACTGGCCATCCCTATATAGGATCCGAACCCGCGGCCTCGGCGATCCCAGCACCACACTCTCCCGAGTGAGCCACAGGGTCGGCCCCCTAAACATGACTTTCAATGAAATAAAATAAATACTGGAAAAAATGTGGTGAATCTGTCAGTACCCTGCATCGCGGATGGCTGTGTTCTTTGAGGAAGAAATTTGGCAATATGGATAAAGAGCCTTGAAGCTTTTTAACGACTTTGACAGACACTACAATTTTACATCTACAAATATTTTTTAAGGATGTGATACTAGATGAGGAAACATGTTTATCATTGAATCTAAAATACCAACAATTAAACACAATGTAATAGCTTGTAATAGGAGTCAGCAAACTACAGCCTGTGGGCCAGATGTGGCCCATTGCTTATTTTTGTAAATAAAGTTTTATTGGAACACAGCCATGCTCATTTGTTTACATATTGTCTATGGCTGCTTTGTTTACATATTGTCTATGATACTGTGGCAGGACTGAATTGTGGTGAAAGAGCTAAATGGCCCACAAAATCTAGAACATTTACTATTTGGCCCTTTACAGAAAAAGTTTGCTGACCCCTTGTTTAGAGCATGGTTACTGATTAGTAAGATACGGCCCATATATTTCTTAGGCTATTTTGTAGCCATTGAAAAAAGTTCATGGGGAATTTGTAAAAAATGCAAAATAGTTTCATGCTATGGGAAAATAGAATTGTTGGTGTTATATAGTTGTAATTATGTGAAGAAAAACATTGAAAAGGGACTTGAAGGAAATATAACAAAATGTTAACACTATTTATCTTCAAGTGATAAGGAATATATGTGATTTTAATTTTGTCCTCTTTCTACTTTTCTGCTTTTCTTCCATTTATATTAATGAAAATATTTTACCTTCAGGTATAAAAATAAATATCAATTTAAAAATTGAAATTAAAAAATTTAAATGAGCCTCCAGCACACTAGGGTTTCACAACTCTTGGATTAAGTGCATGATTCCATATTATAATATAGTATCTTTACCAAGCACTTCCAGCTGCTTAGAGAGCCCCCACCCACTAGAGTTAGAGATTTTGTTTCCATTCAGATTTATATGGTAGGAGAGGTGATTTTTGTTTTGTTTCTTTGTTTTTTCCCCTTTTCACTCTCTTCTTCTGAGAGGACAATGTCTGCCTCATTTCTGGGCCCTGCTCTATTCTAAAAAAATGCACAAAGAGAATTCTTGGTAAGGCAAAGAAAAGAGGCAACACCTAGAGTTATGCTAAGGTGTGGTTAATCACACCAGTAGCAGGTCTATACCTCAACAGTCCTTTTTCCTTTATTCCTGCATGTGATTTGAAGCCACTTTCAGGGGAAAACCACATGAATTGAAATAAATGAATGACAACCTAGGCCGGAGAGGAAGAAGCAGAAGTGAGACCCTGAGGGTTCACAGAGAGGAGAGGAAAGATGGGAAACAACCATGGGACTCCGTACTTCCTTCTGAAGTGGACTCCATGTGGACTAAAGCAGCTGCAGGAGCAAAGCACAGATCTGCTTTTCATTGCTCACTGGATATGTGTGTGAACATAGCTCAATAATGAAGTAAAACTTTTGTAATGGTTTCCCCACCTGCCAAAATGTCAAGGGCTTAGCTAGAAGATTATACTTAATTCAAAACCATCAAGCTTTAAGAGCAAAGTGAGGAAGACATAAGTCAGAACAAAGTTAAACTAAAAAGGTGAGGTCAGCCACAGTAGCTTCACTACCCATAGTCACTTCCTATTATTTGCAAGGCCTGGAAAAAATGCAGCATTAAACTTTCTGAACTACTTGGGGGATGTAATTGTTGCTTCTCAGCATTTCCTCATTCTTTGGGGGATAAAAGGCGAGGGCTGCTGATTCTGTTCCAATTAGACACAATTCACTCCAAATCACCAGGCAACTGCAAGCTTTCATTACCCAGTCTGCTCAACCCGAGTGCACAAAGACTAATTAGGACAGAGGGAAAACTGGGGACAGTGGGATTGACTACATGGAAGAAAAAGTGAGCAGGACAAAATGATGCCCACACATCTATCACTGACCAGTTTGGTATTTCTTAATCACATCTTATTACTTAGCTCTATGAACAAGTGAAAACTAATTCCCTTTTTTGCACCCAAACAGCCACAGCTAGGAGCATGGCCAGGTTTCTCTACATCTCTATTTCTTCATGAAAATTTCCCCAAACTACAAAGTGGGTCCTAAAAAGGAAGCCTGACCTGGAGGAACTCAGTTCATCCATTAAACAAGTATTTGTTAATTACCTCGTATGTGCCAGGCATTGTTCTATATTTGGAGAAACAGTGAAGAAGAAAAGAAATAATGATCCTCACCTTGTGGAGATTCAATTCAAGCAGGTGGGAGATACACACTATATAGTAAAGAAAATAAATTATAAGTATGTTGGAATGAAATAAGCAATACGGAAAAAAAGAATAGAAGAGGTTAAAAGGAATTGGGAGTGGGTTTATGGAGAATTCATTTCGTTATTAAATAGGATGGTCAGGATAGGTCTTATTGAATAGGTGAGCAAAGACTTAAAGAAGGTGAGGGGTTAGGAAAGTGGTAGCCCTCCTGCTAAGTGCTAATATCTTTTCAGATAGTTCCCTGTAACCTCTATGACAGAGCAATGAGGGTGTAATAAAGTCTGGCTTCTTTTCCCAAAAACTAATAGAGAAACCATTTCAAGCCCCAAAGCAAAAAATAATTACTACAACACAAGAGCAGAGACTTTCTTCACCACTGTGTCCCCAGGACCTGGCACATAGAATGTACTCAATTAATCTTTGCTGAATGAATGACTAAGTGTTCACGTGATATATGTAAATAAGGCACAATTCAAGATGGACGATAGCTGGGAAGACATTGGAACAATACTCAAAAAGGTTGCGTTGACTTCCTTGGCTGACCGCCACTTTCCCACTCTGTTCAGCAGGAGATCAGGGTGCCCAGCACAGAAGTGCAAATCACTGGCAGAGGGAGACGTTTGGGAAAACTTTTCCAGATGGCAGCACCTGTTCTACGAGTATTTACTTCAGGGATGTCAGCAGCTCTGTTTTATTTTAATCACTTTACTGACCACTTTTGTAACACCTGCCATGTGTTAGCAGGGGCTAGGTCCTACAAGGCATCCAAGTAAGTGACATGCAATGGTAGGCAGCCTCTAGGATGGCCCCGGTGATACCTGCCTCCTGGTATTCATGCCCTTAAGTAAGCCTTTTCCCTGAAGGGTGAGCTGGATCTTGTGACTCACCTCTAACAAATAGAACATGGCAAAAGTAATGAGATGTCACGTCCAAGATTAGATTACAGGAAGACTTTAACTTTGTCATGCGCACTCGCGCCCTCTCACCCTCCCCTCTCTTTTACTCTTGCTCTGGGAGAAGCAAGCTGCCTTGTTGTCAGTGGCCCTATGGAGAAGTCCATGTGGCAAGGAACCAATGTCTCTGGCCAAGCTCCTGTGAGGACCTGCAGCTGCCAAAAGCCAGTTGAGTGTGCTTGGAAGCAGATCCTTCCCCAGCCAAGCCGTAAGATGACTGCAGCCCTGCAACATCTTGTCTGCAGTCTCTGAGAGCCCTAGACACAGAGGACCTGGCTAAGCTGTGCCTGAATACTTGATCTTGAGAAACTGCGTGAGAATAAATATTTGTTGTTTTAAGTCACTAAGTTTTGGAAAAAATTGTTATGCAGCAATAGATAACTAATATGTATTATCTGCCCTCAAAACAAGGTATAGTAAGGTAAATGAATATAGGTGATAAAAACAAAGTATTGGGGATGGAAGAGTTTCACAGGAGTAAGAAATAGGTGACTAACGGCTATAATGACTCAAATTTGCAGAGCTCTTTAAAGTATACTGTTTCCAACACAATTTTCTCATTGTGTCTTACAATAAGACTGTCTAAGAATAATATTATTTCACCTACTCAACATTAAATATTAACTGATCCAGTCATTTAGTAAAAACTTTAAGTGTGCCCATGGTGAATACAAAGAAAACCTATGTCAGGCATGGTAACTGTCCTTGGGAAACCCAAAATAATAAAGTATAAATACATTAAACAAACAATAAATAGAGCTTTCAGTCCATTATGTTAGGTGCCATAATAAAAGTATGGACAAGGTATGTGCTAGCTCAAAGTGGGGGATGATAAATGCTTCCAGAAGACCTAAGATATATTCAAAAAGAGGTTGTTGAAGGATGAGTTGGAGTTTACCAGACTATTGGATTGTAGAAAGGGTAGGGGGAAGAAGAGCATGTCAGGCAAAGGGGGATGGTACCCATGCTGCATTGTGGTTTGAAACAGTACAATCTCATACACAAAACTGTAATTCACTATAGCTGCATATAAAAAATAAGGGAAATTGGCAATTGGAAGAGCTGGATCTCAGACTCAACTCTTCTGGCTTACATGCATGTGTTTTTGTCATGATGTCACTACTATTTTTTCTGATCTTTCTCAACCTCCTTTCCTGATTTCTCTTTCTCCATCATGAGATTTGATGATTGTACTAGTCCAGGGTGTCCAGAGAAACAGAATCAAAAGCAATATGTAGATATATAAGAGAAGACTTACTATGAGAATTAGCCCATGTGATTATGGAAGCTGAGAATTCCTATGATATACCATCTGCAAGCTGGAGACCCATGTAGATACTAGCCCAAGGAAAGCCAGTCGTGTAAATCAGTCCAAGTCCAAAGGTCTGAGAACCAGGAGCTCCTGGTTCAGAGGGCAGGAGAAGATGTGTGTCCCAACTCAATAAGAGAGAAACTTTGCCCTTCCTCCACATTTTTGTTCTGTTCAGGCCCTCAAAGGATTGGAAAATGCCTGCCAACATCGGTGAGGGTGCATCTTTTTTACTCAATCCACCAACTTAAATGCTAATCTCTTCCAGAAACACCCTCACAGACACACCCACAAATAATGCTTTATCAGCTATCTGGACATCTCTTTGCCCAGTCAGATTGATACATAAATTAAACATCACAATGATCATTATAGATCTTTGGAGAACAAATCATAAGACAGAAAGGGGCTCAAGTAAGCTGCAAGTAAGTTTAGGGGTGAACTGGTGCTCTGAAGTGGGACAGACAGGTGGTGGTGAGAGAGAAATACGGTGAGGGAGATAGCATGCTCAGAGAAGAGCAGGATTAAAGAAGAGTTCTTTAAAGAATGGGAGAGATTAGAGAGTGTTTGTTGCTAGGTTGTAAGAAGCCAAATCAGAAGGAGAGATTTCATAGAATATATTATGTGAAGAAAGAAATGACCTAAAGTCCTTTCAAGATTTTAAGAGAAAAAATAGATTCCTTAGAACGATAGATCACTCTACCCCCTGATATAATGTGTTCAGAAGGGTAATTAACCTTTCTGGCAATATTCCCCCAAACCTATAACCCCATTCTAATCATTTGTTGGATAATTTGTCTAAAGGACAAATTGAGAAACGTTCTACAAAATACCTGACTAGCTGATTCAAAACTGTCAAGATCAGTCTTTGAAAACTGTCACAGACCAGAGGAGACTAAGAAGATATGATGACTAAATGCAATGTCATACCCTCAGTGGGATCCTGGAACAGAAAAGGAGCATTAATGGAAAAAACAGTGAAATCTGTATAATGCCTGAAGTTTAGTTAATAGTAATATGTCAATGTGCATTTTTAGTTTTGATAAATAAACATCAGTACTACTAATAATAACAGGGAGACTGAATCTGGTAGTGGGCATCTAGGATCATTTTGTACTACCTTTCAACTTTCATATAAATCTAAAAATATTCCAAGATAAAAAGTTTATTTTACAAAATAAGAGTCCAGTAGTAAGATCTAAATTATGGCTTATAGAAACCGATTTTTCAATTGGCTTCACCATTTATAAATCAGCTTCCACAATCCTGTCTCTTCGATGTATCCTTTTAGTAAAGGGACAATTCTTTGAGGATTTTCCAAGAAAGTCCCTATTTAAATGTTACATCAAAAGCAGGTTAGGCATAGGGGAATATAACACTCTTGTAAGAGCCTCATATCAATGGTCAGTGAAAGAGAATAAGGATGTATTGAGAGACCAGATGTAAAGTAGTGTCACCAGGCTCTAGGCAAGCTGAAAGACAGAGCTTGTATTTAAGCATCCTCTGCTGGTCCCCAGTCTGTGGTCTATATAAAGACATTTTCCAGATAGATAGATAGATAGATAGATAGATAGATAGATAGATAGATAGATAGATAGATAGATAGATAGATAGATAGATAGATAGATAGATAGATACTGAGAGAGTTTGCTACCTGCAGAGCCTCACTAAACTAACTTATAAAGATAACAAAATCATGTAAATTGGCAGAAGAGTAGTCAAAGTTAAATTATTCAACAGTTGATGTATTTCAGAGCAAGATGTAGATATTGATTTATTTTAGACTTCATAAAGTAATTGCATTTATTAAACTAATTTTGCACAATAAAATTTCAATGTAATCCTATGATATCCAGACTTAGACTTCAGGGGGAATTAGACCCAGACACAAGCTTCCTGTCTTTTGCTGTTCCTCTTTTTAAATTCTCTGCTTCTCCCTAGAACTAGAGAATTCTGAGGCCCATGAGAGCTGCTTATAGTAGGTGAGAATCAATAACTATATGAAACAAAGAAATAGGGAAGTGTAGATAATAACTCAATGAACCGTAGATTCAGATCCAGCAGAAATGAGATGACTTGTCTTCTTAGGCTATATAACGTCCTGGGGAAGAAGTTTCTCAACCCACTCTGTCCTCCAACTGCACTGGCCTTGTGGCTGTTTCTCACACACTCCATGCTTTTCCATGACCACGTGACTTTCTCCATGCTGTTCCTTCTATGGAATGCCCTTGTACATCCTACTCATTCCTCAAAGTCCAGTTTATTTTTTATTTTTTTTATTTTTTTTTTCTCTCCTTTTTTTTTTTTTTTTTTAAATTTTATTTTGTCGATATACATTGTAGCTGATTAATGCTCCCCATCACCAAAACCTCCCTCCCTTCTCCCTCCCCCCCTCCCCCCCAACCATGTCCTTTCTGTTTGTTTGTTGTATCAACTTCAAATAATTGTGGTTGTTATATCTTCTTCCCCCCCCCCCCGGTTTGTGTGTGTATGTGTGTATGTGTGTGTGTGAATTTATATATTAATTTTTAGCTCCCACCAATAAGTGAGAACATGTGGTATTTCTCTTTCTGTGCCTGACTTGTTTCACTTAATATAATTCTCTCGAGGTCCATCCATGTTGTTGCAAATGGCAGTATTTCATTCGTTTTTATAGCTGAGTAGTATTCCATTGTGTAGATGTACCACATTTTCCGTATCCACTCATCTGATGATGGGCATTTGGGCTGGTTCCAACTCTTGGCTATTGTAAAGAGTGCTGCGATGAACATTGGGGAACAGGTATACCTTCGACTTGATGATTTCCATTCCTCTGGGTATATTCCCAACAGTGGGATGGCTGGGTCGTATGGTAGATCTATCTGCAATTGTTTAAGGAACCTCCATACCATTTTCCATAGAGGCTGCACCATTTTGCAGTCCCACCAACAATGTATGAGAGTTCCTTTTTCTCCGCAGCCTCGCCAGCATTTATCGTTCATAGTCTTTTGGATTTTAGCCATCCTAACTGGGGTTAGATGGTATCTCAATGTGGTTTTGATTTGCATTTCCCGGATGCTGAGTGATGTTGAGCATTTTTTCATATGTCTGTTGGCCATTTGGATATCTTCCTTAGAGAAATGCCTACTTAGCTCTTTTGCCCATTTTTTAATTGGGTTGCTTGTTTTCTTCTTGTAAAGTTGTTTGAGTTCCTTATATATTCTGGATATTAATCCTTTGTCAGATGTATATTTTGCAAATATTTTCTCCCGCTCTGTTGGTTGTCTTTTAACTCTTTTCATTGTTTCTTTTGCTGTGCAGAAGCTTTTTAGTTTGATATAATCCCATTTGTTTATTTTTCCTTTGGTTGCCCGTGCTTTTGGGGTCGTATTCATGAAGTCTGTGCCCAGTCCTATTTCCTGAAGTTTTTCCCCTATGTTTTCTTTAAGAAGTTTTATTGTCTCAGGGTGTATATTTAAATCCTTAATCCATTTTGAGTTGATTTTAGTATACGGTGAGAGGTATGGATCTAGTTTCATTCTCCTGCATATCGATATCCAGTTATCCCAGCACCACTTGCTGAAGAGGCAGTCCCTTCCCCAGTGAATAGGCTTGGTGCCTTTGTCAAAGATCAGATGGCAGTAAGTGTGTGGGTTGATTTCTGGATTCTCTATTCTATTCGATTGGTCAGTGTGTCTGTTTTTATGCCAGTACCATACTGTTTTGGTTATTATAGCTTTGTAGTATAGCTTAAAGTCAGGTAGTGTTATGCCTCCAGCTTTATTTTTTTTGCTGAGCATTGCTTTGGCTATTCGTGGTCTTTTATGGTTCCATATAAATGTCTGAATAGTTTTCTCCATTTCTGAGAAAAATGTCTTTGGAATTTTGATGGGGATTGCGTTGAATTTGTATATCACTTTGGGTAGTATGGACATTTTCACTATGTTGATTCTTCCAATCCAAGAGCATGGAATATCTTTCCATCTTCTTGTATCCTCTCTAATTTCTCTCAGCAGTGGTTTGTAGTTCTCATTATAGAGATTTTTCACATCCTTGGTTAACTCAATTCCTAGGTATTTTATTTTTTTGGTGGCTATTGTAAATGGGCAGGCTTTCTTGATTTCTCCTTCTGCATGTTCACTATTGGAGAAAAGAAATGCTACTGATTTTTGTGTGTTGATTTTGTATCCTGCTACTGTGCTGAAATCATTTATCAATTCCAAGAGTTTTTTTGTAGAGGTTTTAGGCTGTTCGATATATAGGATCATGTCATCTGCAAACAGGGAGAGTTTGACTTCATCTTTTCCAATCTGGATGCCCTTTATTTCCTTCTCTTCTCTGATTGCTCTGGCTAGTACTTCCAACACTATGTTGAATAGGAGTGGTGAGAGTGGGCATCCTTGTCTAGTTCCTGTTCTTAAAGGAAAAGCTTTCAGCTTTTCCCCATTCAGGATGATATTGGCAGTGGGTTTGGCATATATGGCTTTAATTATGTTGAGATACTTTCCCTCTATACCTAATCATTAAGTAGTGTCCCTCATTGTCTCTTTTTATGGTTTTTAGTTTAAAGTCTATTTTGTCAGATATAAGAATAGCCACTCCAGCTCGTTTTTCTTTTCTGTTTGCATGGTAAATCTTTTTCCATCCTTTCACTCTTAGTCTGTGTGAATCTTTATGGGTGAGGTGGGTCTCTTGTAGGCAGCATATAGTTGGGTCCTGCTTTTTGATCCAGTCAGCCAGTCTGTGTCTTTTAATTGGGGAATTTAAGCCTTTAACATTAAGAGTTGTTATTGAAAGGTGTTGATTTATTCTTAGCATTTTATTGGTTGTTTGGTTGTCTTAGGTGTCTTTTGTTCCTTGCTTTCTGATTTACTGTTTGGTTTCTTTGTTTGTTGGTTCCTTAGGTTGTAGATAGTGTTTTTGTTAGCTTGTTTTCTCTTCATGAATGCCATTTTTATTGTACTAGCGGATTTAGATTTTTCTTAGGTTTTTATGGCAGTGGTAGTTATTTTTCAGAAACCAAACCCAGTACTCCCTTGAGGATTTCTTGTAAGGGTGGTCTTGTGGTAGTGAACTCCCGCAGTTTTTGTTTGTCTGAGAAATATACTATTTGCCCCTCATTTCGGAAGGATAGCCTTGCAGGGTAGAGTATTCTTGGTTGGCAATCTTTGTCTTTTAGTATTTTGAAAATATCATCCCATTCCTTTCTAGCTTTTAGGGTTTGTGATGAAAAGTCTGATGTTAACCTGATTGGGGCTCCCTTATAGGTGATTTGACGCTTCTCTCTTGCAGCTTTTAAGATTCTCTCTTTGTCTCTGAGTTTTGCCAATTTGACTATGACATGTCTTGGAGAAGGCCTTTTTGGGTTGAATACGTTTGGAGATCGTTGAGCTTCCTGGATCTGAAGATCTGTGATTTTTCCTATACCTGGGAAGTTTTCTGCCACTATTTTGTTGAATATGTTTTCAATGGAATCTCCATTTTCCTCCCCTTCTGGAATACCCATGACTCGGATATTTGAGCGCTTGAGGTTGTCTGATATCTCTCTCAGATTTTCTTCCATGTCCTTGATTCTTTTTTCTTTCTTTTTGTCTGCTTGTGTTATTTCAAACAGCCCATCTTCAAGTTCAGAAGTTCTCTCTTCAACTTCGACAAGCCTGCTGGTTAAACTCTCCGTTGTGTTTTTTATTTCGCTGAATAACTTCTTCAGTTCAGCAAGTTCTGCTACATTTTTTTTCAGGACATTGATTTCCTTGTATATTTCCTCTTTCAGATCCTGTATACTTTTCCTCATTTCATCATGATGTCTAGCTGAGTTTTCTTGTATCTCATTCAGTTTCTTTAGAATTATCACTCGAAATTCCTTGTCAGTTATTTCAAGGGCTTCTTGTTCTATAGGATCTAGAGTATGAGATTTATTAACTTTTGGTGGTGTACTTTCTTGATTTTTTGTATTTCTGGTGTCTTTTTTTTGGTGTTTATTCATTGTGGCAGGGGGTTTCACAGTCCACCGGTTTAAGACTAATGACTAACTAGGATGTTGCTGTTGTTGCCAATTTGGTATGGCTCCCGCCGTGACTGCTCAGTTGGCCTCTAGTGTCTTGTGTGTGTGGTTGCCTCGGGTCTTGGGCTTCTCCGGGGATCCACCTTTCTGGTCAGCTTGTACTCTGCTGGGCTGGTGGATCACGTACCACAGGGTGTGTGATCTCTGTTGAGCTTTCACTTTCTGTACAGGACTTCTCCCCGTTCCGTGTGCTCTGGCCCAGGCTGTTAGATTGTGCAGTGGCGACCCCACCGGGTGTGTGGTTTCTATCGAGTCTCCGCCTCCCTGGCCGCACGTCTCCCCCCTCTGTGCACACTGTGCTGGGTTGGGGCGTGTCTTCTGCACCCCTCGTCTATCAGCTGGGCCTTCAAGACCCTGCTCAGCACCGCCTCGCCCAGGAAGTCTACCAGGTTTCTGCTAGGCACAGACGACCGGTCTCTCTGGGTGCCTTTGTAACACTGTGTAGATCTTTCTCGGGTCTTGTTCACCTTTGTATCCCCCCGGTATAAACCGAGTCTAGTGCCCGCCTGCAGCCTGCTCTCCGGCAGGTTCAAGCGGACCTGGGAACTCTCCTACCACACTATTCCCAACCAGAAATTCGTTAGGCTTTTTTCCAAACTGGTGGTCACAGAGATGGTATCTGCCTCCCAGTAACAGGAAGTTTACCGGGGCGGAGTCCAGGGTGTGGTGGAGTGACAGTCGGCCCGCCCGTACTTCCTAGCCCTCCCAAAACTGGTCGGGACGCCCCACACCCCCAGCCCTGCCAGAGAACCGTGGAGGGAGTGGGAGAGGAGGCCGGCCCGCAGGGTCCGGAAAGCCCCGCGCCAGGCCAAGCAAATGGGCTCAGTGATGGCCGAGCAGGGCGGAGCTGCCCGCACCTGGGAAAATGGAGGCAGCACCGGCGCAGTGAGTGGCCTGGTGGTGCAGGCAGGAGCCGCGTGGGCATCCACCCCCCGAACAGGGCTGTGCCAGGGATCACTCACAGTGCTGTGCCAGGTCGGGCCCTCGCTCTGTCTCTGGTTTGTTGCCTTCCGTGTTCTCGGCGCTGCCGCCTCGGGCTGTTCAGTCGCGGCGCCGCTCGGGTGCTCCCAGGAATCTTCTTTAATGCTGGCCTGAAACCTCGAATCCTGAATAGGGCAGCTGGCCGCCTTCAGTGCGGCCCCAGCCTCCGGGATCCTGGCTGCATCCACAGCAGCCCTGGCGCCGTGTTCCGTTTCGAGACTCACTTTTGCAGCTAGGAAACAGTTCTTTTCCTGCTCCACACTTCAAAGCTGTTGCCTGTAAATGAGGCAGCCTCTCCTGCTGGGGGCAAAGTGGCGTTGAGCCCCCACGACCGGCCAGCAGCAGCAGTCCTCCCTTAAGAGATGGCCAGAGGAAGGTCCACAAGTTTCCCGGCTGCCTGAGGCCCAGTGGCCACCTTTTCCACCTCAGCTACTCCGCGCCAGCCGCCGCAGCCGCCGCCATCTTGAAACTCCTCCTCAAAGTCCAGTTTAAACATCACTGTTAGGCATGCTCTGCATAGAGTGCAAGCAAATTAAGGGAGCCAAGTCAACAATAACAAGAAAATAAAAGGCATTCTAAACAGTAAACAAAAGTGCATTTTCAAACATCGCCCCTGCTTTTGTGTGTTAGAAACTGAACCAGCACATTTAATACTGAGATCTTGTGAGCAGGAAGATTGCACCTGGCTCGCTTAGCTAATGTCTTGAATTATTCTTGGTTATCACTCAACTGGTAGGAGATTCTCTTGCTCTGCACTGTTCCTCACTGTTAACCCTGAAAGAGTTCTCATATACTGCTGAGCTAATAATTAGTCATTCTCCAAAAATAGCAAGGGAGAAGCTCACTTGTTTAACAGAAGTGATCAGTGACCAGATGCCATAGTTTCAAACACTTTATCTGCATCAGTCTTGTGAGTTCTTTTTGCCTCAAGACAACATAGAACTCAAGTAGGATTTTTTTAGACAGTATGTTCTAGGAGGAACGTGCGAAATCTGTCATTCAACAAGAGAAAAGGTAATTGTTTTATGCCTAAACAGACAAATTAAATAATGTAGTTGCTCCCAAAGGAGGGACATCTAGTTTAACTGAACACCAAAGGGGAAAAGAAATCAGAAAAGGCAGAGTTTTGAAGGGGTGATCAAGGGAGAGAGGGGTGGGCCATGCCCACTTTTCCTTGTAGTGTTTTATGGGATGATGGCTTGTAGGTTCAACTACTTCAGGCATGCAGTTGTTTTAGCAACAGGTGATCGAGCAGCCTCCTCCTGGGCTTCCCTGCACCATATCCCGTTTTCAGATGAGGAGGACAGGGACCAAAGAAGACGGCAGTTTATGGCAAGAGAGAGCGAGCTCTATGTGGTGTATACTATATGGGAGACCAGTGCACTAAGAGTGAGCCATACTGCACCCACCCAACATTGTTTTGGCAAACTTGTATTAGAGAAACAGACACCAAAATTACTGTCTGATATTTCTCAGAGTCGTTCTTCCTACTGGCTGCATGGCCTATTTTTTCAATTATATCAAAGACAGGAAAAACCTGTTATTTTTTCCAGTTCATCTATTTGGTTGACAGGTTGACAACGTCTGGATAAAATTACCTTTTAGAAATGATTCATGAATAATACTTATTGGTAGTGTAATATTCCTCTATATAGTGATGAGAATACAGGTTTAAAGCCAGAAGGCCTTGGTTTAGGTAGCATCTGCCCCATTAGCAGCTAGTCCTTCAAGAAGATACTCGAGTCTCAGTTGCCTTATCCATAAAATGTGGCCTATACATTCTCGTGAGAAGAAAATACATTTTGGTGTTAGGTCAATGTGCTCTGTGAGCTTAAGGGCATTACAAAAATGTACAATTATAAGTAATAGCAAAAAAGGATGCTTGGCAATTGCTCACAGTGATCCCTGAGAAGTCCAGATGGTAGATGACGCACAGATAAAATACATGTAGCTGATTTCAAGGTGTGAAGACATCCTTCCTAACAAGCTAAAAACACACAAACAAATAACAACAAAAAACATAAAACAAAGATGGAATTCCAGAAAATATGAAGTTCATCTTTTAACAGCTTTGTCTTTGGAAAAACACTCAGGAAAAAAACAAGATGCGTCTTTGCAGTCTTTTCCCGGAAGAGCAAATTTACCGTGGCACGTGGAAGCTTTGTTGATACCTAACAGGATTGTGTCAAATGAGATCTACAAGCCTCCAAATTCAATTGGGAAAGGAACAGCAGTGGTTTCTTTGGTGATGTCATGACTTGGGACTGGTATAAGGTGAAAGATGTTTGGAACACTTTATTTTGAAGATTTGATATAATGCATTTATCCTGTTCACTCCCACCCACTTCGGTGGGGCCTCCTGCTCTTCTCCCTCAGGCCTTCCTGGGGTATGAGGAGAACCTCTCAAACACACACTTAATGCCACTCCTGAACATATGTTATTTTCTTTTCTTCTGCTCTTGCTCTCTCCCACATTTTTGCTGGCAACATCAAATCGGAATGCCTCTCCCCTACCACTGGGGTTGGCCACCAAGGTCACTGAGCCAATACAGATCTGCCTTAAAGTAGCCCTACCAAAGGAGCATACCTTCCCCTTCCACCCTCTGTCACCGTGATCCCAGAGGAGATATGCCCAGGGTTCCCAATGCCTGACAGTGACTTATGTGTGAAAACCAGTCTTTGCATTTCTGCTCATCACCCCTCCCACCCCGAGACTCGGGCACAAGAACTGGCTGAAGAACCAAACTCTTAGAGAGACCCAGCACCGTTATCAAAATTCTCATCCCCTTGCTTCTGTCCCAACTGCTCTCTCACACCTTCTGACCATGTTTCCACCATTGCTCCATAACTGGTTCACTTTAATGAAGTTTTGTTTCACTATGAAGTTTTCACTGTACTGATAGTCGCTCGATATCCAGTCACTCACTCATCAGCTGGCATTCTATATATGGCTCATTCAGTCAGCAGCTTGATGGCAGAGGTGGTGTTACCAGAGGCAGTGAAGAGTGGTAGAGAGAGAGTTAGCCTGGGTGCTAGCCCTAGTCTACTTCCTAGAAGACTGGACAATCCCACCATATGTGTAAGATTTCCATTACTTATAGAATTTTCTTCTCCTGGTGCTAAAACCTGAACCATTCCCAAGAGGATGATGTTCTAATGTTCTAAAAATGGTTCTCTGAACACACTTAGCCAGAGCTGATTCCAATTTT
Organism: Cynocephalus volans; assembly: GCF_027409185.1. NCBI lineage: Eukaryota > Metazoa > Chordata > Mammalia > Dermoptera > Cynocephalidae > Cynocephalus > Cynocephalus volans. The sequence goes on from NC_084468.1 coordinate 124,352,553, forward strand.
GTCTCTTTCTCTAGTCAAAAATATCTGAGTTTTGCAGACCAAAATGTCCAGGCTGATCAAATACCCAGAGCTTTAGAATAAATGTTCTGAATGATGTGAACAAGCTCTTTTGTGAAAAATATTTAGAACATACATTTCACTATGACCAAAAGGTAAAGTAGGGAAAAGTAAGCATTAGGGAGAAGAGTGCATGTGGGCAAACCTCTCATCAACCCTACGGCCCACTCCGTATATCCAGATAGCTGAAGGACATTGCAAGTGCGTGTGACATAAGCTGCTTTCATGACTCACCAGATACTTGCCAAGTGCTCGATCATCATTTTCCCAGGCTGCTCATCACCAGCAGGGGAGCCCTGTGGGAGAGCCATCTACTGCTGGGTTGATGCGAACTCTGCGGCCTACTGTCAAGCAGACCAGAGAGAAGCAGCAGCACAAAGGATTCACTTGGTTTTCACTTTCTCATCTGACACCTCGCCGCCCCTTGTAGCTGTCAGTGCTCAGCAACAATCCAGCCAGCCACTGGATTTTGGTAACTCTTAAGGTAAGCTCCTCAATGGGGGGGGGACTGGAGTTTAGTTTGGTTTTGTCTTGTTTTCTGATTAGCGTCAACCTTCAGAGAACCTACACACGACCTCTTCTAAAGATATATTATTACTGCTGCTGCAGTCATGCTCTCTATACCCAGTTTTCAGTTTGTGAATGTGTGGTTCTATGAGATAAAGGAGTTTGCCCAAAGTTAAATGGCCCAGAATGACAAAGTTTGGCTTTGCAAACTTCTTATGACATTCAGTGTCATATATATCTTTCCTCACTATGTATATCCAACATTATGTGTCACATTTGTTCCCATTGCAGGTCCATCTCCCCAAAGGAAATGTTCTTCCCAGTGATACCAGACAATGGTGATCACTGCTGTTTTCTTACCCCTCTCTGCACTTACATCTTACGTATTCCAGGTAGAGGGACTAGCATGAAAAAAGATACAGAGATAAAATTTTATAAGGCACTTTGGGGAAATGCTAAAAGCGAAAGGGTCAGACTGTGAGTTCTATAATAGGTAATAGTAGGAGATAAGGTTGCAAAGAATGAGCCAGAGCATGATGATTATTGAATCTCTTGCCAAAGAATTTATACCGTCCCCCAATGGCCATTGAAACCCATAAAATACTTTTTTTTTTAAAGGGAATAATAAGGTCATACGTGTGATACGTGTGTTTTAGAAAGCAGCTGGGTAAAGAATAGAACCAATAGTACGATGCTGTCAGAGATGACTCAAAAAAAAAAAAAAAAAAAAAAAGCCTGTGGCAATGGTAGAAGAAATGGAGAGAAAGGATTCCAAAAGACATTGCATTGCAAAGTTAGCAATGATAGGCATTGGCAGCCAGTTAGATTCTGGGGAGGGGAGAAAGGAGGAGGGCTCAGGGTAGAATGAGTAAACACAAGTTCAAACTTTCTAGCTGATGTGTAGTGTGGATGATAACGTTCTTCACTGAGACAGAGAACACAGAAAAAGGAGTGGATGGATAGGGCAGATGACTACCTTAATTTTAGGCAAATTGTGTTGGAGCTAGCTATAGGACATTCAGGTGGAGATGTCTGGTAGACACCTGGAGATCCTTGGCTGCAATTCAATATGAAATATGAGTCTGGGTATAGAAAAGATGTGAGAATGACTGAGATCACCTGGAAAGAGAGGAATAAAAAAAGGAGAGGATGAGTGGTAACATCCTGGCAGGTACCAAAAAATTTTGGTGGGAAGGTGTACGGAATAATAAGAGTTATAAAGAACCCTTAAAAAATGGTCTAAGACATAGATGGAAACAAGGGACCCATAAACCGAAACCTGGGGAGAGCACTCGCACTGTGTCAGGAACAGAGCAGGGATACTTGTTAAATTTTATTGCTGAATATTTAAAAAATAATCTTACATAAAATACTAGTTTTAAAATTCGTACTTGTTGTCCACCATGGGATTTACAGTTTTCACATTACGTGTTTTTCAAAGTGTTTTACAGGCCTTAATTTTTCTTTACTAATCGGATAGGTTTATTCTCTCGGGAACACCCCTAAGAGTTTGTAATGGAAGTAAACGAGAAAAATGTTATTTACTCTGTAGATAACATAGTTAGAAGATATGTTTTTCAACAATTAAGTGATGTGTGGTTTTGGAGTATAATCATATTAGTGCTATGTTGCTTGATATATACAACCAAGTCCAAGCGTTCATTAGAACAACTGGCAACAACGCACGTACAGCTCAGCTCTTTGGATGTAAGACAGGAACGAAGGTGATAGGAGACTCCCCTCCCTTCAAGAACCATGCAGTATAAATAAGATATGGGAAGGCAAGCCCGTTTTGTGTGTAAGCGACCCAACGGTGATGTCAAAGCTGCTGTGGCAGGCTACTTGTTGCCGCCCCACCCCATCCGTCCCCTCCTTCTTTCATAATAACATCAGAACTCTGGCTTAGCACAGGCTGCCAAGCTAGAGACCGTATCTCTCAGTGCTCCTGAAGTCAGAGGCAGCCGTGTGACCAAGTTCTTGCCAAAAATGAGAAAAGCTATGCAGTAACTTCTCCGTCACTTGCTGATAAGAAAGTCACTTAGCCGAGATTTTCTCTTTTCCCTTCCCAGTGGCTGGACCACAGATCCTGCAAAAATCGCACTTCAACTTTTTAGGTGAGGACAACACCCTGGGATGGCAGAGCGACAAGGAGGAAGGCACTGGGGTTGCGGACTGATCTCGTGGTGCAGAGCTGACTTCTCAGCCTGGGTCGCTCACGGTGGACTAGTACATGAGGGAAAAACAAACCTCTCTCGAGTCGTTAAGCATGGTGCTTTGGGCATCCATATTAACTCATTTTTTTTTTTAACACTCCATGTCCCCCACCCAATTAACCCCTGACCTCCCTCCCCCCACCCCCACTTTTCAGTCCTAGGTATGTTCTCTCCCTCTGCAAGCCCAACACACCACTGTGTCTTTCTTTCCTTCCTTCTTTCTCTCTTAGCTCCCACTTATGAGTGAGCACATGCGGTGTTCATCCCTCTGTGCTTTGCTCATTTCACTCAACACAAGTTTCCCTAAGCTCATCCATGTTGTTACAAAGGGGTATGGCACAGTAGTATTCCCTGGTGTGTGTGTGTGTGTGTGTGTGTGTGTGTGTGTGTGTGTGTGTGTGTGTGTGTGTGTGTGTGTGTGTGTGTGTGTGTGTGTGTGTGTGTGTGTGTGTATCCCTGTGATCTGTGCCTGGCTTATTTCACTAAACATAATGTCCTCCAGGTTCATCCGTATTGTCACAAATGTGGACTGAAATCAAGGCTATTGAGGCAGAAATAATTTTATAAAGTTTTATTGAAAGCCAAACTTGGGGATCGACCTGAGAAACACAATCCAACGGAGTTGGAAAGTGCTCTGAGTCTACTACAAGCAAAGGCATTTTATAAGGAAGTTTCAAAAGGAGGTTGTAAAAGGGAGGGGGAAAGTTCCAAGTACAGTTGTCCTTTTCTCATGGGACACAAGAATCACAGTCATTGGTTACTGATTACAACATGGGAACCAAAAGCATCTACGTGCAACCTGAAGCAGAAGCTTCATGCTCCAGCTCTTCTTAACAATTACTAAATGGCTTATTCAGAACCAGCAGGTTACACATTAATTAATAAATCAGCAGTTCTAACCACATACATTGTTTATCTTAAGAACAAGTTGTCAACATCAAGTTCATGAAATTTATCCCAAGGCAGTGAGTTTTGGAAAACCTACTTCATTTTTATTATTTTATTCATTACAGGTGACAGGATTTCCTTGCTTTTTAGGGTTGAATGCATTAAATTTTTAAAAAATATTTTTAAGTGATTAAATAATATCTTATTATTTAATAAATAATTATTTTAAAGTGTGATTAAAGTAACCTCTTATTGAATGATTAATATCTGTCAGGCTCTATACTAACTGTTTTACATATATTATCTTTATGAAAGCACTGTGGGATAGTCACTATTTTATCCCTATTTCGTAGGTGAGAAAGTAAAGCAGTTAAGCAATTTGCCCAAGGTCATTGTTATGGGCTGAATTATGTCTGGCCCCCATTCCCCCAGATAATCAAATGTTGAAGTCCTAAACCTCAGTACTTCAGAATGTAACTTGATTTGGGAGATAGGTGATATGGGAGATAGGTGACTTGTGGGGTAGGCAAGAACAGGTGAGTGGGTATGATTGGTGTCCTTTTAGAAAGAGGAAATTTGGACACAGACACGTACAGAGGGAAGACCATGTGAAAACACAGGAAGAAAACATCTACAAGTCGAGGAGAGTGACTTCAGAAGAAACCAACCCTGCTGATAACTTGATCTTGAACTTCCAGCCTCCAGAACTCTGAAGAAATAAATGTCTGCTGTTTAAGCCACTCAGGCTGTGGTCCTTTGTTATGGCAGCCTGAGCAGACTAACGTAGTCACATGGACAGTAGGTAGATAACATCTGGAGTAGTTCAGAATAAGTACTGCTAATATTTTGTGGAAGAGAAAAAGGTCAGCTAGAGGCTTTAGAACAAACCTCCCAGTGGAGGTGGCAGTTGGGCAGGGCCTTGTAAAAGCACAGAAGTGTCCTCCAGGATGAGAAAGGGAGAAGGGGGATCTGCTGGGGTGGAGGAGAAGAGCCGAGGAGGCACGGCCGCTCAGAGCAGCAGGGGAGATGGTGGGGGCTCCACAGGGCATAGCCCAATGTCTGCTGCAAGCCCGCTTCCCTGGCTGGATGCTCAGGGGCCTGGCAAGGGGGCTTGGTGGGGCAGCAGTCAGCTCAAAGAGGAGCCCACCAGCTAGGGCTGGGGGCTGGGAAGCTCCTGGTCTGACTCAGCAGCTGGCTCAGGAGAGTGTCCTTCAGGGAGAGGTGGCTTTGTTCTTACCAGGAGGCTCCATCTGTTCCCCAGTCAGTGAAAACCCACAGCCAGGTCCTGCATGGTGCCTCTCCCTTTTGACCTTTCCCATGTAGAGAAATCAGTTTATTTGCTTTCTAGGCTCATTAGAAGATACAGCATTTCTAAGAGGCTTGTCCACTAAACCCTCTGTTTGTTAGTCAGTCTAGCAAGTGGTTACACTCCCCTGTTTGAAATAAAAGTCTTTACCTCTCTCCTCTTTCCTCCATTGTGATGGTTGATTTTGGTGTCAACTTGGCTGAGCCATGGTGCCCAGATTTTGGGCCAAACATTTCTATGAAGGTGTTTTGGATGAGATGAACGTTTAATATGTGGGCTTTGAGTAATGCAGGTTTCTTTCCATGATGTGAGTGAGCCTCATATAATCAGTTGAGGATCTATATAGAACAAAGACTGACCTTTACCGAGCAAGAAAGAATTCTGCAGCAGATGGTCTTTGGACTCAAACTGTAACTCTTCCCTGATTCTTCAGCCAGTTGGCCTATCCCACCAGACTGGGACTCAGCAAGCCTCCACAACTCAAAATCAATCTCTTCTCTCTTTCAATCTATGCGTGCGTGTGTACATATACGTATGTATGTATATGTGTGTATACATAGGCATGCATACACACATGCATATACATCCATCCTATTGGCTTTATCTCTGGAAAATCCTAATACACCTACTTTCTCTTGTTCCAAATGTTCCCCTCCAATGACTAGGTCCAGAAAATTGCCACTGAGGGACCTAACTGAAAGCATAGAAAACAACGTCTGGCGGCCCTGTGACTGGCTCAGCACACTTGTGGCACTGGGGTGTGACATGAGAGGAAAGGCTGCCCATTCCTGATTTCCTGATCTACCTTCAGAGTGAACAAGTCACTTCTGAGAATGAGTTTTGGACCCAGCACTGGGCTGGACATACTCATGGAGTGCCCACTACGAGGAACCTGTTCACTCAAGTCTTCTCAAAGGGGTGAGAACAACCACGTGAGGGGACTGAAGGATCCCCCTGGATGTGTGGTATCTAATGGGCATAAGATGAATTCTGAGAGCACCTTCATGTGGGGGAGGTCACAGTCATACAGGAGTGGAGAGAAAGGAGGGGAGACGTGCATAGGGCTTGAGCAGTAGGGTTGGCACTGAACTGCGCCTTGAACATCAGATGGCTTGTGCTTGAATGTGTGGAGAAGAGCCTGAAAGGATCTTCTAAATGAGCTTTTAAAGTACCTTGCTACCAGGCAGCCAAAATTTCACGTAGAGCTGGTTTTATATTTCATTTCATTTCAAAATTAATGTCTATTTGCATGGGTTCCCATTTCCTATTCTGTGGCTCACATAGCAAGGTATTCCACCTGCAGTCTAAAAAACAGAGGGAACAATGATCTTAATACCCAAACATAGATTTCCCAGTGCACAGATATAGGAAATCTGATTTTAGGCTTAAAAAGGTGCATTAAAACTATGATGGGAGAGGAATTTGGGTGGGGCACAGTAGCTTCTCTCACCTTCCCTTTGAAACTCTAGGAGCCATACAGTGGGCTCCATCCCTGACCCTTGGCCCCCCACCCAGGCATCACAGAGCAGACAACAGCTAAGGCTCCCTTTACCATGTGACCTGTCCTGCAGAGTTACCCCTTCTCCTCACTTCTTTGAACTCTGACTCCTGATGTAAAATCTGCCTCACCTTCTTTTTCTTGTCTATTAACTTCACTCCTCACATCAGTGTGACACTTTGTTTTTTTTATTTTTTATTTTATTTTATTTTTATTTTTTATTATTTTATTTTATTTTATCAATATACAATGTAGTTGGTTTTTGTGTCTCTTTACCAATTCCTCCCTCCCCTTCCTTCTTCCCCCTCCCACCCATCAACATCATATCTGTTCAGTTGTCTTAACAAGTTCAAGGAATTGTAATTGTTGTGTCTTCTCCCCCCCCAATTTGTTTGTGTATTTATTTATTTATTTTTAGCTCCCACAAATAAGTGAGAATATGTGATATTTCTCTTTCTGTGCCCGACTTATTTCACTTAATATAATTTTATCTAAGTCCATCCATGTTGCTGAGAATGATAGTATTTCATTCTTTTTTATAGCAGAGTAGTATTCCATTGTGTAGATGTACCACATTTTCCATATCCACTCATCTGATGATGGACATTTGGGCTGGTTCCAACTCTTGGCTATTGTAAATAGTGCTGCAACAAACATTGGAGAACAGGTATACCTTCGACATGATGATTTCCATTCCTCTGGATATATTCCTAGCAGTGGGATAGCTGGGTCATATGGTAGATCTATCTGTAATTGTTTGAGGAACCCCCAACCATTTTCCATAAAGGCTGCACCATTTTGTGGTCCCACCAACAGTGTAGGAGGGTTCCTTTTTCTCTGCAACCTCACCAGCATTTATGATTCTCAGTGTTTTGGATATTGGCCATCCTAACTGGGGTGAGATGGTATCTCAGTATGGTTTTGATTTGTGTTTCCCAAATGCTGAATGATGTTGAGCATTTTTTCATGTGTCTATTGGCCATTTGTATATCTTCCTTTGAGAAATGCTTATTCAGCAACTTTGCCCATTTTTTAATTGGTTACTTGTTTTTTTTTGCTATAAAGTTGTTTGAGTTCCTTGTATATTTTGGATATTAATCCTTTATCAGATATATATTTTGCAAATATTTTCTCCCACTCTGTTGGTTGTCTGTTTACTCTGTTGATTGTTTCTTTTGCTGTGCAGAAGCTTTTTAGTTTGATATAATCCCATTTGTTTATTTTTCCTTTCGTTGCCTGTGCTTTTGGGGTCGTATTCATGAAGTCTGTGTCCAATCCTACTTCCTGGAGTGCTTCCCCTATGTTTTATTTAAGGAATTTTATTGTTTAAGGATGTATATTTAATTCTTTAATCCATTTTGTGTTGATTTTGGTATATGGTGAGAGGTATGGGTCTAGTTTCATTCTCCTACATATGAATATCCAGTTTCCCAGCACCATTTGCTGAAGAGGCAGTCTCTTCCCCAGTGTGTAGACTTGGTGCATTTATCGAAGGTAAATGGGTTGATTCAGTGTGAAACTTTTGACATAGCTTTAGTTTTCTCATCCCTGCAGTTCTGAGTAAGAGACAGCTAACTACCTTCTTGCTGGCAGACAGGAACTGGAAACATCTCGTGCTCATAGTTCTGTGCACCTTTCCCTCAGCTGTAAGAATTCAGGTTCACATTGCTGAGGCCATTGATTTGAGGTGAGAATTCAGGTTCACATCGATTTGAGGCCATTACTGTGACAGATAACCAGGAAAGTGTGGAGCAGCGTGCTGGGAAGTGAGCAGTGGGATAAGTGGATGGTGGGGGGTTGGGGACACTTGAAGTGCAGCGTGGGGAGACAAGGCATCAGCAAAGCGTAGGTGGATCCTTTCCCTGGGACCCCAAAACACTGGAGACTCCTGTCTAGCTTCTTCCAGGGATCCAGAATCAGTGACATCAGGAGTCATTGAAGGAAGAAGAGAGAGACAGACAGACAGGGGCTGTTCAGACGTTTAGCATGAGAGATTACCAAGGAAAATCAGAAGGGAGAGTTTTGTGTTTACAATTTTCTAATCAACTGACAAAAAATAAACCACATGGTCCATTCACATAGAAAATGACTGCACAATCAGTGTGAACGGTAGCTCCCGTGGAGGGGTAGGGAGAGGGCCAGGCAGGTATACTGTTGTGGCGGAATTGGCATTGTCATATGTTATACCAAAGAGCATTTTTGAACAATAGCTTCTTTTCTTTTCTTTTCTTTTTTTGGTGGCTGGCTGGTACAGGGATCCAAACAAGGTTATTTTCTATGATGTTGCAAACTGGATATTTTTTAAACTATGAAAGATAAGAAATAGAACTGTAACTTGTGTTTCAGAATTTCTGCAGCTGATTCCAGGTACAATCAGGTCAACAATAGTGGAATCTGTTTCTCTACTGGGAAGTTGTTGGGCAGGGTGTGGAAGTTCCTGTATTCTTTCCTTTCTTCTTTCATGATGCTAGGGTTGTGCTGGAATATACAAAGTAAATTTCAGCCTGGTCAACCTTGGTCTCAGAGCTGTGATCTCAATGCTTTGCACAGCGCTGTTTAAGATTTAGGGCCTTAAATTGAAAGCAGGATCTCAAACAGATATTTGTACACCCATGTTCATAGCAGTATTACTCACAGTAGCTGAAAGGCAGAAACAACACAATGTTCACAAACAAATGAATGGAAAAGCAAAATATGGTGTCTACATACAGTGGGATATTTAGCTTTGAAAAGGAATCAAATTCTGACACATGCTAAACTTGAGGGAACTTGAGGACAGTATGCTAAGTGAAATAGCCGGCCAGACACAGAAGGACAAACATCATGTTACTCTACATATATGAGATATATAGAATAGTCAAATTCCTAAGGACAGAAAATAGAGGGGTGGTTACCAGGGACTTGGGGGAGAGGGGACTTGGGAGTTACTGTTTAATGGGTACATAGTTTCAGTTTGGGATGATGAATAAGTTCTGCAGACGGATGGCAGTGATGGTTGCAAAACAATGTGAATGTACTTAATACTACTGAACTGTACATTTAAAAAGGGTTAGGATGCAAACTCATGTTATGTATATTTTTCCACAGTTCTTAAAAAAAAAAATGACAGGGCATTAGGTTCAGCCCAACTTGGGTTTAAATCTGTGTCTACCACCGACTGGTGTTACTACTTTGACCTTGACCAATTATTTTAGGCTAAGGGCCAACTTCCCCATCTCTAGAAAGGTGGTAATAATACCTTCTTCACAATGTTATTGAAGGGTAAATAGCACAATATATGCACAACACTGAGCCCAACACTTGGGGCATAGAAATGTCCAAAGAATGTGGGTTATATTATTAGCTGTTATCTGCAGGGAGACGAGAACTGAGACCTCTAAGAGGAACTGACAGGTTGCAACTCTGTGCTCTCTTCTGCTGAGGTTGTCATGACCCTGTGCCTAAGTAGAGGTATTTGAGAAATAACCTCCTCAGTTATGAAAATGTTCCTTCACAAACACTAGGTTACTCCAGGAAGCAGGAGAAAACAACTCCACATCAGAAAGGACTGGACACCTGAGCAGGAAGCCAAACCCAGGAACAAAGGAAACATATCTTAAAATGCAAGTAAACATTGTCTGCAATAATGCAAAATGAACTTACAACCATCCCAGTTAAATGGGGGAAGAGATCCTAAGAGGTGTCTAGCAATCAGGAGATAACACGTGGCATTTAATTGTCCTTTAATTTAGGCAGTGTTTAATGTTACGGACAGTGCTTTAGTTAGTGTGCCCTCCAATGTTCAAATTTAGACAATGTGATAATATTCCTAAGTTTCTGCAAGGTTGGTTCTTCTGTCCTGCTTTTCCCATAAAGCCTGAAGTTACCCTACCATGAAATTTCTTACTATTTTTCAAGCTAAGTTTCAGGAAAACTTTCCTGAAGTTTTCAGGAAAATAACATTACATTCTGGGGAGGGAATGCTTGTTCTATCATTGGTTACCTTCTAAGTGACTGTTATGCGTGAGTACCAGGGAACTCTGCTTTATCCGTGATCTTCCCTTTAGCTATATCAGACAATGCGGTGTCTTCGGCTTTTGCCACTTGCTAATACCTCTCAGCTCTGGTCTTAGGGAGTAGTCCCCCATTTCCACTCGCCTGTTCTAATGCCTGCAGATAGACAGGTATTCTCCTACTGATCAAACACACTGTGACCCAAACTGAACTGGCCAGGCTCTTTTCAAACCAGCCCACCCGTGCTTCCTCCACCTCCGGTTTCCAGGTGGGAAACCAGGATTGCCAGAGGGACTGATGGCTAAAAAGAGCACCTAGCAGAGGGGCTGATGGGGGACTGAAATCCAGCTTTGCTCAGGTTGTCGAGCCCTGTGCCCAGAGTGGTGACTTTCTCCAGTTTTCACAGAAGCACTGCCCAGGTCGTAAAGGGCCTGGCACATGATCACAGATACTTGCATCTCTGGAACCTCTCTTTGCCTTCTGGGTCACATCCAATCAATTGCTAAGTTCTGCAAATTATACCTCTTTATTAATGCCCACCTCTGTATTCTCTGAAAAGCACTATTCAGGTCCTCAGTCCTTCCTGCCCTACACACAAAGTTCCTAATCAAAGTGTATCAAAATCTGCTATGGAGCTATATTCTCCAGCCCCACCTCTGGAGATTGTAAATCAGTAGATCTGAGATGGGGCCATATTATCTATATCTGTAAGAGGCTCTACAGATGATTTTGATGCACAACTCCAGTTGAAAACTACAATATCTACCCTATGGCCCCTCAGCACCCCGCACCCTCCATGGCTGACCACTTAAGCACTGCTGCCCGATTCATCTTCATGTGAAGACGGCCCTGCTCTCTTGACCTTCAGGACAGAGTTTAGAATCAGAATAATAATTACGGCACATACTTTTTCTTTCCAAAGATCACAAATGATAAGATTAATAACATAGTTGTGGAAAACTTTGTTCTAACTAATACTTTCATTCGTAACTTGGTTGTTCTGCTTGGTTAGCCAGAGGTTTGTTTCTAAAGCTTCTCTCTGTCCCTACTATGACCATGGCAATAGCCTTCTAACTAAAAACCTTCTGTTTTATGTCCTACAATCCATTGTCTGCACTGCAACACATGAAATTATTCTGGATGCAAATCCTAGCAAGACACTAATTTTGTTTAAAACTGTACAGTGGTTTCCCAGTGCTTTGGGGTAAAGTTCATACTCCTACCAAGGCCCTCCGAGAGCTGGCCCATGCCTAATTCTCCAGCCTCGTGGCTGGTCTTTCTCTCTTTTGTTCTGTACACTCAAGAACTTATTGAAGTTCTTGTGGGCCCTCAACTGTTTTGTCCTTCTTATCTCTGCACCTTTCAACACACTGACCTTCTATTCAGGATACTCTCTCCACCCTCTCCACACACCCTCCCCCCTTTATCTGACTTAACTACCACTCATCTTCAGCTCTTAGCCGTGAACACTTCCCACAAGTCCCTCCCTGGCCTTTCTTTAGGATTAACCCCTTTACAGTGTACTTAGATGGCACCTATACTTTTCTCATCATCAAATCATCTTAATGGCCCCTTTATGTCTATCTCCCCCATTAGACTGCAAACTCCTTGAAAACAGGACCAGGTGTAAGTTTATCACCACTATATTTGAGATTGGTACATGGCTGGTGATAGCTACGTATTTACTGACATAATAAATGTTGAGATCAGCAGAGAAGTAAAATTTGGTTATTGGCTCTGTAATGTGAAGCAATTAAAGAAAGAGTAGTACATATATTGAGCCATTACTATGTGCTAGACATTTTTCTAGAGCCTTGGGAAACAAAAGAACAAGATGGGTTCTCTGACCTGGAGCTGACAATTTAATGATTATGATCCAATTCTAAGGTGGCTTCAGTAAAGGTCATAAAAAGTGCTTCTAGTTTTATATATCAACTCTGGAAGAAGCAGTGGTCTAGATGTCTAAAATGATGATTCTTGCAGTTTGGCTCAAACTATTCCATACCGTTCCATTTTTATACTTTAGGGGTTGCCTGAGTTCCCTCAGCTCCACTATTTTTTTTTTTTTCAGCTGCGTAACTTGAGCAAGTCACTTAACTGCTCTGTGCCTCAGATTCATAATTTCTACTAACACAAATATTAGGAAATTAATGTACCAAAGTGTTTAGCATAGTGACTGCCACATAGTAAGAGCTCAAAATGTGCATTTTCATCATTATCATTACTATCAAGACTTGCTAGTTACAGTAAGTCTGTAAGAATTAATAAAATTTGGTGTCTGTAGTGAGAATTAGCATATTCTAGAGTTTACTAAGGACTGTAACTCGGTCTTCTTCTCAGAAGACTGGCTGCTAGGTAATGCTTATTAATGTATCAAGGTTTCTATTGCCCGTGTGCTAGCACAGGTATGGATCGGAATTCCTGAAGTTTTCAGGAAGTGCTCCTGTCATCAATGTTGTCCTGAGTTGGTTGTATTCTCTACTCTGCCTCTTTTTGTTCTTTTAACTATCAATTTCCATTAGTTTAGCTTCATCGTTATCCATTTAGTTTATTGTTGGTGGTCTGATTAACTCATGTCTCATTAAATAATTGCATCAACAACAATATTTTTTTGGATTATAACTTTGCAATAACTATACTTTAAGATACATACATATTGCAGTTCAAATTTAAATAACTGCCCTCCCATTGGAAACACAAATTGATACACAATCCTTCCACCTCCTCTTTTGCTCCCAATTGCTTTTATAATAACTCTTCTTTGCTGTTACTGAACTAACTAAATTCTTTGACAAGTAGAAAATTGAAGAAGGTATCATAATGGGCCAGAGGGTATCATGAACTTCTTAAGTAGACCTGAGTCAAAAATCCTCAGAGTGAGAAACAAATGATTCACACACACACACACATGCTTAAAACAGAATCTGACACACAGAATGTACTATATGTGTTCATTGTTGCAGTTATTATTATCATTATTATTATTTAGCTCAATAGCTTTGAACTTTTTAAAAGAAAAACAGTGGAACCCTTTCTGTGGTAGGCTGAATAATGACCCCAAGGCTATCCAGGTCCTGATCCTTGTAGCCTGTAAATGTCATCTTATTTACATGGGATCTTTGTAGATATGATTAAATTAAGGGTCCTGTGATGGGGAGGTTATCCTGGATTGTCCAAGTGAGCCCAAAATGCAATCACAAGTGTCCTTCTTAGAGGGAGGCCGAGGGGGATTTGACACAGAAGAGAAAGGAGATGTGATGGTGTCAGAAGCAGAGGGAGACTTGAAGATGCTAAACTGCTGGCTTTTAAGAGAGAGGAAGGGGTCATGAACCAAAGAATGCCAGCAGCCACCTGAACTGGAGACAGCAAGAAAATGATTCTCCTGTGACACCTTGATTGGTAAAAATGACTTTTGACTTCTGGCCTCTAGAACTATAAAAGAATAACTGTATGATGTTTTAAACCATGTGATTTGTGGTAGTTTGTTACAGCAGCCATAGGAACTCATATGTGTTCCTTTCTTTCTTTAAATTAGATCTTACTTAAAAGGTTCTTTTTTTTAAAATAAAATATTTCCAAAAGTTTATTTATTTATTTATTTTTATGGTAACATGGTTGATTGTACATATCTGTGGGGTACAGCATTGAATATCAACACCTGTGTGCAATATGTGATGATCAAATCAGGATAATTAGTATATTCAACATTAGACAATATAATAATTTTTTCATGGCCCTTTACTAATTCCCCCCTTCCCTTCCTTCCCCCTCACCCTTTCCCACCTCTGGTAAGCTCAGTTCTGTTCTCTTCTTTTGAGAGTTTAACCTGTTATTGCTATTGTTGTATCTTTCTTTCTGTCTTTTTAAATTTATTTTTTTATGTTTTACCTCCCACGTATGCATGAGGACATGCCGTATTTCTCCTTCTGTGCCTGGCTTACTTCACTTAACATAATCTTCTTTAAGTTCATCCATGTTGCTGTGAATGGTAGTATTTCATTCTTTTTAATGGCAGAGTAGTATTTCATTGCATAAATATACCACATTTTCCTTATCCAGTCATCTGATGATGGACATTTAGGTTGGTTCCAACTCTTGGCTATTGTAAGTTGAGCTGCAATAAATATGGGAGTGAAAATATCCCTTTGACATGATGATTTTTATTCCTATGGGTATATACACAGCAATGAGATTGAAGTAGTAATCAGTAGTCTCAAAAAAAAGCCCAGGACCAGATGGCTTTATTGCTTAATTCTATCAAGCTTTTAAAGAGGAATTAATACCAATTCTCCTCAAACTATTCCAAAAAATTCAAACAGAGGCCATTCTCCCAAACTCATTCTGTGAGGCCAACATCACCCTGATACCAAAACTAGACAAAGATAAAACAAAAAAAGAAAGCTATAGGCCAATATCTTTGATTAACATAAATGCAAAAATCTTCAAGAAAATATTGAAATAAAATATTTAGATAATAGAATATTTAGAATAATAGAATACAGCAAATAGAATATAGTGATACATCCAAAAAAAAATTTCGCACTCCAATCAAGTGGGATTCATCCCAGGGATGCCAGGATGATTCAACATATGCAAGTCAATAAATGTGATATACCACATCAACAAAATCAGGGACAAAAACCATATGATTATCTCAATAGATGCAGAAAAAGCATTTGACAAAATTCAACATTGCTTCATGATAAGACTAAGCAAATTAGGTATAGAAGCAAAGTATCTCAACACAATAGCAGACATATATGACAAACCCACTGCCAATATTATCCTGTATGGGGAAAAGTAAGAACAGGAACAAGACAAGGATGCCCGCTCTCAACATTCCTATTTTACATAGTATTGGAAGTACTAGCCAGAGCAATCAGGCAAGAGAAAGAAATAAAGGGCATAGGGATTGGGAAAGATGGAGTCAAATTGCTCCTGTTTGCAGATGACATGATCCTAAAGGCTCTACAAAAAAATTCTTAGAGTCAATAAACAATTTCAATAAAGTTGTAGGACACAAAAATCAACAAGCAAAAATCAGTGGCACTTTTATATTCCAACATTGAACTAGCAGAAAAAAAAATCAAGAAAGTTAGCCCATTTACAATAGTCACCCCCAAAAATAAAATACCTAGGAACCAGTTTAACCAAGGAGGTGAAAGATCTCTACAAGGAGAGCTACAAATCACTTTTGAAAGAAATTAAAGTAGTCAAAAAGATGGATAGATATTCCATCCTCTTGGACTGAAAGAATCAACATTGTGAAAAATGTCCATTCTACTCAAAGCAATCTACAGATTCAATACAATCCCCATCAGAATACCCATGATATTCTTCCACAAATAGTAAAAACAATCCTAACATTCATATGGAACAACAAAAGACCCTGAATAGCCAAAGCAATCATGAGAAGAAAAAAAAAAAAATAGGTGAGTCCTCCTTCCCAACATGGCACAGTCGGTTAACATCACCAAGCTGAATCTGCTGCAGCTAGAAATGCTCAAGAACCAGCTGGATCAGGAAGTAGAGCTCTTGTCCATGTTCATTGCTCAGCCCAAGGTGGCACAGACCAAGTATGTGGAAGCCAAGGACTGTCTGAATGTGCTAAACAAGAGCAATGAGGGGAAAAAACTACTCGTCCCACTGATGAGTTCTACGTATGTCTCTGGGAGGCTACATGATGTGGAACATGTGCTCATCAACGTGGGAACTGGCTGCTATGTAGAGGAGATAGGTGAGGATGCCAAAGACTTCTTCAAGGGTAAGATAGATTTCCTCACAAAGCAGATGGGGAAAACTCAGCAGCTCTGCAGGAGAAGTATGCCATGAAACAGGCTGTCATGGAAAGATGGACCAGAAGATTCAGCAGCTCACAGCCCTGGGGGCAGCTCAGGCTACTGCCAAGGTCTGAGAGTTTGTTGCAGAAATGAGGCAGAGGGACCCTGCTTCGGAGGCCTGGAACTTTATGGACATGGCTTCCTGGTGTTGGGGAAGGGAAGAGTCTTGTGTTTAATGCTAATAAACATGCCAGCTGGGCAAAAACAAACAAACAAACAAATAAATAAATATATGAATGAATAAATAAATGTATGAATGAATAAATAAATAAATAAATAAAAATAAAGCTGGAGGCATAATACTACCTGACCTCAAATTATACTACAAAGCTATAGTTAGCTAAACATCATGGCACTGGCATACGAACAGACACTCAGATCAATGGAACAGAATAGAGAACATAGAAATCAACCCACAAACTTACAGCCAACTGTTCTTTGACAAAGGCAATGAGAACATACACTGGGGGAAAAGACTGCATCTTCAATAAATGTTGTAGGGAAAATGGAGAACATATGTAGAAGAATGAAACTAGAGCTGTACCTCTCTCCACATACCAAAATCAACTCAAAATGAATTAAAGACTTAAATACAAGACCTGAAACTATAAAACTACTAAAAGAAAACATAGGGAAACACTTTAGTAAGTAGGACTGGGCAGAGACTTTATGAATATGACTCCCAAAGCACAGGCAACAAAAGAAAAAATAAACAAATGGGATTATATCAAACTAAAAAGATTCTGCACAGCAAAAGAAACAGTTAACAAAATGAAAAGACAAGCTACAGAAGGAAAGAAAATATTTGCAAGCTATGCATCTGACAAAGGATTAATATCTAGAATATATGAAGGACTCAAACAACTTAACAGTAAAAAACCAAATAATCTGATTAAAATATGGGCAAAGAAGCTAAACAGGCATTTCTCAAAGGAAGATATACGTGACCAACAGGCCCATGAAAAAAATGCTCAACATCACTCAGAATCTGAGAAATGCAAATCAAAACCACACTGAGATATCATCTCACCCCAGTTAGACTGGCTATTATAAAAAAAGAGAATTAGAAATGCTGGCAAGGATGCAGATAAAGGGGAACTGTTTTAGTCCATTTTGTGTTGCTATAACAGAATACCTGAAACTGGGTAGTTTATAAGGAAAAGAGGTTTATTTGGCTTACGATTCTGGGACAGCTGCATCTGGCGTGGGCCTCAGGCTGCTTCTATTTGTGGTGGAAAGTGGCAGGCAGCTGGCAAGTACAAGCAGATCACATGGTGAGAGGAAGCAAGAGAGAGAGAGAAGGTGCCAGGGTCTTTTTAAGCAACGAGCTCTCATGGGAACTAATAGAGCAAGAACTCACTCATTAATCCCCCTACCCCTAGGAAGAGCATTAATCCATTCATGAAGGATCTGCCCCCATGACTCAATCCGTTTCCAGCACTGCCACATTGGGGATCAAATTTCCACGTGAGTTTTGGAGGGGACAACACATCCAAACTCCATCATTCCACCCCTGGCCCCCCAAAACTCATGTCACTCTCACATACAAAATACAATCATTCCATCCTAACAGTCCCAAAAGTGTTAGCTTGTTCCAGCACCAACTTAAAAGTCCAAAGTCCAAAGTCTCCTCTGAGACCAAAAGCAAAAGTCCTTCCAGCTGTGAACCTGTAAAAGTCAAAACCATATTTATCTACTGCCAAGAAACAATGGTGGAACAGACATTGGGTACACGTTCCCATTCCAAAAGGGAGGAATAGGCCAAAAGAAGGGAGAAACAGGCCCTAAACAAGTCCAAAACCCAGCAGGACAGACATTAAATCTTAAAGGTCCAAAATAATCTTCCTTGACTCCAAGTCCTGCATCCTGGGCATGATGGTTCATCTGGGCCCACAAAGCATCAGGCAGCCTCACTCCCACACCTCTGCCAGGCAGAGCATGGTGGGCCACACTGGTACCTGTGGCTTTTCCAGGCCTGTGTTGCATGTTACCAGTGGCCCTGAAGTTCTGGGGTCCTGGCGGCAGCCCTGCTGCCTTGGCTGTACTAGACATTTCCCTGGTGGGGGCTCTCTGTGGGGGCTGTGACCCCACTTTTCTGCTCAGCATTGCTCTAGTAGATGACCTCTGCGGTGGCTCCGCCCCTGTGGCAGGTCTCTGCCTGGGTCCCCAGGCTTTTCCATACATCCTCTGGAATCTGGGTGGAGGCTGCCATGCCTCCACTGCTCTCACATCCTGCCGACCTGCAGACTTAACACCAGGGTGACACCACCAAGGTTTCTACTCTCCAGGGCTGCTGCATGAACCACACTTGGGGCTGCTCCAGCCGGAGCAGCTGGGATGCAGGGAGCAGGATCCCGAGGGCAGCTGTGCCCCAGGTTTGTCCCCCGGGACAACTCAGTCCTTTTAGGCCTCAGGGCCTGTGATGGGTGGGGCACCCTTCCAGACTTCTCAAATGCCTTTAGGGCTTTCCTCTCATTTTCTCCGCTATTAGCATCTGGCTGCCTCACCACCAAGATAATGTCTTTAGCAACCAGTCTATCTGCTTCACCCTTATGTTCTCCTGCTCTCTGCTTCTTTACTGCATGGCCAGGCTGCAAATTTTCCAAATCTTGATGCTCTGATTCCCTTTTAAATTCTGGCTTTACACCATGATTTTGCTGCCATAATTCGGAGTAGGCTCTTAAAAGCAACCATGCAGCTTGCTTAATGCTTTGCTGCTTACAAATCTCTTTCGCCAAATGCTCTGGTTCACAACTCTTAAGTTCCACCTTCCACAAAGTCCAAGGGCATGGACACAATGCAGCCTGGTTCCTTGCCATGGTGTAGCAAGGATGATCTTTTGTCCAGTTCCCAATAAGTTCCTCGTTTCTATCTGAGACCTCATCATGCGCCTGGCCTTTACTGTCCACACTTCTATCAGAATTCTGCTCGCCACCACATAAGTCTCTAAGACATTCCAAACTTTCCCTCGTCTTTTTCTCTTCTTCTAAGTCCTCCAAACTCCTCCAACCTTTGCCCATTACCCAGTTCCAAAGTTGCATCCACATTTTCACGTATCTGTATAGCAGCACCCCACTCCTCGGTACCAATTTTCTGTTTTAGTCCATTTTGTGTTGCCAACAGGCCCATGAAAAAAATGCTCACCGTCACTCAGCATCTGAGAAATGCAAATCAAAACCACACTGAGATATCATCTCACCCCAGTTAGACTGGCTATTATAAAAAAAGAGAATTAGAAATGCTGGCGAGGATGCAGAGTAAGGGGAATCCTCCTACACTATTGGTGGGACTGTAAATTTGCACAGCCATTATGGAAAATAGTATGGAGGTTCCTCAACTAACTACAGAAAAGTTGTTTTATGTTATTGTATTTTATTACATTTTAACAACAACAAGCATAAAACTTAAAAATAAATGGAAGCAAGACCGAGCCATAGAAAGAAAGGTCAGAATAAGCCTCAGATGATTGGAAAAACTGTTACTCCTTTGTCTTTCTCTGTACAGGCCCTAGAAATCTCTTGAGGGAAAAGCCTCAAATTATAGTAACTGCACTTTGGAGGGGTTGTGGTGGAAGAAAGCAATGCAACTTCTTTTTCCAAAAGCATGTACTTCAAGCTAGTAGTTATAAGATGATTAGGTTCTGGAGACTTAATGTACAGCAAGGTGACTATATTATGTATTGCATATTAATGATCGTGTATTACATACTGGAAATTTACTAAGCGAGCAGATCTTAAGTATTCTCACCACATTCAAAAAGATAATTATGTGAAGTGATGGATATGTTGATTAGCTTAATTGTGGTAATCATTTCACAATGTATATGTATATCAAAACATCATGTTGTACACCTTATATATATACAATTTTTATTTGTCAGTTATAGCTCAGTAAAGAAAAAACAAATAAACAAATCCAAAAGGCATGCACTTGTGCTTCAAGATAAAATTCTGAGATAAGAGTAGTTTACACTCTGTAGGAGGACTTATTGATATTTTTACATATAATACATTTATTATAAGATAAATCAAGATTTATATTATAAATCTAGATTATAGATTTATTTATATATTTATTATAGATCTAGTAGCTTTAAAATACTATTGTCTTCTATTATATCACTTGAGCCTCACAGCACCAGACAGAGTCAATAATGTACCCATTTTACAGATGAGAGGAACCTACTTTTATCAAAAGGAAAAAAATGATGTGACTTGCCCAACAGCACGGAGCTAGGAAGGAATGTGGCTGAAAGTCTGCTAAAATACTCAAGAACGTTTAGCCCAAAAAATGCATCTGTGGCTCTCTTATGAGAAAATCCTTTCAAGAGAGTAACAGCACCTGTTTTTACAGTGAAGAGGAAGGAAGTAGAAATGTCTGCAGGGGTGGTGACAGGAGATCGGTGTTCACTTCTGCATTCTGATGGCTGATGAGGGGGAAGCCTACAGAACAGACATTCTGAGGGCCATTAAATAAACAGATGTTCAGCTGGCCAAGGAGCCACCCCACTCCCGGGTCCCACCTCCCCCATCTGTAGACCCATCTTAAAGCTTAATCAATTTGTGCATTTTCTTTGTCTTGATAAAGGAAACGTAACTACCCTTCATTGGCTACATCATTTATGCTGGGACTTGGCATGAATTTTCTTACTCATTCTAGAAAGCCAGGCCTCTTCACAGCAGCTACTTGAAAATTCAGGTCTGGAACCTGAAATAGTGGATTTGGTAATCATTAGCATAAAAGAAAAACATAAAGTTGTGAAACCCCCTTTAACAGAGAAAAGCTGACAAATATAGTGTCAAATTGCCATTGTAAAAAAAAAAAATACTTGGGAAAGTTCAAGGGACTTAGAGTGTATAGTAAAATCGAAGAGAGCTAAAGTCCATCTGTTTTTACGGTGTGGTGTATGGTGGGTTAAGGGCATGGGCTTTGAAGTCAGATGGTCTGGGTTCACCTGTACGTTCATTCATTTTATAAATATTTATGGGTCATAACACCAAGGTTGAGGGTTTGGGTCCCTGTATCGGCCACCTGCCACACCCCCCTAAAAATAAAATAAAATTAAAAATAAATTTATTGGGTACCTGCTGCATGCCGGCATCTGTATTCATGGTGTTTACATTCTAACTGAAAAGCATAAATGCATGACAAGCATATCTGTAATAAGTGCTATTGATCACTTTTTCTTATTATCTAGGAGATGAGTTCAGAAAGGTCACCAAGGACAGAGAGTTTTGGATCTGATAACCCATTGCGAAGGCTTTGGCTCTTCCTCTAAGTGCGATAGAAACATATTGGTTGGTTTTATGCAGAGGAGTGATGTGATCTAATATTTTAGGAGGGCTGCTTTGGCTGCTATGTGAACAATGAACTGAAGAGATCTAGAGCAGAAGCAGGAAAATCAGTTAGGAGATCATTGCAATAATCTCGGTGAGAGGCGGGGATAGTGACTAGGCCAGGAGGTAAACCTGAGGTAGAGGTGGTGAGAAGTGGCTGGAGCCAGGATCTAAGATGAAGGTGGAGAACAGGATTTGCTGACAGATTTGGCAAGAGGGACAAGAAAAGGAGAGAAGTGAAAGGTGAACCTAAGTTTTCACCCTGAGGATTGGAAGACTAGAGTCGCCAAAAATTGAAATGAGGAAGATTGCAGCAATAACAGATTGGAGAAAAGGCGGGATGGGGGTCAGATGTCACTCTTGGATGTGACACCCAGGAAATCTGAGGAGGCTTACAGGCAGCCACATGGACCTGTCAAGTTGGCAATTGGTTATCACAGCCTGGATTTCAGGGGAGAGGTCCCGGCTGAAAAAAATGATTGCTAAAAGGAAAAATAAAGTAGGCTATTGGAGACAAAGGTTAATAAAGGTGAGGCATGCCACTCTAGATTGGAGAGTTAAAGAATACCTTGCTGGGAAGGTGATATTTGAACTGAGACTTGGATGAAGAAAGGGAGAGATCAAAGGGAAGGGGAGTCCAGGCCAAGGAAACAGCAGGTGCTCAGGACAAATGGAGATGATGGCTTTTGGAGGAAGAGCCAGAAGCTCAGTGGGGTGACCCAGCAACTGCCTAGTAAGGATGTAAAGTCAGAGAGATGCAGAAGGATCAGATCTTGAGTTTAAGTCCTTGCTCTTCTACTTTCTCTCAGCTCCATTTTTAAATAAAGAGGTGGTAATGGAACCTCCTCACTTTGGATGTTGAGAGGATCAAATGAGATAATGTTTATAAAGCATTCATCACAGTGCCTATAGCATAGCTAAAATTTACTGGCTGTTTACTATATACTTTTTAAAGTGTCCTACAATATTTCCTGTATGGTTTCTGGATAAAGAATTTTGTCTCCTTCTTGGAAGTTTGGATTTTGTCATTGGTGTTACACTCCCTAGTCTCCACTTTGCTGGTCCTGCTGATAGAGACGCCTGTCTGGTTTGTCCTTAATCACCACAGTACCACATGCACACGTTAGTATGAGCAGGGAAATCTGGAAGATCCACAGTCACTGCACTGAATTGCAGTTGGGGTGACTGGATGCACACCCAACCCTTTGGCTTCTCAGCAATGACACTTCTCCTCAAGCACCACTCCAGAGTTGGCAAGACATCCAGTTAAGTCATCTCCTGCCAAACTGGTTCTCACTAAGCACTCAGCAAGAAACACAGTCACCCAAATATCAAGTGGAGGAATGTCCCTGTAAGTTTCTACTCTGAGCATTCCTGCAGTTCTGAACTGGTATGGAAAAGACAATGTTTTTTGACAGGAAGGACAAGAAAAGGAGAGAAGAAAAAGGTGAACCTAAGGTTTTGCTCTGAGGATTGGAAGAGCTCAGAAGTTTGCTTTAGTTAAGCAGAGCTATGTTGGGAAAATGAATTTTATTTCATACATTGAATATAATTTAAGGTCCCCAATGTAATATTCTGGGTACACCCCGATGCTAAGGTGATAAGAGGAAGAACAGAAAAGACTGAAGGAAAGAGAAGAAAGAGGCCAGATAAAATAAATTTTTATTTTGTCTTAACCCATTATATGAGTCAACCTTTCAGAAAGAAGAAATCAGATAATATGTTAATGACTATAACCTAGCCAGGTGCTAACACACACTGTCTGTTGTGCTTCAGTGTGAACCGGGTTTGTCCTTTGTCAGGAGAATCTGGCCATTGCACTTCCAATATTCAGTGGAAAAGAAAGATGAAAATGTGAAGAGGAATAAGATCAAGTCAAGAGCATGTGGAGACCAGGAAAAGCCGAATGCAAGCAACAGTCTGACTGTCAAAGATAAACCAAGCAGGACACTAGGTAAGGCAGAGAGGATAGATTTTATTCACTGATAACTACTGCAATAGGAAAAAGAGTCTAGCATGAACTGAACTCAACTTGACCAAAACAAAGGGCAGGAGACCTTTTACAGGTCATGATGTGCTTAGGGCAAGGCTCTGAGAGGTATGTAGGAGGGTTGGTCCACGTAACTAGGCCATCCGCATTTCCTCATTAGCTTTTATCTGAGGAAAAACAAACCTTTCCTGGCTTTACAACTGGAGACAGTGGTGCGAGTTAGAGCAAGGTACCCACTGGGCTGGAAAAAGAAGTTATCCCCTTCAGTATTGGCTTTTCAGAGACAGTTCTCAGGTCCTTGAGAAGAAAGTTCTGGGTAGTATAAGGACATCTGGAAGGGGTAGAGGAAGGATTTATAATTACAAGCTTTGTTCAGTAAGTGCTCTAAGAGGGGGTACAGGTGCTTATCTGCCCATTTATAGGTCTTGGCTGGAACAAATTCTAAATTCTCCTGGTAATGCTAAGCTTTCTCAGGCAGGCATGTTAAGGGGGCCAGATATCCTAGGCATGCAGCTTTGAGCTGTTATAAACTATGCTGGTGCTTGTTCAAGTCTCTTAGTGGGGTTAGGGGTGACAAAATCATACGTGAAGGAAGTCTGCAGTTTTTCAGGCTGAGGTTAAAGTCTAGTCAAGAAGAGAGCTCAGAGGAGCCTGACTGGAATTTGGTCAAGGGTAGTCTTTGTCATGACCCAAGTACAGAAAGTTTCCAAAGGCCTTGATTTTATCTCCTTAAACCTATAAATTTTTTCCAGCAGTTTTATGAGAAAGACAGAAACAGACATTAAGCAGAGGGAAGGGATTAATGAGAAAGGAAAAATGAGAAATCAGAATCAGAGGAACTAGCAAAAAGACGCTTGAAGAACTGGCTGACTCTGCAGTGAATGTGAATTTAGTTCTGACTGAACTGTGAAAGTTTGGCTACTCTCCAGACTTTCTGGATATGGAGCTCTCTTGTAGCTCTTCCAATCTTTCTTTCTACAAGGGTACAGAATGTGATTCAGATAGACAGGTTGGCTCCACTGCCCTCAAGTTGACCAGGACATCCATCCAAAGACCAAGTGGACCCATCTAAATGTTCTCAAAACTCTAAAGCTTTAGCTCCTTCTGTTGCTCCCTTTATCTCACAGCTGAGGGAACTCAGGCTTACCGAATTCCCTCTATAAACTCATAGAAGGTTGTGGGACTGCCCAGGCCAAATGCCCCCAGAAGCCAGAACAGTGGATGGCCGTGGACTGGACTTGGCCTGAGGCTTCCAGATTACATGTAAAAGAAGAATGAGCAAAAACCTCATTCCAAACAAACTCTGGGAAAAGAAATCAAGGAAGAAGGAACAGGCAGCTTGGGGAAATGGGAAAGATTCCCCTGGGCTTTGTTGGAGAAAAAGGCATCTAACCTGCAGTGTCCAGAGGCTGGGAAGGAAGTCTTTCAAGATGCCTAGCCAATCCTTAAAGTGAACACAATCAGAATATAAATGCCCCAAAGGGTTACTGAAAAGAGAAGCAGGGCATTACCTGGTAAACCTTCTGAGTAACACAATTTAGTCCTCCATGCTTTGGGCACAGATTCCAGTGTTCATCCTCACTGAAATATGCACAATGTCAATAGGAACCATTCTAGTCATGCCTGGATCAGACTGTTTCCCAGAGAGAGCTGCACGGGATCCTAGTTAAGTCAAACACTTTAAGTACTATGGAATTTTAACAGGTTCGTCTGCATTGTGAATCTTTAGACACAAAATGGACACTGCCTTCTATTTTTCCCAAATTCCTTCTGAGTGTACTAAGAACTAACTACTAAGAACATAGAACTAATATTTTAATCTGAAAAAATGTCATAGATATGCACATGTAATCTCATGTACTAGCCTATATTTTAGTTCCTTTTCTTTCATTTGAGGCAGTGTCCTAATTCAGTGGTGTGGAAAAATGGCCTCCTGAAAAAAAAATTGTAAAACATGTTGAGAAGCCTCCTAAGAAAAAGTTGTAAACCGTTTCATCAATACATTGTCCCTTATGTATTCATTAGGATATGGATAAGTTGCTGTAATTGAAGCCCCAAATAACATAAACAAGGAGTTCCTTCTTTGCCACGTAATATTCTGGGGCTGGCATGGCAGGGGCCCAGGCTCCTTCTGTATTGATGCTCAGCTGTCTCTAGGATGTTACTCACATACTGTCTAAGATGGACTCCACCACTGCATTCCAGAGAGCAGGATGGAGGAAGAAGGGGGAAAGGTATTTAAGGACAAGTCCAGGAAGTAGGACACAGTATTGCTCCTAACATCCCATTGGCCAGCACTTGGTCTCTTAGAAGTTCTACTGCTGTAGAGTAAAGGAGTATTTCAACCATCTATTGCTATGTAGCAAGCTACCCCAACACTCTGCGGTTTAAAATACAGTAGCTTTTTGTGATCACTTACCATTGAGTGGATTGAATGAGCAGTCCTGCTGATCCCACCTGGGGGTCTCCCACGCAACAGCAATCAGAAAAATGGCTGCAGCTATCATGTCCAAGGTGGCTTCCTGACATCTGTGACACCTTAGCAGGAACAGTTGGAAGACTGACTTCAGCTGGCATGTGTGAGATGTTGGGCCTTTCTGTCTCCATGTAGGCTCTGGTCTCTCCCTTTCCACAGAGTCTCTCCAATAGGGTGGCCAGATTCCTTAAATGGCAGCTTAGGGCTTGGCAAAACACAAACGCCAGACCTTCCTACCTAAAGCTTAGGCCCAGAACTGGCATAGCATCTCTTCAGCCACATTCTACGGGTTAAAACAAGTCATGGGCCCAGCACAGATTTAAAGGGAGGAGACTAATACTAATAAGGGTGTGGACCCTGTGAGGCATGGTCCATTGGAGGCCACCACTGGAATTGGTTAGAAGATGTATGCATACTGAGCATATTGATTTCTAGGGCTGCCATAACAAAACCTCATAAACTGGGTGGCTCAAACAACAGGAACTTACTATCTTACAGTTTTGGAGGCTTGAAGTCCAAAATCAGGGTGAAGTCAGGCTTTGTTCCTTTTGAGGGCTCTGAGACAGAATCTGCTCCAGGCCTCTTTCCTCGGTGTGTAGATGCCATCTCCTCCCTGTGTGTCTTCATATCGTCTTACCTCTATGCATCTCTGTGTCCAAACTTTCTCCTTTTACAAGGACACCAGTCATATTGGATTAGGGCCCAAACTAATGGCCTCACTTCTACTTGATTATCTCTGTAAAAACCCTGTCTCCAAATATGGCAATGTTCTGAGGTACTGGGGGTTAAGAGTTCAAGATATGAATTTTAGGGGGACACAATTCAACCCATAGCACTGAAAGACAACCTACAGTCTTCCCTATTACATTAGTACATTATGTGTTCCTATTAGTACGATGCATATGTGTATAATGTTAGAATACATTAATGTTCCACCTTTCTAGAAATACATTGATAATCATTTCCCCCTTTCATTTCACTTTCTACAATTTCTTGAAAAAAAAAATTGGACATTTTGAATATCTTTCCTATTTTTTTGCCTATGTATGGTACCTTATTATACATCAAGATAATCATTGGTAGTGTAAAAATGTCACAAAAAGGCAAAAGTTTTGAATTCCTATTTTGCTCTGTCTTTTCTGTTAAAGAGACTCATCTTTAGTTTGGAAGGAGTAGCAGGAAACTTTAACCTATAAAGAGGAAGTAAGACAATTTAAGAGAAAACCTTAAGACCTCTAAATCAATCTCATGGCCTGAAGAATTAAGTTTCATTCTGAGAGAACATGCAGAATAAATCCTGTTGCTGTAGAGTTACCTGACTGTGTCATGTACACTTGAGCCTGCACGGCTGGTGATGCATCCAAAATCTACATAAATCTGACTCCAAAAAGCAAAAGTGGCACACTGCTGGTGTTAGTGTCACTGGAATAAATTTGCTTTTGAAAGCAAATTAGCAATAGTCATACAGCTACTATATATGTTTTTATGACATAAGTTATCTCTTACATGATTGATAAATAGGGTAATGATGTCAATATAATGCAGAGGTTATGTTGGATCATACACAGTTTTTCCAAGCAAGAAAAGCTGAAAGAGTGGGAGTAGAATTTAATAACCTTCTGCAAGAAAGATGAAAGTTCTCAGATCAGCTGTTGCACACAGACCAGAGTCCTTTCAGCTCTATTTAAACAAACAAACAAACAAACAAACAAACAAACAACAAAATGTGCACCTGCACTGTCCTTTCTTCTCTGGAGAGGTGCATCCCACTTACACACCACTCTGGGCTTATGACAGGTTGCACTCCCTGTGCGAACATCCTAAAGGCAGTCCACTGGCGTAGAGCTTCACTTCCATCTGTACTGTCAAAGTGCTTATTATCAAGCATTTCCATTCTTGTGTTTTTGGGCATTTTTAATGTCCCCTTTAAGCAGCCTCTAGACTTCCTGAGCTGCTTTCCTGGGCTGTCTATGTTATCTCCATTTGGAGATGGTTCTATGTAGCCAGGCCAAACTTGCATCCTAATAGGTTGAATGTCAGGCCTGGAGCAGAAGTGGCTGAGTAAAAGAGTTATGGTTTTTGTTAGTGCTCTGGTTACAAAGTTGCATAGATTTTGAGTGGTTTTCCCAGCTCATTTTTTTTCCTATAGGTGCTATTATTCTGGAGGTATGATTTTTCAGAAAAAAAGATTTCTCAGGAATGCCTATTTCTACTATTATCCACAAAAAATGGCAATTCTACTAATAGTTTAACTATATGAATCTTCCCATGAACTTTTTGAAGACCCCTCATTCATTGTATGTGACACAGCATATCTACTTTTCATAATCTATTCTTGAAAGATCCTCGTCTGTACACATAGGAGATATGTACAAAGATGGTCATCACTGCATTGTTTGAAAGAGTCTAAGTAGGGGGGAAAGTCTTAAATATCTAACTTCCATTAGAGAAGAGCTTAAGTAAAATATAATATATCCACACCATGATAATATACAAAACATTTTTAAAATGCAGCAGTGCTACATGTAGCGCTGGAAGGATCTCCAAGACATATTGTTGAGTAAAACAAAACAAAGAACAAAGCACACACAAACAAACAATATGTATTTTCTTCAATTACATATATACACATATGTATGTATGTTGATATATACATATATATGTTGATATATATGTTAATATTGGATATTATATTGATTAAATTTTTAATATTAAACCTGGAATAAATCCTCCTTGGTCATTGTCTTATTCTGTTTGGGCTGCTATAACAAAATACCTTAGACCAAGTAACTTATAAACAACAGAAATTTATTACTCACAGTTCTAGAGGCTGAGAAGTGTAAGATCAAGGCAACAGCAGATTTAGTGTTTTGTGAGGGCTGCTCCCTGCTTCATAGATGGCATTTTGTTGTTGCATCCATACATGTGGAAGAGCAAGGCAGCTCCCATCAAGCTTTTTTTAGGAGGGCACTAATCCTGTCCATGAGGGATCCACCCTCATGACATAATCACTTCCCTAGAGGCCCCATGTCTTAATACCACCACAATGGAGATTAGGTTTTAACATGAATTTTGAAGAGACACATTCAGACCATAGTCATAGTGTATTGTTCTTCTTATACATTGCTAGATTCCATTTGCCAATATTTCTTTTTTCTGATAATTTTTCTATAATCTAAAGATAAGATTTAGATCACCCCAATAGAGTGCAGTCTTCAGGGTATCCTTCATAAACATTATTTCTCCCAACTGAGCTTCTCTGATAATACACATATCTACAAAGCAGAGAGTCTTACAAGCAATTTAGAGGATATTCATCTGTGCCAGCAGTCATCAGACCTAGGAATAGGGTTTCATAAAATGAACCCAGAAATAAGGATGCTGTTTTATAAAAATTAAGGAAACTGAGGACATATTTGTGGGCTAATCCAAGCTTTTCCTCAGAGAACAATTTTGGACCCATTCTAGTACAGACAAAAGGGCAACATGATCCCAAAGGTTATGCAATTGAACATAACTATGAATATGTGATGTTTTAACCTAGAATATCTATGAAGCAGCTGTTAGTAAACACCTCCCTAATACAGTCATTTTAATCAGAAAAAGAGTCATGAGTTATCTAACCTCAACAATAAAACTTCCCCATGTTGTCTGCAAGATAAAGTATTACAGAACTGATTGGTTAAGCATTGGCTACTGTCTTAACAATCACAGTTTTAACAATTTCAGTTCACAATTTTAGTTTTGCTGCAGCTCACCTGAGGCCATCAATATTTCTGTGAGTAATTCAATCACGGGCCACTTTATTTAATCTCCCTCTCTCTCTAAGTCAAAAACATGTATGAGGGTACTTCAAAAGTTCATCGAGAAATAGAATTAAAAGATAACATGAATCTTTCTGTGAACGTTTTGAAATTCCTTCATTTTTTTTCATTCCGTTTCTTACAAGAGGTGACACAATGCCTAGAATGCTGTATCCAGTTCATTCAAAGGTAGTATCAAGTCATTAAAGGACAATTTACAAATAAGGGAGAACGGCAGAGCAGAGCATACTTATGCTTTTTACATACTTTTGCACCTTTCAAAAAAGAGATCGTTTCTTATTTTTTCTTGGTGGCTCGCTGAAGATACATGGATTTTGATGGATTCTAATTCGCACTGATTTTTTTTTTATTGAAACATAATTGATTATACATATTTGTCGGGTGCAGTGTTGAATATCCATACCTGTGTGCAATATGTTATGCTCACAACAGGATCATTAGTGTATTCAGCATTACACAATGCAATCATTTTTTGTGGCCCTTTACTAATTTCTTGTTAACCACCCCTCCCCCTTTCCCTCCTGTGGTGGCCTCAGTTCTGTTCTCTCCTTTTGAAAATTATTCTGTTTGCCGATATTTTGTTAAGGATGCTTCCATCCATATTCATAAAGAATATTGATCTGTAGTTTTCTTTTCTTTCTTTCTTTCTTTTTTTTTGGTACTGTCTTTGTCTGGTTTTGGTATCGGGATCACACTAGCTTCAGAAAACGAATTAGGAGGTGTTCTGTCCTCTTATTTTCTGGAAGAGCTTGTATAGGATTGGTGTTCATTCTTCTTTAAATACTTGGTAGAATTCTCTATGAAACCCTCTAGGTTTAGAGATTCTTGTGGGGGAGGGAGTTTTTAAAGTTTACAAATTCAATTTCCTTATCTTTTCTTATACAGTCGACCCTCCTTATCCATGGTTTTCACATCTTGTGGATTCAACCAATTGCAGATCACAAAAACCCTTGCATCTGTACTGAACGTGTACAAACTTTTCCTCTTGTCATTATTCCCTAAACAATGTAGTACAACTATTTACATAGAATTTGCATTGTATAAGGTATTATAAATAATTTAGAGATGATTTAAAGTATTCTGGAGGATGTGCATAGGTTATAAACACGTACTATGCCATTCCACATCAGGGACTTGAGCATCCATGGATTTTGGTATCTGGGCAGTCCTGGAATCAATCCCCCGTGGATACCAAGGGATGACTTTATAAGGCTATTCAAATGATCTGTTTCATGTTGGATAAGCGTTTTTTGAGAAATCAGTCCATTTCATCTAAGTTGCAGAATTTATGTGTGTACAGTTGTTTATAGTATCCCCTTATTAACCTTTTGATATCTCCAGGGTCTGTAGTCACAGCCTCTGTTTTAATCCTAATATTGGTAATTTGTGTCTTCTCCCTTTTTTCTTTGTCAATCTTGTTAAAGTTTTGCCAATTTTATTGATCTTTCCAAAGAACCAGATCTTTATTTCATTGACTTTCTCTATCATTTTTCTGTTTCCAATTTCATTGATTTCCACTCTAATTTTTATTATTTCCTTCTTTCTGCTTGCTTTTGGTTCATTTTGCTCTTATTTTTCTAGGTTCTTGAGGTGGAATCTTAGATAATTGATTTGAGATTTTGTTCAGGATATATGCATTTAGTGTTATAAATTTATCTTGCTTTGGGTTCATTGGGCTTCTCGACTCTTATGGAACAGTGCTTTTCATCAGTTCTGGAAATTTTAGTTGTCTCTTCGAATATTGCCTCTGCCTTATTTTTTCCCTTCTTACCCACTGGGACTCCAGCTAAATGCTTGCAGTATTACTTGTCTCTTACCTTTTCTTCTGTATCAGCAATCTTTTGTCACTCAATCCTTCACTGTGGATAATTTTTCCCCTATTTTACAGTTCGTTAATGTTTTTTCTTCATCTGTGGCTAATCTGCTGTTAACCCAACAACTAAGTTTTAAATTTTTGTTATTTTATTTCTTATTTCTAAAAGTTCTATTTGACACTTGGGAGAGCATGGTGCTCATAACACCAAGATCAAGGGTTCAGATCCCCTTACTGACCAGCCACCAAAAAAAAAAAAAAAAAGAAAAAAGTTCTATTTGATTCCTTTAAAAATCTGTAAAGAACAAATCTGTTTATAGTTTCTCTTTTCCTTCAGATGTTGAAAATTTATTAAATAAAAATGTAAACATAGTATAGTTAATTTACATAATTTTATGATTTAAAGTCTTTGCAGCTCTGTTTCTGTGGTCTGTAGTCTGCTGGATATTGCCCATGGCATCTACTTTCTTTATATATCTGGCTGTCTTTGACTTAGCCTTAGATTTGAAAAACATTTATTGGAAAAGTTATCCAAAGCCTAATATGAAATTGGTTTTTTCCAGGAAAGATTTACATTTGACTCAAATGTAAACTTGGAGGTGTTATCAGTTTAAGACAACTTCAAACCAAATTCAAGGCTTGAAATTACCTGGAAAATACAGGAGGCTCAGGAGAGTTTAACCTGGGCTGTAATTCTGTGCCAGGTCTAGTCTATGTGGGAGTATAGCTCTCTGCGGTCCAGAGTGTATGGGATGAATCTCTTATTAAACTCCCTATTATATGTGCTCTCTGGGCTTTGATTTCTCCCTGCCTCTCCTAAAAGTCCACCAAAATGCAAATCCAAAATTTTTAGGGTATATAACTACTTTCAGAGCACAAGAAGCTTTGTCTTCATCTGTACTTCTGGAATTCTGACTTCCCTTTGTGGCAGGCCTGTTCATTTCTTCCTATTTTGTCATTTCTTTGATTTTTTTTAAAGATGCATTTTCTATATCTTATCTATATTTATTTATATTTTATTTCATTTAAGAAATGAGTTTTTACCAGGACTGGTCTGAATAACCTGACTCAGCATTTCAGAGAACAGGGTGGGCTTTCATAGAAGAGTGTGACTGTCATAGAGCCTACACAGCCTGGCAAAGATGCTATTTTTTATTGTCTCTCTGGCTTCACTTCCTCTGAAGTCAGCAGGAATGGGTTTTCTTCTCACTGGAAGTAGAAAATTCTGAAATCCGAGTGTTGTTTTTCTGAGACTGTTGTGTGTGTGCTGTGGGATAAATGAATAATTAATAGATATCTTCATTCTTTCATTCCCTGTGTCCTTGAGATTCAGAATTCTCATCATAGAATAAAGGAAATGCATACAGACATAATAGAGAAGTGGTTAATTTAAGAACTTGATAGTACTCAATTTGAATTTGAAATGTCAGTATAAACGCAAGAGACAGTTTTTCTTTCTTCCTTTTTTATTTTCTAAAGTATATGTATCACTGAAGAGGCCTAGAAACAATAACCAGCCTAATAGCAAAGAGCATTTTTAGTGCCCAGATTGCATCTTGACATATTATTTCTTAGCAATAGAAATTTCTCACCAGGCTGAGACTCTGGTGCAGGAAATGTACAAGATGATTCTGGAACATTTTGTTATTCTAGATAGCAAGGACGCTCCCAAAGACGAGTGATACCATGTACAAAGGACTTAGGAGCCAACTCAGAGATTCCCATTGGCCAAAGATGGGACAATTTGAGCTTCTCATGGGAAAGCTAAACAAAAGGAGTATCCTAATGGGTCTAGCCCAGCCTAATAGAATCCTGCTTTGAGCACAGCTTTCCCCAGCATCCAGTAAAAGATCTTGCTCGGCTAAGGAGAGATTGAGCTGAGTCAGGAGTTTTTCAGCCTCACATAAGTCAATAAATGTGCTACTCCCCATTAGCACAGGCATCCTGGGAGATATTTCTCTAGAAAATCAGCCCCTCTAATGACCTGTTTCAAAAATAGCAGAATTTTTAATTGTCATCTTATTTCTTGTTTTTTATTTTTTATTTTTTACCCATGTTTTGCAGCTAACATTTAATTGTTTTGTTTGCTACATTATTTTTTTTGAAACCTGCCAGATAGTCTGGTATAATACCCAAATATATCAGCTCTATTTCCTGGATGTAAGCATTTTTTTCTTTTTAGATAAAAAGAGGAAAGCAGGTAGGAGTGGAGCTAGAACAGCTGGCAGGTACCTGGTCACTCCTTCAATCATTTATTCCACAAATACATATTGAAAACCTACTCTAAACCAGGTCCTATGCTAGGTACTGGGTACATGGAAAATAAAAACGTTTCTTTTTTTTTTTTGGCGGCTGGCCAGTACAGGTATCCACACCCTTGACCTTGGTGTTACAAGGCTGTGCTTTCACTGATTGAGCTAATTGGCCAGCTTGAGAATAAAAACATGGACCCTAATCTCAAGTAATTTGCAATCCAGAAAGAAGAATCGATATTAATCTATCACATAAGTGAGTTGTTAATGCTAAACATTGTTGCGTGATATGGTTAGCATGGAGTAGACCTATCATTAGAGCTATGAAGGTGAAGTACAAGACGCTATGTAAACATTTAACAAGGATACCTAACCTAGGGATGAGAGAACTTTTCTCCAAGGGAGCTGTTGAGCTGAGAGCCAAAGGATAAATAGGCATTATTTATAGGGGCAATAGGGTGAGACCTATTGGGCAGAGGGAAGAGCCTGTGCAAAGGCTCTGTGATGAAAGAGTGCTCTGCATGTTAGAATTTGGTGTTAAAGGAGGCCTATGGAGCTGGAGGACATGAAGGAGTGAGAAAGTGGTCTAAGATAATCCTGAAGATGTTGTCAGAGGCCAGAACATACAGGACTTAGGAAACCAATTAAGAATTCTCTTCTGTACTTGGGCTTAATAGAAATGGGAGTTCATTAACAAATTTTAATTGGGTCTTTGTGTGTGTGTGTGTGCGTGTGTGTGTGTGTGTGTGTGTGTGTGTGTAGAAGCTGCTCTTGCTGCTGTGTTTAAAGTGTTAGATGCATGAACTATTTTGTGAAATGCTGTGTAGAGCAACATGTGCAGTCAGTCAGTGAGTATGTAGGTGATGTTCCAAGAACATTCCTTCAACATCGCTTTTCAGGAACACAGGCCTGGCCTGGGAGAAGGCATTTCCAGTTTTGTCACTTCTCACCTGCTTTTCATTTGGGGATGTATGGTTTCAGCAACATATAAGCTTAAGAACATCCCCCAGGGCTCTGTTTTCTGGTATAGTCCAACTTATCTTCTCCCTTCTGTGAAACATCTGCTACCCCAACCATGTTGGTTGGTGTTGTCTTGTCTTCCTTTCCCATGTACAAGTATCACTGGAGAAGATTTCTAAATTGTTATTCTTCCTTAAAGTTACCTTAAAAACTGTTTACAGTAGAATCCACACACTTCTACTCTCCAGTGCCAGCACGTCTTTTCCATTCAGTGGTCAACAGAGCCCCCTGCTGGGAGGAACAGCTCAGCTCCGTGGGTACCAGCTCAAAGGACAAGTGTTGTTACATTTGGTACATTTGTGTTATGTTGTTCCCACAGCCCATGTTGAGTGTAATTACCCTCACCAGCTACTCATCACCTTTGCAATAACTCTGACATAGAATTACAAATGATTAACTTCTCACTCAGCACATTTTCCAATTACTCTTGGTTGAAGAGTCATAATAATTAATGCAAATTATGAATAGATAGTCTTAAATGGAATTGATGTCAATATATAATTTGGATCTTTGTCCTGCTTCGAGAAGAACATCTAAACTCTTCAGGACTGAGTTCTTTGTTTTATTCCTAACATTTTCAGGGAAAGACATTCTACAATATTATCAGAAACTAATTTCTATGTTTCTAGTAATCCAATGGGTTCTTATATTTGATAAAAATAACTCCTTAAAATAAACTAATTTATTCAAGATTTACAGAAAAGTTACAAAGACAGTACAGAGAGTTCCTGTGTGTCCCTCACCTGGTTTTTTCGATTGTTAACATCTGACATGACTGTGATACATCCGTCACAACCTGAGAAATCAACTTTGACTCACTCCCATTTACTAAACCCCAGGCTTTACTCAGCTTTCACTATCTTTGTAACTTTTCCCCTAATGTTCTGTTTCTATTCCAGGACTCCACCCAGGATCCATCTTTACATTTAACTGCCCTGATAGCCCTTTAACTGGGCTCCTCTGATCTCTGACAGTTTCTGTAACTTTACTTGCTTTGGATGACCTTGGCACTTGTGAAGAGTGCTGGTCATGGACTTTGTAGAATGCCCCTGAACGTGGATTTGTTTGATGGTTTTATCCCTGAGGTTATGGCGTGGGTTTTGGGAGGAAGACCACGAGGTGAAGCGACATTCTCATCACATCATATCAAGGATACATACTACTATCGTGACTTAGCACTGCTGACGCTGACTGTGTTCGCCTGGCTGAGGCAGGTTTTGTTAGAATCCTTTACTGTGAAGCTACTTTTTTGTTGTTGTGGAGTTTGTTTTTTGTTGTAATTTAAATATCTTTCCACTTATGTTGCAGAGACAGAGAGAAACTTGTCGGCTCTCCTTTAGAGGAGGAAAGGCAATGCTGTGCGGTGGTGGAAGAGAGTTTCAGGAGCAGGACTTGGGACTGTGGGGCTTTTGCTGCTTACTGGCCCTGTGCTCTTGGGCAAGTTGCTTTCCAAGCCTCACTACCAGAATTTGTAAAGTGGGAAAATAATAGTACTTTCCTCAAAGGGTTATGGTGAAGCCAAATGACACGATGCATATAAATCGCTTTCCTAGTAGTGCCTAGTGCATAGTAAGCTCCCAAGCATTTGCTATTGTTACTAACATTAATATGATAGCAGTGACCATGAGCACTGTGCATTTATTTTAAAGTCACCGTTGAGTTTATTCTTCAGAATAAACTAGCAGCAAGTCCTCAGCATGCAATTCTTTCCATTAATATGCTGGCCTGGACTTGGCACCTTTGGGCCAAAGGCTGAGCCTCTGTTGTTCACAGTTATGAATGTAACAATGTTCACAGAGGGAACTTCTCCCAGGTCCTGATACATGGTTGAACCAACAGATACGGGTGGTTGCAGCCCTGAGAGTCAGGTGGGAAGTGCTCAGATAGAGGTAACTTGGAAATAAAGGCCAAGGTTTACCCTGCGGGTAAAGTATAAGGATAAGCTTGATTATTCCTTCCCTACCTAACATCAATTACTCTCAAGCAATAAAACATTTTATAGATGAAATTCAGTCTCCTCCACATTCATCATCATAAAATAAAAGTATCCCGATCAAATTAACGATTTCACCTGTTTTCCACTTTGATTTTGGTGGCTCTGCTATTGAGCTGTGACATAACCAGAAGGGTGGCTTACGAACTTTAGGGTGCACTGGGATCACCTGGAGGGCTCCTTGGACTTATTTTATCTCCTGTACCTTGTATTTCCCAAACCGCTAATCCTTCCACGCTCTCTTCCTCACTGTGCCTTGCTTCCTCACGTACTTTGAGATTTTGATTGTGAGTTTATATTCCTTAGAACTCGATTTGTGAGAATTTCTTTGAGACTGGGGTTTGAAGAGTATTCCTACAGTGAGAACACTCAGTCTATTCTACAGAACACTTAGTGTTGTCAGTCTGGGGTGACTTTAAACTAGATTTGTACCTTAGGTATTGAGGTCATGGGGTATTTGGAATCTGGTACATAACCCATGAGAAGGCTTGTCTGGTTAGGGTATCTCAGAGAGGGGGTGCGGAAGACTTCATCTTTTTTCCTCTTTATCTACAAACAAGGCCAACACTAATAAACTGCAGGGAAAATGAAATATAAATGGTCAGGGTCGCTCAGATGTTCAGAATCTTGCCGAGCATTTGATGTGAATATGTAACTGTGCGCGTGCGCCCAGGTGTTCCTTGGGTATTGTCTGTGGATGCGCGTGGGCACCCAGGTGTTCCTGAGTTGTCTGACTCACACCCAGGTGTCCTGGATTATCAAACTTAAGTATAAAGGACGAGTGGCTCTAGTCCACAGAGCCCCCAGGGATGCCACTACTGCTGCTGGAGGCTGTTGCTGCCAGAGCCCCCCGGGTTACTCCAAGAGGCCACTGGCACTGCTGCTGCTGCTGAGGAAGCTGAGGACTGAGCTTGTGTCATCTGCCAATGGCTCCTGGGATCTTTCCTAATTACTTAGCTTGTGACCTGCCTATGAGGGGTCTGGTGACCCAACCTGGCACGTAAGGGGTCTGTGACCCAGGCTGTACAACGGGTTTGAAGGGTGTGAGTCCTAGCCTGACAATTGGCATAGTCGACAGGATTCTGAGCAGGTAAAAGAGCCCGACGAGCACCTATACCAGCTCCTTCGGGTAGGCGTATTTATTTCTAGCTTACCCACTGGGGGTGTCAGCTTTTGTGGGTACTGACTTTGTGCCAGGGTCTCTGATTCTCAACCTGAGCTTTGTCCCTGTCCCCTATAGAAGCAGCACAAATCCTTCCTGTGGCCTGTTTTTGTACAGCCCTTAAGCTAAGAACAGTTTTGACATCTTTAAGTGGTTGTTAAAAAAACAACAGTGAAGGTAAGTGAAATCAAATGTGGCCCACAGAGCATAAAATATTTATTATCTTTAAAATATTCATCTTTACAGAAAAAAATCTGTGGATCCCCAGACCATCGGGGATCAGCATATGCATGAAAACCCCGGTCCTGATGGCCCTGCTCCCCTCTGCACAGACTAGTACTTTCCTATGGTTTATGGTGTCCAAGAATTTCTCCTACGTTCCCACCAGCTTAGCTATTCATCTTAAAGGAGGTTTTTAATATTTTATCATTATACACCTATCCATTAGGTGTGTAATTGGGGGGTTTCTCTGGTCATCTAGTCCCCCAAAATATATGAAAAAGAAGTCATCCCTTACTACTTTCTGTCCAGCAAGTCTCAGTGGCATAACAAGGGCTGGGAACTCACTGTGGGTGTGCGTGTGCGTGTGCGTGTGCGTGTGCGTGTGTGTGTGTGTGTGTGTGTGTGTGTGTGTGTGTGTGTGCGCGCGTGTGTCTGCGCATGCGTGTGTGCGCGCGTGTGCGTGTGTGTTTGTGCGCGTGCGTGCGTGCACGGGTCCCTGCATATATACTGTGACTGCATCCATCCTGTTCTGCTTCTAGATTAGAATGTTCCTGTTCAGAGAGCATTTCCTGACTATGAAATAATCTTAATAGAATAAATTCTAATCTTCAGGTTGCTTTGCTTATCATTCTTGAGATTTTTGAGCAGTCAGGAAATAACTACCCATTTACAGAAGCAACGTGGTGCCGCCCAAAGAACTCTGGCAACAGGGTCAGGAAACCAAGTTCTAGCCCTGGCTCTGCCTCTATCCTCTCTTGTCTCCTCCTCCTCCTGGTTTCAAACTTAGGGAATAAAGAAGAGGGAAAGAGAAAAGTGATAAGAGACAAATGGACCACCTTTATTTTTTCCTATTATAAAGGAAGCTCTGTGAGTTAGATACGCTTAGGTCCTGGCATTATACCTCAACCCAGGCAGAGGTCTCCTGAAATCAGACCTACTGGGAGTCTTGCTGGTGTGAAAAACATGAGGCCCAGGGTGATATAACCGTATTCTCAGGTCTAACTCTACTGTGTTCTTCCATTCTGTAATTCACTTTTCTGCTTTCACATTTATTTATAGATATGGATGCCATTTCCAAAGCTGTGAATTACATGTTGTTTTTTTTTTTTTAGAGGACTGAGACCCTCGGCTCCCAGTAGATCTATAATATCAATGGCAGCTGTGTTGTGTATACAGCTCTCATAGCAACCAAGTGCAGTTGCCTGCCAATGAGAGCTGGCTTGGTTCCTCCCTTGACTATTTAGCAAATGATCCTTAAGAACAAAGAAGGAGTGAATGTTAGGGGGACGCACAGAGGGGTGAGTAGGTTGGGGTCATGAGTGACACTGATCAGACTTTCTGGATGTTCCTGTAGGGAGAGGGTGGGGAATGTCTTCCACAACGGAAGGGCTTGAAAGATTAGTGGGTTCACTTTTACCTTCCACTACACCAGCAAAT
Organism: Cynocephalus volans; assembly: GCF_027409185.1. NCBI lineage: Eukaryota > Metazoa > Chordata > Mammalia > Dermoptera > Cynocephalidae > Cynocephalus > Cynocephalus volans. The sequence continues at coordinate 124,392,380 of NC_084468.1, forward strand.
ACAGGTGCCCACTGGTTGGAGACTGAGGGCGGCATCCTATTTGTGCAAGGGTGCTATGGCTGTAAACCAGTGAGGGGAGAGCTAGTTGTGGTGAACAGAGGGTCTTTGGTGACATGGTGGAAAGGTCCCTGCCCCTATTCTCACAGCCCAGGACAAAGAATCACAGTGAGACTTGGGGTGGATTCTCTACCAGTGAGCGTGATGAAATAAGAGGTAAAATAATTTCTGTTGTTGGATCACTAGAATGACAAAGCCTCTTTCAATTAACTGAATTTCTCATCCATTGGCATTCACTCTTCTATGGTGATTAATTACCATAGAGCAAAAATAATTTATGTACTCCCTCACCTACCCTGCATCCCCAATCCAGCGCAATGTATTACCCAACCCAGGCAAGGAGATGAAGAGCGATACTCACGTGGGTTTGGAAGGAATTATTAGACTTAGAAAAGAACTAAAGACACTTCTTTGCCTTTTGAATAGTGGTTTAGCTTACAGTCCTCGCAACACAGGTGTTAACAGAATAACAGTCAAGTGGCAAAGCTGGTCTCGCTGCTAATGACAAAGCTCTGGGAAGTCTCAAAGGAATGAATATACTGCATGACTTAAAATAAATGTGCACAAAGCGGAGTTCCTAGGTGGGACAGGGTCTCTCCTTCCCTGGGAAAGGTATGACAGCAAGCCACATCACGGGGCCATGTTCCCTGGCATGCACATGGCCTGGAGTGCCCAGTGGCCTGCCCCCAAGACAAATTCTAGGTGAAGATGGCCACAGGCTGACAGTACAAGCTGTGCCCCCACCCCCGACCTTTCCCTGATCAACTGGGAGTGGGGACAAGGCTCTGTGCAGCATGCAAGATAGACAGGAAACAATGTCCAGCAGCTTTTTTTCAGTTCGAGTACCAACGTGTTCCACACACGTGGCCTTGGCCAGTGCAGTGTTAAAGGACATAACCCTTGAAAAAAGAGGACTCTGTCATCAATCAGCTTCAGGAAAAGCTGAGTTATTTAAAGTTAGGTCAGTGACTTTACTGAAGACCTTCTCCAAAGCTTTGAATAGCTAGTATGTATTGTACGAAGTCTTATCCCAACATACTTCACCTTGGGACTCTGCTGTGATTTCTAATATGTCCCAGAACGTGTTCCATAGAACACATTTCCCAGTTTGGGAACTCCTGCTCAAGTGGAAAGGCTGTGGAAGGTGGAGTCAGGAGGGATGGTTTCTGGGTCTTGGGCAATAGCTTCATACCCCGCGTGTCAGCGCCATTGCTGACAACAGGTGTCTGGGCAGAAGAAAACTGCGCTAACAGAGGCATAAACAAGGTTTAAAGTGCTTTCCAAGGTGCACAATCATCGTCTCCTTCGAATATCTTCCTATCTTCAAATTCAGCAAGGACTGGCCCCGAGTGAAGCCTCCACGGCACTAATATTTTCCCTTACCTACACGGCAGCTCTGGGAGACCATGGCACTCAATTTTGTTTGAGTTTTTGCCAGTGGATTCTGTGGGATGCACAGCCCCTGGAGTAGTGCCTGGCCAGGTGGAAATCTGCTGGCACAGGCTGAACTGCCCTTGGCATGTCCAACCCTGCCTACTCCTAAGGGGACATGTCAGGAATCTCCCATGGGCCAGACACAGTGCCTAAGCCACAGCAAAAGCCCTGCCAGTTTTGAATAGGTGATGCCAGCGAACGGGACCCCCTCTCCTTTCCTGCCTTCCAGGCTGGTAGTTCCCATCTTTATTATTTCCTTCACATCCTCTTCTAATCCTAAGGAATTATTGTTTAAAATCCTTATGAAATATTCAAGAGGACCTGGCTGCCCCCGCCCATGCAGCAGGCCCCCTAGTGTGACCCAGCTCAGAATACACCTGCCCGAGATGGGACATAAGAAGAGGGCTCGGTTCCCACCCAACAGCACCTCAAGGGATGCAGTGGTCATTCCTTTTCAGAATCACTCAGAATTGCTGTCTTAGAAGAACAGAGCTAGGAGGTCTGGTCTGGTGCCTGGCACTTGACTTACCTGAGAAATATAAGGAAATTATTATTATTCTCGGTCTTTTAACATAATCATGATTTAGTGACAAATACCAATGTTTTGAAACCCACAGTGCCACCTCTGGAACTCAAGGACAGGCAAGAGTGAGGGAATATGGATGACACAAACACAGGAATCTGGTTCCATTTTATTAAAAAACAAAACCAAACAAAATTTTGCAGTGAAATTTCCTGGAATTCACAATCCTTGTTTTAAAACCATTATAGTTGCAATATATTCTTTTAAACCAGTACATAAGAACACGATTGCACGTATTTACATTACAGTCTTCTACATAACAAAAATAGCCATGTTGTAGGATTGGATGTTTCCAACTATCATCCTTAACGTTTCATCACTAGCCCAGTATGAGACAAACTTTATGCTCTCCAAGCACATAGAGAATAGAATAAAGCAAAATAAAAGTCTGTGTCTCCTAACAGAAGACAAACTCCTTTAAAGACAGTTTTTATTTTTATTTTTTTCAAATTTCTTTATATTTCAGGAGATATATAAAGTGCTTTGAAAGGAGTAAGGTAGGTGCCTGAGGTGGGAAAGAAAGGAGATTTATACAGAAAAACAAACAATTACGCTACCTTAACTAATCATCTAAATATTCACATGACTTTGTACAGAAAATGAGGTTTGGGTAAAATGGCTACATAATCGACTACTACATTATTTCAGCGACTATGACTAACCAATATTCAAATTAAAAACTCCCCATGCAAATACCATCAGGAGTAACTTTTTGTGATTTTGGGTGAGATGGCAAATAAATCAAGGAATCTTAGTCTCATGATCTGAATATGGAGAGGACAGGCAATGTTGAGACTGGCCAGAAAGACCTTGTGGGGAAGTTCAGTAAAATTCTACCTGTGACATCATTCCTTTCACAATAAAAGCATACAATTTGTGTTATGCCATGTCTGATTATTTCATAACTGTGGATTAATTCTTTGCATATTTTTTTCTAGTGGCAAATAATAATGTTCTGTCATCCAAAGGGGTCAAGTAAATTGAATTTTTCTTTTTTTTTTTTGCACATTTTGAAGCTGGCAATTGCTTGTTACGGTTAGCAGTCTACAACACTGGGTGTCACATATGTACTGCTTAGAGGCTCCCCTGGAACCTAAAGTAATCATCTTCCCAGCTTATGAACATTTGAAAGAGCAATACCCATTTTTTCTTTTCAGGAAATGGATGGAACGTAACTTTTCACAAATACAAAATTCCTTCAAGTTTTCTAAATATAAGGGACATCCCACTATAAAAATAACAGCCCCTCCCCACCCTCCCCCACCTCTACATCTCTTTCTAATTACAAAATCGTACAACCATTTCAGATTACTAATGTGAAAGCAGGAAGTAAATAAGTTATATACATGTACAAAACACATCAGTATTCACACCATTTACATTCATAAGAAAGAAGTCCTTTTATTGATCTTCCTTTGCAATTTCACAAGAATAAAGTTGAGATAAGTTACAAAACAGGCAGTCCCTTGCTTATAACTCTGCACACACATTCCAGCCAGGGGCATCTTCTCTGCAAACAGAGCAACAATACACTTCAACATTTTGCAGAAGAAAGGGCTGCTGATACTGAGAAGATCTTCTGTGGGATCTCCTTCAACTTTTCAAAGTTTGTGACATTCTTTCCTCTTTTATAAACATAGACCAAATTCTCAACTACTGAGGAAATTGTGTGATGAAAGGCAAATCTTAACTAGTTGTTGAGGAAGTGGTGACCCGAGACAACTTAATTTGCTAAAAGAATAATTGTGATTATTCCAGCAGAGGGCGCTCTGTCCCTTGCAATGACCTCCTACTGAACAGTAAGTACCCCTGATGCTAACACAAATTCAGACTGAAAAGTCCATGTGTTAATCCTTCAACTGCTCTACTAATCTATTAGTACAACACTTTGGGTTTTTCTTCAGACGAGCAGGATATACTATAACTAGCTAGCTCTTATACATCAAAATTCTTTGGCTATTTAAAATCTTCACATTCTCAAAGAACAATATTCTGAGTTTTATAAAGCGCTAATTTATTTGAAATCTTTGAAGGGAAAAGGGACTAAACACTAGACTTTAAAGATAGTGTGGTACTAAGGCCACGATTCATGTTTTTTAGATTTTTGGATTTAGTAAGTTCAATCAACATCCTGCAAGAGAAAACCCTCTAAAGTTTCATGATTTCATTCAACCATGCAACACCCACCCCTTCACTTTTATTTATGAGAACATTAGAAGAAAATTCAACCAATCAATGGAAGAAACGTGTCTATCTGGATGGTGATCAGTCTTTGGTTTATATAGCACACATGGTTCCCACATTTCCCTGCTTTTCTAAGCCCTCACTTCAGTAAGAATAACAAGACCACAGACATTCTGTCAAGCAATGACTTTGTCTAACCCAGGTTGAGCTACTTTCTCCATGGATTTTCTCCCTTGCTGTACGTTCAGATCTGCAGACCTCTTAAGAGATGTGTATTCTTGCCTTAATGTTATCATCAACAAATGTTTATCAGGTGACTGTAGAACAAATGACTCTGTAGTATGTGCAAAAGTCAATAGTAGCATAGGATTAGAAGATCTTTGATCACTGAAGTTCCTGAAAAGCCACTTGATTATGAAGCACTTGAAGCAGGTAAAGAGATGTGACTGACCTCCGCAGGTTCTTGCAATTAAACTTGACCTCAGCAGGTTTTGCAATTAAAGGGCTTGCTATTAAGGATTCATATCTAGGATCTGGACTCACTTCATCAGTTCTGGCATAATAATTTAGTGCCATCAAAAGGCTCAAAGTGGAAGAGTGCGGCTATTGATTTATGTCTTTAAAAATTACTGTTCCTATTACAAAGGGCCTGTGGGTTGTGAGGTGGAGAGAGAAGGAGAGAAAGGGAAGAACTAAGAGATGATGAGAAATGAAAAATCCATGTATTTTTTAGGCATTCCTGACTTTCTTTGCAATCACAAGTGTCTTAACTCATAAGTATTTAATTCTTTAAACACTGCCTCCCCTGAAAAAAAAACCAAAGTCTGCTATAAATCTAGGGGATGAGCATTTATTAGGGACAGCATCCACATTTTGTTCACCACAGAAGCTCTCCAGCCCTGCTGTCACCAGCTCCCTGCCAGAGGTCCTGCCAGCCTCCTTTCGGACTTCCTGCAGGGTACCGTTCCCAGTCCCTTTTAACTGCCATCATCAAACATGCTCATCTGTCCTGGCCATGCAACAGCAGGGATGAGGGACTTCGTGGCACACAGCACTGCACAAGGAGCCGTGTATCCCCTACCTGAGGAGGATAGTCTCTTCACGCATCTTTGTTAGTCTTAAGGAATTAGCGGCCCTCAGATCACGTACAGAGAGCAAGCCCTTGTGCTAAGATGTTAGGAAGCATGGGTGGACATCAGCGACAGTACATACAAGTTTTTCCAAGAAATCCTAACCCTGGGGACATGTGGTGAACTAGGTTACAAATACTGGCAGTGGAAGAAAACAGATCAAGACAACATTCTGGAATGACTACCCAGCCATTGTTTTTCTAGGAGACTTTACTGGCAAGGAAGCCTGAAGAAAAGGCAATAGCTGGAGGTGGTTTGAGATAAAATTAGCGATATGAAAAGTGAAACTGGGGCTGAGCCCGTGGCGCACTCGGTAGCGTGCTGTGCTAGCAGCGCGGCGACGCTCCCGCCGCGGGTTCGGATCCTATGTAGGAATGACCGGTGCACTCCCTGGCTGAGCGCCGGTCACGGAAAAAAAAAAAAAAAAAAGTGAAACTGAAGCTAACTCCATTAGAGAGGAACTTAATTTGCCTTTAGGATACACTGGTTTTCCACATCAGAAGTGAAAATATAGCTATTGCTACACAATAAAAAGGAGAAAATCACCTGTAACAGTAACAGCAGTCATTACAATAATGAGAGAGCCGCCAATCATTTTTATCCTGAAGGTTATTTTAGAATTTCTCACAAGAAGAGAAAACAAAGAAATAAGGAAAAAAGAAAGGAGGAGGAGAGGGCAGATGGGAAAAAAATTTGTGTGTGTGTGTGTGTGTGTGTGTGTGTATACAAAGAAAGAGACAGTAAGAGAAAGACAGGGGCAGGGAGAGAGATAGACAGAAAAGGGAACGAAATCTGAGTGAGGGAATATAAAGACACTGCTGGAAGTTGCCTCGTGGCCCTAGTACTACTGAGGTATGGTGGCTGGGCCCTTGCTCCATAGAGGGGGTGACTCTATAGCCCAGATTTTCTGAAATAGTTTTGATGCAATGAGGCTTCTTTGTTTTCAGTCAAGGTGCTGCATTCAATGGATAACCAAATGACATTTAGTTTTTATGCTCTGTAAGAATTTCTAAACAAAATCCTATGTTAGATGATCTGTTATCATTTTTGGTTATGAAAGTATGGTAGCCGCAGGGATGTCGGGGCAGTAAGTGAAACGGCTGATGGGCACTGTGAGAACATATGGGGTGTTTCACCAGGCTGAGAAGAATGCCAAACACAAAACAAATAAAAAAAACCCTTTGGGCAGAAATTTGTCTCCATAGTTATGATCATTATCATGTGATGCCAAAATGGATAGGTACCTTTGCCACTTTTAACATTCTCCCTTCTCCAGACTGTCTGCCTGTCCCTGCGAAGATGACCAGAGTTGACCTTCCAGGGGTGATCAAACTAGAGAATAAATCAATACTCAGCTGTTGTCTTCATGCTCGGGGCTCAGCTCTTCCAAAGTGGCTAGCTACACAAGAGGTAGCAATTCCTGTAGGTGACCCTAAATTATTCTGAGTGAATGCGAAGGCCTCTTTTCTTCCCTACAACCTTGGGGTGACAGGGGATGCTGACTTTGAGTAGAAATCTGGCTACTGGAGGCAGTCATCACTCACCAAGTGCAGGCTGGATGGTCAAAAGCCTCAAAGATTCCTTCTCAACAAGGCCGCACAAAGTCTTGTATTTGGAGACAATATGTAGTTTCTCATTCCTTCTTCCCAAATCTATAAGTTTTAGCTGCAGCTGTGGGGCTAGGGGACACTGGGACTGGGCAAGGACCTTCTGCCAACTACGAAGAAGAATTAGGGGTTCAGGTGAAGTTGGATGACTTTGCCCTGGAATTCTCTTTGGCTCATAAGTGCCATCTGTCAGTCTAAGGGTTTGTCATAGAAGCGAGGGATATAATTTTGTTTCAGCACCAAATGAACATGGATTGTGCAACTTTGTAAAAAGCAACCGGTCAGAGAAGCAACAACAAATGATAATGGACATCAGTGATGTGAGGAGGAAGCTCAGGCACAAATTTCAGAAAGGGATGCCTGAGTCTTCACTCACTACGAAATGAATGGGTCTCTGGGTCTCCCATTAGGCAACTTGAGTGGTGTCTAGTTCTCTCTGGAGGTAACTTCGGTTTCAACCTTTTTCTTTTGCAAGGGTCAGGGAGTCTTGTGAGAATACTGGAGAAGCTCTAGACCTGCACCGCCCACTCGGAAACCACTAGCCACGTGCAGCTACTGAGTGCCCGAGGTGTGGCTAGTCCACACTGACATGTGCCGCGAGGGTAGAATACACAATGGATTTAGAAGACTTTAGTACAAAAAGAGAATATAAAATATTTCATTACTACTTTCTACATTAATTACATCTTGAAAGAATAATATCGGGTTAAATAAACTATATTATTAAAATTGTTTTTGCCTATTTCTTCTTTACTTTCTAAAATGTGGCTAGTAAAATTTAAAATTATGGAAGTGACTCACATTCTATTTCTACTGGACAGTGCTGGTCTAGACTCTTGCTGCAAAAAAATGCACACCTGCAAACACACACACACACACAGTTTGTATTTACGTCTGGAGGCCTCCCATATCCTTTGACACTAGTCTGTGGATTGCTGGGTATTCAGGTCAGAGTCTCTTCTTTGGGGTAGTCGGTGAAGCAGGCTACAGGGAAGGGCTGTTTCCCTTTCTTTTGAAAGGGAAATTTTCTGGTTAAACTGTTTTTTTAACTACCAGGACCACAGGAAAATCCTCCAGTAACAAACCTTTAGTAAGTGGAGACTCTCATAGGCTCGAGGGTTTGCAGCAGGACCTCCTAGAGGTCAGATCCACAGGCCTCAGATCAAGCTCTTGGACTTATCATCTATGCAGCATCCTCTAGGGACAGCTGTGGCCAGGGTGTCAATCAATTCCTGATTTACCTGGCCAGTGGCAAGAAGAGAAAACACTCATCAAACAGAGGACTCTACAATCCAAAGGGCATTTTCTCTCTGGGTATGGGATACAACTTAAATTTCTCTTGCTGTTGAATTATCCTTCTAATTCAAATTAATACCAATAATACCAAAATTTGTTTTGGGCAAAGCTGACTAAAGAAGTAGGTGGTGCAGGCCTATGCTGACCAAGGAAAATAAACACCTTTGAGATTAAAAATTCTACACAGAGAACGAGGATTTGAAGGTATCCAGAGATTACAAACTCTGTAAGTAACAGCAGTTTTTAAACAAGGCAAAACAAACCAACTCCTAGCTGGACTTAAAACGTCGGTCATTTAGATCTTCCTTCTCAGCAACACAGGAGCACCAAATCTCCACGGCTGTTATTACACATTACATGTCAAGTAATCCTGCCTCCCCAAGCTATGAATCCTGCCTGCTACATGTCATGGCTGTCTGCAAAAAATGGAACCACCTGGCAAAACACTCATCAGCGTCCTCAAGCCAGAGAAGCCTTCGGAATCTTGCTAACTCTTCACTTTATAGCTGGAGAAGCTGAGGCCTAGCAAGGGTGTGGCTCAACTAGGACTCCTGAGTCCCGGTTCCGAGCTTTCTTCATTCATCCCTGCCTACCTTCCCACACCTGGACACAGGATCTCATTACAGCAAGCGTTGGACTCCTGGAGAGATGTGACCTTTCTGAAGGTGACAATCATTTTCCTTGCCTTGCGGTTTACTCATAAACCATCAAACAGGAAATTGTTAACAGTGGTTAAAAAAAAAAAAAGAGCAGCAGCAGGGTTTTACAGCAGGACCAAACTCTGGTTTTGAATGAATATTAGTGTAATGAGGCGGAAAAGCCCATCAAATATGTAAATACAGCTCAGTGAGAAAAGCTTTCTTCCCCAGTTAATCCCACAAGCAGCATGGCCTCTGCCAGTGGCTTACAGAGGATCCGTCTGATTGTCCAGAGAAACTGTTCGCTACCTTAGTCTTCACTGCATCTGGATAGTCTGAATGTATTACAAAACTGCCCACCAAAAAACAGCCTATTTCTGTCACAGTTACAACAAAAGAATAAAAACATAAACATAAAGCCGGTGGGTTTAGTATCCATTTGATACCGTTTTTCCTTTCCCTCTTACTTTTGTCTCTCTCAGTCAGGATAAACTTGATTTAGCAAATTCCCACGCTGTAGTTTTTGGTTCAGATGATTTACAAATTGCACCTCATTGCTCATTGGTATCTGGACACACTCAGAGCCCCGGGAAGAAATCTGCTAAGGATTCACCTAAACCCTTCCACGTGGTCTGCTGAGGTTTAACAGAAGCATGTTGGAATTAGGGTAAAAACCAGGCGCTACTGCAGCTCCCACCGTGTTTGCCACTGGATTCAGAATGATTTGTTTGATATTTCTGGATCTTTTCTAAAGCCTCCATGTCCTGCAGAACACACTTATGGAAGTACTAAAAAACTGTTCTAGTCCTAGGTAAACTAATGCAACTTTTCACTTTTAATGGGAAGAACATTTGGTGTCTGGTTTTAAAACTAGGCTTACTGTCTGAGACAAGCCCTACAGCCACCAAAGATTGGCATTAATGCCCCAGAAGGGACTCCTGAGATCATGGATGAATTGAAATGCTTCCCTAGAGCCCCCTTCTCATGTCATGTGGGCCCTTAACAGAGCCCAGTAAGTGGAAGGTCGTCTGATGTAGCTTAAAAAAACGAGCAGTGGCCTCAGCAGATTTAGGGCTTAGTGCTGGGGCCCTGGCAGCTGGGATTTTTCAAGACCCACTTAAAAGAATTTTAGATTCTTAATGAAAGCTGGCCTTAGAGTGTTTCAGGGTGCTGGGGCACTTCCCAAAGCCATGCACACTTCAGGCTCAGCGGTCGAGACCATAAATCTCAGAGATGGAATACAAACTCATCATAGCAGGAACTGGTGTTTCTAAAGAAAATTCTATATAAAAAGCTGGAGTCAATCAAAGGAAAAATAAAGGAGTAGATAGAAAGTAAACTACACACAGATTTTAAAAAGAAATTGCCAAAGAAATCAAACAACATTCCAAAAAGAACAATAAGACCTGGAAAACATGGAAATGAAACTCAGAAACCCTCAAGGTGTCCTTTCAATCTCTTATTTGGGAGCTTCTGAAGTGTATGACTACATGGACATGGGAGGGGCAATCGGATTTCAATTTTCAAGCTGCCAAGGCCATGGTCTGCTGTAGAGAAGGAGAAACTGCGTCCTGATTAACGAGACTTTGGATATTGCTTTTCGTTACCGTTCTTGAACGGAGTGCCCTGGAGTTGCCAAGTTGTTCTGGGGCTGTGTGTGCCCAGTTCCAGTCTTGCTGCACTCCTCCCTTCCTTTCCCTTGGGTCCTACTATCTCTTTTTCTGTATTTGCTATTTCAAGATTTCACTTCTTCACAGTCTTGGTCAGTGGAAAGTTCTACATCAGACAGTCCAACCTCCATTGCCATAATCAACGAGATGTCAGAATCGCTGCTCACAGCTGGCTCCTGTTCACCTGGGAGGAGAAAGCAAAGTTCACGATAACACCGAGTATGTCTTTGGATGATGGTTATTTCAGTACAATTGCCTCTAATAACCTTTAAAGGCTAAATGAAGGTATTAGAAAAATTGGTTATTCTGTAGAGACTCTGTTTAAAGCCTCATATCACACTTTACCCTAAAATAAATTCTAAAAGGGTCAAAAAGATAAATTTAAACAAGAGAAACTAATAAAGCTAGAAGAAAATATATCATCTAAGTATATATGTAAGTAGAAAAATATATACCTAATATATCTAAGTAGGGCAAGAAATCATTTACAGAAAAGTAACTGAGGAGGTCACAGAAGAAAAAATTGATAAAAGTGCATAAAATTAAAAATACTAAAAACATATAAAATGAAATCAAAAGGGATATATATAACAAATTTGTAAAAATTTCATGAAGGATTGTATTCTTAACATATAGAAAGCTTTTAAATCAGCAAGAAAAACAGTCCAACAGAAAAATGGGCAAAGATTACCATTATCCAATTCACAGAATAGTGTAATATAGATGACAAATAAATATAAGGTAAAAATGAGAAACTCCTTTTTGTCTAATTTTCATTCTTTAAAAAAGATACTATTACAGTTAAAGGTACACCGAGGTAGGTGTGTTGATATATTGCATGCAGAACTGTGAAATTTTCAGCTAGCAATTCATTTCTAGAATGTACTACAGAGAAATAATTATAGATGCAAAAATATTCATTTAAACATTATTTAGAGTAGCAAAACATTGCAAGTACCTTAAAGTTCAACAATACAGAATATCTGAGCAAACTGTTACTTCTTAAGGACAATCTTCTTGTTAGTACCCATTACGGTGAAGTTTCCAAAGAATTCATAGTTACATGAGAAAATGCTCACCATATACTGTTAAGTGAAAATAGAAGTACTCAAAACTTTATATGCAACGGGGTCAACAGAGAAAGTTAACTAGAAGGAAGAAAACCAAAAGTGCTAATAAGATTTGTGTCTAGTTTTGGAATGTATATTCATTTTCTCTTTTAAAAAACGTTTTCAATTCTACTCCCCCAAATTCTGCAACAAACACATATCAGTCGCTCATTCAAGACATTGAGTCCCTACTCTATGCTAAAGATTGTGCTAGATGCTAGGGATATAGGTGAATGCAAGACAACCACTGATGTCAAGGAGCTTTCTGTCTAGTAGGCAGACAGACTTTTAGCTAGGTGATTGCAACACAATGGGATTAGCATTGCAACTATGATGCAAGATGTATCAGGTATTACAGGAGCAGGAAAGAGGGCTATGTAAGCATATGCTGGGTCAAAGAAGGCTTCTCATATGGTGTGATGTCTAAACTGAGTCCTAAAGAATAATCTGTATTTTGGCCAGATGAATAAAAAGGAATAATCTTTTTTTTTTTTTTTTGGTATCAAATGTGTTTTTATTTTTTATTTTATTTTATCAATACACAATGTGGTTGATTTTTGTGGCCCATTACCAAATCCTCCCTCCCCCCTCCTACTCTCCCCTCCCTCCCTACAACCTCATATCTGTTCACTTGTCTTAACAACTTCAAGGAATTGTGATTGTTCTTTTTCCCTCCCCCTGCCAGTTTATTTGCATATTTATTTATTTTTAGCTCCCATAAATAAGTGAGAACATGTGGTATTTCTCTTTCTGTGCCTGATTCGTTTCACTTAATATAATCTTCTCTAACTCCGTCCATGTTGTTGCAAATGGCGGTATTTCATTCTTTTTTATAGCTGAGTAGTATTCCATTGTGTAGATGTACCACATTTTCCGTATCCACTCATCTGATGATGGACATTTGGGCTGGTTTCAACTCTTGGCTATTATAAATAGTGCTACAATGAACATTGGAGAACAGGTGTACCTTTGACATGATGATTTCCATTCCTCTGTATATTCCCAGCAGTGGGATTGCTGGGTCATATGGTAGATCTATCTGCAATTGTTTGAGGAACGTCCATACCATTTTCCATAGAGGCTGCACCATTTTGCAATACTACCAACAGTGTATGAGAGCTCCTTTTTCTACACAACCTCGCCGGCATTTATCGTCCTCAGTGTTTTGGATATTAGCCATCCTAATTAGAGTGAGATGGAATCTCAGTGTGGTTTTGATTTGCATTTCCCGAATGCTGAGTGATGATGAGCATTTTTTCATGTGTCTGTTGGCCATTTGCATATCTTCCTTTGAGAAATGCCTATTCAGCTCCTTTGCCCATTTTTTAATTGGGTTACTAGTTTTTTATTGTAAAGTTGCTTCAGTTCCTTGTATATTCTGGATATTAGTTCTTTGTCAGATGTATATTTTGCAAATATTTTCTCCCACTCTGTTGGTTGTCTTTTAACTCTTAATTATTTCTTTTGCTGTGCAGAAGCTTTTTAGTTTGATATTATAATCCCATTTATTTATTTTTCCTTTGGTTGACCATGCTTTTGGGGGCGTATTCATGAAGTCTGTGCCCAGTCCCAATTCCTGGAGTGTTTCCCCTATGTTTTCTTTAAGAAGTTTTATTGTTTCAGGGTGTATATTTAATTCTTTAATCCATTTTGAGTTGATTTTGGTAAATGGTGAGAGGTATGGATCTAGTTTCATTCTCCTGCATATGGATATCTAGTTATCCCAGCACCATTGGCTGAAGAGGCAGTCTCTTTCCCAGTGTGTAAACTTGATGCCTTTGTCAAAGATCAGATGGCTGTAGGTGTGTAGTTTGATTTCTGGATTCTCTATTCTGTTCCACTGATCCATGTGTCTGTTTTTATGCCAGTATCATGCTGTTTTGGTTATTATAGCTTTGTAGTATAAAGTCAGGTAGCGTTATGCCTCCAGCTTTATTTTTTTTTGCTCAGAATTGCTTTGGCTATGTGTGGTCTTTTGTTATTCCATATAAATGTCTGGATAGTTTTTTACATTTCTGAGAAAAATGTCATTGGAATTTTGATGGGGATTGCATTGAATTTGTAGATGACTTTGGGTAGTATGGACATTTTCACAATGTTGATTCTTCCAATCCAAGAGCATGGGCTATCTTTTCATCTTCTTGTGTCCTCTGTAATTTCTCTCAGCAGTGGTTTGTAGTTCTCATTACAGAGATTTTTCACATCCTTGGTTAACTCTATTCCTAAGTATTTTATTTTTTGGTAGCTATTGTAAATGGGTTAACTTTCTTGATTTCTCTTTCTGTATGTTCACTACTGGAGAATAGAAATGCTACTGATTTTTGTGTGTTGATTTTGTATCCTGTAACTTTGCTGAAATCATTTATCAACTCCAAGAGTTTTTTTGTAAAGGCTTTAGGCTGTTCAATACATACGATCATGTCATCTGCAAACAAGGACAATTTGACTTCATCTTTTCCCATCTGGATGCCCTTTATTTCCTTCTCTTCTCTGATTGCTTTGGCTAGTACTTCCAACACTGTGTTAAATAGGAGTGGTGAGATCAGGCATCCTTGTCTAGTTCCTGTTCTTAAGGAAAAAGCTTTCAGTTTTTCCCCATTCAGGGTGATATTGATAGTGGGTTTATCATATATGGCTTTAATTTTGTTGAGATATTTTCCATCTATACCTAACTTGTAGAGAGTCTTTATCATGAATGAGTGTTGAATTTTGTCAAATGCTTCTTCAGCATCTATAAAGATGGTCATATGGTCCTTGTGTTTGATTTTATTGATATGATGTATCACATTTATTGATTTGCATGTGTTGAACCAACCTTGCATTCCTGGTATGAATCCCACTTGATCATGGTGTATAATTTTGCGTATGTGTTGCTGTATTCTGTTAGTTTGTAGTTTATTGAGGATTTTTGCATCTATATTCATCAATGATATTGGCCTGTAGTTTTCTTTTTTTGTCTTATCTTTATCTGCTTTTGGTATCAGGGTGATGTTTGCTTCATAGAACGAATTTGGGAGAATCGCTTCTGTTTCAGTCTTTTGGAATAGTTTGTAGAGAACTGGTGTCAATTCCTCTTTGAAAGTTTAGTAGAATTCTGCTGTGAACCCATCTGGTCCTGGGCTTTTCTTTGTTGGGGGCCTTCTGATAATAGCTTCAATCTCTTTTATTGTTATTGGTCTGTTCAGATTTTCTACATCTTCTTGGCTCAGTTTTGGTAGTTTGTGTGTGTCCAGAAATTTATCCATTTCCTCCAGATTTTCAAATTTGTTGGCATATAGTTGTTTATAGCAGTCACTAATGATTTCTTATATTTCTGAGGTATCAGTTGTAATATCACCTTTTTCATTTCTAGTTTTTGTTATTGGGGTCTTCTCTCTTCTCTTTTTAGTTAGCTCTGCTAATAGTTTGTCAAATTTATTTATCTTTTCAAAAAACCAACTTTTTGATTCATTGGTCTTTTGTATCTTTTTTTTTTTGGATTCCATTTCATTAAGTTCTGCTCTGATCTTAATGATTTCTTTCCATTTGCTGACTTTGGGTTTGGATTGTTCTTGTTTTTCTAGTTCTTTAAAATGAAGTATTAGTTTGTTTACTAGCCATCTTTCCCTTCTTCTGAGGTGAGCATTTAATGCAATAAATTTCCCCCTTAATACTGCTTTTGCAGTATCCCACAGGTTTTGGTATGATGTGTCATTATTTTCATTAGTTTCAATACATTTTTTGATTTCCTGTTTAATTTCTTCTTGGACCCATATGTCATTAAGTAGAATGCTGTTTAATTTCCATGTGTTTGTATAGTTTCCAAATTTTGTTTGTTATTGATTTCTAATTTTAATCCATTGTGATCTGAAAAAATACATGGGATAATTCCAATGTTTTTGAATTTATTGAGACTTGATTTGTGATCTATCCTGGAGAATGATCCATGTGCTGATGAGAAGAATGAATATTCTGAAGTTGTTGCATGGAATGTTCTTCAGACATCTGACAAGGTTAACTGGTCTAACGTGTTGTTTAGATCTTGTGTTTCTTTGCTGATTCTTTGCCTAGATGATCTGCCCAATATTGATAGTGGGGTGTTCAGGTCCCCTGCTATTATGGCATTAGTGTCTATCTAATTTTTTAGGTCTAATAGAATTTGCTTTATAAATCTGGCTGCTCTGACACTGAGTGCATATATATTTATGATTGTTATGTCTTCTTGATGGATAAATCCTTTTATCATTATATAGTGGCCCTCTATCTCTTTTTATGGTTTTTAGTTTTAAAGTCTATTTTATCAGATATAAGAATAGCTACTCTAGCTCGTTTTTCATTTCTATTTGCATGTTATATCTTTTTCCATCCTTTCACTCTTACTCTATGTGTGTCTTTATAGGGGAGGTGAGTCTCTTGAAGGCAGCATATAGTTGGGTCCACCTTTTTAATCCATTCAGTCAGTCTGTGTCTTTTGAGTGGGGAATTTAATCCTTTTACATTAAGAGTTGTTTTTGAAAAGTTTTGATTTACTCCTAGCATTTTATTGATTTTTGTTTGGATGTCCTAAGTGACTTTTGTTCCTTTCTTTCTGATTTACTCTTTGCCTTCTGTATTTGTTGGTTTCTTGGGGTGGTAGATAAACTTTTTTTTCCCCCTCTCTTCATTGTTGGCATTTTTATTTTACTAGTGGGGTTTTGCTTTTTCTTGAGCTTTTATGGCAGTGGTGGTTATTTTTCAGGTACCAAACCCTGTACTCCCTTGAGAATTTCTTGTAAGGGTGGTCATGTGGTAGTGAACTCCTGCAGTTTTTGTTTGTCTGAGAAATATACTATTTGCCCTTCATTTCAGAAGGATAGCCTTACGGGGTAAACTATTCTTGGCTGGCAATCTCTGTCTTTTAGTATTTTGAATATATCATCCCATTCCTTTCTGGCTTTTAGGGTTTGTGATGAAAAGCCTGATGTTAGTCTGATTGGGGCTCCCTTATAGGTGAGTTGATGCTTCTCTTTTGCAGCTTTTAAGATTCTCTCTTTGTCTTTGAGTTTTGCCAATTTGAGTATAACATGTGTTGGAAAAGACCTTTTTGGGTTGAATATGTTTGGGGATCTTTGAGCTTCCTGAATCTGAAGATCTGTGTTTTTTCCTATACCTGAGAAGTTTTCTGCCACTATTTTGCTGAATGTGTTTTCAATACAATCTCCTTTTTCCTCCCCTTCTGGAATATCCATGACTCGGATATTTGAGTGCTTAAGGTTGTTTGATAGTTCTCTTAGTTCTTCAACGTTTTTAATTCGTTTTTCTTTTTTTTGTCTGCCCGTGTTATTTCAAAGAGCCCATCTTCAAGGTCAGAAGTTCTCTCTTCTGCTTCTGCAAGCCTGCTGGTTAAACTCAGTTGTGTTTTTTATTTCATTGAATGAATTCTTCAGCTCTGCAAGCTCTGCTACATTCTTTTTCAGGGCACTGATTTCCTTGTACATTTCTTCTTTCAGGTTCTGTATACTTTTCCTCGTTTCATCGTGTTGTCTAGCTGAATTTTCTTGTATCTCATTTAGTTTCCTTAGAATGTCATTTCAAGGGCTTCTTGTTCTACAGGATCTAGAGCTTGAGAGTTATTACTCTCTGGTAATGTACTTTCTTGATTTTTCATATTTCTGGTCTTTCCTTTGGTGTTTAGTCATTGTGGCAAGGGATTTCATGGTCAAGTCTTTCAACCCTATTGTCTGCTTACGATCCTGCTGGGACTGCCAATTTGGCATGGCTGCCTCAGTGCCTGTGGGCAGAAGTTTTGAGCCTCTCTGGGCCATGGGGGCTGGACTGGGCTGGGAGTCCAGCAGTGGTGCCTACCTGTTCCCACATGGGCACCTCGGGGCTCGTGTTCACCATGGCTCTTGGGCCTCTCTGGGGGGTCCCTCTGGTTGGTGTGCACTCGCCTGGGCTGGGGGGAGTCCAACGGTAGTGGTGCCTACCTGCTCCAGCGTGCTTGTGCCTTGGGGTGCATGGTCCAAAAAGCAATAGTATGTACAAATGGCTGAAGGTGATGGGGAGCCTTGAGCAGGCAGACATCAGAGGGAATATATAAAAATGACTAGAATGCAGGGTCAGGCTAGGGAGTATGGAGAGGGGAGGCTGGAGAGGTGGGCCGCATATATGCAGTTTCAAACCCCAAAGGTCTTATACATGCTATTACTCTGCAGAAAAAAGATGCAATTAAAAGACCAACAACAATGTCTAAGTACTGAAGGACGATGATGGTTATAATACTTTTGCTTTGATAATCACTGATGTAATGTTTTTCATGTTCAGGCACAGTTGAGAAAAAATATGAGTTTTATGAAGGGCAGCAAATTCCTAAGATGTTTAAAAAGAGAACTGACAAAGACTTATAGCCTGAAGAATCAGTTTTAGAAAGATGGGATTTTTCAGAGGGAAATAACCAACTTAAAGCTCTAATATGTTTTCTAGAGCTGGAAGTCAATGAAGTTCATAGTAATGTAACAGATCGAGGGCTATAATAACACTTGAGAAGCAGCTTAGGAAGATGCAAATATTTAGTATTTGAAAA
The DNA here is from genome assembly GCF_027409185.1 of Cynocephalus volans. Lineage (NCBI taxonomy): Eukaryota > Metazoa > Chordata > Mammalia > Dermoptera > Cynocephalidae > Cynocephalus > Cynocephalus volans. The sequence continues at coordinate 124,410,629 of NC_084468.1, forward strand.
CAGTGGTATTCAATAAATATTCAACAAAACTAGTTATTTAAAAAAAAGTGAAATTAGATCTCTGACTTCACACTTGAGAACAAAATATATTCTAGGCTGGCTATATGTATATATAATCTTCCATCCTTATTTTTTGTGTGTAAATCTTCTTCTCCAGTGCCTTCAATCCCTGACTTTAGGAGAATTCTCAGGTGCAAATTAGGGTAGTTCTCCCTTTCACCAAGGCTGCTTTGCATTTGTTTTCTCAGCAGGGCTGTGGCTTGCACAGGCTGTGTGCAGCACTGCTCCTGAGCATGCCTTCACTCTAGAGTCTGAGTGAGCAGTGGCTCCTGGACTTGGGCAGAACACAACCTGCACAGCCAGATGCAGGGGCTGGCTCTGTTTCTCAGGTCTACTAAGGTACTGACAACTCATATGTTTTTTCCAGTTGCCCCAATTATGTTATTGTTTCTTTTTCCATGTTCCCTGCCCTTGTTGGTCTCTGTCTTAAAAATTTTTATTTTTAGTGTAGTTTTTGTGGGGTTTCAGGAGAGACTGGGACCATATATTCAAACCACTCTTTTTACTCAGTGTTCTTACACATCACTTTTACAATGAGAGCAAAATTATACTTAAAATTATATTTATGAGAACTGGGAAACTAATTTGCTTTAGACTATATTCTAGTCTCACGTATTGGCAATTGCATGTGTTACTTTGTATAAATCACTTATCTCCTTTTAAGGCTAAAGTTTCATTGCCTCTGAGAATTTGGGCTGGATGCACTAGACAAGATCGAGTGCCTTCAGGGCGGGATGGCTGTGGACAAGGCTGGATGCATTAGAGTCCTTTCCAGTTGTTTATACATGTATGTGTTGATGCCAATCTAGCAGGTGCCTCCTACATGTTGTGTTCTCAGTAAATAATTACATAATAGAAATGTCACTGAGAAACAAAGTTGTCTTTCTTTTTTCATGACCTTTCAAATTGTTGTTGTTTTTCTATTTTTTTCCTAATAAAAAAGGACTGCTTATTGTATATTTAGTATGAGTATTCACGAATGAGAGAATTCACTATTTGGAGGTGTGATGAAAGCTGAAATCTTATACTCTATAGGGAATTTAATCTCCATTTTTCCCCCTCTCCTCTTTCCTCCTCCTCCTCCTCCTTTTGCAATGGCCCATCAACCAATTCAGCTCACAGAAAGCCAAAATTTTCAGCTCATGATTAAACTCAAATGAACCAAAGGGCTAATCATGGGGTGATTTTTTGACTTTCATGTGGATCTAGTAACAAAAAGGAAGCACAGATAAAGAGACAACTTAGTGACAGCTCTGTAGAGACAGAGCTTACTGCTACCTGCATTGGCAGCTTCCCACCTTCACTCCTGGCTTTGCAGCTACCAGCCTCAGAGGATGTCATGCATTCATTCTCACCTCAGTGTTTTCTAAATGGGAATGTGTGAATTGAAAGAAAAAAAGGCTATGGGGAGTGCAGTAACTATGGGCTGCTGAATTCATGGTGCTATTTTGGAAATGTAGACTGTCCTACACAGCTCAAGGCTAAGGTAAATTCAAATCAATAAAAATAGAGATATTTGCAAAAATAGTTCAATTTTTATGATGTAACATTGCACCAAACACATCATCTAATCATTTTCCATTTAAAAACTACTTTTTAAAATAACCTGAAGACATTTGAAATTATTCTTTAGTATAGCTTATGTTTTTAATTGAACTTGGTTTATTCCATAATTTTTTAAAAAAAACAGGGTTTTATCCTTTAATTAAGGCAAATATTGTACACTAAGGTCACAATAATATGAATGAAAACCTGTTATTAAGATATTTAGAAGGTTCTCTGTACGTGGTACTAATTGGGGAGTATGAGTAGCTATCAACAACATAAATGTTCATTGAATTTTGCCTCCTTCCCTGCCCAAACTAATGTAAATCTAATGCAAAGATAATACTGGCCCTTAGTTAATACTCACAATAACCCTTTAATGTCGGTATTATTATTGCCATTTTACAGATGGAACATACTCAGTCCATTTGACACAGAAGTATAATACCTGTTTGATATACTTTCTTCTCTTGGTTTTCATGCAGTATAAAGAGATTTTAAACAGCAAGTAATCTGATCTACTTATTTAAAAGATCACTCTTGCTGTTAATTGAAAAACAGACTGGCAGGACAATGGGTGGAAGGAATCAGGTTAGGAAAATGTTGCAGCAAAACGTATGAAACATGGTGGCTTGTTGTGGCAACAGGGATGACTATAAGAGGACAAATTGAATCATTTTAGATGAAGAATCTACAGAAAAGTGATGACCTGAACAAGAGCAGCAAAAGGGAAGAAAGTAGATTACTAACTCCCATGTTTCTGGAGCAATACAGAGACCACTGACTGAGCCAGAGAAAGTGGAGGTGAACAGGTGCTGGAGACAGACTAAGAGCTCACTTTTACATATGCCGTGTTTGAGGTGTTTGTAAGACATCCAAGGGAGATGTGGAGTTGGCAGCTGGATATATGAGTCTGGAGTTCAGAGGAGAGGCCATGACCGTGAAGACATTTGGGAGGCTTCGTCACAGAGAAGGTATTTTAAACCATGGGAGCAGATGAGGTTCTCTAGGAAAAGAGGGTAGAGTGGGAAGATAAGGTCAGGGGCAGAGATCCCAGGAACCCTAAAACTTAGAACCAAAGACTCACACCAGTGCCTCTCACTATGTTTTGTTTGGTATGCATAATTTTTTAGAAAAATGTGAATTAGTTTTCAGTGTTTAAAAGTCAGGATATTTTACATACAAATTTATATTTAAAACTTTACGTGCAAAAAGGAGGATCTGGCAATATATGCCTGATTCTCAGATGGAAATCATTGGTGGAAGCTGAATAAGAGCTGCCCCATTTAGTCCAGAGCACACAGGCTCTAGGTCACCACAGTCATCAAATAGTCTGTTTCACTGGTTCACATTACTTGCCTGGCCTGTGTCGTGAAGACATTTGAGTTTGAAATCTCATATTTTGGGAGAGGGCAGAGGAACAGCAGAGAAGGGTAATCCCAAAAAGAGCCTGGAAATGGCCAGGGTGGTAAGAGGAAAAGTAGGAGAATAGTGTGTTATTGATTCATTTCTTTCTTTTCTTTTAAACACACTCCTTTGAAATTTTACCTTCTTTGCAGGTAAAATCCATACCCTAGGAAATTAAAAATGCATACTCAAGGAAATGTGATACTATGAGTATTACTGACTTGGCTGGGGTGGACTCAAAGACTGATCCCAAGTCATGTCATCTCATTCTCAGTCTTGAATCTCCTTATCACAGTGTCACAGAGCATCTGATTAGATGGAGCAGAAAACGCTCTATTTTAAATGGATCTTTGTGACCTATTTTGTTGACGCATAACTACTGCTTTGATATATTTCCACATTTAATTCTGAGTAAAATCCATCAGTAGCCTAACTGCGGTTAACCAAAAAATTCTTAGTGGTGGTATTTATTAATTCCATTTAGTCTATAAAGTATTAATATCTTTGGTTTATCTCTTTCCTCTTTAATACATAAAATGTTACATAAAGGTTCATAGGTTTCCCTTTGTGAAACAGGCTTTGTAGCTGTAGTTCTGCTGTGGGTTTGATATAATTGTAACTGTAGGCTAGATGACAGCTAAAGTTCCTTTAATCCTGAGAGGATAAGAGCCTGAAATCTACCCTGTCTGGTGTTGTGCATATCCAGTTTGTCTTTATCAATTCCCTGGCTCAGGCCCATTCCATTGCCAATGTTCCCATTTCAGAATCCTACACATTCCTTCACAAATAGGAAGCACTTAGTAAATGTTTGTAAAACTGAAATTGAATTGAAGTTGCTCTCGGGCCATGTAGGGCCTAAGTTTTGTATTTGAATAGCTGATAACAAAATTAAGCTTACTGAGTACTTAGTACATGCTCAGTGCTTAAAATAGATTCTCTAATTTAATATACATAATTAGCTTATGACATGGGAATCATTATATCTGCTTTCAGGTGATAAAACCAAAGCTCAAAAAGGTTAAAAATCCCCCTGATTACATGGCAGTAGAATTTGGAAGCAGAATTCAAACCCAGCTCTGTCTGACTCCAGAGTCCATAAACATGACCATAATTTATACTTGAATTGAAATTCTTAACCTGAGGATAGTAGACTTGCAGGGGAGTTCAGGAACTTAACATTATATACACACTTTCATAGCTCTAAGCATATAGGCATTTTTCTTATAGCTTTCAACAGATTCTCAAAGAACTGACAAAAGGTTAAGAACCATTCAATCGAGAGATTGTGCATCCTTGGGGAGTTGGATAACACATTACTGTAAGCAAGAGAGTGGCATTTTTCTTAAATACGTATTTTGTTTTATTATTATTATTATTATTTTTTGTTATTTTATTTTATTTTTTATTTTTAAAATTTTTTAAAATTTTCTTTTGTCGATATACATTGTGGCTGATTATTGCTCCCCATCACCAAAACCCCCCCCCCCAACAATGTCCTTTCTGTTTGCTTGTCGTATCAACTTCAAGTAATTGTGGTTGTTATATCTTCTTCCCCCCCTGTTTTTTTTTTTTTTTTTTTTGTGTGTGTGTGTGTGTGTGTGTGTGTGTGTGTGTGTGAATTTATATATTAATTTTTAGCTCCCACCAATAAGTGAGAACATGTGGTATTTCTCTTTCTGTGCCTGACTTGTTTCACTTAATATAATTCTCTCAAGGTCCATCCATGTTGTTGCAAATGGCAGTATTTCATTCGTTTTTATAGCTGAGTAGTATTCCATTGTGTAGATGTACCACATTTTCCGTATCCACTCATCTGATGATGGACATTTGGGCTGGTTCCAACTCTTGGCTATTGTAAATACATATTTTGGTTTACATTCCACTGGTTATGTGTTCTATTAACTTGACATGATAGTTTCCCCATGAAATCACTGCTTTCCTACTTCACTGTTCCTTTATGGCAGTTATTCAAAGCTAAAGCAGAAAATTATCCTTCCCAGAATGAGGTTTGGTATTTCCTCTACTGCCTGTCTTATGAAAGCAGGCATAGAGCGGTAGCAGGCTGGAATGAGTCCTCTGTCAGGAATGAACAAACGCTGTCCTCAGAGTAAGTGCTCTCTGTTTTGAGAGAAAATAAGGTGGTGGTGAATATAATCCCCCAGGTGGCCTATTCTCTAGGAGGTTTGGTGTTCACATGGTAGGAGCTCCTCTATATCACATAAAAGCTTATTTTTCCTCATGTACTTGAAAAGTAAGATTTCAAAGAAAAATGGCATCTTTCTGTCCACTGCTACTGGTGCTTATCTCCTTGAAAATATGACATCATTTCTATGCCCTGTGTTGTACAAGAGCACCGTAGGGGAGACACTTCCAACCGGACTGGCTGAATTATAATGTTGTATCTTTTCATCTCTTCTCAGAATGCCAAGGTTCCTTCAGGCTAGGGCAGTGCCCATACAGTCTTTGTCATAATCTTAGTGAAAAGTTAATTAGACTTTACATGCAGAGTGTTTTCAGTAAGGAAATGTGTTTGTTCCTTTGAATCCTTTTGCTTAACAGGAATTTCTGAGGAGATAAACTATTTTCGATTTGGTTTAATTTTTCCCAAAATTATGAGTGTTGGCCTCTGCTGAGACTATGGCAGGCCTCCAGGCCGCTTTCCTTAGAAGCTATGCGATAATATGAATCGTAATAGCTAGAATGAATTGGCTCCTTCTTGTGGGCCAGGCACGGTGCTAAGCAAGTACGTGAGTTACGTGTGTTATACTTGCAATGACACCCTGAAGTAGAAGTACGATTACCCCCATGATAGCTTCACATTCTATAAGTGAAGTCAACTTGCCCAAAGTCGAGCACATACAAAGTAGCAGAAATAGAATCTTGACCCAAGCCAGCGCTTTTGACATCTGTGCTATTCTGGAATGGCAAAACTGCTAGATTTCTACTGGGCTGCTAAATTATTCTCACGGACAATACTTGGCCACCTTTGGGAATCAAGCATTGCAGGCTTACGATATAAATTCATCCATTCAGCCAAGTAATTCCTAGAATTGTTCAGATGTAAATGGCACCTTTGGTCTTTAAATTCCTACTACATAATTACACATGATGAGATCAAATCAGAAAAATCCTTTCTCATCTTTCAGGTGGGGAGATGTAAAGCACTGTTTTTATTTGGACTTCATGAAGGAGAATCCCTGGAAGCTTATACATTCAATTAGATCACATAGGATTTCACTTTGCGTTCATCTCTTCACGGTTGGCTTTCTTTCTCTGTGACACTTCACCCAGCAGGAGAAAGATTTTCTCCAGTTGCTCACACTCCTTACTGATTTCCTTGGCAGTTCTTTCACTGAGTTATGCCTTACTAAGTGCCCAAAGAAAGGGCACTGTAATTTCTGCATTAGTTTTACATTACTTTTTGCAGGGAAGAAGGGAAAATCTAGCAAACATGTATGTTGTCAATAGCTACTTTACAATTCCCAATTAGTACCACCTATACAGAACCTTAAGCACTAAGAATAATATCTGGTAGACGGGAGACTCTTGATGAGTGTGAATACGATTGGAATGAAAAAGGGTGAAAAAGGGTGAAAAAGGGAAAGCTGCTAGGCAGATTTAGAGAGGTGGGCAGAGATCATGTAGATTTACCCATTTTTGCGACTTTATAAAATTATCTATAGGCTTCATTTATTCATCCAATTTATTTAATCACTCATTTGTTCAACAGGTATTTATTAAACACCTAGTGGGTACCCAGCATTGTTGAGGAGGACAGTGGAAGAAAGAAAGATGAGCCAAACACAGACTGCCTTTATGTGGAATTTGATATAGTAAAAGAAGTCAGACTTGTACCTATGTAAATGTAATGCAAGTGACATAATGCTGCAAGAGGGTATAAATAAATGTTAAGGAAATAAAGTGGTGGGGAAAATTTCACCTTCAACTGAGTAGCCAAGAGGATTCATGAGGTAGGTTACATGTAAACGGACAATGAGGATCTGATTAGTAGTGGGATATATGAAGATAAGGGGAAATGGCATTCCTTTCAGGAAATACAGCATGACTACAGGAGTCATCAAAGCAAATTTCAAGCAGGTGGATGGTTTGATTTGGCTGTAGCTTAGTATATGAAGATGTAGTACATGTGCCAGATGTAGCTCGTAGGTATGCTGCCCCCTTCCCACCTTTCTGTGCTATCCTCTGTGAAGCAAAGAGCTAGAAGTCTGGGAACTGCATTTTCCAGACTCCCTTGCCAGCCGGCTTTCTGTTAGGTTCTGCCAAGGAGATTGGAAGGCAAAATGAATGGGAAGCCATTGTACTTCTGGTTCGGGTAGGTCAGTGTGGCTCCAGAAACATTGGCCGTGATTTCAAAAGAATGAGGAGGAGAAGGATTTGGGGTTGCTACTTGGCAGCAGTGCTGGTGGTTTCCTGAGCAGAAGAACAGCAGCTCCAGCAATATCAGAACAGTGAATGCATGATCAGGAGCTCTGGGTAACGCCCTTCTGCTCCTCCATTCTTCCAATGGTTTTCTTTTTTCTTAACTTTTAATTTTTAAAAAATCTTTTCATATGGTGTAAATCAACGTTATTAAAGCACAACTTACATACAATAAACTGCATCTATTTAAAATTTATGATTTGATGAGCTTCAACAGATGTGACAGATGTATGTACTGGTGCAACCATCATTAATATTCTGATTTTTTAATAAAAATCTTCAACATTTTTATTTCTCTCCGAAGTTTTCTCATCCTCTTTGAAGTCAGACTCTCCCTCTCTCCCTGGCCCCAGGTCATCTTTTCACTCTGTTGATTATTTCCTTTACTGTGGAGAAGCTTTTAGTTTAATGTAGTCCTATTCATCTATTTTTGTTTTTGCCTGTGCTTTTGGCATCAGTTCCAAGAAATTCTTGTCAAATTCAATGTCACGAAGCTTTCCCTCTGTTTTCCTCTAGGAGTTTTATAGCTTCAGGTCTTAAGTTTGTCTTTATTTTAAGTAAATTTTTATATATGATATAAGATAAGGGTCCAAATTTTTTCCTTTATATGTGAATATCCAGTTTTCCCAATACCATTTGTTGAAAAAGGTATTCTTCCCCCATTGCGTAGTCTTTGCTCCATATTGTAGATCATTTGACCATACATGCCAGGGTTCATTTCTGGGCTATTTTGTTTCATTGGTCTATGTATCTTTCTTTATGCCAGTATCATACTATTTTGATTACTCTGTAACATGTTTTGAAATCAGGAAGTGTGAGGCCTCCAACTCTGTTCTTTATCTGAATTATTTTGGTTATTTGGGGTCCTTTGAGATTCCATAGGAATTTTAGTTTTTTTTTCTATTTCTGCAAAAAATTACATTGGGATTTTGATAGGGATTGCATTGAATTTCCAGATTGCTTTGGGTTGTATGGACATTTTAACAATACTAACTCTTCCAATCCGTGAACATGGATGTCTTTCCATTTATTTATGTCTTCTTTAAATTTTTTCAGCAATGTTTTATAGTTTTCAGTTCACAAGTGCTTTACCTCTTTGGTTAAGTTTATTCCTAAGTATTTTATTCTTTTGGACACTATCATAAATGAAATTGTTTCCTTAATTACCTTTTGGCTTGTTACTGTATAGAAAATCAACTCATTTTTGTATGTTGACTTTGTATCCTTCAACATTGCTCAATTCTGTTATTAGCTTTAATAGCTTTTGTGTGTGGTGGGAATTTTTTAAGGGTTTCTACATATAAGATCATGTCATCTAGAAACAGAGATAAGTTTACTTCTTCCTTGCCAATTTGGATGCTTTTTATTTATTTATTTTTTGCCTAATTGCTCTGGCTAGGACTTCCAGTACTATGTTAAATACAAGTGGTGGGATTGGATGTCCTTGTCTTGTTCCCAATCTCTGAGAGAAAACTTTCAGTTTTTTTACCTTTGAGTACAATGTTAGTTGTGGGGTTTTCATACACATCCTTTATTATGTTGAAGTAATCTTCTATTCCTAATTTATTGAATATTTTATCATGAAAGGATGTTGAATTTTGTTAAATGCTTTTTCTGCATCAATTGAGACAATCATGTGATTTTCTGTTCTGCTGATGTAATGTATTATGTTGACTGATTTTTGTATATTGAACCATCCATCCCTATGATAAATCCTGCTTGGTCATAGTGTATAATTTTTAAATTATTGTTTAATTTGATTTACTAGTATTCTGTCAAGGATTTTTGCATCAATACTCATTAGGGATATTGGTCTGTAGTTTTCTTTTCATAGTATCTGTCTGGATTTGGTATCAGGGTAATGCTGGCCTCACAAAGTGAGTTTGGAATTGTTCCCTCCTCTTTAATTTTTTTGGAAGAGTTTGAGAAGAAATGACATTAGTTATCTTAATGTCTGGTAGAATTCTCCACTGAAGCCATCTGGTCCTGGGCTTTTCTTTGTTGGGATGTTTTTATTTACTGACTCAATCTCTTTACTAGTGATAGTCTGTTCAAGTTTTCTATTTCTTCATGTTAGGTCCTATAAGTCTGGGAATTTATCTGTTTCTTTTAGGTTGTCTAATTCAGTGGTGTATAATTGTTCATAGCAGTCTCTTATAATCCTTTTTACTTCTGCAACCTCAGTTGTAATGTCTCCTCTTTAATTTCTTACTTCAGCTATGTATATATTCTCTCTTTTAATTTGAGTTAGTCTAGCTAAAGATTTGTCAATTTTGTTGAGCTTTTCAAAGAACAAACTAAGTTTTGTTGATTTATTCTATTGTTTTTCCATTCACTATTTCATTTATTTATGCTCTAATCTCTATTTTTGCCCTCCTCCTACTAACTTTGGGTTTAGATTTTTCTCCTTTCTCTTGTTCCTAGAGGTATACAGTTAGGTTGTTTGAGATCTTTCTTTTTTAATATAGGCATTTACTAATATAAACTTTCCTCTAGTACTATTTTTGCTGCATCCCATAAGTTTTGTTTTCCTTTATCTCAAGATATTTTCTAATTTCTTTGTGCTTTCTTCTTTTACCCATTGGTTGTTCAAGGGTGCATTTGTTTAATTTCCTCATACTGGTGAATTTTGGAGTTTTCTTTCTGCTACTGATCTCTAGTTTCATTCCATTGTGATTGGAAAAGATATTTGGTATAAGTTCAATCTTCTTAAATTTGTTAAGACTTATTTTGTAGCATAACATGTGATCTATCCTAGAGAACGTTCCATGTGCACCTGAGAAGAATGTGTATTCTGCTATTGTTGGGTGAAGTGTTCTGTATATGTTTGTTAGGTCCAGTTGATCTATAGTTGTTCAAGTCTACTGATTCTTTACTGATCTTCTGTCTGGTTTTTCTATCTGTTTTGGAAAGTGGATGTAGTGGATTGAATTATGTCCCCCCAAAACTTATTGAAGCTTGAATTGTGTCCCCTAAGTTTTATGTATTAGAAACAGCTCCTACTGTGACTGTTAAGAGGGTGGGAAATCCTATCATGGCAATTGAAAAGTGGAGCCTTGAACAGGTGATTGGATTATAGGACCATAGAGTAGTGAATGAATTAAAAATGGTGGTCAGGGGTGTGGTTCTGAGGGCTTTAAAAGGAGAGCCTGTCTCTCTTTCTCTCTCTGTTTCCACCATCTTGCAATGTGAGATCCCTGGGTCACTGTCGCCACCATCAGATGGACTTTGTACTTCCCAGCCTCAGAAATTGTAAGCATTAAATTTCATTTTCTTTATAAATCACCTAGTTTCAAGTATTTTGTTATAAGCAACAGAAATGGACTTTTACAGTGGAGGATTGAAATCTCCTACTATTGTGTTACTGTCTATTTCTCCCTTTAAATATGTGCATGTTTGCTTCATATATTTCAGTGATTTCTTGTTAGGTGAGTGTGTATTTATAATTGTTATATCATCCAGGAGAACTGACACTTTTATTATTATCTAATGATATTCTTTGTCTCTTGTGACAGTTTATGACTTAAAGTCTATTTTGTCTCATATAAATATGGCCGATCCTGCTCTCTTTTCATTTTCATTTGCATGGAGTATCTTTTTCTATCTTTTCTCTTTAGCTCAAGTGTGTCCTTAAATCTCAAGTGTCTTGCAGATGGCATATAGTTGGCTCTTGTTTTTTATTCATTCAGTCTTTTAAGTGGGAATTTAATTAATTTGCACTTAAAGTAATTACTGACAGGAAAGTACTTCCTGTTTCCATTTTGTTGTTTTCCACATTGTAGCTATTTTCTCTCTGTCTTGCTGCCTTTGTTTGTGTTTTCTTTCTTTCTTTCTTTTTTTTTTTTTGGTAGTGACATGCTTTGATTCCTTTCCCATTTTCTTTTGTGTGTCTCTACAGTTATCTTCCTTGTCATTACTATAAGGCTTACATAAAACATGTTATAGTTATAACAATTTATTTTAAGCTGAGAATTTAAATTAAACCACATATAAAAACTCTACTTTTACATATTCCCCCTCCACATTTTAAGTTGTTAATGTTACAAATTATATCCTTTTATGTTTTGTATGCATTAACGTAGTTTTAAAATTTTATTTTTGCTTTTGTCTATTAAATTCTGTACCAGAATTAAAAGTGATTTATGAACCACCATTACAGTATTACAATATTCTGTATTCATTTAAATATTTACTTTTACTAGTGAGCTTTATGTTTCATATGCTTTAGTGTTACTGTCTAATGCTCTTTTGTTTCAACTTAATGGACTCCCTTTAGCATTTCTCAGAGTCAGGTCTAGTGGTGATGAATTCCCTCAGTTTTTTTTTTTTTAATCTAGAAAACTCTTTATTCCTCCTTCAGTTTTTAAAAGAAAGTTTTGTAGGATATAGTATTCTTGGTTGACAGGTTTTTTTTCTTTCAGTACTTTGAGTACGTCATCCCACTCCCTTACGGCCCCTATGGTTTCTGCTGAGAAATCTGCTGATAATCTTATGAGAGCTCCCTTGTATGTAATTAGTCATTTTCTCTTGCTACTTTCAAAATTCTCTTGTCTTTGACTTTTGAAGTTTGATTATAATGCATCTCAGTGTGGGCCTCTTTGTGTTCATTATCTTTGAAGTTCATTGAGCTTCTTGAATTTGGATGCCCATTTCCTTACTTAGATTTTGGAAGCTTTCAGCATCTATGTATTCAAATAAGCCCTCTGATCCTTTCTCTCTCAATTCTTCTGGAACTTGCATGATACATATATTTGTCCACTTGATGGTGTCCCATAAGTCCCTTAGACTTTCTTTACTTTTCTTCATTCTTTTTTCTTTTGATCCTCTAACTCAATAATTTCATGTGACCTGTCCTCAATTTCACTAATTCTTTCTTCTGCTCAATCAAGTTTGCTGTCGATCTCCTCTAGTAAATTTTTCAGTTCAGTTACTGTATTCTTCAATTCCAGAATTTCTATTTGGTTCTCCTTCATAGTTTCTCTTTGTTGATATTCTCATTTTGTTTATGCATTATTTTTCTTGCTTAGTTGTATATCTGTGCTCTCTTTTAATTCATTGAACATCCTTAGGATAGTTCTTTCAAATTCTTGGTTTGATAATTTATATATCTCCATTTCTTTAGGGTTGGTTTCTATAGATTTAACTTATTCCCTTGAATGGGCCATGTTTCCCTGTTTCTTTTTATGTCTTGTTATGTTCTGTTGGGACTTCAGTGTTTGAAATATCAGCCACCTCTTTAGTGTTTGTGGTCTTGTTTCATACAGGTACAAGTAGTTCATCAATCATCCTGGCTAGAGATTTTGGATACCCCTCAAGCTTTTTTTAGGAATGTGTCCTTTCTGAGCTTGTGCATATAACCTAATTGAAGAGGTCTACTAGTTTTACTTAGGAGCTCTCTCTGGTGTCTGTCTGCATTACTGCAGCTTTTCGAGTGCTGTGCCAAGCTGTGGTACTGGAGCTCCCCCAGTGTCTGTCTTTGAGGCTCTGGTGCTCAACCAAGTCCTGTTGATCACCTTTGTTCTCAGTGGCCCCCAACCTGTTGCCCTGTTTCTATCTGCACTTAGATTCAGGCAAGACAGAAACCAGTCCTTCAGGCAGCCTATCCCAAATTCTTTGGACATCCCACTTTACATCTCGCTTTTCTCTTTCCCTGTCCAGGGAGAAGTTTTGAGTTGGGAGTTTTCTGTGATGGTGCCACACTATGTCAGGTGCAGGGGCTCTGTTCAGTGTGTACCATGAATTTTCCTACTGGACATTGATGTAGTTGGCTTTGTGCTTGCCTGGGGTGCAGGAGCCTCTTAACTGGTATCTGTATTTCTCACAAAGGCAGTTGATCTGCCTCATAAAGGTGGCAAGTTGGTTGGTATCTCCATGGGAGAAAGAGGGTCTGGTGCTATCTTGCTGATGTCACCTCCAAACTGTTTTTCAACAGGGCTGTACTTTTTTTCATTGCTACAAGCAGCATGTAAGACTTTTAGTTCTTCTACATCCTTGCTAGCATTCAATATCATCAATCTCTTTAACTTCAGCCATTCTATTAGTTGTGTAGTGGTATTTGGTTGTAGTTAATGTGCATTTCCTTGATGACTAATGATGCTGACCTTCTTTTCATGTGCATTTGAAGCAGTATTTATGTCTTTTTTGGTAGTCTCTTTAAATCCTTTGCCCATTTTTTTCCCCTCAGTAAATGTTAGCTTTTATTTATATCTTTATACTCCACATTTTTCTGAATAGAGGGGTGGTGTGTATGCATGCATGTATGCATGTGTGTGTGTATGTGTGTGAATGGGGTGGGAAGTAGTAAAAAAGGATGATGGATAAATAAAGCTGAACTAGGCATCCATAATGCTTTTCAAAATGCCATGGGGCAGGTCACCTGCATGCTTTGCCCAATTTTAAATCAAGTTGTCTTTTTACTGAGTTGTAAGAGTTCTTTATATATTCTGAATACAAGTTCTTTGTCAGATATATGTATTGCAAATATTTTCTTAGTCAGTGGCCTGACTTTTTATTTCCTTAAAGATGTCCTTCAAAGAGCAGAAATTTTTTAAATTTGTTGAAGTCCAACATAACAAGTTTTTCTACAGTTCTTATTTTTGGGGTCCTCTCTAAAAATATCTCTGCCTACTCTAAAGTTGCAGACATTTACTCCTATGTTTTCTTTTAGGAGTTTTGCAGTTTTTAGCATTTACATTGAAATCTGTGACCCATTTCAAGTTAATTTTTATGTATGGTGCAAAGTAAAGGCTGATATCCATTTTTCCCTGAAATTTTCATAATTGATTTCTTGTATTAGATGCCCCTATTTTGAAATACCTACAATAATTTCCATTTCCCTAACTGCTCTCACTCAACACAGGCAATGGAATTAGAATGATATGCTGTACTCAAACTGCAGAGGGATTTGAATGTCAGGCTAAAGTGTCAGAACCTTACTTAACTTACATGCATAATATTATGTTGGTGCTTAAGAAGTACTTGCCTTAGATAAAATGCTGAAAAACAATCTCAGCTTCCCTTTCAGTAAAATACAAAAACTATATATATATATATATTTTTTTTTCTTTTTCTTTTTGTAGCCTGTAATGAGATTTGATAAATACACACACACACACACACACACACACACACACACACACACACACACACACACACGGACTTGGTGCTACACAGTATGTCTGGCACATGCTATGTCAGATAATTTGTAGCTATTATTGTATTTAACATATTTACTGAGAACCTGCTATATTCATTCTCCATTAAGCCTTCTGGCTTCCTTCTTTGCCCATTAATGTGACAGTGAACAAGGGATTCCCTTCCTTTCCCTGGCCATTATCCCACTGTTTCTGTAATGTTCTATTTCTTCAGTGCTGTTTGATGTAGGTCCATGTATCAGCATTTCATAAAGAGCTAATTCACCATGTGACGGCTGTACCCTACTGTTTGTACAAGTGTCACCTTGTTACAAGATAGTCCAACACAAGAGCCAGAAGAAACTAGAGACCAGGACTCTGATGGAAACACTAAGTCTAGTTTAAAGGTCAAGTTGCAGAACACAGCAAAGTAGGGAATCTTTTACTTTGCTATGGGAGGGGTTGGGAAGGGGAAGACAAAAGTAGGCACATACTTTCTTACATACACATTTTCAATAAGAAAAAAAGCATTTTAAATAGAGAATCTGCTGAGATATACAGTCCTTAGGAAGAACATACACAAATTATAAGGTAAATAGCTCAGTGCTAAATTGGAGACTAAACACTGACATGAGCACGTTTGGCTCTTTATATGCAGGCATCATCTTATATCAACATGTTTGACTACCACAGTCTGTTTAAGGTTTTTAATATAGTTGTTATTTCTGACCATTGTGACCATCTGCTTCCCCAGAAGGCACATGGAGAAGCCTGTTTAAAAAGCTTCAAGACTGCAAGTCATTTGTTTAAAAGAACCCCTGGTTGCCTCCATCTCCTTGAATAAATACTGCACAGTTCACCGTGGGCTGGTTTGAAAGCAGGTCACTACTGGTATGCAGGGGTATGGGGAAGAAGAGGAGGCTCAAAGTGGTGGCATAATTAGCCCTCAAAAACTGAAAGACTGACTCTTCGCTACAGAAAAGAGGCCTGATATTTTGACCCACAGCATGGACTAATCTCCCAACAATAAAGTACAGAATTCACCTAGATGGATGTGTTTACATGCCTTCCTGGAAAACCTAATGGGTTCTGTCTAAAGCATATAATAGCAAGTGGTCCAGTCTTACATATTAAAAATCACAACCTAACCTGTTCCTCTGACTCACAGAATATAATTTCCAGCTCTTTGTGTTTAGAACAAAAGATTGAATTTGTGACCAATATTTGCCCTTGCAATGGGAATTCCTTGCCATGAGTTTAGGGTGAGGATAAAGAAGACACAAATGAGGTAAGCTGTTCAACAAGGCAAGGGTCCAAGAAAGGGCAAAGGGAATAAGGGGGGACACTGAGTTAGACCAGACATTTGTCTTCCGATTTTCCTCATGGGGATAGAAACAACTGCTCATCTGGTCTATTATGCCTTCATCTTCTTTGTTCCATAATCAAAGATAGAGCTGGAAGAACCTTAGAGATTACTTAATCAACCACTCAGTCAATCAAACAAGGTAACAGATATAAAGCATTTAGCTCAGTATCTGGTTCAGAGAAACACTTGATAAAAAGTAGGCTAATGGTGTTGATGAGAAAAAGCTGGAACTGCTGTTGATGCTGTTCATGGTTAGATGAACCCATCCCACAAGGAACCCAACAAGCATGTGCTGGCCAAATGGCACGACACTCCCTATGTCAATGATGGGATTAGGTCCTCCAGCTCCTTAAACAGCTCTCTTTAACTGCTTATTTTCCCTTCTAGAGCACATTCTCAAACTTTTTCTTTAGTAAAGCCATACTCCCTTTTGATAAAAATCCTATCCCTCCTTATGAAGGTTTGGCACCCACATTCCCACCCCTCGTGCCCTTGGGAATCACTGCTATCTTTCCTGAATCCCCAACTGTCGGGGAGATTTTGTCGAACTACAGAGTTGGTATTTTAAAGAATGATTTACATTTTATTGTTTCCCAGAAATAAAATTAAGTCTTTACTGGATTCTTTTCCAGACACATTCTACCCTAACCCCTAAAGAGGTTTGGTACCTCTTTAAAAATCTCGTAATGCTTTGAAGCAGATTTTCTTTCCTTTTTTGGGGGGGTGGCAGGGAAAGGAGATATTTTAAAATGCTACGAAGTTCAAGGAATAATAGTAAACTGAACTGCTGCATCAGCAGCAAGCAGCAGCGAGTACTGATGTTACTGGCATTCAGGTCTCTGCTCAGCATCACCTCCTGAAGTAAGCCCTCCCTGGTGGCCTGACCTAATAGCCCCTGGTCACTCTCTAACCCCATACTTGGCCTCATTTTATTTTTTAATAGTTGTATCTTGATATTGCATTCTATACTTCTTCTGCCTTGTTCAATGGGATGTAATCTCTATGAGGCTGGGACTATCTGCATCTCCACGAGACTCCTCAGCACAAAAAAGAGGGCCTGACTAATACCAGGCTCCAAATAAATATTCATTGAATGAATCATGTTATATTTAAGATTTTTAATAAAAGCAAAACCTCACATTAGTTCCTTTTGTACCTCATTTCTAGTTTTATGCCCCCCAACACAGCAACTGCTACTCTGATATGAACCCTTCCAGTACATTTTATATAAATGTTTGTGTGTGTGTGTGTTTGTGTGTGTGTGTGTGTGTGTGTGTGTGTGTGTGTGTGTGCGTGCAGGTAATAAATCACTGTTCTGTATAAGCATAAATTTTTTACATAAATGAAAGCTTGCTATTTATGTTGTTCTCCAACTTACTTTTTTCCTCTTAATCTTGTTTTTCAGATTTAATCACATTATATATTTATTTCCTGTTAACTACTGTAACCAACTAGTCCACCTAAGAATATGCTATATTTTATTTTTTCCTTTTTCCCATAAGACATTTAGATTATTTATAATTTTTTACTATTAAAACAAATCTTCTTTGTGTGTGTGCTATGGACTAAATGTTTGTGTCCCCAGAATTCATATGTTGAAACCCTAACTCCCAATGTAATGATATTAGGAGGTAGGGGCTCTGGGAGGTAATTAAGTTTAGATCAGGTGATGAGGGTGGGGGCCCCATGATGGGATTAGTGTCCTTATAAGAAGAGGAAGACACTAGAGCTTTCTCTCTTTCTCTCCACTGTGTGAGGACACAGTGAGAAGGTGGCTGTTTATAAGCCACAACAGGGCTCTCATTAAGAATCCAACCATGCTGGTGCCCTGATCTGGGACTTGCAGCCTCCAGAACTGTGAGAAATAAACATCTGTTGTTTAAGTCACCCAGTCTATGGTATTTTGTCATAGCAGCAAGAGCAGAATAGTATGACATGTCTTTTAGCAGATTCTGCATATATGTTAGTTTCCTTCTCCTTTACTTGTTTTCAGAGCTCAGAGTACAAAATCACATGCTTCTCTTGGGAAGGGACATTTTGAGGTGTTTAAAGCAGCTCCCAGATGCTACATTTGTTTTGGCTTTCCAGAAAATAAATGTCAAATTAATAAAAGAAATGAAGAGGTATAAAGTACTATTTTTAATCACTGGTCCTACTAAAGATTAATTATTATAATAGCTGGTCACCTGTCTGCATCTATTATTGTATTCCATGCTTACGGCAGGGAGCAATAAAGGTGGGAGGAGCAGGTGGGTAGTATCACTGGTAGAAACTGGTGGATTTGCCCCAGAATTGTTCTAACACACGTTTTCACAACAGTAACTGTTATTACTTTATCAGCAGCATCATCCATTATATTTGATTTAGTGTATAAAGTTCT
This sequence comes from Cynocephalus volans, assembly GCF_027409185.1. Lineage (NCBI taxonomy): Eukaryota > Metazoa > Chordata > Mammalia > Dermoptera > Cynocephalidae > Cynocephalus > Cynocephalus volans. Next base: position 124,428,960 of record NC_084468.1, read on the forward strand.
TTCACATATTTGAGCCCACTTCACAGCAGGTTACCTGGCTTTCAGAAAGGCCAAGTTACTCTCTGAAAGTCTCCAGAAGAGTTAGTAAGTAGCAGAAAGAGGACTTGAATCCAGCTCTCCTGTTCTTGCTCTGGGGGGTTTCATGGGGCTCCATTAAGTCCTAGGGGCCCACAGAGGTACCCCACTTGAGGGCTGCTGTGGGAGGAATCAGGCAGGCTGAACAGTGGTGGATGACGAAGGTGATGATAGTAACTGGAACAACACTGAGGCAGTTTTTTCCAAATCCTTCCCTTCCTCCCCTTCCCTCAACGTTTAGTACAGTATACAGTAGTCTCCTATTATCCGTGGGGATGTGCTCCCAAATCCCCAGTGGATGCCTGAAATCATGGGTAGTGTGGAACCCTTAAACACCGTTTTTTTCCTAAGCATGTGTTCCTCTGATAAAGTTTAATTTATAAATTATGCACAGTAAGAGATGAATAATAATAACATAAAACAATTATAACAATATACTGTAATAAAGTTATATGAATGTGGTGTCTCTTTCTCTCTCTCTAAAAATATCTTATTGTACTGTGCCTGACCTATTTTTGGACTGCTGTTGACCTTGGGTAACTGAAGCTGCAGAAAGGGAAACCATAGATAAGAGGAGACTACTGTATACAGAGGCAGATGACTAATTAATAATGTAATAAATCTTTGTTACCCCCCCTTATTTACTTCACTGATCTGATCTTCATTTCCTTTGCTAATCTGATCTTTATTTCCTGGAAAGCCAAAACAAAACAAAACAACTATCGGGTAGCTAAAATTAATTCCACCAAATGCCTTTTCTTGAGGTGATGCAACCAGGGAGGGGGGCGGAGGTGTAGTCCACTAGAGTCTGTGCCGGGCACTTATCACGTACGTATTAGCATAAAAACCCAAAGAGTTTAAACCTTTGACTGTACTACATTTGAACTGTACACAAAAATAGGGTTTGAAAAAGGCTTTTGCTGTTAAAAATTCAAATGATGGGAAGGCTGTGGCCAATTCAAGCCTTCCACACAATGGCAATTTGTATCCTGCTACCTCTGTCTGTAGAAAATGGGTTAGGGGCTCTCTCCTTGGCCCTGCAGGTTCCTTCCCACTGGGGAGGGGTGCAGACAGAACTGTACCTTAAAGTAAAAGGTCTGAAGGTAGGGCCACCTGCCACAATCCCCACTTTCTCTGAAGAGCACTTGTAATCCACAATATTCCAGATACCTGATTAACAGCACTGCCTTAGTTCATTATTTAAATATTCCATCAATGGATGTTTTTTCTTCTATTTAGAGCAGACTGTACGTTCTCAGAGGGTAGGGGCTTATTTTGTATGGACAGTCCCAAGCCTCCATCCCAATACTATACAAATAAAAGAAATGCAATGGTTATCATTTGAATGGATAATGAATGGGAAATCTGAAGAAATCATGTTGATTTTTTGAAGGCTGAAATATTGAGGAGGAGGACTAGCACTCTTGATTTCAATACTATGTGGAGCACATCACGCTAAGGCATCAAAGCAAGTCCATAGGATAGGCTAAGAAAAACATGATCTAGACTACACAGTAAGCACAAGTGTTTCATTTACTTCCAGGAGCCAGGAGTCTTATGCCTCTCCTTGCAACTCCTCCAGCTTACTAGGTACCATCTCTATGACCATCTCTGGTTTCTGTTTTCCCTTCAGTGGCTTTAGAATCATGCTCAGCACCTCCTTGAGAACAGGGGCCACCTGTGTGGAATTCGGACCCTGTTGCCAGCAGGAGTGTGAATAAGCCAGCTGTTCTGCCTGTGGGCTTGTTAAGCTTAAAAATGAAGAGGTGAGGATAACTGAAAAAGTAGCATTTATAGTGGGACTATCATGACTGGATGAAGTTATCCGTGATAAACGCAGATTTAGGAAAATAACTTAAACCTAGCAATTTTCCAGTGTTAAGGATGGAAAGTCTAAGACAGAGGCATTTCATCCTAAAATTCTTCAATATGTGTTCAAAGGGCCAAATCTCCCAAACAAGCCCATCGGGAGTTCCTGGAATTTAACAGGCGGTTAAGGTCTTAGAATTTCCTCCCCTAGCCGAAGAGCGATCATTCCTTCCTCCCTCCCTCCCTCTCTCTCTCTCCTTACCAAACTAACGAAAGCTATACAAATCCCTTACGCAGAGAAAACCTTTAGTAGATATGGCAAATAAGACCTATTTTTAAGAAACAGCACTTGGCAAAGTAGTTTCTACTTTGTACACATCTGTTTTACATCTGTTAGAATGTAAATTCCTTTAGAGGAAGGGCAATTTCACGCTGGCTCAAAATAGGCATTCATAAATATTATACTAAATTACTGACATCTTTGGTAATGTGACTTTGTTTAATTAATGAAACAGACTTCCAGATTAATTTCTGATGAGGTCTTCTAGATATTTTCAGAGTTTTATAATGTCTTTCTAACTATTCTTAATATGTTCTGTGACCTTTCTGTAACTGAAAGTTATTTCGACATGTGGCCCATGTAGATTCTCAATTTTAATTTTTTTAAAGAATCATGCTTCTGCTATTTGGAATGATTACTATTTGTAATGAGTCCCCCTACCCCCTAGGATGAATAACCCTAAATATTTGTCCAGGATAGAGCTCCTGCCTCATCTCCTTCGAGTGCTACGTGCTGTGTTTATCATTTTGCCAGTGTTTCCCAGTACCACACAATCAATGCACACTTTGAATTTAAATTTTTAAAAAATCTGCAGCTACAAATGTGGTCCACGTCCCAAATAGTAGGTGTTCTACTGCTGAATAGATCTTACCATGTAGTCTTCAATGTTTATTTTTTTTCTATTTGCAAATTTTATATTACTTTGCCACAGAAGAATAGCTGCCTGAGACTATTTCTACAGTTTCCTGTAACGTGGATGCTTTGTCAATAATGGTAAATATTATGGTACAGAGTGATTAAAAATCCATAAATCCCGAAATCACATATAACTTGCTCTTCTGGTGCTGAACTGCCTGGGTCTCCATGGATACCAAGCGAGCATCTTCAATTCAGGGGAACCCCCATGGAGAGCAGATACCCTCATCCCATGGAATCTGCAAGTCTGGCAGAAAGAAGCCAAGGTCCTTGAGAACTTTATCTTTGCAGATCCTGTTCACTAAACCACTGGAGACTAGGTAAGTCCCAGGTCACCTTTGGTTTTCTCTCACTCCCCCTAAGAGGGTCAGGAGTATGGGTAACATGAGAGCTAACTGGGATTTCAGAGTTTTCCCCCCAAAACTTAGACTGTTATTCCAATATCAGAGGTAAGTATGTTTTTGCATTTTACGGCTGGGTTTTTAGAGATAGGTTTTATCTAAGTGGAGGTGCATATTTAGGCACTGAAATAACCCTGGAATTTATTATAGCACAGATATTCATCAATGTAAAAGTCAAAGTCTCAGTAATACACCTTGGAAGACAAAAACATATTTGACTCTGTAAGAAATTAGCTATATACACTGAGAGCTAAGATATGGTTCCATATGTTCTGTAACTATAATTGTTCATCAGGAGAGAAAAATAAAAACAAAGAAAGAGTTCCTACTATTATTACCTCCTTCCAAGTATGAAGCTACCAGAACATATTTTCTACACTGTACCTTTGGTGGAAGAGCACGCTGCTTGGCAGTTACCAACAAATTAGTTCTATGTTGCAGATCTTAGCTGCCACGATTCCAAAGGAACTATAAAATGTAACCTTGTTGCCTTATCTTTTTTCTTTTAGTAGTTACTTTTATGACACCAAAGAACTCCTTCCTCAATAAAATTATGTATCAGAGAAAACCAACTGTAATCCTTTCAAAATTCATCTTTTGCTCTACTGGTTCAAGGACTTAATACATCAGATTTTTAAGGTATTTTCTCTGTAGAAAGCACTTTCTTTTTCCAGTAGATGATTCTGGAGTTACTGCTTATGCTAAAAATGTAAGTAAATGCCTGTACCACAGTGTGTAGGTCACATGTCAGTTCTACAACGTTTCATGAGCAAAAGAGCAATTATTATAGCAATAAAAAGGCAGTGGCAAGGTTGGCTGCTAGGATTAAACACCCAGAAAGATCACAAGCAAGACATGACTAAATAAAAACCTACTTGTATATTGCACAGATATTCTTTTGGGATTTGGATCAGTGTCATAAGCATCCAGCAGTCATCTTTATTGCATTCATGGAGAGACAGCACAGATCTATTAAGGAGAATCCACCCAAGGACCAAGACACAAATTATATGTAGTGTTCATTTGGGAAACAGGTGAAGTTAGTTTGAATGAAGAGAATGTTCTAACTCCAATGCTCCTCAATAAAACAGTATCAGGGTAGATAGAGATAAAATTTAAATGAGCTGTGGGGATAAGGTAACATTTAGAATGTGTGAGTTGTCCTGGGTTCTGCTGCCTTGGGCAGGCCTGCTGGGGTAATGGCAGAAGTTTTTCAACTCTGGTTTTAGAAAGAATTGCTCAGGAAGCCTGATTAAAATGACCATTCTCAGCCCATCCCTGGAAATTGTGATTTAGTAGATTTAGGGTGGAGCTTAGAAATCTACATTCCAATTACAGCCCAGGTGGGTGTGCAGACCATAGTTCAGAAACTTTGGTGAAACAGAAAGAACCTGGGCTTTGGAGCGAGTGATTGATGAAAGAGTTCCCACCCAGCCCTGCCGTTTCCTCTGGGTATTGTCTTTGATGTGGTTTCCGGACTGTTCTCTAATTCAGTTTTTTATATGTAAAAGAATGATACTAATTGTAAAGATTAAAATACACAAACACATAAAGCTCTCTATAGGATTCTTGGCACACAGTATATGCTTAAAAAAGTGAGTCCCCTCTACCTTCTCCCTCTATACAATAACGAGAATGAATGTTTTTTTGTTTTTTTTTTTTTTTTAATTATTATTGACCAGGCACTTTTCTAAGGATTTTACATTACACTTAATGCCATGAGGTAGGTATTCTTTTTATTTCCATTTTACAGGTGTGGAAACAGAGATACAAAGAGGTTGAGACATTTGCCCAAAGTTACAAAGACAGCAGGTGCAGGGCTGGCTCTTGACTTAACTCTACTACCAAGAACTTGTGTTACTTTCAGGGGTATAAATTAGGGACAGGAAATTTCAGTACCTTTCTCTGCTATCTAACAAAAACCCACACTTCACTTGCCAGTGCCTTTGCCATTTGATCATATTCCCTGATGCAAGATGAAGATAACACTCATGCTCAGTGTGGAGGCACACATACAATTTTATTTGGCTATAAAGGTGTCATTCTATGGTGGGGCTTGGATGCTAGGAATACATATTACCTAAAACTAGTGACTGCCTTACTTGTAGGGGCACATTTGCTTTTTCCAGGTATTACAGAGCCTTTAAGTCCACTGAAGAAACAAAATGACACTCACATTTGTTTTTGGAGTTGTTTTCTCTCTGATGAGCTAAGATAGAACTACAGTTTGATTTTCAGGGGAGTCATGACCAGAAATTTTAATTACCCCTGCTGAGACATGGTTAACTACTGTGACATAAAGTTGATGGTACTAATATGTATGTATGTGTGCAGGCATGCATGTATGATAGGTAAATGCACTGATGTGCATGTGTATGTAAGTGCTGCTTTAGGCACATAAGCCTGCCATACTTGATATGCATATATGAACATGTGTATATATTTGCATATATTTGTGTGCATAGGTAGATGTGTATGTGTGCTTGGCATACATGTGTGCACATGCATACTTCTACATCGGCATGCACACATGCATGTGCTTGTGTATGGAAGCGCTTATGGAACCCACTGAACAAATTTTATCTCAGCTTCATAGCAAGGAAGATGGAAGACAGGATTTTTAATACATATTATTCATGCTTAAACTTTGATTTCCTAATCCAATTTTCTAATTAACTCCTTATTTAAATAACTGGTAGTATTATTATGGTGAATATTATTTTTTCCTTAAAAAATTTACTCCATGTTCTTATTGCACAGCAGGAGTTTAAGTGCAGCCAATACTTATGCTGATAGCTCTGGTGAAGGCATAAGTCTTTATTTATAGAAATGAATGATTTATCTGACAAAAAAAATTGATGGAACTTTAGTTTATAAATCTACTAATTGTTCCTCCATGCTGGGGACATTAGTTACCAGTGAGAGTATTTACTGTGTATGTTGGCTAATAGGCACACACACTATTTTACTGCATGATTTCACCAACAGGCTTTTTTTCTTAATGAGATCTAATAGGAAAATTCAGAACATTGATCTTCTCTGCATGTGAAAAAAGTACTGTTGCCCTGAAACTGTTCCCAAACTTGGGGTTGCCAAGCTGTCGTGAACCAGAGAGGACATGTTTTATCTCAAGGGAGTTGCCATGATGCAGGTTGGGCCAAGTGTCACCATAAGGGAATGAGACCCAGGATTGCTGCATCTTTTGAGTTTTCCAAGTTGGAAATTCAGATTTGTATGTGAAAGCTTGGCTCCTAACTGAACCTTATCATAAGCATTCTGAAGACCAAACACAACTCATCTGCAGGCAGGAAGGCAGGCAGAGTCACATATGGCACCAGTTTGCTACCTCTGCTTAGAATAATTCCTAGACATCTAATTCCTAGCATTTCTGGATGATGAGCAAGGCCCTGGATATTGGTGGTGTTATGCGTGTGTGTGTGTTTGTGTATGCGCGTGCGCACGTGTGTGCATGAGTGTGTGCATAGAAAATATGGCTTGACTCTCATCCTGGTGTCCTGGTGTGTGCTCCATGGGAAGCCTCTGGAGTGAGGGGGAAGGACAATCTCCCAACCATCCCGGCATCCTCAGACTTATCCAGACAAAGAGGAGAGTGTCTGAACTGGTGACAACCAAAGCTGTATCCCGGATAGATGTGGGGAGGAGAGTTTGGCAAAATCACTTAACCACAATATATTTTCTTTTCTCCAGAAGTTTTCCTGGCAAATTTTCCCCCCAAAGGGAGGAAGAAACTTCAGTGAGTACCACTACAGAAGAAATCAGTGAGTTAGGTACTTCTGTATTTTAAAAGGTCTATATGTGTGTGTTGGACCCATTTGCTGTATACTGGGAGATTTCTGTCAGTGGATATTTCCAAAATTTTTGCTCCAAGTTGTCCCCTGAAGTCCAACTTATAAACACAAAAAGAACATCAAGACTTAGCAAATCTGGAATTACTAGTTTATCCACACATCACTTGTCTGTAGGTCAGTATGCTCAAAACACTCAGATTGTTGGTAGGGGCACACTGTCTGTTGAACACAACCAAATCAGAGGCATGTATAGAAAGGGCATAATTTTGGCTTTTTAGAGATTGACACCCATGGGTTGCTGACTGATCGATGGGCTGACTAGTGATGATGCTGATAACCTGGGAGGTTTCTCTGTAAAGGGTGTTTTAAGGAAAGTCATTATTTTATATGAGATCATGGTCATAAAGGTTGCAGTTAATAACTCAGTAGTAGTCAAATGATCAATTAGTGAAAATGATAAACAACTACAAGCAAGCACACAGTACTGGCTCAGGAACTAAAGTAATTCTGGTAACTGAAAAATAGCAAGGTGATGCCAGTTTTCATCCCCACAGGCAGATGGTTTAGGACACAACCTAGAGCTATCAGGTCCTGGAACTATGCCTTGGGATCTATCTGACAATGGTCTTTTGTAGATATTTTTATATTGAGAAATTTGAATTGCACCAGTCGATGCGTGTGACATGCCTGTCCATGTACATTCTCTCGGGAAGGTGACATGTAGGTTGAAGAGTGAGGTAACATTTGTGATTTACTGAGTGCTAGGCACTGAGCCAGGAAATTTCTATGCATCGATTCATTTAATTTTCACAACAAAGCTATGAGGTAGGTTTTATTTTGACAATTTTAATGCTAAGGAAGTTGAAGCCCAGGAATGTTAAGTGAGCTAGTAAGTGGCCAGGCCAGGATATGAGACCAGATCTGACTCCCAAGGCACGTGGTTTTCTTAACCTTATATTATCTCTCAGTAAGATCATCTTCATCTATCATGGGTTAATAACAAAAGAGTTGTGCTGATGGTATAAAATAAAAATGAAAAGCTTCATTTAAACCTCTACTGGCTTCTGTTTTTTTTTTTCCCCTGGCATTTGGTTTTATAAAATTAACAGGGCATTATCAGGAATTTATGTGCAGTTAGGCGTTAGAGCCTTTTTCTCTTTGCTGCTGTTTCTACTTCGTCTCTCTTTGCTGCTTTTAATCCCATTTCTGCTGTGTAGTACAGTATCAATAATGATAAATAATAAATCACCAGTCCATTTCTACAAAGCATTAGTCTTCCTTGTGATGGGGACCAATTTAACACTGTGCTCCTGTCATACGAGAGTAGGGTCACTGTGTCATCCCAGAGGAACTGGCTGTATGGAGACTTGTTTGCTGGTGTCTTGGTCCAGATTTAATGTCTTGGAGATATATTTATTCCTTTTATTAGCAGAAAAAGTACAAATACATATTGCAATATAATCCCTTCCACCTTCTATTACTGTTGTTTGTTACCCTTAATATTCAACATATTCATTCATCCATCCAACTAATGTTTATTGAATTTAACTGCATGCCATAAACTGTGCTGGATCTTGGAACATGAAGGTGAAAAAGCCACAGTCCAAACAGTCCAAACCCTTTGAGGACCTATAAGTTTAGTGAGGTAACAAGCAATTTCTCAAGAAATTATATCAGAGATAACTACTTGAAAGGAGGTAAGTGTAGGAGAAGGAACGCCAGACTCTGCTTGAAGTAGCACAGGAAACACTTTAGAGAATACAGCGGATGAGATGTGCTTGAAGTATAACGGGAATTGGCAGATGGAGGGAGAAGCATGGGGCCAGTGTGATTGGAACCACAAGTGGCTGAAAATGCTTCTGTGTAAACTGCCAGGTGGGAGTGGTGAAAAATCAGGGAGGGATATGCAGAGGCCAGTTGCTTAATGATTTGGTTAGATGAGCCCGATGGAGATAAAACATTTTGAGCAAAACAGTGACAAAATCAGATTTCTGTTAATGATTACCCAGGAAGCAGGTTGAGGACAAACAGGAGGATGGTAAGACCAGACACAGGGAGATTGAAATGGCGACTGTGTCAAAAATCAAGGTAAGAGAGGTTAAGGTCGTGAATTATAGCAGTGGCAGAGGGAAATAGCACAGGGAGAGATATTCAAAAGGCAGAATGAACAGGGCTTGGTGATTTACTATGGAGAGCAGCAGATGGAAAAATAGAGGGTAATCGTAAGTTTTTAGTTTGAGCACTGGGAAGTAATTTTACTGTAAAAATGGAAGTCACTAACTTATAATATAAACCTATACACTAGCATATTGCAAATATAATACAAATGCAACATGCAAAAAGAAAACACTTTAAAATTTGGTACACATTTTCTGAAGCCATGCAAGGTCATCATTCTCACTATAATAAAAAGCACATTTTTGCAGAAGATGTTAATCCAAAATGTGTGTTAAATTAGTGGATTAATTCTTTGATGGCATGTCAACTGACCTTTTTGGTTTTTACTTATTTTTAAATTTGATTTTTAAATCAAGTTTACTTTTTTTTCCAATTTTTATTTCACACTAATAACATAGTGTGAAATAAAACTAATAACAAGACAAGTAGTATTTTCAATCTTTTACTTTATTTCACTATCTTTTAATTATTCTATGGGAAATTTCTTTAAACTTATCTTTCAATCATGCTATGAGAATTTTCAATTCTGCTGTATTTTTTAATTTTCAAGAACTCTGTCTCCTCTGAAAATTCCTATTTTTCATAGCATCTGCTTCTTTTTCATGAATGCAATATTGTCTCATATCTTTGTAGGGATACAAATACATAGTTTACAGAATTCTGTGTTCTGAATTATCTTGGTTTCCCTGGAATTTCTTTTTATTTTCATTTGTTATGTTCTGTTTTTAAATTTAGTGAGTTCTCAAAATTGCCTAGCCACCCCTGCTCTCCAATTCATTTTTTGCAATGAGGAACTAAGGCTGTGTGCATGGATGGAGTTTGCCAACTAGGGAAGGACCTTGCTGTGAGCCTAAGACAACTAACTACCAGGAGGCTCAGAATGGGGAAGGGGCTCTGGGGAATTGAATGCTCTTTACACAGTCTTTCAAACAACCTTCTTCTGAGCACCACTCCATGCTGCAGTCTTCATGGCTGCTGACCTATATCCTGAGACTCTCCAGTGCTCTGGGTGCAACACGGCTTGCTTCTTACTGACTTCTCCCTTAAGAGGCACTTAGATTTCACCTTTCTCCACTTTGCCAAGTGAATTTCCACTCATGCATGTTCCAAAATTTGTTGACATATTGTCTGCTGTAATCTTTTCTCAGTTCTTAGTGTCCATGTCGGTTTATACCTTTTATAAATCCTTTGCTGGTATTCTGGTATATAGCAGAGATAAACCTGTGGGTTCAATTTTCCATGTGCAGCTAGAAATCCTGAGTGAACTCTATATGGTTCCTTTTCCAGGAAGACTAGCCCTGATGCCTTTGAGTCTTAAATCATTTAACATGGGCATGTTTTAATTAGATATCTAACTGTTTAGTACTAGTTTGGAACAAATGAGCTCTGTGGCATTTCTTTGTACAAAACCTGTTTAACCATGTGTTTCAGTCTTGGAAAGACATTTGGGGTAGGGCAGGAAGTCGATTTAACCTTTCTGCTTTAGTTTTTCCTTTTGGGATGTATATTACTATTCGTTTCTATTGTGCAATGATGTTCTGAAGACAGCACGAGATATGATCAGTGAATTATGCTTTGAGATCTTGGGAATAAAGACCAGCCAATGAGTTCAAGGTATTTCTTTCTGCTAGTAGAGGGCATGCCTTGAATCCTTGAAAGATGAAATTAAGATTTATTCCTGCTGTTTTCATAATAAATTGAAATTAATTATTACATGTTCTTTAGAAAACATTTTTCTGCTTCATATTTCATGGAGTTAGAAAGAAATTTACTTTCTATGAGGGTACTTCGAAAAGATTGTGGAAAAAGAGAATTAAAAGATAAGATGAATCTTCCACGAACTTTCTGAAGTACCCTCATAGCACTCAACTTGTTAATCAGTTAGACTAAATCCTTAACAAAATGTCTGGAGCTTAAATATTTTAGTGACAAGTAAAACAAAGTTTTAAAATATTTAGGTGAACCGGAGCTATTCTTAGGTGATTATCACTAATTTCCTTTAGAACTACTTATCAGACATGAGTTTGATACAGCATAGACCATCCTGGAATTGGAAGTGGGTGAGAAGGGTTTTCTTCCTCGATTTGGGACCAATAAATCTGAATGTGGGCTTATTCTTCTGCACCTTCATTGGTAAAATGGAGATAAACCAATTCCAAATGTCCAGGGTTTTGTTTTTGCTTTTTTTACTACTCCTCCAAGAAAAAAAATTAGGCAATATATGTGGTATTTACTGTAATAATGCAAAGCATTATAAATATGCAAAAATAGTACATATAGATGTTTGGAATAAAAACCACACTGTGTATTCACATACACGAAAATAGATAAATATAGACTTTACACCTACTCCACTCTATTGAAGAAACACAATGCTTTTTTCCTAAGTGTTGTTTGCCCATTGTCTAGCAACAATATTAAAACAGAATAAAGAAGAGTTGCTCTGCATAATATTTTGGTTTGAATGACATGCCATCATAGCTATAGCTGTTCAAATCTGCACTAAGGGCTATATAAGAACCAGGTGAGTACTGCTGAAGAGCATTCTGAGAAGAGGGCCTTAAAGTTCTGAGTACAGGGCCTCTGCGCATGGGAATCCCAGGAACCCAGGCTGCAGCTGTGGACCAAGGCCAATTGTGCTGCTGTTCTAGTCACCTCCACCCACTGTGTTCCCAACCATTCATTTTCTATGAAGATTGGCAGATGTGGCACAGATCCTTGCTAGGTCAGCTCAGCGGCACTGGAAGGAGAAGGGTGGCAAGAACGGCCTGTAAGTGAGGATGCAAGACCTAGTGAGACATGGAAAGGTGCCAAGATAGGGACTCTCTAACTTTAATGATAGAGTAATGGCCCTGGAAAGGATCTCAGAAATCACCTGCTAGTACAATTGCCTGACAGAAGTGCAGAGAGGGTAAGTGACTTGCCCAAGGTCACACAGCTAATTGGAGGCCAAATCAGGACTAAGGCCCGAATTTCCTGCCTATGGCTTGTGGTGTTTCCATGATATCATCTTACATCAAGTAGCTCTGGTAATATTCTGATAGCTATATATTTTTTCTGAACCATTGGACTTCACTTCTGAAATATTTTAACTTACAGAGCCCTCACACTCTGAACTTTCAAAGCCAATTCTTACGTCATCTAAAAGGCATTTTCAGCTGCTCCTGCTTTCTTAATCTCTGAATGATGGAACGTTCCCATGATATACTTTAGAAATGAAATGTAAACAGAAATGTTATCTTACTTACACCTGATGCTGCTCAAACACTGAAAAAGTGCTGACATGCCAGTTGTATTTCCTGGCATCAGCGGCTGCCTGGCTACTGAGATCTATGTGCAGTGCATCTATGTCTGGTAAAGTGCATGTCTGCTCAACAGCCCTTTCCCTGGCTCACTCTAGGAACAGCTGCAGAGCCACAACACTTATCAAAAGCAAGACAGCATTGTGACGAATTAATCATATTGGAGATGGTGTTATCAGTGAGTAACTCAGAACATCTGAGATAATCTCCAGCAATGAAGAGATTTAATCTGCTGGTTGAATTACTTCATTTCAGGAAGACAATTTTCTTCCGTATGTATGAGGTGCATCAGACCCCGGCTGAGAGCTCCAAGTGGTAATATACGAGTGTTTGTGGTCTAAGTTGATTAATTCTCTCACAGGCTGTTTATGAATCTGCAGATCCTCAATCCTCCTTGTCAGAGGTACCAGACACACAAGACAGGAAAACCCAGGTAGTCTGGGCCTGAGTGGATTGGCAAGTGTTTCTAATCGAGGAGAAATGTCATCATGGAAACCTCTGTGGATTGTGGATTGGACAGTTGCCATCTGGGTAAGCCTAATGATCAAGGCATGTGTTTATTGCAAAGATCTTTGCTCTTCAGAACAGCTGTCCTTCTGTTGAGGGTGCCATTGAGCTGGTAAACTGGAGGGTTCAGAAACAAGGGGGTGAGGTTGCTCCAGGGGCCTGGCATGTTAAGAGACATGAAAATAATTGATCAGAGCAGTGTCACAATCTGCAAATGATTTATTTTGTATAGAAGTAGTCCACTGTGGCTTAACTATTTCCTGAAGGGGAGATGACAGCGGGGTCTAAAATCTTAAATGGCTGGCTGATTCTTTTGTTTGCCAGAATGGAATATGCTCAGAAATATAAGCAATCATCTTTCCAGGGCTAATGTGAATGTTATGGGCATCAAGGGAGATCATTCCTGTGGCTGGTTCCAGCAGGCATATTTATCCATAGTCAAGGGCAGCTATTTTGCCATTTCAGGCTTTAATCCAAGTCAAAAAAGCAGATGGGGCTACTCACTCTTGCAACTCCCTCATAAATACTGGAATGCTTTATCTAGATGTGTTTATTTCTGAATGCACCAGTACATTTTGTAGTCACATAAAACCTGGAAATTGCTGTTTTGCAAATGTAGTAAAGTGTAGTTGCATATCTAAGACAGAAATGTAGATGACATGATCCTATATATCAAACAGCCTAAAGCCTCTACAAAAAAATCTCTTAGAGTTGATAAATGATTTCAGCAAAGTTGCAGGGTACAAAATCAACACACGGAAATCAGTAGCATTTCTATACTCCAACAGTGAACATGCAGAAAAAGAAATCAAGAAAGCTAGCCCATTTACAATAGCCACAAAAAAACATAAAATACTTAGGAATAAAGTTGACCAAGGATGTGAAAAATCTCTACAATGAGAACTACAAACCACTGTTGAGAGAAATTAAAGAGGACACAGGAAGATGGAAAGATATCCCATGCTCTTGGATTAGAAGAATTAACATTGTGAAAATGTCCATACTACCCAAAGTGAGCTACAAATTCAATGCAATCCCCATGAAAATTCCAATGACATTATTCTCTGAAATAGAAAAACTATCCTAACATTTATGTGGAATAACAAAAGACCATGAATAGCCAAAGACATTCTGAGCAAAAAAATAAAGCTGGTGGCATAACACTACCTGACTTTAAACTATACTACAAAGCTATAATAACCAAAATAGCATGGTACTAGCATAAAAGCAGACACATGGATCAGTGGAACAGAATAGAGAATCCAGAAATCAACCCATACACCTACAGCCATCTGATCTTTGACAAAGGAACCAATCTACATACTGGGGAAGAGACTGCCTCTTCAGCAAATGGTGCTGGAAAAACTGGATATCCATATTCAGGAGAATGAAACTAGACCCATACCTCTCACCATATACCAAAATCAACTCAAAATAGATTAAAGAATTAAATACACACCCTGAAAAAATATAACTTCTTAAAGAAAACACAGCAGAAACACACTAGGAAGCAGGATTGAGTATAGACTTCATGAGTATGACCCCAAAAACACAGGCAACAAATGGAAAAATAAACAAATGGGATTATATCAAACTAAAAAGTTTCTGCACAGCAAAAGACACAATCAACAGAGTGAAAAGACAACCAACAGAGTGGGAGAAAATATTTGCAAAATATACATCTGACAAAGGATTGATACCCAGAATATACAAGGAACTCAAACAACTTTACAGCATTAAAAAAAAAAAAAAAAATCCCAATTAAAAAATGGGCAAAGGAGCTGAATAGGCATTTCTCAAAGGAAGATATACGAATGGCCAACAGACACGTGAAAAAATGCTCAGCATCACTCAACATTTGGGAAATGCAAATCAAAACCACACTGAGATACCATCTCACTCCAGTTAGGATGGCTAATATCCAAAACATTGAGAATGATAAATGCTGGCGAGGTTGCAGAGAAAAAGGAACCCTCCTACACTGTTGGTGGGACTGCAAAATGGTGCAGCCTTTATGGAAAATGGTTTGGAGATTCCTCAAACAATTACCAATAGATCTACCATATGACCCAGGTATTCCACTGCTGGGAATATACCCAGAGGAATGGAAATCACCATATTGAAGGGATACCTGTACTCCAACGTTTACTGCAGCACTATTTACAACAGCCAAGAGTTGTAACCAGCCCAAATGTCCATCATCAGAGGAGTGGATACAGAAAATGTTTTATATCTACACAATGGAATACTACTCTGCTATAAAAAAGAATGAAATACTACCATTCTCAGCAACATGAATGGACTTAGAAAAAATTGTATTAAGTAAGTCAGGCACAGAAAGAGAAATACCACATGTTCTCACTTATTTGTGGGAGCTAAAAATAAATAAATAAATAAATACACAAACAAACGGGGGTAGGGAAGAAAACACAACAATCACAATTCCTTGAACTTGTTAAGACAAGTGAACAGATGTGATGCTGATGGGTGGGAGGTGGGAGAGGGAGGGAGAAATCGGTAAAGGGACACAAAAATCAACTACATTGTATATTGATAAAATAAAAAAAGAAAATACTAATACATGTAGGTATAGATATGATACGTGACATATCTATATCTAATCTATCATATATCCTCTCATTCACCCACCCATATTTTCATATCTATATTTTGCCTTGTCAGTTTCAAGCATGTAATTGGTTTACAATACTTGGTAGTTATTAAGTGTTTTATATCAATAAAAAATAAAAATAAAAAATAAAACAGAAATGTGATGTTCATGCCAACACTTCTTTTTCTCAGTGATTCAGTCTTTGATTTACAGAGGTTCAAAATCCAGCTCCCTGGAAAAGGCCTGAACGCATATACTTTCTCATTTTCATGTTCAGGTGGTGGTTAGAGCAGGTTTAGGGGTAGTTAAAACTCTTGAATGTAGATGTTCTGAATATGCCATCAATTGCTCCCTAAATAAACATGGGACTTAAATATTAGAGTGACTGTCACTTCTGGCCTAATTTTAAGAGAATGCATCTTTAGAAAATGAAGAATCCCTAGACAAGTTTATATTGAGTTCCCTAAATCAGAGAAAGAAAGCAAATCATTCCAGAGACTAAGCACGAGTCTCTGAACTCTCTGGAAGTTTTTTCCATGACTAGTTTGGAGTATGTGTCCCTGGAGGGCTCCAGGGTAGCTGCAGTCGTAGCTGTTAGAGCTGTCATGAAACGACGTTTTCTGTGCCGTAGCTTCACCTGTGCTTTAGCAATTATTTTTGTCTTGTGAGTGAACCTTGAAGAGTATGGGCATTTTTTTCCCCCAAAGAGGCTGAGCTATCTCTAGGTTCTTTTAAAAGCAACTGCAGTTTGGTAAAGATGCCGCCTAAGAATGTGGTCCTCAAGTGAAGATCATCAAGACATTCGGGACCTAATTCTTTTGTTCTCTCATGGGATTCTTCCTGCCTCAATTTCTACTGAAGAGACGTGTAGAGCAAGGAAGCACGCGACAGACTCTCCTCCCACTTTTCCCCACCACTTTGCTCCCAGCTCCATTTCTGGATATACAATGGATATGAAGGGGAACCTGCTCTGTGATTCTTGACCCCATTGCCCATCTTGAGACAATAAAAAAGGGGAGAGAAGGAAAAGAAGGTGGGGAGGTTGGTAAGACATTGTCTAGGGACAGAGCATTGCTAAGCTGAGTCCCACGCCTCTAGCAAGAGGAGGGTGGGGAAGGGGTACCTCCCAACCTCAAGCCTGTGAGGGGTTGCTGCAAGGGAACCCCCAAAGGCATTTTGAAATATGTTCCCTGTACGTGGGACTCTGCAAAAATGGACTCAAACTTTAGAAAAGCTAGAGTGTGGACTCAGGTCTCTTTCCTGCCTGCAATCTGGAGAGAGGAGGCTAATGGCCTACGTGGACCAGAGGCTGGAGACTCCTGCTGTACTGGAAGAGGACAGTCAGGGCAAGTAATGTATCAGTGTCCCAAAGGTGGCCACGTGGAGGAATGGGCTGCACTGGGATCAACGTGGGCTCTATGCAAAAAGAGATCCTGGAGAGTAAGAGGAACTTAGAAGACAGAGGGTGAAAATGGACTTGTGGATGTGCAGAGGCAGCAGGCCTATGAGTAGGGAGCCATCTGTCCTGAATTGCAGGAATTACAAGGGAAAGGGCCTGCCAAGAAAGAAAAAAAAAAAATTTTTTTTTCTGTCTGTTTAGGACCTAAAGGGACTCTTAGATCTATCAGTTATTTAAGAGTAAGCAGAAAATTCCTGGGCATGCTGAAATTCATCCAGGCAGAGGTGGGGGAGTATCACACCCACTGAAGACATTTTAAGTGTCAGTGCAGCAAAAACAAAGATGCACTTTGAACACATCACAGGCCATATCTGTTCAACAGATTAGTTACACTGCTCTTTCCACAAGGATCAGAGTTGACAGGAAGTTAGCAAAGGAAATTTCCCAGGGGAAACCCACACCACCTTTTATTTCCACTGTCTAAGTTTTAGTCTCCACACTAATTCATGTATATTGCTTCCATCTGTAAAGTTTGAGACCAGGTCTCCTGGCCAAGCACATTCTGTTAAGTCTCCTCAGAACGTACTGGGGAAGATTTGAGATGTCTTAATTATGCCTATCTCCAGCCTCCACCCCCAACCTCCCAGGGCTGACTGTTGGTTCCTTCTAGTTTGATGTGAGAGGAACAACAAGTGGGTATTGATCTACAAGTAGCGCCAGAGGACTTGTGTAGTAACTAAATAAGAGAAATAAGGAAACGAACGGTGTTGTCAACAACCTCCTTGATATATGAAGGGAAGTTTTCATACCCTCCCAAGAAGATGTGCAATGGCAATAAATGTTTTTGGGAAGCATAATAAAGTCGTCATCCTCTGTGTCTTTATGTAGATTCTCTCTGGGGTCTCCAAACACACAGGACTGTTTGTTTAGCTGTGTTTCCCTTTGGTCCTAAAAAACTTTTCCCCTTTGGAAGCAAACTGTAAAATCTGCAGCCTGTGCTTGGGGAGTCAGAAGGCAAAATACGTTTTTGGCATAATCAGGCCTGCAGATAAAGTGACATTTGGACATGCATACAAATGACCCTTTGCACAAGGTGGAGGAGAAACACTGTGTGATCTAGGACTGCCATGTGAGGTTAGACAAAATGGAATGTCAGAAACATTCAAAATATGTATATAAGAATGTCTTTTTCCCAAAGTCAGATGCAACAAGCTTGGATTTCTTTGGCTTAGTAAATGCTTTTCTTTTCTTTTTCTTTCTTCTTTTAAATAAATGCATTTTTTTTCTGGGAGCTGAAAATGATCATTTAATGGCAGATTTTTCCATCTTCACTCTAAAGGCAATCTGTTCTACACCTTCCTCCCCTGAATGCTGAAATGACGTTAACACGCATTTGATCTACTGCACACCAGTGCTGTTTGCCAGAAAAGGAAGAATAGAGGTAGAAATGGGAGTGCAAATAGGAACTAAACACAGTTTTGATCCTTTAAGGGATGTAGAAAAATGGGGGAAATGAATAAATAAACTAAATGAGAAGTGAGCAAGTAACTGTGCCAGTTTTCTCCCCTAGTTCATTCTCTGAGCACGGTGTAGGTAAGGGCGGGGCTTTAGGGCCAGCAGCCCAGAATGAATTCCAGCTCCACCTGTCACTAGCTATGACCTTGGGCCAATTACTTAAATCCCTCTCTGTCTCCGTTTCCGTATCAGTAAAATGAGGATACAAATAATATTTGCCTCATAGGGTTGTTGTGAGCAAATTTACAAATAAGGCTTAAAAGGGTACCTGCTACATAACTGGTGCTATGTATTTATTAGCTACTATTACTTTTTCCTTTTCTAGTAATTTACTGGGTGTGTGGAGATGTGAGGAGGGAAAGGATAATTTGGAGAAAAGTCAGGTCTAAGCTCCACTGGGTTATTTATTTGTGATTTATAGCAATCTTGTATCCCCAACTATACTTATTTCTCCATCCACATTATTTTTAGATAGCATTAGAGTTGATCACAATAATGTTGATGAGAACTTGAATCTTTTTATTCATTCTCATGCATCTGTGTTTGTTCATTTATTAATTAAATACTTATTTGAGGGGGGTACAGAAATTTAAAAATCTCTATAGAGCACAGAATTTTCCCTTTAAGGAATCTACAGCCATTTGATTAATGGTATAAACCATTAATATCTAATCAGAATGGATATGTTTGTAAAATTCTGTTAAATTCCAATAAATAAAACTAATCAGAAATATATGGTCCAGGAAAAGTATTCTGTGAGAAAATTCAGTTTTTATACTAAGAAAATGATATTGCTAGCTATATTCACATGTGTATATGGTCAGTCTTCTGACTATAAATATTGTCTTATTCCTCTTCCCTCTTCATCTCATTTTTACCAATACTTCCTTTAAAATTATCTGGCATTTTTTTCTTCTGTCATGAACAAAAAGTCTCTGCTTTGAGCTTAGATTGAACGCTTTCAACTCAAGTCATTTTATAAACATCTACCGAATGCCTGCTATGACCTAAACACTCTGAGTCTATTTTATGCAAAGACAGTTTAGGGAACAGACCATCATTTTCTTTTTCCTTTCTGGATGTATTTTAACCCTCAGTGTATTTATTTCTATTTCATTTTGGATGTAATTTAACCCACATTAAATTAAAATGCTTTTTCATTTGTCATCTGGGCTTTACTAAGATGTGTAAGGTATGTAACCTCTTTTCAAAATAATGAATCTGACAGATGACACATTCATTTCCTCTTGCAAATCAAATTATCATTCCATTGCAAAGGATAATGATCCATTTATTTATTTATTTATTTTCTTAGGGGCTCAAAAAAGTTCATGCATTGAATGTTTTTAAACTGCTAGCAAAATTTAATCAGGCCTTCCAATATACTTCACTAAGATCACTAATGGTCATATGTCTGATGGTAATCAAAGTTATTCAAGAAATGAAAAAATTATGAGACCATGTGGCGCACTGAAAAGAGCACCTGGGTCAGACACTCCTCTGGACCACAATTTCTCACGATAAAAATCAGAAGTTTATTCTGTTAAAAATCAATGACGGTTAAGGTTCTTCTATTTAAATTACTGGGATTCTAGATCTATATTCTCCAGCATGGTAGCCACTAGCCACATGTGATTAATGAGCACTTCAGATGTGGGCAGTCCAAACTGAAATGTGCCGTAAGTGTAAAATACATTCTAGATTTTAAGAGAAAACAAAGATGTAAAATATTTAGATACAATTTAGATATATTGGGTTAAATAAAATGTATTATTAAAATTAACTTCACCCATTTTTTATTTTTTAGCATGGCTAAAGAAAATCTAAAATGACACATATGGCTCGTATTATATTGTTTTTTTTTAAATTAAATTTAATTTTACTTCTCAAAATACATTGTACTTGATTTTCATGCCCCTTTACCCATTCCTTTCCACCCCCTCCCCGCTCCCCCCACATCATATCTGTGCACTTGGCTTAAATAATTCAAGGAATTTTTGTGGTTATTCTGTCTTCTTCCCCCACCCTTTGTTTGTGTGTTTGTTTATTTATTAATTTTTAGCTCCAACAAATAAGTGAGAACATGTGGTATTTCTCTTTCTGTGCCTGACTTGTTTCACTTAATATAATTTTCTCCAAGTCCATCCACATTGTTGCAAATGGTAGTATTTCATTCTTTTTTATAGCACAGTAGTATTCCATTGTGTAGATGTACCACAGTTTCCTTATCCACTCACCAGATGATGGACATTTTGGCTTGTTCCAGCTCTTGGCTATTGTATATAGAGCTGCAATAAACATTGGAGAGCAGGTATACCTTCAACTTGATGATTTCCATTCTTCTGGGTATATTCCCAGCAGTGGGATTGCTGGGTCATAGAGTAGATCTACCTGTAATTGTTTGAGGAATCTCCATATCATTTTCCATAAAGGCTGCACCATTTTGCAGCCCCACCAACAGTGTAGGAGGGTTCCTTTTTTACCGCAACCTCTCCAGCACTTATTGTTCTCAGTGTTTTGGATATTAGTCATCCTAACCGGAGTGAGATGGTATCTCAGTTGCTTTTGATTTGCATTTTCCAGATGCTGAGTGATACTTTTTCAGGAGCACTTTCTCATGTGTCTGTTGGATATCTGTATATCTTCCTTTGAGAAATGTCTGTTTAGCTCCTTTACCCATTTTTAATTGGGTTATTTGTTTTTTTGTTGTAAAGTTGTTTGAGTTCCTTGTATACTCTGGACATTAATCCTTTGTCAGATGTATGTTTAGCAAATATTTTCTCCCACTCTGTTGGTTGTTCTTTTACTCTGTTGATTGTTTCTTTTGCTGTGCAGAAGCTTTTTAGTTTGATATAATCCCATTTCCTTATTTTTCCTTTGGTTGCCCGTGCTTTTGGGGTCATATTCATGAAGTCTGTGTTCAGTCCTACTTCCTGAAGTGTTTCTCCTATGTTTTCTTTAAGAAGTTTTATTGTTTTGGGATGTATATTTAATTCTTTAATCTATTTTGAGTTGATTTTAGTATATGGTGAGAGGTAATGGGTCTAGTTTCATTCTCCTACATATGAATATCCAGTTTTCCCAGCACCATTTCCTGAAGAGGCAGTCTCTTCCCCAGTGTGTAGACTTGCTGCCTTTGTCAAAGATCAGATGGCTGTATGGATATGGGTTAATTTCTGGGTTCTCTAGTCTGTTCCATTGATCTGTGTGTCTGTTTTTATGACAGTACCATGCTGTTTTGGTTATTACAGCTTTGCAATATAGTTTAAAGTCAGGTAGTGTTATGCCTCCAGCTTTATTTTTTTGTTCAGGATTGCTTTGGCTATGTGTGGCCTTTTGTTTTTCCACATAAATGTTAGGATAGTTTTTCTATTTCAGAGAATAATATCATTGGAATTTTGATGGGGATTGCATTGAATTTGTAGATCACTTTGGGTAGTATGGACATTTTCACTATGTTGATTCTTCCAATCCAAGAGCATGGGATATCTTTCCATCTTCTTGTGTCCTCTTTAATTTCTCTCAACAGTGGTTTGTAGTTCTCTTTGTAGACATTTTTCACATCCTTGGACAGCTTTATTCCTAAATGTATTTTTTTTTTGTGGCTATTGTAAATGGGCTACCTTTCTTGATTTCTTTTTCTGCATTTTCATTGTTGGAGTATAGAAGTGCTACTGATTTTTGTGTGTTGATTTTGTACCCTGCAACTTTGCTGAAATCGTTTATCAACTCTAGGAGTTTTTTTTATAAAAGATTTAGGCTATTCAATATATAGGATCATATCATCTGCAAAAAGGGACAGCTTGACTTCATCCTTTCCTATCTGGATGCCCTTTATTTCCTTCTCCTCTCTGATTGCTCTGGCTAGTACTTCCAACACTATGTTGAGTAGGAGTGGTGAGAGTGGGCATCCTTGTCTAGTTCCTGTTTTAAAGGGAAAAGATTTCAGTTTTTCCCCATTCAGGATGATACTGGCAGTGGGCTTATCATATATGGCTTTAATTATGTTGAGATACTTTCTGTCTATGCCTTACTTGTAGAGAGTCTTTATCATGAAAGGATGTTGAATTTTGTCAAATGCTTTTTCAGCGTCAATAGAGAGGATCATGTGGTTTTTGTCTTTGCTTTTATTAACATGGTGTATCACATTTATTGATTGTGTATGTTTTTTTTTTTTTATATCTTTATTTATTTTTTTTTTTAATTTTATTTTGTCGATATACATTGTAGCTGATTATTGCTTCCCATCACCAAAACCTCCCTCCCTTCTCCCTCCCCCCCTCCCCCCCGACAATGTCCTTTCTGTTTGCTTGTTGTATCAACTTCAAATAATTGTGGTTGTTATATCTTCTCCCCCCCCCCCCGGTTTGTGTGTGTGTGTGTATGTGTGTGTGTGAATTTATATATTAATTTTTAGCTCCCTCCAATAAGTGAGAACATGTGGTATTTCTCTTTCTGTGCCTGACTTGTTTCACTTAATATAATTCTCTCAAGGTCCATCCATGTTGTTGCAAATGGCAGTATTTCATTCGTTTTTATAGCTGAGTAGTATTCCATTGTGTAGATGTACCACATTTTCCGTATCCACTCATCTGATGATGGGCATTTGGGCTGGTTCCAACTCTTGGCTATTGTAAAGAGTGCTGCGATGAACATTGGGGAACAGGTATACCTCCGACTTGATGATTTCCATTCCTCTGGGTATATTCCCAACAGTGGGATGGCTGGGTCGTATGGTAGATCTATTTGCAATTGTTTAAGGAACCTCCATACCATTTTCCATAGAGGCTGCACCATTTTGCAGTCCCACCAACAATGTATGAGAGTTCCTTTTTCTCCGCAGCCTCGCCAGCATTTATCGTTCATAGTCTTTTGGATTTTAGCCATCCTAACTGGGGTTAGATGGTATCTCAATGTGGTTTTGATTTGCATTTCCCTGATGCTGAGTGATGTTGAGCATTTTTTCATATGTCTGTTGGCCATTTGGATATCTTCCTTAGAGAAATGCCTACTTAGCTCTTTTGCCCATTTTTTAATTGGGTTGCTTGTTTTCTTCTTGTAAAGTTGTTTGAGTTCCTTATATATTCTGGATATTAATCCTTTGTCAGATGTATATTTTGCAAATATTTTCTCCCACTCTGTTGGTTGTCTTTTAACTCTTTTAATTGTTTCTTTTGCTGTGCAGAAGCTTTTTAGTTTGATATAATCCCATTTGTTTATTTTTCCTTTGGTTGCCCGTGCTTTTGGGGTCGTATTCATGAAGTCTGTGCCCAGTCCTATTTCCTGAAGTGTTTCTCCTATGTTTTCTTTAAGAAGTTTTATTGTCTCAGGGTGTATATTTAAATCCTTAATCCATTTTGAGTTGATTTTAGTATACGGTGAGAGGTATGGATCTAGTTTCATTCTCCTGCATATCGATATCCAGTTATCCCAGCACCACTTGCTGAAGAGGCAGTCCCTTCCCCAATGAATAGGCTTGGTGCCTTTGTCAAAGATCAGATGGCAGTAAGTGTGTGGGTTGATTTCTGGATTCTCTATTCTATTCCATTGGTCAGTGTGTCTGTTTTTATGCCAGTACCATACTGTTTTGGTTATTATAGCTTTGTAGTATAGCTTAAAGTCAGGTAGTGTTATGCCTCCAGCTTTATTTTTTTTGCTGAGCATTGCTTTGGCTATTCGTGGTCTTTTATTGTTCCATATAAATGACTGGATAGTTTTTTCCATTTCTGAGAAAAATGTCTTTGGAATTTTGATGGGGATTGCATTGAATTTGTATATCACTTTGGGTAGTATGGACATTTTCACTATGTTGATTCTTCCAATCCAAGAGCATGGAATATCTTTCCATCTTCTTGTATCCTCTCTAATTTCTCTCAGCAGTGGTTTGTAGTTCTCATTATAGAGATTTTTCACCTCCTTGGTTAACTCAATTCCTAAGTATTTTATTTTTTGGGTGGCTATTGTAAATGGGCAGGCTTTCTTGATTTCTCCTTCTGCATGTTCACTATTGGAGAAAAGAAATGCTTCTGATTTTTGTGTGTTGATTTTGTATCCTGCTACTGTGCTGAAATCATTTATCAATTCCAACAGTTTTTTTGTAGAGGTTTTAGGCTGTCCGATATATAGGATCATGTCATCTGCAAACAGGGACAGTTTGACTTCATCTTTTCCAATCTGGATGCCCTTTATTTCCTTCTCTTCTCTGATTGCTCTGGCTAGTACTTCCAACACTATGTTGAATAGGAGTGGTGAGAGTGGGCATCCTTGTCTAGTGCCTGTTCTTAAAGGAAAAGCTTTCAGCTTTTCCCCATTCAGGATGATATTGGCAGTGGGTTTGTCATATATGGCTTTAATTATGTTGAGATACTTTCCCTCTATACCTAACTTATAGAGGGTCTTTTTCATGAATGAGTGCTGAACTTTATCAAATGCTTTTTCAGCATCTATAGAGATGATCATATGGTCCTTGTGTTTGAGTTTATTAATATGGTGTATCACATTTATTGATTTGTGTATGTTGAACCAACCTTGCATCCCTGGGATGAATCCCACTTGATCATGGTGTGTAATTTTCTGTATGTGTTGCTGTATTCCGTTAGCTAGTATTTTATTGAGGATTTTTGCATCTAAATTCATCGAGGATATTGGCCTGTAGTTTTCTATTTTTGATGCATCTTTGTCTGCTTTTGGTATCAGGGTGATATTTGCCTCATAGAATGAGTTTGGGACAATGGACTCTGTTTCAATCTTTTGGAACAGTTTGTAGAGCGTTGGTATCAGTTCTTCTATGAAGATTTGGTAGAACTCTGCGGTGATCCCATCTGGTCCTGGGCTTTTCTTTGTTGGGAGCCTTCTGATAACAGCTTCAATCTCTTTTATTGTTATTGGTCTTTTCAGATTTTCTCTATCTTCTTGGCTCAGTTTTGGTAATTTGTATGCATCCAGAAATTTATCCATTTCCTCCAGATTTTCAAATTCGTTGGCATATAGATGTTTATAGTAGTCTCTAATGATTTCTTGTATTTCTGAGGTGTCAGTTGTTATATCACCTTTTTCATTTCCAATTTTTGTTATTTGGGTCTTCTCTCTTCTTTTTTTAGTTAGTCTTGCTAAAGGTTTGTTGATTTTATTTATCTTTTCAAAGAACCAACTTTTTGTTTCATTGATCTTTTGTATTGTTCTTTGTGTTTTTATTTCATTTAGTTCTACTCTGATCTCATTTCTTCCATCTACTAACTTTAGGTTTGGATTGATCTTGTTTTTCTAGATCTTTAAGGTGAAGTGTTAGGTTATTTGTTTGCCATCTTTCCATTCTTCTGAAGTAAGCATTTAATGCAATAAATTTCTCCCTTAAAACTGCTTTTGCAGTATCCCACAGGTTTTGGTATGGTGTGTTATTATTTTCATTAGTTTCAAGAAATTTTTTGATTTCCTATTTAATTTCTTCTTGGACCCACATGTCATTAAGTAGAATGTTGTTTAATTTCTATGAGTTTGTATAGTTTTCAGACTTTCATTTATTATTGATTTCTAATTTTAATTCTTGTGATCAGAAAAAATACATGGAATAATTCCAATTTTTTTGAATTTGTTAAGACTTGCTTTGTGACCTAACATGTAGTCTATCCTGGAGAATGTTCTATGTGCTGATGAGAAGAATGAATATCCTGAGGTTGTTGGGTGGAATGTTCTGTAGATATCTGCCAAATCCAATTGGTCTAAAGTATTGTTTAGATCTAATGTTTCTCTGTTGATTTTTTGCCTTGATGATCTATCCAATTATGAGAGTTGGTGTTCAAGTCCCCCTCTATTACGGTATTAGTGTCTATTTCTTTTTTTTGATCTAATAGTGTTTGCTTTGTAAATCTGGCTGCTCCAGCATTAGGTACGTATATACTTACGATTGTTATGTCTTCTTGATGGATAGATCCTTTTATCATTATATATTGGCTATCTTTATCTCTTTTAATGGTTTTTGCCTTAAAGTCTATTTTATCTGGTATAAGAATATCTACTCCAGCTCGTTTTTCATTTCTACTTGCATGATATATCTTTTTCCTTCCTTTCACTCTTAGTCTGTGTGTGTCTTTACAGGTCAAGTGAGTCTCTTGGAGACAGCATACTATTGGGTCCATTTTTTTAATCCAGTCATTCAGTCTTTGTCTTTTGAATGGGAAATTTAGTCCCTTTACATTCAGAGTTATTATTGAAAGGTGTTGATTTACTCCTAATATTATACTGATTTTTGTTTAGATATCTTAAGTATCTATTGTTCCTTTCTTTCAAATTTTCTGTTTGTCTTCTGTATTTGTTGGTTTCTTGGGGTGATAGATAAACTATTTTTTCTCTCTTTTGTTAGCATTTTTGTTTTGCTGTTAGGTATTGTTCTTTCTTGATGGTTGTTGTTGTGGTATCAAACCCAATACTTCCTTGAGAATTTCTTGTAGGGCTGGTCATGTGGTAGTGAACTCCTGCAGTTTTTGTTTGTCTGAGAAATATACTACTTGTCCTTCATTTTGGAAGGATAGCCTTGCTGGGTAAAGTATTCTTGGCTGGCAATTTTTGTCCTTTAGTGTTTTGAATATATCATCCCATTCTTTTCTGGCTTTTAGAGTTTCTGATGAAAAGCCTGATGTTATTCTGATTGGGGTTCCCTTATAAGTGACTAGCCACTTCTCTCTTGCAGCTTTTAAGATTCTCTCTTTGTCTTTGGTTTTTGGCAGTTTATCACATGTCTTGGAGAGGACCTTTTTGGGTTCAATGTGTTTGGTGAACTTTGGGCTTCCTGAATCTGGGGATCTGTGACTTTCCCTATACCTGCAAAATTTTCTGCTATTATCTCATTGAGTATGTTTTCAATGCCATTTCCTTTTTCCTCCCCTTCTGGAATACCTGTGATTCAGATATGTGAGCACTTAAGGTTGTCAGTTATCTCTCTTAAATTTTCCTCACTTTTTTTGATTCTTTTTCTTTTTTCTGGTCTGCCTGTGATAATTCAAACAGCCTGTCTTCAAGGTCAGAAATTCTCTCTTCTGCTTGTTCAAGTCTGCTGGTTAAACTCTGTTGGATTTTTTATTTTGTTGAATGAATCCTTCAGCTCCACAAGCTCAGCTACATTCTTTTTGAAGGCATTGATTTCTTTGTACATTTCTTCTTTCAGATCCTTTATGTTTTTTCCCATTTCATTATGTTGTTTCACTGAGTTTTCTTGTATCTCATTTAGTTTCCTTAGAATAGTTACTCTAAATTCCTTGTCTGTCATTTCAAACACTTCCTGTTCTACAGGATCTAGCTCTTGTAAGTTATTAATTTCCTTTGGTGGCGATGTACTTTCTTGATTTTTCATATTTCTGGTTTCTTTCCTTTGGTTTTTTGTCATTATGGCCGGGGCTATCCCTGTTCACTCGTTTCACCCTGATGTCTGGCTTAGATCCTGAAGGGTCAGCTGCTCCTGGACAGCAGAAACTAGCCTGGACTGGAAGTCCCACCCCACCTGCTTACACCAGCTGGCTGGGCGGTCTGGGAGTCCAAAGACCCTCAAGTTGCTCATGGTGACAGATGGTCTGGGCGGGAAGTCCCGCCCTACCTGCCTTCACCAGCCTGTCAGGCTTGGGGCTTGTTAGCCTTTGCCTCCCAGGTCACTCACTGCGATGGACTGGCCTGAGCAGGAAGTCCCACCCCACCTGCGTTCACCAGCTCGTCTGGCTTGGGGCTTGGGAACCCAGAACCTCTCAGGTCACTCATGGAGATGGGACAGCCTGGGTCGAAATTCCCACCCCATCAGCCTTCACCAGCTCATCTGGCTTGGGGCTTGGCAACCCCTACCTCTCAGAACACTCACGGATATGGATGGCCTGCACAGGAAGTCCTGCCCCACCTGCATTCACCAGTTCATATGACTCGGGGCTTAGGATCCCAGAGCCTGTCAGGCAGTTCACAGAGACTGGAAGACCTGGGCTGAAATTCCCACCCCGTCAGCCTTCGCCAGCTCGTCTGGCTCAGAGCTTGGGAATCCGTGCCTCTCAGTTCGCTCATGGAGACGGGAAAGCCTGCGCCGGAAGTCCCGCCTCAGCTCCTGCCTACCCTCTCTGGCTGGCAGGCTTGGGGCCGTGTGGGCCCCAAAGCTCTGAAGTCTCTTTACAAAATGAGGAGCAACCTGAACTGGGGTCCCGTGGAGGGCGGCTCCTGTCCATTCCAGCACAGATTTCGGGTCCTCTGTCGCTGCTCCTCAAAAGCTGCAAATTGGTTGCTCTGTGGGAGAGAGCAACACCAGGAACCGACTACTCCGCCATCTTGACCCAGGATCCGTATTATATTAATTTTGGATAATACCAGTCTAGACCTTTAAAAGGAAGGAACCAGAATCTATCTTTAAGGGTTTTTAAATGTCTAGTGGTCAATGGTTCAGTACTGAGATCATTATACCTCTAAAAGTCAAGTTCTCAAACTTAAAACTCTCATTTACCACAAACTAATAAGCTTTGCATGGGCAGATATTTCTCAAGAAGCTGCTCTTCATGTTACTTTCTGTTGAGGCCCTGTGAAAATGCCATGGTTACAATACTTAGCATTCAAAACCTATGGGATCACCTCAACTATATCATAAAAGATTATTAGGAGACAGGCCAAAATGTTAGGGGTGATTATTTCTAGGTAGTGGTGCCTTGAGTTTTTCATTCTTTTTTTTATCCTTTTCTTTTTCTTTCAGTCTTTCAACAATGAAGACTTGTGTCTTCATCAGCAAAATTCATATCTTTTTTTTTGTGTGTGACCAGTAAGGGGATTGTAACCCTTGGCTTGCTGTCATCCGCACCGCGCTCAGCCAGTGAGCGCACCGGCCATCCCTGTATAGGATCTGAACCCGCGGCCTCCGCGCTCCAGCGCTGCACTCTCCCGAGTGAGCCACAGGGTCGGCCCAAAAATTCATATCTTTACATTTCAGCAAAATTTTATAAATTCTGTAAAAATCACCAATATACAGCTACTTCAAAATGTTTGTGAAAAAATGGAATTAAAAGATAACACAGGGCCAAGCCCGTGGCGCACTCAGGAGAGTGCGGCGCTGGGAGCACAGCAACACTCCTGCCGCGGGTTCGGATCCTATATAGGAATGGCCGGTGCACTCACTGGCTGAGTACCGGTCACGAAAAAGGCAAAAAAAAAAAAGATAATACAAATCTTTCCAGGAACTTTTTGAAGACCTCTTGTCTGTTAAAACAAACAAACAAAAAAAGGGTGATTTAAAAGGAAATATTCCCAAATACTTCAATCTGCTTTTTTGTATTTCCAAATGTTCTATACTGAATAGGTTAATTCTATCAAGAGAAAGAAATATACTTGTTTAAAAATTGTAGTATCCACTCACTCTTTTAACTTTAAACCTGAGTTAATTTGCATGCTGATTTTCTTAGAACTCCTGAAACTTTGATCTCTGCTATATTAGACTGAATAGTAGGTACTTTAGATTACAGCTTCTATATTGATGCTAATAGATATTTTAAAAAAATTTATGATAACTACCATCAAACAGAACAGGATTTAGTGACTGTCTATGCAGGAGATGAAGGTAAGAATACCCAGAAGATATTTTAATATGCAGGGACACTGTAAACACGGGTTTAGGTTGTGCTGCAGGAATGCTCATCTAAAGGGTGAGCTTTATATCTGAGTCCTACAGTAATGGGGAAAGCAGCCTCCTGGACATTACTGACTAGCTCATACAACTGCACACATACTCAGAAAGGCTGAAGCATACAAGTACACACACACACACACACACACATACACACACAGCAGGTGGAGCTGTGCCCTATCCCAGTCCTCCTGAGCATCTCTTGTGGTTGTTTCTCTCCCCTGCCCTCCACTTGCAGAGGCCAGACCCACCACCCTTCCTGCCTCAGGACATGGAAAGTGTGCAGTGCTGTGCTATGTGTGCCCTGGGGTCAGGGTGTGGCACACAGAGCCAGGTCCATTGTCTGCCCTGCTGGCTCTGGAAACAGCTAGGCTTCTAAGGGTCCATTAGGTATGACTATCGAGCCTGGCAATAATACACTCACTCAATATATCCTTGTTCTGGAAGAAGGTATGTCTTTCCAATTTGCACAAGGCAGCAGCACTTTTGGCTATGGCACTTTTAAGCAAACTTACCGTTAGTAGTAAAGATGACTTCTCTCTCCTGGGGGGTGGGGTCTGCATCCTGGACCACCTGCAGGACTCCCACAGTCCGGACGTTAGGGTCCAAAGTGACTGAACTTTCATTTACTGTTGTGTCGCTTGCACCTGTGATCTGGTTGGTCGGTGGACCTCCCAGAGAGCCCTCGAAGTCGGTGGGCAAGTCATCCATGCAGTCGGCATTAGGCTGACAGGAGTAGAAAAGGATATTCTCAGTGCACATTATCAACTTAGAGATGAAATGGCTACAACCTAAATATTTTGTCTCAATGGAAAGTTAAGTTCTTCACTGTTTTCTTCTTGAGACACTTTATTTAAGAACATTCCATAGACAGTTTTTGTAACATTCACATGAAAAGATTTTCTAAAGTTTCCTTTCAAAAGATTCCTTTTAGATCTGGGTATAAAGTCTTAATTCCAGGAGTTGCAATATCTCTACATTTAGATAATTACGCCATATTTATTTATAATGATAGCACTTCCTTACATATAGTGTTTACTCCCCATATAGGACGTAGCTGGCAGCCTGATAATTACCTCCAAAGACTTGCACTGTTTACAAATATACTAATGATATGAGAGTGGGAATGGGGATAGAATCTGACTCATTGTGATTGTTCATTAAAGACAGCATACATACACACAAACACACACAAAAGCACAGGGTGAGGCTACTTTTAAAAAAACATAAGCCAAAAAACCAGCTATAGAAAAATATCCCTATGTACTTAACTGGAATTGATCATACATTAGTCAAATCCATTAAATTAAAAATCTTAGAATCATAAAACTAGGTGAGACCATCTTGTTCAATTGCCCTTTCATTACAGGACTTTTTTTTTTTTCTCACCAGTATCACTGACAGCTCCCTTCAGCAATGCAGCAATGGGAGCTCCCTGCACAGTGGTCTGTGTTTGCCAGAGTTGTCGGTCTCCTCTGCTATTGGGCAAAATCTTACTCTTTACAAGTTTTACTCTTTGGTCTTAGTGCTGCTGTTCGAGGAAATACTGAATATATTTATATCTCTTCCATGAACAGCTTTTTTTTTTTTTTTTTTTACTTTCTTGTCTCTCTATCTGAACTCACAAAAATTATTGTAAAATGGTGTGATGGAAGGATATGGTCTTAAGGAATATTAAGAACAGCTGTTAATTTCCTTTTTTGCTCTGGTCTGAACTTCAATTTTGACTTTGAGGGATGATAATTATATGATTTTACACTCCCAATGTATGTAGAACAGGATGGTCAGGATTAGATGAGGAGAATTCTGTGTTGACATTGATTGAATTAGCATAGCAATGACTACTTAGTATTCAAAGTTCATTAAAAGAGTTCAACTCTCTGGACTCAAGGGGAGCACAAAGAAAGAAATCCGAAGTGCTGACCTCTTGTCCTCCTGCTCTGCTGTGTAACACCAGTCTCCTCAGCTCCATGTCCGGGTTTCCAACAGTCAGCTGGAAACTTCCGTCATGTACAACCCCCTCAAATTCATCTAATTCCTCTCTTTTCTGTATTCTATCTTCCTTTTGCCTTCTCTATCTGCATTGGAAGTGAGCCAATTCATTGAAACTCAATTTGTCAAAAGTCAATTCATGGAATGACCAGATTTGGAATGACCAAATTTACTGAATTTGGAATGACCAAATTTATTAAATTCACTAATATGATACTGGACATGAGCAGATATGTTCATGAACATTCTCTCTCCATCACTGGTCTCTATCTCCTTACAGTCTTTTCTCTAGTTTACATTCTTCACTCTCACCAGAGTGTTCTTTAGAAACAAAACAAAACATTCCCCCCGAACACACACAGATATGCTTCCTCTCTTTTCCCAAGGAAGGAATTAAAAGCTCCTCAGCATGACGTAACAGCTGCGCTGCAGCCTGGCTGCAGACTACTGTGCTGTCCTCACCTTCAGCCTTTGGAAACACATTCCCTCAAGTCAGTGCATTAGCTTATACTGCCCCTCTCCTCAGGATGACATTTGCCCCAATCACCCTCCTTTTGCCATTCCAAGGTCTCAAACTGACTCCTAATTACTAATTACTCTTTAGTTGAGTTTAGTGAATTCCTAATTACTCTTTAGTTCCCAGAGCAAATGCTACTTTTTCTAAGGAGTGTTCCCTCCCAGGTAGTCATCTTTGTCCTGTAGCACTTTATATGACACTTCTCCCTCTTTGCCATGGTCATTTGTTCATATGTTTATCTCACTTCACTAGTCCACAAGCTTTGTAAAGTGAAGCACCATATTTTATTGATCGTGAATTCCAAGTCTCCACTTAGTGCCGCTGACAATTATTGGGTACTCGGTAAATGTTGTTTTGAAAATTTTATCTGAGTCTCAGATCTCTGCTCTGAAAACTTGGGCATGTTAGTTAGCATCTGCCCTAGACCAAATAAGGGAGGATTTGAGAAAATACTTTAAAGCTCTGTGCAAAGGTAAGATATGCTAGTAAACATGTTTATTAAGCAAAACCAACAGTGTGTGGAGTATCAGGGAGGATGAGATTTCATGAGGAGGACACGGCACAGGTTTTTCTTTCAGCCATAAACAACTGAATGCGATCATATGCAATAACAAGTGGCATATTTTTCAAAATGTTGATCCTGATTGTTGACATAAAACAAAATGTTCTTTCATTTTATGTATTTGCTTAATTTTGGTGCAATGTGTTTCTTTGCTCTTAGTTCATGAGCCAGTAGGAACAGTGCTACATCTTTAACAGAAGGGGAAGGGGGAAGAGCTAATTAGCTCAGTAAGACCATCAAATGGTAGCAGGTACAAATATTTTGGCTTGAATATAATATCCAACAGACCCATCTTACAAAATATCACAGTTTATATCCACTCTATATGGTTTGTCAAGTAGAATATTTGGAAAAGAAACCAAATTTATATACCTCTAAGAGAAGTCACAATCTTAATGTTTAAAAAAAAGATGTCAAATACAAGTGAACACTGCATAGCTATTTAAATTCAGGTTAGCAGGGGGAAACTCCTCAAATTAACTGTTGTATAGTTAGAGACTTGTGACTACATCAGCTACAGAGGATTTTCTGTTTGATAATAATCACCATCCTATTCATATCAGGATAACAGTGATAGGAGAAGGTGTCTGCTGGCATATGAAAGACCCAGGTTATATGAATCCTTCAAGGAGGATTCACTGCAAGTGTGTTCTGTCTTCCTATGAACACTGATCTAGAACTGACTGGGTAGAATGGAGGGGGAAGCCCTGTAATGTAGAGGAAAGCATTAAAACACTTCTGACAAAACAAAGGATTTTTCCCCTTTTCAATTCAATATTATATATCTCTCAGCAACATATAATGGAAAAAGATACCCATTGTTACAGGAATTTCATTATACATGAGCTGTGCTCCCATTCTTGAGCTCACTGTAGAGGAATCACTTACAAAATAAAATGTTCCTAGGTCTCGGCTTTCAACTTACATTCGTTTGCCTTTCAGCACAGGCAGACACGAGGACACTCCATTAAAAACAAAACCAACAAAAAACCCAAACACAAATTATATACCACCTGCATTTGAACAATCTAGTGGATCAGGATTACAACCAAGTCAATCGTGAGTTGACACTGTTCAAAGGAGACTCAGGGTGAAATTCATATACATGATTTTGGGACCAGCAGCCTTCAAGATGCTGGAAGGCTATAGTTTCACAAATATTCATGAGCACTTAGCATATGTAAGGGATACAGAGATGAAGGACCAACATATCAATTATCAGAGTGACAGGCCCTTCTCAATTTTCCTTGAATAAGAAGAAAGGGAGTATAAGGAGTACAGGGAAACTGTGAGACAATTTCTTTGGGCTGCCTAAAAAGGATTTCAGTTAGATATAGGACGTGCTTTCTAATTGAGAAGGCTGTGAGCTCGTCCAATGAGATGGAAAGTTTTAAGAACGGAGTAGAGTTGGTATATGTTAGGCACAGTGCTACCCAATGGCAGATGGATGGAACGGAACAACATTGAAAATTCCTCCATCCTGACTTCATCATTCTCTAGGACAAAAACAGAAAAGCCTAAGGAGGCACGGAGGGCAGCCATACGCCTCGGTGCATCGTCAGAAGTAGCACACTACGTGTGCCTTATTCTCCATGGAGGATGTTCTGTTCTGTGCGGCCAGCTTGGATGTGTGTCATGTTCTTGTCCATCTGGCCTTTAAAAATCCTTGGCAAAATCCAAAAGATGCTACCGATGCTTGTTTTTCTGGGAGTCAAGTGGGCTAAGTAAAATCCTATCCAGACTTGTTAGGCATCAAACCATGGCCAGAATGCCCAACTGCTACATGTTAAAATGTTAGTAATTTTGGAAATAAGCCAAAAGACTCCAATAATTCTATTTTAAAAACTATTAATAGCTATATTTGCAACTCATTTACAAGTAGCTTCTGGAGAAGTTATACCTCCATGGAAAAGTCTGGAATCAAATGTTAGTTAAGTGCAAAATTTAGCTACTGGGGGTTGTTTGGTTTCATTGTCCAGACCAGAGAACGGTGGGATTGACACTGAGGATCTTTGAAAACATCCTGAGCTGCAGTAACTAGGTCAAATGATGCAACTGTCTCCCTTCAACTGTGAGGACTCTGAAAATTCTGGAGATCAAAGACACACGCACACACGCAAGCACACACATACACATACATGTCCCCCCTCCCTTGAGAAAATCAGTTACAGGCAGAATGTGAAAAAGTGCAATTTGTAAGTCACCAGCATCTGGTAGAGATATTGGGTTTTTTCTAATGTTTCATGTTCACTGTAATTGATTTTCACCTTGAATGTCTTATGCATTTACAACTCTGGTCTGAAAATTTAATGCACTGTCTTTAAAATCTAGCTCAAAGCTATAGTCACATAAATTGATTTGTGTTTGGTGTATCAACTGTGCACATCAGCATGCAGCTGGCATGGAGACAGCTGGCACAGGGCAGAAAATTCAGCCAATGAATGTCCTCATAATGCTTCAGATGTGTCTTCTCCAACAGAGTCACTCAGATATTCCTAAGATAATTAGCCTTGTGGCATTAAAGAAAGCCTTTGATATGCGATCTGATCCTCCCTTCTTTAGTGACATCTCAGGACTATTAGCATTCTTTTTATTCTCTTTCATTAGTGGTGAGGAGTGACAATAGGGAGGTTGCAGCAAAGTGCAGGGACATGAGGGGAGGCTGGTATCTGTGTTCTGTCTGTCTGGCTTCCTCTATACAGCACCTTATGTTTTCCTCACATCTCTCTGTGCAGTCCTCAGGTTTGGTGTCCTGGCTTGCTTTCTGTCCTCATCAGTTAGGAGGGGATAACACACAGCAGCTGGTGTCTCACCAACGACCAGTATGTGGGCTTCACGTGATATGGTCCGGGGGCAAAGTCCTTCCTTGGAAGTCAAGTCAGCTGGTGGGATTCTCTTTGCACTGGGGGAGAGACTAAACTTTAGAAAACATGTAACTGGGGGACCTGGCTTGGTGGCAGTGCTAGGATTAAGTGGCTCTGGCTCTGGTTTCCTGTTTACTCAAGGTCTCTACACGGATCTGAGTTTAGCAGGGGCTCTGGGCCTGATCCTTAGCCACTGTCCTCCCATCCCATTGCAGGGAGGAGTTTGCTCCCTCTGAAAGCTACTTGATTGTGCAGCAGCACCAGAAAGGGTGGCACGCAGATCTCCTTGACGACTGATAAGCAGGGGTGATGACACAAGAGGCAGTCATTGTGCTACTGGCCCATGGTGCCTCTGTTGGTGTTCCACCTGCCCTTACATGCTGCGGCCCAGAAGAGAAGCCCATGAGGTGCACAGGTGCATCCTGACTCACACACAAGTACAATGGACATGAAAGGGTCATGATGCTCTCAGATTGAGAAAAAGTGAGAGGAGAAATGTTTTCAGATGTGGGAGTTCTCTTGGGGCCTCATAAAATGATGTGACTGCTATGTGATTGAGGGGACAGAAAATCCAGGCATGATGCATTCTCCCTGCTTTGGGGTAATGCAGAAAGACAGACATTATGATGCTGTAGGCTGTGCTGTGCTTACCGGGATCCCTAGGGCTTTAAGAATGTTCATCTTGCACATGGGGCAGGTGCGATGGTCTAGAAGCCAGGGGTCAACACAGGACTTGTGGAAAAGATGCCTGCAATGAGAACCATACATCTTAGAGCGGTGGTAACTGCTGAGACACCTAGTCCACTATAGCCCAGCGACTTCTCCAAGGTCACTCAACTGCTCAGTGGCAGGGCCAAGACTTGAACCTCCTTTGCCTAACTCCTGGATCAAAGTGTTTCTGGTTATACCCTATGCTGACATAGTCACAATTTGTCTGGATCCAGGAGTGTCCTGTATGATTTGCAACTGAGTTCCAAATGGCAGAAAATGTAGAGAATGTAGAAATGAAAAGATTTTTCTCTTTTTCAGTAGGAAGAATGTTTAATGAGAAGAAGGTGAGTGGGCAAACTTGTATAGACCTTACAGGATGACTTGATAGGTGCTACATTTTAAGAAACCCAAACTTTCTTTTCCCACAGTCAGAAGACAATTGCAAAGTAAAGGCTGATTTCCATTAACATTTGGGGTCTAACATGAAAGGGCAGAAGAGCTCAAGCAAACATTTAATAACACAAATAACATTTTAAGTTATTATGGCTGCTGGTTGTCAAATCAGAACAGAGTGAAAGCCTCCTTGGTTTCACCGGGGGAACTGTTCCTGTTTGTACGGTTGATGCGCTCAACCAATAGCCATTCTTAGTGACAGGTGTTAGGAGCCGGGTCTGAGTGGCAGCAGAAGGGGGCATAGGAGGAGCAGGAGGGCTTCCTCACTGAACTTTCTCTCAGCGTGGCTCACAAGAGCACACTCAGAGATATCAGGAGCTGCTTGAGTCAGAAGCTTTCTTCTTACTCACAAGACTCCAGATCACAGGCAAAAGCAGCAGAATTTCCTGCCTGGGGCAAGAAGAGAGAGAATGGTTTGCTCTAAGTACAGGGCTTCCTCAGGACACTCCATCCACGCCTGACTCTCTCCCCCTCCTTGGTGGGGCGCTATCCTCAAATACTTCCACTCTGTTCTCTCATCATCAGCTTCTTTTGTTCTAACAATTCTGAAAACCTCAGCTGCTTTGTGCTAGACAGCTTTGGGCTAAAATGCTTAAAAGAGTACCTCCAAATTGGAGAAGAATTCAGGAAGTGCCACCTTTTAAATTGAAATTAAGAAGAACTCAAGTGCCCAGGATAGTAGCAAACAGTACATGTTATTGGGTTACCAGATTATTGTTTAGATGCCCTGCAGATTTACTGCTTGGACGGTGTATATCTCATTCATTCATTTCTTTATCCATGCATTCATTCAGCAAGTGGTACATGCCAAGAATGGTGCTCAATATGGTAGTGACTTGGCTCCTTCCCTTAGGGACTAGAGCAGGGAAGGCAAACATTAATAAAATATGAACTACTTAGTGACAATAGTGATAAGTACCATATTAAAAGAACAGGGAACTTGGGGGAGGGGCTTATTGCCGGGAGACTTATCCCAGTTCAGGTGCTCAGGGAAGGTTTCCTTGATGAAGTAACAAAGCTGAATCCTGAGTGCTCCACGGACATTGTTCACATGAAGGGGAAGTGGGAAGAAGAAAGGTATTCTAGCAGAATGAATGGCAAGAGTCGTGAGCTGGGCACTGGGCAGAGGCTATTCCCAGTGTGGCAGAGTGAGGGAGGGGGTGTCTGGCACCCAAGTTGGATGAAGCCACTCCTTGCAATCCCCAATAAGCAATATTGACCGCCCTCTGTTCAGGTTCTACATGCAGGAAACAAGTTCTTAATTTGAACTTGCTCACCAACTGATGTTTCTCCTGGGAAAATGTCAAACATTCTGTTCCCTTTGAACATTCCTGGGAAGCAGGTCTCTTTTGTGTTTTCTGCCCATGTGCTGGAGTCAGAATGACAGCAGGGCTGATCATTAGCTATTTTAAAACTTAAACAAGTTGTTTAATATCCCTAAGTCTCAGTTGTCTCATCAGTAATATGGAGATATACCTACTCAAGCAGAGAATCCTTCTCCCGAGTCTCCAATCCACAGAAGCCTGAAGTTATTCTCTAACACCCTAGGTTATTTCTCTCTATGCACTGGTCACTTCTGTGTCTCCTCTGTGGTGGTTAATTTTTGTGTGTCAAGTTGGCAAGGCTATAGTACCCAGTTATTCAATCAAGGTGTTACTGCGAAGGTATTTTGTAGGTGTGGTTAATATCTTCACTTAGTTGATTTTTAATAAAAGAGATTATTCTCAATAATTTGGGTAAGCCCTATCCAATCAATTGAAAGGCCTTAAGAGCACAATAGGTTTCCCTGAGAAGAAATTCTGCCTCAAGACTACAGCATCAGCTCCTGCCCAAGAGTTTTCAGCCTATAGGCCTGCCCTGCAGACTTCAGATTTGCCAGCCTACAGTCATGCCAGCCAATTGCTCAAGAAATCTCTATATTTGTATTTGTATTTTTATTTTTATTTATTTATTTTTGACCAGTAAGGGGATTGCAACCCTCGGCTTGGTGTCGTCCGCACCACACTTAGCCAGTGAGCGCACCGGCCGTCCCTATATAGGCTCCGAACTTGCAGCCTCAGAGCTAATAGCACCACACTCTCCCAAGTGAGCCACAGGGCCGGCCCTGTATCTGCATTTCTACATACCTCCTACTAGTTCTGTTCCTCTGGAGAATCCTGACTGATACATCCTGCAATTAGAGTATAAGCTCTATGAGAGCAAAATCCCTATTAGCTTGATTCATGGTTACATCTCCAGCATTTAGGACAGTTCCTGGCACCCAGTTGATGTTCAAGAAACATTTGTTGGTGAATGGATATTTGTTTATCCAAGGACATGGCACTCTTCCCTGCCTCCACATGGTCAAGTCCCTCACACTCACTCTTCCCGAATCTGCCATTCATTGCTTCTTTTCTTTTCTCATTGTGCTCCCTTGTTCACCATCTCATTACCTTGTTCTCTGTATTTTTGCAACAGCCTCAAACTGCTCTTCATGCTGCTGGTCTTTTCCTGTTCTCTTCATCCCACTCACCACTACCAGATTTATCTTCCTAAAATACAGCACGACTTACGTCACTCCTTGTTCCATTCTCATCTTTGCTAGGAGCTGGGTGTGGAGATGAATAAGACAACGTCCCTCCCTTCCAGCAGGACCGCGGTCCTCCAGTGATTCTCTGTGAACTACAATGTAAAGGCCACTGAAAGACCACACTCCTGCATCCATTGTTTTCAATCTTAGGCAAGTTACCTTAGCTCTCTAAGACTCACTTCCTCATCAGTGAAATTTTATTTTATAGGTATGGGGTCTGTGAGTGAGTGAGTGAATGTGTGTGTGTGTGTGTGTGTGTGTGAGAGAGAGAGAGAGAGAGAGAATCGATAATGCCCACAAAGCTTAAAACATTAGTCTTGGCACTCCTTAATTGTAAACTACCATTAATCTTATTAATACCACTGCATTGCATCTTAATTTTAGACTTTATGGGATTACTATGATTTCTACTCTTTAGGCTAACCTTTTAATGTGGAAAGCAAGTAACTGTAAATTAAAAAAAAAATCAAAGGGAGAACAGCTAAGGGCTAAAAAGGAAAAGTGCTGAAATAATGCACAATGTGATCATGTTTATTATTAACTAACATTCATTTATTTCTAGCACCATATTTCTTGTGTTAAACATCAAATATGAAAACCATATCCTTATAATTGGGATTGCAAAACAATTTTTTCCTCCTAAATGGAAAGAAAAATAAAAGTCGCTAGACTAAGTAAATAAACAAAGGAATAGGGAAAGAATCTGGAATTGAGTGAAATACACCAACTGTGCCGTAAACATCTCTAAGGCAAAGTTGATTTAAACTCATTCTATTTGTATAATTTTCAATAAAGCATCGTCCCTTCCTGTGTTTTAACAAAAAGCTGCATGAGAAAGTACATACATAGGAACAGGACAACACATTCTACTTCTTAACAATCCTGACAAATTGGAAATAAAACATAGCGTTGACCAAAACTGTTCTCCTTCCTCAATCACCAAAGGGAAGCAAACATTTTTAGAAAGAGTTTTTCAAACACCTGACAAAAGAGGGTGCAGGCAACTGCATAATGATGCTTTTGATGATTACGAATAATAAGTTCTCATTTTTTTTTTTTAGCAGTAATGAGAAACCAAGCTAAATTAATTTCCACATCTATTGATTCCTCTATTCTTTTGTTCTTTCACCTGTATGTGTGATTCCCTCCCCAGTTAAATATTTTTCCCTCCAGCTGAGGAAGGAAGAGGGGTTCTGTCCTTTCTATCTTACTCTCTTTTGCAGGCTTTGTTAGACAGTACCATCCTGCAATTGAGATTAGAATCCTGTGGCTTTCCTTTTGGCACTAATGCTCGCTGTCTCATTCTCTTCAGTGAAATGGTGATCAAAGAATGTGAGTCATTCAGGTACCTAAGAATTACATACCCCCAGGCAACATTAACATTTTACAAAGATATCAAGGTCTTCTATGTGTGGCCAAAATGTTTCTTCAGAGCCTCTGAAACTTCTTTGCAAAGTGGTCAATGAAGTAAGAGTGAATTTTTAATTAATAAATGCTACTGACAATATTCCTACTATGCATATTACATATCCCAACAATATCCCTACGAGGCATATTACATACACAATTAATTCACAACAGCCCTATGAGGTAGAAATTATTATTCCCATGGAATAATATGGAGGAGGATACTGAAGCTCATTAAATTATCTAAAGAGCTAGTAAGCTGCAGAATTAGGACTGAAATCCAGTCCAAACCCAGTCCTACACCCACTGTTTTTACTCAACTCTACAGTCCTCCCCACCCTTCTCCCTGACCTGTCATGGGTAAGGGGGATAGTTGGAAGTATTCAAATTTTTATTCTTTCCTAGTGTATTTTTTTGTGCTCCACCTTCAAGCTTTTAACCTCTCTGAGCCTTAGTTTTCTCATTTATAAAATAAGGATAATAATGGCAACTATCTGAGGCACTCATTAATGCTGTTTATCACCTATGCCAGCTCTCCATCTTTTGGGCATATGGGATGATTGCAGACTTTCTTGGGGTTAGCTATCTATGACCATGTGACGAATTCTGGCCAATACGTTATGAAGAGAAACAACAGATTTCACTTCAGGCCATAGCATTTAATTATTGAGCTGTCAGTTAACAATGTTTGAGATGGCAACTGCTTTGCCAGCCCAGCTGTTGTGAGCAGACTCTCCCTGGAGAGTAAAATAAAGCACAACTAAAAAACTGTTGTTGTACTAAGCCACTTAGAGCTGGGTTTTGTTTTGTTACTGCAGCAAAGCCTAGCCTATCCTGTCTAGTAAAATACCTTACAGCATTGTTGAAAGGATTAAATACTTGTTTGTAAAGTGCTTGGTTATTAATTGTTCAGTGGATATTGGTGATATTAACTATTTTAAGTGAGGTTAGTACAACATGCAAAGTGACAGGCCAGGAATAGATATATGTGAAACTTATACCAACCTGTTGCAAAAAGAAAAAGAAAAAGATACAAGTGAAATTGACACAGAATCCAGGGAAGACAGCCATCACTTTGTGAGAAAAATAGGAAGCTTTGGGATATAGTAAGGCCTTTTGCACAGCCTAAAGGATGGGAAGAACTTTGAAGTGTGGAGATGGGAGGAAAGAAACTTAAGGAAAAGGAATTTTCATGAGCCAAGGTATAGAGGCATATCATGATATGTATGGGAAACTCGGTTGGGTTGAAATGCAGTCTATTTTAAATGTAAGAACAAAAAATACAGTTGGAAAAGACGGGTCCAAACCAGCATTCTGAAATAATCTAGATGTACTAAGTAGGAGAGAGTATGAATGGTGAGGAAAATAATCACATACCTCATTCCTTGCAATGATGAATTTCTCATCATCAAGTTATTTCCTTCTAGACTATAGCATCTTTCTATGTCTCCTATACAGAAAATCCTTGAAAAGGTGATGATGTAGTCATCACATTGGTGCTTGGTATTGATTAAGCCAGGTAAGCAGACACCTGGCTCCCTTCCTACCACAAACTCCATCCCACTGGCCCAGTGTCTCATTGTGGGGATAATTCTGCTACTGGGCTTGATCTGAAAGGGTTAAGCCAATTATGAGAAACTCCATTTCCCCAATTCCCTTATTTAGGTTACGTAAACATTGTTTTGAAAAAAGAAAAACAAAGAAAAGGGGGAAAAAAAAGAGATGTCACACAGAACCAGTAGTAACCATATTCTGGCCGTTGTT
This sequence comes from Cynocephalus volans, assembly GCF_027409185.1. Classification (NCBI taxonomy): domain Eukaryota; kingdom Metazoa; phylum Chordata; class Mammalia; order Dermoptera; family Cynocephalidae; genus Cynocephalus; species Cynocephalus volans. Next base: position 124,472,013 of record NC_084468.1, read on the forward strand.
ATAAACGTAATTAGTTTGTTTTGGCGAGTTAATATGATATCAGTCTCACATGAGGAATCAAAAAAAAAAAAAAAAAAGGGAGAATGCAATATAGTAAATTACTGCTCACCTCACAAGCACTGCCCTTCTGGGAAAAAGCCTGCTCTGTTTTCAAGCCCACAATAACAAGCTTGGAAAGCAAAATCTGGAGAAAGCGAAATCCTTAAAGCTCAGCTTGATTTGATTTAGTTTCCCTGGGGTTGTTAGACGTTTGGCCTAGAATGAGATGGGGATTTCTGAGGCAGATTTTCAGCCAAAACCATATCTGCAGAGAGCTGAGTGTACAGCAAAGCATCCTCACTGAGCAGTGATGAGGGTGGGCACAGCCAGGACATGGCAGAGACACAGCTGGCTGGGAAGTCAGAAAGCCTGGCTCTGCCTTGGGCCAGTGGCCACCTCTCTGAGTTAAGGTTTTAGTAAAATAAAGGGACGATAATGGTACCTGCCTACCTTCCCTGTCTATATTAGTTGCTGTTGTGAGATACAAATCAGACATTATATGTGAAAGTGCTGTGTAAACAGTAGAGCACTTTTCAAAGTTAAAGTATTTTAATAAACAACCATTAATTTCATCCATTTCTCCATTATATTGGATTTGAATATCATGAAAGAAAAACCACCACCACCGACAAAAAACTAAGAAACTGTCTCAAATCCTCTTGCTACTAAACAATTTCTTTTGAAGCTACAGTGGAAGAAATTTATGCTTTGGGATGCAAGTTAGGAGGAACTAACTGCAGGACCCTTATTTTATAGCGTGTCTCACACGTTGGGGTTCTGGCAGAGGGAGGCTCTGTGCTTAGAACTTGACCCTGGTCTAATTATATCATTTTGCTGGGGCAGCAAAGCTGATTGGAATTCATCCTGTGTGTCTACTTGATTAATAGAACTGGGGATCACGATATTTGAAGTCAGAATGCCATATTTAACAATGTTATTACAGTGCAAGACTTTTCTCCTAAGGCGCCATTTGCTCTGTTGGAAAGACAACAGAAATGAACACATTAGACATCATTTACCAGCACTACCATCTTCTTTCATGTTTCCTTCCTTTGATCCCTTAATTAAGTGATATCTAATTATTGGCAGTTTATACATGCTGTGTTGTACACATGAAAATATGATGCAATCAAAGGAAAATGATTAGAAAACACCATTAGCAGTCTTTGAACTTAAATATGATGTAATTTTGACTAATGTATAAAGTGAATTACGGTTTTTTAAATTCTATAGCATGGAATCTTTGGTACTCTAAAAATTTTTTATTACTTTAAACGAAGGTATAATATACAATAAAATGTATAAATCTTAAGCAAGCTTGATGATTTCCTAAGTGTGTGTATACTTAGGTACAAATTACCCAGATGAAGACATGCACCACTGCATCACCCCAGAAAGTCCTCTCCTGCTCCTTACCAGCCAGTGCCCCACCCCCTGCTATGTAACCACCATTCTGACTTCGGTCACCAGAGGTTAGTTTTGCCTATTACTGAAGCTCACATAAATGGAATAATAAAGTATGTGTTATTTTTTTTTTTGACTGGATTCTTTTGCTCAAAATAATGTTTTTCAGACTCACCCATGCCTTTATGTACATCAATCAATAGCTTGTTTTGTTTTATTGCTGAGTAGTATTCCATTGTTTGGATGTATCCCAATTTATTTACAGATTTTTCTGTTGTTAGACATTTTAATTATTTTCATTTTCTGGCTATTAGGTATAAATGTGCTATGACTATTCTTGCATTAGACTTTCTGTGAACATATGCATTCATATCTCTTGGGTATATATTCAAGAATGAAATTCTAGGTCACAGGGTAGTGTGTATTTAACTTGAGTAGAAATTGTCAAACAAATGTCCAATGTAGTTTTGCCATTTTAAACTCCTACCACTCTGCATAACTTTTAACTTGGTTGAGTATGTAAAATTATGTTTCTGAAAGAATGGGATTTTAAAAAAAAATGATTTTCATGAACAATGTCTATTGATTGGGATGCAGTACATGCCAGCATAACTATTCAGTTAAATTTTAAAAAATGTAGTTAACTGATTAGTTATCTTATTTTTTGATAGGGGAGGATTAAAAGGAGGAAGAGATAAAAATAAGAAAATTAAAATTCATAAATTTTATATCATAACTTTTAATTGTTAATCAAAAGGCATTATAAAAATAAAAACATTTATGTAAGAAAAACATTATTTACTAAAAATGTAAAAACAAAATGTTAAAAATAGTAACCCATTTTATCAATTCTAGGCTATACCATTCCTCCCCCCCTCCCCCTTTTAACATATCTGAACTTGGGAAACACCTTACAGTCAATGACAATTTGCATTTGATATAATATGGTATGAGAATTAAAACTACATTGATATTTGATTATCAGTTGAGAAAGATACTTTAAAAATGTACTACTTCATGGTTTCAAGGGAGCACAAATGTAAACACACATACTGCCAGGGAGCTATAAATCATTACCAACTTTCAGAAAAGCAATTGGATAAAACTTTTCAAGATCCTTTCTTTTTAGGAATGTATCCTAAGGGATAAATACAGGAAAAAAAAATGTAAACAACTAAGGCCATGAATTTATAGTGATAAAAAACAGGAAGCAATTTAAATGCTGAATAATAAGGGGGGTAGTTAAACACACTCCAGTAGCGGACCATTATGCAATCACTAAAATATTTTAAAATAATTTCTAGTTATAGGAAAATGCTTACTTTTTAATTTTAAATGAGAAAGTAGAATAAAAACTGCAGTAATCACCTGATTCTACTACAATACTTTCTTTAAAAAAAAATGATGTTAATATATATGCATTATAAAAATTGAATATTCCAATATTAATAATAAATATTTCTGGGTGGTGAGATTATTATTTTTGTTTACTTGTTTATACATGTCTTTATTTTCAAAATTTTCCACAATTAGCAACGAAACCTTGAAAGTTACTTTAAAAAAATCACATCTATTAACAAACAGCTATAAATAGAATGTCCAATAATCAAATTTATATAACATGGGCAGAAAAGAGTAAGGCAGAGCTTATGAAAATCAGCCAATATTCATCATTCTTTTAAGAAAAAAGGAAACTGGAAAAAATCTGTTCCTAATCAAGGCTATTTAACAGGCATGACAGGGTAAATTCAGGACAGGCCATTTCTGCCTTGCTAGAAAGTGCGCCTTTGTTTTCTACTTCACGAGTTACAGGACTCATAATCAGAATCCTGATCACATTACAGCATTTTGCAAAATCTTTTACTCATAAAGAGCTTGGAATTTTCTGTCCATACTGACATCTAGTTCTTCTGACTCCTCTGAAAATCAGACTGATCCCTAGGTTTAAAAATCTTAAGGGGCTAGTGTCTATTTTTAGTGATTTCAGTAAAACTTGATTGTGATTCTTTGAATTTTCAAATATTAAAGTGATGTTTATTTCTACATCAGGTTATCATTCTTCTTTACATTATGTTGTTTATTATGATCATGTCACGTCTGGCAAGGAGAGTGAATAGGGGCCCTCCATTCACTAAAAAGGGAAGTTCACAAATGAATATCAGAGTCCAACTTTGATTTTACCTCCAGTTGTCATTAAGGATCCAAAACATGAATCCTACATCGGAATTTCAGGAGAAGCAGGGAAGTTATGAAGTGTGTATGTGGGTTTGGTTGGAATCATCCAATGATGACAAGAAAACTCTCTGGGAAATATGGAATAGCCTTCCATGGAGGTCTGTTGTGTGCAAGCCACCGTCAGTAAGGTACTTTTGGTTTAGACACTGTGCTCTCACCTCCATTAGCTCAGTAAATCTTATTAATTTGATTTTACGTAGGGTGACCTTGGCAGGCAAGTCATTCTTTGAGCCTTAGATAGGTACTTGTTCAGAAAGCTTTACAAAGAGATCCCTTTACTCTTTCCTGTGTATTTTACATTAGATGTCTTTCAGAGCTACTTCCCTGGTAGAGAAAAATGCCAGCTGTCCCTGGAGACAGGAGTTCATGGAATGCAGTATTCGAGGAGTCAATTAATAATTATGTCAATGTTAAAAATATGTATCAGTCACATCAACTGAGAAAAGAAAAGCAGCTGGGTGTCTCACTGGTTAGAAACACAGGGATAATTTATAAGTGTCACTTACAGACACATGGTATGTATATGACAGCCGTTCAAAGAATTCATTGAAACTAGTGGACTAAATTTAGGCTTTGGCTTTTCAACAGCCTTCAAAAAATTCCATTTTCCAAATCTTTAGGCCTATCTTTTTAGGTTCTATCTGACTCAGACACTGAAATGTCTTTAGAAATTCCTTTGCAAGTTAGGGTATCTATTGCTTCAATTTACACATACAAGCTTCATTGGTTCTTTCACTATTACTCTGTACTGTACTTTAACAGGAACTGTTTATTCTTTTTTTTAAAAAAAATTAGTTTGGTATATAATTGTGTTTAAATCTACATATTATCTCTTTCAACATTAATGATATTAGTCATATTCTGATCTCCGTAAAAGTACAGCCTTACATTTGAAATTATAAAACAAAACAAAAAACCAGTATGATATGTTTTAGGTCCCAAATTATAAAACATAGCACATGAACTGATACAGAAATTCAGCCTCCTTCCTAAAAAGTAGAGAAGAGAAAGGGCAACAGTAGCATAGTGTTTACATGTAGAATCAAACAATTCCCTATCTAAAATGGAGCTTTGCCTACATGAGCCAGTTGTGGAAGTGTGCTGGTATTCTGGGCCTGCATAACTCTCTGAAGAAAGGCTTGAAAAGATAAGCCAAAGCTGGTCCTCAAGTGTCTTTTTTTTTTTTTTTTTTTTGAGCCATAAAGAAAATCTGTTTCAGTGCTTGAGATCTATTCCCTGTGTTATGGTTTTTGAGTGAGAGTGTGCAAGCTGCTGGATTTTTCCTACTGAGGATTTGAATGGAAAGACATGAGCATGTTCTAGATGCGAACAAACACAGTGTCCATCAGCACCAACTTGAGAAACAGGCAGCCATTTTCATCTATTCCAAATGCTGACCTATGCTGGTTTACCTGCTTAGTCTCTCTTGAATATGTCCATTCCTCTACATCTCAGTGCTGACACAGTTTAGCCTCTAGCATTTCTTACCTGGATTTTGCAAGAGTCTCATAACTGGTCACTCCGACTCCATTCAGTTCCCTTGGAGCCACGCTCCACAACTGCTGCCAGAGTGCTATGTATGAAGCACAAACCCAATGCCTCAGCGGGTCCCCCAGCACCTGGTGATAATCCAGGCCCTTCAGCTGGACATTCAGGCACTAAATGATCTGAGCTGCTTCTTCTCCAGCCTCATCCCCCATGCACATTACACACAATTCCAGGTAACACTAGTTGTCCTTGCTTAGAATAGTCTTAGCACTCACTGTCTGGAAAACTCCTTGAATACAACTTTATGGAATATAATTAGGCAATTTAAATTTATATCCTTAGAAACAAGGAAATAAACTGAAATGTGAACCGAGGTCTACACACAGAGCTATTTATCACAGCCTTTTTGATAAGAGCAGAAAAAGTGTGTGTGGGGAAAAATTTAAACATCTTAACATAGGCAAATAAATTATGGCATATGGGATATTATATAGGAATTAAAAATGATGTTGATGAAGTTTCTAAAGACGTGGAAAATGTTTATTATAGAAAGGACTTAAAGTGACTGCTGTAGATTGAATGTCCCCCCAAAACTTAATCCCTACTGTGACAGTGTTAAGAGGGTGTGAAATCCTATTTTGGTAATTGAAACGTGGGGCCTTGAAGAGGTGATTAGATTGTGAGGACCATACCCTAGTGAATGGATTAATCCATTGATGCTTTAATGGTGGCCATGAGCATTGCTCTGATGGCTTTAAAAGAAGGAATGAGGAGGTAGCTCTCTCTCTGTTCCACAGTTTTTGCTATGTGAGACTCTGCACTGCAAGAGTCACCTCACCAGATGTGTTCTCTGGACTTCAGATTTCCCAGCCTCTGAAATTGTAAACAATAAATTTCATTTTCTTACAGATTACCCAGTTCCATGTATTTCTGTTATAAGCAACAGAAACTGACTAATACAATGACTTAGAAGATGCAAATATCAAAAAAAGATGCCTTAAAAGCAAAAGAAGAATGAAAAATAAGAATAGAGACATAAAATAGAGTAAGAGGTGAAGCTAAAAAGTACCTTTTGGCTATGAGGAGGCTGTAAATTTGGCTCTTAGCTTTCTTTTCTATCAACAAATATAAAAAAAAATCCAAACAGTATCTCAATTCAGAATCCACAATATAAAAACATTCCCCTTGCTTGGGAGAAATACATCTACTGCATACATGAATTGCTCTGGTGAGTGCACAAGAAGAAAATCCTAATAAGGGACACATGACAAGTTTCCTAAGATTGCTTCTTATAGTAATATCTGATAAAAGTGATGGCAATTGAACCAGCCAATTCAATTCTCCTGTAGGAGCAAGTATGAAATAGTGCATGTTTCCAGTTTTTTGTGAATTTGTTACAGAAATACATTTTAGAAAAATAGAAGGACCGAATTACACTTCAATTACTTCCTCTTCCCAAAGAATAATTTTTTTTAGTCACACTTCTGATATGCTAAATGAGCTTGAAGTAGGATGAGCTGAAAAAGTACCTGGAGTCCAGTTAATCTAGCTTGACAATTAAAAATAGACTTACCAGAATGAATAATTAAGGGGCAGGAGTAGAAGCAGAGAAATTAGTGAGATGGCTTCTGCAAAAAGCTAGGAAAGTCATGATGTTAATGATGTTAGTGATGGTAACAGAAACCATGATAGTACTGGTAACAGTGATTAGAGTAACATCCACTTAGTACTGTAGTAATAGCAATAATAATACTAGAAATATATAGAATTGTCATTCCCAGTTAGTTTTTTTTAGTATGTAAAACCAGATTTTTAGTTAGCCAACTTTAATTAGATTCTGGAATCAAAATTGAACTTCTTTCATTGACATTGTCTTCTGTTAATAAAGTCAAGCCTAAATTAAAAACAAAACATACAAAAATCTCCAGACTGAGGGAAGGGGTGGTTATTGTTTAATGGGTTCAGAGTTTTGTTTTGGGAAGATGAAGACATTCTAGAGCTGGATGGTAGTGACGGTTGCACAGCAATGGGAACGCACTTAATGCCACTGAACTGTACGTGTCAAAATGGTTATAAAGGTAAGTTTTATGTTATATGTATTTTACCCCTCCCCCCCCCCAAAAAAAACAACTTCCAACACAACTCCAGAATTATCTGATCTAACAGATAATCTTGCTCAGGTGAAACAGACATGCTGCTGTGAAGAGGGAGGGACCCACAAACCTCAGGCCTGCAGAGCCGCTGCTGCCCCCGCCCCGAGGCTGCTCAGGGCAGGCATGGCGGCTGCTCTCCTTCAAATGTGGTTTGGAATCTGCTTCAGCATTCCAATGTCAAACAGCAGGAGTGCAGTTCTCTCCGACTAGAATTATTTCAGGTTCCCACTTGCTTCCTTTGTTCAACCACCTCCCCTGCCCCCAAATAAAAGGACTTCATTAAAGGCTGCTTCCTAGAGTATCCTGCAGGAGACACTATTTACAAAATGTAACCACAGGAAATCATTTGTTTATGAACAAAAGTTGGGGAGCATCTACCAAAGTTGAGGTTTTAAAGGATTTTATCTGTAAGCCAACTCTGACAATAAGAAGTCAGCAGGACATGCAGCCTCTTCAGGCTACTTAACCAAACTATAGCATTGACATATGAGTGACTGCTTTTCTGTGTCTTCTTTAGTGGGGTGGGACAGTGAAATGTGAACAGCTCATCGAAGGGTTATTAAGAAATAAACTAAATGGGGCCAGGACACATTCCTGTTTTACCTGTTTTACCTCAGTGGAAAATTCTGATGGGGCCATGAAAAGACCCTGACCCTTGAAGAGCGAGTTCTATACAAGCACCGATATCCCTTTGGTTTATGCAATTTGGAGCTTGATCAGCTTCTGCCTATAGCACTAGAGGCCAAAGGAAGGTCAAAACAAGCCACAAATAATCTAGTACTATTTCTAGCAAATTCTTACAATGGTAAGTGGAAAGAGCAATATATTAAATGATGTTGATGGTAGCATCTCAAACTTGCAAAAATAGGCACAGGAAATATAGAAAAATGTTAGCAGTAGATACCTGTATGAGTTAGACAGATACTTAAATATTTTATCCATTTTACAAATTTTCTGTAATTAGGATGTAATGGCCAAAACAAACCATTGTTAGAAAATATCAAGACATTACTTTTTTTCTGTGGAATCTTTCTTAACTTCCTTGTGCCTGGTACTAGTTCCTCCAAATTTTTAAGCATATTTTGTTATTGCTGTTGCACATAGCAGTCTGTATCCTGATTACTTTTTTCCATTCCTATCTCTCCCACTAGACTATGAGAGGTCTTTAAAAAGTTCATGGAAAGATGCACATTATCTTTTAATTCCATTTTTCCACGAACTTACTGAAGTGCTCTATTTCCTTCAGAGCATGGATCATGCCACTTACCTTTTCACCTCTGGTACTTCCCACTATTCCTGCCACACAGTTGCTACAAAACGTTTGTTGTTCCAAATGAAGCTTTTAATTACTAAAAAGTTTATCATAAGAGTCTGCTTGTTACTAGGCAGCTTAAAAATTTTTCCTCAACTGTGGAGGAGACTTTGCAAAATCAAAGGGAAAGACAGTAGTAGAAACCAATATCCTCTCAAATTAATGGTAATGGTATAGTGATAAATTAGACAGGAAAGAATTTTATGAGCATGTAGGGAAAGAATGCATATATTGTTTTGTTTTTAAAAGATGGTAAACAAGGATTTCTGGCCTGCCCAAGGAATTAATATTCTTTTTGAGACACTGTATGTTTGAAATTGGGTAAACAGACTGAAATGAATATTCATTGAAAAGCAGTTGGGACACTATAAGATAAAAGCCATGGAAGAATCAGAAAGCCCAACTTATTCTCTGGACAAGGGAAGACAATAATACTTCAATAAAATGCTTTAACAAAACACCTTCTGTGGCTAAAAATCATAATCTCAAATACTAACTCTAGTCTCACAAAAACCAGCCCTAAAATAAAGGGTAATGCATACCAATTTACTAATTTACTATCATCTGTGTAGAGGTCTCAGAAAGAGACAATCAATAGAATGATTTTGACAAAGTTGTGGTATAAGAGTGTACCTGGGTGATTTGGATAGACATCCTAAATGCAAACAATAGAGAAGAGATGCACCCAGTATGTCAAGAGTTATGAGGCTACAGGAAAGAGTATGAGAGACGGGGGATGAGAAACTGGAACATCTGTTGAAACAGATTTTACTCTAAAAAGATGCAATGAATCTGTGGATGAATCATCCTGGAAATAATGGGAAAGAGAGTCTATGAAGTTCATAGGAGCAAAGGCTTAATAATACCCCAGAGGAAATTATGTAGCAAAAAGCAAATACCAGTGTATTTGTTTGATAACATCCATTAGTGCAAACTGTCTGGCAGAAACCAACCACAGGCATAAAAATATCTTGATTTTTAAATCAGCATGGAAAAAACGTATGAGCTATTCAAAGAGCAGATAAGCATGATTAGTATAATGTCAAACAATAATTAACTGTAACCTGTGTTTTGTAATGCTCGATGTATTTTGTTATTTTGCTTGAAGCAAAAAGAATCAAGGAATGAGCTGAGAACCCAATAATCACGTAAAAAAGGAGTAGTAGCCTGAAGGCAAACTGAACTGGCCTAGGGCAAGGGCTGGTGTAAATAAAATTACTTTTCATGTTTTGAGGTAAATATATTTTTTTAATTAAAAAATTTTTTAAAATTTAAAATGCTACTTTTTTTCTTGGTTAATATTTCCAAAAATTATACTGTAAAAGGAGATCTGGAATAATATATCATGAAAATCTAAATTCTGTTAAAGCAAATTGCATAATTAAAAATTGAAATTAGCCAAATGTTCCAGAACAGGGACATAAAAAATTAAAATGTGTATCTATGGCTTAGATATTATGTAGTCTCCAACAATTATATGTAGTATCATAAAATTTATTCATAACAGAGCCTTAAATGAATAAATTATTTTATGGCATATGAATTATAGAGCTAATGTTATGCTATATATATAATTTTTTAAAACAGATTTTCTTAATTACACTTGTGAAGTTCTTTGGATTCTCAGGAAAAAGTAGCTATTTAACTTTAATTAGTTTTCGATATTTTTTCTTAGTAGTACCTTCACAGGGCTCTAAACAATCTCCAGGTAGAAAACAAAAGGAAAGCATTTTACTTGCTTATAACTTTGAGGCTTTACAAAACCCTTAATAAAATACTGCAGAGGTGAAAGATGCTACTCTGAGAGGCTCTATGTAGTTCACATATGCCACTCTTTGCCAGTGTCTTTAGAAGTCACTGAGAAAACATGAAGTATAATGTCTAGAAATAATTTATGTATAGTATCCTCATATGAACGAAGCTACCAAATCTTCATCTGTCTCGATTTATGATTTTGTCTTGGAGGTAGTCAGGCATCTATAAACCAAGGGAAACTAAATTACACTTGAGGCTATGGCTTGGGCCACCAAGGTGTACTTTCCTAAAGCCTGTTTTCCTAATGATCAATTTGCCTATGAGCATTTCAACTAAGAGCCATTCCCCTTGGGAGCTTCTGCATTTATTTGAGTATCCTGTCCTTTTTTGTCAGCTCTTTGTCATTTTAGGATTATTAAACTAACCCTCTAAAGGCATATTTTGTTTCTTTTATATATATAATAAATAGCTCTTAAATTTGCATTGTTTTATGAACAAATGAATTGCTTTATATCTTTGTGGTATATTTTTTTCTACTTTAATTACTTCTAAACGCTCTAAAAATTTTTAAAGCCAGTCTTTCTAAGTGAAGAATCTTTCGTAAAGGCATAATTTCATTTTTATTTTTAGGACACTTGCACATATGCAAAAGCACTAAAAAGGGGTTTCAATTAAGCAGACAGTTTTTATGCAACTTTAAAGTAGTTTATGTTATTAGACTATTTACATTTATTTAACAATTAAATTCAGACACCATAACTGTGCATTTCAATTAGGGAGATGGATTAGGGTAATCTGAGATTCAACACAGGGTTTTCTCCAACTATACATGCCAACATCCTCCCTTAGATTCCAGAATTTTTGGGTAATCTGTGACACTGTTAGTTAATTAAAAATAAAGGGAAATGGAATCTGCCTTTGGCTTCCTACTTACTCTTGACCATATTCTGATTGCTGAGATCTTCATGTTTGTTATTTTAATTAAAATAGCACTCATAAAAGCTATAATTAATTCTGAACATCGCAGATCTGCTGCTCTGGAACACTTGCACTTGGAGCCACATCATTAAACTCTGTATCATGAGGTTCTAGTTCAAAGCACTATAGTCCCTCTGATGCAAAGGGGATCAGAAATATACTTATAATTTCATGAGATAAAGCATTTTCAAGGACAAAGGTTATACAAAAGGAAGCAGCATTTTGGTTGATTGCAATGTAAACATGGAAACGTCCAGGTAGACTGACCCTGCAGGGCTAGGTCTGTGCCAGTGGGACCCAGCAGGCACTCCCCATGCATGACCCAAAAGCAGGCAGCCCAGTGACTCACCGGCAGGGCAAAATCCTGACGACGTCGTTGGGCTTGTACCCTTCAATACAAACTGCACAGTTGTCAAAATCGGGCTCTGTTTCCTGCAAGAGGGGAAGCACGGATAAGCCTATTTCTTAGCTTCCACTCCTGTGTAAATACCCAAACAACAAACCAAAGGAGAGCTTGCCTGGAGTAAGGCTCTCAACAGAGCTGGTGCCAGTGTTCTTAATGAATAATTTACTGTCTATTGGCTTAGTTTCCCTTCCTTCCAACTTCTACTTTTTGTTCCTAGGTTCCATTGTAAATGCTTTTGAGAGGAAAACCATTTGCTAATGGACATTTGCTAATAATACTATTAATTGTAAGTAGAGGTGACATATCAAAATCTCAAAGATGAGAAATAATATTTATGGAGAACTATCTGAATGATATTTAATCTATCCATTCTCCTGGAATCTGGTAAATAAAACAAAAATAAATATAAACAAAATTATGGTTCCAATTTTTATCAAGTATATAAATCTCTTTTATTACCTCATGATATATTACATAACAGTCCTTGTACTTTTATTATTCTCTGCTTGAGGGGGGAAAAAGTAATGATCAAAATATACTTTAAATTTAATAATGCTTTAAAATGAATTTTATCTTATTAAGCCCAAAGTGTTTTTATATAGTTGCAAAATAATAGCACATAGTTCGTGAGACAAATCACTTATTCAGACTGGAGATAACACCTAGTATACATGTGGAGTTATGAATGCCCCAAGAAGCCCCAAACCTAGGTCTTGTAATCCATTGCTCTGAAACTTCTCCTGGGGGATAGAAGAACTTTAGAGCCCTACAGGCCTGGACTGTATTGCTTTATTGTCCCTCCTAAAGATATACCATTGCTTTTGGTTTTATGCCACTATTCTACAGTGAGGGAAGCTGTTGCAATGACTCTGGCTTTCTGAATACTAGATTTCAAAGGGAACGAACATACCTCCTGCATTTATACTGTAAACCTAAGTGGAGAACATGGCTCAGCACATAATGTTGCCTTCCTTGCAAGGATTCCTGGAAAAACTTTCTTAAGTTATAATACCAGGCACAACCATTTTGTTTTTATCTTGTGGGCCCCCTGGAACAAGGTAATTAAATATTGTTTGAATATTGAATATTGTTTCCTTCTTTGCACTGGCTGCTAGAAAGCCTCAACTTAAATTTGGGGCCCACCTCAGGTAGTGTATTTGTGTATTAATTTCATCCTAGCTTCATCTATTTTTTTGTACACTTACGAATTTCTTATTTTTTTTATCTAGCTATTTTGTTGCATACATTTTATAAACTGCCTTAAATTATATTTAATAAAGAAGAATATAAGTAGCAGATGCCTACAGGACAACTGTTAGCATGTATTTCCCTTTCCCACCCTTTTCTCTCTTCCACCCTGGCTGTCAGAAAAGTTAGGAAGTTCTCTGAATAGCACCTCACCAAAAAGAAAAGAGGCTGTTACCTTGTCACCCTTCTTGATGGTCCTGACCTGGAGCTTGCTGATGGCTTTCTTTGCTGCATCTCCCAATCGGCGCTGAAAAACCAAAAGCTACTTGTTAGTAATAAAGATATGTAATTTCTGACTTCATTTTTGATGGCATTTAATAAAGCAGGGCATCTATCTCTGAAATCATGCACATGTGGCATGAATGTTAGTGACGATGGCTGGAAGAGATAGGACAGTGGTATTTGTGCAAAGGGGCTTTGCAGTCTATAAAAGCACTTTGTCACAGAGAGAAGTTCCTCATGCCTGGTGTTAAGCAAGTGGCATATGATATAGATCCTGCTCTATACTAACTCGAGTTCAGGTTACACTTTCATAGACTAACAACAACAACAACAACAAAAGGAGTTTAGTAATTTGTCACTCTAGCCACTCAATTTGACATGGAGATAGCCAATCTGAAGTAGTTCCAATAAACTCGTCTCTTTTTTACAATCAGACTTTACTGCTTGCATATTCCTTTCTCTTTGCTTGTATAGACCTAAACTAGGTTTAAATTTGGTCTGTTCTATCCTATTTCATCACATTCTTTCATTTACCTTCTTTATGTACCAGGGTACTTCAAAAAGTTTGTGGAAAAATAAAATTAAAAGATAACACTAATATTTCCATGAACTTTTTGAGGTACCCTCATATGTGCAAGTGTGAGTGTGCATATAGAAAAACACATAAAACATAATGTACAGTTTAGCAAATAATTATAAAGCAAACACCTAGGTAAACCACTATCACCCACGTCAAGATATAATATAGCATGTCTCCCACCTCCTTTTTTTTTTTTGATAGAGAAAATTACTATCTTAATGAGCCCTGTAACAAAGCAATGAGAGGGTAATGAGAAAGAGTGGAAAGGAGAGGGCAGGGAGAGAATTAAATTTTAATATGTCAAGGAACAAAATGATTTGTTTTTGTGTTTGTGAATTTTCTACTCATTTTAGCTCTGTCTTAGGTATGTGTACTTCTGGTCTGCAACAGATGTGTATTTTCAGCAGTGAAACTTATTTGAAGGACTAAGATCAATAGGGTTAACATTTAAACACAAATCATTTACTTGCACTAATTTTGTTCCTTTTAGAAAAACACTCAGGCTTCTTTTTTTTTTTTCTCTAAAACAGTGAACACATACTAGTGAACAGCTAATACATCCTAGGTACCATGCTAAGCTTTATATGCAATATCTTCTTTACCCTTACAATAACCCTATGAGAAAGGTACTATTTTATAGAATAAACTGAGAGCTTAAGTAAATTGTTCAATATTACAAAGTTACTGAAAGATAGATCAGAAATTTAATAAAATTAAGTCTGACTTTAAAGACAAAGCTACCACCCTCATCTTTTTTCACCAAACAACCACCCAATCAACCAACCAGCATCTCACTAGACAGCTAACCAGTCAACCAGGCATCCAGCCAACCAACTTGTTGGCCAACCAATCCAAATCTACAAAATACTTATCATGTGGAACTTCTCTAAGCAAACAGCAGGTACAGTAAATAAGTAGAAAAGGAGATGCTCTCCTGGTTAACTTATTTTTCTCTTTGATATTTCATCCTTTGCTTCTAAAATAATACTAGCGTGTTAAACAGGGTAAGTTTTGGCTGTTTCCCAAAAGGAGACCTATATGTACTTCACATTTATGCAGAAGTCCATGAGTAGATAGCAAACTAAGGTAGCAGGAAAAAAAAGGAAGAATCTGTAATAATAAATACCAATCGAAAACATGAGAGTGATAAGGAAAGAAAAGAACTGACGTGAAACTAACATGATGGAACTTTCCTCTCCTCTTCCTCCAGTTATTACCTAATCATCCTTTGGTCTCAACTCAAGCCACCTCTTCAGGGAGTCCTTCCTAGATGCCTCACAGCAGGATCCCTCTAATCTAGACCCTCACAGCACTTTGTACCTCTGATATACAGCACTGTCACATTTGAAACTTGATATTTGTTTTTATGATCAGTCCATGTTACCTTTCCCTCATGCAAGCTTCATGAGGGCAGGACTTTGGAAAAACGGTAGTGACAAACACACACACAAATTCCTGTCCTCTGTAGCTGATAATCTAGTAGAAACTCCATAATGACGGATGAGTGAATAAAATCTTAAGCCAATTGATTTTTTTTAAGCATGGAAAACAACTTAAGAAATAACCAGTTAATGGGAAAACTTATGGACAAACTATAAGTGATACACGTCGTAAGGTAAGCAAAGTTGTGGTCCTGGCCTTGGCAAAACCAGGCAGTCTAAACCAACAACTGCTCTCCATTGAAGAAGTCTGGGGCAAGGACTGAAAGGCATGAAGAAAGGGCTGCTAGTTACTGGGAGTAATGCCACAAACCTGTAGAATGTTATATTTAGGTTAATAAATGTGGACCCCAAATAAATGTTGATTGTTTTCTAAGTAAATGGCTCAGATATTTTTGCAATTGTGTTTAACTGGTATTGTATACTATTCAGTCCCAGTTCAATTACTTAAATCATTTTTTATTTTCAAAGGCTGAGCAGAGTAATTAAATAGCAAAAATTATTTTCAAACAATGGTCATAGATTATTTATATCCAAAAGAAAATATAATGAAGTCCTTTTCAGTATCAAGTCTATGAGTGCTTCCTCCCTGAAAGCCCTGAGAAATCAAATGATTGACAAAGGTAGACCTATTTAATCATTCTGAAAAATGGTACAGTGGTACTCTCTTCCCTTTCCCTTCCCTGTGAAGTTCCTTGAATCAAGCTTCATTCCATGTTATTGATAGATAGTACACATATTCCTCTTTTGAGGGCAAAGGACCTAATAGGCATTTCTCAAAGCAAGACAGACAAATGGCCAACAGAAACATGAAAAAATGCTCAACATCACTAAGCATCAGGGAAATGCAAATCAAAACCACACTGAAATATCATCTCACCCCAATTAGACTGGCCATTATAAAAAGAGAGAATAACAAATGCTGGTGGGGATGTGGAGAGAGGGGAACCCTCCTACACTGTTGGGGGACTGTAATTTAGTGCAGCCATTATAGAAAACAGTATGGGGGCTTCTCAAACAACTACAGATAGAACTGCCATATGATCCTGCAATCTCACTACTGGGTATTTACCTAGAGGAATGGAAATCATCACGTTGAATGGATATGTGCACTACCATGTTTATCGCAGCTCTATTCACAATAGCCAAGAGTTGGAACCAACCTAAATATCCATCTTTGGGCAACTGGATAAGGAAAATGTGGTATATTTACACAACGGAATACTACTCTGCCATAAAAAAGAATGAAATTCTGCCATTCACAGCAACATGGATGAGCTTGGAGAAAATTATGTTAAGTGAAATAAGCCAGGTATAGAAAGAGAAATGACCATATGTTCTTACTCATCAGGGGAAGTTAATAAAAGAAAGAAAGATACAGCCATCACAATAATTTGTTGAACTTCCAAAAGGAGAGAATGGAACTGAGGCCACCAGAAGTGGGAAACTGGGAGGCAGAGGGGGGTTAGGAAGAAACTAGTAAAGGGCCACAGAGAGCTGATTGCATTATGTAATGATAAATATAGCAATCAGCCTGATCCGAGGATCACATATTGCACACAGGCCCTGATATTCAAGGCTATATCCCACCGATACATATAACCACTTATGTTTCAATTAAAAATAAATAAATAAATAAAATTAAAAAACAAAAAAGCAGTTGTTGCTTTTGCAGCTGGTCTCTTCTGTCTTTGGATTTTCAACTGCACCAAGTATAAAGGGGAAGGAAAACTATAGGCCCTGCTCAAACTGAGTCTTGCACATAGCCTGAAGAGACATCCTAGGGATTGGAACCTGAAGCTTATTGCAAAACAGACTCTTTCCTTTGTTATTCTCAGAAATGCAGAGTGAAATGACGCTAATGGAAGACTTAGGAGCCCCTTCAGGTTGATTGAGGGATTACCTCAGGTTTGTGTCAGCCTTTGTGTGACGTGGGGATTCCACTTTCTTCTCCAGGCTGCTTCTGCGGATTTTCTCCAACCCAACCAGATCCAAATCATGCTTTTTACTATCACTGTCAGGAGTTAGGCTGTCTTGGTATTAGATTTATTCATCAATTTGATCTGAACAGGTATAAGATAATATTTACCAAGATTATTGGTTTCTTGACAATAGTGAACATAAACTGCCTTACGGAAAATAAATACAAAACCTTTCATAAAAAGAATAAATTCCTACATAAATGGCAACAAGGATAGTAAAACAAGAACAGACCCCAATTCCACCCAAGACACGTAAATTAGTGGTTCTAAATATTTATGAAACTGAGAAAAATAAGACACTTTCCTCTTCCTCTCCTCTGTGTTATAAACAGACATGCAGTGAAGGAGATAAAAAAACAACTAAGAACATGAGGATGCCAAAACACAGGATTAAAACTTGAGTTTATGTCCTTCTTATCTCATTTGCTTGGACAAATTTGTATCATATTTTCCCCTTTTTCTTAACAGCTGTTTTTGTAATAATCATGTTCACTATTAATCGCCATCAAGTGGAAAACTCATGAAGTGTTCTATGTTCTAGGGGAAGGGACAACACTGTCAAACAGAGTTGGGCCCCCTCCTCTGGAACCTCATGTAGCCATGGGTGACTCAGATGATTTCCGTCCCATGCTCTAATACATAATAATGATCCTTCCAGGCCTGGCTGATACAACACAACTCATTGCACAGCCAGTCCATCAATTTCCATGATGTAGGTCACTATTTCACGAATCTAGAAACATAGATGAAAGAATTAAGACTACTCTGGTGGCCATGATCATCTCATTAAAGCTGTTTGTGCACACATGACGTGAGGTAAAAACATCAGGGTTATTTTTTGTCGACAGTGTTGTAGAGGGGAAGGCAATGGCTTGGAAGTTGGAAGATCCAGCTCTTTGTCCTAGTTATGTCACCAATTGTGTGACTTTGGCTGAATCATTTAAACATTCTGGGCCTCAGTTCCCCTTATTAGTAAAAAAGGTATGCAAAGTAATGTCGTTTCCGGCTTTACCAGCTCATGATTTTCATCCATGCAGAAAAGAACAGGGAGACAAAAATGTTTTGAAACCTGAATTAGCCAAAAAAAAAAAAAAAAAAAAAAAATCAAGGGCTAATTACCTCACTGAATACTTCATGGATACAACATGCACTTTTGTCTTTCCGTCCCCCTGTGGGCTTTGCCCTTTCTTCTAGAGCAGTTTCAGGGATTATTTTAGTTCTCATTCTTTAGGAGACAGAAGCATCTCTGTCTAGACTCTTCCTTGGTGGCTGACACTTGGCATACTCCTTTCTCTTCTCCTGTGAAGTGCAAGTTGGTTTTAAATTCCATTACTTCTCTTGTTCCAACATAGCTTGAGTCACAATATGTGCAAAAGAAATTAAAGGGACATGGGCCGTGTACATACAAATAAGAGAAAAAGGTGTTCTCAGGGAGAGGTAAATCTTTCAATAAGACTTTGTTGAATGTCATTCCCAGGCCTCACATAAAAATCAAAATAGGTCTGATTTCCTTGGATTCTTCAAAGGCAATATTGTTCATGAAAACTAAACACGAACTCTATTTTGTTGATCTGATCTGCCCATATTTGAAATAGCTGCCATCTTTTGGAAGTCATGTGGTTTGCAGGACACAGCCCAGTCTTTGTGTCTGAGAGGGGATGTCCTAGCAGACAGTGAGACAACATACCAGAACATCACAAGATGACAGGCTTACCTGCCTGGACCACGGCAGGAGTGCTCTCTCACTTTGCCACCCTGTAGGGTTTTCATAAGCAGGATAGAATTAGTGAATGACAGCAGAAGTGGTACATGTGGGGAATGAGGGGCACATGTCTCCTTAACCTCCTGGTGGGGAGGGGAAAACTGCCCACAGAACACATTGGTCTGCAGGATCAGGGAGTCTGGCATGAATCTGGTCTCTCGCCTCAATGTTCAGGAAGAGGTCCCTAGTTGGTAGGTCATAAGATGGGTGGAAAGGAGACGAACCTTTAGCATCCTCGGTGAAGCCCCCTGCAGTGGGGAATCTTTAACTGGACGCTAGGAAGGACTTAACAATCGACCCTTACTTCTAAAGCCAGAAAAGGCCAGCATTCAACGCTGAATGGTCAGGAATTACTTTTACTGCTATGACTGAGGTAGGGACTGGTGGTCCTCACCATAGGTTATGTCTCTTCTGTACCTCGATGCTGCTGAGGTGGCTTGATCTGGTGGAAACCACTTTGACTTCAAATCACCAACCTGGTTGTGTGTGTGCCTTTGAAAAAAATCACTAGCTGAACATTTCTCTCAAATTCATTATATTGAATGCCCCTTTAAGTTCTAAAAACTATGATTGTGGGATCAAGCAGTCAGCTTTCTCAAATACAGGAGTAGAATAATACACAGTGCCTTTTGCCTCCCAATTCTTACGACTGTTGTTTCCCAGGGTTGACTGAGAGGTCGTTGGCTATGCAGTGCAGAAGTCCACACTGGTGGCACCAATGGGCTATTTCCCTTAAACTACTCATCCAGGGGCATCATCAAGGCTTGTGATGAAAGAAAGAGAGGTCTGTTATGTTATTTAAAAGTCACTGTGACGTGTGAAATGGCCAGCAAAATGTTTTTCCTAATCATCATGGGGCCTTTCCTCCTCTGAAGAGTGGGCGTGGCTTGCTCCTTGTTCCCACACCATCTTGGAGCCTCTCTAGCTGCCTACACCTTTAACAGGTGAAAGGGTGATGGAAAAAGCTTCCTTCACCTAAGCACCATTCCCTCAGCTTCCCCTCCTTATCTGGCCTGCTTTGCTCCATCTTACTTGACCTCTGTTCCCATCTTTATGATTCAAATCAGGTCCTAATGCCACATGCTCCTATGTACTTAGTATACTGAATTATACTCTTGCCTAAAGATCTTATCCTAAGACTCTGATTCTACTTTGCACCAAAACCATAGTTAGATATAAATTCTACTCACTTTTAAGTGATCTCAGCTCCAGCAACCCCAACCTTGACAGTATTCTAGACCTTCTAAGCTGCCTGAGAGTGTCACGTTGATGTCTGATTATGTAACTGTGTATTCTGAGCTTGGTAAGAGAAAAGATTCCATTGGGCTGGAATGTGACATTTAGAAATTGGCTCCCTAAAGGTCCTGTGTGTGCTGTGGGCAGACCTGCATCCAAACCTATCTGAGATGCTCCCACAGGCTCTTAAGTATCACAGGGCTTGTTCAGGAATGGGAAACAGGAGTCCATCAACTTCCTTGAGCTCTGTGCAAAGATCCTGAAATAATCCATCACTCCACTCAGACACACACAGGCCATCTGACAGACCAAGGTCTCTGGGGAGGCTGAACTCAGGAAAAGATGATGGGTTCTATGAAAGCCAAGCATCAGGAGTGGAGAAGGTGGCTGCAGAGGAGTTAACCCCAAACAGGGCAGCCCTGGATCCAGGAGTGTGAGGCTGTGCTTGGCCTCCCTCTTTCACCTCCCCCAGAGTGCTTGCATGCACTGGGAAGGCAAGGCAGAGGCAAGGAGAGAAAAGTTTCGGGTAGTAATAAGTACTGAGAAGAACATAAAACATACATAAAATGATATGATCCACGGAGAGACACTGGGGAGGGAAGGAGGCCATATTAGCTTATCCCAGGCTCCGGCTTTAGACCTCTTGTCCTGGGACATCCAACCTCTGGGTAAGCTCATTCTGTCCCGATGATTGGAATAGCATCTATACACTCTATACACTTATGACACCCATAGTCCTATCTCCAGCTCTGTCTCCTCTATTGAGCTCCAAACTTGCGTAGTGAAATACCTACCTGGCATCTCTGCTTCAGTTTCCAAAGGCTTCTAAATTTAACATCACCAAACCCAAATTCTTGATTCCCCAAGCACCTCCGATCCCTTCTTCTGTCTTTCCCATTTCAGTAAAGGCCCTTAAAGATGATCTATTTGCATCCTTAGTTCCTCTCCTTTCCTCACACATTTGGTAACCGTATGACTTATCATCCAATCTGGAACAATTTTGAGAGTAAACTTTAGGGAGGTATTAATGATTAGACTGTGTGATATTGTGATATGTAACTAGAAATATATATATTTTGATCTTCACCTCCAGTTCCTGGTAAAGCTCCTTTGCAATTTCCTAAGTGTTGGCAGTGATAACGGTGAAAGAACAGTCTTCTGTTATTCACAAGTCCCTTTCAACCACACTGGATGTTGTTAATGAGGTGACTTTTGGAAAGCCCTAAGGATGGGGACTGGTTGCACATGGGGAACCAATCATGTGATTAGAGGGTTGGAATTTTCAGATCCTCCCACTCCCACCTCAAATTTTGGGAAGGGAGAGAGGCTGAACGTTGAGTTAATCAGTAATGGCCAGTGATGTAATCAATCAGCCCTACATAAAGAAGCCTCCATAAAACCTTAAAAGGACAAGGTTCCGAGTACTTCTGGGTTACTAAACATGTTGGGGTTGGCATGCCCAGAGAAAGAACGAAAACTCTGCACCCTTTCCCCAATACCTTGCCCTGTGTGCATCTCTTCCATCTTTCTATCTGGCTGTTCCTGAGTTGAATCTTTTATAGCAAATGGATAAACGTAAGTACAATGTTTCCCTGAGTTCTGTAAGCCCCTCTAGCAAATAACCGAACACGAGGAGGGGTCAAGGGAACTTCCAATTTACAGCCCCTCGGTCAGAAGCACAGGTAAACAACCTTTACTTGTGATTGGCGTCTGAAGTGGGGGAAGTCTTGTGGGACTGAGCCCTTAACCTGTGGGATCTGATGCTATCCCAGGTAGATAGCTAGTGTCAGAATTGAGTTAGACTGTAGAACACTTAGCTGCTGTCAGAGAATTATTTGGTGTGAGAAAAAACCCACACATTTGGTCACAGAAGTGTTCTGTGTTGAGTAAGAGTATAGCAGGAGAAAGTATTTTTTAAATTTTTTTCCTTACTAGGCTTGTACAACAAATATAAACTAGGATATATTCTTTACACTCTACATCTAATCCGTAGGATTTTAAAACATTGCCCTAATTTCACCCCTTCTTACCTTGCTCATTCTAATCCAAACCCATCACCTGTTATCCTGACTACTGTCCTGGTCCTCCAAATGGTTGAGTGGTCTCCTGTCTAGTTTTACGTGTATTGACTGTTGATGCCACTATAACACAGGCTATGTGAGGGTAGAGTCCCTTTCTATGGAACAGATGTGGAGAATAACCTTTCTTGCACATAGGCACAGAAAATTCTGGAAGGATAAGAGGGAATTGTAAAGAGTTGCTACCTCTGGGGAAGCTGGAGGAAGTGAAGTTGTTAAAGGGAGTTAGCATGAGAAGAAAACTTACTCTTAAATACATATCCCTTTGTCTATTTTTTTTTTTTTTTTTGCTGTGTACATACATTATTATCATTAATTAAAAAACAGTACTGCATGGAAGATTATTCTCCAAGAAAGCCAGATTCTTTTTCTGTAGTCTATTTATATGTCCTCCTTTTCCTGTAACTCTGGAGAAAAGATGGAAGAAAGATCCCATTTTGTTTCAAACTGTCACCAGAGCTAAAAAGCCCATATCTAGACTTAACCATACATGAATTATGTAAGAATTGAGCTATTTACAATTTAGGGGGAAATACAGTTTTCTAAGTATTGCTTTATCCCTTAATGGTTATACAGTTAACAACCCTCTGATAATATGTTACAGTTGTTTTCTCACTTGATCCTCACATTGAGCCTCTGGGGTTGGCATGTTATCACCCTCACTGGACATGGGAGGAAGCCCAGGCAGAGAAAGGTGAAGTAACATGTGCAAGGTCATGTCACTAGGAAGTGGCAGATCCAACATTTGAATCCAGATCTATCTGACTCCAAAGCTGGTGTCTTTACTGTTACCTGGCACTGGATTTAACTTGCTATAATTGCTTTAGCGGGGAAGGCACACCAGCCAAATCTCCCTCTCCACTTTCAGTTGTGCCCTTATTCTCCATGTCACCATCTGAAAGACCTTGCTGTGAGGCTACTAATATAAGGAACATCTAGCAAGTCTTACTCTTTGGGAAACTGCATTGAAATGATCTTCTCCAGGCACAATGTGACATGAAAAGGGCCTTGACCATGTACGACGCTGGTGACTTTCCTTTAATTGTGATATGCACAAAGCCAGGCAGAGACCGAGGTCCTCATTCAGCTAATTCAAGATCAATTTCTCTTTCACATACCTGAGTGGGTGGATACTTCACCAATGTACAATTCATGCTTTTGATATTCCATTTCAAGCTGTGAGCCTACATCTGACCTGAGAGTCATTCTTTCTGAAGGCCAATAATGCTTTAATAAAAATAAGTGATTTAAGTTAACCTGATGCTTATCATAGCTATAGCTGGCATAGCCGTAACTTTTTGTTGAATGGAGCAGATCACAGTCCATCAAAAGAGAAGTATTTTTCTAAGGGAAATTGTATGTTCTTATTCCATCCATCAAAGGGCTAAAGTATAGTGTCCATTTTGATTAGGACACAATGCTAACTTTTAACATGAGTTAAAAATTTTTTAACCCATTGAATGATCTTGATGGCAACATCCTATAACTCAGGGAAAATTAATAAAATGGGAGCAGAGTAAAAACTTAAACCCCATGAACCACTTCTACACCATAACCTTCGGATTTGTTTTTCACGTATATCACAGAATATGCAAGTGCCTAGACAGACACACAAGCTGTATCTACCTACACAAACTGAAATAAAGATTGAAATCATTACTCACATTAAATTGATTTGGCCTAAAGGTTTCTTTAGACATAGTGAACTGTAATCTAACTTGATGTGCAAACAGACTGTAACCTACTCTTTTAACAAGTAGCTGAGTTGTGGCCAACTGTTCAAATCATGTTCAAACTGTGTTCAAATCAGGCAAACAGCCAACTGTAACCAATCCAGCTGCTTGTGTACCTCACTTCCTTTTTCTGTTCCTCACTTTTCCTTTTCTGTCTATAAATCTTAGCTGGCCATGTGGCAGCTCTGGAGTTGCTCTGAACTTATTCTGGTTCTGGCTGCCACCCGATGTGTGAATAGTTCTTTGCTCAATTAAACTCTGTTAAATTTAAGTTGTCTAAAGTTTTTCTTTTAACATTCAACTAATTCAAGCTTAAAATTTCATCCTTGCCTCAACTGCCTAATGATTGCTTGGACTCTCTATAGGATCAAAAATATAGGGATGCCATTTCTATTAATCACTGTGTGATTAACTTCAAAACTTTAGCGGAAAAACAGAATTGAAAGATAATACGAATCTATGCATGAACATTTTGAAATATCCATGCATATATACATATCCATGTACTTCATATCTTTCAATTCTGTTTTTCTGTATGTAAAAATAGTGTCTTCATATGTGACCCCATAGGAACCAACTGAACGTATTAGTTCTACAACCAATTCCACTGCCTTGTGTCTAACAGGCATTGTGTCCATTTACGTTCCAGAATACTTAATGAAAGTGACATTAGGTTTGTATATAGTCATCAAGAAGTCTACATGATAGTAATAATGAGTACGATTCACTGAGAACTGATTGATTAGTGTCATGTTCAGTGGCTTTATAACATACATTAACCCATTAAATCTCACTGTGACTGCTATACATTGGATACCTGCCTCCCCCGCCCCCCCCAACCTCACTGAGGTTTAATCTCCACTGTAACTGTTGAGGGTGGGAAATCCTATATGGTAATTAACAGGTGGGGCCTTGAAGTGATTAGATTGCAGGACCATGCCATAATGAATGGATTAAATATGGTGGTCATGGGTGTGGTTTGGAGGGCTTTAAAAGGAGTGAATGAGGAGGTTAGCCTTTGCTCTCTCTGCTTCCACCATCTTACAATGTCAGGGGTCACTGTCGCCACCACCAGATGTGTTCCTTGGACTTTGGACTTCTCAGAAACTGTAAGCAGTAAATTTCGTTTTCTTTACAAATCACCCAGTTCCAAGTATTTTGTTATAAGCAACAGAAATGGACTAAGACAGTGACCATAAAAGCAAGATATATTCCTGTTTAGTTTAAGAAACTAATGAATAAAGAAATTAAATAGGGCCAGCCCCGTGGCACACTCGGGAGAGTGCAGCGCTTGGGAGCGCAGCGGTGCTCCCTCTGTGGGTTTGCCGTGTTGCGGACGACACCAAGCCAAGGGTTGCGATCCCCTTACGGGTCACAAAAAGACAAAAAAAAAAAAAAAGAAATTAAATAACTTTTCCACCTTTGATAAGTGATGAAACCTGACTATGTAACATAGCCACAAAAATCATGCTTTTGAAAATTATTTACTGATGGGAGAAATGCTTACCATTTAATAAAAAGTAGAACACAAAACATATAGGTATATGTTTGTGCCTCATGCATATACAGACATGTGTATAACAATTTACTGAATATACATGTAAGGGGTTAAAATATCTGAAAGGTAATGTACTCAATTGTTAACTATTCAGTGGGGTAATGGGTGATTTGTCTTTTCTTTCAGTATTTTTCCATAATTGCTAAAACTTATTTAAATAGGCATGTATCATTTTGAGAATCAGAAAAAAGCAATAACAAAGTTTTTAAAAATTGCTTCAAAAACTACTGAAAATTTAAACAGATGAATTGCTGTAAAATACATAGAAAAAGTAAAAGAGTCCTCCTAAAACAAACAAGTCTGACTTTACTAACTTACAGAAAATTTCTACTAATCTTTTAAGAATCAGCTAATTCCAGTGCTATTTAAAATGCTGTAGAGCAGTGTGGCTCAATAGGACTTCCCGCAAAGATGAAAACGTCCTATAAATGCACTGCCATGTGGTAGTCAGGTGGACTGTGGCTAGTTTGACTGAGGAACAGAATTTAAAATTTTATATTATTACAGTTAATTTAACCTTAAATAACCACACGTAGCTAGGGACTACCACACTGGACACCACAGCTCTTGACTAAGAAAATGGAAAATGTTTGCAAATTTTTCTTATAAAACTATTACTTAAATGTGTTAAAAATGCAAACTACAGACAATTCTCACTGTTGGGAAAATATAGGAAAATGGTCAGGGCCCCTCAAATGTTCAGAATCTTGCTGAGCATTTGCTGTGAATAGGTTATGTGTGGATTGAGTTAGTGCGCCTGCACGGTGCTGCCACCTTGGCTGGCATTTTACTGCCTTGGGCAGCTGCCTGCACATGGCCATGCTTTCCAAGTTGCAGCTTTCAAGGACCGGTTTGCTGGTTGCCTAGCTCATAGACCTGCGTGTAAAGGGTCTGGGGACCCAGCCTGGCATGTAAGGGGTCTGGGGACCCAGCCTGGCGTGTGAGGGATCTGGGGACCCAGCCTGGTGTGTGAAGGGTCTGGACCCAGTCTGGACAATAGGCTTGAGGGGTCTGTGAGCTCTAGACCCAGCCCTAGCTTGACAATTTGCCTCATCAGCAGGATTCCAACATTAGTCGGAGCACTACAACTGGCGTAGTGTAGCTTGACAACTGGCGTAGTTGGCAGGATTACTGACAGGTAAAAGAGCCTGA
Source organism: Cynocephalus volans (assembly GCF_027409185.1). Lineage (NCBI taxonomy): Eukaryota > Metazoa > Chordata > Mammalia > Dermoptera > Cynocephalidae > Cynocephalus > Cynocephalus volans. The sequence goes on from NC_084468.1 coordinate 124,498,773, forward strand.
CAACTGGCATGGTTGTGTAGCTTTACAATTGGCATCACAAACAGGATTAGTAGCTCTACATTCACTTATAAACATAAAGGTAAAAAATAAATTGTATATTAAATAAAATACTAATAAATATAATCCAGCACACATTGAGAGGAATAATATGTTCTGGAAATTCAGGATGATTCTTTAGTCACAGCTTGAAATTCACATACCATTGCCCTAGCAATTAAACTTCCAGAATTGACCTGACAGATATACTCATCAATGTGCTAAGTGTCATGTGTATATATATATTTTTTATAGGCGAAAACATGTCCATTAATGGGAGTTGGTTAAATAAATGTAGCATATGCATACAATGAAATGCTATGCAGTCATTAAAATGAGAAGTCAGCTTGGTTTGTGTTGATATGACTTAATCTCCAAGATAAACTCCACGATGAAGTGACAGAGAAGGGTACAGAGTTAAGTGTGCTATCATCTTGTTTAAAAAAAATGCATATGTGTTTGTAAGTACATAAAATATCCCTGGAAGAGAATATATTCCAGGGAGAAGAAATGGGTAGCTGAGGGACACATATAGGAAGACAGTTACTTGTCATATTCATATACCTTTTCCATTTTATACTATGTGCATATATGAATATGTTCAAAAATTATTTGCTTTTAAAAATAGCTTTCATTTTTACCTCCTTTTCTTCTTCTGTTCACAAGGAGGAAATCCTTGCTCCTTCCAAATTATGTTGACACTATTAGCGTAATCTCAGTTCACCTTCCCTTTTCTCACTTATTACGTGCCTAATTAAATAATTGTCCAAAAAATGAGCAACAGGAATGTGGGACAAATCACCTCCATTTACACAACAGCACTAAACACCAAAGTATGGATCTCTGCTAAGTATCTGAAAAACTATACTGCAAATGTTAACAGTGTTTATCTTGAGAAGAGATATGAGAGGTAATTTTCTTTTTGTCTTGGTATTTTCTTTGATGTTCAAAATTTACATAATAATATATATTGCTTCTGTAATAATTTTTAAAAGTGTTTTTTTAAAGTTTTTGCTACTCACCTGGTTCCTGTCCCTGGCATTTGCATATCGAAACCTCTGGATATAATAAAAGACGAGCCATGCGAGGGAAATGATCATCAGGACGATGAAGGAGATGGAGACAAACACAACCGAAGTGCGGCTCACGTATTTCTGCAGGTTCCGGGTACCGATGGTGATGTACATCGTCACAGTGATGTTTCTTTCCAGCAAGCTCACTATCTCCTTCCCTTTTGGCTCAGGAATCATTATGGCCACTATGTCTTCCACACCTGTTGCGAGAGGGGCAAGGAAGGGGCAATAAGGGTTGGGGGATGAGAGAGGGAGAAAATCGCAATGAAATATCCAGATAAAGTAACATGCAACCAAATACTTTTGAGAATTAGCCAGGCTAAGAAGAAATAATTTTGAGAATTAGCCAGGCTAAGAAGACCTAACAGACAGCAAATTTTTTTTTTCTTCAGCTGCCTAGGGATGCTGCTGTCTCACAGGTGAGAAAAGAACCTAAATTGGGTGTATGATTTTGCCACCAGTGAGGTCATAATCACGCAACTCTCTTTTCAGCTCTCTAAGGTGCTGCCTCTGAGTCTGGTAAAGGTGGACCCTACCTGACTAGCCCCATGTACAATTCTATATTGTACTGTTCAGATCCCCTGAGGAGGGGAAAGGGCACTTTGCACCCCATGGCAAAAGGGTAAAATGCCTGGTTTTATGCCACTTGTCTGAGAGCTCACTCCCTTTGCCTCACACAGACACTGCGAATACTCAAATACAGAGCTCTATAAATCATTTTCAAGGCAATTTTTTCCTATAGTGAGTACCCAATCAACCAAAAATGTTACTTGAAGAGCTCTAATATAATTTGCCAACATAAAATAATGCAACTATTTTCTACTTATTTTACCAAATCCAATGGAAATAGTTTGTGTAACCTCATACCGAACAAAGGGGAGATGGAGGCAGTACTGATAGTTTCAGAATTGTTTTACCTCCACCCTCAAATATTCCCATCGCATTGCCGCTGTTATTGGACAGTTCAAAGTGGCACTTTTCTTGGGCCTGAGTGATGTGGGTCATTGTCCCTATGCTTTATGACACTGTGTGCAGCCTCTTGGTGAGGAGTTCTGGGGTCTCTACAAGGGGGTCTTTAGTAAGGATAGATGCCAGAGTCAAGTGAACCAACCCAACATGTCATTGTGGCTAACACATGGAAGAGAATATCAGTTTTATTGGATAGGTTCTCAGGGATCAACCCAATTCAAATCCATGGAGAAAGATGCAAGATGATTACTGCACTCAGGCCCATGTCCCAGGTGAAATATCCCATTACATGGGGTGACTACAAATTAAAAGGAGCAAATTTGCAATTAGGACATTGTAGAATCAGGACAAAATTAAACCCATTGTAGCTGCTTAAAGCTGGACTTATTCACATGCTGATGTCTGCCAGCTAGATGGAAGTACCAGATTACATTTGCTCAGGGTGTTGCGAGGCTCTTAGAAGCTGCTTAGGGCTTTCACTTGACCTTGAGCTCTCTGTAGGTTTTTCGGTCTTAAATTCCTTTATGATATTTCATTTAGGCTGAATAAATACTTTAAAAGCTAACTACCTACAAAGATATCTGTGTATACTACATCAATTAAATACTTTAAAAATTCCCCAAACCTTTGCACTGGTCCAACTGTAAAACCATAAAGCCAAAGAGTGTTTGGGTCTGGCTGTTATTTCTGGGAAATACTGAAACTGATGGCTTGAATTTCTGCTCTGCAGAATTTACTGACAATTCTGACTCTCCTCTTTTTGTGTTTACTTTGGCTAATGGCTGCATGTGGTCTGAGGTTTTGTGAGGGATTAAAGCTGCTGGCAGGTTTTGTCTCTACAAAAACATGATCTTCTTTGTATACTGGACTAATCTGGTCTGGTGAAGCTCATCCCAGTGCTGCAGCTATTTTAGAGATATTTAAGTAATAACAGAATCATAATTTTCCATTTAATTTATTCCCTTATTTATATTCTTTAGGCATGTTAATTTAAGACTTTAAAATGAGATTTTTTTTTTTTGGAGGAGGGAGTTCTGAGGTTATCTACAAGACTTTATATGCCCAAACATGCACCAGTTGTACATTTTTTAATAGATTTCATTAACTTATTTTTTTATGGATTCCAGTTTTGATACTCTGCCTAGAAAGTTCTTCTTTACTCAAGATTATGGAAATAGTCATTTAAAATAGCTTCTTGAAAGTTATAGTTTTACTTTTTATACCTAAATCCTGAATAACCTCTATGTGATTTAATACAATATTTATTGAGCTCTTATAATGTAATAGCAAAAAGGTGGGAGGTTAGGATACAATTTATTTTTCCCTTAAATTCTCAAATATATTTGAGTTGATTCCACACCTTGTTTTTTCTGTGAGTGTGTCCCATCTTTTGCTGATCTTGCATCAGGGTGTTTTAGCTGTGTTTTATCATATTTACTACCGGATAGTCTAAATCTGCCTTCATTATTTTTCCCCCTACAATTTTCCTATTATTTACTTACACTTAAGAGGCCACAGAGTATAATGGTTAAGAGTTGGGCCCTGGAACTGGACAGCTTATTTCAAACCCTAGGTGAGCATTTTAAAAAGGGCAATCAAATTTTGGATCTGCACAAAGCTTTAAATTACTCATCATCCATTTTCAGAGACCTGAGAAAACATTTTCTCTTCCTGTAGTGTAAGGTATAATTAACTATTTTAAAGCATTTATTTTGAACTTAAGTGTGTAGTTCCACTGCTTGTGTTGTCTGTACCACTGTTGTGTCTTCATGCTATAGAACAGCTACTGGGACAGACAAATAGAGCAAACGGCAATGGGGCGGGGGCATCTATTCATCTGGACTTCAGCCTTGTTCACTTTCAATACTCAATGAATTTCTAGGGCTGATCATGGTTAAAAAAAAAAAAAAGGATGAGATTCTAGGATAATTCTGTGTGCTTTAGTCTGTATATTCTGTAGGGTAAAACGTAATACTGGGGATATGTATTTATCACAATAGAAATAGCTGTTAAGAATTTAGGTACCTGGGGTGTCTCCAAAACATGGTACAAAGTTAAATGGATTTAGAGGAATTTTCTTATCATTCTGATCAATGCACAACATTCAGGGCAAAAAGCTACTCCAGGATCTAATTTCTTCAAATATGACATGCACCCATGTGAGTCATGAGCCAGTTCCCTGCTCTTTGCTTCATTTTGAAACGTGCAGCTATAGTATCAGGGAGAAGCTAGCGGATTCTCCCATGTATACTGCAGCATAATTGCTTCTGTGGGTGTGTGTAAGGCAGGAAAGGAGAGCTGCCCTAAGTAGCTACTATGTATCTATTACACACTGGAGGCTCAGAAGCTCAAGGAAGATGAGAAGCTAACAAATAGCATATTTTGTATGGATAAAATCTACAAAGAGGCTACAAAGAGGCACCGCTATTTGGGCAATTCTATGTTTACTGTAACACCTAGTTACTCTAATACCAAGTGACTCTTTTTGCAAAATTACATCAGCCTGCCATCTATTTTCCTCCCAATGGTACTGTATACTTGTAAGTGGTGAGTGGTTGCTGTTGGATAATTATTGTGTATTCTGGAAAAGCTCTTCAGTCCTGTGAGAGAATGTGTGACTAGGACACAAATGACCTGGCTGCCAGATGACAGCAGGACTGTCTTGTATTTTTAGTGCTTCCTTTTCCCAGGAGAGTGCTCAAGTGCCATGATCTAATTTGGAATATGCAGGTAAGTGAGGAATCAAAACAAAAACTCATAAAGCCAAAGTATGTTTAATAACCAGGAAATCCTTTACTTCCACATTCAAACCAAGGGGTTTAAACACTGCATTAGTAGAATGTCTAGAAGACGAGCAGAGTGCTAGGCATTTTACAGTCTGTAGCCCTGCGTATTCTTCCCTGTGCTTCTTGGAGGGTGGGATGCACCCTGGGTTCGTGTGATCAAAAATCCTTTTTTAATCCCCTGCATCCTTCTTTCTCCTCTAATCTTTACTCTAGTCTCAGTCTCACTGTTGATCCTCTAGAATTTAGGTGATAATAAGAAAAACTTGCACTATTTCATTTGTAGATGTTTTCTATTTACACACTTAAAATCTACTCATATTTTTTAAAAATACAGTCAACTTTTGATTATCATCTATTCTTAAGTGAGATAATGTGTGTGAAATGATTTTAAATAATGTAAAGTAACATATAAACGTAAAGTGTTATTACTACTTTCTATATCAACAAATATATTTTTAATAAACACAGATGTAAAAATCCTAAGGAAAGCACTTACAAATGATAACATTTGTTGGATTCTATAAAAGTAGAATCCACCAATATAGTAAACTAGTCTTTATGACCAAGTGGGACTTATCCTAGGAATGTGAGGTTGACTTAATATTAGAAAATATATTAATGCTTTTTAGTAATTAACAAATTAAAGGAATAGAGCATATGATTATCTTGTGTAGCTAGTTGTCTTCCAATATTTTGGTCTTTCTTCTACAGTATTAATGTTCTAGGTAGATACAAGCTGTCCAGCAAAAAGTGTTAATTCCCCATGCCTCCCTCACAGCTAGCTGTGGCTGTGTGATTAATTTGGCCACTGAAGTGTGAGTGGAACTGATGTCTTCAACTCCAGAGTCTTATCCATAAAGGACTGACTATATGCTCCCCAGATCCCGTCCCCCATTTCCTCTGACTTCAGATAGAGAGATGTGGAGCAGACGACAGCTTTTTACAGAAGGAAGTCATCTATTGAGGATAGCACCCATTCATAATTCTTATTAAGAGTAGTAGAAGGAAATTACCTCAATATGAAAAATAGAAGCATTCAGAAACACTACATTAGATGGGAGAAAACATTAAAAGCTTTCCAATTAAAATCATGAATAAGACAAGGATGAGCCAACATTGAAAGCAGAGGTGATATGTGGTGCAGAGGGAAAGAAATTCAAGTGGTAAATCTTCAAAAGAACACAAACTGTCATTATTTGGGGGTATCACATGATCATGTATAAAAGCCAAGATAATTCTGTTATTAAAATTAGAAAACAGTTCAGGTCCCCTCTCAGAAGTTGGAAAGGGGAATCCATATTGACAAAAGCAGATTGCACTTGCCCTACTATCTCTACTGCCTGCTACAACCAGAAAACAAAAGTGAATGATGAAAACACTTAAATATACTATTTACGGTTGTCAATTATACCTCAATAAAGCAGAAAAATGTGAAATAAAATTGAAACAACTCAATTATCCAATATCAGTAACATAAGTTATCTATGGAACATCGACTAAAAATTGGTAATTATAAGTAAGATGATAAAAATGCTTATGACATAATACAAAGTAAAAAAATACCTACCATAGGTTTATAAAGCTATGAGTATGAGCTGGATTAAAGAGGAAGGTGTAGAAATAAAAATAATTTGTTAAGAAATAAAATTAAAAGACTGTTCAGTAAAATGCAAGATTCAAGATCAACATACAAAAAATAGAGCTTGGTATATACCAGTAATACCTAACCAGAAAACGTAATGGAAAAAATGATCTTATATATAATAGGAAGAGAAGTCATAAAATATCTAAGAATAAACCTAATAAACATGAGCCCTGTATGAAGAAAACTGTAAAATAAAGTTTCTCTGAAAGATATAAAAAATTTCTGAAGCAGATTTTTAATCAGAGTTATTTAGCATTACGTGTTTAGTTTCTAAACATGTGATTTTTGAAGTGATTCATTTGTAATTATTATTTTTTGTTGTTGCATTATGGTCAAGAAACATAGCCTCTAGAAATTCCTTTTTTTCTCCAGCTGTAAATCACAGTTTTCTTTTTTTTTTTTTTAGTTTTTTATTTATTGATTGATCTTATTCTTTTTTACATTTTATGATTTGTGAAGCAGTTGGGAGGAAAAGGGAGAGGAGACAGAGGAAGGAAATAGGATGGAAGGGAGGAGGAAGGGTGGGGTGGAGGCCTGTGGCACCCCCGTCATTCCCAGGAGAGACCAGGGGGCTTCTAGCAGTGGCTCGGTCATTGCTAGGCTGGGTGCAGATGTCAGGGGGTGTGGCTAAAGCCTTAGATCCCCACCGCCCCAGCTTGGGAGCCCGGGATACTTCTTGTGGCAGCTTGGTAGTCGTTGGGCTGGTTGTGGCTGAGGTTCTTGGTCCCCCACCACCCCAGCTTGGCAGAGCATGGGGCACTCCTGTGGAGGCTTGGTGGTCATTGCTGGGCTGGTTGCAGGTGTTGGGGGGTGTGGTCAAGGCCCTTGGCCACCCACCACCCTAGCTTGGGAGAGCCCAGGGCACTTCCTGCAGTGGCTTGGTGGTCGTCACTGGGCCAGTTGTGGGTGTCAGAAGGCATGGCCGAGGCCTGAGGCTCCCACCCTTGGGACTGGCTATAGGTGTTGCGGGGCATGGCTGAGGCCCACAGCCCTCCTCTCTCTCTGGCATGGTAGCCCAAGGGACTTCTGGTCCTTCTAGGTGTTATGGGTGTTCTCTGGTGAGATGAGACCTTTACTAGTTATCAAACTTTGTCTCTGGTTGTGGGTACTTTGTTTTTTCTTCCAGTTCTGTGTTGGATTATTTTCTGTTCCCACCACTTAAACTCTGCACTGGAACTACTTTGTTGTCCTTTGCTTACTTCTAAAATGGGGGAACTTCCTGTGGGGACCAGCACTTTAGCCCTGTGGTTGAGCTAAGTTGCTGCTTTGCTGCTGATTCCCTGGGGAAGGCTTTTTGTGCAGCTCAGGTTTTAATAGTTGACTTTATAGGTACTGCAGGCTCTCATGAGGTTTGATACACCTGGGTTGTGTAGAAACTCTGGTCTGGGCCTGAGTCTTTCAGCAAACTGCACCCCATGCAGTTCTATATTCCTGACCAGTCTCCAGTAACTGGTCCTACACTGATTGGAGGTAAGATCAGCTGTCCTTGCTGTGCCCCAGTGTTCCCCCAGTGGGCCTGTCTTCCCCACTGCTCATGCTCCAAACACTTCCCATGGAATGAGCCCTGTGCCAGTCCCTTCTGATGACTCCCCAGCCTCTGAGTGGCTCCTTTTTTTCAGTTATTGTGGCTGCTCACTCCTAAGTGGGTCCATGGGAACCCTATTAGTTAGTGGTCTTGCTGGCCTGGGGGCCAGCAAGGCCCTCTTTCCCCCTGCTGCCTCCAAGCAACTTCTTCTGGAGGGCACAGCTGTGGCTTTTGTCAGCTCCTGCTCCATGTGCTCAGCAGCTCGAGCCTGGAAGCGGCTGGGGAGCAATCCTTTCTTTCTCTCATCGTGGCTTCTCCCACCTTCATGCACTCCACAGGTCTCTACTCCTCTTCCCCTGAGCTCTAGTGGCCCCAGCTTGGCTGTCATTGCTTTTTAGTAGTTGTAAATTGGTTGATTTGTGGAAGAGAGTGATGCTGGGGACCGTCTATTCCACCATCTTGACTGGAACCTGAAATTGATTCTTAATCACCATTTTTTTTGGTGTAAATATCCTATCTCTATTCAAAAATATGGTCTGTTCTTTGTTGAGTTACATATCTCATTGATTAAGCTTACTGTGTTCAGATTTTCCATATCTCTGCTTAATTCTCTCTGATCAGTTGCTTGACAGGATGTGTGTTAAAATGTCTAATACTCATAGAACTATTGATATGCTTCTTTCTGAAGTTCTGTCTGTTGCTGCTCAATATATTTTGAGTTTATATATAGTTAACTGTATGTATATTTGTTATAGTTATTATCTGCTCACACAACTGTTGACAGGTCTAATGTCCTCACAATTCTTGTTCTTTGGAAATATCTGTTCTCCCTCTCTGTAACCTTTTGGAGTTATATTTTAGAATAGTCTTTGAGGTACAGATAGGGCTTTTCAAGATGGCGGCGGCTGCGGCGGCTGGCGCGGGGTAGCTGAGGTGGAAAAGGTGGCCACTGGGCCTCAGGCAGCCGGGAATCTTGTGGACCTTCCTCTCGCCATCTCTTAAGGGAGGACTGCTGCTGCTGACCGGTCGTGGGGGGTGACCGCCACTTTGCCCCCGGCAGGAAAGGCTGCCTCATTTACAGACAACAGCTTTGAAGTGTGGAGCAGGAAAAGAACTGTTTCTTAGCTGCAAAAGCGAGTCTCGAAACAGGGAACACGGCGCCAGGGCTGCTGTGGATGCAGCCAGGATCCCGGAGGCCGGGGCCGCGCTGAAGGCAGCCAGCTGCCCTATTCAGGATTCGAGGTTTCAGACCGGCATTAAAGAAGATTCCTGGGAGCGCCCGAGCCGCGCCGCGACTGAACAGCCCGAGGCGGCAGCGGCCGAGAACTGGGAAAGGCAGCAAACCAGAGACAGAGCGAGCACCCGACCTGGCACAGCACTGTGAGTGATCCCTGGCACAGCTCTGTTCGGGGGGTGGATGCCCACGCGGCTCCCGCCTGTACCACCAGGCCACTCACTGCCCGGTGCTGCCTCCATTTTCCCAGGTGCGGGCAGCTCCGCCCTGCTCGGCCATCACTGAGCCCTCCCACTTGCTTGGCCTGGCGCGGGGACCTCCGCTCCCACTCCCTCCGTGGTTCTCTGGCGGGGCTGGTGGAGGGGGTGTCCTGGGCCAGTGTCGGGACAGCAAGGAAGTACGGGCGGGCCGACTGTCACTCCACCATACCCTGGACTCCAGCCCCAGGTAAACTCCCTGTTACTGGGAGGCAGATACCATCTCTGCGGCCACCAGTTTGGAAAAAAGCCTAACGAATGTCTGGTTGGGAATAGTGTGGTAGGAGAGTTCCCAGGTCCGCTTGAACCTGCCGGAGAGCAGGCTGCAGGTGGGCGCTAGACTCGGTTTATACTGGGGGGATACAAAGGTGAACAAGACCCGAGAAAGATCTACATAGTGCTACAAAGGCACCCAGAGAGACCAGTCGTCTGTGCCCAGCAGAAACCTGGTAGACTTCCTGGGCGAGGCGGTGCCGAGCAGGGTCTCGAAGGCTCAGCTGATAGACGAGGGGTGCAGAAGACACGCCCCAGCCCAGCACAGTGCGCACAGAGTGGGGAGACGTGCGGCCAGGGAGGGGGAGACTCGACAGAAACCACACACCCGGTGGGGTCGCCACTGCACGATCTAACAGCCTGGGCCAGAGCACACGGAACAGGGAGAAGTCCTGCACAGGAAGTGAAAGCTCAACAGAGATCACACACCCTGTGGTATGTGATCCACCAGCCCAGCAGAGTCCAAGCTGACCAGAAAGGTGGCTTCCCGGAGAAGCCCAAGACCCGAGACAACCACACACACAAGGCACTAGAGGCCAACTGAGCAGTCACAGAGGGAGCCATACGAAATTGGCAACCACAGCAACATCCTAGTTAGTCATTAGTCTCAAACCGGTGAACTGTGAAACCCCCGGCCACAATGAATAAACACCAAAAAAAAGATACCAGAAATACAAAAAATCAAGAAAGTACACCACCAAAAGTTAATAAATCTCAAACTCTAGATCCTATAGAAAAAGAAGCCGTTGAAATGACTGACAAGGAATTTCGAGTGATAATTCTAAGGAAACTGAATGAGATACAAGAAAACTCAGCTAGACATCATGATGAAATGAGGAAAAGTATACAGGATCTGAAAGAGGAAATGTACAAGGAAATCAATGTCCTGAAAAAAGATGTAGCAGAACTTGCTGAACTGAAGAAGTTATTCAACGAAATAAAAAACACAACGGAGAGTTTAACCAGCAGGCTTGTCGAAGTTGAAGAGAGAACCTCTGAACTTGAAGATGGGCTGTTTGAAATAACACAAGCAGACAAAAAGAAAGAAAAAAGAATCAAGGACATTGAAGAAAATCTGAGAGAGATATCAGACAACCATAAGCGATCAAATATCCGAGTCATGGGTATTCCAGAAGGGGAGGAAAATGGAGATTCCATTGAAAACATATTCAACAAAATAGTGGCAGAAAACTTCCCAGGTATAGGAAAAATCACAGATCTTCAGATCCAGGAAGCTCAACGATCTCCAAATGTATTCAACCCAAAAAGACCTTCTCCAAGACATGTCATAGTCAAATTGGCAAAACTCAGAGATAAAGAGAGAATCTTAAAAGCTGCAAGAGAGAAGCGTCAAATCACCTATAAGGGAGCCCCAATCAGGTTAACATCAGACTTTTCATCACAAACCCTAAAAGCTAGAAAGGAATGGGATGATATTTTCAAAATACTAAAAGACAAAGATTGCCAGCCAAGAATACTCTACCCTGCAAGGCTATCCTTTCGAAATGAGGGGCAAATAGTATATTTCTCAGACAAACAAAAACTGCGGGAGTTCACTACCACACAACCACCCTTACAAGAAATCCTCAAGGGAGTACTGGGTTTGGTTCCTGAAAAATAACTACCACTGCCATAAAAACCCAACAAAAATCTAAACCCGCTAGTATAATAAAAATGGCATTCATGAAGAGAAAACAAGCTAACAAAAACACTATCTACAACCTAAGGAACCAACAAACACAGAAAACAAACAGTAAATCAGAAAGCAAGGAACAAAAGACACATAAGACAACCAAACAACCAATAAAATGCTAGGAATAAATCAACATCTTTCAATAACAACTCTTAATGTAAAAGGCTTAAATTCCCCAATCAAAAGACACAGATTGGCCGACTGGATCAAAAAGCAGGACCCAACTATATGCTGCCTACAAGAGACCCACCTCACCCATAAAGATTCACATAGACTAAGAGTGAAAGGATGGAAAAAGATTTACCAAGCAAACAGAAAAGAAAAACGAGCTGGAGTAGCTATTCTTATATCTGACAAAATAGACTTTAAACTAAAAACCATAAAAAGAGACAATGAGGGACACTACTTAATGATAAAAGGACTGATCCATCAAGAAGACATAACAATCATAAATATGTATGCACCCAATGTTGGAGCAGCCAGATTTATAAAACAAACTCTATTAGACCTAAAGAAGGAAATAGACACTAATACCATAATAGCAGGGGACCTGAACACCCCACTGTCAATATTAGACAGATCATCTAGGCGAAGAATCAGTAGAGAAACACAAGATCTAAACAATACTCTAGACCAATTGGAATTGGCAGATATCTACAGAACATTCCACCCAACAACCTCAGAATATTCATTCTTCTCAGCAGCACATGGATCATTCTCCAGGATAGATCACATATTAGGTCACAAATCAAGTCTCAATAAATTCAAAAAAATTGCAATTATCCCATGTATCTTCTCAGACCACAATGGATTAAAACTAGAAATTAATAATAAACAAAACTCTGGAAACTATACAAACACACGGAAATTAAACAACATTCTACTTAATGACATATGGGTCCAAGAAGAAATCAAGCAGGAAATCAAAAAATTTCTTGAAACTAATGAAAACAATGATACATCATACCAAAACCTCTGGGACACTGCAAAAGCAGTATTGAGGGGAAAATTTATTGCATTAAACGCTCACTTCAGAAGAATAGAAAGATGGCAAGTGAACAACCTAACACTTCACCTTAAAGAACTAGAAAAACAAGAACAATCCAAACCTAAAGTTAGCAGACGGAAAGAAATCATTAAGATCAGAGCAGAACTGAATGAAATTGAAAACCAAAAAACAATTCAAAAGATCAACGAATCAAAAAGTTGGTTTTTTGTAAAGATAAATAAAATTGACAAACCATTAGCATGGCTAACAAAAAAAAGAAGAGAGAAGACTCAAATAACAAAAATTAGAAATGAAAAAGGCGATATTACAACTGATTCATCTGAAATACAAGGAATCATTCGAGACTACTATAAACAACTATACGCCAACAAATTTGAAAATCTGGAGGAAATGGATAAATTTCTGGACACACACAAGCTCCCAAAACTGAACCGTGAAGACGTAGAAAATTTGTACAGACCAATAACAATAAAGGAGATTGAAGCTGTTATCAGAAGGCTCCCAACAAAGAAAAGCCCAGGACCAGATGGATTCACAGCAGAATTTTACCAAACATTCAAAGAGGAATTGACACCAATTCTTTACAAACTATTCCAAAAGATTGAAACAGACGCAAATCTCCCAAACTCATTCTATGAAGCAAATATCATCCCGATACCAAAACCAGGTAAAGATATAACCAAAAAAGAAAACTACAGGCCGATATCCTTGATGAATATAGATGCAAAAATCCTCACTAAATTACTAGCAAACAGAATACAGCAACACATACGTAAAATTATTCATCACGATCAAGTGGGATTCATCCCAGGGATGCAAGGTTGGTTCAACATACGCAAATCAATAAATGTGATACACCATATTAATAAACTCAAACACAAGGACCATGTGATCATCTCTATAGATGCTGAAAAAGCATTTGATAAAGTTCAGCACTCATTCATGACAAAGACCCTCTATAAGTTAGGTAGAGAGGGAAAGTATCTCAACATAATTAAAGCCATATATGCCAAACCCACAGCCAATATCATCCTGAATGGGGAAAAGCTGAAAGCTTTTCCTTTAAGAACAGGCACTAGACAAGGATGCCCACTCTCACCACTCCGATTCAACATAGTGTTGGAAGTACTAGCCAGAGCAATCAGAGAAGAGAAGGAAATAAAGGGCATTCAGATTGGAAAAGATGAAGTCAAACTGTCCCTGTTTGCAGATGACATGATCCTATATATCGAACAGCCTAAAACCTCTACAAAAAAACTGCTGGAATTGATAAATGATTTCAGCACAGTAGCAGGATACAAAATCAACACACAAAAATCAGTAGCATTTCTTTTCTCCAATAGTGAACATGCAGAAAGAGAAATCAAGAAAGCCTGCCCATTTACAATAGCCACCAAAAAAATAAAATACTTAGGAATTGAGTTAACCAAGGAGGTGAAAAATCTCTATAATGAGAACTACAAACTACTGCTGAGAGAAATTAGAGAGGATACAAGAAGATGGAAAGATATCCCATGCTCTTGGATTGGAAGAATCAACATAGTGAAAATATCCATACTACCCAAAGTGATATACAAATTCAATGCAATCCCCATCAAAATTCCAAAGACATTTTTCTCAGAAATGGAAAAAACTATCCAGACATTTATATGGAACTATAAAAGACCATGCGTAGCCAAAGCAATGCTGAGCAAAAATAATAAAGCTGGAGGCATAACACTACCTGACTTTAAGCTATACTACAAAGCTATAATTACCAAAACAGTATGGTACTGGCATAAAAACAGACACACTGACCAATGGAATAGAATAGAGAATCCAGAAATCAACCCACACACTTACTGCCATCTGATCTTTGACAAAGGCACCAAGCCTATTCAGTGGCGAAGGGACTGCCTCTTCAGCAAATGGTGCTGGGATAACTGGATATCCATATGCAGGAGAATGAAACTAGATCCATACCTCTCGCCGTATACTAAAATCAACTCAAAATGGATTAAGGATTTAAATATACACCCTGAAACAATAAAACTTCTTAAAGAAAACATAGGAGAAACACTTCAGGAAATAGGACTGGGCACAGACTTCATGAATACGACCCCAAAAGCACGGGCAACCAAAGGAAAAATAAACAAATGGGATTATATCAAACTGAAAAGCTTCTGCACAGCAAAAGAAACAATTAAAAGAGTTAAAAAACAACCAACAGAGTGGGAGAAAATATTTGCAAAATATATATCTGACAAAGGATTAATATCCAGAATATATAAGGAACTCAAAGAACTGTACAAGAAGAAAACAAGCAACCCAATTAAAAAATGGGCAAAAGAGCTAAGTAGGCATTTCTCTAAGGAAGATATACAAATGGCTAACAGACATATGAAAAAGTGCTCAACATCACTCAGCATCCGGGAAATGCAAATCAAAACCACATTGAGATACCATCTAACCCCAGTTAGGATGGCTAAAATCCAAAAGACTATGAACGATAAATGCTGGCGAGGCTGCGGAGAAAAAGGAACTCTCATACATTGTTGGTGGGACTGCAAAATGGTGCAGCCTCTATGGAAAATGGTATGGAGGTTCCTCAAACAATTGCAGATAGATCTACCATACGACCCAGCCATCCCACTGTTGGGAATATACCCAGAGGAATGGAAATCATCAAGTCGAAGGTATACCTGTTTCCCAATGTTTATCGCAGCACTCTTTACAATAGCCAAGAGTTGGAACCAGCCCAAATGTCCATCATCAGATGAGTGGATACGGAAAATGTGGTACATCTACACAATGGAATACTACTCAGCTATAAAAACGAATGAAATACTGCCATTTGCAACAACATGGATGGACCTTGAGAGAATTATATTAAGTGAAACAAGTCAGGCACTGAAAGAGAAATACCATATGTTCTCACTTATTGGTGGGAGCTAAAAATTAATATATAAATTCACACACACACACACACACACACACACACACACACACACACACACACACACACACAAACCGGGGGTGGGGGGAAGAAGATATAACAACTACAATTATTTGAAGTTGATACGACAAGCAAACAGAAAGGACATTGTTGGGGGGGAGGGGGGAGGGAGAAGGGAGGGAGGTTTTGGTGATGGGGAGCAATAATCAGCCACAATGTATATCGACAAAATAAAATTAAAAAAAAAAAATAGTCTTTGATGTTCTTAAATATCACTATGTCTATGAGTACTCATCATTTATTTGACAGTACATGAACGCTTTCAATCAAAGGTATTTCATTGTTTCTGAAACAATTGTCTTCATACTTTTTTTCAAATATTTCCTACTATATTTTTATTATCCTGTAATTTTTATTATCCTTTTGGTGACAATTATTCTTCCATCTTCCATATTTGCTTCCTCCCCCTCCCCAAGTTGTTTTTGGCTATTACTAATAAAGATGCTATGAACATTAGTGTACAAGTTTTTGTGTGAGTATAAGTTCTCATTTCTTTGGGATAAATGCCAAGGTCTGCTAGGTCACATGGTAGTTGATGTTTGATTTTTTAAGATATTGCCAGGGCCGGCCCTGTGGCTCACTCAGGAGAGTGCAGTGCTGGTAGCGCCGAGGCCGTGGGTTCGGATCCTATATAGGGATGGCTGGTGACCACACTGTGCCGAGGGTTGCGATCCCCTTACTGGTCAGAAAAAAAAAAAAAAAGAGATATTGCCAGTTCTTCAGAGTGACTGTACCATCTTATATTCCCACCAGCAGCAGATGAATGATAGTTTCTCAGCATCCTTGCCAGCATTTGGTATTATCACTATTTTTTATTTTAGCCATTCTAATAGATTCGTAACAGTATTTCATTGTGTCTTATAATTTCTCTATATCCATTTTGACTGACTTGTGAAAGTTTCTCAAGATGATCTTCCAGCTCATAAATTTGTCTTTAGCTCTATCCATTTTGTATTTAATCCCATTTATCATGTTCTTTATTTACACTATTGTATTTTCCATACTAAATATTTCTCATCGGTTCTTTTTTACAACTTCTATCTCCCACTGCATAGAATCTTCCTTACTTGATATTTGCAGTTCATTTTCAGAATCAGAACATTCTTTGTCAGGTGGTATCTACTCATTCTATACTATATTAATGGTGGGATTACTCAATTGCCTTGATAACTTGGCTGGTCAACTCATGCTGCCCTGGAAGAACCACCTGCTCTGCCTGGTTCTGTATTTACTGTGGAAAACCAAGGTGGGAGCCTAGTCTTATTCTTCCAGAAGATTAAGGAAGATGCATAAGTTTGGACTGCCCCAAGCACCAAAGAACAAGCAATGACTCCTCCCATTTAGGCTGGCTCTCTGTTATATTACTGGTTGCCCACCTTTCTCTCAGATGAATCCCATGTATATTTCTACCTGAGGCACTGCCGAAGTTCAGGCCTCCAACATCATGAATTATCACCCAGATCCTTATAGCCATAACTGCTCTGTACATCGTCCTCAAACCCTTCCTCTCTGACTCTTGGAAATTTAAGTTTCTCGTCAACAAATTCCCTAAAAGCTTCAGTCTCTTCTTAGAATGGTCTCTTTGTGTCTTTGATCCTTCACTTCCTTGACTGCTTTGGTTCACCTAGCTGCCCTAGGAGGACACTGTCTTCTCTGCATTATGGTTAAGGGGAGATTTTTTGAAAAAAATTTTTTTATTAAACCACACTCCACATACCTCAGGGCCAGGAGATGGTTTGGTTTACATGCTCCATCTTGCTTCTTCCAGAGCATTACTCCTAGCCCCATCACATCCTCCTTCAAAAACCGCTTATCTTCTGAGATTCTCTCCACCTGGATTTATACCTGTCTCCCCTCTCTTTGCTGCCATCTGCCAACCTCCTGTTTATCTCCTCTATCACCCCATTAGCTCCTAGCTCACAATATTCATCCTTCTTGCACCAGAAGTTCAGTGTTCACAATCCATCCAGTACTCTGGCCCGCCAGTTGTTTGCCCTCCTCCTCCCCACTGACCTTTTCCTCAGTCCTCCTCAGACACTTGTTCCCACTGTCTTATCTTGGACCTTGTCACCACTAAAAACTGTACCACCTCTGAAATCCTGATTACAAAGATGTCACTTTCCAAATGCAGTTTCCTCTTCTTCCTGCTCTCTTTGCTCAGGTGCCCCCCCAATCCATGACCCCCCTCCACTTTCTTACTATCCATCAGCCCTCTGCTGGCTTCCCGTCTCTCCTTACCCAGCCTACCTCACATGGTCCATAGTTAAACTCCTAAAACACCCTTAGCTCCCTTGCTCTGCTATTTCTTCATGAAACCTGCCCTAGAAAATTTGCCCTTTCTGTGTCTCCACTTCATCATGTGAACACTGCTAAGGAGAAACTCTCACTAGTCATCTGTTTTCACTTGAAATTTGTGATTCCTATCCTCAAATGGATACCTGATGTTGCCTTGCTCTACTCTCTGTGGACCCACTATCCCTTTGTCCACCTCATATCTTCACGTCTCTCCAGGAACCTCCCACACCCCTTCCCACCCACATTCTCAATTACTGACACAGGATCACAGGAGTCACTGAGAAAAACACCCACCAGAGGGAAATAGCCTGTCCTATTACTTATCTTTTTCTTTTTTACTTTTCAACTGAAACATAGTTGATTGTACATATCTGTGGGGTACTGTGTGAAATATGTGAATCTCAAATCAGGATAATTAGCATATTCAACATTATACAATGTAATCATTTTTCATGGCCCTTTTTGACCCTAACCCCCCCACCTCTGCCCCTTCCCAACTCGGGTAACCTTAGTTCTGTTCTCTCCTTTTGAAAGTTCAATGTATTATTGTGATTGTTGTGTCTTTCTTTTTTTAGCACCCACTTATAAGTGAGGACATGAGTTATTTCCCTTTCTGTGCCAGGCTTATTTCACTTAATTTTCTCTAAATTCATCAATGTTGCTGTCAATAGCAGTATTTCATTTTTTATGGCAGAGTAGTATTCCACTGTGTAAATATACCACATTTTCCTTATCCAGTTGTCCAACAATGGACATTTAAGTG
Source organism: Cynocephalus volans (assembly GCF_027409185.1). Classification (NCBI taxonomy): domain Eukaryota; kingdom Metazoa; phylum Chordata; class Mammalia; order Dermoptera; family Cynocephalidae; genus Cynocephalus; species Cynocephalus volans. The sequence goes on from NC_084468.1 coordinate 124,517,326, forward strand.
GGTTCCAACACTTGGCTATTGTAAAAAGAGCTGCAATAAACGTGGGGGTGCAGGTATCCTTTCAACATGATGATTTCCATTCCATTGGGTATATACCCAGTAGTGGAATTGCTGGATTGTATGGCAGTTCTATCTGTAATTATCTGAGGAAACTGCATACTGTTTTCCATAATGGCTGCACCAATTTACAGTCCCACCAATAGTATAGGAGGGTTCCCCTCTCTCTACATCCTTGCCAGCAATTTTCATTTGCTGTCTTTTTGATAATAGCCAGTATAACTGGGGTGAGATCATATCTCAGTGTGGTCTTGATATGTATTTCCCCGATGCTTAGTGATGTTGAGCATTTTTTCATGTGTCTGTTGGCCATTCATATATCTTTCTTTGAGAAATATCTATTCAGCTCCTTTGCCCATTTTTTAATCAGGTTTTTGGTTTTTTTTTTTTTTTTACTATTAACTAGTTTGAGTTCCTTGAATATTCTTGATTCTGTCCTATTATTAAATGAAGTAATTCACAGCGAAGCACCTGGCACAGGGCTGGCCATATAAAAACTGCTAAATAGATATTAACTTTTATTAGTATCATTACTGTTGTCTTAACACTGCCAAATATAGACACATCAGCCTGCCTGTGTGCCACCCTTCTCTTGTTACAATGAAGTACAAGTCCCCTCTGCCTGATCCACTCAGTGCAATTCACCCCACCTGTCACAGACACTGGCTCAGGTATGGGCAGGGCACACAGAAATTTTGAGTTAAGAAAGCTAATGCCTTCTTTTCCCACTGATCTTAAATAATGGCATCTGTGAGGCTAAGCTGTGGGAGTCATTTTAAGACCATGAGGGGAAAAGACTAAGAATAGAGTTGGCACCAAAAGAGGAGAGACATAATTCAGCGCAGAAATAATCTGAGGACATGATTTGAGTCTTGATCAAGCCACATCTGAAGTCATTCTACTTCTGGACTTTGCAGTTACTTCACTAAAGGCAGTTTAGGTTGAGTCTTATGTCCTTTGCTCCCATTTACATAACCATGTAGTGACCAAAAAAAAAATTCTAAGAATCCAAGTCTTCTGAATTCCCAACCAAAGTCACTGAATCTCATACTTCCACGTAGTTTCTTAGGTGGTCTACAATGTAATTTTACTTTAATCAACTTATTTGAATTCACATTAGAACTCACCCTTAGTGCTTTCAAACATTTCAGAAAAGAATGTCCACATCACGTTACATTACTTGCTGTCTGCCTCACACACACAATTCTAAAGCCATCCTGGACCATGAATAAATAGTCATTCCAGACAGCTCCAAGGTGTGCTCTATTTGCTTTTCTAACCCAGGGAGAAGTTACTGCTATCCTATAATAGGTACCTTTCCTGAAACTTATGTATTACCACACTTGTTGGGGATGGGAAGGATGTAGTCTGAAACACAGTCACAGTCTGACCAATAAAAATAGTTTCCAGGAGATAAAAACTTAAATTCATAGTAGAACTAATTTAGAAGTTTGAAAATTTATCATTCAGGAACCAAACTGTTAACTTGTGTAAACCAATTGACATGATTTCTCCAGAAGACCTCTAAGCTTAAAATACAAAATACAAAGCTTCCTCTGAGTTGTTGGGTAAACACTGGTTAATCTGTGCTCCCCAACGCTCTGCTGCAAACTTGAAATATGTCAAATGCTGGATGTTACTGAAATACTTTTTAATCACACACCAGATCCTCCCAGTGGAGATTAGTCATTACAGACAACAACAACCAACTTTTATGAGGTCAAAAATCTTTAAAGGAGATGCTAACAATAGCCAATTTTATTTTCCATGGAATAAAACTAGTAACTTAACACACTGATATCATTTCCTCAGCTACACTTGAGATGATCAATGACCCATACTTTTAAAAAACTTCACGTATGATCCTACTGCACAAATGTGTAGAATTTTCTATGAATTTGTGACAGCTGTAAAGGAAGTGATGAATATAAAATAAGGTATTTTATTTATAGTCATACCTGTAGCATTTTTGGGGAACATATTGAGTAAATCAGACTCAAAAACAACTTCTAGCTTTTGTGAGAATTTCAAATGGTTAAAAATAAGATGATAGAGTCCAGGCTGAAAGAAAAGAAATCATACACTACTAAGTTGATTTTATAATAATTCAGTTTTCATTAGAGCAATTAACCATACTTAAAGAAACTTCTTATATATAAAATGTTTTAAATTTTAGTTTTGGTTTGTACAAAAACCAATATACATTAAGTCTCAATAAGGAGAAGACTAATGGAATCACAGGATAGGAAACTATGAGTGACTAAAATTTTCCAGCATTTCTCTCTTTCTAGTAATCTCATAAATAAAATTAAATAGTATGATCGTTTACCATAACTTCTAGCTGGGTGACTTTGGAAGATTTATTAAATCTTTAAGATTCACTAAATCTTTAAGATTCAGGTTCATCATCTCCACAGTTCTAATAGTAGATGTACCTAGTCTGAACGGTTGAGAAGAGATTAAATGAAAGAATGCATACAAAGAACCTAGAACATAGTATGTGCTCAATAAATGCTAACAGTTATCATTATCATCAGCATCATCAAATAATTATTTAAAACATTCCAGATATTGCAAAACCTGCATTTAGACCAAAAGAGGTAGGGTGGCAAGGAGCATACCAATCTTGGTTTCTGCTGGGGCCCAGAAACAAGGATGAGCTCCAGACAAACTATGGTGGCTGAATACTGCAGTGACCCCTCCAAACAGCTGGGGACCATGAAGTCCAAGTTGGGCAATGTGCCATTTCTTCAACATTAAAGGGTTAATTTTCTACCCACCTTGACCAATGAAAGAAAACTCTAAGGCAGATTAATAGAAAATTAATCTTGAAAGTAAAAAATGAACAAGACTAGGTAGCAGTTAATGACCCAATTCATTTTACTCTTTCAAGGTAGAAAAAATAAAAATTGTATAATTATTAATCTTAAACAGTCACTTAATCAAAGCAAACATGGATTTGTGTCTTGTTTTGCTTTGAACTACTGGGAAAAATTAAAATTAATCCCCATCAGAATATTTTTAACAATACATAGCAAGAACCTAGAAATACAATTAAAAACCAACCATGATATCTTGGATCTAATGAACTTCTAGATATTTATGGCATATTATACTGTACCACTGCATGGAATAGGAAAATATACATGAAACATCTCTTCTCATAATTTTTGCTTTTTTGTTTGGCAGAAGTGATCTGGAATTCCCAATGCATAATTATTAAATGTCTCATTACTTGATTCATCTCCGTGTTTCTCTTTAGTATTCAACAAGTTGATTTCAGTGGTTTTTAAAAGAAGGAAGAACTCCCTTTATTAAAAGTTCAGATACGAAAATCCCTTTTTTAAGGCCAATTGAAGTTTACTGTTTTGTTTCTAGAAGCTTGGAATCTCCACATAGTTTTGCCTGCAGTGATATGGCATGGACTATGAATTCAACAAATAATACTAAGGTCAGTTAAAACATCAATGATTAATATACTGAGGAAATGTAGCAAAAGTAGGAAAGAACTTGGTGATATACTTTGGTGGATAATAAATAGGCTTCTAACGGATCAGAGCTCAAGCTCCAAAGAAGTGCATATCCTCTGGCCTGAAACATAAATTCTAGGGACTAATTGTCCCTAGAACATAAGTATGAAAAACTTTTTAGACTAATATGTAAGCAAATAAGGTCTATAAATCTCCTTGGTGTTTATGCTATCCATCAGTAGTTCTCAGGGAGAACTGAGTGCATTTTGTCAGGATCTCAGGTCTTGGAAGGAGAGAAGAGTTGGACAACTGAGTATGTATTTTGAAAAGGGTCCAAAATCCGAAACATACCTCCCTGTCCTTTGATTCATTTTACACCGAAAGTCAGAGTCAGCTATTAACAGATGCCATCCATTACTCTCCCATATCCTCTAGCCCAAATCTTTTAATGCACATTGTCCAGACTTTCAACTGCCAGTATCTGGATTTCTTTTCCTAAATGACTTTTCTTGACCACTAGATATCACTCTGATTTTGTGTGGGCTGGGAGAGAGGTGGAATTACCACCACTTGGGAGCAGCCCTGAACTAATGACTGAGGAAGTGGGCGTATAAATGCCTCAGCTCCCTCCTCCCTGTGCCGGTATAACACCACAGCGTGTTTTCTACACCATTTCCCAGAGCTCACCAGTGTGATTAAGTTTCATTACTCACAGTGGTAACTTGCTTATTAACACCCTTTATTGGCTCTTTTCCTATCCTGTTGCAGTTCTCCATTCCAGACAGGTGTTTCCTGGACTCAACTCTCAACTAAATGGCTTGGTCCTGAATTCTTGTCTCAGGCCTGCTTCTGAGTAAAACCAAAGTCTGTGCCAAAAACTATGTCTCTGTGTTTCTTTCCTAATAGTTCTCTGATGTCCTAAATATTAGCTATAATGGCTCGTGCCTCATTGACCTTACACTGTTTCCTAAATATCACTCTTTAATTTTTAACTGGTTTACAAATAGAAAGAAAACATAAAATGCAAAAACATAAATTTTGTCCTCCCACTTTTTAATAAAAAAGAATCATTCAGCAGAAATAGTTTTAGAATCTTTTATTTAATATCTTTTCATTCCCAAATAGCCCTGAAGATAGCTGCACTTACATATAGCTACTAAAAACCACCACTCAAAGTGTCTATTGGAAGGGAGACTCAAGCATTCTTCTTTACCACCTGTCCTTAAGAAAGAATGATATTTGTTTGGATAATGAGCAGATAGCATTCACTCAAATTACTGGACTTATCAGATATTCTGTAAGGCTTAGTTAGTGTCTAACATGGTAGCCACTAACCACATGCTATTATTGTGCACTTCAAATGTAGCTAAAAAAAAAAAAAAGTAAGGTGTTGAATTTTCAATTTTAGTTAATTTTAATTTAAAACCATTACTCAGTTAAATTACTGGAAAACTTTTAAATATGTTTGAAACAACTTGTGTATGAAAATCTACTTTTTTCAGCCATGAGTTTTATAAAATCTAAATACAGAGCAGGTATTTTTGATGAAAATTTAACATCTGAATTGAGATGTATTGAAGTATAAAATACACACTGGAATTTGAAGACCTAGAATTAAAAATCTCAATAATCATTAACACTGAGATATTGATAATGAGATATTTTTATACTGATTAGATGTTGAAATGATATTTTGTATATATTGGGTTACATAAAATATATTTAATTTTTCTGGTATTTCTTTCCTTTTTGTTAAAATGTAGCTACTAGAAAATTTAAGATTAAATGTGTGGCTCAAATTATGTTTCTATTGGGCAGCATTGTTCAGCCAGTCTATCAACAGATTTTATTTGCTAGCCCAGTGGGTACAATCATTGCTTATAAAAAAGATTAAGACAAGGAAATAATATCCCCTCTGCTTAAGGAGTTCACATTTTAAAGGTAATACCATAGGTTCAGTAATAATATTAGAGCCAAACGGAAAAGTAAAATAAAAGGTAAAGGCACATAAGACTTTTTCAGGGAAGTAACTGTTCTCTTACATGAATAGATTATTGATATTATAATAAATTACAGAAAGTGATTTAAGAAACAATGTTACCCTTTTTAAAAGCCTACAGAGCTTGCTCTGCCCCAACAATGAAGTAAATGCTCTGCCTTCGTCCATTTATTAAAGAGTCATATTTCCTGAATGGAATAACAGAATCCAGCAATTAAGTCCTGGAGGGGTTTTCATCAGCTACTCACATCATCTACTCCTTCGTTTTACAGAAAAAGAAAATGAGGCCTAGCCTGGTTACATAGCTTGCTTAAGGTTTGAAATGATTTTGATCTTTTTCAAGGAAAAAGAAAAAAAAACCCTCCAATTCTCAAGTGTAGTTTATATTCCCCTTTCCCGTTAGTTAAGAAAAGAAAACTTTCCACCATTGCAAAGCTCATATGTTTAAGCCAGCAGTTCTCAGATGGCACCCACCACCATAGTTCTCGATAGTTCCCTGCATATTTCCTTCTATATTTCTAAGTAATACGTTTTTACTAATATTTCTTGATTTATCAGTTTTGGACATTTTCTATTGACATTCTACCATAGTAGGTGAGGACTTAACTCATACTCACTCCTACCATCCCCATTTCTCTCCTAATCCCTCACAGGATGGATCAATAGTCATTCAATACAAGTACTGTTCACTGTCAAGCCAGGTAGTGTATTACAATTGTATACCTTTTCTTTGTTTTTTCTGGAGTTAATAATTGCAGTATTTTTTCATTTGCCTGGTTTTCAAAATTTCCATCCTTTTTGTTTTTCTCTAAATGCTGCTGTATCTCTGCCATGTGCTCACCAAACACTTTTTTTTATATTCCTCAAACACATTTGTTCCATTTGGCTTTCTGACTGGGACACTTTCTCCCTGGAACCCACTGTTCTCCGACTCCAACATGAGCCGATTGCCTTGAAGCTTGAGATGCAGCTATCATGTGGGGTTTATCTTAGATGGTAACCTAGCAATGGGAAAATTTCACTCCCCAAATTAACTTTAAACTGTCCCTTATTTGTATTTTGCAGGCATGTGTTAAATAATGAAACAGTACCACCAACACCATAAACAACCAAACACTTCACAACTTAAGATATCCATTGGTAGTTTTTATGAATATTTACAATAGAAGAAGAGTATCCTTATTTGAAGCATTTTGGCTGCCTCTCCAGCAAATGCTACCACAAGCTGTAGCCATTTAACTTCATGGTAGCTAAAACCTGGTTGCTTCCAAAGTGACTGTTAGGTCTGGAATACCTAGGTGCTGGTGTCAGTGATGTTTCCAGGGTTAGTCTGTGCTCAACCCCTAACTATCTAGATCATCACTGTTGAAAAATAGGCCTGAGAGGCCTTTACAACAAGGTAGAACCTAAAGGCAGGGCTTTATTATTATTGTGGTGGTAGTGGTGATGCTTTTCTGGCTTCTGCTCATCCAAATAAAGTACCAACAGTAAGCAGACCACTGAAAAGATTTCAGATGTGGACAGAGCTATGAAAAACTGCTGCAGAACATTTAGTTCTACTTCTGGGAGCCAACCAGAGAGTACCTGCCAAATCCAACCTCCATATTCTGCAAAAAGATAAAACCAAGGCCTATAGATGTAGCCAAGACAAAAATAGGATAGTTGACAGTCTATAAGGAGATGGTTAAAATATTTAGAAAGATGGAAATAACTGATCACTAACAGATAAATTATGACCTAAGAGATGGATATTGTCATTTGCACAAAATAACCTTCCCGGAAGAGGCAAAATCATTTAAATATGCATATCAGTAATTCTAACTTTAGGGCATTTATCCTGCAATATTATAACTAGATGTGTAAATTGAAGCACCAAATCAAAATCCTTCTATCATGCTTTTTTTTTTTTTAAACCACATGAAACACAAATCTTAAGGACTTAATTATCTGCAGTCTGACTTTGAAGATGATAGTACCTGCAGCAAATTATAGGTAAATGCTGACACAGGCTGGTTCTAGAAAGACCCAGCCAGTCATGGGTTACTAAACAGAGAAATTAACTGCAATTTTATAATTTATATTGTAAATATACACCTGCCCAAAGAATGCATTCTACATACCTGGGCACTAACGGCACTGCTCTTACAGCCAATGCTCTTACACCACTGCCTGGTGCTGTTGTCTGCCTTTGCTTATTCTAGAAACTGCCACTTGTTTTCTCTTCTACAAACAACTCTGAAGAAGAAAAATGACAGCTTTCTTCAGCACATTAACAACTTTCATTTGGAAAATCATTTGCAAATATTAATTTCTGGAGCCTCAGAACCATGCCAACACATTACACTCATAAAACTTCATTCCTCACTAGAAATATGTAACTCTGAATGTCAAGACTTCAACCTTAAATATGATTCTAATTAAAGCAAAAGATGGGTTGCTGAGCAACGGATAAAACATCTTTCCAAATCTTCAGTATATTCTAACTGAAATTTTAGAACAATAACTTATATGGGAATAATATTAAGTAAAGGATAAATTTAGAGAGGAGAGAAAAGCATGGTTGATGTAATGACTGAAATATACCAAATGAAATATACAAAATGTGGAAAGACTGGAATCATGTTAACACACTTATCTTCAGATAGTCTGAATCTTAATGGGGTCATTCAGAAACTGAAATTCTTAAAATAATACAAAATGTCTTCTGTAAATACATACAATATAGTAAACTGGCTCCTTTCCAGGAGTGGACTCTATTGATAATATCTGAAAAATTCTTCAAGTTCTCTGATTCCTTATCACTAAAGTATGCGTAGTAATATTCCAACTTGAATTCTCTTTACTTAAAATTTTAATAAGCTTGGGTATATTTTTATATACCTTGTCCTCAGCCTTCAGAATTTATGAAGTACATAGGAATTTCAAGATAAAGTTGCTAAGGACAATGAGATAAAGAAAGATAAAACAATGTCAAGCTGAAGAGCTTGCTGAGGCAGGCTTGGGAAACATAAAGGGGGCTGTGGCACAGTCAACTGGGCCTTGTCACTCCCACTACTGTTAGCAGGACAGGAGCTACAGGTTGGACTAAAGCAGCCGGGGAAGTCACAGCATGCCCCACCTTTCACTCTGTGAGAGAAGCTTTCCTAGGCATGCCAAGGCTCTCTAACTCAGGTCCTCCTGAAGGGAAAGAGGTGAATTGTACCTATGTCAAAGGGTGGGCTGGGCATGTGAACGAGCAATTCTCTTTCCCCTTCCACCCAAGAGACATGCACATCCCAGGGACAACTACAAAGCTGGCTGTCCTATCAGGAGAAGGTCTCTACTTCTTGTCAGGGAAAAGACTTGGGATTTGGTGGAGCACCAAGGGCGCTAGGCTGTCGGGGCTGGTGTAGAGCAGGCCAACTGAGATCTACCAGCAACGACAGGATAGCCGCCTCCTCCTCCTGTACTGGAATCAAGGGAGGCACTGTAGGGCAGAGCAGCAGGTGACTGAGAGCACAGGCATCAGTCCTCTGTGGGTCTACAAGGAGCAGGAGGACAGGAAGATGATGCTCTCGGGAGTGACACATCCTCCCGTGGGGTGTCAAAATCAGTCTCGGGGGATGTGTTCGTTTCCTATTACTACTGTGATAAATTACCACAAACTCAGTGGCTTAAAAAACAACACATTTATTATCTTACAGTTTTAGAGATCAGAGAAATAGGTGTTACTGGGCTAAAATCAAGGTGTTGGCAGGGCTGTGTTCCTTTAGGAGGGTCTCAGGGACAGTCTGTTTCCTTGGCTTTTCCAGCTTCCAGAAGCAGCCCACACTCCTTGGCTTCATCCCTCCAACCTCTGCTTTCTTCATCAATACCTCTTCCCTCTCCAGCCCTCCTGCCTCCCACTTATAAAGATCCTCATAATTACATTGCATAATCCAGGGTAATCTCCCTATCCCAAGATCTTCACCTTAATCCTATCTGTGAAGTCTCCTTTGCTGTGTAAGGTAACGTACTCCCAGGTTCTGGACCTCTTTGGAGACTATTATCCTGCCTACCACAGTGAAGGTGGCAGTAAGAGGAATTTTGGAGTAGGCCTCCCAGGGGCATACAACTAGAACCAGATCCTTCCTAGTCCAGTGAAGTCCCCTGATTTTTGCAGATTTTTATATGGCCTGGAGAATAAAGATTTCCCTAGGTCTTCAGGCTGATTGAATAGATTGACTTCAGCCAGGAACTGATTTCAATAAATATTAAAGCCATTATTTCTCAAAGTTGACAAGAATAATTTATCCCTTTTCTTCCCTTATCTGCACCACCCCCCTCACCCACCAAATAAGAAAAAATCCCAGTGCACTGGCAGTCGTTCAACCATGACAGAGATCTTGGGGAGAGAATTCTAAGTAAGGTAGTGACACTCTCTCATCATAAAATATTGCCCAGGAAGGATGACAAAGCTGGTCCATTTCGGCATGAAACAAAGTTGCATGTGTGGGTGTTGTTGGCATAACAGTGAAAATTTGCCTCCTAGGGCCTAAAAATAGCTGATACCAGCATCTGAGAGAGTACGAGCTTTCTAAATCATTACCCACTCCATTTTAGCTCCCTCTAGACTTTCACAGGCCAAACAGAGACACGTACGCTTCCAGTCTCTTCACAAGAATTGCTCACAGAAGGGGTAAAAACAAGAGTCACAGAAGGGATAAAAACAAGAGCCAGCAGATTAACCATGTTCAGAGTGGAAATCCAAGGTCACGCCTGCTCCAAAACAGCCTAGTCAAATCCTGCAACATTTAAAAGAGGGTAAAGTATTGAAAGCTGCAGGCAGATCTCCTCATTCTAGGAGTTACCAGGTTGTTTGGAAGGCAAAGCAAAGGCTACCATAGGAGAGGCATCTCGAGCACCCAGGGCATCTGTGTGCACATCAGACCAGGGGCACAGGTGGGAGTAAAACTGATCAGGAAGGTTATTTAGAATAAATATTGATTGTGGAGCTGCTGCGTACACATACACACACACATACACACACCACTGCTTATTTAAACATCCCTAATGAACTGAAGCCAGGGGCGAATACTGAACAGTGACCTTATTGTGGTGGCTGGCCACATAACAAAAACCACATTTAAAAGGGATCAAGACCAAAAAATAAGGTCTGAGAGTGAGGAAATTTAGGCTATGAAAAAAATTGAAAAAAGGTTTTATGTACTCCCTGAAGACTGGCAGCACTGATGGAAGAACTGATTAGTTTCTAGGCTCACTAGAGTAGAAGGGCAGGAAGTATTTTTTACTCAAAACTGTCACCCCTCCCGTTTTCACCTTGACCATCTGGGTGGAAGTTTATGTCAAGCAATCTAATCTGTAACTCTTTAATTGAATGCTCAGCACTACTAAATGTTAAGAGGTAGCATGATATAGTGGAAAGAAAACTTGATTTGAAATAGTTAAAACTAGGTTCAGGTCCTGGCTTTACCACATCATAGCTGTGTGACTTGGACATTTAACCCTACCATGTATCAGCTTCTTCATCTCTACAATGGAAAAATTGTTGTGGCTACTTCAAAAGGATTTTAAATGTTCTCATCCCAAAGAAATGATAAACAATCGAGGTGACAGATATGCTAACTAGTCTGATGTGATTGATCATTCCACAATGTACACTTGTATATGTATCAAAACATCACATTGTACCCCTTAAATATATACAATTATTATTTGTTAATTAAAAATAAAATAAAACTTAAAAAACAAAAAAAAGTTGATGAAAGAATAAAGTATGGATATAAAAGTTCTTTCTAATTAAATGTTATAAAAATACATGTTATTATTAGAGAAGCAAAGTACATTTTGCTTTCTGGCTTACAATCTAGTTAGAGGAATGATGTACATGCAAGAAATATTTAAGGAGCAAGACTATATTTAGCAAAGGGTAATAGAGTCCTGTGGTCAATTAGACTTCTTAATACCATCTAGCAAAGGTTCACTGTGTAGTACAGACCAAGAATGAAAGTGAGAAGAGCAGTCATCAGGAAAACATCATGGGAGAGAAGAGTTTGAGCTGGGGAGAATGAGGCAGAAAGGAACTGGGTGAACATTCCAGAATGTGAGAGATTCATGAGCCAATACACAGAGATAGTATGAATTAAATTTGCACGGTTTCCCTGCTTCCAGGAAACTCTCATATTTCAAACCCACTTAAAATCTTCTCCTATAAACCATGATGGGGAAAAATACGGTGAATTCTATCAAAATAGAAAACATATATACCTTTTGATGCAGCAAATCCACTTTTAGGAACTTATACTACAGATGTATATGTATTTATGAATGTGAAATAATATTTAAACAGATATTCACTGCAGCCCAGTTTGTATATTTGGTAGAAATACAATTTAAAGTCTAAAAATATAATCTACAATATTATCAATAGATTGGTTAGAAAATTTTAGTATATCCATAATGAAATATTTCACAGACTTTATAAAATGTAAAAATCTATAAAATTTATAAAATGAAACATATTAGTTCCAAATGCACTGATATTGAAAAATTAACACAAGTTATCAAGTGAAAAGTGCATACAGAATGCTACCATCTGTGTAAAAAGAAAAAGAAAGACTCTCTGTGGACTGTCAATGCACAGACTACTTCTATAAAAATGAAGTCACTAGTTAGAGATTAGGATAGAGAAATGAGAGGGAGACACACTTTCCACTGTATAGCCTTTTGAATTCCATATCATACTCATATATTACCTATTCAAAAATTACTTTGAGTGTATTGTCTGGTGGCCCAGTGCTTTCAGAGACTCCAGATAAATTTGTACACTCTGACTTCAATTTAGAAAGTCCCAATAAAAAAATTCTCTGACTAGCCTCTAACTGAAATTGTTTTAGGTAGATGACAATGCAAAATAAAGCAGCTCAACACAGAGGCCAGTCTAGTTTCCTGTGGACTTTACTGAGTGGCTGGATACTGTTACAGACTGAATTGTGCCTCCTCAAAGTTTGTATGTTGGAAGCCAAACCCCCACTGTGACTGTATATGGAGATAGAGACTATCTCTGAAGATAGGTAATGAAGTCATAAGACGGGGCCCTAATCCAATAGGACTGGTGGCCTTATAACAAAAGGAAGAGACAGTGAGAAAGTGGCCATTTACAAGCCATGAATCAGAACTAACGCTGAGGGCACCTTGATCTTGGATTTCCAGCCTCCAGAACTGTGAGAAAAATGTCTGTCATTTATGCTACCCAGTCTGTGATATTTTGTCATGGCAGCCCAAGCAGACTAATACAGGTTCCATCACAGACTCTTGTAGAGGAAGGTAGTCCTGCAAGCCAGAGTTGAGCTGAACTTAAGCGGGAGCTGTGATGCCTGGCCCGCACAAGAGCACTGCTGTAACACAATAACACACTGCTAAGTAAAACGTAAAGAATGAGCATAAGGAGTCCAGGGTCTTAGCCCCTGAGCTGCCACCCCTGACTGTGACTGTGAACACAGCCTCTGCAGAATTTGCCTGAAGAATCTCATAGTTCCTTCTAGCTCATGGGTTCCAGGATCTACGACAGAAAGACAGCAAAATAAGCCACTGCCAAGAGTCAAGTTAGCTTTCAAAAATAGTGCAGCTTCATATTTGTGAAAGATAAACAATAGCCTGTAGCCTAGGAGTTCCAATCAGTGAGACTACATCTACTTTAGATCTCAAAGCCTCATAAAGCAGGCTACTGTTGCTGTTGCTCTGCTGACACAGAATCCCATTGCTGGCATTTTCAAGGTAGGGAAGGCAGAACATATTCCATTCTAAGAATTCACTACCTTGAAAATCTATCTTTCAGAAACCCTGGCTCTCTAAAACTGGCAGTGAAAAAAAAGTTTAATGAAGTTTAAAGTTAAGTGAAAAGATAACAACAATTCCTGTTGTTATCAAAGGAAGAGAGGTGATGTTAAGCCAATAACTAAAATACACATTGCTTAGGTATCATGCATTTCAAAGAAAGAAGTGAATGCTGATGATCACATCCAACATTTGAAAGACAAAGACCCAGGAACACTCTTATTGACACTTCACATCACATCATAATGAAACAGCAGTAGGTGGAATCCTAACTGAAATGCTGATGCCTTTTTTTTTCAGTCTACGGTTTGAAGTCTTAAAATCAAGGGTATACATAATGTAGCAACATCTAGGAACAAATATCCTTATGGTTTGGGCATGAAAAAATTCCTTTAATAACAAGAGAATAAGGGAATGGAGATATTATTCGTTACAAACACTTGGGGCAAGTGATTTCAAAAGAAAATATGACGCAGGGTTGTGGGTGACTAATTCAGATATTGAACTTGTCCTGAACTTTGACAGAACACATTTCCATCACATCTCATTTGTTTCTAGCAAAGCTTAAGAAAGAGTTTATCAGATCAGGAGCTGAAATAGACTTAAAAATCGGTTTTGGAAGGCAGGCAAGCCCCTTCAAGGGATCAGTGTTGAGAAATCTCTCCAAATAGATAGTTCTGAATATATAGCAAAGTTTTATCTGCATGACTATTTCAAAACAAGAAGGATAAAATACCTAAGCTCAAATTTCATAAATACATTGTAGATTTCTTAGGTCAGTATAAATAAGGAAGATTCCTGATTATAGTTTTTAATCTTGGAAAATCTCTAGATCTCTGAACAGAAGGGTGATTTCCCTCTTAAATCAATATTATATACTGTAAATAATTAAGACATATTGGTTTACCAACAAATATGTTCAATTTTGAGCAACACACAGTTGCCATGCTGGTGATAAACTAATACTCCTTTGTAATTTTAAAATGAAATGCAATAAGATTTTTATGTACAAATCAAAGGATGTTGAGAAGTATATCAATTTCAAGATGAATATAATTGCCTACATCGATTTAAAAATTTTGACTTTGTTCTTAGCACACACTTAACACCAAAACAAAGGTAATGTGGTTTGTTAAAAATCTGCCTCCTCACATGTCAAATGAGGTGTTGCTCAAAATGTTATATTTCGATGTGGATTTTGTTTGAGAGGCTGCATAAATGTTAACTCCTTGAGACAGGCATTCTTATTCAAAAGTTTTTTCAAACTGCTAGAATCACAAATGGCACCAAATATAAATAAGTATGACAATACAGTGCCTTTTTAGCTGAGTTTTAAAAGTCTTATCTCATAATTCTGTTAGTAATTACTAACAGAATGACTCATTTAGTGCTAATTTATCTGTGGCCTTTGAAAATTGCTACACAGAAAAAGAATTAAATAAGTTAGCCTGATTTTACATATAACTGAATAATAATGTTGAATAGATGTTTAAGATTCACAGACTCAACCCATTAAGATACAGGCCAGATATTTCCCACATCTATACTCGACCAGGTTTATGAAAAACTTTCAAAAGATTATGTTCTTATTTATGCCTATAGTTGTAAAAATGCAATATATCTTTAAAAGTTTAACTGGAAATACTCTATAATGAACTGAATTCTGTGTTATTTCATCAAACCCTATTTTTCTCAGTATCTTCCTCTCTCTTTTTTTTCTAGATATTGTTTTACTTATAGCTCTCTTTGACCATTTTCAATCTTCTCGTATTTCCCCAGTTCTTGCCCACACTTGTAATTCTCCCTCTTCATTTGTCTTGTCTATTCCTTTCTCTCCTGTCTTTCCAGCTTTGGTCGTTATAGAAAAAAAGACTTGTGTTTCCTACTTTGAATTGTATAAGAAAATGAAAGGAATTAAGGATTAAAGATAAAACCAAACTTCATGACAGTTTTTTTTTTTTTTTCGTTTCCTTTTCATAACCTTTCATCAATTATTTTTCTGCTCTTTACAGAATACATTTTCCTGCCTCTGGTTTAAAACGATATCCAAAATTATCAAATAGGTGTTTGTATTAGATGGAGGAATAAACAGAGAAGGAGTTAGAGGGATTATATACTACAGAGTATTCTGTTCTTATTGGAAGAGCCTCTTAAAAAATCAGGATGTTTTAAAGACATAGTTCAAAATCTAAAAATAATATCAATAACTTAACCTGTTCAGACTTTGTTAAATTATATATGCTTATTCTCAAAAAGAATTCTAAGCAGTTTACAATATAAACACATACACTTTATTTTTCTTTAATTCACTCACTTTTACTTTCATACTAGTGAATAGCATTTGTAAAATAATGAGTTTGATGTGATTGATGTGTATGTATGTACATATACCCACATGTGTATATATCTCATATCTATTTCTATCTATAACTATAATGTTGGTCCACACATCACCTGAAATCGTTTCACGGTATGCGTGCCCACTTTAGGCTGGGGAAATACAGTATCTTGGTTCTGTGTAGACAAAACAAGTAATTTCATTACAGATTATTACACAGTCAAAGCAGCATTAATTAAAGAGTTACCGTTTTGAGTATTAAAAATGCTTTTTACTAAGGTTTTCTTTAAACGTCTTTATTGTCAAAGTGGCAAGTAACACAGCCTCATTGCATTTGGGACTCAGCTCACACTGGGCCAGGTTCTCTGACTCCTAGCACAGTTCTATCCACGGCCTCTCATTCTAAGAACAGATTTATGATGTCAGCCTTTAATCCATCTACCTCCCCCACCTTCCTCTCTTCACTATCTTAAGCTATGCCACACTGAGTGATTAAGAGTGTGGGTCAAAATGATGTGGTTATATAAACACCTACTATTTCTATCTTATGAAAATGCTTTCCTTGTGAGTTACTCAATATGCTTCTCAGCTTAGAAAATGCATCTCCTTCCTGGGTTGCACTGAAAAGAATACTGTTTGCCCTAATCCCACAGACAAATTGCTAAACCATTTAAACAGGGCTGCTGCAAGCACCGAGAGACATGACTACAATTTGAATGGGGCCTGCAGCTTATAACCAAGCCAGATGTGGTACAGAGGTGATGAGATGCAGAGGGAAGGTTAGGTAAAAAGACCTGTTTTGTTCTAGCTCTAGCTCTGCCTTCCTATGCAACCCACCTTCCCTCACCGAGCCACCATTTTTTCAACATGAAGCCAGCTTTCAGAATCTCAAAGCTCTCTTCTAGTTCTATGGCTTTTAAGCTCTTCAAGCAGAGTCTCTACACTCCAAAAGGGAAAGAACATTATCTGTAGTATTAACCCTGTATTCACAGCACTATCTGACACACAGCACATGCTTAAAGACATTGGTTGAAAGAAAAAACAAAGAGGGAGATTTCTCACCACCACTCTAAACTAACTGTAATTATTTAGGAGACTCAGCTTCTCTTTCTGTCTGATAGAGATATACTTTTTAAATGGACACAAAATTACTCATTACTTATTGGGCCAAGTATAAGAGGTCAAAATAATTAGTAAAGGACTGAATTTTCAGAAGCAAGGAGAGAAAAGGTCATGGGAATATTTTTAGGGAGTAAAAAAAAAAAAAGTACTACAATGGGTGCTGGCTTTCAGGATTACTATACATCACAGAAAAATACATGTGCCACTCTATTAGGAGACTTAGGAGAGGGCCTAGTCAGAGCCTCCCCACTCCACATATATCACTATGAGACCACACCACAACGCTTGCAAACTACCAGGACACACTGTTGGCTGAAGACCACTGAGGGGACTGATGGCATAGGCAATGAGAAAGTGAGAGAAGGAAGGTAAATGGCTTCTACTATCTTGTTCTCTCACCTTTCCCATTGCCTTTTACTACTTTAGTAATATTTCCTATATTCCAATCCCCAACATTTACACATACCCTGACCGTACTTCTCCCCACAACCCCTGAAATCCAAGAGAAGAGGAGGAAGGTCACAGATGCATCTGCTGATTGAGTGGGGAAAAGAGAGGAGCTGCAAGATTGAATTTTCCTCTACACCACAGAGAGGAGAATCCCGGTGAGGACTACAGGCAGTGGAAGCTAAGGGTTTTATTTCTACTTCTGTCCAGTACTGTTTCCATTCTGTTTTCCCTTTTCACATCTTTACTCAGTCTCATCTTTCTTTGAGTGTGCTCTTGATTTAGGCCATCCAAACACCACTAGCTGCTTAGACTTCAGAATGGCCTGTAGGTAGCAGAAGGCCACAAGCGTCAGAAGAGGAAGAATGGTTCTTCAAGTGAGTGGGAGGAGTGAGGTTGAGGAGTTCTGTACCAGAAACGAACTAGAATTCTGAAATCAGTTTCACAAAGAAACATTATACCTGCTGCAGTGGTTCTATACTGTGTTCAGTTCATTCATTCGACAGCATTCAAAAAACATCTATTGAAAATTGCAACGTGCCGTACTAGGCTCTGGGGCTACAATGGTGAACAAAAAAATACATGGTCCCTGCTTTCATGGGACTTCACATTTTGTGAGAAAGACAGATATTAATTTTTAAAATCTCCACCAATGAATGTACTATTACAAACTGAGATGACTGGTTGACAAGAAGGGAAGGAATGAGATTCTTAGGGAACTTTTTTTCTTTTTACAAAGGAGGTTGCTGTAGGGCTAGGAGTCAGGCAAAGTTTTCCAGAGGAACTGGCACTAAAGCTGAGCTCTGAAGAATAAGAACAAGATTTCTCAGCAGAGGTGGGGGCGGGAAGCAGAAGAAAAATGATGAGGGAGAAAATTATAACCCCTTGAACTTTCAAGTAAAGTCTATAATTTTCTACATTATCTTATTCAGATGTCTCTAATAGAATTATGTCAGAAAAAGTTCTAAAAATACAATCTTTAGTAAGAACACCAAAGTAAGAGGCTACAGACCCAGGTGAGTGTGAATGGAGACAGGATTCTGATCAGTGACCCTTGTGCCATCAATTTTGCATCTTAACCAGCCCACTTACAAATTAATTTTTGGAATAGAGCCTGTATTAGTCTATTTCTGTTGCTTATAACAAAATACCTGAAACTGGGTAATTTGTAAGGAAATGAAATTTATTGCTTACAGTTTGGAAGGCTGGGAAGTCCAAAGTCCTGGGAACATATCTGGTGAGGTGAGTCTATAGCGATTCAGGGTGTTGCATGGTGATAATGGTGGAGCAGAGAGAGTTTCTCACATGCTCTCTTTTTAAAACCATAAGAACCATGCGCCCATGACCACCATTAAACCATCAACGGATGAATCCATTCACTAGGGCATGGTCCTCACTATCTAATCACCTCTTCAAGGCCCCACCTTCAATTACCATAATAGGACTTCTCTTAACATTGTCAAAGTGGGGACCAAATTTCTAATACATGGACTTTGGGGGACACAATTCATTCTACAGCAGAGCCCATTTGTAATTTGATCATGTACTATGACAGAGGAAGACATTTAACTTTAGTTAGATCTAAAATATTTTGACTAAAAAGAACTTTTTTCCCTTGAAATTTGCTATAATTTGAAATTCTACTTTTAAAAACAAGAAAGAGAAGGAGAAACATATATGTACATACACACACACACACACATATACATACATTTCTCTATTTTTTGGGCATTTTTCTTTTGTGTCTGACTGACTACTTTAGCTATCAGTTCTGTAGTCTCCTATAAACTAATTAAACCCTTTTCTATGTGACAGCAATAAGAACTTACAAACACGATTCCTGGGAAAGTGACATCTGGCAACAGGGAACAATGGAAGGGAATACAGCTAATTACACAGACAAATATCAAGGTCATTTAAATTAAATCTTTCAATAATATATGATTGAACTGGACTTGGTTGATTAAGCAATAGATGCAAGTTTGATTTGACATTTAAAACTGTGAAGCTGTGGCTCTACCAAAATCCTTATCTATTTCACAGGGACAGGAGTGTTTATTAATAAAGTAGGGGCTCTGGATTCCCAGCTGTTATATCCATGCACTCCTAATAGTCTACTTAAATGCCATCCTTTTCCTTAATATTAAGAAGTGTTCTGGAGATTAATAGATTTTTTTAAAAATTGTAATTCTCTTAAATCCATATATTTGTCAGAATTGCACTTGGCAGTATAAAACACAGTGAACAATCCAAATTTAGATATTTCTTCCTTTAAAGAAAAATGTATATATACTTGAGCTTGATAATAATGTTGTTCTAAAATACAGATATTTGTAAGAAAACTACAGATGTCTGGGAAAGTTAATCCTTAATGTGGGAAAAAATAGTTCTATGTACTAGGTTAGGTCCTAAAAGCCATTTCAAAGTTTCCAACATTTGCTTGTTCTGAATTTTATTACCTTTGGTTTTCAACGTAAAATACTGATTTCCAAAGGTTAGAAAGGAATTGAGGCATTAATAAATCCCCACCTCTTCTTTTTATAGTCTAGCTCCTGAACAGCTCAGTGATTCATATCCACATACCTGAAATACAAAAAGAGCTAAAAGGCAGCCTGCTCTCATTCTTATTTCAATATAACAGATTTATTGAACATTCAAGCCTATCCATATGTAGTGTTGGTAAGAGTCTTCTGGAAGGAATCTCTGAAAATACTCCTGAGAAGCAAAAGGCCACCAGGCAGGGATTTGGGAAACCAAATCATGTTCATTTCTTGGTTCTGCCCTCTTAGAACTGGGACTTTGGCCTAATTAGTGAACATTTCTGAAACTCACCATTTTTCTCTCTAACATAACGTGAGTGGACTGAATAGATAACTTTTAAATTTCTTCCAGGTGTATAATCATATTATTTTATCTTTCAGCTGATTTTTGGCAACCTTAGTGATCCCAATCATGTGGGCACTTGAAAAGCAGTCTGATCTATTCCTCACATATTTAAATTTTCTTACTTTTAAAAATAAAATTAGATGATGAGGTAGAATTTTCCATTTTACCAAAATAAAGGCCTAAATGTTTTATTTGAACAAAGGCAGACTCAAAAGTTGATATGGTTCCCCTTCCTTGGTGTAACAGAATTAACAGAAATGAATTGCTGCTGATTGCGATCTGCCTATTTCACACTTTTCTACCTTCCCATGGAGTAAATGTATCATACATTTTTGAATCAAGATCACTTTGTTTGTTCATATACCCCTTTTTCCTTCTAGGGCATAGAAAGCATAATGCAAAATAAAACTCAGGTGGGAATGTGAGAATGCCCTTTCCATTAAGCTGCCAGAGGGTTGACATAATAGTTTTTAGCAGAGGTGGTATTCATACTGAAGTCTAGCTAATTGTAAACCCCATCTTCTTTCCAATACACTAGTTTGCCTCCAAGAGATGTAGATAGAAAACTAGGAATTTCTTTTTCATGCACTTCCATACTGGATCAATTACAATTCTTTTATCTCTTAGAGGTCTTTGTGTATGTGAACTAAAATAACTACATCATCACCTTGGTATTTAGAATGTTTGATGTTCTCATTCTTGGTATTTCAGTGACAGCTGGGTGTGCAGGGTGTGTGTGTGCATGTGGATGTGCTTAAAACAGGATTAGCAGTAACAAGTTGCCATTCACTGCAATCTACTCATTCACACTTCCCTACATTCCCATGGAGTGAATATCCCACACGTGCGTCTAGCTGATCCCAGGGAGATATATAATCAACATCTCCATTCCTACCTCCAAACACTAGACATCCCTGCACAAAGGGTTCTCTAGATTTTTGTGAGCATAAATACATTTCCATCTGCCTAAGTGAAGTGAGCAGAGGTACTAAGTGAAAACCCTAACCAGCGAAGCCTGTGAAGAAGAATGCAGAGATGATGCAGCTCTAGTCCTTCTCCATACAATTCCGGCAGTGCTCAGCCATCAGGGCTGGATCTGAGATGTGCTGAACTGTCCTTACTCACTAGATAGGCTGTTCGACTGTAAGATAAATAGACTGTGTAGCTATCTGCTTTGGAGTTGCAGATATCTGGATTAGTACAGAAGTAAAGAAGTGAGTTTCAATATATATTTGAAAATGCTATTAGCATCACTTCAAATGTTTTTGATAATTTGTTATCCTCTTTCATACAGTGTCTAAGTCATTTGCTAATTTTTAATTGGGTTGGCTGTCTTTTTTCTACTGATTTGTAGAAGTTCTTTATTCTGTATATAAGTCTTTTATTGGATATATGTACTGCAAATATCTTCTAATGTGTGCTTTTCTTTTCACTCTCTTAATGGAGATTTTTTAATGAACAGTCTGAATTTAATTAAGTCCAGTTTATTAATCTTTTTATGTTTTGAGATTTTTATTTCCTATTTAGGAAATCTTTGTTGATCTCAAGTTTTACAAAGATATTCACCTATGCTTTCTTCTACAAGTTGGGATTTTTTTTAGCTTTCACATTTAGTTTTGTGATCTGTAGTGAATTGAATTATGTCCCCCCAAAACTCACTGAAGCTTGAATTGGGTCCTCCAAGTTTTATGTATTAGCAACTTAGCCCCCACTGTGACTGATAAGAGGTTGGGAAATCCTCTTGTGGTAATTGAAGAAGGGTGGAGGCTTGAAAAGGTGATTGGATTGAGGGACTGTGCAGTAGTGAATGGATTAAGGATGGTGGTCAGGGGTGTGGTTCTGAGGGCTTTAAAAGAAGAGGAAAGTCTGTCTTGCTCTCTCTCTCTGGTCTCTCTGCTCCACCATTTTCACAATGATACCCTGCCATCACTCGCCACCACCAAGACCTCACCAGCTGTGTTCCCTGGACTTTGAAATTCCTAGCCTCAGAAACTGTAAGCAATAAATTTCATTTTCTTTATAAATCACCTAGTTCCATGTATTTTGTTATAAGCAGCAGAAGTGGACTAATACATGATTCTTAGTTTTTTTATATTGCATGAGATAGAGTTCAGAGATCCTTTTCTTCCACATGGATATATAAGACCTAGTATCATTCATTTAAAATACCATCCTCTCTTCTCTGCATTGCAGTAGAGAGAGTTCAAGTTAAGTGACCCTATATATTTTGGTATGATTCTGGACTCTCACTGCTATGCCATTTTTCTATTTTTTTCTATCCTTGCACCCACACCACCCAGTTTTAATTATTGTGACTTTACTGTAAGTGCTGGTGTCTGCTGGTGTAAATCGTTCTACCTTGCTCTTTTCACTATTGCCTGGGGTGTCCTAAGTCCTTAGCATTTTCATATAAATTTAACATTATCTTTTCAATTTGCACACATATATACACACATGTATGACATGCTTGGATATTAACTGGGATTTTATTATATCTACACATCAATTTTGAAAGAATTACCATCATTAATTAGTATGGAAATTAAAACCACAATAAGATACCACTCCATATCCACCCAAAATGATGGCTAAAATTTATAAAAGAAAAAACTGACAATACCATGTATAGTCAAGGATATGAAGCAGCTAGAACTCTCTTACATGGCTGGTGTGATACAAATTGATCTAATCACTGTGGAAAAATTGACAATACCTACCAAAGCTGAGCATGAGTACACTCCGCCCAGTGATTCCACTCCTGTCTCTCATGCTGTTTCATGTCCAGTACACCCTTCCTTCTCTTATGTGTGGAATACCTTTCCTTCTTCCGTGTTGTGGTTTAAAGTACAATTCTAGAGTCAGACCACTTGCATTCACATTGTATCTCTACCTTACTGTCTGTGTGACACTAGGCAAGCTATTTAACTTCACTGCGTCTCCCTGTGTGGACAAAATGATCAGTGTGTCTCCATATTGTTTGTTATTTTCATCTGTAAACTGGGAGAGGAGGGTGGATGATCCTTACCTACCTCATAAAGATGCTGTTCTGGGAGGATTAAATGAGGTAAGCCACATAAGAACAGTGCCTGACAATGAGTAAGACCTCAAGAACTGTTAGTTCTTATTATTTTCTACCCGTTGTAATCCTATTGACCTTTCAAAGCCTACCTAGTTCAATTTGTACTTCCTCTATAAATTTTTTTTCCAGATGAAGGTGAAGAAAATATTAATTCAAACAGACATTCAGTTTCTCTCTCTCCCTACCCCCAACTTTATTTTAATCTTCTATTTTCATACTCATTACATCTGACTTTGATTGTGGTTGTTCTGTTGGTGTTTGTCTGCCCCTCCAAACTGCAAGCATCCCAAAGTAGAAAACTTCTTTGCTCATCTGCATGTCCCTCTAGATCTTTGCCTGGTGCTCTGCACTTAAATGCTCAATAGATGTCGGTTGCATAACATTGAATTCAATCAGGGAGGGAGACTGCTGGGTGCCTGCAAGTAATGTTACTTGATGTGTCTGCTTTCCAAGAAGCTTGTCATTTTTTTCCCCCGCCCCTCCCTGAAGCTTGTCATTTGAATTGCGCTTGAACTTAGTAGACAGTTTCTTAGTGATCCAATAGGAAGTGTGAATGTTAATTCAAGGTGCCACCTTGATTAGATTAAGGAATGCCAAGAAATCTGGTAAAGCTATCTTTTTAGGTGTGTCCATGAGGGTGTTTCCAACAGAGATTAGTGTGAATCTAAGTGGACTGAGTGGAAAAGACCTACCCTCAGTGGGGGCAGGAACCATCCAATCTGCTGGGAGCCCAGAGAGAACAAAAGACAGAGAAAAAAGATGAATTACAGATTTTCGTTCAGAGAATGGTTCTAGAGAACAGAATCTTAAAGATGAATATCTTCAATTGTTTTCAGGGCTTTAGACCTAAAAATGCCTACAGCTCAACTTCGAGTAATACAGAGAGCACTGATAGTCTGTGGCATGAACTGTTTAAAGACGTATGCAAAATAAATCCATTTGATATTCCTGATTCACCTCTTGTAAAAGGCGAGGGATTAAGTATTATACATAATACCCTTGAGTATTTGTGGAAATCCAAGGAATATAATGACGCTGGCTCGTTGCTCCTAGCATCACTAGACAAAATGAAGAATGGAAGAAGTCAGGGATGAGAATTCTTGGATCAAGTGCCACATGGATGACTTAAAAGTTTCTAAGTGTGCTGTAGGCCAGAATCTACTCTCCGGTACCCACAGGACCAAAATTGCCAAAAATCAACACAAGCCCTCATCATAAGACTGGCTGAACTACAGCAGCAGTCGAATTATCAGACTTGCAGAGTCCTTTTATCTCAGTTAAAATCCTAGGGGTCCAATGGTGTAGGGCATGTCAAGATATCCCTCCTAAGGTGAAGGATAAGTTGCTGCATCTGTCCCCTCCGACCACCAAGAAAGAGGCACAGTGCCTAGTGGGCCTATTTGGATTTCGGAGGGAACACATTCCTCATTTGAGTTCATTACTCCAGCCCATCTACCGAGTGACCCGAAAGGCTGCTAGCTTTGAATGGGGCCCAGAACAGGAGAAGGTGCAAGCTGCTCCGCCCCCTTGGCCATATGATCCAGCAGATCCAATGATATTTGAGGTGTCAATGGCAGACAGGCATGCTGTTTGGAGCTTTTGGCAGGTCCCTATAGGTGAGTCACAATGGAGACCCTTAGGATCTTGGAGCAAGGCCCTGCCATCATCTGCAGATAACTACTCCACTTTTGAGAAATAGCTCGGGTCTGCTACTGGGCCTTAGTAGAAATTGAACACTTGAATATGGGCCACCAAGTTACCATGTGATCTGAGCTGCCCATCATGAACTGGGTTTTATCTGACCCAGCAAGCCATAAGATTGGGCGTGCACAGCAGCACTGGATCATCAAATGAAATTTTTATATATGTGATTGGGCCTGAGCAGGTCCTGAAGGCACAAGTAAGTTACATGAAGAAGTGGCCCAAATGCCCATGGTTCCTACTCCTGCTACACTACCTTCTCTTCCCCAGCCTGCACCTACCGCGTCATGGGGAGTTCCCTCTCATCAGCTGACACAGGAAGAGAAGGCTGGAGCCTGGTTTACAGATGGTTCTGCACGATATGCAGGCATCGCCCAAAAGTGGACAGCTGTAGCACTGCACCCCTTTTCTGGGGCATCCCTGAAGGACAGTGGTGAGGGGAAATCTTGTCAGTGGGCAGAACTTTGGGCAGTGCACCTGGTTGTGCATTTTGCTTGGAAGGAGAAATGGCCAGATGTGCAATTATATACTGATTCCTGGGCTATAGCCAATGGTTTGGCTGGATGGTCAGGGACGTGGAAGGAACATGATTGGAAAATTGGTGAGAAGGAAATTTGGGGAAGAAGTATGTGGGTAGACCTCTCTGAGTGGGCAAAGGATGTGAAGATATTTGTTTCCCATGAGAATGCCCATCAAAAAGTGGCCTCAGTAGAGGAGGAGTTTAGTAATCAGGTGGACATGATGACCAATTCTGTGGTTACTAGTCAGCCTCTTTCTCCAGCCACCCCTGTCATTGCCCAGTGGGCTCATGAGCAAGTGGCCATGGTGGCAGGGAAGGAGCTTACGCATGGGCTTGGTGACATGGACTTCCACTCACCAAGGCTGATCTGGCTACATCCATTGCTGAGTGCCCAACATGCCAGCAGCAGAGACCAACACTGAGCCCCCAATATGGCACCATTCCCTGGAGTGATCAGCTGGCCACCTGGTAGCAGGTTGATTACATTGGACTACTTCCATCATGGAAGGGGAAGCATTTTGTCCTTACTGGAATAGGCACTTACTCTGGATATGGATTTGCCTTCCCAGCACGAAATGCTTTGGCCAAAACTACCATGCGTGGACTCACAGAATGCCTTGCTCACCATAACAGTATTCCACACAGCATTGCTTCTGACCAAGGAACTCACTTCACAGCTAAAGAAGTGCAGCGGTGGGCTCATGCTCATGGAATTCACTGGTCTTACCATGTTCCCCATCATCCTGAAGCAGCCAGTCTGATAGAACAGTGGAATGGCCTTTTGAAGTCACAGTTACAGTGCCAGCTAGGTGACAATACTCAGCAGGGCTGGGGCAAAGTTCTCCAGAAGGCTGTATATGCTCTAATCAGCACGCAATATATAGTACTGTCTCTCTCATAGCCAGGATTCACAGGTCCAGGAATCAAGGGTGGAGATGGAAGTGGCACCACTCTCCATTACCCCTAGGGACCCATTAGCAAAATTTCTCCTTCCTGTCCCCATGACTTTATGCTCTGCTGATCTAGGGGTCTTGGTTCCAGAGGGAGGAATGTTTCCATGAGGAGACACAAAAATGATCCCATTGAACTGGAAGTAAAGGCTGCCACCTGGCCACTTTGGCTCCTCATGCCCCTGAGTCAATAGGCTAAGAAAGGAGTGACTGTGTTGGCTGGGGTGACCGACCCAGACTACCAAGGGGAAGTTGGACGACTACTTCACAATGGAGGTAAGGAAGATATATCTGGAATACAGGAGATCTCTTAGAGCTCTGCCCTTGATTAAGTTCAACGGAAAATTACAACAACCAAACCCAGGCAAGACTACGAATGACCCAGACTCTTCAGGGATGAAAGTCTGGGTCACTCTACCAGGTAAAGAACCATGACCTGCTGAGGTGCTTGCTGAAGGCAAAGGGAGTAAAGAATGGGTGGTGGAAGAAGGGAGTTACAAATATCAGCTTCGACCACGTGACCAGTTACAGAAACGCAGATTGTAATTGCTCTCACTGCAAATATGACTTTATGTATATATACTGTACACATATTAAGCAATTATCTTTGTTTTTCTTCTTATTATTCTTTATCATGTTCTATGAGACTTACTGACTTTATACCAGAACTTAAATATTGTTAACCTTATCTCATATTATTTGCATTTAAGTCATAGGATATTGGGAGAAGGATAAATATCATCTGAGGATTTTACCTCCTTTTCTGGGAAAAGGGATTAATGCATTTTTGGTTGTATGCAGGGTAGTGTATCATGTTAGGGGAAACCATTGTGTTATTGTACCATTTGAAGATTAAGTATGATTTAAGGAGACAGTATGGACACCAAGTTGACAAGGGGTAGACTTGTGAAGGTTAATTCTAGGTGTCAACTTGATTAGATTAATGAATGCCAAAAACCTGGGAAAGCTATCTTTTTAGGTGTGTCCATGAAAGTGTTTCCAGCAGAGATTAGCATGAGAGCCTAAGTCATCCATATGGGCGGGAACCATCCAATCCATTGGGGGCCTGGAGAGAATAAAAGACAGAGAAAAAAGGTGAATCTCTCTCTCCATCCACTAGAGCTGGGATACACTATCCATGCACATCAGAGCTTGAGACTCTTGAGCTTTTGGGTTCCAGGACTTACACCAAGGACACCATCGGCTTCCCTGGTTTTGAGCCCTTCAGATTTGGACTGACTCACGCTACTGGCATCCAGTTTGGAGACAGCTTATTGTGGGACTTTTCTTCATAATCACGTGACCTAATTTCCCTAATAAATCTCCTCATATATTTATAACATATCCTACTGATTCTGTTTCTCTGGAGAACCCTGACTAATACAGGAAGGCAATGAGCAGTTATGCTAAGATTCAGGAAAGTGGCTTAAATACTGGCATGAAAATACATGGGCTCACTGTAACAAGTGAAAAAATTTGAAGTTGATGGAGATATTCCAAACATAATTTTAAAAACAGTAACTTCCTTAGGGGATATTAAGATGCTTACATTTTTAGCATAGGAGAATTGGATTTTTATATGCTGGGCTCAGTTTTGAATATGTGACTAGAAAACCTCAGGATTTGAATATCAGAGTTTTGATTTACTCAAGTTGGATCTAAAGACCAGCCTATGCCAAAGGCTTTTATTCATTTTGCATTGAGTCTTATATCTCTCAGACCACCTACTATGTAGTTCCCCCAGCAAGAGTATAAATATTCCACAAATATTCCCATATGTGGAAATATTTACAAGGTATATATTAAGGTAACAAACTGCTAAACAAAGTATGTTCTATCACCCTACCTACATAAAGGCCTAGAAACCAGGTTCGAATGTAGATCTCTCAAGCTCCTTGGAATTCCAGACTGGTTTGTGGTAACATGGGGTTTCCCTTCCCTTCCTAACCCTGAGCTTGTGGTGCCTCGTGAGCATGTGTGGACAGCCCATTCCATACATCCAAGTTCCATCCACACCTGCCACTCAGAGCTGCCCTTTGGGCCTACGGAAGTGCACAGAGACAGTATGGCCAACCCTTCAGAAGATGGGCCCAGGGAAAAAGGCTACCTTGTCCTTGGCATTGGGAATTCTGAGCTCCTGGGCAGGTGACATGGCCCTAAAGGGAAGCAAGTCTGTGGGCTCTTCATGGGCCCCTCCCTTGACTATGGAAAGGGGTGTGGCTTAAGAAAGACCAAAACAAAGTTCTCTAAAGTGTGGGGTTCCTCTTGCCTGGGTCTAAGAGTAGTACTTATGCTACCTACCTAAAGGACCTTTATTATAACATGCATAACAATAAATACTTTTATCTCAAAATATGTAAAAACTCTTATTTATATGACCCACTGGCATCTCTAATCACTGATATTATAGTATTAAGAAAAATTCTGGTATTACTCTCTTCTTCCTAACAATGAAAGCCTTAAACTTTAAAGAATTTGCTGTAATAGTGAGATATATTAGTCACTGAAAGCAAGCACTTTTACTTGTATTTTTCCCACCATAATTCTCAAAGCCATGTACTTGGTTGCCATTTCTACTTTATTCAGACTAATTCTAAAGAAAAACAGAAAACTCCATGAATTTTTATTAAAACCATGCTGCAAGGGGCCACTGTGGCTGGTTGGAGGATAGTCTGTCTGATGAAGTTTCATCAGAAACTCCCTTCCTGGCAATTCAGTTGAGTCCTCTACCCTCATTCCAGTTTCCTCCTCAACGGTTCTACTTTACCTGAGAAACACAGCTGCTAGAACATCAGATTGATTTACTTACTTTGAAAAAAAAAAAGCTACAATATGCTATCCTAGATAACTACTGTCCAGACAACATGCCTAAATAACTCCAAAATAAACATTCAAGTCAAGTAGATTCGATTCCCATTTTAGCTCTATCATTTTACCATTATACGAAATGAATGCACACCACAAAGTCCATACATTTTGTAAGGATCAGATAGAATCGTTTACATAAAAGGACAGTGCCAAGACGTGCATTAAATGTTCGTTATCGTCTCTTTTCCCTTCTATTTCCATTGCATTCAACTCAAATTTTAAAATCATCACAAAGAATTGATCAATAATCATAAATTAGAATATAAATGACTCTCACTCAATGATTATGAAATTTTGTATTAGGACATATAAAACCAAACTTCAGATTTATATGCACAGTGAAAAACCTCCTTACAGTGAAAGGAATCTTGGAAGCTTATCAAGGGATGTACCCAGTGGTTCTGAAGAACAAAGAACACTCTTGATATTAAATTAAGCTGGAAGACTTTACATTCTAAGGTTACAGCTGCTTTAGAGTTAATCTCATTCATTTGAGTATAGCTACTCTTTTCAGAAATTACTTTTTCACTAATCACTGTCAGTCATATTGAAGTTATTGTGAAATAAAGAATCTTTTCTTTCGAAAAGCCCACAAATCAAATCATAACACGGGGCCCTACAAAGAGCTTATGAAAGCTCCTGAGGCAGCTGCTTCTCTTGCAGAACTGCCGGGAAGCAGCCCGCAAACAAAAGCAGATTCCTGCCCATCCCAGGCAGGCGAAGGTGGTGGCCTCAGGCCCTGACCAGGCTGGGGCACTACAAGAAGCTGGCTGTGAAGTTGTAAAAATTGAATTTCTCTGTCCCTAAACTTAAGTGCTGGTTAGGACTAGGTAAATATATGGCTCTCTCAGCTTTGTACTATTACAATATTTTGAGTTTTTGTGTGTGTGTTTGCATACCAACTAAGCAAAGTGTAAAGATTCACATGAAAAATGGAGCATACACATACATAAATGAAATATTGCAATTGCTATAGATTTTTTTTTTTATGTCAAAGACACTCTTTTTTACTAAAGAACGGAAAATGACTCAAAGCTGGTTGTTACAGACACAGCAATGCTACATTTAAAGGTGTTTGTGTGGGGACATGTAAATTACTATTGTTTTTGTCCACAAATAACTCACCAAAACTTCTAATTGAGATGCTACTCCCTGCTAAGCACTACAGTAGAAGCTAGAAATAGAAGTCCTGGCCATTAGAGCACACTAAGGTCACATTTACAAGAATAAGTGTTTCTGATAACATGGAAACTATCACAATGTAATCAGTTTCTGATTCTTTAATTCAGAGTGAATCTTGAGGATTCTGAGCTACTGCTGAGACATGACAACTGCTGTGAGCCGGTGGAGTGGTTGATTTCAAACACAGAGGATACAGCCAGGTACAATACCTACAGAAGTAAATAACCAGGACAGCAGAGAATCCAGGGAGTGCCTCTGAATTGGGAGAAAAGTTTATTTTTTCTCAATAAAATTAAAAACTCCAGGAAATGATATGCAGGAGAATGAAACTAGACTTATACCTCTTACCATATACCAAAATCAACTCAAAATGGATTAAAGAATTAAATATACACCCTGAAACAATAAAACTCCTTAAAGAAAACGTACAAGAAACACTCCAAGAAGTAGGATTGGGTACAGATTTTATGAATACAACCCCAAAAGCACAGGCAACCAAAGGATAAATAGACAAATGGGATTATATCAAACTAAAAAGCTTCTGCACAGCAAAAGAAACAATTAACAGAGTTAAAAGACAACAGAATGGGAGAAAATATTTGCAAAATATACATCGGATGAAGGATTAATATCCAAAATATACAAGGAACTCAAACAACTTTATAGCAAAAAAACAAGTAACCCAATTAAAAAATGAGCAAAGGAGCTGAATAGGCATTTCTCAAAGGAAGATATACGAATGGCCAACAGACACATGAAAAAATGCTCAGCATCACTCAGCATTAGGGAAATGCAAATCAAAACCACACTGAGATCCCATCTCACTCCAGTCAGAATGGCTAAAATCCAAAACACTGAGAATGATAAATGCCAGCGAGGTTGCCGAGAAAAAGGAACCCTCCTACACTGTTGGTGGGACCGCAAAATGGTGCAGCCTTTACGGAAAACAGTTTGGAGGTTCCTCAAACAATTGCAGATAGATCTACCATATGATGCAGCTATTCCACTGCTGGGAATATACCTAGAGGAATGGAAATCATCATGTTGAAGGGATACCTGTACTCCAACGTTTACTGCAGCACAACTTACTATAGCCAAGAGCTGGAACCAGCCCAAATGTCCATCATCAGATGAGTGGATATGGAAACTATGGTATATCTGCACGATGGAATTCTACTCTGCTATAAAAAAAGAACGAAATACTACCATTCACAACAACATGGAGGGACTTAGAGAAAATTATATTAAGTGAAACAAGTCAGACACAGAAAGAGAAATATCACATGTTCTCACTTATTTGTGAGTCAAAAATAAATAAATAAAAACACAAGCAAATGGGGGGAAGGGGTGGGGAAGAAGACACAACAATCACAACTCCTTGAACTTGTTAAGACAAGTGAACAGATATGATGTTGATGGGTGGGGGGGGGGAGAGGGAGGGAGGAAGAATCAGTAAAGGGGCATGAAAATCAACTACATAGTATATAGATAAAATAAAAAATTAAAAAAAGAAATGAAGTGAGAGGCTGTGATAGTATAAATGCTTTGGTCAGCTAAATCAAAAAAGAAAGAAACAAACCCCTCATATTTTAAAATATATATATATAATTTTAGAAAGAGAATACTTGAATCTTCAGTCAAAAACCTGGTGAAATGGTTACTAGAAGAACGATAAGGTGGAGAGAAGAGGAATCCACAACCTTCACACAGTCTCTGTTCTTCCTCCTCCTCCTAAAGGCATCTTCGTGAGCACACCCCTTTGCAAAACCTTCTTGCTTTTTTTTATTGGAAAAATTGATTATACATATTTGTGGGGTATAGAGTTGACTATCAATACTATGTACAATATGTGGTGGTCAAACCAGGAGAATTAGCTTATTTGTCATTACAATGCACAGTCATTCTTTGTGCCCACTAACCAAATTCTTATTGTTCCAACTCCAGCTTTCCACTTCTAGCAACCCCAGTTCTGTTTGTCCTAAAAGTTCAATGTATTATTGTGATTATTTCTTTTTTTCTTCCTCTCTTTCTTATTTATTTGTTAGCTCCCACTTATGAGTGAGGACATGCGGTATTTCTCTTTCTATGCCTGGCTCATTTCACTTAACATAATTTTCTCCAAGCTCATCCACATTGCTACAAATGGCAGAATTTCCCTCTTTTTCATGGCTGAATAGTATTCCATTGTTTATATATACCACCTTCTTGCTTTCTTGCTCTCTTAGCTCAGATCTCTCTCTACCCAGCTGGCCCTCCCCACCCCATGGACATGTAAGCTCTGTCCTCCTCAGCATGTCCCTTTAATGCTGCTGGGTCTGCTCACAGGCCCCAGGACTGCCATTCCACTCTCAAGCATGACTGTTGCTCTACTTTTTTTCTCTTAGTTCCAGAAAATCCAGCTCTGTAGCTCTTGCAATATCAGCATCTGCACCTCTGCTTTCTTGGGGGACTTGGTCAAATGCCCTCCTTTGGCAATTGATGCCATTTGATCTCCCTTGACCTCCCTTGACTCTAGGCTCTGCAGGGTCCTTTTAATTGTAATTATATTTAAATTTTTAATTTGATTTAGAGCAGGCAATATACAGCAGTGCTTAAGCAAATGGCCTTTGATGGTAGACTTGTTGGCTTTGAGTCCCGGCTCCAACATTTCCACAACCAGTATAACTTTGGGCAAGTTATTTAATTTTTCTGTGCCTCAGTTTCCTCATCTATAAAATAGGGAGAATGAAATCAACTAACTTATAGGGTTGTTGTAAGGAATAAATGAGTTAATGTACATAAAAGAACTTAGAACAGTGCTAGCTTTACAGTAAACATGGGATAATTATCAGCAATTTGGCATTGACAGCAGCTTCAGATATGAGATACTCTGTGTACTATCTTCTGCCTCTAAGCTGGCTGGTCCTGCCCCTGACATCCCACCATCTCCACCACTACACCAAGGAAAGATCAAAGAGTCCTCCACTGGTGGATTTTGTGTTTCCCAACCCTACCTTCAATTGTCAATGTGCTGCCCAAAGGATGGAGACGTGAGAAAGGGAAGTAACATTAACTGAGTACTGGTAATGTGGCAGCACCTGGGCTAGGTGCACTCTACTCCTTACTTCATGGAATTTTCATAAGAGTCCTAAGAAGCCAAATGAAACCACTGCTCCTTCTCTGAATCTTCACTGAAAACAAGCCACCTGTAAAAAGACATCTTTGAGACAAAGGGGGGAAAACAGTGTGAATTGTCCAGAGGATACTAAGTGTTAGAGGATACCAAAGAATATTTTTAAATTTTGGTGTGATAATGTCATGGTGTTTGTATATTTTAAAAACTGCTCTTTTTAGCCAGACATCCATATTGAGATATTTACAGGTGAGATTACATAATGACTGGAATGGACAGTAATATATCCCACTGCTTTTCCTCCCCACAAAAGTATGTGCTGAATAGATGATACAATATGGTACCATTTTGATAGTTTCTAAAGCTGTATCATAGAAATAAGGGGTATTATTCCTTATATGTTTGTTGGATATTCGAAAGCCCCCATAATGAAAAAAATTTTTAAATAAGGTATCTCATTTATAAATAAGATAACTGAGGTTCCTATAGTTTAAATCGTGTCCCAAGGCCACAGAGCGAGAATTGAAAATTCTCTTGAGTAAACGCCAAATTGCATTCCCAAGAGTGGCTCTTCTAAGGTTTCTACGTTGCCTTTCTCTTTACATGAAAATTTCTCTGTATCTTCAAACACTTTTTCTTCCTTCCAATCTCTAATGAAGTTTACCTTTTTTCCAATGCAACCTCTCCTCAATCCTCGGTCTATAGAAATACACCCTAAGTTCTTAAAAAATATTTTTTAAATTGACAAATCGTAAGTACACAGATTTATTGAATACAATGTGATGTTGTGATATATGTATACGATGTGGCATGATTAAGTCAAGCTAATTAAAATATCCATCACTTCATTTACCTTTTATTATGGTGAGACATTAGAAATTTGCTTTTAGTTATTTTGAAATATACCAGTATAATACATTATTATTGACTATAGTCACCGTTATGTACAATAGATCTCAAAACCTATTGCTCCTATCTATCTGAAACTTTGTACCCTTTGATCAACAACTCCATAAATCCCTTCCCCTCCTCTACCCCAGCCTCTGGTAACCATACTTCTACTCTCTACTTCTATGAGTTCAACTTTTTTAGATTCCACATATAAGTGAGATCATACAGTATTTGTCTTTTCTGTGCCTGGCTTATTTCACTTAGCATAATGTCCTCCAGATTCATCCACATTGTCGCAAAGTTAGGATTTCACTCCTTTTTAAGGCTGAATAGTATTCCATTGTGTATATATAGCACATTTGCTTTATCCATTCATTTGTTGATGGGCACTTTGTTTCCATTATCTTGAATATTCTGAATAATGTTGCAATGAATGTGGGATGCACTCCCATACACACTGCAGATATTCCTTCCTCACATTCATTTCAGCTCCTTTGGACACATACCCAGAAGTGACATTACTGGATCATTCTATTTTTTGTTTTTTGAGGAACTTCCATACCATTTTCTATAATGTCTGTACTAATTTACATTCCCACCAATAATGCGCAACAGTTCCCTTTTCTCCACATCCTCTCCAACACTTGTAATCTTTCATCTTTTTTTATAAAAGCCATTCTAACAGGAGTGACGTGATATCCCATTGTGGTTTAATATGCGTTTCCCCAATGATTAATAATGCTGAGCATTTTTTCATGCACCTATGGGCCATTTGCATGTCATCTTTTAAGAAATTTCTGTTCAGATTCTTTGTCCATTTTCTCATCAGTTTATTAGTTTTCTTGCTATTATTTGAGTTACTTGTATATTTTGGATATTAATCCCTCATCTGATGTATGGGTTGCAAATCTTTTCTCCCATTCTGTATGTTAGTTTTCTCTTCATTTTGTTGTTTCCTTTGCTGTGCAGAAGCTTTTTAGTTTAATGCCATCCCATTTGTCTGTTTTTGCTTTTGTTGCCTCTGCTTTGGGGATTATATCCAAAGAATTACTATCCAGACCAATGACATGGAGCTTTCCTCCTACATTTTTTTCTACTAGTTTTATAGTTTCAGGTCTTATCTTTAAGTCTTTAATCCACTTTAAAATTTTTATATGGTGTAAGATAACCATCTAATTTCATTCTTCTGCATGTGGATATCTAGTTTTACCAACATCATTTGTTGAAAAGACTGTCCTTTCCCTGTTGTGTGTTATTGGCATCTTTGTCAAAAATCAGTTGACTATAAATGCATGGGTTTATTTCTGGGTTTTCTATCTTGTTCTATTGGTCAATGTGTCTGTTTTCATGTCAGTACCATGCAGTTCTGATTACAATTGGTTTATGATATATTTTAAAGTCAGGGGGTATGATATCTCCAGCTCTGTTCTTTTTGCTCAAGATTGTTTTGGCTATTCAGGGTCTTTTGTTGTTCCATATGAATTTTAGGATTGTTTTTGTTAATTTCTCTGAAAAATGACATTGGAATTTTGATAGGGATTGCACTGAATCTGTAGATCACTTTAGGTAGTATAAACATTTTCACAATATTAATTCTTCGAATCCCTGACCATGGGATATCTTCCCACTTATTTGTGTTTTCTTGAATATTTTCATCAGGGTTTTATAGTTTTCAGTATACAGATATTTTATCTCTTGGTTAAATCTACACCTAAGTATTTCTGTTGTTGCTATTGTAAATGGGATTATTTTATTGATTTCCTTTTTTGATACTTCCTTATTACATGAAAATGCTGACTTTCGTATGTTGATTTTGTATTCTGTGACTTCATCCATTCTAACAGTTTTTTTGGTGGAGTCTTTAGGTTTTTTGAATATAATATCAGGTTTTGTATAAAAGATCAGCAAATAGAGACAATTTCACTTCTTCTTTTCCTGTTATGATGCATTTTATTTATTTCTCTTGCCTAATTGCTCTGGCTAGAATTTCCAGTACTATGTTGAAAAGTAGTGAGAGGGGGCATCTTTGTCTTGTTCCTGATGTTAGAGGATAAGCTTTCAACTTCTCACCACTAATAAATGTTAGCTATGGGTTGTCATACATGGCCCTTATTGTGTTGAAATACATTCCCTCTATACCTAATATATTGAGATTTTTTTTAATCACGAAAGGATGTTAAATTTTGTCAAACGCTTTTTCTGCATCTATGAGATGATCATATGATTCCAGTCTTTTATTTTGTTAATGTGGTGTATCACATTCATTGATTTGTGTATGTTGAACCATCCTTGTATTTTAGGGATAAACCCCACTTAGTAAAGGTGTATGATCTTTCTGATGTTCTGCTAAATTTGGTTTGCTAATATTTTGTTGAGAATTTTTACATCTATGTATTTTTACATCAGGGATATTGGCCTGTAATTTTCTTGTCTTGTAGAAACTTTCTGCGGCTTTGGTATCACAGTAATGCTAACCTTGTAGAATGAGTTTGTAAGTATTCCCTCTACTTCACATTTTTGGTGAGTTTGAAAAGAATTGGTATTAGTTCTTCTAAATGTTTGGAAGAATTCAGCAGTGAAGCTGTCCAGTCCTGGTGGAAGACTCTTTATTACTGATCCAATTTTTTTACTTGTTATTGGTCTGTCCAGATTTTCTATTTCCTCATGATTCAGTCTTGCTAGGTTGTATGTATTTAGGAATTTATCCATTTCTTCTAGGTTATCCAATTTGTTGGTGGATAGCTGTTCACAGTAGTGTCTTATTACTCTTTGCTATCCTTATTACCTGGTGCTATCAGTTGTAATGTCTCCTCTTACATTTCTGTTCCTATGTGAGTCTTCTATTTTTTTCCTAGTAAGTCTAGCTAAGAGTTTGTCAATTTTTTCTTTTCAAAAAACCAACTCAGTTTCATTGTTTTCTATTGTTTTTCTAGTCTCTATTTCATTTGTTTTGCTCCGATCTTTGTTATTTCCTTACTTCTGCTAACTATGGGCTTAGTTTGCTGTTCTTTTTCTGTTCCTTGATGTGTAATGTTAGATTATTTGTAATCTCTCTTCTTTTTTTGTATATAGGCACTTATTATAAGCTTCTCTCTTAGGACTGCTATTGCTGCATCACATAAGTTTTGGTATGCTGTGTTGCCATTTTCATTTGTCTCAAGGTATTTTTTGATTGCTTCTGTGACACACTAGTTTAGGAGCATTTTGTTTAATTTCCACATATTTGTGTATTTTCCAAGATTTCTCCTATTATTGATTTTTAGTTTTATGACATTGGGAGCCAAACTATAGACTTTCTGTGATCTGAATATTTGTCCCCTCCAAAGCTCATGTGGAAGCTTCATCCCCAATGTGACAGTGCTGAAAAGTGGGCCCTTTAGGAAGTGATTCGATCATGAGAGCCCTGCCCTCATGAATAGATTAATCCATTAATGGGTTAATGAATTAATAAGTTATTGTGGGTGTGTAGTGGTGGCTATAATATGAAGAGTAAGTGAGCACCTTAATGTGCTCCTTGCCATATAATACCCTGCACTGACACTGTACTCTATAGAGGAGCCATCACCAAGAAGAAGGCCCTCACCCAATGCAACCCTGGACCTTGGACTTCCCAGCATCTGAAACGGTAAGAAGTAAATTTTGTTTCTCTATAAATTACCCAGTATCAGGTGTTCTGTGATAGCAACAGAAGACTGACTAGTACAATACTCAATAAAATTTCAATCGTCTTAAATTTGTTCAGATTTATTTAGTGGCCTAACATGATCTATCCTGGAGAATCTGGAGAATGTTCCACGTATACTTGAGAAGAATGTACATTCTGAGCTGTTGGATGGAATGTCCTGTATATGTCTATTTGGTCTATTTGGTCTAAAGAATAATTCAAGTCCAATGCTTTATTGATTTTCCTATCTAGATGATATGTTCACTGTTGTAAGTGGGGTATGAGGTCTCCTACTCCTATACCATTGCACTTTCTCCCTTCAGATCATTTAATAATTCTTTAATAATTGCTTTATATATTTAGGTGCTCTGATGTTGGGTATATATGTATTTACACTTGTTCTGTCTTCTTGGTGAATTAACCCCTTTCTCATTACGTAATGACTTTCTTTTTTATAGTCTTTGACAAAGTCTATTTTTTTTTATATAAGAACATCTACCCCGATCTCTTTCAGTTTCTATTTGCATGTAATACCTTTTTCCATCCCTTTGCTTGAAGTCTGTGTATGTCCTTATTAGTAAAGTGGGTCTTTCATGGGCAGTATAAAGTTGAATCTTGTTTTTTAAAATACATTCAGATACTATCTCTTTATTAAATAATTTAATGTATTTACATTCAAGGTAATCATTGATAGGTAAGGATTAGCTACTAACATTTTGTAATTTCTGATTATTTTGTAGGTCCCTTGCTTCTATTTTCCTTTTTTGCTGGCTCCTTTTTTGGACTGACGGTTTTCTGTGGTGGTATGCTTTGAATCCTTTTTATATTTTGTGCAACTACTGTAAGTTTTTGCTTTGTAATACCATGAGGCTCACAAAAATATCTAATCCTTATAACAGGCTACTTTAAGCTAACAACTTGTCTTTAATTGCATACAAAAACTCTACAGTTTTACTCTCTTACCTTTTATGATTTTGATATCAAAATTTACATTTGTCTTTATACTTTGTATCTTTTAACAATTTATTGTAGCTATAGTTGTTTAATACTTTTGTCTTTTAACCCTCCTAATAGGGATAAAATGACTTTACATATCACTCTTATGGTATTAGAGCATTCTGAATATAACTACATATTACATATACCATTCTGGTTTTTCACTTTTTTTTCCTCTTGTTATTAATAAGCAGCATTTTGTTTCAGCTTAAAGAATTCCCTTTAGCAATTTCTGTAAAGCAGGCCTAATGGTGATGAATGCCCTTAGCATTGGCTTGTCTGGGAACATTTTTCTTTCTCCCTCATTTCTGAAAGACAAATTTGCTGGGTAAATTATTCTTTGATAGGCAGTTTTCTAGTTTTTTTTTTCCCCTTCAGTTTTGAATATATCATCCACTCTCCTGGCCTCCAAGATTTCTGCTGATAAATCTGCTGAAAGCCCTTTTGGAGCTCCCTTCATATGACATGTTTATTATCTTTTGCTACTTTTGGAATTCTTTGTCTCTGATTTTTGATAATTTGATATATAATGTATCTTAGAGAACTCTTCTTTGATTTGAATTTGGTTGGTGACCTCTGAGCTTTCTGTATTTGGATGTTGTCTTTCCATACATTGGGGAAATTTTCAGCCACTATTTCTTTAAATATGCTTTGTAGACCTTTTTTTCTCCTCCTTCACTTATTCCTATTGCTAGAAAATTAGGTTGCTTGATGTCCCATAATTCCCATGGGCCTTCTTTTTTTCATTCCTTGTTCTTTTTGCTCTTCTAATTGGATAATTTCAAATGTTCTGTTTTTGAGCACACCAATTCTGTTTCCTGTCTTATCAAGACTGTTGTTAAAGCTCTCTATTAAATTTTTCAGTTCATTTATTGTAATTTTTTTTAACCAATAAAGTTTTATGAACTATAATTTATGCTGTGGAAACATTTTCATTTGCATAGTAAATGTATTTTATATTTTACACACATTTTATATTTTATAGACATTGAGTATATATATTACAATTTGCATTTCCTATTTATTTCTATGTTCATTAAGTAAACTATATTTTAAAATGTTTTGTCCATCTAATCTGCATTTTCTAATATATTGGCATAGCATTACTCAAATAGTTTCATTTACTTTTCTTTTATTGGTTATGAATATTCATGAGATACAAAACTGGTTGTCTGCCCTCGAGCCCTAGATGTGAAGGCCAGATCCATACTGGCAGCATACTCATTACCACAAATTGCGATTGTAACCATGTCTCCCACACATTTACCCCCAACCTCCCTCCTCTCTCCCTTTCCCCCCTCTACTTTGTATCCCTAGGTATGTTTTCACCCTCTACAAGTCCAACATACCACTGTGGTCTTTTTTTCCCTCCTTCTTTCTCTCTTAGCTCCCACTTATGAGTGAGTACATGCAGTATTTATCCCTTTGTGCTTTGCTTATTTCACTCAACATGTTTCTCCAAGCTCATCCATGTTGTTGGAAATGGGAGGATTTCATTCTTTTTTATGGCAGAGTAGAATTCCATGGTATACATATACCAGTTTCCTTATTCAATCATCCATTGATGGACATTTAGGTTGGTTCCATATCATGGCTTTTGTAGACAGAGCTGGGATGATCATGGGAGTGTAGGTATCAGTTTGAAATGATGATTTCCATTCCTCTGGGTACATACACAGAAGTGAGATTGCTGGATCATATGGAAGATCTACCTGTAGTTGAAAAACCTCTATACTGTTTTCCATAGTGATTGCACTAATTTACAGTCCTACCAACAATGCAGTAGTGTTCTCTTCTCTATACACCCTTGCCAGCATTTGTTGTTCACCATCTTTTTGATTATAGCCAGTCTAACTGGGGTGAGATGATATCTCAATGTGGTTTTAATTTGCATTTCCCTGATGACTAGTGATGTTGAGCACATTTTCATGTACCTGTTAGCCATTTGTATGTCTTCCTTTGAAAAATGTCTATGCAGCTCCTTTGCTCATTTTTAAATTTTTTTTTTTTTTTTTTACTGTGTAATTGCTTGAGTTCCTTGTATATTATGGATATTAATCCCTTGGCAGATGCATAATTAGCAAAAATTTTTTTCCATTCTATAGGTTATTTCACTCTGTTGATTGTTTCCTTTGCTGTGCAGAAGCTTTTTAGTTTGATATAGTCCCATGGGTTTATTTTTCTCCTGTTGCTTGTGCTTCTGGGCTCATGTTCCTAAAATCTGTGACCAGACCAAGTTCCAGAAGTGTTACACCTATATTTCCTCTTAGTAATATTACAGTTTCAGGTCTTATACTTAAGTCTTTAATCCATTTTGAGTTGATTTGAGTGTATGGTGAGAGGTGCATATCTAGTTTCATTCTTCTGCATATGGATATCCAATTTTCCCAGCACCACTTATTAAGAAGAGGCAGTCTTTTCACCAATGTAGATTTTTGTTGCCTTTGTCCAATATCAGATGGCTGTAAGCCTGAGGGGTGATTCGTGGTTCTCAATTCTGCTCCACTGGTCTGAGTGTCTATTTTTATGCCAGTACCATGCTGTTTTGGTTACTATAGCTTTGTGGTATAATTTGAAGTCAGGTAGTGTTATGCCTCTGGCTTTATTTTTTTTGCTCAGGATTGCTTTGGCTATTCAGGGTCTTTCGTTGTTCCATATGAAGGGTAAGATTGTTTTTTCCATTTCTGTGAAGAATGTCATTGGTGTTTTGATGGGGATTGCACTGAATCTGTAGATCACTTTGGGCAGTATAGACATTCTCACAATGTTAATTCTTCCAATCCAAGAGCATGGAATATCTTTCCATCTTTTTGTATCTTCATTAATTTTTTTCAGTAGTGGTTTGTAGTTCTCATTGTAGAGATCTTTCACCTCCTTGGTTAAACTGATCCCTACATATTTTATTTTTTTCCATGCCTACTATAAATGGGCTTACTTTATTTCTCTTTCTGTTAGTTCATTATTTGAGTGTATAAATGCAACTGATTTGGGGGCATTTATATTGTATCCTGCAATGTTACTGAAATTATTAACCAGCTCTAGGAGTTTTTTTATACAATCTTTAGGGTTTTCTATACATAGTGTCATGTTATCTGCACATAGGGACAGTTTGACTTCATCTTTTCCAATCTGGATGCCCTTTATTTTTTTCTCTTGTCTGATTGCTCTGGCTAGAACTAGTACTATGTTAAATAGAAGTGGTGAGAGTGGGCATTCTTGTCTTGATCCTGTTCTTAAGGGAAAGCCCTCAGTTCTTCCCCATTCAGAATGATACTGGTGATGGGCTTGTCATGGATGGTTTTTATTGTGAGATACTTTCCTTCTATACCTAATTTGTTGAGAGTATTTATCATGAAGGGATGCTGAATTTTGTCAAATGCTTTTCAGCCATCTATTGAGATAATCATATTGTTTTTGTCCTTGAGTTTGTTGATGTGATATGTATCACATTTATTGACTTTCACATGTTGAACCATTCTTGCATCCCTGGGATGACTCCTGCTTGATTATGGTGTATAATTTTTTTTACTGTATTGCTGTATTCTAATTGCTAATATTTTGTTGAAGAGTTTTGGATCTATGTTCATCAAGGATATTGGCCTGTAATTTTCTTTTTTTGTTGTGTCTTTATCTGGTTTTGGTATCAGAGTTAAGTTGGCCTCATAGAATGGGAGAGTAGCTTTTGTTTCAATTTTTTGGGATAGTTTGAAGAGAATTGGTATTAATGCTTCTTTAAAAGTTTGATAGAATTCATCTGTAAAGCCATCCAAACCTGGACTTTTCTTTGATGCAAGATTGCTGATTACTGCTTCACTCTCATT
The DNA here is from genome assembly GCF_027409185.1 of Cynocephalus volans. Taxonomy (NCBI): domain Eukaryota; kingdom Metazoa; phylum Chordata; class Mammalia; order Dermoptera; family Cynocephalidae; genus Cynocephalus; species Cynocephalus volans. Next base: position 124,560,244 of record NC_084468.1, read on the forward strand.
GCTTGTTATTGGTCTGTTCAGCATTTCTGTCTCTTCTTGCTTCAATATGGGTAGTTTGTATGTGTCTAGAAACTTATCCATCTTCCAGATTTTCATATTTGTTGTCATATAGTTGTTTATAATAGTCTCTAATGATTCTTTGTATTTCTGTGGTATTGATTGTAAGGTCTCTTTTCATTTCTGATTTTTGTTATTTGCATCTTCTCTCTTTTTTTTTTTATTTTTGGTTAACCTAGCTAATGGTTTGTCTATTTTATTTATCTTCTCAAAAAACCAACTTTTTGTTTCACTGATCATTTCTATCTTTTTGGGGGTCTCTATTTCATTTAGTTCTGCTCTGATCTTAATAATTTCTTTCCATCTACTACCTTTAGGATTGGATTGTTGTTGTTTTTCAAGTTCTTTGAAGCATAGCACTAGGTCATTTATTTGAAGTCTTTCCATTCTTTTGATATGTTTATTGCAATAAATTTGCCTCTTAATACTGCTTTTGCAGCATCCCACAGGTTTTAGTATGATGTATCTTTATTTTCATCAGTTTTTAGAAATTTTTTGATTTCCTGCTTAATTTCTTCTTGGACCCATAGGTCATTCAGGAGCTTATTGTTTACTTTCCATATATTTGTATAGATTCCAGAGTTTTGGCTATTATTAATTTCCAGTTTTGGTCCATTGTGGTCTGAAAAGATACTTGGAATGATTTCAACATTTTAAAATTTGCTGAGACTATATTTGTGACCTAATATGTGGTATATCCTGGAGAATGTTCCATGAGCTGATGAGAAGAAAGTATATTCTTTAGTTGCTAAGTGAAATGTTCTGTATATATCTTCCAGGTCCAGTTGGCCTAAGGTATAGATTAAATCCTGTGTCTCTTTGTTGATTTGTTGCCTGGAAGATCTGCCCCGTACTGAGAGAGGAGTATTCAGATCACCTACTTTTAACGTATCAGGGCCTATTTCTTTCTTTAGGTCTAAGAGGGTTTGCTTTGTATATCTGGGTGTTCCAGTATTGGGTGCATATGTATTTATGACTGTTATGTCTTCTAGCTGGATAGATCCTTTTATCATTATATAGTAGCCTTCTTTGCCTCTTTTTTATGTTTTTTGTTTTAAGATCTATTTTGTCTGATATAAGAATAGCTACTCCTGCTCATTTTTGGTTTCCATTTACAAGGTATATCTTTTTCCATGCCTTCACTTTTAGTTTGTGTGTGTCTCTATAAGTGAGGTGGGTCTCTTGAAGACAGCATATACTTGCGTCTAGCTTTTTAATCCAAACAGTCAGTCTGTGTCTTTTGAATGGGGAGTTTAATCCATTCACATTTAGGGTACTTATTGACAGCTGTTGTTTAATTCCTGTCATTTAACTGTTTTTTGTTTAGATGATTTAAATATCTTTTGATCATTACTTCCCCCTTATTTCTCTTCTTTAATGTTAGTTGGAAATTTAAGGTGGAATGATTTAGCTTCTTTCTCTTTCTTGCTGGCATTTTTGTTTCAACGGTGGGTTTTGCTCTTTCTTGCATATTTGTGATAGTCATAATCATTATTCAGATTCCAGATGAATGACTCCCTTGAGAATTTCTTGCACAGCTGGTCGTGTGGTGGTGATCTCTCACAACTTTTGTCTGTCTGGGAAATACACTATTTCTCCCTCATTTCTGATGGAGAGCCTTCCTGGGTAAGGAATTCTTTGCTGGCAATTTTTTTCTTTTAGTGTTTTGAATGTATCATTCCACTTTCTTCTGGCCTGTAGGGTTTCAGTTGAGAAGGCTGCTCTTAGTCTGATGGGGGCACAGGTGATTTGATGCTTTTCTCTTGCTGCTTTTAGAATTCTTGGTCTTTAAGCTTTGCAAATTTAACTATAATGTGTCTTGGGGAGGATCTTTTTGGATTGAATGTGTTTGCAGACTTTTGAGCTTCCTAGGTCTGAAGGTCTGTATCTCTCCCTACACCTGGGAAGTTTTCTTTTACTATTTCCTTGAATAGGTTTTCAATACCTTTTCCTTTCTCCTCCCTTTCTGGAATACCCACAATTCGGATGTTAGAGAACTTGAGGTTATCTGCTATTCTTAGATTTTCTTCATTATTTTTAATTCTTATTTCCTTTTTTTTTTGTCTGCCTGGGTTATTTCAAAAAGACCATCTTTGAGATCTGAAATTCTTTATTCTGCTTGCTTACCCTGCTGCTCAAGTTCTCTGTTGTGTTTTTTATTTCATTGAGTGAATCTTACATTTCTCGAAGTTCTGCTACACTCTCTTTTAAGGTATTAATCTCTGTTTATTTCCTCCTTCATATTCTGGATATTTTTTCTTGTTTCATTGAGTTCTCTAATTGAGTCTTCTTTTATCTCTTCGAATTTTCTTAAGATCATTGCTTGGAATTCTTTTTTGTACATTTCAAGGATTCCCTGTTCCATGGAGTCTGAAATTTGAGCATTGCTGTATTCCTTCGGTAGTGTCATATCTTCTCGTTTGTTTGTAGTTCTAGTATTTTTTCAATGACATTTGGTCATCTGGTAGAAGGTTTGCTTCCTCTGTTACTCTGAGGTTGGGTGTGAGGATACAGAATTCTTCCTCTATTTGCAGGCTTTACTGGTGACTCTTCATCAGTGTAGTCGAGTGAGCAGTAGGTTATCTGTGGAGTGGCCCTGTCTGCTGCTGTGGTGGTGAATTATCCTTGCATAACAGTAGGTGTGGTAGTGGCTATATTATACCACCTTGGGTCCTGTTCCAGAATCTGTGGTCATAGAATGAGTGCCCAGCACCATGCACGTCTTGGCTCACCTCAGTGGGGCTGGCTGCATTCGCTTCTCTGTGGGGCCAAGGTAGAGGGCCCACCAGCGCCTGTATTTTTTAAGATGTCTATTCATTTTTCTTTTATGGTTTTAATTTCTTTGTCACATTGTTGTGTATTGTTTTCCAAATTTCATTTAATTTTCTATCTATATTTTCTTATAGTTCCCTAATCTTCTTTAAGAGGATTAGTCTGAATTCTTTGTCAGCAACTTTATAGATATTTTTGGGGGGGTTCCATTAGTGGAGCTTTATTACCATCATTATTATTATTTTTTGGTTGTGGTGTATTTTTCTGATTTTTCATAATCCTTGTGTCCTTACATTGATGCCTGCACATTTGAGGAAACACCCATCTCTTCCAGTCTTTGCAGGTATTGTTTGGTGGTGACAGACCTTTACTAGTCTAGTCTGGGATTCTGGATGGGCTAGCTGGTAGCAACACTGGACAGGCAGACTTTGGTGTTGGTTTCTCTAGTCAGGCTGGGTTGCTTCCTGTTCTCTGATTTCAAATGGTATTGCTGGCTGTGTTCCATGGTTTGGTGAGACCACTGGCTGAACTCTGACATCAGATAGGGCTACTGGCTGGGCTCTGCAATTTTCTCTGATTGTAAAGGATAGCACGTTGTCTTCCCTGGCTGGGCCATACTTTTGGTTTGGAATCTTTAGTAGGGCAGGGCTGTGTGATGGGCTCTGAGGCTCAGTAAGGTCTCTGAGGTTACTGCTCAGCTACACTGGGAGATTAGGACCAAAGGCTATGCTCCCCAGATATGTGTGGACTTGGGCTTGTCTCCCAGACTAGGGTAGGCTTTAGCAGAGCACCTAAGTTTGGTGGACTCACTGCTCTGCAGCTGGAGCTGGTAGGAGCCAGATGCACCCTCCATGTGTAATTGCTGAACTGCAGTTGCCTACTGCCTTAAGGAAGACCTAGCGAGAGTACTAAGGCTTAGTTAGATCACCTCTCTACCTCTAGGATTGGGCAGGTCCAGTTGCTCCCTCCACAGGTAATCACTGACCCACAGTGCTTCTCAATCTGGGGAAGACTTAACCACAGCATTGGGGCTATTTGGGGAAGCTTGCTAGGGATTTAAGCCTTGAAGACCTGTGAACCATGTTTTCTGCAGCAAAATGCTATTGGCTAGTCAGGCATGGCTCCCACTGACCAGAATTCAGAGACACCACCAAGACCCGTGCCCTGATCAATGTGAGCCCCATCCCTGTTCTTTGTTTCAAACGGAGCCCAGGTAGTCTAGACCATGTGACAAGACAGGACTGAGTCTCCTATGAAGGGTCCTAGAATGTGGGGAAGCTGAATGTTCGCCTCCAACTCACTTTTCCCACTATAGAAGCTGTGAGTCCAGGAGAATTCCCTGTGTGTGGTGCTGTGCAAGCCTGAAGGAGGTTCAGTGCAGTCAAAGAGAACTGTTCCTCCTACTGTTTGATCATGACTCTTCTTGGTTCTATGGTCCAAGGGGGTGTCTCAACAAACCCCCAAGTCTGGGATATTCAGGATGCTATTCCTGCCTGTGGATAGTTGTTAGTCAAATTATTTCTGTTGGGGGGGGGGGGGAGTAAAGCCAGAGAACTTGTATTCTACCATCTTGCTGCCATCAATCACACCCCGAATTCTTAATTCCCCTCTCCTTGCTTCCACCAATATTAATGTGACCTCTCCACTGTTTTCTTCCCCCCTTTTTCTAGACTTCCCCATCATAAAATTACCTTCTGATGAACTTCTTGTTTCTTTAGTCCACTGCCTTCTGCTTGTGTCCTTCCCCCAGCAACACCTGCTGGTTGCTCAGCCCTTTATAATGTGTTTCCTGCCCCCACCACTCAAAAAACAGGCTTCTCTAACAGAGAAGAAAACATAACCAGATTTCCAAATCACTTAGACAATTCCCAGTTTTCATACTGCTTAGTATCTGTGTAGTTGGCTGATAATGCATATCTCATTGATACTCTCTTTGCATTGTTTTTCCTGTCCCTGGGCTGTCTTGGTTCTCCTCTCCATCTCTGACTACTCCCCTGAATCTCCTCTTCCACCCATTAATTACATTGAAGAGTTCATCCAGATTCTTCTTTTGGTCCAGTTTGGCTCCCTTTGGAAATCTCCTCCACTGTCAATGCCTCACCAGTCACCTTGAGGTGAATTCCATATCTCTATCACAAATCTTACTTTATTCAAAAAAGAAAGTTTAAAAAATTATTTAGTCAATCCCATTACCCCATGTGTGAATCCTCTCTAATAAGTAAAATAAATGAACATATGCCAACATGCTTTGGAAACTATAAAGTACCATAAGAATGTTGCTATAGTTTGGATAAGATTGACTCCCCCAAATCTCTAGTTGAAATTTGATCCCAGTGTGGTAGTAAACATACCTAGCAATTGGAAACAAAATGAGCAGGAGTAGCTATTTTTATATCATATAAAATAGACTGTCAACCAAAAACCAATAAAAAGACACAAAGAAGGCTACTATATAATGGTAAAGGGATCTATCAAGCAAGAAGACAGACAAAAATAAATATATATGCACCCACCACTGGAGATATATAAAGCATCCCCAAGATATATAAAGCAAACACTATTAGACCTAAGGAAAAAGACTCTAATATGATAATAGTAGGGGACCTGAATAACTCTCTCTCAGAACTAGACAAATCACCTGGGCAACAAATCAACAGAGAAACAGGATTTAAATTACACTTTAGACCAATTGGACATGGCAGATATTTACAGAACATTTCATCCAACAACTACAGAATATACATTCTTTTCATCATCACATGAAACATTCTCCAGGATACACCACGTTAGGCCACAAATCAAGTCTCAATAGTTTTTAAAAACGGAAATAATTTCAAGTATCTTTTCAGACCATAACAGGTTAAAACTAGAAATCAATAATAAGCAAAACTCTGGAAAGTATACAAATACATGAAAATTAAACAACATGCTCCTGAATGACCTATGGGTCTAAGTAGAAATGAAACAGCAAAACAAAAAAATTCTTGAAAAGAATGAAAATAAAGATGCATCATATCAAAACCAGTGGGATATTGCAAAATAATTACTAAGAAGGAAGTTTATTGAAATAAATGCTTACATCAAAAGAATAGAAAGATCTCTAATAAACAACCTAATGCTACACCTCAAAGAATTTGAAAAATAAGAACAATCCAATCTCAAAATTAGTAAATGGAAATAAATAAGATCATAGTAGAACTAAATGAAATAGAGACCCAAAAAACAATACCAAAGATCACTGAAACAAAAAGTTGGCTTTTGAGAAGATGAACAAAATAGACAAACCATTAGCTAGGCTAACTAGACAAAAAAAGACCCAAATAACAAAAACTAGAAATGAAAAAGTGACAAACCAATACCACAAAAATACAAAGAATCATTAGAGGCTATTATGAACAACTATATGCCAACAAATTTGAAAACCTGGAGAAAATGGATAAATTTTTGGACACATACAAACTACCAAGACTGAACCAAGAAGAAAGGGCAAACAAACAACGAAACTTTCCCAACAAAGAAAAGCCCAGGACTGGATGGTTTTAGTGCTGAATTCTACCACCTTTAATTAATCTTTAAGGAATTAATACCAATTCTCTTCAAACTATTCCAAAAAATTGAAACAGGGGCCATTCTCCCAAACACATTTTATGAGGCCAGTATCACCCTTTACCAAAACCAGACAAAGATACAACAACAAAAAAATCTATGGGCCAATATCTCTGATGAACATAGGCACAAAAATCCTCAACAAAATATTAGCAATCAGAATACAGCAACACATCAAAAAAATTATACAACATGATCAAGTGGGATTCATCCCAGTGATGCAAGGATGGTACAACATATGCAAGTCCATAAATGTGATACACCACATCAACAAAATTGAGGACAAAAACCATATGATCATCTCAATAGATGTAGAAAAAGCATTTGACAAAATTCAACATCCCCTCGTGATTAAAAACTCTCAGCACAATAAGTATAGAAGGAAAGTATTCCAACAAAATAAAAGCCATATTAACTTTTAATATACTTTTAAGGAAAGTATTCCAACACAATAAAAGGCAAACCCTCCACTCACATCACCCTGAATGGAGAAAAGCTAAAAGCTTTTCCCTTAAGAACAGGAACAAGACAAAGATGGACTCAGGACTCCTGTTTAACATAATATTGGAATTAATAGCCAGAGCAATCAGGCAGGAGAAAGAAATAAAGGGCATGCAGATTGGAAACACGAAGTCAAACTGTCCCTGTTTGCAGATTACATGATCCTATATATAGCAAAACCTAAAGACTCTACCAAAAAACTCTTAGAGCTGATAAATGATTTCAGAAAAGTTGTAGGACACAAAATCAACATGCAAAAATTGGTAGTATTTTTATACTCTAATAATGAACTAGCATAAAATAATCAAGAAAGCAAGCCCATTTACAATAGTCACTGGAAAAAAAAAAATCCAGGAGTTAAGAATAAATCTAACCAAGGAGGTGAATGATCTCTACAGTGAGAACTACATATCACTGCTGAAAGAAATTAAAGAGTATGCAATAATATTGAAAGACACTCCATACTGTTGGATTAGAAAAATTAACATTGTGAAAAGGTCCACACTACCCAAAGTGATCTACAGATTCAATGCAATCCCCATCAAAATATCAATTACATTCTTCACAGAAACAGAAAAAACAATCCTCACATTCATATGGAACAACAAAAGACCCCAAATAGTTAAAGTAATTCTTAGCAAAAAAAAAAAAAATAAAGCAGAGGCATAACACTACCTGATTTCAAATTGTACTACAAAGCTATAATAACCAAAACAGCATGGCACTGACATAAAAACAGACACTTGGACCAGTGGAACAGAACAGAGAACCTAGAAATCAACCTACATACTTACAGCCAAATGATATTTGACAAGGGCCACAGGAGCATACACTGGAGAAGGATGGCCTCTTCAATAAGTGATACTGGGAAAACTTGACATCCATATGTAGAAGAGTGAAATTAGACCTGTACCTCTCATCACATACTAAAATCAACTCAAAATGGATTAAGGACTTATATATATAAGACCCAAAACTATAAAACTACTAAAAGAAAACAGGGAAAATGCTTTAGGAAGTAGGACTGGGCAAGGACTTTATAAATAAGACCCCAAAAGCACACACAGCGAAAGAAAAAAAATCAATGGATTATATCAAACTAAAAAGCTTCTGCACAGCAAAAGAAACAATTAACAAAGAGATAACCTACAGAATGGGAGAAAATATTTTCGAACTATGTATTTGACAAGGGATTAATACCCAGAATATACAAGAAACTCAAACTTAACAGTGAAAAAACAAGTATACTGATTAAAAAATGGGCAAAGGAACTGAATAGGAATTTCCCAAAGGAAGATATACAAATGAAAAACAGATACATGAAAAAATGCTCAACATCACTAAACATTAGGGAAATGAAAATCAAAACTGTATTGAGATATCTCACCCCAGTTAGACTGGCCATTATCAAAAAGACAGAAAATAACAAATGCTGGCGAGGATGCAGAGAATGGGGAACTTTCCTACACTGTTGGTGGGACTGTAAATCATTGCAGCTATTATTGAAAACAGTAGGGAGGTTCTTCAAACAACTACAAACAGAACTGCCACATGATCCAGCAATCCCAGTGCTGGTTGTACACCCAAAGGAATGTAAATCATTATGTCAAAGGGGTACCCGCACTCCCATGTTTATTACAGCTCTTGGAACCAACCTGTATGTCCACTGACAGATGACTGGATAAGGAAAATGTGGTATATGTACACAATGGAATGCTACTCTGCCATAAAAAGGAATGAAATACTGCTATTTGCAACAGCAATATGGATGAACTTAAGAGAAAATTATGTTAAGTGAAATAAGCCAGGCACAGAAAGAGAAATACTACATGTCCTCACTCACAAGTGGGAGGTGAAAAAAAACAAACACATAAAAAAAGAAAGAAAGATACAACTATCACAATAATTCATTGAACTTTCAAAAGGAGGGAACAGGACTGAGGTTACCAGAGGTGGGAAAGGGGAGGAGGAGGGAAAATAGTGAGAAATTGGTAAAGGGCCACAAAATATGATTACATTGTATAATGATAAATATAGCAATAAAAAGGAATTACGAAATTTGAAGAGGAGGTATAAGAAAAAAATATATAAAATGATGAAAACACAGAGAAAAAAAAATATACACACAAAACCCCCTATTTTCTCCAGGTATGAAAAAAAGATTTTTGAAAGTACTACTGTCATCCTTTGTAAGAGTCTTTGTTAGATGGAGAAAATCAACAATCAGGTCATTTTTATCTTAGTAGAAATTTTAGGGTAAGAAAATCCCAGACAAGATAGAGTCTTTAAAGTGACCTCTTAATTGAGTTGTTTTCAGGTTTAAGAAAGTGTGCTAAATTTTTATTATTATTACCATCACCTCTTCCACCCTCCACTGTTAAATTCTCCAACATATGTTTAAGAACTAAACTGAGTTTTAAATATCTTCCCGTCTGGAAATGCATATGAAAACCTTTCCACATTTCCAAGTGTGGTAAGAGCAAATGTCTCTTTCATGTGTCTTTAATGCTAACCAATTCTAATGGTTTCCTGAACAACAGGTATTTAAATTATATAAGGTTCCAGCAGCAAGGTTATTTCTTTGGTCCCTACATGGACCTTCTTAAGTTAACAGATAAGAGAGCTTTAAATACATAAACTCAATAGTTTAGCATTTTATACTTGGGCTCTAAATTCAGCTTGTAAATCAAAATTAGCCTGGAAACTCTTTGAATCACCTATGAAGTACAATATAAATGGTCTGCTTGGCATCTTAGCACTTCCTTTAACTCTTTGACAGTCAAGTGTTTCACGAGTCTCAGTTATTCATCTTACTCATTCACAAAGCACTCTCTTCTCAGTTCCTTGGCCACTAGAGATGGTTTGGTTTGTTGGTTTGTCTTCATTTTATTTTATTGGTGAATGGCAAGAAAAATCTTAAAATCTTTCATGCAAGCATTCTGTAGGTTTCTCTAACTGTAGGCATGACCACTCCATCACTTACGGTGTACTTTCACTGAAACTCTGCTCAGTGAGAATATTTAAAGATGTTTTTCTCTTCTTCCCCCTCCCCCACTCCCCAGCAAGTTAGAATTTCGTTTGGGTAATCTATAATCACATGTGAGGCAACTCCACATTCTAGGGTAAGTCCGTATTCTAAGATTAAGGTGGTATAACCTGCCTAAGGGCACCGGGTTGAGGGGCCAATAGGTTCTGGAATCTAGCCCAATCTCTGCTAGCCAAGCCATGTGCCCATAGACCTGGGTTCACTCAGGGAATTTTTCATATTTTTCCAGACGCACCTTCCTAACTGGCCTGGTTCTAGAAATTAGTTTCTTTGTTTGGCCTATTTGTAACACCTCTTCTTGCTGCCCAGGGAGACCTAGAAGTTTTGGAGCACCTTCACCCTGGTCTTTCTAAACAGTGTGGAGAACATGGCAAACCTTATAAACTATGGCTGACCATATAATTCCTATCTCTTCAGCTCCATCTGCCAATTATAATTAGGCTAAAGCTAAAGCATGTGTCATTTCATTTTGTGTTTATTCCAGAAGCCCTTCATAATCTAAGATGATTCATTTGGTTAGATTATCGAGTAAAATCCATGAAACACTGAGGATAAGATCCTGGCTCAACTAGACCCTTCGTATGGGAGGTGAAAATAAACAGTTATTAAGCTGTGTCAAAGAAATCAGAGCTGGATAGTAGTTAAGGTGGTAAAAAACATTTTATTTGGGATTATTACTTTACAGGAGAAGAGATGTCAGTACAGAACTGTGCTCAATTTGGAATACAGCATGAGCAAGTGGGAATTTATAGCCAAGGAGCTAAGGCTGGCTAGTTCAGTCAGTTGTTTAAAGTGTGGTGCTGATAACACCAAGGTCCAGGGTTTGATTCCTGTGGCCAGCCAAAACAAACAAAGGAGCTGGCTCTGGCTGAGGGTCAGCGGACAGAAAATTACTAAGAGGAAACATCAGGGATAAAGTGGGATTCCAGCTAAACCAACCTAAAAGGATTGTTGCTAAAGGCAGGCCAGGGTGATATGACATCACCCGGCAATAATAATGGAGGATGAGGAACCCAATCAGATATTGACGGTGTGGGATCCTGGCTAAACCAACTTAGCAGGATTCTTGCTAAAAGTGGACAATGCAGAGACAAACATGGAAATCCAATAACCTAGGCTTAGTTAAAAATCAGCTCAGGGGAGCCGAGTAGAGTTTGGTCAAGGAAACAATATTTGTCAACTACAAATAGAAAAAACACTTCTTGTCCTCTGGAGTTTGGCTGCACATTCCAGCAAAGCATTGCTGTCTGTCAAACACTGTTGAGTAACATCAGAAATGTAAGGGATCAGAAGTAACAGAGGAAAAGAGGCATAATCACTAAATCTGCCCCTCCCCCCTGGCAGTTGGGAACTTTTGTTCGTGTGGCTAACAATGGAGTTATATGGACAATTCCTTGCCTGCAAACTGGAACATTAAACATATGGATTGAATCAGGAGGATAAAAGTTACAGATAATTCCACTTCAAAGACAGCTGTGCTTTCAATTTTCAAATACTTTAATCATTTGGTCCACATGTGGGTATCAGGCTGTCAGTAACGCCCCGTGCCCAAAGCCCCTCTGTTCCTAGTGCCCCACATCAATACTCCACGCATTGGAGAAAGTATGAATGAAATACACTTTTGTGCCAGTGTGCAGGACTCAAAAGAAAACACGAGACTTTAGCTGAGCCGCACAGCTTGCTAACCGCCTCCTGCAACCAGTGAACATAGGAGAATTTGCGTTGCAGCTCATGCTCCATTCTTCATCTAAGCAGAATGCTGGGATGGCAGTGGACAGCAACTGGAGCCCAGCAAATGTGCGGAAACGCTGGTGCCAATTTAAGGGAATAAGGGGCAATGGGGAAGAAAGGCCTCTAAAAACGCCTATAAACACAGGCAAAAATGGTCTCTGGGGACAGTCACCTGGCACATGATTTGAAACCAAGGCTTATGATCCCTTTGTACTGGGGTTTGTTCTGCAGGCTGGTAGAATAACAGCTCTTGGGAAGCCTCCCATCTTTTAGCCTATGTTCTTCTTTCATGATTTTACTCCCCACACCTTCACTTAAGAAAAAGAATACGTGGACTTTGTCAGAGGGGCTGTTGTGGAATGTATAGAATGACAAAGGCAAAATATGGCAAAGCACCCTTAAAAATGTCACATTACTGACTTAATGCCTATGTACAGATGGGAGTAAGGTGATGCCTTTGGAAACTTTTTGTTTGGTTGGCTGACTTTGCTTTTGGGTTGAGAAATGAGGTGTAACTGACCAAATGAGTTTAAAAATTCCGGTATGAAACAAATACTTTGAGCACAAAACATTTTCTTCATTCCAGTACCCTTTTTTTCCTTCCCATCCTGTATATCCGAATGATAAATGAATGAAAGCTGACTTAGAAAAATTGGCTAAAATACGAGAGGAAAACTATAATCAAGTTAAAAAAGTTTTTATTACATTTTTGAGATTCCTTTTCTTAAGTGCTTTTCATTATATATCATGTCAAAACTTCTCTACATGACCTAAACAAAGCATGACAAAATTTTTTTCCAAGAGTATCACTAAAGACAGGTATGTTGTTCCACTCAACTGGTTGTCAAAAGCATTTAGCTACTTATTTTGCCCAACTACTATCCATCTAAATTTGCCACACTGCAGAAAACTGAATTCTGTTCTCTCACTTCACACTCTCATAGATGTAAGAATCTGATCCTTAGTAGGTCGAGAATGGGAAGTGTTTATAGCTATTGTGGAACTCATCACAGACCAAGTTTAGAAATAATGAGAGAAAATTTGAGTGTACTGAATGCCTTCCTTTATTCAAAGTGCGTTTATTGTGCACTTTCAATGTACCCTGGACCTGGCCAATAGAGATATGGGAGCCACAAATAAATTTAAAATTTTCTAGAAGCCACATAAAAATATCCTGGTGAAATTAATTCTAAAATATTTTAGTTTACCCAGTATATCCAAAATATCATATTACTATGTAATCAATTGCAAAAATTACTGAAATATTTTACATACTTTTTTTTATACAGAGTCTTCAAAATTTAGTTTGAATTTTATACCTTCAGCACATCTTAATTCACCATTCACATTTCAAGTGCTCCAGTTATACATAGCTAGTGGCTACCATGTTGGACAGCACATCTCTGGACAAACTGAACACGAACACACCAACACTGTGCTTACCTGCCTCCCTTACCTGTTTACTCTGTTTTCTCTGCCAGATGTTCTTATACTTCATCCATATATTCTATCACTCATTTAACATGTATTAAACTTGAGTTTATGGAGTATGGCAGAATAATTAGCTTGAAATTTTCCTCTTATAAAACCCTAAAAAATGGTTGCTGAAATATAACAAATATTCTTTGAAATGCATATCTAGGATTATAGCAACACAAGGAAAATTTTCAGAATGAAAGTTACAGAAAAAACTGAAAACTGAAAACTGGACACTAGAGGAAGTGCTGATACCTGAACCATCAATGGTTGGTCCCAGGCAACTGAGAAGCACAGCTTTCATATAACAAAAAATGAGGCTTGTCAGATGCCCAAGACATGAGGTGGAGCTCAGATCGTCTTTAACAATGGGTATTCCCGCAGTGAAACACTGAATCAGGAAAAAATCCTCCCTCTATCACAGAAGACGACAACAAGGATAAGCTTGACTGTCGCAGCTTAGCCTCTTAGTAGTGGGAAAAAAATCTCTTCTTGAAACTCGTATCTATGGGTCTCTCTCCACTTAAGCTTGGGTTCAAATTTAAACATGTTACAAATTTAAACAAATATGTAAACACACATATGTTCCAGAACCCCCAGAAAGCAGAAGCTAACACAAAACACCTCATGGGAGACAATACCTTCATCCCAGGGCACACCAGACTATCACTGCTTAAGCAGCACGAAACATGAACTCATAATCCCAAATTATATGTTAAATGAGGAAACAATGCATCCTGGACAAGAATTAGCTGACAAAACAAATAGCAGGATTAGACCTCCTCGAGAAATTCTGATAATATAATAGCGAGCCTGTAAAATATGTACACCTAAAATATTAAAGTCATAAAAGAAGTCAGCAAAACCATGAGAAAAGAACAAAGACCACGAGAAAAGACCAGGCAGATTAAAACAAATAACTGAATTGAATTGTACTTGAAATGATGAATATAGTCAATTAAAAACAAAACCAAAAAACCCCTCAATAACTGGGTTAAATAATTACCTAGACCCAATTGGAAGAGAGAACTGGAAGAAAATGGTCTATAATTCCCTAACTAAACTGTCACTTAAGAACTATGATGAAATAAGAGCATTTTCAGGCAAAGATTTACAAAATTTTCTATTAAAAGACCCTTGCTAAAAAAATAGTATTTAAAGAAGGAAGAAAGAAGGAAACAAAATGCAGAAGAAATAACGAGATGTGAGAAGGAATGGTAAGTAAATTGGTAAACATGGGTTTATAGCTAAACAAGTAATTATTTAAAACAGGTATAATAATAATAATGTCACTTATTTGGAAGATACAAAAAACATCGATGTAAAAAATAGTAATATTGAAGGGAAGTGACTACATTTAAAGTGTTCTAAGTTTCTTCTAAGTAAAGCATGCTTATTAGCTTTAAGTCAGATATGCATGCCAAAATTCTAAGGGTAAAATAAAAGATTGAAATACTTTTCAATCTTTAAAATATGGAGAGTGGAACGGGGTGCTATGGGCTGATGTTTGTATACTCCCAAAATTCGTATGTTAAATTCCTAATCCCCAATGTGATGGCATTTGGAAGTGGGGCCTCTGGGAGGTAATTAAGTCATGAGGGTAGAACCTTCATGAATGGGATTAATGTCCTTATAAGAAGAGACAGGAGAGAGCCTGCTTCTTCCCTCTCTCTCTGCCACACGAGTACAAAGCAAGAAAGTTGTCTCTGCAAAGCAGGAATAGGGCCTTCACAGGAACCAAATTCCCGTCACCTTGATCTTGGATTTCCCAACTTTAGAACTGTGAGAAATAAATTGTTTAAGCTATCCAGGCTACGGTATTTTTGTTATAGCAGCCAAACCTACTAAGACAAGGGGACAAAGTAAACCCAACAATAAGATATGTCAGGCACTGTACTAGACACTGGAATCCCCAGAATGAATAAAACAATCATCAAGGGGAAATATTTATAACACATTGAGAAAAGGCAAAAAGTGAGTGGATATTAAAAGGAATGATTTATTCTGCATAGAATATTCAGGGAAAGACTAACAAGGAATCCTATAGCAGTGCTGTTGAACAGAAATATAATGTGAGGCACCAGGCAAGTGCTCAATAGTTCCTTGAGTCTAATGGCAATTGCACTGGGCCACACAGGAGCTCCCAACCTGATGTTCAGTGTATCACTGTGACTAGGGACATTTAGGTAGGGTGTGCAATGCGTTTTTCTGCATTGAACTGAGTTTGGTAAATACTAGGATGAACAAAATTAAATAAGTGTCTAAGCTTCAGAGCTTCTCAGAACCTTCAATACATACATACTCCCCCAAGGAGTAATATAGTATGTAGCATAATGTTTCACAAATGTACTTGCTAATACAGTACTTTTTTTGTTTACAGCATACCTGTAATTCCTCCCTGAAAAATATACAGTGGAACCTCAGTTGGAGAAACTCCGGTTCAGTCATACAGACAAATCAAAGGAACTGGTAAGATGTAAAGTTGGGAACACAGACAAGTGTCAGATCAGTCTTGCCTGTTAGGCTACGAAATTGGAATCTTGCAATAATGAGTGACATGAAGCTCTGAAAATACTTGAGTAGGGGCACGAGGAGTGGTTTCATATCTGGCCAAATGAAGCTATGGTATGTTGGCTACCAATTCCTAGACCAGATTTGAGAGGGGTCCCTTATAGTGACTTTTCCAGGGGCCAGGTCAGATGCTTTCCCCAGTTAAACACAGGCAAAGCCAACTTCATTCCCGTCAGCTGATCATGCAATCAGGCAATCATTCTTCCTCAGTGTGTCTGCCAACTGAGGTGAGAGGAGTCACAGACAACCAAGGAGAAAAAAAAAAAAAATACCCCAGTTGTGGTGAATCCAGGTCATGAAGAATTCTCCCCTGATCTAGAATGAGCTTGGTTCAAAAGGAATAGAGTATGCTCATAAGTCATGACAAATGACAACATTCTCTGGAACATATATTTATAACCAGGATATGAGCTCTACTATTATATAAAGTCTATTATATAAAGTCTATTTTTTTCTGAAAAATGAATTTTTGTGAATAGGCCATATATTCACATTGTTCCAATTACACATCCACCCCCCCACACACACATAAATTTACACAGTGCAAAGCCTCAATCCCGCTCTTTTTCTTCCTCCACCTAGTTCCCATCACCTCTGTGGCAGGGACTGGGTAGCTCATGTCTAAACCTGTTTCTACCTCCTCTTGGCACACAGACTACATTTCCCAGCTTCCCTTGTAATTAAATATGGCTACATGATTAAGTCTTGGTTAGGGGAATACCACATGGCACTTTCCAGCCTGGCCTCTCACCTTGTATCCTCCTATCTGCTGGCTGACCATTGATACTTAGAGCAACCTCAGTAGCCATATAATAAGGAAAGTGAGGTCTGTATTGGCTTTGGCCCCTGAATGAATGAATGGGCAATGCACCCACTGTATGAATTGCATGGATATACTTCAATTTATTTAACCAGTCTCTTATTCACAGACATTTGGATTAGACATTGATTTTCAATCTTCCCTGCACTAGTGTTCTTAAAGATCATTAGATAGTTAATGAGCTTGCAATATTTTTTTTTTCCAATCCTGCTTGATCAAGATGTATATCTAGTGCAGAATAAATCTGGCAGGAATGTAAAGCTAGAATATAACAGAGTATCTTTCAGGGTTTAAAATACTCTGCTATCGATGGAAACACTGCTAAAACCTCACTGTGCATGCTGTATATACAGTGTTGGGACAAGCTGGAACCAAAAACCCTTCTGTAAAATTAATGATATTACTGTGTAGAGCACTAGACAACTGCTTGACAACTCCTCCATTCAAATGTTACTAATGTCATGTGAAAAAAAGGCGGATGGGTTCACATTTGGCATTCATTAAGAAGCAGTGGCTAGAATTAGTCAGAATCCTTTGTGATTAATCTTTGATATGCATGGCCACAAGTGGTGCATCACTTAGCTAGCTATTTCTTCTGGATCCTTCTGAAGGACTGGAGCACGTCTCACAAACCATTTGCTTAGTCATTTAACTAGAGTGCTTGCTTTGCCAGCAGCTTGACAGTTTAGAAAAGAATAAAAGCTTGTTCCCCACTGGAAAATTTTGGACTTTTGCCATAATCATTACACAGAGTAGCCTTAGGAAATTCCAGCTTTATGGCTCTTTAGACAAATGGAGTATAAATTTTTACTCTCAATAAAGAACATTAAAAACAAAGTAAGAAAAGAAAACATCGGTGTTGGTACCTAGATTATGGTAAAAACGAAGTGTTTCTTAAATTTACAACACTATGAAATTCCCAAAGGTAATCTTGATCCCTTACTTTATTTCATATGTTTCCAAGAGTGAAAATATAATTTCAAATAGAAAAATAAACCTTACCAGTAAAGCCCATATCCTAAAAAGTGGCCAATTATTTATTGCACTTTCTTGGATACAATGACATTAACTTAGGAAAGGTTCAGAAATTAGCAATCAAAAATATCACCTATATTCATCAAAACCAACATCATTTATTAAAATATGCTATAATTATTAATGATTATTTGTTTCCTCAGCACTCAAAAAGCACTTGATTCTAAGAACGAGTGGCCTATTTTCACAGATATTCTCACAGTCATCTAAATTGTAGCTGCATTTTAATGAAGAATCTGACTATATATAACTTGTGAACACACTGATATTTCCTGAGATGAAAGGTTCTGTGGAAACCACAGAATGCATGTATTTCCTGGGAAGAAAAAGGCAAACATTTTCCCTGTGCTCTACTGTGAATTACTTAGCATATCATTTCTTTGATAATTTATAGAAACAGGTTCTATCACTATGAAATTCCAAGCAACTTCCAGATTGTCCCTACTAGTATAGCTTATATTTTCTTGAGTACCATGAGAAAGGTTAAACAATACAAACCAGACATCCTCCTTCATAAACCCAGGATCATTCCATACCAGACTTATGGTCAAACAGCCCCCGTGCATCTCCCCTCTCAACCTTTGTTCAATTTATGGAGAATTGAAATCAGAGTACCTGTCAACACTTTATACACTAGTACAGTTAACAATAAGGAATATACCAAGTTTCTTTTAAAAGTTTTAGGAACAGAAAAGTTGAAAAACATTGCCCTTACTATTATTATTGGTTTTATGGAAGTTGGATAACTCTAACTCAACACAGACTTGGACCTCACAGTCTGTACTTACTTAGGCAAGAAAATTATTGGTTATGCCTTAGCACACCAACCAAAGAGAATTACTTCACTGATTAGGGCATCAAATATCAAAGCCAGTCATATCAGTCAATACAGTAAAAAGGCAACCTACAGAAAGGGAGGCAATATTTGCAAATCATATAACAGATAAGAAATTACAACCCAGAATATATAAGGAACTCCTACAACTCAACAACAAAAAAACCCAACCCAACTTAAAAACAGCCAAAGGACCTGAATAGACATTTCTCCAAAGATGACATACAAATGATCAACAAGCAACAAATGATATGAAAAGATGCTCAAAATCATTAATCATTAGAGAAATGCAAACCAAAACTGGAGATATCACTTCATACCTACTATGATGGTTACTATCAGAAAAACAGAAAATAAGTATTGGTGAGGTTGTGGAGAAATTGGAACTCTGTGTACTGTTGGTGGAAATGTAAATGAGTACAGCCATTACGGAAAACAGTATGGCAGGCCCTCAAAAAATTAAGAATAGAATTATCACACGACTCAGCAATTTCACTTCTGGGTGTTCACCTAAAAGAAATGAATGCAAGGTCTTGAAGAGATATTTACAAACCCATGTTCACTGCAGCAGTATTCACAATAGCCGAGATATGAAATCAATCTAATTGTCCATTGATGGATGAATGTATAAACAAAATGTGGTGTGTGTGTATATATATATATATATATATATATATATATATATATACACACACACACACACACATATGTATATATGTATATATACACACACACACACACAAAGGAATATCATCCAGTCTTAAAAAGAAAGGAAATCATGTCAAATGTTATAACATAGTATGAAGTCCTCAAGATTCACCTAATTGAAATAAGCTCTTCACAAAAGACAAATACCATATGATTCCACTTATGAGTTCCCTAATGTAGTCAAATTCAAAGAAACAGAAAGTAGAATGGTGGTTACCAGGAGCTGGAGTGAGGGGAGAATGGAGAGTTATTATATAGTGGGTATAGAATTTCAGTCTTACAAGATAAAAATGTTCTAGGGACCTGTCACACAAGAAGATGACTATACCTCACACTGCTGAATTTTACACTTAAAAATGGTTAAGATGATAAGTTTTATGTTATGTGTCTTTAACTACAATTAAAAATTTTTTAAAAATTAAAAGAAAAAACCAGAAACAGTCCTCTCTGCCAGTCTAAGAAACCACCACAGTTATGAAAACTCTATTAGAATTCTATGGCTCCTGCCTAGAAATAAATCTACATATTTACAGTCAATTGATCTTTGACAAAGGTGCTAAGAACATACAATGGGGAAAGAATAGTCTCTTCAATAAATGATGCTGGGAAACTGGATATTCACATGCAAGAGAATGAAATTGGACTCTTATCTCACACCATATGCAAAAATCAACTCAAAATGGATTAAAGACTTAAATGTAATACCTGAAACTGTTAAACTACTAGAAGAAAACGTAAGGGAAAAGCTTCATGAGATTGATCTGGGCAAAGAATTTTTGGATATGAGCCCCAAAGCACAGGCAACAAAACTGAAAATAGACAAGTGGGATAATATTAAATAGTTTCTGCACAGTGAAAGAAACAATCAACAAAGTGAAGAAACAACCTACAGAATGGGAGAATATATTTACAAACCATACATCTGATAAAGAGTCAATATCCAAATTATATATGGAACTCAAACAACTCAATAGAAAGAAAACAAATAACCCAATTAAAAAATGGGCAAAGAACCTTAAATATTTCTCAAAAGATGACATAAAAATGGCCAACAGGTAAATGAAAAAATGCTCAATGTCACTAATCATCAGAGAAATGTAAATTAAAACTACAATGAGTTATCACCTCGCTCCTATTAGAATGGCTATTACCAAAAAGATAAAAGATAAGTGTTGGTAGGAATGTGGATAAAAGGGAACCCTTGCATACTGTTAGTACACTTGTTATGGAACACGATATGAATTCCCTCAAAAAATTAAAAATAAAACTACTATATGATCCAGCAATCCCACTTCTGGACATATACCCAAAGTAAATGAAATCAGTACCTCAAAGAGGTATCTGCACTCCCATTTTCATTGCAGCATTATTCATAATAACCAAGAAATGAAATTAACCTAAGTGTCCATCAACAGATAAACAGATAAAGAAAAGTGGAATATATGTACAATGGAATGTTAATCTACCCTTAAAAAAGGAAATTCTGTCATTTGTGACAACATGAGGACATTATGCTAAGTAAAATAATCCAGGCATGGAAGGACAAACACTGCATTATTTCACTTATCATATGTGGAATCTAAAAAAAAGTAGAACTCATAGAAGCAGAAAGTAGACTGATGGTTGCCAGGGGCTGGGGGAGTGGGGTGAGGAAATAGTCAAAGGATACAGTTTCTGTTAGAGAGGAAGAATAAGTTCTGGAGACATGATGTGTAGCACAGTGATTACAGCTGATAATATCGTATTATGTACTTGAAATTTGCTGAGAGTGTAGAGCTTAAATGTTCTCACCACACACACACACACACACACACACACACACACACACACACGTAACTATGTGAGGTGATGTATATGTTAATTAGCTTGATTGTGATAATCATTTCACAATGGTATATCAAAACATCATATTGCTGTAAATATATACAACTTTTATTTGACAATTACACCTCAATAAAGCTCCATGAAAAGAAAGAATCTTGTGGCTCCCAAAGGGCAGTGCTAGTGCTTTTCATCTGACTAAAGTAACCTTTTAAAAAAAAAAAATATATATATATATATATATTGTCTTTTTCGTGACTGGTACTCAGCCAGTGAATGCACCGGCCATTCCTATATAGGATCCCAACCCGCGACGGCCCTTTAAGGTATAATGAAACTACCTTCTACGGCCACAAACTCTACAATTTAGCTCAAAAAGCCATAGCTCCAACATGACTCTGAGGTCGGTAGGTACTCTTCCTTCTAAAGCTAAGTGAAGAATTAAAGGACATACTTAAAGTGTTTACTTAAAATTAGGAGTTCCCTCTGATCTTAGAAATGGAAGAAGTGACATTTCTTCATACGTTGTGAGTCCTCTTGGTGTGCGCCAGAATGCAAAAGGCTTCAAATCAGAGCTCCTTTCTGCTGCTGCTAACTGGTTCACCTTCACACCTGTCAATGTCATGAACATGGGAATCCTCATTACAGTTTAAAAAGAATGCCATGGAATGCTTAGTGGATAAATGGAGAAGAGGACACAACAGAAGTGAATTATGCATTTAATATCAATAGGGAAAAAATGTATGTATTCCTATTCTCCAAGTGGTTAAAAAAAAAAAAAAAAGAAAGAAAGATAGAAAGAAATCTAAATCCCACCAATTCTTCAGGAAATGTATTAGTAATCAGGATATGGCATAATGAGGCAGTGACCCTTATTAATTACTTTTCTCAAGGCTATGACCCTGCACTTTTAGCTCCTTGATAAGTGTGTGAATCTAAAATCCACACGATACTCATAGTGAGGCGTATATGACATTTGGTAGTATGCAATTGAAACTTTAGAGCAAAAAAAATAAATAAATATTAAGATTAAAACAATGAAAGCAATGTATTTGGTATATACTAGGAAAAGATTTTTCAAAATACTTTAATGGTATCACTTCAATTTAACAAATGCTCTTTAGTGTCTGTTACAGTGCAAAATGCTGTCCTAATAACTGGGGCCAAGCCTAGGGATGGGTAAGGGATGGGTAAAGAAAGCTAAATAGCGAAATAACACAACACAATACGGCAGTCGAAGGAAGAGCTTCATCTCTGAGGTTATATTTGAACAGTGTCTTAAAAGATAAAAGGACTGTCAGCAGGTCTAGAAAGAATGAGGACTTGAGAAGCAGAGTGGGAAGCCAGGATGGCATTTGGGACTAAGAGAGTATCATAAACAATGCCGTAGAGGTACATAACTGTGAATTATGTGTGGAGACTGCTAAAGATATCTATGGCAAAAGCATAAGGAACAAGAATAGTAGTCCTTTCCACTCAAGCAATATTTTATATTTTGTATGTGGGGCTGTGCCTGTCTTGTTCATTGCTGCACTTTATATGTTTCCGGCACATAATAGGTACTTGAAAAGATTTGTTGAATAAGTAAGCAAAGGATGAGGGTAAAAAGACAAGCTGAAGGTCCAGACCACAAGTGCCCTTGAATGCTAGGCTTAGTATTTAGATTTTATTTTTTCTTGTAGTAAAAAACACATAACATAAAATTTACCATCTTAACCATTTTCAGGTGTACAGTACAATGATAACTATATGCATACTATTGTGCGAAAGATCTCGATCTTTTTCATTTTGCAAAACTGAAACTCCCTACCCATTGAATAACTCCCCATTCGGAATCTGTATTTTCTTCTTTAAGCAATAACATGTTAATTTTTACATGAAAATAATAACATGAAAAATTTTGAGAAAGACTCTTCTGCATTTTGGAAAATAACCCATAAGTAATGCTAAAGTTATATCAGAGCATCAACAGGTTGCATGAAGTGAAAACCATTAGGTAGTTAGTGAATCTCTATAGTGTATTGACCACACTATATTCTAGTATTGTTAAGGAAGAGCCCAACTGCAATATATTTGTTAGAATTGTGGATAAATCTATCTGAAAAATATTGATAATGCTTGCTCATACCATATTCAATTTAAGTAAAAGAAATTATTCAAAGTAATATCCTAATAGCAAACAGCGCAGCACAGCTCAAAATAAACATATTCTTAATTGCAGTCTACTTATTTTACCCTAAAAGGCCCTTAGCTCAAAACTGCTGCAAGTCATGGACTGCTGGTTTGAGTAATTTCAACAAGCATTATATTCTCTAACAGTTTGAGTTCAAGGCTTTCATCTTCCCATTCCCTTGGCCTTGACCTAGTATTTAACATAGATTCATCAGCTTCTTGCATGATTTTTATCAGGGCATAAGACTCTTCTAACATACTCATGTAGCAGAAGATTGTAAAGAAAATTATAGACTGATTGGCTGTCATTTACTCTAATGGTACAATATCCTATTTCTTTTTAAAAATGTGATAGTCCATTTATGGTTTTCTTGTATGTGTACATATATAAGTGTAAGTCAGATCACTTTTGCTCATCATCTCCTACTAAATTGCCCTTAGCTTTTTAGAGACCATAAAACGTAGTAGCCATAAATTCATTGCATTATCATTCAAACAGCCAGTGTAATTTAAACTACCTTTCTTTAAGTCAATACATCATAATTTATAAGGCCTTTAAGAAACCAATGCATAATATTTACTGGGAAAACTATTTTAAGGTGAGAATAAGCTAATAACAAAAAAAATAAGTTTTATTAAGAAAATTTGGAAGAAGACAAACATAAACATAATCTGATGAAACATTAAATCTGCATTTTCTTCTGAAGGAAATGAAGTAGCTCAAAAAGACTTGGAATTTCCAAATTACTTTGAAGGCATTTTAGTCCCAGTTTCCCAATAAAATAATATCATTTATTTTTTTTTTCCATTGTGTAAACAGAAGCCTGAATCATTTTTGCAAAAAACTGTTGGATCAAAAAACCATCTTTCCCAAGATAGAAAACTAAGGAACTCAATGCCAAGGACTAAATTATTTCCAGTTGTAAAAGTACATTTCATTTTTTCCTGGGAAAGCTGGTCGTAGCTGAATTCGTGCTATTTGTATAATATTAAAGACAATCATTGGAATATTAACAATGCAAATCAGTTAATAGGGCACCACAAACATGCTTACAGACTTAACCATGGTAATAAAAAATATTTAAATTCCCGTCTAGATATGTCTATTTTAGAAGAATTCACATTTTAAAAAGCCAACATGCAATCATATACATGAATATGTTAAAATATAAATAACTGCCTGTTCACTAAGTACTTATAGTTATAGAATTTAAATTATACATAAAATAATTATAACACATGTAGAGAAGAGAGACCCTATTCTGTATGTCCACCCTAAGAAATCAAGGATATGAGGTTAGTCCTATCTGGTCTTATTTGCATATGTACCCCCAAAGGACTCCATGTGAAGAGAATGCTTGGCTGATTTTCAGGTCCCAGAATAAGACTCCTAAACAAAGAAGGAAGACAAAGACTACCCTCAACCTCTAGAAAGTACTGGAGACAGCTGAGGTGCATGCTATACTCTCGGACACTCTTCAGAACGGGACCTCGGGTGGTACAAATTAAATATCCTTCAACCTTTTTCAGAGCATTTAATCCAAGAAATCAAGAAAAAAAGCTGAGCAATTAACAGGGCTGGCAGCTTCTTCCAGGGGTCTGATAAATGCTTTAAAATAGAATCTCTTTCCCATTTTAATGGCAAGAAGAGCAGAGAAATGACCCGGACAGTGAGAAATGGCAAGAGGCCACTGGAGAAGCAATCACAATGGCTGCAAAGGCAGAAAAGATTAACAGGAGTGGAGGTCACCTTTACTCACTGCAGGCTGAGGTCCTCAAGTGAGGCCACCCCAACATTAGAAGAAGAAGAACATGAGCAGGGCATGGGCAATA
This sequence comes from Cynocephalus volans, assembly GCF_027409185.1. NCBI lineage: Eukaryota > Metazoa > Chordata > Mammalia > Dermoptera > Cynocephalidae > Cynocephalus > Cynocephalus volans. The sequence goes on from NC_084468.1 coordinate 124,585,228, forward strand.
GCCTTACAGAGGAGCTGGGCACCTTGGGAGAAGAATGCTCTGGGGGGTGGTTTGAAGGTCTATCTGTGGGGGGTGGCTTGAAGGTCCAATTTGGGTGACACATTGAGGGTTGAGGAGGTGGGGATCCCTGTAATAGATAACCAAGCATTCCCAAGACAACTGACTACCTCTGGGAAGGATGCAAAACCCCAAGATGTGTCTGTGTGATGGGCGGAAGGTAAAGTATGGGAGTTACATATTCAGCAAATGAGGTAGAGGGTCTTAGGGAAAAATAACTACACTTCTCGTGGTTGACAAAGGTACTGGATGAAGACATAAGAATCTTAAGAGTCTCTTTAGTGAAAAGTAGGTGAAATTTAAATAGGGAACACAACATTACAGAAATTGGTATAGAATAAGATAACTTGAGACTAGATCAACTAGTGGGCAATTTCCTTCAGCAGGAGAGAGACCGGAAGACTAAATGGAGAAGGAGGCAGAGAAAGGAAGGGGAGGAGAACAGAGGGAGGGAGAGAAGAGAGCAGGAGAGAGCAAGAGCCACTGGCACAGAGCACATAGGTTAATTTAAGTAAAAGACACACATTTAGGAATTGGGGTATGGAAAAGAGAAAGTGTATTGTAAACTTAAATAGATTACAAATCTTTTGTAATAATTCCTAAAATCTGCATGCACACATACCCAGCTACACACACATGAATTTTGTAGAACAAAATTAGGCAACCAGTGAGGTTTGCTGACTGTATGCTACTTCAGAGGATGAAGAAGCACTAACTAAATGCGACTGCAGAATAGGTATTTTCTAGCTTACTATAATTATGGAACACACACATGTATGCATACACACAACTTTGATCAAGTACTAATGTCTGAATGGCCATAAATGATAAAAGAAAGTGAGTACCTTTGTGCACAAGGAGGGAACTGAAATCAAAATTATAACAATATTAATGGGGATGAAACACTTGATAATGAAAATAATATGCTTCTAACACTCTCTTTTATGTACTTTTTTTGTGAATCAAAATTAAACAAATGCAATGTAAATATCTGCCTCTAGGTAGGGTGACTGTACAATTTATTGTCCAAATCAAGGCACTTGAGAGTAAAAGGGAAAACTATCAATAATTATGAAATAATAACAGGCATAAACTGGGCCAGTCCTGGGCACACTGGGGAGTCTGGTCCTCTATACAAAAGTGTTAAATCACTTACATCAGTGGCTTCCTACCAATGAACAGCAAACTGTGGGGCACAGAAGTACCATAACAAGTACAGAAACCCAAATGCACAAGGACAGTCAGTAGATGGAAACATAATACGCACATTTATATATGCAGCATTAATTTTAAAATGTCTATAGACAGTATTATGGTTTACAAAATTCAAGTAGACTTTAATACTACAAAATTCATAGTGGATTTTGATCATTATGCATTTTCTTAATTGCTAAGAATACCATCAACATCACATGCCTAGCTGAGAAAACTTTGAATTCTTAGAAGTGTTGGCACTCATTCTTTGTTCACTGTTATCCAGAGCATTTATGAAACAGAAACAGCACAAATTACTCAGAAATAATATTCCTACTTAAACCTAAATTACGGAAAAACTATACTTCTCACACAAATACACAGCTGCATCTGGCCAAATATTCTAAGAATGTGAGACTTTGTAAAATACAACTTGAAAAACCTCTGACCAGGAGAACTTTTCAAATATATTTCTTCTATGGTCTGTTTTGGCTAAAACAAAGTTCCACGAAATATTTTTTCTTGCCATTAGGAAGAATTAATGGAAAAGGTATTATTACTTTTGATGAGATGCCAATAAGATATTTGCTTTGAATCAAATATAATGTAAGAAAATATAAAGTAACTGAATAACATTTTCAAGCACATTATTATGTAAATGAATGGCATAAGTAATATATGAGATCAAGCCTTGAACCACCTGCAGGACCACTATGAACTACATCTAAAGAACCAAATTATTGAGCAAGTACATCTTATTTAAGGAAATGACAGACCCTTGAGAAAACATAAGATCTAACATTTCCAAAGGAGGTTTCATGAAGCTTATATCTTGACATCTAAAGAATTATTGAATTATAGGTCTCAGTGGGGCCAATTCTAGAAAGATAGCTATTTTCTCTATGAAAGTTAATGATTCAAGAATACGAAATTATCAGTAAAAATTCAATATATATTTATTAGTCATGGTCTGGCAGTTGATATTTGCAGCTCACCTGCCTATAATAAAGTCAGAAAAAAAATCAGTAAAACCCAACAACTTCTAGTGAATCAAATTCAATTTACTTAACAGTATGTTAAAGGAAACATTTTGCATTTGGTGATTGTAAGTTTTCTTGCATAAAATGTGACACTTTTATCTAAATAATTAGATTGCTCAAGACAGACAAAATTTAAACTCAACAAACTTAAATAAAGGAATAGAAATCATCATGTTGAAGAAATACCTAAACTCCCCATGTTTATTGAAGCTCTATTTACAATAGCCAAGATATGGAACCAACCTAAATGTCCATTGATGGATGACTGGATAAGGAAAATGTGGTATATATACCCAGTGGAATACTACTCAGCTACAAAAAAGAATTTGCCATTTGCAGCAACATGGATGAGCTTGGAGAAAATTATGTTAAGTGAAATAAGCCAGGCATAGAAAGAGAAATACCACATGTCCTCACTCATAAGAGGGGGGGGAGGGAAAGAAGGAGGAAGGGAGGGAGGAAGGGAGGAAGGGAGGGAGGGAGGGAGGAAGGGAGGGAGGAAGGGAGGAAGGGAGGGAGGAAGGGAGGAAGGGAGGGAGGGAGGGAGGGAGCAAGGCCAGCCGACCACAATAAAACATTGAATTTTCAGAAGGAAAGAACAAACCTACAATTTTTAGAGGTGGAAAAGGGAGAGGGGAGCTAGAGAGTAATTGGGTAAGGGACACAAAAAGTAATCACGATTTATAATGAGGAACATGCTAATAATATTGACTTGATCACATACGGTGCACAAATAATGATAGTTCTGTATCCCATAAATATGTATAATCAAAAATAAGTATTTTAGGAAAAAAACCTTAATTCTGAAAAAATAAATAAAAAGGACAAATCAACATATCCAGGTCTCTCTATTTTGCTATCAAATTCCTCTGACCTAATTATAAAGGAACAAGCTATTCCCAAAGTTCTCTGAGGCACTTCAAAAACTGGCTAAGTTCTAAAATATCAACTAGTTTAATTCAAGCTGATTTTCCTTTCTTGAGGCTTTTTCTTAAATGCAATTTGGCTCTATTACTGTAATCCAAAATTTTTACTATGTTTGAATGAAATCAAATCTTGAGATTCTAGGAAAACAGAAAATACTAGTAAATACTACCAGTACCAAACAGAAAAATTAATACCAAAATATATAAATTGAATATTAGTTATCAATTTCTATTGAAGATAGTGATTCCTATCTTCCTCATAGATATTCTACATATTCATATATTCATTCTCATTCCCTCTCCTCTTCCTGGTGGTGTCTTTTTCTCCTTACACCAAATGCACACATATAAAGCACCCTCAGGGAAGTTTTTGAAGTCCCTGAACTTTCTTTTTACATACTTTTCTAGGTAAACTGATAGATTAAAAGTTTCAGAGAAAACTTGGTACAGCTGTATGACACTCTTTTTCAGATTCAAAGTTTATTTCTGTGAGCATGTCATTTACAGGAAATTCTTTAATTTTTATTGGAAAATATAATTTGAGTTATTGCTATGGAGCACTTATCATATGCCAGAACACTGAGCTAAGTATTTTACAAGCATTACCTCTTTTAACTCTCACTGGCCCTGTGAGGTACATCCCAATGGTATTCTCATTTTACAGATAAGAAAACTAGCAGCATTGTGAGGTTAAGAAACTTGTGTAAAGACATTTAGCTAACAAAAATGTCAGTTAGGACTGCAAAGCTATGTTCTGAATCATTAAGCTATATATTAAACTCCCCAAATTGATGTACTGGAGTAGAATACAACAATCAAAACAGGAGACTTCACAGAAATACCTTGTTAAATGGAGGGTCATGCCAGCCCTTTCACTCCCAAATGTGTACAGGCACATTTCAGAAACGTTTGATGGGCACTACCAAAATCATTTTCATGAATACCTAAATTTAACTTAATGAACACTTAGTAAGTTCCCACTCTATTCAAAGCATTCTGCTCTGGATTCTGGGGTATAAACATTTATTAAGTCAGGTCCCTGATTTCAAGCAATTATGCTGATATAATAACCTACACAGGTTTATGACTTGTAAATTTGCGAATACATTATCATTCTAATCATTTTTCGACAAATAATCCAAATGAAGGGTCTTTTCATCTTTAACTATAAATATATTGCAATACATTTAATAAGAAATTGATGAAGCCAACAGAAGTGGGAAAGGTGGGGGGGTTAGTGAGAAATAAATAGAGGGCAACAAAAAATGATTACAATGTGTAATGTTGAATACACTAATTATCCTGATTTGAGCATCACATACTGCACACAGGTACTGATATTCAACAAATGCTGTACCACACAGACATGTACAATTATGTTTCAATAAAAAAAAAAAAAGAAATTGAAACAGATATAACATACTTCTTGGTCAAGGTCTCCAAAAGTAAGATTGAGTTGAATAATAAATGTAAAGGAAAAAATGACTTAACAGGAAAGCAATAGAGAGGGTCCTAATTATATAAGGGAAAATATAAAAGACGGACAGAAACTGGAATATTTTATAGTTATAGAAACGTTGAAAATATGATCCTAAGATGGGATTCAGTTCAACAGGCTAAATGTTGTCAAATATAAGCTTGGTCTGATTGATAGCTGATAAGAGTTATGTCTCTCTTTCCTGTAACCTTGGATGGGGTCTGGGGAAACTGCATTTCTACAAAGCTTTCACAATCTGTCTCCTACCTAAATAGATACTAACACTCTTCTTTAAATAGAATGCATTCTTTCCTGTTAGTCACATTCATGACTGGACTAGAGTACATTCTTCAGTTGCCAAAGCTTGGGACAAGTTATGTAAACTTGTTATTGGAGCATTCTAGGAAATACACAACCACAAGTCTGGGAGGAAGCTGCAGAGTAGACTTTGCTTTCATACAACTGTTATTTACTGACACCCACCAGGGCCAAAATTGAAGTTCACACTTCATGAGTCATTGGTTCCATATCTTTGGAAGTATGGTGTATGAAGAATTCTTTTCAAACTGCAGATTGCTTCCTCAGCTTCTGAACATCTGTGTTGCTCTGTTCCCATGACCATTTATTTTATTTTGTTCTTTGCCAGCTGAAGATTAATTCAAATCAAAAGGCAATTCATCATGTTCAGTTTTCTCCACATTTATTCCATTGGTTTGGGAATAACTGCCAGATAGTGCCTCGTGTGGCCTCACAATTACTGGGCCTAGGTAAGAGGAGGTGTTTGTCATCCCTTAGAAACAAATATAAGGAAAAAAAGATCTCTTGCACGTTTCACCTTATTTGCACATCATTTTGTCTTTTTAAAAAGGAGTAACATTTTACCTAGACAACAATTTTCAAAAAACCACCAAAAGAAGAAAAAAGTACTAAAACTCAGTTTTGAAGTCCAGCCCAGAACTTTCCAGACTCATGGGAGTACAGAGTGTGTTTGTGTGTGTGTGTTTCCTTGCTTTAATATTTCACAGCTTGCCGACATCTGAAACAAGTTAGAAAAACATGAGCGAAGGACCGGCTTTAAATGCTAGTTTTTACACACATTAAAATGTTGGGACGCGGTATTCGGAATGTATCAAATGCCTTCAGCCTTTCCTATTGAAGGATTTTGACCCGTTCCCGCACTCCCACAGCTCTCCACTGTCAACAGGATTTCCATTTGTAGCAGAGAAAGGCAGAGGCTGGTCCAGATCAAGAATCTGGTCTTGCGTAACTGTGCACGTTCCCAGAACTGATCAAAGACAGACACATACACAGATGGTGACTCACAGGATAAACTTTTCATCAAGAATAAATAATTCAAGTAACATATCAGAATATTGGTTATAAATCATTTTACCTTGAAAAACAGACAATGGGGGTCAAATAAACATTTTTTTAAATGCCCCGCAAATACACAAAAAACCCTATTAAATTAGGGTAAAATGGATGCTAATAACTTCTTTATACTGTTGAATATGTTCTACATGCACAAGATTTTCCAGGGATCACAGATGTGTAAGAAACACATCTGCAAGTATGCTACCAGTATCATGGAGAGGATCAGAAACAGACCAAAAGTGAACAAATTGGGGTTGTGTCCCAGTTTCTATTGGGTTCTTAGCGACCGAGATCTACTCTGTACCCCACCTTCACTTTCATCCATGTTAAATAAAGCCACATTTTATATTCCACAGAAAAAGTCTTGAATGGAACCAGTGAAATCTTGCTTGCTGTAACAAACTATCTCTTGGCTGAGACTATATGGGGAAGAGGCAGGGTGATTCACAGCAACAGCTACACAATAAACTAAAATAAGCTGCTTTAAGTACAATGAAATAGGAGGTCTCTATTTAGCTGTGTTCTGGAAGAAGTATAGAAATATATGTTGTAAGCAACAGACCACTGGAGAACAAACTCTGCAAGAAGATCCATGTTGGCATGCCTCAACTGCATGTGAGCAAGAAAGAACTGGCTGTTACAAAAATATGATGAAAAAGAAGATCTCTCATTGTGGAGGCTAGCTAGATATACCAAGATGACTGAATAATATACCAACATAATAATTCTCTCATTTCTAACTCTCCTTTCTGATACAATCTAAGATCAAGTGTAGCAATAAGAGACTTTCCAGAGCAGTAAGTCACTCAGTGACTCAGTAAAGTCACTGATTTTTAGCTGTTTCCCTGGTATTGCTAGCCCAGTTGTTCCTGGTCAACACCTATTCTGAGTGGTTGGTATTATGAAATATTGTTAATATCATTTGTGCAACGGAAGAATAAAAACACCTTAGTAATATGAAGCAAAGGGAGGAATAAGAAGCAGCTAAGTATTTCAGAGGTTTATATTTTGCTGATACTGAAAAAGTAATTACAAATAGTCCACCAATAAGTACAGTACTAGAGATAACAATTGAAAGTGTAGCAAACACAAGTAAGGATAAGGACATTAGTCAAAACAAAACAAAAACACAAAAAAGCAAAAGCTTTACGTGTAGAATCTAGTGAGAAAAAAAGTGACACATTCAATAAGAAAATAGTAAAAATAGAGCTAGAAGAAGTTTAAAAAGCTTTTAAATGGGAGTGAAGAAATATTTACAACAGTAACAAGAGTTTATTTCTAGTAAAATAGAGAATATTTTTAAAACAATTAAGACCATAATCAAAACCCCAATAGATAACTGGGTAAGAGGTTCAGAAATTTAATTAAAGAGGAATATGGAGAGTGGTGAAAAAAAAATATAAAAACATTGCTAAAAATTAAAGAAATATAAGTGAAAGAAATTACATCAGTAAATATTATAGTAAAACTTTTTTTTTTTTTAAATAATAAAAGTCTTCCAGAGAGGTAAGTAAAATAAATAAACACATTCATTGGTGATAACATTATAAATTGCAGATATCTGGAGAGGTATTTACCAAGGAGAAAGCAATAAATATGTTCAATGATTCCACTGTTGTAAATTCATCTATGGGTATAATTTTAAAAATGTATATGATACTTACAATAAAAACTAACTATAAAAAACTTAAATGGCCCCTAATGGGGGAAAAGCCAAGTATATGAGTGTTAGAATGTATGATTTAACTGGATATTATGCTGCCACCAAAAGGATAATATGATAAGGAAATGTGGAGAAGTATATACAAAAATATTAAAAGTAGAAATATGTATATATATATGTATGTATACATATACTCAAGTATACAAAAAATACCTTAAAATGTATACATATGCTGCCATTAAAAAGATAAATATGATTAAGAAATATGGGGAAGTATTTATAAAATAATAAGAGTCAAGTAAAAAGAAACACACACATATACGTGTCCTTGCTGTTCTTTCCACCTTGAATATTATTTTCCCACATATTCTTATGGTTCACCAGTGGTTATATGCAAAATATTTAACAACCAGCACTCCTTTGGGAAACTACCAATTAGGCCAGACATCTGACCAATCAGAGAGATGCTGGATGCAAAATCCATAAGGCTGTACAGACAGATGCCTCTGCAACCGCACGTCAGCCTTGCGCCCCCACTTCCTTCAGATTGGGCTCAAATATCACGGTGTTGAGGAGGTATCCCCTAACAGCCCTACATAAAATAGCATCCCCATTATTATCTCATAACCCTGCCTTCTTTTTCCTGTACCATTTATCATTACTTGACCATATACTATATATTTATCTGTCAAACTTTCTATTGTCTATATTCCTCATTAGTATGTAAGTTCCAAGAGGGCAGGGGCCTTGTATGGCTCTTATCAAGGTTGACTGTGACCTCCACTTGCTAAATCCAGTGGTAAACTCTTCTCATCTTTTTTGAGTTATAACTAGCAGTCAATCACTCTCTCTCTCTTGAACTCTTTTTCCTGAAGCTCTGGAACATCAAAAGAGTGCCTTATTTTCCTTCTGTTTTTCTGGCTGCTCCTTGTCGATCTCCCTTGCACCTCTCTGACTTGCAGGGATGGGTTGGAACATCCTTGGGCTCAGTCTCCTGGTGTTGTCAGCTAGACTCACAGCTTTGAATAATCCATATACGCTGAGGCTCCCATATTTATAACTGTAGTCTGAACCTCCTTTCAGAACTTGACTCATTTATCTAACTAACAACTTGACATCTCCCTTGAATATCTAACAGACATTTCAAATTTAACTTGTCTCAAATGGAACTCTCTACTTGTCCCCCCAAACATGTTCCTCCTAAATCCTCCCTAGCTCCATTAACATTAAATTCTTTTTTCCAATGGGTCGGATCAAAAACCTTAATCTCATCTTGGATGCTACTCTTTTCCTCATGCCCCACAACCAGTCTGTCACATTCTGTTGATTCATCCTTCCAACTCTACCCAGAATCTAAGGCTTCTCACCATCTCCATTTCCACCATCCTAGTGAGAGCCAATATCATCCCCTGTATGGCTATTGAAAAAGCCTCATAACCCTGCTTCTAGTCTCCCTGCTTCTGCCCTTGCTCCTTTCAATCTGTAACAGCACCAGAGTCAGGATGATATCTTTAAAACATAAGTCAGTTCAAGATCACGTGATTCCTTACTCAAAACCCTGCAACGTCTTCTATGTCACCTAGATGTCATTATTATGGCCTAAAGGCTTTTTATGATCTGGCCTCTTGTTATCTCTCTGACCTCATTTGTCAGTGCTCTTCCCTTTCCTTCATGCTACTCCAGCCACACTGGCCTCCTCTCTGTACCTCAAACAAGTCAGGATTGCTTCTGTCTCAGGACCTTTGTATTTCTTTCTTCTGCCTGAAATGCTATTCCCCAGACACCTGGCTGGTTCCCTTATATAACTCAAAGTGACTTCCTTAGTGAAGGCTTACCTGGCCACTATCTAAAATCTAAACTTTTCTAGACTATTTCACTTACATAATATTTACTTTCATCATGTTTCCTGTGCTCCTAGTTTAATAAAGCATTTTTTTTCCTTTTTTAGTTTTTTAAAAATTTTTTTATTTTTTTATTTTGTCGATATACAATGTGGTTGATTATTGTGGCCCATTACCAAAACCTCCCTCCCTCCTCCCTCCCACCCAACAATGTCCTTTCTGTATGTTTGTCGTATCAACTTCAAGTAATTGTGGTTGTTATGTCTTCTCCCCCCCATCGTTTTGTGTGTGTGTGTGTGTGTGTGTGTGTGTGAATTTATTTATTTTTAGCTCCCACCAATAAGTGAGAACATGTGGTATTTCTCTTTCTGTGCCTGACTTGTTTCACTTAATATAATTCTCTCAAGGTCCATCCATGTTGTTGCAAATGGCAGTATTTCATTCGTTTTTATAGCTGAGTAGTATTCCATTGTGTAGATGTACCACATTTTCCGTATCCACTCATCTGATGATGGACATTTGGGCTGGTTCCAACTCTTGGCTATTGTAAAGAGTGCTGCGATGAACACTGGGGAACAGGTATACCTTCAACTTGATGATTTCCATTCCTCTGGGTATATTCCCAGCAGTGGGATCGCTGGGTCATATGGTAGATCTATCTGCAATTGTTTGAGGAACCTCCATACCATTTTCCATAGAGGCTGCACCATTTTGTAGTCCCACCAACAATGTATGAGAGTTCCTTTTTCTCCGCAACCTCGCCAGCATTTATCGTTCAGAGTCTTTTGGATTTTAGCCATCCTAACTGGGGTGAGATGGTATGTCAGTGTAGTTTTGATTTGCATTTCCCGGATGCTGAGCGATGTTGAGCATTTTTTCATATGTCTGTTGGCCATTTGTATATCTTCCTTAGAGAAATGCCTACTTAGCTCTTTTGCCCATTTTTTAATTGGGTTGCTTGTTTTTTTCTTGTAAAGTTGTTTGAGTTCCTTGTATATTCTGGATATTAATCAGAGTTAAAAGACAACCAACAGAGTGTGAGAAAATATTTGCAAAATATACATCCGACAAAGGATTAATAAAGCATTTTAATGAAAGGAGATAAGGCTTGAGGAGAAAACAAGGGGCTAAATCATGTGAGCCTTATGAGCCAAACAAAGCTTTTGACCTTCCCCCGAAGGCCATGAGGAGACAACCAAAGGCTGTGAAGCAGAGAGGTGACGCCAGAGATACGTTTTAAAAAGATTATTTTGGTAGTAATTTCTTTTTTTAAACAAAGTATATAGAAAATCAAACTATTATGTGATAAGGAGACCAAGTGAGTTTCTTGGAGATTTCAAGCAAACCTAAAATTCCTTGGTTGAACATCTTCAATTTTTATTGGTTTCTCTGTGACACACAACCTTACATGTTAGTGGTTATGTCCACCGAGTTCATTTTATAGGAACCAATTAACTTCAAATTCTTGAACTATTTAGAATGTTCACATTAACTTTTCCCAATAATGCTCAAAATTTCAAATGTTAATTTAAACAATCAGAAACCTCCAAATTAGCAAGATTTCACATTAATAGGAAAATCTTTCAATATTAAATAGTACAAAAATCATATATTTCATGAGCCAACTGTGACATGCAGGAGGGAGTCTATTTCCCCTCTAAAGGAAGAGATTCTACTCAGCTCTAACATACTGTTGTCAGACTTCTCTATTTTTCAAGAAAAGCCAAAACTCAGCTGCTTATATGAAATCTCCCAAGCTTTGAAATATGAAAGCAAATCTTTCCACGATCCTGTGGCAATTTTCTCCATCTGATGGATTGTTTTGAGTCTAGGATACCCTCTTTGACATTTACTTCACTTACCTCTATATTCCTTGGTTTCTTAACTATACAAATGGGATAATAATAACCACACCTACCTAATAAGATCGTGGTTAGGAATAAAATAAAAAATAATAGTGTTTAACTCACTGCATGTCACAAAGTATGTGCTCAAAAAAAAGTTACCATTTTCACGATCAGTTTTCCACTGAAAATAAGCACTTGGCATCTGCACACTTAAAATGATAGTTTTTAAGTCAATTGAAAATATTTTCTGAGAAAATTTGATGCAGATTAGTACTCTGAGGGCTGTGCAAATAGGCAAGGAAAAGGGAGATACAAGGTACCTGCCCTGGTCAATAAAATCAGAATGAGGAATTAGGGTAAGTAAGTGTACTTTAGGTCAACCTAAGGAAATGCACCCAAATTAAAATATTTTGAAATGGATATTAGCAAAGCCGTAAGTAAAACGAGGAACCTTAAGACAAGGGAATGCTGCGAAGTTGGCAGATTATAAGGCAGGGCAGGGTGTGGGGTGAGGCCACACTGAGTAGCTCCCTCAGGAAAACAAGCATTGAGGCAGGGTTCAAAAGAGGACAAGAGATGATACTTAAAGTTGTGGACATAATAGGAAAGAAAACTGATTAGGAAGTTAAAGAAGATATCATGGTAGTCATCAGAGTGACTGAAGCATGAGTATTAGATAGGCTGCCCTGGCAGAAAAAGACCTCTAGAAAGGGAATAAGGGCATGGGGAAATTGGCTATAGGGTGTTAGCATGAGAAGAGATTAAACCCAGTGATAAACATGCAAAAGGAAACAAGATAAGTGATCTGATCTCATTTCCTCTGCTAAAGCTGCCCCTTCAAAATGCATGCACTCTCTCTCCATAGGATATATTTAAAACATTGCTCCTTTAACATCAAACTGAAAACCCTCTCCACCAGGGAATATAAAAACTCTTCAAGCACCTGGTCTGTATTTACGTATACTTTTGTTTTTCTTCACTCCTTTTAAAAATCACACACTTGCTGTAAAAACCACATAATGACTTTGAAGGAAAATATTTCAAATGTATAAAATTACCCTTAATTCCCAAAGCTAACATAATTCTTTCCATTCTTATGTTTTCCTGTCTAATCTATATGCATAAGTCTACAGATTTGTCAACTTATAATCATCGTGCACATTCAATTCCATTTTCTATTTTGTTCACTTACCATGTATCAAGAGTTTCCCCTGGGTTTCTACAGTCATCATTATGACTTAAATGTCTGTATAACAGTTCACCAAGTTGATGCCTCATAATTTCATAAAATATCAGACATTTAAGTAAGGTCCATTCTTTTCTATCACAGAAAATGTTACAATTTGCATTATTTTGCACAAAGCTTTTATTTTCATTTTAAATGCTGTTGGACTGTTTCCTCAGGATAAATTCAAAGGAGTGGGAAGACTGGACCAAAGGGTATGAACATTTTTATTTCCCTTTAATCTTCATATATTAAGATAAGCATGAATGGATAATAATGATATTATAAGAGAATTGGGGGAACGTTGGATACACAACCAAAGACACTGAGCCTGGGGTGTTATCTATGCTGAGTCACACTTTAGTTCTAAATATGCTCCATGACCTCATAAAGGTTTGAACACACTAGAAATTGGCTTTTTAATAGAGTACAGCTGAACATCAAGATATGTCTCCCCCCTACAATACCTCTTACAAAGTTAATGTGCCGATGGTGAAGACATAAGTAGCAACCCTCTTTCTTTGGATTAATTGCCCAGGAGAGATATGACAATGAATCTGCAAGCCTGTAAATCTAATGAGTGAGAATTATCCAGTACTGAGAAATGTGAGCAAGGCATAGCTCTGAAGTGTATTAGGTACTAATATAACAAAAGGATGAGCTGGATGAGGTGAGTGCACATATCAAATTGAAACTATAAATCATACAGAGTACCAGAGAAAAGGCTGAAGCAAATGTGATAATAAGGAATAAAATTGAGGTTAAAAAACCTGCAGCATTTTGTAAAATGCCGTTACTTTAAAACACATACAAAAAAGAAATGTCAGTGTTATTGAAGAGCGCAATGAAAGTGAAATAACCTTGGCTATAGTTTTTAGCTGAGTAATTGGTAATAAGTGGTTTGGAAGGAGTAGTGGTGTGTCTTGATAAAGATGGAAGGCCTTGGGAACACTAAGTCTAGCTTCATTCAGACAATACGAAATGAACATTGGTTAGTTTTTTGGTTAATCTCATCAGGACGAGAGAATCAATTCTGAGAGCTTCGTAATTTCATTTGATCATCTGAGGTAATTAATCATAACTTTTTATTGCCAGGTGCCCATATCCCTTGGTGGTAGGCACACTGAGATCATGCCTCTATAGCGAAAATGAGTAGCCTACAGAAAAAGAGCAAGGTCAGGTCTGCTTCCTGGGCCATGCACTCCATGAACTTGGCTGGAAGGCAGCTTCCTTAGACATACAGCAATCCCCAAGGAATGCTCAGTTTAATAGTTGCAGCATGTTTGCCTGACTGTAGGCATGGTGGCAACCTCTCTCCATCTGGTCACACAATATATACACAATCAGCTATGGCACAGGACACTGATTTCCTAAACATTTTTTTTTTTGATGGCAAGGGATTCAAACCCCTTGACCTTGGTGCTATAACACAGTGCTCTAACCAACTGAGCTAACCAGCCAGCCTTGATTTCCTAAAGTTTTAACTCAAACGATTTTCAAGCGAAGTTCTATGTCAAAGGTCTATAATGATTGACAATGGGATTATCAGGACCTAACTCCATCGTAAATTGAGGAGCAACTGTATAGTTCTACTTCCAACAGAGTTGTGGTTTATGTGCTCTGAAGGGTCTTCTCAAATATAAAACAACTAGTATTAAAAAGTTTTATTGCACTGCTGGACTCACAGGATATAAGAGAAATTTCTGAGGAGAAAAATAAATTAATACCTAGCAGCTTAAAAAAGTGTTTACCTGAGAGCAAATGTTATTATCAGTGCTACAACATGAGATTGGGACATGAGGCAATAATCAAGGTGGCAGGGGCAAGCCAGAGTCCTCCATTAAGCTTGAGATGCGTGGTAGGGACTAATGTGGCTCTAACTCAGCAAGTCCCAGTGACAGACACAAACAGTTGCTAGAGAAAAGCATCCTCAACTTAGACTTTACAGTTTTTCACAGTTTAACATCAACTAAATCTGAATTCCATCATGAATAAGAGCAGAAATAACAAACAACAGAGTTAAATAATAACTTCATACATTGAAATAAAAAGCTATGGAATACCTGAAAATTTTTAAAAATTCAACTATGAAATTAAGCAAGCAACGAGACAATAAAAATGATTAGGAGACTGAAAAACAATATTTAAGGAAAAATATAAATATACTCTGAAACAAAAAAATACTCTGTTGTTCTTTAATCTAGAGTATACCAGGAAAAATACTCATCACCCCTTATCATTTGGATCCAGCGTATCTTTTTATTGCTTATATTTTAAAGTCATTTTTTACATAAATAATCTATAGAAAAGTAAAGTGATAAAAGAATCCAATGAAATCACATAATAGTTTCAAGGGAAAATGATTTTGTTTTTCCTATTAATAAATTAGTAAATTTTCTCCTTGTCTTTTGGAAGGCCTCTAAGAAGTAATCAAAGTCATGAGGTATCAATTTTTTCTTAAGTGTTTATTTGTACATATTTGTGGAGTACTGTATGTTTTTTCAATACAAGCATATACTATATATTGATTCACTTAGGGTAGATAGCATACCTTTGTATCTGTTGGTCTACCACTTCCCCTCCCCTCCCAGCCTCTGGTAATTATTCTGCTTTCAACTTTTATGAGAACTGCTTTTTAAGACTCCACAAATGAGTGAGATCATATGATATTTGTCTTTCTGTACCTTTCTTACTTCACTTAATATGATGATGGTCTCCACTTCCATCATGTTGCTGCAAATGACAGTAATTCTTAAAAATAGGACTGCTCGTGAGAAACTCAAATGCTAAAATTGGGTACAATAAACCCTGAGTATTAAGCAACCATTTAAACATAGTTGAAGACAAAATTAGTAAACTGAATGATAGATAAGAAGAAATTATCCAGAATGCAGCACAGAGACCTGGAGATAGATGTGCAAAAGAGGCTAAGAGATATGGAAGATGGAGAATGAAAAGGCCTAACATGTATTTAGTGAGAGTCTCGAAAGGAGAAACTAGCTAGAACTTAAGAGAGGCAATGTGTGAAGTTGTTATATCTGAGGAATTTCCACAACTGATTAACAAATCCAGATATTTTTTAAATGACTCAAGAATTCATATTTCAGAAAATGTTTTACTCATATACTGTATGCACAAATGCATGCTTTGAAGAAAACACGTATGGCACATCTTGTGTAAGCATTTACTAAATGTCTATGTGCCAGGGACTGGTCTAAGCACTAATATGCCAGAGCAGTTCATCATAGTTTAGGTGTTCCTCTCTTTACACCAAGTGGGTAATTGTTGATCCCAAATTTTGCATAAATTATTTTTTATTAAACCATGTTTTAAAGGTAGTGTAGTATATTGCTATTTTAAAATATCCTATTATATAGTTCTTGATAAAGAGAGAAATCTTTCCATAAAACACATATTAAGAAATTGTGAATTTTTTACACATATTTTCTGTAAATAAGATATAAGCACATATCTGAGAAAGTAGCTATTTATTGTTAATATAAATTTCCAACACATCTAAACACCTGCCCAAGGCCCTTAAAATAGAAGGATGTGGTGGGCAGAGGTGTGGGCTGGTGAGAGATGGCTGCATATTCAGCTCTGACAGCTTTTGCTGGATTGTCCAAGGCCTTTTTAAACTTTAAAGAGTCTTAAGCTGTTCCTCCTCCCTTTTTTCCTCTGCCTGAGGCCTTTGTAGCACATTTTAAAAATGTGCAACAGAGGAGGTACAGATAACCTTTGCATTCCTTTCCTCCCTTACACCTAATCCTCAAGCTGAAGATAGGCAGGAGGAAAAGAGTCTCTGGTTCTCTCAGCTCCCTACCCTTCCCATCAGCCATGCCAGTCTCTGGGCTAGGCTGCAGAATCATGGCATGGTAAGGCTTCTTGGCCTTTCTGTTCCCTTACTCCTCATACACTCTTGCACCTTTTGACAGTTACAGGAGACAGGGCCCAGAGTTTGAGGAAAAAAGAAAACCTGGCTATACAAAATGTTTAACTGGATTTTTTAAAAAATCATATGTGATTCACAAGAGGGCAACTACTTAAAAACGAAGGGTCTAGCTAAATCTAGACGATCCAAATATTAGCTGTGTGCTCTTGCAAGTTATTTAATCTGTTTCAGTTTCTTGATCTATAAAATGGGGATAAAAATAGCACCTATCTCAAAGGAATCTTGTGCAGCATAAAGTAGTACTCCAATGTGTCCAGTTTTAGCTTTTGAGACTCAACTTGAGGAAGTATTTAGAATAGTGCCTGACACATGTTAGCCATTCCATAAATATTAATTCTTATTTTAAAAACTATATATAAAATTATGTTATACCTACATTACATTTTACATAACTCAAGTTATATTTATAATGATGTATTATATATAAATATACTTATAAAATAACTTAGACACAGTTTAGAAGGATATCACCAAAAAGTTTCTCTGTGGTTATTTCTAAGTGGTAAGACTAAGGTTGATTTCCTCCTTCCTCATTATTACTTACCTGAATTGATTTTATTTATCTGCAGTATATTACTAATATACCTATAAAAAGAAAATTTCATTAAAAACCATTATTAAAATAACTATCATTTTGGTTTGGCTTCCCCAAATAAAGATGTGGAAAAATATATTTCCTCATGTGATTAAACTACTTAGCTTTTACAACATGCCCAGCTTTCTGAAATATTCTTTAAAAAATTACTCTTTTGAAAAATATTGTTCTTACAAAAAGACAGTATCATTTCTTTGGCCAATATGTGCTTGCTCCTATTAACACAAGATTTTCCAAAATCCTTATGAGTGCTATTGAAAATGTAATTGAACTATATTACTTAAGTTTAAATAACATTTGATGGTGTCACTGCTATGTACTTTATCAGAACATCAACAACAAAAGAATGTTGTCAGTGTGAAATTTATAGTTTAATTCTATACATGAAAAACCAGTACAGCACAACTACTGTTGTTGCTGCCAAAATGAAGCAGAGGTGAAGGGAATACTTTGTCCAATTGGATGTTCTGAGATCCAAAGTGGGCCATTTGATTTAAAAACGATGCAGGATTGTCTATTAACCATTCAGATTCCCTAGTTGTTCTAGCTACTTATACATGACTATGGTAATAGAAGCAACTGATTATAGTTACCAGTCAAGGGTAACAATGGGACAGATGACCAAAAGCAGGAGATCACTGAAAAATCACTCTATTTGGTTTTAGAATGCAGTTGTGATTTGCTTGGCAGATTTATTGTCATAATTCTGGAGTAAGCGTCCAGTAACATGCAGAGAAATTGAAAGATGTTGGTCAGTATTCAAATTTTTTATTTTTTAAAACCATAAAGCAAATAACTTACATTAAGGTAATTAAGAGCACCATGCTTTGTTTGCCTTCTGCGATGAGCTTTAATACTGGAAAAGAACCTGGAAAACCAGTCTGCTTGGTTAACATGTCTCTATTTGGTCCTTTTCCACAAAGTGCCCATGAGAGTCATGTGGGGGAGTCACTGAGAGCCACCACAGCTCTCCACCTTTACTCGTAAGGAGGACCCTTTCCTGCTGACCCACCCCACTAGCCTCCCAGTGCACTTCCTTGGTTTCCCAATAACCCCTCCCTCTCCGCATCCACAGTCCCTTTGCAGTGGTCCTTGTATTCTGGTATCTGTCCTTCATTGCTTCACACACAGCAAAGCTGGGCAAGACACCAACACCCCACTCTCGACATCCTGCCCCACCAATAAAACACAACCCAACTCCACACCACAGAAGCCGTTCTGCTCTGAAAGTTGTGGGCGTAAAGACTAAGCTTTACTATGTAGAACATAACTCAAAGTGATTTTCTCCCAATTAAACCCAACATTACTTACCCTTTAATAAAATTGAAATAAGCAGCCACTATGTCTGGGATGCTATGAACTACCTGATGAAGCAAATATATGCGCAAAATAAAAAATAAATATGTATTACCAATAAAATACATACACAGATTGTATTCTGATCTTGATATACTAAATGGACACATTCCTATTAAGATGACTGAATACCAATTTGATTTTCCATACCTAGGAGTTGTGTTCTTAAAGGAAACCTTTAATAATATGTTTGTTATGACAAGATTGCTATATATTCATTGCAAATATTTGGAAAATACACAAAAGAGGGAAAAGGAGGAGGAAAAGAAGGAATCCCTACCTTTAATCTCACCATCTAGGCACAAAATACTGTGAATATTCTAGTAGCTTTTTAAAATTGAGCAGTAGTATACACTTTGATTTTTAGCCTGTCTTTTCCCACAAAATATACTGCAAACATATTTTGGTCAATACATAATCACTGCACAGTGTTCCATCTTGCTAGGGAGGACCACGTAGCAGTGTGAAGGGCATGGGTCTGAAGCCCACTGTCCTGTCTTAATGCAGCCTCCATTTGTTACTAACAATGCACTGCCTGCGAGTTACAAAACTGTCCCATGCCTCAATTTCCTCATCTTAAAGTGGGAAAACACCAATAACTACTTCACAGGATTATTGTGACAATTAAATAAGATGTTGCTGATGAAATATTTAGCATAGTACCTGGTGTACAGTAATATACTTAACAAATGTTAACCATTAGGTTTTCCCATCTGCTACAGTGACTCCGCCTTCTCATCCCCACCCCACTAAACTGTGTCTTGAAGGCACCAACTGCATTTTTATGGACTTTGAGATCCTAGTGTCTGTCAGAGTCAACACATGATAAAAGTGTGTTGAATGAATGAACAAATTGAATGGCTGGATGGATGACTGTGTTAACTGGCAGGGGCCCAGGTAGGTTTTAGACAACAGAAAAATGCCATTAAACATCTCTGGTGAGGACTATAATTTCACCTTAGGTTTCTTTACACAGCTTCAAGAGAAACAGGAGAGGAGAAAACACTTTGCCCCTACCCTGTATCCCTGTGGTTTCTTCTTCTGCTCTCTCCATCTTAAATCCATAATCTTTCTCCAAATATCTGGTCCAAAATCTTCCTGCAGTCTAAATTCCTTCTTAGCAGTCCCTTTCTCACTGGGATTTGGTTGGGCACCAACAATACAGGCAATGGGCCATCCATTTAGTCAGATCACTTACTCCTTAGTCTGCTTGCCTGCAATTCTATCATCCTTCGATCTTTTCGAGATACAAATTTCAGTGATTTGGATTTTCCATCGTTTCCACAAAGTATATTTAGATATACTACATTTCAAAAAAATTGTTGACTTTTATTAGTCATCAAATAGAATGTTCCCTTGCTGATGTTTTCAACCATAGAGTCATTTTTTAAAAAAACCTAACAGAAGGTGTGCTTTCATCAGAAGTTCAATGGTTTTACCCCGGGTCCCAATTTTCCTTCGTTTCTCTTTAGAATTAGTCCCAGTTGCAGCTCCTTATTTTTTGCAATAATTTTTTTTTCAAAAATGTTTAAAGTTTCTATTGAATACCATTAATTATTTATTAGGAATTCTGGTTGAAATTTTAGCTTTAGCTGTATGGGCAAAGTAAGATGGAAAGCTGAGGCAATTTACCCCCAAAATTAAAATCTCAAGAATATGGCTGTTTGGGGATATTCACAAAATAATGAAAATCACCTTTGATCTATGTAATCTCACCTTAGAATACAAAAGACAACTTTAACAGTCTTTAATATTCATATTTCTGGTTTCTAATATTCTCAGCCCATTTTATTAAAGTTTTCAGAGAACAAAGTTACTTGGTTGGAATTAGAATTCATAACCAAACAATTTTTCTCTAATATTACAAAACTCTGAATATATACTTTGCTGTGTGAAGAGGTAGCTCTATTTCCAAATGAATTATGTAATAGAAATATGGGGGGAAAAATCTGGATTTACACAAAAAAGAATTTACTGAAGCTTATAAAACCATTGGACATTATTCCTAAATAGCTTATATTTCAATTTAAACAATTCCACATTTCATTGCAAACACATTCATCTTCATGACTGAAAAAGCTGGCCATAACACTATTAAATAAAACCTATTTCAGCTAAGGATACTCTCTGCATAATAAGGGTTACTATGGATAATAGTCAAAAATATAATAAACCGCCAATAATCAAATCTGAAATTAAACATAGATAGTGAAATATAACCAAGATTCTTTTTTTTTAGGCTTTACACTTATATTACCTACCAACATAAATTATATCAAAATATGAAAAATATAACAAAAAACTGATGCTTCACATTACCTATGATATGCTGCTACAGCATAGATGTGCATTCATTTAAGATCTCATGGAGATATTGGACTAAATTTTCACCTTTAATGACTGCATGGAGGTTTCCTTGTTCTTTCCATACCATTCTGGAAAATAAATTCTTAGCTATTGAGCTATTTTCTAACACATTGGGGAATAATAAAATATACTCTCATAGAAAGGGATGCTTGGAAGAAGAAATCAACTAACACTAAATGTTAACTAATATTTATATGATAGCAACAGAAATAATTCTTGAAAATAATCAGACTAGTGGTGTGCACTATTTAAGCCTAGCATGGTTCACAATAAACAAAATGCAATACTGCTCTTCTAAAAGATAGGAGAAGTGAACACTATACACATAAGAAAATGCCATCAAACTCACTGTAAAAGAAATCTGACATGTCTTAGAGAAAATCAGTTACAGCATATCAAAGACAAGTGTCAGCAAATCATTATCATTGCTACAAAGGAAACCTGGCAAATTTAGGCTCACTTTGCCTAGAGAGCATAGTGGCAACTACACATTAAAAAACTTATGTATTGAAATGATGAATAAGCTAACTATCCTGATTTGACCATCACATATTGTACACAACTGTTGACAGTCAACTTTGTATCTCACACAAATATGTATAATTGTTTATGCTTCAATAAAAAAGAAAAAAATTAAGAAATAATATACCATAATATAACACAAAATATTTTATCATACTTTAAATGAGTCATTAGCAAATTAACTTATTATAACATATTCCACCTACTCACACGAGATTTAAAGTTAATCAATCTCAACTGATATAAATAACCAAATTTCAAAATTGAAGAAACTGCCTCGAAAAAGTACATAGATTTAAGTCTATTAAAGCATTTCAGAGTATAAACCTGAGAATTATGAGATGCAGAATTTAAAGCAGAGCTGTAATAAGCACACTACATACTCCTTCCAAACAATCCATAGCTATCTTTTGATTTCTTAAGGTTTGAAGATTTAGGAGGATCATTTTTATGCTAGAGCAGAAAAATAAGATTAAAATTGAAAACAAGAAAATGATATCTAATATGTACAAGGTAATGTAAGATATGGAAGTAAAAAAATCTATATTCAAATCTATTTCTTAAATGCATGAAATGATGAGTTTTCCTTTTGGATCTTTCTGTAAAATTGTACTTGTTTTAAGTTTCTTTGTGTTATAAAAGATATATACACATGCATGATAGCAAGTTTAGAAGGTATACATATAAAGCACCCAGAGGGAAAAAAATCACTCATATTATTACTTAGAGGCAGCACCTCTGAACATGGCATTCAGCCAACTGATCTGGTTCCTATGCATTCTTTAGATAGTTGAAATTCCACTTTGTCAGCAATTCTGTATACTTTTTTCAGATAACATTTTTGTTCAAAAAAATCTTTTTTTTTGACACTTTATAATTTGTTTATTTTTAAGTTAATGCACACTATATATTTAAACAATGAAACACTATATAGCAATAAGAATGAATGATTTACAACTATATGAAGTAATGTGGATAAATTTCACAAACATAATGTCAAATGAAAAAAGCCAGACACAAAATAGTATGTACTGCATGGTTACATTTATATAAAGAACCCAAACAAGTAAAGCTATTTTATACTGTTGAAAGTCAGTATAGTGGGAACTGCTGCCTGAAAAGGAGCATAAGGGGACCTTCCAAGGTGATTTCTTGTTCCATAATCTGGGTGCTGATTACATGGGTGTGTTCAGCTGTAAAAATTCTTCAAGATATACATTTAAACCTTGTGCAGTTTTCTCTATATGTCTTACATGTCAATTAAAAGTGAAAAAGGTACTAAGTGTCCTAATGGGGCAGTTTAACTGCTTTGAAAAAAGTTAACGGGTCTGAAGAAAACATCTATTTTTCAACATACATTTTTGCTTAAAAAAAAATTCAACATTTGATGTAAATGAACCTAGAAAATGTTTTAGAAAATAATACATTAAAAAATAGTAAGGAATTTTGAAACTTGGAAATAGTATGGTCAGTGGTTGTAAAAAAAAAAAAAAAAAAAAAAGAAAGAAAAAGAAAGAAAGAAGAAGAAACGGTGTAATGCTCTTTTTTATAACCAATCCTGAAAGATTGCTTATGGAGAAAACTGCTAAGCAACAAAATTAAAAACAAACTACAAATATTTATTAAGCATATTTTTCTGGAACATGAAAATAACTAGGGTTTCCAACTTCTCTAAAGAATTAGAAATATGATTTAAAAGCTTGTGACAAGACCGTGTAGGAATAAACTTTAAATTATTTTTAACTTTAAGAATTAAATGCAGCAGTAACATTAGCAGAAAAATTATAAATAGTAATTTAGTTGTAAATCTTGATCTTAATAGGTTATAGAAATTATGAATAAGTTTTCTATGAATGATTTACTATGTTACACATCTGCTCTATGTATATAAAAAAAGGTTTCTTCTCCTGAAAGGCTGGTTTCTGGGCCAAGATATTTCCATCGATATGCCAAATTTCTCAACCTCTTTAATGTCAATATTAAGCATACTTTTTTTCTAAATTTTATTTTGTTGACATACATTGTTGTTGATTATTGTTGCCCCTTACCAAATCCTCCCTCCCTCCTTCCTCTCCTCCCTCCCCCCCAACAATGTCCTTTCTGTTTGCTTGTCGTATCAACTTCAAGTAATTATGGTTGTTATATCTTCTCCCCCCACCCGAGTTTTTGTGTGTGTGTGTGTGTGTGTGTGTGTGTGTGTGTGTGTGTGTGTGAATTTATATATTAATTTTTAGCTCCCACCAATAAGTGAGAACATGTGGTATTTCTCTTTCTGTGCCTGACTTGTTTCACTTAATATAATTCTCTCGAGGTCCATCCACATTGTTGCAAATGGCAGTATTTCATTCGTTTTTATAGCTGAGTAGTATTCCATGATGTAGATGTACCACATTTTCCGTATCCACTCATCCGATGATGGACATTTGGGCTGGTTCCAACTCTTGGCTATTGTAAAGAGTGCTGCAATGAATATTAGGGAACAGGTATACCTTCGACTTGATGATTTCCATTCCTCTGGGTATATTCCCAGCAGTGGGATAGCTGGGTCATATGGTAGATCTATCTGCAATTGTTTGAGGAACCTCCCTACCATTTTCCATAGAGGCTGCACCATTTTGCAGTCCCACCAACAATGTATGAGAGTTCCTTTTTCTCCGCAACCTCGCCAGCATTTATTGTTCAGAGACTTTTGGATTTTAGCCATCCTAACTGGGGTGAGATGGTATCTCAGTGTAGTTTTGATTTGCATTTCCCGGATGCTGAGCGATGTTGAGCATTTTTTCATATGTCTGTTGGCCATTTGTATATCTTCCTTAGAGAAATGCCTACTTAGCTCTTTTGCCCATTTTTTAATTGGGTTGCTTGTTTTCTTCTTGCAAAGTTGTTTGAGTTCCTTATATATTCTGGATATTAATCCTTTGTAAGATGTATATTTTGCAAATATTTTCTCCCACTCTGTTGGTTGTCTTTTAACTCTGTTAATTGTTTCTTTTGCTGTGCAGAAGCTTTTTAGTTTGATATAATCCCATTTGTTTATTTTTCCTTTGGTTGACCATGCTTTTGTGGGGTCATATTCATGAAGTCTGTGTCCAGTCCTATTTCCTGAAGTGTTTCCCCTATGTTTTCTTTAAGAAGTTTTATTCTTTCAGGGTGTATATTTAAATCCTTAATCCATTTTGAGTTGATTTTAGTATATGGTGAGAGGTATGGATCTAGTTTCATTCTCCTGCATATGGATATCCACTTATCCCAGCACCATTTGCTGAAGAGGCAGTCCCTTCCCCAGTGAATAGGCTTGGTGCCTTTGTCAAAGATCAGATGGCAGTAAGTGTGTGGGTTGATTTCTGGATTCTCTATTCTATTCCATTGGTCAGTGTGTCTGTTTTTATGCCAGTACCATACTGTTTTGGTTATTATAGCTTTGTAGTATAGCTTAAAGTTGGGTAGTGTTATGCCTCCAGCTTTATTTTTTTTGCTCAGCATTGTTTTGGCTACGCATGGTCTTTTATTATTCCATATAAATGTCTGCATAGTTCTTTCCATTTCTGAGAAAAATGTCTTTGGAATTTTGATGGGGATTGCATTGAATTTGTATATCACTTTGGGTAGTATGAACATTTTCACTATGTTGATTCTTCCAATCCAAGAGCATGGAATATCTTTCCATCTTCTTGTATCCTCTCTAATTTCTCTCAGCAGTGGTTTGTAGTTCTCATTATAGAGATTTTTCACCTCCTTGGTTAACTCAATTCCTAAGTATTTTATTTTTTTGGTGGCTATTGTAAATGGGCAGGCTTTCTTGATTTCTCCTTCTGCATGTTCACTATTGGAGAAAAGAAATACTACTGATCTTTGTGTGTTGATTTTGTATCCTGCTACTGTGCTGAAATCATTTATCAACTCCAAGCATTTTTTTGTAGAGGCTTTAGGCTGTTTGATATACAGGGTCATGTCATCTGCAAGCAGGGATAGTTTGACTTCATCTTTTCCAATCTGGATGCCCTTTATTTCCTTCTCTTCTCTGATTGCTCTGGCTAGTACTTCCAACACTATGTTGAATAGGAGTGGTGAGAGTGGGCATCCTTGTCTAGTTCCTGTTCTTAAAGGAAAAGCTTTCAGCTTTTCCCCATTCAGGATGATATTGGCAGTGGGTTTGGTATATATGGCTTTAATTATGTTGAGATACTTTCGCTCTATACCTAACTTATAGAGGGTCTTTGTCATGAATGAGTGCTGAACTTTATCAAATGCTTTTTCAGCATCTATAGAGATGATCATATGGTCCTTGTGTTTGAGTTTATTAATATGATGTATCACATTTATTGATTTGCATATGTTGAACCAACCTTGCATCCCTGGGATGAATCCCACTTGATCGTGATGAATAATTTTACGTATGTGTTGCTGTATTCTGTTTGCTAGTAGTTTAGTGAGGATTTTTGCATCTATATTCATCAAGGATATTGGCCTGTAGTTTTCTTTTTGGGTTAAATCTTTACCTGGTTTTGGTATCAGGATGATGTTTGCTTCATAGAATGAGTTTGGGAGATTTGCGTCCGTTTCGATCTTTTGGAATAGTTTGTAAAGAATCGGTGTCAATTCCTCTTTGAATGTTTGGTAAAATTCTGCTGTGAATCCATCTGGTCCTGGGCTTTTCTTTGTTGGGAGCCTTCTGATAACAGCTTCAATCTCCTTTATTGTTAGTGGTCTGTTCAAATTTTCTACATCTTCATGGTTCAGTTTTGGGAGCTTGTGTGTTTCCAGAAATTTACCCATTTCCTCTAGATTTTCAAATTTGTTGGCGTAGAGTTGTTATAGTAGTCTCGAATGATTCCTTGTATTTCAGATGAACCAGTTGTAATATCACCTTTTTCATTTCTAATTTTTGTTATTTGAGTCTTCTCTCTTCTTTTTTTTGTTAGCCATGCTAATGGTTTGTCAATTTTATTTATCTTTTCAAAAAACCAACTTTTTGATTCATTGATCTTTTGTATTGTTTTTTGGGTTTCAATTTCATTCAGTTCTGCTCTGATCTTAATGATTTCTTTCCATCTGCTAACTTTAGGTTTGGATTGTTCTTGTTTTTCTAGTTCTTTAAGGTGAAGTGTTAGGTTGTTCACTTGCCATCTTTCCATTCTTCTGAGGTAAGCATTTAATGCAATAAATTTCCCCCTTAATACTGCTTTTGCAGTATCCCACAGGTTTTGGAATGATGTATCATTGTTTTCATTAGTTTCAATAAATTTTTTGATTTCCTGTTTAATTTCTTCTTGGACCCATATGTCATTAAGTAGAATGCTATTTAATTTCCATGTATTTGTATAGTTTCCAGAGTTTCGTTTGTTATTAATTTCTAGTTTTAACCCATTGTGGTTTGAGAAAATACATGGGACAATTCCAATTTTTTTGAATTTATTGAGACTTGATTTGTGACCTAATATGTGATCTATCCTGGAGAATGATCCATGTGCTGATGAGAAGAATGAATATTCTGAGGTTGTTGGGTGGAATGTTCTGTAAATATCTGCCAATTCCAATTGGTCTACAGTATTGTTTAGATCTTGTGTTTCTCTACTGATTCTTTGCCTTGATGATCTGTCTAATATTGACAGTGGGGTGTTCAGGTCCCCTGCTATTATGGTATTAGTGTCTATTTCCTTCTTTAGGTCTAATAGAGTTTGTTTTATAAATCTGGCTGCTGCAACATTGGGTGCATACATATTTATGATTGTTATGTCTTCTTGATGGATCAGTCCTTTTATCATTAAGTAGTGTCCCTCATTGTCTCTTTTTATGGTTTTTAGTTTAAAGTCTATTTTGTCAGATATAGGAATAGCTACTCCAGCTCGTTTTTCTTTTCTGTTTGCATGGTAAATCTTTTTCCATCCTTTCACTCTTAGTCTATGTGAATCTTTATGGGTGAGGTGGGTCTCTTGTAG
The DNA here is from genome assembly GCF_027409185.1 of Cynocephalus volans. NCBI lineage: Eukaryota > Metazoa > Chordata > Mammalia > Dermoptera > Cynocephalidae > Cynocephalus > Cynocephalus volans. The sequence goes on from NC_084468.1 coordinate 124,612,603, forward strand.
GCAGCATATAGTTGGGTCCTCCTTTTTAATCCAGTCAGCCAGTCTGTGTCTTTTGATTGGGGAATTTAAGCCTTTTACATTAAGAGTTATTATTGAAAGGTGTTGACTTATTCCTAGCATTTTATTGGTTGTTGTTTGGTTGTCTTAGGTGTCTTTTGTTCCTTGCTTTCTGATTTACTGTTTGGTTTCTGTGTTTGTTGGTTCCTTAGGTTGTAGATAGCATTTTTGTTTGTTTGTTTTCTCTTCATGAATGCCATTTTTATTATACTAGTGGGTTTTGATTTTTCTTAGGTTTTTATGGCAGTGGTAGTTATTTTTCAGAAACCAAACCCAGTACTCCCTTGAGGATTTATTGTAAGGGTAGTCATGTGGTAGTGAACTCCCGCAGTTTTTGTTTGTGTGATAAATATACTATTTGCCCTTCATTTCCAAAAAAATCTTTTTAAAGACTATTTTAATGATTCATATTCACAAACTTATCCATATAAATATTATATTAAATGAGTCATTAGCAAATGAATTTATAGCATATTCCAAAGGATCTGGATTAAGTAGACAGTACCTCAAAAGTTGGTATAAGTAAACCAAATTTCAAAATTTAAGGAAGTGCCTCCGAAAAAATCATGAATTTTAAATTGTACTGAAGCATTCAAGGTTTACTTAATCATATTCCCCTCTGTTGCTAAAACTATTTAGGTTGTGTCAAAGTTTTTATATTCTAATAAGCAAACACATACATAAATATCTTTATACTGAAGGTATTATTTCCTTATGGTAGAGTCTCAAAAGTTAAATTACTAGGATAAATTATATGAATCCTTAAAAATAAGCTGCTGCTTTTCTGAAAAATTGCATCACTTTACATTTTCACCAGTCACGTGGAAAAGTGCTGGTTTAGAGCGGACACTGTTTTATTTTAGCTCTTCAAGAAGGAACTGACAAAACTAGGGCTCTGAGTAAGAATCTACTGATTCCTTAGAACAAACTATGCACACATTATTATGCTAGACTCTGGGGATACAAAAACCTTTGTAGATTTTACAGACTCTCACAGTTTAATATGTGCGTGTCTAATCATATGTATGCATGTATTTGTGTATTTTCGATGGATGGGAGCGTTTGCAGTTACAAAAGTCAAGTAACCAATAGTTATGCCCTTTATTATAGTTGAAGGTTTTGGCCTTAGCCTGTCCTGCTCATTGAACTATCAGAACTGCTTCATAATGAATCAACTCCATAACCAGATTTAACCAAAGTTAAAAAATAAATAAATAAATAAAGACCCCCTCATTAAACCAAACAAGTACGGGAGTTTCAAGATGGCGGCGGCTGCGGCGGCTGGCGCGGAGTAGCTGAGGTGGAAAAGGTGGCCACTGGGCCTCAGGCAGCCGGGAAACTTGTGGACCTTCCTCTGGCCATCTCTTAAGGGAGGACTGCTGCTGCTGGCCGGTCGTGGGGGCTCAACGCCACTTTGCCCCCGGCAGGAGAGGCTGCCTCATTTACAGGCAACAGCTTTGAAGTGTGGAGCAGGAAAAGAACTGATTCTTAGCTGCAAAAGCGAGTCTTGAAACAGGGAACACGGCGCCAGGGCTGCTGTGGATGCAGCCAGGATCCCGGAGGCTGGGGCCGCACTGAAGGCGGCCAGCTGCCCTATTCAGGATTCGAGGTTTCAGGCCGGCATTAAAGAAGATTCCTGGGAGCGCCCGAGCGGCGCCGCGAATGAACAGCCCGAGGCGGCAGCGCCGAGAACACGGAAGGCAACAAACCAGAGACAGAGCGAGCGCCCGACCTGGCACAGCACTGTGAGTGATCCCTGGCACAGCTCTGTTCGGGGGGTGGATGCCCACGTGGCTCCTGCCTGCACCACCAGGCCACTCACTGCCCCGGTGCTGCCTCCATTTCCCCAGGTGCAGGCAGCTCCGCCCTGCTCGGCCATCACTGAGCCCATTTGCTTGGCCTGGCGCGGGGCTTTCCAGACCCTGCGGGCCGGCCTCCTCTCCCACTCCCTCCGCGGTTCTCTGGCGGGGCTGGGGGTGTGGGGCGTCCCGACCACTGTTGGGAGGGCTAGGAAGTACGGGCGGGCCGACTGTCACTCCACCACACCCTGGACTCCGGCCCCGGTAAACTTCCTGTTACTGGGAGGCAGATAACATCTCTGCGACCACCAGTTTGGAAAAAAGCCTAACGAATTTCTGGTTGGGAATAGTGTGGTAGGAGAGTTCCCAGGTCCGCTTGAACCTGCCGGAGAGCAGGCTGCAGGCGGGCACTAGACTCGGTTTATACCGGGGGGATACAAAGGTGAACAAGACCCGAGAAAGATCTACACAGTGCTACAAAGGCACCCAGAGAGACCGGTCGTCTGTGCCTAGCAGAAACCTGGTAGACTTCCTGGGCGAGGCGGTGCTGAGCAGGGTCTTGAAGGCCCAGCTGATAGACGAGGGGTGCAGAAGACACACCCCAGCCCAGCACACTGTGCACAGAGGGGGGAGACGTGCGGCCAGGGAGGCGGAGACTCGACAGAAACCACACACCCGGTGGGGTCGCCACTGCACGATCTAACAGCCTGGGCCAGAGCACACGGAACGGGGAGAAGTCCTGTACAGGAAGTGAAAGCTCAACAGAGATCACACACCCTGTGGTACGTGATCCACCAGCCCAGCAGAGTACAAGCTGACCAGAAAGGTGGATCCCCGGAGAAGCCCAAGACCTGAGGCAACCACACACACAAGACACTAGAGGCCAACTGAGCAGTCACGGCGGGAGCCATACCAAATTGGCAACCACAGCAACATCCTAGTTAGTCATTAGTCTCAAACCGGTGGACTGTGAAACCCCCTGCCACAATGAATAAACACCAAAAAAAAGACACCAGAAATACAAAAAATCAAGAAAGTACACCACCAAAAGTTAATAAATCTCATACTCTAGATCCTATAGAACAAGAAGCCCTTGAAATAACTGACAAGGACTTTCGAGTGATAATTCTAAGGAAACTGAATGAGATACAAGAAAACTCAGCTAGACATCATGATGAAATGAGGAAAAGTATACAGGATCTGAAAGAGGAAATATACAAGGAAATCAATGTCCTGAAAAAAAATGTAGCAGAACTTGCTGAACTGAAGAAGTTATTCAGCGAAATAAAAAACACAATGGAGAGTTTAACCAGCAGGCTTGTCAAAGTTGAAGAGAGAACCTCTGAACTTGAAGATGGGCTGTTTGAAATAACACAAGCAGACAAAAAGAAAGAAAAAAGAATCAAGGACATGGAAGAAAATCTGAGAGAGATATCAGACAACCTCAAGCGCTCAAATATCCGAGTCATGGGTATTCCAGAAGGGGAGGAAAATGGAGATTCCATTGAAAACATATTCAACAAAATAGTGGCAGAAAACTTCCCAGGTATAGGAAAAATCACAAATCTTCAGATCCAGGAAGCTCAACGATCTCCAAACGTATTCAACCCAAAAAGGCCTTCTCCAAGACATGTCATAGTCAAATTGGCAAAACTCAGAGACAAAGAGAGAATCTTAAAAGCTGCAAGAGAGAAGCGTCAAATCACCTATAAGGGAGCCCCAATCAGGTTAACATCAGACTTCTCATCACAAACCCTAAAAGCTAGAAAGGAATGGGATGATATTTTCAAAATACTAAAAGACAAAGATTGCCAGCCAAGAATACTCTACCCTGCAAGGCTATCCTTCCGAAATGAGGGGCAAATAGTATATTTCTCAGACAAACAAAAACTGCGGGAGTTCACTACCACAAGACCACCCTTACAAGAAATCCTCAAGGGAGTACTGGGTTTGGTTCCTGAAAAATAACTACCACTGCCATGAAAACCTAAGAAAAATCTAAACCCGCTAGTACAATAAAAATGGCATTCATGAAGAGAAAACAAGCTAACAAAAACACTATCTACAACCTAAGGAACCAACAAACAAAGAAACCAAACAGTAAATCAGAAAGCAAGGAACAAAAGACACCTAAGACAACCAAACAAGCAATAAAATGCTAGGAATAAATCAACACCTTTCAATAACAACTCTTAATGTTAAAGGCTTAAATTCCCCAATTAAAAGACACAGACTGGCTGACTGGATCAAAAAGCAGGACCCAACTATATGCTGCCTACAAGAGACCCACCTCACCCATAAAGATTCACACAGACTAAGAGTGAAAGGATGGAAAAAGATTTACCATGCAAACAGAAAAGAAAAACGAGCTGGAGTGGCTATTCTTATATCTGACAAAATAGACTTTAAACTAAAAACCATAAAAAGAGACAATGAGGGACACTACTTAATGATAAAAGGACTGATCCATCAAGAAGACATAACAATCATAAATATGTATGCACCCAATGTTGCAGCAGCCAGATTTATAAAACAAACTCTATTAGACCTAAAGAAGGAAATAGACACTAATACCATAATAGCAGGGGACCTGAACACTCCACTGTCAATATTAGACAGATCATCTAGGCAAAGAATCAGTAGAGAAACACAAGATCTAAACAAGACTCTAGACCAATTGGAATTGGCAGATATCTACAGAACATTCCACCCAACAACCTCAGAATATTCATTCTTCTCATCAGCACATGGATCATTCTCCAGGATAGATCACATATTAGGTCACAAATCAAGTCTCAATAAATTCAAAAAAATTGGAATTATCCCATGTATCTTCTCAGACCACAATGGATTAAAACTAGAAATTAATAACAAACAAAACTCTGGAAACTATACAAACAAATGGAAATTAAACAGCATTCTACTTAATGACATATGGGTCCAAGAAGAAATCAAGCAGGAAATCAAAAAGTTTATTGAAACTAATGAAAACAATGATACATCATACCAAAACCTGTGGGATACTGCAAAAGCAGTATTGAGGGGAAAATTTATTGCATTAAATGCTCACTTCAGAAGAATGGAAAGATGGCAAGTGAACAACCTAACACTTCACCTTAAAGAACTAGAAAAACAAGAACAATCCAATCCTAAAGTTAGCAGACGGAAAGAAATCATTAAGATCAGAGCAGAACTGAATGAAATTGAAAACCAAAAAACAATTCAAAAGATCAACGAATCAAAAAGTTGGTTTTTTGAAAAGATAAATAAAATTGACAAACCATTAGCATGGCTAACAAAAAAAAGAAGAGAGAAGACTCAAATAACAAAAATTAGAAATGAAAAAGGCGATAATACAACTGATTCATCGGAAATACAAGGAATCATTCGAGACTACTATAAACAACTATACGCCAACAAATTTGAAAATCTGGAGGAAATGGATAAATTTCTGGACACACACAAGCTCCCAAAACTGAACCGTGAAGACGTAGAAAATTTGAACCGACCAATAACAATAAAGGAGATTGAAGCTGTTATCAGAAGGCTCCCAACAAAGAAAAGCCCAGGACCAGATGGATTCACAGCAGAATTTTACCAAACATTCAAAGAGGAATTGACACCGATTCTTTACAAACTATTCCAAAAGATTGAAACGGACGCAAATCTCCCAAACTCATTCTATGAAGCAAACATCATCCTGATACCAAAACCAGGTAAAGATATAACCAAAAAAGAAAACTACAGGCCGATATCCTTGATGAATATAGATGCAAAAATCCTCACTAAAATACTAGCAAACAGAATACAGCAACACATACGAAAAATTATTCATCACGATCAAGTGGGATTCATCCCAGGGATGCAAGGTTGGTTCAACATATGCAAATCAATAAATGTGATACACCATATTAATAAACTCAAACACAAGGACCATATGATCATATCTATAGATGCTGAAAAAGCATTTGATAAAGTTCAGCACTCATTCATGACAAAGACCCTCTATAAGTTAGGTATAGAGGGAAAGTATCTCAACATAATTAAAGCCATATATGACAAACCCACTGCCAATATCATCCTGAATGGGGAAAAGCTGAAAGCTTTTCCTTTAAGAACAGGCACTAGACAAGGATGCCCACTCTCACCACTCCTATTCAACATAGTGTTGGAAGTACTAGCCAGAGCAATCAGAGAAGAGAAGGAAATAAAGGGCATTCAGATTGGAAAAGATGAAGTCAAACTGTCCCTGTTTGCAGATGACATGATCCTATATATCGAACAGCCTAAAACCTCTACAAAAAAACTGTTGGAATTGATAAATGATTTCAGCACAGTAGCAGGATACAAAATCAACACACAAAAATCAGTAGCATTTCTTTTCTCCAATAGTGAACATGCAGAAGGAGAAATCAAGAAAGCCTGCCCATTTACAATAGCCACCAAAAAAATAAAATACTTAGGAATTGAGTTAACCAAGGAGGTGAAAAATCTCTATAATGAGAACTACAAACCACTGCTGAGAGAAATTAGAGAGGATACAAGAAGATGGAAAGATATTCCATGCTCTTGGATTGGAAGAATCAACATAGTGAAAATGTCCATACTACCCAAAGTGATATACAAATTCAATGCAATCCCCATCAAAATTCCAAAGACATTTTTCTCAGAAATGGAAAAAACTATTCAGACATTTATATGGAACAATAAAAGACCACGAATAGCCAAAGCAATGCTCAGCAAAAAAAATAAAGCTGGAGGCATAACACTACCTGACTTTAAGCTATACTACAAAGCTATAATAACCAAAACAGTATGGTACTGGCATAAAAACAGACACACTGACCAATGGAATAGAATAGAGAATCCAGAAATCAACCCACACACTTACTGCCATCTGATCTTTGACAAAGGCACCAAGCCTATTCACTGGGGAAGGGACTGCCTCTTCAGCAAGTGGTGTTGGGATAACTGGATATCGATATGCAGGAGAATGAAACTAGATCCATACCTCTCACCGTATACTAAAATCAACTCAAAATGGATTAAGGATTTAAATATACACCCTGAGACAATAAAACTTCTTAAAGAAAACATAGGGGAAACACTTCAGGAAATAGGACTGGGCACAGACTTCATGAATACGACCCCAAAAGCACGGGCAACCAAAGGAAAAATAAACAAATGGGATTATATCAAACTAAAAAGCTTCTGCACAGCAAAAGAAACAATTAAAAGAGTTAAAAGACAACCAACAGAGTGGGAGAAAATATTTGCAAAATATACATCTGACAAAGGATTAATATCCAGAATATATAAGGAACTCAAACAACTTTACAAGAAGAAAACAAGCAACCCAATTAAAAAATGGGCAAAAGAGCTAAGTAGGCATTTCTCTAAGGAAGATATCCAAATGGCCAACAGACATATGAAAAAATGCTCAACATCACTCAGCATCCGGGAAATGCAAATCAAAACCACATTGAGATACCATCTAACCCCAGTTAGGATGGCTAAAATCCAAAAGACTATGAACGATAAATGCTGGCGAGGCTGCGGAGAAAAAGGAACTCTCATACATTGTTGGTGGGACTGCAAAATGGTGCAGCCTCTATGGAAAATGGTATGGAGGTTCCTTAAACAATTGCAAATAGATCTACCATACGACCCAGCCATCCCACTGTTGGGAATATACCCAGAGGAATGGAAATCATCAAGTCGAAGGTATACCTGTTCCCCAATGTTCATCGGAGCACTCTTTACAATAGCCAAGAGTTGGAACCAGCCCAAATGCCCATCATCAGATGAGTGGATACGGAAAATGTGGTACATCTACACAATGGAATACTACTCAGCTATAAAAACGAATGAAATACTGCCATTTGCAACAACATGGATGGACCTTGAGAGAATTATATTAAGTGAAACAAGTCAGGCACAGAAAGAGAAATACCACATGTTCTCACTTATTGGAGGGAGCTAAACATTAATATATAAATTCACACACACACATACACACACACACACACACAAATCAGGGGGGGGAGGGAAGAAGATATAACAACCACAATTATTTGAAGTTGATACAACAAGCAAACAGAAAGGACATTGTTGGGGGGGAGGGGGGGAGGGAGAAGGGAGGGAGGTTTTGGTGATGGGGAGCATTAATCAGCTACAATGTATATCGACAAAATAAAATTAAAAAAAAATAAAAAATAAAAAATAAAATGACAATATTAGAGACAAAAAAAAAAAAAAACCAAACAAGTACAACATATCTTATGTTTCCTTTTCACTTTTAAAGCTCTACTTAATCATAAAACACATATTGAACACTTGTGTATCAGTGGCTATTCTGAGCACTCAGCATAACTTAACTAATTTAACACTTGCAACAACCCTATGAATTAAGTACTATTAATTCCCCCATTTTACATCTGACAAAACCAAGGACACATGGCTAGTAAATGGCAGAAGTGGGATTTGAACCTTTGTAGACAAATTTAAAAAATTACACACTACTTTGCCCAGTACATGGTAGGCACTTGGAAAGTCTTAATTATTATTGGCTAGTATGTTTCTATTTTGGCCTACAACTTGTGAATACTATGAGGTCAAGGGTTATGGCTAGAATGCCTGTGTATAGCTTGGCTTTCCTCCATTAAAAAAAGCTAATGGATTACATTTACATTATAAGATTAAAAAAATAAAAGACAACAAAACAGTTACATGGTAATGGGCAGAAAGAGGAGGGAAGTGAGTATTAATGAAATGAGCGGTAGTGTCCCTCAAGCATCATTCACTGAATAAAGGGAAGGCAGAGGGTTTGACACTGTGACATGGCTTTATAAGCCACGAGTTTAATAACCTGACAATTCTTAAATAAGTTCTATGCATATCATAAGGCCTAATGTCTCCAGATCAGCTTGCTTCTCTAGTACCAGCAATGAACCCTTGCTTCCTGGGTCACTGCTATCTAAGGTGTGGCCACAAACATGCTATCAGTGTGTGAGAAGCACAGGCAGAGAAGGAAAGTGAGAGGGAGAAATATACATCGAAGAATTTCTTGACACGATTGATATCTGAATGTTTCTGACCCTCTTCAAAATAGGAAAAAGACTAATTGAAACTATGGGAAACAGAAACAGTTACCAGAGTTAAATATAGGAAAAAAGCCCCCTTGTTTATAATATATTTCAAGTTTTCCATACCAGGGGCTAACTGCTTAGATAATACTTACGAGATGACTCCTAACAAAAGGCAAATTTTAAAAGACAATAAGTTGGATTGTATACGAGCTAAAAGGAAATTAATTATAATTCACTCTTTGAAGATTGACCGGACTCAGCAACTTAATAAGGATAAATATTTATGCACATGAGGTTGAACACTGGAAAAACCGATCTCGATGTCCTCGAGACCCCTAGGGTATGATATCAATATTCACCTCTCTTGGTCTACCAAATACCAGCTTCTTCAACTTGGATGACTTCCACCTAACCTCACAAAGTCATACAGCTTGCATATGATGCCCCCAACTACAGATAATGTGGAATTAACATATCCATCAATATTTTGATGTTGAAATTGGCTGGGATCCTGTACCTTTATATGGTAACCTCAGAAAAGTCTTTTCTGAAGCTGCTCGTGTTGAGATACACTGCAGGCATTCTCTCTGCATGGTGGATTCATCTCCCCGGGATCTTTCATTATGATTGTCTTCTAACCCTTCTCTCTTCATGTTATTTGATTCATCTGATCCAAGTATGTTCAATTTGGAGAAGGATGAATCAGCATGGACTTCCTCTTCCTACTGTTAAATTCTTTCTCCTTACAACCTTTCACCTTTGGATGCGAGAACAGTAGAGCAGGGAGCAAGTGTTGAAAGCTATTAGTTATTTGGTATATGTGTAAAAAAAAAAAATTAATCTATCCCTCAGTAATTTTTTTTTTTTTTTTTTTTTTTGTCTTTTTGTGACCAGTAAGGGGATCGCAACCCTTGGTGTGGTGTCCGCACCGCGCTCAGCCAGTGAGCACACCGGCCACTCCTATACAGGATCCGAACCCGCGGCGGGAGCGCCACTGCGCTCCCAAGCACCGCACTCTCCTGAGTGCGCCACGGGGCCGGCCCTCCCTCAGTAATTTTTAACACTCTACAGATTAAACTTTGAATTTCAGAAGGGTATATCTCCATCTTCGGTAAGGTCAGTTTATTTTTTGCAGCAGTAGTGTGTCCTTTCTACAAAGATGGTATCAAAAGGGATCATTGTACTGTGAACAAGTGAGCAAAAAATAGATACCAATGCCACCTTCATGTAATTTTTCAGCTAGTTTATACATCTAAAATCTTTAAAATATACATGCAAATATGTACCAATTCATATCAAACTTTAAAATTTTAAATTAAGTATACATGTTCTAAAATTTTCTAAGCAAAGAGTTAGAATTATACCACCTTAGTAAGTATTCTACTATGCCATAAATTCTGTCCAATATTTACAAATTTTTTGCGAAGCAGATTTCCTCCCCAAACACTAAACATATGCAAAACCACAATACATGAATTATGTAGAGTATTTGGTTGACTACTTGCAAACACATCAAGTCTTGTCTAATTCAACTTTTATGTGGAATTGCTTTAATAAAAGATAATCTGTTCGAATATTGTTTATTCTTTGTAAAAAAATGTATATAGAATTTTTAAAATTTCCCTTTTGCAAAAATTTGAATTCATCCTTAAGCTATTAGCATTTTAAGGCAAAATTATCTTCAGAGAAAAACAGAGAAACTGCAGCTCAGCCTCAGGAAAAGCACCACAAACACTTGGTTAGTACAGTCCAAGCAAATCAGCTTTAATATAGCTCTGAGTTAAGTTACACTGAGTTCTCAATGAAAGCTGTTACTGGATTCATGAAGTGAAAGTCTGTGCCTGGGTACACCTATATAGCAGAAACAATCAAATCAATAATGCAAGATCCAGAAAGTTCTGAACTAGGCATTCAGTGACTATATTGTCATGGTCAAAATCAGAAATAGGGTACTTTGATTAAATTCAGGGAATATTATCTCCTATTGTTGAGGGAAAAAATTCCTTGGTCCTAATGATCTAGATTAGTTTTCATGATCAATCAATTCTACCACGTAATTATTTGGCTATTTGCCAAAGGACTTGACTGGAAATGACTAGAAGGTGGTCTTTTAGAGCTTTCAGCTTTAATTTCCATTTTCAGGTTCAGAGAGGATAATTTCTCATGAAGGTTTTTTATGATAAAATAAGAAAGTCTCAAAAAGCCCAGAAAAGAAGCCAAAAGAAAAGGTTTTGCAATAATCTAAGGACACAGAAAAACTAAGTATCTATATGAAAAAATTCACATATAAAATATCTTTTTTTACTACTGGGATAAAGTCAAGAAACACTTATCTCAGCACACTAAATTGGTATCTGTCACTTGAATTACGTGGAAAGTTTTTGCACTGAGATTGAGCCAACAATAAAAATATATTTCCCATTATTACTGATGAATTTTGTGGTCTTTTAAAAAATGGAATAAGAAAACTGGATAGCGTTTCCAGTTTAATTCTTAAGAATTAAGACCTCAAATACTTATGCATTACCAACAAGAAAAAAGGAAATAAAAGAAGGCAGGGAGAGATGGAGGGAAGGAGGAAGGGAGGAAATTTATTGCTGGAAAAAGCATGAAACATTTTGGTTTAGAGTTTAATTAATTTAATATATGGTACAAATCTATATAAATGGTTTCTCAGTATGATAACATTCTCCCACGAAAACACAACAGCTTATGGCTCTTGGAAAGATGTGTTGAGGCACTGGGATAATTTTATGGATAATGGAGCCATCTACACTATTCTAGGAAGTACAGACCTTTGAATCAAAAGAGATCTGATGGGAACTCTTGTCCTTTCAGAATAAAAGCCATTTACCACTACTGAAATCTTGACAGCACTGCATTTGTACAGTCCCAGAAACTGGAAGCAACAGTACCAAGGCTGGCATTGTCGAGTCCCCGTAACACTTATTTTTTATTCTTTGTGGGGGGGAAATCAAATACAAATGGGAGATTCTGCCATGTTTCAAGAAATTTCTACGGCAGTGCTATTCAAACTTCAAAGTAAATACGAATCGGCTGGGTACCTTGTTAAAATGCACATTCTGATTCAGTAAGCCCAGGGCCTGAGATTCCACATTTTAACAAGCTCAGGTGATGTGGACACTGCTGCTGCTGTGTGAACACACTGTGAACAGCAAGATTCTCGGGCATTAACACCAAGGACCTTTTTCACCCACAACCGGGCTACAGTGTCACAGGAATTGTTGCAACAGGTTAAGTGTTTTATATTATGAAAGAGTCAGGAATATGTGCCTTATGTTATAAGAGGATAAATTTTTCTGTGATCCACTGACCACTTCTGAAAAACAGAAACTGCCTTATGAACCTGAAAATTGTGGCTGAGGGTCTCTGCAGAGTTATTACAGGCAGCCATACAATAACAGGGACAGATTGAATACAGAATGATGAAGAAGATTCTATTATCCATTTCTGTAGTGTTTTGTGGTTTGGGTATGAGTGTTTTCAGAGGACAAAAAGGAAAGGACAATTCACATATGTATTTAAAATTTATCTCATGTTTGCTAAGTTGCCCTTATGGAACATTCTAACTGAATAATATCAAGTGATATAACAGTGTAAATATCCTCACACCATCAAGTAGTACATAAAAAAGGCAATCACAAATATAATTACATTTTGAAATGGCTTCTGTATAAACACTGAAAACTGTGAATTATACTACAGACATATAGATGTAAAAAGTGTACATTTAATTTACCATCCTGGTTCAAAATAGTTTTGGTTTTCAGTCTCATTTTTCCCTGATGCACCACTAGAATCTATTAGCAAAATAGCATCACATTCAGTCTGGCTCCTTCTTGCATTAGATGAATCACTTCCAAGCATCAAAGCCCCCAAGCAAAGACAGCTTCCATATTTAAAAACAATTATTTTATATCCTTTTGAATCACTACACCTTCCACATTGGCAATTTCCCCCTTATGCTTTATATTTGTCAACTAGGGTTCATCAATGTCATCTGCCTTGCCTGATAGTAAACCTTCACTGAGGGAGCTATCCCACACTGGTTCCATTATCTGTGATCCCTCATAAACAAAATCAGTGCATCATATTGGTCACAGAACCGTTGTGTGTCCAGGCATGATATTAACCTTAGCTATAGCAGAGTCACAGAACTGCTGTTTTTTCAGCCATCATGTTAATCACAGCTACGGTAAAGTTGTTAGGGACATGGTACCCAGAAGAAAGCAGGAGAAAGACAGAGGAATTGAAGAAGTGGAAATGGGCTTGGATAAAGGGGGAAGGGCTCCTCCACGACTATAGCCAGTCTTCCTCAGCTTCCTGAAAAGGGCCATAGAAAGCAGCAGTGACCATCCCAGAGAGAAGAACACACGGGGGCAAGCTTGAGACCTGGCAGGGCAGCACCCCACTTGGCTCCTTCCTAACCTCTGCATCCCATCTGAAACAAAGTTCTCCACCCAGGCCTCAACCCTGGGGTAAAATGCCAGAAGATTAACCCTTTCCTGCTACTTGTGATCCTTGTGCCTCAGTTTAATTTTTATAACAGCAATAATGCTCCCCACCCCCAAATCCTACTTCATGGGGGATGCAAAATAAAATTAAATGAATAAAAAAGATTCGAAAGAAAAAGAACTATGTTATTCACTGTTACTTATCAATCACAATACTTACTGTTTTTTAAATTGCTACACTGATCTCAGTGGCCAACTAAATTATCATGCTCAGCAGAAAAGGCTGTGGACAAATGGCAGGAAAGTAAACTTTTAAAAAATTTAGATTGCAGATAATTCTTGTTTTTATGCCTGACCAGGTAGCCATCTCTATAATCCTAGCTACCAGAAAGACAGAAGTGATGGAAAATGAAATCTTAGCTAAGCCATGAGAGAAGAATAGAGTTGTCCAGGCTAAGAGAGGGGAGGAAAAAAATTCTGGGAAGGGACTGGTGGTGGGAGGGGACTGACAGTGCCTCCAGCTCAGGGCTGCAGCTAGAGAGGGAGCCAGGCAAGGTGAAGATTCCCAGAGTGGAGGACTGTTCCTGAAACTCTCCCCATCCTGGACTTCTGGGGCAAGCAGAAGAATCTGGTAGTTTGAAGGCAATGGAGGAAGGGATGGCCGATATATATGGACCATGGTATACTTTATTGTAATCACAATCTTGAACTTTGAGAATTCTTTCAAGAAATAATATATAATAAATTAAATATATTAACCATAGAAGTGGCTGATATTAAGCAATATCCCGCAGAGAACTGAGTTTGGGCACCATGCAAATCACGACGACAGACATGCAGGCCTGGCCTCACTGGTTGTATAGCATTACCACAGACTGTTAATAAGAGAGGAAAGACATGCCTGGCAACTGGGTAAGGGGAATTCTGACAGTAAGAATGTGAAAGGGTGACTCCAGGATTTATTCTTGACAGAGAGCTTGAAGCCTGCATTAGTCTGGGTCCTGTCTGAAAATAGAAACCACTGTAAGTATTTCAAACAAAGGCAATTGGTTCACAAAGAAAAGCTTAAAGGTCAAACAGAAGAGGTTGAAGCAACTTAGAGATTACCATCAGTAGGAAGTTCTACCACCCCCAGAGGACTGGAGGAACAGAAGCAGTATGGTGCTAAAGCCCAGAGGCTGGGACTGGCCCCAGGGGTCTAGACCAACAAGAGAAGTCATAACCACTCCAGAAATGCCAGCTAAAGTGGAATAAGAGAAAAAGGTCTGGATTCTCCTCTTCCCCAGTGTTTCATCAGTGCCTCCCATTGCCAAACCTTCCCAGAAACCAGATGGTGAGGGAGGCTGCAATGCTCCTTGTGGCACAGGGAAGGGCAGGGGATGGATCTGAATGTAAACAGGCAAATGATGGAGACCAAGGCTCTAGCCTCTAGGGTTATCAAGTTATCCCCTTGCAATGACTTCATGCACACCAAACAACCTTCTAAATACCATTTGTTTATTTAACAGAAGCTATTCATGAACCAGTGAATTATTTATTCTATTTCCCTTGGCAGCTAAGTTTCTGACTGTAAATTAACAAAGTGGAACTCTTCTGTCTTAAATATAGTGTCCTATGAGTTTAGCTAGTGTGACTCAATCTCCTTGAATACAATCAAGATCTTGGTCCCAGAAACTGAATCTAGTCACCCAATTAAGGGGAGTCCTGGTTCCAGAGGTGATGCAAGAGTGGAAAAGTTTTTTCTTGAGAGTCAAAAGGTAAATATTTCAGGCTTTATGGGCCATATAATCTGTTGCAACTTTTCAACTGTGCACTATAATGTGAAAGTCGTTATAGATAATACCTAAACAAAAGAGTGTGGCTGTGCTCCAATAAAACTTTATTCACAAAAACAAGCAGTGGGCAGGATTTGGCCCTCTAGGAAGAGCCATACTTTGCTGACCCCTGGTCTAGATCAAAGTCAGCCTATTAAGGGAAGCCCATCTTTAACTCTCAAAGCAACAGTCAAAAATTGGAAAGTAGAGCTGATATCCGTTGTTATGTTTAGTAATTGGCATTATACCCTCTAATCTCTAATAATCAAAGCTTCAAAATATTACTATATTTTTTCCTGAAATTTCTCCCATAAGTTACTTAGAAAATCTTTTTAATTTTACTTGTCCTTTCACACAATTTTCATATTCATCACAGCTTCTGACTTATTATTTTTCTATATCATTTGAGTTGCATCTAACAAAAATTAAGATAGGACTTGAACTTTTTTCCATTGGGCTTTTCAAAATATTTCCAACTCTAGTATTTAAAACAAACAAACAAAAAAAACCCTGATCATTCCTTCTTGATTTTTCTTAAGTGAGGTTGATGGGAAAATCTCTAGCATAAGAATATTTTCTTTTAAAAGATATTCTTCTAGATCTGGAAGAGAAATAACTATCTAGTTGAGTGCTTTGATAAAAATGTGTAAGGAAATAATACCCACTAAAAGATTATATATATTCTATAATATTGTAAACAGGAACTACTCTTTAAAGATTTATTTGAAGTTTTCTATAATTGCATAAAAAAGAAAATATTTTTTTATTTTATTTTAACTTCTCAGTATACATTGTAGTTGATTTTTGTGACCCTTTACCGTTTCCTCTTCCCTTCTCTCTCTCTTCCCTCCCTACAGCATATCTGTTCACTCGTCTTAATAAGTTCAAGGAATTGTTGTGATTGTATATTAAGTGAAACAAGTCAAGCACAGAAAGAGAAATACCACATTCTCACTTATTTGTGAGAACTAAAAATAAATAAATGAACACACAAATAAAGGGTGGCGGTGGGGAGAAGACACGACACAACAATAAAAATATTTTCTAAAAGAAAAGATGCCATGCACAGACTAAATCACATCCTGTACCTTCCAGACCTTGCAGGCTTTGCTCTAATGCCCTTTGCTCTTTTGTCATTTGCTCCAAATTCATTTCTTCTCCCTACCACCCTTCAGTTAGGCCTACTTCCCACTTCTATATTAAAATTTCTTTTTTAAAAATAGCAAACACCTATGTCAGTCATATTCAGATTTCCTTTTTATTCTTTCTTTAAATTTTGCCTGTTATCTCTTCCTGGACGTAGAGCATAAGATCAAGCCACAAATTCTGAAATAGTTTCAAATCTGATTTGATTTAACAAGGTATCAGGGCCTGGCTCCTCACCTTACCAGTATGCATTTTTCTGCCGAGGCTTCAAACTGGGCTTTTTATTCTTCTTCATCTATTCCTCCCCGCATGTGCATCTGTTAAATGTACCTGTTAATTCAGTGGGTGGACTCTGATTCTCCATTCCTGACCATCAGCTTTGAAACTTATTAAATTGACATGGCCAGCCCTTTGGAGACCTTTACTTGTAATCTCTGGATAAAAAAGAAAAACACATTGCCCATAAAACACAAATACCATCCACAAAAAGATTTCATATAGAAAATACTAAATAATTTTTCAACTTATTTTTAAATATTTATTACATTCCTCCCACGGTCAAGATGATCTTGGCTGCAGAAGAGCTCTGATACCATCATCAATCCTGTCCCCTGATGTCAATGGAATTGCTATCCTTGCCTTTAAAACCCCAAAATTTAAGTCTAAGGGATTAGCTTGAGAAATGGCAGGTCATGGCCCTGAAAAAGTCACCTGGTGTAGGGTGGTGGCACTCTCTAGCTGTACTCACTACACTTCTTTTTATTATACTGGGGGAGAGGAGGGAAAAAAGAAGGATGGAAATCAATGAGTTATACCCATTAAAAATGAGAGGGAACCCAAGAAAAATAAATAATTATGTCCCCACAAAACCCTGTACACAAATGTTTATAGCAGCTTTATTTATAATCGCCCCAAACTGGAATCAACCCAAATGTACTCAGCAAGTGATACAAACTGTGGAACACTACTTAGGAGTAAACTACTGATACATGCAACAACATGGATGACTCTCAAGTGCATTATATTAAGTAGACAAAGCCAGATGCAAGAGGCTAAATACTGCATGGTCCCATCTATGTGACATCCTGGAAAAGGCAAAACTATGGGACAGAAAGAGGTCTGTAACAGAATGAGAGTAGGGGAAAATTTGACTACAAAGGGGCAGCACAAGAGAATTTTGGGAGGTGATGGAGCTCTCTCTTGACTATGATGGTGGTACAAGACTTGTAAAAACTCATAGGCATGTACAAAAAGTTACTTTGACTGTATGCAAATGAAAAAGTAAGTGTTAAATTCTTTTACAAATTAAAAATATTAGAGAGAGAGAGAGAAAGAGAAGAGAGCTGAAAGGGACTCCTCCTGGTTATAGAGGCAAAACCAGAGTCCAAGAAAACTAAATTCCACCATTGCTTAGTTTACAACTTGAGAAAGATTCTAGGCTTTTCTTCCTTATGTTTCCTCTCCTTGGTTAAGTGACCAACCAGGCTGGTGTCCTCACCATGCCTCAGAGAGGTTTTGCTTACCTTGGCCTCTTGCCCATGCTGAAAGCAGATTAGCAGTCTACCCGAGGCCCTGCGGACCAGCCCAGGGATGGCCTTTGCTTGGGGCTGTGTCCTGCTTTTTGGACCAGGTTGAGTTGTTTCTCTCATCTAAGTTATGGAGTCTGTTTTGTTTTAAAGCTGCTGCAAGAAAACATCAAAAACAAAAATCCAGCAGCTGCTGCCTGTATCAGTCTCTGATACTTTGATCAGGAAAAAAAAGGGATCATTTTTTTTCTTGAAATCTAAGAGTCTCAAGGGAAGCACAGCAGTCTTCTCTCAATTTTTTATAAAATTTCATCATGCTCTGAAACTGAGAAGGCCATACGAATGGCATAAATCAATTCCCCAAGAATTTATCCTTTTCTAAAATAAGACCTAATAAAATCATAAGATGCCTGCACTTGATCCCTGGGTTGGTGGAGTAAATTGTGAAGGGTGACAGAGTTGGCCCTAGGCTAATAGGGACTTCAATGAATAAAAGCAACTGGAGTCCTTTTTCTCTCTTCCCCTGTTAAAATCTCAGAAGACTTTGTGGGATTTTGAAAAGGTATGTTGGGGGAGGAGAGAAACTACATTCTATATGCTTCTCTGCTTTGAAAGGGAAATATTTCACTACATCACGTATTAATCTACTACCAGGCTCACTTTGAAACTCAGGGAGATTGTGTTAATTTTAAAAAGAGTTTAAGATAAACGATGTTCACAAAAAGACTTTTTCCATTTCAAATGCAAAATATCTCATCAAAACTCACAGTGATGGCATTGAGTTAGACAGTGCTATTTGATGAAGAGCTATTTTGTTTTGTCATATTTATCAGTTCTGTCAGGTTTTAATGGAGGCAATTTGTTAATAGATATGCCCAATTGGTTGTTTAAAAAAAAAAAAAAAGTGGTAAGAAGTATTCAGCAGCCGTGATGCATTCTTCATGTGAAGATTACTTGAAAAGGTCCTCTCTTCTGGCCAAGAATGCTTGCTTTCTGCTCTGCCAGCCCCAGCTACTTGCATTCAAGAAATTCTACTAGAGTTTCAGTGATTATATTAAGTAGTGCTTTATTCTGAATATTAAGCCATTAACATTCCTAAGAAAGCAAAAGGATGCTTTGAATCTTTCTTATTTTCATTTTTCATTTTCATTCTTTGAGGAGAGTATATAGTGATAAATTGGTAAAGTAAGACTGCCTGGGTTCAAATTCCTGTTTCACCATATAATAGTCATGTGACCTTGGGCGAGTTATTTAATCTCTCTGAGCTTCAATTTCTTCATTTGAAAAATAATATGTAGAGTGTTTAGAACAGTGCTGCACATAGTAAGGACTATAAAAGTATACATAGCACTTACTGCTGTTATTAAGTCAACATCTGCTGAGTGTCACATACAACAATGGAAAGAGAGTGATTCTGGGGGTCCGATACACCTGACTTTAAATTCTACTACTTATCAGCTGCATGTCCTCTCTGAGCCTCAGTTTCCTCATCTGTAAAAGGGGGCTAAAAACACCTTCTAACAGTGCTGTTAAATGCAGATTTAGTGCCTGGCATTTGACTAACACCCCGATACTCTGTGTAGTAGTTAGAACTCTAAGCCCTGTAGCTACAATGCCTGTGAGACTGTGGGCAAATTTCTAACCTCCCTGAGGTCCAGTTCCCTTTTAAGTAAATGGCAATAAAAGTAGTACTGAGTTCACAGCATTGCTGCAACTATTACGTGAAACAAAGCACATAAAGCATAGTCAAAACTCCATAAACATTTAAAATGACACGAAAGACACTACTCTCAAATAGTGAGTGTACCTTACACTGGAAACTGGAAAAAATATTTCTAATTCAAAACATAGTTAAAAAAAAAAAAAAAAGGACTTTTCCCTCAACAAAAGGAAAGCCAGATTAGTCAGCTGTGACAGGAAGATTTAACTATAGCTGCAAATTAAATCTCTCCAGTCTGTCATGAAATCCCACTGCCTCTCCTTTTTGCAGCCTCTGAAATCTGTCTTTTCTCCTCTCCCTATGCTACTAACTTCTCATCCAGTCTATGACTATTTTGTTTCTTTTTGCTACAAAAGATAAATATGAAACAAAACCTCTGATTTGTCATCAAATTTGAAATTGCCTGTCTGCATTCTGACCACTTTGCTGTCCTCACCCAATCCCACACTGGCTTCTATAATCAATTTTAATTTTCTTTTGTCACTGTCAAAATGAGGCACTGTGACTATTTAAAACATGTCTTCTAATGTCTTAATTAGCTTCATTTTATATTCCTTGCTTATCTCAAACATGTCTTCTTTCAACAACATCTCCCAGGAAAAGTTCTATCCTGTGAAATATCAAGCACTTAGCAGAAATTGCATCTTTTTTTTTTTTCCTTCTTGTCTGCCTCTAAACGAACCTCTGAGGATATTAATTAGATTTGTGTAAGAAAGGGCAAAGAAAAAAAGTGTCAGATGTAACAATCTAAGCTTAGCTCTATGGAGAGCTTGAGAAGCAGTCCTCAAGACAGGCTGACAGTAATTGGAGATACTGGGATATGGCAACTGCACAGTCCCACAGGGAAAGCCACACTGAAGGCGAAGGTACAGGAGGCTGAGACAGGAAGTCAACAGGAATCCCTCAGCAGTCAGGGGTTCGACGAAGGAGGACAGTATGTGAGCCAAACGTGGGAAGCCTGGTTACCCAACGAGATCTGCAGGGGTGGCTTTGGGTCGAGTGATCTGTTTGCTGGACTGTGAATCCAATGCGGTTGTCACTGCTGAGGAGCAGCAGGATTTTTAAAATCTTACCCTCGAATAAGTGGCCATTCAAAGTCACAACACTCTTCTACCCATCCAAATCATCTGTGGCTCTGCCTCCAGCCTTCAATGCCATCAACCCCAAGAGCACAGACACCGACACCATTAGATGCAAGCAGCCACTGCCATACATCTTTCATGCTCAAATTCTAGAAAGGAAGGCCAGGGCGAAGGACATGTCAGCATTCGGGAATTCTATTTTACAAACAGCCATATCAATCATTGTAATACATGACATTTAGATGTTAGTTCAGCTGTTTTTTTTTTTTAAATGCAATCCTTTTTTTTTTCATGCCCCTTTACCCATTCCTCTCCACCCCCTCCACCACCCCACAGTATCTGTTCACTTGGCTTAAATAGATCAAGGAATTTTTGTGGTTATTCTATCTTCTTCCCCCCACCCTTTATTTGTTCATTTATTTATTTTTCGCTCCCACAAATAAGTGAGAACATGTGGTATTTCTCTTTCTGTGTCTGACTTGTTTCCCTTAATTTTCTCTAAGTCCATCCATGTTGATGTGAATGGTAGTATTTTGTTCTTTTTTATAGCAGAGTAGGATTGAGCTATTATTTAAAACCAGGTAAATTCTCTCTACCTTTTTACTATGTCTTCTCAGAGCTCCATCTTAACTTCACCTGCCATGCAACTCACTCTAAGCAAAGAGAGCACAGAAGAGGGCTTCTCACATCTCTTGATAGAGCACAGAGAATAAATGAGGCAAGAGGAAACCCACACTGTCCAAAATGGAAACATCTAAAGACCACTGCTTCAACTGGACAAAGACAGGAAAACAACACTATCAGCTAAATCTTAGCAGGGGAGGGATTTTGTGTTTCATATTTGGCAACTTTAGATTTATGAAATTTCCCTATTAGAAAAGTTACCTTTTTATCTTGCAACATTCATAGGGGAAAAAGAAATCCTGAATACCACTTGAAAGAATTTAAAAATATAAGCAAAGACAAATTAGAAGTCTGTGAGGTTAAAGATCTTTTAGAACAGAATAATAATAATTGAACTATTCTTTAATGTGGGTGTATGTATGTGTATATGTATCTACCTACCTATATTTAAAGAGAGAGAAAAGATTATCAGCACCGCACTCTGCCAAGTGAGCCACAGGCCGGCCCTGAGAGAGAGAAAAGATTGATAGATTTTTTAAAAAACAATTATTCTTTTAGAGATAGGCAATTTTCATGTGTTCAAAGATCTACTTAAACTAATTTTTTGGATAGTGTTTGCATACGCCCCCATTCACTGTCACCTAAAAGAAACACTTCAAGTTTTCATTTAGATTCCTACTCCCTATGGAGAATTCAGTTTAATTTCAAGACCATAAACTATTCCACGTGTGCCAGACGGATCTCAGAACTTTATGGTCACTCTGCATTCAACACTGTTTCACTGTCAAAGTATAACTATGTATTTGTATCAAAGAAAGCAAATGTGTTTGCTTCCCCAGAGCAAGCATCAGTGTTGCCATCGACTGAACTGCTCAGCTGTACCACATGGGATGGGGCATCACTGAAGCACAATCATTTGAGCTCACAGTGTTTCTGCTGTTCTGAACTCTTCAGGGAAAATGGACTAAAATAATCCAGAGTAGTTATACATACTACTGACCAAATTCCCTGAAGCGCTTTTTAAAAAATCCTAAAGGCAATGTACATAATAATTGAGGGATTAAATAGTGATTCCTGTGTCACTGTTGTATACACTATGGACCATGTTTCCTGAAAACAACAATATAACTTTGAAACCAACACACAGGGTAATTGAAGGATTCAATTCAGTTCCTGTTCAATAGTCATACACTCCATTACTGGTTTTTCTAGCATTTTCTGACCATTCTGGTCTATACTTCCTGAGATGAATGATTTTGTGGCAGCTGTCAGTGTGCTCCTGATCCTGACTTTCTACTCCATTGCCTCTGCTTTTATAATTCTATGCAGGGAGAAAAAATGTGGCCTAATAGAGCAAGGGGTCTGCAAAGTCAAGGGACATAGGACAAGCTTACTTTTAAGTGGCGTGTTAGCTACATTTACAAATATCATGCCCAGTATGGGTTTTTCCCCCCAACCTTCAGGTGAAAGGCCTTCATATTTAAAGCAATAGGTACAATAATATGAGGGAAAAAAATATACAGTAATACACCATTTTCTTTGTGTTTCCAAACCATTTTTAGACCCTCTATAGACACTTACTATACTGTCTAAACATAAGTTTATCCTGTTTTCTGACTTCTGATACTGCAATATAAAGCATACTCCTAATGAACTGTCAGAATAGTTCAGGAAAGGTGGTGATCAAATAATAGTACCCCATAATTTCCTCCTCAAACTACGGGGTGATTTCTCAAAAACTCAAAAGGCACATAGAAAGAGCCAATTGTTTTGAGTTTACAAAACTAGGAAATCAGATAATGTCTTTTTTCAACAAGCAGAAAAATCATCATCAATAACCATACTCAAAAAAACAAATCAAATGACTCAAAAATTCTTGGGCTCAATATCACAATCTTGATCTTACTAAACCCTTTTTTCTCTGGTCCTCCTCCTCTTCCTTTCTACTCCGGCTCAGAACCATAAACAGGTTTGATTTACACATCAGTGGTTTTAGTTTAGTGAGGAATTCTGGCTCTACCTTGTTTGGAAGTTATAAAGCTGAAGTCACAGGAGGTGTTGAACCAAACCTAGAAACAGCATCATAAAAAAGACATGTGAGTGTATGAAGGGCAAGCTAAGGACCCTGAACAGTAGGAAACTGATGTTATGGGAGGAGAGTTCTATTACACATCTCCATATGTCCCTTCTTTTTTGTCTAAAAGCACAGAAACCTTGAGAATGGGCACAAAGTTGGTTGTGAAGTCCTTTTGGCCAGTGTGACAAAATGTGTATACACAATTAATATCTATATATTGATGGAGTTTGGATGTGTTGTCCCCTCTAAAACTCATGTGGAAATTTGATCTCCAATGTGGCAGTGTTGGAAGCTGTTTGAGTCATGGGGGCAGATCCCTCATGAATGGATTAATGCTCTCCCTGGGGCGGGGGTGGGATTAAGGAGTGAGTTCTCGCTCTATTAGTTCCCACGAGAGCTCGTTGCTATAAAAGACTATGGCACCTTGCTTCTCTCTTGCTTCCTCTCGCCATGTGATCTGCTTGTACCCACCGGCTGTCTGCCACTTTCTGCCATGATTAGAAGCAGCCTGAGGCCCGTGCTAAATACAGCTGCCCCAGAATCATAAGCCAAATACACCTCTTTCCTTTATAAATTACCCAGTCTCAGGTATTTCTGTTATGGCAACACAAAATGGACTAAAACATGTATATACACACAAAGCTGCACAGTTCAAACCTCTCACATGACTCAACTTCCTGGGCATCTGTGAAAGCTACAAAGGCAACTAAATAAACCTTTACTAAAATATGCATAAATGAAGGCTGAGCAAAGATTAAAATTATGCTCTCTGGAAACATAGAGGAAAATCAAGTTAACAGATTTTATAAACTTCCCCCGCTCCCATCTCTTCACATTAGCACCTAATTCCTATCTGTTAATGAGTAGTTTAATGTAGTATGGGTAAGATGGTGCCTAATTTGAATCGTGATACTGAAATTTAAGTAGGCTGTATATTCAAATAAAATACATCCATTTCATTCCTAGGAATGAATCAGAAATAAATGACAAATGACAACTCCGCAACCCTGAATGATCACCATTTTAATGACAACTTCAACTTAGCAGAAAACTGTTTCCATGCCTCAAAGTATTATTACTTTCTCCTAAATAATTGGAAAGATTACTATCTTATTCATCTTTGTTTGTAGCAATATTATATATTCTGAAATACCTGTTCAAGCTATATGTTCTGAAAGACAAGAAGTATCCAGGATATAACTTTTTCCCCAGGAAACAAAACCAAAACAGAGTTTTACTCCTTAAAATCAGAAATTTGCAGAGCAAACAGATTAATTCAACATAAAGCTGACACCAAGGATATAACATTTTGAAAATAATATGTCTATTTTAACTCACAGTTTCTTAAATTATGCCAACTAGGAAACAAAATGGACCTTAAAAAGAATAGAGAAACCCTTTTGTTTTCCCCACCACGTCTGTTCTTGGCAGCCTGTTGATTAAGTTGGTCCTAAAGGATGTGTAGGCATCTGATCAGCAGAGAGGAGGCTTACCTGTAATTCTAGTATAGAGGCAGCACGAACCAGAGTGTAGTCTCAGGAATAAGCCTGGACAACAGAGAGGTGAAATGACCTGTTGAAATAAAGACTCACTTTGGCAGAATTTTGGGTTGGACAACATGGTAGATTATATTTGGTAAATATGCCATCACCACATCTCCCATCCCATACTTTCTTACGATGTGACCTGGACACTCCTCCCCCCGAGAGGTGGAATCTACGGCCCTTTTCCTCGAACCTGGCTGGGCAGACCCGTGTGACTTGCTCAGCCAACGGTATAGTAGAAGTGACACACTAACTTCTGAGGCTAGGTCATGACAATGCCCTGGTTTGTCATGATGCTCACCTTGGAGTCCAGCCACCATGCTGACATGTGAGGAATTCTAAACCAGCCCGGCTGGACAGACTATACACAGAGGCCACATGGAGGTGCTCTAGTTGACACCCCAGGTGAGGACTCCACAGAGTGAGCATCAACTGCCAGACACGTGAGTGAAGATGCTGCCAGACTGCCCCTGCCATCAAGTCACCCCAGCTTTGGATCTTCTGAGAGCACCGATACTGTGGATCGAAAACAAATCGTCCCCTCTATGCGTTGTCCAAATTCCCGACCCACAGGATCTGTCTGTGAGCATGGCTGTATTATGTCACTTCAGTTCTGGGGCAACCGGTTTTGCAGCAAAAGTAACTGACATAGACACCTATGGTGAGAGAAGTACTAGAACTCATGTACGACCAGACTAAGAGGTGCAATGGGAAATCATGCTAGATTCTCAAGCAAAGTGATTTTGTAATTAGAGTTTAAGACCTTAGAGGGGATAAGTTAAACATTTGAAAAATTCTAACACTGGCCTGGTCTAATAACATTTTAGTAAAAGAAGATGAAAGAGAAGGAAGGAAGATATATTTCATTGGAAGAGTCAGTAAGGCTTGATGCTACTGGGATTTGAAAGAGGAGTAAGAAGAATCACACACACACACACACACACACTTCTCCTAGGTGCCAAGCAAGACAAACAGAAAGGGCAACCACTTGCAAGGAGGTGAAAGAAGAAAGATAACTTCTGTTTTAAACTCAAAAAAAAAAAAAAAATCTAATATAGTAGTAGATCATCCAGGGGGACAGTCCTCTTAGGCAGCATAAAATGAAAGGCTAGAACACAGATGAAAAGATGGGCTATCTACACATCATGTGTATCAAGGGGATAGTTTAAAGTGCAAAACAAAATTGTTCTATGAAAAGAAAGAGAATATAGAAACAAAAGAGGACCAATCATTCAAGCTTTATAGGGCATCTATAGTTGCCAGGCATAAAAAGTAGTATCAAAGTAAAATCCATTTAAATAGTGTCCCTTTTCATTCGCAATTCCATTGTCTTCCTCCTCCTTCAATTCCTTGGCTATTTCCAATGCAGTACCCCCTTTCCTACTCCCAACACCCCAGGCCTCCCATTCTGCACTGCCCGCCTCCTTTACCACACAATCCTTCCCTACAAATCAAGTGAAGAGGCCTCACAATAAAACCTAACTCGCTACCTTGCTGACACTATGATCTCTCCATACATGCATATAAACTTAGTAAATGTGTTGTTCAAATTTTCTACCCCCTTCAAATGATGTTTGCTTGATCTACTCATTTCTGATGAAGTTACTCTAACATCTCCCACTGTAAGTATAGATTTCTAAAAGCTTAATAGCAAGGCCATTAGATTTTCTTTATTTAAAATATATAATATAGGTATAGCACAAATTCATGATGACAATATCTTCTTAGTGGATTATTCCTGTTAGTAACAAATATTTGACTTTATCCCTATTAATGGTTTTGTTTTAATTTTTATTTTATTCAATACTGCTATCATTGTTAAGGCCAGCTCAGGTAGTAGGGGTGTGTGTATATGTAAAAAAGCTGTGTATTAACATTAACTTAATTAGTTCCATAGATGAACTATACACAATCTTACTTCCCAGTTAAGTAAAGACATATACTTAAATTCAGAAAACCTTTTCTTTAGCCTCTCTTTTCTCTGTATATGCATATTTTTCTACTGCTCTTTTTTACCTCCACCTTTCCTTCTCCCTCTCTATTCACTTCCTCCTTCATCCTACTGTAAGAGGCTAATTATCTATTTCCACCTTGAAATTTTAATTTCTTTCCCTTCTCTTTCCATCTTCCTTTCTCTTTTCCCCCATCTCTTCATTTTCAACACTATGAAATCACATCTGCTTTGAAATACTAATTATACAATAGCTAATAAGTAATGTTTTACAACTCCTGCTCTTATTTTAAAAATCAGCCAAGCTTTTATGTTTCTCTTAAAATAAAAAAAAAGCACCCGGCACTATTTTTCTTTCATGTAACCCTTTATTAATTTTTTACTGAGTCAGTACCCTTATCAGAAAAAAAGTTCCTCATCCAACACTTACAAGTTGGACTGGAATAACTATGATAGTTAGGTCTTTTATGATAACAGCTTCACGTATTTTTTTTTTTTTTTTAATCAACAGGAAAAAGCAGATGTCCACAGATCAATTCTGAATTCCTCAGGCAGGTAATCAAGGCCTCCTCTAGCGTGTTCCAGCAGAGAATGGGCCCTGAAGTCCACTGAAGGAAGTTTGCCACTTACCAGCTGTGGAACTGCAGACAAATGTCTTAAACGTTCTGAGTCTCCATTTACTTATATATAAACTGGGATATCAAAAACACTTTTCAGTGCATTACAGGGATCAAATATTTTACTTCATGTCCGTAAGTTTCTGTCACATCATCAGCATTCACTGTACAGTAGCTGTTCCCACTCTCTGCCCCACCAGGATACACACCACACCCTGACACTCATCTGAGTGATAAAAGCCTCCTGATGCCTTCTTCTCACTCCATGAGAGGAACAGATAAAACCACCAGGTTATCAGAACAATCAGAAATTAGGGAGGTTTAAAGTCAACTTGAAGGAGAAACTTGGCTTGAAAGAATCTGATCTGTTTGCATAGTTAATATCAGAATGTCAGTCTGACAACTTAAACAGGGTTCTTTCTTGCCATATAATTACTGATAAAACCTTAGGACAAATTTGCTTCAGAGGAGCTGTGTTAAAAAAAAAAAGTGAAATAAAGAAAAGCAATTAAATAGGAAATTCAATTACATCTTTTTCTGTTTTATGTTGGTTACTGTGAATTTTGGCAGCTCTGAAGGAATCGAGAATTGCTGTAATATCACCTCAGAAATATAAGGCGTAGAAACACTTTGTTTTTCTTTTTTATATAGAGAGAGAAGCAGAGGAAGGGAGTGAGGAAGAAGGTCGAGTGGGGGAGAGGAAGGAGAAAGAGAGAGGATATGAATATATATTTCCTTACTAGTCTTCTCTACTGGTCACCAGCAAAACACACTTACGTGTCCAGAATGGTAGTTTTCACCTTCCAGGCCACATGCACGTGTTTTCCTAGGAAAGAAAACTCTTCCAACAACATACTCCATAATCCTCCCAGATAAACGGGAGAAAACCAGACCTCAGTTTCTAATATTTTACATGATTAACAAAGCCTCCATGAAACAGATGAGTTCTCTTGCTGATCTAGCCTCTCTGAAGCATCGTCTCTAGGAAGGCAATGTCCAATGAGGTATTCTGCAGACTGGAGGCCCTCAGAAATGCAAAGGGACAAAAACTAGTTGCTACTTATTGTGCTGCCTAGTTTGGTTCCTGGAACCTTCAGGGCAGAGTGGGTAATTAGTTCTGCCACCAGGGGATTTGGTGGGCTCTAAGAATATGTAAAATCAGAGACAATGGATAGAATTTCAGCTACCATTGCATCTGAAAGAGTCAAAAACCACAGACCAGGGGTTAAGGCTGTGAGACTCTTTAACCTTAGTTAAGGGCCTGGGTATCTGTTGTTGAGAAGGGCAAAGAAGGGAGTTCTTGGATTCCCAGCCAGCTGGAAGAGGGGATCCTGAGTAAGGAAGGGGGTAGGAACAGCTCTAAAAGGAAAAGAAAATTGACTGAAAACTTATGGTTTTTGGCAAAAAACCAAAAGTGATCAGGGAAGTATCCAAAGAATTTAAGAGTCAAAAGGGCCTACTAATTTTCTAACAACTCACTGCATTTCTGACCTAATTTACCAGCATAAGGCCTACTGTGTAGTAATGAAGAAGCATCTTTGTAATAGTGCATGAAGGTACTGAAGACCATGAAGGGTGCCCCCTACACTATTAGAAGAGCCAGTAGTAGATATATCTAATTTGTTTTTCTCTAATCTTGGGAGACTTACTAAATTATACTTGGCATATTTTCTGTCTTCCTGTCAAGCTCTTACTTTTGTTCCATTTTACTCTGACACCTGAAGGTAAGTCTATAACATCATGTCATACAGCTCTGTTCTCAGCCCTGCCTTACTTAACATTTTTAATCAGTAAATTAGATAGGTATATAGATGCTCCTGTTCCTTTC
Organism: Cynocephalus volans; assembly: GCF_027409185.1. NCBI lineage: Eukaryota > Metazoa > Chordata > Mammalia > Dermoptera > Cynocephalidae > Cynocephalus > Cynocephalus volans. The sequence continues at coordinate 124,641,951 of NC_084468.1, forward strand.
TAGTAAAGTGGCCTGTAACAATTTCCTTAGTCTCAGCAAGGTCCAGTTTTCGCATCTGTAAAGTGGGGAATAATCATAACATCTATCCCATTAGGGCTGATGTGAGAATTAAATGACTAATGTGTATAAAGATGCATTTTATGCTAAACAAGAAGTGAGAAAACTTGAAAATAGGTTTTATAAGGAAATGCAGGAACTTAAGATTTTTCCTCAGATTAAAAAAAGATCAAATGAAACATGATATTTGTCTTCAAATATTTAAATATGGGGAGGGGGCTACTTAAGCCTTATTTATGAGGTCCAAGGGCCAGACTAGAAAGAAACAATGACTGACAGTTAAAGGGATCTGGGTCCAGTAACAGAAACAAACAGTTAAATAGACTCCAGCGCTTCCAAAAACAATATGGTAGTTTACTTTTCACTTGAGCAAATTAAACATAAATTAGCCACCGGGCAGGTACACAGGAGGGAGGTCAAGTATTGAACTAAGGTGGGTGTAGGAATTAGATAGACCAGATGACCAATGGTCCTTTCCAACCCTGACAATTTAGTGATGATGTTACATGGAGGCAAATACATTCAATTTTTCAGATTTCCTTTATGACAGACCCCACTGACTCATATGAAACAAGGTATCAACACACAAAGGAACTACAAGAAAAGGCCAATAATTCAGATATGCCAAAAAGGAATCACAACAAAGCATTCTGCTGATTGTTCCAAACACACAAACACATAACACATATACATAGTATTCAAGGCCAACACATCTGACTGCAATCTCAGTGGGTATACTAAGCTGGTATTCATTATAACAACTTCAGTCAAGGCTAGGTGATCATAAAAGCTCTCACATGTAGTATTTTATTTTGCTGGCAAAAAGCAAAAAGGAAATAAATCAACATCTTAAGGAAATTAGTACTCACTTTTTTCCCCCTTTAAAGCCCTTGATATTAGGTACCTGAAATGTTTATTTTTAGCATCATTTATTAAAAACAATACCATACATTTATGGCGTACTTTATGATTAATGACTATACTCAGAGAGACAGATTATCTTACTATTTTTCTTACACTACATCATGAGTCAGAGAGAGCAGAGATTATATTTCCATTTTACCAGAAATTGGACCCTGGAGTATATAAAGTGAGTAAATGGCAATGCAGAGTCTTCTAATTTCAAATTCCGTCTTCTTTCTATCATGCCACATTTTTTTTAAAGGGCCAAATAACTTTTTCCTTTCTTAAGGAGAGTAAAAGCATACATACTGTACATAGATAAACAGAAAAAGGTTTGTTTGGTTCATTCCTGTACTGCATGGGGAAAGAAACTACTTCTAATACAAAATACCTAAAAATACTGGAGAAAATATTAAGCACCTCTTGTAAAGCATGTCTGAGTTGGAAAAAAAAGTCAGGCCAGAAACAAGGCAGTGTGATTCCACAGATCAACTAGCGTTGAAGGGCCATTGCCCTGAGGGCATCTTCCACTCCTGGTGGCCCTGAGCTTTTCCATGGGAAAAGAAGACAAACCCTGGGGCCCAGTAGATGAGAGGACAGAAAGGGAGTCTCCTGTGTAAAGCTGGAAACCCTGAAACAGGCTCTGGCACAGTGTGATAGAGGAGGAAAAAAGTCTCCTTTGGGTATTCCTCACCACGAGCACGCATCTACATGGGTGGGACCTGAATTCACCCTTCTGGGTAACCCATAACACCTCACCCACAAAACTATTTCCAAAGTGTTCTTGGTTTAGAACACCAAGACTTTCAGCAGATACAATTCTATCTTCCAGAAGGAGAATTTTATAAAACACATGCTTCAAAAAATTCTCATGAACAAAATTCTAAAGAACATAAAGTCAAAACTACACTCATTAAACACATGAAAACATGATCCTTCATGGGTGAGACACAGAAAAAAACAAAGTATAGAATTAGACACATAAAGCCTGCAGATATTAACATAAATTAATGGGCTCTATTATTTTTAAGGGAATAAAAAAAGACTGAAAATATGATGAAAGATCAGGAGCCTACAAAACGTGACTAAACAGATTTGAAGCACAACAAAAAGCAAACTTGCAGAAATAAAAAATAAAGTCCATAAACAGGTTCAATAAATGATATGGACACAGCTAAAGACAAACAGTGAGACAGATCTGAAATACTACAGAGAGTACAAAGAAGAGAAAATATAAAAAGTTCCAGAGACATGCAAGATAAAATTAAAGTATTTAACATTCACTTATTTGGAGCATCAGAAAAATAGAGAAATAGCAGAGAGACAATATTCCAAGATAATAACTAAGGATTTCCTGGGTAATGAGATCCATACTCACACACCTCATAATGAACACCTAATACAAAGGGAAGACACTGAAAGTAGCCAGAGAGAAAAAAACAAAATACTACAAAGTAGTGACAAACTAGAACTGATTTCTTAATGGCAACAATGAAAGCTAAAAGACAATGGAAGATTGTCTTTAAAATGCTGAAATAATAACTGTCAATGTCAATATGACCAGCAGTCAGCAAACTTTCTATAAAAGGCCACACAGTAAATATTTTAGGTGTTGCAGACCAAATTCTGTGACATATTCTTCCGTTGTGATGGTGGTGGTGGGTTTTTTTGTTTTGTTTTGTTTTGTTTGTCTTTTTCGTGACCGGCACTCAGCCAGTGAGTGCACTGGCCATTCCTACATAGGATCCGAACCAGCGGCGGGAGCATCACTGCGCTCCCAGCGCGCACTCTCCCGAGCGCGCCACGGGCTCCGCCCAGGTTTTGTTTTTTAATAACACATTAAGAATGTTAGAAAGAACACTTTATCGTGCTTAGCTTGGGAATGTACAAAAACAGGCCTCAGACCAGGTTTGGTCCACGTGGCCACCGTTTGCCAGACCCTGGAAGAGACAACAAAATTATATTTCAGGAAGGAAATGAAGACACTTTAATAAGACGTTTGCTGACAGACTCTCAGTAAAGAAACTTCAAAAGGAAACTTCAAAAAGATGCAAAATGATACCAAAAAGTCTGCGATGCAAGAAGAAATAATGAGCCAAGCACTGGTAAACATGTGAAAATCTAGATAAACATTATCTGTATAATAAAAATGTATCTAATGTATTCAATGAAGAGTATATAGAAACAAGATACTAGAAAATGGGGTTTCTTTTTATGCATATAATTTAGAAAGCTAAAATGAGTGCTGCTCCCACTTAACAATGAGATAAAAAACTACAAAGTTGTAAATTTTCTTGACTCTGTCAGAGAGCAGAGGGCAAAGGGCAACCAAAGAGAATGAATTCCAAGGAGGGACAGGCTCCTTTAAGGAGAGAGAAGTTCAGACTTGCTCACCTGGAGAGGGAGCAGCCATTACACGCAGAGGTGAGAAGACATCAGCTACCATTTTAAGAAATTGTTGGAGGCCAAATGTGGACTGCCGTGTCAGTCTGGAATAGCTGGGGGCCCCAAACACAGAGAGCCTTGCACTCAGTAGCAAGCTCTCTTCCATAAGCCTCCACCACTAAGCTCTCCTCAGGAGGTCCAGGGCCAGGGAGCAGTAAGGAGAGAACCCCACGCAGAAGAAGGGACCAGCCACTTCTTCTCCAGGAAAGGCACAAAATCTGCTCCTCCCCTGGACTCTTGTTTCATGTGGAGCAAAAGTCTTAATTAAAAAGAAAAAAAAAAAAATGACAGAAACAACCCAAATACCTATCAATAAAAGAACTGATAAAATGGATAAATTGTGGCATATTCATACAATGGAATATCCTACATGCTTGAAAATGATTATGTCTCAAAAACATAATTCTAAGGAAAAATCAGATACAAAGTAATTTCATTTATGTAAAATTAAAATTTGTAAATCAAATTTACATAGAAAGTTGATATGTTTATACACATGTTTATATAGTGTATAAAACAAGTATAACAAAAATGTGTGTGTGTATAATTTTTTTCTTAGGGTTGCATATGTATTAAACACCAAAATGAGGGAATTTTTTTAAAACTTCAAGATAGTGGTTGCCTCTGGGCAGGAGAGAGTTGTACAATCACGGAGGGGTACCCAGGAGATCCTAACGTGCTTTTTATTAATAATCTAGTTAGTATACTTAGTTGTTGGGAATGTCTTACTTGTAGTTTATCACTATTCTTTAAACTTTACACGTACGTTACATGCACTTTTCTGCAACCATGATATATTTTGTAGTTAAAAAAAAAGAGTTCTGATCAAATATACATGTAAAAGTCAACTGTTGTTACCTCTGTGATGGGAGAGGGTAGAGCAGGGTGAATGGCCATGTTTACTTCTTATTCAGTGTGCTTCTGTTTCTGTTTGGTGATATAAGGAGTACTGTGCATTCATACTTCATATTATTTTAAACTTGAAAGATAATTTTTATCTTCTAAAATAGTGAATTATACCCATTTTAGGAAGATACTTTTCGCTACATGTTAAAAGTACCTCAAAAGGATGAACATCATGATTATGAAAACTTAGAAAACTTACACTTTTCTAAGCTGCAACAAGTCTTGTAATAAATAAAGAATGATAAAGTCTTTTGCCATTCTTGTTCACTTCAGAAAAGATAGCATTTACGCTTACTCTGATGTTGTTCTGGACTAAGTAACAGTGATTTACAACACTGCATATACCATTACACAGACAAGGGACCTCGAAGTCCTGATTTTAGCCAAGTGGAGAAAATGCTCTGAATACTTGGCTGAAATTCCAAGAAACTTTAAAAATCAATAGTGTTGTATTTCTTTTATCCCTAAATGACTTCAAATTTCCTTTGCATAATTAACAGTGGCCAACGATCAGAGTGAGAAGATCTTTATGTGGGACTTAAGGTTCTCTAGTGCTCTTATCAAGTCTAAAAATCTTTGGGGGCTTCGTTTAAACACAGCCATGTCTTCAGCCAACTGAAAAATGATGACACAGTTAGACTCTCTTCATGTGGCATCAGAGACAGCAGCTGGAATATTAAAGCATGATTTACCAAAGCAGACCATAATCTGCAGAACTGTGAACTGTTCGGGAATCTTTTACTTCTACTCAAATAGAATGTGGATTTCCATAGAACCAGGGGCCTAGTTGTGTGCATCTCAGTATTGCCAGAGTGTAGTTCAGTGCCAAGAACACCCTAGGTACTGATAACTGTTTCTTGAGTGCTTGCTTTACAGCTCAGAAAATTAACTTCTTCCAGCCATCTATCTATCCATGCATTTTGCAAACATTTATACCAACTTTGAGCCAATATGGAGTAAACATTGAGATGACAAATATGATTAATATACTTTCATTCCCATTAGGGGGTTAAGTCGATACACCAAGTGTAGTTTTGAACCACATTTACCAACATGGATGAAACTCACAGTGTTGAGTGAAAGATGCCAGACACAAAAGAGTACATTCTCTATGATTCTGTCTATAGAAAGCTCAAAAACAGGCAAATCTAATCTATGGAATTTAAAGTAGGGATAGTGGTTACCCCTGAGAGGGTTAGTGACTGGAAGGGGGCATGAGAAGAGCTAGTGGGATTAGTGTTTTGCTTCCACTTTTTGAAAACCCAACAAGCGATACATTTATGATTTGTGTACTTTTATAATTGCATTAAATGTTTCCTTTAATAAAAATTTCACTTTTAAAAAGCATATGGCTTATAAAAGTGGATTTCTCTTACTGTTCATACAGTTCAACAGCGTCCTCAACACTTTTCCAGCCTCGTTCTAACTCAAAGACCACCTCCTCCAGATAGTTTCCACTGAACCCCAAGCTAGAATGAATTTTCCCTCCTCAAAACTCCCAAAGCATTTTGTTTATGCATCTCCCTTTTCTTTAAGCATCATGAAGGTTCACACCACCTATCACAGTGCTTTGGGTATATTAACATTCTATTCCCTGAATTGCTCCACATGGCCCTTTCTTTGCAAGTGCTCTTTAAGCTGTCCTTTTTCAACATAACATATAATGCATAATCTGTAAGAGTCTACTATAAATGTGATGTCAATAAACCTGAAATTCTTTCTACTGCTGGCATGGACACATTAAAAAGAAAATAGCATTGTTCTTTTATTCTAACTGTAAAAATTCAAAATGTGAAGAAAAAAGAAAACTACTAGTAATTGACTACAAATTGTTTTATAGCTTGCTCATTACTCTTACAATACCACAGGCAACGTTTTATGTCTGCACGTGCAATTCGCACTGAAGTTCATCACATTCTGGAGCAGAGAGGGGTGACCAGGTTTGGCACAACAGCTACATGCTAAAAGAATGTATTCTACTCTGCTTAACCAACTCTCCATCTGTGGACATCTTTGGGTTATTTCAAGATTTTTACTTTTTTTTTTTATTATTATTCCCGGAAATACGTTTTTTCAGTTTTTAAATTTTTTTAAATTAGCATATTCACTGTTATGAATCACACTTACTCTTTATGCTCCTTATGCAATCTCTCCCCTTTCCCTTCCCCTCCTCACCTCTAATAACCATAGGTTTGTTCTCTCCATATGATAAATTAGTTTGTTGCCTAGATGACCCGTCCAGTACTGAGACAGGTGTGATCAAGTCCTCCCCTATTACCGTAAATTAGATGTTTCTTCCATTACTCTGGAGTGTGCTTTGTGGAGAGAGAGGACCTCTCTTTTTTTTTGGTCTTCAGTGGTGCCTCTCCTTGTGGCAATGAAGTTGAGAGTCTGGTGTGCCATCTGTATGGTGGCTGTGACTGCTGCTATAGAGACTAGCCGAGATTTTTACTTTTAAAAGCAGCAAACATCTTTATAAAACTGCCCAATCACAATAACTACATTAGGGTAAATTTCTAGAGGTTTATTTTCTGGGTCAAAAGTCTGTACATTACAAAGGCTTATTAAGGGTATGTATTATCAGATGTGAAGAAGATTGCAATAATTTATGTTCCTACAATAGCAAATGCCATATTTCATCAATTCATTGTTCTCACATGTTAACATCTCTGAAATCAAAATCCACCTTATAATCTACGGCATCTGACCATCACAGCTGGACAGGTGGCAGTTGTGATGTGGTTATCACTGCCTGTGCCAAATTGCAACACCCCAGCCAGGAACCACGTAAAGACCATTTCAAAAAGGGATTAATAAATGCTGACTATTGTCTGAAAACATTGATACATTCTTTAAGAAAGTACCAGCTTTGAATCTCACAGAATGGGAGTCAGTGGCTTGGAAAAAAAAAATCCCAGAGACATAAGCAAAGCTCTCTTTTACGAAATGCTGCGTCCTCAAAACTTTCAATGGCACAGATGATCACATCTGTGTGAAAAACCATGGATGTTGATGCTAAGTTGAAAAGTAATTCAGAAACATTACATTCTGTGAAAAAGTTTCAGACAATACTAGTTTAACCAAATTACTCTGCTTATATATTTTCTTCATATGTATGTTTAGGAGTGACCAGTGGTTAAAGTTTATATCTAAATAAGTAAAAAGAACAGCTTACAATAACTATAAAGTAAAATTCTAAGTAATAAGATAACATTGTGTGATAGTTTAATTAGTGGCATTTTCTTTCTTAACAAGTTATCAAATAAGGTGGGCCTTGAAATTGATGACAACTTAGATTTCATGAAAGAGAATCTAGTGTCCCTAGTTCCATCCAATACTGTGTATTGTGCTTTTTTCTTAATCTTTGCTGATTGCATATAGGAAATAATATAGTGTTTCAACATTTATCTTTGATTAATAATGAGGATGGCCTTCCCCCTCTCCCTTTTTTGGGACCATTTATAGTCCTTTGTTGTAAACTGCTGTTTTATTATTTTTGCATGTTTTTCTATCAAGATGTTTGTCATTTCTTGTTGATTTTTATAGTGGTTCTTTATAAACTAAAAATATTATACCTTTGTCTGATATATGCCATGCAAACATTTTTCTCAGTTTATCTACCACTTTAACTTTGTTAATGATGGTTTTTGCAATTTAGGGACAAATTCTACTAGGAAGAGCTACCAGCCAATTTCAGATTTGATCAAATTTTACCAGTTTCCTTCACATGCCTCCCTCCCTTATAAAGATCCTTCATAGATTGGGGGAAAATAATCACATACATATAAATGTCACAAACCTATAAATAACTCCAATCAACATTAGCATATATTCTAAAGTATAAAACATTCAAATTGCAGCCAACTTCCTGTCTTTGATCATATTTTCCCCCAAAGAATAATGTTCTAGGTCTTTCCAGACCAGCATTCACTTTGTGTTACTTCACAGGCTGCTGGGTGGTAATAACATGATCAGCAGAGGCAGCACAAAGCTCCTTACAGCCATTTCTCTGCACCCTTCAGCTGTCAGCCTCTGCCCTACCAGTGCACAGGCCTCCAAGTGTTAGGGAAGTCAGCCCTGGCACAGTTCTAGCACACAAGCTTAGCCAAGACCCTGCCCAAAGTATAGCATGACCACTGGCATGGTAGGCACAGCCATGTACTAGGAGTCAGGAGTTGTGGGCCCTAACCTCAGCTCTGCCACTCACTTGAGAAGTGACTTTGGAAAAAATAACTATCTTTCTGAGTCTCAGTTTCCTAATCTTTGGGATGGGAGCAGTTGGAATACATAATCTTTAAGGTCTTTTCCAACACCCACATTCTGGTTCTACTATACACACCTAATCTCAACTCTCCCTCACTTGCCGCCCCAATAATAAAAACAATGGTAAAAAACTCAGGTGTGTCTTTGTCCAAAGCTGCTGTTCTTAAACATTTTGCTACACTGCCTCTCTTATAATAGCAGAGAGCAGTCTGATTTGTGTTTTCCCTCCTCACTACACCAGGACTGGGATGACTTGAAAGTCAAGGTTTGAAACATCAAAAAGTTTTATTAGACTTCTGACCCACTTACCTTGGCCAATACAGAATGGTCCTAAAAACAGGTATAATTATTTTTCCAGTTGCTTTTAACAATCAAAAGGATGGAGTTCTTTCAGCACTTCTTTTAAAAATCTATTCTATAATTACCTAAGTCTAGTAGGATTTTTTTTTCCTGATATGTGGCCATTTGGGGATTCTTCTCCCTATCCCCATGTCACTATTTTTGCCCTTCTTATATAGTTATACCAAAAATTGATACTAAGATTTATTATTAATAATTTTAATATAATTTTTTATGACAATCACACTTCTCATTATTGCTGGCATAAAAGGGTTAAAAAACATATTACTTTCCAAAGAACTGGCACCAGAATTACTGTAAAAGAGGAAAATGTCTTTGGGGCAGAAGATGAGAGAACTCAAGAGCAGAGCATCCACTGCTTCCAAAGCTTCAGGATAAAAAGGTGAAACTTCTCTGGAACAAACTAGGACAGAAATGTATTTTTTTTGGAGCAGGTAGCTGTACAAGAAAGAGAAAAGGGAGGGAGGGAGGAGCAAAGAGTCAGGGGGATACTTAAGAATGGACTCTGCCCTGGAGAGGCACCAAGAGAAACTTCTGGTGACTAGCAGTCAAATTCTTATACAGTCACCATGGGAACATCACTCCAACCATGTGTCTCCCACCAAAAATGAAGGAAATGTGGCTCCTGGGAAGTCTGTCATGAAACCATGTGAGAAAGTGGAAAGGCTAGTAGGGATTATATTGATTTCTCAGGCAATATATCTACTTCAGGGAAGCAAATGGAAAAATCAGAGACTAGAGATGCCAGTTTGAGCACAGGATTATACCAAGAAGTGTCAAAGAGCACACGTGCCACCCACATCATTAAAGTTTAAAAAAAAAAATCATTTGAGAACGAGGATATCCAAAATGTGATACTGAACCATGCGGTATGTGATGTGACCCCTCAGATTTTCAGTAAAATTCTGTACACTAAAACAAGATTGTGATTGTAATTGTGTGTGTGTGTGTGTGTTTTAGTAGGGTCTTTGTTTTGAAGTTTATGTGCGCTTGTATCTGAAACCTGATTAGAGTTGGATCTATGCAATGTGAAAGGGACAGGAGCAAAGATCTCATGATAACCATGAAAATATAACCCCCTGGAAAGCTTAAAAAATCTTTGCCCAAACACTGCTTGTATAACTCTGTAGTGTGCTAATTATGTTCTGGTTTATATATATATACATATATTTAACATCGAGTTCTTTCAAAATCTTTCCTAGGAAAAGCAGTAATTCCCAGAAAGAAAAATACATATATAATTCTCTCTTAGAAGAACAGGGTGAGAGATTTTCATCTGCAATTGGAGACAAAATACTGGAATGGATTCTGGAATCCTTTCACTAATGGAAAGGAATAATATCCTTTTTCTACCACATCCAAGTGACAATAAACTCAAATATCTCTGATCATTAACACCATATATCTGCTATTAAATAAGTGATGGCATCAGGGATGTTCAGACCTTCATTCTCTAGACTGATCCAATACAATGCAAAGTCAATACAGGAACATAATTTTATTGCACCCTTTCCCTTTCAGCCTCAGCAACATGAGGGCACTTCAAAAAGTTCATGGAAAAAATGGAATTAAAAAATATAAACCTTTCTATGAATTTTTGAAGACCTCTTTCATCTAACCTGGGATTCCTCTGATTGAGGGTACTGCATACAGAAGCATACTATGAAAAGATATATTTATAGTAAGTCAAGTATATCCACAGGAAATGTACAAATAAAAACACACTTTAGCCTTGTTCAAACCATTCCTTCACCAACACTATAGCGATGCTATTAATAAGGAAAAAAAAATATTGATTAGGTTTTGCTGCTTAGTTCATCATTCTAAAAAATTATAGTAGTCAAACGACATGGAATGTAAGAAATGAGGAAGAGAAGTAATAACCCATATATCTCCCCAATTCTTCCCTTTCCTGAAGGCCATTAACATTTCAGCCTTTTAGAACAAATTCTCAACCAGTTAGCAACCTTTTACCTTCCCAGACAACACTAGGGGGCAGTTGCACATTTGTTGTTCTCATATTAAAAGTAGGGAATATCACATTCACCCTGTAGCTGGGAAATTCCTACATGAGTGGTAGTGTTCACAAACAAGAATAGCCCTATCCAGAAACCACTTTATAGATGGCCCCGATCCTGGCTCAACCGGGCATCAGCGCAGTGATTACAATGGCAGGTAGACCCTGCATGGTTCAGAGGCCTGCTGATAATTCCTGAGAAAGGGCCTTTCAACATCTGCATTCATACATCCATGGTCTAGATTTTAACTCATACCTTGGAATGAACTGTAGATGGTTTACAAAGCAGTTATCTCAGGCAAAATAAATAACTGAACAAATAAAAATAAAAGCAACAATAGATAATTAGAGTGTGGTTCCAGTGTTACTACAGTGGTTCTTCACATTGGTTATTACCGAGATGTAGCCCGGAGTGACCAGAGTGGTCATGGGTTCTACAATCTCCTCCTTTTTGTCTCCTGACTGTCATATGGCTCATTCACTTCCATTTCTCAGACACTTTCAAAATGAAGACACCAATTACAAAATCTTCATCTTACTGTCCACTGTGGTTTGGAGATTACAGTAGAGACCTTCTCCTAGACTGTGCAGGCTCCATGAACTGTACGCTGGATATACATGCTGTAGAGATTACAGATCCCATTTGCTAGGTCACATACATGAGAGAGAAAAATTGCCAGAGACCCTTCTCCAAAGTGAACTTACAGCCCTCCACCTCCCATAAAAACTACAAAAGCCTCTATCTGCACAACTGAGGGAAAGTGTTAATATATTGATCTTCCTTGTTTTAGGTCACAAAAGACTAGCCTCTGAGTTGTGAGGACTCTCCTCCTTTACTCAGAAGCCCTTCCCTTTAGGGCTAGCTTCTATGGGCTAAAAATAGAAATAATAATAAATAAAAAATAAAAGCTAAAAATAGCTTCTATTAGCAAACTTGTAACAGCAGCAGGTATCAGCCTGCTATCTACCTGCTGGGTAACACATGAGATTACACATGGTCATAATGCTTCATGTTGGGGGCATTTTTATAGAATAGAGAATAAAAAAACAAAACCAAGGTGAATCACTTGGATATTTATCACCTAAGATAGTAGCTTTTAAATCCATTGTGACCTTGCACAAATGCATATGGGTATGTGATTAAACAAAATTTCACCAAACAATAGCTGTCCACATTACATGCAATGAATTGTAATATTTTCCTCTATTTCATTTTTATTACTGAAACATAACTGATTGTATGCATCTGGAGTACCATGTTGACTATCAATACCTGTGTGCAATATGTGATGCTCAAGTTAGGATAATTAGTATATTCAACATTACACTCAATTTTTTGTGGCCCTTTACCAATTTCTCGCTAATCCCCTCCCCTTCCACCACCTATAATTGGTTTTTTTAGAAGTGTTATATAATCTTCTAAATTTATTTTTTGAAATGTAGTTAGAAAAATTAATGTAAAAGGTTAATGAGACAGGTGGAAATATAATTAAATTGATCTATGAGTATTTATAGGTATACTCAGAAATACAGTGTGGAAATTTTAGATGTCAAGTTCTATTCCTTTAGGTACTAGGATGGTTCATTTACATAAAATTCTGGGAACACCCATTTAATTTTTATTAAAGGACAAGGCAGCAAGACTGTAGGGGAAAAAGCAGATAGTTTTACTTCAATTCTGAGTCAACGCATTAAATTAGCAAGGTAACACTTCACTAGGGCAATGCTTTGTGGAGAAAGTGTGTTCAAATCAGGGTGTTCTCATCAGCAGGTGGTGATGAGGTCTCTGGGGGACTAGGGGAAAGGAGTGAAGGCCAAGATTTCTTGGCTTGTGCACATCACCTAAGTGGCTCACCCCTAAGCCCAGTGGAGAATGTTCTGTGGCTGCTGCTTGGAGTACAGAGAGTGGAGATGCCTGCAGGAGGTCAGAGGTCAGTAGCAAAGACCCAAAAAAGGTTTCCACTCCTGCTTATTACATGGGGACTAGCGTAATCACATGGGCCATCTTCCCAACTGTGTACAACACTTAGCAAAATTCTCAGTGCAGAAACCTTTTTCTTTCATGCATTTTGAATCATCTCCAATAAAGCTAACAGCAGTGACAGCTGAGTAGCAACAGGCAGCAGAAGAGCTATGAAATGCTTCCACTGCTTCAAGAGGAAAGGAGTTCATTAAAAGATTGCAAGGTTCCAATAACTAGCTTTTACCTTTAGATCTATACATCAAAAATATACATATTCAAGGTTGTGCAAATCATTGCTTCCCCCTCTCTGAAGCTTTCAACAGGTGATGTATAACAACATCCGTATAACAACAACAACTGATGATTCCACTCAATTCCAAATCCAAATTGGTTGCAGTCATAAGAGGAGCCCAAATTGTCAATCCCTTTTGCCAAAAAAAAATGATGATTGCTCAAATGCCGGTATTTGCAATGGCATAAATAATGACAATCATTCAAAATAATGAAGACTCTAAAGTAGCCATTTATATCTTCCTAAGTTTGGAAAGAATGTCTGAGTTGAAATGATTCTAATAAAGCCTAAATAGAAACTTTGGTACTTCAGCACCATCATGGTGCTGAAAAATCATGATTTGTAATGAATATGCTAATAATAATAATAAATTAAAAAAAGAAAAACACACAATTCAAAAAAAAAAGAAAGAAAATTAGCTTGAAATGTTCATTATAAGATGTATAAGGAAATCTTAATAGGAAATAGATTATTAAAATTAAAAAAAAAAAGAAATTCTCTCATGCGTAGGCTTCCATAATTTTATTCATTTTAACTTTCCTCTAACCAACAGAGCTCCTTTCTGCTACCAATCCCTAAAATGCTGTTTCTTCCCACCCAATCCCCAGGTCTTTAACCTCAGCTTACACCTCCTCCTATGCTGATCACATCCATCCTCACAGTTTCAACTATCAGGACCATGTTAATGATGCCAACACCTGTGTGTCCAGTCTCAGCAATCTCAAATTCAAAATGCGCAACACCAAATCCACACTTGGCTTCCAAACCTCTTCTTTCTTATTCCTTTTTTATAATGTCATCATCCACCATTCACTCATCCAAAAATGTCAATTATTTTTCAGTCCACCCTTATATTCAAATACCAACTTCTAGAAATTATTTCTGAAATCTCTAGATTATTGTTACCAGCTTCATAATTAGGATTCCCTAAAACCAGTGCCTTCCATACAAACTCTTCAGTATGTCTAACACAGCTATTTCCTTAAATATAGCTCTGACAATGCTTGCTTAAAAATCTTTAATGGTTTCCTATCAGCTATAAGAAAACTTCCTTAGCACCCTTTCCATTGTAACCTATTTTTCAGTCTCACCTCCCCATACAGCCTACCTGCTTGCCACCCTGGCCCATTCACCTTCTTCAATCATCAAACAGTTTCCTTTGCTCAAATTGTCCCATTTTCTCTCACAACTCTGCTTATTTTTAAATGTCACCATGTCTGTAACGCCTCTGATAGAGTTTGGACATGTTGTCCCCGCCACAAAGTCATGTGGAAATCTGATCCCTAATGTGGCAGTGTCCAGAGCTGTTTGAGTCATGGGGGCAGGATCCTTCATGAATGGATGAATGTTCTCCCTGGGGGGTGAGGGTCATGAGTGAGTTCTTGCTCTATCAGCTCCAATGAGATCTAGTTGTCTATAGGACCCTGGCACCCTCCCCTCTCTCTCTCCCTTGCTTCTTCTCACCATGTGATCTGCTTGTACCTGCTGGCTGCCTGCCACTTTCCACCACGAGTAGAAGCAGCCTGAGGCCTGTGCCAGATGCAGCTGTACCAGAATCGTAAGCAAAATAAATCTCTTTTCCTTATAAATTACCCAGTCTCAGGTAGTTCTGTTATAGCAACACAAAACAGACTACTACAGCCTCCCTCAATCTTTTCTGGGGGTTTCTACAGAACTCTGTTCACACCAATAATATCACACATGGACTATACCCTTCTCATCTGCTGCTTCTCTCTTCCCTGTTAGATGGTAACCTCCTTTAGGAAAAAAGTGGTATTTAATTATAACCTAAGCATATAATCTCTTAATGTCTATTTTTTCACTTGAAATATATCAAAGAGATTCAAAGGCCCATGTCCAAACTGAGAATAAATATAAATACAATGGAAAATAGGTATTTTATGTATTTTACATTCTAATGTTCCTAGAAATCAAGGGTGGCATTAATTTAATGTGATCTGTATAGTACTACGAATACATATATATATTGTGTGTATTAACCCATTTACTTCTCTCAAGAACCCTATGAAGTAGGTCCTGTTATAATTATTGTTTGTATTTTATATGCAAGGAAACTGAAGCAAGGCAATTGGTTAACTTTTTCCAAGTAGTAAAGATATAATAAGGGATCTCTGGAATTTGTGTCTGGGTACTCTAGGTCTAAATCTGGCTCTAACCACCGAACAACACAGCCTATCTAAATAAAGATGTGATGGGGAAGCACAATGCCTGACCCACAGTAAATTCATTACAAGTTTTAGTTTCCTTTCCTTTTGTACATACTGGTGCTCAGGTGACAATGATACATCCAAGTGGCCACGAGGTCTGCTACGTCATCTCCTGACAACACACCTATGCCATATGGACTCCGGGAAACAGGGATTTTATCTGTATAGTGTATTACTCCCCTTTCCACATGAAAAACTTGAAAGAAAACTAGAAATGATAAAATCATTTTAACTAGCTATTAATGCAACTATTCAAATGGGATATACTTTTTTTTCTTTTGTTGAATCTTTACAATGTCATTACACTGGGCTGAGAGGAAAGGTAGAGAATTTGTCAGTTCTGTTCTTTTAGATCTTCTGATTGTCTTATGACAAATCCCAGCACATCAATTACATTTTCTATTACAACCTGCATGGTTCACATTGTATGAATTTATTCCTGTTCTCCTTCCCCACTGTTAATCTTGGAAGCACGCCTCTCACGGTGAAGATGTTGCAGTTCACTCTTTAGCATATCATTCAAGGAAGACTGGTGTGATAGCACTCTTTCCAAATATAGCTCACATCTCTGCAGTGCCCTTGGCTGCTTCAGACTTGGAGGAGCACATTTGATTACAACCTTTGGGGCAGACTAGTGTTCATCATAGTTATTCCAAGTGGGCTAATTCTTACATACTCTAGTTGGTACCAGCATGCTCTTAATTGTTTTCTTAAATATTTTTTCTAGTTTAATACTGTATTCTATTTCAATACATTCCATATCTCTTCATTGTCAGCTACACAAAGCTTTGTAGGTTAGATACTGGTACATTATCAATATTTTATAGTTATATGTTTAATAATAATTTATTTAAACTTTCCCATGTGCTAGGTTCTATACTAAGTGCTTTACATACATTATCTTAAAATTCCCACAAACTTGTGACATATTATATTTCATCAATTCTAAGAAGAATTTTTAAAGAACATTTTAACATCTCTGAAATCAGGATGCTTCTTACAATCAATTCCGTGTCAAAGTTGTGACTTTTTTTTTCTGTGTACATACAATACTGTTAATCTTAAAAATCAATGGCGTTTTAGATTCAGTGAAATTTGGTATATTTATCCCCATTTTTAAAGTTTGTTAATGAATTTGCCGAAGATTCACTGGATTTACATAACAAGCTAAATAAACATTTATGCATGTCAACAGAAGGGATTTTATTGACTTATCTTTTTTTAACAGTAAATTACAGCATGAAGACAAGGCATCTATCCCGTAATAAGCACCTTTAACTACTGAAGCTTGAGCTCTGAACTTTCACTGGGACTCAAGTCCTAACTCTGACACTAAACTAAGGATATGATTTTGGGCACGTTACTTAAACTTACCAACGACATCTGTAAAGTCAGAGTAAAAGTCCTAACCCCAGAAGCTCTCTAAGGTGATTAAGTGAGATAAACTATGTAAAAGCTCTTAGCACAATGAGAGATATACAATGGTCAATGAATGGCAGTGATAAAGATGATTTCATAAAATATAATAAGAAAGAAATAAGTAACTGATTAGGGTTTGTTTTGCTATTTACCCCCAGCCCAATTTTATTCCAAATAATACAGTACTGTTACTACGATCTCTATATTCCTATTGAACAAACATTTTGTATGGTATAAATTCCAGTTCCAAACTTGGTAGGAGGTCTACTATCTAGTCTAGCTAGTATTCTGTGGTCATTCAATTCTATAAAGCATATCTGAGCTCTGCTTTATGTCCAGTCCTGTTCTTTGCACTAGGTGGTAGAAAGGAATAAAATACAAATAAGGAATTATCCTTCCCTCCAGTCAATCTAATGGGCAATGATGAGTATATACAAACATAAGACTCACATAAAAATATGATAAATACTTTAAAACAAGTACAGATAAATAGGTCATCAGAGAACAAGTAAGGAAGAGTGCATATCTAGATGGGATCATAAGAAAATTCAGAAAAGACAGCATATGAGATGGTCTTGAAAGCAAGATGATATATGGCAGATCTTAGGAACAGAGAACTGCATAAGCAAAAATAAATAGGACAATTTCTTCTTTCACCTATGATGGAATAGCTTATATCAGACTAACGATCCCATTAACAACAATAAAAGGTGAATTTTTAAAAAACTAACAAACAGCTATATAAGAGCCTGAGAGCAACCAAGGCAACAGGAGAAAAGGATCCAAGATCCTAGAAAGACAGGAAATACTTTAAGGTAAGTTCTACATTTGCTGGGATTTTTTTTGTTTTCCCTCCTCAGGAAATTTGCCTATTTGGGTCTCCAAACATAGTGACCAAACAGAAAACAGAAGCCTTGGGTTTACTAAAATCTTATTGGGCTGAGGAAGAAAAAAACCGGAACTCATGGCTACCAAAGTTGCCAAGACATGAGACCAAGAAGCAGGATAAAAGGGAATCAGAATAGTAAGAACATTCTGCACACAATTTCCTCTTGAGGCATTTGATGACTCCTGAGCTGTTCATTATCAGGGCAAGATGCCTTGAACCCAATCAGAAAGTAGCTCTTAAGAGGCTAAAAAGCTAATTAGTGATTTCAGCAATCTCAGAGGACTGGAGGACAAAAACTGCTGTTCAGCATCCATCAAGGGGGGGGTCACCTGATAAGTCATCTGAAGGGCCATGCCCTAGGAGTAAGGACATTCCAGAAATTAACCAGCCTTCATGAAATCTACAATGTATAGGGCAACAAAGAATTATCAGACTTAAAATATCAATAGTGCTGAGGTTGAGAAACATTAATCCAGAGGAAATAGCCTCTGCATCTCTCCCAGACAGCATCCAAGTGAGTTTCCCTCCCAGTTGTGTGATCTTGAGTAAGGCGATAAACCTTTGGGGCTTTGTGTTTTTCATTGGTAAAATAAAATGATTAATCCCATATTTTTTAATCAATAGAATAAAGTGGTTAAACTTTAAAATCTTTCCCTTCAGTGAAAGTCTGGCTTTATTTTGTGGTTAGTTAAAAAATAATATCTGGGTGATTTTGATGATACAGACAGAAAAAGTAAATCGACTGACCTACAGGCAGAGTATAAACTTACATTGTGAGGACCTTTTTGGCGTACTTGCAACTGGAGAGATTTGTGCACAAGGTAAAGCAATGTACGTGTGTTCAGAGGAAAAACATTTTAAGAAATACTAATGCTTTCTAATAAGAATCTTAAGAATGTAAGTACTAGGATTTATGTTAAAATAAGCAACAAAAGAGAACACTAAAAATAGACAAATTACTGAGCATGAGGAACCACAAATGCAATTAAAGAAAATCTTATTTAAGATCAAGCCTGTAGCAATTTAATGAGCAAGTAAAACTGTTCTGGGATTACATGAATCAGGCATTATCCAAGCCCAATTAAAATTCTAAATTGACTATACTAGTATATGAGTATATTATGTACATGTATACACACATATTTTTTATTCCCATGACAGTAATAGTGTCACTTTCATTTTTACCTTGAAATACTTCCAGGTAAATGGAATTTGGTGTTGGTTTGCAAATGTCAATAGTAATCTACAAATTTAGGAAAATGACAGTAGGAGAAATGTAAAAGGAATAATTTATTTCTCAAACTAAAAATAACGTTTAGTAGTATGAATGTTCATAGACCCTCTTACCTTAATAGCATTAGCAGGCAGGAGTCTGTCTCAATTCTCTAAGAACACCCTCATTTTTCACTAATGGGAATAAATCACTATGAAAAATATAATTATTCTTTAAGTCAAAATATACAGGCAAGAAATATAATAACCATACATTACCATACCTACTGGGGGCAAGGTTTGACTTGTACAGTAATTAAATACATAATAATTTATACCTTATACTTCAATAGGAAGTGTTTCTTGTGCAATGAAAAGAATTACATTACTGCGAATATATAATAAATCTGATAACAATGTCAAATTATTAAGTTATCTAATTTTTGTAGGAAACAATATTTCCAAACAGCCTATTATCCTCATGGAGTTTTTTTTCCCTCCGTTCATAAAAATACATTGAAACATGAGTGTTAGTAGTAATTAAGAAAAAAAAAACTACACACCTCATGATATATTTAAAATTTATACTGCTCTGTTTTAAAATACCACTTTGGCTTTTATCCATTTGCAACTTTGGGCAAGTTTCCAACTCAGAGGGTCTGTGAAAGACTGAAGTACAGAAGTCACCTATTGCAGTGCCTAGAGCCCATGTGTTCAGAATGAGTGGCAACTCTCTTCCTTCTAATACTTACCCAATCTAACAAAGGTTGCTGAGTTCCCCTAATGAGTAAAGTGATAAACTTAATATATAATCCTGTGACTAGAAGGGGTAATTTATAGAAAGGAAGCATGCCCCACCTTACTCAAAAAATAGAGAATTTTCCTCAATAGTGTGCTCTCCCAAGACAAGAGAAGACAGGGTGTGTGAGAAGCAGAGCTCAATGGCTGCTTAGAATGTCCCTCACATAGTGGCTGCTGATAGGTTTCCCAATATCATCTGGTCATCTCACTTGGAACTCTTTTGCCAGAGTTACACAGGTGCTGGTCCCTGGGGAGCTGGTGTCAGGACCCTACCCTCATGAATACTGAGGCATGGTCCGATTTTGACTGGCACTTGGGTGCTCAGACAATGGTCACTGGCAAGTGGAAAGGACTGTGACGTAACCAGTTGCATTTGAACCCTGCTGTTCTGTGACCTCAGCAATGAATACAACAAATCTGGATGATCCTGGATTTCTTGTATCTTAGGTTTTTCTCAATCTGGAGCACTTTAAATAAGTGCAAACACTGTACACTTATGGAAAACCTGCCATACGGTGTTGATCAGCACCGCACTCTACCGAGTGAGCCACGGGCCGGCCTATACGGTGTTGAGATAGTGACTTACTCAAACTGCCTTCCATCTATAAAGGGTAGTACTGCCCACTTTATGAGAAATTCCCCTTCCTTGAAAAAGATGGATGGAATTTTGGACTGAGACTCTCCCTGAAGTAATAGGATGGATGCTCAATGAAACTGAGTCACCAATCAGTCTTCCTGTGTGACAACACATTTGTTTTTTAGCAACATGGTGGTTACCAAACCAGCCAGAAAAGGTAATGGCCTATTTCAGGGATACTGTTCCCCTGCAAAGTGGTTCCCCATTTCCATTACCAAATCAATCAATCAATCAAGTCCCAAAGTTTGAGCTTTCATTTTTCTGTTTTCTTATTTAAGTTGATCAAGTGCTAAATGTGATGAATTACAAACAGGAAACACAGCAGAATATATTTGCACAAGTCAGTGAACCACAATTATTAATAGTGACAGCACGCACTGTTCCAATATTTTAACCTACTCACAAATTTTATTTTAATACCAAAACATCACTCACCCTAAAACGCACAAAGCATACTGTAGTAATTATGTCCACCTTTTCAAAGACTAAATATAAAAATGTCAAGCAGGTTCACGGTTACGCTATGATACAAAATGAATTCTTGAATTCTAATTAGCTTCACTGAAGACAATGGCTTTAACCCCTCCTACCTATAATGTATTTTTGTACAATATGACTAAATTAATAAGCTCGAACACAAAAGGCTTTTTATGAGTAATAAACTAGGATATACTCAATATAGTATCTCAATAGAAAAGAAAGTTGATTAGTTTCAATAGCAGTAAGCCAAATTACAACAGTCATTTAGAGATACTAAAAAGAGTAAGACTTCCAAATTTAAAAGAATCGAGTTTTAATTAGGTGAAGGCTTTTCAAGATAGTGACAAAGGTCAAAGGATGAAAAAGACTAATAATGACTTTTTACCGTACGAAACTTGAATTGTAATAAAGCATCACTTCATGCTTTTTCTGAGCATATCCCTGTGACAAGGGCATTTAGCTCTATTGTGTAGGTTAGATTGCAAGGCAAGCCTCAGAGATGCTGATTTACACTTTCAACAATCTAAAAGCCAAGTACCTCCCACCAGGTGAATGGCATCAAGAAGCGTCATGATTAATCAGAACAATTAGCTAATATTACCACAGATGGGAAATCACTGAGAAAACTGCGCTAGTCACCAGCACAGGAGCTGAACCCACAAAATATCTTCTCTCAGGAAACTCACAGTCCAGGAGGAGAGACAACCACGTACTAAAGAATTAAACCCAATAAAATGAAATCAGTTTCACATAATAAATGTACTAATAAAAGTCAGGAAGAACAAAGTAATGATACAATATATGGATTACCTAAGAAATGAACTATTAAAACAAGGATTTTACCTAATCACTTCAAACTATCTATGCAGAGAATTCTTCAAAAGTAAAGGCATGTAAATACATAGGAGATTAAATTAATTCTGGAGTAAATTTCAATTATTATAGCAAAACACGGTTTTAACTACTGCCACTTTTCTTATTCTGATTTAAGGAGAAAACCTGAGCTCTCTCTCATAGTTCTCTCATTGCCCAAAAGGTCATAGCCTGACATATCTTACTGGTCATTTGTCATTTGATATTTCCTTCATTTGGAGGAATCCTGACATCCTTCTTTCTGCCCCACTGACTTTAAAATTCTTCTGAAATGAAGCAGCATGTACATAGAGACAGATCCATACATACATCTATACAGGTAGGGTTTACTACCAATCTGTAAGAATTCCTTCTCATAATACTAAGGGCCCCTTGAGGCATTAGGTCTACCAGATGCCCAAATCCCAGTAAGATCATTCAGGCAGCACCATGCCCAGCTACTTTTTTGAGATTTCTTTCTGTATTTGATAACAGCTGACTCCAAAGGACATTCCTATTCCAATTTCTATAAAAAGTCCCCTTGCAGACCTCCAAAGCAAAGGTCCTCAGAACAGAGAAGCACTTTCTCACAGCTACCAAGGAAGTAGGCATCCAGGTCTCTTCAGAAACGCTGGCATGATAATAGAAGAGTTCAGGAAATAATGACTGGCTTCCTGCTACAGGCCTCTCACCATCCCCAAAGGGAAGCCAAAGGATGAAGGGCACAGTGCACTACCCTTTCCCTAGTTCTCTGTTCTCGACAGCAGGAAAGGGCCTAACAGGAGGTACCTTATCAAAGATTAAGTTCAGGTTAGAGAGTATATGGATCTCTTAGCACAGTCTCAGCAAGAATAGTTCTGCTGTGCACAAGATATGGAATTAAGTTTTCAATCATTAGATTAAACCTTGCCTTCAACATAAGACAAAGTATGTTTAATATAAGTCATTACTTCATGCCTTCAGTGAGCACTGCACCTGAGAATTATGGATGGAACCTATGAAGGCACTTCAAAAAGTTTGTGGAAAAAGCAGAATTAAAAGACAATATGAATCTTTCCATGAATTTTTTTGAAGACCTGTCATATTCTATCATTCATTCACATTTTCAATACTATCTACTGAATGCCTTTTTATGTGCCAAGCTCTAAAAATATAGCTGTTAACATGGAATTTATACTCTCATAGGGATATACAGTAATGGAGTAAATTAATTAATGAAACACAATTTCAAATAGTGATAAGAAAAATAAGGGAGGCTAAGAGAAGAGAGAATGAGAAGCAGATGTAATTTTTTCACAGTGGCCAGAGAAAACTCTCTGATAAAGGGAGAACAGAGCAGAACTGAAGGATGGGAAGAAGTGGACCATGTAAACATCAGGGGGAAATGCGCAGAAATTAAGGATTTGTACTTGATACCTTTGTACCTCATAGTACAAAGAACAGGACTCTCCCTGCTCACTGGAGCAATAAAACTCCATGATTCTATAATACTACCAAATCGTACTTTGCAGGAAGATACTTTTCTCAGAGTATAAGTGGCACAATAACAAGCTCGATTTTTAAAAAAATATAATGAGATTGTTAAATATGCAGGAAATAGATAAATGGCTACTAGATATTCTTGTTTGGGAGTCATTCTCAAATATTTCAGAAGCATAAAGAGATGTTCAGATGATTGTCTGTTGTGTGATTAAACAATAATTCTGCTAACAATCTGAGAAAAGAGAGTTCAAAGGCCCCGAGGTAGAAGCAAGTTTGGAGCATTTAAGGACCAACAAGAAGGCAGGAAGGGAAGTGTGGTAGGAAAAGAGGCTGCACAGGAGGCAGGCAGGGAGCGCCCTGGAAGAATGGCAAGAACTCTGACTTAGTTCCAAGCATGATGGAAGGTCCCGGCCCTGGAAGATTTGAGCAAGGGAATGATTGCCTTTGATTTACATTTTTAAAGGTTCACTCTGTCTGCTGTATGGGGAACAGATTGCAGGGGGTGGGAATGGAAGCTGGACATCAGCTAGAGGTCACTGCAGCAGTTCAGGCAAGAGATCCTGAAAGCTTGGACTCCACTGGTGATAACAGTGTGAGATGTGGTCAGATTCAGTGTATGTTTCTTTTGATAATAATTACAGTTAACATTTATTGAATGCTCAGAGTTGCCCCTTTACTGCATTATGTAGTATAAGATTTCACAGAAGTTCTGTCGGTAACACAGGACACTAATTTTACAGGGGAGGATTCCAAGGCTTAAACACTTGCTTCCGGACCTTCCAGACCCTCTTTGCCCAGCAAGACACACAGTTCTTCACAGCTCCTTTTCCACTGCAGCTCTCATCCTAGAATTTTGGCATCTCACTCTCATCAACTGAATGACTTCAAATTTCTATCTCCAGCCCTAGATTGCTTTATGTCTCCCTAGGCAAGTGACTGTACCAGGGCCCAGAACCCGGTCAGTGGTCTACCAGAATCCTCTTTTTCACTATCCCCTTAGTCTGCCTCCCAAACTGGGTAATGACAATCACGATGAGTGGAACTGCCTACTTGGTAAAAATAACATGCTACCTCTACTTCTTAAGCTTAGAAAACTGCAATCAAGATGAATATTTAACATATAAATAAGATTTCACCTGATTTAATTAAAATGTCTGACTCTTTATGGTACCCTTTATGACTGTTTTACAGAAGTTTGTGTGCTTTCCTGTACTTGTTATGTTAGCCTTTTTTTTTTTTTTGCTTCTTGCTGGTCTCCAAAATCCAGTTATTATTAGTAACAAACTAATTCATGATTGAAGCCATACTTACTGTTCACACCCTCATCGTTTATCATTATAGTCCTTGGGAAATTTTAAATTATTTTCGTGTAGGATTTTGATATCTTCAAAGGAAAAAACACTATTTCTTTAAATTATTAATAAAGAACCATGTGATATAAGAACTTGAGGGAGACTTCAGATTCACCCAGTGTAGTGGCTGTCAACCCTGGGTGCACATTGAAAACATCTGTGGGGTCCCCTTCCTACCACCAGACCAGTTATTCTGCAGAGTAACTGAATCTCTTCCCACCAGAATCTCTGTAGGTGGGAATTGGGCATCCTTAATTTTCAAACTTCCCAGGTAATTCCAGTGTGCAGTCAGGGTAGAGAGTCACTGAACTAAACTAAGTTCCCCTCCAGAAGCCTCCTGCTCAACATTTTCAAATGAAAGAAAATGGAACCTGGGGGAAGTGACTTGCCAAAAATAAAGCCAATTTGAAGTAAAACCACAACTGGAACCTGAGTTTCCTAACTGCTGGTTCAATATGCATTCAACATCCATCCCCCAGATTCACAGGAGTGTAAGAAACAGGCAAGGGTTTCACTAATACTAATCCTAATGATTCTATCACTAAGGTTTCATTTCTTCTGATTCTCCACCTTCCGTGTCTTGCCTCAGCTGTCAAACTAATCCAGCTTGAAGCAAAGTGATGCTGAAAAGCCGTGACAGGACACTACAGCAGCACCACATCTTTCAGTAACTGACAGATTTTTTTTTCTCCTTTTAAGGAACTCCACACTAGTGATTATATCTGAAGACTTCACTGAACAGGCTGTTAAAAAACAAAACAAACAAAAACACTGCTCTACAGCTATGCACGAATAGTCTCCACTCTAATTCCACATTACAGAACTTGATCTAAGAAAGGAAATCATGGACATGCACTCATGTTTACATAAGGATATTTAATATAGCACTGTTTATGCAAGAGAAAAGTGGAAACATCACAGAAATACGGAAGAATCATGGTGTTGGGAAAATATAGGAAAATGGTTAGGGCCTCTCAGATGTTCAGAATCTTGCCGAGCATTTGACGTGAATAGGCACGTGCGCTGAGGTGTTCCTTGGTTATCCTCTAGTGTAATTGCGCATGTGCACCCAGATGTTCTGGGTTATGGACTTAAGTATAAAGGATGAGTGGCTCTGATCCATGGCACCTCCCACCCCCGGGATGCCCCGAGGGGGCATGGGAGGGCGTGGTGGGGGCCACTATTGCCAATGGAGGCTGCTGCTCCGGACTTGTAAGATGCTGCCACTGAGGACGCTGAGGACTGAGCTTGTGTCGTCTGCCAACAGCTCCCCAAATCTTTCCCAATTATCTAGCACGGACCTGCGTGTGAGGGGTCTGGGGACCCAGTCTGTACAATGGGTTTGAAGGATCTGAGCCCTAGCTCTGACAATGTAAATGGAAACTTAGTACAACTAAAATAATAACTAAAATAACAAAACCATTTTGGCTTTAGTTATGGTTTGCTTTGCTTTACACATGGAAATTTCAAAATGCACCATTAAATTTTAAACAGCTACAAAACATATGCAATATATTCCTAATTTGGCAAAAGCAAATATAATGAAAAAATACTAGAGTAAATGAATGGTTGGGTTATACATGGTTTTTATTATCTTCTTTTTTTATTTTTTTAATGTTCTACATTTGAAAATTTTTCTATATGGCATATGCGTTTCATTTGAAATAAAAT
The DNA here is from genome assembly GCF_027409185.1 of Cynocephalus volans. Lineage (NCBI taxonomy): Eukaryota > Metazoa > Chordata > Mammalia > Dermoptera > Cynocephalidae > Cynocephalus > Cynocephalus volans. Next base: position 124,668,180 of record NC_084468.1, read on the forward strand.
TATATATGACGGGTCTTCAAAAAGTTAATGGGAAGATTCATATTACCTTCTAATGCTATTTTTCCATGAACTTTCTGAAGTCCCCTTGTATACACATTTTTTAAAAACTGCAAGACAGTAAGCATGCGCACAGAATTGTATTTGATTACATTTTGGGGGGCTATCCCATTTCCTTCTGCTTGTTACCAGTATGTCTTTTTCCCCTCAGACCAAGGACACAAACCAGGCACCCACTTCGTGCCACATTCTACAAGATGAATAAACATGTAAACTGGGAGACTCAAATTAGAATCTCCCTGACCTCATTTATAAAAGCCAAAAGCTAAGAAAAAAATGTCTAATGTCAGAGAATTATATTTTTTCATGAAATTAGAGACTAACATGTTAACATAGTCCATCTTTTTGGTCTCCAGGTTATTTAGCAGATTTTACTGAGCACTTTCCAAGTGCCAGGGACTGTTCTAGGCTGGGGGAACTTAACCATGAACAAAAAAATAACCCAAAGCTCTGCTCCACTGCAGCTTACATTCTGGTGGGAGGAGACAGAGAGTAAATATGTGGACAGTGAGTAAAGTGAAGCAGGGAGATGGGTAGGGTGTGCTGGGGATGAGGAGGGGTGCTATTTTAAAATAGAGTGGCTAGGGACTGACTTAGTGATGGGTCACAATAGTGAAGAGACCTGAAGAAGTGGACAGCCCTAGGGGTATCTGGGAAGAAGAACATTCCAAGCACCTTCCTGATAAATCAAGGGGAAAACATCTTCTCTCTTCACTATTCTTTGGGTCATTTGGAATTACTTTTCTAATGTAGGCCTAGTCAGAACTGCCAGATGAATATCTTTACGGCTACAGAACTGCCAGATGAATATCTTTACGGCTACAGAACTGCCAGATGAATATCTTCTGTAGAAAGTAGGAACCGGGAAAAAGAACATCTGTGTATGTCCACTGACAACACCTCCAAAAAACCTCAAGTTTTTGCCTTTTCAATAGTGCATAAGTGGACTATGTACATAAAAAGCCATTTATGATGAAGATATATCAGGCTGAATCGGTTAAGAAGCAAAACATTTCCTGGAGACCTTCTTAATATACTCTTATGTACTCTTTATATCTCTCTGCCTGGAAGGGACATGAATAAGCCATACATTTAATACAAAATCATTTCTAAAAATCTTTTTCTAAAAAATCTCTACTATGAAATTCATGTGCACACATTGAATATAAAAATGCCTAACATTCCAATGCACAATCTTTAATTTTATGACAAATGATGCTTGCTTCTACTGAAAACTTTTTTGTAAATACCACTATATATTGTGGAATGGGCAAAATTAAAAAGAAAAAAGTAAAGGCTACTTATAGAAATCAACTTATGGGGCCAGCCCCATGGCTCACTTGGGAGAGTGCCCCTGCTGTTAGCGCCGAGGCCGCGGGCTCAGATCCTATACAGGGATGGCTGGTGCGCTCACTGGTTGAGCGTGGTGCAGACAACACCAAGCCAGGGGTTACGATCCTCTTACTGGTCAAAAAAAAAATAAATAAATAAAAGAAATCAACTTATAACTATAAATTTGAAACAAATTTAATTTTCCACTTTTACTATAGAAAAAATAACTAGATCTAACCACAGTCATTAATATTTTGGCTTCAATATTTAAAGCACACTTATCCTACCATAAATTAAACTGCCAAGTTACTAATCCCTCAAAATTTAAAATAAAAGTAAAGGTTATATAATATATGTAGACAAGTTTTCCATTTAATTGAACTATAATTGTGATTTAGTAGAACAATCACACAAAACACTGTCTTGTTTCTCCCAATTTTTATACTACTAACAAAATCCTTGAGAGCTGAGATAATCTGAATAGGATTTGAATTTCATTTTAATTCAAGTTTAGCATCTCTCAATTTACATTATCAAATACACCAAACGCCACTGTCACTTCAGTCACTCAACAATAAGTAAGATCCTCTTTACAGTATATACATGATGAAGAACCTTTTCTAGGGATAAACTGAAGATTTTCAGGGGCTATCAAAATACCACATTCTTTATACGCCAAGTTTCATTTCCAGAAATGCAACAATAATGGTTAAGCTTTTCTTCCCAAACACTGAGACTAGTTTCTAAAAAAATTAACTTTGTGACAGAGGCATCATCACTCCTTTCTGAAAACTAGAAGAATGAGCTATAAATAAAAAGCTCCAGATTCTTTCTGGACATTTCCAGATTTCATGGTCACAAAATTATTCCTTTTTGAGAAGCCAGAGGATTTTTAGAAGAGAGGCAGCAGGAGAGATAAGGATCAAATTCTTATTACAGATTAGAAGGTATTCCTTCCAAATCCCCCACATATGTATTTCTATGAACTAAAATGTGTAAACAAGTCATACAGTTTCTTGAAATGCCCAGGCCATATTGTTACACTGCCAAGAATGTTATTTAACACTTATGATGAATTATGGTTTTTAATAATAGTCTGGAATTCCTGGCTATTGGATATCTGTCTGCCAGTAGAGAGACAGGTGAAGAGTTATAGTTTAGTGCAAAATAAATACATACATACATGCATACTAAACGGGTGAGATTGTTTTGGCATGGGAGATTAAGACTAAGCATAAATGATACCTTTTCTGTATGTAATTTATGAGAAAAATGAAGTGGGAACTGAGGTACTTAAGAAATATGTTTCTTAAATACCTAAATGATAGAGAATCATGTACTCTTAGGCTTGGGAAGGCCCTTAAGGCATCATCCACTGGAATTATATGCTTGAATTCTAGGATCAGCAATTCCACAACATTCCCATTCAGTTTCAATCTGAACACCAGAAAAAGTTTACCTCCCAAGGAAACATCTTCCATTTCGAACACTTCTATGCTTATCTATTTTTTTCCTTTGCTTAACCAAGCCTGTTTTCTGTAACATCTCCCCGTTAACCCTAGTTATACTCCATAAAGCTGGGGACCCCGACACATTAATCTCAGGGTTAAGGCAAGGAATACAGACCAAGAGCCAGACCATGAAAAGTGATGGGGACTTGGACACAGAGCCCAGCCAAACAACAGGCCACTGCTCTGCTCCAGCCACCTCTTGCCTTGCAGGATCACAGGCCCCTATTGCCAGATTTTCTGCTCAAGAAAAGCCAGAAATTTGAATTTTAGTGGAAATATCCTGATTTTTGAATATATGTATGGAATAAATTTTAGAGTTCAAACAGCTCAAACTGTACATTTTATGTGAGAAAACTGAAGCCGAGAATAAAAGAAGTGACTGACCCAAAGCCAAATGGTTCATCAGAGGTAGGCCTGGAGCAGGACAGCCCCAAATATAACATCCCACTTCTCCCATACAGAAATGCATTCCTGCAAGTCAACAATGCATCTGGCCTATAGCCTTGTCAAAATACTCTGAAATAGGAATCTGTCTTATATCACTTTCTGTATCCATTATTAAGTATTCATTGTCCACATCCAGTTTTTACAGTATTGTTTCAGGTTGAAAGAGTATAGGAGCAGTAACTATAAACAGACTCAGGAGACAGAGTGTCTGCGTTTGCAAACCCAGGTTTACCACTTACCTGCATGACCAAGCCACCTTAGTTTGCCTCAGTTTTCTCATCTACGAAAAGAGCACTATAAGAGTACCTATCTCATAACAATATTGTGAGAATTAATACACATAATGTGCTTAGAATGTGCCTGGCACAGACTAAGCCCTATTTAGTCAATATGATTACCACCCAAAGGGAGGGCTACAATATGTTGAAAAAGAGAGTTAAACATATCACTTAAAGGGAAATATGAAATAAAACTGCACATATATATTCTAGAAAAATACAAGTGTTGAGAAGAATTAAAGCAGCTAGTTCCTTTACAGAGATTAAGGCAAAAATAGACTTCAGCAATTAAAGTAATGGCCATAAAGGTAGCATGAATCCCTGAATTAAACTCTCAGCACCTGCCTATACAGGGAAGAGCCTCACTAAATTGCCTATGTTTTCACCTCCAACTTTGGAGAAGTCTAGAATATATGGATATACTCCATTCTAGGTTCCTCATTTCAAGGGCTGAGCTTGCTCTAAATAGTTACTGCAACTATATCTCATCCCTTCCCCCATCTCCAAGTGGCTATTTGGGACTCAGTCTCTCCAAAATTCTTCCTAGACAGCAAGATGTTTAATTTCCCCTTAACTATATACTAGCAATAGACAAACAGAAAGAGAGTAAACAGTCTTTAAAAAAGGAAAAAAAGAAAATGTATCACTTTGACATCACAAATTTGTCACAGATAGCCTACATACACAGATTTGATATGTTTATCATACATGTCCCTGCTGTGATGAGATTTCAATTTAAGCCAGAGAAAGGGCAAACGCAACAGGAGAATCTGAAAATGTTCACCAATCATCAGAGGAAGCTGAAATACCCTGTGTCTCAAATCATGAAGACAACAAACAAACTTGCACAACTGCTTTGGCCTCTAAAGCATGAAGGGATAAATAAAGAGTTCTTCCCCAAGGCTGCCAGGGCTTCATTAACCCCCAGGGTTATGGTGATCTAGTCTTTGGTTCGTGTGTGTCACCGAGTTCAATGCTTATAACTACTATGTGCCGGCTACAGATGTAAGCACTGCACATGTACAAACCCATTTAATTCACATAACAAGCAGCAGAGATAGATGCTACCTACTATCCTCCATTTCACAAGTTAGGAAACTCAAGCCCTGAGAGGTTGAGTAACTTGCTCAAAGAAACACATGAGAAAGTAACAGAGCCAGGACCCAAATCCAAGTGGTTATTGGCTCTAGAGGCTATACCCCTAATTAACCAGTCCCCTAAACTGGCTCTACAAATTTATGATATATTCATTTTTCTCAGGGTACATTAAAAGAAGTTGCACACACAAACTAGCTCTGAGGAGATAATTTGGGTCTCACTGCCATTACCTAAACCTGGAAGTTTGCTTATGGGGCTCTCTCCAGGTGTAGGCTGTACCATTCCTGCATAGCTTTTTGCTTTGCTCCCCCAGCCCCTGTTGCTCTTGCAATTAACATGTGGTCCCTCACATCCCATTATATGGGGCATATATAGACATATAAATCTCTGGGTTTTTTTGTTTGTTTGTTTGTTTTTAACTGGGAGAGGTGGATTTTCTCTATTAATCACTCTTTCCCCTAGGACAAAAAGTGTATGAGTTCAAAGTCCAGAAAAGAATAATGGCCGGCATTAGGAGGAAAGGGAGCAAAATGAAAAGCAGAAAAAGAATTAAGAGTGTGTTATAAAGTAACTATTAGTCACCAGGGAAATGCAACTTAAAAATTGCAATGAAGCTACCACTTCACATTCACTTGGATGGACGAAATAAAAAAGATGGATAATAATAAGTGTTGACCAGAATGTGAAGAAATTGGAACCCCCATACACGGCCAGTGGGAATCTGAAATGGTACACATGCTATGAAAACCAGTCTGGCAGTTCATCAAAAGGTTAAACCACACAGTTGCCACATGACCCAGAAATTCTATTCCTAGGAATATACCCAAGAGAAATGTCCACACAAAAATTTGTACATGAATGTTCACAGCAGCCTTATTCTCTATCCATATGGAGGGAAAGTGAAGATAAATGGTCAGGGTCCCTCGGGGGTTCGGAATCTTGCCAAGAATTTGATATAAATACGTAACGATGCATGTGTGCCCAGGTGTTCCTTGGTTACTGTCTAATGTAGGTGCATATGTGCTCCCGGGTGTCCTAGGTTATCGGACTTAAGTATAAAGGATGAATGGCTCGGATCCATGGTGGCCCCCAGCTCCCAGGATGCCCCCAGTGGGGGCCTCAGGGAGGCCGCTACTGCTGCTGATGGATCTGCTGCAGGCTGCTGCCATACTGAGGAAGCTAAGGATTGAGCTCGTGCTGTTTGCCAACGGCTCTCGGGATCTTTCCCAATTACCTATGTGAGGGGTCTGTGACCCAGTCTGTACAACGGGTTTGAAGGGTCTGTGGGTCCTAACCCCTAGCCCAGACAATACAAATGGAAAACTTAGTGTAACTAAAACAATGAAACATTTTGGCTTTAGTCACGTCTTGCTGCGTCAGCAGTATTCCAACAATTGCCTTAACCAATTAGCATAGCTATTGCTGAAACACTACACCATACAATAGAATATTATTTGGCAGTAAAAAGGAATGAAGTACTGATACAAGCTACAACCTTGATGAACCTTGGACACATGCTAAATGAAGGAGGCCAGTCACAAAAATCCACACATTATGATTCCACTTACATGAAATGTACAGAAGAGGCAAATATAGAGAGTGAGAAAGCAGAGTAGTGTTTGCCTAGGGCTGGAGGGTTAGGGAATAATGGGGAGTAACTGCTAAGGGGTACAAGGGGTGTTTTTTTTTGGAATTAGATAGTGGTGACAGTTGCATAACTCAGTCAATATACCAAAAACCACTGAATTGTATACTTTAAATGAGTGAATTGCATAGATGAAAACTATATCACAATACAGCTGTTATATTGGGGATCAGGAAGGGGAAAGTAACTCATTATAAAGTAAAAACTACTGGTCTGTAGTATATCCCAGAAGAATCTGGGTCTTTATGAATAACAAATCATAATTGCAAAAGTGGCAGAAACTCAAAATCATTTAAGCAGGAAAAGAAAAAAGGAAAAGAAAAGTTATATGAAAAGGAAAAAAATTCTATTTAATTGAATGTAATGATAAAGGGTTGAGGTCATATCACGCCAAGTTCATAGATGCTAACTGATGGGTTGCATAACTCTAAAGGCACATCTTCTCCTCACCTGAAAGCTATCAGTTCCAAAAATAAAGGATCTAGAGAAGAGGTGATATAACATCAGCCTTCACGTTTTATAAAACCTTTTGAAGACTGAATTTAAAAGATTGTAAATATAAGGAACTAGTATATTGCATCCCCAGTTCACAAAATAAAGAATATTTGATTAGCATAAAAATGTCCACAGTTTCATAAGGTGGATTTAGTAATCTGACTCAAATTTAACTAGAAAAAGTAAAGCCTTCAAATCCTGAACCTAAGTATAAGACACTGACAGCCAGACCAGTGCTGGTACTGTTTCAGACTGAGGCAGAAGAATTTCAGAGCAGAGTGAAGGGATTACTACGCTACCCAGTCATGTATCTCCTTATAATGAGACTCCAGCAGAAATCACTGCAGTGTCTGACTAAAGTGAACAGAGACTTTTAATGTGGCAAATTGTGAAAAGCTAACATGAAGACTCTTCACTATTAGCAGATACATCATTAACATTTTTGGAAACAGAAAACAACTAGATAGTAAAGAGTTTCCTTTACGCTTTTTTAGCCTTTAACTTTCAAACTATTACTAAACTTTTTACTCCTGCTATGTCTTAATCAAGCATCATTTGTGTGGAAAATCAGCTTATTGCTTTCTTTAAAAATAGGCAAGCCACTAATTGATCCAATGTGTTGGCAGTTCTAGAGAATCTTTGTAGACAGGAACAAATGATGCCTCTTTGTGTTCACAGAATTTGAGTTTAAGATTTCATACATACGCACAAAGAAACATTTAAAGAATCCTGCAAAGTCAGCTAACAATCTTCTTGGAGTTTAAAGAACCAAAACAAAAACCTCCTTCACACCTCCTCCCCTCAACAAGGTTTTAGATATTAAATAATATGTTTACTTAAAAATACCTTAGATGACTTAAAGTGTTCTTCCATAGTCTTTAACACCCTTGAATATCAAAGGTTGAAGAAGCACTTCTATGACTTAAGGTCAGAGTATAATCTTTTCCCCTAGAAAACTGTTGAGCTCAAGAAAATCTATCAAATGCTTCTAAAATGCTGTACCATAACTTTCCTGAGAAGTTAACTGCCTCTCCTCCTCTTCCTTAATTAATACTGCATTAATCTGGCCTGTGCTTTAGAAGTCTCAAAAATTTCCCCACCCCACCTGTTTGTGGTAAGTTTGACAAATTTCCTTGACTAAAGCAGCTGGTATTGATTACTGGAGGCAAACCAACTGAATATTTCACTAATGGGTTACATGATCTCTTGGAATGGAAACTTGTCCCCAAAGAGAACACCCCAATCGTAGCCAAAGCTTGGTGTTTCATTTCAGGAGCATACCTGTTTATTAAAAGCTGGCTTTTGAAGAAAATAATATTTTTGATTAGACGACTCCACTCAGAAAATGCATCTGTCATTTCTCTCCCTCCCTCTATCCACTGGCTGTCACAGCCTCAGCCCAGGAATCCCTCTGGGGAAGGAGGGACCGCTTCTCAGGCACACAGATACAAACAGCAACCCTGGACTCAAGGAGGCTAGTTTGTTAAAACTTATTGGCTTATGCTGACAGGCCTCGGAGATAGGCCTTTAAAAAAAAATTTTTTTTTTTTTTTTTTTTTTTTTTTTTTTGTTCCTCCACTGAAACATTGTTTATGTCAGGCATACGCGTTAAGCTGAGTTTGGGGGGCAGCAATGTACTTCCAGTTGGGGCACCTGCGATCATTAAGAAAAGCTTACTGAAATCTCATTCTCACTAGAAGGAAAACCTTCAGCATGTTTAATCTCCCAATCAGGCAAAGGATAATGCAACACTGGAAAAATAGTTATAACTTTTATGACCACCATGCGTTTCGTGGCTTGCTAAGGATTGTTATTATTTACCATCGTGCCCGCCTGTTAGCTCCTCTGGATGACAGTCTGGCAGAGCACAGTACTTTTGATATTATTTAGAATATGCATAAAACCAGCCAGGGGCGGGGGGGGGGGGGTGGTGAGGAAGAGACTCGATCTCTCACAAAGAGCTGAAACCTGACTTGAAGGAGCAAGTTCGCGGTGGTGAGCTGCCAGCAGGTAACCCTACCCACCTCCTGATACACAGACGCCGGCATCAGGAGTATACCTGATGCACACACCCGAGTGCAGAGCTGAGTTATCAGATCTACCCGATCCAAACAGGTGCGTGGCCGTCCACTAACCGAGAACAAAATCCCAGCCTTGCCCTCCAAACCCCATCTTACGGATCTTCCTCGGAAAAGTTAGCCCACATCAGCAAACCCTCGTCCCAGCGGCGCTATTCCGAGCTCCCCGGTAAACCACCAACACAGCGACTCCCCTCCTCTTGGTAAAGCCCCTGAAGTGAAGGGGAGCAAAACTTCATAGGGCCAGAGCGCCGAGAAGCATCTGCCTCCCGCGCAGCACGGACTTCCCTGCAAGGAGCCGGGAGGCAGGCGCTGGATCCTTCCCGGAGCCTGCACGCCCTCGGCTCCCCTCCCCCGCGCTCGCCCCGCACCCGCCAGGCCGCTCACCTGCGTCGGGCATGGTGATGGTCTCGTTGGTGTTGGAGCCCACGTTGAAGATAACCACGGCGGAGGCGTTCTGCAGGAATGCATTCCGGATCTTATCCCTGTACGTGCAGTTGCCCTTGGGGATGAGGGCGATCCAGTTCTTGCCGTGGGTCGGGGTGGCGAACTTGGTGTTGGGGTCGCACGCCAGGCGGTCGTGCGCCGAGCTGGCCATGACCACCTCCCCTCGGGCGTCCTGCTTGGGCGAGTGCTCCCCGTAGCGCCCGCACTCGGTCTTCTCCGTGTGCAGCTCGGCGCCGCCGCCCGCCGCCCCGGGGTCCGGCGCGGGCTCGGCGTAGGTGATGTTCACGAAGGCGGTGTACCATTCCTCCTTCTCGGCCACGGTGAAGTCCAGGCAGAGCAGATGCACGAAACAAAAGGAAAGCAGCCATGTTGAGAGGGCCAGGCTGCGGCACGCTTGGATGAGAGACATTGCCATCTTTATCCGCCGGGGCCCCCGCCCCTCCCCCCGCGCCGTGCCCCCGCGCCGTCCCCCCGCCCCAGCCCCGGCCAACCCCGGGCCGGCCGCTTCTCTTCCTCCCGCCGCTGCTCACTCCTGGGCCCGAGGGGCCGTGGCCGGGACGCGCAGCCGCCGCGGGGACCGGATTCCGGGCGAGCGGATGGCGCCGGCCCCTTGTCGTCTCAGCCGAAGCGCGGCGGTTGCATGTTGCTTCTCGAGCGACCGGGGGACGCGAGAGGAGGGGCCGCCCGGGGCTGGCGGAGGAGTCCGGCGACCGAGCGTCCTGCTCCTTCGCCCGGCTTCTCCTCTCATAAGGGTGGCAGGGGGCCCAGCAGCGTGCGGGCTAACGGCTCTGCGCCCTCCAGCCCCGGCGGGGGCGGGCGGGCGCGCGCGGCTACTCGCAGTCCGGGGTGCTGACGAGGGTGTCCCGGCCGCCGCCGCCCGGCGTTGGGGGTGAGCTGGTCCGGCCGCAGCCGCGGCGGCCGTTCTGAGGAGCGCCGGTTCCCTGGAGCTGTGGGCGCTGCGCTCCGGGCTCCGCCGGGTGGCAGCGCCGGGGCACACACTTGCTGCGGGGGATGGGGTGGAGAGAGTGGGAGAGGGCGGGCGGGCGGCAAGAGTACGCTGTCCGTGTGTGTGTGTGTCTGTATGTTTGTGTGTGTGTGTGTAATGTGTGCGTGCAATGAGGAGCTTAGTGTGATGTCAAAGCTGCCAGGCTTCGCTTGCCACGCTCACTCGGTCTCTCGTTATGGGCAGCAGCGACCCCTGCCGGCTCTCAAATTCAGCCCCAATCTGCAACTTGGTCCAGGCAGGGGTAAAAGGGGAAGCGACCTCCTGACCTATGAGCACGAGAACTACTTCCTACGCCTTAAATATAGCACAATGTGTGTGCCTCTCGTAAACGACCGTCCCCTTTGCTGGAAGACCTGCACTAACTTCCATGATTACCCCTCCTAGGGACAAAGTGAAAGGCTGGTGTGTATCGAGATCCTTCGAACATCACTCCTGGAATCTGGGCAGTGGCTACCAAACTTAAGTTTTAATTTAGACTGATCGGCCCTGCCGCAGAGTTACTGATTCAGTAGAGCTGGGTAGGGCTCCAGAATATACATTTGTTACAAGTTCCCAGGTGATGCTTATGCATGACAGTAGCTACCACCTTATTGGGGTAGGTATAGGAGTGGGCTTCTTTCCTCCCATCTGAAGCAAAAATGTGACATTTGTTTTCTTATAGAATAAGAAACAAAACTGGATGAGGTATTTCTCCACTGTGTTTTTTCTGGTTGTCATGACTGGTAACACAGGAGTCCCAGCATCGACAGGCAAGGGAGGTTTGTTTGGGTTACTGTTCATAATGTGTTCTCCAGTTGTGCATAGATATTACAGCTAGTCAGTGGAGAGTACATTTCCCCTACAGTAGTGTTCTTAAAACTGTGACACAGCACAATTCCTTAACCATTAAATGTTTGGGTGGTGTTTATTCCTTCTCACCAATAGTTTTCTTGGCTTGAGATACCTGCCATATAGTCTCTAAAAATATTTGTGTGATGGTTCTCAATCACTCACATTGTACTTCCCACCTGACACTCTTTCAGAACCAGGACCCAGTTCAAAAAAAAAAAAGAAAGAAAGAAAGAAAGAAAAGCACACAAAGTCCACCTTTTCCCAGGACCTTAATATGTTTACAGATTTCTGTTAGTGACTGTCCACTAGCACAACTTCTCTTTTTCTGGCAATAGTATGTGCAGTTGGTGGCTGTTAAGGGAAAGCAAAGAGCCCAGCTATACCCAAATTAGAAGCAGGCACAAGAACTATTTAGAAGAATTTGTCTCTATGGTATTTCATGTGCTGGATTTATATGTGTTCCTAGCTTATTCATTTTAGAAAATAGGCTTCTAGGCAATTGGGACAGTGCTTTTTATAGTACCTGATTCCATGGAGGTTAAAGTCTAGGTGCCTGGCTGCTGATTTCTGAACCACCATAGGTCAGAGGGAGTAGTCCCCTGGCTAGGAACCCCCAATGACGTTCTGTACAGATGCCTTTAACAAACCATGGTGGTTCCCAAACCTTGCTATCTCTTAGCAATTTTTCTCCAGTCACAAGACTTGGACAATCTGCGTTATTAAAAATTTATGACTTCCCATTACCCTGTTTTTCCCTTGGAAAAGTTAAAGGCTGAAGAGATGGCAGGGTCAAGGAGGCAGCATCATGGCTGGAAGATTGCTTAATTACAGGGCCATTGGGCCAATAAGTAAAATACTGGGTAGAATGAGATCTTACCATGTTTCATACTGTTGGAGAAGGAATTTACAAATATAGAAAGAAAGCTAGCTATAAACTCCCCTGAGGCATTCGGTTAGATTAACAATAAGTGTGAAATCATTTTTTAAAAACTATATGTGTGTATATATGTGTGTGCATGCATATATACCATATATACATACCATAACTCTCCAGAGGCTAGAAGCAAAGGACACATCAAGTGACAAAAAGGTCTTGGTTTGTAAATACTGTACTCCATAACTCTCCAGAGGCTAGAAGCAAAGGACACATCAAGTGACCAAAAGGTCTTGGTTTGTAAATACTGTACTGCATTAAAAGAAAACAGGGCTAATTCTAGGGCAGGGGATGGAACCTCTTATAGAGATGTGCTCAAAGCATGATGGAAATATGTCAAAGAACATATAGGCCAGCTGGAAAAGGCTCCCACTGGTCAAATTTGAGATAATTTGAGCATGAAAATAAATTGTGATAGTACATTATTATAATCTTTTGAATAAAACATAAATCCATGCTAAAATAAATAAGTGGTGGAATAAATAAAAAGGGGAGAAGGAACAGTTCTTCTTTATGGTAGAAATGCCTACTAATAGGAATTGATAGAGATAGAAACTCACCATTTGACAGAGCGTTGGTGGATCAGGCTAGAGTCCTCAATGGATGAGGGCTGATGGGTGGGTGTTTGACATGAAACAGGATGTTAGCTTCAGGAATTTTCTTCAGAAAGATACTAATTGATTGCAAAGGGGAGAAGCCTGGATGACGTCAATTGACCAGGTGATTATGGCAAGCAGCAACAGTTATGGAATGAATCATATCATGTGCCTCCTGATGAGACGCACTGAGATCACATTTCTGTCACATTCCCGCCACCAATACATGGCCTGGATGTGGGGAAACATTAGATAGATAGATTTCAGGGTGAGAAGCATGCCACAAAATCTACTCTTTAAAACTCTGAAGCTTATGAGAGACAAAGATAGAAGAACTAACTGATCCAAATTGAAGAGTCTTAAGAGATATGCCAAATAATGCAACAAATATCCCAGATTGGCTCCTGGGCCAGAAAAGAAAAACAATTGGCAAAAATTGAATGAGGTTTGTCAATTAGATGGTGTATTTTATCACTGGTGATTTCCTGCTTTGGATGTTTTTATTGTAGTTTTGTAGAAGAATGTCCTTGTGTTGGGGATTTGCACACTAAAGTATTTAGCAGTGATGAGACATTGTCTGCAACTAGCTCTTAAATGGTTCAGAAAAAAAGTAATGATTATAAAATCTTGGTTTCGATAGGCTACACTTTCTGAGAACCCAGAATCCAATTCACGATTTTTTTTTAAATTTTACTTTTTTGAGGGGACATTAATATGTTTCTAGCTTTGTGCTAATGATTCTCCTCTGATACAACTCTTTTCTAGTAGCACTGCTTGAACCACTCAGCTGATGTGGTTCCCCACCCCACACCCCCTATCCCCAATCCCCAAGGCTCTGGGTATATAATCAAGAACAAACAGATAGGGTTCTTGCTTTTATGGAGTTTGCATTCTGGAGTAGGAGAAAACAGGATTTTTTTTTTTTTTTTAAGTTTTAGGTTATGTAAGATAATAACAAATGCTATGAAGAGAAAGACAGTGGAGTATGGGAGGGTGACCTATTTTATATAAGGTATTATTTTATATCAGAGTCAGCTGCTCTGTGAGGTGACTTTTGAACAGAATCTTGAAAGAAGTGAGGAATGCATGTGAATATTTGGCAGACTAGTTGTACCAGAAAGTACAATCTAAGGCAATATTGCATTTGAGGTGCTGAAGAAAAGCAAAGAATCGATTAAGGACAGAGATGACTGAGAGAAACAGTGGAAGAGCTGAGATGAAAGAGAGGAGGGCAGATCGTGTGTGGCCTTGCAGTCAAGGGTAAGGACACTGGATTTTATTCTAAGTGAGAGGAGAAACATTTGGATATTTTTGAGCAAGGAAGTATACATGGTCTTATGTGTTTTAAAAGTTTTATTTTGACTATGTTGGAGCAAGTTGGAAGCAAGGAATACAAGTAGGAGCTATAACAATAATTCAGGAAACAAGATAGTGACTTGTGCCAGGAAGGTTGCAATAAACAGAATGAGAAGATTAGATCCTCAATACATTTTGAGAGTGGAACAGACAGTATTCTCTGATGCCTTTGACGTGGAGTATGAACGAGAAGAATCAAGAAGAACGCTATCGTTTGGAACGTAATCAACTAGCAGAATGGAGAAATGGCCATTTTCTGTGATGAGGAAGATAGCAGGAGGAGCTGGATGGGGCAAGAGTTAAGAGTTTGGACAGGTTCAGTTCAAGGTGTCTAGAGGGATCTAAAAATGGCAATTTATGTAATTTGCCTCAGCATCAAGTCTCGGCATGGAGATTACTGGATCAGAGCACGTGAAGAGTTTTCAAGTTATTGGCACATTTGGATTGCTAAATTGCTTTTCCAAAGATTGGCCTCACCATGTGCCAAAGTAAAGTGAACTCCCTAAAATAGTTTTTGAAATATCACTAGAAGACAGTTTAGTGGTGAGTCCTGGCCTGGCAGGGACTCTCTCCAGCAGCCAGTAGCCCTGGCCAGATAGAATTAGCAGGTTTCCACAGGACTCTTTGGTGTAGGGAGATCTTTGTTCATAAAGCGTAGAGGCTGATTTGACTTGAATAGATGCAACATTTATGAGTCTGAGTCAGAAACAAAGAGCAGCTGCAGCAAAAAATGGCAGTACCCATTTCTCTGAGTGTCAGCGAACTGGACTTTCCTTAAGCTCTCAACCTCGACACTGCTTTTGCTTCCTGCCATTAATGTGCATGGTGTGTTCAAAAGGAATTCAACCTTAGGCTCAAAAAATGAATTGTAACAACTGAAAATACAATTCCTCCTACACATACATATTTTAATGGTTTAATAAGAGTTTTATGTGGGGATGATTCTATATACAGGATTTGATCCATGTTATATTTTTCATTTTATATTGATAGATTACATTTTTTAAAAATTGATACCTGTTCAGTTGTTCAGCATGTGTCCTTTTTTCACAGTAAGCTCCAAAATAACTATCCCATGGCTGAAAAGGAGGAATGCCCTTCAGAATATATTTTACATGACTGCAAAAGGGGGAAAACCCCTCAAAATATAATAGGAGGTTCACATTGCCTTATGTGTAAAGTCTGTCATTATTATTTCTTAAATTCATTTCCCATGGAGTAACATACTGTGATATTTAGTTTCCATATTTGTTTGAAGGGAAGTACCTTGCTATAATTGAGAGGTGGGAGCTTCGGTGCCGGACAAATCAGGATTAGAATCTCAGCTCTGCCACATGGGCAATTTTAACTGTACCGAGCCACACTTTTCTCTTTAAAACTGGAGTGATTACACCTCCTCCCAGGACTGTTGGAAGATTCTAAAGGACAACATATGTTGGGCATATAGAAGAGCGAGAGGAAACTCCAAGGAGGGGTCAGTATAAGAAGAGTAGGAGGGAACGGAGTCTACAAATTTTTAAATGTCCAAAAAAAATTAAAGAAAGTCCATTTATTCACTTACATAGATATGGCTGCCTCCTCTGTGTCAGGCCCTGTCCTAGATACCCAGAGAGATAAGACAGGGCCCATCCCATTAAGGAGTTTAGAGTCCACTTTTAGGAGCAGATGTAATCACCCAGGTGAATTGGGAAAGTAGAGTGTGGTGATTTTTTAACACACATATAAGAAGAATTCAGTGAGAGCAATAATTCTACACAGAAATGAAAAAATACAGGGATGATTGAACCAGGTTGGTTCCGCATCACATTGAACACAGATAACCTTAGAAAGGATTAGGCTTGCAGAGCTTGTCCAGGAAAGACGTCCTCCTTGTGCATATATTCTAAGTATCTGCTGCAGTGTCTAGCCCATTGGAGGCTTCATCAAATGTGTTGAGTAATAAACAGTAAGGAAGAGCTGCAGTTTTTTAGCACTTGTTGTATATGCAGGCACTATTTGTTCTAGGCACTTTACAGAGACGCTTATTTAATTCTCAGGATGACTTTATGAGGTAGGTACCATTATTCCCACTACACACACAGGAAACAGAAATTTAGAGGAATGGAGTAACTGCAGCTAGCAGATATAAGAGTGGGGATCTTATTACTCGAAGTCCGACTCCAGGCTATGGTCTTAAGGGCCATACTAAGTACCTCATTGGTAGTCTCTTTGTCTTAGATATTCACCATCTTTTTCATTAACTTGACTATGATTTGTAACTTCACTTCTTTTGCCTCTAGCTAATTCCTTTGTCTACTTCAGCTCTCATGCTGTCACTTTTATCTCATTTTTGCTTTCATAGTCAACTTTTCTTACCACTTATGGTGGACTGCTTTGCTTCTCTGTGGCCATGTACTAACTATACAAGCAAGATATAAGCACTTTCATAGTCCAAGGACCCTTCTGCTGCAAGTACTGCAAAAGGAAGGGCTTATGGAAAAGTGTTTTTGGAGAGTGTGCATGAAACTAATGATAGTCATTTCTTTGTTCTTTGTTTTCTTACTAACTTTTCAAATTTCAGAACAATAAGATAGTTTGCTGAAAATAACCTTTTTTTCTTTTTTGCTCCCGTGAATTATCAAATGACTTATTTTGATTTCAGTCTTTGATACAATTTTGACAGTTAATTTGGGCTTCTGTGCCCTTATCATTAACCAGAACCCTTCCAAACCACTTTATGTCATGAAATGCTTTGAGAGGCTGGACATGGAAAGTTAGCTTAGAAAAACATTGGGGACTCGAGCTAAAACCAACAGAAAACTCTTTGCCATGATACATCTGTTTCCTTTTTCTTTTTCTTCCTATTTTTTTTTCACATAGTTGTTCATCTTTTTGTTGTAAATCCTTACTTTAGGTACATTTAAAACAATCTGCTTTTCTTTTTCTGTTCTTTTTCAGATCATCTTGTCCTCTTCCACGAGGAAGCTGGTGTGGGGGAGGATATATTTTCAAGCCAAGATATTCAGAGTCTTGCATGCCAACTGACCGTGACAGCTGCTAGACACATGCATCTTTAAAATTACCAGAGTGGAGAGAATTCAAGCCCTCTTCCTGCCCTTTTTATTTGGCTGTTTAGAAGAATGCTTTCATAAATGGTTTCCCTTTTGCAATGAAGCCCATTCCCACAGGGCTGGTAAATAACAATCCAGCACAGTCGAGGGAGACATCCTTAAGACTGAAAGGCACAGGTGTCAGAGTTTTAATCCCAGCTCTGTGCGTAATTTGCTATTTAGGTCAAGACTGCAGCATGACTAATCACTCATTTTGGCATACTTTACTATTAATACTGATTCTAAACATCCATTGAGCTATAATCACACAAAGCCAGTCATAAGACTACAGTGTTAATATATTTCCATTGACTTATTTTCTCACCACATATTAAGGACACTGGGAAGGAACAAAGAAGAGAAAATGACATCTATTATTTCTTATAGGCCAGGCCCTGTGCTAGTTTTCATATAAGTTATCTAGACTGAATTCTTGCCACAGGCCGCAAATAACTAATGTGAATGCTCAGAACAGTCCCTTTCTAGTTCAGTTTCTCATCTGTAAATGAAGATGTTGGAATTGATGATGTCTACAGACTTCTTCAACTCTTCCATTCTGTGGACTTAATGATTCTCTTAATCAAGTCACAAGCGATTCTGCATTTCTTTTTCTGTTATTGTTGCTGTTAGGCTTGTCTCTGTTTTCTGTTAGGGTTTCCAAATGGGTCTGGCGAACTTACTTGGAATTTTTGGTTGAGGAAGCTAGCCATACTCTCAAAAGAACAGGCTTCCTCTCTCTGGAAAAGCTTTGCTCTTTGAGTATGTTAAGAATGAAACTGGGGCCGACCCTGTGGCACACTCGGGAGAGTGCGGCACTGGGAGCGCAGTAGCGCTCCCGCCTCCCGGTTCGGATCCTATGTAGGGATGGCCGGTGTGCTCACTGGCTGAGCACGGTGAGGCCGGTCACAAAAAAAAGACAAAAAAAAAAAAAAGAATGAAACTGCGAGGAAGTGACACCAGCATGTCTAGTCAGGTCATCCGGTTCCACCATGGAGAGCAAGGGGGTGACAAAAGTTAAGGACAGTTCCCTTTCATGCTCATATTGTTATTTTTATATTACCAAAGATGGCACTACTGAAGTGATCGATTTTACTTTAAATTTATGATGTAAACTTCAGTTGTTATCACAGTCTGGCTCATAATAAACCTCTTTTAGGGTTTTAAATTAATTAGCAGAAGTTGTTGGGGGGGAAAAACAGAGTGTGTGGGAAGGAAACCAAAAATCTTCACCAATTGGTTATGTGTAGGGTTATTTTTTTGTGTATAACCACTATTTGACTAGATAAGACTTTATGATCTGTGATCTGTAATTTGATGTATTTGCTCAAAAGTCATTATTCCTAAAATCTAATTCTGATCCTCATAGCACATATTAGACCAACCTTTTCAATCCACTTAGCAATAGCTATGCTACGTTGATAATGACTGTTTGTTGACATATTCTGCAACTGGCAATTGTCATACTCTCTCCATTTGCTTTGGAGTCTGGTTCATAGTGATTCTTTGCTCTTGAGGAGCTCAGTCTAGTTATTTGGAGAATGAGCATGAATCCATGAAGGAGAATTGCCTTGAAATCAGACTTTGTGACTGATGAACTCAATTTGCTATTTTATGTTCATTAATGTTTTTAAGAGGGTGAATGCTCTTACCAGAAAATTTAGGACAGAGATGATTTCTTCTCTCAATGGGAATTTTTTTTTTCATCAGAGAAAATGTAGGAAAATAATACTTATTCCTTAGGAAAATATTTTCTGCAAGTCTATGTGGTTCCTTCCTAAATACTACACGTAAGTACCATGACAGCTGGGACCTTATCTGTACTTCTTAAGACTTAGAAAAAGCTGACACATAGTAGATTCTCAATAAATATATATGTGAGGAAGGAGCAAGGAAGGAAGGAAGGAAGGAAGAAGCTAATTAAATGAATCAAGGCAATCCCAGTAACAAAAATCACAACTTTAGTTAAGCATTTAAATTTGATAATTGAATCATTTTATTCGTAGGACAGATTGTTTAGGCAAGCAAGCAACATATCCACTAGTGTGAACTTTATGAATGGAAATGTCCTGGTCATTTAAGACATTTACTTCACATTTGTGTTGTACCTATTCAGAAAAACAACTAGCATAGATTTACAAAATAAAATATAGAAAGTAGGCCAATTAAAAGCAAAAAAGAAAACTAAAAAAGAGTAGAAAGAAAAATGGGAGAGCTGATCAGCACAATGATGTATTAATTACTGCACTTGAGTGGTGAATTTGGTCAGAATTTTCTAATAGGGAATAAAAAGAAATATATTTGATTATGTAAGAGATTTTTTGTTTATTTGATTTAAAAGAAGATAATTTATCTTTAAATATATTTTTTCTTATAAATGATTTGAATTTGTTTACAACATCCATTCTGATTGTTATTTTAGTATAATAATCAATGTCTCTATACTTTTGCAAAAAGCACAATCGTGTTTAAATGGGCATTTGTACACAAATGCAATAGAAGTGTTTCTTTGGAGAATATAAAATGGAGATAAGGATACCTACAAAACAGAAAGGCTACAATTCACTTTGGACAAGTATATAGAAAAGATCTCCTCATAGCAAGCACTAAGTAAATATTAGCTGTTATTGCTACAACTTACCACTACTATTGTTACATCTACTTCTCTGGCATTAAATGAGAACGTAAAATGTTTAATGATCTATAGTGGGAACTATTCCTGTGTTGTTAAATCAAATAGTTTTTAAGGACCCACTACTAGGTTGTCACCAAAACAAATATGTAATTGTGTGTACGTGCACAAGTATATATATGTGTGTGTGTGTATCTTTCAGGCTAGCTATAGCAGTGATCTTGGGATTTTTAAAAATATATAAAATATAGATATATGTAACCAGACTAAATAAGAGCATAAAATCTGGGTAGTTTTCAGATTTTGAGTCACTTCACCCTAATTCTCAATTCTCAACTCACATCCTCAGATTTATTGGCGATGATGGTTGCAGGAACGAGGGCAAAGTACTTCAGATCTTAAACTTTGGAATAAATCAGCATTTTCAACTCTGGCTACACATTAGAATCACCTGCAATTTTTTGTTTTGTTCGTTTTGTTGTTTTTCTTACATAATACCTGCAGAGATATGGATTCAGTTGATCTGGGGTGGGACTCTGACAGTGATAGTCTCAAAAGCAACTTAGGTGTTTCAAATGTGTGGCCAGGATGAGAATCATTTGAATAAGTGGGAAAAAATTTTTAAATGAGGATTTAAAAAATATTAATGAATAATAAGTGTAATACTTCAATTCCCACTGTAGTCAGTGTTCACAATTGATGAAATATTTTCCTGAACTTTACCTAAATTAGGTGTGTTACATAAGTTTTTTAATGACAAATAAAAGTGTGAAGAATTTAAATAGCTACAAAATATCATTAAGGTAACTATAAATGCACTGGACTATGAAGAAATAAATACAAATTAAGTTAGGAATATTTTTATTTAACACGAATAAGATTACAGTTAATAAAAATAAGTAAAATGCAGAGTATTAAGAAGGCTAGCTTAATATGAGCAGAAAATAAAGAAATATAAAGCTATTATAAAAGACATTTAAAAAAAACTCAACAGGCTGTATGGCTAAAATATACATAGATCATTTCCAATTACCAGGAGTGTGTATGTACATGCACATTCACACGTCTGTGTTTTTGTGAATAGTATAGTTGGCCATTTATCACACATAACTTCTGTGGGCTAGCCAGTGATTTTCAGCCTATTTCAACTCTTGTTTTATTTGGCATGGCAACACTAAATTGAATAATCTTTAGAACTGGATCATACATAAAGAAAAAGGAAGCCTCATTTTTGGGTGTATAGACAAAAAGAAAAGACAGAAATTCTATCAATTGCACAGCCCATCTATTCACTCAGAACAGAAGTCTCTCTTGGGCCGAGCCCGTGGCGCACTTGGTAGAGTGCGGCGCTGGGAGGGCTGCGACGCTCCCGCCGCGGGTTCGGATCCTATATAGAACTGGCCGGTGCACTCACTGGCTGAGTGCCGGTCACGAAAAGGACAAAAAAAAAAAAAAAAAGAAGTCTCTCATGCATCAGGGCCTGCTTGGATGACTGTATATAATGGGAGATCCAATGCTCAGGTTCTTCCATGGTTTGGGTTCTCAACTTTTATAACCTGTGGAGATTCTGAGGAGCCAAGTTGTGTCTCAGGATATCATTCTGCCACAATGGATATAGCATCAAACACATGGCCTCAGTGTGTGCGTCGGGCTCAGACATGTTCAGTGTCCCACTGCCTTCCATCTACGGCCCATTGGGACATAAGCAGCTTCTCACTGATCCCTTTTCCTGTTATATCAGAGAGAGAACTTTACTGTTTAAATCTTTCTAGGACTCAGGAAGAGGAGATGTGATCTAACTCATAAAGGGATCTAATACTTTATATTACTTAGGGATACATGTTTAATAAATCAGAAACAGGGTTGGTCTTAGTAAAGACCACTTTAAGGTAACTTTTTAATTCACATCACACTGTGGATCCAAATAATAGGGCCTTTGACCCTATTTTCCTGGGGAGAAAACAATGTCTGCAGGAGAAACATTCCTTATACAGATTGAAACCTTCAACATTTTTTTGTGTTATCTCCCAAAAATAATTCATAAAAGGAATTATTGTTTGATTAATTTGAGAAACTTTCATTACATCATGCAAAGAATTTTAACTGCATTCTTTGGGACGAGAGGGTCAGCATATGAGTATGATCACATAACAGGAACCAACTATGCTTTAAGAAAGCATAGATAGATTCAAGGGTAAAAAAAATAAATCAGCTTTCATGATGAGAGGACTATACTCTCTTCCCTATGTGAAGTTGCCAGTGCACATTATCCAAATATTGGAGCATTCTAAGTGACAAAAAATGGCCCTGCTGGCATCCATCCTGTAGGTCCTACATCCCACTCAAGGCAACTTTGTTGTTTATACTAAGATGACTATACAGTCTGCTGGAGGTTTAAGGAATCAATAAATAGTACCCTCTTTCCACTCCCAAGATTAGAGCCAATTGACAGGGTCAAGAGACAAAATTAACAAATTTAGTTGAAAGATCTCAATTGGTTTTATGGCGATTCTATAATTGGACAATACTTCATTCCATAAAATAGAATAAGTGTTCCAACGAGTCCAGCAGAGGAGGTTGGTTTTATAGACAGAAAATGGCTGAGGAAAGCAGAAACAAAGAACAAAAAGCAGATTGGAAACCAAAGTTGGTTTCCTTGTAAAGTGGGGACAGGTAGACAGAACAAAAGAAAGATAATTGGCTTTTCAAGATGGCAGCGGCTGCGGCGGCTGGCGCGGAGTAGCTGAGGTGGAAAAGGTGGCCACTGGGCCTCAGGCAGCCGGGAATCTTGGGGACCTTCCTCTCGTCATCTCTTAAGGGAGGACTGTTGCTGCTGACCGGTCGTGGGGGGTGACCGCCACTTTGCCCCCGGCAGGAAAGGCTGCCTCATTTACAGACAACAGCTTTGAAGTGTGGAGCAGGAAAAGAACTGTTTCTTAGCTGCAAAAGCGAGTCTCGAAACAGGGAACACGGCGCCAGGGCTGCTGTGGATGCAGCCAAAATCCCGGAGGCCGGGGCCGCGCTGAAGGCGGCCAGCTGCCCTATTCAGGATTCGAGGTTTCAGACCGGCATTAAAGAAGATTCCTGGGAGCGCCCGAGCCGCGCCGCGACTGAACAGCCCGAGGCGGCAGCGGCCGAGAACTGGGAAAGGCAGCAAACCAGAGACAGAGAGCGAGCACCCGACCTGGCACAGCACTGTGAGTGATCCCTGGCACAGCTCTGTTCGGGGGGTGGATGCCCACGCGGCTCCCGCCTGCACCACCAGGCCACTCACCGCCCGGTGCTGCCTCCATTTTCCCAGGTGCGGGCAGCTCCGCCCTGCTCGGCCATCACTGAGCCCTCCCACTTGCTTGGTCTGGCATGGGGGCCTCCACTCCCACTCCCTCCGCGGTTCTCTGGCGGGGCTGGTGGAGGGGGTGTCCCGGGCCAGTGTCGGGATGGCAAGGAAGTACGGGCGGGCCGACTGTCACTCCACCATACCCTGGACTCCGGCCCCAGGTAAACTCCCTGTTACTGGGAGGCAGATACCATCTCTGCAGCCACCAGTTTGGAAAAAAGCCTAACGAATGTCTGGTTGGGAATAGTGTGGTAGGAGAGTTCCCAGGTCCGCTTGAACCTGCCAGAGACCAGGCTGCAGGTGGGCGCTAGACTCGGTTTATACTGGGGGGATACAAAGGTGAACAAGACCCGAGAAAGATCTACATAGTGCTACAAAGGCACCCAGAGAGACCAGTCGTCTGTGCCCAGCAGAAACCTGGTAGACTTCCTGGGCGAGGCGGTGCCGAGCAGGGTCTTGAAGCCCCAGCTGATAGACGAGGGGTGCAGAAGACACGCCCCAGCCCAGCACAGTGTGCACAGTGTGGGGAGACGTGCGGCCAGGGAGGGGGAGACTCGACAGAAACCACACACCTGGTGGGGTCGCCACTGCACGATCTAACAGCCTGGGCCAGAGCACATGGAACAGGGAGAAGTCCTGCACAGGAAGTGAAAGCTCAACAGAGATCACACACCCTGTGGTACGTGATCCACCAGCCCAGCAGAGTCCAAGCTGACCAGAAAGGTGGCTCCCCGGAGAAGCCCAAGACCCGAGACAACCACACACACAAGGCACTAGAGGCCAACTGAGCAGTCACGGAGGGAGCCATACGAAATTGGCAACCACAGCAACATCCTAGTTAGTCATTAGTCTCAAACCGGTGAACTGTGAAACCCACTGCCACAATGAATAAACACCAAAAAAAAGATACCAGAAATACAAAAAATCAAGAAAGTACACCACCAAAAGTTAATAAATCTCAAACTCTAGATCCTATAGAACAAGAAGCCCTTGAAATGACTGACAAGGAATTTCGAGTGATAATTCTAAGGAAACTGAATGAGATACAAGAAAACTCAGCTAGATATCATGATGAAATGAGGAAAAGTATACAGGATCTGAAAGAGGAAATGTACAAGGAAATCAATGTCCTGAAAAAAGATGTAGCAGAACTTGCTGAACTGAAGAAGTTATTCAACGAAATAAAAAACACAACGGAGAGTTTAACCAGCAGGCTTGTCGAAGTTGAAGAGAGAACCTCTGAACTTGAAGATGGGCTGTTTGAAATAACACAAGCAGACAAAAAGAAAGAAAAAAGAATCAAGGACATTGAAGAAAATCTGAGAGAGATATCAGACAACCATAAGCGATCAAATATCCGAGTCATCGGTATTCCAGAAGGGGAGGAAAATAGAGATTCCATTGAAAACATATTCAACAAAATAGTGGCAGAAAACTTCCCAGGTATAGGCAAAATCACAGATCTTCAGATCCAGGAAGCTCAACGATCTCCAAATGTATTCAACCCAAAAAGACCTTCTCCAAGACATGTCATAGTCAAATTGGCAAAACTCAGAGATAAAGAGAGAATCTTAAAAGCTGCAAGAGAGAAGCGTCAAATCACCTATAAGGGAGGCCCAATCAGGTTAATATCAGACTTTTCATCACAAACCCTAAAAGCTAGAAAGGAATGGGATGATATTTTCAAAATACTAAAAGACAAAGATTGCCAGCCAAGAATACTCTACCCTGCAAGGCTATCCTTCCGAAATGAGGGGCAAATAGTATATTTCTCAGACAAACAAAAACTGCGGGAGTTCACTACCACATGACCACCCTTACAAGAAATCCTCAAGGGAGTACTGGGTTTGGTTCCTGAAAAATAACTACCACTGCCACAAAAACTCAAAAAAAATCTAAACCCGCTAGTACAATAAAAATGGCATTCATGAAGAGAAAACAAGCTAACAAAAACACTATCTACAACCTAAGGAACCAACAAACACAGAAAACAAACAGTAAATCAGAAAGCAAGGAACAAAAGACACCTAAGACAACCAAACAACCAATAAAATGCTAGGAATAAATCAACACCTTTCAATAACAACTCTTAATGTAAAAGGCTTAAATTCCCCAATTAAAAGACACAGACTGGCTGACTGGATCAAAAAGCAGGACCCAACTATATGCTGCCTACAAGAGACCCACCTCACCCATAAAGATTCACATAGACTAAGAGTGAAAGGATGGAAAAAGATTTACCAAGCAAACAGAAAAGAAAAACGAGCTGGAGTAGCTATTCTTATATCGGACAAAATAGACTTTAAACTAAAAACCATAAAAAGAGACAATGAGGGACACTACTTAATGATAAAAGGACTGATCCATCAAGAAGACATAACAATCATAAATATGTATGCACCCAATGTTGGAGCAGCCAGATTTATAAAACAAACTCTATCAGACCTAAAGTAGGAAATAGACACTAATACCATAATAGCAGGGGACCTGAACACCCCACTGTCAATATTAGACAGATCATCTAGGCAAAGAATCAGTAGAGAAACACAAGATCTAAACAAGACTCTAGACCAATTGGAATTGGCAGATATCTACAGAACATTCCACCCAACAACCTCAGAATATTCATTCTTCTCATCAGCACATGGATCATTCTCCAGGATAGATCACATATTAGGTCACAAATCAAGTCTCAATAAATTCAAAAAAATTGGAATTATCCCATGTATCTTCTCAGACCACAATGGATTAAAACTAGAAATTAATAACAAACGAAACTCTGGAAACTATACAAACACATGGAAATTAAACAGCATTCTACTTAATGACATATGGGTCCAAGAAGAAATCAAGCAGGAAATCAAAAAATTTCTTGAAACTAATGAAAACAATGATACATCATACCAAAACCTGTGAGATACTGCAAAAGCAGTATTGAGGGGAAAATTTATTACATTAAACGCTCACTTCAGAAGAATAGAAAGATGGCAAGTGAACAACCTAACACTTCACCTTAAAGAACTAGAAAAACAAGAACAATCCAAACCTAAAGTTAGCAGATGGAAAGAAATCATTAAGATCAGAGCAGAACTGAACGAAATTGAAAACCAAAAAACAATTCAAAAGATCAACGAATCAAAAAGTTGGTTTTTTGAAAAGATAAATAAAATTGACAAACCATTAGCATGGCTAACAAAAAAAAGAATAGAGAAGACTCAAATAACAAAAATTAGAAATGAAAAAGGCGATATTACAACTGATTCATCTGAAATACAAGGAATCATTCGAGACTACTATAAACAACTATACGCCAACAAATTTGAAAATCTGGAGGAAATGGATAAATTTCTGGACACACACAAGCTCCCAAAACTGAACCGTGAAGACGTAGAAAATTTGAACAGACCAATAACAATAAAGGAGATTGAAGCTGTTATCAGAAGGCTCCCAACAAAGAAAAGCCCAGGACCAGATGGATTCACAGCAGAATTTTACCAAACATTCAAACAGGAATTGACACCGATTCTTTACAAGCTGTTCCAAAAGATTGAAACGGACGCAAATCTCCCAAACTCATTCTATGAAGCAAATATCATCCTGATACCAAAACCAGGTAAAGATATAACCAAAAAAGAAAACTACAGGCCGATATCCTTGATGAATATAGATGCAAAAATCCTCACTAAATTACTAGCAAACAAAATACAGCAACACATACGTAAAATTATTCATCACGATCAAGTGGGATTCATCCCAGGGATGCAAGGTTGGTTCAACATACGCAAATCAATAAATGTGATACACCATATTAATAAACTCAAACACAAGGACCATATGATCATCTCTATAGATGCTGAAAAAGCATTTGATAAAGTTCAGCACTCATTCATGACAAAGACCCTCTATAAGTTAGGTATAGAGGGAAAGTATCTCAACATAATTAAAGCCGTATATGCCAAACCCACAGCCAATATCATCCTGAATGGGGAAAAGCTGAAAGCTTTTCCTTTAAGAACAGGAACTAGACAAGGATGCCCACTCTCACCACTCCTATTCAACATAGTGTTGGAAGTACTAGCCAGAGCAATCAGAGAAGAGAAGGAAATAAAGGGCATTCAGATTGGAAAAGATGAAGTCAAACTCTCCCTGTTTGCAGATGACATGATCCTATATATCGAACAGCCTAAAACCTCTACAAAAAAACTGCTGGAATTGATAAATGATTTCAGCACAGTAGCATGATACAAAATCAACACACAAAAATCAGTAGCATTTCTTTTCTCCAATAGTGAACATGCAGAACGAGAAATCAAGAAAGCCTGCCCATTTACAATAGCCACCAAAAAAATAAAATACTTAGGAATTGAGTTAACCAAGGAGGTGAAAAATCTCTATCATGAGAACTACAAACCACTGCTGAGAGAAATTAGAGAGGATACAAGAAGATGGAAAGATATCCCATGCTCTTGGATTGGAAGAATCAACATAGTGAAAATGTCCATACTACCCAAAGTGATATACAAATTCAATGCAATCCCCATCAAAATTCCAAAGACATTTTTCTCAGAAATGGAAAAAACTATCCAGACATTTATATGGAACAATAAAAGACCACGCATAGCCAAAGCACTGCTGAGCAAAAAAAATAAAGCTGGAGGCATAACACTACCTGACTTTAAGCTATACTACAAAGCTATAATAACCAAAACAGTATGGTACTGGCATAAAAACAGACACACTGACCAATGGAATAGAATAGAGAATCCAGAAATCAACCCACACACTTACTGTCAGCTGATCTTTGACAAAGGCACCAAGCCTATTCAGTGGCGAAGGGACTGCCTCTTCAGCAAATGGTGCTGGGATAACTGGATATCCATATGCAGGAGAATGAAACTAGATCCATACTTCTCGCTGTATACTAAAATCAACTCAAAATGGATTAAGGATTTAAATATACACCCTGAAACAATAAAACTTCTTAAAGAAAACATAGGAGAAACACTTCAGGAAATAGGACTGGGCACAGACTTCATGAATACGACCCCAAAAGCACGGGCAACCAAAGGAAAAATAAACAAATGGGATTATATCAAACTAAAAAGCTTCTGCACAGCAAAGGAAACAATTAAAAGAGTTAAAAGACAACCAACAGAGTGGGAGAAAATATTTGCAAAATATATATCTGACAAAGGATTAATATCCAGAATATATAAGGAACTCAAACAACTGTACAAGAAGAAAACAAGCAACCCAATTAAAAAATGGGAAAAAGAGCTAAGTAGGCATTTCTCTAAGGAAGATATACAAATGGCTAACAGACATATGAAAAAGTGCTCAACATCACTCAGCATCCGGGAAATGCAAATCAAAACCACATTGAGATACCATCTAACCCCAGTTAGGATGGCTAAAATCCAAAAGACTATGAACGATAAATACTGGCGAGGCTGCGGAGAAAAAGGAACTCTCATACATTGTTGGTGGGACTGCAAAATGGTGCAGCCTCTATGGAAAATGGTATGGAGGTTCCTCAAACAATTGCAGATAGATCTACCATATGACCCAGCTATCCCACTGTTGGGAATATACCCAGAGGAATGGAAATCATCAAGTCGAAGGTATACCTGTTTCCCAATGTTTATCGCAGCACTCTTTACAATAGCCAAGAGTTGGAACCAGCCCAAATGCCCATCATCAGATGAGTGGATACGGAAAATGTGGTACATCTACACAATGGAATACTACTCAGCTATAAAAACGAATGAAATACTGCCATTTGCAACAACATGGATGGACCTTGAGAGAATTATATTAAGTGAAACAAGTCAGGCACTGAAAGAGAAATACCACATGTTCTCACTTATTGGTGGGAGCTAAAAATTAATATATAAATTCACACACACACACACACACACACACAATCCGGGGGGGGGGGAAGAAGATATAACAACTACAATTATTTGAAGTTGATACGACAAGCAAACAGAAAGGACATTGTTGGGGGGGGGGAGGGAGAAGGGAGGGAGGTTTTGGTGATGGGGAGCAATAATCAGCCACAATGTATATCGACAAAATAAAATTAAAAAAAAAAAATAATAATAAAATAAAATAAAATAAAATAAAATAAAATAAAAAAACAAAAGAAAGATAATTGACTGGTTAGCAACAGGAACATCGGGTTAAAGATTATAAGAGATGGAAATTTACGCTCTCTCCCTCCCCCCCCCCCCCCCCCCCCCCCGATTTCTTGGAAGACCAGATAACAGTTAGTTCCAGTTTGGTGACTTGGAAACCTCAGTGTGAGTGACTCCACTTTGATTTTTAGTCTGGATGTAGTGCAGGAGCTTGGTCCAAAACAATGGCCTCCTATAATTTTTATTTAACAAGCGATAAGATTCAGACAGATGGAGGCAATATATTAGCTTTATTACTGACAAAAGATTTTTAGAGAATGTGACTATATTTGTTATGATAGGCAATACTGTTTTGTCAACAAACTAACTCTAAAATCTTAGTAACTTTAATATGACAGAAGTTTATTTCTTGTTCATGTGAAATCCAGTAAGAATGTTTCTGCTTGGCAGGTGGCCTTCAACATTGTCATTCAATGGATCTTCCATGATGTGGCTCCATCATCCCCTGGGACTTCAAAATCTTCTGCTGAAATCTCTATATCTAGCCAAGAGACTGGGAGGTTTTTATATGC
This sequence comes from Cynocephalus volans, assembly GCF_027409185.1. Lineage (NCBI taxonomy): Eukaryota > Metazoa > Chordata > Mammalia > Dermoptera > Cynocephalidae > Cynocephalus > Cynocephalus volans. The sequence continues at coordinate 124,698,055 of NC_084468.1, forward strand.
CAGGTCTGGAAGTGGGGTACAGAAGTTCAACTCACGTTTCATTGTCCAGAACCCAGTCAACCTGAAGTAAAGCAGGTTAGGAAATTTGGGAAATTTCATCTAGCTCTATGTGCACAGGGTAGAGAGGCAATGGGTTTTGGTGCAAACATAGCTGTCTTGGCCAAAAATAACTAGATCTCAGCCAGGTGGGCTTGCTAATATTCCCTCCCTGAATTAGCAGACTTATTCCTGTAAAATAACAGATTATTTCTACAAGAGTAAACCTGCAAACCTGCCTCATTAAGCTAATTGCATAGCTGAGAGAGAGACTAAGAGTGTATCCTCTCTGTAGGCAGGAGGATTCCAGGGAGGGGAGGAGAGGGCAGTTTGAACATGTCTAATTCTTTCTTCCAATCTCATCAATCAGAGGATGGAGGAAGAGAGAATCCCGGGGTGTTATTCTAGGAAAATCATTTACTTGGAAACATGAGGAGCAGGAGATAAATGTTCCCCCTAGTAGTCGAATAAAAACCTTTGAACCAAGAACATGTTATCCTTTGACTTCTTCAAAACTATACATTGGTTGGTGATGTCACCAACTAAAATACCTTCTCATGCCTGCTCTTAATTTTAAAATACATTGTAATGAAGCTTCTTGGATGGATAGCTTATTTAAATCACTAATAAAAAATTAGGCTTTATACATCTTTGAGATCCTTTAGCTGAGTTTCTTTTGAAGAACTATCTTGATAAATTTGCCATACATATATTTGAAATTCTTTATGGAATAAAATAAGGTATAAGATAGCTGGTCCCTCTTATGGCCTGATCATGCGCAAAGTTAGTTTTAGATCATCAATGGTCTGTTACTCTGGACCTAGAAAATAAACTAATTATACCACCCTTAAAAAAAGGAAAAACCAAAGCCCTTATGTAAGCAGTTTCTTGAATGTGCTGAACTCATTAGGGAGAATTTACAACAAGTTTTTAGTTTTCTCAGTAACTGCCCCTGGACAAAGGCTTTTAGCAGGACCTCACAGCTTTTCACTCTCAGATGGAAACAAATTCCCATTTCTCTTTTTTCAGGCATTAAAAATGTCCAACCCAGTCTGTTTTCAAATCTTTTGTCCATCTTAGTCCAACTCTGTGTAGTCTCAGAGGTTACAGAAGGGAGGGAGGCTTGTGACTTTCTCCTCCTTGCTCCACGGCCTCCCGCACTTGTGGGCTGTGTTCTGCTCCACGATATGCTCCATCCCCACCCCATCCCCCTGGGGAGGAGGGAGATGAGAGGAACACGACTGTAGTGGCTGCAGTCTGATATGGCTGTGAGGGCTGCAATCTGCCATAGCACCATCTGTGCCAGATGCCCAAGCATAACTCTCTCTCCTGTGGGCACTTTGGTGGGCGCCTTTGAGGACCTCACCACTGAGGCACCTCTTCCTGAATTTACCTCCTGTGGGGCTGATTTAATCAGCTGGTGGCTTTATCCTTCCTCCTCAGCCCCTGGCTTTTAGTGGTCCAGTCACAGAGCCTCTCTGTTGGAGTCACCTTGCCTTAGGGATAGAGGGTGAAGAAAAATGAAAGAAGATTTACTTTAATGAACCTCACAACTTAGTATCAGGAAACAAACATTCAGGTAATCAAATAAATATTTCCTAGGGTCTGAAATTACCCCTGAAAAAATTTTATTTTTTTATTTCAAGGATCATCTAAAAAACACATATAAGTATATTCAGTATCAGCTGGGTGACTGACCATCATGAAAGTGTCCTGAGACAGGATTTCAGGACTCTCACTTTTGCATCAGTATTTATTATGATCTTGGTGCCATTCAATCCTATATAGTTGTCCTGGTCTAATGACAAAAGAATGAGATGAGCAAAATACGTAAATGATAAATTATCACTAAAGTCAAATGAAATCATAGCAACATTTACTAATAATGGTTCTCATAGACAAAAATATTGGGACAATTGAGTTTTTGTATCATAAAATTGCATATTGAAAAAGACTGACATATTAGCAATTGGTACCATATTCATACGGCAAGCAGTATTTCAATTTCAGAAAAACAAAACCATCGGTTAATAGCCACTTCTTCCTTTCAGTTGCTCAGGGCAAAAACCTTGGAACCATCTTTGATTCCTTGCTTTCTTTTATATTCATATCCAATATTTCAGCAAATACACCCGATCTGGCCACTTCTCTCCATCTCCACTGCTTCCACCATGGTCTGAGCCACCACCCTGGATTTATCGCACCAGCTTCCTAACTGGTCCTTTGCTCTACCCTGGCCTCCCTAACACAGCTGCCCAAGTAATCTGGTAAAATACATGTCAGATGGAGACAGTCCTTTGCTCAGTCTCTTCCATGGCATTCCATCTCACTCTAGTAAAAGCCAAAGTTATTAGCATAGCCTATATGGCCTTCATAAGCTGGCTGCAGCACTTAACATCCCTACAACCCCCTCCCAAGTTGTTCCTTGTCCCTTTTTAACATCAGTTTTGCTCACTCCACTCCAGCCACATGGGTCCTCTTGCTCTTCCTTGGAGATGCCACATTTGCTGTCATTTTGAGGTGTCTACGCTGGCTGTTCCTCTGGAAAGGTTTTCTCCATGTTATCCTCATGGCTTTACCCCCTTACCTCCTTCCAATCTTTGCTCAAATATTTGCTTCCTTAAACTCAGTTAAAAAATGGACACCCCCCTCTTATATTCCGTCCTCCCTCTCCTATTCTTTTTCTCCAACAGATCTCCATTTGACATAGTGTAGAGTTTACTTTTGTTCTCCCACTCTGCTCCCTCTCTCTCTTTCCTCCCCAATAAAATGTAACTTCTGAGAGGGCAGGGATTTTCATCTACATTCTTTACTTCTATAATTCCAGCAACTGGATTAGTTCCTGGAATAGAGTATACATTCAATAAACAATTCTGGAATGAATGAATGAATCGGGTATATTAAGTTAATTTTTGTATTATTTGATTAGCAACTAGGTTTTGTTTTATATAGATGTATAAGAATGGTAAGAATAAACCTAGTTTTATTGTTGGATTACTTAAACATTAAAATAATAGTATCATAAAAGTAATTTAAGTCAACACTGGGAACAATAGGAATGTTTTTCTTCAAAAGAGGTTTGCATAATTATTATACTTTATTCTTTGAAATATGCTATTCTAGCTAGTTGATAGTAATCTGGAAGAATTATGAAATTGCAAGAATATTAGAATTAGGAAGAAACTTAAATAATATCTATTTTATCATTTTACCTTAGAATAGAACAATTCCTGGCATTATGGGAAATTTTTTAAAAAATTATTATTCTGTAACTGGCCAATTAGCTCAGATGGTTAGAGCACAACGTTGTAACACTAAGGTCTAAGATTTGGATACCTGTACTGGCCAGCTGCCAAACAAACAAAAAAAATTATTATTGCATGGCTCCTTGTTTGCCAGGTTTTTTGAATTTTATGTGCAAGAAAATGATGTTTCTAAGCTCTATAACATTTGTATTTACAAGTAATTTGGAATTCCCTGAGGAAGACAAATGTGTTTCCATGATAAAATAAAATTCTTCAGAGAAAATTTCTTTAATATACCAGCTTCAAGTTTCATTCAGATGGAAAAGCTGTTCTAAATGATTGAATAGACAGCTATTGTTGGGTTATATTTAATTCTTAGAAAACTTCATGATGTAAGTTTGCTGTGTGTTATTTTGCAAACCTTTCATTGAAGTCCAAAGAATGTGGAGTTCAGTAACAGAAAGAAAATTGTCATTTGCTCAGTTTGAACAATGGCTTTTACACAATTTGTGAATCCCTCTCTAGCAATTTGGGAAATTCTGCTGTGAATCATTAGAAACATATGAAGGTTTGAGCTGTAAAATTTTATTAGGAAATTATGCCACAGGGATTCTTTAGTGGGTAGACATTGCCACAATGCAATTCACTTAAAAATTCAGTTATATTGCTTATGTACCTGGAGGGTGGATTCACCACCCATACTGTGGGATTTTGACCAGTCATATAAGACAAAACAAAACAAAACATGAACATTCCTTTTCAAAATTATTAAGTTTTGAGATAAATAGAGCTAAGTAATTAGTGTTGAGAGGGAATGTTCAATCCTCTTGAAAAAATGAATATGGAATAGCTGAACGTTATTTTAGCCTATGAAAAGACTTTGTTATTTTCATGTAATAATACATCACAAATCACAAAGTGTCATTCATTTATTCGTTTTTATCATTTTATTTTATTATTTATTTGCATTAAAAAAGAGAAATTGACAGAAAGCACTGACCTCAATTTCTTTATGATGGAGATTGGCTCTCACCATGAACAGTGTAATGAGATCTTCTCAACCATTCTATTTACTTTATCCCCATTCTTAGGACTCATTCTTAATTTTATCCTGCCCCAGAAGATGTTTGAGATATACAAACCACTTCTGGGGGATAAAAATGGGGGAGTGCAACCTATTTTTTGTTAGATAAACTTTACTTCATGTTTCACATACATGTAACATCTTGCGATGAAAAGAATATTAAATTAGTCTATGAAAACAATTATAGGCAGTGTTTTTGAAATACCAAAAGCATATCCCCAGGAGTCATTCACAGCATCTTAATTATACACTTCACTTACAATATACATAATTGTGCTCTTCTTTTCCTGTCTCAAGCTGAGAAAGGTTTTTAATTCTTCCGAGAGCTGGGTGTATACAGTCGTTAAAGATGGCAAAACACTTTTTGGAGAAGTTGGTGAGAAAGGGTGGAATTCATACAGTGTTATATGTTAAGTTGTGTTTCCCTGCCCCATTGATATACTGAAGTACTAACCCCCCATACCTCAGAATGTGACTGTATTTGGAGAGTCTTTGAAGAGGTAACTAAGTTAAAATGAGGTCATGAAGGTGAGCCCTAATCCAATATGACTGATGTTCTTACAAAAATAGGAAGTTTGGACATAGACAGGTAAGAGGGAAGCCCATGTGAAGACACAAGAGGGCCCTCTACAAGCCAAGAAGAGAGGACTCAGAAGAAACCAACCCTGCCAACACCGTGATCTTGAATTTCTAGCCCCTGGAATTGTGAGAAAATGAATTTCTGTTGCTTAAAGTCACGTAGCATATGGTACTTTGTCACGGCAGCCCTTGTAAACTAATACACACAGTGAAGCAACAATGGTAAAAATCTTCAGATGAGCATTCCGCTATCCAAATGGAAAGAGGATAGTGAGTGGATAGATGACGTTGTAGGGTTAGACTGGTCAGAGGGATAGAGGGTCTCCATTACCTCTATTTTTCTGTTTGTTTCCCAACTGGATTGGGTATCCCTTACAGCAGAGTTGATGTCTAATTTGTCTTTGAACTCCTTGCTGTTTGCATACAGTAGGTACTTACACATGCCTAATGAATGAATCAATAGTTAATAGGGGAGGTGTGTGCAATGAACACACACATGCTACAATGTATGGCTAAGAGAGTTGGATTGGTGAGGCTGAATCCCAGATCTGCCACTTATTAGTTGTCTGCTTTGGGGCAAGTTTCTTCATCTCTCCATGCTTCAGTTTCCTCATATGTAAAACAGAGATAAGCATTATACCTACTTCACCAGTCTACTGTATTAAATTAGTACATATATTTAAAAGCATTTTGAATGGTTCCAAGCACTTAAAGGACACTCAGAAGTTTTTGCTATTAAGTGAGTCATTTCAAGAATGTCCAGAAATGACAGGGTGAGCTCTGCCTTAACAGTTGACATAAAGCAGAAGGACTGTGTCCTAGTGATAGTGCTATCAGTTCTTTGTCCAAATTCTACGTTATATTCTTCCCACATGAGTAGCCAAATCTTCCTCACTCTGGGGAGAGGAACTGGATCTTACAAAACTAAAGAGGAAATTTGCAGGTCTGCATAATAAAGACAGAGGTCATTCTGTCTTTCCTCAGCTTGCCTGTGTAGCAAAACACTGTTAGGTAAATAGGGTTATTAGGGCAAGCAGTTCTCATCCTTTACTGGGTAATGACTGTGTTTAGGTCAGTAAGTTAAGTATTGGGGGGTTGTGAAAGTGTTGAGAAGAGCCAGAAAACACACATATTCTCAAATAAGTGGAGGCCAAAATCTCTGCTTTGGTTGACTTCCTTGCAATATTGGTGTGTATCTAGAGAGAATATGCTCCCATGAAGACTTAAGCAGCTGTACTTAAAATGCAGACCATAGATTTGAGGGCAGAGGAGACATAAATTAACAGCTGAATTTAATCTGGAGAAAGCTTGTTGTGAGAAGGCGAGCTCTTGGTAAGTTTGAAGAATGAAAGGATATAAATTGGTGGAGATAAGAAAAATAGAGAAACCATTACTCAAAGACAGCCTATGTTTCAGAAGTAGTATCTCATTTAGTTATATCAGTGACCCTAAAGATGGTTAGAGGTACCTATCTCCAGGCCTGGCACATAGCGACAGGAGATAGGAAATTGGGTGCCTATTCACTAAAATACATGATGCCATTCTTCATCAAATTTAGATTATTTTACCAATACCTCCTCCTTCATAAAGATTCCTTTTTTTTTTTGTCTAAACTCTTATTGTTTCATGAATATGAAAATTGTAGCATACATTATATTTAATTTAAAATACTTGAGCATATGCTGTAGATGATTAAAAGAAAGGAATCCATCAAAAGGCTCAGGCATTTCCAAGCCTAGAGGTTGCAAAGAGTATCAACACCTAGTGTTGAATACGTAAGGGTACTTTCAGCTGTAAGTAAGAGAATTCCCAACTAAAAATGGCTTGAAAACCAATGGGTTTAGTGTCTCACATAACAAGAAGTCCAGAGGTAGACAGTTCTAAGATTGGCTAGGTCCACAGTGCAGTGCTGTCTCAACTATTTATCTCTCTGCTCTGCCACCTGCAGGGTGTCATCAATGTGTCCTCTTAGGGTCATAGCTACAGATGTTTCAGGTGTCACGTGTAAACACAACAATATATTAAAAAGTGGGGATGTCTCTTCCTATAAACCTGTTTTAAATAGGAAAAATTATTCCTAGGAAGCCTATCCATCATGCTGCCCCAAGAAGAATTCAAATCTCATTGGCCTGGGCTGGGTCTTATAACCTTGACTAAACTCAGTCACTGAGAAGAGGAGTAGAATTGTCAATCCCCTTAGACACTAGTGATTCATGGTACATAGGAGTTGAACCTTAGAACAAAACCAGGGCTCTGCCAGTAAGGGAGAATTGGAAAGGAAGTGGCAATCAATGGTGTCTGCCTCAGTGAATTCATCATAGTCTAGGGAACCTTAGTGTTTCTTTTTCCCAGTCTATTTGGAGTTGACTTCGTATTTTATCTTTCAGAAGCCACTCAGTTTCTACTAATGGGCTTGAATGGCTCTGTTGCCCATTGATCCCATATGTCTTGACTTTACCGACATGTTTAGAAAACTCTAAGGAAGGAACCATACGTGATAAAAACATATGACTATCTCCCATTTGCAATATGCACTACAGTACAAAGAGGGCTTCTACATACACTATTACTCAAAAGAGCATGGTGCGAAGACCAAGTCTCAGGTAGGTTAAAAAGTGCCTTGTCTAGAGTCAGACAGGTTTTTGGTTACTGCATTGGCTGCATGACTCAAGTCTTCTAACTCTTCACCCAGTGCTCTTTCCACTATCTCCTCCTGCTGCTCAGAACTTTGTTGACAACAAAATAAGCATGTACACATATTTGTTAAATATATGGATTAACATTTAAAATCTAAAAAATGTGCATATCATTTCTGTAATCTTTTTTTCAGGAGAGGTTAAGAAAATATAAAGCACTATGGCAAGCCAGCCACTGGAGGTCACTATTATTTCACAAAAGGGGAATTTGTTACTCAGAAATAATAGCCTGATCTTGCTTTAAAATTCCTAGTGAAATTATGATACTAGTTCTTGTAAAACATTGACTGGATTCCCAAGGATTTAGGAATTATAACTATAGAAAGCTCATCCTTAGTATTTTAGCATTAATATTTACCAAACAGTCTAATGACTGACACAGCCAATTTTTTCTGCGACATTTCTGGTTATCTACGATTACCTTTTCTTTATAGCAATGTAAAGAGAGTGGAATTATTTTGTTTATAGATCAGGTTCTTTCCTCAGAGTTGTCCCCCCTGCTTCTCAATTGTTCTATTCCCAAGGAAGAACTGTCAATGTTTCCTGTGGGTTTAATTTGAGAGACATTTAGAACTCAAACCCTCATTTTACCTGGACCATCCTTCCAATTTATTCACGGGTGTTCTGAAATTTTACTGTTAGCTCTTTATTTCTTTTTGTTAAGTGTGTCTCTGCTTTGAGGGCCATTGCTTCAGAATGGCAGTTCCCAACTTGGTGTTCTTCAAATAGGTATGGCATGAAACATTCTGTAAGAATATTCCAGTCAAGCCAGTTTGAAAAACACGGCACAGTACAGTCTGCACTTGGAACTGGAAAAGCACATTGGCACTTTAAATGAGAAGTCCAACAGCAAAGAAACAGTTGGTATCACTTTGCTTACCAATCTGTTTCTAAATCTTTTGACCTCTCTCGTTACCCCTTTTCAATGTTTCATGTAGCACCTACTAATATTGAGTGAAAAAATAACAGTTTGGAAAACATTGCAAACTGGCTTTTCAAACTAGCTGTCTGCTTGCTGATGAGCTGTTAATAGGGGAAAAGAGACACTTGAGAGATCAAGGTCTCTTTGGGTGGGGACTCCTAAGAGGGTCCAGGCTACAGACAACCCTTTCCATGACTGCCCATTCCACTGTTTTACTTAGCATTGGTCTCAGTGCAATGGTGTGTAGAGAAGCTCCACTAAGTCTTTATTTCAAAATCCTTCAGAATATTGATACTCTGAATGTTTTTCCGTATTGACTATGGCTTTTTCACATGCCACCCATAGATGCGTGAGTCCCCAAACTCTGTATTAGTGCTTTGCATTGGATTTAGGCAGTTTTTAATGCTGACTGAAGATTCAGTTTCTATGTTGTGTTATTCTTTTCAGCTATGTGACCTTAATGTTAGACTCACAAGGATTTGATCACAAATTATTTCAGCAAAGCTGTACTTCGCTGGGGAAAACAACATTAATCCCAGGAACAGAGGTTTGCTTGTTTTTTGTTTTTGAATGGTACTTTGGAAATTAAAAAAAGAAGTTTAGTAAAAGAATGTGACCTTCTAGAATGGCACTCTAGTAATGTCAGGTAAAAGCAAATCAAAATAACTTTGAAAAGAGTAAAGTAGATATCCTAGATATCCTATATTTGGGGGTGTCAAGGTGGCAGACACTGTGGGGGTAACTTAAATGGCAGCTCTATGAATCCGCAGACCTCTCAATGTTTTGGAGTCTCCAGAGTTTATTACCCCAACTTTTTTTCTTCCTTTTGATTTGTTCACTTGATATTTCAGCCATAGTCAAACATCAGTTGCTGGTTTTTTTTTTTTTTTTTAAACTCCCTAACTGCTTTCATCTGTTACAATCTGCAACTATTGCAATGATTTTGCAACAATCCTTGGTTTGTATAGTTCCCTTGTTTCCAAATGTTTCACAGCTGTGATTCTAGAAGCTCGGTCCCAGATCAGTAGCACCAGGGTCACCTGGAACCTTGTTAGAAATGCAAATTGTCAGGCCTCTCCCTGAACTACTGAGCTGAACCAGCAGTCTGTTTTTACAAGTCCTCCAGGGTATTCTGATGTGCTAAAATTTGAAAAACCACTGCTCTACAGCCACTAGTCAGAACTTCAGCATACTATAAGAGAAGGAAAGGAAAAAGAAAGTATGAAAGCAATCATGGATTATATGGCTAAGGCAAATTAATTGTTACAAAAATGGAAAGAAAGCCAGTTGGAAGGAAATGACAGAAGGAATTAGAAATCTGCATTACAGGGTGTAAAGCTAGGGTTTACAGACTCCTCGAGTCTGTTGCACAGATTGGGTTACAAACCCTCCACACGCAGGTCTGTGAGCTAGGTAATAGAAAAAAAAAAAAAAGATTCTGGGAGCCAGAGGTATAGAAAAATGAATGGGTTTTATTCAGATCTAGGAGCAACTGTCCTAGCGGCTCCTCTGAGAATTCTGAGAAGCACTGTGGAGCAGAACTGTCAGTCTTTTATACTTAAGTCCACAACCCTGGACACCTGGGTGCCCATACACAACTTACATTAGGTAGTAACAAGGAACACCTGAGGATATTTACAGCAAATGCTCAGCAAGGTTCTGAACATCCGAGGGGCCTTGACATTTTCCTATTTTTCCCAACACAGGGGAAATGCTGGTCAGTATGCTGATGAATCTTATCCCATGTCATAATTGTGTATAAATCTAAACATATGTATCTTTGTATAAGATGTCTTTTACATCTTATACAAAAAAGAAGAATTGTAAAACTTTACAGATAACCTAAAAGTGTGTCAACTCGTGGAAAAACTTTAAATAAAATTAATTAACTTATCAAGAAACAATTATTTCTTAGATCATTTTTTAATGGTTATAATTTGGTAAAGAATCAGAGTAATTCATGTAGGAAAGAGAAACAAAATATCCATGTTGAGTAGCAGGAAAAGATCCAAGAATCACAATTTAAAAATTAACGTTTGATTTTTAAAGGAGGATGTCTTACATAATATTCATCTTCCTTCCAGTGATCTATTGAGGTTGAGTCTACTTTAAGCTATTGAATTTAACTCTCTAATTGTTTATTTTTCTACTCATTTTCACCTTTTACGTCTAGCCTCTGTTTTGTTGCAGTAGTTACCATTCATTTCTTTTTGCCATTTATAAAGTTAGTTATAGTTCTGGTACCTTTATAAGAATGATTTAGCCTATCATAGTCACAAGTCATTTAACACATTTCTAAACCTCAGTAACCTCAAGGGTCCTCACCTCCTAAAATTCCATGACTCCACAATTTCTAGTTTGTACTGTAGTCTAGAAATCCCAAGAAGAAAAATAGAGGAAACAGATGAATTTGTTCAGAAAAGCATTTCAGAAATAAGAATCCCAACATTAATAATTATCTTGCCGTAAACTAACATGAATCTGGATTTAGGGATGGTTTACTGCTCATATAATTAAGCTAATGTTACAGGACTACAGAATCATGAGTCTGTAAATGAAAAGAAATGGAGATACTGAATCAAATTTAGAGTTAATGAGCCTTTTCAGGCTTTATCGTGTTAAACAATATATTCCATTATTATAAATATTTGTAACAGTTATGTCAGATGATATACAACATATTGGTAAATACACTTTGGACCAAGTAGCCTGAAATTTCTCACTTAGTTTGAGGCATTTTATCATATAGATGACATTTACTCCATGTCTTGGGGCACCTGTAGATGATTTTTTATTGTGATATGAATCACCATATAATGCTTGAACAGCTGAAGGTTGCCTCTAGATTATCAGAGCTGTCAAAATCCATTTTCACACAACAGACTGAAAAAATAATAAAAAGTAACTTTCTTAATTTACCCTTGTTATTTCTATTATTGTGGTATAGCTCTTATTCTACTTAGAAAATGGAATCTATTCAATTTTTTTTCTGTCTCTGCAAAGGAGAGTCTGTCATTAAAGCAGTCAAAATGATTCTAATTATTTTTCCTAAGATAGGGTCATAACTTTCATTTTGATTTCCAGAATTGTATATCCATTACAGTGGAAGTCTTAGGTGGGTTTTTTTTTTTTTTTTTGTCGTTTTTTTTTTTTTTTTTTTCATGACCGGCACTCAGCCAGTGAGTGCACTGGTCAGTCCTATATAGGATCCGAACCCGCGGCGGGAGCGTCGCCGTGCTGCCAGCGCAGCACTCTACCAAGTGCGCCACGGGCTCGGCCCTTAGGTGGGTTTTATTCAGGGATACTAAAACAGTCAGCAAACAATCTCATTTTGGAAATGGCCACAGGAAGCAAATGGCAAATCACCTCATGTGTCAACTGGCTTCAGAGTGTTCCAGAGAATAATTGAACATTCACTGTTGCAAGAATTTGGTTGATATGACTAGGATGTCAAAAGCACAGCAGCGTCTCCATTTTGCCTCCATCCAGTTGGATAAATTTGAGTCCGAGACATAAGGCGCTAAGGCTGGTGTTCAGTCCATAGCACTTATCAATGTGTATTATGTACCAAGCACTGTGCTAGAAACTGAGATACAAAGAAAAATAAGAGATAATCCTTCTTTAAGGAAGCCACAGCCTTCCAGAGGAGACAAAATGCAAAATGCAAAAATGTCATTTTAGTACAGTCATGTGAAGGTTGTTCATACCCAGTCTGTTTAGAAAGCAAGGAGAAAGGGCTTCCAACATGAGGCTGTCAACAATGGCTTGTGGGGAGGAGGCTTAGAGGAGGAAGACTCCCTCTCCCTCCGTTCCATGCAGCATGGTCTGAGGAGAGGAGCATTCCCAGTAAGTAGAAGCAAGACTCAGCCTAGATCTTCTCACGCTTTCTGGTGCAATTTCCACTAACAACCATGCCTCTTACAGTGGTCTCTGTGAGGATAGAATCTTATAGTGAATTGTCTTTATCAGTGATTTAAGAGAAACAGGTTTGAAGGGGGTGTCAGAGAGAGAGAGAGAGAGAGAGAGAGAGAGGAGAGGATTCTTATCATATGCTAGTGAGTGAGCACAGAATGGGAGAACTTAATACATTCCTTCAATTAGTCTTAGTTTCCTCTCAGTGCATAGGGATGGATACTGACTTTAGAGCCTCCACTCCATCTTCAACTGAATGCACTACAGTGTATCCATCCACATCCCACATTAGGTACAATTTACATCTAACTGTGAAAGAACTGAACTGAATTGCAGTTGACTAGTTGACATATACCTTTATTTTGTAGATACTTAATTAAATGGTGTTAAATTCCACCCCCTCCCCATTTTGGAGCCAATCATTTTCTTCAGGTTTCAGACATATCCTGACACCCCTTGGAAAGCTTGTCACCAGTGGGTGTTGTGAGTGTCAGGATCTGGTGCCTCTTTTCATGTGAGCATCTAGCCCTGCTCAGAGTAAGTTAAAAATACTTAAATCATATTTTTGTTTTATGCCTTTTAGCATATACTGTGTAATATGTATATACTAGACATTTATACCTGTCTATAAGATCAATGTTTTAATTAGCTATTGCTACAATAATACTCTCTAGAAAGGAACCACAAAATCTCAGTGATATACAACAATTGGCTTTTGTTCTTCCCTCCTGATTTTGCTGGTCAGCTGGGTAGCTCTACTCAATGCACTTCTCAGCCTTCTCCTAGGACCATGAGCTAGTTGGGGCATTTGCTTCTCATGGTGATGGCAGAGGTGTAAGACGGCAAGTGGAAACTTATGAGCTCTCTTAAGGTCTAGAATTAGAACTGCACAATCACTTTTGACTATATTTCATTAGCCAAAGCAAGTCACACAGCCAAGCCCAAAGCCAAGGGACAGGGAGGTACACTTTCCCCAATGAGACTCTGACAAATGTGCAGATGCTAATGAGATAAAACATTCAAAATATAAAAGTCAACATTTCTACTGATGACAGTAGGGTCTGGCAACATGCCAGAATTACAGATTAGGTACACTGGTGTAGTAATGTAAATTTAATCTCTCTCCTTCTCTCTCTCAATATATCCAGCAATGTACATTAGTATCAGGGCAGAAACTATGGCACAGGACATTTTATTATTCTGGAATGTCAAACTCTACTAGAAAGAGAATTTTTCTTTAAGAGAATTTCCACAATCCAGAGGCATACCCTGATATTCTCTTTCTTGGGTATGTTATTTCTCACACTCAGTTCTTGTTCTGTTTTCTCTGACATTGTAGAAGAAAATTAATGGAACAGAAAAAAATTACGATCCCTGGTGCTTTATCATCTTAACTATTCAGCTCATTTAATTGATTCCTGGGGAGATCAGGAGGTGCTTGTGGTAACTCCTTCAGAGCAAAGGGCTTTGTTTGTTCGTGTTTACTTTTATGTTCCATTTACCATAAAGAATATCATACTATTATAGTGCTGCATAAATAAGAAACATAATAGCAAATATGGTAATTAAAGTTTTGGGGGGAATTGACAGCTTTACACTTTTCAAATTAAACTGCAATACTTCATCCTGAAATATCTATAGAACTGACAAATCTGGTCAATTTGATTAGAAGAAAATAAACTAAAAATCTCTAAGTTTAATTAAAAATTCTAGAATATTTATAGTATTAAGAAGAAGTATTTAGGAGAGTTGTAGAAATCATGTTTTTGGAGATGTTTGAAACAGGATTTCTTTCTTTTAAGAGGATAGGACTGAACCTCAGAATGTTTTCCCATTATCTGTTATAACTTCAGCGTATGTGTGTGTATTTGTGTGTGTACATGTACATGTATGCACAAGCTATTTTCTCTAGAACTGAATTAACAATGCTAGAGTAATGGAGACTTTCTACCTGATTTGAGGTCTAAAGGTCAAAAATGATAATGTTGTAGCTAAGTAGTAAAAGAGTAATCTTTGCGCTTCAGATTCAAAGTTAATTTTCCCTTAAATTTTCTTTATTTTTTCCTTTAAAATTTTTTTTATTGTAACATAGTTAATTGTACATATCTGTGGGGTACAGAGATGAATATCATCAATACCTGTGAGCAATATGTGATGCTGAAATCAGAATAATTATTATATTCAACAATATACAATGTCATCGTTTTTCGTGGCCTTTTACCAATTCCTCCCTTCCTTACCCTCCTCCATGTCCCTTTCCCAACTTCATGTCTCCTTTTGAAAGTTCAATGTATTATTGTGATTGTCGTATCTTTCTTTCTTTCCTTCTTTTTTATTTATATGTTTAGTTTTTAGCTACCACTTATGAGTGAGAATATATGGTATTTCTCTTTCTATGCCCAGCTTATTTCACTTAACATGACTTTCTCTAAGTTCATCCATGTTTCTATGAATGGCAGAAATTCATTCCTTTTTATGGCAGAGTAGAATTCCATTGTGTATATATACCACATTTTTCTTATCCAGTCATCTGTCGATAGACGTTTAGGTTGGTTCCAACTCTTGGCTATTGTAAATAGAGCTTCAATAAACACGGGGGTGCAGGTATCTCTTCAACATGATAATTTCCATTCCTTTAGGTATATACCCATCAGTGGAATTGCTGGATCATACAGCAGTTCTGTCTATAGTTGTTTGAGGAATCTTCATCCCTTTTTCCATAATGGCGGCACGGATTTACATTCTCACCAACAGTGAAGAGGGTCCCCTTTCTCTGTATCCTCGCCAGCATTTGTCGTTTTCCATCTTTTTGATAATGGCTGATCTAACTGGAGTGAGATATCTCAATGTGGTTTTGATTTGCATTTCCCTGATGCTGAGTGATGTTGAGCATTTTTTCATGTGTCTGTTGGCCATTTGTATATCTTCCTTTGAGAAACACCTATTTAGCTCCTTTGCCCATTTTTTAATAGGGTTATATGAGAGTTACATCAGGAAGAACAAGTTCTGAAGGAATTTTAGGGCAAAAGATTGGGTGCCACTTTCCAATTACTAAAAATTATCAGCTGAGAGGCCCGCTTGTCCACTTACTGTCTTTAGCTTAAAAAAGATGAATTTTGACAGGGAGAAGGGGGTGGGTGTAGAATAGAGGTATAGCCAAAACTTCAAATGATACTGACAAGGGCCAGGGCAGATATGATTCATGTGCGGGCTAGTTTATATTCTCCAGCTGATTCTTAATGTCAATTTAATATTTTCCATGCTCAGTTATGTATTTTTGCACCAATTGAGTATGACTAGGATTTGTGTTTCTCCCACCTGGAATGCTGGCTCTTCATTTGATTAACACCTAATCTTTCTTTGAGTCTAAGAATAATGTTGCTTTCTCCAGGCAACCTTACTTGACACCCAAATCTAAATTAAGATCCTCTTTAATATTCTCTCTTATTACCCATTTGTTTTTTTTCAGAGAAATATATGTATAGGAATATATGTAAATATGTAGAATTATAATGTGTAAGTATCTATTAAGATCTCTTGTTTGTTAAAAGTTTCTCTCCCACATTGGACCATATGCTGTATTAGGGCAGGTACCACATCTGGACCATGCAGCACCCGATAGATTGATAGAAAGCCATCAGTATTTCCTGAGTGCAAATATTTTCTCATATTCTCAGGTTGGAATTTGAGAGATTCTTTGTGTTCATTTCTAATCAACCTTTCTATTTGCATTATTCCTTACCAGTTTAGGTTAAGAATTTTGTAGTTCTTCCTTCATTGTCAGGGGATTTAGTATTTAAAAGGAGTTCAATAGTGATTTGTTTTCTAAAGAAAAGAGTCATTTGGTTGTATAAATATTCCATATTCTTTTAAAGGCTAAATTTATTTTCTTCCAAATGCTCCCCAGTTTATGGGGTTTACACTGTTACAGCAGTGTCCTTTCACAACTGCTTAAACCTGATCATATTTCAGTGAAGGACACTTTCACCTTCTGCCACCCTCACAACATGGTTTAATGGGATTTGGGGAGATTTGTTTCCTTTTTCCTTCTGGATAGCCATAGTAACCTTTGTCCTGAGTAACCTCTAGATATGCAATAGCCATCAGGCCAGAGCCCTCTAGCAGCTGCTCAATCCTTATGCAATACAAAGCCCCAGAGGAAGGGTGAGGCATATTGATTTGTACTAATTATTCTTGATCCAGAAGATCTCCTCTTAGGATGACAGAATATAATGAAATCCACCATGCAGTTTGCTCAACTGGTTAGAAAGACAGGGTTCCACAATCCAGATGCATGCACTAACATCCTTTTTCCTGGGAAACAAAACAAAGTTAAGCAAACAAACCAAGAAACTTTTACTTGGCTCTGCTGTCATCTCTGGTTACCATCCAATTTGTTCTTTTTCCTTTTATTCACAAACATCTCAGATAATTTGGCATCCAGTTAGAATGCGTTCTACTACAAGTAACAGACTGTCTGATCACTGTTTAAACTGGAGGAGATGATTTTTCTCACATAGTGAGAAATCTGGAGACTGTTAGATGCTTATGTTAGTTCAGTGGCTTACAAAGTCTGGTCTTTGGGTTGGTGTCTCTGCAATTCTCAGTCCTTCCCACATGGCTGTCAGGGACTGAGGAGGCTCCCAGCAGCCTCTGCTCACACACCCATGTTCAAGTGCAGACAGTGGGGAAGCAGGCAGCAGAATTTATTCCTCACTCTCTTCTCTCTCAGCCAGGAGAAAGAAATGTTCCTCACAGGATTGATTCCCAGCTGCCTTTACTTCCCCTTACATTTCATTGGCCAGAGCTGGGTTTCCTGGCTGCCCCAGCTAGAAAAAAAGTGAATAATAGGTTTTCCGACCCTTCTGTCTGCAGGTGATGGAAAATGAATAAGGGAATTGGAGTTGTTTTTGAATAGGTATAAAAAGTTCTGTGATAGACTCTGATCTGAAACTGTGTGTATATTATAGGACCCAAACTGCTTTATGGGTGGCAACATTTTCCTCAAACATTAAAGTGTTCCTTTTCTGTTTGGTGCCATACCTCCCATCTGAAATTTTGTAAAATTGGCACAGAATCAGCAAATCATACATATACATAGTAGATTAAGCATATTACCAGAACATGTGCTATTTTCAAAAGATTACATCCTTATTTTCAAATGCTTTTCTCCCTAACTCCCCAACTAGGGTGTTATTTTCCTTTTTCTATGGACCTTTCTCAGCTATTGCAATTCCTACAGTATTAAATGTAGACGTCTACAACAGGTTGTGGTAAATTTATACATACATACACACATATATATGTGTATATATATGTGTGTATATATATATATAAATGAAGCAAGATTCAGTAATTTCATTATTTGGGATACTCAAGAGAATCATTATGGTGAGTTTTTCTATATTTATTATTTTTTAAAAGGTGGTATGAGATGGAAGCTCCCCAGCTTTTCTAAAATACACAGTTTAATCAAAATCTTTTAATACTAGAGATGTGACTTATTACTCAATTACAATCTTTTGGGTTTGTTCATCAACTCATAGTGCGTAATTTGTCACTGACTTCCTATCCATGGTATCTGAAGTCACTGGGTGCCCCTGTAGGGCAAGTGGATTCATGTTTCATTTCACCAAGAATGAAAAGAAAAAAATGGACAAGTGTTCTTGGTAACTGCTGATAATTCATGTTAACCTTTCACATGAAAGAAAGAAAACAGAATTTGTATGATCTTCCTATAATTGTAATTAGGTGAAGACATTGATTGACCTAAACTATTTAAAGTTTTTTCATCTGTACATAATTAATAGTGAATGCATTTTGCAAGCTGTGCTTATTTATTTATTTTTTTTTTGAGATTCATTTATCTTGATTTGACCTCTTTGAAAATACCCTGCAGCTCTGCTTTTTGTTTGCTCCTTTGATTGGGCATGAGACATCACTCATGCATAGCAATTCTTACTGACTCTTTCTCTTTCAATGACACTTTCTCTTTTTCATACAAATGCTCTCTATAACTTTTTTTTTGCTGTCATCAAACGTCCATGCTACATGATCTACAAATATGAAAGCTGTGCTCATCCAGAGTTCAGTGTTTAAATAAAATATATAGCAAAGTTAATCTGATGCATATTTAATGATGTGCATAATTGTTATTATGCTGGATGGTAATTAGGCATAAATGGTATGCTACTTATGTCACAGCAGTGGAAAATATATACTGACAGACCCAGCATTTTTCTATGCAGTAGTGGGAAGAAGTTGGAAATGGGGGGAGTGAGAGTGAGGATATAGTTTGTGGACTCACAGCTCTTCCCTATCAAATGAAGACAACCTCTACCTATTTCTTCCTAACTCTTTCAGCTCTGACCTAAGGAATGATATTTAGCATCTTAGAGTCTATACTGAATTGATTTTCCCAGGATTTAGATGGACTTGCATGACAGGCTGAGCTGGGACTTCTCAAGTGCTTAGATGTGGCTCTCCTGTGTTAATTATTTTGTAAAGAAAAGAAACTTATTCGAGGATGAGGCTGTCAGACAACTGTTGGTAGAACAAGTTAAAAAGAAAAAGTTTTTTTAAATGTAATTATTTTAACATAAGACCCAAAAAGCAGTGGTCATTTATGGTCATGTGTGGAGAAGTCAGAGTTTGTGTCTTTATCTTCAAAGGGCTACGTTTTACCAGTTGGGGTGTGGAAAACGCTTCATAAGCCTACTGACTGAATAGACATGGTAGGCAGAATTCTAAGATTGCCCCCAAAATTCCTGCCTCTCTGGTATACATGCCTTATATAATACCCTTCCCTTGAATGAGGGAAAAACCTGTGAATATGATAGGATATCACTTCTGTGATTAGGTTACAGTATAAGGTAAAAGTGAAGACATTTTGCAGATGTAAGTAATGTCCCTTATCAGTTGACTATTTGTTGATCTAAAGGGAGATTATCTTGGGTGAGCATATCAGATGAGCTCTAAGAGGGAGATTCTCCTCTGGGCTTCGAAAAAGTGTGCTGCCATGTTTTGAGACAGTGCTGTGTCTAGGACCTGAGAGCAACCTTTGATGACAGCCAGCCAGAAAAATGGGGAATCTTCGTCCTGCAACTGAAAGAGACTAAATCCTGCGAACAACCTATATGAGCTTGGGAGAGGTTCTTGAGCTCCACATGAGATCACAGCCTTGCAGATACATTAACTGCAACCTTGTGAGACCCTGAGCAGAGGACCCAGTTGACCTATCCCTGGATTTCTGACCTATAGAAACTAAGAAAATGAAAAGGTATTGTTTCAGGTCACTAAGTTTGCTATACAGAAGTAGATAATACCTTTGGCTTTATTTATACCCTTAACAAATGTTTACTGAACACTTACCATGTCTCCTATCCTGTTAATCCACCCTGAACTTGAATATGCAGAGAAAATTAGGTTTCCAGTATTTTGTGTAACTGATTAGATTTTCATGAGCCTTTGTCAGCTGAAGAGACAAAGAGAAAAATTTAAACTTGTCAATTAAAATCAGCTCAGTCCATTCTATTTTAAGCATTCTCATTTAATGCGATTATTCATCCAATTTGAAGTCCAGCTCCATCAGGAACATTTCAGCACCCTGTTCCTGCACTATCCCACTTTCCAAGTTGGTATGTTGATTCCATTGAGAACTTAAGCCTTCTTGTGTTCTTATCATGATGAAGGGAAGATGGGCCCCTAAATCCATGAAGTGACCTCTGGCCCGTCACTGATCTCAGCTATGGAGTGGTTGGCCTGGGCTGCTCTCTAGCTGGTGACCACTAAGTTGAGATGATCCCATCCCTGATGCTTCTGTGAATGTCTGATCTACAGCTCATATACAGCATAGTCATATCTATCTTGTCTTGGCCCCAAGTACTCCCTGGTTGACATAGCCTCATTTAGTCCCCTTCTGACTCTCTTCCACTTGTCCCTGGTTTGAGTGTTCCACCTCAATCCTTTGTCCAAGTAAGTCCAATATCAGAACCTCTGGTTCTAACTTAGCTTTCATGTGCATTCTCCCCCCTACCCTACCTGGCCCTCCATCTCCAAAACGCATGTGGAAACTTCTGGGTCGCATCCAACCTGAGACAGTTAAAGTCCAGCCTTCCCTCTGCCTGACCACAATATGCCATTGAGTTCCTTTTGGGATGACCCTAACCCCACTCAACATGGCTGCAAAGATGCAAGGCAATCTCCTTCCAGAATCCTTGATTTGCAGAAAGGCAAAGATCCCTACCCTCAGTGTTCTCATAGACTTATCTATCACATTTCCTCCAGCCGAGAGTGAAGCCTAAAAAAGACAGATTAAGACACACATAATTCATCCCGTTTTTCCTCCCTCAATTGCCTTCTTTCACTACAATCCTTTGATGCCGAATGAAGCAAACTTTTATTTTATTTCTCCTTTCTATTGTTTCAGGAATTCCCTGTGTATTCTTGGGTCAGGAAGGGAGGCTTGTGGGCTCCCTAATTCCTTATCCATAATGGAGGATGGGGCATGGTAAAGAAAGACAAATTGGCCGGTAAGTAAGTCTAAACTGGATGGTATTTCAAAAATATTATACCCAAGTACAATCTCCTTTAATCAAACTTCCCCCATACCATGGTATATTTATTCTTTAGGAGTCACTTCTCTCCTTTCCTAAAGGGCAAGAACCAGATCTATACCTTGAATCTATTTTCTGGTTTGCTGTAGTCCTTAAGTCTCCCCAGGGTGGCAAGGTAAATCTGGAAACTGGTCATTTCTTATCTAGGAACACATCTTGGACTCCAAAGAAGCACGTGCTTTCTCAATACTGGCCCTCTGGGGACCCTGACTAAGTAGAGAGGTAAAGCTTCCATTGAGCAAAGGTGAGCCTCAGGGGCTCTTACCTATCTGGGAATGATGTTTCCCCTGTTCAAAGATAGGAGGCTGTATATGGGATGCCACCTCCAAACCAAATTTACCCTCATGTTCTCTTTGGCGTTGGCTCAGGAGGTAAAAAGCTGATAGCTATGTTAATATCCTTGAGATCAGAATGACTTTACTTTTTATCTTTGTGGACTTCTCAAGCCAGCCTTTGCTTTAGAGCTATTTGCTGTGGATTATACCTTCTGGCCTATACACAGATATGGAGTGCAATCTCTTTCTCCAAAATGTAATTTTTTGAAATATGCTTGAGTTGCTAGAATAGGCTTTCCTCAACCAGATGAGCTCAGTTCTTTCAAAGAGAAAGGGCCTTACTTCCCTCTCCCCTCCTTTCTTCAATCTAATAGTCTTTATTGTCTTGGCATCAAGATGGTTCAACTTTCAAATTCCTGTCTAGCTGTTTGTAATCTGTTGGCTGTGCAAAAAAGGTGCTTCCCACAGTTCCTAAGGGTCTTGAATGGACTCCTTTATGCAGCAAACTTGTAGATTTTTTTACTCAGATGTAGAAAGAAAATGTAGCTTATTTAATTAGTAAGAGGCCTGCTTTTCCTCATAAGCCTAAGTTTTGTATGATGCACTCACTTGAACAGCCCTTTTAAATAATACTCCATATCTTTATGTAAAAATGTACATTTCCTCCTACTTCCACATTGCTCCTGTCCAAGAGGGCATCTGTGTGTTTGGAGGGGTGGTACGGATCGACTGTGGAGAGCAGATAGTGTGCTTGAATTCATACAGTGCTGCATAAATAATAAATAGCAATATGCAAAATACTCATAATGCATACACACTCATAAATAGAAAACAATATTTATAAATATATTGATATTCCATCTATCTATCCATCCACACATACAATGCTTTATAATGTTTATAAAGCACTTTAAAAATGTCTTGGCAAGGGCTGCTCCCTGGCTTTGTACCCACTGAGGGCTGACAGTTCCGCCCCTGAGCATTCTACAAGTTTGTGCTCCTGAAGCCTAAGGCCTGTATATCCTGGCCCATTTTCTTGCTTTTCTTGGTCAGGGCCTAGTCATTTTTCCTGCCACCTTGCCCCCATCTTGGTGATCACTGGCTCTATAGATTCCTCTACCTCTACCTGCCCCTATACCCACCCCCAGATCTCTATGAATCAGATGGAGCATAAATTGGGTTTTTTCTTCCTTTTCTAGCCAAGATTTACCCAACATCATTTCTGTTCCCTCTATTAGGGCAGTAGTCATCTGAATCCTAAATGCCTGGTTTTTGGTTTGGTAAAGAATTTAGAAAATACTAACCTCCTTTGAGCCTATTGTCTTACTACAGAAAACCCTCTTTTGAATGTGAGGAAATGAAAATTAATTTAATTCTCTCTCCGTTACTAATGTAATAATTGTAATATCTTCTTCCCACTTCCAGCAGGCAGGTGGATGCCTTAGGCCAAGCAGAGAGAAAGGTCCAGTTCACAGAAAGGCAAGAGAGGAAAACACATGAACAATCTTTAAGGCTAAAGTACTCAGAGTGCTCACTAACGAATAAAAGAAAATAAATTCTGCCTTATGGAAGTTACAGCCTAGTGAGGTAGACAGTTATACAACTAAGTAAATAATGCTAATTTGTGGAAAGTGTTTTGAAGGAAAACTGCTCATAGGAAAAAGAGTGCCTGGGATTGACAGTGGTGGGAAATAGTGCAGACAGGAGTATCAGGATGGGTCTCTCTGAGAACACAACAGAGACCTGCGGATGAGTAGACGGTAGTCAGGCAAAGCACAGGGGGAACAACATGTGGATGGTTCTAAAGTGGGAGGGGTGAGAGAAGGCCCACAGTGGCTTCCCTTCCCATGGTGAACAGAAGCCAAATCCTCCTATCACCTACAGCACTCTGTAATGATATCATTCCCCATTACCTTTCTGACCTGATGCCCTGGTCTTCTTTTCTCTGACCTCATCTTCTATTTCTTTACCTTCATTCCCTCTAGAATAGTCATACTTGCTCCGTGCTGTTCCTCAAACATGCCAGGCAAGCTTTGATCTCAGGGCCTTTGCACATTCCATTTTTTCTGCCTGGAAGTCTCTTTTGCCAGGTGACTACAAGGATCACTTCTCACGTTCTTGAAGATTTTAGTCATAGTGCAGACTCTTGATAAGACCTGCGTTGGCTACCTTATCTAAAACTCCAATTCCTTTTTTTCTTAGCACTGTTCATTATCTAATGCACTTATATTTTATTCAGGTATCTTATTTATTGCCTGTCCCCCATGTAATGTAGAGGAAGCTTTGAGGGCTGGGTTTTTTGTCAGTTTTATTTGATACTATGCCTCAGCAACTAGAATAGTGCCTGGCACAATGTAAGCAATCAGTAAAATTTTGTTGAATGAATAAATTAATGATTGACAGATCCGTTTGGTTTTTGGCCTAATTGCTTAGTTTCTTCCCTGCCTTATGGTATTTGTTCTACCTCAGTCCAACTACCTATGCCTTCCCATGGGCTTAACCTACTCCGAGCCATCCCAGTCTTTCTGCTTCAGGCTCTCCAGCAATCTGGAGCATCTCCTGGGTTTTTAGCTGATGATTCAAATTCTATTTCTTCCTCATGCCCTTAATGATTATTTGTGGGGCACTTACTACGTACCAGGCACTGTTCTAAACACTGGGGATATGTTGGTAAGAAAGACAATATCCCTGTCCTCATGGAGTTTAGATTTTAAGCCACATTGTTTTTTCAGAGATTCTAGCTTATGATTGTTACACATCAATCCCGATTCTCTTCTCTTGTCTCTACCTGCCGTAGTGCAACAGTAACAGCAGCAGCCTTCTTGGAAGGGCATCCCACTGCTGAAGTCACCAAATGTGGCACTACAGAGCAGGATGTAGTAGCAGAAATCAGAGATGAACCTGACTTATGCAAATCTTCTAGAAGGATGCAGAGATGCTTGGGCAGTGTCCCCCAGAAGGAATTATTAAGCTGGGAGAGGCCAGCAAATTCCCTATTTGTGGATAAACACAAGCTGGGCATCCAATTTGCCACTACTGTTTAACTTCCTCATTACATGATAAGGAGGATTATTTTATTCTAAATTTGTTCTTAGATAAATTAGAATGGCCACTGAGGAAGAATGGCTACATCTGTGCAGGCTGTAAAAAGCAATGAGGCATTGTCATACTGACTCCCTTAAGCACATGGTTTTACAAAACTTGATTGCTCACATTTAGACATGCCATTTGAAACACACATATTGTACACTCTAAACTACATACTTCCAGTGTGGCAAATGCCTACAGAAAGTTAACTAAAGTCATTGGGAACTCTGACAGGTAGCCATAGCTGGTGCATTAGCTATGGGTACCTGTCAGGTATTATAGCTATTTCTATAGGGGGTTCTGATGTATTGCAGCGATTACTATGAATGAAATTGGAGATAATATTATTATATAATTTCAAAGTATTGAAAAGTATTCTGAGGATAATTAATTTTTACTAGCATATTATAGTTGTTGAAAAAGGATCAGAAAATTTATATATATGATTATTTAGGCATTACATTTTAATGAAATGTGCAGTATTTTCATACATAACTGAATCTTAATTGCTAATGTCATTTTTGTATTTTATGTTGAACCACATGGAATTCTTACCTAATGAATGCCAGGTGTTTTCCATAATAATGTAAAATTTTAGTGTAATTATAAATGGAGAATCACAGACCATTTTTAGGTCTATTTGACCAAAATGAATGCTACCATACTGCTTATTACAGCATTATAATTGCAAAGTCTTTCATGATAGGGACGGTATGTTATTCACACTTGTTTTTCCTCATATAACACCAGAGCACCAGGCACAGAACCTCACATACAGAAGATTACTCAAAGAACTGGTATTCAAACAGGTTGGCTTAGGGAAATAGAGGTGTTAGGGTTAAATCTTAACACAATTCACATGAAAGCTAAATTGCATAAGTATGGCCTCTGGAGCCAGACTGCCTGGATCCAAATCCCAGCTCTGCTACTTACTTGATTCTGTGCCTCAGTTCCCTACTCTTTATAATAAGGATAATAGCAGCTGGTCATGAGGATTAAATGAGTTCATTAAAACATGTAAGGCATTTAGAACGATCCCTGGCATATGGGAAGAACACAACAATATCAGCTACTATTAGGTTAGATAAGCACAGATCCTTAAAAAGAAAACATATAGTGCTAATAAGCTCTTTTCCACCCCTTTTTCCCTACACAGCCCTTTTCCAGGCATATACATGTGCATACACACACACACGCACATACACATGCACACACATAGGCCTGCGCAGAAGCATAAACCTCTTATAAAACTGAAAAGAGAGGAGGTTTCTTCACACACTACCAAAAAAATATTCATTTCTCCCCTGGGGATTCGGAAGTAGTGTCTGCCCCTTTAAATGAACCCAGCCTGCCCTTATAAGCCTGAGCTGGGGATTACCCGCAAGGCCTCTGCAAGGCCTCCAAGCTCTATCCTTGGAATAATTCCAGGTCACTTTCCATCTGCCTGTAATGCTAATCCTTGATCTTGGCATGATTAGATAATCTTTTCAGTTATTAACTTTTGAGGCTTTTTCTCTGTAATTTTTGTTTTTAAATGCCCCTGAGAACCTCCCTTGTTCTCTCTCTTTCTCCCTTCCCTCCTCCCATTCAAGTTGACCCTTGATCTCAGCTCTCTGGTGTTAATAACTGGTGGAGGTGGGGGAAAGGTTGGGACACGTGGTTGGAATGGAAAGTATTAGTAAACTGCAACATGCCCTGACTTTGCTAAAAATATACACCCAGGGGATAATTAGAGGGGTTATAAAATTGGTAGAAAGATTAAGTCAATTTATGGGGGTAGAATAGTTTATAAGAAACACAGGGGGCGAAAGATTTTCTGCATTAAAAAAAAAAAAATTCTGTCAGATTGTGACAAGGTTTTCAGTCTGAGGGTTTTACCAGTAAGAGAACTGAACATTGTTTCCTGACGAAGTTGTAAACATGTGACATGACTCCAGAGAGGACTGGCTGCATAATAGACTGAGAAGCTGGAGTCACAGGCCCCGCGTTAAAGATTTCCATAAGCAAAGCTCATTTTGGTGTTGGAGGTAGTAAAGAGGCAGCAGAAAGGGGACACTTGGATAAAGATTATGGGCTTCTCCAAATAATCTATGTGGTCAGGAGACCAAAATCCAAAGTGCTCTTCCCTGTGCTTGGTGATGCATAAAACTTTGGAAATGTAGCAAAATACCTGTGTGTGGAGAAATCCCGGGAAATACCAGGTATAGTTTCCTACTTGTCTGGTGGGATAGAACTCCAAATAGAAATGAATTTGATGTCCACAAAATAAAAAGGTATGATGGTTCTGGTAGGTGTTTTTACCTTGTAGCATTCTTTATCTTTTTTTCTGATTCCCCTTTAGGGGATTTGTGTCTCCTCCATTTGATCAAGTTTCCTTCTCTCCCTATAGCAAAGTGGGGAGGGCAAAGACCCAAACTAGACCAGTTAGATTTTACCTGCTAGGACTTTGATTCTTGAGAGGAGTGATGCAAATACGAAAGGACTGTTGGATATGACTGATCCGGTGTCAGAAGTAATCAGTTCCTGCTACCTAGATGCTCAGGCTGCCTTGGGTTCTACCCTTTGCAAGTACAGTTCTGCAGGTTTGACTTTGATTCTGAGACCTGCTCCATAACCTTCTAATACATTCCTTCTCAAGTTAGAAAGGCCTTTGATGGAAATACGAAGGTAGAAAAAATTGGTATTTTTTTTTCACAACTCCTAAAACTATCAGTTCTAATACCTGTTAAACTGTCACACTATATATAGCTTTGGATGGAGGAACTGGTGAAGAATTGTGGTTGATGGTGGCCTTGGCTTCTTGCCAAATTATGCATTGTGGCGTCTCCTTTAGCTTCATGCATTGAACCATCTAGAAAGAGATGAGCCACCCTTTCTCCTGTGTCAGCCCAAGTCACTGATTCCTTTGACTGCCCCAGAATCTGTTTAAGGGACAAGTACCAGAGAAGTGGCCAGTTGACCCAAATTCTGATCAATTAGATGATGATCCATTTATCTCGTTTTGTGCCAAGATGAACTTTGTTTTATTGATATCCAGTTATCAAAACATTAGCTGGAACTGATCTTCTTTTGATCAGCAGCTGATGGCAAAAGCTGGATTAAGTTTTGTCCCCCAAACAAAGTGTTTTAATGATTTTTCTTGTACTCCTTTGTGCCATTTCCTGTTATCTGAACAGTAGCTTTTGTTTGCTGTACAAATGCCACACTAAAATTTTTATTTTATTAAAAATTATTCATTTCAAAATATTAGCGAATTCACAATTGCAATACAATTTTGAATATCTTCATTTAGTTTTTGTAAAAATATTAATTTGAATATATATCAGTGTTGTTTTGAATCATGTAATAATAAATTTAGTTTTATACATCAGAGACATATTTTCTTGATTTTGAGTGTTTCTATTTCTTCCTT
This sequence comes from Cynocephalus volans, assembly GCF_027409185.1. Classification (NCBI taxonomy): domain Eukaryota; kingdom Metazoa; phylum Chordata; class Mammalia; order Dermoptera; family Cynocephalidae; genus Cynocephalus; species Cynocephalus volans. The sequence continues at coordinate 124,725,918 of NC_084468.1, forward strand.
TTTTTGCAATTTATCATCTTAATATTTCAATACATAGCATAAGAGAAGATACAGGGTAAAAGGCACACAATATATTTATTTAAAAACTCTTAATATTTTGTATTTGTAACTTATTATATTGCAGGATAAATCATTTTCAGAATAACAAATAAAAAAGCTAAAAAGCTTCCTGTATTGTCTCTCTAAATTTACTTTTTATCAAATCTTTTTGAGTTTGTATTTCTAAAAGTTAAATAATGAAATATTTAGAAATGATCTAAATAAATAGAGTGACCAACACATAGTAAGTGCTTAATTAAATATTTATTGAATTAATTAACAAGGCAATTTGATTTGTTTTTATCCACTACAAACTATCTTATGGGGTACTAAATTACGCTTCTTCATTTGTTCCTTTTCACAGATCATGAGAGATTAACTCACAGATTTTTTGGTAATATCTTTCTACTGTGTTCATACAGAAATACTCTCAGTTTGTCTGAAGTGTTCACATGAGGTAAGATTCATTCATTACATTGTGCATCTGTTATGTGTTGGACATTGGGCTAATGGAAATTGTGCATACCATCCTTGCCTTCAAAGAATTTGAGGGAGTTTACAGATAAAAAGATAAGAGCGAAAAATGGTAAATGCAGTAAACGGTATGTTCAGAAGGCCATGACTAAACAGAAATATACATGGGAAAGCCTTCTGGGGTTAGAAAGGATTCACAGAAGATGAGCTCAGAGATTTTAAAAAAGCGTGAAAAGTTAATAAAAGTTTTCTTGCTCTGTTTGGGACTAAGAGCTTCTCAAGCACACTTCTTTCTGCTTTCAAAATCAATCTTATCAGATAAAGCTAAAGTAGTACAATTAAGTAGTTTAACAAAGAGCAGAGTTTCACTAGAATAATCCGTAAAAGAAAAGAAATGATAAATTAAAATTTACCTAAGTTAAAAACTTTTGCTGGGCAAAGGAAACTATTAAGAAAATGAAAAGATAAGTTATAGACTTGGAGAAAATATTTGCAAATTACATTATTTTGTTAAGATTTTTATATCCAGAAAATACAAAGAACTCTCAAAGCTCAAAAATAAGAAAACAAACAGCCCAATAAAAAATGAGATTTGAACAGACACTTCACCAAAGGAGAAATATAGATGGCAAATAAATACATGAAAAGATGTTCAACATCATTAAAGATTGATAGAAATGCAAATTAAGGCACAATAAGATACTACTACATACCTATTAGAATGGCTTAAATAAAGAAACCCAAGTGCCAATGAGGTTGTAGCGAAACTGGAACTTTCATACATTGCTTGTGTGACTGTAAAATTGTGCAGCCACTTTTGAAAACAGTTTGTCAGCTTCTTAGAAATTTATACACTCACCATATGACCCAACAATTTACTTTTTATCCAAGAAAACAAAAACTTATATTTACATAAAAAACTTTACATAAATGTTTACAGCATTGATTCATAATCTGCAAAAGCTAAAGACTATCCAAATGTCCTTTAACTGATGAACGGATAAACCAACTGTGATACATTCATATAAAGAAACACTACTCAGCAGTAGAAACACACTACTGATATATTCAATAATGTGAATGAATCTCACATGCATTTTCCTAAGTGACAGAAGTCAGACCCCAAAAGCTATGTAATGTATTTCCTCATTTATATGACATGCTGAAAAAAACAAACTATATGGACAGAGAATAATCAATGGTTGCTAGTGGCTGAGGGTGGGCAGAGGGTTGACTAAAAGAGGCAGCAGGAGGGAAATTTTCAGGGTGTTGAAACTGTTTATTCTGCATCATGATTGTGATGGTAAATATGATTGCGTCTTTGTCAAAACTATAGAACTGTATACCACAGAGAATGAGTTTTACAGTATATACACTTTAAAAATGCAGAGTAGAGTTTTTACCTTCTAGTGTTTTGCCCAAAATTATAAATAAAGAGATAAAAATAAACTCAATTTTTAGTACATTGCCCTCAATATTTATAGTAGGTAAACAAGAGTATATAGTCTATTTTGTTATATAGATACACATATAGATCTTGACATTCAAAGTGCCAAATCTAGGTCAGTAAAGTGTAACTTTGCCTTTTTCTCTGTATATTTATTTCATTCAAAGAAAGGTGGGATTTCAACATATGAATGTGGGGGGAGACACAAACATTCAGCCCATTGCAGGTTCTTCTACAAAAATCCATGAAAATAAAGATTAAGGGTAACCTACATGAAAATACAAAGGCATCATCAAGAAAAATCTATAAATAGTGAGAGAATAAATCTTGGCTTTTGGAACACCTTTGTTTTCAGTTCTGGCTTACCACTGCCCTTCAAGTAAGTTGGAAAAAGTAGGCACTACAAGTTCCAATACCATCTGTATGGGAATTCCCAAGAAATCAGATGTGTTGTACTAGTTAGAACTCATCTTCTTACAAATAGCAGAAATCCAATCCCAACTAGATTAAGCAGGAGGATAATTATTGGCCCACTGAATCCAGAGGATGGAATAGAAAGCTGTAGAAAACTGAGATAATACAAAAGGTCAGATGTCATATTGGACTCACATGAATTAAATACCTTACTCAGTCAAGTTTTACCAATAATTTTAAAGATACATGTAAGAACCCAAATGCCCCAAGGGATCACACCCTGATCCTTCTCAGCCACACCCACCCCAAGCCCCATGCGGTATGCTAAGTAGGGACTGTATTTTAAGCCAGTCAGCCTTCCCTTAAAGCCCTATATATATGTGTGTGTGCTGCCTAATAAACGAGCCCTCTCCGCTGGATCGTCAACTGGTGTCGGATCGTCAACTGGTGTCGGATCGTCAACTGGTGTCGACTCATCCTTTCAATACAAATAACAAGAGGCACAGGTAAAGCAGGGCAATCTTCCAGAACCACCCATGCAGGTCTACAAGTCTTTTCTTATATCTGGATGTACTCTGGCCCAGATTGATATATGAGTTCTATAAATAATGCATGAGGCTACATTACTCACACAGGAATGTTGTTTAGTTATAAAACACTTCCGTTTTGTACCTTTTTTTTTTTTTTTTTTTTTTGTCTTTTTCGTGACCGGCACTCAGCCAGTGAGTGCACCGGCCATTCCTATATAAGATCCGAACCCGCGGCGGGAGCGTGGGGAGCGTCGCTGCGCTCCCAGCGCCGCACTCTCCTGAGTGCGCCACGGGCTCGCCCCGTTTTGTACTTAAATAGTTACATAGCTTACATGAGATTTTCCAGGGAGCCATCTCCCATAAATCCATAGATTCCAGATTTGTTTACTACAAGTAATTCTACACAGACTGGGTATACCCTTCTAAAAACATCATCACATAGGTGAGAATTTTCCTCTTGATAAATCCTATTGGTGTGCTGCCAGAAGGCAAGTCATTTCAAATGTTTACAAGGAAATTTGATCAGGTCACCTTTCTCATTTTTTTTTCTGGAGGCACCACCTCCCCAATGCTCCCATGAAAGGGAGAGAATGGGTGTCATCTTACAGCTATTTCCTTCTTTGAACCAAAGCCTCGAGGACTTCTTAAATGAGGGACTCCACCTCACCAAGAAATTTTTTTTTCTTTTTCCCTTTTTGTCATCTGTTTTTCTCAGTCTCTGCTTGGCTTCATTTTGCAAATAGGTTCTATGCTTATAGTTTGGAAGATGGCTACCAACAAACAGCTTGATCTTAGAAACCCCATGCTATGGTTTGAATGATGGTGTTCCCCCAAATTCTTATATTGGAACTTAATCCCCTAAGTGATAGTATTAAATGGTGGGACCTTTGGGAGATGATTAGGCCGTGAGGGCTCTGCTGTCATGAGTGGAAATAGTGCTTTCATAAAAGGGCTTGAGGGAGCTTGTGTGTCCCTTCCACCATGTGAGGACACATGGAAGGCACCATCTATGAGGAACAGGACTTCACTAGACACTGAATCTGCTGGTGCCTTCATCTTGGACTTCCCAGACTTCCGAACCATGAAAAACAAAATTCAGCTTGTAAATTACCCAGTCTAAGGTACTTTGTTATAGTAGCCCAGACTGACTAAGATGGCCCAGTAAATAAAATCATTTTTCATTTGTTTCCCCAATCAAGGGAAAACCTTGATGTTCCCTGTTTGGGTCATGTGCCATCTCACTGTTATTATGAAATTCAAGCCCTGGAGCAAGTGAGAGAAGGGGAGCAAGGTCTGTCATTTACCAAGACAGACAGAAAAACTCCCTGGGATGATAAAAATAATAGCTATGACTTCACCAAAATATCTGACTCATTCTTGTCTTAAACACAACCAGAGTTTAGTCAGAATCCTAGTATTTTGTTAACACATATATTCTTTTTTTTTTCCTATATTTATTTATTTTTTATTTATTATTTATTTTTATTATTATTTTTTTAAATTTTATTTTGTCGATATACATTGTGGCTGATTATTGCTCCCCATCACCAAAACCTCCCTCCCTTCTCCCCCCCCCGCCCCCCCAACAATGTCCTTTCTGTTTGCTTGTCCTATCAACTTCAAATAATTGTGGTTGTTATATCTTCTTCCCCCCCCCGGTTTGTGTGTGTGTGTGTGTGTGTGTGTGTGTGTGTGTGAATTTATATATTAATTTTTAGCTCCCACCAATAAGTGAGAACATGTGGTATTTCTCTTTCTGTGCCTGACTTGTTTCACTTAATATAATTCTCTCAAGGTCCATCCATGTTGTTGCAAATGGCAGTATTTCATTCGTTTTTATACCTGAGTAGTATTCCATTGTGTAGATGTACCACATTTTCCGTATCCACTCATCTGATGATGGGCATTTGGGCTGGTTCCAACTCTTGGCTATTGTAAAGAGTGCTGTGATGAACATTGGGGAACAGGTATACCTTCGACTTGATGATTTCCATTCCTCTGGGTATATTCCCAACAGTGGGATAGCTGGGTCGTATGGTAGATCTATCTCCAATTGTTTGAGGAACCTCCATACCATTTTCCATAGAGGCTGCACCATTTTGCAGTCCCACCAACAATGTATGAGAGTTCCTTTTTCTCCGCAACGTCGCCAGCATTTATCGTTCAGAGTCTTTTGGATTTTAGCCATCCTAACTGGGGTTAGATGGTATCTCAATGTGGTTTTGATTTGCATTTCCCGGATGCTGAGTGATGTTGAGCATTTTTTCATATGTCTGTTGGCCATTTGGATATCTTCCTTAGAGAAATGCCTATTTAGCTCTTTTGCCCATTTTTTAATTGGGTTGCTTGTTTTCTTCTTGTAAAGTTGTTTGAGTTCCTTATATACTCTGGATATTAATCCTTTGTCAGATATATATTTTGCAAATATTTTCTCCCACTCTGTTGGTTGTCTTTTAACTCTTTTAATTGTTTCTTTTGCTGTGCAGAAGGTTTTTAGTTTGATATAATCCCATTTGTTTATTTTTCCTTTGGTTGCCCGTGCTTTTGGGGTCGTATTCATGAAGTCTGTGCCCAGTCCTATTTCCTGAAGTGTTTCTCCTATGTTTTCTTTAAGAAGTTTTATTGTTTCAGGGTGTATATTTAAATCCTTAATCCATTTTGAGTTGATTTTAGTATATGGCAAGAGGTATGGATCTAGTTTCATTCTCCTGCATATGGATGTCCAGTTATCTCAGCACCATTTGCTGAAGAGGCAGTCCCTTCGCCAGTGAATAGGCTTGGTGCCTTTGTCAAAGATCAGCTGGCAGTAAGTGTGTGGGTTGATTTCTGGATTCTCTATTCTATTCCATTGGTCAGTGTGTCTGTTTTTATGCCAGTACCATACTGTTTTGGTTATTATAGCTTTGTAGTATAGCTTAAAGTCAGGTAGTGTTATGCCTCCAGCTTTATTTTTTTGGCTCAGCATTCCTTTGGCTATTCGTGGTCTTTTATTGTTCCATATAAATGTCTGGATAGTTTTTTCCATTTCTGAGAAAAATGTCTTTGGAATTTTGATGGGGATTGCATTGAATTTGTATATCACTTTGGTTAGTATGGACATTTTCACTATGTTGATTCTTCCAATCCAAGAGCATGGGATATCTTTCCATCTTCTTGTATCCTCTCTAATTTCTCTCAGCAGTGGTTTGTAGTTCTCATTATAGAGATTTTTCACCTCCTTGGTTAACTCAATTCCTAAGTATTTTATTTTTTTGGTGGCTATTGTAAATGGGCAGGCTTTCTTGATTTCTCCTTCTGCATGTTCACTATTGGAGAAAAGAAATGCTACTGATTTTTGTGTGTTGATTTTGTATCCTGCTACTGTGCTGAAATCATTTATCAATTCCAACAGTTTTTTTGTAGAGGTTTTAGGCTGTTCAATATATAGGATCATGTCATCTGCAAACAGGGACAATTTGACTTCCTCTTTTCCAATCTGGATGCCCTTTATTTCCTTCTCTTCTCTGATTGCTCTGGCTAGTACTTCCAACACTATGTTGAATAGGAGTGGTGAGAGTGGGCATCCTTGTCTAGTTCCTGTTCTTAAAGGAAAAGCTTTCAGCTTTTCCCCATTCAGGATGATATTGGCTGTAGGTTTGGCATATATGGCTTTAATTATGTTGAGATACTTTTGCTCTATACCTAACTTATAGAGGGTCTTTGTCATGAATGAGTGCTGAACTTTATCAAATGCTTTTTCAGCATCTATAGAGATGATCATATGGTCCTTGTGTTTGAGTTTATTAATGTGGTGTATCACATTTATTGATTTGCGTATGTTGAACCAACCTTGCATCCCTGGGATGAATCCCACTTGATCGTGATGAATAATTTTACGTATGTGTTGTTGTATTGTGTTTGCTAGTATTTTAGTGAGGATTTTTGCATCTATATTCATCAAGGATATTGGCCTGTAGTTTTCTTTTTTGGTTATATCTTTACCTGGTTTTGGTATCAGGATGATGTTTGCTTCACAGAATGAGTTTGGGAGATTTGCGTCTGTTTCAATCTTTTGGAATAGTTTGTAAATAATCGGTGTCAATTCCTCTTTGAATGTTTGGTAAAATTCTGCTGTGAATCCATGTGGTCCTGGTCTTTTCTTTGTTGGGAGCCTTCTGATAACAGCTTCAATCTCCTTTATTGCTATTGGTTTGTTCAAACTTTCTACTTCTTCACGGTTCAGTTTTGGGAGCTTGTGTGTGTCCAGAAATTTATCCATTTCCTCCAGATTTTCAAATTTGTTGGCGTATAGTTGTTTATAGTAGTCTCGAATGATTCCTTGTATTTCAGATGAATCAGTTGTAATATCACCTTTTTCATTTCTAATTTTTGTTATTTGAGTCTTCTCTCTTCTTTTTTTTGTTAGCCATGCTAATGGTTTGTCAATTTTATTTATCTTTTCAAAAAACCAACTTTTTGATTCGTTGATCTTTTGAATTGTTTTTTGGTTTTCAATTTCATTCAGTTCTGCTCTGATCTTAATGATTTCTTTCCGTCTGCTAACTTTAGGTTTGGATTGTTCTTGTTTTTCTAGTTCTTTAAGGTGAAGTGTTAGGTTGTTCACTTGCCATCTTTCTATTCTTCTGAAGTGAGCATTTAATGCAATAAATTTTCCCCTCAATACTGCTTTTGCAGTATCCCACAGGTTTTGGTATGATGTATCATTGTTTTCATTAGTTTCAATAAACTTTTTGATTTCCTGCTTGATTTCTTCTTGGACCCATATGTCATTAAGTAGAATGCTGTTTAATTTCCATGTGTTTGTATAGTTTCCAGAGTTTTGTTTGTTATTAATTTCTAGTTTTAATCCATTGTGGTCTGAGAAGATACATGGGATAATTCCAATTTTTTTGAATTTATTGAGACTTGATTTGTGACCTAATATGTGATCTATCCTGGAGAATGATCCATGTGCTGATGAGAAGAATGAATATTCTGAGGTTGTTGGGTGGAATGTTCTGTAGATATCTGCCAATTCCAATTGGTTAGAGTCTTGTTTAGATCTTGTGTTTCTCTACTGATTCTTTGCCTAGATGATCTGTCTAATATTGACAGTGGGGTGTTCAGGTCCCCTGCTATTATGGTATTAGTGTCTATTTCCTTCTTTAGGTCTAATAGAGTTTGTTTTATAAATCTGGCTGCTCCAACATTGGGTGCATACATATTTATGATTGTTATGTCTTCTTGATGGATCAGACCTTTTATCATTAAGTAGTGTCCTTCATTGTCTCTTTTTATGGTTTTTAGTTTAAAGTCTATTTTGTCAGATATAAGAATAGCTACTCCAGCTCGTTTTTCTTTTCTGTTTGCATGGTAAATCTTTTTCCATCCTTTCACTCTTAGTCTGTGTGAATCTTTATGGGTGAGGTGGGTCTCTTGTAGGCAGCATGTAGTTGGGTCCTGCTTTTTGATCCAGTCAGCCAGTCTGTGTCTTTTAATTGGGGAATTTAAGCCTTTTACATTAAGAGTTGTTATTGAAAGGTGTTGAATTATTCCTAGCATTTTGTTGGTTGTTTGGTTGTCTTAGGTGTCTTTTGTTCCTTGCTTTCTCATTTACTGTTTGTTTTCTGTGTTTGTTGGTTCCTTAGGTTGTAGATAGTGTTTTTGTTAGCTTGTTTTCTCTTCATGAATGCCATTTTTATTATACTAGCAGGTTTAGATTTTTCTTGGGTTTTTATGGCAGTGGTAGTTATTTTTCAGGAACCAAACCCAGTACTCCCTTGAGGATTTCTTGTAAGGGTGGTTGTGTGGTAGTGAACTCCCGCAGTTTTTGTTTGTCTGAGAAATATACTATTTGCCCCTCATTTCGGAAGGATAGCCTTGCAGGGTAGAGTATTCTTGGCTGGCAATCTTTGTCTTTTAGTATTTTGAAAATATCATCCCATTCCTTTCTAGCTTTTAGGGTTTGTGATGAAAAGTCTGATGTTAACCTGATTGGGGCTCCCTTATAGGTGATTTGACGCTTCTCTCTTGCAGCTTTTAAGATTCTCTCTTTGTCTCTGAGTTTTGCCAATTTGACTATGACATGTCTTGGAGAAGGCCTTTTTGGGTTGAATACGTTTGGAGATCGTTGAGCTTCCTGGATCTGAAGGTCTGTGATTTTTCCTATACCTGGGAAGTTTTCTGCCACTATTTTGTTGAATATGTTTTCAATGGAATCTCCATTTTCCTCCCCTTCTGGAATACCCATGACTCGGATATTTGAGCGCTTGAGGTTGTCTGATATCTCTCTCAGATTTTCTTCCATGTCCTTGATCCTTTTTTCTTTCTTTTTGTCTGCTTGTGTTATTTCAAACAGCCCATCTTCAAGTTCAGAGGTTCTCTCTTCAACTTCGACAAGCCTGCTGGTTAAACTCTCGGTTGTGTTTTTTATTTCTCTGAATAACTTCTTCAGTTCAGCAAGTTCTGCTACATTTTTTTTCAGGACATTGATTTCCTTGTATATTTCCTCTTTCAGATCCTGTATACGTTTCCTCATTTCATCATGATGTCTAGCTGAGTTTTCTTGTATCTCATTCAGTTTCCTTAGAATTATCACTCGAAATTCCTTGTCAGTTATTTCAAGGGCTTCTTGTTCTATAGGATCTAGAGTTTGAGATTTATTAACTTTTGGTGGTGTACTTTCTTGATTTTTTGTATTTCTGGTATCTTTTTTTTGGTGTTTATTCATTGTGGCAGGGGGTTTCACAGTCCACCGGTTTGAGACTAATGACTAACTAGGATGTTGCTGTAGTTGCCAATTTGGTATGGCTCCCGCCGTGACTGCTCTGTTGGCCTCTAGTGTCTTGTGTGTGTGGTTGCCTCGGGTCTTGGGCTTCTCCGGGGATCCACCTTTCTGGTCAGCTTGGACTCTGCTGGGCTGGTGGATCACGTACCACAGGGTGTGTGATCTCTGTTGAGCTTTCACTTCCTGTGCAGGACTTCTCCCCGTTCTGTGTGCTCTGGCCCAGGCTGTTAGATCGTGCAGTGGCGACCCCACCGGGTGTGTGGTTTCTGTCGAGTCTCCGCCTCCCTGGCCGCACGTCTCCCCCCTCTGTGCACACTGTGCTGGGCTGGGGTGTGTCTTCTGCACCCCTCGTCTATCAGCTGGGCCTTCAAGACCCTGCTCAGCACCGCCTCGCCCAGGAAGTCTACCAGGTTTCTGCTAGGCACAGACGACCGGTCTCTCTGGGTGCCTTTGTAGCACTGTGTAGATCTTTCTCGGGTCTTGTTCACCTTTGTATCCCCCCGGTATAAACCGAGTGTAGTGCCCGCCTGCAGCCTGCTCTCCGGCAGGTTCAAGCGGACCTGGGAACTCTCCTACCACACTATTCCCAACCAGAAATTCGTTAGGCTTTTTTCCAAACTGGTGGTCGCAGAGATGGTATCTGCCTCCCAGTAACAGGAAGTTTACCGGGGCCGGAGTCCAGGGTGTGGTGGAGTGACAGTCGGCCAGCCCGTACTTCCTTGCCCTCCCAACACTGGTCCGGACGCCCCATACCCCCAGCCCCGCCAGAGAACCGCGGAGGGAGTGGGAGAGGAGGCCGGTCCGCAGGCTCCGGAAAGCCCCGCGCCAGGCCAAGCAAATGGGCTCAGTGATGGCCGAGCAGGGTGGAGCTGCCCGCACCTGGGAAAATGGAGGCAGCACCAGGCGGTGAGTGGCCTGGTGGTGCAGGCGGGAGCCGCGTGGGCATCCACCCCCCGAAGAGAGCTGTGCCAGGGATCACTCACAGTGCTGTGCCAGGTCGGGCGCTCGCTGTGTCTCTGGTTTGTCACCTTCCGTGTTCTCGGCGCTGCCGCCTCGGGCTGTTCAGTCGCGGCGCCGCTCGGGCGCTCCCAGGAATCTTCTTTAATGCCGGCCTGAAACCTCGAATCCTGAATAGGGCAGCTGGCCGCCTTCAGTGCGGCCCCAGTCTCCGGGATCCTGGCTGCATCCACAGCAGCCCTGGCACCGTGTTCCCCGTTTCAAGACTCGCTTTTGCAGCTAAGAATCAGTTCTTTTCCTGCTCCACACTTCAAAGCTGTTGCCTGTAAATGAGGCAGCCTCTCCTGCCGGGGGCAAAGTGGCGTTGAGCCCCCACGACCGGCCAGCAGCAGCAGTCCTCCCTTAAGAGATGGCGAGAGGAAGGTCCACAAGTTTCCCGGCTCCCTGAGTCCCAGTGGCCACCTTTTCCACCTCAGCTACTCCGCGCCAGCCGCCGCAGCCGCCGCCATCTTGAAACTCTGAGTTAAAACAATCGGCAATGAATCCTTAAAGCAAGAGTACGTGCTATGGCATGCACTTAAAAATAGAATTCATTTATTTTTTGTAGAAATGCTGAAATACTTAGTTCCAATTTTGTCTCATGATTTACATTTTGACTATATGACCATTTAGTTGCGTGTGTCTTCAGCAGCATATATGTATTTTTTAATAAAAACGCTCATAGTACATTCATGCAGACAAAAATATGTGATTTCAATGAAAAATGTGGACTCTGTTCATTCCATGTGATTGGGAATGATGGGCTCTAGTCACCATTTCCTCCTCCTTTAGCCTTTGGACAGACAGGATCACTTCCGCTTAATTTACTTGAGACCCAAAAGGAACTGGGTCTGGGAAAATTGTTCTCAACCCTCCTTAAACTTTCAGGGTCTTTTTCTTGTATCTTTGCTAATTAGCTTAAGTCCACCATGAAGGGAAATGTTTTACTTTGCTTTTGCTTTTGCCAGCAGTGCTGTTTGAGTTCTGAGGTGGATAGAGCAAGGGCCTATTGAATAGAAAATGTGTAGCTTTGGACAGAACAACAACCAAAAAACAGCTCATGTCTTCTTGGCTTTTGATTATGAGAGGAACAGAAATGTGCTCTCTCGATCACAGTGAAGCATTAAAGAGTTCTTCTGCAGGCCTTCTCAGAGGAGCAACATTTCTGTTAAGAATTTTGGAAGGATGAGTTGGACTCACAGAAGGGCAGGTGGGAGCAGGGAGAAGAGAAATCCAAGCCAAGGTAACACTGTGAAAAATGCAAATATTCAGGAACTGGAAGCACTGTGGACACAGACCAGGGGTCTAAGGCCATGAAACGTCCTGGGTTGTTAGGGAATTTGGACGTTATAAATTATGGGGTCCCTTTGAAACAGACAATCAATATGAGCAGGCTGCAGTTTTGAAGAATCAGTCTTGTAGCTAGAGGATGGATGCAGCCAATGTGATTGGAAGCAGGGATGGACAATTAGCCAGCAATATGCCACATGAGAATAGGCAAAAGACCTGAGCTCAGGCAGGAGCATAGAAAAGAGAGGAGATGCTCAGTAGTTATTACTAATGATGATATAAATTGTCCTAACCTGTTGGGTGTGAAGAGTGAGAGAGAGAGAGGTGTTCTCCAGACTGCACCCAGAAAGATCTTTGCCAAAAACATTACTATGTATTAATCATCCACTCACTTTGCTTAAAATGCCTTCACTGGATACTTGCTGTTTTTAGACAAAAAAGACAAATCTCCTTATCTACTTACCTTCGCATCTCTAGTTCTTGATATATAGTAGACACTTAATAAGTACAAATATTCTGCATCCCATCCCCTTCTCCCTGTTATATAAGTAAATGCCATTTGCTCTTTAAATTGATCTAATTTGCCCCGTGAGGGTGGAGAGAGATTTTAAGAAGATAAACCGAGGTTACTGTCACTGGCAGAGCTAGAAGAAGCTCTTGGGACTCACAGTGTCAATCTTGACACACATCTTGTTCAAATAAATAGCTAAGATAAAATTCTGAATAAACTATAAATTTCAATACCAATATAAAGATTATTACCATGGTTTTGTACATTTTACACTTGCTGAGTTGGTCCTCAGTCTTTGGTAGAATATTAATAATTGTTTTTAGGTTCAGAGTTATGAATGTTCTAATCTCTCCATGACTGCAAGCTAAGATTGTTTATTATTTTAAAAGACCTTTTTCGTATAAGCAAAACCTGGGAATATTTTAGAGTGTAAAATTTTGGCAAGGTCATCTGATATATTCCTATAAATGTATGCCTTGAGGTCTTTTTCTGAACATAGTTAACCCATTTGGGATAAACATTCTTAAAATAAAATAATCTTTCATCAAATAAATATTGACATGCTTTTTAAGGTCATTTGACATGAGACTAGAATATTAACAGGAGGCTAGATCGGATGCATGTGTTTTCACCAATAAGTGGAACAGAAATTCACTGCATTTATTTTGTAATATAAATCTCAAATATTAAGAAATCATATTAACTCATTTTGAGTTTGTGTAGTCCTTGTCATACCCGAAGTGTCTAGTAAATGTACACAGGCCATTCACATACAGTACTTGTAAAGTGCTTTTCATATCCCATTTTTTATGAATGTTCAGAAACCTGAGAACCTTAGATGATAAAACAGAAGATTCTTTCATCCTACTATTTATCTCTGCATATTTCATTTTTTCTTTTCTGTACTACGCTTCATAGGTAGTAAAGAAAACAAAAAGAATGAGCATTGGGTCAGGAAAGACAAAATTAGAGAGGAAAAATAGTTTCTGTTATTGAGATAGATGATGGATTTACAGAGTCAGGACCAAAGATCCAGTCATTCTGCTAATGAACATTTTTGTTCCACACATTTGTTGAGCACAAATACGCTCCAGGGTTTGTGCATGAGGAGGTATCCATTACGATGATAAATATTTCTTCTTGAGTGCCAGATAGCTGGGAATAAACCTTGTCCCACTATAAAACTAGACACACATTTTGTTTATTTAAAGAGAATTTGTAATGTCTTTATATCCCACAGATTTCTAGTTCCCAAGTAGCAATCCCAAATTCCCACTTCACCACAGAGGAGGCTTTTCGTTAAAAGTGACTTTGAGAATCTACTGTATTTCCCAGTTTTGGTCTCTCTCTCTCTCTCTCTCTCTCTCTCTCTCTCTCTCTCTCGTTCTCTGTGTGTGTGTGTGTGTGTGTGTGTGTGTGTGTGTGTGTTGGAAGGGAGGCTGCTCAATTAGAAAGAATTAGCATGTGTAATTGCTTCATAAGGGAAGAAGTGGGTCTAGCATTTTCATTTAAAAAAATGGAATAATTAAGGTGAAACCTCTGTTAGACAGTCCGCTCTTTCTCCAAATCCACTCACTATCACTCCTGCAGCATGTGCTGGCTGAAGTCACCTGAGGGTCTGCTTTGTTGTTGCTGCTCTCCCTGCATTTGCACTTACTTCCATCTCTCCGTCTCTTTCTCCTACTTAAGGCAGTATCCCCAAACCAAAATGTCAAGCTGAAAAATGTTGTCGTAGTCAAGGGCAGGTCATAAAGGTTTCAAATGAGGACATCAGATGAAGAAAATGTAATAGTTAGATTAGATTCAAATAGAGTCAACATTGTACGGTATGGTAGGCAGAATAGCTCTCCAATTCTGTAATTGCCTTAAACTCAGGAAACTGCCAATATGTTATGTGACTTGGGAAAAGGGACTTTGCAGATGTAATTAAAGATAAATTAAAATATGGAGATTATCCTGGGTTATTTGGGGAACCCAATCTAATTACATAAGTCCTTAAAAGAAGAGAACTTTCTCTGGCTACAGTCTGAGAGCCACAGCAGTAGGAAAAATCAGAGAAGGGGGAAATGTGGGACAGACTTGACCCCCTGAGTCTGTTGCTGAAGGGAGCCAAATGGAAAGCATGAGAGGGAATGTGGGCAACCTCTGAGAGCAAAGACCAGCCCCTGGATGAGAGCCAACATAGAAAGGAAAACGTCAGTCCTACAACCACAAGGAACCAAATTGAACCAACAGCCAGAGTGACCTTGGAAGACGATTCTTCCCCACAGCTTCCAATAAAAAAATGCAGCCCTACTGACACCTTAATTTTGACCTGTGAAACCTGAAGCAGAGTAAGCCCATCCAGACTTCTGACTTACAGAAGCTGTGAGATTTAAAAAAAAAAAATTGTGTGTTTTAAACCACTAAGCTTGTGGCAATATGTTATGTGAGTAATAGGTAACTATCAAATATGGATGTAGATTCTAACTGATTCTGCAGTTATATTTTTACCATTAAAGTTTTGACAATCAAATGGGAAAAAAACAATTTAGGGTAGGTTTTTTCCAACTTTCACCTTCCTTTATCCAGAGAGAGTTCAGTCAAGACAAGAGAAACCGGGGCTTTTCAAGATGGCGGCGGCTGCGGCGGCTGGCGCGGAGTAGCTGAGGTGGAAAAGGCGGCCACTGGGACTCAGGCAGCCGGAAAACTTGTGGTCCTTCCTCTCGCCATCTCTTAATGGAGGACTGCTGCTACTGACCGGTCGTGGGGGGTGACCGCCACTTTGCCCCCGGCAGGAGAGGCTGCCTCATTTACAGACAACAGCTTTAAAGTGTGGAGCAGGAAAAGAACTGTTTCTTAGCTGCAAAAGTGAGTCTCGAAACAGGGAACACGGCGCCAGGGCTGCTGTGGATGCAGCCAGGATCCTGGAGGCCGGGGCCACGCTGAAGGCGGCCAGCTGCCCTATTCAGGATTCGAGGTTTCAGGCCGGCATTAAAGAAGATTCCTGGGAGCGCCCGAGCCGCGCCGCGACTGAACAGCCCGAGGCGGCAGCAGCCGAGAACTGGGAAAGGCGGCAAACCAGAGACAGAGAGCGAGCACCCGACCTGGCACAGCACTGTGAGTGATCCCTGGCACAGCTCTCTTCGGGGGGTGGATGCCCAAGCGGCCCCCGCCTGCACCACCAGCCCACTCACCGCCGGTGCTGCCTCCATTTTCCCAGGTGCGGGCAGCTCCGCCCTACTCGGCCATCACTGAACCCTCCCACTTGCTGGCCTGGCGCCAGGCTTTCCGGAGCTTGTGGAAGGCCTTGGCTCCCACTCCCTCCGCAGTTCTCTGGCGGGGCTGGTGGCGGAGGGCGTCCCGGGCCAGTTTCGGGAGGGCAAGGAAGTACGGGCGGGCCGACTGTCACTCCACCATACCCTGGACTCCGGCCCCAGGTAAACTCCCTGTTACTGGGAGGCAGATACCATCTGTGCGTCCACCAGTTTGGAAAAAAGCCTAACGAATTTCTGGTTGGGAATAGTGTGGTAGGAGAGTTCCCAGGTCCGCTTGAACCTGCCGGAGACCAGGCTGCAGGTGGGCGCTAGACTCGGTTTATACTGGGGGGATACAAAGGTGAACAAGACCCGAGAAAGATCTACATAGTGCCACAAAGGCACCCAGAGAGACCGGTCGTCTGTGCCCAGCAGAAACCTGGTAGACTTCCTGGGTGAGGCGGTACCGAGCAGGGTCTTGAAGGCCCAGCTGTTAGACGAGGGGTGCAGAAGACACGCCCCAGCCCAGCACAGTGCGCACAGAGTGGGGAGACGTGCGGCCAGGGAGGCGGAGACTCGACAAAAACCACACACCTGGTGGGGTCGCTACTGCACGATCTAACAGCCTGGGCCAGAGCACACGGAACAGGGAGAAGTCCTGCACAGGAAGTGAAAGCTCAACAGAGATCACACACCCTGTGGTACGTGACCCACCAGCCCAGCAGAGTCCAAGCTGACCAGCAAGGTGGCTCCCCGGAGAAGCCCAAGACCCGAGGCAACCACACACACAAGGCACTAGAGGCCAACTCAGCAGTCACGGAGGGAGCCATACGAAATTGGCAACTACAGCAACATCCTAGTTAGTCATTAGTCTCAAACCGGTGGACTGTGAAACCCCCGGTCACAATGAATAAACACCAAAAAAAAGATACCAGAAATACAAAAAATCAAGAAAGTACACCACCAAAAGTTAATAAATCTCAAACTCTAGATCCTATAGAACAAGAAGCCCTTGAAATGACTGACAAGGAATTTCGAGTGATAATTCTAAAGAAACTGAATGAGATACAAGAAAACTCAGCTAGACATCATGATGAAATGAGGAAAAGTATACAGGATCTGAAAGAGGAAATGTACAAGGAAATCAATGTCCTGAAAAAAAATGTAGCAGAACTTGCTGAACTGAAGAAGTTATTCAGCGAAATAAAAAACACAACGGAGAGTTTAACCAGCAGGCTTGTCGAAGTTGAAGAGAGAACCTCTGAACTTGAAGATGGGCTGTTTGAAATAACACAAGCAGACAAAAAGAAAGAAAAAAGAATCAAGGACATTGAAGAAAATCTGAGAGAGATATCAGACAACCATAAGCGATCAAATATCCGAGTCATGGGTATTCCAGAAGGGGAGGAAAATGGAGATTCCATTGAAAACATATTCAACAAAATAGTGGCAGAAAACTTCCCAGGTATAGGAAAAATCACAGATCTTCAGATCCAGGAAGCTCAACGATCTCCAAACGTATTCAACCCAAAAAGGCCTTCTCCAAGACATGTCATAGTCAAATTGGCAAAACTCAGAGACAAAGAGAGAATCTTAAAAGCTGTAAGAGAGAAGCGTCAAATCACCTATAAGGGAGCCCCAATCAGGTTAACATCAGACTTTTCATCACAAACCCTAAAAGCTAGAAAGGAATGGGATGATATTTTCAAAATACTAAAAGACAAAGATTGCCAGCCAAGAATACTCTACCCTGCAAGGCTATCCTTCCGAAATGAGGGGCAAATAGTATATTTCTCAGACAAACAAAAACTGCGGGAGTTCACTACCACAAGACCACCCTTACAAGAAATCCTCAAGGGAGTACTGGGTTAGGTTCCTGAAAAATAACTACCACTGCCATAAAAACCCAAGAAAAATCTAAACCCGCTAGTACAATAAAAATGGCATTCATGAAGAGAAAACAAGCTAACAAAAACACTATCTACAACCTAAGGAACCAACAAACACAGAAAACAAACAGTAAATTAGAAAGCAAGGAACAAAAGACACTTAAGACAACCAAACACCCAATAAAATGCTAGGAATAAATCAACACCTTTCAATAACAACTCTTAATGTAAAAGGCTTAAATTCCCCAATTAAAAGACACAGACTGGCTGACTGGATCAAAAAGCAGGACCCAACTATATGCTGTCTACAAGAGACCCACCTCACCTATAAAGATTCACACAGACTAAGAGTGAAAGGATGGAAAAAGATTTACCATGCAAACAGAAAAGAAAAACGAGCTGGAGTAGCTATTCTTATATCTGACAAAATAGACTTTAAACTAAAAACCATAAAAAGAGACAATGAGGGACACTACTTAATGATAAAAGGACTGATCCATCAAGAAGACATAACAATCATAAATATGTATGCACCCAATGTTGGAGCAGCCAGATTTATAAAACAAACTCTATTAGACCTAAAGAAGGAAATAGACACTAATACCATAATAGCAGGGGACCTGAACACCCCACTGTCAATATTAGACAGATCATCTAGGCAAAGAATCAGTAGAGAAACACAAGATCTAAACAAGACTCTAGACCAATTGGAATTGGCAGATATCTACAGAACATTCCACCCAACAACCTCAGAATATTCATTCTTCTCATCAGCACATGGATCATTCTCCAGGATAGATCAAATATTATGTCACAAATCAAGTCTCAATAAATTCAAAAAAATTGGAATTATCCCATGTATCTTCTCAGACCACAATGGATTAAAACTAGACATTAATAACAAACGAACCTCTGGAAACTATACAAACACATGGAAATTAAACAGCATTCTACTTAATGACATATGGGTCCAAGAAGAAATCAAGCAGGAAATCAAAAAATTTATTGAAACTAATGAAAACAATGATACATCATACCAAAACCTGTGGGATACTGCAAAAGCAGTATTGAGGGGAAAATTTATTGCATTAAATGCTCACTTCAGAAGAATAGAAAGATGGCAAGTGAACAACCTAACACTTCACCTTAAAGAACTAGAAAAACAAGAACAATCCAAACCTAAAGTTAGCAGACGGAAAGAAATCATTAAGATCAGAGCAGAACTGAATGAAATTGAAAACCAAAAAACAATTCAAAAGATCAACGAATCAAAAAGTTGGTTTTTTGAAAAGATAAATAAAATTGACAAACCATTAGCATGGCTAACAAAAAAAAGAAGAGAGAATACTCAAATAACAAAAATTAGAAATGAAAAAGGCGATATTACAACTGATTCATCTGAAATACAAGGAATCATTCGAGACTACTACAAACAACTATACGCCAACAAATTTGAAAATCTGGAGGAAATGGATACATTTCTGGACACACACAAGCTCCCAAAACTGAACCGTGAAGACGTAGAAAATTTGAACAGACCAATAACAATAAAGGAGATTGAAGCTGTTATCAGAAGGCTCCCAACAAAGAAAAGCCCAGGACCAGATGGATTCACAGCAGAATTTTACCAAACATTCAAACAGGAATTGACACCAATTCTTTACAAACTATTCCAAAAGATTGAAACGGACGCAAATCTCCCAAACTCATTCTATGAAGCAAACATCATCCTGATACCAAAACCAGGTAAAGATATAACCAAAAAAGAAAACTACAGGCCAATATCCCTGATGAATATAGATGCAAAAATCCTCACTAAATTACTAGCAAACAGAATACAGCAACACATACGAAAAATTATTCATCACGATCAAGTGGGATTCATCCCAGGGATGCAAGGTTGGTTCAACATACGCAAATCAATAAATGTGATACACCACATTAATAAACTCAAACACAAGGACCATATGATCATCTCTATAGATGCTGAAAAAGCATTTGATAAAGTTCAGCACTCATTCACGGCAAAGACCCTCTATAAGTTAGGTATAGAGGGAAAGTATCTCAACATAATTAAAGCCATATATGCCAAACCCACTGCCAATATCATCCTGAATGGGGAAAAGCTGAAAGCTTTTCCTTTAAGAACAGGAACTAGACAAGGATGCCCACTCTCACCACTCCTATTCAACATAGTGTTGGAAGTACTAGCCAGAGCAATCAGAGAAGAGAAGGAAATAAAGGGCATCCAGATTGGAAAAGATGAAGTCAAACTGTCCCTGTTTGCAGATGACATGATCCTATATATCGAACAGCCTAAAACCTCTACAAAAAAACTGCTAGAATTAATAAATGATTTCAGCACAGTAGCAGGATACAAAATCAACACTCAAAAATCAGTAGCATTTCTTTTCTCCAATAGTGAACATGCAGAAGAAGAAATCAAGAAAGCCGGCCCATTTACAATAGCCACCAAAAAAATAAAATACTTAGGAATTGAGTTAACCAAGGAGGTGAAAAATCTCTATAATGAGAACTACAAAACACTGCTGAGAGAAATTAGAGAGGATACAAGAAGATGGAAAGATATCCCATGCTCTTGGATTGGAAGAATCAACATAGTGAAAATGTCCATACTAACCAAAGTGATATACAAATTCAATGCAATCCCCATCAAAATTCCAAAGACATTTTTCTCAGAAATGGAAAAAACTATCCAGACATTTATATGGAACAATAAAAGACCACGCATAGCCAAAGCAATGCTGAGCAAAAAAAATAAAGCTGGAGGCATAACACTACCTGACTTTAAGCTATACTACAAAGCTATAATAACCAAAACAGTATGGTACTGGCATAAAAACAGACACACTGACCAATGGAATAGAATAGAGAATCCAGAAATCAACCCACACACTTACTGTCAGCTGATCTTTGACAAAGGCATCAAGCCTATTCAGTGGCGAAGGGAATGCCTCTTCAGCAAATGGTGCTGTGACAACTGGATATCCATATGCAGGAGAATGAAACTTGATCCATACCTCTCGCCGTATACTAAAATCAACTCAAAATGGATTAAGGATTTAAATATACACCCTGAAACAATAAAACTTCTTAAAGAAAACATAGGAGAAACACTTCAGGAAACAGGACTGGGCACAGACTTCATGAATACGACCCCAAAAGCAAGGCAACCAAAGGAAAAATAAACAAATGGGATTATATCAAACTAAAAAGCTTCTGCACAGCAAAAGAAACAATTAAAAGAGTTAAAAGACAACCAACAGAGTGGGAGAAAATATTTGCAAAATATACATCTGACAAAGGATTAATATCCAGAATATATAAGGAACTCAAACAACTGTACAAGAAGAAAACAAGCAACCCAATTAAAAAATGGGCAAAAGAGCTAAGTAGGCATTTCTCTAAGGAAGATATACAAATGGCCAACAGAGATATGAAAAAATGCGCAACATCACTCAGCATCCGGGAAATGCAAATCAAAACCACACTGAGATACCATCTAACCCCAGTTAGGATGGCTAAAATCCAAAAGACTCTGAACGATAAATGCTGGCGACGTTGCGGAGAAAAAGGAACTCTCATACATTGTTGGTGGGACTGCAAAATGGTGCAGCCTCTATGGAAAATGGTATGGAGGTTCCTCAAACAATTGCAGATAGATCTGCCATACGACCCAGCTATCCCACTGTTGGGAATATACCCAGAGGAATGGAAATCATCAAGTCGAAGGTATACCTGTTTCCCAATGTTCATCGCAGCCCTCTTTACAATAGCCAAGAGTTGGAACCAGCCCAAATGCCCATCATCGGATGAGTGGATACAGAAAATGTGGTACATCTACACAATGGAATACTACTCAGCTATAAAAACGAATGAAATACTGCCATTTGCAACAACATGGATGGACCTTGAGAGAATTATATTAAGTGAAACAAGTCAGGCACAGAAAGAGAAATACCACATGTTCTCACTTATTGGTGGGAGCTAAAAATTAATATATAAATTCACACACACAGACACACACACACACAGACACACACACAGACACACACACACACACACACACAAACCGGGGGGGGGGAAGAAGATATAACAACCACAATTATTTGAAGTTGATATGACAAGCAAACAGAAAGGATATTGTTGTGGGGGAGGGGGGGAGGGAGAAGGGAGGGAGGTTTTGGTGATGGGGAGCAATAATCAGCCACGATGTATATCGACAAAATAAAATTTAAATAAATAAATAAATAAATAAATAAATAAATAAATAAGTAAATAAATAAGTAAATAAAATAAAATAAAATAAAATAAAATAAAATAGAATAAAAATGATCCTAAAAAAAAAAAAAAAAAAAAAAAGACAAGAGAAACCATTTCAGGCATTTCAAGCAGGAAGGATTTAGCACAAGATTTTGGGCACTTTAACCCCCCCCCCCCCCCAAAAAAAAAACCCAAACAAAAAGAAAAACAAGGGTTGACAGAACAAAAATCAGGAAAACCATCTCATGAAATATGGAAGTTGGAGGAATCATAGAAAAGAACCACTGACGATCTTAGTTATCTGTGGCACCAAAATGAGTGATTCTCAAGAAGGACTGGAAGCCACTAGCAGAGCTTCATTTCTGCTCTGCTAGAGTTGTCGGCCTGCCTTGCTCTGCCAAAGGAATAATAAGGGCTTCTGCCTCTGTTCTGTGTTGCACATGACTGCCTCTCACTGGTGGAATCCATCTCAGAACCCAGGTTTCCTGACCCTGCGCTGCAGATAAAAGCACAGGAGGAAAGTGGACCTGAGTGGCTGGTACATTTCTCTGTCTCGTTCTGTCATTGCATCAATACCCACGTGTGGAGAAGCAAGTAAGAAGAAAAAGACGGCAGGAAGAGGAGAGGCACACTATCTACCAAAGTACTTAATGTTTTAAGATCCAGACATTTACAAAGTGAAGTTGTAAAAGAGTTTCAATTCTTCCCTGAAGACTCCATTTAATCTGGATGAGGCAGCTACTCTAGGTCTCAGGATATGTTTTCTGTGCTCACACCATATAGAATCACGGAATGTTAGAGACAATTCTTTCCTCTTCCATTTCTCTCTTTTTACAAAGGAATGGGAAGTCTATAGAGGTTATGTATTGTCCAAGTTAAGACAGCTGGTTAGTAACCAAACAGGGTCTTTTGAAAGTCTTTCTAGTCTCCCAACTTACTGTCAAGGTCTAAGAAGAGTGGGATTTGATCCTACTTGCCGGATAACAAGGTAGCTTGTTACCTGTTTTATAGACGCTGGCAGAAGACACAAGACTCTTGGGTCAAGGAAAATAGACTTTAGTACTTTGCATGGCACATTGGTGGCCAGAGTGTCAGCATGGTCCTATTGGTTCCCCTCGGTTCTCAAATCTCACAGAAGTCATACAGAGGGGCCAGATAGATACTAAGTACAGAGGAGGTTTGCATCACAGTCAAAAAACTCTGAGCTTGAGGAATTTACTGTTTTTTTCAGCAAGTGGAACCAAACCTGTCTTTGGTGAGGCCCATTACCTCAATCCTCAAAGTTACTCACTGCAAATGTAACTCTAAGAGATGGCCCAGCTCAAGAGCCTTGCGTTCTTGGCACTCCAGCAAGAAAACGCAGCGGAGGGCACATGGCAAATTGCCTCTCCTACACCCACAAAGGGTGGGAGTACTGAGAGGGTACACAGACAGTTATCATATTAAAATATTCAATTAAAAAATTTAACATTTGCTATATGCAAAAATAATATGTATAATATATAAGTATATATTCTATTTCTGAAATTTATCCACAGTTCTGCATATTGTTATAGTTTGTTCATTTTCACTACCACATAACATCACCTTGGGTGAATATGTAACTATTTATTAATCCATTCTTCTGTCGAACAGTTGAGCTGTTTTGTAGTATTTTTCTATTATGCTACTGTGAATACACTTGCACACATTTCTGGCTATATATGTGTAGAAGTTTCTCTAGGTGTTTGAATAGGTGTGAAATAACTTCATGAGGCTAAAAAATCTTTATATATTTATTGACAATTTGTGTTTTCTTATCTGTGAATTGCCTGTGTATATCCTTTGCCCATTTTTCTATTGGGTTGGTAGTTTTTTGGTTTTTGTTTTTAATTTATTAAGAATTCATTATTTCATCACTGATTCACAGTTAAAACCAAATCTCTTGGTAATAGTAATATCCTCAGTCCCCCACCTGTCAAAAAGGAGAGTTATCTATTAAAGCTCATGATTCCAAACATCATTTTAATGGCAATATAATAAAAGCATTCTCTTTAAAGAGACAAGACAATGATGCTCTCTGTCATAGATCTATTACACATTGTATGGAAAGTCTTACCCAGATCAATAAAGTAAGAAAACAAATAAGATAGAAGGAGCTGGAAAGGTAGAAAGAAAATGGTCATTAGTCACAGATGATACAAATGTCTATTTAGAAAAGCCAAAATTATTTACAGAAAAACTGTTAGAAATGGTAAGAGAATTTTTAAGTTGTGTGCATATGTCTAGAATCATAAATGAATGATGAGTAAAATGTTTTTCTGCAACTAATGATATGAAGATATATTTTTTTGTATTTAAGCTGTTAGTGTGATTAATCATATTTGTACTTTTGTTGTTGTTTTTAGTATTAGACCACTTCTGTGTGTGTTTGATGATCTTCGATTGTGATCTCAATGCTTGGCTGAAAAGCTGCAGGCCTAAAGTGGCGATTCTTTCCTCCAGTAAGTATTTATATTCGCTTCCCATTAGAGTCAGGGAGCACCATTGATGCAGGACCACTTAAGCTACATTCAAGGTCCTGGGTTAGAATCTGAGCCTGTGGTTGAGCTCCTTGAACAGGTTGCTGGCAAGAGGCTTAGTTTTTCTGCCATGCTGGTTTTGCCCTCAGAAACACTCCCCTTCTGCCCCTTCCACGTTAGCTTACTTTTAACATGCTGTTTGGAGTTCGAGCTCTTTATCTGGGTGAGAATGGTGGTGGTGGGAAGAGATTTTCCTTACTTCCTGTGAGCTCATCAACACATTAAAAATTACATCTCATTCAGGATCTAATTGCTTTGTACTGAAAGGGATTTTTAAGGGACACTGTATTCCATTTGGATACCCCCCCCCAACCTTTTTAAAAAGCCAGCCTTATAGTTTCAATTTTCTGTCTTACGGAACATCAAAAATCACAGTGTGGCCAAGACTGCTAGTTTCCTACTTAATACCCATTATCCATTTTTCCCTTAACGACAGAATCCCAATTTTATCTGTCGTGGCCACACATCCAGCTAAAAAGCTTCATTTGCCAGTCTCTGGCAGCGATGCTCATGTTACTCAGCTCTGATGAGTTATCTGAAGCCTGAGTCATTTGGTTGGGCTTTCAGGAAAGCCTGTGGACAGAGTTGACTTAGTGTGTATCTGTTTGCCCTTTTTTCCCTTCTTTAATTTTCATGCCCAAAAGGTTGCTTCATGGCAATTATCTTTGAGAGCATGGTCAAAAAAAAAAAAAAAAAAAAAAATTATCCAAGACTATGGCAGTAAAGTTCTTGAGCCACCGTACCTGTCCTGGACTTCTTGTAACGTGAGAGAAAAATACACTACCTTGTTCAATCTATTATTATTTGGGTTTCAGTTACATGCAGTTGAATGAAGTTCCCAACTGATATATTTGTATCCAATTTTGATGGAATTTTTAATTGTTACCTTAACAACTTTAAGTAGTAGGCTTTAGGGAAGAAAAAAAACCACAATAACAAATCACATTTATTTTATATTTTTGATAATTTTAAGTGTTTTGCTTTATTATGGTTAATTATGGAAAAAGCTGGAAATTAGATATACCTGTTTTTTATTTCAAGAAATCCTTATTGAACTTATAATTTTACACTGTTAAAAGAAAAATGAAAATATAATTTGTCAATAGTTATTATCTGAAATTAGATGTTTATCATGATCAACACATTTTACACTCCCAGTTACAAAATGATCTGATTCTGTTGTAATAATGCCCTGTTACTTTTTCCAAGTATAACCAGTAACATACTTCAATTTTTATCATATTGAGCCCGTTTTAAAGGCACTGAAGGTTATCTATACGTTGCTCTTTCACTAGTTACCAAGTAGAAAATAATAGAATTGGCTATCCCTTTAACTATTTTCATTTATTTTTAAATTACCTTAATTTTTTTTGGACATCTGGTAAGCGATTGTCAGCCAGATGGCTGTATTGGATAAAAATCACGTTCTATATTCAAAATTAACAGTGAATGATTTTTCAGGTTTGGCTGATACGGCAGTTTGACTTTATATAATCTCTATTGTCAATATTTTAATCAATTTTTAAAAACTCATTCTATCTTGAGCTCCATGTTCAGGCAGAGTTATAATTATAATTATAATCATTCCTAAAATGAAGGGAAGATATTAATAAGAAGGAAACTAGAAAAAGGGGAATGCTTTTTTTCACTTTGAACCTTCACAGTATATCCTCGAACTACTCAATCTGATTTAAATGTCTTACTTCAGTGCTCCCAGTGTCACAAGTGCTACAAAGAGAATATCTCAGTGAACAATCTGGAGGATTCACTGGAAACCACTGGAAACCACTGGAGGACCATAATCTCAAGGACCAGGGAGGCAGGAGTAAAAGATGAGTGGGGGGTGAAACCATGAGTTGGAGTTGTGGGTCTCCTAGAGCTGGGTAGCAAAGGAAGAAGGAACTTAGCACTTAATGTCTCTGATATGCCAGGCACTGTGCCAAGTGTTTTACATGTATCATTATACTTAATCTTCCCAATAAGCCTGGGAAGAAGGAATTTAGTACCTGCAGGTCAGGTACATGGGACTTTATGAATGTTCTTGAGCTCTTCAGCTTCCTTGTATTTGTTATCCTTATTTTACTATAGGATACAGTGGTGAAAACCTTAAAATGAAATACACTAAAAAATGCTTGAAAGTGGGCTTGTGATTAAGAATTCTCTTGTGGTGGTAATATTTTTTTCCACTGCACTAAGAGACAAAGTTGAAACACGGAATTATCCCTATTGTCTTTCTGTATGTGGTAGGGTATGTTTTTAGCCTTAATTTTTCACCAAGTGAGGTATCCTATGTGGGACCTCAGCTTTATGCAAGAGTCTCCAACCCAACTCTTTCTTCCTTCCTTCCTTGGACTGGCCAGTACCAGGATCTGAACCCTTGACCTTGGTGTTACAAGGCTGTGCCTTTCTTTTTCTTTTTCTTTCTTTTTTTTTTTTTGAAGATGACCGGTAAGGGGATCTTAACTTCTTAACCCTTGACTTGGTGTTGTCAGCACCACGCTCTCCCAAGTGAGCCATGGGCCAGCCCTCCCAACCCAACTTTCTACTCTTCTTGGCCCCAGAGCCTCTGTATCCAGTGTACAAGTTACTCTCTAGAATCCAAGTTCTAGGTCACTAGGGATTGATTATCAGATGGTTCTAGCCAAATCCCAGCCCCAGAGCTTGCTTACTGTTTGGATTTCCACTTTCTCATTTCTCCTGATCTCCTGGAACCTTTTTTGCTTTCCTGCCAGTTTAGTCATGCACCAGAAATAGTTTTTGATTTGTTTGCTTTTGTTTTGTTTTGTCCAGATTGTGTGCTCTGTTCTTACAGATTTTCTCCAGACATCTTGCCAGAGACAGAGAGTTGGATTTTACTGAGGGAAATTACTTGACAGATAACTTGGAGGGCATATTCCAAAGGCTTAGTGATTAGACTGATGGGTTAGAGAGAGGGAAATGTCTGGGCTGACTCCCATATTTCTGGCTTAAACATATGGGTGGGTGCTCTAAGTTCACTGAGATAAGACACCTAAAATGAGTCATCAGTTTTGTGGGAAAGATGATGAGTTCAATTTTGAACACATATTGTTTGTTATGGCAGATAAAACTAACTTTCAGCTTTCTATTTGTAAAGTGGAAATAATACCAACTTTACAACATAGTTTTTCTGGTTATTAAATATAATAATGAATGTGAAAATCTTAGTAAACTCTAAGGGACAATATATGTATTAGATACTTAAAAATCTTGCCCCCCTCCCCAAAGCTAATTGATCCATAGAGGTACTTTGAGTCTTCTTTATAGTATAAGGGTACTGTAAAAAGTTCATGGGAAGATTCACACAATTTTTCAATTTGGTTTTTCCACAAACTTTTTGAAGTATCCTTGAACATTGGAACAACGAATAATATGGTGTAATAACAACAAAACAAGGAGAAATAAGTTTCCAGGCAGTTATGAGCAGTAAAAGGCTTTTCCACAACACATAAACCATTTCTTAAAGGATGATTTATCAGCCCAACTAAAAGATGTGATGCTTTAAAAGAACTGAAGTGGAATAAATCATGCAGTTATTGTGTGAGCCACAATTATTTCCCTTCTGATTATTAAGGATAGTGGGATGCACAAAAGATGGACAACATAGGTATCTGGATTTGGAAAGTAATTTTATGAGCTAAAAAATAAATTGTCAAAAGTTTTTATTTTATTGTGGTAAGCACACTTAACATGAGATCTATCCTCAAGAGATTTTTAAGATCACAGTACAGTATTGTTATCTATACGCACAATGTTTTAGAGCAGATCTCTGGGCTGTATTCATCTTACATTACTGAAATTTTATACCCATTTAATCAATGAGTATACTGATATATTTTTCCCTCCTACCAGCCCCTGGCAACCAACATTCTCCTCTGTGCTCCTATGAATTTGACTATTTAAGATACTCACAGAAAAGTGAAATCATGCTGCATTTATCATTCTGCATCTGGTCTGTTTCACTTAGCATAATGGCCTCAAGGCTCACTCTTGTTGTTGCATATGACAGGATTTCCTTCTATTTAAAAACTGAATAATATTCCATTGCATGTATATACCACACTATAAAATAAATTTTTATTAGAGAATTTTAAAAAACCCCAAAACTTTAATTCCTTAAAGGAAGTAAGACTGAAAAGCCCTTAAATGGGTAGGGTAAGGAGTCCTGTAGTCCAGAGCTCTCTCAACTGCCTGGCTCAGCATATTTGTGTGCTGCAAATAGGTCACAAATGTGCCTGGTCTTGAGTGGTGGAGTTGGGGAGCAGAAATGAAAAAGTCCTTTCGCTTCCAAAAACAGTATGTATGAGAAGTGCCTGTCATGTAAATACAAAGAATCTTTTTCAGGAAGATAAATGAACAGGGATTTTACCTTCCTACCAAAAAAAGAAAATGAAAAAGGGAAAAAAATTCACAGAGAGTTACCTCTGGCAATGAACAGTCCTGTCCTGTTTATCCCAGTGTGCCCTATGAATATTATTTTCTATTTATGTCACAGCAAGTAAATGTTTGGGACAAAGTGCTACAGATAGCTTCTTTTAAGCTTTTCATTCAGATTTTCTGCCTTTATTTTTACCTGATATTCCTTTAAAAAATTTGTAACAAAATACAACATATGTAAATTACGTGAATAATACATTTACAGATTGATGAATGGTCACATTGAACACAGTCGTCATGAATAGAGTATTTCCAGTACTCCAAAAACTCTGCTTGTGACCCCTTCTGGTCACTAGCTCTTCCCAAAGGCAGCTACTATCCTGATTCTAACCACCTTGCTTTTGACAATTTTTGAACTTTATATAAACAGAATCACAGTGTGCTTTTTTCATTGTGGACTTCTTTCACTTAACAGTATTTTTGTGAGATTTATCCATGTTGTTATGTGAGGTTGTAGTTTATCAATTCTTGCTGGTCTGTAATGTTTTGTTATATGAGTGTGTTATGCATCATTTACCTCTTCTGTTAAAAAATAATTGGACTGTTTTTAGTTTTGGGGCTATTTCAAATAGTGCTACTATAAACATTCTTTTACATATATTTTGGTAAATGCAGTTATTCATATTGAGTATATATACATATCCTTTAATACATGATGCTAAATAATTTTCAAAGAAGCAGTCCTAGTTTACACTTCCCAAAACTAGATGACAGTTCCAATTGCTCCACATTTTTACCAACACCTGGTATTGTCAATCTTTTAAATTTTAGCCATTTTGGTAGATGTCGAGGTATTACATTTGTTTTTTATTAGTATTGTTCTGACATCTAAAAGTATAGCTAATGCTCCACATCATTCATCTCTTTTTCTTCCCTCTCCAGAGATAACCAAAATCTGAAGTTAATATTTCTAGGCATGTTTTGGTATGTTTACTAGATGTGTATTTATCCATAGTGTATACAATTGTTTTTTGCTTTACAATTTTACATATATATTGTAATAATATATTGAAATTATATGTATATAATTTCAACTTAATTTTTCTTTCATTAAACATAATGTTTTGAAATTACTCATGTTGATACTTACAGATTAAATTCATGAATTTATTGCTATGTAGATAGCATATATTTTATTCCTTACCCTAGTAGAAGATAGGTTCTTTAAAATTTTTTGCTGTTAAACAGTGCTATGACATGCTTGTGTATTCATGCACAAAATTAATACTCTCACCAGAATTTCTTAAAATTTGTTTCTCCTCCTTTCCTCAATATTTTTGTATTAGTCCATTTCTGTTGCTTATAATGGCAATACCTGAAGCTAGGTACTTTGAAAAGAAACAATATTTATTGCTTACAGTTTTAGAAGCTGGGAAGTCCAAAGTCCAGGGAACACATCTGGTGAGGGCCTTTTCTTGGTTGTGGCTCTATAGAGATGCACGGTGTCACATGGCAAAAATGGCAGGAGCAGAGGGAATACCATTTTCACTCTCCTTTTAACGTCATCAGAACCATGCCTATGACCACCATTAAACCATCAATGAATTAATCTATTCACTATGGCGTGGTCCTCACAATTTAATCACCTCTTCAAGGCCCCACCTTTCACCTATGATAATAGGATTTCTCACCCTCTTAAGTTTGTCTCAGTGGGAGTTAAGTTCCTAATACCTGGAACCTGGGGGAATGCAGTTTAATCCATAGCACTTTGCATTGCTAGGCTTTTAAATTTTGACCAATCTGGTGGGTGTTAAATGGTATCTCATTGTAGTTTTGATTTGGATATTTTAAATGCTATCTAGATTTTCTCTTCTATAAAGTCTCCTGCTCATATCTTTGCCTAGAATTTTTGGGGGTTGTTTGCAATTTTCTCACTGAATGGTAGTTCTTCATTTATTCTGTATACAACTATTTTGTCAGTTACATGGGTGTCAAAACTCATCTTCCTCATTTCTGATTTGCCTTTTTATTTTGTTTATGATGTTTTCACTCATGCTGAAGTTTTAAATTTCAATTTAGTTGAATTATCTTCTTTAAATTTTTGCTTTTTATGTCTTATTTAAGAAATCATTCCTACCTCTATATCATAAAGGAATTCTCCTACAGTTTCTTATAAAAGTTTCATATTTTTACTTTTATATTTAGGTCTTTAATCC
The DNA here is from genome assembly GCF_027409185.1 of Cynocephalus volans. Classification (NCBI taxonomy): domain Eukaryota; kingdom Metazoa; phylum Chordata; class Mammalia; order Dermoptera; family Cynocephalidae; genus Cynocephalus; species Cynocephalus volans. Next base: position 124,756,966 of record NC_084468.1, read on the forward strand.
ATCTGGAATTTATTTTTACGTGTGCTGTTAAATAGGGATCTAATTTTATTTTTCTCCATATGGATAGCCAATAGTCTCCACAATACATATTTTCTCACTAATGCTAATAAAACATAAACCATTTACTAAGTACCCAAATTATGTGAGCCTGTATCTAGGTTTTCTATTCAATTACATTTTTCTATTTGTTGACATATGACTCTATACAACAATGTTTTAATTACTGGAGCTTTATTATAAATAAAGTATTCTTTTGTTTGTGTTTAAAATTGTCTGGGCTTTTCGTGGCTCTTTACTCATCCTCATGAATTTTAGGATCAATTCATCAAATTCCATTAAAAAACTCTGTTAAAATTTGATTTAAATTGCATTGAATTTATAGAATATTTAAGTTCCTTGTAGTTTTCATACCCCAAATTGTTTATTATAGTTTTGTTGTTTTATACAGATAATGTTTTAGATTCACCCTATGCTGTGGACTGAATGTTTCCCCCAAATTCATTGAAGCTTAAATTGTGTCCCTTAAAGTTCCAAGTATCAGAAACTTGGCCCCCACTATGACAGTGTTGATATGGTGGAAAAACCTGTTATGGTAATTGAAAGGTGGGTCCTCAGATAGGTGACTGGATTGCAAGGCCCATGCCCTAATTCATGGGCATGGTGCTGAGGGCTTTAAAAAGACAGCATGTGACAGTCTCTTTCTGCTCTGCCATTCTGCCACACAAGACCCCTGCTGTACTGCGAAGGAAGACCCTTACCAGGTATGTTTCCTGGATTTTGGACTTCCTAACCTTCAAAACTGTAAGCAATACATTTCATTTACTTACAAATACAGTTCCAAGTATTTTCAGCATAAGCAACAGAAATGGACTAATATACTCCATACGTTAAATGAATCAATTACCCACTATTAGTCGTTGCATCATACTTTTTTCTTCTGAATTCCAGTTTCATCTTCCTGAAGTACACCTAATGGAATTCACTGAGTGTTTATGAATGGTAAAGTTTCTTTGTCTTTGTCTGAATATTTCTTTATTTTGCCATCATTCTTTGGAGTGAATACTGGGAGTCACTACCCAAATACTTCAGAAATTAAGGACTTATTTTCTGAGCTGAAAGTGCAGCAAGCTGACACAATTCAGCTGTCAGCCCTCTTCAGTAGTTTAGCCCAAGAACACATCCCTTTCCTTTGGCAGACCTCATCCAATGACTAAATGTCACAGGTATATAATAGACCCAGTCCACTTGCCCTAACTTAAGATAACTCTGAAGGGACATTCCAACTTCTAAGCTAAGGCCTTCACTGAGACTACATTGCAGACCAACTCTTCCCTCAGTCCAATCCAGCTACCATCCCTCCCACAGGTGTTGCTCCCCAAACCACTCCCTAATACACTCTCTATACTCATCTCTGACTCAGTATGCTTCCTAGGGAAACTACCTAAGACAGTCAGTGCCAAGAGTGGTCCAAGAAAGTAGAAGCTAGATAGAATTTATGATTTGAGTTACAAACTACCTAATTGTCAATGAGGACTCCCTCATAGGTGATGGTTTTAGGAGAGATAGACCTCGGCGCAAGGTAACAGTGCAGTTGTAGTTAAAACTTTCATCAGTAATGCACTGGGACAGTATTCCAATGGAAGGTAATATACTACTGGCTGCAAGGTATCATGCATTCAAGAAATATGAGGGAAATAGTAATCTTAGGGACACTGGCATTGACTGTTGCTAAGAAAAATAGATTCTTTGGAAATAGCAAAAAGCTGACAGTGGTTAATTGACCATTACAATCTAAGAGTAAAATCTAGAAGGCCTCTTTGGTAGCAATTAAAGAGGCTTTTATCTCCTGCAGTGGGAAGGCAGAAAAAGCTGAGTAACAGGCTCAGCACTTGATCGTAAGTGTGGCAGAGCTCCAAGGGAGATTAACCATGAAACCCAGCTAGGTTGCCTATGCCAAGGTCAGCGTGGTGGACTGAAAAGAAAGAGACCCTAATGCTGCAAGAGGATGGTCAGGCTTCAGTTAAGAACGGGCAGAGCACACAGCAGAGAGTTAGTTCACAAAGGAATGGAATCCAGAAGGCACAGTGGAGATGAGAGACAGAGGAGGACAGTATGCAACTTCAGGCAATTGAAAGCACAACTTGTTCAGCAACCAAGAAAAGGAGGGATGTTAGGCACGGATGTAGGTAGTGGATAGGTTTCCAAAAGAATTAGGCAAGAATTTGCTGTTTTTGAGTCAACTGATGCAGTACCAAGTTGGTGAGTTTTTTCCTTTTCCTTTTAGATTTCTCCTTTTTCTGAAAAAACGAAATTTTGGGGCCTTCCGTTCCGTTCCCTTCCTTAGTTCCCTGTTTCCCATGTTCTCCCTGGCCTCACTTCCTTCCTCTTAACAGGTCCTCTGCCCAGGAATGGGAGCCCCGCCCCCGCGGGAGGGGGCGGGACCGGGGCGGAGCGAACGGAGGGGGCGGGCCCTCTCCCGTCGACGTGTGCCGTGAGGACGCTGTGACGTAAAAGGACATCCGGCCCTTCTCCTGGTGTCGGAAACCGTCTCTGTCAGCCTTCCTGGGTCTTAGTATCTTCTTCCGCGGGGTCCTGCTTCACAAGTTGGAGTTACTGCTGCCACGGGCCGGCCTCACGCCCTTTCCCGTTCTTCGGCCCCCGGAGTGAGCCTGACCTCCCCGCGAGGGTGAGCGAGGTCGGCCCGGAGCGCCCGCGAGGTAGGGGGTCCCGCCCGAGCCGCGTGGCGCCTCCTCTCTGTCTCCTCTGGACGCTCCCTCCACCCCCTGGGTCCTCCGACTCCAGACTTCACTTCTAAAGCCGCAGTGACCCTTTGCCCGTGTCCATACTTGGTGACACGGGTAGTGTCCAGAAGAAGTTAGAGCGTTACTCGAGAAGGGCTTGAAACCATTTAAGGCTGAGAAAAGGGATTCGCTCTTTTTCATGTCCAAAATAATTGGAGGGAAAAAAAATTGAGGCTCATCTTTCTCAGCGGTTCACAAGACACCCCTGGGGACGCGAAAAATTCGACTGTGTGATCACCTCATGATTATTTTCTGAGCTCCTGGCGTAGTACACCGTCTGGATTTTGACATTTTAAATATGGAAGGGTGCCCTCTGGCTTGGACTTTACCTAAGTAACTACTTATTAAATCTCCTGGTGGCTCTGCCTATAGTTTTGAGTCGCTACCATCCTCCCTACCACTTGGTTTTTGGTTGGACATTCCATTCAGAAAACTAAAATTTAGAAAATGCTTGTTTTCTAGGAGTGGTGGTTCTTTCAACTAAGTGTTGAAAGTCGGTTTTAAAGTCCTTACTTTGTTATAACAAGGTACTTGAAAAAGTTCATGGGAAGTTTCCTATTATCTTTCAATTCTTTTTTCGAACTTTTTGAAGTACCCCTGTAAATAGTAAACATACATTCTTAAACATATATTTGAACTCTGTTAAAATTACAGTCCTATGCTCACTGCATGTAGAGAGAAGAGTAGTTTTTAAAGAGTCAAAACAAGTGTAATATCTCCATCTTTTCAGAGAATGGTTTGACTTTGTAGTTTATGGTGTCATTTGTTGACTGTTAGATGTTTTATTTAGATATTACATAGGAAAAATACTTTAAGTTTTGGCAGTATCAGGTCATCTGAATTTATAGCTCAAAAAAGTGATTTAAAGTGAATAAATAAGGCACTTTAAAATGATTTCTTATTAATGTTATATGCCTAATGAATTTTTTTTTAACGAGGGGCAGATACTTAGAAAAACTTTTTTAGTGGGTAAAGGAAACTACTGTACTTTGGCTTTTAGGATAATTTTTTTGGTTTCAACATTTTGTAGAATTGCCTAGTGCAAATAAATGCCTTATTTTAAAATCATTACTTTATTTTCGAAAAATGTGTGCTTAATGTTTCATAAAGGCTTAAAATGTGCTTAGCCGTAAGAATGACAGAGTTGTATTTAAAATTTGAATAAGAACAGTACTTCATTGTACATTTTCTTAGTTTATTAAAATAGTAAATGCAACCAGGCAATTATATCTTTTCTGTTCTCTTCTGTAGAAAGAGGGGGAAATGCCTAAAAAAAAGACTGGTGCGAGGAAGAAGGCTGAGAACCGCCGGGAACGTGAAAAACAACTGAGAGCCTCAAGAAGCACTATAGATTTAGCTAAACACCCATGTAATGCTTCAATGGTAACAGCTTTTTAAATATTTCTTGATATTTGAGAAGTGATACAGTATTTTATCTGAAATACACCTGAGTAAAATTTTAGTGAATAGAGTGTTCCTGCAGATATTTTATTACTGAGTTTGAAATCTGTGTTAGAGGCACATTCATCGTTCTCACTAACACCAGGTAGCAATGATTTGTTTGATTTTTTGTTATTTACAAAACGTAAGGTACTGCCTCAGATATTATTGGTGATGAATAGATATTGAACAAGAATATATAAAAGGAACTGTGTAACATTTTCCAGCCTCTCTTAACTCAATTTGTCTTATCAGTTGGGTTTTTATCATTTTCTCTTAGCAGTTCTTAACTCATTTGATTTCTTTTTTTCTGAACTTTTCATTTTTCCTGACATCTCTTTTGGCTTCCTGTTCTGTTACCTTATCTGCATATGTTGAGTGTGTTAGTCCTGATGAATTCTGGGCTGCTCTGAATGGTGAAAGTTGTGAAAAAGCGAAATATTACTATGTCATCATTATCTCTTTCCTTTCTTTGACTGTGTTTCTCTGAGTTATCCCATTTCTCCTTGTTTTCACTCCTCTACCTTTTCTATTCCCACTGTTTCTCTTGATTTTTTTCTTTCTTTTGTTTCATTGAACATACATGAAGTGCTTAATGTGACTTAATTTAGCAAATGTTATTGTCCATCTGTTCTGTGCCAGGTACTGTATTAAGCACTGTGGGGAATACGTAGATGAGTGACATGGTCCATGTTTTCTCAAGCTTATAGCTCAGTTGTGTTGTGTATTACTTAGGACTTGTTTGTTTATAAATGATAGAAATCCAACTTAGATAACTTTATAGAAAAATAGTCTATTGAATGGATAAAGGGAGAAGGATATAGCTGGGATTCAGGACAACTTGTAGTTCCATTTTTGCTTTTGTTTCTTTTACTCTGGTTGTTTGGCTTCATAGTTACTGATGGCTTGCATTTCTCACATCATATTGTTGCAGTCAGAGAAGGAAAGAACTGATAGGTTGGGCTTGAGCCAGTACCCATCCCAGGACTAATGTTTATGGGGAAGGGAGGCAGGATTACAAAGCACAGATGTGACAGTGGGGATTCCCTTCTGTGTGAAGTGTGCTGGGGAGACAAAACAATAAATGAATGACCTATGTAAATATATATACATATAATGAGAGCTAGATTTTGGTAAGTGCTTCAAAAAAAGGTGCAATGTATTCATTAGAACTAAGAGGTGATAAAGTTGGGTGTGTGTGGAGGGTGTGCAGTTCACAGAGGAGGTGGGATTATGACCAGAATTTTCAACAGGCAGAGATTTCAAGGAGGGACTTTTCAGGAAAAAGTGTTAGGATAAGGCATGGAGAAGAGAAAGTTGAGGAATGGCTGATCAATAGTGACTTGAATCTAAAGGGAACAGGCAAGCAAAATTTGAAAAGTGGTTAGGGATTAGGTTGTGGAGAGCTTTTAAAGTCATGTTTAGGAATCTGGATTTTATGTGGGCTTTATTATTTTGGGTTCTCTGTTTCTTGTGTCCATGCTGTAGTATTTGATTCCTTAAAAAAAAATAGAAAAACAAACCACCACTGTATTTAGCCTCCTTTGTAATAATGCCACTTTTTCCACTAGTGTGGTATGACCAGAGTATACTTTGTTGCATACCTTTTTTATTTAAGAATATGCAGATGCTTGGGTGGGATTGGAAGGTTTGGAGTAGTGTCACTTAAATCTTAACACGAAAAACAGGATATTCTGTATAATACAAGTAGATTTGCATTTTTTATCCAGCAGAAAAATTAATGTGATATTTTTACATTTTACAGGAATGTGACAAGTGTCAGAGGTAAGTTTTATTTATTCTTTTTTCTATTTACATGTAATAAAATAGTCCCTCTGACCTTTTATCTGATATTGACTGTATTTTAAAATTTTATTTTACATGACAAGGCGGCAGAAGAATAGAGCATTTTGCTATTTTTGTAATTCTGTACAGAAGTTACCAATTTGTGCACAGTGTGGTAAGTATATGATGAGTAAGGATACATGCCTGTTCTTTTATCAAACATTTGTTTTGCAGGTAATCGATTTGAACCTGTGAGTTTGTCATTATTGTTTACAATAATGTTATGCCTTATTGTTAATAAAATAACATACAGTGTTGTTTGGCCTCCCAAAGAACTATCACGTCTTGGTTTTGCCTCTTTGATGTAATGCTGGAAAGTAATTAAGGTACAATTTACATGTAGGTTACCAACAAGTTGTTTTAAACATTAATAGATTAGATTTCAGGCTAATAACATTTGGTGATTCTGAATTTTTTATTACACCACCTTAGTCACGTCAATATCCATTTGTTTGCTTTTCTATAATTTGATTCCTGCTTAAATTGCCAACCGTCTGTTAGACTATTGAGAATAATTTTACTCCACATTTACCTGGTGCTTATTTTGTGATCAGTTGTTCTCCTGTTTGGTACTTATCATGTGATTCTTGAATTTCCTCAAATGTGTTCCCCAATGATTGAAATACAGTTCCTAAGTCATGTACCTAGTTCCCAAATATAGGTGGAAACTTTTACCGTGAAATGATTATTCAAAATAAAACTAAATGGTGGTTTATAAAGCAGCAAGATTAGTGTTTCCCAAGTAGTCTTCCACGGTCTACCTGAATAAAGGTATTTCTTGAAAAAATATATACATTTGAGAAATGTTGCATGATTCATTCCTTCATTCCCATCTGGGAGATTTCTGTTACATACTTATGTATTAAAAGTGCTGAAGACCTGCAATATAGAAAGCTAATTAACTTTATTCACTCCACAGTTGCCGCCTAAATTTTATTTGAACAGTTATCCTTTATTTATGGGATAAATAAGGTGGAGCAATTTGGGATATGCTTGCTTAAATGAGTTTATGTTTGATAATATGGAAGAAAGTTAGTCATGGTTAGGGCTACATCCTTGGATATTTCTAGTGTAGTTCTGACTTTCAAAGAAGACTTATTTTAGTTCTACAATTAATGAAAAAGAGAAAACTGGCCTAGATGTAATACTCATCTGACAGTTTTTATATCCTTATTTTACAAAAGGTGAATGTAGAATGAGAAAATAGATTTTACAGATTAAGAAATGAGGTCTTGTTAGGACTTTGCTATGTTTTCAGTGTCTCTGGGCTTGAATTTTGTAGTGCTGTACATGGATGCATTTTCCACTTACTGATTCTTAAACTTAGCATTAGACAATGAACAGTTGAGTAGCTGCTGCCTTTCATTTCCAGTTTCTCTTTCTTTCCATTTCCTCTTGTCTAACTTTGTTCCTTAGGAAATCAAGATAATGTAAAATTAAGTATCTTGTTTCATTTGTGTTCTGTTCCACTTTGTGTAGTCTCAGATGAGTGATTAATATGTCATCATTAATCCTCACATAGTATTTGATACACTGATTTCCTGACAATGTTTTTTGGGTTGCTAATTTGCTGCTAGATCAGACCTCTTGTGGCTGTGTTGTGATTTTCAGCTGTATCAGTGTACTGTTATTTTTTGTACTTATTTAGGCACTATTTCAAAATTCTGTTTACCTGGGATAAACAAGTTGCATACTCATGGTTTGGTTTGGTTTGGTTTGATTTGAGGTGTTTTGTGGAAAGAAGTGATAACTTCAAATCAGACTGTTTTTATTGTGAATTATCAAAAGTAAAATTTGTTTTAAAGCATGGTTTTTAAAAATCTGTTTTGATTTATCTGAAAATTTGATTGTTTTTAAACTGTTAAAATGATCATTAGATTACAAAGCATAATCTGCAATTTCTGATTTTACTACAGACATGAATTAGCATACAAATTACTTTATTGTATAGTACATTTTTACAGATTTATTAATGCATTTCTAATCTCAAAAGATCTGACTCAGGTAATGAGATCTCAGTTATATGTCCATTTTCTCTTTATAGTTATGTAAGCAGTAAATGATACTGATTTCATTCCATTTGTTTTGGAACTTGGGCTAGATAAAAAGAGGAATTAGTTAATTTTGTATGTATTACTTTGCAAGACTAATAGTGCAAGTTTTTTTCTTTACTAGGGAAAACAAAGTGCATGATGAAGTCTTCAGACTGTGTCATAAAGCATGCTGGTGTATACAGTACTGGCCTTGCAATGGTGGTAAGCGTCTTGTCATTATCTCTTAGACTGGTAGGTTTCCAAAGATAATAAAAAGTCATTCTGTTCTGTGATTTTATGCTTTAGGTCCACATTTTAGTCCATGAGGAACATAATACTATTTTTGTGTCAAATGGAATATTTTATTTATGGTAACTTTTCCAAGAACATATAATTTTCTGTCATGAGATAGAAGTGTATAGTTTTCCCTTTGCTTTTTCTTTTGATTTATAGCCAACTTTTGTATATTGTGGGTAGCTGTTGGTGAAGTAGTTTTTCAGAGAACCTTCTTTAATTTTGGCTTAGAGCAGTAAAACCTTTCAATGAAGCTACCTGCTATCATAGAGGGTTGATAAATTGCTAAGTGAATACCATTTTGATGGTTGCTGTTGATTAAATGATGGTTGCAGCTGGTGACAGTGATTGAGTTTTCTTGTTCCTTGATTGCAGGGTGCGATATGTGACTTCTGTGAAGCTTGGGTTTGCCATGGTAGGAAATGCCTCAGTACACATGCCTGTGCCTGCCCTCTTACTGATGCTGAGTGTGTTGAATGTGAACGAGGTGTATGGGACCATGGTGAGTGATTAGATACATACAGTGAGCTTTGTTATATGTGAAGGCTGACTTTTAAACTTTATGAATGCTATTTTTAATATTTTTTTTCATCATATTGTCAATCCTAAGTACTGGTACTGTTTTGATTATCAGTTTAGTTGGAAGTGGGATTTATACCAACAGTAATAGTCAGTGATGGTATTGTTTATTTAAGCATGTAGGGAAGGGAGTTGTGGGGGAGCAGATAGTCTCTTTGAGCAATGTGAGTGTTATGTGAGTAGCCAGGGGATAATGGGAATCCGCTTTTTTATGGTTCAATTTCAAGTACTTTAACAGATTTTATTTTGGCTTTTACCAGAACAAACATTGCTGTGCAATTTTGGTGTTCCTCTGAAATAATTTGCCATCTCTTCTAAGCAGTTTTATATATAAGATTTTTTTATATCAAAGTTTATTGTATTTACATTTTTGGGGTATTTTTTTCTTTTTTAATCTAATAGGAGGCCGAATATTCAGTTGTTCTTTTTGCCATAACTTTCTCTGCGAAGATGATCAATTTGAGCATCAAGCCAGCTGCCAGGTTTTGGAAGCGGAAACATTTAAATGTAAGTTTTTTTATATTAGATGTTCTTTATACCCAAGGTTCTGAATAGTATGTGTTAAACTTAGTGAAAAAAGAATCAAGATTTGTATGCTGCTCTTATAAACTGTATTTTAACTCAGTATCTATTTTCTGTTTCTAGAAAAAATTCAGAACACATAGTCCTAAGTTTTTCAACAAGGAATTCAGTGACATATTATTTGGGTCAGTTCTGCATTTTGTAGGCTTGAGCAGGCATTGCAGGACTTACAGCATCCTGGTCCTGAGTACCGTTTTTTTATTTTCTTTTTTTTGGGCAGCTCGCTGGTATGGGCACCCGAACCTTTGGCCTTGGTGTTATAACGCCACGTTCTAACCAATTGAACTAATTGGCCAGCCCCCAAATGTCATTTTTACCTTTAAGTTATTATAACAGTCAAACCCTGTCCTCTCCCCACTTACCATTTCCAAGTGTCCTCAAGTAAATGCTACCACCCTTAGTTTATTTCTGCTAGTTGGTTTCAGTGATTTTTAGACAGGAGTATGCATCAGAAATACTAGTGGAGTTTTTAAAAAAAATACAGGTGCTCAGGCCTCATCCCTGGAGATTCTATCTTTATGTCTGTTGTGGCATCTGTATTTAACCTGCATCTGCTTGGCATTTGTATTTAACCTGAATACACAATTCTTATGCATTTTCCAGTTGAGAACCAATGTTACTGACTGGGTTGAGGTTAATTGAAATGGGAATCCATATAAAGCATTAATGTGTGATACCTGGAACTTTGAAAACCCTTATTAATTAGTAGTTATTATGATAGGAAAAAGACTGCAATTCCCCAGGTATCCACGTCCTTGAATATATATATATATATACACATGAATATATAATTCTTGCAATATTTATGTAGAAAATTCTCAAAGATTAAAAGAGCATTTTGAAGTATGTAGCATTGTTGAGCTTTTGCAGAATATATAATATAAAACTTGAATCATTTTATTTGGGGCTTGGGAGCTTTGTGTGTTTTATAGCATTTGAACCCAAAGGACAGGCAACTGTGAGTGATAAAGTTATAATTCCATCAAGAGCTTTTAGTGATTCAATAAAAGGCGAAGGAAAAATACAAGAACTGAATAATTGACAGGATTTTAAGATGGATCTATCTCACACAGGTGTTTCATGCAATCGGCTTGGTCAGCATTCGTGTCTCCGTTGTAAGGTATACTTAAGTATTTTTTCTTTTAAGATTTTGTTTTCAATCCCTCTCCTCCTCCACCAGTCCCTGGATTATTTATAGCTGTAATTAATCCATAACAGACCTTAAAAATTATGTAATTTATTTTTGATTTTGTGGAATTGAAGTTGAGAAAGCTTAAGTGACTTTCCAGTGGTCATCCATTTGGCTTGTAGTTGAATTGCCACTACTGCACATGTTTCCGGGATCTTGGCTCAGCGATTTTTACACCAATGTTTATGGAGAACATTTTGACCAAAGTTTTAGTAGTATATTTTAATTAATGTCAAGATGCATATGCTTAGAAGAGTTTGTGTAAAGTGAAGATTTTCATAATACTCTTGTTTCCTTAGAACTTGTCTCCAGAATTTCTCTTTGTCAAAGTTTACCAAACAGATGCAGCTAATTCATTTTCTCTCAGCAACATTTCTCTGGTTCTTACTTATATTCCTAACCTGATCTCTTATTTTTCTTCCAACCCTGCTCGAGTTTTACCAGAGGCTTTCAGTTTGTTGAAGATGTTCATGCTGTCAAGCTTTTAGTCGTTGTCTACACTGTTTTCTCTGGCTAGACCTAACTCATATCTTTGCTTACCCTACTGCACACCCATTCTCCTTCAGATCTCAGCTAAGGCTTCATATCGCCAAGAAGCCTTTCCTGAATCCATGTCTGGTTTAATGCCCCTCCTTTGCACTTCCTTTTCAATGCTTAATGTCTTGTCATTGCCTCTTCACTGTCTCCAGTTAGACTGTATACTATGTGAGAGTAAATAGGCTGTTTACAATTAGTCATTAGGGACCTTGTAAATACTCAAATATTTATAGATGAGTAAATGTATCCACATGTCATACTCTCTTTGTTGTTAGTCACTCTACCTTGTGTTAGGTCTAAATTCAGGAAAGTTCTGGCAAACCTGTTTCCCTTAAGAAATTGAAAGCAGGAGTATGACTAGTCCCAACAAAATTCCTAATCTCTCTGCCTTAACAAAACTGTATCTTTAAATTTTTATATATTTATTTATTTTTTACTTCTTGTAGGCTTGTTTCTGTGATGATCATACAAGGAGCAAGGTGTTTAAGCAAGAAAAAGGAAAACAGCCTCCTTGCCCTAAATGTGGACACGAAACTCAGGAGACTAAGGATCTTAGCATGTCAAGTAAGGCTATTCTTAAGATACCAGTGGAGTGATTTTGCTTTCACACTTAAAGTTTTTTTTTTTTTCCTTTCTATTTTTCTTATCACCTCTTCTTGCTATTTGAAAAGATGAATATGTTCTCCTAAGCAAGTAGAATTTTACAGCTTGGAAAATATGTGGGTAAAACTTTTTAATTTAAGAAATATGCCAACATTCATTTTGATATTTGTTAATTGCCTCACTCAGTTAATGACAGAAAATACTGAAATTTAAGATTAGAAAAAATGATTTTTTTGTTTTTGCTTAGGCTTTCTTCTTAAATAATTGAGTAGCTATAAAATCCTGAATACTCAAGTGGTGGTAATCTTTAGTACTTGGAAGTCAGATTCATTCTGAATTCTTAAATGTGTGGTATTTAAGCAGCTGTGCTTACTGTGTAATAAATCACTACAATAGGAAATTGTTTTATAGTTTTTATATAACTTTTTTATGAAGGAATAAGACTACTACAAATGTGCATATAGTAATGCAGCTCACAATTTAAAGAGAAATTTGACTACGAGACATACCAAGATGGAACCATAATTATAAATGACTCTGACAATACTTTAATCAAAGATGTAGTTATACAATGAGGTGAGACTGTTGATTTTGCTGGTCTTATGCACTAAACTTTGTTTCGTGTAGCTACTAAGGCAGAAGAAATGAAAGGCTTTGTTTTCCAGGGTATCTGCATTATAAAATAACTATCTTAAGAAAAATGTAATTGACCAACAGGAGGGTATTTTAGTTTTTAACATGCTTTATTGTTTTTGGAGAGTTTTATTGTTCTAATTTTGTTTTCTGTTTCTAGATTAATGAAATGACACTGTAATCTTTATTATTTGTTATAGTGTGTATAGACTTATCACATGAGAAAATTAGGAAAATATGGTCAATTTTTTCATTTGGGAGTAAAAAGCAGGCAATGAATCTTATGTAATTTTATATATTATAGAGGAAAATGAGGAGGTAGAAAAGTGGAATTAAAAAAAGTGCTGTGTGCTTGTCTGTCTTGTAGCACGCTCGCTGAAATTTGGCAGGCAGACTGGAAGTGAAGAGGGTGATGGGGCTTCTGGGTATGATGTTTACTGGAAGAACCTTTCATCTGACAAGTGTGGTGATACTGGCTATCACGATGAAGAGGAGGATGAGTATGAAGCAGAGGATGATGAAGAGGAAGAAGATGAAGGCGGAAAGGATTCAGATGCTGAGTCATCAGATTTGTTCACTAATTTGAATTTAGGAAGGACCTATGCCAGTGGCTATGCTCACTATGAGGAACAAGAGAACTAGGAGAGCTCCTTGCCCAATGGTGGCCATGTGTGAGAGGAGCAGGAATGTGTGTGCTTGATGAATTATGTGCATATGTTCAAAAATACCGTCACTTAACCTTGTGCAAAAAACTAGTCATACTTACCGGGCCAAGGAATAAATAGGGCATAGCATTTTTATAGGAACTGATAATCAGGCTTATAGCATAAGAAATGTGAGTTTCAAATGTAAGGTGTTTATTGATCCAAGCAATTGAAGCATTGTGGATTGTATTGTTACTGATTTCAGTAATCTGGTAGGTTTTGCCAATTAGATAATTATATACCAGAATAATGGAATAGGATGGTAATATATTTGTTTGAAATTAAATTGCTGTTTTTGTTTAAAAAACACTGCTTATAAATTCATTGTGTTTGATTTTATAAAATGTAATGGGTAAAATGGATTACTATTTTTCCTTTTATGTCCTCAGAATGAAAGTCATTTATTGTTATAAATTTTCATTAAATATTCATGTTGTCTTAAGTAGTCATGATATGTATTTTAGCAATTGACTCATTCATCTCTTTCTTTATATGTCCTGAACAGTACCTATTACTAATACCTAAATGTATTGACAAAGGTGACTACTCAGCCATTTTTCAGAGACATAATATCAGAAATAGTATTATAGAAGCTTTACCCAGGAAATTTCATTTATCTTTGAATAAATCTAGTATTTCACTTATATGCTTTTGATATTTAATTTCTTATTCTCAGTTTTTCCAACTTATTTTGGAAAGCATTCCAATATTTTTGTATGAACCATTTGCTTCACTTTTTGCCTAATGTGGAAATAGGTAGCAGAGATTAGTTATGTGGTAGACAGAAAAGTATGCAGCCCAGACTCCATTATTGATGGTAGGTGGAGAACAGACAGTTCCTGGCACAAGTTCCAGCTGTTACAACTTACATTGGCAGAGAATTGAGATGGTGTAGTGGTAGAAGAGAATGTGTTTTCTGACTGGCTGGCATTTTAGATGTATGGAGAAAATTGTAGCTATGAGGATAACAAGGTTGCATGGCTATTGCTAAACCATTCTTGTCCTGTGGAAACAGTGAACAGCTGAGGGCAATAAAAAGCAATGGAAAGCCAGGTGTGAAAGCTAGAGGGCCTCTGATTGCACGTGAAAAAGCTTTTTATCTCTTGCAGCAGGAGGGCTGAGAATACCAAGGACCAAGCTCAAGACCTAATAGTGTGAATGGATAAACCTCAAAGACAGTTGCCAACCTAGGCAGGACTATTATGCCAAGGTGAGGGCACTGTTTGGGGAAACACGAGACCCTGACAAGTAAGGTGGAGACCTTAGAATGGATGCTGCTGAAGATTTTTACTCCACAGACTCCTGAACTTTGTGAGCCTGGAGTCATAACCCACCCCTCCCTGTTAAGGGTGAGCATTCCTACACCCCATTCCAAGGCAGAATGACAATGAGGCTTCTTTTACCAGGCAATACATGCCCCCTATCAGGCCTTTCCCTGTCTCCAGGCAATTATAGTTAATATAATCTCCAAGCCTAAAATTAGGGTTAAGTAATTATAAGGTTAAGCAAAAATCAGTTGGAGAGGTGCTGTACCTGAAGTGGGAAGAAACAGACCATACCCCCAAAGAAATTGCAATTAGCCAGAATATACTAGAAAGAACCAGCGGAGTATGCTTGAGACTGGAACCAGAATTCTTAATCAAGAGGATCAGGTCATAAAATTAGAGAGTTTGATGGCAGTCCCCATGCAGGATAAGAGCTATCTTAAGTTAGAGAGTTTTACACACTGGCTAGGATCTTGGGAGATCATACGAACTCCTTACCAGGATGGTTTCTAGAAGCACAGAAAAAGCATTGGCCCATTTTGAGCAAAGTTAAGTGCCAGGATTACTGTGACAGATGGTAGAAGAAAGGATTTAAAAGGTTGAGGGGAGTGGGTGTGCTGGAATGGATAAACTGGCTGGAATATCCATCAGGTGATTATATTTTATGGGAAGGCTCAGTGGATACACCATTTAACAAGGCCATGGAGACATGCACTGATGACAAGGCACGAGCATCACTAAAAAGCTTTGTGGTAGCTCTGTAGGCCAGTTCTGACAGTGGGAAAGAATGATTATAGAGCTCAGATTGCTGAAGGCAGTGTGTGCTAAAACTCTGAATAATAGTGGCCAACCAGCTGTGCCTAACTGCCAAAAATCAGGGGGTCACAAATAATGACTATCAAGGGGGGAGTGGTAGTCAAGGGGAACTAACCTGCAGAGACTTATTGAGAAGGTTAATACAATGTAGCACCTTTATGGACAAAATAAATGGGTGTTCAACAAGAGTACTACTGAGTTTGCACCATGAGGAAATTAGCATGGATGACAGGGAGGTTGAGGGGGGTCACCCCAGTAAAAAGTTCTCTTTGTATTTGTCTGTTTTCTGTTGATATAATAGAATACCACAGACTGATTTATAAAGAAAGGTTTATTAAAATTCTGGATGGTGGGAAGTCCAACATCAAGGTGCTGGCATCTAGAGAGGGCCTTCTTGCTGTGTCATCCCATGGCAGAACGCAGAAGGCCAGGAGAGCACACGCAATAGAGGGAAAGTGGCCAAACTCATCCTTTTATCTGGAACCCCCTCCTGTGATAGCTAACGCACTAGTGCAAAAATGACATTAATCCACTTCCTACTCCTCACCTCCCAGCACTGTTGCATTGAGGGATAAGTTTCCTACACATGAACTTAGGAGAACAAGTTCAAACCATAGTACTGTTCCATGCTCACTTTCTGGACCTGAGTCAGTTTTCAGAGAAGGAGCATACTGACTGCAGAGGTGGTGGTGGTGGTTGGGGGGGGGGAGGGGGGTGTCCTAGGAGGAAGGACTCTACAACACCATTGCATCTATACAATGTAATAATTCTTTCAGTGCTTCCCTAAAGGAATTTACTTTACTTCCCTACAGCCATTTACTCTGGTAATTTAATTTACTTCCCTACAGCCATTTACTCTGGTAATTATACCCTCAGGAAGGCATTTTAAGGAGTGTTGGACGTAGATTCTGAATCAACATTGGTATCCAGAAACTTGGTGTCCTTGTTGCTTACCTATTAGAGTGAGGAAGGCGTTTGTAAATAAAAGGAATCTTGGCCAAATTAAGTTACAGTAGTTTCACTGGGTGTGTGGAAGATTAAACGGAAACCTCTGAACCTGACCTTGTGCCTCCTACTCACTCCAACCAAGATATTAATACAAAAATAGCATCACCTGGAGTAATGGGAGAACTTAGTGCCACCCTTAGCGATCTTAAGAATACAGAGATGATAGTCTCATTACATCTACTTTTTCACCATTCTGGCCCCTGCAGAAACTAAATGGATCTTGGAAGATAACTATAGACGACTGCAAGCTCAACTGAGTAGTAGCCTTGATTGCAACTGCTATACCAGATGTGGTATCTTTGCTAGAGCAGATACCTATTGCCCAGGCACATGGAATATCGTCTTGGTTTTTGTAACTGTATTCTCAGTAAGAAAAGGAGATCAGAAATAACTTGCATTCACATGGAATAGAAAAAGTACATATTAACAGTTTTGTCCTTACGAACTTTATGCCACACCCCAAATTTTTAGGGTTTCAATGGTGAGAGACAGGCTGGTGCATCATGTTCAAAGTAAAAGAGAACTACATATCCTGCTTATCCTGAAGAAGAAAGCACAATGCCTGGTGAGCCTCCTTGAGTTCTGGAGGCAGCATATTTTACACCAGAGGATGGTGTTCTGCCCATGTACCAGTTGATGCAAAAGGCTGCCTGCTTTGAGTAGGGCCCACACCAGGAAAGGGCCCTGTAGCAGGGTTAGGTTGCAGTAGAAGCAGCCCTACTTTCTAGACTATAGAGTAGATGCTATAATTATGGAGATATTATTGATGGGATGAGGTGTGTTGTGGAGTTTGTGGCAAGCTACAGTAGGAGAACCACATGCTGGCCACTAGAGTTCTAGAGGAAGTTAGTGCCATCTGCATTTAGATAGTTATATCCCCCCGGGCCAGACAGCATGTTCTCCAACTTACAAAATACCTATCTACTTTCAACCACTGCCAAATGTCAAACCTGTCAGCAATAGAGGTTAATGCTGAGCCCCTGATTGGGCACGATTTCTTTAGGAGACAGATCAGACGAGCTATCCTTGAAAGGCCAGTGGTTCATTTTTGGTGGAATGAACCCACATTCTTGGAATGGGTTTGCCTTTCTTTCCTTCAGGGCCTCATCCAGCATCAGTACCCGAGGGCTTATGAAGTGTTTGATTCACTGGCATTAGATCCCACATACATCTGTCAGGTCACATCAAGAAAGTAGTAATAGGCCTGTGGTTTTCGGATCCTCTGGTTGTATCACATACTATACCACCCAGAAGCTTCCTTCCTGATGATATGTTGCAATGGTATAATGAAGACACTGAAGCAGTAGTTCAGGGGCAATATTCCACAAGGGTTTGATATCATTCTTCAAGTCACAGGTATGCATTGAATCAAAGACATTGCTATACATTGTGTTCCCAGTAGAGGAAATGCATGTGTTGAGTAGTGTCACATCAAAATTCATGTCCACCTGGAACCTCAGAATGTGACCTTATTTGGAAGTAGGGTCTTTGCAGATGCAATTAAAATGCATCTTTGTTAAGATGAGGTCACACTGGGTTAGGGTGGGCCCTAAATCCAAAGACTGAAGACCTTATAAGAAGAAGAGAGGACACACAGACATACACACAAGGAAGAAGGCCATGAGAAGATAGAGTTAGAGATTACAGTGATACGGCTACATGCCAAGGAATGCCAAGGATTGCCCACAACCACCAGAAGCTGAAAGAGAAACATCAGACACCTTAGCCCTTAGAACCTTCAGAAAGAAGAAACCCTGCCAACACCTTGATTTTGGACTTCTAGCCACCTGAACTGTGAGTGAATAAATTTTCTGTTGTTTTAAGCCACCCAGTTTGTGGTAATTTGTTACAAGTAGCCCTAGGAAACTAATACTCCATAGTAACTAAAGATGGAAGCAGGAGTTGCCATTCCTTCTGAAGATTCACTGGGTAACATTGTGCTTTCCATCTCTATGACTAGGTTCTGGATAACTACAATGCTGTGTCTTTAAAGGGGGCACCTTTCTTCAGGAGTCCAACAAGTGCCCTATTGAATTATAAGTTATGCCTGCCAACATGGTATTTGTGGCTTTTTATGTCCACGGCCCAAGAGGCAGAAAGAGAAATCACTGTATTGGCAAAGATAAGTGACTCTCTTCATCGGAAGGAGGAAGAGCTGCTTTTACATGATGGGGACGAAGAATATGAATGGAACCCAGGCGATTAAGTTGGGTTTTCTAAGCGTTCCTTTGACCACTTGTGACTATAAATGGACATGGATGGACATGGCCAACAACCCCAGCCTGTGAAGGGCATAGTGACTAGACCCCTTGGAGATGAGGGTCTGGGTCATGCCATTGGGTAAGCCACTGAGACCAGCAGAAGTGGTAGCTGTCAAGTAGATTCAAGGTCTGCTTCATTGCAGAGAGCTGCTTTGGCTGAAATCAAGCCCCCCAGGACAAAGCATGTATCTGGTGACTGAGTGATTTGTCTATTTTGGCTCAACATGGCTTAACTATGACAAATACGAGTAGCTATTAAGTTAATATCCCTATACAGGATCTAACAGATGACACTTAAGAACATGGGTTAAATATATTTTCCTCCTCTGCATTTTGGTCACAGTTTGGCAATCTTTTTGCTTCAATATTTTAATGATGTATGTGAGGGTGACCTTTATAAGTCACCTACAAGCTTCTGTTCCTGTGTAATGCATAGTCTATTTCAGAAAGTGAATAGACAATAAGGAATGCACACCTGTGCTTTACAGAATGACCCTGGTTACTTATTTGTCTAATGGGAACAATTCAAAGGATAAAACTTAATCTATTAAGCCCAAATTATATATTGTGTAATCAGACATAGTTCAATGATAAAACAGACATATTGAAGCATTCTTAATAAGGAATTGGAGCTAAAACACAATGTATATAGAAGCAAGGGCGTTTTTGATAGAGTTTTTGTGGGAAAGCAAAATAATATGCTAGCTGGAATTTTCTAATTTGTATAACCCAATTTAGACACAATATAGCAGCATTTTCACCTTAAATCCAGGCAAAAATTCAGCTAGCATTTGCTATATACCTATTGTCAAAATACTAGAACACTAGGACAGATAAAAGGCTTAAAGATAAGCAAGGTATTATCTAAGTCCTTAATGCTCGAATTTTATTGGAGAAAATAAGATGCAATACAATGATAGTAGTAGCTTACATTTGCTGTGTGCGGCCCAAGTTACTTTATCTGCACGAGCTCATTGAATTCTCACAATAGTGATATGTGCTGGATTTAGCTCCTGAGGCAAGCCAGGTCAGTGTGCTCTCCCCGCTCTGGGTTAGAGCTGTTCTAGAAGCAAAGTGCTTGTGCTGCTCCTGTGGTCATGGAACCAGAATATTATTGTCACTACTGCCAACACTACCACTACAAACTGAAGGGTCCACTGTAGCAGTTGCTACCAGTGCCTCTTGTCACTTGTGAGTACAATCTGATGGAATCTCTTCCCACATGTCCTGGGGTTTTTCTGAGGCATGAGATGTAGCTGGATTTGCTTTGGGTCCACTTTGTGTAATGGAGAAGTGCAGGGATATCAAAGCCTCCTGGGAATGGGCTTTGGCTAATGGGCGACAGGAACAAGTGGACAGATTTACCTCCCTTCCTTCCCTTTCACAATAGCTTACAATGTTCTTTCTGTAGATGTCCTGTGAAATGAAAAAAATCAGCTTGTCACAAGACTCTGGCCCCTTAGGAACCTACTTTGTGAGGTTTCTCTCCTCTCTTCACTATTTTATTCTCTTTCACTCACTCCTGCTTCTCAGAGATTGAACTATTTAATAAAGTATTTTCTAAGGAAACTGGGCTAAAGCAGGTGGGAGTTAATAATACCAGGCTGCATATGTGCTTACAAAAAGTACAAACAAAATATAAAACGCAGAAAGGTAGAAATAAAAGCTGGGGTAACTGTGGAAGGATTTAAGGAAAACTTACATAGAGAAGGACTTGCTATGTATGAACCAGGCTAAACAAATGAAACATTTTTAAAATAAATAAACCTAGGAAGTGTTATTTAAATAAATAAATACTCTTGAGGGCTATATATGTTTTTTAGTGATATTTGTGTTATCCAGCATTTTCGTTAGAAGCCATTTGAATTTGGTTGTCATTACCATTATTTTAGTTCAAAATTGATATTACTGCCTTAGCTTAGCGCCACTGTGTCCAAAAATGATTCTTGGCTTTTCCAGAAATTAAATTTAGGAATGTTTAAAGAATAAACATTCATAATTTTTTGAAGATATCTGTGTAGAATTCTAAGGATTTTCAAAGGTGCTTTCAGCACCTTTAAATTAATCATATTCTAAATTGATATCAAAGGAGCAACAGATATTTAAAATATGAAACTACTGATTTTTGCATATATTTCACTGATTCAATTTTTATTTTGGGATCAAACAGTGTTTCAAATCCTGGATTTATCACTTTTTAGATATTAACTTCTTTTCCTAAGTTTCCTCATCTATAAAGAGAGAGTAATATCTCATAAGGCTATTTTGATGATTAAATAAATGAGATAAATGCATCTGAATTCTCTAAAATACTCTTTTAGGCACAACATGTCATATTTCATAACTAAATTTCTTATATGTCAAGAGCCTAGAACCTGACCAAAGAGTCAGTTAAATCATTTATGCTATGTTACAGGGTGTGTGAGAGAGTAATGATCTTAAGCCTAAGATGGCACAACTGACATTAGTCAGTAAACATGCAACTGCTACCTTAACACATGTGGAGATTGGCCAGTGTGTTTTTGGTGGATTTCAAAGAGAGTGATGCTTTGAACTTTATACGTCTATCTGTCTCTCTGTATATGCTTTGACTGCCAGGCAGCTCAATTACAGTAGCTTCCTTTTAGCTTATACTGTCCAGTGAAATTACCCCTCACTTCCACTCTTCTTTAAAAGAAGCTGTATTGATGCATACTCAACATACAATAAACTGTCCATATTTAAAATGTATAATTTGATAAGCTTTGACAAATGTTTTTATCTATGAAACCATCCCACAATCAACATATCCATCACTCTCCAAAATTTCCTTTTGTGGTCCCACTTTCCAGTCTCTCCTTCCTACTCCCTCCCAAACTGGGCCCGGGCCACCACTGATCTGCTTTTTGCCACTATAAATTAGTTTGCATTTTACAGAATTTTATATTGAGATCATACTGAATGCACTCTTTTTGTTTGTTTGTTTCTCCTGAACCATTTCTTTCTTTTTAAAAATTGATTATGCATATTCATGGGATACAACGCTGACCATCACCACCTGTCCTCAAGATGTGGTGGCCAGATCAGTACTATCAGCGTGCCCATTACCACAAATTATGATTATTCCCTGTGTCCCCTACCCAATTAACTCTTTAAAAAAAAATTATTTTGGGGGAGAGTTTTTTGGCTTCTTTCACTCAGTTTATTCTTTTTTGAATTTTACCCACGTAGTTCATTCCCTTTTTTTGATGAGTGACATTCACTTGCATAAGATATAACACAATTTTTTTATCCATTTGCTTGTTGCTGAACATTTGGATTGTTTCCAGTTTGGGGTTATGACAAATAAAGTTAATATGAACATTTATGTACAAGTCTTTGTATGAACATATGCCTTTTTTCTTTTGATTAAATACTTACATGTGGAAAGGCTAGATCATATTAAGACACTGCCAAACTGTTTTTGAAAATGGTACTATATTAAATTTCCAGACAACTCCTCCTTATTCTTGCCAGTACTTGGTATGCAATCTTTTTAATTTGAGCCACTCTAATGGGTATGTTAATAGGTACATAAACATTTAAGATTGTAATTATTATTTTAGATTGATTGAATGCTTTATCTTTATAAAATGATCTCCTTCATCCCCAGTAGTTTCTTTATTCTAAAATCTATTTTCTCTGATATTATTGTAGCTACTCCATTTCTTTTGCTTAGTTTTAACATGGTTTATCTTTTCCTATCCTTTTACTTTAATCTATTTGTGCCTGTATATGTAAAGTGAGTTTCTTGCAAACAGCATATAATTGGGTCTCGCATTTTTATCCGAACTAATAATCTGTCTTTTAATTGGATGTTTAAATCATTTATATTTAACACAATTATCATATAGTTAGGTTTATATTTACATCTTGCTATTGTTTTCTATTTGTTTCATCTTGTCTATGTTTCTCTATGTTCTCTTTTTCTGATTTCTTTTGGATTAATTAAAATTTTCTATGATTTCATTTTACATCCTTTGTTGGCCTGTCAGTTATAACCTGTTTTAGTGGTTGCTTTAGAGTTTATAGTATATATCTTTAACTTATCACAGACTACCTTCAAGTGATATTTTACCCCTTAATGTATAGGATAAGAACCTTACAAGTTCTTTTACAATTTTTTCCTCCTATTCTTCCCCTCCTGATTTTTGCAGTATTTAACTTTTATACATTTAACTTTCATGTATATGATAAACTCCATATTGCCCTAAGAAGCCAAGTTGCAAGTCCGTCCATACTCTCAGTTCTTTCTCTGTAAGTCAGGGAGTACACTGGGGTCTACCTGGTTTCCCCCTTTCTCCACTGTGGCCTGCAAAATCTGTTAAGGCAATAAGTTGGGGGGGATTGCAAGACTTAACGTTATTTGTTTCTTATCTCTTAGGGATCATTGTCTCCTTTATTACCTGGGATCCAGTGTCTTGAGAACTGTTATTTCATATATTTTGTCTGTTTCTTTGTTTCTTTCAGCTGAGAAAGTAAATATTGTCCCTGTTACTCCATTCTGGCTAAAGTGAAAGTCACTATATATTTCTATATATTTTAATACATAAAAACTAGTCCCTTAGACCTGACTCTTCTTTGGCATATTATTTTTCAACCACAGTTACAGATTCTTTTAGTATTTTTAATCCAGCAAAGAAAAAAGTGCATGGTAAAATCTACTCACAGTGCAATGTGTACCTATTTCTAACTCAGTAAACTTAGTTATGTTAGTAATCTTGCCTAATCTTGTCAGTGGATTCCTGTCAGTAAACCAAGAATAACTCTTACTACCAGCTTTACATTTAGTGGACATTTATGTTTTAAAATTACATGTATTGAAGGTTTAAGCATATATGGAAGTATATATTTTTACTTGTCAGGAGAAATCATGGCAACCAGTGATGCTTTATTTATTTATTTTTAAAAGTTACATTTTATACAGAGAACAGAATTCCTAAGGCTAACTTCTGAGAATCTTGTGGTTTAGATGGATCTCTTAGAGAGCACTTTTTTCCTACTAATATTTATACCATAAAAAAGTTAAACCTTTTATTGCTCCATGGTGACTGAGGGAAAGGAATAAATTGAAAGAGCAGCACTCTGCAGATCCTTAGCAGATTTACGAAGTTAGAAAAACCTTGAGTTTCTTCTAGTTTAGTCCCATCCCGCCCTTCCCTCCCCCCAATTCTGGAGTCTTCTGTATATAACTGACTTTTTTATACAAATTGTTGAAATACTGTCTGTGCCTGTTTTTGTTTTTACTTTTTTAGAACTGCATATAGTTGTGTCTTAGCAGGAAATGAATATTGCTGTACAGAATAACTTGTGTTAGCTAGATCATATGTACCTATGGGTAGATTTTTAGATGTTTGGCAGCATTAAAAATCTATCTTGATTTAATAATTTCACAAAAATGACACCAAAACATCAAGTTTTACACTGCAAAAATACACCTTTTTATTTATCAGTTATATCTCGATAAAGCTGGGGAAATTTTTTATCTTAGTGTGGTAAGAAGAATAATGGCATCCTGTAGATGTCCACGTCCTAATTCCAGGAAACTGTAGATGTGTTATGTGATACCACAAAAGGGAATTAAAGTAGAAGACGGAATTAAGTTTGCTAACTAGCTGACTTTAAAGTAGGGGGGTTATCCTGCTTTTTGGATGGACCTAACGTAAATACAAAGGTTCTTAGAGGTAGAAGAGAGAAGCAGAAGAGAAGGTTGAGGTGATGCCACATGAGAAGGGCACAATTCTCCCTTCTCTCAATGTGAGAATGACTCCACTGAACATGGCATAAGAGGATCATTAGCCAAGGAATAGGGAAGCCTCTAGAAGGTGGAAAAAGCAAGGTGATGAACTCTTCCCTAGAACCTCCAGAAACAAACATGAGCCTGCCAACATCTTTATTTTAGCCCACTGAGGCTTCTAACCTACAGAAGTGTCAGAGTTCGTACTACAGGAGTGCAGATAATAAATGTGCATTGTTTTAAGCTGCTCAATTTGTGGTAATTTGTTATAGCAGCAATAGGAAAACTAACAGATTTAGTCATCTCCAAAACCCACCAAAAAAAAAAAAAGAAAAAAACCCAAAAAAACTTAGGAATAAAGTTAACCAAGGATGTGAAAAATCTCTATGAAGAGAACTACAAACCACTGTTGAGAGAAATTGAAGAGGATACAAGAAGATGGAAAGATATCCCATGCTCTTGGATCAGAAGAATTAACATTGTGACAATGTCAATATTACCCAAAGTGATCTACAGGTTCAATGCAATCCCCATCAAAATTCCAATGACATTTTTTTCAGAAATGGAAAAAACTATCCAGACATTTATATGGAATAACAAAGGACCACGCATAGCCAAAGCAATCCTGAGCAAAAAACATAGAGCTGGAGGCATAAGACTACCTGGCTTTAAACTATATTACAAAGCTATAATAATCAAAACAGCATGGCACTGGCATTAAAACAGACACACAGATCAGTGGAATAGAATAGCAAACCCAGAAATCAACCCATACACCTACAGCTATCTGATCTTCAACAAAGGCACTAAGTCTGCACACTGGGGAAGAGATTGCCTCTTCAGCAAATGGTGCTGCAAAAACTGGATATTCATATGTAGGAGAATGAAACTAGACCTGTACCTCTCATCATATACAAAAATCAAATCAAAATGGATTAAAGAATTAAGTATATATCAGGAAACAATAAAACTCCTTAAAGGAAACATAGGGGAAACACTCCAGGAAGTAGGAGTGGGTAGGTAAAGACTTCATGAGTATGACCCCAAAAGCACAGGCAACCAAAGGAAAAATAAACAAATGGGATTACATCAATAGAAACAATCAACAGAGTGAAAAGACAACCAACAGAGTGGAAGGAAATATTTGCAAAATACACATCTGACAAAGGATTAATATCCAGAATATACAAGGAACTCAAATACTTTACAGCAAAAAAACAAATAACCAAAGTAAAAAATGGGCAAAGGAGCTGAATAGGCATTTCTCAAAGGAAGATATATGAATAGCCAACAGACACATGAAAAAATGCTCAACATCACTCAGCATCTGGGAGATGCAAATCAAAACCACTTTGAGATACCATCTCTCTCCAGTCAGGATGGGTAATATCCAAAACACTGAGAATGATAAGTGCTGGAGAGGTTGCGGAGAAAAAGGAACTCTCACACACTGTTGGTGGGACTGCAAAATGGTGCAGCCTTTATGGAAAATGGTATGGAAGTTCTTCAAACAATTACGGATAGATCTACCATATGATCCAACTATTCCACTGCTGGGAATATACCCAGAGGAATTGAAATCATCATGCTGAAGGGATACCTGTACTCCAATGTTTATTGCAGTACTATTTACAATAGCCAAGAGTTGAAACCAGCCCAAATGTCCATCATCAGATGAGTGGATAAGGAAACTGTGGTATATCTACACAATGAAATTCTATTCTGCTATAAGAGAGAATGAAATACTATCACTTGTAGCAACATGGATGGACTTAGGGAAAATTATATTAAGTGAAACAAGTCAGTCACAGAAAGAGAAATACCACATGTTCTCACTTATTTGTGGGAGCTAAAAATAAATAAATAAATAAATACACAAACAAATAAAGGGTAGGGGGAGAAGAAGACACAACAATCATAACAATTCCTTGAACTTGTTAAGACAAGTGAACAGATATGATGTGGAGGGGGAGGGGAGAGAGGGAGTGGGGAAAGTGGAACAGGTAAAGGGACACGAAAATCAACTACAATGTATATTGAGAAGTTAAAAATAAGTGTAACACCTTCCCATGTTTCATGTGATTATAGGATCACATGCTTTTACGTAAAAGTTATCTCCACAAAAATTTTAAATTAAAATAAAATTTAAACAGTTTATTGTGAAAAATGTATTAGCTAAGCCATAAGCAAGGTGGAGAAATTTATAGCAATATAATTCCTCAAAGAGAGCAAGTAGAGGGTAACAAACACAATCTCCCACAATATTAGTACTTAGGACATTGTCTGATAGTATTTTTATTAATGAAGAAATTTAAACTGACTCATGAAATGTGAAAGTCTATGCTCTTTGGGATATTGTCACCAGGCTGCAATTAAAACAAAAGACACTAAATCACTGTTACTGGCAGTCATCACGGCAGTTATGTTTGGTTTCTGGAGTTCTTTATTCGATGCTGCCTGCAAGCTTTTTGTAGACCAATGACGACTAAGTCAGTAATGAAACCTCAAAACAAACTCATTCTCAACATGGAAGAAGTAAGATATCATTACTGTACAACTGCTCTGGGCTCGATGTAGACTGCGAATTCTACACTTGAGTTAACATAAGAAAAAATAAAGAGAGAGAAGAAATGCTCTGTGACTGTTTTCCATATGTGAGACCTTGCATCGTCCCCAAAATGCGACTGTGGATTCCCACAAGTCCATAAGATGGACAGTTAAGGAGGCATAGCTCTTTTTGAGCAAAACCTATGAGCTAAAACAGATATAACAGGTAGAGTGAAAGTAGAAACAGATTCTTTAAATAGCTCATGCAACTGCAAAACAAAAATAATTTTTACATGGTTAATGCAAGGAAGCGCCTACTGTATAGTAGAATCACAATTATACATATGCAGGGCAGATAGGCACACACAGCTATTTTAAGGTTTGAGATTTACATATGACCTATGTAACATTTCTGTAAGAGATATATACACATATATATACATATATTTATATATACTCCTTAATACACAGATTTAGTATAAAGGAACCTCTATTTAGTTGATTCAGGTTAACCTCCAAGAGAAGAAAACAATAAAAGCAGGGTTCACTTAATCTCCACAGTATTGACTTTTAAGTCTCTCATGCCACTTGCTGTCTAAGCCCATGAGAGTATAATACACCTGACAAGCTCATCAAGTTACCTTACTTTGCCGATAGTATCTCTATTTTAAAAAAGAAATGTGCTTAATGCTATCAGACAATATAATAAATGACCAGTGTTATTAAAGCCTTATTTGCCTGGAAACTTTTTGTTGGATCAAAGGAACGTTTAAATAAAATATTTCTTCTGTGGATTTCAGTCTGGAATGCCACCCAGGTCTCTCAACCCAGCTTTGAACTTGAGTCTAAAGAAAATGTTTGATCTTTGTCTTTCAACTTGACAAAATGTCCTTCTTCTTTGAAGTCTCCTTTTTGTTTTATGTGTACTTGTCAATGTAAAGCTCTTGGGAGTAAGATATGACTCTTTTTTTATTTAACCTTTGAACATCCTCCTAAGTGTCTATCTTACCAAGTTGGCATCCCCAAAATACTGCTCATTAAAATCTTATTCTTCCTACAGTGGCTTGGAAGAAATAGTGGTGAGTATTGGATTCAACTTCTTCACTTAGACGATTTAAAGAATAAAAACGCTTAAAGGCAACATTTCATTTCAGGAAGCAAATATTTGTTGAAGCCCTTCTACATGGCAATAGTTAATGTTTATTAAAAGATTAACTGACATAGCCAGTCTGATTAAGCTATATGGTTGATACTTAAGAAACTTAAAAGTGAATTCATGTATTAAAAAACAAAACAGAAAAGCAT
Organism: Cynocephalus volans; assembly: GCF_027409185.1. Lineage (NCBI taxonomy): Eukaryota > Metazoa > Chordata > Mammalia > Dermoptera > Cynocephalidae > Cynocephalus > Cynocephalus volans. Next base: position 124,785,163 of record NC_084468.1, read on the forward strand.
ACTTGTTGCCAAATGATGTTATTTCGTCAAATGACCCAAAAATACCAGACTCCAGCCCTGTAATAGCTACCTCATTGAGTGAAATACATATACAGAGAAAAAGGCAAAGTTATACTTTATTCCCATGTAGAGATTTTGCTTTAATCCAATGCAGGTCTGTAGTTTTCTATGCCGAAACCCGAGAAAAACTTCTCTAAGTGCGACCAGCCTGAAATGCCAATTAGCATTTCTCTTCTGTAAAAGAAGGATGTATAGATGGGGATGAAGAGGAGCCATGATAGAGACCAAAAAGGTCACAGTAGAGAACAATACAGGGAAGAAATGTAATTTATTACAACGTGTCCCTTAAGTCTACACAGAATAACAAGGATAGCCCAATCCTTTCTATAAATGATCTTTTCTGACTCAGGGGTTAACTTTCAGTAAGAAGGCCTCTGACAATGCCTTAATTTTTGTTGAAATAAAATAGAAGTGAGAATATTCTGATTTAGATCAAACAACTTAGTGCCTCAGCTTTTGCTCTGGCAAAAAGCCATTCCAACTGAAAACTCATCATTGGAAAGGATGTATAGCCTGCTACACACCTAGGCCATATGGTATAGCTTAGTGCTCTGACCGCCATGGTATACGTGGTCCATCATTGACTGAAATGTCATTATGAGGGGCATGACTCTTCACTTGCGGTCTAGGACATCAGTCTCTTTGTTGTATTAAAGCCACATTTGAGTCACTGAATATCGTTTTCCTCAACACATTTATCTTCACTCCCATTTAAGTTGTTAAGATTTAGCTCTTTTAGGCTTTTGCATGATATTATCACAGAAATTTTATCCCAAGTCACAAATTCTTATTCGTACAACATTCAGACAGTTGCTTTTTTCATTCTCTTGTAGATACATATTCAAAATCTCTACAATGTAATTACCATTTTTCTTTAGGTAGTTTCAATGGGTTTGGTTATAAGGACACCTAACATTTTTAATCTTGAGGTCATACCTTCCATTAAAATAGTTAAATCTGTTTTTGTCTCCATTTCATGGAAGGTGATTTCCGTAAACATCTAAAACTAGAATTAATTGAAGTCTTTTGTGCCTGTGTTGTCCTTAAATGTTACTCTGATTTTTAAATGGAGTTATTGGTTAATCTGAGTTTTTGGTGTCCTTGAGATTTTTCTTTTTCATAGAAGTAATTATCAGGGGTTTACTTATAGTTTTAGAACGATTTAATATATTGGAGTTATCATATTATATTGCTTTATGCTTGTCAAAGTTCAGTTTACATATCTTTACATTCTATTTATAAGTATAGAACATTTTAACAATCTCTTGTAAGGAGCTTTTGAAAAATGTTTCTGTTTCTAAGTGTTTAATCAAACATTTTCACATATTTTAAACTGTGTTTATAAATGTAATCTATTTGATTCCATTTTTAACTACTTCAATGATCTGGCTTTAAAAGAAAAACATTTCCAAGCACTAAAATAATTGCATAAATCTAACAAACTAAATACAGTGAAACTCACATTACTGTAAATATTCAATGCTATAATGTAGTAGGATGTGAACCCCCAATCTTAAATTCATCAGTTATAGATTTTAAATTGTCACTCTAATAGGTCAAATTCTCTCAGTCATCACAATCACATATATCACCAAATATGCACAGATTCCTTTTTAACATAACAATAGTAATTCTCTGATCTTGATTCTCTAATCTTCTTATAACCAATTTTATATCTTCCTGGGTTTGATAAATAGGTGTCTATTTAGGACAGTTACTGAGATTGTTTAATACGAATTTTTACCTAGGTTTGGGAACTGACTGAAGCCAGATTGTTATTTATGGTAAATGTTCATTGTTACTTACAGTCAGTAAAGAGGTGAAAATTAGTGTCTCCCCACAACATGCGTTATGTGACTTATCAAAGCCCCAGCCATTGCTAAGAGCTAAACATGGTTGAAATGTATTTATTAGCCACCCCAACAGTGTGACCTTTCCAATTAAATGCTAGCTAACTATATCAGAAAGGTAAATTCCTGACTTAGGCATCTGGCTTCCCCTAGATGTAGACTGAAATGAAACAACATAAATTTATAACACATTAGACAAGTTTAACAAATTTAAATAAATTACAGATGTAAATAACTCCAGTGAAAGATGCATACTCACTAAGGAAGACAATTACCATCTTACTTAACTGAATTTATATACAACCAGAGATCCCAGCCATGCGGCTGACTGGATTCTTGTCAGTCACTGTGATGGGATATGCTGATCTTTATTTATAGCTGCTGTGTCAAGGACCCTAAATCAAAGTAGACACATAGCCTTGTTCTCTGGATTCATCTTATACATACTACATAACTCTTTTTTGTGCTCATAGAAGTTAGCATGTCCCACTCAGCTTGATCACTTGACTGGTTTTTTATTTCTTTGACTCTTCAGAATCCTAAGAAATATGAATATCTTTTTTCTTTAACTTTATAGATCTTTGAATTTGATGGAATTCTTTTTTCTTACATATGAAGGCACTTCAAAAAGTTTGTTGAAAAATAGAACTGAAAGATAATACGAATATTTCCATAAACTTTTTGAAGACCCCTCATATAATCTCAGGATCCTTGAACTCTTATGGATATTTCTGTCAATTGAATTTTACATGTTTCTTATGGATTTGTCTGACATTTGATAATAACCCTTACGGTCAGCCTACTGATACAATAGTTTTTATGCCCCATCCTGGGAAACATTCAAATATAAGACCTCCTTTTCTAAGGGAACATTTTTAGGAAGAAAACATACAATGTTATTTGTAGGTGCATATGATATATGCCAATAACCCCCCAAATCTATATCTCCAATACTAATCACTTTCCTGAATTCTAGAGTTATATTTCCAACTACCTACTAAGACATTTCTATTCAAATATCTGATAAATATCTCAAGCAATCATGGACAAAATCACACTATTAAATTTTGCATTCCACCTCTCCAATCTCTTCCTCCCTATGTCTTTCTCATGTCAGTACAAAAGCACCAACATTCATTCATGTCCTTAAGCCAAAAACCTAGGAATTATTCTTGATCCGTCTCTTTTTCTTTCCCATTCCTTCTATTCCACCCACCTTCGTCATCAAGTTCTGCTGCCTCTGGCTATAAAACGTATCCTGACTCACCCTTGTCCAAGTCACCATTGTTTCTCATCAGGACAATTTCAATATCCATGGCTGGTCTTCTGGATTCCACTCTTGCCCCTTTATCATCCATTCTTCATGCAGTGATTATGTTAAAATTGAAATCAAGTGTTTCTCCCCTGCCCAGAATACTCTAAAATTTTCTTAACCACACTCAGAATAAAATCCAAACTCTGAATGTCTTAAAAGATATGACCTTCACTGATTCTCTGACCTTATCTCCTAGCCCCCTCCTTACGCACTAAACACCAACCAGAGAGTCTTTTTATTTTTCTCAACTCACTGAGCTTATTTCTACCACAGGGCCTTTGACCTAGCCCTTTACTCTGAACAGAACACCATTTTCTCTGATTGTAGGAAGTCCGATTTTTTTTTTTTTTAAGTTGACCGGTAAGGGGATCTTAACCCTTGACTTGGTGTTGTCAGCATGACGCTCTCTTATGGAGTTAACCGGCAATCCCTATATAGGCATCTGAACCCGTGGCCTTGGTGTTATCAGCACCACACTCTCCTGAGTGAGCCACAGGCCAGCCCTGATGTTTTTTTGATAATTAAAATTTTAGTGTAATTTTTACATCCTTAGGTAAAAATCAAATGTCTGCCTAATCTAAAGTACCGCTTGTAACCTGTACTATTTCACATTATTTTAATTCTATTCATTGCATTTATCAATACTTACATTTTTCTTGTTCACCATTTGTCTTCTCCAATAGCATATACAGATCATGCCTATTTTGTTCATTGCTATATTGCCAGGGCTTATGGGATGTAATAAGTTTATGGGATGTGATAAACTTATATGTATATTTTTAAAATAATAATTATTCAGCGTTATCCACCTCTTAAAATGTTGATTGATAATCTCCATCTGCATAACCTATAGGCACCTCATCATTTAACTTTATAATTGCTCTTTCCTCTATATCCCCTATGTCAAAAACCATTATCGCCTGTCAATGTAATCTGATTTTTTTGAGGTCCTCATAAGTGGCTCTCATACGTGGCTTAGGGACCAAGAAATGATCTTCTTTAAATCTTTAATTTGTGAGTTTTAGTTTAGCCTATAAACTTAATTATTATATTTATTAACATGTCAATTTTTAATCACTTTTACATTTGTTTTAATCAGTTACTGACATTTCCTTAAACCTCTAAAATTACGTTTTTATATCTATTGTATTTGATTTCTTTTGAAAGTCTTTCATTTTGCTCACTAACAAATTAAACCTTCTGGAGTACTTAATAAATTCTTGAAAATCTAGTAAATCAAACTTATACATATGCTAAGTCTTACATTCTCTAAAATGTTTCAGTATTGTTCATAAACCTAGTAAAATTTCAATTTAAAGTCACATGTTTAAGTGAACTATAATTTACATCTTTTCTATTAGAGTTACAAAATTAATCAAAGGGGAAAATTCTCTTAACCCCCAAATATCTAATATGCAGATTTTTTCCCCCTTCACACAAAAATATTAATATTATAGATTTTATTTACTTCATAATTTTGATACTTAACTCAACTCTTCCTGGGGTTGAGAATATAATTGACATCATCTAATGCAGTTTTGGGTTTACCACCCCAAGTGGTGTGCAAGGTTAGCTTCTCAGCTGACAGAGGCAGCGTTATTGAAAAGTAGTTTGGGTTGGACTTGAGGTCTTATACTGTAAATACGCAAGGTGAACTTTTTATTTTTATGCCACCACTTGTCAGTCCCGACTTTTAAATTGTGATGTTACTGCACTCCAGATAGGGTGGTCCTGGATGACTTAGTTCTCACATCTGATGAACCTGCTAACCCTTCCCAAGATTTGCAGCCAGTTTTCTTCTCTGCATGAAGTAGATTTTTCCTTTCTTTGCCTTCTGAGATAGTTAATTGTCATCTGATTGGAACCTGCATATATTTTAAATATTTCTCACTCTGCTTTTACAGTTTCAAGATCATGTTAATGGCATCATCCCAAGGCAGAAATCTGAAAATAAATCTGCCTTTTTAATCAACCCTTCCCAGTATTAAAATTGTCACCTGTCTTGATTTGTTAAAGAAAAAATTATCCATGATCCTTGTTAAAGATGGTAAAATAGACTTTATTCAAGAGGGGCTGCTAAAATAAGGTTTTATATTGAGGGAGAGAGATCGGGCTCAACTCTGAATACAACAAAAAGTGGGCATTTGTAGCCAAGGAGCAGGGTGGTGTTCAATGGATGGAAAATTACTAAGAGAAAATATTAGGGGTAAAGGGGGATTCTGGCCAAGCTGACCTAACAGGATTCTTGCTGAAGACAGGCCAGGGTGATCAGACATCACCTGGAAGATGATGGAGGATGAGGAACCCGACTTGATATTGAGGGTGATCAGATATCCAGGATGCGGGGGTGGGGTTTCTGGTTAAAGTGACTTAGCAGAATTCTTGCTAGAATTGGATTCTACAGGAAAAGGACACAGGGGCCCAAGGTCAGCCCTAGTCAAAAAGAGGGCTCAGGAGAGCCTGAACAAAGTTTGGTCAGAGAGGGAATTTTTGTCAGTTATTTTTCTCACTCCATTTTCATAGTTTCAAGATTGTCAGTGACATCACCCCAGGGCAGAAGTCTGAAAATAAATCTGCTTTTGTCATCAACTTTTCCCATATCAAAATTGTCACCTTTCTTTATTCTACCACTGATCTCAAATTCACTTCATTTTTCCCATTCTCACTGCCCTTGTCTTAGTACAGGTTGGGAGAGTTTTTTCTTGCTTGGACTGTTGCTCTTCTTCACAACCTTCAGATCCACTCTACATTCCACACATCTGCCAAAGTGATTTTTCTTAAATGCAGATCTGCTCATATCACTCTGCTTAAAATCTTTGCATAGCTGTAGGTAACCAGCAGGATTAAGGCCAAACTCCTTAGCATGGCATTCATATCCATTCATTCATAATCCATTCAATCTTCCATCTGTCCTCTGTCCACCAAACAAATGGTTCCTACTCCCTGCTGGACATTCCATGATCTCTCTCCTATTACTGTCTGTAAAACCTTATTTACCACTAATGTTTTCTCACTTGCCTAGTTTTCCCACCATCCTCTCTCCAAATGGCCTTCAGGTAGCTTAAACTATGTACAATTCCTCAAATATGCTATGATTTCTCATATCTTATTGACTTTGCTTCAGAAGAGCCCTCTGTCTAGAACTCCTTTCCCTTCTCAACCACTGGACTACCTTGCACTTGTCTTTTAAAGTTGTACTCAAGCAGAGATGTCATTTGTGACCTGTTTCCTCATTTGGAGTTAGTTATAACTTTTCTATTTTCATAGACCATTGTGTATGTGTGCATGCCTGCAATCCTATATTAGTTACAGTGTTGTAATTTATTATTTCACCATCCATCTCTTTGAATTAAGTGAGTTTTTAATCTTTATATCTCTAGTGCATAGCACATATTAGACCTTCTAAATTTTTTTAAAAAATTGGTGAATGGATGTGTAAATAAATAAGTTAGTAAAAGATGTTCATCTTTCAGAATGAATGTATTTGGTCACTCATCCATTCTTGGGGATTATCTTTGACTGTAGCTTGACAGACAAGTCAAATTGTATCTTAAGCTCTTATTTGAACAAGCGACATGTAGTCTGTAAAATCCTGAGGGAGAACTTGCATTTCTTGAGAGTATCCAACACAGGGACCAAGGGTGGGAGACTATTTTCTCCCCTATTATTCATACCCATTTTAAAAGTCTCTTTAAACACACACGCGCGCACACACACACACACACACACACACACACACACACACACACACTTTTTTAAAAACAATAAAACATATATTGAGAAAATCACACAAATCAAATATGTGGAGTAATGTATTATTATAAACCAAACTGCCACTTCAAGAAGCAGAATTTTTCTAGCCATCTCAGGAGCCCTCCCCCATGTATCCCATCCTAATCATAACTTGCTCCCATCGCCTTAAAAGTAACCATTATCGTGACTTTTAGAGTAATCACTTGTGTTTTTATAAGTAATTTTATCCCTCTGTGCTTTGCTTATTTCATTCAACATAAGTTTCTCCAAGCTCATCCATGCTGTTGCAAATGGGAGAATTTCATTCTTTTTTATGGCAGAGTAGTATTCCATGGTGTATATATACCACATTTTCCTTATCTAATTGTCCATCGATGGTCATTTAGGTTGGTTCCATGTCTTGGCTATTGTAAACAGAGCTGTGATGAACATGGGAGTGCAGGTATCCCTTTGACATGATGATTTCCATTCCTCTGGGTATATACCCAGAAGTGGGATTGCTGGATAGTATGGAAGATCTACTGTATGTACTCATTCATAAGTGGGAGCTAAGGGAGAAAGAAGGTAAAAAAGAAAGACCACAGTGGTGTGTTGGACTTGTAGAGGGAGGGAACTTGCCCAGGGATAAAAAGTGGAGTGGGGAAAGTGGGATGGGGAGGGAGGTTGGGGATAATTGGGTGGGGGACATGGGGTGTAATCACAATTTGTGGTAATGGGCATGCTGCCAGTATGGATCTGGCCATCACATCTTAGGCACAGTGGTGACAATTTGCTTTGTACCCCATGAATATTCATAACCAATAAAAAAATAATTTTATTATCGCAATATGCATACCTAGACACTGTATTTTAGCTTGGTCCATCTTTAAAAACTTTGATATATATTTTAAATGTCTTTTAATATATAGGCTCCTCCTGCATCCCTTTTATTTACTTATAACTTATCTATTGAAGAACTCATGCCATGTGACATGCAGAGTTTCATGTAGTCTGGACCTTTAAATTTCATACTCTTGTTTCATACAGTGTTTTCTTACATCCTTGATATTGGCAGCAGGATCTAAAGGCTGATCAGACTCATATTTAATTCCTTTGGCAACACTGTAGGTGGTTTTGTGTTTCTCTCACCAGGAAGCACATAATACCTGGCTGTCTCTCTTCTGGTGATGTTAACAGCTGTTGATACACATGGCCTTGATTCATTAACTCATTGGAAGTTGCAATGTTTTTCTCTATTTACTGGAATAATTTCATAAAGAGAAACTTTCCTCCTCTACCATAGGCTACAGTTCATATGAGAAATGCATGATAAAGGCTTGATTCTTTCCCTTTGTTTTCTAATTTTCAAAACAAATAGTTGTTTCCTCTTATCCTTTGAAGAGGACCAATTAATTTATTTCTTTTTTAAAATATCATTGTGAACTTTTGGATTTAAACATGTTGCAGGTTTTAATCTATTGCATTTCTTATTCTTATTGAAACTCAAATTGTCCCATCTATGGCCATTGGAGACCTCTTTAATTTGGCACCTGAGTCCTTTGGATATGACCCTACTTTTCTTTGATAGCTTTCTTCCGATGTGGACTGATAAGAGGTTCCAGGCTTATCTTACATTTCCTACCTGGACCTAGAATACCCAGCTTTCCAAGAAACCTTCTACTGAGAAGTGATATTTCAAAGCCATAATCTGAGTGCTAGGATGCTTGCTATTACTGCAATGATCACTGTTTCTAGCCAGAAAGGCCTCTATTTTGTCAAGAGGATTGTCCTAAGAATGTTCATTTTATTAGCACACTGGATAGGGTTAGAAGAATTTGGATAAGCTGGTTTCTTGTACCCTAAATTCCTACAGTAAATTGAGAGTTAGTAAAAAATGTACACTTCAATTTTGTCTACTTTTAAAATAAGAATGCATTTAGTAACATTGTGCCCAGACATCCATCTTCATGTTCATTACTAACCTGTGCAGGTCAGAGGCTATCAAGATCAGAGTGAATTTAATGAATAACATAGCCCAGGGCTATCTGAAAGCTGTCTTAAAACTTGCAGAGCTGTCGTTCTGAGCAAATTTTTTTTCTGGAGGCCTCAGGGCAGTGCTTCCTCTAAGAACGCTAATATAAATTTGAATCAAACAAACATATACGGTGTGCAAAAGAGAGCAAGTGTTTGGTTTGTCACTGCGAGAATCCAAAAAAAAAAAAAAAAAGAAAAAAATAGCAATTCTTTCCACAATTATTTCACTATTTATATGATTTTTGACTAAATATATTTGTTTAAAGAAAGCACTTACTTTTAACTTCTCTTCATTTCATCCACAATTGTGATGCCCTTGAGGCAAATATAATGAAATATCCAGAAGAGAATCCTTTCCTTAGTGCTACATTGCACATTGACTTGAGTCACATTGATTCTAAATGAAATTTTGTTGAATTAATATTAATAGCTGTGACTTATTAAATCTCTACTAAGTGTTGGATATTTGAATGCATTTTTTTCCTTATTGTCCTCACAGTAATCCTGAAATGTATACAGTATTTTCTCCATTTTATAGATGAGAAAAAGGAGGATGTGATATTTGAGGAGACACACAGATACTAATTTTGTATCTCAGATTCCAGCCCTAGGCTCTGATTTCAGAATCCCATACAGCTGGCCTGGCTTTGCCTACATGATCAGAGAAAAAATTGCTTCTATTTTCATGAATAGAACATGAATGTTCTTTGTAGGTAATTTGTTATTAATACCTCTTCTACCTCGTTGCTACTACTGATGGGAATAAAAAACTCTGGTAACATTTCAGTGAGTTATGAAATAAATTAATCTTTTTTGTGTTTTAAATAACTAATAACTTAAAATAAAGATAGTTAATGAACATTTTCAAATAGACCATTTGAATCTACTAAATACCAGACATTGTGAGAGATACAAAATGACAAAGGCACGATACCTGTTCTTCAAGGACTTATAACCTGATGAAGAGATAGATATGTTCATAACTAACGTATGGGCATTTCCCTGCTGTCAGAATCTTCAGGCAATCATTGTCGGCTGAGGTCTGGGAAGGCTACCTGCCTCAAATTAGAAGGGTGTGCACACTGGCTTTTGCGGGAGGGGAAGAGGACGGTAGCCTGTGAAGGATCCTGACAGAATAGGTGTAGGTGATTTGAGACTGGAATCAGGGTAGCAATGAAGGAGCAAGTTTTCTCCTACTGGAAGGAATGAACAATTCAGAGTTTGGTCAGGTGAATCCAGGTGCCCTGCTTTTGGAATTGTGCCGGGGAGGAAAATTGTCATAGTTGCAGGTGCAGGAAGCTGCATTGTCCTCCTTACTTGTCTCTAGTCTTTAAATCTTGAACCCTTTTCTCCATCTCACTCTCAGAAGATAAGCTTTCGCCTAATTTACAGAGAAAAAGATGTCTTACATTTTATATGAAACATACAAAACTACCTATATGTGTACCCATCTGTCCTTTCTTTCTCTTGTACAAATAAAAATTTGTCTCTTCTCTCTAAGATTAATTCCTGCTCTCTCCCCTCAAACCTTATAGGAATCCCTTTTCTCTCTTTTTCTTTCAACCTCTCTCTCCCAGCTGGATTCTTCTCATTGGCTTTAAATAACCCAATTCTTTCCTATTTTCATATACAACCCCCCCCCCCCGAAAACCTAAGGCTTCACTAGATTCTTAATCCTCATCCAGCTCTACCCTATTTCCTTCCTGCTCTCCATAACCAAATTACTGGAAAGAGCTGTCTAGAATTCTGTCTCAATTTCCTCATATTCAATCCTTCATTTCTGGCTTCTCCATTCATCTCTCCAATAAATGACTCTTCCTGAGATCACCAGCGACTTCTGTGTTGCTAAGCCCTGCGGATGCTTTTCAGTTCCCATGTATACTAGTCAAGGCAGTCAATGCAAACTTCCACAACAGACAAATGCCTAAATATCAGCAGCATGTCAATCAAGTTTCCTTTCCCAATAACATACAGACTGACATTGGTAATGGCCCCTTCCATTTTGTAGCGATGTCATATGGAATGTAAAACTGTTCTACTTATTTACTGCTGCATAAACTGCCCTAACTATGGGCTTAAAACAATGTCCAACATTTACATTCTTCATGTATCTGTAATGAGGAAAGGCCCTTATAGATACAGTTCTCTGTTCCACTCAGCATCTGCTGAAACAGCTTCAAGGCTGAAGGCTGGAGTCACTCGAAGACACACTCCCTCATGCATCTGGAGGTTGGTGCAGGCTGTTGGCCAGAGCCTCATTTGAAGCTGTTGCTGAAACATCTACCTTAGGCCTTTCCAAGTTCTTGCATGGCTTCCTCACAGCATGATATCTTGGGCAGCCATTGCAAGGCAAATGGTGGATCCTCCTTCCTGACCTGCTGCTGGAAGTCATGCAGCATCAGTACCACTGTATTCTCTTTTGAAGCACTGTTGCAGTTAACGCTTCTTCCACATTAAATATTCTCTTTCCTTCTTTTCTATGACTTCCACATTCTCCTGGCTTTACTTACATATTTTACTTTGAGGACACAACCCTAACTCCATGCTGTAGTCTTGCCCTAGATATATCTCCATTCTCATCTTGCAGTACGTTCTCCCTTGCTTTTTCTGCTCCAGCCACAGGAGCTGCTTTTAGGAGGCAGGAGAGACAGAGATGTGGCAATGGAAGCCAAGGTCCACCAGATGCAAGTCCACCAGCCATGAATACAGACAGTCTCTAGAAATGGAGAAAGTCAGGGATCTGATTCTCCCCTAGAGTCTCTGAAGGAACACAGCCTTGTCGACACCTTAGTTTTGTTATAGCTCTTCTGGAAGTTGGAATGCCCATAAACTCTGTGTGGGAAGAGTAAACATATTTTCTCTGCTGATTGGATGTTTGGGGTCCTGCTCTCCTACTATCAGAGGCTAAGAAAAAGTATGGGGTAGGAAGTGCATGGTAGCACAGCAAGGCTGAGAGAGAGTGGAAGAGTGCCCTCTTGAGTTGCATGTTCCAAGGGGAAGAAACAACAGAGCTTGTGTGAGTGTGAAGGCCCTGAATTGGGGAGCCACAGAAGATACATGAGATGAAAGCTGCCCACTGCTGACATGAGAAGTGCAGGAGCCAGAAATTGTAGCCAAATCTCACAGGAAGTCTACTTGAGATTAGACCACTTGTCAGCAGGGCACATAAAATGGATCGAAGTTTTGAAATGGAGAGAAAGACCTCTTTATTACCAAAATGAGACTGTTACAATTATTAAAAATGACTGGAAAATTATGGAACCATACTGAGATGCTCATCAGTTAGTCTGCTGAGAGTGGGTTCCCACAGAGCTGACTTGGTACAAGTCATTGGCACATTAAAGTGGTTTCACGTGTATATCTCAGTAAGTTGAGATGCTCCAACCAAGCTAGTTACAGAACCATTCTTTTCAACACTGGATAATGTTATAGCAGTGAAGGCAATGATAACCATCCAATTAATGGTATACCCAGGTGTCAGAGGCCAAATTTCCCACATTAATAAACATTCTTAAGTCTCGGTTGTGCCGTGTCTCTCTTGACCAAAGCTGTGGGCCCTAGGTAAGTTACAGGGTTGTGTATGTAGCCTCCTGGGCCACGGGAGTGATTGCAAAGCATGCAGCAGCATAGGGAGCCTCTAATGACTGTTATCATTCTTGTTGAATCAGGAAGGAAGTGAAAGAAAAATGAGCATCCAAATGTTGCCTGTAGAAAAGAAATTGTGTGTTCTGTTGGGGCAAAGGTGTACAAAAGACAGATGACAAATTTGAGAGCAGGGGTCATCAAGGTTTAATTAGAATCCTCCTTTGGGATCCACATGTTTTAAAATATTCAGATGTTTGTATAAATGGAATTAAGAGAGCTTTCTGAGAATTTCACAACCAACCTGTTTCCCTGCTAAAAGTGTGGGATTCAAACATTTTTGTATGGTCTCTCCTGTGAAGCAGAGCTCTTAAAATGTAATTTTGGCTTTTAACAATGAATTACAAACAATAAATAAATCAGAACTTTTGTGTTTTATGCAGCTTCTAAAAAAAGTGGGCAATTTCTGATGATATTTAGGTTTTGATAAGGTTTCTATATTTTAGTCTATGTATATTTATTCAACCTTTAAAAGTACATAAGAGGAAAGGATAAAGCAGCCTTAAACCGTATTCATTAATGTCCTAACTTGTATAAAATCCTAGTGCTAAGGCTGAAGTCCTGACAACATGAGAGGTGTGTTGGAGAGAACTTGACTAGGGCTTAAATTGTTGATTCATTCACTCCCTAGCTGTGGGACCCTGGGCAAGCGACAATATCACTTTGAATGTGCAGCTCCTCCTCTACAAAGCGACTGCAACCCTTCACACTCATGTGGAATTAAATGTCATGCATGAAATACCTATTTTGTCTCTTCTCATTAAGCACTTAAAAATTTGTTTAAATATGTGGAGATAGAAGGATGAAAATATCAAAACCTAAATGCCTGGAACTTTTACAAAGTTATATGTTATATTACATAGGCAAAGGTTGCTTGTTTTTTTAAAATGTAGTTTCTTGCAAATGAATACATCAGTAATCAATTCCCATTATTTCTGAATTTGAATAGTATATCATATTTTGTTATCATAGGTACATTATTATTCTTTGTATGTCTGTAGAAAAAAGTGTGCGCATGTAGGGCTTAATATATGAGGTGTATAAAACACGTAAGGGAGGGCACATAAAAGAGTAACTTCATAATTATAATAAGTTCCAATTATAAATATTCAACAGCATTTCTTTTAAAAACCTACTGTGTATCATTGTTCTAAGTATGGTGGATAAAGTGGTGAATAAAATATACCAATACCTACTTTATGAATTTTACATTTTACACATAGGAACTTGTAAGGTTGTCAGGAAAACTGAAGCTAGAATTTGCATAATCCTGCAATCTAATGAAATGGGATCAGTAAAATGAGGTTCTCTTCTGAAGGAAGGGCTTAGTCCATTGTTTGGAGAATGACAATGTAATGTGAAGGCAGAATTACGGTAGAACATACCTCTATATCACTGCGTCTCTGTTAGCACAGTCTTAGGCTATGCTGATGGTTCATTTCAGAAGTGATACATACCCATTAAACAGCTGGAAGTGCTAAGCATGGGTAGGGAAAGTGAAATACATGGATCCTCAGTAAAGAATCTTACAGTCTCGTATAAGGGAGAAGATAATTACTGAAGACAATATGCAATTTATATTCTATAAGAAAGGGACAAAACAAATATACAAACAATAAACAGCAACATGAACAACAGACCATGTACGAGTTTAAAAGGAGGGAGAGATCTACTTTGATTTTGCTAGGAAACACTTGCTGGAGGGGGAGGCAAATGAGACAGGTCTTGAGGGATGGGTAAGGCTTATTCAGGTGGAAAGGGTGGAGAGTGTGTTCTAGCAAAATACTGAGCTCTCTAAACAGGAGTCCAGCGTCTAGTTGGAAAACAGAAATAGCTTCACTGAGTTCTCCGTGGGACAGCATATATATGAAATGTTTTGACTAGCTTGCTTTCTACTTTAAACAGCAAAATGTTTGGGGCCTCACATTTTAAAGAAATACGAATTAAATCAAAACTATTCCAAGGATGGTGAGGGAGCCTGAAATGTCATTTGAGGAAGGGTTGAAAGAATTGCACGTTTATCCTGAAGAAATAAAAGCTTGAGGACACAATGGTAACAGAATTTAAATATGCAGAGGGTCGTCTTGTGGAACTGGGCAGAATTATAGTCAAAGCTGGATTTTACCTTCTTTGAAGATGTTCAAACAAATCTGCAAGAACTTTGGCTAGGAAAATTTTTGTGGGGGAATCCTTTACTGGATTGGCAGGTGGAATAGATGGAGTTTAAGGTTCTTCTAATATGAACATTTTATAATCCTATTTGCAATTGTGATTTTATTACTGAAAAATATGATTGGGGTTCCTTGCAAAGATGAGCATAGTAGTGTTGTTCTTAGAGTGAAAAAAATCTTTTAGTGGATATCGTTTGCTTTGCTTCCCAGTACACGTTCATCCATGTACCTGACTCTTCTGAATTCACGTGGTCTGGTGATGAGGACCACATTTTGACTCTAGAAATGGTACATATGACCCAGGCTTAGACAATCAGAATATCCAATTCCCCTGGGTACAGTAATTGCCTCAGGGATGGGCACATGACCCAATCAGAGCTGAAAACATGCAACTACTATTGGACTTTTCAGTTTATGTAAATTAAGAGGTTCTCTTTTTGTAAATCTGTTTGTGAAGGGTTGACTGTCACTTGCAACGCCAGGCTTTTAACTGATGCAGAGCTAAGGGTGCAACAATCTAAGAATGGGTAGCGGCAGTGTGGTATAACTACTCAGTGGACCAGTAGAAGTAGTAGTCATTAAAAATTTTTCTTATGAAGACTACATAATAGCATGGAAAGAGGCAAGATACAAAATACAATTGATCCTCATAATCTGTGGATAAAATATTTGCAAATTCTTCTACTTGCTAATATTTATCTGTGTCCCCCAAATCGATGCCTATGGTGCTTCTGTGGTCATTTGCAGCCACATGGAACACGGTGAACAATTTGAGTCACCCAATGTTCACGTTTCCAGCTGAGGTCAAACAAAGCTGCACTCTGCCTTCTTGTTTCAGCTCTCACGCAGGTGTCTTTTTGGAGGTCTATTTAATGCCACATTTTTTGCATTTTGAAGGGTTTTTCTTGGTGATGTCACTGTTTAAAATGGTCGCCAAATGTAGTGTTGACATCCTGTCTAGTGTTCCTATGCACAAAACGTTGTGATGTGCTTTATGTAGAAAATATATGTGTTAGATAAATTTAGTTCAAACATGAGTTATAGTGCTATTGGCTGAGTTCAGTGTTAATGAATCAACCAACAATATATACAACATCTTAAATAAAATGTTTTTAAACTGAAATACACATAAGGCAAGGTTATGTATTGATCAGTTGATGAAGTCATTGTGAACAGAGGCTTCTGGGAAGCTATCCCTGTATTTCTCCTAGGAGAAATGGTTCAGTATTTGCTAAATCAGTGTTTGTGGTGACTTTAAAGAAAATAGCTATCATAAATAATGAGAATAGACTACATGTAAAAACTGCATTCAAAAGAAAAAGATTGGAAAAATAATGAATCAAAATAATGACAGTGGTTGTGTGATATTGATGGGACTGTGATTTTTTTCATATTTACCCTAATTTTCAAATGCTTAAAAATGAGATAGTGCCTCTAGGGTGAAAAATATATCTTGCATTTTAAAAACACCACACATCAGGAAAACCAACAAAACCAGTGTGAAAACCATTTTCAGCCTTCTATTCAGCCAATTAAAGCAATATATAAAAGTTTGTTTATTACTTTAATGTCTGAGTTCATTTAAATAAAACAATACAAACAATAAAATCTTTGTTTTGGCATAACTCAGCTTGGTTGCCCACTTAAATAAATACCCAGAATTGACTATAAATCATTTTTCCCCGAAATCAAATTTATATTTAAGACATATGCCAAAGCCTTAAATGCGTAGATGATAATAATCAGAGCATTGGAAAGGATACTGAGGTTTATTTCATCTAAGTTCCCATTCAATATAAATATTCTTTTATATCATCTTCAAAAAAGAATCATCTGATTTTTTGGATGTGTTCTATAAAGGGAAGTTTACTACCCAATAATACCTTTTTGGTTGGTTATAATTGTTACAAATCCTTCCTATATTTATCCATATTTCTATCACAATCTGTCTTTTTCAACTGCAGAGGATAAATCAAATCTTCTTTGTAAGATATAGCACTTCAAATATTGTTAGGAAGCTATCATGTTATTCCTATGACTTTTATTTTCTAGGTTAAATATCCCTAGGAACTTTATTCATTGTTACAAGAGTATGTCTCTAAATCCTCTCTCTTCCTATTCTACCTTGTCTCTTGAGCTCCAGCTTAGCAATACCCTTCTTAATAAGATGAAATTAGGACTGAGGAAAATGTGAGGTTTGCAAGCCCAGTAATACCACTGCCTCCAATGCACTTGATATTTTCAACAGAGGAAATCCAAAATGGCTCCGAGAAACTGTGGTTTGTGGAATGCATATACTTGTTTCACAATGTGACTACTGCAAGGGGATAAACACTCATTTGGGGTGAATAGAATTAGTATATTTATTTACTGTTCTTTTTTCTTAAAACAAGCCAGATAGCAAAAAGATTAATAATAATCAATGAATTATTAAATTAAATATTAAAATAGGAATCAATTTATAGGTATAGCTCATATTTCTATTTTAAGTTTTTTCATTTTCTCTCTCTATTTTCTAGTTCTTTCTATTTTTATTGATTGTAAATTCAAACAAATTATTCCCTTCTTATCCTATTCAAACTTTTTATTTTTAGTTCCTGCTTTGCTCTCCTTCATGGAAATTGTAGATTTCTTTAACATTGTTGTCTACAGAAACTACATAAGCTAAAATTTAAACTTTTCAAATTCTTAGAAGTATTTTTGTCACTTTACACAGTGAAATGTTTTGAGTTTTGATTTGTTAATCTTATGTTTTCATACCACATTGAATAACTAATGTTTTCATCTGTTAAATCTGCTTATGATATAATATAATGTTTATATATCCCCTAAGACTATTCACTGAATCATAAAAACAATGAATTGTAGTATGCTGGATGATAGAGAGAGATATGTAAAAGCATTTTTGTTGTTGTTGTTAATTATGCTTTAAAAAATCTTTGTGCATCCAGCTAGCTCTAGTGGTAAAATGATATATTTTAGATTTTTATTACAAGTGATTTTACTGTTGTCAGGCATATGTCTTCATGAATGTCTAACACTGAATTAAGTACTTTTAGCAAAAATCATAAGAACTTTGAATTTAGAAATAGAAGCCTGAACATTTTTTACATTGTTTTTTTCATATACTTTGCAATGCAGTCATTCATTAGTTCACTTTAGTAAGAGAGGATAAATTTGCCTACAAAATTCATTCAAAATAAATATCTTAATTTCTTTTTCCTTATCTGCCTTGACATTAAGGATAAAATAATCTTAACTATCTTTTATGTAATTATTCACTCCACTAACATTAATTTACTTATCTGTTCCATCTGTCCATGACAATTTATATTCCATAATTCCACATAAATATACTGGTAAAGAACAGATTAGGGCAAAGTAAAGGTAGGCTGGGGAGTGTGTAGCTTGACATCTAGAAGGGAAATGTGGTTCATTTGACTTTCCATGGTGTGGGAGATATTTGGGTTACTCACCTGTGTTTCTGGTTCTACTCTTTCCAGGGATGGGGGTTGGGATAGGCGTGTGGGAAAAGGATAGGATTTCCATTCCCCTTTGAGGACTGGTGACTTGTGACTTGCTTTAGCCAATAAAATGTGAGTAGAGGTGACAGGGACGCTTTGGTGCAGAAGTACTATCTATATGAGGCTGCCCAGCACACTCTTCCTCTGCTTCGGTGGTCTTGGGAGCACTGCTATGCAGGAGGAGGTGGGCCACAGAGGACTTTGGGGGGTGAGAAACAACACTTTTGTAGTGTTAAGCTCCTGATTCTTTGTCGTTTTTTTATTTTTTATTGCAGCATAAACCAGCCAATCCTAACTGCTTTACATGCATACCCCTTTTGTTTTTAATTAGGTTGTATTTTAACTGGCAGTCTTTCTATTGTCCCTACCATACATATCTTTGACTGCTTTTTGATAACTTATTGTCTTTTTTTCTAAGGAATGTGAAGCTTTAGCACCTTTTCCACCTTTTCACTTCCACCGTCTAGATGAAATGTACTAGACATAATGCCTGGGTGCAGTGCTTTCTAGCCTATTTGTGCTGGCTTCAACAAGAGAATTTTTGAAGCATTAGGAAGACATTTTTCCATTTATTTGATTTTATGGGTGAAGTACACCATAGAAGCAGTGAATGGGATGCCAACTGGATAGCAGAAAAGGACTTTGGAACTGCTGAAAAAATTGAAAACCGTCAGGAAACAGCATGCTTGTCTAACTTTGATAAAATTGACTGAAGATTTGACATTCTCTCTTCTCTAGAAATCCCTGACCTTGAATAAATAAGGTGATGAAGAAGTTCTCATTTCGATATGAAGACATCTCTTGGGGTTTATTTTATGCCATGATAATCCTTGTACTAAAGTGGCCCCTGGAAGGAAGAATTCAAGTTACTTATGGCATAAGAGGGGACATGATGGTTCATTTGACTCGAACTATTATCACTTTTTTGGAAATCTTAGTCTAGCATTCCCCAGCCAAAAAAACATAATTTCTGATGGAAAATCAGGGACATATAAGAATTCTTTAAAAAAAAAACAAAAGAAAAAGCATCCATTGAATCCATTTATAGAATACATTCATCCAGAGCACATTCATTTACGGTCTAAATGAGGCTTGAATTGATCCAGCAAGGAATGTAGTTGCAGTGCCAGGTCTCAAATGCACAGTGCTGGGTATTTTCATCTGTGGGTGGTGTCATTATATACTGTAATCACCAGGATGACACCTGCTTATTAAAAATTCATTGAGTGCTGTGTGGCTATAATGCACTTCCATTTGTATCCCAAAACATTTTAGCATTAGGGATTTAACAGTCATTTGATCAGTCCTGTGTGGAAGTCTCGTTTTCACTCCAGGCAAATTAATGTGAGGATCACTGTAACATATTAAACCAGTTTAATTGCTCATTGATCAAGTAGCAACACTGAAATGTACATACTTAAAGGTATAATATTTCCTTAAGTTTTGAAGGCGTGAAAAATATTTTTCCTTGTTAGATTGAATGACAAAGACAGAGGAAGACGAACATTAAAGGATATGTAAAACTTAACTTACTTTTTTTCTCTTTTGACATGAGGTTACTTCCATAGTTTAGAAATATGGAATATATACTATATATGTATGGTTTGCTTATGAAATCATAGTTTATAGTATATTAAATTTAAAAGTATAGTATTAGCTAAGGCAAACAATTCTAAATTTAGATTATTTGCTTTGCTTTATTTTAATGGATTTAAAATGATTCTAAAAGGAGCTATAAACTCCTGAACTGAGCAATTCAGTGTCACTTCACATTTTTGCCAAGCAGTGTGAAGCCATCAATATCTGAGAATAGAAGAAACCTTCACAATACTCTGATACTAAAACAGGAGACAATGATAAAAATGGGAATTTCATGAACTCTACCATGTTGTGCAAGAGAGAAAGCACTTATTTTCAGGAAAAATGTTGAAAGAGAGAGAGAAAAAGAGTGGGCATCCCTCCTCTAACTTGCTAAATGCAATTTTTCTGAACAGTATTGTTTTTGATGGTTGGCACATTACATTCTGCTTCATCATCTGAGTATTTTTAATGATTTCCAAAATTCAGAGGTTTCCTCAGATTATGAAAAGCCTCTCAACTCTTCTTTCCTGGCTTTTGTGTATTTGTAAATATAAGCTCAGTTTATAAAACTTACACTTTTTATGTTTTAGAAAAATCCAGACGTAAGACTATGAATAAAAGAAAGTTTGATATCAAAAAGGCCAGTCAAGGTGTCAGGTGAGGGTCTAGGACCAGCAATATCTCAGACTGTAATATCGGTACAAACACCTGAAAATTGTAAATGTGGCATTTTAACCCTCTGGAAGAGATTATAAGGATGATTTCGTGTAATCCCCTCATCCTACAGGTGAGAAAACGAAAACCTAGATATCAAATTAAAAACAATATTTTATGGTGCAAGATCATAGGGAAGAAAGCTTAAGAATGATACTAATAGACACTGTTTAACGATTTGAATCTTTGTTTGATAATAAAACTCCAAATAATCCAGCAGAACCTTTTTAAGGAATTGTAATTATTTTAGGTTTTCTTATACTTAGTTCGCGTGGTTACCCTAAAGGTAACCAAATTTCTGAGTTAACTCAAGGTGGAGGGTTGAAACAAACATGCAGCTTTTTTCACTCATTTATTTATTGAAAATTACCTTTTGAGAACCGTGGAGTACTAGGCACTGTTCTACATGCTTGGGATTTGTCAGTACTTCTCACCCCTCCTCTGTGCTGCAAAACAAAGCATCTTTCTTAGTATCTATTCTCCTTAGGAAGTGGAAGAAGGGTGGGATTATAAATATTTAGAATTTAATATATCCGTCCTGATCCCATAACTTTTCTTTTTTAATTATAAGAGCAACGTATGTAAAAAATTCGGAAATAGAGACACACAAAAAGCCACCCCTCCAAAAAAGAAAGTGTTCATAATCTCCTCACCCAGAGATAATTTTATTTAACATCATTTTTGTACCTTTCCAGAATTTTGTGTGTGCATATTTTTTAAGGAAAAAGAGCTCCCATTATAAATAGGTTTGTAGTCTATTTATTTTACTTACTATGTCATGACTGTACCCATGACATAAACATTTTTTTATACCAATGCTTTAATGACAATAGTATTCCATTATGTGGATGTACTATTATTGATTTAATCATCACCATATACTGAGACATTTAGATGGTAACATAGATATTGTTTGCCCATGTCTTTTGTTTTTCTTTAGAATAAATGTCTATAATTGGTATTTTAGGTATGTTAAAGGGTATACATATTTTTATTTTTTAAATGTATATTGCCACATTGTACTTAGAGAGACAATACCAACTTTTTCATTGTCACCAGTACTCTGTCAGGCTGCTTCCCTCTACTCCAAACCCTCCCCCAACACAGGATATTATTAAAAAAAAATTTCAAATATTAATATGCAAGCAAAGTATATATTATTATTGTGTTACTTTTTATCACTCTGATAATTAATGGCAATAAATATGTGTGAACACCTTGCAGATTTTAACTTGGACGTCCTTCTTTCTCCTGGGAAGAGTTTCTGAGCCCTCCGTTTGGGGTTGGCCCCCTTCCATGTGATTTTATAGAATTCTGTACTTTGGTGCCACATTGTAATCCCCAACTTGCTTCTCTTTTGGCTTCACTAGACCTCAACATCCATGAGTGTGGGGATCCTGCTGTCTTGCTTGCCACCAGCCAGTGACTGGCACATTGCAGCTTCTCAGCAAGTTGTTGTTAATCAAATCCTGGAAACCATGATTTTTAATAATGGAATAATTTAACAGCTACGTTAGTTACCTCATCATTGGTTAATATCTTTTTCCCCTTGTCAATGAAAATATATTTTACTTAACCATTTGAACAGTATAGCAGTGATTTTATATTTTCTAATTACCAGAGACTAGAAATTAATATGCACATGTTAAGATCTTGGTGAATGAATGAATGAATGAATGAACACATAGATGAATGGAAGCTCCTTCCATTGTCTGTTCTATTTCTAATCCTTGGAAATCTGGCCAGCTGGATGAGAACATATTCTGAATCTCTAGACTGAAAATTGATTAAAAAAACAACAATAAAACAAAACAAAAACACAGGCAAAAAGGAAAACAATAAAGGGTGTTAGAGACCTCAAAATGGATGATATTTTACTTATTCAACTTCAGAGCTCTAGCCATGACTGGGTTTCTAGATAATCTTTGGTTCTCCAGGTTATCTATTTGTGGTCTGGAAGTACAGAAAATTCTTTAATAAGAGGTGCATTAGTTGGTCACTGAAATTGTGGATATGATGCTTGGATGAAATGAATAAAGGGTTAGGGGATGTCTGTATCAAAAACAGCAGATCTTAACTTGTTCCTATGGCACATGCTGGGAATTTCCAACTGAACTTCTACCAAAGTCTATTCCAAACCTAAAATGATTGACTATTTTTTTTGATTAATATACATTTCAAATTAATTTTGATGAACCAGAATGTTATTCAGCTTAGCTAAATTAATAAAATTTATTAGTACTCAAGCACTAATAAAGAAATAAAAGATGTTAGTGATTTTAATATATAACTATTGAGAAAGTGGAGTGATTTTGGTAAAAGCCAATTGGGAATGGGTTTTGATTATCTGGACATCTGATTTCAACAAATGCCAACACATTAGGGAGCAGACAGATTTGGGAATTTAAGGAAAGACTCAGGGTTTGATATGGATTGAATTGTGTCCCCTCTTTTTAAGTTGTTGAAGCTTAATCCTGACTGTAACTGTTGAGGGTGGGAAATCCTATGACAGTAATTGAAAGGTGGGGATGTGGAGATGATAAGATTCTGAGGACCATGCTCTAACGAATGGGTTAATAATGGTGGTCATGGGCATAGTTCTTCTGAGGGCTTTAAAAGAAGAACACATGAGAGTCTCTTTCACTCTGCTTCTGCCATCCTGCAATGTGATACCCTGTGTCACTAAAGCCACCACCAGGGAAGACTCTCACCAGATGTTTTTCCTGGACTTTGGACTTCCCAGCCTCTGCAACTGTAAGCAATAAATTTCATTTTCTTATAAATTACCTAGTTTCAGGTATTTTGCTATAAGCAACAAAAATGGACAAATACATTGTTATCTCTTAATTACTGGTAAGACAGTTTCAAAGGATATTTGGTTACATGAAAGCGATAAAAATGATCTTTTCTTAAAATTATATTTTTAAACATAATGAAGGTATGTTAGGGATTGGGAGTTAAATGCAAAGTAGTAAAAAAAGACTTTGAGATAACTTTTACAAATAATGTTTTCATTTATTTCTAGTTTCTATTCTTAAATTTCAGACTCAGCAATGGCAAGAGCTTATACCTAGGATAGGTATAAATAACATAATTGCATAATGGAAAGACTGTTAAAGAGAGGTGATTCTGTTCTCCTGGAGACTTTTTTATTTTTCAATTACCAAAGAGTAAAAGGCCTTTGCTGACATATTTTGCTTGGGGGACTAGATTAAAAAGTATGCCACTTATGCTTGGTACATTTAATTAAATGTTTGGTTTGAGACAAACATTTAAGGAACTTCTATTTATTTTAGTCAGTTGGGATTGCAATAGATCATTAAAAATTCCATTAACAATTATTGTTGACATTTTGATTTTAAAAAAGTATGTCCAGCAGGATAAAGCCACTCTGGAACCAAACTTTTGACTCTTCTTTGACATATTTTTTGTTTGGTGAATGCTTTAATCTCATCATCTCTTAGTGGTTTCCTGATTTTGTAGTTTATGACTCAGATAATGCTGTTTAATCAGTAGGTCAGACTAATAAACCCAAGCTCGTGCTCACTAAAATCTCAGCATAAACAGATTTAAATGAATATGTTATCTTGTCAGCGTATTGCTTTTTTTGTGCAATTGCCCATATAGTCATTGCCCATTTTATGTTGTAAGCTTTGGGAAGATGAGAAGCATGTCTTTATAACTTGATCGAAATAGTTTTTAATAGCACATGAAGCCAAGTTAGATGAAATAATAATGATAATGTTATTAATAATTTTAACAATAAATAGTGAAAGATTATTGCACGCATACACTATGCCTGGTGTTGTGCTAAGCATATGCGTGAATTGTCTCTCCAAGATAGGTGTTATCCCCGTTTTATACATGAGTTAATTGAGGTTCAGGAAGGTTAAATGATTTGCTGAAGATTCAGAGTTATTAAAGTTAGAAATAAAAAGCAGTTTGCTTTACTTCAAAGATCTTAATATTCTATTACATATGTTGTTACTGATAGTTAAATGCCGTTTATACCATTAGATACGCTGTGTTTTACTATATTCCTACTATAAAAGAGCAGTGATTCTCAGCTTTAATGTGAGGATCTGGTTAAATGTAGATTTCGATTCAGTGGGTCGGGAGTGGGGGCTGAGACTGTGTATTTCTGACAAGCTTCCAGGTGAGGCCAGTGTTGCTGGTCTGTGGTCCACCAATTTGGGGGAGGCTCTGCAGCAATGATGCCCAACACGGTGGAGAAGGAATATCAGGAAACACGCTCATCAGACCTTCACTGGAAGCATTTAGAAAAAGTTTCCAACATATAGTTTTCTTTTTCCCGGGAGAATCTGATATCCCTTCTCCACCTCTTATAGTCAGTGCTGAAGAGAGCCATGAATACTGATGGGAGTGGCTGCCACATCCCCCATGTGTTCTGGAATAGGAAAGAATTTAAAATGATTGACCAGCCATTGCAGAACCCAGAATACTGGAGGCCAGTATGAGGCCTGGGTGATGGAGTCGATGCCATGGCATGCTCAGAGCAGAGGGAAAAGGCAACACACAGCCAGGGAACTGAGTTAGGAGAAGAGAGGTGGGAGGAGAAAGATGAGAGAATGAGTGATGGGATGGTGCCGAAGATGACCAGAAAGAGCCAGTCCCTTATTACCACAGAGCAGAATTTGAGAAAGCTTCTCATCTCAGAAAACACCACCTTCCTCAGTTCCTTGTGGGGCCTCCTCAAATTATAGTTTTCATTCAGAGAGACCTCTAAGACAGTATACTATGTCACCTAGCTTTTCCTATACACTAGCAGTTTCAGGGTGAATATGTTGAGCTCGGGAAAAAATAATCTCTCACCTTCACTTTAATCACTGATGTAGCAGTTCTAGACTATTTTGTCCTTATGATTTGGCTAATGAGTTTGTGAGATTGAAAAGAATAGGATGGAACAAGGTTGTCAAATTCCATTCGTTACTTTGTTCCTGAGAAGTGTGTGTGCACACACACCACTTCTCATTGCAAATCAGTGGACTATTAAAAAAAGCTACTTTTTTGTCAATTGTACATTAAACAAATACATGCATTGCTTTTATAATTCCTTGTTTGAAGAGGCAATTGGGTGAATATGCCTTGACTAAGTTGTAGAGATAGATGGCAGGTGGAAATATAGAGGCCACCAGGTAGCTTATGAAATACTTATGTTATAGTTATTGCTTCTCCAAGACCACCAGTAATATAATACCTTGTGAGAGATCCTGGTAATAGAGATAGCAACAAAGGCCAACTTTGGGTCAAAGGCACATTTTGCTTGAACTAATGTAGACATGAACCCAGATTTTTTCGGTCACCAGAAAGGGTCTCATTTCAAAATGAGATAAGCCAACAGCAGCTGCCTCAGCTTTTTTGATCTGGGCCTTCTCACATTACCTGTGAGTAATGTGCTCTGGTGCAGAACAGAGGATTAAAACACTAAACCTCACTAAAACAACCAGTGAAAACGTTATGCCACTATGTTTATAACTGAAGTTTTCTAGTCTTTACAAATACGTTTACTCTCATTAACTCCTTGAGTATGTATGGCTCCATCTGGATGGAATCTGTGCAATCTACCCCAAAATTGTAAAAGGTTTTCCCAGATTACTAATACATTAATTTCTAGACTTTTTAAAAGCCTACAATCTATGCCACTTTCCTCCTTGAGAAATCGCAAATAAGATTTTTAGCCTCATAGTTTAAACAAGTATGCAGAATTTTAGTCACAGTTCGTTCACTATTGGTCATTGGTAAGCCACTGATCACCTTGTAGAGAAATCTCGCAGCAGTGATGTAAGATGTTTGCAGCATTTATTGATGTTTACAGAGCCTTCAACCTTGTGGACAGTATACGTACAGTTTAAGTTTCATGAACCGCTCATTAAGGATAAGAGATGGACTTAGTAATTTTGTCTTCCAAATTTGATTCTAAATGACTTCATACTGCCTTTTGATCAGATGGATGCATGTCCCCTACAATACAGAATTAAAATGTAAGTACTATATTATTTTCTACATATATGACATTGTTTGATTTATCCAACTTAAAACTCAACCAGTATTTCTGTCTTAGTTCAAGTTGCTATAACATAGTATCCCAGACGGGGTGACCTGTAAACAACAGAAATGGATTTCTCGCAGTCCTGAAGGCTGGAAGTCTGAGATCAAAGTGTCAGCATGTTTGGTTCTGGTGAAGATCCTCTTCTGGGTAGCAGACTGCTGACTTCTTGTATCCTAATGTGGAGGAAAGAAAGTTAGAAAGCTCTCTTTATAAATCTCTTTATAAAGGCACTAATCCCACTCATGAAGGGTCCACCCTCATAATGTAATTACCTCTCAGAGGTTTCATCTCCTAATACTGTCACATTGGAGGTTAGGATTTCAACATATGAATTTTTGGGGTACACAAACATTCAGTTCATTATAGGTTCTATTATACTAGAGTGTCTGAAAAAAATGCCTTTAAGATAAGCAATTATAAAGCTTGAATTATTAGTTTTGTACTCCAGAATATGCTTTGTTTTTATCTATCAGATCATACTCTTGTATTCCTGGTCAACTTATCTGTCCATCCACAATGTTGTTTTCCAAACAGAACAGATCGGGAGAAAATTATTGACCAGGTTTATT
This sequence comes from Cynocephalus volans, assembly GCF_027409185.1. Taxonomy (NCBI): domain Eukaryota; kingdom Metazoa; phylum Chordata; class Mammalia; order Dermoptera; family Cynocephalidae; genus Cynocephalus; species Cynocephalus volans. The sequence continues at coordinate 124,812,425 of NC_084468.1, forward strand.
ATTTGACTGAAATTTAAAATCTTGTCCTAATAGATGGAATTATCATAATTTTAAACTATTATGGTTATTTACTGTCTAATTCTGTCCTTAAGTAATAAAACACAGTTGATTCTGGTTTAGTAATAGTTTATTAAACACATAAAATTAAGGTGAATTTAGCTTATTCCTATTAAATACTAGCTTAAATTATCGACTAATTGGTTTTACTATAGATTTTATTCATAGTTTTCTGTCTTTATGGGTATCATAATTTTATTTTAAGTTTGATAAATTTTAAAAATTCAGTCTGGGATATTTTATATTACATTTTATACTGCATTTATAAAGAATAACTTTACTTCTTTAAAAAGAAATAAAGGAGATTATGTTTCTGCACTAATATTGGGCCTGGAAAAGATTTTCCATTTAAGTAGTGATTTTTTCTTTCTGCTTTAATGTGAAAATTGACGAGCAATTCTGTTTCTTTGATTAACTAAATATTAATTTATTTCTTAAAACAAACAAACAAAATCACTATGCACATGGAGAGCTTTGCTTTATATAGTTCCATTATTTGTAAGTACAATGATATGAACTAAGAGATACAAGCCAGTGAGTCCCCATTATAAATACCCAAGTATGAAGTGAATCTTCATAAAAAAATTTCTGACTTTTTCTCACTTAAACTTTCTCTATGTTTTTCTGTAATTACTTTGTAAATATGTATTCACTCAAAATAAAGGCATGTGGAATCAGAAGAGCCATGCTTTTACATCTTTAATTGAAATAAAAATGTATTATCTATTAAAATAAATATCACAATGTAAACGTGGACTGTTAAAGAAATTTTGGGGGGTTTTAAAGCAGTAAGATGGGAATGGCACCTTAGCTTCCAGGAGCAAAGTACCATGAAGGGAGAAGTAATTTTCCTAAAAGCTTTACAACCCTCCAAGCCAGTTTTGATCCATGCAGGAAGCTGAGGGACAGGGCATTAGTTGCTTTCCTGCATGAGTTCAGTTCTATCTCACGTGCATGGGAAATAAAGTATAAAACCTAGTCCCAGTCCCAAAGGAATTTCCAACTTTGGTGGGAAGTCAAGATCAACCCTCAGACAAAGACTGAGTATAACTTAGGCCCCCTTTAGGAAAAAGAATAAATAACAGTGAATATAAAATTGAGGACAAGAGTATATACTTACTACCAGAAAGAAAATAATGATAAATTATTGAAAGCTTGGAGATTCAGGTGCTTTTCCTCTAAGATCTTTCTAAACAGTTTACTAGAATTGCTTACACAGAAATGCTTCCTGCATGGAGCCACGCTTCCCCTCCCCACCTGGAACATTCCACAGCAGGAATTCCCAGCTCTCACAGGGGTCCACACAAGTAAGGAGCTCCAGGATTTCAGCTTCACTGGATTCCCAGTGCATCTGCCTCTGCACGAACCGAGCTTAACTAGTCACTAAGAGAACTGTAAAAAGCCTTCTATAAGGGTGCTAATCCCATTCATGTGGTTGGAGATCCATAATCACCTCCCAAAGCTGACACCTCTTAACACTGTAACATTGGGGATTAAGTTTCAACATGAATTTGGTGGGGGGAAGAAGGTGCCATCATTCAAACCATAGCAATAATAAAGAGGTTGGACAATTTTTCTTCTTTTCAGTGTCGAGCCCTTGGGTTTCCAGTACAATGAGGTGATACAGAGCAGGAGTAGGGTCATGTGAATGTTCATTTCTGTAGCCAAGAATAAGCACCCCTTCTTGTTTTTTTTTTTTTTTTCTTTATTAAATATCCCACTGGGCATCTAGGAATGTAGCAGACCAGACAGAGTACACTTTCCTCTTCATATATAAAGTTGGACTCTTCAAATAGCTCCAACAGATTCCACATACATCTTATTTCCCTGACCCCATATGTGAAACTCCTACATTTATTCATCACATATTTATTGAGCATCTTGTATATGGCATACACTGCTCTGGCTGCTGGAACTGAGTAATGTGTAAAATAGATGACACCACTGCCTTCACAAAGACACAATGAAATATACCATGTGTCATGAAGTGAGTGCCAAAAAGAAAAATAGAGGACAAAGGATGATAGGCTGGGAGAATAAGAAGAGTCTCTCTTTAAGGTGACAATGAAATGAAAGCATAAGCAGGAGGCATTTGGTGGAAGAGCATGCCAGCCAAAGGGATCAGGAAACACAAAGGCCCTGAGTCTGGGGCACACTCAGCATGTTGAGGTATAGCAAGGAGGTCACGGTGGCTGGAGTAGAGGGGGAGAAGGGAGAAGGGATGAGGTTAGGGAACTAGCCAGGAAGAAGATTATGTGAGGCCTCATGAGTCATGGTCAGGAATTGGGAGGGGTCTGAGCAGAGGGGCGACATACTCTGATTTGGGCTTCAAGAGGGTCATTCTTCTGTGCAGGATGAAGAACAAGGGTGAGAAGCAGGGAGGCCAGTGAAGAGGCCAGCACAGGAGCCCAGGCGAGGGACAGTGGAGGCTTGGATGAGTGTTTTGGAAAAAGAGATGTTAAGAATCGGTTGCATTCTGTGTTTTCTAACATAGTGTCTGGAATCCCAGCTTCAGAGAGACTTACACATTTTCAAGGATGTTAATTCAAGGAAATCTACTGTCTGCTACACTCTGCACTGGTATTTATTCAAGTGCAGGGTCCAGCTGCCTCAGAAGCCTCATGGATTTGGTTAAAGTGAAGATTTCAGGGCCTTGTCACAGACCTACCTAGAATTTCTCGCAAAGTGGCCCCAGAAATATGAGGTTTTAACGAACTCTTTATGTGCTTCTTAATGCAGGATAAATTTTGAACCCGGTCCTTACAAAAGAGAGTGCTGAGCCTTGCAAAGCCTTGTTGTCGTGTAAGATGACCAAAATTCGGGGGACATACTGTGAGCTTAATAATAAGAATTGCAAAAGCTCACTGTTTTTGCCTGAACTCAACCAATACAGTATGCCTCCAGCAAACGGTCACATTTCAGCCTTCTCAGGGGTTTTGCGAAATTTTCTGTCATTTTTAGATTGAGTTTCATATTACTGAACCTTCTGGGTAAATTTGATTTTTAGACTTAGATTAGAAATGATAAATCCTAACAAATGGACCTAGAATTTTCTTAAGCTTGTATCTATATGAACCAAATGTATGAAGTTGTATGTTGAAGAGAAGAGAAAGATTTAGCAGCACTTTCTAAGGCTATTTTGCTTTCTTGTATATTAAGTGACATACTCTGTCTTTACAAACTATTAGTGAAGTAAAATAGATTTCCTTTGCTTCCAAAACAGAAAAATGATGTTTTGGGGTGAGGCAATGAGGAATGAAGCAGGAAACAATACCTGATAATCTTTTTTTTTCTGACTTGCTGCTTCTCTCTCTCCTACCTTTCTTTACTGTTTCATACTGAATCATCTTTATAAATAAGAGTGAACACTATACTCTATTTATCCCCAAATCCTTTGCCATCATATGCCCTTGCATTGTAGTCAGGGTGAACATCATTTTGTATTCTGTGTTTTTCCACAGTGTCGTAGACATAGTACATGTACTATGTCAGTCCCTCAAATTATAGTTCATAATGGCTTTACAGTAAAGCATAAAAACTATGCTGCATTTTGTATAATCATTTCTTTACAGCTTTCTGTTTGTATTTGAGTTTTTACAGTTTTTCAGTATATAATAATGAAATATGGCATGGCTCTGAGCATCTTTATACAAATTTCTTCATTTTCTTTGGGGCTTTCTTTTTGGCGGGGGGGGGGGGGAGTATTCCCAGTTGTGTGATTACTGGACTAACATGTAGTAAGAGATGTTTAAAAAATTGTAACTCACTACCAGATTATTTCTCAGAAAGCTTGAACTGATACTATGTGGCATGGATAATATTTCCTCTTCATCATAGAAATATAGTATTTAAGCACTTTAATTTGTTTTGGTCAGTTTGATAGATGGGACTTACCTTATTATTTAAATCTTTTTATCACCTGTTCTGCAGTTAAAATAGGATACTTGTAAAATTGGAACATGAATTTAGTGCAGAATCGGAGTGGCAGCTTTCCTACAAATGACTCCCTCACTTATCAGTGTTATTTTCCAATCACTTTGGCCCATTTTGCAAGACACGTCTTAACGAAGTGACATTCTGGATACTCCACAAGGCTGTCTCTCTGCAGAGAAGTTCTGCTTCTGGGCAGAAGAGGGCACTGTTTGTTTGTATTGAAGCAGAGCAAACCCTGACCTGTTTAGGGGGAGTGATCACTGCCAGACATAGCCCTTCACGTTTTTGGTCTGGTGACTATGGCGGAGGTGGCCGCAGCTCCACCCATGCCTGACAAATTCTGGTAAGCATTCAATTTGCTATTATTTACTGAGCTCTACAAAGTTGCAGCTGCCTAAGAGACCAATAGAGTCATTTACACTGCTAACACCAAGGACTTGGCACCCAGGCAGGTGCCTGCTGCAAGATGGACTGCTGGTTTGCCCCACGAGACAACAGCCGGCCCGGGCACCTGCAAGGCTGTCTGGAAAGCCAAGGTTAATCAGGGTTTCATGAGCAGTGAAGGTCAGGAATTCAGTGAGACTAGAATAGCAACCAGACTGGGAGTATAAGGACATTTTGTTATGACTGAGAAATACTACACAAGATTTTTAGGCAAATTATATTTCTGAATTTCTTGGGTTTTTTGTTTTGTTTACTTTTTTAATTCAAAGAGGTCACATAGGAAATATGCAAATGAATTATTTTTACAAAAGATTAAATCATACCACAGAGTGCTGAGCAGTCTGTAAAGTCCCCCTTTTGTCTCTTTGTTCCACTCATGTTCCCTTTCCCAAAGGCCACCACTGGTAATAGTTTGGTGACTTCTTTGTGGGCATTTACATACATAGGTTCATATATACATACATCTTTTTTTTTTTTCCAAGAGTGGGATCTTACCATACATATCATCCTGAAACTAGCTATGTTTTGTTTTTTTCCCTTAACTATAAGCCTTACTACTATTTCCACGAGTTCAAATTGGTCTGTCTTATTCTGTGTAACAATCTGTAACATGGATTATCATGAATTAACTAACCATTATGCTAATGACAGACATTTAGGTTTTCAATTTTCACTATATATAACTTTGTGCACAGACAAGTACTTCTGCACGATGACACTGAATGTAAAATTACAAGGTCAAATTTTATGAGCATTTAAAATTTTAATAGATGTTGTCAAATTGTCCTGCAAAAAGGGGGAAGGCAACTTTGTAAGGCTATTGACATGTGCAGTCATCAGACTGTTCGACAGTACTAAACAGAAGAAAGTCTTCAAAGAATTTTGTAGGCCAAAACCTTGACTGGGATGACTGTTTGCAAAGTTGCCTCTGCTTAACTGCAATAGGAACATTATAGACTTTCATAACTTAGATTCTTGGGGTTGGCATAAAGACCTTGTGAGCTGTGGTGGGCCTCTGTCATATTTTTCTCAGATTTGGGCAGAGGGTTAGGATATAGGAAGAAGCAAAGCATCTTCCTGACCTGTAGGACAGGTGGGGGAAATGCCCAGCCCACTACGGTGGGCCCTGAATGTAGGTCTTACCTGTGAAGCTTCAGAACTGATTCTGCTCAATTCTGCTCTTGTCCCCCTACCATCCACCTTATCTGTTTGAAGCATAGATTAGATCATGTTACTTCTCTGCTAAAAGCCTTCGGGTGGGTACCCCCTGCAATTGGAGGAAAATGCTAAATCCTCACTTTGGCTTATTAGGCTCATTGATACTCTGACCTCTGCCCCTGAGACCTCATCTCCTACTCTGCCCTCCTTATCCTCCAGCTTAAACACCATCCCCCTGCACCCCGCATCTCATTCTGGCTTTGAACACACCAGGCTTGTGGGTTGGGGGGAAGGGGGCGCTTCAAGTAGATGCCCTGGAGGGCTCTGAAATGTGCTCTCTATTTTGTGAGGCCTGATAAAGCTAATAGAGACCTCACTGGGTCTGACTGCAGCCAGAAATTGGAAAGAAGAATAAAAGGGCTGACTAAGTACTCCTGAGGTAGAGTCTGGAGAGCAAGGGCTGTGCTAGGGTTTTCCTGACCAGATGTGGGCCAGCGGGGAGAGATTTTAATTTGGGGCTTACAAAAGAGGCTGGTATGGACTGCAGGATGCCACGCAGCTGCGGAAGGAGTTGCAACCAGGGAAAGTGCAGGTGAGAGGTGTCCCAACATAGAGATCTCTGAAGAGACCCTGAGAGTCTCATTTAGGAAAGAGACATCTCAGCATCTGTCAACTCAACAGTGACTTCAGCTTTAACCATCTTCTAGGCCCCCAATGTCCAAAGAAACTTCCCAGCCAAGTTGTTGTGTTGCCAGCTCTTTATCTCTCCTCACCCACACCTTCTCCCATCTCCCATCCCAGCTGTCACAGAAGTAAAATACAGCATGGGAGCAGGTGAGATGAGAGAGTAGAGAGCAGGACTGCACTCACCTGCCACCCCTCCACCCTGCCTCGTCCGCTCCCCGCCCCCAGCCACGTGAGCTGGGGAAGAGAGCGAATGCTAAGAGAAATAGGGAAATTCAGAGGTTTGCTTTCTCCAAGAGTCTGGAGAGTCAAAGTATGGAATTGAGACTGTGTTTACACAAAAGTGAGCAGAAGGTTGTTTCCTCTGAGAGCTGCTGGAAAGTCAGGGACTTGCCCCAAGCTTCACTGAGATGCAGAGTACTCCCACACCATCATGTGTAAAGCGTGCTTCTCAACCTTGGCTGCACATCAGTGTCACCTGGGGAGCTTTCGAAAATCCCAAGGCACAGGTCATGCCTCAGAACAAATAAATTAGAATCTTGGAGGGTAGAGTCCAGGCATCAGAATCTTTAAAGTTTCCATGTTATTTCAATGTGCAACCAAACAGTGAGAGACAAAAATAAAGTTTCTGTTGATCATGAAGAGACTATTCCCATACTACAAACATTTGTATTTTTGTGTTAATTTCAGGGCTTTTGTAATCCTCGAAATTCTTTAAGAGCTTATGTACAAATTAAAAATGTAAAGATAAATTTTAAACTGTAAAAATATTTAGGTTGTCTGTTACTTAACACTATAAATGATACTTTAAAAAAATATAGAGGGATATAAGGGCTTGTCGACAGACAGGAATCTAAACTATGTCCTACACTGAGTTGTGAGAAGACTATCTGCAGCCCAAATTGTTAAAGTTGAAAATGCACAAGGACTTTATATATATACTCTAATGCGATGAGTTCTCAATTAGGCTTATGATGGGACAAACGCTAATTTACCAATATATATATATCAGGTTGGTAAAGGTTTTAATATCACTGGGTATTGTAGTCAGAGTTCTTCAGAGAAAAATAACCAAATATCCATGTCTATGTCTATGTCTATGTCTACACAATATCTATATATCTATATTGTAAGGATATTTATTACAGGAATTTTCTCATGAGATTATGGAAGCCAAGTAGTCCCACATATTGCTATCTATAAGCAGGAGAACCAGGAGATCCAATGGTGTAATTTATTTAGTCTAAGTGCAAGGTCTAAGAACCAGGGGTGCTGGTATCTGAGGGCAGGCAAAGATGATGTCCCAGCTCAAGCAGAGGGAATGGATTTGTCCTTCCTCCACCTTTTTGTCCTATTTGGGGCCTCAAAAGATCGGATAATGTCCATCCACATTGGTGTGGGCGGATCTTATTTACTCAATCTACTGAGTAAATAGAGGCTAATCAAATGCTAATCTCTTCTGGAAATGCTCTCACAGACACACCCAGAAATAATGTTTTACCAGCTATCTGGGCATCCCTTAGCCCAGTCAAGTTAACACATAAAATTAGCCATCATACTGGGCTCCAGGAACATTGCAGAAAGTTTTGGTCGCGTTTAGCTATCTTGCTTCAATACCAAAAGGAAGTACCTTGGAGAAAATGGTAGTTTGGCAGAAATACCAAGAACCTCACTTGTGATTTTTTTTTCTTTCTCCATACTAACTTTCCTCCTGACAGTATTTATTGACTTTCGAAATCTGAGTGTTTGGGTTGACTATATCAGAATCAGTTTGAGAGCCTGTTAAAAATGTGGGCCCATGCCTAGATCTCCAAAACCAGCTTTCTTGGTGGTGAAGTCTGAGCAGCAATATTTTAACAAGCACTCCTAGATGGTTCTGATACCCAGCCAAGTTAGGGCAGCACTGGTAAATGCCAGATGATAATGAGACATTAGACTAAGTATAAGACCTGTAGTGAAGAGAATAAGCTCTCAGTTAGGAAACAAAATACTAGCTGTTAAAAGATGGTATTAGTAACAATGGGCTTCCACCTACTAGTGGTGTTGATTTAGCCAACTTCCAGAACCTCTCTGAGCATTTCTCTACTCCATTCTTTATTTCAGGACTTTATTCCCTGACTGGTTTTGTAAGGATTGAATGAGTTCACATTTTTAAGCATGCATTCAACCAACACTGGATTCCTTCTACAAATGCATGTTCCTGGCTCCTGAGACACAGCAGGTGCCCAGTGAATGACAGGCAGACATAAAGAATGACACGGTCAGTAAGTTGCACAGGATCTCAAATCTATGGGACATGCTGAAATATGTCTGGAAATGTTCTACGGTAGAGAACACTGTGGTTATAGAAATTCATCTCAGGGAGTATTTTATGTGGTTGGAAAAAAATTCTTTCATAAGCTGCCTGGAATGGGTGTAGAGTGGGGAAGTGGGAGTGTTGATGGGTGAGACCATGCATCCTTCTTTACTTGAGACAGTCCCACTTGATACCGGTTGTAATAGCCTCCCCTTTCACACTCAGATGTATCCCAGGTTGGAAGTTAATCATGTGGTCATCCTGGGTAAAGGTCATGCTCAAGTAGCATCGAATGGTCACTGATCTATCTTTGGGGAGAGAAGGTTTCCTGCAGAGATTTGGTGGTCCTGAGCAGAGCGTGCAAGCTTGTGACTGCAGCGGAGTGGCTTGGATGCTCAAGGAGAGGCTGAGCGTTGCCCTTAGCAACTTCCCCACTCAGTACTCAGTCCTTCTCCTGAATACACAGTGACCAAAATAGAAGTTTGAAGGAGCACTAACAGACCCACGGCTCAGGTTAGCCCAGATAGGACTACATATATTTACTTACTCAACACAAAAGTAGTAGAGTTATTTATCAGGAAGGCAAATGGACCATGCACCAGGAAGTCTAGACTTTAGTCCTCATTATTATTTAACCTATGTCTGACTCATTTTTCTCACTCACATCTAGCTGTAGTCTTTGAACATGTATCTAATAGTCTGCCTGCTAACTTCTGATCAGCCATATGCCAAAAATAAGATCACAAAATTTGATAGTTGAGTTTAAAATAAAAGTAAGTCCTGAAGAATGACCCATAAGACTCTCCTGAGAGTTACAGTGAATAGATTTTGAGACATCTATTAGCAGCTCTGGGATTTCTCTACTCCATTCTTTATTTCAGGAATTTTCTAAATGCATAAGGCTGCTGGGAAAGTGTGGTGTAGTTGTATTGGTAAGGTGTGGCAGTGGTTTAAAGTTATACTATGATCTGCCAGAGAACCAAGTACATGGACATGTGGCCTCTCCTCCTTCCTATTTATGCTCATTCCCTTGCTACTCTCTTCTGGTCTCATAGATGTCATGCTATCTCCATGCGGATGAGTCCCAAATTTATATGCACAATACGGAATTCTTTACTGAACTCCAGGCTTGTATATATAGCTGCATATTTGACATTTCTTCATAGTTATCTAATAGGCATTTCAAATTTAATATGTCCAAAATCAGACTCTCAATCTTGCCTTAAAACTGTTCTTCCTCAAGTCTTCTCCATTTCATTACCTGAGAATTCCATTTTCCCAGTTGTTTGGGCAAAAAATCTTGGGGTCATCTTTGACTTCTCTCCCTCACTCATACTAGATTCACTACAACATCAAATCTTATCCATTTACCTTCAACGTATGTCCATGATTCAACTATTTTGTGTCATCTCCACCACTACCACGTTGGCCTAAGCAGGCTCATGTCTGGTCTAGATTATTTCAGTAGTTTCCCAACTGATGTTTTTGCTTTCACCTTCGATCTTCTGACACTCAATTGCAGCCAAAGAGATCTGCATGTAATTCAGATCATGTCACTTTTTGTTTCTTATTTTGCTCAAAATGCCCCAGTTTCACGGAGACACTGATCTGCTCTCTGTCCCTCTCCCCGTTCCCACCTCTCTAAGACCATCAGCTGAGACTCCACTCCTCTCAGGTCTGCTCCAGCTGCACTGGCCTCCTTGCCGTCCCCAGAACATGAGCACACATGTCCACTAGCAGATCCCTCCAGGAACACTCCCACTGGCCTTTGCCCTTGCTCATCCTTTTGCCCAGGATGCTTTTCTTTGAGATAACCTCTTGGCTCATTCCTTACCTCTTTCATGTCCTTATTCAAATACTACTTCCTCAGTGAGATCCTAGCCTCTATGTAAAGCTGCATCCACCCCCCAACTCCTCTTTCCCTTCCCAGCCTCATATATTTAAATTTATATTTATATATAATCTGCATATAAATATAATATATAATAATCATGTAACACTATATAATTATACTATTATATAACATATATAATTATACAAACATAATTTATATGAATATATATTTAAATTGTGTTATTCATCTTGAACATAAGCTCTAGAACAGTGATTCCTTCTTCTGCCTAATGTGTTTGGATAACTGCTAGAGTCTCTGAATTTAATAACATGTCTGATGCATAGTAATTCCTCAAATATATTTGTTGAAGAAAGGAATGAATGAGACCTACTGAATGAGACCTATGGTCTGTACTGGCCTGTTTGCTACACACATGAGAGGTGGGTTCGTATTGCTGCCTTGGGCAGAAGGTGTAACACTCCTTTTGTGATATTTATGCCTAGCAAAATGTCTGTCTTCCCTAGGTTTGCAGAACCAATTTGAATAAGGGGTCCAGGGGCCTTCTGAAAGGGAAGGAGGAGTCTCTAATCTAGAGGTCACCCAACATTTTCTCAGAAGAGCAAGATAGTAAATATTTTATGGTCTCTGTCACAATAACTCAAGAAACAACTGTGCTGTTGTAGCACCAAAGCCTCCATAAGCAACTCAAGTGAATAAGCATGGCTGTATTCCAAGAAGACTTTATTTACGGACACAGAAATTTGAAATTCATAAAATTTTCTTGTGTCACAAAATATTATCCTTCTTTTGATTTTTTAAAAACCATTTAAAAATGTAAAAATCATTCCTGGTTCACGGGCCACATAGAAGAAAGACAGAGAATTGGCCTGCTGACTATAGTTTGTTGACCTTTGCTCTACCCCTTGATCCCTAAAATAGAAGATAGTCCAAGGGTCCTGTTGGTTGAGGGAGGGACTTCTTCTAGCACACAGGAAATACTTACGAATCCAATCTTCCTTGTTATTGTGAGAAATGCCCTCATCTATCCAATGCCAAAGGATGGACACAGAGATATGAGGTACAGCAAAGTGAAACTTTGATAATGGCCTTGCAGGTCCGGGTGTCTGTGGATGGACAGGTACATGGAAAAGGGCTGCAGCAAGCAATTAATTTCCTAGTGCACAAGTCCCTCCCCCAACTTCATCACTGGCTGAGTACTTAAGGGTGCACAATCTTCCTGATCGAAGCCTAAAATTTATGACCCCCTTGCAAGGAATTCCTTTGTCTGGGGGCTCAGGACAAGCCTGCAAAAGAGGCCCACTTAAGCCTTGTGAGGGGAGAAACACCAGGGAATGAAGAAAACAATGGGGGCTAGTAACTCATTACCATCTCAAGGAGAGCTCTATCTGTTCTGAGACCCTCTGGGAATGGGCTGGACCAGTCAGACAACTTTTGGGCTAGGCCTGAATCATTTAAAATACCTTCAGATAAGTCATTTCTGAAAATGAACCACTTCAGATTATTTTCTTACAGCATGGTGTTATATTTTGAGAAATACTGGCTTATGTTCATGTATGAGAGAGAACTATAATCTTGGTGTAGGGCAACCTTACGGGCTGTGCAGGAGTCTGGTGGCATTGGCATGACACAGCATTAGATCCCAACCTTTGGGTTGTATAGGACCAGTGATCAGCAGGCATCAGCAATTTGATCAGGCATTCCAGTGTCTCACTCTGCTTGACATTTGGAAGCTGTGCTAATCCCTTTGAAATCAGCAAGACTCCAGGATGTTTGTGCAATTTGAGACGGGGCTGGGGAGAATTCTCCAGAGAGGGTTACTGAGCTTCTTGCCAATGTGGTTACATAGAATAAAGCCAACCATATTTATAACCAAAGCTAGTTACATATATACCTGTTACGCTTAACTTATTTCTCTTTAGTCCTCAGAGATACATCGCTTGAGAACTCAGTGAGTAATTGATGAATTGAATTGAAGTAATTGATGAATGTTTTATAGAAACATAAGCACTGCCCATTCCTTGATCAATCTTTTTCAAGAATTTCTGGGATTAAAAGGAAAAGGACACACATATATTGAATCACCGTGTTCAGGCATGGTGCTATGGGCCATCTCTAAGTATAGTCTCTGCTTTAATCCTTCCTAGAAGGTAGATATTTTTATTTATAAGTGATAAATAACTTGTCCAATACCTTAGAGGTAAAAGGTGGTAGAGGTGGTGGAGTTCACTTTTGAATGCAGGTCTTTCTGGCTCTTTACACCTCCATGTATTGTAGCAGATGGATGTCATCCATTCTTTGTATAACACAGGAGGAAAAGTATATTCAATGTGCTGGAATTTTCAAGATCCTCACTGTCATTAGAACTCAAACATAAATTTCTCTCTCCTATTTCTGGCTATTTTCATATTTATAACAGTTACATACTTAAATTGTAACATATTAGTTTGTAGGCTTTGATCAGATGCTTAAAAAGGTAATATATTCATTTATGAGGGTAAATTCTATCTTTCTAGCAGTCTAAAACTTTGTCCAGAGCATTACAGACTAGGTTTGGGATATACTTGAAGTATACCTTATACTGAATGCAAATTTTTAAAAGTTTTTGATTACTAACTTCGTCTTCTCTCTTAAGTCTGTTTTCACTCTCCAGATATCAGGGATCTTTTGAACCAGAGTATCTTTGATCTTTTGTGCTCTAAGGATGGCAGAGTCTAGTTAGAATGCACCTCTAGCAAGCCAGAATTAGAAACGGAAAATAGACTTCACACTTGCATAGCCAGGTGATACTTCCTATGGATTGAAATTATGGCTCTGTTGGCTACAGAATTTAGGACTTTCCTGCTCAGCCTCCCCTTTCCTTGTATGGTGAAGATGATGGCAGCTCATGGGAAACACCAAGCCAAGGGCCTGATGCTTGGTTAGCTCAATAAGTGCCAGTTGAATCTGACCCTCACCAGTTCTTCCGCAGAAGAAAACACATACAAAGTGTGCCAGGCTCTACACAGGAATTCAGTACGTGCACACAGAAGGGGCATTAACTTCAGGCCTGGCAGGGGCTTTGCTGTAAATGCTACCAATGCACTAGATGTGTTGAGGTGGCCAATCCTCCCAACCTCCCCAAAGACCAGTTTAAGGAAATGAAGGGACAAAATAGAATATATCTCAGAGGAATGTCAGGATTCTAATGAAAAGCCAATTAAAGCAGACAGATGGCTGACAAACACTTCCAACGTTCTTAAGAATATTTAGAGGAGTTATTTTTGTAGCTTGTGATGACAACACCTGACAACAGGTGTTAGTTACCATCATTTAGAGTGTGTTACTTCAGGAAATAGGACTGGGCACAGACTTCATGAATACGACCCCCAAAGCACGGGCAACCAAAGGAAAAATAAACAAATGGGATTATATCAAACTAAAAAGCTTCTGCACAGCAAAAGAAACAATTAACAGAGTTAAAAGACAACCAACAGAGTGGGAGAAAATATTTACAAAATATACATCTGACAAAGAATTAATATCCAGAATATATAAGGAACACAAACAACTTTACAAGAAGAAAACAAGCAACCCAATTAAAAAATGGGCAAAAGAGCTAAGTAGGCATTTCTCTAAGGAAGATATACAAATGGCCAACAGACATATGAAAAAATGCTCATCATCACTCAGCATCCGGGAAATGCAAATCAAAACCACATTGAGATACCATCTAACCCCAGTTAGGATGGCTAAAATCCAAAAGACCCTGAACGATAAATGCTGGCGAGGTTGCGAAGAAAAAGGAACTCTCATACATTGTTGGTGGGACTGCAAAATGGTGCAGCCTCTATGGAAAATGGTATGGAGGTTCCTCAAACAATTGCAGATAGATCTACCATATGACCCAGCGATCCCACTGTTGGGAATATACCCAGAGGAATGGAAATCATCAAGTCGAAGGTATACCTGTTCCCCAATGTCCATCGCAGCACTCTTTACAATAGCCAAGAGTTGGAACCAGCCCAAATGTCCATCATCAGATGAGTGGATACGGAAAATGTGGTACATCTACACAATGGAATACTACTCAGCTATAAAATCGAATGAAATACTGCCATTTGCAACAACATGGATGGACCTTGAGAGAATTATATTAAGTGAAACAAGTCAGGCACAGAAAGAGAAATACCACATGTTCTCACTTATTGGTGGGAGCTAAAAATTAATATATAAATTCACACACACACACACACACACAAAAAAAAAAAAAACGGGGGGGGGGAAGATATAACAACCACAATTACTTGAAGTTGATACGACAAGCAAACAGAAAGGACATTGTTGGGGGGGAGGGGAGAGGGAGAAGGGAGGGAGGTTTTGGTGATGGGGAGCAATAATCAGCCACAATGTATATCGACAAAAAAAAATTAAAAGAAAAAAATAAAATAAATAAAAATAAAAAAATTTTAAAAATTTTAAAAAAACAGAGTGTGTTTTACAGAGTCTTAGGTAGGGAGAAGGAATACTGACATTTTATTTTGTCATTTTCCTATTAAGATGTCAAACATACATTTTTAACAGCACTTTTAAAGGACGGTTTCAGGATTTCAAAGGACGGTTTATCAGCTTTCATCTCTAAGCTGCTGACACTCACTCAGAATAGAACATCCTTTCCATGTGTTCATAAAGCAAGTGTTTTAAGGAAAGAATATCAGGTATGTTATTCTTTTCAGAGTAGAATATTTAAATGAAATATGGCTCTTGATTGCTGTTTGCTGTAAGGGATAGAATTGAGGTTAAATTGCATAATTGTAAATCAGAGCTCCAGGGATCTAGTCCCAGCTGTGCAACTGGAATAGCAGCAAGAACCAGATAAAGTCATTTTAGGTTTCTTGGAACATTATTTTCCCATTGGAAAAGAGAATTCTTGGGGAAAAGAGTTTCATTAGTGAGGGAGACAAGAGAATTCCATGGAAGAAAATATTGGAAGAACCTTGTTAAATTCTGACAACCTTACCAATTAATTATATAAACCTTTATCTTATTGGGTACTTCATTGAAAACCTGCAAAGAGAAAGTTAATTTAAAGAATAAAGAAAACAGTAGGAAATGGGAACAAGAAAACAGAAAAGTAGTTAAAAATGTAATTGGAGAAGTTTAAAAGGAGAATTTTCCCCCAGAATATAAAATATAAACATTTAATGAGTATAAAAAACTCAAGAGAGCAGATGGATTGTACTTGCTAAGGAAAAAAGACAAGGTCAAATAAAATTAGTTCAGGAACAAAATATCTTGAGGATAAGTCCTCAGGGATAAATTGGGAAGAACCTACTTAAGATTTATGGCTTTAGAGACCTGGTTGCAAAAGGAATTGAATAACTCAAAACATTTGGTGGTGCTTCCTCTACCAATGAAGGAGCTTTAGGGAAAGGAGCTATTCTGGAATAAATATAAGGAAGGAAATACTGGTCTCTTCTTGGCTTAAATTTCTGCTAACAAAATTACTCACTCTATTCTATATTCCTTAGGACTGACCCTTGAGGACATTACATCAATAAAATTTCTAGTCTTCTGGACTCCAGTTGAGATTAGTCTATGGGGAATGCTTCCCAGAGATCAGAGATTAGAGAGAATGAGGTCAGTATGTTTATTACCTTGACTTTTTTCCCTTTGCGGTTGCCATGAGCTGGTCACATCGTTGGACTGAGGGTCAGAGTGTCTGTCAGGGAGCCCTTTCCACACAATTCTCCCCCTCTGGGTGCTGATAACTTCCCCCCTCTTTTTGCTCCTCAGGCTGTAGGTGGTAGAGGCCATTCACAGTTGCCAACCTCTGGTTCTGCATCATCCCTGTGGTTTCCCCATATTATGCCCACATCTTTATAAATAGTTCTTTAATTAAGCTCTTCTTAAATTGCCCCGTTTTAGCATGCCATTTGTTTTCTGCTGAAACTGTGAGGGTTATATATCCTATAGAATGATTTTCAGTTTAATTTATTTGTAATGTCTCTTGGGGTGTTGGTAGACCAATTTTTATTTAAGGTTCACAAAGTTTTGATTGTTAACAGAGTTCAGCCATTTCTAAGGCATTGATAGGTGAGAGAACTTCAATAGAAACAAGATGTCAGAGTCAAAGTGGTAGCATTGGAAGTTTGGGGTTTAAATAATTGGTGGTTCAATCACATTCTTTGATTTTGAATTCTATGAAGTGGATTTCTATTAGGTGAGCTACACCTGTCCTATCCCTTCTGCTATAAAAGTTACAGTAAAGACCTAAGTGTATTTTGGTAGAATTGTTACAAAGAGTTTGACTGTCAAAGTAGCAAAATTGAAAGAAGATTGGTCTACACCTGAGAAAGGTCTAGGAAAGAAGTCTGAAGTCTGAAAAAAACCTTGATGTCTTCCTTCCTTGCCCGCAGCTTTGTAAAACTCTCTGTATGGCTGGCTTATGGTTAAAGTCCTTCCACAGTAGAGTCTACTCTATTGCTTAAGACTTTGATGCCCATTCAAATTGTATTCTTCTTGCGACGATAACACTTCAAACTAGTGGTGATCAAAAATTACTTCAGGTGAAGTGTTTAGGATCCTTCTGAGAAAGTTTTGATTTGGAAATGGAGAGATCTTAGAAGTTAGGGTGTTAGAATTGGTGTATATGTGAGAGATGACAGGATTGGGGGAGTTGGGCAGTGGGGAAAAAAGAGGAGACACTTTCAAGTGGGGAAAAGATATATTAAAAATTTGCCACAGTAGGAGATAAGATATGGTTTAAGTAAAAATTGAGAAAACTCTTTCTCAATTACAGAACCAGATGCAAGCAATGACAATTGGAAAAATAATGAAAAGCTCTTTGAGTGAATTGTCCTGTTTTTTTGGTCCCAGCCTTTGGCATCATACATGAATGTGACATTATTATTATGTCAGTTAGGATTTAGTGAAAAATTAATACTAGTATTTATCGACTGTTTACCATATGATAGGCAGTATTCTAAGTATTTTACATTTATTAACTCATTCGATCATCATAACAAATCCGTAAGGTAGATACTATCGTTGGTTCCTGTATTAGTTTCCTAAAGCTGCCATAACAAAGTGCCACCAATTGGGTGACTTAAGGCTTGAAGTCCTAATCAAGGTGTTGGCAGAGTTGGTTCCTTCTGAGGGCTATAAGGCTCTCTTCCAGGACGCTCTTCTTGCTGCTGGTAGCCTCAGGCATTCATTCCTTCACCTGGAGATTGTCTTTTCCTTGTGTCACATTTTCTTTCCTCTGTACATGTCTAGCATTGGTGTCCAAATTTCTCTTTTTATAAGAACACCAGTTATATTGGATTAGCGCCCACCCTAACAACCTTGACTTAAGTTAATCATCTGCAAAGACCCTATTTCTTTTTTCTTTTTTTTCGTGACCAGCACTCAGCCAGTGAGTGCACCGGCCACTCCTATATAGGATCCGAACCCGCGGCCGCTGGGAGCGTCACCGCGCTCCCAGCGCTGCACCCTGCCGAGTGCGCCACAGGCTCGGCCCCAAAGACCCTATTTCTAATTGAGGACACATTCACAGGTAGTGGAGGTTAGGACATCAACATCTTTGGGGAAACAAAATGTAATCCACAACAGTGCCCCTTTTAAAGATGAGGAAACTGACACACGGAGAAGTCAGTGAAATTGCCCACTGTCACTGAAAAATCATGTGGTTGTGGTAGAGAGTTTTTGCTTCTAACTACCATGCTGTATTGCCTTTTGTGAAGAAGGCCCAGATGCAGAAATGCTGACTGCAA
Organism: Cynocephalus volans; assembly: GCF_027409185.1. Classification (NCBI taxonomy): domain Eukaryota; kingdom Metazoa; phylum Chordata; class Mammalia; order Dermoptera; family Cynocephalidae; genus Cynocephalus; species Cynocephalus volans. The sequence continues at coordinate 124,830,603 of NC_084468.1, forward strand.
CACAACAAAATGAGTGCTGGCGCATGTGATTGAAAGATTTGCCACCCCCCATTCTGAAGCAGCTGTCGAATAAGCAACATATGTGAACAAGAAGAGAAACAATATTTAATTAAAAGTTCAGAGTTTTTATTTTTATTTTTCGATACCAGCCTCCAAACTATTGTATCTCAGATTTTATAAGTGGTCCTTACATTGCAGAGATACACTGTATGGAACCCGCAGTACTTTGTATACTGCAGAGTAGATTGTAACTGGACAGGCCCACGCTCCCCGCTTCTCTGTTTCCTTCTTCAGAGCTCAGTGGAACATACCAGCTAGCATCATGGATACTGAACTGATGCATGCCTGATCACAGTGTGCAGACAGTTCTCCTGATCAGAATGTATATTTACCAAAAAAGGAGAATACTCTGTAGTGAGTGGAAGTCTCACGAAAGATATGGCAAAGAAAGGAAGGGTACACCATGAAGTAAACCCAGGGCAGCACGGGACACAATGGAGAAGTAGCGTCATTGCCAACCGCCATTACCCGAGGTCAAGGACTCCTTTACAGCTCAGGTCTTTTTTCCCTCCCCACAGCACCTAACATAAAGCTCTGTACATCCTAGTTTCTCTTGGTACCTCTGTGTGTGCTGCGGGCTGACACCTCAACTTCCCGGCTAGGCTGCCCCTCCTGTATCATAAGATTGTGCATAAGCATCCGTGCCAAGCTCTCAGGGGATTTTGGTCCATGTGCTGCTACAGAAAGATCAGAGAAAAGAAAGTATATTTAATCGATTTCTGATTTTTATCCTCTAAGTATGTGTGAGTATATGGTAACCAGTAATGGTTTATACTAACATAGCATCATCTGAATTCCAGAACATTTTCTAAGCAATGCCCCATCAATCCTCCAAAGAGCTTTAATATAGACAAGAAAATGAACATGTTTTCTGTGACTCAAACAATGTAGATGCACTTAATAAATCCAGTTTTATAGAGATTGTGACAATGATTCCTTAGCCATAATGAAGTCAGAGAAGTGAGATCACCTGGGACAACTGGTATGCAGGTGTAAGAATGTCAACAGACGTGCTCCTGCCTGTGGCCTTTTATACATTAGTATACATTGGGTAATTTATGGTTCCATGGAAAATTCCTTCCCGATATTTAAAACAGTCTTTCTTATATTCTAAAGAACAAAGCAGTACATGCAATTGTAAATTTCAAATGTACAAGTATACAAAAGAAAATATGAAAGTCACTCTCATTATCACCCTCTTTCTCACTATCCAGGAGTAATAACTGGTAAGAGTTTGTGTACACTTGCAAGCATTTGTCCTACATATAAATACATATATTTATTTATAAAATATAAAGCTCTCTATATTATTTTTATACAACTCATTTTTATCACTTAGTAATACAAGTTATGGTAATGTAAAATATATAAATCTAATTTATGCTTTTTAACTGCCACATGCTTTTCTTCAGCTCAAAAGAGTTTTAACCCATCCCTCATTGATGATCATTTGTTGTAGATTCCAATTATTTTCTTATTGCAAACAATGCTACAATAAATATTCTTGCGAGAAGAAATGCTACAATAAATATTCCTGTAGCATCATTTGCAATAAGAAAAGAATTGTTACAACTCTTCTTGGAGAACGTAAGTGTCTTTTTTCTAAAGGAAGAATTGCTTTTCAAAGGATCATTTCATATATCAGTTATTTTTGTATAACAGCTTAAGGCAATCATTTATTATTATTGAAGGGATTACATATTGCTTTAGCGGCTTTTCTAGTCTTGGCTAGATTGAGTCATATGTCTGCTGTCAGCTGTGGGTCGGCTTGGTGTTCCTGTTCATCTTAGATGGGCTGTCCCACATGTCTGGGGGTTGACTGCTGTCGGGTGGTGTAGAAAGCCTCAGCATTTCTCCTGGAAGCCTAGCTTGGGCACCTCCCCATGGCAAGACAGAGGTCAATGAGAGGAAGTGGAAACACGTAAACACACATCTCTCATGTCAACTTTGCTACTATTCCACTGATCAAAGCAAGCTACGCGGTCAAGTCCAGAGTATGTGTGGGAGAAATTAAGATCATTTTTGTAATAAATTTCCATATATACTTAAAAAGCTTATGGATATTGGGAAATTGCTCTCCCATAGGATTTAACTATTTTTCACTACTGCCAATGGTGTATAAGAGAATTTTGGCAACAAAATTCAGTCTCCCAGTGTGAAAAATTAGGCACGCAGCACAATTTTACTTCCACGGCCTTTGTCTCTTCCTTCTGATTTTTGCTACTGTGTTTTAGCTCTACTGACCAAGTTCATTATGCTTATTGCTTAACAGTTTTTCTTAAAGATTTATAACATTTGCATTCTTCTTTTTATAACTTTAATTAAAACAACTTTAATTAGTTTTTTTCTTGCCTTAGCCATAATTTAAAGGGAATTAATGTTTATTTTGTTAGTCTTTTCATACAGCAGCTTCCACATCCCTAAGCTCTGTATTTTGAACTACATTTTTGTTGAGTGAATTGTGTTATCAGGTAAGTTTTCAAAACATGGTCATGGGTGGTATATTTTCTGAGATCATTCACATCTAACATTCTCTTTCTATTGCTTTTACACATTAATGGACTGAGGATAAACTTAATGGTTCACATATTTCGCATAATTTATTCATTATCTTCTGGAATTGAATGTTTCTATGGAGAGCTTTGAGATAAATAATCCCCTCCCCAACAACCTCATTCATTCATTTAAAAAATATTTATTGAGCCTTTACCATGAGGGTTCAGAAATAAACAATACACACCCAAATATCTCTGCTCTCCTGAACCTTAAATTCTGGTGGGAGGACATCACTAATAAACAAAAAGAATAAGTAGATAATTAACTGTGTGGTATAGATAAATAAATCAGTAAATATAAATAAAACAATAAAAGGGGGATATGAAGTACCAGAGTGAGGGTTAATTTTAAATGGGGTAGTTAGGAAAAGTTCCATGATGAGATGACATTTGAAGGAGATAAGTGAGCAAGACTTGCAGATATTTGGGACAGGAGCATTCAGACAGGGTGAACAGCAAGTGCAAAGGTGAGGGTTCATCTGCTGTATTTGAGGAAAAGCAAGGAGGCCAGTTTGACTGAAGCAGAGATGGTGAACTGAGGAGGAGAAGGATGAGGTCAGAACACTAACTGAGGGTGACATCAGGTTGGGCCTTGTAGATCACTTAAGATTTTGGTCTTCATTAGATTGAGATAGAAACAAACAAAACCCCCAAACAACAAACAAACAAAAACCACTGAGTGGATTTGAAGGGAGAAGTGATGAGGTTTGACTTAATATTTTAATAAGAATATTCTGGCCGCGTATAGATGAGTTTTGATTCGTTTGTTTTTCCCTCGAGAATACTCAGAGAAACAGTTTTTAGTTTTTTAATCTTTGAAGTATAAGAGCTTTCTCAGTATATACATGGTAGCTGAAGTGGCTCTATATTAATATTTTCTGTAACATATTGCATGCTTTTGACTCGCAAATTTGGTTCTTTCTCCAGTTTGGAAAAGTTTTTTTTGTAATATCTGTTAATATCTTTTCCATTTCATTTACTCCGTTTCATATTTCAGGCACACTGTTTATCTGTTTGTTGAATTGCCAGTGTTTGCCCTCCTGCTATCATTTTTGTTTCAATTAATTTCCTATCTCTGCTTCTTCCGTGTTTGGTATGATTTTCTCAAAACTGTCCCCCACATCAGAGTTATTTTTTAAAAAATATTTGTTTCTTCCTGTTTCACATTTATTTATCATTTCTTAGCTGTCTATGGTTTTCAGCTTTTTCTTTATCCCACCTTAAAAATTTCTATTATTTTATCTCATCTCTGATCTCTTATTTAATAGATAATTTTCCTTGTTTTCTGTCATACTGCAAAGTCTAAAAGTTTCTGTAATTTCTTGGAGTCTTATTCTAGAATAGATTTTTTTTCCTGCTTTTTTTTTCCCTAGGATTCTATGTTCTTCCCCCGCCCCCCCGCCATTTTTCCCTTGCTGTAGTAATTTTGCATTGCTGATGAGCCATTTGATTTTTGACTTTCCATTTTTAAGAGGGGACAGTGCTATCTAGGCCTTCTATTTGCCCCCAAATGGTCCAGTTGCATTCTGTTTTGCTCACTCCTATCTTTATCTGGGCCCTCTTTCCACCCTCACCTCACATGTGAGCTTGAGGCAAGGTGTTGATAGTTTAACGTTCTTCTCTTCTATTTCTGAGGGTCAGGGGACAGGACAGCTGGTGGAAAGAAAAATTACCTATAAGGAACCTTAATTACAATTCTTTTTTTTTTTTTTTTTCTCTATCGCTTCATTAAAGGCTATTTCTGGGGGCATTTCTGTTCTGGTAAGAGTAACCTTGGGTTTCAGATTGCTTCTCCCCCTCAGGGGTAGTGCAGACATTGGATGAGTTTGGTGGTCCTTCTGGTGTCTAGGATTCACTCTTTAATCTGTGGCAGTGGAGAAGAGTGTCTGGGAGAATATTTCATGTTTTATACTCCTGTAATTCCTGTAACATTGAGTTGAGTTTGTTTCAAGGTGGGGGTAGCAGTGGGGTTTTCTGAACTTATTTTCCTCTCTTTTCCCTGTACTGCTGTCCTTCCCCAGGAGTTGGGAGAAGTTATCCCCATGTTAGTTCTGGAAACCCATTGTATATTCTAATTGTTTTATCTCTGGGTAAAACTTTTAAAGCATTGTTTGAGTTAAGCTTCCTTTACTTGTCTCACCACTGATGATATGTTCTTTCTTCATTCTTTCTTTTTTAGTTTTCAGAGGATAGTGGTTATATGAGTCTAAGCCTCCATGCATCGTTCTTCAGAAGTTGCATGTATGTGTTTAACCTCTGAAAAGTTCTCACAAAACTTGCTTTTGTGCTATGTTTAAAAACCTTTCACTATTCCAACCTTCATTATGTCTATTCTAAGCATACGATACCTATCATATGTGTCAGAGGAAGTGGAATTTTACATAGATTTATGGCTCTCAGGGAATGAGATTCTTCAGGCAACTTGTATCATTTCTCTTAAAAATATTTGTTCAACTTTGACCCCCAGATATGCTGAAAAGTAATTTGATAGGGAATTCAGTTTCTCCCTTTCTGAATTCTGTTTATTTCAAAATCTATTTAGCCTAGATTAAGTTGTAATAAAATAAGTTTTTATTATCTATTTATTTTTTCATTATACTAAGACAAAGCACCTGGCTGGGGGTGTCCAGCAGGTGTGCTCCTTTTCTAGAGCTGTGTAAAAAATAGCCACAAAGTGGGAGGCTTAGGAAAATATAAATTTGTTCTCTGACAATTTTAGAGATTAGAAGTTTAAAATCAAGGTGTTGGCACGTCTGTTTTCCCTCTGAGGACTCTAGGGAAGAATCCTTCCTTGCATCTTCTTAGTTTCTGGGGTTTGCCTGCAATACTTGACACTCCCTGGCTTGCAGCAGCATCATTCCAGTCTCTGCCTCTGTCGTCACATGGTCTTCTTCCCTGGGTGTTTCTGTGCTTCTGTGTCCTCTCCTCTTATAAGGTCCTTATTAAGTCTACTCTAATCCAGTATAACATCATCTTCACTTAATTAATCGCATCTACAAAGATGGCCTTTCCAAATAAGGCCACATTTTGAGGTTCTAGGTGGACATGAATTTTGGGGGGACACTATTGCATATAGTACAGTACAGTGGGTATTGCTGCCATTAATGTGTAGAGATTGAACCCCTTAGGAATAAAAAGCACACGAGTTCTGGTATTTGAGCAGCGTACCAGTGAAGGAATATTACAAACCATGTTTTGTTTTATCTGCACAACCAGCCACCCAGTATAACCCTGAGGCTTGATTCTGGAGTGTTTCCACATATGGGATATAATTAATAAGGGAAGCATTAAGAGGGGCACTATAGAAAAAAAAACTTTCAGTCTCACAAACCCATTTATTTCCTAGAGTATGAAGGAGAAAGGTTAAATCCTGACCCAGAAGAGGATCTGCAGAATGGGAGCTGCTCTGGAGCAGGAAGTTGATGTGGTTGGGTATGGATTTGAGTAACGCCTTAGCAAATACCTCTGGCTGAAGCAACTTTTCTCCATCCATAGCCCCAGGTCAAGAATTGTGTTTGTTTTCCTTCTGTCAGAGGAAGCCTGGCCCTCCGCTCTCACAAGGGCCCGACTGGAAGTGGTGGAATAATAAAGCAGGAGAGAAATAGCAGTGGTGAGGAGGGAGGGGACAACAGCATTTGATATTCTATCTCCAGAAAAGTGGACATTCACAACTGGTACCTTAGCCACCATACTTCCACCTTGATCGCTAATCATCGAAGCCAATGCACTAAAGGGGATTGAAACCCACGACTCTCTGCTGGAGCTTAGAGCTCTTTTCAAGACTTCAGAGCTCCTGAGAAAACTCTGTCTAATAGGGAAAAGGTATTTAAGTTTTTACTCATTTGTCTAATTTACATGAGTTGATTATATTTGAAAAATAAAGTATATTGTTGGCTAGTTAAGAGTGAGAACTTCATATTTACTTGAATTTCAGGAGCCTCCTAATGAGAAAATTATAATTCAGACATTAGAAACTACTTCCTATATTTGAATTACCTTTTATTATTTGCCTGAGACTTGACCATAAAGATGCTATATAAATCTAATAAAGCACAAAATTACATTCACACACCAAATGCGTTATTTTAGCAATTGTGGCAGAGACAACTGTTTCTGAACCACATCCCAGGTGGTGGGACTCCCTCTTTGTTTGCACTTTATAAGAAGAAAGAAAAGGGAAAACTCAACCAAACACTCCCAGTTGTCACGGAAACACAGCGTTTTCTATTGAATGGAGGAGAAATATGTGAGCTCTCTACTCTTGTTGACACACTACAAGTTGATATCAATGATCCTCAATAAATAGTTTGTCAAACCACAGAGGCTTGCTGTCCTTTGCATAGACGAGAACTTTACATCATTTCATTAAAAAATTTGATAACTGCAGATGACTTTCTTTGAGAGTATGGTCTTGCCACTATTTCCTTTGACATTATTAAGCGGTTTTACTTTTAATATGTCCTCCCTTCCTTACTGCTTAAGTGAACATTTATAAGGTTCATAGTACCGAGTTGGCTCAGGCTGGTGCAATGCAAAAATATGCCATTTCAGTCTTTTTTCCCTAGATTTTGAACAAGTAATAGTTTAGAGGTGCACTAAAAACTATGGCCTCCTATAGTTGAGGCTTTTCTCATTAGTCAGCTTCACACAGTTTCCAAAGATAGCTCGGCTTGTAATTCTTGTGTGATTAAAAGATATCCTTTTGGCTATGCAGACAGTAGAAGTAAGCAAAAGCAGTTTCTAATCATCCTTGAGGATCCCGTGTTCTTTTTTATTTTATTTTATTTTATTTAATCTTATTTTTTTATCTTTTATTTTTTTTAATTTTATTTTGTCGATATACATTGTAGCTGATTATTGCTCCCCATCATCAAGACCTCCCTCCCTTCTCCCTCCCCCCCTCCCCCCATCAATGTCCTTTCTGTTTGCTTGTCGTATCAACTTCAAATAATTGTGGTTGTTATATCTTCTCCCCCCACCCCCCGGATTTTTTTTTTGTGTGTGTGTGTGTGTGTGTGTGTGTGTGTGAGTGTGTGTGTGTGTGTGTGTGTGAATTTATATATTAATTTTTAGCTCCCACCAATAAGTGAGAACATGTGGTATTTCTCTTTCTGTGCCTGACTTGTTTCACTTAATATAATTCTCTCAAGGTCCATCCATGTTGTTGCAAATGACAGTATTTCATTCGTTTTTATAGCTGAGTAGTATTCCATTGTGTAGATGTACCACATTTTCCGTATCCACTCATCTGATGATGGGCATTTGGGCTGGTTCCAACTCTTGGCTATTGTAAAGAGTGCTGCGATAAACATTGGGGAACAGGTATACCTTCGACTTGATGATTTCGATTCCTCTGGGTATATTCCCAACAGTGGGATAGCTGGGTCGTATGGTAGATCTATCTGCAATTGTTTGAGGAACCTCCATACCATTTTCCATAGAGGCTGCACCATTTTGCAGTCCCACCAACAATGTATGAGAGTTCCTTTTTCTCCGCAGCCTCGCCAGCATTTATCGTTCAGAGTCTTTTGGATTTTAGCCATCCTAACTGGGGTTAGATGGTATCTCAATGTGGTTTTGATTTGCATTTCCCGGATGCTGAGTGATGTTGAGCATTTTTTCATATGTCTGTTGGCCATTTGGATATCTTCCTTAGAGGAATGCCTACTTAGCTCTTTTGCCCATTTTTTAATTGGGTTGCTTGCTTTCTTCTTGTAAAGTTGTTTGAGTTCCTTATATATTCTGGATATTAATCCTTTTTCAGATGTATATTTTGCAAATATTTTCTCCCACTCTATTGGTTGTCTTTTAACTCTTTTAATTGTTTCTTTTGCTGTGCAGAAGCTTTTTAGTTTGATATAATCCCATTTGTTTATTTTTCCTTTGGTTGCCCGTGCTTTTGGTGTCGTATTCATGAAGTCTGTGTCCAGTCGTATTTCCTGAAGTGTTTCTCCTATGTTTTCTTTAAGAAGTTTTATTGTTTCAGGGTGTATATTTAAATCCTTAATCCATTTTGAGTTGATTTTAGTATACGGTGAGAGGTATGGATCTAGTTTCATTCTGCTGCATATGGATATCCAGTTCTCCCAGCACCATTTGCTGAAGAGGCAGTCCCTTCCCCAGTGAATAGGCTTGGTGCCTTTGTCAAAGATCAGATGGCAGTAAGTGTGTGGGTTGATTTCTGGATTCTCTATTCTATTCCATTGGTCATTCTGTCTGTTTTTATGCCAGTACCATACTGTTTTGGTTATTATAGCTTTGTAGTATAGCTTAAAGTCAGGTAGTGTTATGCCTCCAGCTTTATTTTTTTTGCTCAGCATTGCTTTGGCTATGCGTGGTCTTTTATTGTTCCATATAAATGTCTGGATAGTTTTTTCCATTTCTGAGAAAAATGTCTTTGGAATTTTTATGGGGATTGCATTGAATTTGTATATCACTTTGGGTAGTATGGACATTTTCACTGTGTTGATTCTTCCAATCCAAGAGCATGGAATATCTTTCCATCTTCTTGTATCCTCTCTAATTTCTCTCAGCAGTGGTTTGTAGTTCTCATTGTAGAGATTTTTCACCTCCTTGGTTAACTCAATTCCTAAGTATTTTATTTTTTTGGTGGCTATTGTAAATGGGCCGGCTTTCTTGATTTCTCCTTCTGCATGTTCACTATTGGAGAAAAGAAATGCTACTGATTTTTGTGTGTTGATTTTGTATCCTGCTACTGTGCTGAAATCATTTATCAATTCCAACAGTTTTTTTGTAGAGGTTTTAGGCTCTTCGATATATAGGATCATGTCATCTGCAAACAGGGACAGTTTGACTTCCTCTTTTCTGATCTGGATGCCCTTTATTTCCTTCTCTTCTCTGATTGCTCTGGCTAGTACTTCCAACACTATGTTGAATAGGAGTGGTGAGAGTGGGCATCCTTGTCTAGTGCCTGTTCTTAAAGGAAAAGCTTTCAGCTTTTCCCCATTCAGGATGATATTGGCGGTGGGTTTGGCATATATGGCTTTAATTATGTTGAGATACTTTCCCTCTATACCTAACTTATAGAGGGTCTTTGTCATGAATGAGTGATGAACTTTATCAAATGCTTTTTCAGCATCTATAGAGATGATCATATGGTCCTTGTGTTTGAGTTTATTTATATGGTGTATCACATTTATTGATTTGCGTATGTTGAACCAACCTTGCATCCCTGGGATGAATCCCACTTGATCGTGATGAATAATTTTACGTATGTGTTGCTGTATTCTGTTTGCTAGTATTTTAGTGAGGATTTTTGCATCTATATTCATCAAGGATATCGGCCTGTAGTTTTCTTTTTGGGTTATATCTTTACCTGGTTTTGGTATCAGGATGATGTTTGCTTCATAGAATGAGTTTGGGAGATTTGCGTCCGTTTCAATCTTTTGGAATAGTTTGTAAAGAATCGGTGTCAATTCCTGTTTGAATGTTTGGTAAAATTCTGCTGTGAATCCATCTGGTCCTGGGCTTTTCTTTGTTGGGAGCCTTCTGATAACAGCTTCAATCTCCTTTATTGTTATTGGTCTGTTCAAATTTTCTACGTCTTCACGGTTCAGTTTTGGGAGCTTGTGTGTGTCCAGAAATTTATCCATTTCCTCCAGATTTTCAAATTTGTTGGCGTATACTTGTTTGTAGTAGTCTCAAATGATTCCTTGTATTTCAGATGAATCAGTTGTAATATCACCTTTTTCATTTCTAATTTTTGTTATTTGAGTCTTCTCTCTTCTTTTTTTTTGTTAGCCATGCTAATGGTTTGTCAATTTTATTTATCTTTTCAAAAAACCAACTTTTTGATTCGTTGATCTTTTGAATTGTTTTTTGGTTTTCAATTTCATTCAGTTCTGCTCTGATCTTAATGATTTCTTTCCGTCTGCTAACTTTAGGTTTGGATTGTTCTTGTTTTTCTAGTTCTTTAAGGCGAAGTGTAAGGTTGTTCACTTGCCATCTTTCCATTCTTCTGAAGTGAGCGTTTAATGCAATAAATTTCCCCCTCAATACTGCTTTTGCAGTATCCCACAGGTTTTGGTATGATGTATCATTGGTTTCATTAGTTTTAATAAATTTTTTGATTTCCTGCTTGATTTCTTCTTGGACCCATATGTCATTAAGTAGAATGCTGTTTAATTTCCATGTGTTTGTATAGTTTCCAGAGTTTTGTTTGTTATTAATTTCTAGTTTTAATCCATTGTGGTCTGAGAAGATACATAGGATAATTCCAATTTTTTTGAATTTATTGAGACTTGATTTGTGACCTAATATGTGATCTATCCTGGAGAATGATCCATGTGCTGATGACAAAAATGAATATTCTGAGGTTGTTGGGTGGAATGTTCTGTAGATATCTGCCAATTCCAATTGGTCTAGAGTCTTGTTTAGATCTTGTGTTTCTTTTTTTTCTTTTTTTTTTTTTCCCTTTGTTATAAAGCTTTATTTTTATATACTTTCAAACTTACAACACACCAGTCATGAGAGGAAAAAGCTAAATTATCCTGAGTACAGATGTGTAGCATAGGAAATCCTTGACTCCTGGTCATTTTGAGCTGCTGAACAACTAGACTTAAATTGACATACTTCACAAACCAGTGACCCCCAAATTTTCCTCCACAGTTCTATGAGTTTTGACAAATATATACACTCATGTAATCACCACAATAATACAATGAGAACATTTCTATTACCCTAAAAATGTTCCCTCCTGCTCCCTCCTAATAAATCTCCAGCCCCAAAACTGGCTCCAGGCAACCACTGATCTCCTTTCTATTACCGTAGCTTAGACTTGTTTTTTCTAGAGTTTTATATAAATGGTGTATGCAATATGTACTTGTGTTAGTCAGTCTCTGTTGCTTATAACAAAATACCTGGAACTGGGTAATATATAAAGAAACAATATTTATTGCTTACAGTTGCAGAGGCTGGGAAGTCCAAGTCCAGGGAACACAGATGGTGAGAGCCTTGTTCCTGGTGGTAACTCTACAGCAATGCAGGCTATCACATGGCAAAATGGCAGAAGTGGAGAGAGCTAATCTCACTGGCTCTCTTTTTAAAGCCCTCTGAACCATGCCCACAATCACCATTAAACCAGCAATGGATTAATCAATTTACTATGGCATGGTCCTCACAATCTAATCACCTCTTCAAGGCCCCACCTTTCCATTACCATAATAGGATTTCCCATCCTCAACAGTTACAGTGGGAAAAAGGCTCCAGTGAGTTTAGGGGGACATTCAATCCATGGCAGTACTCTTCAGCATATTGTTTTTGAGAACCATCCATGCTGTTCAGTATCTCATTAGTTCCCTCCATGCTATTACTGGGTAGTCCATATATGCTGTAATTCCTTTATCCATTCACCTGTTGTTGGACATTTGGATTGTTTCCAGCTTTTGGCTTTGACAAATAAAGTACTCTGAAAATTTATTCCTTTAAATAAATGCCTAGGAGTGGAATTGCTGGGTTGTATTTTGTCCATTTCTGTTGCTTATAACAGAATACTTGAAACTGAGTAACTTATAAAGAAACAGAATTTCTTACAGTTTTGGAGACTGGGAAGTCCAAAGTCCATGGGACACATCTGGTGAGGACTTTCTTTGTGTAGAGTCCCAAGGAGACACAGGGTATCACATGTTGAAAATGGGCTGAGCAAGAGTGAGCTAATCTTCTCACTTGTTCTCCTTATAAAGCCATTGGAATCATGCCCATTACCCCATGAATGGATCAATCCATTCATAAGAGTAAGGTCTTCAGATCCAATCGTCTCTCAAAGGCCCCACCTTTTAAATACCATAATTTGATTTCCCACCCTTGTAACACTGTTACTTACAATGGAGATCAAGTTTCTAATAAATAAACTTTTGGGGGACACATTTGGCCATAGCATATGGTAAATCTTTTATAAAAAACTTCCAAACTGTTTTTCAAGTGGTTGTTATCCAGGAAGACAGAGAGCCTCATTCTGAGAGAGTAAACCCGAGGTTTAAGTAAAATTATTTTCTCTTTTTATTATTTTAAAAATTAATACAGATGTAATAGATGAATACAGTCTCACTTGAAGACATTCAATCATTCAGCAACAGAAAGCAGCCTCAGTTCCAGCACACCTCCTGCCCTGTAATTCTCATTAGCAGCTCCCTTGGAAGGAACTTGCCTAGAGCACCTGGGGAGAAGCTAAGGCATAGTGCCTGGGTCAGCAGAACAGAAGGGAGGGCAGGTGCCTGAGAGGGAACTGCACTGGAGCCAACTGGACTCTTTCACAATTTCTCCTTGGCTGGCTGGCTAGTTATGAAAGGATTGCCTTTTGGCCTTTTCAGAAAAATTATGTTTAAAGAAGGGCTGGTTATTTAAAAACAGATTTTCTTTTCCCTAGAATGTATAGAGTTTGACAAACACAGCCAGATTCTTGCTTCTCATGATCATTTTTTCTAGACTCCATTCAAACCACAGCCCTCTGGGTATAACTCAGAAGAGGTTTACGTTTCTTTATATCCCTGCATTCCAGTTATATCCTCCTGAGGATACACACAAAGTGGAGGTTTAGCAAACACCTGTTCTTTTCCACAACACCTGTAAGATGTAGTTTATGAGCCATTGTGTGTTCTCCTTTCAAAATGGTAAATTCATCCTGATTTTATCTGTTCCAGGGGTGAGACAGAGACACCTTAACCATAATTCTTAGCACATTGACTATTTGTCTTTTTTCTTTAAGAATGAACTTAAGACTATAACTTTTTGGATTGCAGGATACCTGTTTTCTCACAAGGTGATGTGCATTGGAAAGCTCAGCTCCATGGCTGCTTACTCTGATCTGGGGCAGAGGGTATAGGGATCTTTAAGCACTCATTCATTTGCTCACTCCACAAACACTCATACTGAGCACTCACCATATTCTAGGCACAAAACTAGATGCTGGGGACACAATACACAAAATGAACAAGACAGGCAAGCGTGTCCTTATGGAGCTTACATTGTAGTTGAGGGAGAAGAAACAGACAATAAGCCCACAAAATAAATGGGGTAATTACACAATGTGGTCAGTGCTATGAAGGGAGTAAATAAGACAGTGTGATTGAGAGTAACATTTGAACTGAGACTGAAGGATAGGGATGAGCTCCCCTTTAGGAAGAGCTGGAGCACGGAACTGCCAGGGCAACTGCCATTGCCTTGAGGTGGGAAAGAATTTGATGACTTGGAGGGACAGAAAGGAGCTAATATGGCAGGAGCCAGGTCACGACTGTCATATAAGAGGTTTGGATTTTATTCTAAGAGCAATGGAAAGCCACTGGAGGGTAAGCAACACAGGAATGACACCTGATTTATATTTTTAAATGTAAAACATTTAAAAATGTAAAAGATGAAACATCAAACATTTGGCTGCTGGGTGAAGAATGGGTTTTAAGGGGGTGTGGTAACAATGGAATTGGACTCTATCTCCCCAGTGACCTCTTAGCTGAAGACCATGGGTACCAGGCAAACAGCGGGAGTGAGAGACTCTCTACCTTCAACCCCCTTCTCCATGATTATAGGAATCTTTTCTTCCTGGATCCCAGTGCTGAAGAAAAAGTTCTGTGTATGTATGGAGAAAGCAGAGGGGCCACTGCAGAACTTGGGTCTCAGTGCCACAAAGGTGGGTAATGTCTTTTCTCATCTCCTTTTATAGACATTTCCACAATTTGACTGTGGTTCCTTAGGTTACTGGAGGTGCCAGTTGCATGGGTGATGGCTTAATGATCTGGCCACAGGACCTGTGTCACCAAGTCATATAGTCTCTAACAGGAACTGGGGAAGTATTAGTAGATGTTAATAAAAATGACAATGAATAATGAAATGTGAGCAAATTACTGAATGACATTACCAGAAAAAAAAAAAAAAAAAAAAAAGCAAGTGAGAGGAAGAGAACCTCTAAGTGTTTTGAACTAGAAAAGAAGCATAAAAGAAACTTTAAAAACCCAGTGATCTCAGAAGACTTGATAAATTATTTTGTCACAAACATAGTTTGATATATCAATGAACTTAAATGTAAATACCTTTCTTCTCTGAAGTAAATTTGTGGCATATAAGATAAGTCTTTAGGATGAGGGTATCATTTATTCGTGATTCTTTAATGTACCCTTGACTTCCTATCCAATTTATTCATGATATGATTTACTGTTTTATAAATCTCAAAATAAACAAGTATAGATTTAATTTTTTAAGAAGCCCATGTTTCTTAGAGTGTTGAACATGAAAGTGGAATATTAGCCATATTAGCCATGTTTTTTAAGTCTCATTTTCTCTTTTAAGAGTAGATTGAGGGTCAAGTCTTTCATCATAAATTAATGAATTCAAAATTCTTGTCTATATATGTCTATATATACATATATACCTATATCTATTTTCCACAACTGGTTTTTAAAAAAAAATTATGATAAAATATACATAACATAAAATTTACCATTTTAACAAGTTTTAAGTGTACAGTTCAGTGACATTAAATATATTCACACTGCCATGCAAACATCATCACCCATTCATCCCCAATTGGGTTTTTATTTTGTTTTTAAAATTTATATCAAGGAAAGAAGGACAATTTTCAGTGAAATTAGAAAACATAAAACTATTGGGCTGGCTGGTTAGCTCAGTTGGTTAGAGTGCTGCTCTACCCAACGGAGTCAAAGGTTCGCGATTCAGATCCCCATACCAGCTAGCTGCCAGACAAACAAACAAACAAACAAACAAACAAACAAACAAACAAACAAACAAACCTAAAAACTACTCGCACTGCCATGCATGGTATATGGGAAAGGTATTAAAACTGGATCTTATTTTCCTGGTACTTAAATCAATGCTCCAGCATGCCTAATAAAAACTACATCTTCTAGGCAGCTCTCAAAAAGAAATACAAATAAGACAAAAGAAAAGAAAACAAAAAAAAAGCCACAAACACATCAACCTCACCAATAATCAGAGAAAAGCAAAACAATAACAACAACTACTACCATAAAAACGTGATTATTTTTCACACTGCATACTGGCAAAGATGAAAAAAAGGGACA
This sequence comes from Cynocephalus volans, assembly GCF_027409185.1. Classification (NCBI taxonomy): domain Eukaryota; kingdom Metazoa; phylum Chordata; class Mammalia; order Dermoptera; family Cynocephalidae; genus Cynocephalus; species Cynocephalus volans. Next base: position 124,846,267 of record NC_084468.1, read on the forward strand.
GATAACACCAGTGTTGGCAAGGTGGTGGTAGGGTAATTGTCAGTATTCTGGTTGTGATATTATAGGATAGTTTTGCAAGATGTTACTATTGGGAAAAACTGGGTAAAGGGTACATGGGATCTCTCTGTAGTATTTCTCACAACTACATGTAAATCTACAATGATCTCAAAAGTTCAATTACAAAAAAAGACAAAATCTGCTTGCTTTGTTCTCTGGCTCCCTTTCTTGGCATTTGCCCTGACCTGTTTTTTTTTTTTTTTTTTTTTTTAATTTATTTCTTTTTTTAATTTTATTTTGTCGATATACATTGTAGCTGATTATTGCTCCCCATCACCAAAACCTCCCTCCCTTCTCCCTCCCCCCCTCCCCCCCAACAATGTCCTTTCTGTTTGCTTGTTGTATCAACTTCAAATAATTGTGGTTGTTATATCTTCTTCCCCCCCCCCCCCCCGGTTTGTGTGTGTGTGTGTGTATGTGTGTGTGTGAATTTATATATTAATTTTTAGCTCCCTCCAATAAGTGAGAACATGTGGTATTTCTCTTTCTGTGCCTGACTTGTTTCACTTAATATAATTCTCTCAAGGTCCATCCATGTTGTTGCAAATGGCAGTATTTCATTCGTTTTTATAGCTGAGTAGTATTCCATTGTGTAGATGTACCACATTTTCCGTATCCACTCATCTGATGATGGGCATTTGGGCTGGTTCCAAATCTTGGCTATTGTAAAGAGTGCTGCGATGAACATTGGGGAACAGGTATACCTTCGACTTGATGATTTCCATTCCTCTGGGTATATTCCCAACAGTGGGATGGCTGGGTCGTATGGTAGATCTATTTGCAATTGTTTAAGGAACCTCCATACCATTTTCCATAGAGGCTGCACCATTTTGCAGTCCCACCAACAATGTATGAGAGTTCCTTTTTCTCCGCAGCCTCGCCAGCATTTATCATTCATAGTCTTTTGGATTTTAGCCATCCTAACTGGGGTTAGATGGTATCTCAATGTGGTTTTGATTTGCATTTCCCGGATGCTGAGTGATGTTGAGCATTTTTTCATATGTCTGTTGGCCATTTGGATATCTTCCTTAGAGAAATGCCTACTTAGCTCTTTTGCCCATTTTTTAATTGGGTTGCTTGTTTTCTTCTTGTAAAGTTGTTTGAGTTCCTTATATATTCTGGATATTAATCCTTTGTCAGATGTATATTTTGCAAATATTTTCTCCCACTCTGTTGGTTGTCTTTTAACTCTTTTAATTGTTTCTTTTGCTGTGCAGAAGCTTTTTAGTTTGATATAATCCCATTTGTTTATTTTTCCTTTGGTTGCCTTGCTTTTGGGGTCGTATTCATGAAGTCTGTGCCCAGTCCTATTTCCTGAAGTGTTTCTCCTATGTTTTCTTTAAGAAGTTTTATTGTCTCAGGGTGTATATTTAAATCCTTAATCCATTTTGAGTTGATTTTAGTATACGGTGAGAGGTATGGATCTAGTTTCATTCTCCTGCATATCGATATCCAGTTATCCCAGCACCACTTGCTGAAGAGGCAGTCCCTTCCCCAGTGAATAGGCTTGGTGCCTTTGTCGAAGATCAGATGGCAGTAAGTGTGTGGGTTGATTTCTGGATTCTCTATTCTATTCCATTGGTCAGTGTGTCTGTTTTTATGCCAGTACCATACTGTTTTGGTTATTATAGCTTTGTAGTATAGCTTAAAGTCAGGTAGTGTTATGCCTCCAGCTTTATTTTTTTTGCTGAGCATTGCTTTGGCTATTCGTGGTCTTTTATTGTTCCATATAAATGTCTGAATAGTTTTTTCCATTTCTGAGAAAAATGTCTTTGGAATTTTGATGGGGATTGCATTGAATTTGTATATCACTTTGGGTAGGATGGACATTTTCACTATGTTGATTCTTCCAATCCAAGAGCATGGAATATCTTTCCATCTTCTTGTATCCTCTCTAATTTCTCTCAGCAGTGGTTTGTAGTTCTCATTATAGAGATTTTTCACCTCCTTGGTTAACTCAATTCCTAAGTATTTTATTTTTTTGGTGGCTATTGTAAATGGGCAGGCTTTCTTGATTTCTCCTTCTGCATGTTCACTATTGGAGAAAAGAAATGCTACTGATTTTTGTGTGTTGATTTTGTATCCTGCTACTGTGCTGAAATCATTTATCAATTCCAACAGTTTTTTTGCAGAGGTTTTAGGCTGTTCGATATATAGGATCATGTCATCTGCAAACAGGGACAGTTTGACTTCATCTTTTCCAATCTGGATGCCCTTTATTTCCTTCTCTTCTCTGATTGCTCTGGCTAGTACTTCCAACACTATGTTGAATAGGAGTGGTGAGAGTGGGCATCCTTGTCTAGTGCCTGTTCTTAAAGGAAAAGCTTTCAGCTTTTCCCCATTCAGGATGATATTGGCGGTGGGTTTGGCATATATGGCTTTAATTATGTTGAGATACTTTCCGTCTATACCTAACTTATAGAGGGTCTTTGTCATGAATGAGTGCTGAACTTTATCAAATGCTTTTTCAGCATCTATAGAGATGATCATATGGTCCTTGTGTTTGAGTTTATTAATATGGTGTATCACATTTATTGATTTGCGTATGTTGAACCAACCTTGCATCCCTGGGATGAATCCCACTTGATCGTGATGAATAATTTTTCGTATGTGTTGCTGTATTCTGTTTGCTAGTATTTTAGTGAGGATTTTTGCATCTATATTCATCAAGGATATCGGCCTGTAGTTTTCTTTTTTGGTTATATCTTTACCTGGTTTTGGTATCAGGATGATGTTCGCTTCATAGAATGAGTTTGGGAGATTTGCGTCCGTTTCAATCTTTTGGAATAGTTTGTAAAGAATCGGTGTCAATTCCTGTTTGAATGTTTGGTAAAATTCTGCTGTGAATCCATCTGGTCCTGGGCTTTTCTTTGTTGGGAGCCTTCTGATAACAGCTTCAATCTCCTTTATTGTTATTGGTCTGTTCAAATTTTCTACGTCTTCACGGTTCAGTTTTGGGAGCTTGTGTGTGTCCAGAAATTTATCCATTTCCTCCAGATTTTCAAATTTGTTGGCGTATACTTGTTTGTAGTAGTCTCGAATGATTCCTTGTATTTCAGATGAATCAGTTGTAATATCACCTTTTTCATTTCTAATTTTTGTTATTTGAGTCTTCTCTCTTCTTTTTTTTTGTTAGCCATGCTAATGGTTTGTCAATTTTATTTATCTTTTCAAAAAACCAACTTTTTGATTCGTTGATCTTTTGAATTGTTTTTTGGTTTTCAATTTCATTCAGTTCTGCTCTGATCTTAATGATTTCTTTCCGTCTGCTAACTTTAGGTTTGGATTGTTCTTGTTTTTCTAGTTCTTTAAGGCGAAGTGTAAGGTTGTTCACTTGCCATCTTTCCATTCTTCTGAAGTGAGCGTTTAATGCAATAAATTTCCCCCTCAATACTGCTTTTGCAGTATCCCACAGGTTTTGGTATGATGTATCATTGGTTTCATTAGTTTTAATAAATTTTTTGATTTCCTGCTTGATTTCTTCTTGGACCCATATGTCATTAAGTAGAATGCTGTTTAATTTCCATGTGTTTGTATAGTTTCCAGAGTTTTGTTTGTTATTAATTTCTAGTTTTAATCCATTGTGGTCTGAGAAGATACATAGGATAATTCCAATTTTTTTGAATTTATTGAGACTTGATTTGTGACCTAATATGTGATCTATCCTGGAGAATGATCCATGTGCTGATGACAAAAATGAATATTCTGAGGTTGTTGGGTGGAATGTTCTGTAGATATCTGCCAATTCCAATTGGTCTAGAGTCTTGTTTAGATCTTGTGTTTCTCTACTGATTCTTTGCCTAGATGATCTGTCTAATATTGACAGTGGGGTGTTCAGGTCCCCTGCTATTATGGTATTAGTGTCTATTTCCTTCTTTAGGTCTAATAGAGTTTGTTTTACAAATCTGGCTGCTCCAACATTGGGTGCGTACATATTTATGATTGTTATGTCTTCTTGATGGATCAGACCTTTTATCATTAACTAGTGTCCCTCATTGTCTCTTTTTATGGTTTTTAGTTTAAAGTCTATTTTGTCAGATGTAAGAATAGCTACTCCAGCTCGTTTTTCTTTTCTGTTTGCATGGTAAATCTTTTTCCATCCTTTCACTCTTAGTCTGTGCGAGTCTTTATGGGTGAGGTGGGTCTCTTGTAGGCAGCATATAGTTGGGTCTTGCTTTTTGATCCAGTCAGCCAGTCTGTGTCTTTTAATTGGGGAATTTAAGCCTTTTACATTAAGAGTTGTTATTGAAAGGTGTTGATTTATTCCTAGCATTTTATTGGATGTTTGGTTGTCTTAGGTTTCTTTTGTTCCTTGCTTTCTGATTTACTGTTTGCTTTCTTTCTTTGGTGGTTCCTTAGGTTGTAGATAGTGTTTTTGTTAGCTTGTTTTCTCTTCATGAATGCCATTTTTATTATACTAGCGGGTTTAGATTTTTCTTGGGTTTTTATGGCAGTGGTAGTTATTTTTCAGGAACCAAACCCAGTACTCCCTTGAGGATTTCTTGTAAGGGTAGTCGTGTGGTAGTGAACTCCCGCAGTTTTTGTTTGTCTGAGAAATATACTATTTGCCCCTCATTTCGGAAGGATAGCCTTGCAGGGTAGAGTATTCTTGGCTGGCAATCTTTGTCTTTTAGTATTTTGAAAATATCATCCCATTCCTTTCTAGCTTTTAGGGTTTGTGATGAAAAGTCTGATGTTAATCTGATTGGGGCTCCCTTATAGGTGATTTGATGCTTTTCTCTTGCAGCTTTTAAGATTCTCTCTTTGTCTCTGAGTTTTGCCAATTTGACTATGACATGTCTTGGAGAAGGCCTTTTTGGGTTGAATATGTTTGGAGATCGTTGAGCTTCCTGGATCTGAAGATCTGTGATTTTTCCTATACCTGGGAAGTTTTCTGCCACTATTTTGTTGAATATGTTTTCAATGGAATCTCCATTTTCCTCCCCTTCTGGAATACCCATGACTCGGATATTTGAGCGCTTGAGGTTGTCTGATATCTCTCTCAGATTTTCTTCCATGTCCTTGATTCTTTTTTCTTTCTTTTTGTCTGCTTGTGTTATTTCAAACAGCCCATCTTCAAGTTCAGAGGTTCTCTCTTCAACTTCGACAAGCCTGCTGGTTAAGCTCTCCGTTGTGTTTTTTATTTCGCTGAATAACTTCTTCAGTTCAGCAAGCTCTGCTACATTTTTTTTCAGGACATTGATTTCCTTGTACATTTCCTCTTTCAGATCCTGTATACTTTTCCTCATTTCATCATGATGTCTGGCTGAGTTTTCTTGTATCTCATTCAGTTTCCTTAGAATTATCACTGGAAATTCCTTGTCAGTCATTTCAAGGGCTTCTTGTTCTATAGGATCTAGAGTTTGAGATTTATTAACTTTTGGTGGTGTACTTTCTTGATTTTTTGTATTTCTGGTATCTTTTTTTTGGTGTTTATTCATTGTGGCAGGGGGTTGCACAGACCACCGGTTTGAGACTAATGACTAACTAGGATGTTGCTGTGGTTGCTAATTTGGTATAGCTCCCTCCGTGACTGCTCAGTTGGCCTCTAGTGCCTTGTGTGTGTGGTTGCCTCGGGTCTTGGGCTTCTCCGGGGATCCACCTTTCTGGTCAGCTTGTACTCTGCTGGGCTGGTGGATCACGTACCACAGGGTGTGTGATCTCTGTTGAGCTTTCACTTCCTGTGCAGGACTTCTCCCTGTTCCGTGTGCTCTGGCCCAGGCTGTTAGATCATGCAGTGGCGACCCCACCGGGTGTGTGGTTTCTGTCGAGTCTCCGCCTCCCTGGCCGCACGTCTCCCCATTCTGTGCGCACTGTGCTGGGCTGGGGCGTGTCTTCTGCACCCCTCGTCTATCAGCTGGGCCTTCAAGACCCTGCTTGGCACCGCCTCGCCCAGGAAGTCTACCAGGTTTCTGCTAGGCACAGACAACCGGTCGCTCTGGGTGCCTTTGTAGCACTGTGTAGATCTTTCTCGGGTCTTGTTCACCTTTGCATCCTCCCGGTATAAACCGAGCCTAGCGCCCGCCTGCAGCCTGCTCTCCGGCAGGTTCAAGCGGACCTGGGAACTCTCCTACCACACTATTCCCAACCAGAAATTCGTTAGGCTTTTTTCCAAACTGGTGGCCGCAGAGATGGTATCTGCCTCCCAGTAACAGGAAGCTTACCGGGGGCCGGAGTCCAGGGTGTGGTGGAGTGACAGTCGGCCCGCCCTACTTCCTTGCCCTCCCAACACTGGCCGGGTATGCCCAACACCACCAGCCCCGCCAGAGATCTGGGGAGGGAGTGGGAGAGGAGGCCGGTCTGCAGGCTCCGGAAAGCAAGTGGGAGGGCTCAGTGATGGCCGAGCAAGGTGGAGCTGCCCGCACCTGGGAAAATGGAGGCAGCACCAGGGCGGTGAGTGGCCTGGTGGTGCAGGCGGGAGCCGCGTGGGCATCCGCCCCCTGAACAGAGCTGGACCAGGGGGGAGGATCCCGTGTTCTAAGCATCAGGAATAGAACTTAGGCTGAGCATGAGACAACAGACTTGAGCACGGAACATCCTTTAAAATCACTGCCTATTACCTCCTCAAATACAGTGCAAAATAATACCTCCAATGAGGGAAAGATGCCCACACCCTGATTCTATGCTTATCTGCTCATGTCATCAATCTTTGATTTAGCAAGAGATGATTAGGCAACAGTCGTTGGTGAATATTGTAAGCTTGTAAAACACTGAGATTCTTGTATAAATAATGGAAAAAAAAAAGACTTCAGGAAGCATTTACACTGTAGAAAGTCACTAGGAATGAATTCTCATTGAGAAAGGAGGTAAAAATTAAAAGAAGAGTGAAAATAATTTGAATGAAAACAAGGTCTATGCTTCAGGTGAATTAATATAAAAATTCTTGTACTTTTTCCTAAAAAAGCACTGTAATGTTTTCAAATGTTTCTGACTACTAATTACTTTTATAAATATGAATGGCTAGGACCTTTGCTACCCTACTGGTCATCAGGATTGTTGGTTTCCCTGGACAGACTCTTTCCTCATTGATCTAAAAACACTTCACAGGCTGAGCTCACAGATGAAAAAGGTGTTCCTTATCAGACAGAGAACAGCATTCTTGGGTCCAGGGTCCTTATCTGGAGATCACTTAGTGTCTCTTAAGACTCTAAGAGTACAGGCAGGGGAATGCAGGAGCACCGTGAAAGAAAATTGTCAGTGCTGGGTTTGTCCAGCTCTGCATCAGTTTCATTTTGTAGCTTCCTTATTATGTTCCTTCGTCTTCTCTCCTTCACAGCTTGTCTAAAATTGTCAGTTTACTGGATGACCCAGAGACCCTATCTGGGTTACCTAGTTCTTACTGAATGTTTCAAACAAATGTTTGACTATCAATCCACAATGATATTGGAAAGAAGTAAAATTTGTAATCAATACTCAGGAATGCTACACCTGACAAACTTTAAACTCAGTTTCCTCGGAACCCTGAGCTCATAAAAGTAGCCCATTCCTTCCTCTTAATGACTGGTGCTCTCCACTGGCTTAAAAACAATGCTTTGCAATTTAAATAGCAGGTAATTCAGGATCAACCTCCACCTCTTCTCCTGGCTACAAGACCAACAACTTGGGTCAAGTCAAAACATAACCCAACTGGGGAAAAGCTGACTCTGCCATGGAAGGAGAAAGACTAGGCACCAAAGAAACCATAGAACCTAGCTACTGTGTACAGCAGAAACTGTGATATTGTTTATGGCACTAAATCCTGAGGGTGTTGATGTTGATGGATCTAGAGTTCTAGAACGTAAAATTGATAAGGGAGAATTTATCAGTAAGAGTGGAGATTCATACCCTAACACAAACCTTAAGAAACAACACTAACATATTCCTAAGAGCTTGGAAAAAGGAAAGAACCACACAAAATGTGACAATTGCAGAATTTTCATAGTGTATGGTCAGAAAGAGATCAAACAGCTCACAGAAATGGCATCCTTGAGTAGATATATTGTATACAGTAGTTCCCAATACCTGGTTTTGCTTTCCTCAGTTTTAGTTACCTGTAGTCAACCATGATCTGAAAAGAATAAATGGAAAATTCCAAAAATAAACTATTCATACGTTAAAAAAAAATTACCACCAATGGAAAACTAAGGGTCTCCTGCTTTATGTTATTGTTGAGAGGATTCAAGACATTACGTAGGTTCAAGACAGGTGTGACCCTGCTTGAAAGACGAAGGGAAAAACTTTACACAGCTGATTTATTTTTATTATTTATTTATTTATCTTTATTTTAATTTATCAATATACAGTGTAGTTAATTTTTGTGGCCCTTTACCAATTCCTCCTTTTCCCCCCTCCCTCTTCCCCCAGCTCCATCAACATCATATCTGTTCATTGTCTTAACAAGTTCAATGAATTGCTGTAATTATTTTGTCTTCTTCCTCCTACTGTTTGTTTGTATGATTATGTATTTGTTTTTATTAGCTCCCACAAATAAGTGAGAACATGTGGTATTTCTCTTTCTGTGCCTGGCTTATTTCACTTAATATAATTTTCTCTAAGTCCATCCATGTTGCTGCAAATGGTAATATTTCATTTTTTTAAATAGTAGAGTAGTATTCCATTGTGTAGATGTACCACATTTTCCATATCCACTCATCTGATGATGGATATTTGGGCTGTTTCCAACTCTTGGCTATTGTAAACAGTGCTGCAATAAATGTGGGAGTACAGGTAACCATTTAACATGATGATTTCCATTCCTCTGTGTATATTCCCAGCAGTGGGATAGCTGGGTCATATGGTAGATCTATCTGTAATTGTTTGAGGAGCCTCCATACCATTTTCCATAAAGGCTGCACCATTCTGCAGTCCCACCAACAATGTGGGAGGGTTCCTCTTTCTTCACATCCTCACCAGCATTTTCCCTTCTCATTCTTTTGGATATTAGCCATTGTAACTGGAGTGAGATGGTATCTCAAAGTGGTTTTGATTTGCACTTGCTGAATGCTGACTGATGCTGAGCATTTTTCATGTGTCTGTTGGCTATTTGTATATCCTCCTTTGAGAAATGCCTATTCAGCTCCTTTGCCCATTTTTTTATTGGGTTACTTGTTTTTTTGCTGTAAAGTTGTTTGAGTTCCTTGTATATTATGGATATTAATCCTTCGTCAGATGAATATTTTGCAAATATTTTCTCCCACTCTGTTGGTTGTCTTTTCATGCTGTTAATTGTTTCTTTTGCTGTGCAGGAGATTTTTAGTTTGATATAATCCCATTTTAAAATTTTTTCTTTGGTTGCCTGTGCTTTGGGGATTGCCTGTGCTTTGGGGGTCATATTCCTAAAGTCTGTACCCAATCCTACTTCCTAGAGTGTTTTCCCTATGTTTTCTTTAAGGAGTTTTATTGTTTCAGGACATATATTTAAGTCTCTAATCTATTTTGAGTTGATTTTGGTATATGGTAAGAGGTATGGGTCTACTTTCATTCTCCTACATATGAATGTCTGATGTTCCCAGCACCATTTACGGAAGAGGCAGTCTCTTCTCCAGTGTTTAGTCTTGGTGCCTTTGTCAAAGATCAGATGGCTGTAGGTTCATGGATTGATTTCAGGATTCTTAATTCTGTTCTGTTGGTCTGCGTGTCTGTTTTTATGCCAGTGCCATGCTGTTTTGGTTACTATAGCTTTGTAGTATAGTTTTAAAGTCAGGTAGTGTCATGCCTCTGGCTTTTTTTTTTTTTTTTTTTTTGCTCAAGATTGCTTCAACTAATAATGGTCTTCTGTTATTCCCTGTGAATATTAGGATTTTTTTTTCCAAGTCTGAGAAAAATGTCATTGGAATTTTGATGGGGATTGTTTTGAATCTGTAGATCATTTTGGGTAGTATGGACATTTTCACAATGTTAATTCTTCCACTCCAAGAGCATGGCATGTCTTTCCATATTCTTTGTCCTCTTTAATTTCTCTTAACAGTAGTTTGTAGTTCTCATCATAGAGCTCTCTCACATCCTTGGTTAAATTTATTCCTAGGTATTATATTTTTTTGGTGACTATTGTAAATGGGCTAGCTTTCTTGAGTTCTTTTTCTGCTCATTCATTGTTGAAGTACAGAAATGCTATTGATTTTTGCATGTTGATTTTGTATCCTGCAATGTTGCTGAAATCATTTATTAACTCTAAGAGGTTTTTTGTAGTCTTTAGGCTGTTCTATATGTAGAATCATATCATCTGCAAACAGGGACAGTTTGACTACATCTTTTCCAACCTGAATGCCCTTTATTTCTTTTTCTTCCCTGATTGCTCTGGCTAGTACTTCTGACACTATGTTGAATAGGAGTGATGAGAGTGGGCATCCATGTCTTGTTCCTTTTTTTAAGGGAAAAGCTTCCAGTTTTTCTCCATTCAGGATGATATTGGCAGTGGGTTTGTCATACATGGCTTTAATTGTGTTGAGATACTATCCTTCTATACCTAATTTTCTGAGAGTCTTTATCATGAATGAATGTTGAATTTTGCAAAATGCTTTTTCAGCATCTGTAGAGATGATCATACAGTTTTTGTCTCTGATTTTATTGATGTGGTGTCACACACTTATTGATTTGCATATGTTGAACCAACCTTGCATCCCTGGGATCAATTCCACTTGATCATGGTGTATAATTTCATGTATGTGTTGCTGTATTCTATTAGCTAGTATTTTATTGAGGATTTTTGCATCTATATTCATCAAAGATGAAACTGAAAAATCAGTAGTGATTATAATCCTGTTTGTTTTTTGTCTTACCTCCTCAAATTTCTAGATTTTAAATTTTGGCTAATGTATTATAAAATACATTTAGCTAATGTATTATACTTTAACTAAAATCTAAAAAGGGAGGAGACACCGTGGACAGCTCTTCCATCTGGCAGATGGCAGGAGTGCACCCAGGGACCTCAGGAGTTGTCATGGACAGCCCCCGTCATTGCCACAGACATGGCTTGTGCACTGGTGGTCTGCCACACCCAACAACACCTCAAGATCAGCTCACTGCCACAGCAGCAATGGCAACTGTGCAGGGGGCACTCCAACCACTTAACTGCATTGAAACAAGAAGTCATCAGCAGAACCTGGGGAAAGTGGTGAACAAGTGCAGACATATGACCCAGTGGTCCAATGCACAGGGGGATTTACACTGCCACAGACAGTAGTGCACCTGGGGGTGGGAGGTATGTGTGCAGCCTATGAAACTGCCTTGATCTGTGGAGAGACATAGCAGAATCAGTAAAGAGTGCAGAAACCCATGATACCCAAATAGAGTGAGAAAGAAAACTCCCAATCACCACCATCCCATCCCTCCAACCAGGCAAAGCAAGGATCCAGGAGGAACCTCTACCTGGAGGAAAGAGAAACCCCACCCAGAGTCACTGACTCAAACTGAGGAGCTAGTATACCCCAGTGAACTCATCAAGGTAACAAGACAGTAGCCAGGGTGCTAACAAGAATGCCCAGGGACACCCACCCCAGTAAAAGAGCAGCAGGGCACCTGGGTGCTTCTCCCAAGAACTCAAGAGCTTGACTATGTCCTCAATGAGCTAACAGAGTGTCACTAACCTCAGCAAGGAATGAATAAGTGCCCCAGTGCCTAGGCCATGGAGACACTCATATGCATCTCTATTACTATGGTCAAAGTACCCATATGGAGACTATACTACTGTGTCTACCCACAACCAATACTAAAATACCCTACTCCATGGCTGGTATAAAACACATCAACAGGAGGAAGTCTCTCTCCTCAAAGCCCACTCCACAGTAATAAAAGAATCAACTGCTCTACCAGATGACCAGACATCAATGTAGAAATGCTAGAAATATGAAAAAACATGAAAATGACACCATGAAGGGAATACAGTCATTCTCAAGTACCAGACGCCATAGAACAAGAAACCCTTTAAATGACTGAAAAGGAATTCGGGCAACAATCTTAAGGAAACTCAATGAGATACAAGGAGACTCAGACAACAGAATGAAATGAGAAAAAATATACAGGATATGAAGAACAAAATTTACAAAGTGACTAATACCTCAAAAAAAATGAAGCAGAACTCCTGGAACAGAAGGATTCATTCAGTGAAATAAAAAACACAACTGAGAGCTTAAGCAGCAGGTTAGAGGAAGCAGAAGAAAGAATTTTTGATCTTGAAGATAGTTTTGAAATAACCCAGGCAGATGAAAAAAAAAAATACACACACAAAAAAGAAGAAAATCTAAGAGAGCTAGTAGACAACCCAAATCATGGGTATTCTGGAAGAGGAGGAAAATGGAAAAAGCTTTGAAAACATGTTTAACATAAAAAATAATAATAGAAAACTGCCCAGGGATAGGTAGAGACATGATCTTCAGATCCAGCAGACTAAGAGATCCCAAAGAGATTCAGTCCAAAAAGCTCCTCTCTGAGAACAATATAGACAAACTGGCAAAGTTCAAAGACAAAGAGAGAATCTTAAAAATGTCAAGGAAAAAGTGTCAAGTCACCTATAAGGGAGTCCCAATCAGACTAACACCAGGCTTCTCAACAGAAACTCTGCAGGTCAGAAGAGAACAGGATGATATATTGAAAATACTAAAAGAAAAAAAACCTACCAGCCAAGAATACTATATCCAGCAAGACTATCCCTCAGAAATGAGGGGGAAATAGTGTATTTCCCAAACAAAAATTGTGGGAGTTCACCACCACAGTACTAGCCCTGCAAGAAATCCTCAAGGGAGTCTTGCATCTAGAATTAAAAAAACAACATTCACTACCATGAATACAAAAGAAAGAGCAAAACCCACCAGTAGAACAAAAATGCAAACAAGGAAGAGAAGGAAACTATATCTTACCCCATTAAAAAACCCCAAACACTGAAGACAAACAATAAAAGGAGAAGAAAGGAAAAAAAGATATTTAAAACATCCAAATGAAAATCAATAAAATGCCAGGAGCAGGAAAATACCTTTTAATAACAATTCCCCACTCAAATGGATTTAACTCCCCACTCAAAAGATACAGACTGACTAACTGCATTTAAAACCTAGAACCAAGTATATACTGTCTTCAAGAGACTCACCTCACCTGTACAGATACACACAGACTAATAGTGAAGGGATGGAGAAAGATATACCATGTAAATGGATACCAAAAATGAGCAGAAGTAGCTATTCTTATATTTGATAAAGTAGACTTTAAACCAAAAATTGTAAAAAGAGGCAGAAACATTACATAATGATAAAGGGATCTCTCCAGGAAGAAGACACAGCAATCATAAATTTATATGCACCTATTCCAGAGCACTCACATGTATAAAGCAAATACTATTAGACCTAAAGAAAGTATATAATATTTGGGCACCTGAGTACCTCTCTCTCAGCATTGGACAGATAATCCAGGCAAAAATGAACAGAGAAACACAGGATTTAAACTATACTTTAGACCAGTTGGACCTGGCAGATATCTACAAAACTTTTCATCCAACAACTACATAATATACATTTCTCTCATTAGCACACAGAACATTCTGCAGGATAGACCACATATAAGGTCACAAATTAGTCTCAGCAAATTTAAAGAAATGAAATCACCTCAAAGATCTTTTAAGACCAATATGGATGAAAACTAGAAATCAATTACAATCAAAACTCTAAAAACTATACAAATACATGGAAATTAAACAACATGTTCCTGAATGACCTATGGTTCATAGAAGAAATTAAACTTGAAATCCAAAAATTTCTCGAAACTAATGAAAATAAAGACATACCATACCAAAATCTATGGGATACTGCAAAAGCAGTAGTAAAAGGGAAGTTTATTGCAACAAATGCTTACATCAAAAAAATAGAAACATTTCAGATAAACAACCTATGCTACATTTCAAAGACTTAGAAAAATAAGAACAACACAATCCCTAAAGTAGTAAGAAAGAAATAAGATCAGAGCAGAACTAAATGAAATAGAGGGCCCCAAACAAAAGATTAATAAAAGAAAAAGTTGGCTTTTTAAGAAGATAAAAAAACAGACAGACCATTAGCTAGTCTAACGAAAAAAAGAAGAGAGTTGACCCAAATAACAATCAGAAATGAAAAGGGAGATATTACAACCAATACCACAGAAATACAAAAAATCATTAGAGATTAGACTATAATGAACAACTATATTCCAACAAATTTGAAAACTTGGAGGAAATGGATAAATTTCTGGACACACAACAACTACCAAGACTGAGCCAAAAAGAAATAGAAAACCTGAACAGACCATTAGCAAGCAATGAGATTGAAGTGGTAATCAGTAGTCTCCTACCAAAGAAAAGCCTAGAAGTGGATGGCTTTACTGCTGAATTCTACTGAACATTTAAAGAGGAGTTGACACCAATGATCTTCAAATTATTTCCCAAAATTGAAACAAAGGACATTTTCCCAAACCCATTCTATGAGACCAGCTTAACCCTGATACCAAAATCAGACAACGATACAACAAATAAGAAAACTACAGGCCAGTATCTCTGATGAACATAGATGCAACAATCCCTAACAAAATATTGGCAAACAGAATACAGCAACACATCAAAAAAATTATATAGCACAATCACGTGGGATTCATCCCAGGGATGCAAGGATTGTTCAACATATGCAAGTCAATAAATATGATACACCACATCAACAAAATCAAGGGCAAAAACCACACGATCATCTCAATAGATTCAGAAAAGGCATTTGACAAAATTTATCATTCCTTCATGATAAAGACTCTCAGCAAATTAGGTATAGAAGGAAAGTATGTCAACATAATAAAAGCCATATATGACAAACTTAACAAATACCATCCTGACTGAACAAGGAACAGGAACAAGACAAGGATGCCCACTCTCATCATTCCTATTTAACACAGTGTTGGAAGTACTGGCAAGAGCAATCAAGCTACAGAAAAAAATAAAAGGCATCCAGATCGGAAAAAACCATTCCTGCTTGCAGATGGCATGATACTATATATAGAAAAACCTAAAGACTCTAACAAAAACTCTGAGCTGGTAAAAAATTTCAGTAAAGTTGCAGGATACAAATTCAACATGTAAAAATCAGTAGTGTTTTTATTCTCCAATAACGAACTAGCAGAAAAAGAAATCAAGAAAGCAAGCCCATTTACAATAGTCACCAAAAATGTAAAATACCTAGGAATCAATTTAACCAAGGAAGTGAATATCTCTACAATGAGAACTACAAATCACTGCTGAAAGAAATTAAAAAGGACACAAAATGATGGAAAGACATACCATGCTCTTAACTGGAAGAATTAATGTTGTGAAAACATCCATATGGCCTGATGGGAGTTTGGATGTATTATCCTCCCAGAACTCATGTGGAAATCTGACTCCCAGTGTGGCAGTGTCAGAAGCTGTTTGAGTCATGGGGGCAGATCCCTCATGAATGGATTAATGCTCTCCCTGCGGGGTGGGGGTAGTGAGTGCATTCTCACTTTATTAGTTCCCATGAGAACTGGTTGATTAAAGACCTTGGCACTCCCCTCCTTACTTCCTTTTGCCATGTGATCTTGCACCTGCTTGCTGCCTGCCACTCTCTGCCATGAGTAGAAGTAGCCTGAGGCCTGTGCCAGATGCAGCTGTCCCCAAATCACAAGCCAAATAAACTTCTGTCCTTTATAAATTACCCAGTCTCAGGTATTCTATTATAGCAACACAAAAATGGACTAATACCCCACCCAAAGCAATCTACAGATTCAATGCAATCCCCATCAAAATATCAATGACATCTTCACAGAAATAGAAAAAAATAATCCTAATATTTATATTGCACAACAAAAGGCCTGAACAGCCAAAGCAATCCTGAGAAAATAAAAAAGACAGAGGCATAATACTACCTACTTCAACTTATACTACAAAGCTATAATAACGAAAACTAGATGGTACTGGCATAAAAATAGATACTTGGACCAATGGAACAGAATAGAAAACTTAGAAATCAACCCACATACTTACAGCCAACTGATCTTTGACAAAGGCAACAAGGACATACACTGGGGAAAAGGACATACACATTCATTGACATACACTGCCTCTTCAATATATGGTGTTGAGAAAACAGGACATCTATATGTAGAAGAATGAAACTAGACCCATACCTCTTGCCATGTACCAAAATCAACTCAAAATGGATTAAAGACTTAAACATAAGACCTGAAACTATAAAACTCCTAAAAGAAAACAGGGGAAACACTTCAGTAAGTAGGATTGAGCAAAGACTTTATGAATAAACCCCCCCAAAGCACAGGCAACAAAAGAAAAAATAAATGGGATTATATCAAAGTCAAAAATTTCTGCATAGCTAAAGAAACAATTAAGAGAGTAAAAAGACAACCTACAGAATGGGAGAAAATATTTGCAAACTATGCATCTGACAAGGGATTAATAACCAGAAAATACAAGGAATTCAAACAATTTAACAGTAAAAAAAACAAGTAACCAGATTGAAAAATAGGCAAAGAAGCTAAATAGGCATTTCTCAAAGGAAGATATACAAATGGCCAACAGATACATGAAAAAATGCTCAACATCACTAAACATCAGGGAAATGCAAATCAAAACCACACTGAGATATCATGTCACCCCAGTTAGACTGGCCATTATCAAAAAGACAGATAATAACAAATGCTGGTGAGGATGCTGAGAAAGGAGAGCACTTCTCCACTGTTGGTTGGACTGTAAGTTAGTGTAGCCATTATGGAAAATAGTATGGAGATTCCTCAAACTACTACAGATGCAACTTCCATATGAGCCAGCAATGTCATTGCTGGGTATATACCCAGAGGAATGGAAATCATCATGTCAAAATGATACTGGCACTCCCATGTTTATCACAGCTCCATTTACAATAGCCTAGTTGGAACCAACCTAAATGTCCATCAATGCATGAGTGGATCAGGAAAATGTGTTATACATACACAATAGAATACTTCTCAGCCATAAAAAAAGAATGAAATTCTTCCATTCACAGCAACATGGATGAGCTTGGAGAAAATTATGTTAAGTGAAATAAGCCAGGCACAGAAAGAGAAATACTGCATGTCCTCACTAGTAAGTGGGAGCTAAACAAACAAACAAACAAATAAATGGTAAAAAGAGAAAGAAAGATATAGCAATCATAGTAATTCATTGAGCTTTCAAAAGGAGAGAACAGAAATGAGGCCACCACAAGTGGGAAAGGGGGAGGAGGATTAGTGAGAAATTAGTAAAGGGCCACAAATGTGATTACATTGTGTAATATTGAATATACTAATTATCCTTATTTGTGCATCACATATTGCACACTGGTATGGATATTTAATGCTGTACCCACAGGTATGTAAAATAAATTATGTTTCAATAAAAAAATTTTAAAAAATCGAATAAGGATGGAGGACCCATGTGGTGGAAGGAACGGCTGGGACGTGAGTAGGAGAATTGTGCTGGTGTTGTAGGCCTGACGGTGGAAAGGAGAGGAAACCCAACCCTTGTGTAGCACTTCTCTATTCCAGGATCCATGCCAGGTGCTCTAGCGTACTGGATTTTATACTTAGAACAACTTTTTAAAGTGTTAAGTTGGCATTATTATGAGGTTGAACCAAATGAAATGGCCATTTTTGTAGGTCAAAAATGATTGCATATTCACGATTTCAAATGGTTCAACCTAATTTCTTTTTACATACATACATGATGAGCATACTTCAAAAAGTTCATGAAAAGCTTTGTATATTTTTCAATTCTATTTTTCCACAAACATTTTGAAATACCCTTGTGTGTATGTATTGTATATTTTATTGTATATATGGAGAGAGAGAGAATGTAATTTCCCACGTTGCACAGTTTCAAACTTAGGTTTTAAGACTCAAATCCATTCTTTTTCCACTGTATTGGGCTGCCTTCCAAAGGGACTGTCATTACTTCCCTACTGATGCTGAAGAACTCATTTAATATGTATGCACCTTGATTTCCATACCCCCAAATGATCTATTAATAACTATCCACCTACTTGATAGGGCTGTAATTAGGATCACATTAGAACTTCTATGTAAGACTGTTTTGGGAACATGTCCTGGAAGTGTATTATCACAGTTCTGTTTTTCAGTCCAGGAATGCAGCCAAAAGATACAACATCAACCAAAATGGAAAACATAACTTTCCTTGATATAAAATATGTCTTTATAGTTTCTCCCCTAAAATCTCTTAAATGTCTTATAATTGGGAAAAATTATCTTTTACTGTAGAGAATGTCATAGTTTAGAAATATTTTGCCTTTACGAGTTGAAAAGATTAGAACTGGGAAAATAAGTTACTCATTGGGTTCTTAGGGGTAGCTAAGTGTGTTTGTTCAAAGAAAAGAGAAACCCTTTAATGAAATGTTCAGGAAGTTTGACTAATGGATTTATGGCATCTGTAACAGCTGGTATAGTTTTTCTTACTCATAGTAAGTACTCAACAAATGTTAAATGGGTGGCAGAACATAGAAAGTAATGGAGAGAGTATGAGAGATTTAAAAAAAAAAATTACCCTTACTGTAAACTCTGAAGGAGTACTAAAAATAGAATGCCTTTTTAGCTCTCTGATTTTCTGAAGATTATCTTACTAAGCAAAGAGTTTAATGATGGTTAGGAACTATTAAAATAAAAAAGGAAATTCATTTTATTTAAGTGTGTGTATATAGGGTCAAAAAGTGTATGTATTTCTTTTTTTCTTTTGATTGTACCTAGAGCACATATGTGCCAAGAAGTCCACTAGGTGCTAATGAAACAACAGTAACAAAACAGGCACATTCTCTCCTAATCCAGCTCACTATGTACTCTGCTACTCAAGAGCCTCTGCCTGATCTCCTGATTTTATGGAAATTTGAGTAGGTTCTTTGAGCTGAGCTTTAAAAGGATGGAAAGAGAAGAGGTGTCATACGGGTTATGGTGAGAAACATTTATAGGAACAGGAAATCGTGTGCATGCTTTAGAAACATGTAGCGCTTAGCTAATGAATGTCACGATGTTTGTATATCTGGCTCCTTCTGCCTGGAAATCAGAAGTGAACGCTTCAGAGATTATGGAAGGAGTATGTGCTATAGGGAGAGAGGCATTTGTAGCAGAGCAAACCAAGCAGGGATGAGATGGTAGTAGCTTCAGCAGCCATCGATTCTCTGTCCCTACCCAACTAATCCTGGGAGTTTCTACAGATCTATATTTGTCCAGGTTTTCAGCAGAATATCCTGTAGTATATGTGGTGCCTGGCAAGCTCAGTAGTGGTGGTAAGTGCTACTTACATGTTATTTAGTCACAGAAATATTAATTTTTTTTAAAAAGAGGCTTCTCATGGCATGAAACAGTTGGTATGCTTATAAAAGTGAGCAATTTTCTGCTCAGTCTATGAAATTCTACCCATTTAAGACTATACTATAGTTGATTTCTATTTTAATAATGGTAAATTTAATATAGAAGTGATTATTAACAAGTCCTATATATCTAATTAGAAGGATTTGGGTTATAAGAAAGTGTGGGAATAGAAGCTTGAGTACATTACCCAATGTTTGACAGGTACCTAAGAACACACGAATGTGAGAATTTTTGTGAAATTGGCCAAAGATTACATTACGTTGTGCAGCTAGAACCAGAGCATCCACCAAGGTGAAGGTGAGCATCTGGGACGTGATCCAGGATATTCCCGGGCAGTGGCAGGCAGCAGGTCAGTGTTGTTCATGAGCTGTCTGTGCACATGCTCTAAACAGATTCAAGTGCTGATTTTGTCACTTTACAAAGACATCCGCTGAGCAAGGGTAGGTGAGATTCACCATTCAAGCGACACCTGAAGTCGTGGTTGCAGGGCCATAAATGGATACACAGATCGGTAGCAGCTCTTGTGTGTTTATGTGCACGCGTGTGCCTGTATACAAGAACAGGGAATAACATAATTAATTGCACTGTTTAAATTAAAATTTAAGTATCATAACCATTAATTATTTATATCAGATGTTTCTTCATAAGGTTTCACGTCCCCCAAACAATATTTTTAAAAAAATTATGATTGAGTTTTACAAAGTATAAAACTAGGTTGGTGGTAGACTATCATATAAAATGACTTCTTTGATGGAAGATATCCCACAGAGGGGAGGATTTTAATAGTACCTTACTGAGGAAAAGCCAAAGGTAGAAGTTAGGGTGGAAGTAGCATGAATTTTGGAGGTCCTGATTTACATGGGCACAACTCTCAAAGTCATACTCCACTTTCCGCCACATGGTTCTGTTCATATCCTTCACAAAGAAGTATTCATACACTAATGCAGAAGGCAGAATAAAACATTTTTGCCATCCAAACTTGAGCTTCTTCAGATTCTGGTTCTGCCCCTCCTTTGGAGCAGTATGAATGGGTGGGGTTGGTAAGTGTATGTGGCTATAGAGATATCACTTAGTTTATAATTTCCAAATTTAGCGAACAAAAATACAAGACACTAAGTAAAATTTGAATTTCACACAAACAGTGAATATGTTTTTTATTATGAGTGTGTCCTAAATATTGCATGGGATTTATATTAAAAAATATTTGTTGTTTATCTGTATTTCAAGTTTAATCTTCTCTATTCTATCTGGCAACTCTTATTTACTCATAACTTTACTGGAGCAAGCTGCCATTTAAAGGTTGTCAGAGTTTTTCTATACACATTTGCTAATGATGTTGTTTTGCACAATAATGTTTGATTGGCCTCCTTTAGATAACCAAGGTGCTGGTTGCATAGTCCCCTTTGCAATCAGCACCTTGGGGACGGAGATCCACAGGAATTTTTTTGTGGCTCAACAAAGGCCACTCCTCTCAAGACCCTCTTGGGATGCAGAGAAGGTAGCTGGATAGGGCGTGGAAAGTGGACATGTTTGCATAGGCCTAGGAGTCTCCTGAGAGGAAAAGGAATTAACATCCTCCAATGACTATTATTGAAAGATTCCACATAATTAAAGCCCGAATAAATGGATTAAGATGATCCTGACTGAATAGATAGGTATCCAGGGCCTTAGAAGGGGGGCTGTTATAAGGGAGACTGGGCATGGCCTAGATCAGCTACAGAATCTCTGCATATTATGTGCCATGGGCTATGGCAATAATGCAAAGTTATGTGAGCAGAAATCTTATGAGGTTTCTTGGTGTTCGAATTTTTGCAAGTATAAGACCAGAGAGAGTAACACCATTTTTGACACAAGCACTCCTGTGGCCAGCAGATATTTATGTCAGCAACACTAGCCTCACAAGAATGGACAAAGATACAGAATTAGTAAAAATGTTAGTTTGGTAAGCTCAGGTTTCAAATAGCATCCACCGTGCTGTATCTCACTCAGCCGTTGTCTTACACTCAGTCGCTCTTGTTGAGTTCTACTTCTTTGCCTGATTTCTCTCTCTTTCTCCCCCCCCCAAGTGCTAATTCTTTCAGAAGCCATCTCCCCTGCAATTTGGTTGCTACTGTCTCTTCTTTGTCTCAGTTGAACAGATAAACAGTTGGAATGCTTTACTAATTCTTTTCCTTGGAGGCTCCCTGACTCTTGTATAGAAATAGAAGTTCTGGGGGTGGGAGTGGGAGAGGGTGTGTGGGACTGTGTGTGGCCAGTGAGAAGGTGGGTAGCATTACCCCTATGGGGTCAGTACAGAGATCTGCATCTTAACTTCAGCCAACCCCACCCCTGTATATTTAAAGTGAATAGCACCAACACACAGAGATATCTAATAAATCTTAGTTTTCTTTCTCCTCTCTGTTAGAATCTGCCCTGGAACCAGCTAGCTAGCTTGTATCTAGAGAGGAGAGATTAGGGAGAAATAGGTAGTAGAGAAGATTTTCTTTTCCTTTTTTTGCTTCTGAGGGAATCATCAGTGTTCTGGGCAGGTGGTCTGCTAACCAGCACTTTAGTCAGACTTTAAAAATTCTGGGAACCTTGCTTTTTTTCTTCAACAATGTAAGAAATACAGACTAGATCAGTTGTTTGTAACCCTGGGTGCACATTAAGATCACCTGTGAAATACATAGAAAAATACAGTCCCCATGCCAGAATGACCATATAATTTATAATCCAAACTAAGATCCCTAAAAAATAAAAGGTGGAGCTAAAAATAATAAACAGGCATCAGTTATTCCATGACAGGTGTCAACTGAGACTTTTCCGAGGGAAACTGGGTTGTATTTTCTCCCTGTGAATTCCGAATTCCTGGAAATTATGATTTCATTGGTCTGGGGTGGGGGTGGGGGGGCTTCAGAATCTCACCAGCTTCTCACCAGCTGATTCCAGGAAGCAACTCAGTGAGACTCACTGGAGTCTTCCAACGTAGTCCTTGCTCTGTGTCTAGTAGGGCCTTGAATCTTTTATACCCTGAAGCCAGTAACTGACTAAGGGTGAGGATCTCAATTGGTATTATTCACTACTTTTTCTGAGCTTTCTTTCTGTTCTTTGTCTTTCCTACTTGTGACAATACAGGTCAAAGGGAGGCAGGAATAAGAATAAGAAAAAAAAAAACAACAACCCTCCTGAGGCCCATTATTTTTATTTTCCCCTTATGAGAAACTCAATCCTAAAGCAGTCCCTCTGGAGCCATGACCCACCACAGAGAAAGTAGATTAAAAAATTATTGTGCCCTCTGGGAGAAACCTGTTTACTCATTCCTGAATTCAGGTCATATTAGTGAACAAGGATTAATGGTACATCCAATTAAGAAGAGCGCTAGGAATTGCATGTGAAGCATGGCTCTGACAATTACTGACCACAGCATCGCAGCTTGCCCAGGGAAGGTGCTGAACAGTCAGCACTTTCCAATGAGAGAAAACCACACTAGTTACTTAACTAGGACTCAATCTGGCAATTCGGATTTGTTTTTACTGTTCCTTATTGTTCTCTTATCAGAAACTGTATGAATTTTAAAAATTCTGAAAAGGAAGTGCCTAACAGAGTATCTGTGTCATGTGTGTGTTCTCTGCAGGGTACTCCCCTGCCATCCATGTGCCATGCCAGGGATGCCCACACCCATTCAGAGGTTACTGGATGAGGGTGGGCAAGTGAACCCAGGGCAGCCAGAGGCACAGCCCGAAAGATGACATGAGACAATACAGTTTCCTTTCTCTAGAACATGAATTAAGAGAGGGAGGCCAGTTAACAGGTGGGGGAGGAGCAGAATTTAAGGTCACAGTGTGGGAAAGTGTGGGAAGACTATGATCGGCCACTTGCAACCCAAAGATATGAAACTAAAGATGTCAGAAACTAAGAGAAAGCACATGCAGTGCTGCTGGAAGTGTGGTACGAACGTCAGTTCTGGTTCGTGAACTGTTAGTTACCTGTCTGCAATAAGCAGAGAGAAAGACAGGAAGCTAAGCTTTTAGACTGTAATGCAATTTTATATTACTCTGATTTCCAAATGTATGAGTTTGTGTTTTATTAAAGTACTGCTCCATAATGGATTGGGATGTGGGAGAGGGACGTTCCTTTATCACAGATTGCTTGAGAAGCACTGGATTAGAGGATGATAATGTAGTAGGTCATGGTATAAAAAGAAGGAACCAATTGTAGAAGTATGGAGTCATGTTAATGGCTAGTTTTAATGAAGATTTACGAATGGCTGTCTCTGACGCCCTTAGAGCCACCTTGATCCTTGAACCATCCCATCACCCTATCCTATTCTTCTTAAGGTCTAGTTTATCTAGTTTATGGGCTTTTCTGTCATTTGATTGAATTTCTGTTCCTTGAAACTAAAGAACCATAAAGCATAAATGAAAATAAAGAAAGTTTTTACTTTTTATAAAGTTGTGTTGGTGGTTCTAACTTATTATATAATAGAATGAAGAATGTCTTTAGACATTTTTTGGCATATTAGGTGGTCATATCATTTTAAATTAGAAATGCAGGATTTTCCAATGTATTTATTTAATACAGATGTGTTGCATGAACTGGTGAGCCCAGGAGAAAGCCAGTTATACAGCAGGGAGGGTCATATGGCCCACAAGAGGAAAAAAATAATC
Organism: Cynocephalus volans; assembly: GCF_027409185.1. NCBI lineage: Eukaryota > Metazoa > Chordata > Mammalia > Dermoptera > Cynocephalidae > Cynocephalus > Cynocephalus volans. Next base: position 124,870,320 of record NC_084468.1, read on the forward strand.
CTAAGAAAAGAATCTAGCTATGAAGGAAATGACAGACTGAAAAGGCGACTTATGGAATCGGCAAAAATTTTGGCAAATTAGGTACCTGAGAAGGGGTTAATATCCAGAATATATAAGGAACTTCTGCAACTGCACATCAACAAAATAAATAACCTGGTTTAAAAAGGAGGAAAGGACTTGAATAGGTAATTCTCGAGAGAAGATATACAAATGTCTAATAAGCATATGAAAAGATGTTCAACATCACTAATCATAAGAGAAATACAAATTAAAACCACAATGAAACACCACCTCACACGCATTAGGATGGCCACTATCAAAAGAACAGAAAATAGCAAATGCAGGGGAGGATACGGAGAAATTGGAACCCTCATGCACTGTTGGTGGGAATGTAAAATGGTGCAGCCAAATGGAAAACAGTGTGGAGATTCTTCAGAAAGTCAAAAGTGGAATTACCATACGATACAGCTATCCCACTCTGAGCATGTGTTCAAAAGAATTCAAAGGAGAATCTTGAAGACATAGTTGCACAGCTATGTTGTTCACATCAACATTCAGAACAGCCAAGTGGAAGCAACGCAAATGTCCATCAACAGATAAATGGATAAAAAAATGTGCTATGTACATACAATGCAATGTTATGCAGCCTTAAAAAAAGAAATTCTCATGCATGCTACAAACATGGATGAACCTTGAGGATATTATCCTAAGCAATACAAAACAGTTACAAAAGGACAAATACTATTTGAATACACTCAAAGGAAGTATGTAAAGTAGTCAAAATCACAGAAACAGAAAGTAGAAAGGTGGTTGCCAAGGGCTGGGGAAGTTGGAAGGGAGTTAATGTTGAATGGATATAGATTTTCAGTTTTCCAGATGAAAAAGTTCTAGAGATCTGCTGTACAACTATGGATATACTTAACAGTACCGAACACTTAAAAAAGGTTAAGATGGTAAATTTAATGTTATATGTTTCTTTTACCACAATAAGAAGGAAAGAAAGAGGAAGAAAGAAAGAAAGAAGGAAGGAAAGAGGGAAGGAAGGAGCCTGGCTCAGTCATTCAGGGCATTGCATGAGTTTGCCCTTGATCGTACCCTGAGACCTCTGGAGCCCCTGCGTTCCCTGGGTAGTACTGTGAAACTGAACAACGTGTATCACTAGGGATTCCAGTGATTCTGCTGAGAATTCCTTCCTCTCTACTAGCCCCAATAAAACAGTGAAATGTGTGAAGGGTTAGGAGTTTTTCCACTGGTCAGAGATACAGATGTAGGGGACACTGAGGAGCTCCAGGGAGCTGTCATAAAGAGATCTGAGAGTTATTGGTCACTGCACAGTAGGTCAGTCCCAAGCGTGCAGAGCCTGCATGGAAAGTGGGACATGTATTTGACCTGTGACATGGAGGGATGGTTTAGAAAGGCTCCACAGGACAGAAGTTAGTGATTGTGGGATACAATCTAGAGAGATAAACACAAATCTGAAGCCCAGGAATGCAAGAGATGCATATAACAGCACAGATCACAGATGAGGCATTTCCACACTTCCTCCAACTTTTTTTTCCCCCCTCTTGAACTTTCATTTTATTTGGGAAGACAGATCGAAAACAATAAATCTAATGAATAAGTAAATTGTATAGTATGTTAGAAAGGTTTAAGTGCTGTGGAACAATGAGAACTGAGTAAGGGGATATGGAATGTCTTCCACTCTTTTTTTTTCCCCTGACTGGTAAGGGGATCGCAACCCTCAGCATGGTGTTGTCTGCACCACGCTCAGCCAGTGAGCGCACCGGCCATCCCTATATAGGATCCAAACCCACAACCTCAGTGCTACCAGCGCCGCACTCTCCCGAGTGAGCCACGGGGCCGGCCCCTTTCACTCTTTGAAGTAAACATTCTGGGACATTTTTAGAGACCTGAGAAGGAAGAAGGACTGAAGGTCATTTTGTACACAGTGCTCTTGATCTATTGGATCCACAAAGTGTTGTAATCCAGAAATCAAGTAAGTCACATCTGTGATTTGCTTGGGAGGACAGTAGAATACATAGACTCATCAAGAAAGAAGAGAGTTAGGGAAATCTTAGCTGTGATTTTGAAGATAGAATTAGGAAGGTGGAGGGGGTGATCAAACAATTGAAGACTGCAGATGCTGGACTCAAGAGCCTGAACTTACCCTGTAGGCATGAGGGGCCACTGAAGATTACTATAAAGAGCAGTAATACAGTGGAGGGAAGATTGTAGAATACAGATTGAGGCTGGATCAATGTGTGCAGGATAGTTTGGAGTTTAGGTGAAGGGAGCTGGCATAAAGGCTGTAGAACTAATGAGAGTCTTGATCAGGGGAGTGAAAGAGGAAATGCTAAAGAATGGATGTGAGAGACATTAAGAAAACAAATACTAATAAGAGTGGGGATTGATTAAATATCTATTGGATAATTTAGTCACTTTAATCTCCTGTATTCCCTTTAATTATGACCCACAATATATATTAAGCTACAATTTGATTAGTGAATATACAGAGTGAGTTAAATAGATCACAATACATCCTTCGAGAATTCCTAATGCAGAATAGGCAATCACATAAAAAAGTGCATAAAACAAATTCTATAACATCTCATTGATTTAAAAAACATAATCATTGAAAAAAGAGTCAGTTAAAAATAATGAGCATTCTGAGTTATAAAACATTTTTAAAAACTGCGGTTTTATTACTTTCATGTTTATATAGAACTAGGTGTTCTACATTAAGATTACATAGAAGCGGTTCTGTTTTAATTAACAGCTAAAATTTTTATTCTTCATACATAATGTTCTTCTAAATAAGAATTTTTAACCATAAGTTGGCAAACTCTAATTTTCCCAATCCATTAAAAACAGTTTTGCATAAATTTGGTCTGAATTAAAGAGGTTCTTTAAAAAATATGTAATTATATTTGATGTAAGTGTAAGATAATTTAGAAACACTGAGGATGAGTAGATTTTGGAAAATAAGATATAAACATTTCTAGTAGTCTAGCAAACAATCTGGGCAGCATTTCTGGAGGAGAAGAAATTCAAGGAATTATTTCTATAGTAGGAAAAGCAACATGCTTGTGGGCTTAAGCCCTTGGTTCCTGCATATTTGTTGTGGATCAAATTGTCCACCCTGCCCAGTTTCACATGTTGAAATCCTAACCCCCATGTTTGTAGATAGGGCTTTTAAGGAGGTAATCAAGGCTAAATGTGACCATTAGGGTAGCACCCTAATCCTACAGGACTGGTGTCCTTATAAGGAGAGAGAGAGACACCAGAGCTTGCTCTCTCTTTCTAAGAGTGCACAGAGGAAAGGCCACTTGAGAACATAGTGCAAATGTGGCCATCTCAAGCCAGATCAGTTCTGAACAAGATGTTGGTGGTCATTTTGGGGTTTCCTTCCCACCTTTGCTGGCTGATTTCTTAGATGGTTGAATTTACATTGTAGCTTCATGATTTAATTGAACTTATTCTACTTTAAAAGTATAGAAAAACTCTGGCTGGTTTTTAAAAAAATTATTTTAATTCATCAATATACAATAGAGTTGATTTTCACATCCCTTTACCAATTCCTCCTTTTCCTCCCTCCTTCTCTCCCCTCCCCCAATCAACATCTTATCTGTTCACTTGTCTTAACAAGTTAAAGAAATTGTTGTAATTGTTGTGTCTTCTTTTCCCCCCGCATTTGTTTGTATATTTATTTATTTATTTTTATAGCTCCCACAAATAAGTGAGAACATGCAGCATTTCTCTTTCTGTGCCTGTTTTATTTCACTTAATATAATTTTCTCTAAGTCCATCCATGTTTTTGTGAATGGTAGTATTTCACTATTTTTTAATAGCAGAGCAGTATTCCATTGTGGAGATATACCACAGTTTCCTTATCCACTCATCTGATGATGGGCATTTAAGCTGGTTCCAACTCTTGGCTATTGTAAATAGCGCTGCAATAAACGTGGGAGTACAGGTATCCCTTCGACATGATGATTTCCATTCTTCTGGGTATATTCCCAGCAGTGAAATAGCTGGGTCATATGGTAGATCTATCTGTAATTGTTTGAGGAACCTCCATACCATTTTCCATAAAGGCTGCACAATTCTGCTGTCCCACCAACAATGTAGGAGGGTTTCTTTTTCTCTGCATCCTCGCCAGCATTTGTCATTCTCAGTGTTTTGGATTTTAGCCATCCTAACTGGAATGAGATGGTATCTCAAAGTGGTTTTGATTTGCATTTGCTAAATGCTGAGTGATGTTGAGCATTTTTTCCTGTGTCTGTTGGCCATTTGTATATCTTCCTTTGAGAAATGCCTATTCAGCTCCTTTGCCCATTTTTTAATTGGGTTACTTGTTTTTTTGCTGTAAAGTTGTCTGAGTTCCTTGTAGATTATGGATATTAATCCTTTGTCAGATGAATATTTTGCAAATATTTTCACCCACTCTGTTGGTTGTCTTTTCATGCTGTTGTTTCTTTTGCTGTGCAGGAGTTTTTTTGTTTAATATAATCCCATTTGCTTATTTTTCCTTTGGTTGCCTGTGCTTTTAGGGTCATATTCATAAAGTCTGTACCCAATCCTACTTCCTGGAGTGTTTCCCCTATGTTTTCTTTAAGGAGTTTTATTGTTTCAGGGTGTATATTTAATTCTTTAATCCATTTTGAGTTGATTTTGGTATATGGTGAGAGGTACGGGTCTGGTTTCATTCTCCTAAATATGAATGTCCGATGTTCCCAGCACCATTTACTGAAGAGGCAGTCTCTTCTCCAGTGTGTAGTCAGGATTTTAAAGCATCTTTGACCTCTGACATGTCCTTCCATCACATGGGTTTATGTTCTCAGAATACAGACTTTACCACCCAGAATGGTGGGGAACACAGAAACCTTGAACATTTCTTCTTCCAATTTTTCGGTTTTTATCTCTTTCTTTATATTAGATAGAATCTACTTATGAACTTAAAGGGAATAAGGAAAACGATATTCACAGACAGAAGTAGGTAAAGCATATATGCTTTAAAAGAAAATTTGTCATATGGTTTGCAATTATATATATATATATTTATATAAATATATACTAAAAATATAATAAATTATATATATATTTTAACTTTACATTAAAGAAGCTGACATCTCATGCCCTTGGAACCAGGCCCTGGATTTCTAGGAAAAGTGACTCATATAGAGCTATTTTATGGCAATTAGATGGCTTAGAGGAAAGCTTTTAACAACTCAGAGCCTGTCAAATAAGGAGACATTATCTAAATTCCTTTGAAAAGAAGATTTCAATTTTATTATTACTTCTTATTCATTTGGGAAAATAAAACTCATGGGAGAAATGCCATTATTGTGTGTATCAATGTTTTAGATTTGCACAAACAATTCTGTCATACTTTCTCTTCAAGCCAAAGCTTGAAAATTGGGAATCATTACATAAAGAGGAATCAATCAGAAAAATACCTAAATTATATTTTCTCAGAATTTAACCCAATCGATTAATGGCTCATCAATAATTGCTTATTTACTTTTGTTTATTAGGCACCTATATCATACATAGCACTATGGACAAATATAATAAAAACCAAAATATGACATAACTAGAAATAGCTTTATATAAGTCAAATTTCCTCCAATAACTTTGGGGCAAATAGGTGAATTTTGATATTTTTTGTTAAAGTAACTTTTTATTTGAAACTGTTGGTTATTCTAGCCTTCTCTTCACTCTTGTTCCAAAAGGCACACAATTTTGGCTCTGGATTTAATTTTACAAGATGACTTTTCCTAGCTTCATAACAAACTAAGCACTTCATTTCCAAGGGAATCAATCATAAAGGTTGGATAGTAGATATTCATGTTTCAGTTCCTAAAAATTCCTTTAGATGTCTCTGTTTCATATCTCATCTGGAGCAATACAGCAGACCACTGGGAAAGACATTGCCTAAAGCTGTCTTCTTGACAAGTTGAATTTGTCCTCAAAGGACAAACAAGGCTTTTGAAGACAGAATTTGACAAAGTTAATGAAAGAAAAGTACAGTTGATGGCATGCAGATACATCATTCCTACTTCATAATATGTTTATAAGCCCCCTACCCCCCCAATAATCTATACTGGGGAAATGTCTTTTTCTACTTAGCTTACAGGCAATTCTTTTACATAATGAAAATTTAATGCTATTTGGTTTTGTGGTACAACCTATGTTTTCATTAGAGTATATTCATTCAAGCTGATCTTGAATGAATCTTGAATAAAAAATTAGAGCTACAGATTTTTTCATTCTATGACTAATCTTTCTAAAGGATATAAAATATTGAATTGGCTTTGCTTTATTATATATGTGTGCATATGTCTCGGAAATTTAAACATCCTAGGATATAGTGATATGTTTGGGAGAGAAAAAAAGACATCTGAAAATGTTATCAGACTTGTAGTTAAATGTTGTGGATTAAATACTCACACTTTACCTCCCCTCTCTACCAATTCTCAACTAAAATGATATTAAAAGAATAAAAAAGGCCTGATCCAATAGACAAGGAGAACATGAGAAGAAATTTTAAAAAGTCCCCAAAATTTTGGCAGGTGGAAGAGCAGTGTGTAGAAAGCTCATAAGTAACTCTGGGGACAAAAGTAGCAGGCCACAGAACTCTAGAAGGCACCAAGTACCTCTCAAAGAAGAAGTTAGGCATGGTGATAAAATTAAGAGGCTAAATGGAAAGTTTGTATAAGAAACAGCTCATTCCATACAATATTGTCTGAAATACTGGTGAGCCTATCAACGACTGCTTCCCCCAATCCCAGTAGAACACAAGAGGTTTGCTTCCTGGAAAAGTTGAACCTAACAAAATTTGGATTTAAAGACACCAGAACCAGTAGAATCAAAGATGAAGTGATATATTGATAAAAGATGACTTAAGTGAGCCTCTAATTACTACTATACATTGACAAACCTTAGCCTCTCCCCTTGTCAACATACATGTTGGCAGCCATGTCTTTAATTCAATGGGCTGTATTGGCAGATTTCCCTCTGGAGTATTTGATTGGCTCAAGAGGACAGATCTACATATTCTGACATTTCTGGGTCCTCACCACCCTGCAACAAGACCCCCCAATTAGGATGTTCTGCCCCTCAGACAGAGCTACCAATCAGTTATAAACGTGAGTATATAGTTAAGAACCACTAGACACATGAAAAAAAGCATCTCACTTGAAAGTCAGAGACAAGAGGAATCAAAAACAACATAGGAGAAGAAAAAGAAAATAATATGATAAATATCCTTAGGGACTCAGGAAATATCTTTTGCTCTTGAAGTGGTAATAGGAAGCTAAAAAAAAATTCAGATAATAAGTAAGTCTTAAGAAGTAAAAAAATTTTGGCCAAAGTAAAAAATTTAATAGAAATCCCAAAGATAAAGTGCGGGTTCTTCCAGAAAATTAGAACAAAAGGGGAAAGATATAGCAAATAGGAAAAAAAAAAGTTTTTAAAAATTAGTGGATCAGATCAAGGGCAAAGTGTTCAACTATTATGTCTTCAAGAAAGAGAATAAAAAGCAGAGAGAGGGAGGAAAAACTCTGCGAGAAACAATGTGAGAAAAATTCTGTGTATTGAAAGCTTTGAATTTCTAGGTTGAGAGTTCTCTGAGTGCCCAAAGATAAATGACAAAAAATTCTGAATCAATATATAATGTCATTACATTTCAGAAGTATGAGGATAGAAAGACAATCCTAAAAGTAGCCAGACAGAAATAAGAGGTCACATTGGAAAGATTGTAACCAAACAACGGAGAAGTCCCTTCAAAATTGTGAGGAAAATAAATTGCAGCCCAGAATTTCATACTCAGCCAAGCAATCAATCAACTGCGACTGTAGGAAAATGTTGTCAGTTATGTGGGATCTTAAAAAATGTATCTCTTGTGCACTCTTTCTTAGGACACAATTAGAGGACGTGCTCCACCAAAAAGACCAACAAAAAAAGAGGAAGCCCATGCATCCAAATAAAAGGGCCTACATAACAGAGGAGAGATGAAGGGACTTTTTAAGTGGTGATGCAGGGAAGTCCCAGGACGATAGTTGTGTAACAGATCTGAGTACAATCAGTTCCAATTAGAAAAATTAGCCCAGAGGGCTTCCAGAGGTATGTTTCCAAACTAAAAACAGAATTGATGGATTACTTGGTACTGTGCATTTGACAGCTGAAAATTTATACTTCCAACAAGTCCAAATCAGGGATGTCATCGGAACACTAGTTTTGTCTCCCATTATACCTTTATAATTTTTTGGTGGTGGAATTTTCTCTCCTTTCTTATGGATAAGTTTGCTAGAAGGCTACATAGCCAATTATCTCACTCTTAGAAAATAAAAAGCTCTGAAGGCAGAAACAGCCCACTGTTCACCAGCCTGTTTCTCTTTCTTCCTTTGCACAAAGAGAGATTGCATTTCCCAGCTTCGCTTGCTGTTGGATGTGGCAACACGACTGGGTTCTAGCCAATGGAATGTAAGAGGACATTTTAGGGCCTGGCTCATAAAAATCTCGGATACAGGATGCTTGATGTTCTTTCTGCTTCTACCAGGTTCATGCAGAAATGAACTTAGTGGCTCAGAAAGTTGTCGACTGCTTCATACTTGGGGAATAGCTACCTGCCAGTCAAAAACAGACATTTCATGTGGTTAAAAAATAAACTTCTATTGTCATACCATAACAAAACATTTAGCAAAACTGTCCTCTGGAGACTTGGGAGGCAGACCATGTTTCTACTAAGACTATGGCTTTGGGGAAGGGTTTGGAAAAAGTCGGTGATCACCATCTGCTTTCAGTAAAGTCTTCCTAGGAAGAGATGAGCTCAGGAAAGAACGGACTACTTTGCAAGCAGAAATGAAAGTGAATAGAGAATGATCAGAAATTTGGGCCCTTAAATTTTAGACTTTTAATCTCAAATATACTCTCAATATATAAACTAGAATATCCAGTCCCAGACTATAAATAAAACTCTGCATTTGGTTTAACATCCAATTTCCACCCCTACGTGAGGCAGCCCAGCTGCATTCAGAAGGAGAGGGCCAGGTGGTTTTTCTATCCCCCTTGCTCATCTATATGCCATGTACAAGTTGTTATTACTGACGCTATGGGAATGGAGCTCAAATGGTGGAATGGAAGAAGGGACAAGAAATTTTTATTTTTTATTTTATTATTATCATTTTAAATTGACATATAATAATTGTACATATATATGGGGTATAGAGTTATATTTCAATATATGTATACAATGTACAAATTGACATGGCAATGGAGAATTAGCTCAAGTAGGAAGGGAAATTTTATCCTGGCTCTGACATTGTTGTAAGATGAGCAGGTGTTTGGGGCTGATTTTCCTGCTTGGGCTGCTTTGGTGGCTTGTCTGGGTGCAATGCCTGAGGTGTGGACATGCCTCCCAAGTTCTCCAGTCAGCTCCTGGGTTTAGGGAAGCACTTTCCACTGTCTCTTTCTGTTAGAGGCTCTTACCTTTCCAAAGAGCTGACAGAGCTAAAGCTGGCCCCACACTAGCTCTGTGCCTGAGATCTTCATTTCCTCCACCAGAAGTATTTTACTCCACTACCAAACAGCTCACCAACTGCCCCCTGCCTTCCAGTAAACCCGTCAGATGCCAGTCTTCCCATCTCTCAAGCTCCAGGGGACTTACCTCAAGATCTCCAAGTTATCCCAGTGAATTCCGTTATGCAAAGGTGTAGGGAAAGTGAAAGAAAATGGTCAGGGCCCCTCAGATGTTCAGAATCTTGCCAAGCATTTGATGTAAATAGGCACATGTGCTCAGAAGTTCCTTAGTAATTGTTTAATATAATTGCACATGTGCACCCAGATGTACTGAGTTATGGACTTAAGTATAAAGGATGAGTGGCTCTGATCCATGGTGCCCCCCACCCTTGGGATGCCAATGGGGGGGCACAGGGGGGCCACTATTGCTGCTGAAGGCTGTTGCTGCAAACTGTTGCTGCCAGGGCCCCTAGAACCCTCTGGGAGGCCACCACTGCTGCTGCCGCTGCTGCTGCTACTACTGCTAAGGACTGAGCTCATGTCGTCTGCCAACAGCTCCTGGGATCTTTCCCAATTACCTAGTGTGGACCTGTGTGTGAGGGGTCTGTTGACCCAGCCTGGCATGTGAGGGGTCTGGTGATCCAGTCTGCACAATTGGTTTGAAGGGTCTGAGCCCTATCCCTGACAATACAAATGGAAACTTAGTATAACTAAAATAATGAAACGTTTGGCTTTAGTTATGAAATGCCTAGACATACAATTAGTGTAGCGATTTCCCTAGCTTTACAAAAGGGTACAACCCACCCCTTCCCCTGGAGGAGGTAAAACTCACAGCCTAGTGGAACACACACACACACAAACACTTCCTCACAAATCCTATCTTCATCTCTAATTTATTGATCCTTTAATACCCTCTTGTGATTCTGGAGCTGCCTGACTGGTGTTCTGATAGCTTCTTTAAAAATCTCCATTTTGGTTGGACAATTCTCTTTGTAATTTCATATTTGATAGATTGTGGTAATAGCTGAAACTTTCAATTTAATATTAAAGAGAAAAAACTCACTATTTCCTCTACTCTCAACACTTCACTTCTGACAGCAAATGTGTTGAGGGTTTTCCCATACAACTAAGTCTACAATTTTCTGGACAACAACTGTGTGTCCTATAATTAAATTCTGATACTAACTACTTGGTGTTAGACCTCAGAGGTTAAAGGCACAGTTCCACAAGGCTGCCCCTTCCCACTGCAGATGCCAGGTTACCCACAATTTCTGTTCAACTTGGCTACACAGTGAGGGGTTCCCACGACCCTCTTCTCAGGTTTGATGATTTGCTATGATGGTTCACAGAATTCAGGGAAACACTCACTTATGTCTACTGGTTTATTATAAAGGATATGATAAAGGATACAGATGAACAGCCAGATGAAGAGGTACATAGGGCCAGGTCCAGAAGGGAACTGAGCATCGGCGCATCTGTGCCTGTGGAGGGCGTTATGCCAGCCTCCTGGCTTGTGGATGTGTTCACCAACCTGGAAGCCCTCTGAACCCTGTCTTTTAGGGATTTTATAAGACACTTCATCATGTAGCTATGACCAATTATTAACTCAATCTCCAGCCCTTCTCCCCTCCTGGGAAGATAGAGGATGGGGCTGAGTTTCTAATCACCAGTTGATGTTTCTGGAAACCACTCTCCATCATGAGACCATCCAGGAGTCCACCAAGAGTTGCCTCGTTAGAACAAAAGCATTCCTGTCACCCCCAAAATTCCAAGGGATTTAGAATCTGTGTGTCAGGAACTGGGGACAGAGACCAACTGTATATATTTTTTATTATGTCACAAACATCCTGTTACACTGTACTAGAAAAAGTTTTATACTTACATTGGAAGATTGGGAAGATAATTAGTTATAGGCACTAGAAACCAATTATAAAATAGGAATATTGAACATTAAGCAAGTACAAATTTCACATAAAATGAAAAGTTGTATAAGAAAGGAAACTAACTGCTTTCTGTCCGTCCCACCCCTGCCCACACTTGACTCTTCATTCAGGGAATGCAAGTATGAGTATGGGCCACTGAGCCCTAAATATTCTTAGCAAATCAGTGTCCTCTGCTATAAAGGAGCATAGAGGTGATTGACTCAAAAGATGGCTTTTCCACATCTGGTTGCCCATTCCAACGTACTAAAAATAGCTAAACAAAATGTTTTCTTTTGTGTAATTTGGTACATTTGTCCTTAAAAAGAAAAGTTTAGGCATGATTAATAGGCTCTTTGTCCTACTACTAAAATTAGAAATCTCAATGTCAATACTGAATCTGCTCTCCGGCTCTTTTTCCCCAATACTTAATCACTCTCCAAGTATAGTCAATGTTTTGCTAGTTCCATGGCTGACATCCGAGAACATCAAAAGTAGGAATGGTGTGGCCAGGTTGTCACCTTAATCCCAGAATATGTTATAAATCAAATGTTGGAAGAAAATGAGCACATTCACAAATAAGAAAGGCTATGTCTGTAAAAGCTTCCCACATTTTTTTATCTGCAGGACATATTTATTTTTCAGGTTAGGGTTTTCTATCAGCCAGAAAAAAGATTTATTGTTACTGCTTTTCTCAGTACACACAGGCTACACTTCCTGTGACAATGTCACTGTTAATGGCATATCTCATGCTGTATTGTAACTGGTCTGTTAATGGCATGTTTCTTACATGTAAGAGAACTCCTTAGGATTAAAGTTCTAATACGTATCCATGTCCCCATGGCTGAGAACAATGTCTGGAACACAGGATTCAATAAATGTTAAGTGAATAAATAAGTGATTGAATGTATAAATTAAAAAGACTACTAGAATAAACTCAAATATGACTTATGTTTGCCAGTAGTTTTAATCTTATTATTGTTTATATGTGCCTATCTCTTCCTCTTGGCTGTGAGTCCTAGAGTATATGAATCTTGTCTCACTTACTCCAGTAGCCTCAGCATCTAGCATTGTGCCTAGTGCCTAAAATGTAGTAGTTGCTTAGTTAATGTGTGCAAAATGGAGAAATTAACGCATTAACTTATGAGATGTGCAAGGATAAGCTCCCTGGGGAGTTTGTGTCTCATGTTTTTATAATGCCACTCTCATCCTCATTTTTAGAGACCTGAACATGTAGTTGAAACGTACACAATACTAGTTTTGGGAGTCATTTCTTTGCAACACTTTCACCATCTTTTGCTTTTTAAGGTAATAATGTTTGCTTTTTTCTTTCTTTTCTCTTCTCTTCTTTCTTTTTTTGTAGGTAACCCATATCTTGAATGAAGAACATGTTTTACAAGTGCAGTTAGGAAAAGCCTTTTAGAGCACTGATACTTTGGCTCATAAGCCCTGGCTTCAATGTCCAGTCAATGCTGTTAGTGTTGAATGACTTAATGAAATGCCTGAGGTTTGCCGATAAAAGGACTAACAGAGCAAGGTTATTACATGGGCTTCCTTCCTGAATAATAATTTTTGCAGAATGTCCCTGACACTAAGTAAAAATAGATAAAATATTAGCATTTTCAAAGCCCTAATCTTGCATCCATAGAAGTGTTCTACTCTTGTTTTCAATGTGGCTCAGCCATGTTTGATATTAGAAGTACATCCAATCCCCATTTTTAGGCAAAATGAACACGTTGCAGGGCCGAGCCTGTGGTGCACTTGGGGGAGTGCGGCGCTGGGAGTGCGGCAACGCTCCCACCGTGGGTTCGGATCCTATATAGGAGTGGCCAGTACACTCACTGGCTGAGTGCCGGTCATGAAAAAGACAAAAAAAAAAAAAAAAAAAAGAACACGTTGCTCTTCCTGTTCACAAGGCAGGTTGAGTTTCCAAAGATCAACTCTGTGTTGCGAACTCTGGAACACATGTCAGGCCTACAATCTATTTCTCTGTACAAAAGACAAAAACACCGAGAGAATGAAGTTTAAAAATCAGACTGTTAGAGGTAGGTTGAAATTTAGTTTGCCCCAGATGGAAAAAGAAAAAAAATTACGTTGCAAAGCAGGAGTAAAGGAAAAATTTTAACATATCAAAACTGGCTAAATCTGTCATGCTCAATTGTGCCACAGAGCAAAACGAGATTAGCGTATTAGTGACAGCTGAGAAAAATGGCTTTTCAAATTCCGTTTTTTATGAGAGTAATTTAGGAAGTGTAGTATAAGAGTCATTAAGTACAAAATACCATAAACGTCAGCGTGAGTTGTATCCTGCTTTTGTTTGCTTCGCTGAGTGACACCACGTACCTTGAATCTGATGAGCAGTTTCGGAGGCTGTAAAGGGAGCATTAAAGCAAACTGGAGCAGCAGCAATGGATTCCCTGGGAAAGGGGCCTCTAAACAACATTAGGCCACCTTGCTAAGGAGCCAGTGGGAGAGAAGAGGAAGCTCTTGCTTCCAACTCGTGAATGAAGGAGCTTCTTGTGGGTCACTGCTCACCTCCCACTGAAAAAAACAAAACAGGAATGTGGGTTTTAGTAGTGAGCCTGTGGGGGAGGATCGAAGCCGGCAGGCAGGAGGCAGGAATGGAGCTCGAATCATCCAGGCAGTGACAGAGCAAACGTGGGGCAATTGCAGCTGTGGGCTCAGGCTCCCACACTACTGTGCTGGGATGGGATGATGAAGGAAAAGTGCCCCCGCCCCGAAACGTGACGGACTGTGAAGTGTGATCCCTTGTAAATACTGGTTTGATGGTCTCACCAACTCTAGAGAGTTTACAAAACAAGAAAATGCGCTGTAAGATCTCAAGGGGAAACTATTTCTCTGAGTTCATGTTTATTGAGTACGGGCTGAGCTCAGTACGATAGGACCAGTTTAGCCTCTGCCCAGCTACTTCCCCTTTAAGACTCTTTTAAGTTCATTAAAAAAAAACAAAAGAAATAAAAAAAACTACTTTATTTTTATAGAAGTTTTAGTTTTACAGAAAGATGGAGCAGAAAGTACAGATAATTTCCATACTCTCCTCTCACCCACATGTACAGTTTCTCATATTATTGACATTTTACATCAGTGTGATATCTTTGTTACAATTATGAATCAATATTGACATATTATTGTTAACAATATATATTAAAGTTCTCTGTTTGTATTGAACAGTTCTATGGGTTTTGCCTAATGCATAATGTCATATATTAACCATTCCAGTATCATGCAGAATAGTTTTGCTGCCCTAAAAATCCTCTGTGCTCTCTCCCTTCCCCCCATCTCCTGAAATCCTGGCAACCACTAATTTTTCATTTTTTTTCATTTTTTTTCACCTCAAACGCTTATCATTTCTTTGTCTTGGAAACATTCAATAGACTCTCTTCCAGCTAACTGAAACTATGCAATAAGTTGTTAATTATAGTCACCCTACAGTACTATAGAACACTACATATTACTGCTCCTATCTAGCTGTACTTTTATATCCATTAACCGACCTTTCCAGAGCCCTACCCTTTCCAGAGCCTCCTAATGACCATTCTATTCTCTACTTCTATGAGATCAACTTTCTTAGCTTCCACCTATGAGTGAGAACATGTACTATTTCTCTTTCTCTTGTTGGTTTACTTCACTTAACATAATGTCCTCCAAGCTCATCCATGTTGACACAAATGACAAGACTTTATGCATTTTTTATGGCTGAATAGTATTCTACTATGTGTACATACCACATTTTCTTTATCTACTCATCTGTTGATGGACACTTGGGTTGATTTCATATCTTGGCTATTGTGAATACTATTGCAATGAACATGGAAGTGCAAATATCTCTTTTATGTGCTGATTTCTTTTCCTTGGTATATACCCAGTAGTGGGATGGCTGGATCACATGACAGTTCAATTTGTAGTCTTTTGAAGAAACTCCAGACTGTTTTCCATAATGGTTTTACTAATTTACATTCCCATCAACAGTGTATAGGAGTCCCGTTTCTCTGCATCCTCACCAGCATTTGCCACTTTCTGTCTTTTTGATAATACCCATTCTAACCAGAGTGAGATGATATTTCATTGTGGTTTTTATTTGTATATCCCTGCTGATTAGTGATGTTGAGCAGTTTCTCATATACCTATTGTATAGCTGTACGTCTTCTTTTGAGAAATGTCTACTCGGCTTATTTGCCCGTATTTTGATCAGATTGTTTTCTTGCTGTTGAGTTATTTGAGTTCCTTGTATATTCTGGATATTAATCCCTTGCTGGATATGTAGTTTGCAAATATTTTCTCACATTCTGCAAGTTGTCTCTTCACTTTGTTGATTGTTTCCTTTGCTGTGCAGAAGCTTTTTAGTTTGATGTAATCCCATTTACCTATTTTTGCTTTTGGTGCCTGTGCTTTTTTGGTCCTCATCATTGAGAATGAAAGTCTCTGCTCAGCCTGATGCCTTGAAGCATTTCCCCTGTTTTCTTCTGGTAGTTCCATGATTTACGGTTTTGCATTTAAGTCTTTAATCCATTTTGAGTCAATATGGTGAGAGATAGGGGTCTAGTTTTATTCTTTTGTGTATGGCTGTCAAGTTTTCCCAGCACTATTTATTGAAGAGACTATCCTTTCCCCAAGGAATACTCCTGGCATCTTCACTGGAAATCTGTTGACTGTAAATTCATGGCATTATTTCTGGGCTTTCCATTCTGCTCCACTGGTCTTAGTGCCTACTTTTATGCTTGTACCATGCTGCGTTTGTTACTATAGCTTTTTAGTATATTCTGAAGTCAGGTTGCTTAATGCCTCCAGGGCTTTTTTTGTTTTGTTTGTTTTTTTGCTCAGGAGCACTTTGGGTATTCAGGACCTTTTGTGCTTTTGTGGTTCCATATGAATTTTAGGATTGTTTATTCAATTTCTGTGAAGAACGTCATTGGTATTTGATAGGAGTTGCTTTAAATCTGTTGATTACTTTTGGCAGTATGGTAATTTTCATAATATTAATTCTTCCAACCCATGAACATGGAATGTCTTTCCATTTCTTTGTGTCCCTTTCAATTTCTTTCATCAGTGTTTTACAGTTTTCTTTGTAGAATCTTTTACCTATTTAGTTAAATTAATTCCTAGGTATTCTATTTTTTTGGTAGCTATTTTAAATAGGCTTGATTTCTTCATTTGTTTTTCATGTTGCTTGTTATTGGTATATTGAAATGCTACTGGTTTTATTATATTCATTTTGTATCTTGCAACTTTGATAGATTATCAGTTTTAAGAGTATTTTGATGGAGCTTTTAGGTTTTTCTACATGTAAGATGTTGTCATCTGCAAACAGGGACAATTTTATTTATTTACTTATTTTTTACTGATTATGCATTTTCATGGGGCAAAAAGCTGATTGTTACCACCTGTGACCAAGACGTGATGATCATATCGATACCATCAATATGCCCATTACCACTAATTGCAATTTTTCCCTGTGTCCCCCTCAAGCTCTCTCTGATCTCCCTGCTCCTGCACCCCTCCACCCATAGCAACCCTAGGTATGTCTTCTCCCTCTGCAAGTCCAATGAACCACCATGGTTGTTCTTTCTTCCCTTCTTTCTCTCTTAGCTCTCACGTATAAGTGAGGACATGTGGCATTTTCCCCTGTATCTGACTTATTTCACTTAACATAATTTTCTCCAGGCTGATCAATGCTGCTGCAAATGGCAGAATTTCATTCTTTTTCATGGCTGAGGAGAGTTCCACAGTGTATATATATACCACATTTTCCTTGTCTAGTCATCTGCTGATGGACATTTAGGTCGGTTCCATATCTTGGCTATTGTAAATAGAACTGCAATGAACATGGGAGTGGATGTATCCCTTTGACATGATGATTTCCATTCTTTTGAGTATATACCTAGAAAGAGTTTTGCTGGATTGTATGGTAGATCTACCTGTAGTTTCACCACTCCTGTTTAACATAGTATTGGATGTATTAGCCAGAGCAATCAAGGAAGAGAAAGAAAAAAAAAAGAAAAAGAGCACACAGATTGGAAAAGGCGAGGTCAAGCTGTCCCTATTTGCAGATGACATGATCCTGTATATAGAAAAACCTAGACTCCACCAAACAATTCTTATAGGTGATTAAAAATTTCAGTAATGTTGCAGGATATAAAATCAAAACCCTCAAATCAACTGTTTTTGTATTCTTCAATAACAAACTAACAGAAAGAGAAATATAGTTTACAGTAGTCACCAAAAAACAAAACAAAACAAAAACAAAACAAAACAAAAAACATCATCATCAACAACAACAGCCTAGGAATCAATTTAACCAAGGAGTATTTACAATGAGAACTACATCTCACTATTGAAAGAAATTGAAAAAGACATAAAAAGATGGAGAGCCATTCCACATTCTTGGATGGGAAGAATCAATATTGTGAAAGTGTTCATACTTCCCAAAGCAATCTACAGATTCAGTACAATCCCTATCAAAATACCAATGACATTCTTTGCAGAAATAGAAAAAGCAATCCTATTATTCATATGGAACAACAAAAGATCCCAAATAGCCAAAGCAATCTTAAGCAAAAAAATAAAATAAATAAATAAATAAATAAAAAATAAAGCTGAGGCATAACACTACCCAACTTTACAAAGCCATAGTAACCAAAACAGCATGGTACAGGTGTAAAAATTGACATTTGGGCCAATGGAACAGAATAGAGAACCCAGAAATCAATCCACAGACATACAGCCAATTTATCTTTGACAAAGGGAAAAAGAAGATACATTGGGGAAAAGACTACCTCTTCAATAAATGGTGCTGGGAAATTAGACATCTGTATGTAGAGGAATGAAACCTGTATGTTTCAATGTACACCAAAGTCAACTCAAAATGGATTACAGGCTTAACTAAAAGACCTGAAAATAAAAAATTACTAAAAGAAAACATTGGGGAAACACTTAAGGACATAGGACTGGGCAAAGACTTTATGAATAAGACCCCAAAAGCACAAATAGCAAAAGAAAAAATAAATAAATGGGATTATATAAAACTAAAAAGCTTTTGCACAGCAAAGGAAAAAATCAACAGAGTGAAAAAACAACCTACAGAACAGGAGAAAATATTTGCAAACTATACATTTGACAAGGGATTAATATCTAGACTACATAAGGAACTCAAACAACTATACATTAAAAAAACAAATAATCCAATTAAAAAATGGACAAAGGAGTTAAATAGACATTTTTCAAAGGAAGACATACAAATGGCCAACAGTTACCTAAAAAAATGCTCAACCTCAGTAATCATCAGGGAAATGCAAATTAAAACCACATTGAGATATCATCTCACCCCAGTTAGACTGGCTGTAATAAAAAAGACTGGGAACACCAAACGCTGGCAAGGATGTGGAGAGAAGGGAACTCTTCTGTTTGGTTGGTGGGACTAAGTTACTACAGCCACAGTGAAAAACATGATGGAGGTTTCTTGAAAAGGGACAATCTGACTTTTTCTTTTCCAGTTTGGATACACTATTTCATTTCTTGTGTAATTGCTCTTGCTAGGATTTCTAATATTATGTTGAATAAGAGTGGAGAGAGTGGGCATCCTCGTCTTTTCTAGTTCTTAGAAGAAGAGCTTTCAACTTTTACCCATTCAGTATATATATTAGCTGTCAGTTTGTCATACATGGCCTTTATTGTGTTTAGGTACATTCCTTCTTTGCCTTATTTTTTGTGGGTGTTTATCGTGAAGAGATGTTGAATTTTATCAAATGCCTTTTCTGTGTTTATTGAGATTATCATATGGTTTCTGTCCTTCTGTTGATATGAGGTACCATGTTTATTGATTTGCATATGTTGAACCAACCTTGCATCCCTGGGATAACTTCTACTTGATCATAGTAAATAATCTTTTTAATATGCTGCTGTATTGACTTTGTGAGAATTCTGTTGAAGATTTTAGCATCAATATTTATCAGGAATATTGACCTGTAGTTTTCTTTTTTTGTTGTGTCCTTGTCTGGTTTTGGTATTAGGATAATGCTAATTAAATCAGTTTGGAAGTGTTTCCTCCTCTTCAATTTTTTGGAAGAGTTTGAGAAGAATTGATATTAATTCCTTTTAAAGTGTTAGTAGAATCTGGCAGTGAATCCATCAGGTTCTGGGCTTTTATTAATGAGAGACTTTTTATTACTGATTCAATCTTGTTAGTTGTAATTGGTCCTTTTATGTGTTCTATTTCTTTTGGTTCAATCTTGGTTGATTTTGTGTGTTCAGGAATTTATTCATTTCTTCTAGGTTATATAGTTTGTTGGCATATAATTGTTCATAATAATCTCTAATGATCCATTGTATTCTGTAGTGTCAGTTGTGATGTCTATGTTTTCATTTTTGCTTTTATTTTCTTGAGTCTTCTTTTCACTTGATTAGTCTAGCTAATAATGGCTTGTCAATTTTGTTTATCTTTTAAAAAAATCAATACTTTGTTTTGTCAATCTTTTGAATTTTCTTAAATCTAAATTTCACATATCTGCTCTGATCTTTATCACTTCTTTCCTTCTAATATTTTGGGTTTGGTTTGTTCTTGCTTTTCACTAGAGATGCATCACAAGATGCATTGTTAGGCTATTTATTTGAAATTTTTTTTTCTTTTTTGAGGTAGGCATTTATTGCTATAAACTTCTGTCTTAGTACTGTTTTGGCTGTATCCCATAGGTTTTGGTATGTTGTGTTCCTGTCCTCACTTGTTTCAAAAACTTAAAATTTTCTTAATTTTTTCTTTGATCTCTTGGCAATTCAGGAGCTTTTTAAGTCTCCACATATTTGTACAGTTTTGAGAGTTTCTCTTGCTATTGATTTCTAGTTTTATTCCACTGTGGTCAGAGAAGACATTTGATATGATTTCAATTAAAAAAAAAATCTTGAGACTTGATTTGTGGCTTAACATATGGTCAGTTGTGGAGAATGTTCCATGTGGTGATGAGAAGAATGTTTATTCTGCAGCTGTCAGATAAAATGTTCTGTAAATTTCTGTAAGGTCCATTTGGTCTATAGTGCAGTTTAAATCCAATGTTTCTTTGTTGATTTTCTGTCTAGATGATCTGTCCAATGCTGAGAGTGGGGTATTGAAATCCCCAACTATTACTATATTGAAAGTCTCTCTCCCTTTACATCTAATAATATTTGCTTTATAGATGCATGTGTTCCAATACCCATTGCATATATATTTACAATTGTTAATCCTCTTGCTGAACTGACCATTTTAACATTATATAATGGCCTTCTTTTTCTCTTTTTACAATTTTTGATTTAAATTCTATTTTATTTTATATAAGTATAGCTTTTCTTGATTTCTTTTGGTTTCTGTTTGCACAGAATATGTTTTTCCATCCCTTCCCTTTCAGTCTTTGTGTATCTTTACTGGTGAAGTATGTTTCTTGAAGGCAGCAGGCAGCATATAATTATATCTTTTAAAAAAAATCCATTCAGCCAGTCTATATTTTTTAATTAGAAATTTAGTCCATATACATTGAAGGTTATTATTGATAGGTGAAGACTTATTTCTGCCATTTTGTTGATAGTTTCCTGGTTATTTTGTATATTTTTTGTTCCTTCCTCTCTTATTGTTTATCACTGTAGTTTGTTGATTTTGTCTAGTGATAAGGTTTGATTCCTTTTTCCTTCCAGTTTGTGCACCAGCTGTACCAGTGGATTTTATCCTTTTGCATCTTTTCTTGATGGTGGTTATCTTCCTTTCACTTTGAGATGTAGGACTCTCTTGACTATTTCTTGTAGCAGTGATGAATTCCCTGTTTTTGCTGGACTGTGAAGGACTTTATTTCTCCTTCATTCCTGAAGGATAGCTTTGCTGGATATAGTATTCTTCACAGCAATTTTTTTTTCTTTCAGCACTTTGAATATATCATCTCATTTCTCTTGGCCTGTAAAGTTTTTGCTTGGAAATCTGCTCTTAGTCTCATGGGGATCCCCTTATATGACCTGATATTTTTCTCTTGATGTTTTTAGGATTCTTTATTTGTCTTTTTCTTTTGATATTTTGACTATAAGGTGCATTTGGAGAGAACATTTTGACATTTAAAATATTTGGGACCTTTTAGCTTCCTGAGTCTGTATGTAAATCTCTCTCCTGTACTCTGGGAAGTTTTAAGCTATTATTTCTTTAAATAGCGTATTGATGCCTTTTTCCTTTTCTTCAGGAATGCCTATAATTTGAATATTGGTTCTTTTAACATTTTCTCATAGCTCCTATAGGCTTTCTTCACTTTTTTATTCTTTTTTTCTTTCTCTGCATGGGTAATTTCAAATGACTTATCTTTGAGTCAGTGATTCTTTCTTCTGCCTACTATAGCCTGCTGTTGATGCTCTCTATCATTTAAAAAAATTTCATTCATTGAATTCTTTAGCTATAGGAGTTTTGCTTGATTCTTTTTTATGTTATCTATCTCTTTGTTAAATTTGTCATTAATATCATGACTTATTCTCTGATTTCATTTATCTGTATTCTCTTGTATCTCAGTGAGTATTCTTAAGATGATTATTTTGGATTCCTTTTCTAGCAGTTAGTTGATTTCCTCTTTTTTGGAGTCTGTCATTAGTGTGTTACTGTGTTCATTTGGTGGTGTCACATTTCCTTGCTTTTTCATGTTTCTTGTGTTCCTGTGTTGATGCTTGTGCATCAGGTGAAACAATTGCTTTTTCCAAACTGTACAGATTGTCTTTCATAGACAGAGTCTTTTACCTAAAATTTGGTATTAGTGTGCTGGTTAAGAGTGTGTTTTTGTGTAGATGCAGTGATCTAGTCTCTGGGTAGATTCTTTAGTTGTGATCAATATTGTCAGTAACTGTTGGTGCCTTGGTGTCCTAGGCTGTAGAGGTTTACGGCAGTGGTGTAGGTTGTTAAGGTCTTCAGTGGTAAAGGATTTGGGGGTACTCCTATTTTTATTTTTCCCACAATGGAGTAACTCTGTCAATGGGATTCTTCTTGATTTTGGGTCTGACTCTACCTATAAGCAGCTGCTATGGTGCTGGGCTGCAGGTAGGTGCTTGGAGCAGCTGTGAAGCTGAGATACTGGGCTTAGTGTCTCACAAACATTTTCTGTCTTAGTCTGTTTCTGTTGCTTAACAGAAATACCTGAAACTGGATAATTAGTAAAGAAACAGTATCTACTCCTTACAGATTTGAAGGCTGAGAAGTCCAAAGTTCAGGGAACATATCTGGTGAGGGCCTTGTTCTTGGTGTTGACTGTATGGTGACACAGGGTATCATATGGTGAAACGGTTGACCAAGAGAGAGCAAGTTATGCTACTCACTCACTCCCCTTAAAAGCCATCAGAAACACACCCATTATTTCCACTATACCATCAATGGATTAGTTCATTCACTAGGGTATGTTCCTCACAATCTAATCACTTCTTTGAAGCTCCATCTTTCAATGACCATAATAGGATTTCCTACCCTTTTAACACGCTATAGTGGGGATTAATTTCTAATACCTAAAACTTTGTGGGACACAATTTAATCATTCATTTTCCCCTGGCTGCCAAAGTTAATGTCCTTTTCACAGGTAAATATATTCATTCCATTCCCAAAGTCTTAACTTCTTTCAGCTCAACAGTCCAAAGTATCAAAGTCCCATCTGTGAAATCAAAACAACTTACTTACTTCCAAGATACTATGGTGGGACCAACATAGGGTACACATTCCCATTCAAAAAGGGAGAAATAGGCCAAAAGAAGGGGTAACAGTTCCCAAGCAAGTCCAAAACCCAGCAGGGTAGGCATTAAATCTTATGGCTGATGAATCATGTACTCCAACTCCATGTTTGGCATCCTTTGCACACTGACGCATGGGTTGGATCCCCAAGTCCTCAGGTAGTCCCTCTTTCATGGCTTTCCAAGTCTTAGGCCATGCTTCAGCTCTTGCAGGCTAGCATTGCATGCTGAAAGTTCCACAATTCTGGGGTCTCCCTGGCATGGCCCTTTCACAGCTCCACTAGACATGGCCCTGGTGGGAATTCTCTGTTGCAACTCTGACCCAACATTTCCACTCGACATGTTTTAGTGAAGACTCTATGTAGTGACTCTATCCCTGTGACAGATGTCATCTTGGGCTCCCAGGTTTTTCTACACATTCTTTGAAATTTGTTTAGCATAACTCTGGTAATCTGGAAGCCTGCAAATTTAACACCATGTGGATGACACCAATGCTTCCAGCTTGTATCTTCTGAAGCTGCGGGTCCATCCATGCCTGGGGCCAATTTAGCCACAAGTAGAGCAACTGGTGCAGCCAGGATGCAGGGAGTAGCATCCTGAAGTGGTCCTGGGCATTGAGCCTGTGGAGGGTGCCTTAGGCCTTTTCCCTGAAGCCATTCTCTCTCCCTAGGCCTCTGGGCCTGTGATGATAAGAACAGCCTTGAAGATCTCTGAAATGCCTTTAAAGTCTTTTTTCCATTCTCTTAATAAAACCTATCTTCTGTACTAATCTCCTTAGCAAACAGTCACTGGGCTACACTCTTTGTTTCCTCTCTTGAACAGACTTTCTTACTCTTTATGTGGCCAGGCTGAAAGCTTTCCAATTTTTTACCCTTTGCTTCCCTTTTTATTATAGATTCTGACTTTCTTTCATTCTTATTCTGCCTTAACTCAGCATAGGTTGTTACAAGTATCTACAAAGCTTCCTAAATGCTTTGGTGCTTAGATATTTCTTTTGCCAAATACCCTGGGTCAGTGCCTTTAAGTTCCACATTCCATAAAACTTTCGAGTGTGAATAGAAAGCAGCCAAACTCCTTGCCAATTCATAGCAAAGGTGATCTTTGCCCCAGTTTCCAATAAGCTATTCCTTATTTCTACCTGAGATCTTCTCAGAATGGTCTTTACAGTTCATATGTCTATCAACATTCTGCTCACCGCCATTTAAACAGTCTCTAAGATGTTCCAAACTTTTTCTGTTTTCTTTGTCTTTTAGGCTCTCGCTATAAACTAGGCTTTTTGTAGACTGCTCTTCCAAATTCTTCCAGCCTCTGCCACAATTCCCACTTCCAAAGCTGCTTCCACATTTTCAAGTATTTGCTATAAGCAAAACCCTACTTCTCTGGTATCAGTTTTATATCTTTGTCCATTTCCATTACTTATAACTGAAATACCTGAAATCAGGAAATTTGGAAAGAAATAATATTTATTGCTTACAATTTTGGAGGCTGGGAAGTCCAAAGTCCAGGGAACATATCTGGTGAGGGCCTTGTTATTGATGTTGAAGCTAAAGTGATGCAGGGTGTCACATGGTGAAATGGCTGACCAAGAGAGAGCCAACCTACTAATCTGCTTTCCTTTAAAGCCAACAGAACCATGCCCATTACTTATACTAAATCATTAATGGACTAATCCATTTACTAAAGCATGGTGCTCACAATCTAATTACCTCTTCAAGTCCCTGTTTTTCAGTTACCATAATAGGATTTCCCATCCTCTTAACACTGTCACAGTGGGGATTAAGTTTCTAATACATAAAACATTGGAGACACTATTCAATCCACAGCAGAAACCTATTGTGGTACCTTGTTTTTGAGGTACAGGTTCATTCTCTGCTACAGGGTTAAATGTCAATTGCCCACAGCACCAGGATCTGTGGCTCTGAGGCCTCCTGGCAGCCTCGCTCTGTGGGCTGTGTTATAGCTGTGACTTTAACCCTGTGGAGCTGAGCACAGTACCAGCCTGACTCCAAAGAAGCACGGCTCTGGAGGTTTAGGCTCAGGGAGCAGAGTACAGCTGCAGTTTCAGAACCAGAATAAATGGGGCTCATTTGTCACTTGGCTCCCAGGGGGTGAGGCAACTTGTAGTGGTGACTATAGCCCATGAAATTCTGGGACTTGGCAATATTTCAGTCTTTGTGAGGCCAGGTGCCATGGCATCAAGAACCCAGAATGGCAGGGTACAGGTCTCATTTGGGCCTTGGGGGTGCAGGCAGCCACACAATGCTGATTTCATTCCCCAGGGAAAGGGGTGTCTCAGCAGCTCAGTCTCTAGGGGAATAGTCCAGCTCCAGGGAATCAGAGTAGTAGAGCTGTTCAACCCCTAGGGCAGGGTGTCTCAGCTCAGCCATTGCTCTGTTTCCCTGGGACACGAAGGTCTGCATCAGCTCATCCTTGGGAAGCTCAGCTGCTCAGCTTGGTCAAGCAGCTTCTTGGCCAAGACAACAATTCCCCAGCAGGCTATGTGCTTCTTCAGCTCAGTCCTAGTGGGTGGTGCATGGCCTCAGGTGAGATAGGTAGTTAAAGATTCCCACAGAGCGAGTGTGCAGCTTTGCAACTTCAGTGCCAGCCTGAGGAGAAAGGACACTGATGCAACTGGGAGGGATGAATGGAGCAGTTCCCCTACCACCTCGTCCCTCAGGGCAAGGTGTAACAGGTGCTCTCAGCTCAGTTTGGGGAAGTTAGTTCAATGCTGGCTTACTCTCTTGGGTAAGACACCCTCCAGCAGCAGTTCCAGTTCCAAGATGGCACAGAAGCCACACAAGCCACAGAGGGTGGGGCACAGTGTCAGCTCCTCTGGGGGAGCACAGCTTTGTGTGGATTCTAGGCATTTCCCTTAAATGGGCGTAGAAACTTTGAGGATCACCAGGGTCCTCAGTGGTAAGGATGGTAGGTGTTCAAGGTATGGTTGATGGCTGCTCGGATCCTCTTGCTAACTTTTCCCCTCAGAGGGAAGTTCCTCCTGGTTCCCTGCAGCTCCTGGTTGGGAGATGGGATGTGGAGGCTGGGCGCTTCCTTCTATTCTCTACGTGACTATCCTGAGTTTCTGTGCTCACTAGTGTTTCTGTTACTCCTTTGATGTGCTCCAGTAATCTCCTTCAGTTATTTTCATCCAAATGTAGTTGTTTATTCATTATTTTGTCTGTCTTTGTGGGAGAGACTCGTGGTAGGGTCTCCTATTTGGCCATCTTGCTCCACCCTCCTCACTTCAGTTCGTTCTGCCTGGCTGGCATCTCACTCAGCCCTCACATTTGTACACCACTGTCCTTCTCTCTACCAAGACTCCCCCTCAACCCTGAAGGAAAAAGTATGGCCACACCATCTAATCCAGTGCATCACAGCTCTCTTTTACAAACTTTCTTTTGTAGACACATAATTCCTCTGAAAATTGGCCATGGTTGTCTCACCTCTAAGCCTTTGTTTCTTAATGTATCTTCATATGGACTTTCAGTTACACCCCAAGATTTAATCATGTTGACCTAAGCCTCTAAAGTTTTCATGAAGTCTCCCTTTTCCATGGTCTTCCTCAGCTCCTCCAGTTCACATGGATGACCTCTTCTCTAAATCTGTAGCCTTCAAACGTGTGGAGGGTTAGAAATATTGATTCTCATTTGATTTTAGAATAGGGTTTTTTAGGTAAATGCATGTATGGGGCAAAAGCCCTAAGGTAGGAGACCACAGTCTACAGATAGCATGGAAAAGCCCATTTAATCAATTCTAATTAAATAATATTGATTCTCATTTGATTTTTAGAATAGGGTTTTTAGGTAAATACATATATGGGGCAAAAGCCCTTGAGTAGTACAGCCAAGGGGGTGACAGCCCATCTAATCAACTCTAATCACTACTTAGATATGGGATTGTGTACTATAATGATTCTAGTGCTAACAGGTGGTTGTCATACCGATCCTGTTAAGGGATTTTAAGAATTGCTGTAGGGAAAGATGTGAAAAAAATGTTTGCCAGGGTCAAGCTGTCTATTGATGGAAACTTTAGTAACAATTATACTTAGATTTTATCATAAGAATGTAACTTTTTCTTGAGAAGAGGTTATAATTTAGATAATGAGTGGAGTTTGACCAAATTAGCTTTTCACAAATTGTACTTTGGAATGTCACATTGTTAATTTTACTGATGTTACTAGTTCCCATTGTTTAAGCTATACTTAGCCATAGATAACTTTTGTAACACTGCCCATGTCCTTGTGTCCTTTTGTAATGATTGAATCGACTGAATTTCCTCCTGAAACTTCCTTGTCTTTACAATAAGAAACAGAAGCTAACTTTGAATCAGGGCTGTACCCAGTTTTCTCCTAACAGAGGAGTTGCTGAGGTGCAGTCCCTTTGGCCTTCTCATCGCAGTTATGGTGCTTTGAATAATCCTTTTTTCATCTTGGTTACACAGTGGGAAGCGTAACAAACCGAGACAGCCACATTTGCCCTCCACTGTTACTGGTGGTTTTCTCAACTATAGTCTAATCTCCATGACTGTAGATTTCTTTGTATCCATCACAGTGCTTTATTTATTTTTATGGAATTTTTATGTGTTATATGGCAACATGCATGCTGTTCTCTCTTTCTCTTTTCCTTTCCCTCATTCCAAAGCATATTCATTTATCCATTTTTTCTTCCACTCCTGTCAGAAACATCAGTGAACAACTACTTCGGATCCCCTTATCATGTCAGGAACTGTAACGGGGAGCCACTTTCCAGTCTCACACCAGCTTTTGGGTGCTGTTCCACTGCTTGCATGACCTCAGCTTTTAGATAGAGTGGACGCAGCTGGCTCAGTGAGGGCATGGAGTCAGTACGATGGCCTATGTACTGACTCAGTGCTAGGTATTCTAAGATGGATTAGGGCAGAGGAAGAATTTTTAAGTTAGGAAACATAAGATGACAATTCATCATTCTTCTGTATTTAATAAGGTAGAATTCATTTAAACATCATATCCAGTTTATAGTATGGTTTTCATTTATTCATTCATTTACTCAATTATTCATTCATGAATTTATTCTGCACAAATAAATTTAGTAAGGAGGTATATTATTTATCCATTGTCATAATAATGCTGCATAGCAAATCAGAAAACCTCAGTAACATACAATAATAAACAACAATAAATTATTTAATTTATTAATCTTTGAATTAAATGGGTGGTTTTTCATGTCTAAGCCAGGTTTAACTGATTTTAGCTGAGCTTACTCATTCACCTGTTGTCATCTGGCTGTTTGACTGGAGTCTGGTGAGTCTAGGAGAGCCTTGGATAGGACAGATAAGACAACTCAAATCTCTGTCATGTGTTCTTTCATCCTTTAGCAGGTACCCTGGCCTTGATCACATGGTGGTGAGATTCCAAGACACTGATGGGAGTGAACAAGACCTCTCTTGGCATAGCCTCAGAACTGGCACAAAGTTGTTTCTGTCATACTTTATTGAGGGTGGGGGGATGGGGGGGTGGGGGGAAAGAGAAAAGTAGAAAGGCCAGCCTAGATGCAAAGTAGGGGTAGAGCAGATGGAGAATAAATTCCACCTCTTTAAGGGAAGAGCTGCAATGTCACATAGCAAAGGACATGGGTTCAGGCAAGCCATTTGGACCATTCATGCAATAAATAGACCATGAGGAGACAGGCAAATACCAAGTCAGAATATAATGTTATAAGGACTATCTATAAAAGAAGTATGTGTGTAATGGTAAGTGATAATTTCTTTTTCACAATTTTCTTCTACCTTCATTGAATTATTTTTTTAAAGGAAGAAGGATGTAGGAAAAAAACCAAAAAAACAAGTTCTGTTCTTCTTTTCCTCCCCTTTCCCACCAATGCACACAAAGACACTATGGGAGATCTCAGTGGTACTCAAGACTTGTCTGGGGTAGTCACTCCCAAGACCTGGGACTGAGCAGCGTGGAAGTCAGGTCTTGTCTGCAGAGGTTATGTGAATGGTTTCTCTGGTGAAGAAGATGCTATTTGGAAACTAAGCTCTTATTTAAAACCTCAGATGCCTTCTTCCTGGGTCTTCAGGGCAGGCTTTTCTGGGATACTTTTTGTTTTTGAAGTCAGTACTGAATGCTAAGCTTCATTGGAATTTCTCATACTGCATTTGTCACTTCATCTCATTAGATTTCTGGGTCTCACTTGTCTGTCTGATTTAGACTCCTGTCAACTCCCAAGGCAGATATGGCTGCCTGCTATATATTTTACAGAACCTAGTAAATGCTAACTATGGGTTTAAATCAATGAATCGTACACTTTCTTATCCTACAGCTCAGAACTTTCAGTATCACACCAATAACCCCTCAAAAAGTCAATAGCTGCTTACCTTTGGGTGTTGTTAAAGGAAAAGAGCCAATTAGAACTTCTCAACTGCAGGCCCCTTTGACATCTCCACAGCCCTTAGCAATGGAAAGTGAAGACGTGAAGGAAAGTGACTACTTGGTTAAGGGAAAAGCCAACCCTGAAGAGGTGTTCTAAACTCTTGAGTTACAGTCTGCTTGTTCCTTTTTGAACTCCCAACAGTGTCCTATTCTGAGAAGAAACAACTCAAACTGAAGAGAATGAGAACTTTCTGGTTATAAGGGTCTCATGATACTGGAATGATGTTGCAGCAGCATTTTCTCTGGCAATATATAAGAATAAGGTAGACAAAGTCATTTTTTTGCCAGACTACATGAGTTTTGTTATACCATGCATCTGAAAACATACTTTTAGATTATCGATGTTTCTTATGTCTTTGCTTTTGACACCCTCATCTTGATTTAAATCCACTTTTTAAAGAAAGGGTACATGAACTTGTGTACTTACACATGACACTCAGATTAAGAATATGAAATGAATGTATTCTGAAAACTTCTGGTTCAAGTCCTTTATTTCACAGGTGATTAAACAGAACCAGGAAGGTGAAAAAACATCTTGCATGACATCTAGTCAAGTTGCTTCTTGGGTGCTAGAGGTTTCTTGACTCTCCGTGCATTCAAATTGTACAATTAATAGAAACCTGCTTTTACACATGAAATGGCTTAGAAGTGGTAGAGGCATTATCAAGAAAAGTGTACTATGGTTTGTTGGAAATGTGCTATGTGCCAGCCGAGGCACAGCCAACTCTAGGAAGAGGTACAGCTTGTGCTATCTACCTAACACAATTTAAAGACCACAAATAGCCTTTCCCAGTTCAAAAATATTTCCACTACAGTGGCCATGCTTCTCAGTCTGCCTGGGATAATCTTGTTTTGTAACTGACGTCCTGACATAATTATGAATTTTCACTTTCAAAAGTGGCCCTATTTAGACAATATATTATTCAGTCATCCTAGATATCAATACAGTGAGAACAACATCATTTCTTTACATCATACAGGTTTTTCAGTGTCCAAAATTCTTAATATTTACTTAATAGAAGTATTACTTAGAGATTCAAAACCTCAAGAAAGCTTATCTATTGAAAATAATTAGTAATATAGGATTTGATGAGTGTGAAGGAGATAATGAAAGAGAGAGTTTTTGAAAGAAAGATTGCAAGGACACCAAAGGAGAAAACCACTCACTTTTCACTAGTGCCAGAGCCAATGTCCAGAGTGAAAACCGGTCAGCTTGCAGTTGGTACTGGGGTCAACAAAATGTTTATTGCTCAACTGCTTTAATGAAGGGAAACATACCTCCTCATTTTTGTATGCTGAAAAAGCCAATACAAATTTAAAAATACTACCAAGGCCTCAGGAAATTTTTTCTTTTAAAAAAAATGTCCATCAATGCCTTATTTGATTGCATAAAATTTTGCCCTTTCAAAATAATTTCACATATATTTAAATTTTTAATTTATTCTGCTGTTCTCTCCTCCTCCATCCTTATCCTTTCTTTACACTTTATGTTGACCTGTAGAGTTTCTCAAACTCAACCTGTTTGTCATGTGCCTCTGTCCTGTAAACTGGCAGCTGGGTCCAGCGGCTCAATCAGACTGCAACGGGTGGTGTGCTCTTTCATCAAGAGGCAGATATTGTCTGGTTGACTCTTATTTTGTGATGTAAACAGCCATTTATGATCATTTCCTAATTCAGGGGTCAGCAAACCAAATCAGGCCCAAGTCTTGTTTTTATAAATAAAGTTTTATCAAAATGCACCTATGCCCATATGTTTAGGTATTACCTATGGCTGCTTTTGCTCCAGCAACAGAATTGAGTAGTTGTAATAGTGACTATATGTCCTGAAAAGACTATAGTATTTACTATTAGCCTCTTTACAGAAAAATTTGCTTGCCTTTGGTCTAATTCATTCGCTGCTGGTTTCAGTATGACAATAATCTAATTTTTAAAAATTTATACATATTTATGGGGTACAGAGTTGACTATCAGTATTTGTGTACAGTGTGTGATGATCAAATCAATATTATTAGCACATTCCTCATTACACATCATAGTTCCTTTCTGTGTGCCTTGCCCAGTCACTCCCTATTCCTCCTCCCACTCCCCCTTTCCCACCGCTAGTAACTATAGGTCTGTTCTCTCCTGTAAGTTCAATGTTTTATTGTGGTCTTTCCTTCTTTCTTTGTTTCTTAGCTCCCATCTATGAGTGAGGACATTAGGTATATCTCTTTCTGTCCATAGCTGTTACTCTTAACATAAGTTTCTCCAAGCTTATACATGTTGCTGTTATTGACAGAATTTCATTCTTTTTTATGGCTGAGTAGTATTCCGTTGTGTATATTTACCACATTTTCCTTATCCAGTTGTCCATTGATGGACATTTAGGTTGGTTCCATAGCTTGGCTATTGTAAATAGAGCTGCAATGAACATGGGAGTGCAGGTATCCCTTTGACATGATGATTTTCATTCCTTTGGGTATATGCCCAGCAGTGGAATTACCTGATTGTAGTTCTATCTGTAGTTGTTTCAGGAATCTCCATACCATTTTCCAAGTTGCAATCTGACTAACAGTGCAAGAAGGCTCCCCCTTTCTCCACATCCTTGCCAGCATTTTTTATTCTCAGTCTTTTTGATAATAGCCAGTCTAGCTGAGGTGAAATGATAACTCAATGTGGTTTTGATTTGCATTTCCCTGATGATTAGTGATGTTGAATATTTTTTCATATACCTGTTGGCCATTCGTATGTCTTCCTTTGAAAAGTGTCTATTCAGCTCCTATGCCCATTTTTTAATGTGAAGTTAAGTTCCTTGTCTATTCTGAATGTTAATCCCTTGTTGGATGTATGGTTTGCAAATATTTTCTCCCATTCAGTTGGTTGTCTTTTCACTCTGTTGATTGTTTCCTTTGCTGTGAGAAGCTTTTTAGTTTGATATAAAAACCATTTGTTTATTTTTTCTTTTGTTGCTTGTGCTTTTGAGATCTTATTCATAAAGTCTTTATTACAATTTTCATCTCTCTGCATACATTGCGCATCTGTTGTTGGATGCTATCTGCTTTATTCTTTAGTGCCCTTAGTATATTAATTATAGTTGTTTTAAATTCCTGGTCTGATAATTTCAACATCCCTGCCATATCTGAGTCTGGTTCTGATGCTTGCTCTGTCTCTTCAAGCTGTGTTTTCTGCCTATTAGTATGCCTTGTAATTTTTTTCTTGATAGTCATGTACCCGGTAAATGGAACTGTAGTAAATAGAACTAACTTCAATAATGTTGTGGTAAGATGTGGGGACAGGGGAAGCATTCTATAGCCCTATGATTAGGTTTAGTCTTTTAGTAAGCCTGTGCTTCTGGACTGGAACTTCACAAGTGCTTCTTAGTCCCCTGCCCTCTCACCCACTTTGGTGGGACAGGATGGCTACAGCATGCTGGAGTTGAGAATTTTCCTTCCCTAGGTTGGTTGGGCTCTAATAAACCAACAATAGTTTAGGCTCTGGTAAAATAGTTTTTCTTTGAAAGCAGGTCTTGTTAAGAAGAAAAAGAAATACTCTGGTGTGTTTCAAAATTGTTCCTTTTCTTCTCCCCCTGTGGAAGCACAAGGAAATTCTCTGATATTCACTGTGAGAACCTGTTCGAGCTCCTGGAGCTAAAACTCACCAAAGTGTGGGTTCCCCTGGAGTTTTGAACTCTCAAACTTCCTCCAGCAATTCTCT
Source organism: Cynocephalus volans (assembly GCF_027409185.1). Classification (NCBI taxonomy): domain Eukaryota; kingdom Metazoa; phylum Chordata; class Mammalia; order Dermoptera; family Cynocephalidae; genus Cynocephalus; species Cynocephalus volans. Next base: position 124,903,584 of record NC_084468.1, read on the forward strand.
AATTACAGTTTTGATTTTCCTACCCTGCTATTTGTTCGTGCAGAGGTTTCTGCTCCTGGGCTTCTACTCCAGTAAGTTGTTGTTCTCTGTATTCACCTGTCTTTCTCTTCTGTTTTGGAGGTAGCAGTTTGCCCTGTGATCTCACCTCTCTGATTGATCCAAGAAGAGTTGTTGATTTTTCAGTGTGTTGACTTTTACTTGTTGTTAGGACAGAGAAGTGACTTCTAAGCTCCTTTCAAGCCATACAGGAAACTGGAAGTCTATTCTCTACCTTTTAGTCCTTTTAGTCTTAGGTCTATAAATAAGCATACATATGACTACCACCATTTTACTCTACAAATTTTGGTTGTCTGAAGATTTTTCTCTAAGAGATTCCTCAGAATGAGAACATGGGGACAATATTCTTTTAGTTCTTGTAAATTATTAATAGTTTGTACCTTTTATTTTATAAAGTAACTTGGCTAGTTTAAAATCCTTGGATCACATTTATTTTTTAAAAATATCTTTAATGTTTCTCCATTTTCTTCAGGCATATCCTATTGCTGATAAAAAATGTAATAGTGGTGATTGCAGGCACACCCCAGGTGATCCTCCATAACTTCTTTCCCCTGGTATCAATGCCTTTGTTTAATCCCCTCCCTTTGAGAGACTTGCTTCTAATCAAGACAATATGGCAAATGTGATGGGATTTAGTTGCATTAGATAAGATTACACTTTAACATATTGGAGCAAGAATCTTTCCCTTGCTAGCTTTAAGAAGTAAGTTCTCATTTTGTGAGAGGGACTTTGTAGAGAGTTACATGGCTGGGAAGTGCAGGCAGCTTCTAGGAGTTGAGGAGGCCTTCGGCAAATAGCCAGCAAGAACATAGGGACCCCAGTTATACAGCCACAAGAGAGTAAGTTCTTCTAACAACCAGAATGAGTTTGGGAGCATTTCCTGCCCCAGTCAAGCCTTCATTTGATAACACAGCCTGGCCTCTACCTTGAGTGCAGACTTGTGAGACCCTGAGTAGAAAACCTGTGACACCATGGAGCAGAGGAGCCAGAAAGCAAGGTGGATGCATCTGAGCAGAGAGAAGTCTGTTTTGAGGGAAACAGAAACCTAGAAAAGACAGGAATAATAGCATTCCAATGCTATTATTCTGCTGAATAGGCTTGCATTTTGGTCAACAGAATAGAATAACAGAAAGTTAAGATTTTTACAGAATCTTCCTGGGACTAATACAAATGTATCTATTTTGGAGATCAAAGAAATTTTTAGACTTAAAGAGATTGTCTTGTTTAACCCTCTTTTACTCTTTAAGGTAAGAAACTGAGACCCTGGGACATTGTTTTCTCAATTTCACTGAAAAAGTTAGGATGAGAGCCAAGTAAAATAACACTGAGCCTAGTTCTTACTCCATTGTATCAAATAGATATAAATAAAATAGAAAGTCATTCATATAGAAGGGATAAAGGGTCCCGTTGCCTTAGGGGTGACAGGGTAAATGTTCTTTAATGAGATGATAGAAACAAACAAACAAAAAGTTTCATTTCCTTTATCCTGCTAAAATCCTGGCTCTAGCTTTTATGGAGCTAGAAGAGGTGAGAAACTTGATATCCCCAATGGAGCAAAGGAGACAAAAAGGTAAAGGTTCAATAAGAATCTAAGCAGAGAGCCAGAGAGAAGGGAAGGAGATTTGCTTGCCTTGTCCCTAAGGCCATCTTTCTCTCAGGATTTCCTATAACAAAGTCTCCATTCCAGCATGCACTCACTAGAAAGCCTTGTAATGTGCATTGCAGAGGAAAGTTGATATTAAGCATTTAACTTTCCTAAGAAGGGAGTAAAATTTATCTTTAGGGAGTTCTTACTTAGTGCCTTAGGAAAGGTGAACTATAGGGAAATGTCTGCCTATATACACTTTTACTCTCATCGTCATTATTTTATGTGGAAGCCTTTATGGAAATTGCCTCCTCTATTTCCAATTTTCAGAAGTTTGGCAGAGACGAATTGAATATTACTTGAAATGCTCTTCTAAAGACAAAATGAAACCTGGTAACTAAAATTAAACTTTCAATGGAAAAATGTTTGAGGAAAATTGTTCTTCACTATAAATCCAACTATACATCTTTAGTCTCCTTAACCACCAGAAAAAAATCAACATTTTATTCCATTTCAAAATCCCAGCAGTGCCTCAATCACTTAAAACAATTTAATTTGATTGAGGTTACTTTTGAAATATAATCATTCAACTGTTCATGAGAGGCTTTGGTATCAATCAATTTTTTTTTGTAATTTTAATGGTTAAATTTGATAAAGATTGATTTATCTATGCCTCTGATGATAACACATCTGTAATAAAAAAGTAAAATAAAACTAAATAAGTAAAAATTGGCTAGTTTGCTTTTGATATTTGTGTATATCTGTAACAGACACTGCCACTGCCAGACACATTCGTTGTCATAACCATTTCAGTGTGCTCAGCTCACTTCCACATGACAGTACCAATGTTTCCGTGCTGGAGAGTTTTTTCCAAAACTACAGAAATCAGCTCTACCATATGCACAATAGGCCAGTGATGATATTGCTGAAGAATTAACACCTCCCAACTCCAGGAGTAGATCTTAACTAATGACTCTTGGGAGGTTTATTTATTTATTTTTTTGGTGGTGAAGTGTTTATTTTTATTTAATTTATTTTTTATTGTACATATTTATGGGGTACAATGTGATGCATGATGCTTTGATATATGTACATATTGTGAAATGATTGAATAACACTAATGAACATATCCATTACCTCACATACTTTTCATTTTTTTGTGGTGAGAACATTTGAAATCTAGTCTCTGAGCAATTTTCAGTTATACAGTAACTATAGTCACCATGCTGTAAAATAGATCATCAGAACTTATTCTTCCCATCTAAGTGAAACTTAGTACTCTTTGACCAACATTTTCCCATTCTCCCCACCTCCCCTCCAGCTGCTGTTAACTATTATTCTGCTCTCTACTTTTATGAATTTAACTTTTTTAGATTCTGTAAATAAGTGAGATCATGTGACATTTGTCTTTTTGTGCCTGGCTTATTTTACTTAGCATAATGTCTTCCAGGTTCATCCACGTTGTTGCAAATGACAAGATTTCCTTCTTTTTTAGGACTGAATAACATTCCATTGTGTAAATATACATTTTCTTTACTCATTTATCCATTGATGGGTACTTAGAATGATTCACATTTTGGCTATTGTGGATAATACTGCAACAAACATGGTAGCTCAGATATCTCTTTGAAATACTGATTTCATTTCCTTCTGATATATACCCAGTAGTGAAATTGCTGGATCATATGGTAGTTCTATTTTTAATTTTTTGAGAAAGCTTCATGATGTTTTCCATAATGGCTATACTAATTTACATTCCCAACAGTGTACGAGAGTTCCTTTTTCTTCACATTCTCATCAATGCTTCTTATCTTTTGTCTTTGTTATAATACCCATTCTAACAGGTGTGAGGTGATCTTTCATTGTGGTTTTGATTTGCATTTTCCTGATGATTACTGATGTTGAGCATATTTTTATATACTTGTTGGCCATTTGTATGTTTTCTTTCGAGGAGGGTCTACTCAGTTCCTTTGTCCATTTTTAAATTGGGTTATTTGTTTTCTTGCTCTCGAGGTGTTTGAAGTTCTTATGTATTTTGAATATTAACCTCTTATCACTAAAAACGTACAGCCTAACAAGATTCAATCATGAAGAAATACAAAATCTGAATAGATCATTAACAAGTAAGGACATCGAAACAGTCATTAAAATCTTCCCAATGAAAAAAGCCCAGGACCTGATGACTTCACTGATGAATCCCACCAAACATTTAAAGAAGATACCAAGAAGAGGGAAGATTTCCAAATTCATTTTATGAGGCCAGAATTATCCTGATTCCAAAGACTGACAAGGACATTACAAGAAAAGAAGGTTACAGGCCAATATCCTTGATGAACATAGATATAAAAATACTCAACAAAATACTAGCCAACCAAATTCAACAGCACATTAATAGGATCATTCACCACAATCAAGTGGGATTTAACCCTGGGAGTTAAGAATGTTCAACATATGAAAATTGATTAATGTGATGAAATACATTAACAAAATAAAGAATAGAAATCATGTAGTCATCTGAGTAGATGCAGAAAAAGCATTTGACAAAATTCAACAGTCTCTCACAAGAAACACTCTTAACAAATTAGGTATAGAAGGAATGTACCTCAATATAAAAAGAGCATTTATAATAAACCCACAGCTAACATTAAACTCAACAGTGAAAAGTTGAAAGCTTTTCCTCTAAGATCAGTAGGAAGACGAGGATGCCTACTCTTATTTCTTCTATTTAACATAGTATAGAAGTCCTAGCCAGAGCAATTAGGCAAGAGAAAAAAATAAAAGGTGCTCAAATTGGAAAAAAGGAGTCAAATTGTCTCTGTTTGGAGACAATATGATCGTAAATATAGAAAATCCTAAAAAACCTGTTAGATATGATAAACAAATTAAGTAAAATTGCAGGATACAAAATCAGTAGGGATTTTATATACTAACAGCAAACAAAAAGAGGGGCTGGCTGGTTAGGTCACTTGGGAGAGTATAGCGATGATCACACCAAGGTCACAGGTTCAGATCCCCATATCGTCCAGCCACCAATAAGTAAGTAAGTAAGTAAATAAATAAAATAAATGAGAGCTGCCATGAGTGCAGGGACCTCAGGAACAGAGGGAAGCCCCTTCTGACAGCCAGTAGGAGTGCAGAGACCTTAGGAGCTGAGGGCTGACTCCACCAACAGACGGCACTGAGCATGGGGAGGCATCACATGGACAGCCAGCTGACTGGGTGGCCCACCACAGCCACCACTGCCACAAGGGCAGCATGTTACCTCTGCTACCACAAGGGTGGCCAGCCACCACATCAGCAACCACTGCTGCCACAGCAGCCACTGCCATGCAGGCAGCCTGCTGATCATTTGACTGCACTGACACAAAGACAGTCAACAGTGGAGGCTGGGGAAAGAGGTGAGCAAGAACAGACCCATGACCCAGTGGCCAACTCATAAGGGGAATTATGTTGCCCTCTCATGATAGTGTACCTGGGGGTGGGAGGTATGTGTGCAGCTCACATGACTGCCTTGATCTGGGGAGAGATAAACCTGGAACCTCTGAAGATGGTAGAAATGCATGATAGCCAAATAGAATAAGGAAGAAAATTCCCAACAACCACCAACCCGTCCCCCAACCAAGGGAAGCAAGAACCCAGGAAAAGCCTCTGCCTATAGGAAAGAGAAAAGAGAAACCCCACCTGGGGTCACCCATTCAAACCGAGGAGTTCCTGTACACCCCAGTGCGCTCATCAGGGTCACAGGATGCTAGCCAGGGTGCCAGCCAACAAGCCCACCTCTAGACTACAGAGGCAACAAACATCCGAATCATGGGTGCTCTTGAAGGGGAGGAGGAAGAAAAAGGCATTGAAAACATATTCAATGGAATAATAGAGGAAAACTTCCCAGGTACAGGGACAGATACAGACCTTCAGATCTAGGCAGCTCAAAGATTCCCAGACAGATTAGATTCAAAAAGGTCCACTCTGAGACACATTACAGTCAAACTTGCAAAACTCAAAAACAAAGAGAGAATCCTAAAAACAGCAAAAGAAAAGCATCAATTCACCTATAAGGGAGGCCCCATCAGACTAACAGCAGGCTTCTCAACAGAAACTCTGCATGCTGGAAGAGAGTGGGATGATATATATATTCAAAATACTAACAGAAAAAAACTGCCAGCTAAGAATACTATACCCAGCAAGGCTATTCTTCATAAATGAGGGAGAAATAGTATATTTCCAAGACAAACAAAAACTGTAGGAGCTCCCCACCACATGACCAACCCTACAAGGAATCGTCAAGGGAGTTCTGCATCTAGAATCCAAAAAACAATAATTACTACCTTGAATACACGAGAAAGAAAAAAACACACTGGTAGAACAAAAATGCAAGCAGGAAAGAGAAAGAAACTATATCTTACCATCTCCAAAAACCAACAAGCACCAAAGACAGACAATAAAAGGGGAAGAAAGGAACAAAAGATATCTAAAACATCCAAGTGAAAATCAATAAATTGCCAGGAGTAAGAAAATACCTTCCCCAAACAACCCTAAATGTAAATCAGTTAAAATTCCTTACTAAAAAGAAACAGACTGACTGATTGCATTTAAAAGCAAGACCCAACTATGTGCTACAAGAGACTCATCTCACCTGTAAAGACACACACAGACTAATAGAAAGGGATGGAAAAAGATATGGTGTGCAAATGGAAGCCAAAAACGAGAAGTATATTGGATTAAATAGACTTTAAACCAAAAACCATAAAAAGAGACAAAGAAGGACATTACACAATGATAAAGGGATCTATCTAACAAGAAGACATAACAATCATAAATTTATACACACCCAGTACTAGAGCAGTCATATATATAAAGCAAATGCTACCAGACCTAAAGAAAGAGATAGACTCTTAATATGATAATAGCTGAGGACCTGAATACCCTTCTCTCAGCATTGGACAGATCATCTACACCACAAATCAACAGAGAAATACAGATTTAAACTACATTTTAGAACAATTGGAATTGGGAGATATCTAAATAATATTTCATCCAACAACTACAGAATATACATTCTTCTCACAGGGAATATTCTCCAGGATAGACCACATGTAAGATAATAAATCAAGCCTCAACAAATTTTTAAAAATTGAAATCATTCCAAGTATCTTTTCCGACCACAATGGATTAAAACTAGAAATCAGTAACAAGCAAAACTCTGGAAACTATACAAATACATGGAAATCAAACAATATGCTCCTGAGCAATCTATGAGTCAAAGAAGAAATTAAACCAGAAATAAAAAATTTCTTGAAATTAATGAAAATAAAGTACTTTATACCGAAATCCATGGGATACTGCAAAAGCAGTACTAAGAGGGAATTTTATTTAAATAAATGCTTACATCAAAAGAATAGAAAGAATTCAAATAAACAACTTAGTGCTACATCTCAAAGACTTAGAAAAACAAGAACAATTCAATCCCAAAAGTAGTATACAGAAAGAAATAATTAAGATTGAGCAGAATTAAATGAAATAGAGACCCACCAAAATGAAACAAAAGATCAATGAAACAAAAAGTTGTTTTTTTGAGAATATCAACAATATAGACAAACCATTTGCTAGACTAACTAAAAAAAGAAGAGAATAGGTCCAAATGACAAAAATCAGAAATGAAAAGGAAACATTACAACTGATACCAGCAAAATATAAAGAATCATTAGAGACTACTATAAACAACCACATGCCAACAAATTTGAAAACTTGGAAGAAATGGATAAATTTCCGGACACATAAAAACTACCAATACTGAACCAAGAAGAAATAGAAAACCCGAACAGACCAATAACACGCAATGAGATTGAAGCAGCAATCAGAAGTCTCCCAACAAAGAAAAGCCCAGGACTGGATGGCTTTACTGCTGAAATCTACCAAACTTTTAAAGAGGAATTAATACATATTATCTTCAAATTGTTCCAAAAAATTGAAACAGAGGCCATTCTCCCAAACTCATTCTGTAAGTTCAGCATCACCCTGATACCAAAATCAGACAAAAGTACAAAAAAAAAACCCACAAAAATACAGGCCAATATCTTTGATGAAGATAGACACAAAAAATCCTGAACCAAATATTATCAAACAGAATATAGCAACATATAAAAAGAATTATGCACCATGGTCACATGGGATTCATCTGCGGAATGCAAGGTGGTCCAACATATAGAAGTTAAAAAAAGTGATACACCACATCAAGAAAATCAAGGGAAAAAATATATGATCATCCCAATTGATGCAGAAAAAGTATTTGACAAATTTCGACATCCTTTCATAATAATGATTCTCAGCAAATTAGGTATGGAAGGAAAGTATCTGAACACAATAAAAGTCATATATAACAAACCCACCACCAATATCATCCTGAATTAACAAGGAACAGGAAAAAGACAAGGATGCTCACTTTCACCACTCCTATTTAGCATAGTATTAGAAGTACCAGCCAGAGCAATTGGGCAAGAGAAAGAAATAAAGGATATCCATATTGGAAAAGATGAAGTCAGACTGTTCCTGTTGCAGATGACATGATCCTTTATATAGAAAAACCTAAGGAGTTTACAGAGAAACTCTAAGAGCTGATAAACAATTTTAATAAAGTTGCAGGATACAAAGTCAACACACAAAAATTAGTAGCGTTTTTATTTTCCAATAATGATCTAGCAGAAAAAGAAATCAAGAATGCAAGCCAATTTACAATAGTCACCAAAAGAATAAAATACTAGGGATCAATTTACCCAAGGAGGTGAAAGATCTGTGCAATGCAAACTATCCATCATTGTTGAAAAAAATTAGAGGACACAAAAAGATGAAAAGACATTCCATGCTCTTGACTGGAATTAACATTGTGAAAATATCCATACTACCCAAAGCAACCTACAGATTCAATGCAATCCCTTTCAAAATACCAATGACATTCTTCACAGAGATAGCAAAACAATGCTAAAATTCAAATGGAAGCACAAAAGATCCCCAAATAGCTAAAGCAATCCTGAGCAAAAAGAACAAAGCTGGAAGCATAACACAATTTATCTAAAAATATACAAGGCTATAGTAGTTAAAACAATATGGTAATGGCATAAACACAGACTCATTGATCAATAGAACAAATAGAGAGCCCAGAAATAAATCCACCCATGCATGGTCAACTGTTATTTGGTACAGGTGCTAAGAACACATATTGGGGAAAAGACGGTCTCTTCAATAAATGGTGTTGAGACCACTGGATATCCACATGCAGAATAATAAAGTTGGACTCTTATCTCACCTCATATACAAAAATCAACTCAAAATGTATTAAAGACTTAACCATAAAACCTGAAACTGTAAACTTATTAGAAGAAATCATAAGGGAAAATATTCATGACATTGGTGTTGGCAAAGACTTTTTGATTATGATTCCAAAAGTACAGGCAATGAAAGCAAAAAGACATAAATGAGAGTACATCAAACTAAAAAGCTTCTGCACAGGAAAGGACATAATCAACCACGTAAAGAGACAACCTGTGGAATGGGAGTTTCTGTATAAACATCCCCGTTCTCATGTCCTAAGGGTGGAATAATTTTGAGACAGGTGTTTTACATCATTTCCCAGATTTAAGCTCCAGTCACTGTAGTAGCAGATTTAATAAAACATACAATCAGGGTCGTCTTCCCTTCAGTGTTAGCTGCTGAAATATGTCACTGAGATCTTCCTCTAGAAATGGAAAATCTTATCACAGCTGCAGGGAGAGCAGCAAGCAGACAGCCCTCAGCTATAAGCCCCCTTTGAGGATTATCTTAGCTGGAGAAAACCATCTTTCCCCAAAACATACTCCTTTCATAGGTCAGCTTGCATCCAAAGATTGATTGACTCAGAGATAGAGGGGCCTTACCATCTTGGCTCAACTTGGAACAGTTCTGAGGAGTTATTCCAGCTCCAGAGTTACCCTCAGGACTAGCTGAGGCTCCCCTTTGAGCCTGCATTGCAGCCCAGTGTCTCCTGCAAAATCCTGCTTCCTTTACTTCCCTTCCATACGTGTAGGTCCCAACGGCACTCTCTTATAAACCTTTAGCATGCTGATCTTCATCTCAGACTCTGCGCCCTGTATCCCAGCTGCTATTGGATTGAATGTTTGTGTACTCTCCTCCCCCAATTTATATGTTGAAACACTAAAACCCAGATGCGATGGTATTTGTAGGTGGGGCCTCTGGAAAATAAGTAATTAGGTCAGAGGGTGGTGCTTTCCTGATGGGATTAATGCCCTTATAAGAAGACACCCAAGTTTGTTTTCTCTGTCTCTCTGTCTGCCATGTGAGGATGTAATGAGAGGGTGGTCATCTGCAAACCTGTAAGAGGGCCCTCATCAGACACCAAATCTACTGACATCCCAATCTAGAACTTTCAGCTTTCAGAACCGTGAGATATAAATTTTTCTTGTTTAAGCTACCCAATCTGTGGTATCTTATTACACTAGCCTTAGCTGACTAAGTCGCCAACCAATGGCAACATCCCTGTATAACTTTCCCACTCCCCTATTGATATTCCCTCTGCCTCCAAAATTAATCGCTTGAACTCAAATTCTTGTTTCACTTTTGCTTGGAGAGACGTTAATAGTGAAAGTTGTCCTAGTGATCAGACACTCAGGATGGAATTCTGCAACTGTATTATTTTTCCAGCCAGAAGATAACTAGGACCTCATTGCTAGTGGTAAATAGGATGGTAACTCTCACTGGCATGCTGAGCATCGTGATCACCAAGGCTCTTCCCCGTACGTTGCTGAGGGCTCCCGGAACATGATAGAGGTGGAATGGAATTCACTTGCTTTTGTAATATATCTAACATTTGAAACACAAGGCTGCCAAGATAATTAAGTAACTGTGGGACTGATATTTAGTGCCATCAATGTGCAGAAGGAAGAAAATGATAGACTCAAATCAGTTTACCAACTGTTAGAGCTTTTTGTGAAAGCTAAAAAGCCTCTACGGCAGCAGTCAAAGGGACTCTCATCTCTTGCAATTAGAGAGCAAATTGAACTGAAAACTAGATCCACGTCCTGATTATAAGAGCAGAAATGCAGAGAAGGTTTCATTCCCAATCTTGGGAATTCTCCTATTCTAGAGGCAGGTCCCCTGATAGGGAAGGAGTGAGACACTGAGAACTGGAATCAGATCATCTAGATGGATGTAACTAATTGAGTGAACCTTGATATCCAGATTTCCCTGAATGTTCTGGGCCTATAAAAGTGGCCCCCTTACCCTTGCTTTTCTTGCCTTGAGAAAAAGATGCAGAAGCCCTTATCTGGCTCAGAGGTCTCTCAATAAAATATTTTTCCTCTTCAATGTTTGGCTGCTCTTGTCCTCTTATGGTTTCTAGACCAATAACTAACATCAAGTCTTAGCATGTCCTCATGGGGAAGTACTATTCTTTCTTCACAGAAAAAAAAAGGGGATTAGTTACTAATAGAGCTACAGGTCTGACTAATATGTATTAATAGAATTTTAGAGAGAATAATTAAGATGCTGAATGGGGTTAATGGTGTATATTTTATAAGACTTATGAGGAAGCACTCATTAAATGGGGTCATTCTCCCAAATCCGCACTTAGTTTTCCGGCGAATGCCCATGGATCTGATCCTAATACATTGTTGGGTTTGCTTCTGAAGCCTTGGGGGAAATGATGGCCTACAGAAAAGGAAGCAGAAGTATATGGAACAAAACTGTCCGACAATTAAGGCATGGTGCTAGAGGTGGAGGCTATGCCTGAGGACAAGAGAATGGGATTCCTCTCTTCTAGGCTGATATAGCTACTGCCAAAGCTTAGCTATGTGACTCTACCCACCAGACAACCAGCTTCATGAGGGCAGATTAATCATATTGTACCCCTTCTGTACTGGAAGGAGAAGCAATTTTCCCTTTCTAGGTGTGGTATATATTCCGGATATGGGTTTATCTGCAGTACACTAGCCAGTACTGATCTCTGAAGGCTCAAAGAATATCTAAGTTATTATTATGGAATCTCATATAACATCACCTCAGGCCAAGGGACTCACTTTATCATAAAAGACATGTAACACTGAATCACAGATTCATTGGTTTTACAACACATTGCACACCCCAGGATTTGCCAAACCAGTGGAACGTTGGAATAGCTTCTTACAGGCACATTTATGAATCCAGTTTAAAGTCAACTTCTGTGGAGTTAGGGGCTATTATTGGCATACCAAAGAGTGGCAGTGGGTGTGGTCCACCCAGGTGCTAGCAGTAAGGAGACGTATTGTCTGTAGAGAATTAGAAACAATAATAAACCTGACTAAAAGGTATTCTCTTTTTTTATTGTCACTATGTACCAGCAGTGTCAGTGATAAAGTATTCCCTCCTTTTACTGGGGTGCAGAGTTCCCACTGTTTCACTCATCCTTTGGAACAATACTGGGTGCTGTCCATCAAGGTGGATAGTTTGGACTAAAGGCAAAACGTGTGGGGTCAGGCACCAAAAGGTAGAAGCAGGAGTGGCCCTGCTTACAATTATTCCTTGTAATGCAATTGGGTGATTTGGCTTCCTGTCACTGCAACTTCAGGCTCAGTGGTCTAGAGATCCTGATGTCAAGTGGAAAGATGTTTCTACTGGAGAATACAGTAAGGTTACGCTAGACTAAAATTTAGCTACTACCTAGTCACTCTGGGCTTCTAATGCCGATTGACCAGCAGCTGCTGGGTAATTGACTTGATTATCAAGAGGAGATGGGATTGCTGTTACTTAAGTGGGCAGTGAAGAGTATTTCTAAAAATCAGGATCTCTATTAGGACTCTGATGCTTCCCATGTCCAGTAAGAGCTGTAAATGAGTCTTTGAGGAAACAATGGCCTGATAGGGAGTGGTAACAATGAGCTTAGACCCCTCAGAAATAAAGTTCTGGGGTACTCTACCAGGCAAGCAATCTAGAGCAGAAGTACACACCGAAGTTGAGGGCGAGAGATGACTAATATCATGGTCAATTGCAGCATTGGCATTGTAGCTTACCTTATTAATCTTTCTGATTTTTAAACTTATTTTTTTGTAAATTATGAATGATCAACACATTGAAGGCCAGTTACTAACGGGAATGAATATAACATGAAGCATGGATGAAATTGCACAATACAAGTGGTGGACTCTTGGAGACATTGTCAATGCCCACTCATATCTTTTGGATTTTAACCATTTCAATGTATTGTTGACTTCTAACTCTTAGTATCTGCCTCTCTGTGCATAAGGGCTTTTTGCAGAATCATTGAATGCTGCTCTACCCTTGTGCATGGGAGACTGGAATTGCCAGGGATATATCACCCCACCCTCTGGAAGCAGCTCTTTTAATGTCCCTTGGATGTTGGTGGACAAATACTCCACTTCCCATACCTCTTGGGTGAGATAATTCTGAGACATGTGTTTTTCTCCATTTCTTAGTTTCCTTGCAGAATTAAACTCCAGGGACCCACTGTATTTACTAGCTTAATTATGTGCTCTTATTGGCTTCCTTCTCTTCTTTGTATCTTTCATTTCTTACTGGCATTCCTAATACCTCTCAAATACATACTCAAACCCTTATCTTAGAATCTGTTCTATGGGAACCCAAACAGCAATAATACTCAAATAAATTCTCTGAAGTTGTTCTTTTAACTCTGAGCCAGGCAGAGTGTATACACTTTTGTTAGTTACTAAATCTCTCTGGGCTTTAATTTTCCTGATCTATTAAATGCAGATACTAATATTTATCTACCTCATTGGGTTTATTATCAGCATTAAGTAAGTTAATATTTTTAAAGCATTTAGAACATTGCCTGACACAGGTGCTTTGTTTAAATAAAATAATATTTGAAGTTTTTTCTTTGGAGAATGTAATGGGAAGATTTATCTTTAAAACTGTTTTTTCCCCCCTGAACATTTTAGGAAGCGATAATTTCTGACTATGTGCAGATTTTTGTTAGAAATAATTTGACACATGTACCAACTACAGTAAACCTAACATGCTGGCTTCTATTTCATGTGCAAATTATCTAATAAATTAGTGAATAACAGAACTCAAGACTGGCTTCATCATGCATTGTTGTATACACCTTTAACTCACTATTGGAGATCCAAGTTACTTAGAATTTCACAGTGAGTTTAAATATGCTGTGAACATTAGCAGGTGCTCTTATTGCTTTAATTTTTGCAGGTTCAAGATGCAAATGCCTCTGAAAGCATAAAAATGCTTTTGCATGTTGTAGGCATAAGAAGCTTAAAAATATATGTTTTGGAAATCTTTCTCTAGCAGGTAACGGGATTCTATATGCCAATTGGCCTAGAGGACTTGGCTAAGAGTCTTTAACGAGAAGTTTTACTTTTCCTAGAGCAAAAAGATACTAGATTAGATTTCATAATGTTAGTTGCGGAGTTATGGGAACTGTTGGGAACATAATTCTGGGAAATATCTGTGCTCATTTGTACACAGCTCCAGAGATAAATTCTGCCTGTTGTAGACTCAGGCTTAACTCCTGTGACTTCAGCTGAGAGTTGATATGGTGGTGGCTTCAGTGTGTCACGTTAGGCTCAGTTTAGCTTATTGTGTGACCCAGTTGCTGGCAGAGGAAAGTTAGTTTGACTTGTTTTGGTTGCCTCCTGACAAAGTTTTCCTGACTTCATTACTAGCCAAGCATCTGAGGCACTTTCTTTGCAGGTTGTTTTCAAGCATGCCACTCTGACAGCTTTACTAATACATCATTTTTCTTTTTTCCAGAGGTGCTGCTACTCCATTCCACCACTAAATGAAAGCATCAAGTTACAAGAGAACTTTGCCCCATTTCCAGTGGATTTAACCCTCAGAACTGGATCTCTTGGGACCTAACTAAAGGCTAGCGATAACTATTTTTTCTGCCTACGTATATATCTTGCCAAGCTTTAATTACTTTTTCCTGATTTTTAAAGCAATATAGATTTTTAAAAATAACCCTAAGCACTATGAAATATAGGATGCAAAAATGAAAAACCATCTATTATCCTATTCTGGAGAAGAAATTTTGTGCACGTTATTATAGATTTTCCCCTCCTATATATGGAAATATATTTAAAGGGATCCTACTACATATTCTCTTTTGAAATTTGATTTGTTCATTATGCCCATCCTGATATTATAGAATATGCACAAAGTTATGCAATTTGCTGCTGTCTCCAAGTGTGTAGGCTAGCTCAATTATTCTTTACTGGGCTTCTTCATTTAGAAGACTGCTTTTTCACTTTCAAAATATGTTGAGTAATTCTCAGTTACAAGAGGATACCCAATTTCAGTAAGGGTTATTTCTTCACTGAATTCTAAATTAAGACATGTTGTTAGAAAATACACACACACACACACACGCACTCATGGACAGTATTAAAATATTTAATAATAGGTTCAGCATGGGTATTGACCAATCAAAACTGATGTTAGCCACAAGAAATCTGTCTTTTACAGTGACTAAAACACATTAATTGATGCACAAATGTAAAAGAGACATTTTTACAGCAAACATAATTTATATGAAAGTTAACTATCCAAAGGTAAATACCTGGTTTCATTAACTTCTCAACTTCTTTCATTGTAAATAATCCTAATAGTTACCCTTCTCTCTTTATAGACCTTAGCTAGACATGTAACTCTTGTATTTAGTATCAGCCCATTGCTTAATATAGTTCCTAAATCAAAATTCTTTATACTCCAATCAAGTGATTTTTCTTTTTGAGAATATTGTCATTTTCATTTAGGACAGTGGTTCTCAACAGCTTAATATTTTGCCTCCCAGGGGACACTGGAGATGTCTGGAGACATTTTTGCTTGTCACGCTGCTGGAGGGGGTGGTGCTATTGGCATCTAGTAGACAAAGTCACAGGTGTTGTTAAACATTCTCCAAGACACAGGAAAGTCCTCCTCTCCCCAGTGAATTATCTGACCTAAAATATCAATAATTCAAGGGTTGAAAAACCCTGCATTAGGAGGAGGGCATCAGCTCACTGCCTTGAAGGAGATCCTCACATAGTTGGTAAACTCTGTTCACATACAATCTCTAGTCATAGATGATTTGTACTTGTGTTATTGAACCAAACAATGTTTGTTTGCCTATGCCCAGTGGAAACCAAATACCGAAGCACTGGTCTTTGTAGTAGAGAACAAAAAGGTTTATTTACAAGGTGGCCATGTGAGAAGGCAGGAGATTTGTATCTCAGATCCATCTTCCCCATGGCAGGAGAGATGACATATTTATGGGGAAGTGGCTAGGGGTGGGGCAAGGGTTTGCATAGGCGCAAGCCATCTGCATGCCTCTGCAGGTTCAGAAAATGGCAGGATCTGGAGGCAGAGTTTTTGGACATTTGAGCAGGCTCAGCAGGGAGGTCTGTGGGCTCAGCTAGACTAGCCTGGTTTGTGTTGGGCCAAGCTAACTCCAACGATCCTAAAAAAGACCCTTCAGCACACAACCTGTGACTTCTGCACCAGAGGCATTACCTTAAAAGGCAGATAAGAAGAAACAGAATGAAAGGTTAGTTATAGAATTTTACTGAAAGAATGAGCAATTTAAACAGGGAATAAATTTTAACTGAAAAGCCACAGTTACACTTGATACCTCACTTTCTTTGTCCTCAGATAATTGAGTTGAACAGCTGATTTGATTTTTTTTAGAGTCACTCTAGCAATGGCTAGGGAGTGACTGTTTCTCCCATACTCTTACGGATTAAATTGTGTCCCTACCCCCACCAAATTCATATGTTGAAGTCCTAACCCCCAGTACCTCAGAATGTGATCTTATTTGGAACTAAATTTTTGCAGATGTAATTAGTTAAGATGAGGTTATTAGGGAGAACCCTAATCCATAATGAATGGTGTCCTTATGAAAAAGGGAAACTTGGACACAGAAACAGACGTGCACAGAGGGATAGTGCCATGTGAAGATGAAGACAGAGATCAAGCGATGCATCTACAAGCCAAGGAACATCAAAGATTGCCAGCAAACCATTCGAAGCATGGAGAGAAGCATGAAATAGATTCTCTCTCACAGCCCTCAGAAGGAACCAAGGTTGCCAACATCCTGATTTCAGACTTCTAGTCTCCAGGCTTGTGAGTCAATAACTCTCTGTGCTGCATAACCAACCCTGCTGCTGCTGCAAACACCGGAGACACAAGTGAGGCTGCTACAACCACCACAGCAAGGTAACTGTGCCACTGCTGTGGACACCATAGATGCAAGGGAGGCTGCTGTGGCTGCTGTGGCTGCTGCCACTGCCATGAGTTAACCTCACTGCAGTCACAGAAACCCTGGATAAATAGGAGCCTGCTGCAGCCACTGCCACTGTGCTGAAAACCCACTGCTGCTACAGATACCCTAACTGCTTCAGTGGCCACTGAGGACACTGCAGCTGAGCAGTGGCCACTGCAACCACCACTGCCACAGTTGCCACCAATGCCAGTTCCACCAAGCAACACCTTCATCATGTGACCAGCTCATTGCTGTAGGAACCACTGCTGGTGTGTGGCACCTGCTACTGCCATCACAAAGGTGGCCTACCACCAGAGCAGCAGAAACCACTGCAGCAGCCACTGCGAAAGTGCAGGCAGACTGCTGACCACTCAACTACATGGACACAAGGAGATGTACCAGTGGAGTTAAGGGAAGGAAGTGAGTGCAAACCTGATACCCAGTGGCCCAACCCACAAGGGGAATTATGCTGCCCCCCAGGATAGCATAACTGGGAGTGGGAGCTACATGGCCAGCCCACATGATTGCCTTAATCTGAGAAGATACACACACAGAACCCCTGGAGAGTATGGAAACATAGGAGAGCCAAATAGAGTAATAAAGAAATTTCCCAGTGCACCTATAAGGGTCATAAGATGCTAGCCAAGGTGCTCAAAAGCCCACCCTGTGTCACCCACCCCAAACAAGGAGTGACAGGGAACCAAGGCACTTTTTCCAAACACTGGAGAACTCACCAACATCCTCTACAGCCCAAAACAGTGTTGTTAACCTCAGCAAGGAATCACTAAGTGCCCCAGTGCCTAGGCCACACAGGTAGTCAAATGTAACACCAATACTGAATAAGGCTGAAGTACCTAGGAGACTACACTATTGAGTCTACCTGGATCCAATACTAAAACACACTACTCAATGGTCAATATAAAACACATCTACAGGAGGAAGTCTCTCTACTCAAAGCCCACTCCAAAGTAATAGAAGAAGAAACTTCTCTCCAGATGACCAGACACCAAAGTAGAGATACTAGAAATAAGAAAACACAAGAAAATATGAGTTCACCAAAAGAATATAACAATTCTCAAGTACCAGACCCCACAGTGCAGGAAACCTTTGAAATGACTGAAAAGGAATTCTCAGTAACAATATTAAGGAAAGTAGATGAGATCCAAAAAGACTATGTTAGATGACACAATGAACTGAGCAAAACTATCAAGGATATAAAGAAGGAAATTTACAAAGAGATGAATACTTTAAAAAAGAATGTAGCAGAACTCCTGGAACTAAAGGAATTATTCAATGATATAAAAACACAACTGAGAGCTTAAGCAGCAGGCTAGAGCAAGCAGAAAGAATTTCTGATCTTGAAGACTGTCTTCTCAAAAAATAACTCAGGTAGACAAAAAAAAAAAAAAAAAGAAAGAAAGAAAAGAAAAGAAAGAAATAAAGAATTTTAAAAAATGAAAATCTAAGAGAGCTAGCAGACAACTTTAAGTGCACAAACATCTGAATCATGGATCATGGGTGTTCTGGAAGGGGATAAAAAAGGAAAGGGCATTGAAAATACATTCAATGAAGTAATAAAGGAAAACTTCCCAGGTATTGGGAGAGACATGATCTTTCAGATCCAGGAGGACCAAAAATTCACAAACAGATTCAATACAAAAAGGTCCTCTCTGAAACACATTATAGTCAAACTGGCAAAACTCAAAGACAAAAAGAGAATCCTAAAAATGACAAGAGAAAAGCATTAAGTCACCTATAAAGGGGTCCCCATCAGACTAACAGCAGACTTCTCAAGAGAAATTCTACAGGCCAGAAGAGAGTGGGATGATATATTCAAAATACTAAAAGAAAAAAACTGCAAGAATACTATAGCCAGCAAGGATATCCTTCAGAAACAAAGGGGAAATAATGTATTTCCCAGACAAACAAAAAGTATGGGAGTTTACCACCACATAACCAGTCCTACAAGAAATTCTCAAGGAAGTCCTGCATCTGGAATTCAAAAATCAAAAGTCATTACCATAAACACACAGGAAAGAACAAAACAACACAGTAGTAGAACAAAAAATACAAACAAGAAAAAGAAGGAAAGTATATCTTAACCCTGCAAAAGACCAACACACACTGAACACAAACAATTAAAGAGGAAGAAAGGAACAAAAAATATTTAAAACATCCACATGAAAATTGATAAAATGCTAGAAATAAGACAACACCTTTCAAAGACAACCCTAAATGTAAATGGATTAAATTCCCCAGTCAAAGGACACAGACTTGCTTATTGGATTAAAAAATGAGACCCAAGTATATACTGTCTACAAGCTCATCTCACTTGTAAAGACAGACAGACTAATACTGAATGAATGAAAAAAGATATACTGTGTAAGTAGAAATTAAAAATGAGTAGGAATAGCTATTCTAATATTGGCTAAAATAGACTTTAAACAAACAAAAAAAATAACTATAAAAGAAGACAAAGAAGGCCATTATATAATAATAAAGGGACCTGTCCAGCAAGAAGACATAATAATCATAAATATATATGCACCCAACACTGGAGCACCCAGATATATAAAGCAAACACAAATAGACCTAAAGAAAGAGATAGACCCAAGTGTGGTAATAGTTGGGGACCTGAACACACCTCTCTCAATATTGGACAGATCATCTAGGCAACAAATCAACAGAGAAATTCGGGATTTAAACCAAACTTTAGACCAATTGGACTTGGCAGATTATCTACACAACATTTCATCCAAGAACCACAGAATAAAAATTGTTCTAATCAGCACATGGAACATTCTCTAGAGAGACAACCTATTAGGTCACAAATCAAATCTCAAAAAATGTTTAAAAATTGAAATTATCTCAAGTATCTTTTCAGACCACTATGGATTAAAACAAGAAACCAATAACAAGTGAAACTCTGGGAACTATACAAGCACATAGAAATTAACAAGATCCTGAATGATCTATGGGTCAAAGAAGAAATTAAACAGGAAATCAAAAAATTTCTTGAAACTAATAAAATAAAGACACATCAAACCAAAACCTTTGGGATACTACAAAAGCACTATAAAGAGGGAATTTTAATGCAATAAATGCTTATATCAGAAGAGTAGAAAGATTTCAAATAAACAACCTAATGTTACACCTCAAAGAACTAAAAAAAAAGAACAATCCAATTCCAAAATTAGTAGACTGAAAGAAATAATTAAGATTTGAGCAGAACTAAATGAAACAGGGATCTCAAAAATGATACAAATGCTGGTGAGGATGTAGAGAAAGGGCAACCCTCTTACAGTGTTGGTGGGACTGTAAATTGCTGTAGCCATAATGGAAAATGGCATGGAAGTTCCTGAAGCAACACAGATAGAACTGCCATACAATCCAGCAATTCCACTGCTGGGTGTACACCCAAAGGAATGGAAATCATCTTGTTGAAGCAGTACTTGCAGTCTTGTGTTTATCACAGATCTATTTACAATAGCCAAGAGTTGGAAGCAAGCTAAATGTCTATTGTCAGAAGACTGGATAAGGAGAATGTGGTACATTTACCCAATGATATAATACTCTGTCATAAAAAAAAGAATGAAATTCTGCCATTTGCAGCAACATGGATGAACTTAAAGAAAATTATGTTAAGTGAAATAAGACAGGCACAGAAAGAGAAATACCTCATGTCCTCACTCGTAAGTGAGAACTAAAAATAAAAAAAACCCAAACAAATAAATAAAAAAGAAAGAAGGAAAGAAAGAAACAACAGTCACAATAATACATTGACCTCCATGTGGTTGGCCCACCACAGCCACCACAATAACCATGGTTGCTGCAAAAGCAGCTAGATGCCACAACCACCACGCAGATGGTCTGCCAGCCACTGAAGAGCATTGACACAAGGAGTGTCACCAGCAGAGATACAGAAAAGAAGAGGATGTCTCTCTCCATAAAGCCCATTTCAGAGTGACAGAAGAAGCATCTGCTCTATGATAATTTGGGGAACCTGAGCACACCTCTCAGCACTGGACAGATCACCTAGGCAACAAATCAACAGAGTAACCATTATTCTTTCATAAGAAGAAAAGAAATCCAGGGTAATTAGAGCGGGGAGGAGGAGGGAGAGGGGGATGGGGACTGACCGGACAAGGGGCATAACAAATAATTATGATTTGTAACAATATATATGCTAGTAATATTGATTTGATCAACATATCTCAATGTGGAACCCCAGAAATATATATAATCAATTTTGCTTCAGTAAAAATTAAAAAAAAAAAAAAAAATCTTTGAACTTTCAAAAGGCGAGAGCACAACTGAAGTTACCAGCGGTGAGAAAGGAGGAGGGGGAGGCAGGATAATGGAGGAATCGATGAAGGGTCATGAAAAACAATTACATTGTGTAATGTTGAATATGCTAATTACCCTGATTTGAGCATCACATATCGCACACAGTTATGGGTATGCAACTCTGTACCCCACAGATATGTACAATCAATTATGTTTCAATAAAAAAATAGATTATAATCCAAAGTATAAAATAAATATTCATGAATTAATACTGACATAAATAAATGGTTGAATAAAGAAATAAATAAATGGAAGATAATAGATAAGCCTGCTGTGCAGGAGAATTCCAAATAATTTATGTAGATGCTCAGCTCTCATGAAGGTGCAGTACAATTCCCCATGCATTAAATGTGGGCTGTGCATAGTAACTTTCTTTCAAAGAGTACTGTATGGAAAGAGAGGAAAAAGTAACTGTACAGTAGAGAACATTATGTTAAGTGATTAGCATAATGTAACAAACATAAAGGTGACCAACATTGCTTCAGCCAGGTGATCAAAGTCAATATCTACACGGTTAAGTCATGTTGGTAGTATTACCATTGATATAATGTGATAAAAATGACAATTTACCTCTGTGGTCTCCCATAATCCATAAGCCTAAAACCTTAGTCAAATCCCGAGAAACACATCAGACAAATCCCAGTTGAGGGATATTTTACAAAATACTTGACCAGTACTCTAAACTGTCAAAGTGATGAAAAACAACAAAAATTTGGCAACCGTCACAGCCAAGAGGAACCTAAAGAGACATGATGATTAAATGTGATGTGGTATCCTGGATTAGATCCTGGAACAGAAAAAAAGACATTAGGTAAAAATTAAAGAAATATGAACAACATATAGACTTTAGTTAATAATAATACATTAATATTGGTTCATTGTAACGAATGGGTCACATGAATATAAGATGTTAATAATACGGGAAACTGAATGTGGGATACATGAGAACTCTATCTTTGCTGTTTCTCTATAAAACTGTTCTAAAAAATAAAGTGTATTTTAAAAAATTAAAAAAAAATAAATTTCTGTTGTTTAAAACACCCAGTTTGTCTGGATCTGTTAGGTTTCATTTAAAATATATGTTAAAAATGGAAACAGAGAAATAAAGACTGAGAATTTTAACTCATTTTATTATTATTGTTTTTTATAAAGCTGCTTCCTCTATCTTCTATGCTATGGTTAGAAGCTGTTTTCTCTCGATGTTATCTTAATTTTTCTATCTTCCATTTCTACCAGTCAGTCTCTGCTTCCAAGGATGTCACTTTAACATCTATGAGAGTACTTCAAAAAGTTCATGGGAAATGGAATTAAAAGGTGAAACAAATCTTTCCATGAAACTTTTGAAGACCCCTTGCACTAGTCAGACCTGACAAATCAGTTTCCTCCTTTCCAGCCTATATCCTTTGCTCTAGGATACAAGGAACCTCACTGTTTT
The DNA here is from genome assembly GCF_027409185.1 of Cynocephalus volans. NCBI lineage: Eukaryota > Metazoa > Chordata > Mammalia > Dermoptera > Cynocephalidae > Cynocephalus > Cynocephalus volans. Next base: position 124,926,264 of record NC_084468.1, read on the forward strand.
TAGCCTTACAATTTTTTTTCCTCATATATTCTTTGACAATTTCTTTTGAACCACTATGTGTCATGCTTGTGACTGCTTTTCATTTTCAGTCGTCAGCCTACCTGCTTTCTTTCCTTTGTCATCTATTTCAAAGCCCATCTTTTTTATCTATGTATGCAGTGATTGATTTTCCCAAAAGCTTAATTTAAAATATGCCACCCAACCTGCCACTTGTAACATTTCATATAAATATTATTGTATTATTCCAATATTTCTTTCCCTTATGGACGTATAATTCTAAACTGTTACACTTAGCATCACTTTTTATCCTTTGTTTAATTATGTAAAAACACACAAAAGTAAAAGAAAAAGAATGTACTTTTTGCCTTGGATCAAAACAACTCTTGGAAAATTTAACCATTTGGTCTATTTGTTGAATCATACCTTCTCAGTGTCTAAACTAACTTTAAGGCCAGCTTTGTTAGTTTTTATAACCTTTACAAGTCTTCAATTTGGGGATGATTTTAAAACCTGGGACAATCAGATTCTATACGGATACAGACTATCCTGCAGAGTACGTGATGTAATTGAAATTTTGGCAAGAAGAGAGAATACCAAATGGTTTCAAATGAAACCACGTGGTTTCATGACCTCAGTCAACAAACCACAAACCTTTCATGCACAGGCACTGACTGACTTATGTTGGGCAACATGGGTAAGCTCTCTAAGCCTTAATTTCCTTAGCACTAATTGTATAAATTCTTTCAATTTGAAAATCTACCACTGACTTCATTCAGGATGAAGTATTAATGTCACTTTGAGTGCTAGCTCCAAGTGATTGATGGTGCTTTCCCAGAGCACTGACTCTGCGGAGAAGCAGGAGGCTAAATCGTATTCAGTACACAGAATTTTGGCATTGACTAATTATTCTTGTCTGTGATGGTTTTGGAAAAGAGAGTAGTGACTATATTTCTGGACCCTGGATTGCAGTATGCTAATATCTAAAATTATTTAGAATTTAAACTATTCTGAAATTAGTTAAAGTTCTCATGGAAGAAAATCAGAAGTTCAGCCAATTGATTGCATCTTTCGGCTGGGAGTTTATTCCATAATCAACTGTGGCTGGTGTGGGCAGGGAAGTGTTGAGTACATAGAGCTGCTATTACACACAATGTTATGACACAAGTTAATTTAGATTAGCTTTAGAGGTGTGGCCAGATAGCAAAACATACCTAGTACTTCATTAAAAAAAATAAGTTTATAGCTTCCTGAGGTAACTTTTTTGAAGATGACAATAGTTCCATATTTGTTAAAATCAGGCAATGTACAATCATACATACCTTATGGAGCAAAATTGTATTCATGTCCTTCAGTGTGGCCCACTGAAATAGTGCATGTTCTAGTTTAAGTGCAAAATCCTTTCCAAGGCTGCTTGTTTTATGTTAAGGAAAAGTGAACTTCTAATGAATGTTCTCTTTGCTGGTCATTTGCAGACTCACTCTAAAAATAAAATACTATTATTGGGAGAAGAGAAAGTGGCAAGAATGAAAATACAGGCAAGCTCTTCACATCTTGCTTGTTTCTAAAATTACTCGTGGAATACCCTTATTTCCTTCAAAAATAGAATATTCCACCAAGCTGAACAACTTACTACGTAAGATCTGGAGGAAGTGGCATGCATGGGCCAAACGTTCTGGCACTGCCCCTCCTCCTCTCCTCTTCTGTCTCTTTTCCTACACTCTTTTCCCATCTTTTTACTTTCTTCTGGCTGGTCTTTTTTTTTTTTTGTACCCTGTCCTCATCTCTTTTAATTCTCTCTCTCTCTCTTTTATTACCTGTTCTTAAGTCTGCCAGCCATTGTGTTATCTGAGCTGATGAGCGCATGCTGAGCCCTTGTTTAATCTATTCAGAGTGCCCTGGCCCATCTCTTAAAGACTTAGGAAGGACAGCTCTCTGCAGGTTGAGTGTGATTTCTGTAATATTTATGATAACTTACGATACAGAGGGATTTTTCCCACCTAGTCACTGAGCTTCCATTCTCTCATCTCCAATACCAACTATGGGCTATATCTTTCCTGCCTATTCCCACTATTTCAGGGTTCAAGTGTACATTTATACTTTAATGCTGCAGAAACTCAAAGGATACACAACAAGATGGCGGCGGCTGCGGCGGCTGGCGCGGAGTAGCTGAGGTGGAAAAGGTGGCCACTGGGCCTCGGGCAGCCGGGAAACTTGTGGACCTTCCTCTGGCCATCTCTTAAGGGAGGACTGCTGCTGCTGGCCGGTCGTGGGGGCTCAACGCCACTTTGCCCCCGGCAGGAGAGGCTGCCTCATTTACAGGCAACAGCTTTGAAGTGTGGAGCAGGAAAAGAACTGATTCTTAGCTGCAAAAGTGAGTCTTGAAACAGGGAACACGGCGCCAGGGCTGCTGTGGATGCAGCCAGGATCCCGGAGGCTGGGGCCGCACTGAAGGCGGCCAGCTGCCCTATTCAGGATTCGAGGTTTCAGGCTGGCATTAAAGAAGACTCCTGGGAGCGCCTGAGCGGCGCCGCGACTGAACAGCCCGAGGCGGCAGCGCCGAGAACACGGAAGGCAACAAACCAGAGACAGAGCGAGCGCCCGACCTGGCACAGCACTGTGAGTGATCCCTGGCACAGCTCTGTTCGGGGGGTGGATGCCCGCGCGGCTCCCCGCCTGCACCACCAGGCCACTCACTGCCCCGGTGCTGCCTCCATTTTCCCAGGTGCGGGCAGCTCCGCCCTGCTCGGCCATCACTGAGCCCATTTGCTTGGCCTGGCGCGGGGCTTTCCGGACCCTGCGGGCCGGCCTCCTCTCCCACTCCCTCCACGGTTCTCTGGCAGGGCTGGGGGTGTGGGGCGTCCCGACCAGTTTTGGGAGGGCTAGGAAGTACGGGCAGGCCGACTGTCACTCCACCACACCCTGGACTCCGGCCCCGGTAAACTTCCTGTTACTGGGAGGCAGATACCATCTCTGCGACCACCAGTTTGGAAAAAAGCCTAACGAATTTCTGGTTGTGAATAGTGTGGTAGGAGAGTTCCCAAGTCCGCTTGAACCTGCCGGAGAGCAGGCTGCAGGCGGGCACTAGACTCGGTTTATACCGGGGGGATACAAAGGTGAACAAGACCCGAGAAAGATCTACACAGTGCTACAAAGGCACCCAGAGAGACCGGTCGTCTGTGCCTAGCAGAAACCTGGTAGACTTCCTGGGCGAGGCGGTGCTGAGCAGGGTCTTGAAGGCCCAGCTGATAGACGAGGGGTGCAGAAGACACGCCCCAACCCAGCACAGTGTGCACAGAGGGGGGAGACGTGCGGCCAGGGAGGCGGAGACTCGACAGAAACCACACACCCGGTGGGGTCGCCACTGCACGATCTAACAGCCTGGGCCAGAGCACACGGAACGGGGAGAAGTCCTGTACAGAAAGTGAAAGCTCAACACGGATCACACACCCTGTGGTACGTGATCCACCAGCCCAGCAGAGTACAAGCTGACCAGAAAGGTGGATCCCCGGAGAAGCCCAAGACCCGAGGCAACCACACACACAAGACACTAGAGGCCAACTGAGCAGTCACGGCGGGAGCCATACCAAATTGGCAACCACAGCAACATCCTAGTTAGTCATTAGTCTTAAACCGGTGGACTGTGAAACCCCCTGCCACAATGAATAAACACCAAAAAAAAGACACCAGAAATACAAAAAATCAAGAAAGTACACCACCAAAAGTTAATAAATCTCATACTCTAGATCCTATAGAACAAGAAGCCCTTGAAATAACTGACAAGGAATTTCAAGTGATAATTCTAAGGAAACTGAATGAGATACAAGAAGACTCAGCTAGACATCATAATGAAATGAGGAAAAGTATACAGGATCTGAAAGAGGAAATATACAAGGAAATCAATGTCCTGAAAAAAAATGTAGCAGAACTTGCTGAACTGAAGAAGTTATTCAGCGAAATAAAAAACACAACGGAGAGTTTAACAAGCAGGCTTGTCGAAGTTGAAGAGAGAACCTCTGAACTTGAAGATGGGCTGTTTGAAATAACACAAGCAGACAAAAAGAAAGAAAAAAGAATCAAGGACATTGAAGAAAACCTGAGAGAGATATCAGACAACCTCAAGCGCTCAAATATCCGAGTCATGGGTATTCCAGAAGGGGAGGAAAATGGAGATTCCATTGAAAACATATTCAACAAAATAGTGGCAGAAAACTTCCCAGGTATAGGAAAAATCACAGATCTTCAGATCCAGGAAGCTCAACGATCTCCAAACGTATTCAACCCAAAAAGGCCTTCTCCAAGACATGTCATAGTCAAATTGGCAAAACTCAGAGACAAAGAGAGAATCTTAAAAGCTGCAAGAGAGAAGCGTCAAATCACCTAAAAGGGAGCCCCAATCAGGTTAACGTCAAACTTTTCATCACAAACCCTAAAAGCTAGAAAGGAATGGGATGATATTTTCAAAATACTAAAAGACAAAGATTGCCAGCCAAGAATACTCTACCCTGCAAGGCTATCCTTCCGAAATGAGGGGCAAATAGTATATTTCTCAGACAAACAAAAACTGCGGGAGTTCACTACCACAAGACCACCCTTACAAGAAATCCTCAAGGGAGTACTGGGTTTGGTTCCTGAAAAATAACTACCACTGCCATAAAAACCTAAGAAAAATCTAAACCCGCTAGTACAATAAAAATGGCATTCATGAAGAGAAAACAAGCTAACAAAAACACTATCTACAACCTAAGGAACCAACAAACAAAGAAACCAAACAGTAAATCAGAAAGCAAGGAACAAAAGACACCTAAGACAACCAAACAACCAATAAAATGCTAAGAATAAATCAACACCTTTCAGTAACAACTCTTAATGTTAAAGGCTTAAATTCCCCAATTAAAAGACACAGACTGGCTGACTGGATCAAAAAGCAGGACCCAACTATATGCTGCCTACAAGAGACCCACCTCACCCATAAAGATTCACACAGACTAAGAGTGAAAGGATGGAAAAAGATTTACCATGCAAACAGAAAAGAAAAACGAGCTGGAGTGGCTATTCTTATATCTGACAAAATAGACTTTAAACTAAAAACCATAAAAAGAGACAATGAGGGACACTACTTAATGATAAAAGGACTGATCCATCAAGAAGACATAACAATCATAAATATGTACGCACCCAATGTTGGAGCAGCCAGATTTATAAAACAAACTCTATTAGACCTAAAGAAGGAAATAGACACTAATACCATAATAGCAGGGGACCTGAACACTCCACTGTCAATATTAGACAGATCATCTAGGCAAAGAATCAGTAGAGAAACACAAGATCTAAACAAGACTCTAGACCAATTGGAATTGGCAGATATCTACAGAACATTCCACCCAACAACCTCAGAATATTCATTCTTCTCATCAGCACATGGATCATTCTCCAAGATAGATCACATGTTAGGTCACAAATCAAGTCTCAATAAATTCAAAAAAATTGGAATTATCCCATGTATCTTCTCAGACCACAATGGATTAAAACTAGAAATTAATAACAAACAAAACTCTGGAAACTATACAAACACATGGAAATTAAACAGCATTCTACTTAATGACATATGAGTCCAAGAAGAAATCAAGCAGGAAATCAAAAAGTTTATTGAAACTAATGAAAACAATGATACATCATACCAAAACCTGTGGGATACTGCAAAAGCAGTATTGAGGGGAAAATTTATTGCATTAAATGCTCACTTCAGAAGAATGGAAAGATGGCAAGTGAACAACCTAACACTTCACCTTAAAGAACTAGAAAAACAAGAACAATCCAATCCTAAAGTTAGCAGACGGAAAGAAATCATTAAGATCAGAGCAGAACTGAATGAAATTGAAAACCAAAAAACAATTCAAAAGATCAACGAATCAAAAAGTTGGTTTTTTGAAAAGATAAATAAAATTGACAAACCATTAGCATGGCTAACAAAAAAAAGAAGAGAGAAGACTCAAATAACAAAAATTAGAAATGAAAAAGGCGATATTACAACTGATTCATCTGAAATACAAGGAATCATTCGAGACTACTATAAACAACTATACGCCAACAAATTTGAAAATCTGGAGGAAATGGATAAATTTCTGGACACACACAAGCTCCCAAAACTGAACCGTGAAGACGTAGAAAATTTGAACAGACCAATAACAATAAAGGAGATTGAAGCTGTTATCAGAAGGCTCCCAACAAAGAAAAGCCCAGGACCAGATGGATTCACAGCAGAATTTTACCAAACATTCAAAGTGGAATTGACACCGATTCTTTACAAACTATTCCAAAAGATTGAAACGGACGCAAATCTCCCAAACTCATTCTATGAAGCAAACATCATCCTGATACCAAAACCAGGTAAAGATATAACCAAAAAAGAAAACTACAGGCCGATATCCTTGATGAATATAGATGCAAAAATCCTCACTAAAATACTAGCAAACAGAATACAGCAACACATACGAAAAATTATTCATCACGATCAAGTGGGATTCATCCCAGGGATGCAAGGTTGGTTCAACATACGCAAATCAATAAATGTGATACACCATATTAATAAACTCAAACACAAGGACCATATGATCATCTCTATAGATGCTGAAAAAGCATTTGATAAAGTTCAGCACTCATTCATGACAAAGACCCTCTATAAGTTAGGTATAGAGGGAAAGTATCTCAACATAATTACAGCCATATATGCCAAACCCACAGCTAATATCATCCTGAATGGGGAAAAGCTGAAAGCTTTTCCTTTAAGAACAGGCACTAGACAAGGATGCCCACTCTCACCACTCCTATTCAACATAGTGTTGGAAGTACTAGCCAGAGCAATCAGAGAAGAGAAGGAAATAAAGGGCATCCAGATTGGAAAAGATGAAGTCAAACTGTCCCTGTTTGCAGATGACATGATCCTATATATCGAACAGCCTAAAACCTCTACAAAAAAACTCTTGGAATTGATAAATGATTTCAGCACAGTAGCAGGATACAAAATCAACACACAAAAATCAGTAGCATTTCTTTTCTCCAATAGTGAACAAGCAGAAGGAGAAATCAAGAAAGCCTGCCCATTTACAATAGCCACCAAAAAAATAAAATACTTAGGAATTGAGTTAACCAAGGAGGTGAAAAATCTCTATAATGAGAACTACAAACCACTGCTGAGAGAAATTAGAGAGGATACAAGAAGATGGAAAGATATTCCATGCTCTTGGATTGGAAGAATCAACATAGTGAAAATGTCCATACTACCCAAAGTGATATACAAATTCAATGCAATCCCCATCAAAATTCCAAAGACATTTTTCTCAGAAATGGAAAAAACTATTCAGACATTTATATGGAACAATAAAAGACCACGCATAGCCAAAGCAATGCTGAGCAAAAAAAATAAAGCTGGAGGCATAACACTACCTGACTTTAAGCTATACTACAAAGCTATAATAACCAAAACAGTATGGTACTGGCATAAAAACAGACACACTGACCAATGGAATAGAATAGAGAATCCAGAAATCAACCCACACACTTACTGCCATCTGATCTTTGACAAAGGCACCAAGCCTATTCACTGGGGAAGGGACTGCCTCTTCAGCAAGTGGTGCTGGGATAACTGGATATCGATATGCAGGAGAATGAAACTAGATCCATACCTCTCACCGTATACTAAAATCAACTCAAAATGGATTAAGGATTTAAATATACACCCTGAGACAATAAAACTTCTTAAAGAAAACATAGGAGAAACACTTCAGGAAATAGGACTGGGCACAGACTTCATGAATACGACCCCAAAAGCACGGGCAACCAAAGGAAAAATAAACAAATGGGATTATATCAAACTAAAAAGCTTCTGCACAGCAAAAGAAACAATTAAAAGAGTTAAAAGACAACCAACAGAGTGGGAGAAAATATTTGCAAAATATACATCTGACAAAGGATTAATATCCAGAATATATAAGGAACTCAAACAACTTTACAAGAAGAAAACAAGCAACCCAATTAAAAAATGGGCAAAAGAGCTAAGTAGGCATTTCTCTAAGGAAGATATCCAAATGGCCAACAGACATATGAAAAAATGCTCAACATCACTCAGCATCCGGGAAATGCAAATCAAAACCACATTGAGATACCATCTAACCCCAGTTAGGATGGCTAAAATCCAAAAGACTATGAACGATAAATGCTGGCGAGGCTGCGGAGAAAAAGGAACTCTCATACATTGTTGGTGGGACTGCAAAATGGTGCAGCCTCTATGGAAAATGGTATGGAGGTTCCTTAAACAATTGCAAATAGATCTACCATACGACCCAGCCATCCCACTGTTGGGAATATACCCAGAGGAATGGAAATCATCAAGTCGAAGGTATACCTGTTCCCCAATGTTCATCGCAGCACTCTTTACAATAGCCAAGAGTTGGAACCAGCCCAAATGCCCATCATCAGATGAGTGGATACGGAAAATGTGGTACATCTACACAATGGAATACTACTCAGCTATAAAAACGAATGAAATACTGCCATTTGCAACAACATGGATGGACCTCGAGAGAATTATATTAAGTGAAACAAGTCAGGCGCAGAAAGAGAAATACCACATGTTCTCACTTATTGGTGGGAGCTAAAAATTAATATATAAATTCACACACACACATACACACATACACACACAAACCGGGGGGGGGGGGGAAGAAGATATAACAACCACAATTATTTGAAGTTGATACAACAAACAAACAGAAAGGACATGATTGGGGGGGAGGGGGGAGGGAGAAGGGAGGGAGGTTTTGGTGATGGGGAGCATTAATCAGCTACAATGTATATCGACAAAATAAAATTAAAAAAAAAAAAAAAAAATACTTTAATGCTGCAGAGAACTTTTGGTGCACAAGCCAAAAGGAATCAGGCCTCACTTTACTTGGTTCCTCTGTACAGATTTTGGTCATTAAATGACTTTTCTTAGACACCTCTGGCATCCCTTCCTCCTCGGCTCTTGCTGTTTTTCTCTGGACACTTCCACATGTTCCGAGTACTCCCTGGTACTTTGAACAGCCTCCTGTTCTCTTGTGCCCTGGCGCTTGGCTGAGCCATTGCCTTTGGCCTTGTTTTGGTTTCTCAACGATCTTCATTCTTTCTGGTTTAAATCCCAGGTTATTTCCCCTTTGTTTTTCATTGAAATTCTTTTTCATTTTTTCTCTTTCATATTTTCTCTTCTAGCAGCCTCTTCACTATCTTGGCTGAAGTCTCTTAACTGATTATTTTATCTGTCTCCCTGCCAATTTCCCTTCAAGCAATTGCTCTCATAGATCACTTACAAGCCCTCTGAACTCTGGATTAATGTATCCTGGGTTGCTTCCTTCTGATGTCAGTGCCATTTACTAGAATTTGCCTCCAGTTCTGGCAATTTGAATAAACACAGTTTGAATTTAACAAAACTCATTTTTTAATCCATCCCAATGGCTTCTCTCCCTTGCTTATCAGCTTTGTCATTTAAGAGCTCTATTTTTCTATCTAGCCTCTTATCAATTCATCTTTGGTCATTGGTTCTGCCTCATAGTACCAAGTTGATTTGAGAAAATGAATGATTTTCTGCATGCATAACCTTTGCATTACTTCTAATCAAACGATCTGGGAACTTTTTGCTTCTGGAAATAGTAGACCTTGGTGGCAGGTGACTCTCTTACAGAAAATAACTATGAAACTTGGATTTAATTCTATGAGCAGCTACTTGAAGAATGAACTACTAGAGAATGAACAGAAGTATTCTTTGTATACACTTGGTGGGAAGTGGGGGTGGGGAGTGGGGACGATGAAGCTTTTGTAAGTAAGTTCCTCATATTTTCATCTTTTAGCTTCTAGCTAAGTGCAGTCTGCTCAGTTCCTGCAGTGGAGTCAGGAATGACAGTAGGAAAACATCCTAGCTTGCTGGCCAGGAGAACCAGAAAATCAAAGCCAGGGAAATGTGGCTGCTAAATAGAGTAGGGGAATTTCAGAAAGGAAAGAGCAGTGAAGGGATCCCAAAATTCTATTTATCCATATATCTAACTGATCCCTGGACCATACATGTTTTGAACAGATTCAGCAGCTCAGCTAAAGAGAAAAAATCTGAAGAAAGACTGCAATTGCTACCCCAAATCAATTTTCACTGTAAGCCCAGACAAAATAATTCCCTGCTAAAGTAAAAGAAACAACACATGTTGGCAAAAAATAAGTGTTTATAATCTCCATAATTCAACTTTCAAAATAATCAGAATAAAATCTAAAATTACCTAACATACAAAAACAAACAAAAAAATGCAATGAGAAAATGGAACACTTTTGCAAGAGAAAAGAAAATCAAATGAGTCAGAATCAAATTACCTGAGGTGAATCAGATTTTGGGACCAGCAGAGAAGTATTTTAAAGCAGCTATTAAAAGTATTCTTAAGAAGAGAAAAGTAAAATATGCTCACAATGAATTAAAAGATGTGAAATCTTGATATAGAAATAAAACATTCAAAAAGAACCAAATGGAAATCGTAGAACTGAAAATTTCATAGGTATAATAAATCACATCCATTTGTCATGAGGATTAAATGCACATTTGGTAACTAATCTAGCGCAGTGCCTGGTATAGATTTCCTATACTTTCCTCTTCCCTCAAACATTCAGTCATGGTGAAAATACAGTCATCATCTTGGGTACAACTCAGCGTTCGAGGTTAATTCTGTAATGATGAACAAACTCTTAGCTAGCGCATATGCTACTACTACTACTACTATTATTATCATTACAGGTTAGCAGTAAAAATTTATTATCTTACAATTCTGTAGGTCAGAAATGTGACACTGGGCTCCAATCAAGGTGTTGGCACAGCTGCATTCTTTTCCAGAAGCTCTGGTGGAGAATTCATTTCCTTGCCTTCTTCAGCTTCTAGAGACCACCTACATTCCTTGGCTCATGGCTCCCTTCCCCATCTACAAAGCCAGCAACAACTGATCTAGTTCTTTCCATGCTGCCGACTCTCTTGTTCTCTGCAGCCTGGAAAGGCTCTCTGCTTTTAAGGACTAATGTGATTACATTGGTCCTACCTGGATGATCAGGATAATTTCATCCCAAGGTTGTTAACCTTAATCATGTCTGCAGAATTCTTGATGCCATGTGAGGTAATATATTCACAGGTTCTGGGATTAGGATACAGATGTCTTCGGGGGGCTATTATTTATTTCTCCTCTATTTCCTCCATTCTCTCCTTATAAAATCTTAATGAACAGATATTGGTTTTCTATATCCCTTGACTTTCTGTCATGTTAGCTTTCTCTTTTTCACTTTAATTTTTCTGTGCCCTGTCCAATTTTTTTAAGATGAAATTTTTATTTTTAAAGAGTTTTATATTTATAACAAAATCATGAAGGTAGTACATGAGTTTCCATAAACTCTGCATCTAGCTAGTTTTTCTTATTATTAACATCTTACTTTAGCATGACATATTTGTTAAAATTAATGAACCAGTATTGATATATTAATTAAAATCTATATTTTATTTAGATTTCCTTGATTTTTACCTTATGTACTTTTTTCTCCCGAGGATTCCATCTAAGATACCAAATTATATTTAGTCATCATGTTATGTTAAGCTTCTCTTAGCTGTGACAGTTTCTCGCTTTCATTGTTTTTGGTGACCTTGAGAGTTTTGAGTACTAGGTAGTTTTTAAAAATGCCCCTCCATTTGGATTTTCCAGGTATTTTTCTCAGGATTAGACTGGGGTTATGGGCTTTATGGAGGAAGACCACAAGGGAAAGTGCTTTCTCATCGCATCACATCAAGCACATGCATATGCTATCAACATGGCTTACCACTGACAATGTTAACTTTGCTCACCTGGATGAGGAGGTTTTGTGAGGTTTCTACACTGTAAAGTTCCTCTCCTCCCTGTCTACATTTGTCTGTTTCTGTTGTTTGTAATAGAATAGCCAAAACTGGGTAAACTGTAAAGAAACAATGTTTATTGCTTTATAGTTTTGGAGGCTGGGAAGTCCAAAGTCTAGGGAACACATTTGGTGAGGGCCTTGTTCTTGGGTGGTGACTGTGTAGTGACACAGGGTATCACATGGCAAAAATGGCTGAGCGAGAGAGAGTAACCACCTCACTTGCTCTCCTTTTAAAGCCATCAGAAGCATGCCCATGACTCCATAAATGGATCAATCCATTCACAAGAGTACAGCCCTCACAATATAATCACCTCTTAAGGCCCCACCTTTTAACTACTGTGATAGGATTTCCTACCCTCTTAACATGGTCACAGTGGGGATTAAGTTTCATTGAGTTTGGAGGGACATTTAATCCACAGCACTGTCTTTCCACAGTTTTTGGAAGGAAGTCACCATGTGCAGACCACGCTTAAGGAGCGGGAAGTGTAGATACTCTACCTCCTTACTCTGCATAAACTTGGATTTCTTCTGCATGGGAGATCTGTCACTTCTACTTTATTTAACCAATTATTTATATCAATATGGACTCATGGATATTTATTTTATACTTTGTTTTATGAGTTTATTTTGTTGTCCAACTTTTCCCACCTTTGGTCATTGAGAGCTCTTTAACGTACCCCCATCAACGAGGGGGTTTTGTTTGCTTGCTTTTTCAAAATCACTTTTTTACTTTCTGGCACTATACAGTGCTGCAGGTTTATCTTGTATACTTCCTGTCTTTATCCTAGAATCAGCCATCTCTCCACAGAGCCCTGGCTTCTTTTATTGGAGAATGACATAAGAAACAAGACCTTTGCACTATGTGCTCGTTACCACTGGTGTGTAGGTGCTTCTCTGCCCTTTCAGCAGACAGAGCAAGGAGATATATGGTGTATACCAACGCCCGCATGTACACACATCTATAAATATTTCTGTGGATAACCATCTGTATTTATATTGGCTAAACATGAGTTCATACTTATGTCCCCAACTCTATCCCATCCCCACATGGATCATTCTAGCCTACTCCCCTTTCTTCTCTGTAACCTCCCACTCCAACAGTGAGTAACCTGACTCCCACAAATACCATTATACTTGACTACCAAGCATCTATACTTCCTTTGATTGGTAACCTTCCTCAGATTTTGCTCTGTAAGCCATCCTTCTTGCACTTCCAGTTCATATGGTTTGATGGAGTTGATCTTATTCATTGGAGTGATGTTTGCATTTATTTACCTGGCCCTGGACAATTAGCACAAACATTTTCCTTGGCTATGGGTACTAGTTCCGTGAGAGATATATGGCCCAAGTTAGCCTCAATTCCAGGACTTCTGCTGGAGCAAATGGAAAAGAGAAATTTTCTTTTGCCAATTTTGGAGCTGTCTGTCTGTGATGCAAGTCTAATTCTCCAGGGGAATTCCATGAGGAGAAAATCTGCCTGAGAAAGATGCAACATAAAGGAAAGTAGACCAAAAGATGTGTAGAGATATCTTCCTGATGTTATCATCTGAGCACCTGGATCCAGTCACACCTTCCCATGAATGTTCCCATTGTGAAACAGTAATTTTCTATTTAGCTTAAGCCTGTTTGGTTTGGATTTATGCCATTTGTAACCAGAATCTCTGTGTTCTTTACCCATCTATGTTTAATTGGATTTTTATTACATTTATGATCTGGATGCACTGCAGTGCAACACACATATTAAGATAGTACCCTTTAATCCCACAGATTTCACTACGCCCAAGGTTTTTCGTCAATATTTTAAGAGTTATGCCCTAACAGCAGCATTTCTTTTGTGTAAATCTAAGTAGAAATTTCATTCTGACAGTTGGGGCAATTTTAATTCGGGCCACTGAAAAATAAAATGCCATATCTGTCTTTAATAGTAAATTGGAGCAGACTGAAAATCATTGAACTTTTGTCTTCCCCCACTCCCTTACACATATTTTCTTTTTAAAATTACCAGTTGTCTGAGAATATATAAGATCTAAAACTAAGTGAACAGGAGAACCTTAATTGAAAGAGATCATCAGCTATCGCAGTTGCTTAATCTGGTGAAGGAAGTTTTATAACTTTAGCCTGGATTTAAATGTTTCTTCACCAATTTTTTAACAGATGAATTCAAATATATTAATATAATACTATACCCCCACAGTAACAATATCATGAACTCATTAGTATATTTTTCAATGATTTATTAAATGTCTATTATATGTATGATAGGTTGCTAATTCTTTTCATTATAAAGTCTGAACCACCTTTTAAATGCTTAGCTGAGCTAAATTTTGCAAACTAGTTTTTGTTCTACCAAGAGGGCTGTGTGACCTTCAACCTTTTTGCTTCAATGTCCTCATCTTTAAATTAGAACGGAGTAGATTAAATGATCTCTAAGTTTTGTGAAAAGTCATAAAGCCTTTCTTTTTATGAGATACCACTTTTCCCTGAATTATATTGTTTAAAACCTGTGTCTCATTACCAATGTGGCTTTAATAAGACTAAATTTCTTTTGCTTTTGCTCTTTGACTCCTGATTGCAAATACTTGCTTGAGTATAAGCAACTTAGTAGGAGATTTTCTGACTTTTGCTGATGTACCCAAATCATTTTCTTCTCATTATATTCCTTTTTAATCTGGTGTCATTATTAAATTCTGCACTTACAAAGAAAAAGTGTCCGTTAGTCTGAGTCCCTGATATTGTTTAGATCTTTGTTTAGCTGCACTTTAACATTGAAACATTTGTTCTTAGAATTTTTCAAAAAATATCTTTTTAAAAAAATTTTTTTATTTTTTAAAATTAATTAATTAATTAATTAATTAATTAATTATTTTTTAACTTGTATTTTGTCGATATACATTGTGGTTGATTATTGTTGCCCCTTACCAAAGCCTCCCTCCCTCCTCCCTCTCCTCCCTCACCCCCAACAATGTCCTTTCTATTTGCTTATTGTATCAACTTCAAGTAATTGTAGTTGTTACATCTTCTTCCCCCCCCCTGGTTTTTTTTTTTTGTGTGTGTGTGTGTGTGTGTGAATTTATATATTAATTTTTAGCTCCCACCAATAAGTGAGAACATGTGGTATTTCTCTTTCTGTGCCTGACTCGTTTCACTTAATATAATTCTCTCAAGGTCCATCCATGTTGTTGCAAATGGCAGTATTTCATTCGTTTTTATAGCTGAGTAGTATTCCATTGTGTAGATGTACCACATTTTCCGTATCCACTCATCTGATGATGGACATTTGGGCTGGTTCCAACTCTTGGCTATTGTAAAGAGTGCTGCGATGAACATTGGGGAACAGGTATACCTTCGACTTGATGATTTCCATTCCTCTGGGTATATATCCCACTGCTGGGATCGCTGGGTCATATGGTAGATCTATCGGCAATTGTTTGAGGAACCTCCATACCATTTTCCATAGAGGCTGCACCATTTTGCAGTCTCACCAACAATGTATGAGAGTTCCCTTTTCTCCACAACCTCGCCAGCATTTATTGTTCAGAGTCTTTTGGATTTTAGCCATCCTAACTGGGGTTAGATGGTATCTCAGTGTGGTTTTGATTTGCATTTCCCAGATGCTGAGTGATGTTGAGCATTTTTTCATATGTCTGTTGGCCATTTTTATATCTTCCTTAGAGAAATGCCTACTTAGCTCTTTTGCCCATTTTTTAAATTGGGTTGCTTGTTTTTTTCTTGTAAAGTTGTTTGAGTTCCTTATATATTCTGGATATTAATCCTTATACTACAAAGCTATAATAACCAAAACAGTATGGTACTGGCATAAAAACAGACACACTGATCAATGGAATAGAATAGAGAATCCAGAAATCAACCCACACACTTACTGCCATCTGATCTTTGACAAAGGCACCAAGCCTATTCACTGGGGAAGGGACTGCCTCTTCAGCAAATGGTGCTGGGATAACTGGATATCCATATGCAGGAGAATGAAACTAGACCCATACCTCTCACCATATACTAAAATCAACTCAAAATGATTAAGGATTTATTTATTTATTTATTTATTTATTTATTTTTTTTTTTTGTCTTTTTTTTTTTGTGACCGGCACTCAGCCAGTCCTATATAGGATCCGAACCCACCGCGGGAGCGTCGCCGCCCTCCCAGCGCCGCACTCTCCCGAGTGCGCCACGGGCTCGGCCCGGATTAAGGATTTAAATACACACCCTGAAACAATAAAACTTCTTAAAGAAAACATAGGAGAAACACTTCAGGAAATAGGACTGGACACAGACTTCATGAATACGACCCCAAAAGCACGGGCAACCAAAGGAAAAATAAACAAATGGGATTATATCAAACTAAAAAGCTTCTGCACAGCAAAAGAAACAATTAACAGATTTAAAAGACAACCAACAGAGTGGGAGAAAATATTTGCAAAATATACATCTGACAAAAAATATCTTTACGGCAATCACAGTTTCTATTATCCTATTGACCACTGTACCATGTGTGAAGTCTTTACTATGATTTAAAAATTTTGTTTACTTTTTCGAATGTTTGAGCTAATTCTCATCTAGAGGCAATGTGTGAAGTAATTCTCCAACTTCAGGATGCTAACAACAGGTAATAGAGTCGATCAGTTACAGTATTTGGTTCTATTGGTCAGTTTGCAAATGTCCGTGTCAGGGGAAAACGTTTATTCATGCCCCTGATGTTTCCCTCCAAGGGGGAGAGACATCCATTAATGTAGCACCACTGGCCTCTATTCACTCCCTCATCACTCCAGGCCCCAGGAATTATCTAGTGGTGAGTTGGGAAGCGAAAGCGGAAATGTATTGCTCTTCCTTTTCCTCTGCTCTTTCTCCCAAGTGTATTCCTTGAGGCATGTGCCCTTTATTATCTCAGCCATATAGTATGCTAGCAGTAAAGTCCCTAGTCTAATGAGCTCTTTTGTGCCCGTAATTGTTACTGTCTTTATAAGCTTTAAATGGCTGTTTTATCCTTCAAACTATTTAAAGCTATTTTCTATTTATTTAAAACTATTTTCTGATGTCACTAAAAGTGACCTGTAAAGCTACACTACACAACTATGCCAGTTGTCGGGTTGAGGCAATAGCTATGCTAATTGTGTGGTTAGGCAATTCATACTTAAAGCTAAAACGTTTCATTATTTTAGTTATAATAAGTTTCCATTTTTATTGTCAGGACTCACAGACTCGTCAAAGCCATTGTACTGACTGTGTCATGAGACCCCTCACATGCAGGTCCATGCTAGGTAATTGGGAAAGATCTCAGGAGCCAATGGCAGACGACACAAACTCAGTCCTCAGTAACAGCAGTGGCAGTGGCCTCTCGGGGCATCTGGGGGCACTGGCAGCAACAGCCTCCAGCAGCAATAGGGGAATCCTAGAGGTGGGGGCTCCGTGGATCAGAACCACTCATCCTTTATACTTAAGTCCATAACCCAGGACACCTGGGTGCACATGTGCAATTAGACAATAACCAAGGAACACCTGAGCACACGTGCCTATTTACATCAAATGCTCTGCAAGACTCTGAACATCTGAGGGGCCCTGACCATTTTCCTTCACTTTCCCTACATGCCCTTATTCATGGCCAGATCTTTCAAAGGAAACACACATCTTTTATCTATGTGTATAGGTAATGCATAAAACAACAGTGGCAACAATAATGAACCTGTGTGACCCAATTAATTGCAATAAAGTTTGGTAAAATCTCATTTTCTAACTTCTTTTTCACTATTTATTCCCTGCTCAAAGACATATCTGGGAATACTCAGCAGCAGCAATTGTCTTAGACCACGTGAGCTGTCTCCTGGTGTGAAAACAGTAATGCTGATTGTACTTGAGTGAAAACATGTGAGAGGAGAGTGGAAGGAAGCCCTTCTACGAGAAGAGTCTGTTTGGACCCTGCAGAAAAAGTGGTAAGGAAGCTTGGCATTGAGGAAAGACAGAGCAGAATGGACGGGAACTGACAAATTAACTCAGGGAGTCATGGGTACATGAGGTTAGTTGTTTAGAAATGACAGAAGAGGAAATGCTGTAACATATTTATATTTTCTTTTTTGCCATAGACTTTAAAATATTCCTTGGGACAAAGAGGCTCAAACTGTGTCTGTCATTTTAAAATCTAAATTAAAATTACAGCATATGGTTCACCCTGAGTTTTTTCTACTTTTTATTCTATTGTTGTAAAGCTAGGGCTTACAGACCCCTCAAGTCTGTTGCACAGATTGGGTTACAAACCCTCCACACGCAGGTCTGTGAGCTAGGTAATAGGAAAAAAAAAGAAGGTTCTGGGAGCCGTGGGTATAGAAAAATGAATGGGTTTTATTCAGATCTAGGAGCAACTGTCCTAGTAGCTTCTCTGAGAGTTCTGAGAAATCCTGTGAGTCAGAGCTGTTAGTCTTTTATACTTAAATCCACAACCCTAGACACCTGGGTGCCCATACACAATTTACATTAAGTAGTAACAAAGAACACCTGAGGATATTTACAGCACATGCTCAGCAAGGTTCTGAACATCTGAGGGGCCCTAACGTTTTCCTATTTTTCCCAACAATTGTCATTGAAGCATTATTATGTAAGGTGCTTTGGGCCCAGAACAGAATTGTGTATGTAAAGCAGCCAAATAAGTCAAGTGGATATCATGGCATTTTCTAATCTAGCAGTCAACTTTAGAAAGGGTCATTATGTATTTCACTAATCATCTCCTCCCACCACCCTTTTAAAAATAGAGATAGAAAAAGAAAGTAGAAAATGTGAAAACACTTGAGAAGCAAAGGCAGGCATTGTGTAGAATATGGAAAAAAAAAAAAGAAAGAAAAAAATGCACGTTTATTGTACCTATCCCATGCTGCTGAGGCTTTCTGCTAGCATCGCCTGAAGATTCTTGGCAAAGAGAAAATAGTTGGATTTCTGGGCAGCACTTGCCCTCAGGCATAACAGGTGTGCCAAGACTCAGAATACTAAACCCACTGTCTATTTGTGACTGAAACTCTCCTGCCTATTGACTCTGATGAAAGAACAGTCCTATGATTTCAATGATTCTTAACCCCTTCCCAATTTCCCATTCTAATAGGACTAAGCTGATGAGATTTAGGGAGAGTAACCCAAGGGCAGTCTGTCTGAGACTGGCTAGAGGCCTGTTATCTGTGTGGTCTACTTTAAGGAAAAAAATGCCATCTAACCCTCTCTTTCAAGACATGTGGCCACAGTGGACAGTGACTGTGAATATTCAACAGAGGCACGTTGACAGGGATGGAATGGATATGCAAAGAGAAGCAGAGAAAGTCAACCACTTAACACTTTGAAAAGGATATTGTTAGAGACAGAGGAGACTGAGCGGTGTGCAGTGCCTAGAATCAGCTCAGTTTCCAACGGTGTCCTAGTGATGTGCCTGTTCCTGTCCATGGGCTTCCTTTCAATAAGTCCTCTTTTCTTTAATGTTAGTTGAGTAGGTCTCTGTTTCTTGAATCCAAAACATCAGGTTATATTTTCAATACAAAATGAAATAATATATGCTTATTGCTAAATATTTCCTCAGGCTTCTCCATTTCTGCTTTTGTGGTAAAATTCAGGCTTTCTTTTGTGCATGGAAGAGCAAAGCCACAAGAATTATGTTCTTATGCAAAACCATTTTGCTAATACTTTAAAATGGAAATATCTCACTATCTCAGGCTGTTAGGGATGTTTCTGTTGGGACATTCTGTTAGGGAATGTTATAGCAATGCACATATAGTTTCTCTGGCCACAAAACCTAGTGTAAGTGCATTTAAAAAATTTTTTTTCTATGGTTGAATTTAATCTGAGCTCCAACGATAACTAGTGTTAGAAAACTGGATCTGGTCAATTCTGTAAGCTCATTCAATTCAGTATTTTCTCAGTCATTGCAGGTTCCCACCCTGGTGGTATTTATGGCTTGGGGGCACTGATCTACTGCTGCTTACGTATTCCCTTCCATGTAACATGTCCTCTGTAGACTTTTACCATTGATATTTATTCTTGGGCCTGTTTTAATCTCCTTATGGATGTAATAGGCGACTGCTTTTCAAACTATCTGAGGTAAGGGATGAGCTCCTCCTCCTTGATTTTTTGGTAATCAATCCTAGTTTGCAACTCATATGACATGCAACTTAGCACATGAATGTGAAATTACAAAGTGGTCTGTACTTTATTCAAAAAGGGAGTGCACTGATCATGCATTTGGATGTTGTGACAATGTCAAGTATCTCTAAGAGGTTCTAAATGCTTACTCTCAATTTCCATATCTATTTCGTCACAGACTCCTAATAACTAGTATGTGGCCCACCATCTCTCCGTGGACCACACTTTGATTAGCCCTGGATGAGGCCACTCTTTTCTGTGGTTTCTTGTCCCTGGCGACAGCTTTTAGGTCATCAGCTCACTCAGCTACCTTGTCTACCCTTCTTGGTGGGGGGGGGCACAGGAAACTTCAGAATATTCTCCTGTATCATTGCTGTGAGACACTTTGTGTTTTTTTCTCAGACACTGTTGACCTAGGCACTTTCTACTCCTGTGGGAGGCTTTTCTTGATGCTTGTCCCTAAGCTTCATCAGGAAGGAAGACGCAGCCCTCCCTCCCCCACCTTCTCTGCTCTTGGAAGTCAAACCACACCCTGGGGCTTATCATGGCTACTACCCACCTGGTTTGAGTCCTGAGTGGGAGGAAGCACAAGGCCCTTTTCAGGGACTTACCAGCATTTGAACTCCCTTCATCTCTTCCCTTCTTAAGCTTCTTCCTATCCCAGATCATGCAACTTTTATCTAGCATGGGGAATGAAGGTAGGGAATAAACTAGCTCTTCCTCTCTTTTATTTTTAATCTTTAATTTATAGAATATACTTTATGCCCTTACTTCTTTATGGCTTAATTTTGGGTGACTAAAAGACAAACAAACAAACAAAATCTTTTATTTTATTCCCCAAATCTCCTCTTTTACAATGCCTTTTCTCTACTGTCAATTTAAGTGTCTATTTTTAAGTCCCAAAGTCAAGACTTTCCCTCTGCTTCTTTACGTTGGCCCTTGGCCAAAGCAGTGGAGTCACTCAAATGGGAGGTGGTGAGAAACTTCAGATAATTTCACAAAAATAACCCTGCTACATGAGTACACAACAGCCTCACCAATGTTACTCACAGTAATGTAGAAATCTGCTGATAGCAATGATTTCCTATTTCTTACTTTTCAAATATCGAGACTCTGCAGCCAGAATTTTCAGGATGGTGTGGCAGCTATGGAGGGACCTTGCTCAGGTCCTCCTTCTAAAGCACTTGCTGCATTGGGCATAGCTGATGAGTAGTCCCAGCAGCCACGTCTTTGGGTTCACACCTTCATGGGATGGAATGAATATGCAAGAGAAGCAGAAGCAGAGATAGAAACCCACTTTCAACACCTTGAGAAAAACACCATTAGAGATAGAGGAGACTGAGGGAGTGCCCAGTCTAGGCCACAGTTCTCCGAAGCTGCTCCCAGCTAATGACTAAGGAAGGTGGAGGTACAGAACCAGAAATTCCTGAAGGAGCAGGATTCCTCCAATGCTCAGCTTTGGCATGGAGACTCCCCGTTGGCCTGGCTCAGAACCATGTTACAGTTGGAGGCTCTCCCTACCCAAATTTTCTTCCCCCTCTCCTTTCTCAGATGTGAATCTTGCACTGCTGTCTGAATATTCTCCCGGCCTTCTCCCTCTCTCTCTCCCTTTATTCTCCACAGGTATTTCCATAAACAAACCTCTTATACCTATGGCCATGTCTTGATGCATGCTTCTCAGAGGACACAAACTGACACAGATAGGTAGATTTTGCAGCACTTGAAAACCACTGGTTTAAGCCTTAGATACCTAGTCTTCAAATAAAAAGTCATTGGAAAGGTCAAGCTATAAACCAAGGTATAGGCTGTGCTTTCCTGGCTGAAGTGAGTCTGGTTTTCTTAGAGCTGGGTGGGTTCTGAGGGGGTCCCATAGGGTTCCTAGGCTCTGAGGAAAAGTTGGAAATCATAGTAGCCATCACTGTTGGGATAGATGAAACTAGTGCATGAAGAAAATGTGAAAGAAATTCATGCAATCTTCCTAATCCATCTTGGGCTATAATCTGCTGTCCTGTATGCTGATGGAGTAATTTGAATCTTGATTATTTGAATATGCCCATCATTGGGAGATCAAGCAGTGGTGGCTCTTGGACAGAAATGTATGTCTAGGAATGAGCTTGATCTATTGCTTCCCCTCTCACATGATGGGCAGGGGAAGGGTTGTGTGACATGTAATCCACATTATTGATATTATAAACTAGTTCGCTTTTGAGCTTCCTGGGCCTATTGGAAATAAATTAGAGAATAGTTTGAATAACTGTTAGTCTCTATATGCTAAGGTATAATATCCTGTGGATAACATCACCCCATTCCTGAGGTGACAGAGGATTGCTCTGATTGGGATTAAGTTTCATGATTGGTAGGATGCATATTTCTCTATGTGGAGACTTATGAAAACTATGCATCTAAACCCTCCACCCCCTTTGTTTTGAATGCCCAGAGCTTGCTATTACCAGGTAGAATGATTTCAAGAGACAAAGCCAATTATTTTGGCAGCTTGTTGCTGAGGGCAGGGACTCTATTGCCAGGATAATCACTACCTGGGATTAGGAGGCTCTCAAACTGTTCTGTTATGCCAAAAAGCAGAATTCGGAGAGCTGCAGACATGAAGAGACAGCTTGGAAAGAAGGAAAGCAGGTTCATCTAAAGCACAGATTAGCGAAGTTAAGATTGTAGAACAAGGCTCCAAGTAAATAGTTTATTCTACAGAAGGTGCAGATAATAACAACTCTCAACTCAGGAGTATGAAGTGGCACCTGTGAGAAATGCTCATGCCCAAACTGAAACTGGTTTCTTCCTCCTGTCCCCCTCTCTGCTTCTTCTTCTTTCCTTTTCTCTCTCCTTTCCTTTCCTTTCCTCTTTAATCAGATCAGGATAGGAATACTTTCTCTACCGTTTGTGATTGATTGTGCCCTTGAACAAATGACGTAATCTCTATGTCTCAGTTCTTTCTCCTTAGTGCAGGTACTAAGACATGTTTGCAAGATTAGGGTGAGGAATACTTGAGGAAAGTTCACTCTAGTGAGACACTGTGAACTTGCACCACTGTAATTTATTTACGTAGTACTCTATGAGCGCTGGGTTTTTAAAAACAAAGCTTCTTTTTGGTATGCTGTGGTTAGTGTGCATCCAGCAGGGGCTGGTGTCAGCATATGGTCAACTCCAGGGAAGTGGTTCTCTGCAGAAGCCCCGAGCCAGGGGAAATTGCCTTCATACTACCAATAATGTTATTACTTTGCTAGAGTATTGCTAAAGACTTAAAGTGTTCATAGCTTTAAAGATCTAAGATGGTAGAATAAAAAGACTCAAGTGATTTAAGCCTTCCAGTTGCAGAGTCCATCTTCTTTTTCGAGATCTACCTCTTACCACCTGGGCACTCCCGTCTTTACCCTTTCATACCAATGTTCTCAGTGTCTTTTGCACACCTGCAGGGCTTCATGGACCATTTTAGCATTGGCCTTTACATCACAGGATCCACAAAAATGATGAGGTCTGAGGTAAAGCTAGTTACCTTGATTCTTATCTCCCACCTGCTTTATCCTGTGACTTTGATTCCTTCAGATCATCTGCTTCATGTCTCTGGGAGAAAGGTTAAAAACAATCCAACCTATCATTTATTTAGAACCAATTGTGTGGCCAGATACGATGCTAAGTGTTTACATGTGTCATTTTGTGTCATTCCACAGCATCCCTGTGAGATATGTACCAATTTGTGTTCAGGTCTAGTGACTTAAACTCAGGTTGTCTTCCCAGAGCACCATGCTTGAATTGTTAATCTGCCTCTGATACTTGGTCTTGCAGGCTCTTTCCTGTCTACTTATATATGGACCCTCTATTTTAATCCTCATTTGCATTCTTTGGGCATACTATGATTGGACCATTTACCACATTTTGTCCTCTAATACCTGCCTGACCTTCAAGGCTGGCTTCAGCTTTCCTGCTAAATCTCATCACACTGTCATCAGAACCTGCTGTGCCCCGGCAGCCCCCAGCCTCCAGCCTCCAGCTGCCCATGTTCTAAGGCTTACTAGATTTGCAGCTTGAGCAACCTTTGGAAATCCCTTCTCTGATTCAACTGTGAATGTCTTTTTGGCAACACATCCGTCTATAGAATTTTTTAAAATGTGAACATTTAAAAGCTACTGTAAAAGAAATAATATCAAGTTTAAACAAATCAAGAGTATAAAACTCATTTAAAGAATTTAAATTTAACTTTCTAGTAGAATGTGGGTTGGTCCCACACACATTTTGGTTTCAGGGAGAATTTTCTGTATATTTTGCCAAATACGTTTACATTTACTTTATGCTTTAGTCTTGTAAAATGGTCAACAGCAGGAATATGGATAGGGAGGAGAAGACTGTGGCATTGGAAAACATGCAAATATTGAAGGTATACACATTTTTTGAAAGCTGTCTAAAAATATGAATAGAAAAGAGTCAGAATATGTTATAAAAGTTCTGTTCCTTTTCTCAAGTCACTATACTAACTTTTTAAAAATACATAGAAAATAGATTATCCGTCATAGTCTACATTGAAGAGGAATGAAAAAAATATTTTCAGAGATGCCATAAAAATAATTCAGAATAAAATACTGAATAGAATTTAAAAAGAATAAAATTTGGACAAAATATGATTTGAACAGAAAAGGGAAAGATCAGCTTATAAGATAAAAGCAACTATTGACTTAAAATTGTTAAAACTAAGTTCTTGCTTTACGGATTATAACTGAAGTTAAATTGGTGTTTTGTTTTGTTTTTAATGAAAATTTTTTCTCACTACCAATTGCTTTATGGCTATGGATCATCAAATAGAGCCCGGTAATGAAATCCAGTTAGTTCAAAGGAATCTCTAAAAAACACAAACACTAACAGAAAAATACAGATTTGTCCTTTTATGATGCAATTGGCAGAAAGCAACAAGAATGATGCTCAAATTTTAGTGTTTTGACATGCAGTCAGCTTTTGTTTAGGTTCATTGAATTTCTCCTGCATTGCTGAACTTCCAAATGTCATAACCTCTGGCAGGGTGGTAGTTGCCTCTTGTTAAAAACTTTCTCATCATGGATTCAATAAATCGGTGGTCTATAACAAAAGAGTTCCAGGAAGATAGGGGCTGTCTACCACCTGTACAGGTGACCATTTGAGGAGAGAGGAAGAGGAGGCAGAGCAGCAGGAACAAGCTGCATCACTGGCCTGCTTCTTCTATACTGGAGGCTGAAGTGGCTGCCGTGACCCTTCTGAGATGAGTTTTCCCAAACCTTATTTTTCACCAGTGATGTCAGAGTTCTGCTGCACTCTCCAGAGGTTGTAATCAATAAATTAAAAATGCATAAACATTGAAAATTGATTCATTATTGGTTTTCTTCAACTCCCACACAGATCATGTACAATGTGTATTCTCACCACAAATTCTCTAATAATTAGTGATGTTGAATGTTTTTTCACATGCCTGTTGGTCATTTGTATGTCTTTTGAGAAATGTCTGTTCACTTCCTTTGCCAATTTTTAATCGGGTTATTTGTCTTTTTGCTGATGCATCATTTATGTTCTTTATATATTCGGGATATCAACCCCTTGTCTGATATGTAGTTGGCAAACATTTTCTCCCTTTCTGTAGGTTATCTGTTCACTTAGTTGACAGTGTCGCTTGATGTGCAGAAGCTTTTTAGTTTGATGTAGTCCCATTTATGTATTTTTGCTTTAGTTGCCTGTGCCTTTGTAGTCTTGCTAGAAGTTTTTAAATGTTCTCATTGAAAAGAAACAATAAGTGTTTAAAATGATGAATATGCTAATTATCCTTGATCATTACACAACGTATACATGTTTTGAAATAGCACGTGCACCCTATTTGTATGTATAATTAAAAATATAAAAGAAATATCTGGAGCCATTTTTGGATATTTCAACTTGGTGGGGAGGGATGTGCTCAGGCCATCTGGTGGGTAGAAGAAGGGATGCTGCTAAACAGTGCACAGGACAGCCCTCCACAATGAATTATCTAGTCTGCAATATGGATAGTGCTGAGGTTGAGAAACCCTGGTCCAGACACACAAAGTTAATACTGAACCTAATGAGGAAAGATGTAAACTAAAAATAATAAAGAATCATTTTCAAGAATGGGATAAAACCACCACTATAGATGAAATTGTACAGTACACAGTGAAGAGCTACCGTCAATATTGCACAAATGCATATGTTTTTACCTCAAACTTAGTTCATAGTGTTTTAGCACATATTGGTGCTTCTGCAACAACTTTAGTAGTATCCCATACCTCTGATTTTCAGGCAAAAAGAGAAATTTTTGCTAGAAAAATAACATTTTAATCTATTTGAGTGTCATACTATTCTACATGAAACATCAGAATGTGAGTAAAATGGACATTCTAATCTCTAATTCTAAACTCCATATCTGGCAGATGATTTGGGGTTGCCCTGATGGCAGAATTTTTATATTCTCGATATGCCTAAAAGTGAAATAGTTCAAATGTGAATTTAGAGATGACTTCTTTCAGAAGAAAATTTTTAAACCTTGGAAAAAAATAAAGTCAATAAAATGGATTTCACCAAGAAACACATTATTTGCATGATTTAAGAGAATTTTGTCCCTGGGATTAAATTTGTGCTTCCTTAAAATGTACTTGTTTATTACTTGACAATATGAAAGGCCAAATTTCTAGCTGATATCAACAATACTTTATAACGGAGGCAAGGATGATTGATATTCTTCACATAGTGGGAAAAAGCATACAGCTGCAGTTGTCTGCTTTGAATTACTAGCATAAAAATGTCTTTGAAATAATGGTCTGTTGGCAGCACAGTTGTTCTTTGGTTCCTGTGAATTGTGATCAGTCTATTTCTTTTGTATTGGGATTTTGTTAAGGCATCTATTAGCACTCCAAGCACTATCTGTATTTTTGTTGAAACTATTGAGGATTAGATATCATGTGTAAAATACCTTATTTCAGAGGTGAAAAATCTGATCTGGAGATTAGTGTATTTGAAATCATTGTTGGCTTAGTTTAGCATTTATGTACCGTCATTACAATGAAAAATAATCCATATGGTATACAGAATATTTAGAACATATAGTAGAAATTCACTCTTCTTCAATGCACCTGCTGGTCTTACCTATCATTAGATTATTAAGTTGTGACTTCTGGGTACAGTAATAACTCTGTTTTCTCTGATCTTTTTGTTCCTGACAACCTGCAAGTGTAATTAATGCTATGCTTCTTTCTGAGGATTATTCACTGTGTTCCAGCACATCCTCTGTGCTGGAGGCCTCTAACAGAAGGCCTTCGACAGGGAAGATGGCACCTGCATAATATGGCCGGCAGACCCCTAAGCTCATGAAAGGATGGTGAACTTTCACGAAGCGTGTCCTACTACAATGACAGAAATGGATTTTTTTTCCCCAGAGACCCCTTTCACCCTGGTAGTAGGCTTACATAACTGTTTCTTTTAACATACTACAATTCAAATGAAAACGCTATTCTTAAATGAATTGAGGCTCAAGAAAGTGCATCTTTGCATCTGAGACCCAATGTCTAGCTTCTATTTGAACAATGTGAGAGTGGCTGTGCACAAAACAAGAAAGGAATTAAGTGTTTGTAGTCTATATTTTGGTCACCCATTGAGGTCAATACTCAAACGCCCAAAACCTGAGCTCAAGATATAAATCATCAAGATATCCAGCATTCACATTTTCCTTGATATTTTTTTTTCCTAGAAAGAAAGGTCAGTGGGAAGTGTTCACATATCTGAGTATTGAATAGGTGAGAATTTATCCCCCTTTTAATGCAATGTATCACTAGATTTGTGATGTCCAATATGGTAGCTCCTTGTCACAAGTGGCTATTTAAATTTAAATTAATTACAATTAAATAAATAAATAATTCATTTTTTCATTTGCACTAGTCACATTTCAAGAGCCCAATAGCCATATGTAAGTAGTGGCTGTTGTATTGGACAAGGTGATTATAAAGCATTTCTCTCATTGTAGAAATTACTTTGGACAGTGTTCCTGATCTAGAACAAGCCACTGTTGGTAAAATTAACTAAAATATAATCAAAAAAATCTTTTACTATTTGTGTGACTTTCTAAAGGAGTTTAGTGAATGTCTATCAATATGATGCTTCTACTTATTTTTGTGAGAAAGAAGTTTAATTTTATATGTCAACTTGACTGGGCCAGGAGGTGCCAAATATTTCGCCAAACATTACTCTGGGTATGTCTCTGAGGGTGTTTCTGGATAAGATTAACATTTGAATTGGTAGACTGAGTAAAGCAGGTTGGCCTCCCAAATGTGGATGGGCCCATTCAATCAATTAAAGACCTGAATGGAATGAAAAGGCTGAGTAAGAAGGAAATCCTCCTGCTTGACTTCTTGATCTGGGACATTAGTCTTTTCCAGTCTTTGGACTTGGACCAAAAAATGAGCTCTTCTTTTGTTTCAAGTTTGCTGACTTTTGGAGTATAATTTACACTATTGGCTCTCCTGGGTCTCCAGTCTGCTGACTGCAGTTCTTGGAACTTAGACTCCATAATCATGTACGCCAATTTATCACAATAAATTTCTCTCTCTCTCTCTCTCTCTCTCTCTCTCTCTCTCATATATATATATATACACACACACACACACATACACATATATCTATGTCTATATCTATATATCTATGTCTACACACACACACACACAGACATGCACACATCCTATTGGTTCTGTTTCTCTAGAGAACCCTAATACACCAAGAAAGGAAGGGAAACAAGTCTTTGGTAAATAATTGAAAGGCAAAGTTTGTCCCTTGGATTTTCTTTCTTTTGTGTCTTATCAATATTCAGCAGGATCTATTAAGGGAGACAAGTGCTTTTCTGTAAGTCAGGGAAAGGTGAATGGAGCAAGAACATCAGAAACTACCAGATAGAGTAAATATATAGGGGAGAAAGATATGACAGCCACATAATAAACTATGAGTTTGACAAAACCTAGATTCTGAAATAGCAAAATAAAATTGTGAGACTGAAGATCACTATTCAAGGTGACTCTTAGGTATCTCAAAAATATGATCGATTGTTCTTAAGATGCCCACCTGGTGGCTTAGTGTTTTGAAGAATCCCTTTACACCACTTAGAACAAAAATAGATGTATCCGGGCCTCCCTAAGAATGGTTTCTGAGCTCTCGAGTCTGAGCTGTAGATCAATGAGGGAAGATTGAAGCTCCCACTTAGCCTGTACTGTATTTTATACTGCAATTTAGCAGCATACAAAAGACCATTGAATCATCACCATGTGCAAACAAATAAGCAAACACTCATTCTTTTTCATGATAGAAGAAATAAACAGGTGTAGTATTAATTATCTGGCTAAAATAAATTATAACAAACGCAAACTCATTACCGTTGAAATCTATGCATGCATAGCAGAAGGTACATTTACTGAAGTCAACGTACTTCATTACATTTGGAGTAATAAAGAGAGTAGGCATGAAGTCCAATGTCTCTTGAGCCTAAGCATTAATTTTGATCTAATTTTCTTTTCCTTGATGTTGAGAAAATGAAAAGGTAAACAAAATTAAGAGACCAATGTTAACTTCATTAACTTTGTAAGCTGTTTGTACCATGTGTACTGCACATTGTGATCCAAGGAAAGGTCACTTTATTTTAAAGCCAGTAAAGTTATTTTAAAAATAAAGGTAGCCACATGGCCCTTGTCATTGTGCAAGAGTACAGGAGGCACATACAAGGCTACATGAGCAACAGTAACTAGAATAGAAGATACAAGGAATTTTGACAACCTGGAAGGAGAGAATCTATCTTTATGATGCTTCAGCTTTGTCCAAGACGTTTCCTCTTTTTCTATTTCACACTATGTCCAGACTTTTATTTTGCTCTATACTCCTACATACTTTCCGCCAGCACCAGGGTTTTATAATATTGCTTAACCTTTCAAGTGTTTATGTGATTTCCCAGCTAGAATCTGAGAACTTCAATTCATACTTCCTCACAGCACCTAGCACGATGTAATAACTATGAGATTAGCAAATGAAGAAATAAGCTGCTGATATTCTTTACAGTGGATGAGCCTGGCTAACGTGGAATTTTCCCCATTGAAAACAGTCTGATGAGAGGAACGGTCTGGTAATTATTCTCACAATATCGCTTCTCAGACTTTTGGCTAAGATCAAGTGTATTCTCACCATACTCCTCGGCTGTTAGAGATACAGGTTCTGATTCAGGTGAGAGAGTGTTGATTCAGGAGGACCAACCTACCACTTGAGAGTTACAGGACTGTTAACATCTCTTTGACTCACTGTATCTGATCAGCATTTCCCATACAGTCTCATCCTTAGGTACATAAGCATTTAGCTTCAGAGAGAAAATAATTTCTGCTGCCTTCTTTTCAGAAGAAATATTCAACTTTTTAAAATGTTGGTTTTTATGATAGCTCCCCTATTGGCAATAATAGGACTAGGGAAAGAGGGATACTAGTAAACAGTGTGTCATCCAATTTTTAACACTTCCAGTCAGTGAAATAAGAGTGGACAGGTAAATGTGCAGAAAACAAATAAGAAATGCAATCTTTAATGGAGTCATAGCAAAATGTTACATTGAAAAATAGCAAAAATGTAAGCTAAAACCAGTATATTTATTCCATGCAAATCTACCAGATGAAGGCCTTTGAAAAAGTCTTAGTTGGAGTCTAACTGGGCCAGATTCTCTTGCTGTTAGCATAGTTTGGCCTGATAGGTGCTGTCAAAAGGTAAGAAAAGAGACTGATCATTTTTTCACATGAAAAATAAAGAAATTGGACAATAAATTCCCCAAGGTCTAATAATTATACGTTTCTAGGAGAAGAAATTGACATGTAGGGTGATAGAGGCTGTATTAATCTGTTTGTGTTGCTATAACAGAAATACCTGAGACTGGATAATTTATAAAGAAAAGAGGTTTATTTGGCTTATGATTCTGGGAGAGCTGCATCTGGCACGGGCCTCAGGCTGCTCCTACTCATGGTGGAAAATGGCAGGCAGCCAGCGGGTACAAGCAGATCACATGGCGAGAGGAAGCAAGAGAGAGAGAGAGGAGGTGCCAGGGTCTTTTTAAGCAACGAGCTCTCATGGGAACTAATAGAGGGAGAACTCACTCATTAATCCCCCCTCCCCCAGGGAGAGCATTAATCCATTCATGAGGGATCTGCCCTGATGACTCAATCAGTTTCCAACACTTCCACATTGGGGGTCAAATTTCCACATGAGTTTTGGTGGGGACAACACATCCCAAATGTTGCTTTGCCTCACACAGATTTGTCACCTCCCTTCTCCTGGGTGACAGAGCTGCAAAAAGGATTACTCAAAGCCCATTTCTTCCGAGCAGGGAAAGACTCCAAAGGGGTTAATTTCCTGGAACCCTCAAGAGAGAGGCATTCCTTCCTTTGGAAATTAACCATGAATTGGGGTTCTCACCCTGCATTTATTCTCCAGACCAGGAAGTTACAGGAAAAGAACATAGGTGGGGTTATGGCCAATTATAGTTTAAAAGCAGAAGATGGTAACATTCAGTGAAACAAGCAAAGTGACATTCCATAATGCGATTTGCAAAAGGTTAAGTCGATCCACCAACAAAAGCTTGATCTTAGCAAGCATTCTCTTTCCCTACAGCATCTTCCGCAGCAGTTTTACATATCAGTCAAGTAACTTGTCTGTCCTTGAGCCAGCAACCTTGCTGTGCCACAATTCCTTATCTTACAACAGAGACTTTAGCCTGGGGAAAGTTTCCTGTCTTTTGCAAGGTTAACATTTCTATATGTAATTCCAAAAGGTTAGGCTAAACCTGAAACTACAGGGCTTTGGAAAACTAGGCCCTGTGAAATACATTTGCTCTACAAATGCTGGTATGCTCCACATCCAAACTCTATCAGAGGCTTTGCTGCCCCATTTGTCTTTGCTTTGATTATTATATGACTTTCTGCAAAGTTGGTAGTTTCCCGGGTAGTGTTATAGCAGAAGCCCTAAGATATTTAAGTGGAGGCTATGTCATATCGGTTCTAGGTGAGTTTTTCCAATGGTTACCAACTGGAGACAATTTTTCCCTGTTCTCCAACTCTCATAGACATTTGGTAATGTCTCGAGACATTTCCATAACCATATGAAAGCAAGTTGCCATCAATCTCAAGCACTTTAATATGCATTTCCTAAAAACAAGTACTTTCTCCTACATAGCCATGTTACAATGATCAAGATTAGGAAATTATCATACTTCATTACCACTAATTCACAGACCCCAAGTTTTGCCAATTGACTAATATGATTGATTATAGCAAAGGGTTCTAGGTCAGAATTTCCTGTAGCATTTATTTGTCATGTCTCTTCAGTCTAAGATAATTTCCAGTCTTTCCTTGATTTTATAACTTTTCCCAGTTTATTTTTTAGAATGTCTCTTGATCTGAGTTTGTTTGATTTTTCCTCCTGATTAAATTTGAATTGTGCACCTTTGGTAGAAATATCACAGAAATGATGCTGTATGCACTTTCCTGGTATCCTTTCAGGTAGAGCATAATTTTGATTTCTTCCATCACTGATAATGTTGGCTCTGATCACTTGATAAAGGTGATGCATCCATAGTAAAGTGTTTTGTGGGGAAGTACTTTATATTCATAGATAGTTCATCCTCTGTCAAACTTTTAATTTATTTGTTTTTTCATTTAAACATGAGGACTTGTGGGGTTTTATTTTACTCAGTGTGTTATAATCCATTACATCTGTATATCATAAATATCTTTATTTATTTTGATGCTTAATATGCCCCTGATTGGCCAGTGGGAGCCCAGCCAAGCTGTCTTTCATATCTATTTGACATGTTGCTATCTTTCCTTGAGCACTCCCTTGTTTTGTGGCACAAGACATTTCAGGGCCATCTTGTATGTTTCTCTGTTCCAGCCCTGGAGCCAGGAATTTCTCTAAGGAGTTCTGGTTTCTTTTAGTGGAGGATATATGTAAAAGCCAAGATCTGGAAGCTAGATTTGTTCATTACTATCGAGATGTTTTCTACTGCTCTCTGGCCTTCCCAGTTGGGGGTTAAGGATTAGAGAGTTAGAGAGGTAGGGAGGGAGATAGAGACTTAGTTCACACCAATACCTCCAATTCCATTCTCATATCACAGGGTTCATTAGAGTTTTCTTTCTTTTACATTTGTAATTATTTCCTCCAACATTGAGAATGTGGATCCCACTATCCTTAAAATATTTATTGCATAAACTGTGTCCGTGTATGCAACCAATTTCCCCTCTCCACGAGAAGGTTGTCCTCTCCCTGCTCGGGATCTGTCTCCCTGGGCTGGCCACCCATGCTGTGGATACCCTCTTCACTGCACGCTGGCTGCCCGTCAGCAGGACTTATTCTTCACTCTGCCCAGGCCAGGTCTCACCCACACATGATGCCCTCCTGGTGCTGCTTGTGCCACCCCTTCATTTGGATGCCTTCCTCACCTCATTCCACTCTGACCTTTAGGCCAGGTCTCCTGATGCATCCTGCTCTCACACACCAGGCTGCTCCCTTGCCAGGAGGCCTTTTCACCCTGTACATTCTCTGAACTTTTGAGTTGACAACTGAAATGATTTTGATACTGGGATTCGGTGCCATCTTTATGCCATTCTTGCTCTTGTCTCAGCCTGGTGATCCCATTCTCTAAATGCAGTAACAGCTAGTAATTGCAGAAACCATCACAGAGAGGAGAAGTCTAGCTCTATCCCCCTGGGGTTTCAGAACTCTTCATGGGAGCAGGCACTATTGTCTTCAGGTTGTCACTCTTAAAGACTTCTAATGACAGTCTCTTGAGACACCTGTAAAGATGCCAACTTTAGATAGCTATAGAGCTATACTTCTATGTTAATTAAAATTATGCAATTAATAAAATTATTCACCATCTTCATACATCCTCTGCCTGCTGTTTGTACTATCACCTTCCTGGAACCTGAGAACTATCATCTTAGTTGTTCATGCTTTGGGCTTCATACTTTAGGCTTTTTGCTCCAAAATTAAAACTCTCTTATTGCCACAGGGTTCTAACCTCTGTACTCCAAACTAATAAGAACAGAAATCTATGCAAATTTATTTAATGCCTTGTGATACTCTAACAATGCACTTACTTTCCCATGTACATTTTCATCTTCACAGTATCTCTCTTGAGGCTCTCCATTGTAACCATAAGTTTTGGCTTGAGCTCTAGTTAGCGCCCTTCTGTGGCAGGCTGGCTGCTACGAGCCTCGGGACAGATTGCTGCCCTTGTTTCAAGCTGCAGTTGGAGCTGTACAGCCCATCTGGGTGTGGGGCTGGCCTTGGCTTTTGTGACAAAAAGGTAGACTTGGGAACACCGGTAACATGCCAGCTGAATTAAAAAGGATCTGCGTCTAGCTTTTACTTTGCTTACTGCTGTTTCCAATTAGATATTTCATGTGGATTCCAATGTGCAATTCCTTGGGATGGTGGGGGAAGTTGATATCATGTTCTGCTTTGATACTCTTCCATACAGTTTTTCTCCTGTATTTCCTCTTGATCAGCCTATTAGTTGCTGTGATACACATCTATGTTCAATATAGTAGAAGCACTTTTACATAGGAAGGGAGATGTCAAAAACTGTGAGTAACTTTAGCTGGTATGGATTTACTGCTATTCATAGTAAATACATATATTTCCTTTATTTTTATTTAAGTAAATATACATATTTCAATATCCTTTAAGAAATGAGGAAAGCACATGAAAGTTGTTTTGGCTTTTGAGTATTTAACAAAAACAATTACCAAAAGCAATCTCTAAATTCACTGGAGAATTCCTTTGCAAAATATATTTGTTATAGTCAAATGGAAGCCATACCAAAAACCCATCTTTTCCTAGCCGAATTTGCTATGGGTTGTACCACAGTGCAACTCTTTTTCATCACGGATTTCCCTCTGACTTAAATCTCAGAACGCAGAGGGACAGAGGCAGTGGCAAAGTGATGCTATAACAAAATGTGAGGTACCCAAACAGGGAGTGTCCAGGTCCTCCCTACATGGTCCTGCCCGAGGCCTCCAGCAGCCCAGCCTGAAAACATAGATTCCTGAAAATACTTAAAAGTTTCGAATATGAGGCCGGCCTGTGGCTCACTCGGTAGAGTGCGGTGCTGATAACACCAAGGCCGCGGGTTCGGATCCTATATAGGGATGGCCGGTTTGCTCACTGGCTGAGCGTGGTGCTGACAACACCAAGCCAAGGGTTGAGATCCCATTACCGGTCATCTTTAAAAAAAAAAAAAAAGTTTCGAATATGTTACCTAGGAGAGAGACTGGAGTAGCCCATGACTTATTACCAAGTATTGTAGATTAGTCTTTCTTTCAAGTTATGAAACTAGAAGTTAGTGATGACGCAAGGAGGGTGGGCTGGTAGAGGACAGCAGAGCAGGAAATTTGTCCCACAGGGTGGTAACCTGCTTGGGTGAAGGTCACTTTGCTAGGTGCCTGAGTGGGGGACTCTGAGTAGCACGAAGTCACTGGGCAGCTGTGGAGAAAGGAGGCGAAAGGAGTGGATTGGGGCACAGTCAAAGATTTTACAGCCTTGCAGAAAGATCAAGTTAATGTGGCCACCAAATAAAGTGTGATATTCTCTACAAGAGTCAAAGATGTTAGCAGTTTCTAGTAAGCGTACACAGACCTTGGAGTTGTGTGGTCTACAAAGGAGCCCTATAATATATATTATCTCTCCTCTTGGCTGCTCTGTTTTGTTATATTTGTGTGATGATATGGCTCCAGCTTAATTACTTGCTGTGTACCAGGCTCTATACAAACAAATGATATATTTTATCTTATTGAATCTGCTTAACATTACTACGAGGTAGGTACTTATCATCCAAATATCCCTGTTTTGTAAATGAAGAATATGATCTTAGAGGTTGAAATGAAGTGATTAGCTCAAATTAGCATAGCAGAACCTGGATTTGATCCAGGTCTGTTTGATTTCAAAAGCCATACTTTATTTCATAGAGGTAGTACTCAGCAGGGCCTCTGCTCTGGAGGACTCAGTACTCTGACCCCAGCCCTAAAAGCACTAATTCTAATTTCTGGAGATGAGCAGTTGCTTATGGTATTAGTTAGCTTTTGCTATGTAATACCTCACCCCAAACTTAGTGGCTTAAATAAGAAAAAAGACATTTATGTAGTTCATGATTCTGTGAGTTGGCAATTTAAGTGTGCTTACAGGACAGTCTTTGTGATCGGGGCCAGGTTCAACTATTCTTGGCTGAACTCTTGCATGTTGGGACCTCAGCTTCCACTATAGAGATGTCCTCCCTCCATGAGATCGATCATCCTTCAATAGACTAGCCTGTGGCTGTTCATATGGTGGCAGGAGTGTTTCAAGAGCACCAAGAGAAGCACTTTTAAGTCTCTATTTCTGTCGTATCCACTAACGTCCCATTGACCACAGCTAGTCACATGGCTAACCCAGATTCAAAGAGTGGAAAAATAGACTCCACCTCTGTTGAGAAGAATCTGTCACATCATTTTACAATGGTATCATATTGCCAATGTGTTACCTTACAAAGCTGTGAATGCAGGGAGGGAAAGAATTCGTGATCATTTAAAGAAATCTATCATACCTGCCTAATTCTCCTAGTCCTTTTACAAACATGTGGTGCTTCCCATGGAGGAGAACCAGACAAAACTGGGGATATCTCATAGAAAACCATTTATCACTATTGAACATAGACTCACAAAGATAAAGCCCTGTCTATTTGGTCAAGTAGTGAAAAATGCTCCCGAGCCTTAAGCAAATGCAAAAAGTTGGACATGCTTCTCTACAAATTTCCTTTTTCAATTGGGAAGGGAATTCTAAAAAAATGTTTATAAGCCATGTGCTAATTTTCACAAATGACTGTTGTTAGTGGAACCAGAAAATAAAATACTTGTTGTTCCAACATGCTCTGAAATCCAAGGAAGCCTCCTTATTTGAGTTTTGGATTTTCCTCATGAAGATTCAAAAGCAGGTGATTATATCATTTAGAAAAGCTCAGAGAAGGCAAATTTTTGAAGGAAATGACAATGAAATGCCCCTTCAGGAGGAAAAGTTACCTTTAAATGCCATGGGGAAGACAAATTACTATGACAAAAAGAGAAACATCTTTTATCACATGGAAATAAAAGACTTCTCTCAAGATTTCTTATCTCTAACACTTGCTTTGTGGTTACATTGCAAAAATGTTTTCAGTGCAATGTTTCTTTTCCTTTACAGTGTTCTTGATTGCTATTGGGTCTGAGTCTCTCTCCCTGAAAGCACTAAACTATTTATCTTTACCAGGGAGTTGAGGTCCCATTCACATCATGACCAGAAAGGCTGAAATAAAAGCTTTCTCACCAGAGGACTTTGTTACTCTGGGCCAGACTCATTTCCTGGAGGGTAATGAACTCCCTCTTAACCAATTCTTGTCAACAGTAAACATTTTATTATATGAAATAAAGATAAAAAATCATACTGGATTTATAGAAAGTTTGAGATATAAATGTGTTCCTGTGTCTGTGTCTATGAAAAGCTATAAAAAGGGATCTCAAACAGTGAAACATAACCTTTATTGACCCCATAGAAGAAGAAGTGTTCCACCACAAAATTCTAAATATATATATTATTACAGTCTTAAATTTACTTTTTACAATTCTTTTAACAACTGAATACACACTTTTGTGTGTGTATGTGTGTGGCAAAGGATATGGGAATAGTTTTAGGTTAAGCTCTGGGAATAATTCTTTTGGCAAACCTTGGCTTTGAGGTGTAAGGCCCTTAAGTCAAATAAATTTAATAATTGTGGTCTTGAGATGATGAATAACATATTTGGTATTCTCTTACAACACTTGTGAGCCATTTTATTGGCTGCAAATTCATTTGCTATACACACCAATTTGCTAAAAGGAAGTTTCCAGAAGCAAATTCACCAAACTCCATTTTTCAAATGGCAAATTTGCAGTGTGACCAATGTCTAAATTGAGTGAAGGTGCATGTGGCTGAGCCCATGCATAACCTCCATTCCTGCTGTCATAGCTGCTTTTTTCATGAGCCCATTGGAAGGAAACTAACAGATGTCTGCAGAAAGGGCTCATCCAATCTACCTGATTATTGAAATACTCCTCTGCTGAGGGTATCCTTTGGTGAGCATTATGGGAGACCCAATATCTTCACATTATGTGCCCATTCATAGAGTTCTATCCACATACTTCTTACCCAGATCTCCTTGTCACTAATTTTCCAATTGTATTCCTTCTAAGTCTTTGACATTTCAGCCAAAACATTAGCCATGCAGTCCATGGTTTGCCTCTTTCCAGGCAAAATGAATGACCAGATCTACTGCTCAAATTTCTGCCCACTGGGTGGTTTTCCAGAAAGGAGCTGTAGGGCCACAACCGTCTTCTTTCAGTTAATGCCTGTATATTGTGGAGGACCATCTATCTATAAACCAAGCTTGGGCTTTTTTCTTCTTCACTCAACTGGTTGTAGGGAGCTCCACCTGAGCCACAGGTGTGGTTTGAGGGAAAGAAGGCAAATAGTAGTAATAGGGCCCATGTAACTTACTGTGCCTTCTGGGTCTGTTCTAGCCCAATCTGATCCAGTTTATGATGAAGTGAATGCTCAAATTTATGTCTTAGTGGGTTAGACAGCACCCAGTTTATGACTGGCGTTTTAGGTCACATGGTAAGTTGGTGTCCAAAGGCCTAGTACAAACCCAAATCTCTTTCTTAAAAGGATAATTGCTATCTGCAAAGAATGGCATGTCTTTGCTTTAATTCCCATAGGTCTGTGCTATGATTTACTTTTAAGAGTCTGCCAAAGGCTCCACACAGCATCCTTACTTGCAACTAACACTTCAAGCATCATTGAACCTGTTGAGACATATAACCCAAGTGATGAAACAGCTTTTATGGCAGGCTGGACTTGTTACAGAGCCTTCTCTTTTTCTGGGTCCCTTCCACAGCTGAGAGCTTTCAGGTCCCTTCAGTAAGTGGGTCAGAGTAGCATGAGGTATTTGTGGCCTCCAAAATCTAAATAGGTCCACTAGATATGCCTTTTCTTAGTGTTAGGAGGGGCCAGATGCAATGTCTTGTTCTTCACACTGGGAGGGATTTTACTGAGGTGGTAAACTGTTTAGTTCTTTTGAGATTTATTTCCTACCCTCTGGCATGCAAGTATCTTACTAATATGTGTAGAGTGGTCATTTGATCTCCTGCTTATCAGGTCCAATCAGCATAATTTCATGAATGTAATAGACCAGCATGATTCCATAGGAATGAAGAGGCAATCGAGGTCCCTGCAGACTAGATGATGACATAGTGCTGAGAGTTGATATAGCCCCGAGATAGGATAGTGAAGGTGTATTGCTGGCTATGCCAGCTGAAAATAAATTGCTTCTGATTGTCTTTATTAACAGATATAGAAAAAAATAGCATTTGCCAGATCAATAGCTGCATAGCACGTACCAGAGAATATGCTGACTTGCTCCAGCAAGGAAACCACGTTTAGAACAGCACCTGCAATTGCTTAATAATGTTTATGATAATCCACGTAGCTGTCTAAGATCCATCTGTCTTCTGCACAGGCCAAATAAGTGAATATGGAATCTTTGCTTAGTGAGCTTACATTAACCAATTCAGCCTCATTCCTCTTTATATTCCTTCCACCCTGATCCCACACTCTTAAGATATATCACCATACACATTCCTCAGGCATTTATCAATATAAATTGGCAAAATCACACAATTCTTTTGGTGAGCATTGCACTTTTATATGAGTCATACTCACTCTTTGGAACCTGCTGAGGTGTGAGTCTAGTTAAAAGTGTAGAAGCCAAGAGAAGTGGTGGGAGTAGGTCATGAGGAGGACCAGTAGTCTTATGCAAAACAGTTACCTTAGGGGAGCCCATTACTTCTTGAGTCAAGGAGAGACTACCTTAGGCACAGATGGAAAGACTGCTTCTACTGGCAAAGAAGGCTCACCAAAATTTATGGCTTTAAGGTTCAAGGTATGCAATTTTATTGCAATTTGCCCATAAGTTCCCATCCCAATTTTCAGTATCCCTTTTCTTCCCAATTATTGCCCTAAGTTTAACAAAAGAGACTGTATGACATCAGAAATTTGATTTTTGTTGTAATTTAGCCTTATACAGATTATCTTCTGGTTTGATTTGTAGAAAACTTGGCCCTAGGCTAAGATTTCTGTAGGGGTTAGTCTATAAGATATAGGCTATAGGATATAGGATTTTAGGGCAGATATAAAAGCTCTGAGGTTCTTTATGTGAACTAGGAATTTAAAGCCCTGAGCTCATTTTCCTTTCTGTTCTTTTCTTTTCCCATTATTTTACTGTAATTTTATTTCTATCTTTTTTTCTCTAAAATTTTTATTTATTTATTTATTTTTTATTATACATATTTATGGGGTACATAGTAGACTATCAGTATTTGTGTACAGTATGTGATGATCAAATCACTATTACTAGCATGTTCATCATTACGAATCATAATTACTCATTCTGTCACTTAACTATAGGTGTCTGCAGGTGATAATTTTTTTTTTTTTTTGTGACCGGTAAGGGGATCGCAACCCTTGTCGTGGTGTTTCCCGCACCGCGCTCAGCCAGTGAGTGCACCGGCCATCACTATATAGGATCCGAACCCGCGGCCTCCGCACTCCCAGCGCCCCTGCACTCCCAGCGCTGCACTCTCCCGAGTGAGCCACGGGGTTGGCCCTACAGGTGATAATTTGAGTAAATGTTTTGCTGTGGCATGCCATGGACAACCAGTGTCCTTTTTAACACTGGAAAAAGTGTTATTAACACTTTACACATAACCATATTAGAGAACCAATTCTAGAAAGCCCAGAAAAAAATGAACCAATTCTGATAACTCATCCTTAAGAGCTCGTTCCTCTGGTACCACTCTTGGCACCAAATTTTGTATCAGTCAGGGTTACACCAAAGAAAGAGAATGTATTTATCTGACTTTACAAAACTGTGGGCACTAGTTAGGCTGTCTCCATAAAACTTTGCTTTTTATCTGATGCTGGAATTTGAAATCTATAGGGCAGGTAATAGGAGAGAGTCAGGATGGGGGGAAGCAGGGGAGAACCAGAGCAAACTGGAACCCATAATCAGGAGCTGGAACTTCAGAGGATGGCCTGAAACCCATGTCAGTTCTTGCTGTCTCCAGTGCCTTGATGATGCAGGTGTCCCGCAGGAGAAGCTGGCATCTTTCATCGCAGAACTAAACACACACCTGGCCCAGGAGTCAGAGACGCTGGAGGATCCAGCTGAAAACACACAATTATAGGCCTGGCTGTTGCCATGCCTGTGAAGGAAGCCCATAGAAAAGCCAAGTGTGTGAGGGAGAAAGCACCCATGCTAACTTTATGTGATGGTTGAATTTGTGGGCCAATTTGACTGGGCTAAGAGATGCTCAGATACCTGGGAAAACATTACTTCTGGGTTTGCCTGAGAGGGTATTTCCAGAAAAGATTAGGATTTGAATTAGCATTTGAGGAAGATGGCCCTTACCAATGTGGGTATGCATCATCCCACCCGCTGAGGGCCTGCCCAAATAGAATAAACAGGCTGAGGAAGGGTGAATTCATTCTTTCTGTTTGAACTGGAGTATTCTTCTTCTCCTGTCCTCAGACATTGAAGCTCCTGATTCTTGGGTCCTCAGACTTACACCACTTCCCCCCAGCTCCCACCCCAGTCCTCACTACGCTGCTTCCATTTTCTGGCCTCAGAGAAAATGGCTCATTGGCTCCCCTTGGATCTCAGGCCTTTGGACATGGACTGAATTACACCACTGGCTTTCCTGGTTCTCCATGTTGCAGACAGCAGATGGTGGGATTTCTTTGTCTTCATAATTGCGTGAGTTAATTCTCATAATCCCCTCTTGTATGTCTCTATGTCTATATAGATTTACTGTATAGACATATATTTGCAGGTTCTCTGGAGAATCTTGACTAATGCAACTTCCAAGTAAAGAAACAAAATGACTGCCACTTCACTTCTGCCTTCCAAAAATCATGCAAAAATGTTTATTGTGTCCTACCCTAACTGGAAACAAAGGGAATGTATTTCTGAGTAATACAGTTCAACCTGGCCAAGTTGACACATTATTGTCACCGCAAACTAAGGAAGAAAACCCATATGATTATTCAATAAATGTCACGGAAATATTTAACAAAATTCAACATTCACGCACAACAAAAACCTTCAGTAAACTAGGGACAGGAGGAAATGACTTCTACCTGATAAAGGGCATCTGCAGTTCTTCCCCTCAGGTGGAGAACAAGGCAAAGATGTACTGTCACCACTCCTATTTGACATCACACTGGAGGTAATAGCCAGCACAATAAGGTAAGAAAAAAAAAATAACACAAATACAGTTTAGAAAGAAGAAATAGAAGACATAATCTTATGTGTCTGTGTAGGGATAATAATCAGAATATTAAAAATTGACATGCTGCAATTTGTTGGCCTATATATATATATAAACATGGGATTTAGCACTAGGTTAGGATCTGTGAGGCCCCCTCCTAGGTGAGGGATTAATTTTTATTTGCTAGACCATGAAGAAGTGAAAAGGACTCCCTGGGGGTAGGATTGGGCAGTCTGGTGGCATAAGTACTCAGACTCTTGGTGTAGTGGCTATTTAACAACGGCAATAACCAAACT
This sequence comes from Cynocephalus volans, assembly GCF_027409185.1. Classification (NCBI taxonomy): domain Eukaryota; kingdom Metazoa; phylum Chordata; class Mammalia; order Dermoptera; family Cynocephalidae; genus Cynocephalus; species Cynocephalus volans. Next base: position 124,969,039 of record NC_084468.1, read on the forward strand.
GGTATAAACCAGTTGCCTCTCATCCTTGAGTCTTCGATTGCTGTGCTTTGGGTGATTTTCTCATTTACTCTTTCTTCCTTCGGTGCTCACAGAACCAAACTAGTGCACAGATATCTTAAATAGGTGTGAAGATTAATTCTAGGTGTCAACTTGATTAGATTAAGGAATGCCAAGAAACTTGGTAAAGCTGTCTTTTTAGGTGTGTCCATGGTGTTTCCAGAAGATTAGTAAGAGATCCTGAGTGGACTGGGTGGGAAAGACCCTCCCTCAATGTGGGTAAAAACCATCCAATCTGCTGGGGGTCCAGAGAAAACAAAAAACAGAGAAAAAAGATGAGTCTTTCTCTTCTTTGGAGTAGGGATAAACTTTTCTCTCCTGTTGGTGGACATCAGAGCACGAGATTCTTCAGCTTTTGGGTTCCAGGACTTACATCAAGGCCACCATCGGCTTCTCTGGCTTTGAGGCCTTCGGACGTGGACTGAGCCACGCTACTGGCATCCAGTTTGCAGATGGCCTACCGTGGGACTTTTCTTCACAATCACACAAAATACTTGCCCTAATAAATCCCCTCTCATGTATTTATAACATATCCTATTGATTGTGTCTGTCTGGAGAACCCTGACTAATACAATAGGTGACCACGTTCTATCAAATAAGTGGAAAATAAATGAATATTTCCATTGAAAAATTTCTGGTCTTAGCTGGGAGATAAGACCTACATATAAGAATCCAGCAGAGAACCCACATGCTGCAATATAAGCTTTGTATGGAAGTGTGGAGACAATCTAGACGATGAAGTGCTTGAACATGGTGGGTTTCATTGTGAAACTCACAGTGAGTTTCAGATCTTAAGGAAGTAATTTTGAGCAGGGCCTTGAAATAAGAATGCTTTATTTAAGCAGAAAAGGGATGTGATCAGAATCATTTATTTCAAGGAACTTCTGGCTTCCATGTTAGGTAAATTAGAGTGGAATGAGACCAGCATCAAAGAAATTTACTTCCGACAAATCAGGATGAAAATGGTTCTGACCATGGACAACAGGGTCAGGATCTATAATTTACCTATTCCTGATTATGGAAAGGGTGTAACAGATCCCCTTCCCTTTATTCAGCATCTGCAGCCACCTAGGGTTTAAATATCTCTTCCATCAGGTATCCCCAGCCCTCTTTAGAGCATTTATGGAGATAGAGAAGGGGCAGGGATATGAATCAAGCACACCCATCAGCAAAACCATGAAAGAGGCATGATTTGACTCAGCTCCTTCCTGTTTCTGGATGAACCTTTCTGCCCTTTCTTTGGGGTTATTGTTCCATCCTCTTTTTGCAATATAATATACGATATGAGGTCAAAGAATAATTACTTGATATCTAAGATATTAGCTAATATACCTCAATGATTCTCAGAGGATGAGAGAAAAAGGCTTTCAAAGGTATTTACCTTAAATGTATAGATCTGTGCAGATTCAGCCTTGTCTCAGGGTTTCTAACAGTGACTTTCAAAATCTTTAATATTAATAAAAATGATGTAGGATGCTAGTTCAAAATGTGGATGCTTGGATCAATTCCTCACTTACTAAAATTTAAGCTACCTGTCTAGGTGATTCTTGTGCACACTAAAGTTTGAAAACCACTGTTTAGCTCAAACCATTTGTTCCACCTGAAATGCCCATTTCCTTGCATCTACATCAAATTTTTGCCCATTCAAAAACATTTATGATTTTTATGACTGAAAAAACGCACAGAATGTTTACAATCTCAGATATATGTCAAAACATCAATAGTGTTATTCTTTATATTTTATGTATATTGATTATAAATGTACATATATGTATAGAATTTTATGACAGTTGATAACATTTTTTATGTGCTGGGCACTTTACATACAGAAACTAATCTAATGCTTACAACAACCATTTAGAGCATTTGTCAACCTTCTTGGCTAGCATTTGAATCCCCTGTATTTAACAAATATGTTTTATGTGGCAGAGTCTTCCCCCAAAAACTTAACGTTGAAAATATCAGATGATATTTTCCAGCCTCACCTCCCTTGCTTCTATGGTCCAGCATACATGTTCCCCCAATCGGATACACCTGCCCCAGAATTTGAATCAGAAGCATGTTACATGGAGGAGAGGCCCTTCAAATCCATTACAGTTGTGGTGGTGGGGACATATATCCAGAATGCTGAATATAAACAATTTGACTAGTTTTTTAGATGGTCTTAATGCTTAAGCAAATTAATGGTAGTAACTATATTACATTGAACTGACATCCTCTTTAAAGTATCACTCTCAGAAACAGTGATATAATTATTGAAGACATGTTTATTAATGTAGTTATTGAAGACGTGTTTATTGAATGAATGAATAGGTAAATAAAAAATAATAAAAAGATGGTTGAAATTTAATAATGGTTATACAATTTTTAATCATTTCTTAAAAACAGACGCTGGTCATAAAATGTTTTTGCTGTATAGTGAAGTAAAATTCTCAAATGTGAGGATTAAAACTCAGGATTGTAATTCTTTATAGAGACTAAGATTTTTTTTTTTTTTTTTGAAAAACAGGTTTTATCTTAAGGACAGATTTTAAAAATATGATAAATTCTTATCCTTCAAAATGGCTTATGTATGTGTCTGACACCAAGACAAGTCATCCTGAGGGGTTGGGTTTTGCAAAATCTTTAAAGTACGAAAACTACAAAGGTAAAATTTTGTAATAAAATCTCTGTTTCTCTTCTGTCTTCCTGTAAAGTTTTATTGCTCAGATTTTAAAAAAAATTTGGATCTTGGAACATAGTCAAGTATAAGACAGTTAACATATTTTATTAATTATAAAATTCTGCTCTGAATAGTTGAAGACTTAGTGAGATACTCATTTTTTGGACACTGTGACACTCACTTTTGAGGATGTTTGATTATCTTGAAAACTTCTTATCCTTACAGAACGGGTTTTACTGTTTCAAAGTAAACTCTGTTATCTTTTACAATGATATTTTCTATTTATGTATCAATAATGAACACAGGATAGTACTAAGTTTCAGATATGAAGTAAGAACATCAGTAATACAGGAAGAATCTTGTTGCAACAGAGAGGGTTAACAGTCACTCTCCTTTACTTGTGCTTACTCTGTGCTTATTTTTTTTCTTATTTTTCTAGTTTGGATGTAAATTTAGATTATTTTTTGAGGACTGTTGTCTTTTCTAATGTAGACATTCAATCTATAAATTTTTATCAAAGCACTGTGTTAGTTTTATCCCACAAATTTTGATATGCTTTGTTTTCATTTTAGTTCACGTCAAAATATTTTCTAATGCCTTAGAGACGTCTGCTTTTATCTATGAATAATTTAGAAGTGTGTTTTTAAATTTCCAGATATATGTGGGATTTTATAAATATCTTTCTGTATTTGATATTTAGTTTCTTTTTTGTTAAGAAAACATTTTTGTTCCAATTTTTAAAAATTGGTTAAGGTTTTTTTGGTTTCTTCAGTTTTGCTTTTTTATAGTGCCAGAATGTGGTCAATGTGAATATCCAATTGCAATACAAAGCAATGTGTATGCTACTGTCATTGGACAGAACGTTTTAGAAATGTCAAATAAGTCAAGTTGATTGATAGTGTTGTTCTGGTCTTCTATATCCTTACTGAATTTTTGCCTATTTAACTCCTGCTTACTCTAACAATTATAAAGAGGTATTGATGTCTCAAATTATACTTGTGGCTTTTTTTTTTTTCTATCAGTTTTTACTTCATGTCTTTTGAAGCTCTGTTGTTAGGCGCATGCACATTTAGGAGGCTGTTGGTTTTATGTATTAGTGGACAATTATGCCATTTATGTTTGGATCTCATTTATTTTATTTTATTTTATTTGGTGGCTGGCTAGTGCAGGGAGGATCTCAAGTCTTACTTCTTCTTCAGTGGATGACGGTCACAATATGTGTTCAGTTTTCAAAGTTTCTGCTATGCTACTTGGGTCTGCCCCATGCCTTAGCTAATTAAGGGTTAACCCAGGACTTGGGAAGTGGTTCATAAAGTAGTTCAATGCTCAAATTCTTTGTTATGCTTTTCTGGGTCATTCTGCACGTGCATTGCCTAGGGGCTATTCTGGAACTTGGACGGTGGCTTATATAGTCATTCAGCTCTCAAAGCCTTTGCCGTGCTGCTTTGGATTTGTTCTGTGCATGTACAGATTGGTGGTGAGCCCTGGACTATGTCGGCTCATGCACAGAATTCTTTCCGCTCTGGGATGTCCCTGCACATTCTCTATTTTCAAGGGGCTCCTTTTCTTGGTTCTTCTGGCAGAAGACACAGGTTTTCTCTCAAAGTTTTAAGTGCCTGTACTGGTGGTGTTGCTATACAGCTACCTGACTGGGGTTGGCCTCAGGGCAGTACCAGGAAAGAAAAAAAGATTTGAAGAGGAAAGAAGACAAAGGAAAGACAGGCATTATTTCCTCCACCAACATATTGGCTCATAGGAGTCCCTTTTCCTAATTCTCTGACCAGAAAAAGAGGAGTCTTTTAGGAGGTTTTTGCTGCCTGTGACCACTGCGCTGTTTTAGGACTTGAGCCATTTGCTATAAAAGAGGATATAAAAGAGGAAAGTAATCAGAAAATGTACCTCTGAACTTTTCTTCAGATTTTCACTTTCCGCCTCAAGCCGCCTGCTACTTTTTACTCTTCAGAGTCCCTGGTGGTTGCTGTTGGGGTTTTTTCTGCAGTGTTAAGCTGTATCCTTTGCGAGAGATAGGCTGTCGTGGGCTCATGGCATCTTCACTGGTATCAGAAGTTCAAAAAATGTCTTTGAGGCTCATTCATGTTTTTGACTGTAACAGTATTTTTGTTTCTTTTCATTGCCAGGTACTATTTCATTGTAAAAATGTATACCACAGTTTATCCGTTCATGTTTTGATAGACATTGGAGTTCTTTCCAGTTTGGGGCTCTTAGGAATAAAGCTTTCCTTATTCCTGATTACAGAGGGAAAACATTCAATTTTCCACCTTTAAGTATAATGCTAGCCATACTAGCTATAGGTTTTTCATAGATGTCCTTTATTAGGTTGAGAAAGTTCTGCTTCTATTTCTAGGTTATTAGGAATTTTTATTATGAGTCAGTGTTAGAGTTTGTCAAGCTTTTCATTTATCCATTGAGAAGATTATGTGTTTTTTTCCCTTTATTCTATTAATATGGTGTATTATGTAAATTGATTTTCAGATGGCAACCTTACATATGTGGAATAAAATCTACTTGTCATGGTGTAAAATTCTGTTAGTATGTTTCTGAGTTTGTTTTGCTAATATTTTATTGAGTTTTTATGTTTATGTTAATATGGAAAATTGTTCTGTAGGATTTTTTTTTTTTTTTTTTTGGAATAACTTTGCCTAGCTTTGCTATCAGGTAATAGACTATTTATAAAATGAGTTCAGAAGTGTTTCCTTGCCCTCTATTTTTTGAAAGAGTTTCTAAAGAATTGCTATTATTTCTTCTTTCAATATTTGATGTAACTTATAATCTAATAAATTTTTAAAAGTCCTTTCAGGCTTAGCCTTTTGGGGGGAAATATTTTAAATTCTAGTTCAATTTCTTTACTTGTTATAGATTTATTTAGATTTTCTATGTCTTCTTTCATCGGTTTTGATAATTTGTTTTTGTTTTGAGGAAACTGTCAATTTCACCTAATTTGTCTAATTATTGACATAAAGTTGTTCAGAATATTCCTTATTTTTATTTTACTTTTTTAACCTGAGAAGTATTGGTAGTGATTTCTCCTCTCATTCTTGATTTTGGTAATATTTTTCTTCTGTCTTTATTATCCTGATTTCAATACTAAGGAATTTATTTTAATCTCTTAAGGAAAAGCACTATATCCAGCTTATCAATACTTCATTTTTTAAAAGTATGTCAATTTTAAAGTGAGAATATCTAACATTCCATTATTTAGTTCATATAGTTCAGAGTTTCCGGTGAAAAATTTGATAAACATAAGCAATATACTCTTACAGACATTACAGTGACATAACACAGACATAAGCAGTGCAGTATACCGAGGGAGCCATGGATCGAGAGTCCAAGAGACCTGCATTCTAGTCCTTGCTCTGTCCAACTAATGAGGTGCATGAATCTGGATAGTTACTCTTTGTCTGCTTTCTTATCTCTCTCTAACAGAACAAAAACAAGCTACTACTCAGAATTGAGGTAAGGCTAAAAATGAAGTAATGTAGGTGTATGTCCCCTGAAAACTATAACCTTACATAAAAATTTAATAGCCATCATTACAATTGTTTAGTACAACAGTAAAATGTAGAAACTCTGATGTAATTTCAAACTTAAAAATTGGCTTACGGTTGTTAATAACTTTAAGTACAATTTCTTATTAAAGTGAGAGGAAATTTTTTCACTGTTTGATAGGGTAATTTTAAAGTCTATTCTTTCTTTTTACTATTCCTTTCTCCTTCTTTCTACCTCGTCTCTTTTTCTTTTTCTAACCTCATATTCTTTTTTTCACCTGTCTTCCCTTTTTCTCTTTCATTGTTTCCCATCTTTCCTTGCTTTTACCTCTGCTTTCTCTTTTTCTTGCTTGCTTTTGTCTCTGCTTTCCAAAAACATCTACTTGATGCCAATACTGTGTTGGGTCATTTGCTAGTCACTGGAGAAACAAAGAAAAACTGACCTTGCCCTCAATGTACTTATGTCTTCCCTCTACCAATCCCTATCCTAAGAATATGCTATTGGATTCCCACACATTTTACCAATTAGTCTACCTGAGAAGACTTATCCACGGTTATGGCCTTTGGAAAATGTTACTCTTCTACATCTTGAGATGGGCTTTGTCTCAACCCACATTTTTAAAACTGAAGGTTATAGCTTGTTGGTGCGTTGGGTATTAACTAGCAATGCTTTAAAATGAAATAGAATAGTGTATGACAGAAATTATTTCATAGTGAGAGTAAGTATTGTTTCATGAAGCTGTTGACTTAGTTATGTTTCTTCCCACCTAATTCTATATATCTAGCTGCATTAACAGATATATGTGTGTACTGTTTATGACACAAAATCTATTTTTTTTTTTTTTTTTTACAGATCATAGGTCAAATGTTTTAAAAATAATGGTCTAAACTGTTAAAATTCAGGGCAGTTGCAGAGCTTGCAGGGAGGAAAATAAAGATTAGTGGGGATAGAGAAGAGAAGGGATAAAAAAAAGTCACTTTAGTATTCATCTATCTGAGCAAAAATTCTTTAGCCAAGTTGATTCTTGATGGAATCATAAAAAAAGTATTCTTAAGCCTGCTCTCCAAGGGTATTGATCTGATTGGAGTTGAATATACTACACCCTACAAGGCTGCTAGGATATCCTTTGATGATAAAGACTCCCAGAGGAGTCCTTAGAATTAGCTTATCTATTGAGAGCAGATAGACTCCACCCTCTTCCATCTTTAGTACACAATGTAACAAATCTGATGGTTCTAAAATGGTAAAAGTTTTCCTGGAATTGAAATTCTGGCAAGTTCTGAGAAGCCTAAAAATCAGTATCATTTTGACTATGGGAAGAACATAACCTGGTGAGCCAAATGGTAGATGTATTGATCTCAATATGAAGCCAAAAGCCTCAGTGATGCTTCTTGCTATAAAAACTTCCCTAAAGATGAATATGTTTTTTTAAAGAGTGCTATTTTGAAACATCACATTTTGGGGACTACAAGATCCCTGTCCTCTACTGTGATGAATTTCTCATACATATTTTTCTTCTACAACACTTCCAAAGACATTTACCATCTATCAATAATATTGCTAAATATGATTTATACATTGTTAGCAAAGGAAAACATAAGCCCCCTATAATTTTCTTTAAAATTTTTTTATTGAATCATAATTGATTATACATATTTTGGGGATTCAACATTATTACTAGCATATATATTGTTACCAATCGTACTTATTCTCTATGCCCCTTGTCTAATCTCTCCCTATCCCCCTCCCCTTCCCCTCCCACCACTGATAACCCTAGATTTCTTCTCTCCTTCTGAAAGAGTAATGGTAACTCTGTTGATTTGTTGCCTAGATGATCTGCCCAATTCTGAGAGGTGTGTTCAGGTCCCCCAATATTATCATAGAGCAGATGCTTCTTCTGTCACTCTGGAATGGGCTTCGTGGAGAGAGACATCCTCTTCTTTTCTTTGGTCTCCACTGGTGTCTCTCCTTGTGTCAACGCACTCCAGCGGCTGGTAGACCACCCATATGGTGGTTGTGGCTTCTAGCTGCTTTCGTGGTAGCCATGGTTACTGTGGTGGCTGTGGTGGGCCACCTATATGGGGGTGATGTTTTTGGCATGCTCCTTGGCGCTGGCAGTGTGCCTGGTTGTGGGAAGGGGGTCCAGTCCACGGATCCATGCCCCAGGACCATGGGCAGGCCCCAAGGTGCTGGTGGTATGCCTGGTTGTGTGTGGGGGGGGTCCAGTCTACAACTCCATACTTCAGGGCCCTGGGTGGGCCCCAAGGTGCTGGTGGTGTGCCTGGGCTGAAACCAATTTTTTGTCCTTTGATAAATTCTAAAATGGAGGAACTTCCTGTGGGGACCAGCACTTGAACTCTGTAGTTGAGCTAAGTTGTTGCTTTGCTGCTGATTCCCTAGGGAAGGCTTTTTGTGCAGCTCTGGTTTTAATGGTTGACTTTATAGGTACTTCCAGCTCTCTAGAGACTTGGTGCACCTGGATTGTGTAGAAACTCTGGTCTGTGCCTGAGTCTTTTCATCAAACTGCACCCCATGCAATTCTATATTCCTGACCAGTCTCCTCTGAGTGGTCCTTCACTAATTGGGGTGCTGGTCAGCTGTCCTTGCTGTGCCCCAGTGTTCCCTCAGTGGGCCCATCTCCCCCACCACCCATGGTGCAAACACTTCCCATGTGATGGGCCATGTGCCAGTTCCTTGCAATGACTCACCAGCCTCTGAGTGGCTCCTTTTTTCAGTTGTTCTGGCTCCTCCCTCCTGTGTGGGTCCATGGGAACCCTATTAGTGGTCTTGCTGTTTATTAGGGGCCACCAAGGCCCTCTTCTCCCCTGCTGCCTCCAAGCAACTTCATCTGAAGGGCACAGCTGTGACGTTTGCCAGCTCCTGCTTCATGCACTCAGCAGCTCCAGCCTTAAAACAGCCACGGCACAAAATATTTGGAGCAGTTTTGTCTTTCTCTCATTGTGGCTTCTCCCGCCTTCATGCACTCCAGAGGTCTCTCCTCCTCTTCCCCTCAGCACTAGTTGCTCCAGCTTGGCTGTGGTTGCTTTTTTTATAGTTGTAAATTGGTTGTTTTGTGGGAGAGAGTGATGCTGGGGACTGTCTATTCTACCATCTTGACTGGAAGCCAGCCTCCTATAATTTTATGGAGGAGACATTCATCATATTCTCCTGCACTATGTGTAACAAATATAATCAAACATATGTGATAAATAAATACCTGAGAAAATCCTAATTGAAAATTAGTTAATAGTAAGCCTTCTACTAAGAAGCCCCTGCTATACATTGATAATGTTGGTAAAAAGCCATCACCTTTTCCCTAAAGAAAAAAGAATGAGTTATATTATAGAAATAGCTACCTTTAGAAAATTTATTCCATTTGGGCATGTATTAATTTTCTATGCTGCCTAACATACTTCCACAAAAGTATCACTTTAAACAATCCAATTTATTATTTTATAACTTCTGTGGGTCAAGACTTTGAACATGATCTAGTTGTTCCTCTGAAAGTATGCAATCATGCTGTTTGCCAGGGCTGAGTTTTCATCTGAAGGCTCAACTGAATTGGTTCACTTCTAAGCTCAGCCTGGTTGTTGAGAGAATTCATTTTCTTGTGGCTGTAATATTACAAGTTCTAACTTTTTGTTGCCTGTCAGCCAGAGGTTGCCTTCAACCCCTGGATAGCAACTGCAGTTCCTTGCCATGTAGCCTTCTCCATACATCCTTTTACAGTGTGGCAGCTCGCTTCTTCAAAGCCAGCAAGGAAGAAAGAGAATGAGTATGCTAGCAAGTGGAATTTTACATTATGTAACACGATCAAGGGACTGACATTCCCTAGTCTTTGCCATCTTTCATTGATTGTAATCAAGACATAGTTCCTGCCCACAAGAGACGGGCAGGGATTACACAAAGGCCTAGACACCAGGAGGCAGGGATCATGGAATCCAACTTAAAGTCTGTCTACCAGATCACTTTTGTTCTGTTTATCCCAATAATCCAGGAACATAGTAATACCTGGCACAAACTGGTAGTAGTGCAAAAAGAAAGAATGGATGACTCTGTTATTACATTCATTGTGATTTATGCTCGTTATCACTCTACCTGTCTGATTTGATGAGATATTAGAACCTGAGTTTTTATTTAAAATATCTGAGGTTATTCTGATTATTTCAATTTAGAGTAACAATTAAAGAAACAGATGCACCATGTTACACTTATCTATTAATTTATGTAAAATCTATTAAGCATTTGTGTTCTAGGCACTGTAGTAGCTTTTATAAAGGGTTGGGAGATACAAAAACCTTGCCCATTTGAAGAAAATGCCTCTTCATTCTTTCCCATTGGGGTGAGTTAGTGTGGACAACCTCAGATCATGGAATGACCATGAAAGACATACTGTAACACCTATAGCATGGAGGAGCAGAGCAGAACTGTGATTCCTGAGGACATCTCATAACCAAGAGGAATAAAGCAGAAAAGAAAGGAGCTACACATTCTCATTTCCTGGGTCCAGTTCACCAATCAGAGAAATCATTACTTCTCCCAGAGGAGGATCAAGTAATGGGGAAGAGGAAGGCTTGTGATATTTTATAACAGAGATTTAATTGGATGTAGGAAAATACCAGAGGTGGAGAAGAATTAAGAAGCATTCCCTTCAAACAGGCCAGATCACTGCATTTACCATGCTACTTCACAAATTGTTTTTATCTTTTACCAGTTAGTTTCCTAGTTTCTAACCATTACTGTCAATATCAACCATCCCTCTCTTCTAGTGTATATTTGCCTTTACCCCAATTTTCACAAAAGCCAAGATAAGTCAACCTCTTCTTCATGAAAGATAATACAAAAAATGTTCTATAAACTTCTCCAAATTTCCCTACTCTGCTCTTCTTTCCTTTCTCTCTCCAAGTGACAAAAGACAAAATAAATCAAGAAACTAGCTTCAAAGTTCATCAAATTTTTCTCCTTTGCTTTCATATTTAATGCTCCATCTACACAATTAGCTTCCTAATTTTTATGGACTAAATTTTTAAGACAGTAGTCAATAACTGTTAAATATCTGAAAACCATAGATTTAACATAATCTGGATTTGTACTGCCATACTTTAAAGCATTCATTTTAGACTATTTAAACAGAATATCAATATGCCATTTTTTTTTAATTTTGAAAAATAAAATGAGATCTTCACTTGCTACAGATTAAATGTTTGTGTCCCCAACTCCCCGAATTCATATGTTGAAAACCTAATCATCAATGTAATGGTATTAGGAGGTGGGGCCTGTGAGAGGAGATTAGATCATGAGGGTAGAGCCCAGGATTATGGCCCATATAAAAGCACATGAGGGATAGTGGTCTTGTGAAAGCTCCATGTGAGGACACAGCTAGAGGAGGCATTGTCTATGAACTAGAAAGTGGGCCTTGCCAGACACCAAATTTGCGGGCACCTTGATATTGGAATTCCCAGCCTCCAGAACTGCAAGATACACATTTCTACTGTCTATAAGCCACCTATTTTATGGTAGTTTATTATAACAGCTCAAAAGGACTAAGACATCACCCTTTCACTATTCTTATCTTCTAACGAAATAGTATAATAAAAAGGAGAATAAGACGAGAAATTAGGAAACATTTGAAACTCTATACCATAAAGTAAGGAAAGAGTCTAAAAACAGGGAGATGTGGGAAGACATAAAGAGAGTGCCAATGACTGCACGTCTCAGCAAAAGCTGATCAAGTGTTCTCTTGTTTGCAAAAATGGAAACAATACATGAATGCTTTCCTAGATTTCGTTTTGTTTTAAGAAAAAGAAAAACAGAGAAGACAGAGAGTAGAATAAAGATTTACTTAAATAAACCCTGTTTACGAGAATAGATTGTTATTACTATAAGGGAGAGGAGAAAGACTTTGTAAACAACGTTACAGTTGCATTTCTTGGTAAGAAGTAAACACCAGTAGAACCCGCATGACCCAACCTTGATGCTTATGGTAAATTTTCTGCTATCCTAGAACATGGTGTTGGTCCCTCAACACATAAGCCTCATAAAAATTATTGATTTAGCAAGAATTCACTCTATTGAGAGACAAGAGATTTTTTTAAAAAAGAAATAGGTGCAATTGATATAAAGATACTTAAGTTTTAAAAAGAAAAGGAATCAATAAAGCAAATTACAGACAAGAAAGCTTCTCAGAAAATTGTCACAGAACAGATGAAATTTGTGAAAAAATATGTCACCATGGCTTCAAAAGTTAAAATAAAGAAATTTTCGAGACAGTCCAAAACAGACCTCCAAAACCTCAGGGAAGAGAAGATATGGTGAGATAATGAAGAGAGATAAATAATGAATGGACAAAATATTGTAAGAGAGAGAAGGACTGGAATAAGGAAAGTAAATGAAATGAAAATGAACATAGAGCTAAATATTAATATAGAGAAAACAATATTCATGAAAGATAGGCAAAGGCAATCCAACATACATGAAATTGGTGTTTACAAAGAAAAGAGTCAAAGTAGTGAAACAAAAAATTGAATGTATCTTACAAGAAATTCACTTTTAAGAATTTTGGCCAATCTTTAGATACTTTCGTGCAAAATTATATACATGTAAGTTTGCTCATAGCTATGTAACAGCAAATGATTGAAACAGCATAAACAGCCTTAAATGAAAGTTATGAAGCTTAAATGAAAGTTTATGATTAAGCAAATATGGTATCTAATATAATGGATTATTATGGAACCTTAAACAATAGGTAGCTTTTTATGCATCAATATGGATAAATATCCAGGATAGTTTGAAAAGTGAAAAAAGTAAGATGTAGAAAAACTTGTAGGTTATAGTGTAATTTGTGATAAGAAATTTTTTTGCAGACAACGTCTTGGAAAGAAAAACAAAACACTAATACCTGTTGCATTGAGCTGGGGGAATGTAGCAGAGAGTGATGAGAAAGAGTGGATTGGTGAGAAGAAGGAGAGATACTTTTCACTTTGATACTTTTTATATTTTTTGATGTTTTAAGTATATGAATGTATTTCCTAAAAAAAGAAAAAGGTAAGCAGGATCATATTTTAATAGCAGGCAAGACTGAATTCAGGAGAAATGCTTTAAATCAAATAAAGGGAGGAAGTGCATAGTAAGAAGTAGTCAGTGGTTTAAAAAAACACTGTTATACATAAGTTACAAATTTTATTGATATAAAGGATGTGTAGCACATAACTCATAAATAACAAAATATGCAATATTCTCTATTTTAAATCCCTGTTACCAACTGATTCTCACAGAATGCTTTCATTGATTTTTGCCAAACTCTTAGATACACAGGCAATCTATGGTTATGATTCAACAATAATTTGATAAATGGAACTGCATCCCAATCTACTAACTTGTTCCCCAATAAATTTACAATCATTAAATCTGACATGTGATCTACTGTTAAACTATTTCTTGCTCTCATAAAAATTATATCAATTAAATGGAAACATCTTTCATCTTCAGCACTGGATACGACAGACTTTTATGTTTAATCTGTGTTATTAACAATTTATTCATCAGTCTCTGAAGTCTAAACCAGGAGTTGGTAAATTATGACTTGTGGGCCAAATCTAGCCACCTGTTTTGGAAACAAACCTCTGTTGGAAAACAGTCATCCCCATTTATTTACTTAGTGCCCATGGCTGCTATCAAGCTACAATGTCAAAACTGAGTAGCCTACAAAGCCTAAAATATTGACTATCTGACTCTTCACAGGATAACTGTATAGATCTTGGTCTCTACAATGAAAAATACAGTATATCAAGCACTTGATGATTTCTGTGGTGTAAATTCTCCCACCATGACTGATTTCAAGCTACCACTATGATGTCATTGAATGCAGTGTTGGGAAAAGATGTGCAATAGCACATTATTACATAATATTTTCATTATATACATACAGTAGATATAAAAAAACCTCAAAAATGTAGATAAGTAGTAAAATGTAGTAAAATCATTAGAAAGAGATACAGTTTGAGTATTTTACCTTTGTTTTTAATATAATGTATTTATTTTATATAATTTAATTTTTAATAATGACAGTGTTTGATAATGAGTTTGTAAAATTCCTGAATATTTAAAAATCAGCCTATGTGAGGCAGTATGAGCTGGCCCCAGCACACCACTGAGTGCAGTACACATTGAAGTCTTTTCAGTTATAAACCTCATGCAGCGAAGAAGATAACATTGTCTATAAAGCAAAAACTATCGGAAATAGCAAATAAAACAAATCTTTGCAAATCCATGAAAAATCAAAAGGCCAAAAAAAAAAAAAAAAAAGAGAAGGATCTAGTAGACCAAGTAACATAATTAATAAGGTGTATCTAATTGAATGTAATAAACTATAGGCCCTGAAAAATGTGACTATGTCATCTATTCAAATCCCCATATTTACAAAATATTTACAAAAATTGACCATATATATGACCATGAAGCAAATCTTAATAAATTTCAAAAGTAGAAGTATTATAGAAAATATTCTCTGATCTCAAGGCAATTAAGTAGAAATTTTTCACAACATCAAAATATAAAAATAAATATAACCAACTGGGACTTAAAATATTTCCTAATTCTTGGAAGGAAGAAAAAATTAAAATTAAAATTACAAAGTATATATAAAATAATGTTATGTAAATTTATTAAAACCAATGGGATATAGCTAAAATTGTGCTCAAAGGAAAATTGTGCTCAAAGGAAATTACCTTAATAGAAAATTAAAGAAATGTTAATTTGTCCAAGAGCTTGATCTTTGAAGGAAAGAAAAACACAATAAGAACAGTTTTCAGCTAAATTAATCAAGACATAAAGAGAGTATGCACAAATATACAAAAAAGGAAGAAGAAATCACAGATACTTGAATCCAATGATCCATTCAGGGTCTACCTGGTATCTACATGGACTAATCTCTCAAGAGAATCTATTATTTGGTACATTATGAAGTCAGGATGAAAAAAACACAAGAGAAAGAAATGAAAAAAGGAAAGAATTAATTCATTTGTTGAATGAATAAATATTACAATTCACTATACATAACAAAACTTCTCAAGGCTATAGAGAAGATGCTGATACCAATCTCTAGTTCCTCCTCTTTGGAGAGCAGTTGACTACCCTTAATCAGGTCCCCTAAGGGCAATACCAGAATAAGGTGCTCTGCTTGCCTGAGTCTGAGGATGTCATCTTCAGTGCTTGTTAAAAAGGCAGGTGCCTGACTCTTTTAACTCTTCGTTGTTTATGCAGAAGTATTAAACTCATTATAGAATGTTTTGGCAGAAGTTTGATATTCTAAATCTTATAAAAATTCTAAATCTTACAATAAAAGCTGAACTTTGAGCTACCTCTGACTTTATTAAAAAGTCCATTTATTTAAAATTCCATTAAAAAGATCACTGAAACTTATAGAAGTCCTGTGAGAAGATGGATTAATTATGGTATCAACTTATATCCTGCCCTAAAGTATTTAAGGTATCAGGAACCACCAGTGACCTTCATCCTTGTCTAATCAGGATGGGGTCTTCCTCGCCACAGCCAGTCCTCAGACACCGTTTTGCTACTTGTTTTCTCAGACTAGTCCCAATACCGCCTATGTCAGTTTCATCCTCTGAGAAGCAAACACTCAAGACAGGACTAGACATCCAAGAGATTAATTGGGAAACTGCCTGTGAAGGATAAAGCAGGCACAGACAGGGACACCCTCCAGCACACAGAGGAGCAAGAATGGAGCATCGGACAAGAAGAGTCTCAGACTGCAGCACTGTTTTAAGAAAATTTTGTCCAAACCGAAGGGGAGACTGGACCCTCAGCCAAAGCTAACTGTTAGAGGAGTCTCCAGTCCCACAGAAATGGACCCATATTAATTCCCCCACTTCGCAGCCCAAATGTGGTGGAGGATCCAGAGGAGCAGCAGCTGGGGATGTCAGTCAGCTGGGCTCCCCCACAACAGCACATTTCCAGGGCCCCACAGCTGGTAAGGGTTGGTTTATGGGGTATGTCATCTCTGGCCTACAGGCCTACACTCTTATGTATTTGACAGTTGAGCAGTCTCTGGAATGAAAGTTTTGTGTTGTTTTATGTCCTACAAATAGGTCAATATTCCATTTTGTAGGCCAGTTAATATACTCATATGTCCTTGAATGCTAATGTCCAGTATGTTTGTTTATTGCCAATAGGGCATCTTGAACAAGGCATGAACCATTTTAGAGCTCTGTATATATAATACATAATTTATATATTACATATTTATATAATTTATGTATACATATGTATTTTTAATAAAATAAAGAAAATGATAAAACAAATTTTTATTAGACATCATTCAATTTATAAAGCAATTTCTTTTTGTTTGATGACATAAGAAATCATAATGAGGTTTCTGTCGCATTAATTAGTAGCCTGATTTTTCTGTCTTTGAAGTCTCATAGCTTTGTTTTAATTGCATTGACTACAATCCTAAATAAATTAACTGATTAGTTCAAAATGTCTGAGAGGAATATTCATGATATAGCCCCTCCCCCAAATATTTACATATTTCTATGTTCTGCTTTTAGCGGGCTCAGCAGTGGAAGACGGGGAAGGTCTACGTGCGCGCGCACGTGGCACTCTCTGCCTCAGGTCCGGGGACTTTCCCCTAGGCGGAAAGGCAAGGAACCAGTCCCCCGTGTGTATATGTTCTGCTTTTAGAAGTAGTGTTTTCCTAGAAAATACTAACTTCCTAGAAAATTGCTATGAATTAAGATTTTTGTGCCACAAAATGAAAACACCCATTGGATATTCAAAATCAGCAAAAAGGATGCTCGGGTTTCAATTTTCACTTTATTCTTGTGTTTGTATGAAATTACAAGGACATTTAAGGAATTAGGAAGACAGAAGTAAGAAAAGTAAGATAATAACTTCTCTAAAGCTGTCAATAGAAAGTGTATTATGTGATAGAAAAATAAGAAGTCATTTAAATTTAAAACACAACTTTGAAGCTTGGAGATGTTAAAGAGTGAGGAATGAAAGAATTCCTTTCCCCTTTCATTGTTTAAAATGTGGTATGAAATGAATTCTAGAGAATTAAAAAGAAAAGCCAAGTTATCATAAACTACAGAAAAAAGGAAGGTGGAATTAACAACGCAGCCATATGCTGCAACTGAATAACAAGACCGGGAAGGCGGAGCCTGCCTGAAAGTCAGTGCAGTTTCCTCCACTTGAAACTGCTGAAATTAGAGAATTAGAAACAGAGTTAGGAAATAGTACAAACAGAATTGAAGATGACTGCTGAGGAAGCTGATGCAATATTAGAATCAGGTAATCTAAAGGTGATTTATTCAAACTGCGGTCAAAGTCATCTGAAGCAATAATTACATGTCAGAAACATGATCTCTGTTTTGCAAAGAAACCTAAGAAGTTGATTAGTGGGATCAGAGCACTGCTGTCCACTTCTGGTAGTAGTGATGGGAGAAAGCAAGCTCAGCCAACGTTCTCACCTGCCATCAGTTTGTGAGATAGCCACACATGTCAGCCAGAGCGCTGTGGAAAGAGACCTGACTTATAGGTATAGCCTACTTTCTTTGATGATGTACCTATCAGATTATAATTTTTTAGGGGAAATCCATGAATATTCAGGTTTTTCTACCCTTTCCTGTCCCAGTTCCTAGTTCAGCATGGTGTACAGAGAAAATAATTGTCTAATATCTGTTAAATAAATGTGAAAAATCATTGCAAGAATCACAGAGAAACATGTAGTCTAATTTGGTTTGGCAGATGAGAAACATGAATGGTTTGTCCTTGAGCAACTTGCCCATGATCACATGCTAAGTCCTAGAAGAGTTAGTGAAGAATGCATTTTGTTTCTAAGAGGAAAGAAGATGGTAATTTTGGTTGAAATAAAAGAGAGACCTTTCATTGTTATGCATTGTACTTATTAAATATTCTAATACCTACAGGGCCTTTTATAAGCAAATGAAGTGGGTTTCTAATGAAGGTATTTATATGTGAAACAAAGAAGAGCTTCCACTGCATAAAAGAATACGAAAGTATTTATTAGCAATGTTTCTTGAGCAATTTCTTACCAAAGAGAAATATCAATGAATGAATAATGAGAAATACAAACAAAAGATGTATTTTATTGAAAAATTTTATTTTATTGGAAATTAATTCAGGGCCTAAAAACTTTATTAGAGTGTATATTGTCTCCTTCAACTTGCCTAGAATTAGATTTGAGATCCATCTGTATTAATTTATATTTGTTAGTTATTAAAACAATGAAATCCTTCTGCAATAATGTTAGAAGCTCTTATTTTGAAGTTAGCACTTTCAGATTGACTTTATTTTTTATCCCTCTTTTGTAAACAAGAAACAAACTAATCCTTTACATTATTTCCTTCTGACTGTTAAGAGTTGGTTTTTTTTATGTAGATAACATGTCCAAATTTAGATGTTATATTATTATAATTATAAAGTCATATTAAATATTAGGTGAATATAACAACATGGAAAGTGAGCTATCATTTATAAATACTAAGAAGTATGTGTCTACATTTATGCATACTATGTGTGGTGCTCTGTCCTAAGTTCTTTATATACATAATTTTGTTTACTCTTTGCAGCAACATTTTAAGGCATGTGTAATTATCTCCATTTTATAGATGAAGAAACTGGGGCTGAGATAAATTAAAGAGTTTTTTAGGATCACATGTCTAGGGACTGACAGAATCTATGTTGAAAGCCCTGTCTGATTCCTTAGCCCACTCTCCTTTCAGTAGGTAAAAAAATGTAGATGAGAACTGAAAATAAACGCTCAAAGAAATAAAATCATAGGTACTCTAAAAAGCAGGTCCTGATAAGCAGAAACTAATTCCCTTAACACATCTGACTTTTGATGTCCTATGTTCCAAAATAGCTTTTTCTTCTCTCCTGTTTTCTTTTCTCTAGTGATCTTAATTATATTTTTCTTGTCACTACGGGCTTATTAGAGCATCTGACATAGACAAGAGAATAACAGGATCTAAGGGTAATTAGTTCCTCATCCATGAAACACAAGTCCAGAGACAAATAGACCTGATGAAAATGAATATCACACTTTATGGGGAAAGCTTAGCAGCTGTCGTAATGGTAAAAAGATGGTTGGGGTGGTGTGGGGAGTTAGAAAACTTGTATATACACATACATTAAATGCCTTATGTGTTTTAAAATTGAATGAGTCATTGAAAAAATGAGATTTGTTGTGTTCTATTAATTTTGTTGCCAGATCAGATTAGACAGTGGCACAAGCAGGAAGATAAAACCCCTTCGAGGTCTACAATTTCTTGTAGACCTGCTGATTTTTAATATGCTGTCTTACAAGTACATTACCATGATTCAAAAATGAGAGAAATCAACTGACATCCTGTTAGAGTAAAGGTGGAAGGACTCCATCAGTGAATCGGTAAGGTAAGTAGTATGTTGTTGTTCAAAGTATAGAAGATAAAGTTGAATAGAAGATATGCGACCATAGAGATGTATGCTATAGTTTGTATGACTGTCGATTAATAATCTTTTAAACGTAGATAAGAGGGAGTGTGGCATAATGGATGAGGGATTTCTGGAGTCACACTGCTGATTACCAATCGTGTGACCTTGGGAATGTTTCTTAACCTTTCTGGCTGCAATTTCCTTATCTAAAATAGGGTTGATAATAATTATCCTGAGTATCAAATGAGCTAATTAATGTTAAACCTTAGGATGGTTCCAGGTATGTAATAAAACCTTGATAAACATTGTGTGTTTTTATTAAGATCAGGAGGAAGTAGTCCAGGAGAAGACAGTCCCTGAGAAATTAATAGGAATGAAGAAACCTTCCACTAGAGCTGCTCAATTTGCATAGTCCTATTATATCCACCCCCCGCCCCAGTCACTGTGTAGATTGAAAAAAATGGAATCTAAACAGTTGATGGCTCATTATATTAACCCTATCAGTTCTTCAGAATATGCTCACTTTAGTAGTTTATTTGGGGGGAAGAAAAAGACTAATTAACTGAAGGCAAATTGCTTTTCAAAGTAATGTCTGCCTACTGTGATAGTATAAACAAAAACTGTTACTTTGGGAGAATTTTTAGTACTGAGAGGTACTTACCATGCCTGTGTGCACACACACACACTCCACAACCACCGCCATATTCCTTTTACAGTGCTCTGTAGATGGGCGTTGGATTCAACTGTATATGTAAATTCTTCTCAAGGGAGATGCTGGTACTCTGTCAAAAATTCTAATAAAATTAAATATTTATTTGTGTTCCCATGGACATTATTGTAGTACTTTTGGCACTACAGCATTAACAAATCACTGTCTAAAGACACACTTTATCATTAGCAGCTACTGTTCATAAACATTGCTCTTGGCTGTATGCTGAGAAGGGAAAAAACTCTTCTAGTAAGTCTGATAAGGAAATAAAAGGAACATTACTTGGTCTTTTACAAACTTCAAAACATTTGCTTTTAAGAAATTGGGATGATTGATCTTGGAGGTCTCCTGTAGCCTGGTTTTGCAGCTCTCTACTCCAAGACAGCAATAAAAGGATACTCTATGAAAAACTGTTCCCCTTGTTCATTTTTCATTGAGTATGCAGAAGGCACTGATTTAGATGTGAAAATTTTCTCTGCATTTACAATGAAAAACTTATGCATATGAAGAATCATTATGGGTTCTTTCTGAGGGCTTGGGTAAGACCAGATCCAGACAGGTAGGAAGAGAATTTGATTAGAATTAAGACTCTGACTATTTCCACCATGTCCACTGCTACCTCACAATTCCAGCTATCACCATCCCTGGCCAGGATTATTGGAATAGTTGGGACACTGGATCCCTCCTTCTACCCTTCTCCTTTAGATTGTATTCTGAATACAGCTGTCCGCCTCTGCTCCAAACTTCCCATGTAACTCAGAGTAGAGCCCATACTGATTGGGCTCCTGCTATCCCTTGTCTCTTTGCCTTTCTCTTCCCCATCGTTCCCTCTTCCAACCACACTGGCTTTGTTGCTGTTTCTGCTTTCTGCAGCACCATTTCCTGGGCTAACTCTTACAAGTTGGCTGATGGTGAAGGGGAATCCCTTGAGACTCATTTGCTTATATTGACAGGTGCTATGGAGAAATATAACCCCTGGTAAAGGGGGTAGAGGCTTCTGGGCTGCAGGCCTTGGTATCATATACAGGGTGGTCAGAGAAGGCTTTTTTGATAAGATGGTACTTGAATAAAGACCTACAAAATTTGAGAGAGCAAGTCATATGGATATTCATTTATTTGACCACTATTATTGAGCATTTTCTATGTATCTTATAATGTTCCAGGTACTGGGGAAATAAAATATATATATATATATATAAATTTGCCTTTTCCTACTGGAGAGAGAGAATAGTGAACATAATGAGTATCTAATGTGCATTATGTCACTATAAGGCAATACATGCTATGGGAAAAAATACAAAGTACATTAATGGGGATAGAAGTGGGAGAGTATTGTGGTTGCTCCAGCTTCTACCGTATTTGGCATATAAGAAAGGGGAAAATATTGCAAGGAGTAGAGGAGGCGAGAGCATGCTGTATCTTTTGAAAAATGGAGCACAGAAATTGAAGTCATTTACACTCATATTCTTTTGGCCAGAACCTACTCACATGTTCACATCTGGTAGTGGGGAGGCTGAGAAATGTAGTCTTTAGCTGTGACTATGTACCTAGCTGAAACTCCTGTCACTACTACAGAAGAAAGGGGGAACAGATAATGGAGGGGCCAACTAGCAGTGTTTACTGATGTCCATAACCACACTCACAGAAAAGGACAGAGAAGAAAAAGATCGGGAAAGGAAACAGGTTTACTGGGAGCATACATACAATATTAATGAAATTAATTAAGACTAATTTAAAACAGGATATTCAAAAAGAAGGTAAAAATCCATACTGTTTACTTGTTAAGTCTACACCGAAGGTCTGGAAACATTGCTTATAAATAATAGGACAACATTGCTCCCATCTCTCCATCATGTTTTAAGGTAATTCCTTCAATCAGAAATGTTTCCTTTCTTCCACTGAACATACCAGAGCCTTTGTGTTGAAACCAATCTTAATGGAAGGTGTCGGATTAAGTTTATAGAGCTAAGTGCCTTAAAATATTGTTTGTGTTCAAAATTCTCTTTAATTATTTGAGGATAATGACATTTGTCACACCTCTTTGCCAGAAATGCTGGTCTGAGAGTGTAAAACTGCAGTAATTTCCATGCGAATCAGCAGGCCCCGGACACCTGGTTTTGCTTTCTTTCCTTCCTCCTCCTTTTTGTCCTCCTCTTTTGCTCTTTGAATTCTTCATCTTTGTTTTTGTCTTCTTCTCCCTTTCTATTTCATTCTAACTTTTTCATGCCTTCAATTTTTTTAATCTTAAAAATATTAGTTTTCAGTTTTATACTGTTAGGTTTTGTTTGCTCAATGATAACCAGTAAGGGTTGAAAGTACATCAGTGTACATTGATACATGTACATATATACACAGATAAATATATATAATCCTTTTAATAAACAGAGACCGCAGAATATGAATTACATAAATTTATTTCTTTTCTTTTCTTTCCTTATTTTTTATTTAAACAGAATTGATTGAATATATGTGTGGGGTACTGTAGTGAATATCATTACCTGTGCGTAATATGTGATGCTCAAATCAGGATAATTAGTATATTCAGCATTATGCAATGTAATCATTTTTGTGGCCATCCCCCACCCTCAGTTTCCCACCTGTGGTAACCTCAGATCTGTTCTGTCCTTTTTGAAGTTCAACATATTATTGTGATTGTTGTATCTTCCTTCCTTCCTTCCTTCCTTTATTTATTTATTTATTTTTTCATTGCGCACTTATGAGGGAGGATATTCAGTGTTTCTCTATATCTGGCTTATTTCACTTTACATAATTTTCTCTAAGTTCATCCATGTAGCTGTGAATGACAGTGTTTCATTCTTTTTTATGGCAGAGTACTATTCCATTGAGTATATATACAATATTTTCCTTATCCAGTTGTCCATAGATGGACACTTAGTTTGATTCCATATCTTTGCTATTGTAAATAGAGCTATGATAAGCATGGGAGTGCAGGTGTCCCTTTGACATAATGATTTCCATTCCTTTGGGTATATACCCAGCAGTGGGATTGCTGGCTCATATGGTAGTTTTATATGCAGTTGTTTGAGGCACCTCCACACTATTTTCCCTAATGGCTGCACTAATTTACAGTCCCACCAACAATGTGAGAGGGTTCCCCTTTTTCTGTATCTTTACCAGCATTTATTATTCACCGTCTTTTTAATAATAGCCCCTCTAACTGAGTGAAATGATATCTCAATGTGGATTTGATTTGCGTTTCCATGATGCTTAGTGATGTTGAGCATTTTTTTCATGTCTGTTGGCCATTTGTATATCTTCCTTTGAGAAATGTTTATTCAGCCCTTTCCCCATTTTTTAATCAGGTAACTTGTATTTTTACCATTAAGTCATTTGAGTTTCTCGCATATTCTGAATGTTAATCCCTTGTCGGATGCATAGTTTGCAAATATGTTCTCCCATTCTGTAGATTGTCTTTTTGCTCTGTTAATTGTTTATTTTGTTGTGTATAAGATTTTTAGTTTGATATAATCACATTTGCTTAATTTTATTTTCTTGTCTGTACTTTTGTGTTCTCATTCATAAAATCTTTGCCCAGTTTTCCTCTATGTTTTCTTTTAGGAGTTTTATGGTTTTAAATCTTATATTTAAGTTTTTAATCCATTTTGAGTTGATTATGGTATATAGTGAGAGGTATGAGTCTATTTTTATTCTTTTACATATGGATGTCCAGTTTTCCCAGCACCATTTATTGAAGAGGCTGTACTTTCCCCAGTGTATGTTCTTGTTGCCTTTGTCAAAGATCAGTTGGCTCTAAGTGTGTGGGTTGATTTCTAGATTCTGTATTCTGTTCCATTGGTATGAGTTTCCAGTACCATGCTGTTTTGGTTACTATAACTTTGTTGTATAAGTTGAATTCGGGTAGTGTAAAGCCTCTGTCTTTTTTTTTTTCTTTTTTTTCCCTCAAGGTTGCTTTAGCTATTCAGGGTCTTTTATTGTTCCATATGAATGTTAGGATTGATTTTTCTATTGATGTCAAGAATATTGTTGGTATTTTGATCAGGGATGCTTTGAATCTCTAGATCGCATTGGGTAGTATGGACATTTTCATGATGTTAATACTTCTAGTCCAAGAGCATGGAATGTCTTTCCATCTTTTTGTGTCCTCTTTAAATTCTTTCAGCAGTGATTTGCAGTTGTTGTTGTAGAGATCTTTCAACTCCTGGGTTAAATTAATTTCTAAGTAATTTATGTTTTGGGTGATTATTATACATGGCTTGCTTTCTTGATTTCTTTTTCTGCTAGTTCATTGTCAGAATATAAAAATATTACTTTTTTGGTGTTAATTTTGTATCCTGAAACTTTACTGAAATAGTTTATCAGTTCTAAGAGGTTTTTTTTTTTCTTTTTCTTTTTGTAAAGTCTTTAGTTTTTTTCTGTATGTAGGATCATTTCATCTACAAACAGGAACAGTTTGACTTCATCTTTTCCAATCTGGGTGTCTTTTATTTCTTAACCTTGCCTGATTGCTCGGGCTAGTAATTACAAAACTATGTTAAATAGGAGTGGTGAGAGTGGGCATCCTTGTCTTTCTACTGTTCTTAAGTGAAAAGCTTTCAGCTTTTTCCCATTCAGGATGATATTAACATGGGGTTTGTTGTATATGGCTTTTATTGTGTTGAGATACTTTCCTTCTATACCTAATTTGCTGAGAATCTTTATCATGAAGGGATATTGAATTTGTCAAGTGCTTTTTCTGTGTCTATTAAGATAATCATATGGTTTTTGTCCTTAATTCTGTTGATGTGGTGTGTCACATTAATTGACTTGCATATGTTGTTGGACCATCCTTGCATTTACTGGGATGAATCCCACATGATCATTGTGTATAATTTTTTTAATGTGTTGCTGTGTTCTTATTGATAATCTTTTGTTGAGGATTTTTGCACCTATGTTCAGCAAAGATATTGGTCTGTAGTTTTCATTTTTTGTTTTATCTTTGTCTGATTTTGGTACCATGGTGATGCTGGCTTCACAAAAGTATGGGAGAATGGTCTCGTTTCATCTTTTTAGAATACTTTGATGAGAATTGGTATTAATTCCTCTTTAAAAGTTTGGTAGAATGAAGCTGTAAAGCCATCTAGCCCTGGTCTTTTCTCTGTTGGGAGACTGCTGATTAGAGCTTCAATCTCATTGCTTGTTAATGGTCTAGGTTTTCTATGTCTTCTGGGTTTAATCTTGGTAGTTTGTATGTGTCCAGAAATTAATCCATTTCCTCCAGGTTTTCAAGTTTGTTGGCATATACTTGTTTATAAGAATCTCTAATGATTCTTTGCATTTCTGTGGTATCAGTTGTAACATCTCCTCTTTCATTTTGTTTTTGTTATTTGGGACTTCTCTCTTCTTTTTTTTTTTTTGTTAGCCTAGCTAATGGTTTGTCTATTTTGCTTATTGTCTCAAAGAACCAACTTTTTGTTTCATTGATCTTTTGTATCATTTTTGGGGTCTCTATTTCATTTAGTTCTGCTCTGATATTTATTTTCATCACTAAATTTGGGATTGGATTGTTATTGTTTTCCTAGTTCTTTGAGGTACAGCATCAGGTTGTTTATTTGAAATCTTTCTCTTTTTTGATGTAAGAATTTATTGCAATAAACTTCTCTCTTAGTACTGCTTTTGCAGTACTCCACAGGTTTTGGTATGTTTCTTCTTTTCATTTGTTTCAAGAAATTTTTTGATTCCGTGTTTAATTTCTTCTTGTTCCCATAGGTTGTTTAAGGGCATGTTGTTTAATTTCTGCGTTTCTATAGGTTCCAGACTTTCAATTGTTATTTATTTGTAGTTTTAATTTATTGTGATCTGAAAAGATACTTGAAATTATCTCAATTTTAAAAAATTTGTTGAGACTTGATTTGTGACTTAACCTGTGGTCTATCCTGGAGAATATTCCATGTGCTGATGAGAAGAAGGTATATTCTATAGTTGTTGGATGAAATGTTCTGTAGATATCTGCCAGGTCCAATGGGTCTAAAGTAGTTTGAATCCTATGTTTCTCTGTTGATTTATTGCCTATATGATCTAACCAATGCTGAGAGGGATGTTCAGGTCACCGATTATTATTGTATTGGGGTCCATCTCTTTCTTTAGGTCTAACAGTGTTTGCCTTATATATCTGGGTGCTCCAATATTGGATGCATATATGTTTATGATTGTTATGTCTCTTTGCTGGAGAGATCAACTTATCATTATATAATGGCCTTTTTTGTCTCTTTTTATGGTTTTTGGTTTAAAGAACATTTTATCAGATAAAAAGATAGCTACCACTACTCATTTTTAGTTTCCATTTGCATGGTATATTTTTTTCCATTCCTTCACTATTAGTCTGTGTGTATCTTTATAGGTGAGGTGAAAATCTTGTAGACAGAATATAGTTGGGCCTAGCTTTTTAATTCAGTCAGTCAGTCATGCAGTTTGGATGTGTTATCCCCTCCAAAACTCGTGTGGAATTTTGATCCCCAATGTGGCAGTGCTGGAAACTGATTGAGTCATGGGGGCAGATCCCTCATGAATGGATTAATGCTCTCCTTGGAGGAGGGGGGATAAATGAGTGAGTTCTCATTTGTTCCTGTAAGAGCTTGTTGTTTAAAATACCCGGGCACCTTCTCTCTGTCTCTTGCCTCTTCTCTCTTGCTTCCTCTCACCATGTGATCTGCTTGTACCCGCCGGCTGCCTGCCACTTTCCGCCATGAGTAGAAGCAGTCTGAGGCCCATGCTAGGTGCAGCTGTCCCAGAATTGTAAGCCAAATAAACCTCTTTTCCTTATAAATTACCCAGTCTCAGGTATTTCTGTTATAGCAACACAAAACGGACTACAACAGAAAATTGGTACCGAGGAGTGGGGTGTTGCTATACAGATACCTGAAAATGCAGATGAAGCTTTGGAACTGGGTAATGGGCAGAGGTTGGAGGAGTTTGGAGGACTTAGAAAAAGAGAAAAAGATGAGGGCAAGTTTGGAATATCTTAGAGACTTACGTGGTGGCAAGCAGAATGCTGATAGAAATGTGGATAGTAAAGGCCATGCGGATGATGAGGTCTCAGATAGAAATGAGGGACTTATTGGAAATTGGACAAAAGATAACCCTTGCTACACCATAGCAAGGAACCTGGCTGCATTGTGTCCATGCCCTTGGACTTTGTGGAAGTTGGAACTTAAGAGTTGTGAACCAGACCATTTAGCCAAAGAAATTTCTAAGTAGCAGAGCATTAAGGAAGCTGCATGGTTGCTTTTAAGAGCCTATTCTGACTTATGGTGGCAAAATCATGATGTAAAGCCAGAATTTAAAAGGGAAGCAGAGTGTAAAGGTTTGGAAAATTTGTAGCCTGGCCATGTGGTAAAGAAGTGGAGAGCCGGAGAACAATGCATGGGTGAAGCAGATATACTGGTTGCTAAAGAGATTATCTTTGTGGTGAGGCAGCCAGATGCTAATAGTGGAGAAAATGAGAGGAATGCCCTGTAGGCGTTTGAGAAGTCTGGAAGGGTGCCCCACCCATCACAGGCCCTGAGGACTAGAAGGGCTGAATTATCCTGGAGGACAGACCTGGGGCGCAGCTGCCCTCGGGACCCTGCTCCCTGCATCCCAGCCGCTCTGGCTGGAGCAGCCCCAAGTGTGGTTCGTGCAACAGCTCTGAAGAGTAGAGGCCTGAAACCTTGGTGGCATCCATGTCATGTTAAGTCTTCAGGCTGGCAGGACATGAGAGCATTGGTGGCATGGCAGCCTCCATTCACATTTCAGAGGATGTACAGAAAAGCCCGGGAACCCAGGCAGATACCTGCCGCAGGGGTGGAGCCACTGCAGAGGTCATCTACTAGAGCAATGCTGAGCAGAAAAGTGAGGTCAGACCCCCACAGAAAGCCCCTACCAGGGAAATATTTAGTAGAGCCAAGGCAACAGGGCTGCTGCCAGGACCCCAGAACTTCAGGGCCACTGGTAACGTGCAACACAGGCCTGGAAAAGCCACAGTCACCAGCACAGCCCACCATGCTACACCTGGCAGAGCTGTGAGAGTGAGGCTGCCTGATGCTTTGGGGGCCCAGATGAAACGACATGCCCAGGATGCAGGACTTGGAGTCAAGGAGGATTATTTTGGACCTTTAAGACATAATGTCTGCCCTGCTAGATTTCAGACTTGTTTGGGGCCTGTTTTTCCTTTCTTCTGGCCTATTCCTCCCTTTTGGAATGGAAATGTGTACCCAATGTCTGTTCCACCATTGTATCTTGGCAGTAGATAAATTTGGTTTTGACTTATGCAGGTTCACAGCTGGAAGGACTTTTGCTTTTGGTCTCAGATGAGACTTTGGACTTTGAACATTTAAGTTGGTGATGGAGCAAGCTAAGAATTTTGGGACTGTTGGGATAGAATAATTGTATTTTGTATGTGAGAATGACACGAGTTTTGGGGGGCCAGGGGTGGAATGATGCAGTTTGGATGTGTTGTCCCCTCTAAAACTCATGTGGAATTTTGATCCCTAATGTGGCAGTGTTGGAAACTGATTGAGTCATTGGGGTGGATCCCTCATGAATGGATTAATGCTCTCCTTGGAGGAGGGGGGATAAATGAGTGAGTTCTCATTAGTTCCTGTGAGAGCTTATTGTTTAAAATACCCTGGCACGTTCTCTCTGTCTCTTGCTTCTTCTCTCTTCCTTCCTCTCACTATGTGATCTGCTTGTACCCACTGGCTGCCTGCCACTTTCCATCATGAGTAGAAGCAGTCTGAGGCCCATGCCAGATGCAGCTGTCCCAGAATCGTAAGCCAAATAAAACTCTTTTCCTTATAAATTACCCAGTCTCAGTTATTTCTGTTATAGCAACACAAAATGGACTAAAATAATCAGTCTGTACCTTTTGACTGGGTAATTTAATCCATTTACATTTAGGATTGTTACTGAAAGGTATTATCTTACTCCTGGCATTTAATTGCTTTTTCATATGGTTGATTACAATATCTTTCATTCCTTTTTTCCCCTTTTATTGTTTTTTGTCAGTGTTCATTGGTGTTTTGAGGTGGTATGGTATAGTTTCTTTCTCTTTTTTGTTTCCATAATTGCTCTACCAGTAGTGTTTGTTCTTTCTTATATATTCATGGCAGTGATTACCATTTTTGGGGTTCCTAGTGCAGGACTCTTTTAAGGATTTCTTGCAGAGCAGGTTATGTGGTGGTGAATTTCTGCAGTTTTTGTTTGTCTGGGGAATACACTAGGTCCACATCATTTCTGAAGGATATCCTTGCTGGGTATGGTTTTCTTGGCTGACAGTATTTTTCTTTTTCTTTTAGTACTTTTAACCCATTCTCTTCTGGCCTGTAGGGTTTCTGCTGAGAAGTCTGATGTTAGTCTGATGGATACTCACTTATAGGTGACTTTACACTTTTGCTATTTTTAGGATACTCTCTTTGTCTTTGACTTTTGCTGTTTGACTACAATGTGTCTTGAAGTTGAATATTTTTGGATTGAATCTGTTTGGGGATCTTTGAACCTCTTGGATCTGGAAGTCAATATCTCTACAAATACTGGGAATTTTTTTGATATTATTTCATTGAATATATTTTCAATGCCTTTTCCTTTCTCATGTCCCTCCAGAACACCCATGATTATGATGTTTGTGTGCTTAAGGTTGTCTGCTAACTCTCTCAGATTTTCTTCATTATTTGATTATTTTTTTCTTTTCTTTCTTTTTTTTTTGTTCACCTTTGTTATTTCAAAAAGATTGGCTTCACATTCAGAAATTCTTTCTTCTAGTTGCTCTAGCCTGCTGCTTATGCTCTCAATGTAGTTTTTATTTTGTTGAATGAGTCTTTCAGTTCCAGGAGTTCTGCTAGATTCTCTTTTATGGTATTTATCTGTTTGTAAATTTCCTGCCTCATGTCCTGGATTGTTTTTCTCATTTCATTGTGTTGTATAGCTGAGTCTTCTCATATCTCACTAAGTTTCTTTCAGATTGTTACTCAGTATTCCTTTTCTTTTCTGTTGTTTGAGGTTTGGTATTTCAGAATTATAGGACTCCTTTGGGATTGTTATACTTTCCTGTTTTTCCATATTTCTAGTATCCCTACATTGATTTCCAGTCATCTGGTGGAGTGGTTGCTTCTTCTATTTTTCTGGGGTCGCTTTTAAAGAGAGAGACTCCTTCCTGTAGATTTGTTATACATTGCCTGTTGAGTGGGGTGTTCTAGTTTTTGTTCTGGGTAGACTCAATAGTTTCAGTAGTTCTGTGTAGACTCAGTTGTTCTGAGGGATGCTGGCAGCTAAATCTTTGGCTGGACCTGCATGGGCAGGTGGGGGCCATGTAGGTGGCCAGGGCTGGTGGGGCCACATGGGTAGCTGGTTAGCTGGGATCATGCATGTGTGTGGAGCCACATGGGAGGCTGTGGTGGCTGGGACCACACAGACAGCTGGATGTCTGGGGCTGCACAGGCAGCTGGGGTGGTTGGGGCTGTATGGGTGGCTGGATGACGGGGCCCATGCCAGTGGGTGTGGTCACATGGTCAGTTGGGGCTCTGCTGGTGTCTGGGTGGGTAGGGCTGTGTGGGTGGCTAGACTGCTGGTCCCACATGAGCAGATTGGGCTGTGTGTGCAGCTGTGGCGGCCAAGGCCACATGGGTGCTAGATGGCTGGGCCCACACAGGTGGGTTGGCTGGATGGCTGGGCCTAGACAGGTGGGTGGGGCTGTGCTAGTGGCCAGGTAGTTGGGCCATGTGGGGGGCTAGGCAGGGACCCATGGGTGGTGTGGACCACACAGTGGGGTGTGCTGTGCAGGCTGAAGTCCTGTGCAGTGAGAAGGGCCACAGCTCTGGGACTAGATAATTG
Source organism: Cynocephalus volans (assembly GCF_027409185.1). NCBI lineage: Eukaryota > Metazoa > Chordata > Mammalia > Dermoptera > Cynocephalidae > Cynocephalus > Cynocephalus volans. The sequence goes on from NC_084468.1 coordinate 125,000,253, forward strand.
TGTAGGCAACTGCAGTGGTAGTGGAGGCAGGCTGTGGCAGGAGCAGGAGGAGCATCACTGCTGGGAAGTACTTACAGTTGCGCAAATTCTTTCCACCAAAAAGGAGAATTCCACCTGGCTGATCCTGGTGTTGGAGACATGGGATGGCTGATGCCACATGCGTCTTTCTCCTCTGTACCACCTGCTTGGTTTTCATGCTCCACAGGATCCTCAGCAGGCTCCCACTGCCCTCCCATGCTCTACCACTGATGCTGTCCTCTGTACTTAGCTGTCCCTTCCTTGACCTCTGGTCCCTTTCTGTGGAAGGATTGCAAGCTGGGCACCTCTAGTCTGCCATCTTACTCTACCCTCCCATAAACTATATTTAGATATTTTAGAGATTAAGTAGAATTAAATCATTAGGATCTGATTATGTAGGTAAATTTAATAAGCTATATGATATCATAAATTCATATCCTATTGTACTCATATTTTGGTACATATTTAATGTTTAGTCACAGCTGAACTTGTCTTGGCTAGCAATTTAGTTACATATTAAATTGCAGTAGGCAAAATCAAACAAATCTGTAATTAGGTTTCTGGAAGGCTGGGAACAAAATATCATAGAAACAGACACTTAATAACCAAATGATGTTTCCAAAGTATGAGTCTATTTTCAATAATTAGTAGCCCAATTCACCACAGCCTCCTTATCTAATGGATAAGTGGATAATAATGTTTAGAGCATATCTTTGTCTGTTCAGGCTGCTAAATAAAAACACCATAAATTGGGTAACTTACAAGAGAAATTTATTTCTTATAGGTTTTGGAGTCTGGAAAGTCCACAGTGAAGGTGTCGGCAGATTCAGTGTCTGATGAGGGCCCACTTTCTTATTCGTAGAAGGACATCATCTTTTGCTGTGTCCTCAGATGGCAGAAGGGAAAAGGGGTCTCTCTGGAGACTCTTTTATAAGAGAACTTATCCCATTCATAAAGGCTCTAACTTCATGACTTAATCACCTCCAAAGGCCCCACTTCCAAATGTCGTTACACTGGGGATTAGGTTTCAACATATACATTATTGGGGGACACATTCAGTCTATGGCAAAGAGTATATTGGAAAAGGCTTTTCTTTGTAAATATAATGTTTTTAAAACATTTTCCCCAGTATCCAGAAATGTTTTTTCAGCTTTCCAAATTAACTGCATCCATTCTATGAATATGGATGGAGAACTAATATAAATATTAGTTCTTTCTCCTATTACTATTGCTGCTATTAATTTTTAACATAATTATAATGTTTCTAGCACTCCAATTCCTTTTTGTTGGTTACTTTGTTTCTCCCCAGACTGAGGAGTTTGAAATTGACCTAAGGGCTGGCATTCCTGACAGGCTTGAAGATTTTGCATGTGAGTGAAGGCATAATCCAGTTTTAAAAATTGTACTTGTGAAATTAACCATATTTGTAACTCTACTATCTAGTCTCTAATATTAATGGTTTTATCTGTCTTGGAAAGATTATAGATCATCATTCCAAACATATGAGGGCGTTACTGTAAATGATGCCTATCTCTTTATCTCTTTTTTATTTTTTCATTTTGATAAGAGCAGTTAACATGAGGTCTGACCTCTTTTTTACTTATTTAGTCTAGAGACAGTGTTTCATTTGCAGATTCCTTGTGATAGCTCTGTTCTCAAAACTATTCTTCAAGCCCACCCACCCACATTGAGTTTATAAGCCACAAATTGCAAGTCTATGATCCAGGCTATAGGCCAGCGAACTAACTCAAGGTTGCCCAAGACAGCTTGATTTTGTACAGCCCACAAGGAGAATGTTTTTACATTTTTAAATGGTCGATGTATTAGTCAGTGTTCTCCAGACAGACAGAACCAATGGGATATGTTTATAAGTATAAGAGAGGGGATTTATTAGGAAAATTGGCTCATGTGATTGTGAAGAGGAGTCCCATGATAGTCGGTCTGCAAACTGAATGCTGGCAGCATGTCTCAGTCCAAGTCTGAAAGCCTCAGAACCAGGGAAGCTGATGGTGCCATTGGTGTAAGTCCTGGAACCCAAAAGCTGAAGAGTCTTGAGCTCTGATGCCCATAAATGGGAGAGCAGAATGTAACCTAGCTTTGGCAGATGGAGGGAGAAATTTGCCTTTTCCTCCATGATTGCTCTCTCCAGCTTCCTGGTGGATTGTATGATTCCCACCCATATTAAGGACGGATCTTTCCCACCCAGTCCACTCAAGTTCTCATGCTAATCTCTTCTGGAAACATCCTTATGGACACACCTAAAAAGACAGCTTTACCAGTTTTTTCAGCATGCCTTAATCTAATCAAGTTGATACCTAGAATTAACCATTGCAGTTGAAAAAAAAATAAAAAAAAATAAATAATATTTTGTGATATGTGAAAATTATGTGAAATTCAAAAGTCAGTGTCCATACATCAAAATGAACAGCCATGTTCATTTGTTTATGTAGTCTATGGCTACTTTCCCCTTACAATGGCAGAGTTGAATTGTTGCAACACAGACTATACGGCTTGCAAAGTCTAAATATTTACTGTCTGACCCTTTATAGAGAAAGTTTGCCATCCCCTGATCTAGGCATTGTTGTAGTCATAAGAAACTCACAACACCTAAGTGATTGGGAGTTGATGTTTTCTATCGGCTATAGAAAATTCACGTATTGGAAGTTGGAGTTAATCACAACATTATGTGTGTTTTTTGTTTTTGTTGTGTTAAGATATGAAAGACTCATATTAAAATAAGCAAAGAAACAAATGCACTTCTGCATTTGTGTAGGGCATGAACTTCAGAAGTATTTACAGACAGAGCACGTAGGGGCTTAGCCAGGCACCTTTAGATGGAAACTATTTCTGGGTTCTCTTTTGAAGGGCCTTCAGCACATGCCTAAAGGGCTGAATGATATTCTAGAAAACTACGTCTAGAAGTCTCTTCCTTGCCACTGAAGGCTTTGATATTCAAACCACTGTTGCAACATATATTTTTTCATTTTCCTTGTTATCAGTCTATTTTCTTTTTCTAAATTGTTGTCAATTATTTTCTCATATCTGTAATAGAAGATTGTTTACATTAACAGCATGAACATTTGGAATTTTTCTGTTTATTTTGGTTTTCACTGCCTTTTAATTTTTTCAATATATAGACAGTATTTGGGTTAAGAAAGTGATTAGAAACCCATTCAGTAAAACTACTTAAACATTTGGCTGAATGGGCGAATTTTAAGGTGGAAGCCTGATGATAATAAATTAAAGCACATTTTCCTTTTTTTGTGATATGAGGTATTATTCTGAGATACACACATGCATACAGAATACGTATAGTCATGTCGACCATCATGAATAGTAAGTTTGCCTGTGTACTAGAGGGAAGGAAAGAGATTATTTTTTATAGAAGCAACAATCAGCTAACAGATAACTATTGAGTACCCACAAAGAAGGAACTAATGAACTATCTACTTGGCCAAAAGGCACAGTGATTGATTTTATGAGACTGTCAATTTTGAGAAACTATTTGTAAAGCCAACAGTTCAGCCAGGAAGTTTCAGATTAGCTGAATTTTGTTCAAGGAAACTTTTACTGAATGTAATAAGATATGAGAAACTGAAATTAATACAGTAAAATAGTTCAATTTTCCCTATGACCAATAACAAGACTGCTTTTCACACAAAGAAAATGGTAACGTTTTGTCGTGACTCATCGGGATAAAGTGGAGAACAGTCAGAAGCTCAGAGCACGCTGCTCCCAGCCAGTGATCTGCTGCCACCTCAGGCCCTGCCCAGCCACCCCAAGGGAGGAGGGTCTTCTTGGCATACAGATTGGGAGCTTTTGGCTAGAGAAATGTCATTGATTGAAATGTATCTCATCCTGTATATGACACCTTCTCTGACCAATTCTGTTTATATTGAACCCATCTTTTTCAAAATCTCTATAATAGACATAATCTGTAACAGAAAATTGAGCAGTGAAAATTAGGGTCTTAAAATATTCCCTAATTGTTTAACAAGTATATTTCTCATCCCCCAATTGTTATTGATATTTCCTTGAGACTGGTTATTATAGTTTTTCATGTCTTCCAAAGTACATAGCACATGCTGGCAAAGAGATTTAATTTTTTAATTTCTATTTTCAGTTAAAACCCATTTGAAGTTTATTTTTCACTTACATGAAGTCCAAAATAGATGTCTCTGATCGATTGGTGGTTCACCTCCAAATGTTCATTCAGAAACTCAGAGTTTATTTATTTCACTAATTATTTATACTCTATTTACTTGCAGAAAAGATTTGAGCTGCCTTGTAATAATAGACATGACAGGACCATTAATTAATGATTTTTTAAAAAGCAAAAACATGAACCGTGATGCATATTGAAATGATTATATCAAAAGTCATAGGGCATTTCACCACAGAATTTAGCTTTGAGTTTTCTAGCAAAAGAGTTCAAGAGAACAAGCAGTATTACTAGGTTCTGGCTGTAACTCGTGGGCAGAAGGTCAGTATGTCCCCTGTAGACTTAGAATACCGTACAGTGGTACATGTGGTCTGGGTCCAGTTGGATGTATCCTGGGGTTTTGCTCCTGGCAAGGGTTCCTGCCTCATTATTCTACTGCATCATTTTGTGATATGAACATAAGAGCAGCTCTGTTGGTGGAGAAAAATTAGTCTGCAAGAAGCTAGCACCTTTTGGACATTTAGTTTGAGTTTCTGGGGAGAGGTGGGGAGAGAGAAGCTTCAGCTTCTCTAGCTCACTGCTTCCAGGTCATTCATCCTTTCATCTTACTATATGCCTGAATCAAATAGGGAAGTGTGAAGAATTTTATAGTCCTTATCACACTAAAAATAAAAGTATGAGAGTTTACCAGGAAAAGTAAGTTTTCTCTATGATAGGATGTAAGACTACTTTATTTCAAGTAGGAATACAATCTGTACTTCTCTTAGGTGCTACCATGGTCAAATTGTCACAGTGTAGGTAGAGTCAAGTAAAATGCCCAGAACATAGATTTCCAAAGAATAGGTATTTTGTAACAAATGGACTAATATTTTAACAGTAGTTCTATTTAAGATACTGTGATAGTTAATTTTATATGTCAATTTGACTGGGTTAGGGGATGGCCAAATAACTGGTAAAACATTATTTCTGGGTGTTTTTGTGATGGTGCTTTCAGAAGAGAGTAGCATTTGAATCAGTAGACTGAGTGAAGAAGATTAGCTCTCACCAGTGTGAGCAGGCATCAATCATCCAATCTGTTGAGGGAGGGTCAAACAGAAGTAAAAGGCAGAGGAAGGGAGGAGGGGTGAATTTGCCCTCTCTCTCTCTGCTTTAGCACTGGAGGTCCTTGTTCTTGGATCTTCAGACTCTGACTAAATTATAACCAGCATTCCTGGTTCCCAAGCTTGCAGATGGCATATCAACAGACCTCTCAGCCTCCAACTCACGTGAGGCAATTTCTGTAATAAATCTCCTCTTATATATCTCTCTCTATATCCCATCGGTTCTGTTTCTCTGGAGAACCTTGATTAACACAGATATAAAATTGCTTTTTAAGTGACCAAGGCCAACATTTCAAATTACAATTCTGTAAGGAATTGCCGTGCAGAATCAAGGGATGTAGCTTTTTTTTTTTTTTTTTTTTTTTCTTTCACTGGCAGGTAAGAAGGGATATAGCTTTCTGGCCTCTAATTTCTTATATTCTTCTAACTTCTTATATTCTTATATACTTGAACTTAGAGAACCTAAGAAATAGTACATCCTTGAGACTGCTCATTTCATGTAGTATTTGTTGTTTCTGAGATAACGTACTCTCTAGATTAACTCAATAAGCTTTTATTCAGCTTTTAGCTCGATATTCTTGCTAAGGTTAAACAGGGGGCAATTTAGAACTTCAGGTGCTGGGTGAGTCCCTAAAGTGCAGGTACTGAGTAATATTGATTTAGATCAGGGGTCAACAAACTTTTTTTCTGTAAAGGGCCAGATAGTAAATATTTTAGGCTTTGTGGATTGTATGTCTGTCAAAACTATGCAAACCTGCCCCCATAGCAGAAGAAAGGTGTCATACAGAGGAGTCTGCTCTGCTTACATTTTTTGTCTTGCCTCTGATGGCAATCTTAGAAGTTATATGTTATAATATACCATTTTATATATGAGGAAACAGAGCAACAAACAGATTGAAACTCCAGAGCAATCAAAAAATGTAAACACCCCTACGGAACTCACTGCAATTGGATCTGATTGAATCAACTCTATTTTCTTTGGTGAATATTTTCCTACATTCATTTTAGGATTAAGATTTGTACCCTTCACTCTAAGAGGAGTCTTGTTAATGGTAATCTTCTCCACAGAAAACACTGTGTTATCACAAGAAAATAAAATAGATTGATTTCCTTTTTTATTATGAGTTATTTGATGATTTGCCTAAAATATTTAAGATTAAAAAGGGCTTCCGCGTTATTAGCTCATTTAATTTCATGTATGAGCTTAAAGACCTTTTATCAGCTTATTTCCGTAAGTGTTAATGCCTTCGCAGGGCAAGAAGCTTAGTGCTTCTCGCCTTCCCATCTCTGTTCCTGTCTTGCCTGGAATGCTCACATAATCATTTATCCAACAGACATGTTTTATAGAGACATGGTGAGTCATCTGTGAACTCTTAATCCACTGATCTGATCAATTCTTTTACTCCCAGCCTGTCCTGACCACAGAAATCTCCAGAATAGTCTGGCGGTTCTCTCAAGACTGCTTTCATGATCGAGCCCTCCTGACGACTTCTTCTCTCCTGTTTAGCAGCCTCCTTCTGCTCCTCACTGCAGCCACAAATAGGCTTGGGCAAGAGTGTAGGCATCTGTGTCGCACTGCAGTAACTTCCTCACTATAAAAAATGTGAGTTATAAAAGTAATTGCTGAAGAAAACCCTAACAATTCATGAAAGAGCAAGAAAATAAAATGTTTTTCCAGCACACCCAAAGGCTGGGACAGGAACTCAGCAAGTAGCAGTGATAACAAAAACAGACCTTTTGCTTACTGGAGCTAAGGAGAAACAGAATTCCAACATTTGATGTTCTTTAGAGCCAACGTTCAACTCTGTAATAGAAACGTCTTCTGACCATAGCTGTGTAGATGATGTCTTAGAAATAGAGAGAAAGGCCTCAGGTTCTTGATCTGTAAAATGAAGTATTGGTTTATAATACAAGGGCACTTTAATATTCTATTATTCAAAAATTTTACTTCATATCCTTAAGTACTAGAAATTAAATAAAATACATTGTTATTAGATGTGTTATAGTTATAAATTAACAATATGCTTGCATTTGATTTTGGTTTTTTACCTAATTAAATTATATAACTCTAGAAATTATTAAAAATCTCCTGAAAATTGACTAGAAAATTGGACAAGTTAATGAGGCAGTAATTCAGTATAGAACATCTCTAGTTTTGCAAAATCTGTGATCTATTTCAAGAGATTTGGCCATTTCTACTATCTCATCTGGCACATTATATATCTAAATACCCAATAACTTTTATATCAGTGCTTAATTATAGTAGGTGAGACTGTAAATTAGTTCAGCCATTATGGAAAACAATATGGAGGCTTTTCAAACAACTACAGATAGGAGTACCACACGATCCAGCAATCCCACTTCTGGGTGTTTACCCAAAGGAATGGAAATCATCATGTCAAAGGGTTACCTGCACTCCCATGTTTATCACAGCTCTATTTACAATAGCCAAGACATGGAACCAACGTAAATGTACAGTGATGGATAATTGGATAAGGAAAATGTTGTATATATACCCAGTGGAATACTACTCAGCTATAAAAAAAGAATGAAGTTCTGCCTTTTGCAGCAACATGGATGAACTTAGAGAAAATTATGTTAAATGGAATAAGCTAGGCACAGAGAGAGAAATACTGCATGTCCTCACACATAAGTGGGAGCTGAGAGAGAGAGAGAGAGAGAGTGAGAGAGAGAGACTGCACAAAATAATATGTTGAATTTTCAGAAGGAGAGAACAGACCAATGGTTACCAGAGGTGAGAAAAGGGAGGAAGAGGGTGGTTAGGGAGAAATTGGGTAATGAACACAAAGAATAATTATGATTTGTAATGGTGAACATGCAAATAATATTGATTCAATCACCACATATTATGCAGAAATACTGATAGTCAACTCTGTACCCTATAAATATGTATAATCAATTGTTTCAATTAAAAAATAAACTTAAAAGTCATTTTAAGCACTATTTAAAGGACCCAAATTCAAGTTAGAATTCAATTATATGACTTCTGTTTCTGTTCACGATAGTAGCTCACTTCAAGCTAATTCTCTTGCTGAGAACAACTATAGAATCTGATTTCCTCAAGTCTGAATCTTTCTTGTTCCCTTGCTCAGCAGAATAATTCTCCAGTCCTATGCTGGGTAAGGGAAGTGCTGGTAATCTAGGCTATGCTAGGCAGGAGGTAGGATCTGGGTGGAGATGGGAATTTTTTAATAAACATTTGTGGACCTGAACCCCTTCCCCCACCCTTGAATATTAACTGACTAGCTTTTCTGCTTCTGTAATTAGCTTGCACAAGGTTTTACAAGCCCCTGCAGGTAAACCGCCCAAAGTTCACCCAGTTCCAGGAAGGGCCTAACCACACAAGGGGTGGGCTGTTGGGCAATTTCCCAGTTCCTCGTCTGTATACCACCCCACTGAAAGCCACTAATGAATTTAAAAGTCACCTCAGGTGACCAATAAGCTATATACAACTCATCCTGTTGCCAAAGTCTGCCTACCAAACTGTATAAAAAGTGCTCGTGTTAAGAGCTCAGGGCCGCTTCTGTCCTGAAGATGGAGCAACCCCAGCATACTGGAATAAAAAAACCTCTTGCTTGATTGCAGCAATCTCTGTCTCCTGGTCTTTGCGAGATGAGCCTTCCCAACAAGTAAGATTCATGCTTTCGGGCCAGTCTTACACATTCCATTATTTCTCCTGCATTCCGCCCCATTTCTCCTCCAATTCGGAGGTTCGAATATTTCTATTCCTAAACATTTCTGGATTCTGTTTTTGAGTTGCTGGGATTCTTTTGGTTTCTCCATCTAGAAGCTTAATTTTCAGCTTTATTATTCAGCCAAGTCAGCTTCCACTTGTCACCTTTTATTTTCCAAAATTTTGACACCATTCTCTATTGTACTTCTCTTGAGTTCTTTATCCTTATGGATTCACACCTTTTCAATTCTTTTACATTTTAGTAGGATCCCAGGAGGGAGCAAGCACATATGATTTAATTTGCCATGTTTAACTGGAAGAACCTATTTGTTTTCCTACTTTCTAAATTTATTCTCTTATGGGGACTCTTTTGGTTGTCTACTTGTTACGATATAAAATATAGTTATCCTTTCGATGTTATATTACAAAAAGTACTAATATTAAAATTACTATAGTATTTCTATACATTGCCTATGAAAAATGAGAAAATAAGTATATTTTTGCTTATCTCAACAACTTTCCATATTTTAATTTTATTATTTTGATTTTTGACACTGACGATAATGATGGTTTCTATGGCCACAGTGGTCATTACTCATTTATGTATTTCTTTCATATATTAAATCCCAATTTTTTTCCTGGGTTCTCTAAATAATCTTACATAAAAAGGCCTCTTTAAATCTCTTAATCAATGTTTCTCTCTCACCCATTAATTTGTCCTACAATGTTTCCCACAGTCTGAATTTCCCTGAATGTTTTCTGTATTCCCAGTATAGGTAGTTAGAGCTCTATACAATACTCTGGCTCCAGTTCCAGTAAAAAGAGCATGATAGATAAAGGTATGTTTTTATGTATGCTACCATTAAGTAATACAGTAAGCCATAACACTAAAATAAAAGGTTTCCTGTGAGAGGAGGGAGAAATTGGGTTGGAAGGGATAGAGATAGGAGTGGTACTTTTTTGAATACATCTTGTTTTATAAGTTTGGCTTTGTAAATATGTAATAATAATTACCTAATTATAATTAAAATTAAATTTTAAAAAATCCTTAAAAATCAGTAAGCAAAATGAGACAAATTAACAAATGTATATCTAGGTGATACAATAACCATTCAGATAGGAGCTATTTTTATGACTATAAAACACAGTAATTTGACCATAAAGCCGTATTTTCGGTAATTATATTTTTGATGATAGTGTTGGTATTGCTATTTTCAAAGTATTTGTGTGTGACATAAGATAAAGCAAACTTGGTAAGACGTAGGGTCTTTGGCAAGGAAGAAAAAAGACAGGCATGTAAGATTAAAGATAAGTAAAAACTGCATACTGTAGAATTTGAATAAGTATCAGTACTATTTCATGATAATTTTTGTCTTTAAAATGTATATATCTTTTTATAATATATAAGATAATATATGTTAATACAAATGTATAGCAATCAGATTATATATTTATAATGTACATATTACTATATATGCGTATATTAAATATACGTATATGTATTTTCTAGCTCTGTTCACCAACAAGGCCTAGAAACAAGGACAAACCCAACAGCAATGATCACGACCAGCATACAGATTGTGGCCTCTAAATACCATTTCCTATGTAAGAAAAAAAACATAGTCTTCCCTGGAGAAATGACTGCTTCTAAATCTGGGGCTAGAAATATACAAGATGAGTTTAGAATATCTTGTTATTCCAGAAAGAAAGGATGGTATAAAAGACTACTATAATTTTGTCAAAAGTGTTTAAAAACCAACTTGAATAGGCTCCCATTAACCAAAATTGGGACAATAAGGATAACTAGAATAGCTTGAAATGCATTTGATATATGTAAATCAGAATGACACTTTAAAAATACCTTTGATCATTACTGGAGGTACTCAGGAAACAGTTCTTTATTGGGTAAATAAATGAAAAGAATCAAGTATTTATGTAATCTTTACTAATAAAACTATTACCTTGATGTAGCTGATGAAGTGAAATTTCTATTTTTAAAAATGTCCCAATTAATAAGTGGAGAATGATACAATTTAAAGATCACCATTTTGCAGTCACTAAAGAATTATAATTGATCCAGGCAGTAATCATGAATGGCTCCTAACATTGCAGAAAGAGAATCAGACAGGAAGTCAAGTCAGTAAGTCCTCACTTTTGGAAGTACACAACACCATCCATAAAGCAAGAAGGGAAAAATAAAAAGAAACAAACAATAAAAAATCCCTAAAACATTCAAGTGCCTAGATCTATTCAATTACAGGAAATAGAAGAGCTATAGGAACATGTTAAGTTATACCAGAAGGGGTGAAATCAGTAAAATGTGCTATGGGAAATTTACAGGATGCATGCAAGTTATTGCAAGGAAAAAACAAAAAAACAAAAACAAATGTGGAATGGAGTAAGGAACCTATGCATTAATTATAAGTGACATATTAACCAATCCATTGTATGGGCCTTGTTTGGATCTTAGTTCAAATACACAAAATGTTAAAAATTATAACATAATTTAGAAAATGTGAACATTGACTAGCTATGTGATGGGATTAGAAAATGTGTGTGTGTTGAATGAAAATATTGTTATTTTTTGTAAAAGAAGCATTTTTCATTTAGAGATACATACTGAAATATTTATGTAAAATTATATAATGTCAGGGATTTGCTTTAAAATGAGGTGGACAGGTAAGAGGGAGAGATGCTACAAGAATGGCCAGGAATTGATAATTGCAACCTGAGTGTGGGGCTTCTTTTATTATCCTTTTTATTTGTATACATTTAAGAATTTCATTAATAACAGGTTACAAATTCAGAAGAGATATAAAGATTTTTAAAATAGAAGACCATATTTTATCTTTTGGCCTTTGCCTTAAAATGCAATTACTAAAGTAAAGTGGATGGAGAAATTGTAAGGATTTTTGTGTTTGTTTTCAGCTTTGCCATCAACCTGTAGGTCTACTATTCATTTTTTGACACAATAAGGACCTGACCTTACTTTCTTCAGTTTAAAGAGCTCTCTGTGGCATTACATGCCTCCAGGAAATCACGGTTAAGTGGTTTCAGTTCACATATCATCTGACCTTCCCAGAGAAAAATAAAGACCTGGCTGACTTCTTAGATGAAATGCATTTTGAAGAGGTAGGCATAACAAATGTCTATTTCTTTTCTCCTCTTTTTCTCTTTATCAGCCTCCAAATTTTACTTTCTCCTTATATTATGAGCTACTGTCTTGCCATTTTCCTAATTACTTATTTTTATCAAGACTCCTAAATAAGAAATACTTTATTTTAACAAAGGGCCCAAGTTTGCTATTGGGTTGTTAATATATTGTTTTATGGAATTAATCAGCACACATTGTATGAATCATTGAGGGGACCCCAGAAAGCATATCACACACCTCCAGCTATCAAGACATTTATAACTTAATTGAAGAGAGACAATTAATATGCAGAAATACACAAAGAAAAGAAAAAGCAAACAGTTTTATTCTAAACTAACTAGTAGTGACTTTCAAACACAGCACAATGTCCCAAATGGAGAAAACTATGAGTTAACATTCTCACACAAGTCTTAGTTACTTGATTTGAATTTTTAAAAGTGGATAGAGTTTATATAGTTGGATTGGAAAAGCAAGGGAGAAGAATGTCAACAAAGATACTTAGGTTGAAATGAACATATAAGATGGGATGTGAATTGGAGAACAGAGGGAAATCAGGTCATAGAGATTACAGAGGTCAGATTATGCTGAGTCTGGAAAAGCAGATAAGAGGAGTTTGATATGATGGATATGGTGAGCAGTAACAAGACATGAATTCTTGGACAAGAAATGTTTTAGGAAGGTTGTCTGGAAATGATATTGGGTAGGGAGATTATTACCACACATAGTCCTAAGCAAGTGGGCCCCTGCATCATGTTTCAGGGCATCACTATACTTTGGAGTGCCTCTCACAAATTTTTTATTCTTATTTTTTATTTCTTGTCTGGTACCTGGAACCAGGCAATGCCCTCAAACAGGTTTCCTTGAAGCCAGATCTGGGTGCCATGAGCCTGGTCTGGGATTCCAGTGTTTTCTCTGCACCCTCCATCTCTACCCACGAACAGGGTCAACAGACGTCTTGAGAAGCTCCAGGACTTGAGACAATGGGCCATCACAGAGCCCCACGGTTATGCACCAGTTCCAGGAAGGAAGCCTGGAGAGCAGATCATGCTTCTGGCCAGCGTAATATTTCTTACACAGGATCACTGGAAATTAGGGTACCAGAATGTTACTAATCTATTGAACTTGGGTGATCTCACTTATACTGGACACAGTATGAGTTCAGGCCTCTGGGCTACCAGTGGTCTACCCTTGGGCTTGAGCCATGTGTCCACGCTCATGAATCATCTGTGCATGTTCGCCCATGCTGCCATCTCTGGTCTATAGCCCTCAAGAGCAGCAGAGATAGTGGTAGCCCTGTGCACCCCTGGCATTGGCACCAGGGCTGTCATCCCTACCCCTCCTCAGGCTCCCTGGAGACTGTCATACCTATCTCCTCAAAGGGCTTTCCAGACTGCTACTGTGTAGTGCCAGAGGGCTCTCCTGATGAATGTCCTTTCTTGCTTCTGATCTATGCAGTGATGTTGCATTCTGCAGTGCCAGAAATAAGCATGTGAGATGAACAGTCATTTCTTGTGTGAATGGGACTGCTTTCTTTCTCTGCCCATTGGCCTCTCTTGTAGTGCTATGTAGAAGGCAGGTGTGCAGTCAAATTTGGAAGTGATCAAATTCTAGCAATATAGTTATTAGGGCCCAAAAGGTCAAGAAAACACATGGTTGGAAGATGTATTATTTTATGTTAATGCTATAAAATTCTGAGTGGTAAAGTAACATCACCAGGAAATAATTATTATTTGTATTTTCCTGTGTAGTCTGGGTAAAATTGGCATGCATGGACATCATCAGTGACACAGCAATAACTTGTGAGAGTTATTGGAAGCCAGTATTCACAGGCAGCACAAAGGATGATGGGACATCGTGATTTGTGGTATAAACAGCATTAAACAAATGGCATCAGGGCAATTCAGAGGCAAGGAGATCAATATTGTTTCAATGCAAAATCTATATTGTTTATGAAAACATGGTATAAAGTGTAGCAACAGTATTGCTACCTTTTCCTTATTGTAGGAGATATAAAATTAGCCAATAATGGCACATTTGAAAATAAAGAACCTGAAAAGATGTTTCCTAGATCTGAACAAGAAGAGAAGGTACCTGGATACTGTGAAAAATCTTCCTGTGCATCAATCACACAATAAATACTTGAATACCTCTTCTCTACTGATTATTCTAAGTTGTCATTGATAAATCTCTATATCTCACATGGGTCTATGAATTCCATAATGCATTTTTAATCAAATGGACTATACAGACAGGGATCCCCCCTCCCCCCCCACACAAATTGTCCAGGATTCTGTACCCTCTAGGGTGGCTACAGAGGGAGTGGTCAATAGAAAGAGTGAAAAGCTATAGAAAGGAAGATGGGTTAAAAGGCTATTGCAGTAATTCAGTACAGAGGTGATGGTAGACTAGACTAAGAATATAAAATAAAGATAAGGAGGGTAAAACTTAAAAGTATTTTAAAGACAATAATCAGGACTTGGTAACAGGTTGGTAAAAATGGAACACAGGCTAAGAACCAAAGGGGACTCTTTAAGTGTCTATGTACAAAGACTGAAAAAATGGACTAAGTTAGAGATGACTACTTGCAATAGAGAAAAAAAGGCTAATTTGGGATGCAGATATGAGTTGGGATATGTGGCAAGTTCCCAATTACAAAGAATCTTTGTATGAAGTGAGGTCAGTTACGAAACACCCTAAGTATCTAAGGAAACTGTTTTTGTCTTCTTTCACATGTGAGAAGACATTGGCATCTACCTTGTGGCAAGATTTTCATACATGACATCAGGAGTAGTAAGTTTAAATTCCAAGTCTTCCTTTTGGGCCAATATTTAACATTTCTGAACCTTGGCTTTATTCCCTAAAAGTGGGATAAATGATATTTCCTTTACAGTGCTATTTTGGGGCTAAAACATGTTAAAGTACCTCACACAGTGTCTAGCCCAATTAGACTCAAAAAATGTTTGTTCAAGTGAAATAAAGTGAAACCTACTAGGGTCCATTGCTTTGTAGTTCTGCCAATCTGAATACCCTGTCCTCATCTCACATTGTGACAGCAGCCCATCTATCACAGCATTCCCTCGGGCCTGGGACTCAGGTCTGTGACCACTGTCTTTAGCAGCCTATGATGAAACTTTTCTTAACTGGTGAGAGTGAAAAACTGAAGGTGTGGGAATGCCTAGGAAAAATGGCTTATCCCTCTGTAACTTACCCACCTGCATTTTAGAAGTCTGTTTCTCATATTGCTTGAGATGCAATTACCAATAATACCACATTTGTATTGTATGGTGAGGTGATGTCCCCTAGAAAATACAAATGAAAATATAAATTCAAACAGTATTCAGTGAGCTTTTTTGAAAAGGAGATGGGAGCCAAGACAGAGAATTTAAAGTAGAATGATACTTCCATGATTTATTTGGATAACAATGTTCTTGGCAGCGTGCTAGTTGAGGAAGGGTGTGAAATCTCTATTACTCTCTGACTGCCTGTTTTTATGGCCTTCGTTTAACATGATTAAGTACCTGGTCTGTGCTTGGAGGCACCTAATGACTGTCATTTCTCCCCAGTGCCCGAATCTCTCTCTGATTATAAGTCAGGAGTTTGAGGAAAGGCATGCTGCCTCCTTGGCCCCTGAGGACACAGTGGCGGCTGTGTGGCCCTGATACACACCAAGAACCTGTGGGTGCAGAGGCAGTGGCTTTAGGCCTTGTGGGAATGACTCTGTGTGTTAAAGAGGAAAGAGATTTTACTTTCTGGATCTCTCAGGTATATTGAAAATGCTTCTCTTTCCAAGCACGAGATAATGATGCTCACGGTACTTACCAAACTGTGAAATAGTTCTTTCACTAAAAAGCAGTGAAAGTCAAATAATTTATAAAATTTAAAACTTTGACTGGTAGAAGTCCTTGGAGAATTTGCTTCCAGAAACTTAAAAAATGCTTAGAGCTCAGGACAAAGGGGGAATTTTATCATATGAAGAGGATGGACATAACGCAATCAGCAGAGACAGTTCAGGTCAATTGCAGGACATGTCAGGGCCAAGTGCTGTGGCTCAGTCTTCGGGGTGACAAAACAGGTCAGCATTCTGGTGTGACAATGACAAACCCAAGTGTGAGCAGGTAACCATTATAGAAAGGCGTGTGTGAGCTGATTTAATGACTTTCTCTCCATATTTCACCAAGCTTAAGATATACTCAAAAAATTCCGAGGTATGCAAGTTAGAGAGTTGATAGCTTTAGTTTTTGTCACTGTTGTTTGTTGTTTTATTTTCTCTAATGTTGAGGTGTTTGAAGCTCATACGTACCCACTTACCTCTTAATAGCACATTGTTTTTCTTTTTTACTTTCTGTGAACAAAACTGAATCTATTCTTTCAATAGTCCATATGCATATGCATTTTTTATTCACTATGTATTCTTGCTTTCTCCAACTTGAACATCTCTTTGCGCTACCCGCAGTCACCCCTAATGGCAATTTGTGTAATACACATAACACAGAGGTGATATGTGTTTAAATCTACAGACTCACTCAGACTCAAATTCCAGCTCTTTCATTCACTACCTGTGAAATCTATGACAAATCACTTATTGTCTCCAATCCTCGGTTTTCTCAACATCTTTGAATTATTTAAAGGATTAAATGAAATTTATTTGTTTAATTTACAATGTTTGGGAAGATCCTCTGATGTGTTATGCTAAACACTGGCTGTGTTCTGGGGACACTACAGTTAAAACAATGACAGTAACAACAACAAAAATATCTCCTGAGGGGGCTTACAACATTATCTGGGAGACAGGCAATAAACAAATAAGTACAAAAACATATAATTTGGAGTAGCATTAGTGCTATATAGAGAAATGAATCAGGGCCAGGGGGTACAGACAAGCATGAAGTGCTGTTTTTAGATTGGGTGGTCTGAAAAAGTCTGTTAGGAAAGCAGAGGTCCGAATTAAGTGCAGAAGTGATTCATGCAAATATCTGAAAAGAGCATGCCCGGAAGAAAAAATAAAAGTGCTAAAACTCTGGAGTGAAAACATGTTTGTCTTTCATATCTGAGGGACAGTAAGAAATGGTTGCAAGTTGGAACTTAACTAAGTGCCTGACACATAGTAATTAATTAGTTAACTATTTTTAATGTTATAGACAGAGAGGCTGAATTTTATCCATTAATGGAAATGATGCTGAAGGAAGGTTTTCTTTTTATAAGCCTTATATAATTAATAAATATCATCTTAGCTTTTTATATTTTGCCTGGCTTTTGCGGTGCCTGAGTTTCCCTTCATGATTTTCTTATTATCTTCTGTACAGTGGTGAACATAACCCTAAAGCCTGGACTGCAAGCACAATCTGTATGTACATCACCAAATCTAGGATGCGACCCCCACCCCCCTCAGACTGAGTCAGGACGGCCTTCACTGTGCTACCAGATGATCTGGGCTTGTTCTGATCATACCACTTAATATACTACAATTCAAGGTATTTCACACCTCACATTACTCTCTTTCCTGTTTAACTGTCCTTATTTCTCACGAGCCATACACATGGCAAGCCCACAATACATATTTGTTGAGAAGATAGGGAAACACTCAGTTGTTTAAGATACTTGGGAGAAAATTCAGGCAGGTGTCTTTAGAGGCAGTGAAATTTGTACTCTGGTAGGTGAGAAATTAATATCTATTGACTTATTGAGTAAAACTGGGGAAGAGGATGGGCAGGGTTCGTGTGATCTGCAGCTACCCATCTCTTGATGACTGTAGTAATCTCCAGTCCGAGGATTGTATGTGTGAGTGTGAGTGCCTGTTCACGTGCACTAACCAGGTAGATTTTCTCTTTGAATAGGTTCAACTTGCATGTATTGTGTAGATCCCACTTTTAATTTTAAGAGTTATATATTTATTTTTATGGTTCTGTTCTATAATATCCAGCAAGCGACACTGGTTTTTCATGTATAATGATGACATATTTCTATCTTCAATAAATGTATTAATGAAAATAAGTGAGATATTTTAACATAAAAAATAAGAATAGAGAGGATATGTGGAAATGCCCAATATTTCAAAGGTGGTAAGAAAGTGACTGAAGTTTAGAAAATACAACCTGGAGTATTTTTTTGAGAAACAAAAATGTAATATTTTTATTCTGTAGAATTTCCGCCTAATTTGCAAGTATCTTTTATAAGAACAAGCTATCTCCAGTGTTTTTTCTAATTGTTATTAGATTCTAGGAAGGAAAAAAAATCAGGAGCAAAGAAAACAATTTCCTAATTTTTTTTGTAAAAAGGATTTTATAGCCTATGGATTTTTATTAGTGACAATAAAAAATATTATCTTGGAAAACTTAGAGAGAGAATTCTATTCATGTCTAATACAATGGCCCAGCTTTGCACCCGTGATTTGTACAATTCTATTCTACAAATCTTGAATTTCAAAGAAACTATGGTCCTGATGAACAAACCAATAAAAAAAAACAAAACACCAAAGTCTGAACTCAGATCGGACAAACTGAATTACTATTTTCACTTGTCAGTCTGAACTACTCAGAGAAAAAGAACAGAATTTCCTTTTTGGATTTTTTTCTGAATGGCTCATGCCAGCCAATTCTTATTTCTGTTTTTAATTGAAAGCTACGTCCTTGATTGATTCACTAAGTAAAATTTGCATTTGGCCTCAGGGATGATGATCTATGGTATCATCAGACATCTGAGATGACAAACTCCGTGAATTGTTGTCACAGCACCGCCCACTGTGACAGGCAGTGCAAGATGATAGAGAAAGAATCCCTGGTCTCTGCAGAGGGTGGGGGGCAAGGAGCTCGTCCTAATTCCTCTCCCTTATTTAATTTGAAATGCAAATGTAGTGTATCTAGATTGATCCTTTCTTAATACACACAAAACATATAGCAATGGTTTTAGAGCATAGCCCTTTTTATGTCGGTGATTTTATCCTTATTTCATTTAGTTAAGACTATGAAGACATGACATGTTTTAGAAATTATCATGATAATTATTAAGATCATTAAAATGAGTTATTTTCATTATTCAGTTGTATGTACCATACACTTCTAAGACCAATATATCATTCTTTGGCATCCAATTACACTGTAAAAAGGAAGAGAAGCTTCCAGTCAATTAAGCAAACAAGTTCAGTGTGTAGTATTTATTATGGCAACTTTTTCTGACAAAATTATAAAATTACAGTGCAAGGAAGCTCAAATCTAATCAGAATAAATCAAAAACTTTCAAGGGAGTTCAGAGAAGTATGCTTATTATCTGGTTAAATTGTTAAAAAAAAGAATTTGTTCAGTTTAGCATATTGACTGCATGTGTTTTTAATAATCACTATCATTATTTTAGATGAGTGATCAAATCTGAATCAATAGAGCTGGGCTGATGGCCAGATCAAAGCTCAGACAACTACTCGTTGGAACAACTTTACAAAGTGCAGAACATAAATAATATGAAATGATTTTGGTAGGTGCTGCCTCTCGCCTGAAATAAAATGCCTCAGTGATCATAGACATGAGTCAGAGTATGGTAAGAGCACAGCGTAAGACAGAGAGCAATCATAAACTTACACAAATGAACTTTTCTGCCATTCTGTTCTATTTTGTGTATTTTTTGTCAGAGCGTGGTAATTATCCAGTTCCACAACATGTTCAACCAGTGTATGTGAAACCAATCCAGTTTCTGTGACAGTTGGCTCTCCCTGATGAATCTCAATTTCCATCTTTGCTTTGGATCTTTTGCAAGAGCCACACACATGTTTGTCTTGGGCAGCTTTTTGCAACATTTTCACTGAGAGGGACAGGAGGATCAGCAGAGTGTTTACATGCTGGCCAGGATATGTTGGCCTGTGAGTATGGCACTATTTCAGTACATCTTGGTAGAGCCCATTTTCATCAAGATTCACTCTCACAGTACTATGATAATTCTTCTATCAATCAACAATTAATAGTCAATTGCTTGTTTGTAGACTTAGCAACCATATTTTTGCCTCTTGGTCAAATAAATAGTACCCAAAGAGATATACACTATAAGTATCTGCAAAAAGGGTGTTCTATACATCGAAATTGTTTTGCTAGGTATATTATGTGAATGTGTCATCGTGCAAATTTTCCTTTAATAGGTACATGAAATAAGGGTTGTGGCAATAGTTTGCTTTACTGTAACTAAAGCAACGCATCTTTCTATCTACATTGTCTTAGACTGATATTTTAGGCAGTGTGCAGAAGACTTTTGAGCCAGGTCACTTCCTTATTTTATGTCTCCTTCAGATCACGCTTAAAGTAAAACCATATACATGTTTAGGAACTAGCTTGTAAAGGCTGTTACTGGATTTGCTGAAGATACAATAAACTCATTTAAAAATTATGAAATAAAAATAGGTGGTCTTTACTATTGCACTTTCACATTCTTTATATGACACTACAATTCTTTCACATACAAGTTTTAGGTAACAAATTAATTCAAGTAATACGTAAAATTTGAATTATGTAGGTAAAAGTCATGTTTAAAGGCATAATAGACATAACAGATATTATAGTTTCTATTGTATACTTAAACAAATCCAAATGATCGTGATGAAATCATAATAGGATATCATAACTGAGTCAACCATCTGGTTTGCACTGAATTTTTTTCCAAGTAGAAATTCTGCAGTTAGAAAGAACCTGTGAAATCATCTATTCTAAAACATCAGCTTTACACAGAAGGATACTGAGATCAAGATAGATTCAGCAAATTATTCAAGGTCACCCAGCTAGTCAGAAGTAGACTCATAACCAAAATTCTGGCTATGGTTAGCAGGGCTGTGAGCTCAGCGAATCCCAGATTTGATTTCTGATTTTGACAGATGACTTAGAATTATTTCATTTCTTCATCCACAAAATGGGGATAAATGACCTACTATACTCATATAGGGCATTGTGCAGATTGTTGAATGAGGTGGATCATTAAGGGCCCATACACTGCCTGGAACATCCAGCCAGCCTGACTTCCCTTTTCCCAAGGCTCTTTGCAGAATAACACTGAGAAACAAATGTTCTCTCATTTTTTCTTTCAATTCCCATAGTTAATTCCACGTAAGGTAAGATTTTAAGCAATATCTATAGGTTTCAGTGAGCACCAGAATATAATTTGTAATTTTGTAAAATGCATTTTCTGCATTTCTGTACCAATTGAGATAATCATATGATTTTTGTCCTTGGTTTTGTTGATATGGTATATCACATTTATGGACTTTCATATATTGAACGAAACTTGCATCCCTGGGATGAATCCCACTTAATCATGGTGTATAATTTTTTGGATATGTTGCTGTATTCTGTTTGTTAATATTTTGTTGAGGATTTTTGCATCTGTGTTCATCAAGGATATTGGCCAGCAATTTTCTTTTTTTGTTGTTTCTTTATCTGGTTTTGGTACTAGATTGATGCTGGCCTCATAGAATGAGTTTGAGTGAATTGCTTCTATTTCAATTTTTTGGAATAGTTTGAAGAGAAGTGGTATTAATTCTTTCTTAAAGGTTTTATAAAATTCAGATGTAAAGCCATCCATTCCTGGGCTTTTCTTTATAGGAAGATTGCTGATTACTGCTTCAATCTCATTGCTTGTTATTGGTCTGTTTAAGTTTTATATTTCTTCTTGGTTCAGTCTTGGTAATTTGTTGTGTCCAGAAGTTTATCCATTTCCTCCGGGTTTTCATATTTGTTGGCATACAGTTGTTTATAATAATGATTCTTCATATTTCTGTGGTATTGGGTGTAATTTTTCCCTTTTCATTTCTGACTTTTCTTATTTATTTGATAACTTTTGTTATCTCTTCTTTTTTTTTTGTTTTTGTTGACCTAGCTAATGGTATGTCTATTTTATTTATCTTCTCAAAAGAAGAAAAACCAACTTTTTGTTTCATTGGTCTTTTGTATTGTGTTTTGAGTCTCTATTTCATTTAGTTCTGCTCTGATCTTAATTATTTCTTTCCACCTACTACTTTTAGGATAGGATTGTTGTTGTTTTTCTAGTTCTTTGAGGCATAGTGTTAGGTCATTTGTTTGGAGTCTTTCTATTCTTTCAATGTAAGCGTTTATTGCAATAAACTTCCCTTTAGAACTGCTTTTGCAGTATCCCACAGGTTTTTGTATGATTCTCTTTATTTTCATTAGTTTCAAGAAATTTTTTGATTTCCTGTTTAATTTCTTCTTGGACCCATAGATCATTCAGGAGTCTGTTGTTTAGTTTCCATGCACTGGTATAGTTTCCAGAGTTTCGCTTGTTATGAAATTCCAGTTTTAATCCATTGTGGTCAAAAGATACTTGGAATGATTTCAGTTTTTTAAAATTTGCTGAGACTTGATTTGTGACCTAACATATGATCTATTCTGGAGAATGTTCCGTGTGTTGATAAGAAGAATTTACATTCTGTAGTTGTTGGATGAAATGTTCTGTAGATGTCTGCCATGTCCAAGTGGTCTAAGGTATAGTTGAAATCTTGTGTTTCTTTGTTGATTTGTTGCTTGGAAGATCTGTACAATGCTGAGAGAGGGGTGTTCAGGTCACCCACTATGATTATACTAGGGTCTATGTCATTTTTTTAGGTCTAAGGGTGTTTGCTTTACATATCTGGATATCCAGTGTTGGGTGCATATATATATGATTATTTTATCTTCTAACTGGACAGATCCCTTTATCATTATACAATGGCCTTCTTTGTCCTTTTTTATGGTTTTTTGTTTAAAGTCTATTTTATCCAATCTAAGAATAGCTACTCCTGCTTGTTTTTGGTTTCTATTTGCATGGTATATCTTTTTCTGTCCCCTCACTTTTAGTCTGTGTCTGTCTTTATAGGTGAGGTGGATCTCTTGAAGACAGTATATAGTTAGGTCTAGTTTTTAATCCTATCAGTCAGTCTATGTCTTTTGAATGGGAAGTTAAACCATTTATATTTATGGTTGTTATTGACAAGTATTGCTTTACTCCTGTCATTATATTGATTTTGTTTAGATGTTTTAAACATCATTTGTCCCTTTCTTCCCCTCTTATTTTTCATCTTCAAAGCTAGTTGGATTTTTTAGGTGACATGATTTAGCTTCCTTCTCTTTCTCATTTGCATTTTGGTTTTAATGGTAGGTTTTGCTCCTTCTGGTGAGTTTGTGATAGTGATTATTGTTTTTCAGATTCTGGATGCAGGACTCCTTTGAGAATTTCTTGCAGGGCTGGTCATGTGGTAGTAAACTCCCATAATTTTTGTTTGTCTGGGAAATACACTATTTCTCCCTCATTTTTGAAGGATAACCTTGCTGGGTATAGAATTCATGGCTGGCCATTTTTTTTCTTTTAGTGTTTTGATTTTATCTTCCTATTTTCTTCTGGCCTGTAAGGTACAGTTGAGAAGTCTGCTTTTAGTCTGATGGCTTCCTTATACTTGACTTGGCCCTTTTCTCTTGCTGCTTTTTGAATTCTCTTTTTGTCTTTGAGCTTTACCAGTTTGATTATAATGTGTCTTGGAGAGGATGTTTTTGGATTGAATCTGTTTGGGGATCTTTGAACTTCCTGGAGCAGAAGGCCTGCATCTCTCCATTTTTCTGTCATTATTTCCTTGAATAGGTTTTCAATGCCTTTTCCTTTCTCCTCCCATTCTGGAATACCCATGATTCAGATATTTGTGCACTTGAGGTTGTCTGCTAGCTCTCCTATATTTTCTCCATTAAAAAAAAATTCTTTCTTCTTTTTTTTTATCTGCCTTGGTCATTTGAAAAAGATCATGTTCAATGTCTGAAATTCTTTTTTCTGCTTGCTCTAGTCTGCTGCTTAATCTTTCTCTTGCTTGTTTTTTATTTCATTGGGTGAATCCTTCAGTTTTAGGGGTTCTGCTAACTTCTTTTTTAAGGTATTAATCTTTTTGTAAGTTTCTTCCTGCATATCCTGGAGATTTTTTATTGTTCTAGTATGTTCTCTAATTGTTTCTTCTCTTATCTCTTTGAGTTTTCTTAAGGTCAGTGCTTGGAATTTCTTTTAAGACCCTTCAGGGGTTTTCCTGCTCTGTGGGGCCTGGTACTTGAGAATTACCATATTCCTTCAGTGGTGTCATATCTTCTAGTTTTTTTGTAGTTCTAGTATTTTTTCATTGATGTTTGGTCATCTGGTAGGGCACTTGTTTCTTTTGTTACTCTGGAATGGGCTATGAAGGAAAGACTTTGTCCTCTGTCTGTAGACTCTGCTGGTGACTCTTGTATCAAAGCAGTTGAGTGTGTGGTGGGTTGCCCCAGCTCCTGCTCTGGTGGTAGGCAGACCTCTCTGGGGCTTGGATGTGGGCTGGTGGCAGCAGAGGTGATGTGTGGGACCAGTGCTCACTTGGAATCTCCATGGCTGTTTTTGATAAATATAGGTTCTACATTCAATCTGAAATGCTCTAGTATCAGAACTAAGAAGTCATTGTATACTTTGGATTAAAATGGCAATAGTGCTTTCTTTTCGTTACCCTCAGCTCATGAGTTTGTAAGCTGTAAATGTTTTGCTCTTGTCCTAAAAAAAAAAAAAAAAAAAAAAGATTTCCAAACAAATTCAAATTTGAGCTCCAGTTGCTCAAATGTTAGCATAAGAAAGCAATTGGAACATGGCTTAATCAGAAAGAGTTGAGGGAAATTGCAGTCATTGATGGATCGGGCTACAAATATTCATGTTCTGGGGCAGGAAGTGTGATGATATGAGTATATTTTACAAAAATATACAAATAAAATAAAACTTGTGGTCCAGATGTGTATTTGCTAGGACTGTCATGACAAAGTAAGGCAAACTGGGTGGAATAGAACAACAGTAATTTATTATCTCAGTTCTGGAGGAAAGAAGTGGGAAATTGAGGTGTTCACAGGGTTGGTCCTTTCTGAAGACTGGGAGAGAGAATCTGTTCCATGCCTTCCCCTTACCTTTTGGTGGTTTGTTGACAATCTTGAGCATTCCTTGGTTTGTGGCTGCATCACTCCAGTGTCTGCCTTCATCTTCACATGGCATTCTCCTTATGTCTTTTCACATCATCTTCCTTCCGTGCGTATCCATATCTCTTCACATAGCTTTCTTTTTTATAAGGACACCAGTTATATGAGATTAGGGGCTCACTTTACTCCAGCGTGACTCATATTAACTAATTATATCTACAATGACTGTGTTCCCAAATAAGTCATATTCTGAGGTACCAGTGTTTAGAACTGTAACATATTTTTTAGAGGATACAATTTAATCCATAACAAGGTCTAAAAAGCAAAAGTGAAATGACATAGCAGAATTATCTAATAATTTAGGTCAGATTAAAAAGAAAACTGATTATTTAGATCAAAACAAATAGCATGCTTGTCTGCATAATTGGGACTGCGAGAGACTGGATGATCCATGTGGGTAATGCAGGGTGAGAAAAAGAAAGGGAGAAAATATAGGGAGATTCAGTAAAGGAAGGGAAAGGAGGCAAGGAAAGGAAGCAGGAGAAGGATCACCTAAAGCAGTCCTCTCATCTGCAGACCGTCTCAAATTCTCCTTTCTCTAATTGTAGATCTGATCTGAATTGTCTACAGGCTCTAATCTATTGAACTATCTTCCCAATTATAGCTAGTTTATGAGTTTAATAATTATTCACATCTTATGTCCATCACTGAAGAGAAATGTGTCTTTAGAGTCCTTTTAAAATTGGATGCTTCTGCCATTTTAAACCTACAGGAGCTTTTAATTTGGACCATTTGTTTCCTAGTAAAGAGAATTGGTTTTTTGTTCACATATAAAACCCATTGCTAGAAGTAACAATGTGCACACTCTTGATGTGAATTAGCTCAGCTGGACATTATAGGCCATAGGATAGCTGAGTGCTGGGATGTTATTGTTTCTACAACCTTGGAAATTAGAGATGAAAATCCCTATTCAGTCATCCAGCACATCTTTCTGCCAAAGCCAAATTAATTTTAGTACTTTTGTTTCCAGGACTTTGTATAGTTCAAGTTTTAAAGCATCAAGGTCATACAATCTCTGGGAAATCTGGTCTATCAATATACTTTATGGTGATATAGTTAAAGGACAGGTTCATTATGGTTTGTCAAGGACCAATATACCAGTGTATGTGAATGAGAACAATGTAAATTAAGTAATTAAACAAAGTAATTAAACAAAGTTATGGAATGTGGGAATGAGGGATCTATGATGATGAAGAGAGAAAATCATGAATGTCATTCTAAAATGGAAGAGTTACTTAGCATATTTACTGGATGTATTTGGAATGGCTGCTTACACAGTTTTACAAGGGCTAAAGACATGTGTTCCAGAGAAAATTCTCCAGAGAAGATGGAGAGAAAGATTATAAGCATTGTTTATCACCGAGATTTCAGCTACAGCTTCCTTTCTTTCTAATCGGCCTCTTCCCATTTTACTCACTCCAGTATTTGTCACATTACACTTATTTCCATGGTGATGAACTATGATATTACAAACACTAACTTCTGGAGGGAGAAGAGGAGTAGGGAACAAAGGGTTTCCTGTTTACGCAAACACAATCTGTTAATCACTAGTTCCAACACAGTTTAAAGGAAAAGAAAGGAGCCTGCAAAAGGGAGTCTAATGACCACACCTAATTTAAACAAAAGGGCAGGTTGATTATTTAACTTACCAAAAGTGTTAAGTGCAGTAAATAGAACAGTTAGTTCTCAAATCCGATGACTTTAACAATCAATTCTCAACACACTAAAACATTATTTTTTAAATTCCTTTGCATGATTTGAAAGATAAATTCAGCATTATTTTTAAGTGACTAAGAAGTAGAAAATATTTTAAAGCTGTTACAAGCAATACAAGTATAAGGAAAAAATGTGAATCTATGACAACAACAAAAACACCCCCCCAAAATCTCTGTCCTTTCTGAGAGGTTAACATGTAGCCACTGATTCTTTTAATGAGGCAAATATAATTCAGCCACTACTTTATTTGTTCACAGTGCAGGTATTTACCTATGTCTGGAAATCTTTCAGAAGATTGCTGTATTTCTTGCTGCTCTCAATAGATTATCGCAGGTTAAAAAAAAAACTCAAATGTTTTTAAGCTCCATGTCAGGTAATGAAAACTTTTTTTTTCCTATGAGGAGTAGGATGGTATTCTGGATCAGCTATATCTATTCTTATGAAAGGAGTAGGGCTGTTCAATCATATGTACCACTGAATTTCCAAAACAATAAAGAATCTCAAAGCTCATCAACGTAGCCATTCATGTATTTATTTACTTATCCATTCACATGACCAATATTCACTCAATGCCTGCCATTTGTTAGGCCCTGGGCCAGGTGTTGAGACCCCCAAAATTTTAAAACTCAACAAAGAGAGATAATAATGTAAGTTCTCTGTCAAGTCTTCCAAAGACAGTTCAGTGCAAATGTGCCTGCACTCCACAAACACAAGCACATCTGCACACCAGCACATCTACACACCAGCCCACTGACATCATCACACTACTGAAGTGAAATAGACTATGAACTCATTTAAGAAGCAATTAAGTGTCCCACAATGACACTTACTTAGATGATCAACTATAGCTAGAGATTCTAAAGATTTTGGATTTCACAAAGAAAAAAAATGAAAATACCAATATAAAGTTGCCAGTCACTTATGTAGTCAAAAAATGATACATCTCACAACAAAATTACAATTTATTATCACTTTCATTTCTTTAACAAAAGGATATGAAACAATCTCCTCCCCCAAAAAGGAAGGACTAGATCTTAGAATAAAGTTAGCCATTTAAATTAAATATGTTTTGATATATGAAAAACTCACTCCATTGTCTTTTGTTTTCTTCTTATTTTCCTTCATGAACACTTCTTTTATTTCACTTTGTAAAGATTCCTCAGGCACTGGCAACAGATTATAAACTACAATTTGGAAAACCCTGGCAAAGAAGGCAGGAGATGCAGCTTTAGGATCAGCCAAAAGATCCACTCCCAAATCTAGTCTCCAGTACTTACTAATATCAGACCTTGGTCAAGTCGTTTTCATGTTGCTCTGTTGCAAAATGAGAATTCTAAAGGAATTTGTTGGGATTAAATTATATAAGCCTTATTTAAAAATTACACAGTGCCGTATAAATGGCATCAAGCTGACAACTCTCATTGTGACAACATACCTAAAATAGAGTTAGATGACTCAAAATGCCCATGCTTTGGATTCTTTTCCCTCCGTGTCAAGAACTGTGAAGGGTCTGAAAGTTTACTGTACTTCTAAGCTAACAAATTAGTCTGCCGTACTTTTGTGGTTGCTGGCAGAAGATATGGGACTCTTGGATCAGACACAAAGGATGGTTAGTTACACACAGTGAGAGCAGTAGCCAAAGTATCAGCATTTGTGCCAGTTCCTGAGCTCCAGTTCCCACAGAGTGATACTACGAGGGCCAGGATACTTGAAAAGCAGAGTGTGTTTATTCAAAAGAGGAATCGTAAGTTTAGGGACCTGGAATCTTTTACAATGGGCAGTAAAACGTGCTTGACATTTGCCATGGAAAGAGATACCATTTTCATGACTTTGGGCAGTAAACCACTTGCCCTTTGCTAAGGAGGGAGACACTATCTCTACCTTTCAAGGCTGTTCTCTATACAAATGTCTTGGGAAAGACAGCCCAGAGCAAAGGCAGACAGTGCCTCTGCTCCCAAGACATGCAGGAACACTAGTGGTCCATTTTTCTGGAACCATACTCAATTGGTTATCCCTCTTCTCTCTTGCACACTTGAATTCTCTCCCTCTTAACAATATTTCTCATAAATATTTAGAAATTTTTTAATATCTACCTTCTTAAAAAGAAAAAAGAAAACTAATGCCTCCCTACTTTCCATACCCCTCTATTTACTGCTGTGCTCTCTTCTTCACACCTAGTTTCTTAAGAGATTTCTATGCTTGATTCTTTAGTTACTCACAATTCATTTGCTCTTTTTTTTGTTTGTCATGGAGGGTAACATGAATACTGAATAAGTACACAAGTCACACATGTACAGTTTAATGGGCATCTGTGTAACCTGGACACAGGTTGGAGATAAAACATCATTGATACTTCTATGACCTATTAATTTCAGTCCTAGATATGTAACCTAGAATTCATAAAGTACATAAGATAAAATACATAAAATACACATATAAGAATATTTATAGCAACATTATTTAATCTTATAGAAGTGAAAGAACCATCTTCAGAAGAATGGATGCATGCATTATACCCCTTTATAATCCTCCCCATCAAAATGCATTCCCTCTCCTTTTACTAATACCCTTACTTATATAATAATCTAATTGCTATTTTGTAAATATTATCAATATACCTTAGTCTTTCCTGGTTTTTGAATTTTGTAAAAATAGAACCAAGAAATAAAGGGAATCAGATTGGAAAAGATGAAGTCAAACTTTCCCTATTTGCAGATGACATGATACTATATATAGAAAAACCTAAAGACTCTATCAAAAAACTCCTAGAGCTGGTTAATAACTTCAGTAACGTTGCAGGATACAAAACAAATGCCCCCAAATCAGTTGCATTTATATACTCAAATAATTAACTAATAGAAAGAGAAATAAAGAAAGTAAGCCCATTTACAACTGTCATGAAAAAAAAAATGCCTAGGGATCAATTTAACCAAGGAGGTGAAAGATCTCTACAATGAGAACTAAAACCCACTTCTGAAAGAAATTAAAGAAGACACAAAAAGATGGAAAGATATTCCATGCTCTTGGATTGGAAGAATTAACATTGTGAAAATGTCTGTACTACCCAAAGCAATCTACAGATTCAATGCAATCCCCATTAAAATACCAATGACATTCTTCACAGAAATGGAGAAAAACAATCTTACCCTTCATATGGAACAGCAAAAGACCCTGAATAGCCAAAGCAATCCTGAGCAAAAAAAATAAAGCCAGAGGCATAACACTACCTGACTACAAATTATACTACAAAGTTATTGTAACCAAAACAGCATGGTACTAGTATACAAATAGACATTCAGACCAGTGGAGTAGAATTGAGAATCCAGAAATCACCCCTCAGCTTACAGCCATCTGATATTGGACAAAGGCAACAAAAATCTACATTGGGGAAAAGACTGTTTCTTCAACAAGTAGTGCTGGGAAAACTGGATATCCATATGCAGAAGAATGAAACTAGATATGCACCTCTCACCATACACTAAAATCAACTCAAAATGGATTAAAGACTTAAGTATAAGACCTGAAACTGTAACATTACTAAGGAAAAATATAGGTGAAACATTTCAGGAACTAGGTCTGGGCACAGACTTTATGAACATGAGCCCGAAAGTACAAGCAGTAAAAGAAAAAATAAACAAATGGTACTATATCGAACTAAAAAGCTTCTGTGTAGCAAAGGAAACAATCAATAGAGTGAAATGACAACCTACAGAGTGGGAGAAAATTTTTGCTAACTATGCATCTGACATGAGATTAATATCCATAATGTACAAGGAACTCAAGCAATTATACAGTAAAAAAACAAATAACCCAATTAAAAAATGGGCAAAGAGCTGAATAGACATTTTTCAAAGGAAGATACAAATGGCCAACAGGTAAAAGAAAAAATGCTCAACGTCACGAGTCATCATGGAAATGCAAATTAAAACTACATTGAGATACCACCTCACTCCAGTTAGACTGGCTATAATAAAAATGACAGTGAAAAATGAATACTGGTGAGGGTGTGGAGAGAAGGGAACACTCCTACACTGTTGGTGGGAATGTAAATTAGTACAACCACTATGGAAAATAGTATGGAGGCTTCTCAAACAACTACAGATAGATCTTCCGTATGATCCAGCAATCTCACTTCTGGGTATATACCCAAAGAAATGGAAATCCTCATGTCGAAGGGATACCTGCAGTCCCATGTTCATTGCAGGTGTATTTACAATTGCCAAGACATGGAACCAACCTAAGCATCCACTGATGGATGATTAGATAAGGAAACTGTGGTATAGACACACTATAGAATACTACTCTGCCATAAAAAAGAATGAAATTCTCCCATTTTCAACAACATGGATGAGCCTGGAGAAACTTATGTTGAGTGAAATAAGCAAAGCACAGAGGGATAAATACCATGTGTGCTCACTCATAAGTGGGAGCTAAGAGAGAAAGAAGGAAGGAAAGAAAGTCCACAGTAGTTCATTGGACTTGCAGAAGGAGAGAACAGTCCTTGGGCTACAAAGTGGAGTGGGGGGAGGCAGGGAAGGGGAATGGGAAGGAGGTTGGGGATAATTGGGTGGGGGACACAGGGTACAAATGCAATTTGTAGTAATGGGTATGATGCCAGTATGAATCTGGCCCTCACATCATGGGCACAAGTGGTGACAATCAGCTTTGTATCTCATGCATATTCATAACCAATAAAAATAGAACCATACTTTGTATTCTTTTGTGTCCACTTCTCTCACTCAACATAATGTTTACAAGATTTATCTATACTCTTGGGTATAGTTGAAGTTTATGCTATAGTTTATTTCTTTTCATTCTGATTAGTATTTTATTGTATGTGTCTTCTACAGTTTACTTATCCATTTTTTTGTAAATGACTGTTTACATTTTTTTCATATTGAGCAATGTTTCTATAAACGTTCTTATAAATACATGTACTGTTATGTGCTCTAGGTTGCATACCTAGAACTGGAATTGAGGTATTGCAGGATCTATTTATCTTTAATGATAATAGATCATTCCAACTGTTTTCCAAATTGCATGTTTCAATCCTCACACCTGCCAGAAGAGTATAAATATTTACATAAAACAAACAATAATGTTTACTATGGGCCAGACAATATTCTAAAAATATTGATTTAAACATATAATATAATGAAGGTTAGATACTACTGCTATTCCCACTTTCCAGATAAATAAATTGAAACACAGAGAGGTGAAGTGACTTGTCATGAGCCACACATGTGAAAGTGGCAGAGTTCAGCTCAAGAGATTAGGTTCCTAAACATTCTGCTATGATGCCTCTCTCCTCAACCCTCACATCTGTAATATTCAAACTTTTTAATTTTTGCCAACCTAGTAGGTCTGTAATGGTAATTTTAATTTGCATTATCTTCAATATAAATGAGACTGAACAGCTTTTCATATCTTTATTAGGCACTTGGAGATTCTCTTTTGAGAATTTCAGGCTCAAGTGTCTCTGTCAAGTTCGTATTGGATACTTTGCTTTTTTATTGATTTGCAGACTTTCTTTCTGTGTTTTGGATATAAGCCTTTTTCATACATACGTTGTAAATGTCTTTCTACTTGGAGGCTTACATTCTCACTTGCTTAATTGGTATCTCTCAATGAAGAGAAGTCTTTAGCTTTAATGTAATTAAATGTATCTCATTTTCTTTGTGGTTATGCTTTTTGTGTCCTGTATTACAAATTGTACCCACCCAAGGGTGCATATATAGATTATCTTATATTATTATTCATAATATTCGTTAGAAATTTTCTTTTTTCTTGAGATTTCTAATCCATCACAAATCAATATTTGTATATGGTGTTGTCATGGTTAATTGTTGTATGGTTAATATTTGTATATGGTGTTGTCATGCGTGAACTTGGCTGGCTACGGTGCTCAGTTGTTTGGTCAAACATTAGTCTACACCAGTACTATGAAGTGTTTTGTAGACATGATTAACATTAACATCAGTGACTAATATGAGTTGACTTTAAGTAAAAAATATTGCTCTCAATAATGTCAGTGGGCCTAATTCGATCAATTGAAGGCCTTAAGAACAAAAACTGAGGTTTCCCAGAGAATAAAGAATTCTGCCTCAAGACAGATACGGAAATTCTACCTGAGTTCCCAGCCTCCAATGTGTTCTGTAGATTTCAGGCTGAAGATTGCATTGGTAACTTCTACCTGAGTTTCCAATCTGCTGGCATGTGTACAGATTTCAGACTTCCCAGCTCTCACAATCATGTGAGCCAATTCCTTAAAACAAGTCTCTTTATGGATACATGGATTTCATGTTTTTGATTTTCCTGGAGAACTCTGACTGATGCAGATTCTGGTACTGAGAGTGATTCTAGAGAAACAGGTATTAGGGATGAGTTTTCTAAATTGGTTCTAAGGTTACTGGGGTTGGTTCTGTAATATGATTAGATTTAAAGGCACGAATGACTCT
The DNA here is from genome assembly GCF_027409185.1 of Cynocephalus volans. Classification (NCBI taxonomy): domain Eukaryota; kingdom Metazoa; phylum Chordata; class Mammalia; order Dermoptera; family Cynocephalidae; genus Cynocephalus; species Cynocephalus volans. The sequence goes on from NC_084468.1 coordinate 125,033,538, forward strand.
ACTGCCAGAAGTAAATAGGGCATGAATAGACCATGGCATAATGTGGAAATAGAGATGTGCAACATATCACCATTGGATTGGCTGGTTGTTCCTAAATGTGCTTGACAATGTGGGAAAAGAAGAGGTAGAGCTGAGGTGCTCATCAATTTCCAGCTCAAGTATTGCATAAATGACTTAAAACTTTTTATGTATGTCCTTAAAGAAAGCCTTATCTCTGTAGCATTGAAGCTGAAATTTCTAAAAAACAAACAGACAAAGAAAGCAAAACAAACCGGGGTCTCATTCTAGAGTGGTTAAATTACAAGATAAATTAAATTTCTAAGTTCACAGGGTGTCTTCTGTTAAAGTGAGAGCATTGACTGTGAAGAAATGGGACCCTACAAATTGGGATAGGAGAATATGGGCAGATCCTGGTAAGCTGGAGATATTGGACACCTAAATTCTGATGCATCTTCTTTGAGAGTAGAAATAGCTCCTCTACCGCCATCTGAGGAGGTTAACCATGCTTTGTCTGAGAAACCAGTAGTGGCCTCCCTGAAGTAGTTGCCTTGCAAGACAGGGCTGATTCTCCTCAGAACCCATCCTCAAAATCTGACTTTGCTTCTAGACCTGTAACTAAACTCAAGTCCCAGCAGGCCCCAAAAGGTGAGACCCAAAGTGTGACCAAACTGTTAGAGCCCTTTTCAATCCCTCAAGCTACACTGAATCCAGAATGTCTGCTTAGTGAACCCATATTAATAAATTCTACCTGATCCAACATTATGCTCCTTCCTCCATTATCCCACACCCTTAATATCCATTTCTACACATATTTTCCAGGATTTCTGTACATATAAATTAGAAAAATCAAGTAGTTCTTTTGAAATATATAGCACACTTCTTCACGGGTCATGTCCCCTCAATCAATTCTTATATCTGAGACAGTTTACAAGATCAAGAGCCCCTTGAATAAATGGAAAATTGGGTCTCATTGAAGAGGAATCCCACCACATGCCAAAATTTATACCATTATTTTTTTTCCATCATTTCCAAAGAGAGTTATGATCTTTTACCAGGTGATTGTGCATTGGAGAAAACAATCAGACTTTTTGGAGATTACTTGACATTGGCTCTGAAGTGGTACTAATTTCATAAACCTAACATGTCACTGTAGCTCATCAGTCAGAGCAGGGCCTTACAGAGGTCAGATGATTGATGGAGTTTGAACTCAGGTTCAACTCATAGTGGGTACAGTGTATCTGCAAGCCAATCTTGCCAAAGTGGTTATTTCCCAATTTCTGTAATGCAAATTGGAATAGACATACTCGGCAACCGACAGAATCCTCACCTTGGTTCCCTGACCTGTGGCGTGAGGGCTATTATGGTTGGAGAGGCCAGGTAGAAACCAAAAGCAATACTAATTTCCTGGAGGGATTGTAGAGATTAGGACTTGAAGGGTAGAGGGCTGGTGATTCCCACCACCACACCACCATTCAACTTACTTACTTGGCCTTGCACAAAACAGAGGGATCGTGGAGAATGACAGTTGATTATTATAATTTAACCAGATGGTGACTCCAGTTGTAGTTGCTGTTTCAGATTTTATTGCTTGAACAAATTAACACATTCCGGGAAACTTGGTATGGAACTATTGAGCTAGCAAATTATTTTTTCTCTATACATTTTAGTAAAGATCACCAGAAGTAGTTTTGCTTTCAGCTGGCAAGGCCAGCAATACATCTTTACTGTTGTATATTAGAAGAATATCATTTCTCAAGCACTATGTCATAATTTAGTTTATAGGGAACTTGCACAAGGTACCACACCGGTCCATTACATTGATGACTTTATGCTGATTGGATCCAGGGAACAAAAAGTAGCAACTACTACAGAATTATTCATAAGACATTTGCATGTCAGAGGGTGGGAAATAAATCTGACAAAAATTCAGGGGCCTTCTGTCTCAGTGAAATTTCTAGGCATCCAGTGGTACGGGGCACGTCAAGATGTCAAGATATCCCTTCTTGGTGAAGATAAGATGAAAGATAAGTTGTTGCATCTGGCCCCTCCTATAACCTCACCACCTCCTAAAAAAGGCACAATGACTAGTGGCACTTTTTTGATTTTGGTGGCTACATATTCTTCATTTGGGTGTGCCACTTCAGCCCATTTTCTGAGTAACCTAAATAGCTGCTAGTTTTAAGTGGGGCCCAGAACAAGAGAGGGCTCTGCAGCACGTCCATGCTGCTGTGCAAGCTGCTATGCCACTTGGGCCACATGATCCAGCAGACCTAGCGGTGCTAAGTGCTAGTGACAGATAGAGATACTGTTTGGAGCTTTTGTCAGCCTTCTGTAGGTGAATAACAGCTCAACCCATTAGGATTTGGGGGCAAAGCTCTGTCATTCTTTGTGGGTAACTACTTTTCTTTTGAGAAACAGCTTGTGGCCTACTACCGGGCCTTAGTAGCGGAATGTTTAATCCTAGGCCACCAACCTGTCAAGTAATCTGAGCTGTCCATCATGAACTGTGTTATGTCTGACCCACCAAGCAATAAAGTTGCATTTGATGTTGGAGTAACACTCCTTCATCAAATGGAAGTGGTATATATATTCAAGACTGGGCTCAAGCAGGCCCTGAAAGCACAAGCAATTTCACAAGGAAATGACACAAATGCCCATAGTGTCTACTACTGCTATATTACCTTCTCTCAGCTCGCCTGAACCTATGGCTTCCTGGGGAGCTTCCTACAATCAGTTGACTGAGGAAGGGAAAATTTGGGCCTGGTTTACAGATAGTTCACACAATATGCAGGCACCACCCAACAGCTACAGCACTATATCCCCTTTCTGGGACATGTCTGGACAGGTAAAGGGAAATTCTTGCAGTGGGAAGAATTTCAAGCAGTGCATCAAATTACATGGAAGAAGAAATGACCATAAGTGCAATTAAATACTGATTCGTGGACTGTGGCCAGTGGTTTGGCAGGATAGTCAAGAACCAAGAAAATGATTGGAAAATTGGTGACAAGAAAATCTGGGAAGAGGTAGGTGGGCAGACCCCTACAAATAGGTGAAAAACATGAAGATCTTTGTGTCCCATGTGAATGCTCACCAAAGGGTGACCTCAGCACAGGAAGATTTAATAATCAGATGGATAGGATGACCTGTTCTGTGGATACCACTTATCCTCTTTTCCCAGCTACTTCGTTATTTCTTTCCATACTGGCCTGCACTTTACTTTCTCTTCTTCTTCAGGAACTACAATAAGATAAATGTAAGGCTTTCTCCCCTCTGTCCTTCATAGACTTAACCTCTCTGCTCTACTTTTCTTTTTTTTTTTTTTCCTCCTTTGTTTCTTGCGTCTCTGTTCTAAATTGTGGATAATTCCTTTTAACCTACCTTCTAGCTCACTAATCATTATCTTTTCTGTCTTGTACAATTTTCTGCCATACCTATTCATTGAGTCTTTCATTTCCGTCGGTGCCTTTTCTGTCTTTTTCAGTTCTTACAGTTCTTTTGATTCTTTTCCAAATTTTCCATGTCACTTCTTATATTTCCTAACTCAGACATAAAGCTTCAGGTTTCTCTTTTGTTTCTTTTATGCATAGTGCACATCATTTTTTATAAGATATCTGATAGCAGCAATGATTGTAGTTTTCCTTTTCTCTGCTTATTGTTTCTGTTGTTTATTGCTTATGGCAACTTATTCACTTGTACTTATTCACTTCGCTTGGTTATCTTTAATTGTATGCTGCTCATTGTCTTTGGAAAAAATTATGGACATTCCCTGAGGCTGGGGATATATATGCCTTCCTCTAGAAATAATTTGCATTTGTTTCTCTCAGGTGTTTAGGAGCACTATTAGTTCAATACTACTTTAAATTTATAGCTTGTAGTTTCTTGGAACACTTTGATGATTAAAAAAAATTAATAATGTAGGCTGGTAGGCTGCAGATACAGCAGCCATGGATATAATACCTCAAGGTAGTTTTTTAAAACAACCAGTCTCCCTAATCTGCTTAGTGCTTATGTAAATTTTCTGTAAGTCCTGGGGTTTGCTGGGGAGGGAGTAAGTTTATTTCTTGTTCCTTCTCACTGTGAAGGTATAGCCATCTGGGTCTCAACATTACCCTAAAAATAGTCTTTTGGGGTGTCAGCCCTTTAAGGTGATTCGTTTCTTATTAGATACCCTAACTTTAGCAGGCCCTTAGCTAAGATTTCTGCCTTTCTTGCTCCACAAGTTTGTCAAAATCATAGCTCGGCTTTATAGTTTTTCTTAATCCATTCAGGGTGATATAACAAAGTACTATAGACTGGCTTATAAACACCAAAAATTATTTCTCATATTTCTGAAATTTGGTAAGTCCAAGATCAAGGCACTGGCAGATACAGTGTTTGATGAGGGCCTGCTTCCTGGTTCATAGATGGTTGTCTTTTTGCTGTGTCCTCACATGGTGGAGGGGACTAAGGATCTCTCTGGGGTCTCTTTTATTAGCACAATAATCTCATTCATGAGAGCTTCACCCTGATGACATAAGCACCTCCCAAAGGCCCCACCTCCTAATGCCATCATATTGGGCATTAGGGTTCAATATATGAATTTTGGGGGGATTTAAATATTCAGTTCATAGCAAGTTCATTTTATCCTAAAAGGATAAAAGGGCTTCTGGGCCAAAGAAGGCTTTGATTATCCTGCCTACCTCTCTGTGTTCTTGTTTTCTCATATGTTTTGAGCTCATAATTCTTTACTATATTATATGTTCTTCAATATTAAAAAATATTTTATACAGTATTTTTCCTTATTTTTAGTCTGGGCTGGGTGTGTGTGCGTGTGCGTGTGTGTGTGTGTGTGTAACTAGTCTAGCCTGCCATGACTAAACAATGAAAATCTTCTTTCAAGCATGCTACATTTGAGTTTACGGAAGGTTGAAATTTCTCATGCAGCTATGAAGAGTTGGCAATCGTATACCCCCAAGCTGTCATTTTATATAGTAAATTGATGATGCGGGCCGAGCCCGTGGCGCACTTGGTAGAGTGCTGCGCTGGGAGCGCGGCGACACTCCCGCCGCGGGTTCGGATCCTATATAGGACTGACCAGTGCACTCATTGGCTGAGTGCCGGTCACGAAAAAACGACAAAAAAAAAAAAAAAAAAAAAAACGTAAATTGATGATGCACTTCTGGTGATTTTCCCTTAAAATTATTTTTTGAGAGGGTCATTTTTAATGGTAACTGTAGTGAGAAGAAAGAGAGTCTGAAAAACCCAAGATAAGACTAGAAGTAAAATAAGATTAACCATTTTTAATATTCTCTAGTGTGGCATTGAATTTATAAATAAAAGCGTGTATTAGTCCATTTATGTTGCTTATAACAAAATACTTGGAACAGGATAATTTATAAAGAAAGCAAAATTTATTGCTTACAGTTTCAGAATCTGGAAGTCTGAAGTCCAGGGAACACATCTGGTGAGGGCTTTCTTTGGTGGTGACTACAGTGACAGCAGGGTACCACATTGCAAAATGGGCAGCAGAGAGAGAAACTAATCTCTCATGTGCTCTCCTTTTAAAGCCCTCAGAAACATGCCCATGACCACCATTATTAAGCCATTCACAAGGGTACAGTCCTCACCACCCAATCACCTCTTCAAGGCCCCGCCTTTCAATTTTAAAAGGATTTCCCACTCTCAACTGTTACAGTCAGGATTAAGTTTTGGGTGGACAATCAACCCGAGGCAGAGTGTAAACAGCTCTTTAGAACCAGTGGCCATTGTCCACTTTACCCAACACTGAATATGTAGGTTCGAAATCTGAGTAGTGAGCTCTGCCACTCTGATGGAAGGGTTATCGTCATGACCTCAGAGTAGGACAAGGGTCTACATTAAATAATGGTTGCACGGAAGTCTGTATCATTCAAACTTTTTACTGTGGATTGAATAATTTAATTCAGAACATGGTCATTTCATATACATTACAATATCACTGAGTATAACTATCAAAAGAAGCTTTGGGTAATATATGGAATATGTCCGGCCCTTATTACAGTTTTGCTTTAGTGAATTTCTACATATAAAGATTTGGCAAAGAGCTACAAAAAAGCTAGTAATATAACCAAAGTAAAAAATTACAACACAGTGTAAAAGACTAAGGAAATAGGAAATTATTTGGGGGAAAGAGGTGGCTGAGAGAAGCACAGCATTCACCTGAGAAGAGATATTAGTAATGCATTGTTTCTTCTGATGCAGTAGTTTTCGAACTTGGCCTCATATCAAAATCACCCCAGGAGCTTTAAAAAAAATACCGATGCCTTGGTCTTATCCCCAGGGGTTCTGATTTAATTGGTCTGGGATATGACCTGGGCATCAAGAATTTAAAAACTCTCTATGTGATTCTATTGCTCAGGAAATAACTCACCATAAAATTACTCTAAAAAGGAAATTCCTGTAGTGCAATGACTTAATCTATGAAACTTAAGTTTAACTATTCTGGCACTCAGATATGTCATAACGTAAAAAATACTAGAAGACAGGATTTCTGCATTTTCACTATCACAGAACAAAAGAAAGAGTGCTTCAATTGTAGTATGAGGAATTTCAATTAAAAAAGAAAATGCTTCCTTAGAATTTGATTTTCGAAATTCTGGAATGGTTAACCAAAGCATGTACTTGTTATTTGCTCAGTTTTGCTTCTTAAGCTCTAAATTTAGACAGATCTAGGACTGAATTCCTACTACCAGACTTACTAGCTGCATAACCCTTGGGGAAATTAAATTCTTCATGCCTTAGTTTCATCATTTATTCAATTATGAAACAAATCCTTACTGAACGATAGCAGAAAGTCACTACACAAGGTCCTGGGTATAAAGCAGTGAACAAAATAAAGTGTACTGAATAGAATTGCACACCTACTTTATCAGGTTATTTGTAAGGATTACCTGAGAACTATATACAAAGTGATTAGCAGAGTACCTGTTTATTATTATTAAAATTATGTTAAGTATTATCTCAAACTAGTAGGAAAAATTAGGTCGAAGTTAAAAATCAATGAGGATTTTTATTAATGGTTTTTAATGACAGTTTTGTTTTGTTACCCTCTGTCTTTCAAATATGGCTTAAAGCAAAAAAACAAACAAAAGTAAAGGCAGTCTCTCAAAACAAACAAACCAACAACAGTAATTAAAAACACAAAGCACGTGATATAAATGTCTTGGGATGCTGAGCAGACAATTTCCTGCTCAGTGCAGGAAATAATGAATCACTGCTCAGCTCAGTCTCTTTCATTTCTTAGAAAAGAGGATGTCAGTGGTTAAAAGAAATAAAATCCATTTGTGTGAACTGTACATCCCCAAAACATTAGCACAGAAATGTGAAGCTGAATGACTGATTAAGGAACAGTGTGTCTACCTCATTAAAATGTAGAGAATTCTCCTCAAATAGGATGTTCGTTGAATAGAGTGAAAAATTAAAGCAGAAAAGTGCTCAGAAACATCAGAGTCATCCCTTAAGATGTGGGCAACTATTTATAACTGCATAAAACTGTGGAGTAGAAATCTGTTACATGAAGCCAATAAATATATTTGGGGATTTTTATTATTTGTCATGACTGGGAACACAGGAAATGTCCCACAGTTGGACATTTAAACTTGCAAAAAAAATCTGTGCTAGAGCTACTGATACAGTGAAAGCATTTGAATTTTCTTTGGATTAGTACAGCTCCTCGTATACAGTAAATTCTTCACAGTATTATTTTCTTTTTCTCCCTCTATTCACTCCCTTTGCAAGCGCTTTCTGGGGTAGCCTCACCTGTGCAGTAAAAGATGACAGAAAGGCTGTTTGTCAAGGACTCCTGCAACAGTAGTTTGTTCAGCAAAAAGGGCCAGCTGACATCATACCTCTTCTCCTGTTTGTTTTCTTAAAGGCCTGCTTGTGCACAGTCAACAGGATTGGTACTGCAGTTAATCTTATTTGGTTGTTTAGGTGTCAAAAACCTCCAGTCTGAACACTTTTAAGTCCATTTTACAATGCAGAGATACGGTCTAACTTTCTAGCCCTTGCTGATCAGGGTAATAAAGATAGTCTATATCAGGAAGTTGCTATTTACTGAATTGTGTTTCTCCGAAATTCACATGTTGAAGCTCTAACCCCAATATGGCTGTATTTGAATATGGGTCCTATAGAGAGATAAGTAAGGTTAAATGAGGTCACTTGGGTGAGGCCCTAATCCAAGAGGGCTGGTGTCCTTACATGAAAAGGGAGTGACACTAGATTCTCTCTCTCTTCACACGAGCACAGAGAAAAATCCATGTGAGGACACAGCAGGAAGGTGTCTGTTACAAGCCAACAAGAGAGGCTTTACCAGAAACCAGTCCTGGTACCTTGATCTTGGACTTTCAGCCTCCAGAACTGTGAGGAAATAAATGTCTATCGTTTAAGCCTCAAGTCTGTGGCAGTTTGTTATGGCAGCCCAAGCAGACTGGTGCAGAAGTCATAACCCTTCTTCTGACCATGTATTTTAAAACCGCTTATGTTACTCATTGAAATGAAAAATTATTTTTTTTGGAAGATTATCTACATCAGTGACAAATCTTTCTGAGCTTGTTTTACTGGAATGGAAACTGTAAAAAATTATAATAAAACAAAGGAGGAAAGATGACATATCAATTGTGGGAAATTATATTCAGGTCAGTTTTTCCTAATATAGATACACTATAAAATCATATTTTAAAATGAGGAACAAAAAACTTTCCATGCTTTGCTAAAATGAAATTACCCACCTAGTGTTGAGATGAGGCCAGATTTAGATAGTCGGGCAGTTATACGACCCTCTTTTTGCCTATACTTATTGGGCTTTTTGTTTTGTTCTATCGGGTCGACGATGTCTTCTAAGTATTGCTCTCTCATAAACTGTATCCTCCTTCCCTTTTTCAACAAGTCATCTTCTGTTTCCTCCCTATTCATCATACTTGACTTCTTGACCCCTCAGTTATTCTTTTTATATTTGTATAAACAATTAAGAATTAGATGAAAAAAAGACAAAAAAAATTTATAATTTCTAAACGAAAAGATGTAGAATTGTTGCCCTTATTTTTTCAACTATTCTGAAAGCTAATAAGATAAACTTTTAAGGGCATAATATTGTATTTTATGATTATGCATTTACTCAGTCAGACAATAAATATCTATCAAAACCTATTTTGTGTAAGAGGTGATATATGTGCTGAATTTAAACTTTAGGAATTTTCTTTTTTGGATTACAACATTATGTCACTAGGAAATAGGACATCAGTGAGAAATGCAGAACTATGATAGAGAGCAATACATACGTGTACACATACACACACATTATTTTCTTTAGACAAAACATAAATAAATAGAAATATGTTGACTCTAAAGGGCTATAAATAAATATCTGTGCCTCCTCATGTCTTGTTGATAGTGAAAATAAAGAAAAGAAAAAACGAATTCCTTTTTGGCCTGGGTCTTCTCCTTTCATTTCCAAATTACTTCCATCACCAAACGCAACCAATCCTTCCTGATAGAGTCACAGCAGAGAGAGCGAGTGGGACAAAGTGGGAAAGTTTAAAATTGATCCAATTAAAAGGTATAGGAAAAATTTACAGCTTCACATTAAATGGCAGATTGGCTTCTTACTTTATTTGACCTCCAGCTAATACTTTGAGAACTGTAGCCAGGAGCAGTTGCAACCACTAATGTTCAATATTTGTCTAGTAATAAAGATAGATTTGCAGATATTCCATTCTAAGAAACTTGGATAGCATACTGACTCAAGAAAGATAGAAGTTAATCCATTCATTCATGCACAGAAAGACAAATACTGCATGATCTCACTCATATGTGGAATCTAAAATTGCTGACCTTGTAGAACTAGACAGTAGAATGGTGGTTACCAGGGGCTGGAGTGGGGGTGGGGCAGGGGAGGGGGAGTTGGGGAGATGTTGGCCACATGATAAAATTTCAGTTAGGAGGAATAAATTCAATAAACCTATTGTACAGCATGGTGATTACAGTTAATGTTGGAATAACTGAGGGAATAATTGCAATTTGAGGTGGTGGACATGCTGATAGTACTGATCTGATCACCACATCTGGGGCACAGGTGCTGGTGGTCAGCTCTGTGCTCCATGAATATGTATAATCAATAAAATAAAATGAAAAACCAACAACAGAAATGAATATATTTCTGAAAAATGCTAAGAGAGTGAATGTTAAGTGTTCTCACCACAAAAATGATAACTATGTGAGGTAATGCATATGTTAATTAGCTAGAGTCAGTCATTTCACAATGTTTATACAAGTATACTTAAAACCATCATGTTGTACACAATAAATACATACAATTTTATCTGCGAACTAAAAAATAAAATAAAGGAAGATGGAGCTCTTAGCAAAGGTTTGGAAAAAAAAATTTCAAGAGTAGCATAATAATTATCTAACTTTATTAGGTATGTATTGTGCCAGTCACTGCTGACATCATCATATTAGTTATGACTGCTAGTAATATCTATAAACATGTAAATTCATATTACATTGTCCTAAATTTCCAGAGCATTGATTGGTCTCCTGCACAGCCCTCAAATTTACCACCCTGATAGCATCATCCTGCAGTTCCTGCCTCTTCTCCACTGTGTGGTCTGCATTCAGAATCACATAGCTAACCTTCAGCAATCAGTTCATGTTTGTCTACAAAGAGGCTTCTACTCATTTTATATTGACTGCATTCAGTGTTGTGTAATTACAGAGATAAGGCATCAAGAGGCTTGGATTCTGATCTGTTACCCCTGGAATAAAATTTAGAATGTATTTAGGTGAGCACCTCATTTTACAGCAGATGGAAAGAAGGCATGAGAGGTGAGGTGACTTACCTGAGGGCGCCCAACTGGGAACTTCAGAGGAAACTCTCCTAACCTCTTTCCAGTGCTGTTCACTCCACCAGGAAGCTTCCCTTCCTTCAGCTCTTTTGGTAACTCTCTACCTGTCACAAAATTGAAGACTCAGTTTCCTCATCTGTGAAGTGGAAACTATAAGGTAGGTATTTTGCAGCACTGTTGTAAATAGAAAACACTCATGAATGTCCTTGGGTAATATAACACTCCATATACTCCATATATTCATTCCATCATCATGCAGAGGGGTCAACCATGTTCAATGCAGCAGCAGCAGCAGCAGAAGAGAGCCTGTACCAGAGCAGGCCTTTCCGGACATCTCACATGTTCATGTTGGGGATAGTTTTTGATAAACAATGTGATTGATTAGAATAGAATTGAGTTTATTCTAAGAAACATAGTTATGAATTGTTATAATTTACAGGTCTTTTCCCTAAAATCTTTTAAAGTGTAATATGATGAGTATTAATCTTAGTAAATTAATATGGTATTGGGAGTTCTCTGATATTGTCAGTTCTATCTTCAGTGACGTAAGGCACGTAATAGGGTGGAGCATTGGTCTGTAGACAAGATTCTTTGGTGTTTGTCTCATCAGCCATAGCAAACAATAGTTTGATGATTTCTAAATTCCTTTCTAATTATAAGATACAGAAAAATCTCAGCTATGGCAACCATAAACAAAACAAATGTTTGTGGGACTGCGTGGCAGCTTCTGTGAAAATAGATGGTCTTTGAATCAAAGGTACAAAAAATCTAAGTGAAAGCAGAAAGCCTTAAATTAGTGGTAGTGAGCCTTCTGTGACAATAAAACATACTTGCTGAAAATTTACTGTAGCTGTAAAATAAAAACAACTATTAAATCAAAATTGACTTAGTATATTCAGAGATGCTAGAATAAAACCTATTAATAGCCCAACTGAATTTAATTGAATACCATGAATAATAAAAGAGAGGTCCAAGGGTAAACGCTGAGAACACTTATGGATGATTCTGAAATGGAAGGCTTGATTCTGTAAGTGAGGAGCTGGGTTCCAACTGTGTATGTGCTGAGTTGATGAAAGAAGTTAAATTTCCATCAATATGGAGGTGTAAATATATCACTGTGGTTTTTCCCCCAGAATATCTGAGACAGCCTGACACTGCCTGGCAGACATAAGAAGTGCCTATCCAACATTAGATTCCTAGAGGGTCCCCCCCGACCAGAGAAGGGGAGTCAGCTGACCTTGACATTTCCCCCTCAGTCTGGCTCTATGATATCCAGGGCATAAACAGCAGGGAGGCAGTGCAGAGAGCACATTTGGAGTTAGGTAGACATTAGGTGTGGTCTTGAATTCTGGCTCTGGCTACTTATAAGTTGTGTGAACTTGAGCAAGTCACTTAACCTGTCTGAACCTCTTTCTTCACCTTCAAAATGAGCTTAATAAATGGTCACTGTTATATTGCCCTGTCTTATCTTTTCAACTTAGTCTTTGCTTAGGTTTACGTTCCAATTTAGATCTCTATTCTAATTTACACTAGGTTTTCATGCTTTCTGATTTTGTTTGTGGAATAGATTTCTCTGCCTTGTACCTAGATGATGTCTCCTATTCTTTTATTGTAGCTCCCTTCTCAGTTCCATTTCTTATTTCCTGACACCTAAATGTGTACCCACACACAAATCATGGCCAGGCAAGACAGAACAAGCCTTTAAATGGCTGAAATAAAATGAGTAGTATAAAATCAATAGTGTCTTCACTAACTAATAAAACCCAAAATGTTAAGACCAATTGATTCTTAAGTATAACCATGTTTCCCTAGCATAACTCTTAATATCGTAACCTCCTCTTCAAACTTCTGAAAAATAAATCAAACCTCTTAATATTATCTATCATTCAGATGTGCAGATCACTTTCATAAGTCACTAAATGGTCATCTTAGCTTTTTGTTCATCCCTCTCTCTGTGTTATTTCCTTTCCTCCTTTGTGGTGAGCCTCAGGGAAATCGCCCATATAATGGGACATTGCTCACATGTAGGATGTTTCTTTCTTATGGGATCATAGAAGAATAAAGGATTATGATTAGAATTCTTAAACAAGATACACTAAATCACTGAATTATTTTTTTTGAAGTATACTGTTTACATTGAGGGGAAAAAAGGCAGGTCTACTAATTTCTTGGCGAACAGCCCCTTTGTTTAGGAAACCCAAATGTTTGCTATGAAACGAAATTAAGGAAAAATTTTCATTTTTGTATGCCAAATAAAACAAAATAAAGTTTCAATTGGCTTTTACTGTGAGCCCACAATTTCTTCCTAAGGGAGAGTAATAAAAAGCCCAAGAACACTCTTATATTTGCTGGAACTAGTTTATCCTGCCGAATCTGGGCTGCAAGGTCAGGGCAATCTGTCTCTCACTAAGGGAGCTCAGGGGCCTGGCAGGGATCAGACGCCCAGCTTCCCATTTTAGGAAGGGAGGGCTGAGAAATAGAGTGAGGCCTATGAAACCTGTGAAACCCTTTGACTGGTTTGCATCTCTTGGTGTCCTGAAATGTCAGTCTCAGTGCCATAAGAAAGAATACAAGTATGGTCCTTCTCAGAGACAGAGAAGGCCCCAAATGTTGTAGACCTTGAAAAATGTATATTCAATATTGTTATAATAAAATCCTGAGGACATATCTGTTCTTGTTCTAACTGATAGTAAACTTTTTGTTTTTAAATTTGGGTCCACAGCTGCAACTAAAATAGCCTTCTTTTAACAAGCAGGAGCTCACATACCTATTTTAAAAAAGGATCTTTTAAAAATATTCTTCTACATAGAATATATTCAAGAAGTGTTTTGAAAAGAAACACATCTCATGGAATGGTAAGAAAATCAATATTCATGACAACTCCCTTTTGTCTTTTTCCCTGCTTCCTTCATTGTGACCCACATACCTATTGAAAACCTTGCTTGCTATGATGGATATTCATTTTGAGTTATCTTTTAAAACCTGGAGTTAAAAAATATTGCCACCAAAGACTTAACAATATCTCTCTAAAATTTCACTTCCCCTTGAATTAAAGGAGTAATATATTTCTGCACAAATAATTTGTTATGGGTCCATGACAGCAACTGCTTGGTTTCCATTCTCAGCTGGACAATCAACCTTTCCCAATAACTCTTTGTCTTGTGTTAGCTCACTGTCTTACTCAGCTAAAGAACTATTCTGAATTTTGCTGCTCTGTCCACGACCACATACTCTCCATGCAAGGCGTTTTCACCCGCTGTGATGCAAGAGTTGCAGCAAAGGATGCAATAGCCATGGACTCTCTTGACTTCCTCCCTCCCACACCCCTCTGAACCACAAACAATTCTCTGTTAAATCAGCATGGATAAAAGTATTTAATTCCTTTTTACTATGCACAGGCTTTGATTTCTGTTGCACATTCTTTAGTTTTTGAATGGAAAACTTGCTATGATCATCTGTAAATGCTTTTCTTTTCCTTACTACTGATTGATGGTTTAGCCAAATGTAGAATTCCAGGTTGACGGCTATTTCCCTTCAAACCTTTAAAGATTATTTTATTTCTTCTCATTCGTATTGTTGCTGAAGAGAAGTTTGCTATCAATCACACTGACTTCCTTTCAAGGTAATCTTTTTTCTTTGCTTCTAACTCTTCGTATTTGATGTTCTGTGGTTTCACCATGATGTGACGATTTGTTTTTATTTTTTCTTCTAGGTGCTTAGTGTGTTTCTTCAAGCTGCATACATGTGTTTCTGTTTCATTCTGGAAAATCCTCAATTATTTTCTCTTCAGTTGTTGACTCTACCCAATCTGAATTGTTATCTCTTTAAATATTACCTTTCCTCTGGAACTCCTAAAAAATAAATGCTTTTCTAAAGATTACTTTATAAAAGTAAATGCTATGCTTTCTCATTCTATTCCCTATGTCTTTGATTGTATTAGTTATCTATTGTTGTGTAACAAATTACTCCACACTTAGGGGCTTACACAATATTTACTATCTCACAGTTTCTGTGGGACAGGAATCTAGGTGTGGCCTAGCTGGATCCTCTGGTGCTGGGTCTCTCACAAAGCTGCAGTCCTCTCAACTGGGAAGCACTGTTTCTTAGCTCACTCACATGGCTGGTAGCAGGTTCTCTGCATGCTGTTGGACTGAAGACTCAGTACCACATAAGCTATACATGAAGAGTTCCCTTGGTTCCTTGCCATGTGGGCCTCTGCATGGAACTTCTTACAATGTAGAAGCTTGCTTCCCCAGAGGGAACAAGTGAAAAGACAGGAGAGAATGCCAGCAAGAGAGGGATAGCAAAGAGGAAGGGCACAGTCTCTTGTAACCTTTTGCCATATTTTATTATTAGAAGCAAGTCACAAGGCCCAACCCACAACCAAGGAAAAGGAATTACACAAGGGCCTAAATTCCAGGAGGCAGGGATCACTGGGACTCAGTCACACCAGCGTTTCTTATTTCCCACTTCTTCATCTCTGCATTCTAGATGCTTTTCTTAGATTTATTATCCATGTCACTACTTCTTTCTTAAATCATTTCTAATCTGCTGTATAAAATGCCCACCAATTTGTAAATCACCTTTTTAAATATACTTAAAATAAAATACACCTATTTGAGTGTAAATTTCCATGAGTTTTGAAATTTTATATACCCTGTAACTGTCACCGCACAAAGACATACGACATTCCATCACCCCAGAAAGTTTCTTTATATTCTTCTTAGTAGATGCCCTCCAGACCTGACCATAGATAACAACTGATTTGCTTGCCATTACTAGTATAGATTATTCTTCTTTTCTGGAGTTTTATTTGACTGCTCATCTGTTTTAAAATTCAGTAACAATTTTGGGCAATGAACATGTTCCAAAACAGGATTATGGTGATGGTTGTGCACCTCCACAAATTTACTAAAAATTATTGAGCTGTGTTCTTACAATGGATGAATTTCCTCATATATAAATTATACCTCAAGAAAGCTATTAAAATCCTTTAAAAAACTGGCTATATTTACTTCCTTTTAGAAATTTTATTTGTTTCTATTTTAAGTCTTCATACTTACCTATTATTTCATCATATTGTTGTTTTTTCTTTTTTAAGGCTCTTTAAGCATATTTAATATACTTTCTTAATGATCTCTTTCCAATTATTTTATTTGTCCTGTTTCTTAGAGGGATAATCCCACTGATTGCTCATCTGTAAACTCTCCATTTGTGTGGTTTGCTTCATTATGAAATGTGTAATTTTTCATTGTCAGTTCTTCTTCTGTAGTTGTTTTAGCTGTGGAAGTATCTTATGCCTTGGGTTGTAAAAATGTCCTACAGAAGGGTTTTAGTATTTCTGGATCCCGTTTTTTTTGTTGTGGTTGTTAATTCTCAAAACATGTGGGTGGTGTACATCCAGATGTCTCAGGAGTCACCATTTGTCTTTCTCTTAGTGCTCTATGGGAATAGAAAACTTCCTTTTTGCTTTTTCATCCAGTGTAAACAGCTTTTTTACTTCTTTAACAGACAGGGCGTCCCTTTGAGGCTTTCCTTGCCTGAGGCTCTGTCTTCAGACCTGTCTGGGTATTAAAAATCCAAGATCCAATCCCAGGGCCAATAGGTGGGTCTGAGCCCCAAACTCCCAACACAATATTAATTTCTACTTCCCATTAGGTATTTGCGTTCAATGTTATTTTAGCATTTTGAAATTATTTTCCCTTTCTTTCTTTGAGCTCAGCTTTGTATTAGAACTATTTTTGATTACTTTTTGTCCATTGTTTCTACTTATTTCTAATGTGTAAGGGGCCTGGCTACATTAATTTAGTTCACCAAGTTATTGGTATTGTTTACTTTCAAATCATATGGTTCCCCTTTTCAGATTTTATTTCACTTGATTCCTTGAAACATTGAATATATCAACTTCTTACTATAGTAAAGCCTCATACCTTTACTTTTCTAACATTATACACTTTCATCTTTTCTCCTGCTTGCAGAAAGTAGGGTAACTTGTTGGAAAATCATCAGCTTTTTTGTTGGATAGATCTAAGTTCAAATACTAACTCTTCCCCTGACATACTATGTGATCTTTTTTAAGTTAATGATTTGACTTTAAGATCTTTATATGTGAAATGGGAAAAATACATATTTTTAAAAGTCATAATGAAGTGTAAACAAAACAATGTATATGAAAGACACAACAGAGTACCTGACAAAGAATAAGTGCTTAATATTAATAGCAGTAGAGATATTTGGGATGCTTTTGCTTCCTACATGAAAGTGATAATTCTTCACATTCCTCATTTTTCCAGATTCTCCAAATTGGGTCACATCATGGAGTTTATGAAGGAAGATGACAGAAGGTATATGCATTGTTTGCTGCTTTCCTCGGTAACTTTCCTCAGTCACTACTTTCCTCAGTAACATACCCCTTCCCTCATTGGGGACATAGCTGAATAGATTTTTCTTCATTCTGTAATAAAAACAGACTAAATCAATGTATTATACAAACTAACAGGCTTTTCTTAAGAGGACTTACCTTTATTTTCTTTCTTAGTAGGGTCTATTTTTTAAAAAAGGAGCACATGGATGTTGGTGTTACAGTATTTTAGTACCAATAAGTACCATTCACAAGAAGGGTAGAGTCTCAGGAATCTCATAGCTGCTCTCTTTCCTTCTCATTTAATACTTTTTTCCCTCCTAGAGTCACCCTTTCCACTCCCAAGGTTCCAAACATCACTTACAAACTGTCTACTCTGAAAATTATAATTATAGACCTCACCTCTCCATACCTGTATGCTGTTAGAAGTTTCTGAATAATCCAAACTATTCTTATTAGTTTTCCCTCTGGAAGATAAATTTTTTCTTTTTCTCAAGAAAAATAGTAAAGTACAACTTTGTCAATAGTTAGGTGATCATCTTCTATCCTTATGCAAAGCTCTGGTAAAAGTTGAAAGATCTCCTTTGGGCCTCAGGCTAATGCAACATTTCTTACTTCCTTTACCCTTAAACCATTCATGTTTCACTTTCACCTCCACCCAAGAATGGGCTCCAACAATTGCAGTGAGAGGAATAGTCATTCTAAAGCACATCAGCCAAGTCAGGGGAAAGGAAGGAAAATAAATAGCCAGAAAGATTTCTCTGCCTCCAATACCTAGTGCTGAGCTGGGCTGGGCTGCAAAACATGACCAGGGCAATATAGAGGTCACAGTGTGGATGTAGAAAGAACAGAGAGGAGATTTCACAGTGTACTTCCAATACAGGGGATTAGAGGCTGTAGTCTTCTCACTATACCTGCTACGTGGATCCAAGAAGTGGAAGACAGTTTTCAGATTTTTTAAAAATACACACAATCCAGACATTTCAAAGACAATTTATATAATCAGCATCTGATGCTTCAGTCTGTGCTTCCCTCCTCCTTCTGGTCTCAGTAGACCCTTCCAGTGCAGAGCTGCTCCTCTGCCTCTCTCTATGGTTCCAAGGATGCCAGTTCCTGAGTTGTCCTTCTGGCATATAACCCAGACCTGGCCAGTCACAGTGCTCATCTACTTGACAACAATGCTTGACCTGAGGATGAGCATATAATTCAAGCCATTCAAGTCCTTTTATTCAACTTCATATTGGGAGTGTATTAGTCCTTTTTGTGTTGTTATAACAGAATACATGGAACTGAGTGATTTATAAAGAAAATGAAATTTATTGCTTACAGTTTCTGAGGCTGGGAAGTCCAAAGTCCATCTGAGGGTGGTGATAGTGACCCAGGGGTCTCACATTTCAAGATGGTGGAAGCAGAGAGAGAGAGAGAAAGACTCTTTTCTTCTTTTAAAGCCCTCAGAACCACACCCCTGACCACCATTTTTAATCCATTCACTACTGCGAGGTCCTACAATCCAATCACGCCTTCAGGGCTCAACCTCTCAATTGCCATAGTAGGATTTCCCACCTTCTTAACACTCACAGTGGGGGCTAAGTTTCTAACACGTAAAACTTGGGAGACAATTCAAGCTTCAGTGAATTTGGGGGGATCATAAGTCAATTCACTACAGGGAGGAAAAAAAGTTTCTCTTTATTCTTGAATCATGAACTGTACAGGTGGACCCCAGAGCTGTTAGATAATCTGTATACTTGCTATATCATAACACCTGAAAGAAATATCCTACAAGAGAGGCATAAAGGTGAAAGGCAAAGCGAAGAGCACTGATGAACCATTTGGATTCCTGGATCACCCTCTTTCTTTTTATGTAAGCCAATGATTTCTGTTTGAAATGGTTTGAGTTGGATTTCTGTAAATTGCAATGGAATATCCTAATACACATCTCAGCATGCCTAAAGCAGAACTCAGCATTATATAACGCCAAGTCTCTCATCTCTCCTATCTATACTGGTTTAGTATAGGTTGATGGGATCTCCAGCTACCTGCACTTCCAAGCCAGAAACACAGCGGTCATCTTAATCCTTTTTCTTTTGCTCATCTTAAAGATGCACCTAAAATCTCATTGATTCTACCTCTTAATTATTTTTCACAATAGCCGACTTCTCCACACCACATGTACAGTGTTCCTTCTTTAATCTTGGCCTTAACATTTTCCAGCCTGGACCACTCATTGGCTTTCTGATCATTATGTCCCTCTTTATTTTTCTTCCCAAAATACCATCTCAAGTGATTTTTCCCCCTGTATTCTATAGGATCGACATCTGTCTTCGTCTGCATGGTTCCCTTCCTCCTTCTGTTGGTGGGGATTCCTCTTACTGCTGATGTCCCAGAGTCACCTTTCCCCCTGGTCACTGAGAGTGGCAGCTGTGACTTCCTCACAGAATTAGCCTTGGGGTGGATGGCTTTGAATCTAGCTTCCGGGATGACAAGAACCGATGGAGAAATCAGGAAGCACCTAAAGATCTCTCAGAATATCTCACAGGGCCGGCTACATGATTTGCCGGGGCCCAGTGCCAAATAAAAACATGGGGTCCTTGTTCAAAAAGCAAGAAAAAAAGTCTCATTAAAGGCACTAAGATAGAAAGCCTTTTCTTTTCTTCCTGAGTCTCTGTCAACCTGTCATCTTGTTCTATTTGCTATACAATGTTGAGCCGTGGGCACTGGGATATGCATTTGGGTCAGATGCTTACAGGAGCCCCATGATTTGGCCAGTGCAGCCCACCAGTGGCCTTGTTTCTCTCCCCACAGCCACCACCCTGCAGCACCACGTCCCTACTGAAGGTGGGGAAATAAATCTCTCTTTCAGGCCGTGGTAGATGAGAGACCTCCAAGGATTACCACCTCAATGCCCAGATGAGCCCACTCTTAGGACTGAGTGGGCAGGAAGCTGACCTCTGCCTAGTGAGCCACCGAATGCACAGAGGCACTGCCGGCCCACGGCAGGGACAGCTATTGCCATGTCTGCCCTGAGGTGCTGCAGGGAGCCTAACCCACTCAAACCCTCCCCACGCTGGAAGGAGGAAAAAGACAGCAGCAGTAGTTGGGCAGGGACAGGGATGAGGAGATAATAGGAGGGGGAGGGGTGCCGTGGGAGAGGATCAGGCTGTGAAGAACCTACCCAGGGAAGGCAGGGAGGTGGCGGGGTGGGAATCAAGGCTGCACGTGACAGAGCATGACCGCTGGCGAGCCAAGGCTCCAAGCCCCCAGTGTATGCTCCATTGTCCTATTGACTTCACTGACAACATGCAAATTCAAAGATAAAGTTATTACAAGTTTTAAGACGGTGACCAGAAAGCATTAAACCCCAAGCCCATGGGCCCTTCTGAGCAGGGTGCCCTGTGTGAGACTGTGCAGGACCAACATGCTGCCTGCCCCGACTGTGGGCAGATGGTCTTGCTGTTAATCTGGCTAGTGAGCTCTCAGCACAATCATAGTTTGGAACATGTTTTCTGAACATTTTTACCAACAGAACTATGGATATCTGATTCGGAAGTCCCACATATAAACCACCTAGAACTTCTGGACTTCATTAGGCAGCGGAAGGCAGAGACCAGGCAGCAGGCCCACCCGGTCACCCCTCCTATCTCATCCCTCCAATCCCAGCTGTGGCCTGGGAAGCACCAAGAGTCCATGAAACATAGTTACAAAAAAAAATTGGTTTAATTCCTTTGTACTCCCAGTCTAGGAAAGCTTTGGCATTTCATGTTTAATTTGCCTTCATTTTCTATAAGGTTCAGAAGATAGGCAGCCTGTATTTAATGAGAAATAATTATCTTAAATATTCCAAAATGAAAACAACCTACATAACTATATTTAACTATCAAAGTCAAGAGCAAAACAATAATTTTTGAGTCATTGTTTTAAAATTATGAATTTAACATGTATTCATTTATCTTACTATACACTCACCAAATATTTCCATTTCCTATTTTTACTTTTATCTGGAATTATAGACCCTGATTATGAATTTCCAACAAAATCAAGTTTTGACTACAAGAATATCTTTGAGTTTTCACTTTAATTTTCAGAATTTTCTCAATACACTCTTAAAAAATCTTTAACTGCATGTTTGTAGCTAGTTTCACTACTTAGCATTAACCAATTCACAGGTACTTTCCCATTTCACATATCTTGCTCATAATTCATCTCCCAGTTGGATGGAGCATGTCTCTCAGGTTTTGTTTTGTTTCTTTCTTTCATGAGAAGAGCATGAGTGTCATATATTTTGAGCTTTGGCATGTATAAGAATGTTTTCTGTCACTAGCACACATGAATGGCATGTTGGCTTGATTTGTGATTCTGTGTTCCCAAACTTTTTATCTCAGATCTCCGTAAACATAGTTCCATTTTCTACTGGAATTTGACATTCAAGAGAATAGCCTACTGTTTATATCTGTAATAAAAATATTTTATTAATTTTTCCTGGAACATTGTAGATTCTGGTCTTTTCTGCCTAGAAAAGTATTCTTCTATTATATCTTTGATCACAGTTTCTCTTTTACTTGCTTTGTTTTCTTTTTAGAACATCTTCTTATAAATATATTGGATCTCTTCTCTCTATTCTTCATAACTATTATCACACTTATTTTTGCCATTTCACCCCTTTTTCTGGGAGAAATTTTGAAGTTTTTTCCTAATATCACTGACTTGATTTGCTTGGCATCAATTCTGTTCTACATTGACTCCAGCGTAGATTTTAATCCTATTATTACAATTTTAAAAATTTCTCCAAAGTGTTTTTTTCTTTTTAATCTTATCCTGTTTTTACCTTACTCTTTATAGTTTTTTCATTCTGGTTTGATGTGAGATCTATCTAGGCCTAGGATTTGCAGACACATTACTAGAGTAGATTGCTCACGGCCATCTGCACTGTCATTTCTGTATAGGTAAAAAACATCCTCTCAACTGTGCACTGCCCAAGTTCAATTTCTCTAATACCTCATAAACATTCATCTGGCACTGCAATGGAGCATTTTGCTATTACTTCTCAGTTCTTTACCACAGAAAGATAAAATATATTCTAAGGCAGCTGTCAGTTGTTTAATCAGGTGCAGTTGATGACAAATTATACTTCTGTGTAAGCACCATCCTCAGGGCCTTTCCTATCTCTGCTTCTATTTATACAGCTTTACCTGAAGGTCATTTTCCCTGGGTGTGAATGACGCTCTCCATTCCTCTATACCACTGGCCATGTTATACAAGAGGCACTGTGTTGGATGAGGGCAATTGAGAAGGGAGGAACAAGATTTCAGCCACCTCAAAAACAGTAATGTGGTGGCTGATCAGTTTTCTGATTAATTTAATGTCTGGTGTTTAAAACCAAGAAAATGAGTCAAAGCCTGTTTCTCTCCATTTCATTTCCAGCTGTGTCATTCAGAGGGTAGATTGAATGCAGGCAACATTCAACTGCTGCAGATTAAAGTTGGTGGAAATGTTTGTCAATGTTTCTCATATGCCTTTGTTTCTTCTCTTATTTTTTTAAAGTTATTGTTAATTATTACCATACTGTATGATTCTGCCTATAAATTATTTACAAGTTGAGAAATAGTCTATCATGATCTCAACCCAGAAGTCAGGGTCTTCTAAATGCAGGTGTAATTAACAGGCTAGTAAATGTCATAATCATTTTATTATTTACATGGAAATAATGGACAAATCCAAACTGAAGCAGCATTATTGAGTGGAGATAACATTAGTGTCAGAAAACGTAGAGTCAAGTTTTTACCCCCACTTATTAATTGTGACCTTAAACAAGTCACTTAACCTTTTTGAATCTGTTTATTTATTCATAAAGTGGGAATAATCATGCTCGTTCTAAGGACTTCACAGTGGTGTTGTAAGGGACAAATGGGTTAATACTCATAAAAACCCTTTGTAGTCATTAACGCTCTAGACTCAATTATTACTATCACGTCCATGACCTTGGTGTCATGCGTGCATTGCTGAAACAGTGAGTTAAGTGAGCTAACAGGTCACAGAAGTGACTTCATTAATATTTACTTACAATTTTTAGCAAGTTTTGAATATGGTTTTAGACATAAAAAGTAAATGGTAATTGTGAGTGCTCTAGCTCCTGCCATTAAAGAAAAAAGAAAAAGATTTTTATTTTTGCCATGTTTTTAAGTTTGCATGAACTTAATCTACCACCTTCTAGGGTTCTATAAATAGTTTCTTTTGTATATTTTTCCTTTTTATCCATAAAAACATGTAAATTTTCAGACTTCAACTGTGCTACCTCTTGGAAACATAAAGAAGGGAACATCAAATGAGACCAATGAGTCACAGGTAAACTGTTGCTGTTATTAAATTTGATTAGAACAAAAGTGTAGACAACTAAAATTGGAAAGTATTGTGTAGAGAAGGAAGCAATGAAAAACAGGTCTTTAATTGCCTTTAATGCTAATTGGAAGCAGGAACTTCTAAATAGAGTTATAATTTACAGGCTAATGAATACTATAGACATCTCGTTATTGTCATGAAAATCAGCAAACATACAAGGAGAGAATAGTTTGGAAAATGGCAATTTAAAGGACATGGACATAAAACACATCAATCATATATTGTATTTTTATTTGTTGTATAATTTACTCCTCTAAGAGGAATGAATAATAAAATCTTCTAAAATTTTACCTCTAGTTTCAAGTGGGAGTGAATGAAACGGTCTACTTCATGGCATAGCAAACAGCAACTTTTTTCTAGAAGCAAGGTCTTTTGTTAGAATATGCCAAAACCTTCCATTCTTTATCTTTAGCCCTCAACTCTAGAAAGAAGGCTGTAAACCTGTTTTTATTATCTATGTGAATATGATTTTTTTCATTCTTTTTGGAGATAAAACTGAGATATAGAGAAAATAAGGAATATTAGTGTCCTTATCATTTTACATAGTGCTATTTTTTCATGTCTTTTCTATCTAATAAACTATTTGTGCCTTGAGAAAAAGACCATGTATTATCCGTCATATACCACAGTAGCCTCGGGCATAGCTGCTCAGTGGATGTACCATCACAGAGATACATTCCTCTTCTGCTAATGCATACAAGGAAGGAAAAAGTCAAGATCTATCTTTCTTCAAGCCTCGGGGATTCCATGAAACACTAATTTAGCAAGTGCATAGGAGGAAGTCTGGGAAGATCACCTATAGTCACGTGCAAGGATTCACCTTCATGTGCAAGGATTCACTAGGACTTTTGAACATACAAAAGCTGTTATACTCATGCTTATAATTTATTAAAGCAAGTGTATTGTAATAAAATCACCAAAGAGAAGGAGCAGGTTCCAGGAGAGTTCCAGGCATGAGCTTCCAGTGTCCTCTCCCAGTAGAATTGTATGGGGAGTGCTTATTTCTCCCAGCAATGATGTGTGACAGTCATTGATGGGTATTGTGAACCGTGGAAACTCACCCAAGCCCTGGAGTCCAGAGATTTTATTGGAGATCAGCTACACAGAGAAGGCTAACCACCCACGTGGCTGACCTGAGTCTCCAGCCCCTGAAAAGTGTGAGCTGATACCATGTGGTCCAAGGCCTCCACCAAATTGTTAGCATAGACCAACCAGAGTGGCCCAAGACTTCCAGTTGCATTGCCAATGTACAAGATGTGGGGAAAGAAAATAAAAACTAATGAGATAATGGAGCACGCATGAGCAGAGGAGACACATGCATCTCTATCAGGCAAGGCATTCCAAGGGTTTAGAAGTTATATCCCAGGAGCTGGGGATTAAGGTCAAGATTAATCCTTTATTGCATATATATATATACTAATCTTCTATTTACACTATGTTTGCTGTATTTGAACTGTGTGTACTATATCCGAAATAAAGAATTGGTTGAAGTTACTACATACTTCATTGTTGAGATTGTGAATCAAATCATAGTAATTACTACTGATGAAATACAGCTGGGCTGGAGAAAAGGCAGTTCAGAGCTCACTGTTTTTCCAACTGAAACAGCCTGTGATACCTAGTTAGCCTCTTCTCTTATGAGCACAGGCCACCAAATAAGGAGAGTTTGGGGGATATTTGGAAGCTGTATTTAGTAGGAGTCATGAGACCTCCCCTATGCTGGTGCCAGTCAGGCTGTGAGTTTTCAGCCCCCCATCCTTTCTTCAAGGTAAGTAAACTTGGTAGTAGAGGAAATTTATTGCGTTTCATGGTATCAAAATTGATTTTAGTATTTATTATTATGCATTATTGATTTTATTGGTAAATTCAAACCTGAGATACCTGTTAATGGTTGAGTAGAGTGGGCATTGAATCATATAACTAATGTTTTTGATGCCTGCAATATGATTTACCTCTTTTATTTTTCCAATAAATTGCTTTAGCATCCACCAAACTTTATCAGCAGTAGATTCATTGTTTCTCTTTTTAGATCTTCCTTATCTTTAATCCCATCTCTCACCTGCTGAATTGTGCATGAAGTCTACAGGCATGTACAATCAGTGCCACTGTGGTTCATACCAATCCACCATAAATTTGGGGAGCAGATTTAGGTCTATGACCTCTCCTTAGGAGGTCCTTGGGTTTTTTTTTTTTTTTTTTTTTTTTTTTTTTTTTTTAACACAAATTGGCCTACAATGAGGAGAGAAGGAATTGCATTGCTGAAGTACAAGGTGTGGGGAGAGAAAAGAAAAACTAATGGGATAATGGATCATGTGTGAGCAGAGGAGACCCATGTAATACGTGGGTCCACCATTGTTCCTTGCTGCCCTGCATTATCACAGATAATGTTCATGATGCCCAATGAGCAAATAATTCTGGTAGAACCACTATGCATGGGATTTCAGTGAGACTTAAAATGAGTATGAGGTAGGCATGTTGCATCTATGGCTGAGCAAGCAGGGCTTTGACATCCTCAAGAGGCAATGTTGTCTCTTTGAGCCACAACTTGCTTGAAAGAAGACAATAGCAGTGACACGAGCAAGATGGTCGACTAGAAGCCCCTGGTTCTTGTCCCACCCCCTGACAAAGACAGCCAAAACAATAGAATAAACCACTACATTTTGATGAAAATAACTAAAGGAGAGTGCCAGAGTACATCAAAGGAGTAGGAGAAACCCTACAGAGCACAGAAACTGAGGATGGCGACATAGATAGTGGAAGGAAACACCTCACCTCTGCAAATCCATACCCTAGTAGGGATTTGCTTGGAACCAGAAGAGACTTCTCCCTGCCAGGAAAAGGTAAGCAAGAGGACCCCATTACCACCTGGACACCTACGGTCCTCACCACTGGGATCCCTGCAGTCCTCACAGGCACTAAGCCCACCTGAGAGACTGCCTGGAGTTCACACAGCTGCACTTCCCTCAGAAAAGTTGACACTGTTCCCTTTACTCTATGGTCTGCATGGCTAATGTGCTGTGCCATCCTGGAACCAGAATCACTGCTGGAATGTATTCTGTTTGCGGGTGAGTATCCTTGGCACCCTTCCATTCCTGAGGCTTTATTGCCACTGAACCACACCCATCTGTGTTACACCATCTTAGAACTTAGCTGCTGCTATCCCCTATCCTAGGGGGTCAAGTTGTCATGAAGCCACTTCATCCACCCCTCCCAGTTGCTGCTGCACCCTGCCCACTGAAGCAATGGGCCTGAACTGAAGCAATGCCATGGTTGCCAGGGAAAAGTGCCTTGTCCACCCACAGCAGTCACAGCTCCATTGTGCCTGTGAAGTGGTACCCTGCCTCCTGCAGAAGTGGTGTTTTGGCTGCCCAGAGCAGCCATGCCCCTCAGTGCCTGAGCTGAAGAGGCTCCTCACCTCCTGGAGAGTCACTGCCTTGGCTGAGCTGAGCAGTTATGACTCCCCATGCTGAGTTGACACGGTATCTGCATTCCAGGAAAACACAGCATTGGCTGAGCTGGGACACTTGCCCTACAGGCTAAACAACTGTATTACTCTGCTTCCCTGGAACTGGACTAGTGCCCTAGAGTCTGAATTGCTGAGACACCCCCTTCCTGCAGAGTAGAGTTATCGCAGTGCTGCTCCCTGCCCCCAGGGCTCAAATGACAGCTGCACTCTGCCATTCTGGGGTTCTTTCTGCCACTGCACCTGGCCTCGCAGTTTGGGATACTGCCAAGTCTCAACATCAGAGTCCAGAGTCAACACTATGCAGTGACTCATCTCTTGGGGCTTGAGTTGCCAGTGGACCCTACTGGCCCTGGTTCCCAAATTACAGCTATAAGCTGTCCCCCAAGGCTCAAACCTCCAGAACACTCCTTCCCTAGAGCTGGGCCAATCTCTGCTTTGCCCCCCCATGGTCAGAGACACAGCTACAATCTATTCCCCCATGCCTGAATTGCTGGAGTGTGCCTCACAGTGACAGACCCTAGCTTTCTGGGTAATCTTCATCCAACTCTGCCTCAGAGAGTGAACCTGCAACCCAAACCTAGGTGCCACAATAGTTTGCAAGTCTCCGAGCCCAGGACTCTGGCTGTACACCTGCCATGAACACCTGCACCGTGAAACCCAGTGGCACCGCAGATGTTTGTGGGCTGTGTCATACCCAACACTAAGAGGGATCTACTCAGCTAAGATTCCCCATTGTGGGAAAACAAGATATGAGGGCTCCAATGCCCTAAAAACCTATGCTGCTACAAACTCCTCTGGACTAAGCCACTGAGGAACCTACAGTCATCAGTGATGTTGATTGCAACTAACATACTAAAACCTATCTACACATGAAAGCCTTTCCTTATGAAAGCCATGCAGTAAAGTTTGAAAGAGGTGACTGTTCCACCAGATGCACAGCCATCAACATAGGGACACAAGAAACATGAAAAAGCAAGGAAACATGACAATTTCAAAATAACATGATAATCCTCCAGAAATTGACCTCAGATGAAAGGAAATGTATAAATTGCCTGAAAAGGAATTCAAAACAATGACTTTTTTTTTTGTTTTTTACTTAAATATAACTGATTATACATATTTGTGGGGTACAGAGTTGAATATCAATTCTTGTGTACAATGTGTGATGATCATATGAGGATAATTAGCATATTCATCATTATAAAATCATTCGTGTGTCCATCAACCAATTTCTCACTAATTACCCTCTTCCTCCTCCATTCCCACCTCTAGTAACTGCAGTTCTGTTCTCTAAAACTTCAAAGTATTATTGTCCTTGCTTTTTCTTTCTTTCTTTCTTTCTTTCTTTCTTTCTTTCTTTCTTTCTTTCTTTCTTTCTTTCTTTCTTTCTTTCTTTCTTTCTTTCTTTCTTTCTTTCTTTCTTTCCCTCCCTCCCTCCCTCCCTCCCTCCCTTCCTTTCTTCCTTCCTTCCTTTTCTCTCTCTCTCTTCTCTCTCTCTCTCTCTCTTCTTTAGTACCCACAAATGAGTGAGGACATGCAGTATTTCTCTTTCTTTGCCTAGCTTATTTCACTTATCATGATTTTCTCTGAGCTCATCCATATTGCTGCAAATGGCAGGATTTTGTTCTTTTTTGTGGCTGAGTAGTATTCCATTGAGTGTATATACCACATTTTCCTTATCTAGTCATTTGTTAGATGGACATTTAGGTTGGTTCCAACTCTTGCCTATTGTAAATAGAGCTGTGATAAACATGGGAATTCATGTATTCCTTTGACATGATGATTTCCATTCCTTTGGGTATATACCAGAAGTGGAATTGCTGTATTGTATGGCAGTTCTATCTGTAGTTGTTTCAGAAACCTCCATATTGTTTTCCACAGTGACTGTACTAACTTACAGTCCCACCAACAGTGTAGTAGGGTTACTCTTTCTCCAAATCTTCACCAGCACTGGCTATTCTCTGTCTTTTTGATGATAGCCAGTCTAACTGGGGTGAGATAATACCTCAATGTGGTTTTGATTTGCATTTATTTCATGATTAGTGAAGTGGAGTATTTTTTCATATGCCATTTGTATGTCTTCCTTTGAGAAATGTCTACTCAGCCCCTTTGCCCATTTTTAAATTGGATGAGGATGATGATGATGATGATTATCATTTACTGTTAAGTTGTTTCAGTTCCTTGTATATTCTGGATATTAAACCCTTGTTGCTTCAATCTCATTGTTTGTTACTGGTTGTAAATGTTTTATACTTATTCTTGATTCAGTCTTAGTAGTTTGTATGAATCCAGAAATTTATTCATTTCCACCAGGTTTTCAAATTTGTTGGCATACAGTTGTTCATTATAGTCTTGAATAATTCTTTGTATTTCTGTGGTTATAATAGTAATGTCTCCTTTTTCATTCCTGATTTTCATTACTTAGGTGTTCTCTCTTCTCTTATTGTTAATCTAGCTAATGGTTTGTCTATTTTGTTTATCTTCTCAAAAGACAAACTTTTTATTTCATTGACCTTTTGTATTGTTTTGGGGTCTCTATTTCATTTAGTTCTGCTGTGATCTTAACTATTTCCTTCCCTCTACTAATGTTGAGATTGGATTGTTCTTTTTTTTAGTTCCTTGAGATTTAATGTTCATTTGTTTATTTGAAGCCTTTCTATTCTTTTCATTTAATCATTTATTGCAATAAACTTCTCTCTTAGTACTGCTTTTGCAGTATCCCATAGGTTTTGGTACGACTCTTTATATTCACTAGTTTCAAACTTTTTTGATTTTCTGTTTAATTTCTTCTTGGACATATAGGTTGTTCAGGATCATATTGTTCAATTTCCACATATCTGTATAGTTTCCAAAGTTTCACTTGCTATTGACTTCTAGTTTTAATCTGTTATGGTCTTAAAAAATATTTCAAATGATTGCAATTTTAAAAACTTGTTGAGACTTGATTTGTGGCCTAACATGTAGCCTTTCCTGGAAAATGTTCCATATGCTGCTGAGAAGAATGTATATTCTGTGGTTGTTGGATGAAATGTTCTATAGATAACTGCCAAGTCCAATTGGTATAAAGTGTAGTGTAAATCCTATGTTTCTCTCTTGATTCATTGCCTTGATGATCTATACAATGTTGGGAGAAGGGTGTTCAGGTCCCCATCTATTATTGTATTGGGTTATCTCAGTCTCCTTAGGTCAAACAGTATTTGCTTTATATTTCTATGTGCTCCATTGTTGGGTGTATATATATTTATGATTGCTATATGCTCTTGCCAGATAGACCACTTTATCATTATGTAATAGCCTTCTTGTCTCTTTTTATATTTTTTTTGTTTAACGTTTATTTAATCTGATATAAAAAATAGCTACTCCTGTTCATTTCTGGTTTTCTTTTGAAATATCTCCATGAGCAATGTCTCTTTGTAGTTGACCATCTTGCTACCCACCCCCCAATAATGATCTTAAGAAAACTTGGTATGATACAACATAATACAGATAGACAGTTCAACAAAATCAGGAAAACAATTCATAATCTTAATTATAATTTCAATAAAGAGATAGATATTATTTAAAAGATCGAAACAGAAATCTTCTGTGCTGAAGAATTCAATGAATGAAATAAAAAATACAATAGAGAGCTTCAACAATAGACTAAACCAAATAGAAGAAAGAATCTCTGAACTTGAAGACAGAACTTTTGAAATTATTTCATCAGAGAGACAAAAAAAGAAAAAAGAATAAAAAAGAGTGAGTGCAGCCTATAGGAACTATGGGAGTACTGGAGGGCAAGACAGAAAGATAGGGGCATGAAACTTATTTAATGACATAATTCTTTAAAACATTCCAAGTCTTAGAAGAAATATTGACACCCAGATTTATAAAGCTCAAAAGTATTCAAACAGATTCAACCAAAAGAGGTCCTCTTTGAGGCACATATAATCAAACTATCAAAAGTCAAAGACAGGGATAATTTTAAAAACAGCAAGAGATAAGCATTTAGTCACATATAAGGGAATCCCCACTAGACTTTCTCAGCAGAAAACTTGCAGGCCATGAGAAAATATTATCAAAGTGCTTAACGGAAAAACTACCAGCCAGGAATATTATATCCAGCAAAGCTGCCTTTCAAAAATGAGGGAAATAAAAGTCTTTTCCAGACAACCAAATGTAGAGGGAATTCATCATCACTGGGATCTATCTTACAAGAAATGTTTAGTGGACTTTTTGGACTTAGTGGACTTAGTGGGCTTTTATCTTACAAGAAATGCTTAGTGGACTTTTTCAAGCAGAATGAAAGGATGCTTGAAAACATAGAAACATATGACAGTATAAAATTCATTGGTAAAAGTAATTATATAGTCAAATCCAGGATACTCCAGTATTATTATTGTGCTGTATATGTATTTCTAGTATGAACATTAAAAGTCAGAACAATCATAAATAACAAAAGCTACAATAAGCTGAAGAATACATAATATAAAAAGATATAAATTGTGGGGGAAAGAGTAAAAGTCTAGACTTTTTGTATGCAACTGCAGTTAAGTTGTTATCAGAATAAAATAATCTATTATAAACAAAAGATATTTCATGTAAACTTTATGGTAATCACAAAGCAAAAAACAATAGCAGATACAAAAATGATAAAGAAATAAAAACATAGTACTACAAAAACCACTAAATAGCAAAGGTAAACAATAAGAAAGAAATAAAGGAACAATGGATCTGCAAAACAATCAGAAAACAATTAACAAAATGGCAGTAATACATCTTTATCTATCAGTAATTATTTTGAATATAAATTGATTAGAATATCCAACCAAAGTTCAGGGCTGCTGAATGGAAAACAAACAAACAAACAAAGAAAATAAGATCCAGCTACATTCTGCCTACATGTCACCAAATTCAGCCTTAAGAACCCACATAGGCTACAATGAAAGGAGGGAAGAAGGCACTCTACACAAATGCTAACCAAGAGAGAGCAAGGGTGGCTATATCTACATCATATCAAAAAGACTTCAATCAAAAACTGTCCTAAGAGACACAGAAGGTCATTATTTAATTATAAAGAACTCAATTCATCAAGAGAACATGACAATTTTATATAATTAATATTAATCCAACATTGGAGTGCTTAAATACTTAAAGCAAATATTAATGAATATATATGCAGGGAGATATAAATAGCAAGAAAATAATAATAGGAGACTTTATTACCCCACTTTCAACAATGGACAGATCAACCAGATAGAAAATTAAGAAAATATTGGAATTGAATAGTACTTTAGACAATATGGATCTAATAGATAGATACAATACTTTCCAGATATATACAGAACAGCAGCAGAATACACATTCTTCTCTCGTATATGTGAAACTTTCTCCTGGATTGGTCTTATGGTAGCCTACAAAAAAAGTTTTAACAAATTTAACAAGTTTGAAATCATATCAAATATTGTTTCTGACTACAATGGTAGGAAACTAGAAATCAATAACAGAACAAATGTTAGAATACTCATAAATAAGTGGAAAGTAAACAACATGATTTTAAACAAACAATGGGTCAAAAAGGAAATCAAAAGGGAAATTAAAAAACATTTTGAGACATGAGACAATGAAAACAGAACATACCAAAACCTATGGGATGCAGCAAAAGCAGTTCTAGGAGGGGAGGCTGTAGCAACAAATGTCTTCATTAAAAAAGAAAAAAGATTCCAAATTAATAACTTTAAAATACACCTCAAAGAACTAGAAAATAGTACAAACTCAACCCAAAGTTAGCAGAAGAAAGGAAATAATAAAGATCCAGTCAGAAATAAATCAAATAGAGAATAGAAAAATTATAGAAAAATCAACAAAGTTCAGACTTGGATTTTAGATAAAATAAACAAAAGCCTTAGCCAGATTGGAAAAAAAAAAAAAGATGACTCAAATATATAAAATCAGAATTGAATGTGAAGACATTACAACAAATGCCTCATAAATAAAAATAACCACAAGGGACTATTATAAACAATTATATGACAAAACATTTGATAAACTAGAGAAGATCAGTAAATACCCAGAAAAATACAACCTACCCAGGTTGAATCAGGAAGAAGTACAAAGCTTCAAAAGACCAGTAACAAAAACATATTTAATTAGTAATTAAAAATTTTCCAACAAAGAAATGTCCAGGACTAGATGGCTTTGAGATTGAACTCTACGAAACATTCAAAGAAGTAATAGTTATAATTCTCAACATTTTCTAAAAAATAGAGCTAGAGGAAATATTTTTTAACACATTATATGAAGCCAACATCACCTTGATACCTAAGCTAGACAAAAACACCACTGGAAAAGAAAACTACAGGCCAATATCTCTGATGAACATTGAGCAGAAATTCTCAATAAAATATTAGCAAGTAGAATTCAACAACACATCAAAAGATTATACATCACAATCAAATGGGATTTATCCAAGGCAATGCAAGGCTGGATTAACATGCACAAATCAATTAATGTGATGCATCACATTAACAAACCGAAAGACAAAAACTACATGATCGTATCAATTGATGCAGAAAAAGCATCTGACAAAGTTTAATAGAGTTTTTTTGATAAAAACTCTTAACAGTCTATGTAGGGAAGGAAAGTTCCTCAACATAATAAAGGTCATTTATGAAACAAACAAACAAAGCAAACAAAAAACCTCACGGTTAACATCATAGTCAATGGGGAAAAACTGAAAATATTTTCTCTGAGATTTGGTACAAGGCAAGGATACCCACTCTCCACTTCCATTCAACATGGTATCGGAAGTAGTATCAAGAACAAATAGGCAAGAAAAATGAATAAAATTTATCCAAACCAGAAAGGAAGAGGTAATTACCTCTAACTGCAGATGACATGATCCTATATGTAGAAAACTCCAAAGACTTCACCAAAAGTCTGGTAGATCTAATAAATGAATTCAGTGAAGTTGCAGGATATAAAATCAACAGTAAAAAAATCTATGATGTTTCTGTACACAAGTAATGACCTAACTGAAAAAGAAATTTTAAAAATCCCACTTATGACTGAATCAAAAAAGTAAAATACTTAGGAACAAATTTAATCAAGGAGATAAGCGACCTGTACACTGAAAACTATTAAAACCTTGATGAAGGAAATTGAAGAGAACACAAGTAAATGGAAAGATATTCCATGCTCATGGTTCAAAAAGATTGATATTTTTAAAATGTCAATTGATATGAAAACCAAGATATGAAAACAATCTAGATGTCCATCAATGAATAAATTGATAAAGAAACAATGGTATACACATGTATATACAATAGAATATAATTCAACCTTAAAAAAAGAAGATCCTACTATTTGCCAAGTCATAGATGAACCTGGAAAGAAAATTACTTCATGATGCCACTTATGTGTGGAATCTGAAATAATAATAATAATAATATTAAAAAGAAGAAGTTGTCAAATATATAGAAATAGAGAATAAAACAGTGATTACCAGGGTTGGTGGGGGGATAAATGGCGAGATGGAGGTCAAAAGATACAAAATATCAAAAGGGTAGGATAAACAACTTTAAGGATCTAATGTAAAACATGAGGACTACAGTTAATAATAGTGTACTGTATTCAAAATCTCACTAAGTGAGCAGATTATAGCTCTTCTTACCACAAGGTAGAAAATGAATACCTGTGGGAGATGATGGATATGTTCATTTGTTTCACTATAGTAACCATTTTATTATACACATGTTGCTCAGAACTTCATATTGTATCCCTTAAATGTACACAATAAAATTTATTTTTTAAAAAAGGGGACAATGGCATTCTATGAAGCACAAACAATCAAGGAACCTTGTCATATATTTTCCTTCTTTTGTTACTTCTCTGGATTAGCCAACCAATTATACTGAAAATGATGACATAGGAAGAAAGAGACAGGGTAGTTCATACTGCCTTTTCTTTTCAGTTCTGCGTTACTCACTGCCAGTATCCTGAAGGAAAAGAGTACTGGTAGGATGTGTATCAAGAAATGGAATAAAAATAGTTGAATTAGTTTTGTGCAGTGCCTCCACTGTTAAGAACAGAATTCCACTTTTCTGTTAAGAAAAAACAACATATGCAAGTATGAGCTATGAAATATGAATTGTGTGAATTTGCTGATTTTGCCTACAAGTTAAATTCTTTTATTTAAAATTCCATTGTACAATATAAATATGATAATTACTTAAAAATTAATTATTCTTTATTTAGAAAGGCATTACACAGGAAATTAAAAAAAAAAAAACACAATACATAGACAAAAGTGAGACCTCAGGAAAAAAAATTATGTTTTGGTACCTACAATGGCACTTTATTCATGCTTTTTTTGTCAAGCAGCCCTGAATTTTCATTTTACACAGGACCTTGCAAATTATATAGCCAGTCCTGCAATAAAAGGTTTAGTCAGCTATTAAAAACATAATATAAGACTGAACTAGCAAAAATATCGTTGAATTAGCTAACAAAGTTTTGAAAGAAATGCAGGAAAATAGAAGTGATTTTATAAACATAATGCAGTTGGACTTGCCAGTCTTAAGCCTAAATCAGACAAGTGTGGTGGGGGCTGGACAGTCTTTCTAGCTAGCAAAATGTGATTTTAAAAATTATTTAATTAATTTATTTATTTGCATTTTTCAAAATTTTTTAAAAATTGACAGAATTATACATATTTGTGCTGTACAACATGATATTTTGAAGCATATAAATATTGTGAAATGGTTAAATCTAGCTAATTAAAATGTGAATTACCTCATAGTCATCATTTTTAAGGTAAGAGTACTTAATATCCACTCTTAGCATTTTTCAAGAATGCAATATATTGTCACTAACTATAGTTATGATGCTGTACAATAGTTCTCAACAACACATCTTAAACACTACTCATTACACCAATGAAAATTTATTTTAGGTTAACTCACATCACAAATTTTAGGCTAATTTTAATAAAAATCCTCTGGTGTGATTTTGAGAACAATATTTCAAAAGCTAACATTTCTAGAGTATGGATTAAAATTCATTTGCACACCCATTGTGAGGAAAATGGAATAGTTTAGTCAGGCCCCCTCCACCTCAGGCTGGCTGGGTGTGGTGCATCACATCCTTTGTAAACAAGTTGTGTGGGAGTAGAGTTAGTGCGCATGCACACCTGTGTATCCTTTGGCTTGTTGCTATTTTTGTGTGCTCTTCAGTATGTTAGGCAGCGGCACTGAACTGCTTGTGGGCAGAGCTACCATCTAAAAATAAAGCCTATTGTTTCTTCACCCATGGCTCCAAGGACCTTTTCCTGTTACCTAGCTTGTAGACCTGCATGTGAAGGGTTTGTTACCCAGTCTGGACAATGGGCTCAAGGGGTCTGTGAGCTTCAGCCCTAGCTTTACAATGGGCATAGGTGACAGCAGGATTCTGAGCAGGTATGGGAGCCAAAAGCCCTTGGGAGAAGGAGGAAATGTAGCTACTCTTGGATATATTGTGCCCTGTAGCCACTTTCCTGTTGACCAGGATCTGGTTGCTGCTCACTATACTGCAAGTCACCACAGACCAGGCATTACAGTGGAGAACCCCTTGGGAGGGGGAGGAAATGTGGCTGTCCTTGAGTATGTGGTGCCCGGTGGCCACTTTTATGCTGACTGGAGTCTGGCTACTGCTCACTATACTGCAAGCTGATCGAGATTTGAAGCGGAAAGGAGAGCTGTTCGAAGTGCAGATGAATGTCCTGGAGGGTGATATGCAAAGCCTAGCCACTCCTGCCTCTCACACCAGGCAGGACGACAAACCCAGTGGTGAGCTGGGCTAGACCATACATCTCCAGGCATGACCTGTTGTGTATCAGAAAGTGAAATGCAAGCAGCCTATGGGACCAGTCAGACAACTGGTGGGCAATCCACAGGTGACCCAATTCACTACCTATGTCTCATATATCCAGGATGAATTAGTAGACTTAGGGAGACAGTTCCAGCAGAAACGGGAGAGCCCCTGGCTGCTTGGCTGTTGTGGTTATGGGACCTGGGGGTGGATAGTGTGGTATGCTCTGGTGAGGAGATGGAAAAATTGGCCTCCATTACCATACACCTGTCCCTGAGGCAGCAGCTACAGAGTAGCCACAGATATGCACAAGGGCCAGGTAATCACTCTTTAATGGAATGGGTGAATGCAGCTGCCTGAACCATGTGGACAAATGCTGGAGAACTGCCCAAGATTGTTAGTAAATGGCAAATGTATGCTGAGTTGGTTCAAATAATTCAGGATCTGGGGATACAGCAGTCCATGTTTAATGTGAACACTCATGGCCCAGACAATGAAAATTTTATAGGCAGCATGAGAGATATAGTGCTACAAAATGCCTCGTTAATGTACTTTGGGTCACCAAGGGCCATACTAGCCCCATACACTGGTCATCCTATGCATGAAGTAATGACCATGATAGCCAGCTTGAGTGAAGTAGAGGGGAAAAGACAAACAAAAGAGGTCCAAAAGGTGGCTAAAACCAAACCCCAAGAAATGCTCAGGATTTATCCTGAGGGGGCCAAGCAAGACCAGCCATAAGCAGATGTGGCTTGACTTGCTTACAGCAAGGGTTGATAGCAAGAAAATTGACCAGCAGCCAAATGTGGTCCTGTTTGCTTTGTGGCAGCAAATGTGCCCTGAACAGCATTTCACTAAATGTCTGGAAACAGCTCAGTGGATTTAAAGGATTTTTTGGTTGTTTCTGAGGAGGCAGATGAACTATTCCATTTTAATTAGGGAACAGGCCAAGGTACTCATGTTTTGGGGGCAGGTGAGTAACAGAGGCCTCATGTTGAACTAGTGATACATTGGCTGAGAACAAATGTGCAGCATGTTTTGGCATTGGTGGAGACAGGCACAGAATGTAGCATGATATATGGCAATCCAGATAAGTTTCCAGGGGCCACAGTTCATATAGTTGGCTATGGAGGACATACTATTGAAGTCAAAGCTGGGTCACTGCCATTGGGCATAGGATGATTACCCCATCATGTATATACTGTATATATATCCCCCGTAGCTGAATACATCTTGGGTATGGATGCTCTTTATGGTTTGCACCTGCAAGCAACAGTTGGAGAATTTGATTGCAAATATGGACAGTAAAACCTGTGTTACAGGGATATACTAAACATGACCCACAGGTTTTACCGAAGCCAAGATGTATAGTTAATGTAAAGCAGTATGAGTTTCAAGATGGCGGCGGCTGCGGCGGCTGGCGCGGAGTAGCTGAGGTGGAAAAGGTGGCCACTGGGCCTCAGGCAGCCGGGAAACTTGTGGACCTTCCTCTGGCCATCTCTTAAGGGAGGACTGCTGCTGCTGGCCGGTCGTGGGGGCTCAACGCCACTTTGCCCCCGGCAGGAGAGGCTGCCTCATTTACAGGCAACAGCTTTGAAGTGTGGAGCAGGAAAAGAACTGATTCTTAGCTGCAAAAGTGAGTCTTGAAACAGGGAACACGGCGCCAGGGCTGCTGTGGATGCAGCCAGGATCCCGGAGGCTGGGGCCGCACTGAAGGCGGCCAGCTGCCCTATTCAGGATTCGAGGTTTCAGGCCGGCATTAAAGAAGATTCCTGGGAGCGCCCGAGCGGCGCCGCGACTGAACAGCCCGAGGCGGCAGCGCCGAGAACACGGAAGGCAACAAACCAGAGACAGAGCAAGCGCCCGACCTGGCACAGCACTGTGAGTGATCCCTGGCACAGCTCTGTTCGGGGGGTGGATGCCCACGCGGCTCCCGCCTGCACCACCAGGCCACTCACTGCCACGGTGCTGCCTCCATTTTCCCAGGTGCGGGCAGCTCCGCCCTGCGTGGCCATCACTGAGCCCATTTGCTTGGCCTGGCGCGGGGCTTTCCGGACCCTGCGGGCCGACCTCCTCTCCCACTCCCTCCACGGTTCTCTGGCAGGGCTGGGGGTGTGGGGTGTCCCGACCAGTTTTGGGAGGGCTAGGAAGTACGGGCGGGCCGACTGTCACTCCACCACACCCTGGACTCCGGCCCCGGTAAACTTCCTGTTACTGGGAGGCAGATACCATCTCTGCGACCACCAGTTTGGAAAAAAGCCTAACGAATTTCTGGTTGGGAATAGTGTGGTAGGAGAGTTCCCAGGTCCACTTGAACCTGCAGGAGAGCAGGCTGCAGGCAGGCACTAGACGCGGTTTATACCGGGGGGATACAAAGGTGAACAAGACCCGAGAAAGATCTACACAGTGCTACAAAGGCACCCAGAGAGACCGGTCATCTGTACCTAGCAGAAACCTGGTAGACTTCCTGGGTGAGGCGGTGCTGAGCAAGGTCTTGAAGGCCCAGCTGATAGACGAGGGGTGCAGAAGACACGCCCCAGCCCAGCACAGTGTGCACAGAGGGGGGAGACGTGCGGCCAGGGAGGCAGAGACTCGACAGAAACCACACACCCGGTGGGGTCGCCACTGCACGATCTAACAGCCTGGGCCAGAGCACACGGAACGGGGAGAAGTCCTGTACAG
This sequence comes from Cynocephalus volans, assembly GCF_027409185.1. Taxonomy (NCBI): domain Eukaryota; kingdom Metazoa; phylum Chordata; class Mammalia; order Dermoptera; family Cynocephalidae; genus Cynocephalus; species Cynocephalus volans. The sequence goes on from NC_084468.1 coordinate 125,073,127, forward strand.
AAAGTGAAAGCTCAACAGAGATCACACACCCTGTGGTACATGATCCACCAGCCCAGCAGAGTACAAGCTGACTAGAAAGGTGGATCCCCGGAGAAGCCCAAGACCCGAGGCAACCACACACACAAGACACTAGAGGCCAACTGAGCAGTCACAGCGGGAGCCATACCAAATTGGCAACCACAGCAACATCCTAGTTAGTCATTAGTCTTAAACCGGTGGACTGTGAAACCCCCTGCCACAATGAATAAACACCAAAAAAAAGACACCAGAAATACAAAAAATCAAGAAAGTACACCACCAAAAGTTAATAAATCTCATACTCTAGATCCTATAGAACAAGAAGCCCTTGAAATAACTGACAAGGAATTTCGAGTGATAATTCTAAAGGAAACTGAATGAGATACAAGAAAACTCAGCTAGACATCATGATGAAATGAGGAAAAGTATACAGGATCTGAAAGAGGAAATATACAAGGAAATCAATGTCCTGAAAAAAAATGTAGCAGAACTTGCTGAACTGAAGAAGTTATTCAGCGAAATAAAAAACACAACGGAGAGTTTAACCAGCAGGCTTGTCGAAGTTGAAGAGAGAACCTCTGAACTTGAATATGGGCTGTTTGAAATAACACAAGCAGACAAAAAGAAAGAAAAAAGAATCAAGGACATGGAAGAAAATCTGAGAGAGATATCAGACAACCTCAAGCGCTCAAATATCCGAGTCATGGGTATTCCAGAAGGGGAGGAAAATGGAGATTCCATTGAAAACATATTCAACAAAATAGTGGCAGAAAACTTCCCAGGTATAGGAAAAATCACAGATCTTCAGATCCAGGAAGCTCAACGATCTCCAAACGTATTCAACCCCAAAAGGCCTTCTCCAAGACATGTCATAGTCAAATTGGCAAAACTCAGAGACAAAGAGAGAATCTTAAAAGCTGCAAGAGAGAAGCGTCAAATCACCTATAAGGGAACCCCAATCAGGTTAACATCAGACTTTTCATCACAAACCCTAAAAGCTAGAAAGGAATGGGATGATATTTTCAAAATACTAAAAGACAAAGATTGCCAGCCAAGAATACTCTACCCTGCAAGGCTATCCTTCCGAAATGAGGGGCAAATAGTATATTTCTCAGACAAACAAAAACTGCGGGAGTTCACTACCACAAGACCACCCTTACAAGAAATCCTCAAGGGAGTACTGGGTTTGGTTCCTGAAAAATAACTACCACTGCCATAAAAACCCAAGAAAAATCTAAACCCGCTAGTACAATAAAAATGGCATTCATGAAGAGAAAACAAGCTAACAAAAACACTATCTACAACCTAAGGAACCAACAAACAAAGAAACCAAACAGTAAATCAGAAAGCAAGGAACAAAAGACACCTAAGACAACCAAACAACCAATAAAATGCTAGGAATAAATCAACACCTTTCAATAACAACTCTTAATGTTAAAGGCTTAAATTCCCCAATTAAAAGACACAGACTGGCTGACTGGATCAAAAAGCAGGACCCAACTATATGCTGCCTACAAGAGACCCACCTCACCCATAAAGATTCACACAGACTAAGAGTGAAAGGATGGAAAAAGATTTACCATGCAAACAGAAAAGAAAAACGAGCTGGAGTGGCTATTCTTATATCTGACAAAATAGACTTTAAACTAAAAACCATAAAAAGAGACAATGAGGGACACTACTTAATGATAAAAGGACTGATCCATCAAGAAGACATAACAATCATAAATATGTACGCACCCAATGTTGGAGCAGCCAGATTTATAAAACAAGCTCTATTAGACCTAAAGAAGGAAATAGACACTAATACCATAATAGCAGGGGACCTGAACACTCCACTGTCAATATTAGACAGATCATCTAGGCAAAGAATCAGTAGAGAAACACAAGATCTAAACAAGACTCTAGACCAATTGGAATTGGCAGATATCTACAGAACATTCCACCCAACAACCTCAGAATATTCATTCTTCTCATCAGCACATGGATCATTCTCCAGGATAGATCACATATTAGGTCACAAATCAAGTCTCAATAAATTCAAAAAAATTGGAATTATCCCATGTATCTTCTCAGACCACAATGGATTAAAACTAGAAATTAATAACAAACAAAACTCTGGAAACTATACAAACACATGGAAATTAAACAGCATTCTACTTAATGACATATGGGTCCAAGAAGAAATCAAGCAGGAAATCAAAAAGTTTATTGAAACTAATGAAAACAATGATACATCATACCAAAATCTGTGGGATACTGCAAAAGCAGTATTGAGGGGAAAATTTATTGCATTAAATGCTCACTTCAGAAGAATGGAAAGATGGCAAGTGAACAACCTAACACTTCACCTTAAAGAACTAGAAAAACAAGAACAATCCAATCCTAAAGTTAGCAGACGGAAAGAAATCATTAAGATCAGAGCAGAACTGAATGAAATTGAAAACCAAAAAACAATTCAAAAGATCAACGAATCGAAAAGTTGGTTTTATGAAAAGATAAATAAAATTGACAAACCATTAGCATGGCTAACAAAAAAAAGGAGAGAGAAGACTCAAATAACCAAAATTAGAAATGAAAAAGGCGATATTACAACTGATTCATCTGAAATACAAGGAATCATTCGAGACTACTATAAACAACTATACGCCAACAAATTTGAAAATCTGGAGGAAATGGATAAATTTCTGGACACACACAAGCTCCCAAAACTGAACCGTGAAGACGTAGAAAATTTGAACAGACCAATAACAATAAAGGAGATTGAAGCTGTTATCAGAAGGCTCCCAACAAAGAAAAGCCCAGGACCAGATGGATTCACAGCAGAATTTTACCAAACATTCAAAGAGGAATTGACACCGATTCTTTACAAACTATTCCAAAAGATTGAAACGGACGCAAATCTCCCAAACTCATTCTATGAAGCAAACATCATCCTGATACCAAAACCAGGTAAAGATATAACCAAAAAAGAAAACTACAGGCCGATATCCTTGATGAATATAGATGCAAAAATCCTCACTAAAATACTAGCAAACAGAATACAGCAACACATACGAAAAATTATTCATCACGATCAAGTGGGATTCATCCCAGGGATGCAAGGTTGGTTCAACATACGCAAATCAATAAATGTGATACACCATATTAATAAACTCAAACACAAGGACCATATGATCATCTCTATAGATGCTGAAAAAGCATTTGATAAAGTTCAGCACTCGTTCATGACAAAGACCCTCTATAAGTTAGGTATAGAGGGAAAGTATCTCAACATAATTAAAGCCATATATGACAAACCCACTGCCAATATCATCCTGAATGGGGAAAAGCTGAAAGCTTTTCCTTTAAGAACAGGCACTAGACAAGGATGCCCACTCTCACCACTTCTATTCAACATAGTGTTGGAAGTACTAGCCAGAGCAATCAGAGAAGAGAAGGAAATAAAGGGCATCCAGATTGGAAAAGATGAAGTCAAACTGTCCCTGTTTGCAGATGACATGATCCTATATATCGAACAGCCTAAAACCTCTACAAAAAAACTGTTGGAATTGATAAATGATTTCAGCACAGTAGCAGGATACAAAATCAACACACAAAAATCAGTAGCATTTCTTTTCTCCAATAGTGAACATGCAGAAGGAGAAATCAAGAAAGCCTGCCCATTTACAATAGCCACCAAAAAAATAAAATACTTAGGAATTGAGTTAACCAAGGAGGTGAAAAATCTCTATAATGAGAACTACAAACCACTGCTGAGAGAAATTAGAGAGGATACAAGAAGATGGAAAGATATTCCATGCTCTTGGATTGGAAGAATCAACATAGTGAAAATGTCCATACTACCCAAAGTGATATACAAATTCAATGCAATCCCCATCAAAATTCCAAAGACATTTTTCTCAGAAATGGAAAAAACTATCCAGACATTTATATGGAACAATAAAAGACCACGGATAGCCAAAGCAATGCTCAGCAAAAAAAATAAAGCTGGAGGCATAACACTACCTGACTTTAAGCTATACTACAAAGCTATAATAACCAAAACAGTATGGTACTGGCATAAAAACAGACACACTGACCAATGGAATAGAATAGAGAATCCAGAAATCAACCCACACACTTACTGCCATCTGATCTTTGACAAAGGCACCAAGCCTATTCACTGGGGAAGGGACTGCCTCTTCAGCAAGTGGTGCTGGGATAACTGGATATCGATATGCAGGAGAATGAAACTAGATCCATACCTCTCACCGTATACTAAAATCAACTCAAAATGGATTAAGGATTTAAATATACACCCTGAGACAATAAAACTTCTTAAAGAAAACATAGGGGAAACACTTCAGGAAATAGGACTGGGCACAGACTTCATGAATACGACCCCAAAAGCACGGGCAACCAAAGGAAAAATAAACAAATGGGATTATATGAAACTAAAAAGCTTCTGCACAGCAAAAGAAACAATTAAAAGAGTTAAAAGACAACCAACAGAGTGGGAGAAAATATTTGCAAAATATACATCTGACAAAGGATTAATATCCAGAATATATAAGGAACTCAAACAACTTTACAAGAAGAAAACAAGCAACCCAATTAAAAAATGGGCAAAAGAGCTAAGTAGGCATTTCTCTAAGGAAGATATCCAAATGGCCAACAGACATATGAAAAAATGCTCAACATCACTCAGCATCCGGGAAATGCAAATCAAAACCACATTGAGATACCATCTAACCCCAGTTAGGATGGCTAAAATCCAAAAGACTATAAACGATAAATGCTGGCGAGGCTGCGGAGAAAAAGGAACTCTCATACATTGTTGGTGGGACTGCAAAATGGTGCAGCCTCTATGGAAAATGGTATGGAGGTTCCTTAAACAATTGCAAATAGATCTACCATACGACCCAGCCATCCCACTGTTGGGAATATACCCAGAGGAATGGAAATCATCAAGTCGAAGGTATACCTGTTCCCCAATGTTCATCGCAGCACTCTTTACAATAGCCAAGAGTTGGAACCAGCCCAAATGCCCATCATCAGATGAGTGGATACGGAAAATGTGGTACATCTACACAATGGAATACTACTCAGCTATAAAAACGAATGAAATACTGCCATTTGCAACAACATGGATGGACCTCAAGAGAATTATATTAAGTGAAACAAGTCAGGCACAGAAAGAGAAATACCACATGTTCTCACTTATTGGAGGGAGCTAAAAATTAATATATAAATTCACACACACATACACACATACACACACAAACCGGGGGGGGGAGGGAAGAAGATATAACAACCACCATTATTTGAAGTTGATACAACAAACAAACAGAAAGGACATGGTTGGGGGGGAGGGGGGAGGGAGAAGGGAGGGAGGTTTTGGTGATGGGGAGCATTAATCAGCTACAATGTATATCGACAAAATAAAATTTAAAAAAATAGAAAATAAAAAAATAAAATAAAATAAAAAAAAAGAAAAATGTAAACCAGTATCATCTACTGGGAGGACATGCAAAGATAGGTGCCACTATATTGGAGTTAGAGAAAGTTGGCATTATTCGTCCGGCTGATAGCCCATTTAATACTCCGGTATGGCCAGTGAAAAAGGCTGATGGTACCTGGAGAATGACTGTAGACTGTTGAGAACTAAACAAAGTAGTGCCTCCTTTGCCTGCAGCCATGCCTTTACTTCATGACTTGATGGATCAGCTGATGACTCAGCTGGGAACTTATCATTATGTATTGGACCTTGCAAATGCTTTTTTCTCCATTCCAATGTTTGCCTTTACCTGGGAAGGGAGGCAGTGGACCTTTCAAGTATTGCCCCAAGGTTATCTGCATAGCCCAACCATCTGTCATGGTTTAGTGGCTGGGGAACTAGCCAAGTGGACTAGGCGCAGCATGGTTACAATGTTTCACTACATTGATGACATGTTACTAACCTCTGATTCTTGTGCCGATTTAACCCAAGCAACTCCAACACTGCTAATGCAGGTGGACTGTGAACACAGCCAAAGTGCAGTGACCTGGGCGGTTAGTCAAATTCCTAGGAGTGGTCTGGTTGGGTAAGATGAGAGTCATCCCAGAAGCTATTCAAATAATGTATGGTCCCAATAACCCTTCTGTCTTTTCGCCCATAGTGTTCTGGCTGCAGGCACTGCACCAGAGTTGTGATCAATGTGTCGGCCTACTGAATATGCATTGAACTTCCCATAAGTATGACTACAGGATTCCCATGGAAAATCACACCAATGATGACTACTAACTGACCATGTTTGGCTAATAGTTGAAAGGACAGAAGTACAGGACAAACCTTAAGGCATATTGAACAGACAATAGGTTATATGAATGTAAGGGTCATTTATCCTCACTAGGGGAACATTGCAGAAGATTCTGAATGTGTAGATTGTACAGCAAGGGACCCTGAAGGGGTGGATTGTGAGGAAAATGGAGTAGTTTAGTCATGGTCCCTCACCTCAGGTCCAGCTGGGTGTGGTGCCGTACATCCTTTGTAAACAAGTTGTGTGGGAATAGAGTTAGTGTGCATGCACACTCATGTATCCTTTGGCTTGTTGCTATTTTTGTGTGCTCTTCAGTATATGAGGCAGCAGCTCTGAACTGCTGGTCAGCAGAGCTAGCATCTAAAAATAAAGCCTATTGTTTCTTCACCCATGACTCCAAGGACCTTTTCCTGTTACCTAGCTTATAGACCTGCATGTGAAGGGTTTGTGACCCTGTCTGGACAATGGGCTCAAGGGGTCTGTGAGCTCCAGCCCTAGCTTTACACCCATGTATTCTACCATTTGAACTCATGTATTGCTCAACACTGACAACTTAACTCCCTCTTGTGAGTTCTAGAACCATTTCATTTCTGTGAAGCAGGGACACATTCCCTCCCATTAGCCTTTAAATATACTCAAGTCCATCCTATCTTTAAAAGCAAAAGTAATCCCTCATTTCTTCCTCCCACTCCCAAAACTGCCTTGATTCCAAGGTATGCTTGTATTATCACCAAACAATTTAACCTCTTAATGCTTTAGTATCTTTGCCTATAAAATGGGGATAATAACTCATAGGGAATTTATTCATATTCATTTTCTTCTTTCAGTTTAAATGTCACCTCCCCTGGGAAGCCCTCCCTAACTTAGTTGTCCTTCCTAAATCTTTTTTAATGTGCTAATTCCCCTTTTCTATCACTCAAAATGCTCCATTGTTCCTCTGCTTGTTTATATAACCAACACACTGCAAGCTTTGAGATCAGGAAACTATCTTGTATTACTCACAACTTTCTTTCTGGTGCTTAACAGAATGACTGCCTAATAAATATCAATTTAATACATTTAATACATTTTGTATTTATTTAGAAATATTTATATTGTTTGCAGCTGAATCGGACTGCCATCTAAAGGAATATTTCTTATTTTACCTGCCAGTGATGTGATGCAAGCAACATAGCAGAGTGGAAGACCTGGACTTTCCCTTTCTCCACAAACACATTGATTCAGAAACAATTCATGGACAAATTCCCTGTGTGAGAAATCCAGAAACTAACTGAAAGGCTCCTGCACCTTGGGTGAACACAAAACAAGACCCATTGAAGCCTGAAGAAAGAAAGTTCTCACATAAACAAACTAACATCATACCTCATAGAGCTAGAAAAAACGAACCAAGTCCAAAGTTAGCTGAAGAAAGAAAACAAAGATTAGAGCAGAAAAAAAAGAGACAGCAAATAGAAAAAAATGAAACTAGAAGTTGGTTTTGTGAAAAGATAAAATAGACAAACCGTTAGCTAGACTGAGAAAAAAGACAGAAGACTCAAGTAAAATTAGAAATGACAGAGAAGACATTACACCTGATGCCATAGAAACAAAGGATCATAAGAGATTACTATGAGCAATCATATCCTAAAAAACTGGATACCCTAGAAGAAATGGATATATTTCTAGAAACATACCTCAGTAAGACTGAATCATGAAAAAATAGTAAGTCTAAACAGACCTATAATAAGAACATTGAATCAGTAATCAGAAACCTCTCAATAAAAAGCACCCTTCACTGGTGAGTTCTACCAAACATTTAATGAAGAATTAATGTCAATCCTTCTCAAACTCTTCTAAAAAGGTGAAAAACAGTGAAATTTTTGAATTCATTTTATGAGGCCAGCATTATCATGATACCAAACCAGACAAGAACAGTACAAGAAAAGAAAACTACAGGTCAATATATTCCTGATTAATATAGATGCAAACATTCTCAACAAAATACTAGCAAACTGAATTAAGAAGCTCATTAGAAGGATCATATACCATGATTAAGTGGATTTATTTCTGGAATGTAAGAATAATTAAACATATAAAAAATCTATTAATGTGAAACAACACATTAACAAAATAAAGGATAAAAATCACATAATCATCTCAATACTTGAAGAAAAAGCATTTGACAAAAATCAATGCTTTTCCTGATAAAAATTCTCAATAAAATCTGAAATAGAAGGGAATTACCTCAGTACAATGTAGGCCATACATAAAAAGACCACAGCTAACATCATACTCAATAGTAAAAAACTGAAAGCTCTTTTTTAAATATCAGGAACAAGGAAAGGATGCCCACTCTTGCCACTTCTATTCAACATAGTACAAGAAGTCCAAGCCACAGCAATTATGCAAGAAAAAGAAATAAAAAGCATTCAAATTAGAAAAGAAGAAATTAAATTGTCCCTGTTTGCAGACAACATGATCTTATGTACAGAAAATTCTAAAAACTCCGTTAAAAAACTGTTAGAACTAATAAGCAAGTTCAGCAAAGTTGCAGGATGCACAATGAACGTAGTAAATCAGATACATTTCTATATGCTAACAAAGATATCCAAAAAGGACATTAGGAAAACAATCCCATTTACAATAGCAACAAAAAGAATAAAATACTTATAAACAAACTTAATTAAAAATGTGAAAACTTATATACTAAAAACTACAAAAAATTAATGAAAGAAACTAAAGAAAACACAAATAGAAATGCATCCTGTGTCATGGATTGGAAAACTTAATATTTTTAAAATGCTCATACTATCCAAAGCAATCTACAGATTCAGTGCAGTCCCTATTAAAATGTCAATGACATTTTTTACAGAAAGAGAGAAAACAATCCTAAAATTCTTATGAAACCACAAAAGACTGTGAATACCCAAAATAAACTTGGGAAAGAAGAACAGTGTATGAGGCATTACACTTCCTGATTTCAAACCACATTATAAAGCTAAAATAACCTAAACAGTGTGGTAATGACATAAAGACACACATATAGACCAATGGAACAGAAGAGAGAGCCCAGAAATAAATCCATGCATATACAGTCAACTGAACGTCTAAAAGGATGTGAAGACTATCCAGTGGGGGAAAGAATAGTCTCTTCATCAAATGGTGTTGGGAAAACCAAATATTCACAATCAAAGAATGAAATTGGATTCTTATCTTTCACCATACACAGAAATCAACCCAAAAAAGACTAAAGTCTTGAACGTAAAACCTGAAGCTATATAACTTTTAGAAGAAAACACAGGGGAAATGCTTTATAACATTGGTATTGGCAATAATTTTCATGGATGTGACACCAGAAACAGTCAACAAAAGCAGAAATGGACAAGTAGGACTACATCAAACAAACAAGCAAAAAAGCTTCTGCATGGCAAAGGAGACAACAGAGTTAAATGGCGACCTATAGAATGAGAGAAAATGTTTGCTAATCATATATCTGATAATGAGTTAATCTCCAAGGTACATTAAAAACTCCTACAACCCAATAGCAAATGACAAATAACCCAATTTAAAAATGGGCTAAAGACATGAATAGACATTTCTCCAAAGACATGCAACTGGCTAATAGGTATATGAAAAAAATCTCAATGTCTCTAATCTTCAGAGAAATGCAAATCAAAACCACAATAAGATATTACTTCATACCTGTCAGGATGGTTATTATCAAAAAAAGAAAAAAAAAAAAAAAGAACACATGCTGGGGAGAATGTGGAGAAATTGGAACACCTTGTGTACTGTTTCTGGGAAAGTAAAATGGGGCAGCTGCTATGGAAAACAATATGCAGGTTCATCAAAAAAATTAAAAATAGAACTACCATATTATCTAACAATCTCACTTCTGGGTATTTATCCAAAATAATCAAAAGCAGGATCTAGAAAAGATATTAGCACTCTCACATTTATAGCAGTGCTATTCACAATAGACAAGATGTAAAACAAACATAATTGTCTATCAACAGATAAATAGGTAAAGAAAATATGATATATACATGCAACAAAGTATTTCTCAACCTTAAAAAATAAAATTCTGCAATATGTGACCACATGGATAAATATTGAGGATTATGCCAAGTAAAGTAAGGCAATCACAGAAAAGTAAACACTGCATGTACCCGAAAAAGTGAAATTCATAGAATCAGAGAGTGGGATGGTGGTTGCCAGGGGCTGGGGAGGGATAAGCAGAAAATTACTCATCAACTTGCATTAAGTCTTATTTAAGCAAGATGAATAACTTCTAGAGATCTGCTTTACAACATTGTACCTAAAGTCAACAATATTGTATTGTATACTTTAAAATTTAAGAGGGTGTAGATCATGTTAGTGTTCTTGCCACAATAAAATAAAATCTCAAAAAAGCTAAACATAGAGTTACCATATGACTCAGTAATTCCACTCCTAGGAATATACCCAAAAGAATTGAAAACAGGTATTCAAACAAATACTTGTACAGGAAAGATTATAGGAGCACTATTCACAACAGCCAAGAGGTGGGAACAACCCAAATGACCATTAGCTGATGAACAGATAAACTAAATGTGGTATGTCCATACAGTAGAAAAATATTCTACCATAAACAGGAAGGAAACATACTGATACATGCTACAAAGTGAATAAACTTCAAAAATGTTTTACAAAGTAAAAGAAGCCAAACATCAAAGGTCACATGTTATATGATTTCATTTATATAAAATATCCAAAATCAAGAAATCCACAAAGACAAAAAACATATGAATGGTTGCCAGGAGCTGGGGTAGTGGGAGTAGGAGGTGAGTGCTTAATGAGTATGGGGTTTCTTTTTAGGGTGATGAAAATGTTTTGAAACAAGCTATGGGGGATGGTTGCATAACATTGTAATTGTACTAAATGCCACTGAATTGTACACTTTAAAATGGTTAATTTTGTTACGTGAATTAATAGAAAATAAAGAAAAAAGTGGGCTGTAGGGAAACAGAGTTACCAGTGAGTTTCAGTGCTGTAATTTCAAGACCATTTCGTATAGAAAGAGATATTTTAGATCTCAAGGAGAAATAGTGGATGAAAAGTACTAGGGTAAGAATTTTATATTATAAGGAAGTGAATGCTTTATTCTGAGTAGAAGTTTTAAGTTGGTGGGAGGAGGGGGGATTTGTAGTACAAAAAGAGCTATTAAGGCTGTGTTTTTATTTTTTAAGCTGCCAGTGATTTTTTTTTTTTTTTAAGGATGCAGAACTTTCTCATAGCAATGCACCTCTCTGAGTGTTAAGTGATTATAAGGTTTAGAGATACCTTTTGGCTAACTTTGAAAAGGACATTGTAATACTATAACTCTATTTCTTCAATCCATTTATATTCCTCCCACCACCCCTCCCAACGAAATACATCAATTTGTTTTCTCTGGGCATTTTTGATTGATAGCTACAGCAAAAGAATCTCTGAAAGCTTGGTCATAGCAGCTAACATGTCATTCAGTCAGGTCTGATGAAAACAAGGATGCATATCACTGTTTATTGGGTTTAATCGTCCCTGCAAAACCTTTAGGTCTTCCCTATGGAAATACACAATTACAGGAGTTTTAAGTTTCTTCATAAATGCTTTTAAAAAAAGAATTGGCTCAACATGATCAGAATTGCCACACACACTTTTAACAACACTGTTTTAAGACACTTTTTGCCCTTATGCCTTCATTTTACAAATGAGAAAACAGGCTTAGCAAGAAGAATTAAACCAAGGTATAGAAGTTAGTGGGTACCAGCTTTCAGATATTAGGCCCTGAGCCCTTCCACCTCAGCAAAGATATTACCACATAGGACTAAAATGCTTTAGTCTCAGTGGCTTTATATAGTGTTCAATCAAATATGAAACTTGAAACTCAAGAAGAGCAGTCACCTCAGTAATCTTAATTTCCTTTGGGCTTTCCTACTTCTAGAAATCTTGTCCCTCTAGCTGTAGAATTATTTGGAAAAGCACAGAGGAATTGAAATACAAACTCAATACAACTCATTCTTCAACACAGACTTGATGACTGACTCCCATTGGAAAAACTGAAATATAGAATTAAACTTTATTGTTTCAGAGCACTAAAAAGAATTTGTATTTTGGAGTGAGTCAATAGTGTTGAATATTCTTGGTAGTCAAGGGCCAGGGTTGCTTTTCCTTGGTATCCTCTGTACCCAAAATGTACCAGGCACCTAGTAGGAGCTCAGTACATGTTAGCTGAGAAAGGAGAAAGGCCCATCAGCCCACTCTATCCTTTTTTAAGCTCATTCTGGCAAAGCCATCTCTTAACGAAAGGCAATGTGAATAGCTGTTGAGGGTGTGGACTCTGTCCATCTTCAAAGCACAGGGCCTGACACTTTTTACCCATATGACCTCGGGCAAGTTATTTATTTTTTTGCATGTCTGTAAAATGGTTATAATAACAATATCTACATCAGGTTACATCACTGTGAGGATTAAATAATTTCTGCTTAGAATAGTGCCTGGTACTTAGTAAGCACTATATGAGTTTACAGAATTAATTATAAATATGGTCCTATGTCATTCATGGTTTAACAGATGTGACATGTAAAGGATTATGTGAGCTCATAAGATACAATGTGTACATTCATACAAGTGTGTAAGTTGTGGTTTATTACCATAAAGAATTTTTAAGAAATTATTTTGTGGTTTTATCACCTTTTTAAAATTGCTTTTTTTCCTGCCCCTATAAAAGAAAAATGATCAGTAGAAGTTTATAATGAAGTTCTCATAATTTATTATAACATTGAGTCGATCCAGCTGAAATAAGTGTTGGTAAAGCAATATTCTATAAGGAAATATGGGTTTCCTAATCTGTATGGGCTGTGCATATTATAATATGCAGTGACTGCAGTAGTTAGGTAGAGACTGCTGACCCAGTCTCCACGCAACACTAGGAGAGGAATTTGATTAATCAAAAACATTGATTAAGACTGACTCATAAAATTTATTACTCATTATGGAATACACAGTAGCTAAACCATAAATTATAAATCCCTAATACATGTCCAATACATGTATCTTTAATAAATTAATGGCATGGTATAGAAAAGCTGGTGAAAACCCTTAGCCTGCAATATGAATTTTTCTTGCCTTCACTAAGTTTTTCTACTTTTCTCATTTATCAATATATTCTAGAACACTGCTTCCTAGTATCAGGGTCCTTATTTCCATTCATGGAAAATTCTTAGTTCATATATTTGTAATTACTCAAAATGTTCTTTATGTATGGAGTTTTAACTAAGCTTCCTGATGCAGTTTGTGCAATAAGGTCGGTCCCCACTTCTACCCCCAGGCTGCTGCCCTTCACACCAACTGGGGCTCTATGAGGAGCATTTCTTTCATTGAAAGAGAGATGTCAATGGATATACTGTATTCTCAAGGCTTGAGTTTTTTCCCTTCGGAAAAATAAAATGTAGGTTGTAGCCTACAATTAATTAAAAAATCAAAACTATTCAATAACATGCAGAGATTTTCATCATTTCTATTAAATATGAAAAACAGATGAGACAAAAATTAAGAAAAAGTAAAATTATGCCCATAGACAAAAATGAAGTCATGGAAAGTCATACAAAGTCAAGATATTCAAGAAATAGTAAATATGTAAAATCACAAACAATCCCCTGTAACAGTGAAAAAAAATGTGTATAGATGAAATAATGTAACCTTTTGATATTGAGTTAAACTGAATAGGAAACATGTTTACAGAGTTAATTTTTCTAATCACAATTTCTCCATTGGAGGGATTTTTTACACTTTATTTTTTATGTAAAAGATGTGTTCCTTCAAATCTTCAATCTAGCTCCATAATTCATTTGATCAACATGCTGTAACATTTGCTGTTAAAATGTAATATGCCATAGATCATTCTACTGACAGAGCTCCATAAAACAAGTGGTGAGTGAAAATAAATCACATTGTCTTCTATTTTGCCTTGAAAATAAGCATCAGTACTCAAAGAAACACAATAGAAAAACTATAATTTGTGGAAAAGATGTAAAAAGTCACTAAAGACTTTAATTACCATTACACACTTCTGTATTAGTCCATTTTTGGGTTGCTATAGCAGAATACCTGAGACTGAATAATTTATAAAGAAAAAAGGTTTATTTGACTCATAAATCTGGGGAAGCTGCACCTGGTGCCGGCCGCAGGATGCTTCTATTCACAGTGGAAAATGGCAGGCAGCTGGTGGGTGCAAGGTCACATGGTGAGAGGAAGCAAGAGACAGGGGGAGGGTCTTATAAACAACCAGCTCTCACGGGAACTAATGAAATGAGAACTCACTCACTACTCCCACCCCCTGGGGAGAGCATTAATCCATTCATGAGGGATCTGCCCCCATGATTCAAACAGCTCCCAGCACTGCCACATTGGAGATCAAATTTCCACATGAGGGTTTTGGGGGACAGCATGTCCAAACTCTATCAACTTCATATTAAAATAGAGTCCTTCAAAGTTATTTGTATTCCCTGTGGAGGGTTTACAGGATTAATTTCTGATTATTACACATTTCAGTTCTACAAAAATATTCGTAATGTTCTTGATTCTACAGTGGGTATGGTTAAAGGATAGCACAGTTTAAGTCCACTACGGACAATCGTACCCAATGCCGAAAATTACCCTCCTCCTTCAAAAAGCCAGCTCTGATCATGTCATTCCCTTGCTAAAAACCTTTATGGTTTTCTCTGTGCGTAAAACATTGTCTCCCTGCACAGTTGCACGCTCGGCATCATCCACATTCTCACCCACCCCTTACCTCCTAGTGTTCTCTGTCGTCTTATGCTTCAGCCAAACTGGGTTAGTCCTTTGACATTCTCTTCCGTGCCTTTGTCCACATTCCGTCCTCTGCCAACAATTTCTTTTCCATTTTTGCATGTTCAAATGCTAGATCACTTTTCCCCACTCAATTTTTGCATTTTTAAACCTAGATAACATTTGATGCTCAATCAAGAGCCAACTTATTTATAAATCCTGCTCTCCATACAAAATTATTTCAAACCCATGCCTATGATAAAGTACTTTGTACCCTGTTATCATTATTATCATACCTGCCGTGCCTTCCTTACAAAATCATGACTTCTGTGAAAGCAGGATGCATAAGAGATTAATTTTAGAGCCCGTTAGAATGAAGAATGAAGTATTTGGAATATTTTCTGACAGAAATAACATTACATATCTTTGGGACTAAAGGACAAAGTTGATTCTAATTTGAGTGATTCTTTTCTTTCATGCTTACTTGGATCTGGTATTCTTAAGAGATGAGGGAACAGACAAAGAAAAAAATGAGGAGTAAGTTTCTTTTTGTTCCTTTTTTAGGAGAAGAGAGAGGGGGGGGGGGGGAAGGTCCAGCTTTCTGCTTGTCCCAACAATTACCTGACTGACTATTTACCCATGTTTCAAATTTTGAACTGGCCACTCAGACCTCAGAAATAAGTGGTTTAAGCAAAGCAAAATATCAAATAATTGTTAGTTAACAACAATAGGAAAATATTTCTTTAAATGGAAGGGAAATATAAAAATGGAAATAAGCATATCCATTTGTGTCCTAAACATGTGAACATACAGCTTAAAACATAAGGATTTTAGAGTTAAAAAATTCTCACAAATCACAAAAGCTCTATTATTCTTCATGATGAAAAAATACAGACACGTTTTAAAATGATACAATGTATAAAACTGAAGAGGACTTGATATTTAACTCAGAAAAATTTATACCAAAATAAAACTGTAATCAGTAATTATATAGCTCCACGTTTTGGGGGGTAGTCATATTTTAGAGTTAAAAATCAAGGTAAATCCAAGGCTCCCTAAGAAGGCACTTTTTTTTTTTTATTTCCAAAGCCATTTGTCAACCTGTTTCATACATCAGCTGCAATGAATTACAACTCAGAAAAATCATGCTTAGATTGGAAGCAAAGTGAGATTAACCCGGGAGAACATATCTTGTTTTCAAGCACTTACCTCGAGCATCAGATTCTTAAAAAATGACTTTTATTACATTGACATTGATGAAAGCAGAATTTGTTCTGGTGAGTTTTTCTTCCCTTTCCATCTTTTGGGAGGAATTTTTCAATCATTTTAAGCCAGGAGAATAACAAAATCTCCAATTTTTACTATCAACTCTCCCTAGAGCACTGTTAATATGTAGAAGCCTAGAAAATTTAAGGAGTCTGTCTTAGAATTGAATGACTATAAAAGTTGAATCCTCTCTGGCACATTAAATGCCCAAGGAGACCTGTCTGACTCCCATTTTAATGGTAACTCTCATTTGATCTAAACTCCTAAATTCATGCTTTATAATATACAACATCTTGGGAAGGACTTTTAGTAAATTTCACTTATGGAGCAGTAGTATGTTCTAAATTTTGAAAGGTTGGAGATTTCGATTTTAGCTTTTCTTTGTACTTGGGCCTCCATGACATGCTTAGTATCAATCCAACCAAACTTTGCTTTTGATTTTGTTTTGCCATCTTATCACACATGGCTTGTGTTGCTGTGTTAACAGTATTTCTCTTAATCTACCCACTCTCTACATAACCTCCTATTTTATCTGAACCTTCTTTAACTTGGTTCCCACCTGCTGCCACTCAAATGAAATTCCTCCCTCAAGGGTCACTGACGATGTCCTAAATATGAAACTGTCTTTTAAGCCATTCTCCTTGACCTCCCTATAATACTTGGAACTGTTGGTCACCTTCTCTTTCTTGAGTTTTTCTTCTATGTATCTGATTACTCTTTCTCATTTCGTTTTACTAGACCTGTTGCTCCGTAAGTATTGTCAATTCCCTGGGTTTCATTATTGGTCCCTTTCTTTTATACCTTTTTCTTTGAGTAGTATCCTTAGTGATGAATGCAAAGCTGACCTTCCTACCGGGATACAGGTCCCTATTTCCCAATGCCTCTGAAATATGTCTGCTTGGATGCTCTGCAGATTCCTCAAAACCAATATGTGCCGAACTAAACTAGTATCATCTTCTTTTACAAACCTGCTTTTTCCTCACTAAATATTATCAGTTTTATTAATAACCTCCATCCAGTCTTCAACCTGGAAATCTCAGGGTAGTTTTGCTCTTGCTCCCCTTCTCCCTCCCCCTGCACAATCTAATCTGTCTCAACGTGTCACAGATTTACCTTCACAGTGTTCCTCAGATGATTCCTTCTTTGCTGCTTCCACTATTTCAGTCCTTGATCATATTGTCATTTTTCACATAGTCCCTAAATTACCCTCATATTTCCCCTACATTCAATTCCTTTCCATTTCACTTTTTAAACTGTTGCCAAAATATTCATTCAATGCAATATATAGTTAAAAATAATTTTTCCCTTTTATGAATTCTTCAAAAACTTTTTACAGTCTGTAAAGTAAAGTACAGCTAGGAAAAAGACAGCGAGACTAGCAGCTCTCAAGAGCTGATTGTGTACATCTCTTCACAACTGTAAATATTATTGAGAAAATGTATATACATTTTACATAAAATGTATTTATATCCATGTCATATATATATGAAAACACCTGTATGTGTATATATACATATGTATATACACAGTATGTGTGAATACATGCACACAAGTGTGTGTGTTGCCCTTCCCAGTGTGCTCCAAATCTAACTTTTAAGCTTAATATCCTAATACATTTACTTGCCCTTTTTAAAATCCATGCTCCTGTACTCTAGACATACCCCTAAAATACAAAGATGTGGAATCTTCTATGTCTAGGTTGAAATACCATCAACTCTAGAATGTACTATTTAGCTATTCTCCTTTACCCCAATCTCACCTCCTCACAAGGTGAATATTCTCCCTTCAAAGCTGAGTTCAACTCTCATCACCACTATGAAGGCTTCCTGAATACTTTTTTATATCATGCAGATTTAATTTTAGCTTAATTTATATGTATCTGCCTTCGTTCCTAGGTTGCGACATATTTTAATAAAAATGTTAACATATTTAAATTTATTTTAATTTTTTACTGCCTTATTTTTATACACCTATTGCCTATTAGTATATATTACATGGTTGAAGTTTAATAAATGTTTAATGAATAAATCTGGAAGGATTTGTCAGATTCTCATTTCACAGCAGATAAAAAAAAGTGGATTCCAGGTAGACTGAAGATTTAAATGTAAAAAGGAAATGTATTTATACATTTACAGAAGTCCCTTTTCAAGTAAAATGAGAAACCCAGATTCCATAAAGGGAACTATTGACAGATATGACTTATGTTTAGAAAAGGACACCTTAAAAAGTGAAGAAACAAAGAACAAACTGAGGAATACATTTATTTTTTTCTTTTTCAGAAAATAGAAAAATAACATAATTCTAATATTTTTTAGTAGGATTGCTTTACATTAAAGATGACAATCAAAAAGAAAAATAGGCAAAGCAATGGCAAACAAAAGAAAAAACAAATATTTTAAAAATAACTATGCAAAGATGTTCCATTTTACCAGTAGTCAGGAAAATGTAAATTAAAATGAAATATATTACACTGGAAAAAAAATAAAAAGAACTATAGTATCCATTGCTTCTTAGGACACTCACATATAATCTTGGTTGTATAGGTTTTTGAAAGGGAATTTAGCAATATTTATTAAAATTTAAAACATAAATGCTGTTTGACTAAGATAAGTAATTCCTACTTACAGGAATCTAGCTTATAAAAATAAAAGCACTTACATATAAACAAGTACATAACAGGATGGTAAATGATTGTATGTATTGCTTGACATAGCAAAAAAAAATATTTAAATACCACCAATATAGAAAGTTATTGAATTGTTATGTATTAATCTTATTGAATATTATGCAGCCATTAAAATGAATGAGGTAAATAAATTTATTTAGACAGATGTCCATAACATAACTATTAAGTAAAATAGTGCAAATGGCAAACAGTGTCATAGAATTCCCGCTTTAATTTAAAAAAATAATGATAATACATGTCTGTCAATGTTGTATAAGCATTACAAAATATGATGGTATAAACACTGTTAATATCAGTTCCATCAAGAAGTTGGTTAGTTTTAAATACCTATGGTATTTAACTTTTATAATGATTGTGTATTACTTTTGTTCAAATACTGTCTTTATAAAGTTTTTTGGCGTTACTTAAAAAAGTGAAATAGATCATTGTCTGAGCTGAAACAAAATTCCTTGATAAATTTAGTTAAACGTCCTCCTTCCCCCTCACAGACACATTGACCTTCTTGTAAAAGAAAAAGAATATACGAATAAGGAGAGAAGTGTGCATGTCTGTGCTAGTCTATGAAGCCTGGGTCTAGAGTGATCAGACTCCCTGGGTTAGCTCCACTACGCCCTTGCTAAGTGACCTTGAGAACATTTAGTAACTCTTCTATGTCTTGTAGGTTTATCATGGGCATTATGCAAATTAAAGCATTTAAAATAGTGACTGGCACTTAGTAACTGCTTTGTGCAGTTACATTTAATTTAAGAAAATCTAAAAGAAAACTAAAATATCGGAAAGTAAATACAACAATCTATTGGGATTGAGTGGCCAAAAGCTTTTGCTTTTTACTGATGGTGGATCAAGAGCTGTATGGTGGAATGTTCAACTAAGTTCTACCAGTTAGGAAATAGCTGGTATGCTGGCTTTTTGAGAATTTAAAAACAATAATAATAATGAGTAAGAGTCACTTTGCTTTTTATCATCAACTTATATCAGCGATTCCAAACATTACCAGTAATAAAAATTTGCTCTCTCTCCTCCCCGCTCCTCTTCCCTAAAAAACAAACAAAACAAAAAAAACCAAAAATCCTTTGTTGGTCTAAATTCGAAACAATTACAGTAGTTGCTGTTGAGTTGAATAATGTGTAAGTAAGCTTCAAGTCGCACATTTTTGTTACTTCTTTAATAACCACTGTATTTTATGTGAAAGTTAACTTAGAGCTCCCAGCTATGTATTTGACTTCAGCACATGTGGACTCACCTACACATGTTTATACTAAAAGTGAGTTTGTGACAGTTTGAAATAGTTTGAACTTGTTTAGGGGATATTTTGTCACCAACCCTTGGAGTGCCACATATTTCTGCATTTAAAAAGTAGGCTGGACAAACAAAATTAGTGAAACAATCATATAGTTTGCCTCATTCTCCAAGAGCCACACTCAACCTGAACTGTGAAAGTGGTTTAACACTGTGTCCTAGGCGATCTTTTTTCCTTCCGTCTGCTTATTTTCATGTTTTTTTTATTTATGGTCTAATTTAAAACAATCAGATTCAAGTTGGTTAATTTAGTTATGTAATAACATGACATGATGGAGGAAAACAACATTGAATGGCATTGTGTCTATGGTTTGATTCACTGAGAAATTTATTTTCTTATAATTTAAGTACAATAAAATGTGTTTTTTCAAAAAAAAGTAGGTTTGAAACAAACAATGATTGCACAGTAATTGTAAAGAGAAAAATAGAACTTAAGTTACTTAAATTTTGTCATTAGATATGACCACTTGGAGTTTTTATTTGTTTGAGATGTAAAAGCATGCCACTTTCCCCTCAACCTTCACACTTAGTCACACTGGCATTTTATTTTATTTATTTTTTTTCTTTTTCAGAACACACTAGCCTCTTCCTATCTCAAGGTCTTATCACATTTTTTCTTTTTTTTTTTTTACTCTTTGCCTGAACCTGACTTCCGGGCTCTTATAGCGGCAGATTCCTTCTCATTCTTCACGACGAGAGAAAATGTCATTTCCTGCACATTTGTGTGGCCACTTTACAGAATGAATTTCAGTGTGATCTTAAAAAAAGATCACATCATACTTGAAATATTATATTCAATTTGAATATTACTTTTTAATTTAAAATGTGTTCTTCTAATTGTTTTAAAACTAAGAATGAAATACTGCCATTTGCAACAACATGGATGGACCTTGAGAGAATTATATTAAGTGAAACAAGTCAGGCACAGAAAGAGAAATACCACATGTTCTCACTTATTGGTGGGAGCTAAAAATTAATATATAAATTCACACACACACACACACACACACACACACACACACACACACACACACAAAAATAAAAACCGGGGGGGGGAAGAAGATATAACAACCACAACTACTTGAAGTTGATATGACAAGCAAACAGAAAGGACATTGTTGGGGGGGAGGGAGGGAGGGAGAAGAGAGGGAGGTTTTGGTGATGGGGAGCAATAATCAGCCACAATGTATATTGACAAAATAAAACTTAAAAAACAAAAACAACAACAACAACAACAACAAAACTAAGAATGAATCGAGAATATGATGATTATTATTGACTACTACATAATTATTATTAAAAATAATTTTATTATATAAAAGAAGGAGTGGTTAAATACCTACCCTGGGTGTTAAAGATTTAGGTATGCAACTGGCTCTTATTTAAAATAATTTTAAAGAATTGGAGGTGATTTTTTACTTTCTGAGCATTAAAAAAAGAGAAATGTAATACCAAGAAGTACTGCAAAATAAGCTAAATTTCACAATTAAGTATCTTACAAGGTTAGTGAAGAAAAGCCAAAATAAACTAATTTCAACTATTTTTCTCAGCCATATTTGTAGTACTTCTATTTTTACAATATTGCAATGAATGATAGTTATCCACTTTATAAAATAAATTTAAAAAGACTTTTAGTGATGGGGAAAAAATACTTAAGCAAAATTATTGAAAAGTACTTTCAAATATTTGTGGAAAAATAGAATTAAAAGATAATACAAATCTTTCCATGAACTTTCTGAAGTACCAGTGCAGATATTCAATTTCCTGGTAAAAAATGATATAATTTATTTCTTAAATTATACCTGCTAACTTTTGTACTTTTCTAGAATTTGCCACTCTGCAAACAATTTTTAAAGGAGTAAAACCTCTTGGGCAGAAATAGATCCACACAAATATAGTCAACTGATCTTTGACAAAGGAGCAAAGGCAATGCAATGGAGAAATACAGTCTTTTCCAAAAATGGTGCTGGAATAGCTGGATGTCCACTTGCAAAAAAATTAATTTGGACATAGACCTTACACCCTTCAGAAAAATTAACTCAAAATGGATCATAGGCCTAGATGAAAGACACTAATCTATAAAACTACGAGAAGATAACACAGGAGAAAATCTAGAAGATGTTGGGTTTGGCAGTGACTATTTAGATACAATACCAAAGGCACAATCCATGAAATAAAAAATTGAAAAGACGGACTTCATTAAAATTAAAAACATCTGCTCTGAGAAAGATGCTGTCAGAAGAATGAGAAAAAAAATCCACAGTCTGGGAGAAAGTATTTGGAAAAGATATATGTGACAAAGGATGCTATCCAAAATATTCAAAGAACTCTTCAAACCTAGCAATAAACAACAACAACAAAACAACTAAAAAATAGTTGAAAGGTCTGAACAGACACTTCGTCAGAGAAGATATACAGATGGCAAACAAGCATATGAAAAGACGCTCAACGTCATATGTCATTAGGGAATTGCAAATTAAAGCAACAATGAGATACCAGTACACACTTATTAGAATGGCAAAAATCCGAAACATACACAACATCAAATGCTGGTGAGGATGTGGAGCAACAGGAACTCTTATTCATTGCTGGTGGAAATGTAAAATGGTATAGCCATTTTGGGAGACATTTTGGCAGTTTCTTGCAAAACTAAACATATTCTAATCTTAATACATGATTCAGCAATTACCTCCTTGACATTTACTCAGATGAGCTGAAAATTGTTCACACAAAAAACTTTACATAATGTTTATAACAGCCTTATTCATAATTTATCTTAGTCTGTTGTAAGCTATAATAAAGTATTTGAGACTAAGTAATTTATGAAGAACAGAAATTTATTTTCTCAAATTTCTGGAGGCTGGAAAGTCCAAGATAAAGGTGCCATCAGGTTCAGTTGTCTGGTGAGGGCTGCTCTGTGCTTCCAAGACGGTGCTTTGCTGCTGTGTTGACTGGAGGGGAGGAACAGTGTGTCCTTACATGGTGGAAGAGTGGAAAGGCAAGGTAGCTGAACACTGCATGAAGCCTCTTTTATAAGTCCTCAATCCTGTTCTTGAGGGAAAAGTCCTCATGGCCTAATCACTGCTTACAGGACCCACCTCATAATACTATCACATTGGCCATTAAGTTTCATACCTAAATTTTAGAGGGGACATATTCACACCATAGCATAATTGCCAAAACTTGGAAGCAACCAAGATGTTCTTCAGTAGATGAATGGATAAATGAGCTATGGCACATTCATACAATGGGACATTATTCAATGCTAAAAAGAAATGAACTGTCAAACCATGAAAGGACATGGAGGAAACTTAAGTCCAAATCACTAAGTGAAAGAAGCCAATTTTGAAAATGTACACATTATATGATTCCAACTATATAATATTCTGGAAAATGCAAAATTATGGAGATGTTAAAAAGATTAATGGTTGCCAGGAGTTGGAGGGAGAGACATACGATACTATAATGGTGGATACATGTCATTTTACATTTGTCCAAACCCTTAAGATGTGCACCAAAAGTCAACCCCAGTCTAAACCATGAACTTCAGGTGATAATGATGTGTCAATGTAGGTTCATAACAAATGTACCACAGGTGTGAAATGTTGATAGTAGGGCAGGCTGTGCATTTGTGGGGGCAGTGGGTATTTGTGAACACCGTACTCTTGGCTCAATTTTGCTGTAAACCTAAAAGTGCTCTCATAAATAAAGTCTGATTAAAATTAAGCAAAACAAAACAAAAACACTTGAGCACATCTTTTACCTATCTTCATCTGTTGTCCTGGCCTTACTAACAACTGACCATACTCTGAGGGCTTCCCCTGATGTCCTTTCAAGAGGAAGTTGAGATTTTTCTCACACGCTGTGAACATGGGGTTTGGAGGGAAGATACTTACTTCCTTGTTCTGTACTTCTGCTCTCAGAACTTTACTCTCTTCCCCTTGCAAAACCTCTGATCTCTTGTCAATCACATATCCAGACTTACCCTGTCTCCTAATTTCTGTTATCTCCAGAACTCCTTTATTACCGAAGGCGATGATTTCTAACTCCCAGTCTTTCCTGTAGCCCAACTCCTGCTGTCACTCCTGGGAGATTCAATAGATCAGAATGCAATGACCAAGATCTCTGCAAGTTTTTTAACCTTGCCGGCATGGTCCCAAGATAGCTGCAATAGCACCCACCTTTATATCTACATTTCAGAAGAAAAAGAATGAAGAAAAGCAAGAAGCAATAGTATCTATATAGGAAAGCAAAGAGTTTCCTGGACAATTCTAGAAAACCACTACTATTTCACTGGTCAGAATTCTGGCATATGATACCCTTGCTAAAAGGAATTCCGGTAAGGTGGGTTGTTACATTTTCTAGCTTCTATCATTTGTTAAGACTGAAGAAAATTCACTTGTAATAAGTATTGGATAAACTATTCTGCTATGATTTGAATGCATGTGTCCCTCCAAAACTCATATATTGGAACATAATACTCAACGTGACAGTGTTAACTGGGGCCTTTTGGGAAGTAGTTAAGACATGAGCACTCCACCTCACGAATGGGATAAGTGCTCTTATAAAAGAGAATGAAGGAAGCACCCAAGTTCTTTTTGCCTTTGTGCCTTCTGCCATGTGAGGATGCAGCAACAAGGCACCTTCTTGGAAGCAGAGAGGAAGATGTCACAAAACATCAAATCTGCTGGTACCTTGTTCTTGGACTTCCCAGGCTCCAGAACTATGAGAAATTAATTTCTGTTTTTTATAAATTACCTAGTCTAAGGTATTTCATCATAGCAGCAAAAATGAACTAAGATATATTCAATACCTCCCCCATCCATTTTTCCCCATATATCAATATGAAATAAAATGTGTTCACCCTTTTCTCTAAGGAAGAGAACCTCAAAATTACATTCAGATCTTCATTCATTCATTTGAAAAATATTTATTACGAACTTAAGTAGTTCCAGGAACTGTTCTATGTTTTTGGAACACACGGGTCAACATTCAGTAATCTCTGCCCTCATGGACCTTTATACAAACCTCTCAAGCTTGAAATCCAAGATCTCTGGGTGGCATGCAGTCCTCTCCTTTTCAGTGGGTCAGAATGTGGCTCCTTGTGGTATTTTATAAACTAAAGACACGTTATTTTTCCTCAGCATAACTGTTATACTATGTAAAGAACAAAGGTAAAACTCTAATAAAACATGCCCATTCAGTGAAAGAATTTGGCTAGCTTTAATTTGTTTGTTACTGAGCAGTTTGATACTATTTTGATTCCCAATCCTTTGAATATGATTTATTTGTTTTTTCCCCTCTGGAAGCTTTTTTTCTTTTCCTCCAGTGTTCTGAAATTTTATGCCATATGAGGCTCCATGTGGGTTTTTACATCCATTGTGCTAAGTGTATCATAGAACTTCTACATCTACAAGCAAGGTTGACCTCATGTTCTTCTGTTATAAACACATTTCTGGCATTTTTTATATCATTTTCTTCCCCCTGTTTTCTATTTCTAGAACTCTTACTATTCAGATGTAAAACTTAGTAGATAGAACCTCTAAATTTATTCTCTTATTTTTTTCTTCTTTTATTGCTGCTGTTGGTTCTAGTATGGTGTGATTCTATCACATTTAATTTGTACTATCATTATAATTTACAAACAATTTTTTTTGTTTTCTGAATGTTCCACATTATAACTTTCTATACTTTTTTAATGTATGTGATATTAATTGTCGTTTTTTTTAATTGCCTCTACTTCCTCCATTGCCTCTGTTCCTATTAGTTGTTGTTTTTTTGTGATTTTTGTTTTGTTTTGTTTTATTTTATTGATCTTACTGCTATTTTTCTCATATCCAGCATCTGGAGATATGTGGCTGACAGCTTTATACTCGTATTTAAGAGATGCACAGAAAGTTAATTTGGCACAAGCAGTCAATGAAAAAATTTGTAAGTTGGACTTCATCAAAATTAAAACTTTTGTACTTCAAAGAACACTCTCAAGAAACTGAAATGATCCGCAGATTGAAAGAAAATATTTGCAAATCATGTATCTGATAAGGGCCTAGTATCTAGAATGTATAAAGAATTATTACGGCTAAACAATAAAAAGGGAAACAATTCAATTTTAAAAATGGACAAAGGATTTGAATAGTTCTTTTTCCAAAGGAGATATACAAATGGCCAATAAGTACATGAAATGATGGTCAACATCCTTTGCTATCTGATAAATGATCAGGAAAAACCTACAAGGAGACACAACTTAACGTCAATTAGGCAATAACAAATGTTAGTCAGGTTGTGGAGAAATTGGAATCTTCATACATGGCTGGCAGAAACATGAAGTGGTATAGCCATTTGTATGATTTCACACACATTTTTTTGCATGACCATTAACAGCAGCATTATTAATAATAACCAAAAAATGAAAACAACCCAAACTTCCATCAACTGATACATAGATAAATAAAATATGATATATTTATAAAATAAGATATTATTTAACCATTAAAATGAATGAAGAACTGATATATGCTACATGATGGAAGAACCTTGAAAACATTATGATAAATGAAGAAATCCAGACACAGAAGGCCATGTGGTATATGATTCCATTTATACAGTTAGCATGTGAACCCTGGAGCTGAATTCCTCTGGGGAATTCTTGTGAGTAGTGCAGTTACCACACAGAGATACGAGTGGATACAACGGACCACTTGTGATACCAACTCTTCTCTGTGGAAGAAGGCCAGAAAAGGAAAATGCATACAGATAGAAAGCAAACTAGTGTTTGCCAGGGGCTGGGGGTAGGAGGGAATGAGGAGTGACTGCTAGTGGGTATGAAGTTTCCTTTTGGGGTGATGAAACTATTTGAAATTAGATAGTGATGACAGTTGCACAACATTGTGCATATATGAAAAATACTGAATACTGAATTGCACACTGTAAAAGGGTGAATTATATCGCAGTAAAAAAAACCAGTTGATGAATATGGAAATTCTATGAGTACAGGCAGGACTTCGACTAGTGGTAGCTACTGGGCTTCATTGAAGGATCATGAGGTGAAGAGGCTAGGCAATTCTAATTTTGCTCCCTATAATTATTATCTATAGATGTTTAATTTGGGCTTAGTTTATTTCCTTAGAAATGAATTCATAGTTGCCCAGCATGCTCAGAGCTAGTAGGGAGAAGAGACTGAGGTCTTCAGTATTTACCACTTAGACATTGACTCTATCCACCAACTCAGCAAGACACCTCATTGTCCTGCTGTGCATAGAGTCCCTGAATCCTAAGTCTTTGTGATTCAGTCTCTCAAGAGATGACTCTAGTTAATGAAAGAGTTATGAGGAAGCAGTTGCCAGGAAGCTGGAAACTGGGAGGAGATCTGGAAGTGTAAGTTTCATCTTATAAATACTTTTAACCCCACCTGCTGTTCCATTTTCCAGGGCTATGCAACAGGAACTGGCTTTTTTCTGCTCTTCCCCACATGCTGATGAGGATTTTAGCATTGCTTAGTCTGCCAAGTCAGTTACCACCAATTCTCAGTTTACAAATTTGTGTTGCTATTATTGCCTCATCCTTTCTCTTTGGATTTGTGAACTGATAATCTTTTTTATTTCTTTAATCACTTTATTGTCTGAGATAGGCAGAAGACTGGTCTTCAAAAAAATTCTATATTCTAATCCTTGGAAACTGTGAAAATGTTAGGCTATATGGCTAAGGTTTAAAATCAGCTGACTTTAAAATAGGGAGGTTATCCTGGAATATCTGGATGGATCTAATGTAATCACAAGGGGCCTTAAAAATGGAAGAGGGAGGCAGAAAAAAACAGAGCGAACAAAGGAATAATGGTCCCAGAGAGGCAGTGCTGCTGGCTTTGAAGACAGAGTAGATTGGCCATGAGCCAAAGAAGGTGGGTGTCTTCTAGACAATGTGGAAGCTGCAAAGGACAAGAAAGCAGAGTCCTCTTAGAATTCCTTCCCTCCAGAAAACAAATAAAAAATGTGTTCTTTAATCCCCTAAGTATGTATCAATTTATCAGTGAGTTTTGGAAGGTATAGTATTTAATCTTTCATTTGTAACCAGAAATCTTTCCCTTTATATTTTAAGTGCTGAAATTGATTTACTATGCTCTAAATTTTCTGTTTGGCTTGTGGGATTTTTTTTTTTTCAGTTCTATCATTTTGATCTCTTAGCCAGTTCATATGGAACCGTAAGATTCACCTGGTGTGTGCCATTACAGACTAACTGCTGGTTTCAGTACTGACTGGTTGGTTTCTCTACCCTAGCAATCACTACATATTCTCATCTGGTTATAAAACGCAGCAACATTTTTTTCTACTGCAGAATTTAACTAGGAATACTCTTTAGTCAAAGAGTGTTCTATTTTTTTTTTCTTTTTCTTTTTTTTTTTTCTGACTGGTAAGGGGAGCGCAACCCATGGCATGGTGTTGTCTGCATCATGCTCTCCCTATATAGGATCCAAACCTGTGGCCTTGGTGCTACCAGTGCTGCACTCTCCCGAGTAAGCCACAGGGCCAGCCCAGAATGTTCTATTTTTCTATTCAGTCAGCACCCTAGCCCCTCTGTTCTTCCTATGCTTTGTATAAGGGTGTACTAGATTTTACAGCTATTCAGGTCTGCAGTGTAAATTCTTGGAATGTTCTTTTTCACAGATAAAGGGAATCCAACTAATGCTTTTCTCACTGCCTGTAAGCTTCTCCAAAGATCATAACAGATATGTTATAGGACTCGCATCTCTAAACTTGGAACCTTATTAGCACCCTTTTAGAAATTTTATAGCAGAAATCTCTTTTTAAAAATAATCTTAATTTTGCTTCTATTCTACACCTGCATTGAAATTCTGATGGTTTAGGTCAGTGTGATTTTTTTCAGCATGACTTACCACTGGTATTGGGAATTTTTTTTCATAAATAGGCAATTTGAAGCCCCCTAAAGAAATCAGAGACAATCAGATTCCTACATTCTAAGCTCTTCTGAGTTCTGAAACCAGACCAAGACAGGGTCATCTCCCCAGGGTACCTCTGGATGAAGAAAAACAAACACTTCAAGGACCGAACCGTAAATCTCCAGTGTTTACATCTAATCCAAGCTCTGGAGTTGCATCTTCAAATTTGATTCCACCTTGAACCTTAGCTGACTACATAGCTCGACTTGAGGTTTAACAAATCATTCTTGTGTTAGTCACAACACAATACTCAAATTCTCTCTTATGCCTTAGAATTTGTAGGTTACAAATCCTTGACCTGTATTTAATTCTGCAATAGTCTCCATTGCTTTTTTAAAAAAAATGCCGCATCATTTAGTCACAGTACCAGTTATTTTGAAACTTAAGGAAAATCAATTATGTTAATGTTAGAGCAGCTTTTTGAAAATAAACTATCCTTAGCACAAAATCTATTAACCAAGATCCTGCTAATCCACTACATTAAATAAACTCCTAATAAAATCACCTGTTAAATGTGCTTACATGTAGAGAGAAGATGCTATCTCAAAATTGTAGTTGGGATTTTAGATTTTATGAGAAAATTCAAGGAGGCTCAGAGATTACAGTGAGCACATTGAGATTTCTGAAAAATTTCAGGAACTATTTTTTTTTTCATTGAATTTTCATTTTTTTTACGGAAGACAGAAAATGCACAGCAGATTTAATGCAAGAGTAATGCAAGTAGTTTGTTAGATTCAGATGAGTGATACAGAAAAAAAAGAGAGTTTGATAGAGGAAAGGGGATCAGGGATACACAGTGAGGCCAAGGGTGCAATCTTAAATAGAATTGTAGGTTGAGTCTCGTGAGATGGGGACATTTAAACAGATACTGCAAATGGGTGAAAATGTTACGCAAGGAGAACCTAAGAAAAGGTCTTGGAGGAGGCAGTGGATTGGCATTGAACAGTGCTTGTTTCCTCTAACTCCTTTACTCCCTGAAACCAGTGCTCTGGTTGAAACCAGTTGGAGTAGCAACTCTCCTTCAACCCTGGCTATGACACAGGGGTAACCATCTTGTATCTGTGATCTGTGCAGCCTTTTAAAGTATACCAAGTTCAAGTCTCATACAGAGGAGCTCAGGCGTCTCTACTTAAAAGCTTCCTTGTGATTCTGATGCATAGTAGGAGAAAACCAGTCCCCCTGCAGTTGAGGCTTCAAGAGGGTTGGAGAGGAAGAAGGAGAAAGAAACTGCTGTTTGTTGAGAGTGACTATGAGCTGGACACTCCAGGGCACATGCCATTTCTCATTTAGGACTTGGTTATGCTAGAACATGAATTAAGATCTGTGTTTTTCTTAATTTTTTTTTTAAAAAATAGAATCATCTGCATTTCAAATTCAAGTAGTTTGCTTTGTTCATCCTTTTAAAAATATATTTTTGAAGTTGGTTTAGATCTTAGATTATTTTGACAATATTCTCTTTTCCTAATGATGTTTCTAAATTTTATTCAGAAATTAGATATCTGGATCGATAGAGTTTTATCAGTGAGAGCTTATGAGTGTATTGTTGAAGGTGAAGTTGAGGACTTTTTCCTTTACCAAATGGAAATTGTGTGTCTAATGATTAAATGCTGAGACCTTAAGACAATATCCTGTACCTGCATTGTGGGAATAGCTATGCAAATTTGGGGAAGTAATTTAACTTTCCTAAGCCCTATTTTCTCCTTCTGTAAAATGGAGATGTCTTACTTAGAGTTTTCTCTGAAGCTGACTTTGAGACAGGAATTTGAGTGCACGTACTTTATTTTAAAAGAAGCAACCCCCCCCCCCAAAAAAAAAACAACTGTAGGAATGAGTAATGAGTAAAAGTGAAACCCACAGGAAAGGTGGCAAACAAAATATCTGTTTTGGGGCAGTTGACATGTGAGCCCTGGAGCTGAATTCAACTGGGGAAATTTTGTGAGTCAGTGCAGTTAGCCCACAGGGACAGAGGTGACAGTGGGGGCAAGATACCAACTCTTCTCTGTCTTTGGAGGAAAGCTGCTACAAGGAGCATTAGCCCCTGCTAACCTACTGCACAAGCTAGTACTGTAGGCTGCAGAAACCAGAGAAAGCCCTTGTGTAAAGGTTAAAGAAAGGTAGTTGCTGGTTATTGGAAGGTGGACAGTGTGCACTGAAGTGGTAAAGGGAAGGGAATACAAGTGGGACACCAACAGCCTTAGTTCATAGGGCTATTAAAGAAAAACTGAACGAAGCAATAGAGATCAAACACGTAAAACACGGTGGCTACACAATGTGTCCGTCCTTCAACCTCAGACTGCTTATAAAGCTTCATATACTCATTTTTTTAAATATCTAGTGGCCACTCAATTATAATCATTAACCCTAACTTATTTTTGTGACACTGCAGTGAATGATTGTTTCAAATATAATCTTTAAAAATTAAACAGTAAAACTATTTCCATAATTATATTTCTGGTGGTATATTAAAATGACAACATAGTCAGGAAAATTGCTACATTTTTCTTTGGGTACTTTCTAAGGCATGGCTGTTTAAGAAAATAAAAAATAAAAAGTGCTGTGTTCTTGCTACTATCATACAGCAAAGGCAATATAACAGAAAAAGAATAAACTGTGTTTTATTCTGTCTCATATATCAACAAAATTGTCCCCTGAGTTCAGACATGCTGTTATTCAAGATGATGGATAATATATGGGCTACAGAATATAGCTGGATTCCCAGGTTACAGTTCAGTTTATGACCAATCATAGTTTGACTTGTAAGAAGAGGTAAAATGATATGAAAGGTATTAATAGGAAATACATAGCAACAAGACAGTATTTTAACTGTCCATTTTATACTAACAAGAGTTTTGAAAGACATTGTTTGATCTGTTATTGCTTGACAGAGCTCTTAAAGCAAAGAATAGCAGGGTTTCTTTCAGTCCATTGATAAGACATGTAACTAACTGAAGGCCAGACTATTAGGGAGACAGTGTGGATTTTATGACACAGCTATCTTGTTTATTAGTGCCGTTATTGGTATTATTGGCAGCAGTATTGCTTAACATGCCTAAAATATAGAAAAAGTTTATCTGATCCATCTACAAGATAAGTGAGGATTTCAACAGAGTTTTAAATTAAGAAAGCTTCCACCATCATCATCAGTTCCCTGGGTCTAAGCTGTGATGCTAACTTTTAAAGCGCTCAGACCTCTGCTTCATATTGCCCAAGGGGCAAAGTTTCCTAACACATATTGGTAGGAATGGAACTGAATTTCTCTAATCCACATAAGAATTTCCACTCTTTCTACTTTAAACTTCCTTGCCTCCCCACTAAGCCTTTATAAAAGAAATATTGCTGATAGTATTGGGTATGTGTTTGGCATCACTGGATATCTGTTCACATTTGGAGGACCAAGGAAGAACAAAATATAGGAAATTAGGCTCTTTGGTTCTGGTGTTTCTTTCTCAGAAGTCAAATAAATGCAACAAAGTGGAACTAGGCAGATGTCTGTCCCTACTCAAACCCATGTAATAGTTTGGAAACAATTTCAACATGAAAACAACTAGCTATTGATACAAAGTTTGGTTTTAAAATGCTTTCAAGATCTTTGCAAAGTCGACATATGTTACATTTAGTCACATTAATCCTGAAAGGGATTAAGGTGTGTAAGAAAGCACGGGTAAGTGTTTGGAGAATTACCTTCTGCGTTCTTGCACTGAGCGTAGGGAAAGACAGCATTTTATTAACAAAGGTAACATACACAAATTTCATGATAATATGAGAAAAATACCTATTGATCATATACCATTAATCATATATTCTAAATAAGTTGTTATGCATTTAAAAAGACATAAATGTGAAAAATAAACATGCAAGTTTATTTTTTATAAAAATAACTACCCACAAAGATCAGACTACCCACTAACCTCTTGAGCACTTAACTTAGCCTCAGGCTAATGCACTATGCAAACTTGTTCTCATCCATATTTAATCTAGAGCTTCAGCTTCTTACTCCTCATCTCATTTACATGTGCAATAAATACCTAGAATGCTTCTCTAATGCATGATGTATTAGGGGTTGTAGGTACAAAGAGCATCAACAAACACAATCGTGCTCTTTAATCTGCAGATATGCAAACAAGGAAGTAATATGATCAAATTTGTTTCACAGATATAACTCATGACCAAGTAGACTGAGGACAGTGACTGGGAGTGAAAGGATGAGACGGAGGGCTTCTAAAGTGTAGGGGTGAGATTATCAGCATGAATTTGGGTAGTACAGGTGAACATAGAGAAGTGAGGACAGATTTGAATGTTATTTTTGTGCTATACGATAAAACTTGGTGGCTGATTTTCCTTGTTTAATGAGAAAAATAAGTTATTTACGTTTACATTTTTTGATTGTGAACAGGAAATCATACAGAACTGAGATGATAAAAATTTCTTTTGTAGAAACTTAGAGGAAAAATAATAGGACATCATATTCGTATATTGGTTCTTCCTGAATCATGATGGGAATCCAGTGACATATTCATGAGATCAACATATAAGTCATAAAGCACCATGTTAAAATATGGTTATCATTGATGTCCTTGTGAATAGTTTCGCCAATAATAATTAACATAATTTAGTGCTTTATGGTTTACAAAGTGCTGTGACATATTACATCTCATCTGACATCCCCTTTGTATCCACATAAATATGTCAACTGCTCTCCCACACAGTGTGTTTGTTTAAGCTGTTCCATTTGCCGGAAATACCTCAACGGGGTTTGAGCCTTATTCCTGAAAGACACAATCCCAAACTCCATAATTCCAAATGTTGAAATCCTGAAAGATCAAAATCCATAAAGTCTAAAATCCCAAAAGATCAAAACCCTGAAAATATAATTTGAGAAATAATAATTTAAAAAATTATTTAAAACACATTTATTTACTTTTTTGAGAGGATTTATTTGAGAATCATATAAAAACATGACAGGACACTTCATAGGCCACTTTATACAATAAAATAGGCAATAATAGCATACATACTTTTGCAAACATAGATACTCACGTATACTAATGACAGCGCATGGGTATAAAGTATATGAACAAATGATCCGTATTCATAAAGAAATAGGTCAGAAAGTGAAATGTATACACACATGTCATTATGGTTGGTAATTGTGTGCACCCAGCTTTATAACTGTGGCCATCTGAAATACATGATAGACAACTTAAATATTTTTTCCAAATCGATCATAAACCATGATGGGTCACCACCACATAAACAGTACCTAAAGAACTGAGATCTTGAGAAATTTCATCTTACACAAATGCACATGTACAAAAGTGTCATCTCATCATTTATCAAGGAAGTTTTGATGTTTTTACATACACATACAATGCCTGTAGGCAAATCAACGTTGTGATAATGCACTTTTGTGGGGTCAAATTTGCAAAAAATGCATAAAGTGAATTAGAGCTCTGTGAGAGTCTTTATATAATATATATACCTCTAGTAATGGAAATGATGTGAAGATGAATACATAGCATAGTAAATTGTAAAAAATAAACATTCGAAATTTTAATCTTTTGGGATTATGATTTTCAGGAGTTTAGAGGTTAAGAATTTTAGACTTTAGGGATTTTTAACTTTTTTTTTCCTTTACAAGATTGTATTTCTCATAAAAGGGCATTACATTTCCAAGAGACATAAACAGAAGTGTTACTCTGCATCTTTTTGTCTTAAATTTCACCCCAAGGCATTACCTCTGAAGATAATAGGGAGACTGAATTTGAGCAAAACTTATATTTTAGTAACAATGTACCTTCAGGATTTCAACACTCCGGATAATGGCATTTGGGATTGTATCTTTCTCAACTATACTCGGAACTTACTGATTCTAATTATCTTTCAAGTCTTGGCTTAAGTGTCACTCTTCTGTGGTTGATTTCCATTCTTTTCCAATCTCAATTCTGTCCTTATTAATACCCTACCATAATATACAAAAAAATATTTTTCCTTCAAAACACTTACCAATACTCGTAATTATATATTTATATGTGTGCTGCTACTGTTAATGGCTGTCTGCTCCACTTTGAAAGATTCATGAAAGGAGGCCTTAACTGTTTTGTCTACTGCTGTATCACCAGGCCTGACCACAATGTCTGGTTCATAGTAAAAGGTAAAGAACTCTCTAAAGCACTCTTTAAAAAAAAAAAAAAAAAAAAAGAACGAAAGAAAGTAATAATTAAAAATATTTTCTTTGCATATGGAAGATATATTTTGCTTCTTTCACTCTGTTTGACCTTAGTTCCTCTTGAGGTTTTGTAAGTGCCATTGCTGTTAACACCAGATTACATTGTAATTTTTCTTGGCCCACTAGAGCATGAATCTTTTGGAGTTTATTCATGTCCCATTCATCTTTGCACCTTCTTTCCTTAGTCCAGGGCCCAGAACAGAGTAGGTGCACAGTTTTTGTGACTGAGTCACTGAGATCTATAAGGAGACTTTACCAATAATTCAAGAGAGAGGTTATGATGACCTGAACTAAGGCAGTAAGTTGTATGGGCTGAGAAAAAATAGAAACAGTGCTTTTGTAGAAGTAGAAGCAATAGGACTAGATAACATGTCAATTGATTATACATAGCAAATATGTATAATTTTTATACATATTTGTATAAAAATGTGTATAAAATTTTTTTCATAGGAAATGAAAAAATTAAAGAATGAAATTTCATATGCAAGGACTGAAGTTTTGGGAGGAGGATGTTGCATTTTCTTAGGTTGAACTTTGTGAAATTCTGGTATTTTTAAGGCAAAAACAGCTTGTATTGGCAATTTCACATGGTTCAGCAGATACATTTGGTTATTGTAATGTTGAGTTTGAGATATTGGTAGTACCTAAAACATTTTTTTCCCATTCAAGTGGAAAATCCCCCCAGATTTTGGAAATGATTAGAATTTGGCCTAGATTTATTGGTTTGAAAGTCATTTGAAATATGGTTATAGGAATGCAGGGAGAAAAAAGAAAAGAATCAAGAGAAAAATCTTATAGAATGTACATGTATACTGATGAATGTTTAAGTCATTTCTACCTTTTTCTGATTATGGACAATCTTTTAAATACTTATGTATGTTTGAACAAACTTTTTAAGAAAATTTTTTCACATGTCATTTTTTATTTACCACAAATTTCTAGTAGAAGCATTCTTGGATTAAATAAAACAAGAATTGTATGTATTTAAACCTATTGGCAAATTTCTCTTCAGAAAAGTCATTCTAATTTTCACTTCTAAACACAGGTTTTCTCCACAAGAAATTACATAGGCTAGTACAAATATGTAAATTATGGAAAGCATATAAACTGGTATTTCATTTTCCTTGACAAAAATACTCTTTAAAATAGTTGATCTCAAACTATAAGGTCTCAAGACCCATTTATACTCTTAATAATTACTAAGAATCCCAAATAACTTGTGTTTATGTGGGATATATCTATTGATATTTACCATATTAGAAATTAAAACTGACATTTAAAAATATTTATTAATTCACTTAAAAATATTAATTTTAAACCTATTATATGTTAACATAAATAATGTGTTTTATGAAAAAAAACTGATACTTCATTAAAACTTGACCATGTTAGTTTCTTAAAGATTGCTTGTGTGAAATCTGAAACCATACAATT
Organism: Cynocephalus volans; assembly: GCF_027409185.1. Classification (NCBI taxonomy): domain Eukaryota; kingdom Metazoa; phylum Chordata; class Mammalia; order Dermoptera; family Cynocephalidae; genus Cynocephalus; species Cynocephalus volans. The sequence goes on from NC_084468.1 coordinate 125,110,074, forward strand.
AACGTTTTTTAAACTCTGTTACATTAAGATCCATTGTCTATCTTGAGCTTTTAATCCATCATTCATTCTTACATAATTTTGTAGACACGTACTGTAGGAAAATATCAGTTCAATGAGTTATGAAGAGCTTCCAAATAATGATATATACCATTATGCAACATCAAATAATCATATTTTTAATATCACTGCTGATCTCATCAGAAAAGTCTTTAAGTATTGGGAACTGTCAAGTTCACGGTAGCAGATGCAAGTTTTCCTCAAATTTAAAATTTCACTTGAAAGCTCCAAGTTTATCATTGCCAATAAATACCATCAGTTGTTTTCTTTGAAGAGTAAGATGTCTGTCAAATGTCTAAGTAGGAATAACCTCAGTTTGTCTGTCATTCATTGTCTCAAGTAAAAACCGTGCTCCATTAAAAAAGCTGCAAGGTCAGCTCACATCTCAATCACAAGTGCTTCTCTTAGAGACAACCATCACACTTCAGTGGATGGCAGAAGGGCTTTATTTGTGCTTTTTATTTCATCACACAAAACATATTGGAGAGATGTTAACTCAATGGTTGAGATTTAATAAAAGAGTAATTTTTATGGTTTCATCAAAGGCATCAAGGGCATTCTTAAGCAAAACTGGATTTTTTTTTTTTTGTCTTTGAGTGTGTGGCAGTGAAAATTGTGATGACTGCTGTTACAGTTTGGCGTCTAACCAACGTCCTAACCGTGAGTTCTTCTCCCCACTCTGCTCCCACAGATAAGGTCCCTTAGTCAAATAAACCTCCTTATCAAATCAAATGAATGCAGTTCCTGCTTATCCTGAGCGGTGGCTTTCAGTTTTTTGTCAACCCACAGGATTATTTAAATAAGCAGTGCCATCTTTCCTTGGGAACCAGGGGGCACCTCACCAACTGATACTACGAAGCTTTTCTCCCACAGCCCCTGCTTGTTTACTCTCTTCCCAAGTGCCACCCCCATATGGCCCAGTATGGTGCCGTGTACTTCTCCTCCAGGCTGTGATTATATGTGACTAATGTACTGGTGTCAGTCTCATGTGTAAGGCATTGTATGTTTGACCATCCACGTCACTCTAGCGTGGGAATTCCTCCTTCACCAACAATAGAAGAGAAGATGATTAACATAAACACATGGAATATTTTATCACCATTTGCATTTATTGTCAATCATTCAGGTAAAAGAAGAACTTCTATGATCAGTTGGTACTGATTCTAAATGAATACAAGCAAAACAGCAAATCTAGCCAAGTCTGAAGATTTGTCCCTTTGCAAGGCAAAAAGTACAACTCAGCAAGTAAGATACTAACTCAACCTTCATGTTTAGAGCTAAGTCTTTAATGTGACAAGTTGTTGTGTCATTGGAAAGTGGATTTACTAACTTTTTATCCAGTAGGTATTCAACAAGGTCAACCATACAAGGCTTTATTAGGCTCTTACCTATTGTATATGCTTCTCCAGCCAATGCCGTATATAAATTATTATGTAAGATGCTTAATGGTTTCTTCATTTTTAGTTTAAAAGCTGTAACAATTCTTAGCTTTAAAACAACTCATCACATACACATTTAAATTAACCAGTTCTTTGCATTTAAAACCTTGCATGACATCTCAAAATGTACCACAACTTAACTAGCATTATGGTACTATTTTAAAAGTTCTGTTGGATAAGACACAATCAGGTAAATCTACTGATTTATAACCCCTGGAGGGGGTTAATAATTTTTATTTTTTTATTTATAGTATTATTCAATTTCTTCAGAGTACACTCTTCTTTTTCTTTAGTCATAAAACTCTAACACATCTTTTCAGCAGTATCTTGATATACATATGTTGCAGCTGAGAAATGAGAAAGCAGTCTTCTAATTCCCCTTTTTAATCCAACAATTCATCTTTAAATACAAGAAAAATAGAATAAATCAATATTTATTTTAGAATAAAATATTATTTAATTTAAAATAACAGTTTAAGAAAAATTTAGAAAAAACTTAAAAATTAAAATATTAATGCCAAATGAGAAAACAAAGTGTACATGTTTTGTGATGGGCTTCTGTATAGGGATAACTTCAGTATTTCAAATTAATGATATTTGGGATGACAATGAAGTAACAAATTATAGAAGGTATAAACAGATTGCTAAAAAGAGCATGGTAGAAATACTAAGAAAAATATGAATTAATCTCTCAAGATGCATACACACACACACACACACACACACACACTAAACCTAATATCTTAGAAAATTCTACAGACATGTAAATATAAAATCGCTCATTTTGTTAGCCAGCGGAACATGTCATTTAGCCTAAACAAAACTTCATGGTACACCCATGAGAGAAAAGATAAGTAGACAAGTAACATCTTGGGATCACATGAAAATAGTTTTGACCTTCCAGGTAGGTCTCTGAAAGGCCCACAGCACACACTTTAAGAATCACTGCTTTAGAATCTCAATATTTTAAAGACTCCTAATTTGCTATTGGCTCTCTCAGCCAATAAGTTTACTATTGCCTCTTCTATTTTATTTTTGTCTAACATATAAAAAGCCTTTACAATTTTTTTTTTTAAAGATGACCAGTAAGGGGATCTTAACCCTTGACTTCGTTTTGTCAGCACCACGCTCTCCTAAGTGAGCTAACCAGCCATCCCTATATAGAGATCTGAACCCATGTCCTTGGTGTTATCAGCACCGCACTCTCCCAAGTGAGCCATGGGCTGGCCCCTTTCACAAATATTTAAGGGAAAAAAATGAATACTCAAAAGGAAAAACTGGAAAAGCATATGAACTTGCAATTAACAAAAGATATACTAATTGTCCTCAAATATATGAAAAGCACAATTTCACAAAAATAAATAAATAAAAATAAAGCTTTTCTTATAGAAAAGTCTAAAATAAAGAGAATAACATTAATAATACCACACTTGACAAGGATATGGGAAATTCGTACCTTCTCAATTTAAATTAGAAAAGCATATACATGTTAGTAAAATTTACTTATTTTTTAATAGGTAACATTTACTTTATTTATTTTTTTACTATTAATTTTTTCATTGAAACATAATTGATTGCACATATCTGTGGGGTACAGTGTTGAATATCAATACCTGTGTTCAGCGTGTGATGCTCAAATCAGGATAATTAGTATATTTCTCATTTCACAGTATAATCATTTTTTGTGGCCTTTACCAAATTCTCGCTAACCCCCTCCCCCAACCCCTTTCCCTCCTCTGGTGGCTTCAGTTCCATTCTCTCCTTTTGAAAGTTCAGAAAATTATTATGATTCTTCCTTTCTCTCTTTCTTTCTCTCTTTTTCTCCCTCCCTCCATCCTTCTCTCTCTCTCTCTCTCTCTCTCTCTCTCTCTCTCTCCCCCCCCCCTTAGGAGGACATGTGGTATTTCTCTTTCTGTGCCTGGTTTATTTCATTTAACATAATTTTCTCTAAGTTCATCCATGTTGTTATGAATGGCAGAATTTCATTCGTTTCTATGGCAGAGCAGTATTCCATTGTGTATATAAACCACATTTTTCTTATCCAGTCGTCTGTTGATGGACATTTAGGATGGTTCCAACTCTTAGCTGCTGTACCTAGAGCTTCAAAAAATAGAGTGTGAGTGCAGTTATTCCTTCAACATGGTGATTTCCAATCCAGTGGGATTACTAGATCACATGGCAGTTCTCTCTGTAGTTGTTTTAGAAACCTCTATAATATTTTCCATAATGGCTGCACTATTTACAGTCCCACCAACAGAGTAAAAGCATCCCCCTTTCTCTGCATCCTCACCAACACTTGTTATTCTCTGTCTTTTTGATAATGGCCAGTCAAACCGTTGTGAGATGATATCTCAATGAGGTTTTGATTTGTATTTCCCTGATGCTGTGTGATGTGGAGCATTTTTTTATGCACTTGTTGGACATGTGTATATCTTCATTTGAGAAATGCATATTCAGCTCCTTTGCCCATTTTTTAGTCAGATTACTTGTTCTTTTACTGTTAAATTATTTGAGTTCTTTTTATATTCTGGATATTAATCCCTCGTCACACACATAGTTTGCATATCTTTTCTTCCATTCTGTAGGTTTTGTTTTCACTCTGTTGATTGTTTCCTTTGCTGCACAGAAGCTTTTTAGTTTCATATAATCCCATTTCTTTATTTTTATTATTTTTTCTGTGCTTTTGGGGTCTTATTCATAAGGTCTTTTTCCAGTCCAACATCCTGAAGTGTTTCCCCTGTGTTTTCTTTTAGTAGTTTTATAGTTTAAGGTCTTATATTTAAGTTTAATGCACTTTGAGTTGATTTTCGTATATGATGAGAGGTGTGGGTCTAGTTTCATTCTTCTCCATGTGGATGTCCAGTTTTACCATTTATTGAAGAGGTAGTCTTTTCCCCAGTGTGTGTTCTTGCTGCCTTTGTCCAAGATCAGTTGGCTGTAAGTAAGTGAGTCGACTTCTGGGTTCTCTGTTCTGTGTGATTGGTCTGAGTAACTGTTTTACACCAGTACCATGCTGTTTTGTTTATTATACTTTTGTAGCATAATTTGAAGATGGGTGGTATTATGCCTCTAGCTTTTTTATTATTATTTTTTTCCTCAGGATTGCTCTGGCTATTTGGGGACTTTTCATATTCCAAATGAATGATAGAATTGTTTTTTCTATTTCTGTGAAGAATGTCACTGGCATTTTGTTGGGGATTGCATCAAATCTGTGGATTGCTTTGGGTACTAAGGACGTTTTCACAAAGTTAATTATTCTAATTCAAGAGAATGGAATGTCTTTCCATCTTTTTATGTCCTCTCTAATTTCTTTCAACTGTGATTTGTAGTTCTTGTTGCAGATCTCTTTCACTTCCTTGGTTCAATTGATTCCTAGGTGTTTTATTTATTTAGTTATTTTGACTATTGTAAATGGGTTTGTTTTCTTCATTTCTTTTTCTGCTAGTTTATTATTTGGGTATACAAATGCTACTGATTTTTGCATGTTTGGTATCCTGCAACTTTACTGAACTTTTTAATCAGCCTCTGAGAATATTTTTGGTAGAATCTTGAGGTTTTTCTATACATGGGATCATGTCATGTGTGAATAGGGACAATTTGAATTCATCTTTTCTATTCTGGATGCCCTTTATTCTTTCTCTTGCCTAATTGCTCTGGCTAGTACTTCCAATACTATGTTAAATAGGAGTGGTGAGAGTGGGCATCCATGTCTTGTTCCTGTTCTTAAGGTGATATTTTCAGTAGGTTTGTCACATATGGCTTTATTGTTTTAAGGTATTTTCTTTCTATACCTAATTTGTTGAGAGTCTTTATCATGAGGCGATGTTAAATTTTGTCTAATGGTTTTCCTTCATCTATTAAGATAATCATATGGTTTTGTATTTGTTTCTGTGGATGTGGTGTATCACATTTATTGACTTCCATATGAACCATTCTTGCATCCCTGAAATGAATCCCACATGATCACGGTGTATAATTTTTTTTGACATGTTGCTATGTTCTGATTGCCAATATTTTGTTGAAGATTTTTATGTCTATGTTCATCAGAGATATTGGCCTGTAGTTTTCTTTCTGGTTGTATCTTTGTCTGGTTTTGTTATCAAGGTGATGCTGGCCCCAAGAATGAGTATGGGAGAATGGCTTCTGTTTCAATTTTGGGGGATGGTTTGAAGAGAATTGGTATTAATTCCTCCTTCAAGGTTTGGTAGAATTTAGCTGTAAAGCCATGCATTCCTGGTCTTTTCTTTGATGGGAGACTACTGATTACTACCTCAATCTCATTGCTTTATATATCTGGGTGCTCTGGTGTTGGGTGAATATATATTCATGATTATTTGTCTTCTTGCTGTATAGATCCCTTTATTATTATGTAGTGGCCTTCTTTTTCTCTTTTTATGTTTTTGGTTAAAAGCCTATTTTTCCCAATTTAACAATAGCTATTCCTGCTCAATTTTGGTTTCCATTTGTGGGGTATAAATTTTTCCATCCCTGCACTATTAATCTGTGTGTATCTTTATAAGTGAGGTGAGTTTCTAGAAGACAGCATATAGTTGGGACTAGCTTTTTATTCCAATCAGTCAGCCTGTGTCTTTTGAGTGGGAAGTTTGATCTATTTACATTTAGAGTTGTTATTGAAATGTATTGTTTTGTACCTGGCATCTTATTGTTATTCCTTTGGATGTTTTAAATATCTTTTGTTTGTTTCTTCCCCTTTTATTGCTTGTCTTTGATATTTGCTGGGTTTTTTTTTTTTTTTTTTTTTTTTGAGGTGGTAAGATGTCATTTCTTTCTTTCTTGTTTGCATTTTTGTTCTACCAGGGCATTTTGTTCTTTGTTGTTTATTCATGTTAGTGATTATCTTTTTTTGAATTCCGGATGCAGGACTTAATTGAGGATTTCTTGCAGTGCTAGTTGTGTTGTAGTGAACTCCCATAGTTTTTGTTTGTCTGGGAAATACACTATTTCTCCCTCATTTCTGAAGGATAGCCTTGCTAGGTATAGTATTCTTGGCTGGAAGTTTTTTTTTCTTTTAGTACTTTGAATATATCTTCCCATTTTCTTCTCATCCATAGAGTTTCTGTTGAGAATTCTGCTGTTAGTTTGATGAGGCCTCCCTTATAGGTGACTTGATGCTTTCTCTTGCTGCTTTTAGGATTCTCTCTTTGACTTTGAGCTTTGCCAATTTGATCATATTGTGTCTTAGAGGGATCTTTTAGGATTTTATTTGTTTGGAAAACTTTAAGCTGCCTGGATGTGAAGGTCTGTATCTCACCCTATACATGATAACTTTTCCATTATTATTTCATTGAATAGGTTATCAATGCCTTTTTCATTCTCCTCCTTTTCTAGAATACCCATGATTTGGATGTTTGTGAGCTATGGTTGTCTGCTAGTTCTCTTAGATTTTCTTTCTTTCTTTCTTTTTAAATTCTTTTTTCCTTTTATTTTCTGCCCAGGTTATTTTGAAAAGACCATCTTTGAGATCAGAAATTCTTTCTTCTTCTTGCTCTAACCTGCTGCTTAAGCTCTTGGTTGTGCTTTTTTATATCATTGAATGAATCCTTCAGTTCCAGGAATTTCTCTATATTCTTTTTTAAGGTATTAATCTCTTTGTAAATCTCCTCCTTCATTTCCTGGGTATTTTCTCTTGTATCATTGTGCTTTCTAACCAAGTCTTCTTGTATCAAATTGAGTTTCCTTAAGATTGTTGCTCCTAATTCCTTTACAGTTGTTTGAAGTGTTTCCTACTCAATGGGGTCTGGTACTTGAGAATTACTGTGTTCACTTGGTGGTGTCCTATTTTCTTGGGTTTTCATAATTTTGGGTTCTTTATGTTGATGTCTGATCACCTGGTAGAGCAGTTCCTTCTTCTATTACTCTGGAATGGGCTTTGAGGAGAAAGACTTCCTCCTCTTTTTCTGGGTTTCCCTGGTAACTCTTCTTGTGTCAATGCAGTAGACTAGGTGGCAGGCCACTGCACAGTGGCTGTGGCTTCTACCATGGTGATGAGCCATCTTTGTGGCAGCAGTGGCTGTGGTGGTGGCTCTAGTTGACCACCTTCACAGAAGCAGTGTTTGTGGCATGCTCCTGACTTCTGTCAAGTAGGGGAGGCTGTCCACAGCTCCTTCCTAGGTCCTGGAGTATGCTCCTGCCTTTGGTCAGGTAGAGAAGGCTGTCTGTGGCTTCTGCCAAGGTCCCTGGTTGTGCTTTTGCCTTCTGTTGATAACATACATAATTATATGTATATAAATTTATATATGTAATTGACATAGTATCTATCATAGTAAAAATATGTGGAACAACCAGAATATACCAGAATATATATGTATTAATAGAATTTGGTTACAGAAATTTTGGTGCATACACAAAATGTTATACTATAGAGCCATTAAAGAGGATGAAATAAATCTTTATCATTGTTGGAAATGGAAGACCAAGATATTTTAAGTAATTGAAAATAAACAAATATGCTACAGAAGGTCACAAATATTAGGACCATATTAAAAAATAAAATGAATATGTAAATGCATAAACAAACAATGTACACCTAAATGTTAAAGAACATATTTGTAAATAGTAAAATTGCTGGTGATTTTGAATTTACTTTGTAAGGAAGTGTTTCTCAACTGTATATGTGTGGGGGAATCTTTTTATCCCTCAGGAGACATTTGGCAATACTGAGGACATTTTGTTTGTCACAAGTCAGGGAGTGCTGCTGACATCAAGTAGCCAGGGACGCTGCTAAGCATTCTACAGTTATCCAACCCAAAATATCAAAAGTGCCAAGGTAATTCAAGCTAATTCAATTTTACAAACATTTATTGGGCTACTATCATGTGCAAGGCACTGGGAATACAGCAATAAACAAAATAGATATGTTTGTTTTCTCTTGGATGAATAATATTTATAATACCTGAATCTTATATAATGGTTCCTTTTTAAATTGGTAAAAATCATAAAGTTATATTAATTAAAGGAAGGAGAGTGGTGAGTCTTAAAAAGGTGTTCTTCCTTTGATCTTTTAATAGTATTCATTGAAATTTCCTGGGAAATAGTAAGAAATTTGCGCAAATTTTCATATACAATATTGTTTAGTGAATTATTGTTTATAATAGTGAAAATTTGGAAATGTACAAAAGTGGGAGTGTGGTAAAATAAAGTATAAGTCCATTGTATTAGTCCATTTCTGTTGCTTATAGCAATAATACCTGGAACTGGGTAATTTGTAAGAAAATGAAATTCATTTCTTACAGTTTGGGAGACCAGGAAATCAAAACTCTAGGGAACACATCTGGTGAGGGTCTTCTTTGGTGGTGGCTTTACAGCAATGCAGGGTATCACATGGTGGATAATGGCAGAGCAGTGAGAGATGACTTCTCATGTGTTCTTCTTTTAAAGCCCTCAGAACCACAGCTACAACCACCATTAAACCATCAACTTAATCATCTCTTCAAGGCCCTGCCTTTCAGTTATCATAATAGGATTTCCTACCCTCTTAACACTGTTACAGAGGGGACCAAGCCTCCAAGACATTAAACTTTGGGGGGACGCAATTCAATCCCCTACAGATATCTGGTTGATGGACTACCATGCAGCTTTTAATATTCACAGTAAAAAAATTACTGTTATAAAAATATCATTGATTAAAGTTAAATGAAAAACAGACCACAAAACTCTAAGTACTGCATGATCCTAATTTTTTAAAAAATACACCTGGCCAAAAGACTAGTAGGAATTATATCAAAATGAGGTATGAGTGGCTCTCTCTATGATGTTATATTATGGGCAATTTAAAATATTTTTCTATACAGCCTAGGTACTTTCTAAATTATCTAAAGTGAATATGCATTACTTTTATAATTAAAAAATAAGTCATACCATATTGATTACTACATATAATGCCCTTTATTAGTACAGCCCTTGAGGACCTTATATATAAAGATGGAGAGATGAGTCATACATATATGGAAAGTTTATAATTTATAATAATAAACAAAGAGAAAAAAGATTAAAACAAACTTATTTTGAATATCTCCTTGTCTGGCATTCTGCTAGATGCGTTCACCAGTATTATCACATTTCATGATACCTGCAGTCCTGTGAAGCAGGTGTTATTTTACCCATCTTAGGGATCGGGAAATTGAAGCTCAGTAAGATTAAGAATCTTGCCCCAGGCCACCCATTGATATTAAGTGATAGTGTGAGGATTCAACCCCAGGTCTGAGTCATTTTTGTAAAATTGATTGTTTCCACTTGGTGTGCTCTTCCATTCTGGAGGTTCAAGAAAAGATTACCATAATCATTAACTTCAGTGTTTCAGTGGGAGCCGTGAAAGCTGTCATTTTTTGGAAAGATATAGGGACAGTCACCAACCAGAAAAGCTGAAAAGTGTTTTTTAATTCCTTCAAGGAATATTTCAGAGAAAGTCTTATATGCTCCATGTTATGAGTACAGAATTTTTATGTCTCTGATGCTTTCTTGCATTCAAAGACATATCATGAATCTCTACATAGTCATCAATTGCTTCTGCAAAAGAGAAGTTTTGAAACACCCAAAGTGAAGCTGGGATGCATGATTGATGAATGCAAGCTGGATTACTTCTCAGAACATCCTCCTTAGCTACAAGTGATATAACTTGGCAGAAAGTCAGAAAATGGGTGTTTTAATTACTAACACTTTTATTTGTGACAGATCCCTGCCCCAAAAGAAGTGGGAAGTCCAGTGTCCTTCCTCTCTTTTGTCTGTTACAGGGTCTCGGTGTCCATTTTCTCTGACATGGGAGAAGGATTTATTTAAAATAATGGTTCTCATTTAGATAGGGGAGTTAGATCTATCACTATGTCCAGACAGAAGAACCAGACCTAATTCTTCCTCTCTATTAAACAAATAAAACATCACCCTCGTGTCTTACTGAAAAATGTCTGCCAGTGGCTCAAAATTTATTAGTTTGTTCAAGCCTCTCCATTACAAGAAATCTAGAGTTTCTTCTGTTGTTTAACTCAGAAATTTAACGATACAAAAGGGTTTGGGAATAAAGAAGAGGGAAAAATGTGGGATGTGTTTTACTTAAGAAAAAGGACATTAAGGTATTTTATTTCACTTCAACTTTTATGCATTAAAACGAAAGTTTATTATCATTAGTCTTAGTCTTTTAAGGACTATCTTCTTTATTTCTTCCTTAATGTGAGGTTAAATGACTTGGGAAATAGATAGTTTCTGCACTATCACAAAAACTGGAATCTCATTTGGAATTTTGCCAGTATATCTGGTATCTTGAAATGAAACATTGAATTGATATTCTTATTTTTAATATTATTAATAACAGCAAACATAATTTGAGTGCGTACCCTAAATACTGCATAATAAGTATTATTCCCCTCACTTTCTAAATGAAGACACTGAGGCTCAAAGAGTTTAAATGAATTAATTAATTCATATAGTGGTAATTATTTGACTCAGAATTCTAACACATTATTTTTAAATAACAGTCTCCATGTTCTTCCATACACCATGGTCAGCTTATGCCAAATACAATTGCTGAAACAAATGCAAATATGCTCAATATTACTAATCATTTGGGAAATGCAAATTAAAATCACAATGTGATGTCACTTCACACTCCCATTTTGAGTGTCTGATAATTTTGAAAGGGGGTGGGATTTTCGGATGTTGGTCATTAGGTTCTTGCAGTTGAAGTACAACAGTGGTTTTTCATGTCACTGGTCATGTCCATGTAAGAATTATGACATATACTGTATTTTTTTAAAGTGTTGTCCTTGTTGGTTTTACGGGGTTTTCTTCAAAAGCTTTGCCTGTTTATGGTGGATTGGGGTTGATTATTATTGGGGGAATTGGTTGCGGCATTGTGGTTAATTTTGGCAGGTCTTTTTTAGGGTTGATGGTGTTTCTGGTTTATTTGGGGGGTATAACGGTGGTGTTTGGGTATACTACTGCTATAGCTACTGAGGAATATCCTGAGGATTGGGGTTTGAATGTTGTGATTTGGGGAGTTTTACTGCTGGGGTTGGTGAGGCAGTTGTTTGTGGTTTTATGGATAATGGATTATGATGGGGCAGAGGTTGTTGTTAATTTTGAAAATATGGGTGATTGGGTGATATTTGAGGGGGAAGGGCAGGCTATTTTCGTGAGACCTCTGCAGGTGTAGCTGCATTATGTAGTTACAGGTGCTGGTTGATGGCGGTGGCTGGTTGATCCTTGTCTGTGAGTATTTTCATTGTTACTGAGATTACTCAGGGTGGTTAGATTATTAGTAATGTTGTTACTAGTATTGAGGCAAAGAGGGAAAGAAAATAAAGTTTGATTAGGCCTTTTTGGTTAGAGATGGTTGTTGTGTCTGGTATTTGAATGTGGGAGAAGTTTTTTGGAATTGATTTTTCTAGTCAGGTCAGGTCTGGTGTTAGAGAGCCCACATTTTGGTTTATAATTAGGTTAAGGTGGGGTGTTAGGCAGTGTATGATGGTTGGGTAAAATCCCAGGAGAATAGAGAATTTGTACATGTGTAAGGGGGACTTGAAGTTTAAATTTTGTGAGTTTAGGCTTAGTTCTAGCACTATGGCAAGACCTAGGATGGTTATGAGGAGGGCTGAGAGTTTGACGGAATGGGTATGGTCACTTGAGGGATGTTTGTAGGGGTGATGCTGTTGGGATGATCAAGCTGGCGAAAATACTACCAATTGTTAGGCATTTAATTGAATTAGTTAGGACGAGGTTGTTTTCATTAATGTTTACTGGGGTTGGGAAGCGGGGCTGTTCTAGTAGTGTGAGGAAGATAATTCAAGTGCTATGGGAGGTTGTGAGGGAAGTGGTGGTGAGCGTAACTACTAGGGCTCAGGTGTTGGTGTACAATGTGTTTGCAGTTTCGATGATTAGGTCTTTACAGCAGAAACCTGTTAGGAATGGTATACCTGTGAGTGCAAGGCTTCCTATGGTTAAAGAGGTTGATGTAAAGGGCATGGTTTTGAACAGGCCCATTTTTCGAATGTCTTATTCATCATTTAAGTTACAGATAATGGAGCCGGAGCATATAAATAGTATGGCCTTGAAAAATGCATGTGTGCAGATGTGAAGGAATACCAGATGTGGTTGGTTGATACCAATTGTTACTATTATTAATACTAATTGGCTTGAAGTAGAAAATGCAATGATTTTTTTGATGCCATTTTGTGTTAAGGAGCAGATGGCTGTAAATAATGTGGTGATGGCACCTAAGCATAGTGCTGGTGTTTGAGCTGTCTTGTTGTTTTCTGTTAAAGGGTAGAGTTGGATTAGTAGGAAGATTCCTGCTATGACTATTGTGCTGGAGTGAAGTAAGCTGAGATGGGTGTGGGGCCTTCCACTGCTGAGGGTAGTCATGGGTGCAGGCTAAATTGAGTGGACTTGCCTGCGGTGGCAAGAAGAGGGCCTGTTAGTTGAAGGAGGTCTGGGTTTGTGTTAAGAACAAATAGTTCTTGGAAGTCTCATGAGTTCAAGTGTGTGAGGAATCATGCTGTAGCTAAGATGAAGCCAATGTCTCCAGTGCAGTTGTGGAGGATTACTTGCAGGGCCGCTGTGTTTGTGTCTGTTCGTCCATACCAACATCCAATGAGGAGGAAAGATGCGATGCCCACTCCTTCTCATCTGATGAAGAGTTGGAACAGGTTATTGGTGGTGACTAGGATTAGTATTGTAATGAGGAACGCAAGTAGGTATTTAAAAAATTTGTTGATGTTGGGGTCTGATTGCATGTATCATAGTGAGAACTCTGATGGATCATGTAACAAAGAGTGCTACTGGAACAAAGATTATTGAGAAGTAATCTAGTCTGAAGCTGAGTTGATAGTTTGAGCATTTGGATGGTGACTCAGTGACAATTGGAGATGATTGCATCTTGTCCAGAGTAGGTAAATATAAGGGTGGGTATGAGGCTGGTTAGAAGGCAAATTGGATCGAGGTCTTTACATAGTGGGGGTAGGAGTTATTTTTATATATGTTAGTAGAGGCCAGGATGGTGGGAGTAATCAAGATAATAAGTGAGACCATCATCAGAGAGGAGAATAAGTTTATTACTTTTATTTGGAGTTGCACCAATATTTTGGCTCCAAAGGCCAATGGATTACTTCTATCCTTTAAAAGTTAAGAAAGCCATAGTTTTAAATATGGTGGCACAAGTCAGTAGTTCCTGCAGTCTTTCTTGGTAAATAAGAGGTTTTGAGCTTCTATTACTGGGTTCACAACCTAATGTTTTGTTTAAACTATATTTTCAGTAAGAGTACCCCAAAATTATTTTAGGGTTGAGGGATAGAAGTAGTAGTGTGATTGTGCATGAGTATTAAGGAGTTTTCTCATGAGAGGGACAGTTTGATACTGTTGGCATGGTGTGTAAAGGCTCCTTGTTGTGTTATAATTAGCATGTACAGGGTGTAGAGGGCTGTAATTAGCAGAGTCCTATGAGAATAATTGTAATGTTTGATCATGAGTATGATGCCATCTTTACAAATAGTTCTCTGATCAGGTTGATGGTCAGTGGGAGGGCTAAATCTGTTAGGGAGGCTAGCAGCCATCATGCTCCTATTAGCGGGAGGAGTGCTTGTAGACTACAGGCTAGAATTATGGTTCCACTGTGCATATGTTCATAGTTGGAGTTTGCAAGGCAGGAGAGCAAGGATGATGTAAGTCCATGGGCGATTATTAGGGCTGTAGCTTCTCTAAATCCTCAGGGTGTTTGGATGAGAATTGCCATTAGGATGGCTATTATAAAACAAATAAATAAATAAACAAAAATCCAGAGAAAACAGAAAAAAGAAAATAACAAACTTTGGCAAAGATGTGGAATAGTTGGAACTCTTGAACATTGCTGGTGGAAATGTAAAATGGTACAGGTGCTGTGGAAAACAGTATGGCAGTTTCGAAAAAGTTAAAAAATAGAATTACCACATGATCCAGAAATTCAACTTCTGCGTATATACTCAAAATAATTAAAAGTAGGCACTCAAACAGATACTTTTACATCAACATTCTTAGCAGCATTAATCACAATACCCAAAAGATGGAAACAACTCAAATGTCTGTCAACAGATGAATGGATAAACAGATGTACTGTATATATACAATGGATTATTCAGCCTTAAAAAGTAATGAAATTATGATACAAAGCAAAGCATGAATGAACATTGGAAACATTATACTGAGTGAAATAGCCCAGATACACAAGCATAAATATTGTATGATTCCACTTATATGAGGTACCTAAAATAGTGGTGGGGAGGGAGAAATAGGATGTTATTTTTTCATGGGTACAAAGTTTCTGCTTGGGATGATGAAAAACTTCTGGAAATTGATAGTAGTGATGGTTGCACAACATTGTGAATGTACTTAACATCACTGAAATATACACCTAAAAATGGTTGAAATGATAAATTTTGGCAGATGACCTGCAGACCTGCACTTGAGAGCAAGTGGTTAAAGCCACCACTAGAGGCCACGGATCCAAGATGGCTGACTAGGGGCACCCAGCTCTTGCCTCTGCCAGAAAAAAAAGACCAAAACAACAAATAGATAACCACACATCAAATAGAGAAATAGGCGTGAACCCTGGAATTTAGCAAAGAAGTGATGGCAGCATAAAAAAGGAAGTAAAGCACCCTGACCAGGATCAGCTCAGATATCTTACTGTGAAGAAACAGTAAGAGGGAGATCCTCAGCCCTGTGCACTCCCACCATAGAAGCCTGCAAGCCTAGCTGCAAGAGAGTACCACAGCCCTTAAAAGCTGTGTGCCCCATATTGAGAGCTGCCTGGAGCCCACACAAAACAGCATTATTCTAGAAAGAAAATTCATGCTGAATCTCCTCTCCCCACCTTGCTGCCATTTTCCAGGACCCTGGCTACCACAGCATGGCACCATTTGGGGAAAGGAACCAACACCAGAGTGCATTCCTCCTTGGGGCCCGACAGCCCAGCATTTCCACATTTATAAGGCCCCAAGACATCCCACCACACCCACCCAAATGGCTGCAGCAGAACAGCACCAGTTGGACCCAGTAATACAGTAGTGACACTGGCACACAAACCCAGAAAGCACTTTGCACCCCAGGGAACAGGTAGTGTAGTACAGTGGGGCCATCTCAAGACAAAGGGAGCCATGTGTGCACTCTCCAGAACCTGACAGCCAACCATTCAGGGCCCACTGCTGCACTACAGTGAAATGTACTAGCATCTCTACCATGAGCCCAAGTTCCCACTTCTTGCCCTGGTCACCCCACCCAGTGTCACCTGTTCTACCTGAGGAGATGATGCACAGTGCACGAGAAGCTTTCCCAGAGGTTTGAATTTCTACCCAATTCTGGTAGCCCCACCCAAGTTTTTCTACTCCCAGTGGCCCCAGTGACTCTGGCCAAGGTCAACCATATTAGCTGAAGAGCTGCACAGTGGGCTAGCAACTCTCATAGAGAGTCAAGTTCCTGCCTGTAGCCACAGCAGCCCCATCCAGGGTTGGCCACTCCAACCCTGCAGCAAGGAGCTCTCCCAAGAACATGAGTTCTGGCCTTTGGCCCCAACAACCATGTGCACGGTCATCCATTCCAGATGAGGAGTTGCAGAGTAACCCAGCACTACTCATGGGGGCCCAAATTCCTACCCATGATCCTGGAAGCCCTGCCCAAGGAGAAATAAAGTCTTTCTCAGACAAAGAAAAACTGAGGCAATTCATCACCACTAGGCTGATACTACAAGAAGTTCTTAAAGGAGTCCTAGATCTGTAAGCAGAAAAACTATAACTACCACCATGAAAACATACAAAATAATAAAACTCACTGGTAAGGCAGATATGCAAATGAGGAGAAAGAAATTATATCTTAGCACTACAGAAAACCACAAAACTGCCAAGATAAATAATAAAAGAAGAAGAAAAGAACAAGGCTATACAAAATAATCACTAAGCAATTAACAAAATGTTAGAAGTAAGGCCACCTGTTTCAATACAAGCTTAGAATATAAACAGATTAAATTACCCATTAAAAATATATAGATTGGCTGAATGGATTAAAAATCAAGACACAACTATTTGCAGCCTACAAGAAACTCACTTCACCTTAAAGACACACATAGACTAAAAATATAGGGATGGAAAAAGATATTCTACACAAATGAAAACCCAAAATGAGCAGTGGTAGCTATACTTATATTGAGCAAAATACACTTTAAATGAAAATAAACTATAAAAAGAGACAAAAAAATGTCACTATGTAATGATAAAGGAATCAACTCAGCAAGAGGATATAACAATTGTAAATACACACCCAACACTGGAGCAACCAGAAATAAAAGCAAATATTATTAGAGATAAAGGGAGAGATAGACACCAATACAATAACAGTTGGGAACTTCAACACCCCATTCTCAGCCTCGGACAGATCATCTAGACAAAGAAATCATTAAATAAACATTGGATTTAAACTTCACTATAAGCCAAATGGATCTGACAAATATTTATAGAACATTTCATCCAATAACTGCAGAATACACATTCTTCTCATCAGCGCGTGAAACATTCTCCAGGATAGATCACACGTTAGGCTACAGATCAAGTCTCAACAAATTTTTAAAAATTGAAGTTATATCAAGGATGGATTACTGGGTGAATGGATAAGTTGGTTACCCTGCATTGCCACAAGACTCTGCAAAGAGTTTCCATGAAGAAAAATGCCCTCACCAGATGTGCCTCTTGACCTTGGCCTTCACAGCCTCCAAAGTTGTAAGAAATAAATTTTGTTTCTTTACAAATTATCCCGTTTCATATATTCTATTATAATCAACAGAAAAGAAACTAGTACAGAAAACTGGTACTGCAAAGTGGGTCTTGTTGATAATGAATATCTAAATATGTGGAAGTGGTTTTGGAACTGGGTAATGGGCAGAGGCTGGGATAATTTGGGGGAGCATGCTGGAAAAAGCCTAGTTGGGACTTCAGAATTTGGACTTTTGAATTGGTGCTGGGATGAGTTAAGACTTGGGACTATAGGGATGGAATAAATATATTTGCGTGTGAGAAGGACATGAGCTTTGGTGGGTCAGAGGGGAAATGGTATGGGTTAAATGTTTGTCCACCCCAAAGCTTATGTTAGAGATCAATCCTCAACATGATATATGAAAGATGGAGCATTTAAGAGGTGATTGGACCAGCATGACTATGCACTCATGGATAAATTAATCCATTCATGGACTAGTGAGTTAATGGTAAGTAGGTTTATTAATAAGTATATTATTATGGGAGTGGTACTTGTAGCTTTATAAGAAGAGAAAGAAGCATGTTAGTGCTCTTACCCCTCCTTGCCATGTGATACTCTGTGTCGCCACAGGGCTGCAGAGAGTTTGCCGCAGGACTCTGCAGAAGGGCCTCACCAGATGAACCCCTTGACCTTGGACTTCCCAGCCTCCAAAACTGTATGAAATAAATTTTTTTCTTTATAAATTAACCACCTCTAGGTATTCTGTTATATGAAAGAAAATAGACTAATACACTAGGGATGCAAGGATGGTTCAACATATGCAAACGAATAAATGTGAATCATTCCATCAACAAGATGAAGGATAAAAACCATATGATCACCTGAATAGATGCAGAGAAACCATTTGATAAAATTCAATATTCTTTCATGAAAAAAATTCTCAACAAATTAGGTATAGAAAAAAATGTATCTCAACATAATAAAGGCTATATGTGACAAACCCACAGCAAACATCATATTGAACAGGAAAAAGTTGAAAGCCTTTCTCTAAGAACAGAAACAAGACAAGGATGCCCACTTTCACCACTCTTATCCAATACAGTACTGGGAGTCCTAGCCGGAGCAAGGCAAGAGAAAGAAATAAGGGGCATCCAAATTGGAAAAAGAGAAAGTTAAATTGTTCTTGTTTGTTGATGACTTGGTCTTATATATAGAAAAACCTAAAGACTTCACCAAAAAACCACTTTGAAATGATAAACAAATTCAATAAAGTTGTAGAATACAAAATCAACATACAAAAACTGGTGACATTTTTACACACCAACAATAAACCAGGTGAAAAAGAAATCAAGAAAGAAATCCCATTTACAATAGCAACAACAAAAACAAAAACAAGTAAAATGCCCAGGAATAAATTTAACCAAGGAGGCCAAAAAATCTCTACAAGGAGAACTATAAAACACTGAGGAAAGAAATTAAAGGGAATTAAAAAAAAACAAAAACAAAAACCGAAGACATCCCATGTTCAAGGCTTGGAAAAATTAGCACTGTCAAAATGACCACACTACCCAAAGTAATCTCCAGATTTAATAGAATCTCTATAAAAATATGAGACATTCTTTACATAACTAGAGAAAACAATTCTAAAATTTGTATGGAACCACAAAAAGACCGTAAATGAACAAAGCAATCCTGATCAAAAAGAACAAAGCTGGAGGCATCACACTCCCTGACTCCAAAATATACTACATAGCTATAATAACCAACACAGCATGGTACAGACACATGGAGCAATGTAACAGAACAAAGAGCCCAGACATAAATCCACATATCTACAGCCAATTGGTTTTTGACAAGACACCAAAGATATACATTGTGGAAGGGAAAGTCTCTTCAATATATGATGCTGGGAAAACCAAATATCCATATAAAGAAGAATTAAACTAGACACCCATCTCTCAACAGATACAGAAATCAACTCAAAGTGAATTAGAAACTTAAATGCAAGACCTGAAACTATAAAACTAATAGAAGAAAATATAGGGAAAATGCTTCAAGATATTGGTCTGGTCAAAAATTTTATGGAGAAGACTTCTAACGCACAGGAAAGCAAAAGCAAAAATGGAATAATGAGACTACATCAAACTAAAAATCTACTGCACAACCAAGGA
Organism: Cynocephalus volans; assembly: GCF_027409185.1. Lineage (NCBI taxonomy): Eukaryota > Metazoa > Chordata > Mammalia > Dermoptera > Cynocephalidae > Cynocephalus > Cynocephalus volans. The sequence goes on from NC_084468.1 coordinate 125,129,464, forward strand.
AACAATCAACAAAGTGAAGAGTCAACAAGTAGAATAAGAGAAAATATTTGCAAACTATTCATTTGACAAGGGACTAATAATCAGAATATTCAAGGAACTTAAACAACTTAAAGCAAAAAAACCACAGATACTCTAATTAAAAAATAGGCAAGTGACCTGAAGAGATATTTCTCAAAAGAAGACATATGAATGGCCAACAGGTCTATAAAAAAATGCTCAACATCACTAATCACCATAGAAATGCAAATCAATACCACAATGAGATATCTTCTCACTCAAGATACAATGGCTCTTATCAAAAAGACAAAAGCCAATAAATACTGGGAAGGATACAGAGAATAGGGAACTCTTCTACACTGTTGGTAGGACTGTAAATTAGTACAGACATCATGGAAAATAGTATAGTGGTTCCTCAAAAAAACTAAATATAGAAGTACCATATGATCCAGCAATCCCACTACTGGCTATTTATGCAAAGCAATGGAAATCAGTATTCCAAAAAGATACCAGCACTCCTGTGTTTATTTCTGCACTATCTACAGTATATAAGACATGTTATCAACATAACTGTCCATCAACAGATAAACGAATAAAGAAAATGTGGTATATATACACAATGAAATATTACTCAGCCATAAAAGTGAATGAAATAATGTCATTTGTGGTAATATGGGTGAGTCTGGAAGACATTAAGGTAAGTGAAATAAGTCAGTCACAGAAAGATAAATACTGCACATTCTCACTTATATATGGTAATTTAAAAAGTGAGTCTATGTAAGTAGAGAGTAGAATTGATGTTTCTAGAGGATGGGAAGGGTATGGGAGAAAGAGGAGTAGGACTAAGTTGGTTAATGGATACAAAATTAGAGATAGATAGTGAGAATAAGTTCTAGTATTCTATAGCATTCTTTAGTAGTGCTAGATGTCTATAATTAACCATAATTTACTGTATATATCTCAAATGGCTAGAAGAGAGGAGTTCAAGTGTTCATCACAAAGAAATGATAAATGTTTTCAGTGATGGATATGCTAGTTAACCTGATTTAATAATCGGATTGAAATATTACTCTGTACATCATAAATATGTACAATTATTACTGTCAATTAAAAAATAAAAAATTTTTAATATGATACATTTTATGCTATGTATATTTTACCACAATAAAAATATAATTGTTGAAAAAGTAATAAAATTAGGGCTTACAAAGGCATCTCTCTGACATATATTTGAAGTTGAACTTTGGTATTTGCATGAAAATAAATCCATATTCAGAATATCAGACCAAGTTATGAGTGATACTGAGGACCCCTTGGGATGAGAAAATAAATCTCTAGCCAGTAAAAGACAAGATAAAGAGATTAATATAACTTGATGTCTCAATTTAAACATATCCCTCAAATTTGAAAGATTGTAGAATTCAATCCAGCAGTAATTATATTAGTTGAAGGAAGTTAAGTGAAACTTCATTGAGCATACAAACTTTAGTTCGTGCAAATGAGGTGAAGTGAATATAAGTATGGATTTAAAGCCCCTTACTATATAGTGAATATAAATAAGGACTAAGCATATCAATTTGAGCTTCATAGTACCCCTGTGTGTATACGGCCCCTGGGTTTCGTTCCTTGGCTCTAACCCTTACTTAATGATAAGTAGTCATATCATTATCATAAGTGTCAACCTCACTTCCTCTAAAATAGTTAATATGCTTGCCTTCATAAATCAGCATTTTACCACCCACAGAAAGTTTTAAATTAAATATAGAGATGATAAAGTAAATTAATCCAATATTATTTATACTTTGAGTTGAAGATCTGGAATAAATTTTTAAATATTGGAACAGTTTAATATATTTGGTATTTAACAAATTTATAATGTTTAATGGAATCTGGTATGTTAAAGCATCTGAACACAAATTAAAATGTGTAATGTATTCTGGAATTGTGCTTTTAAGCTAAAACTATACTGAAAATTTTACAAAGTTTATAAAGTCAAAAATTGGCGACGTATTCTATTTATAAGTTTACTGTATGATATTTACATGACTTTTAAAAATGCATAGCAAAGGTTTTCTTGTTAGGATTTTGATTTTGAGTCGTTAGGAAGTTTTTAAAATGCTTTAAAAAAATCAAACATACAAAATTTCTAAGTATAATCTAAAATATTTTTAGAAAATGTAATTTACTAAATTTGTCAATGGGATTAATTATTTAGAGTCAAATTATTAAATAGTCTATTCAACTTGAGTTAATTGAACATTCATCAAAGAAAAACTGAACATAATTGTTGTTTATTAGTTTTTATAAATAGTATAACAAGATTTGTTGGTTAAATTAAAACCTTAATTAAAAGCTAGTTTCCTTTATAATTACAACTTTAATAAAAGTTATATTAATTTAAAAACTAGGTTATTGGGCATACTCTTTTCAATGCACAAAGGCTCCTTCAAGACATTTAAAAGATTTTTTGCTCCAGTGGACATACCTTTGATTTGGGATCTAATAAATCATTAATAATAAAAGTACCAAAGTGTACAAATTGTTAGCATTAAAGAATGGAGTAGTTTCTAGGTTGTTCTTGTAATAACATCAACCTTATTCTTTGCTTTACTGCATGCCTTCTTCAGTGGAAGTTATTTATGGATTGCAATGCACTGAACTATGTGACAATCACACAGTAAGACACCCTGACCAGGAGCATCCCCAAGGAATGCTGAACAACTAGGAGAGCATGGAGATTATGGAATGGTAAGATAAAACAGAGGAAAGAGTTCACCAGGATATCTCATTGTCTTTGGTTCCTGGTGTAGAATGCCATTTCTTTCTGGACATATTTACATGAATATTCCTTTGTTTCTGTCTCTGCCCATAAAGACTCCAGAGATTAGGACCCTATATATCAAAGTTTAAGGAATGAAAAACTTTGATAAAAATGATGATTCTGGTTGTGTATCATTGAATAGAAGTCAATTGATGAGTATAAACTCTCTCTACCTTTCCACCTCAATATTAAGAAAAGTTTTCTTAAGGAAAGCACAAAATAGTTTTTGCATATAACCTCTAAGCAGTAGTGTGCTGTTAAAAAAAAAAAAAAAAGCTTTGATTTGCAGCATCTGCCAGTTTCTCTGGTATAAATAATCTCACCATGGCCAATTTCGAGCTTTTAAAAATCAGCTCAGGTGTGAGCCAGCTTTAGCACAACACTGCCTTTAACTCTTCCATTTCTGTTCCTTTGTTTTTGCAGCTGATCATGGCTGGAAAAAATAAACATAAAATCATGCTGACTCATCTTACTTTACAGTACATGGCCATGAATCTCACATGGCAGGCATTTGAGATTAGCATTTGAATTAGTAGACTGAATAGAGAATATCTCCCTCACCATTTTGAGTGAGCATTATTTAATTCATTGATGGCTCAATAGAACAAAAAGGGTGGAAGAAGGGGGTCATTAATCTTCTTCTGTCCTCAAACACCAATAGTCCTGGTTCTCAGAACTTTGGACTCCGATTGGGGCTTATACCACCAACTTCCCTGGTTCTGGGGCCTTCAAATTCGAAAGAATTACACAACCATCTTTCCTGGTTCTCCATCTTGCAGAGAGCAGGTTGTGGGACCTCTCACCCTCCGTAATTGTGTGAGCCAATTTCACACACACACACACACACACACACACACACACACACACACACACACACACAGATATGAGTCAGTATATCCTATCATACAGCCCATTGGTTCTGTTTTCCTGAAGACCTGAGCAATACACCATGCAAAGGCTTTCCTATGTCCCCTAGAGTAAAAGCCAAAGACCCCTCCCCCCATACATTTCTTACCCCATCTCTTATGACTGTCCCCCTTCCACATTTTGCTCTGCTCCACTCTGGCTTCCTAAATGTTCTTTAAACATAATTGGCATACTTTTGCTAGAGCAGGTGTTCAGTTGCTTCCTGTTGCCTGAAATATTCTTCTAGGTGAAGCCTAAACACTTCACATGGATGTTGTTAGATTTGCACAAATTTTACCTTCTCAATGAAGCTTGCTATGACCAGCCCATCATAAGACTGCAACCTGCCCTCCTCCACCCCCACACTTCTGATTCCCCTTAACACTACACTACTTTTTTCTTGATAAAACTTATTTTCCACATACAATCTAATTTGCTCATTCATCAATTTTATTGCTTATTGTCTAACTTATCCCATATATCCTCTCCCACCAGAATGTCAGGTCTATGAGAACAGGGATTCTTGACTGTTTCACTTAGTTGTGTATTCCAACTGTTGAATGAACAAATCTCTTGAGACAAAAAGGTGGACTAATCTAGCAGTAGTTTTTCCAGTGTCTCAGGGTATTTACCTTTATGTAGGCTGTTCTTTCAGGATTACATGTATCATATATACACACACGTACAGACACACATATATTTAAAGTTTATAAGAGATATCCCTTCTGCTGTCTCCTCAGCACAAATCCAAAACTGCAACAAAAATATCTAATATAACATGAATGTTGACATGAGGACCATCAACACCTCTCAGCCATAGATTTTATACTTTTAGGATAAAGTTATATATAAACCAGTGGTTCTCAATATGGGGACGGAGTGATTTTAGAAATGTGACACTGTCTGGAGACATTTCAGTTGTCATACCTGGGGAGAGATGCTATTGGCAACTAGTGGGTAGAAAGCATGGACAACCATCACAACAAAGAATTATCTGGTGCAGAATATCAGTAGCATTAAGGTTGAGAAAATATGGTAAGGTGTTTTCCAAAAAATTCTAAAATTTTTAGCCAAGAAATTTTCCTAGCAGGCCATTGATTTAACAAATGTATTCAACACATATCTCTTGAAAGCCTACACTCTGTAAGGATATATCAATGATCAAAACATTCTAGCCTACTGGCGCTTATATTCTATCAGCATTTGAGGTAAACAAAACAGGTAGCTATTTATGTAGTTTTTATTGTGTACCAGACACTAATTCATTTAAACCTTAAAACAATTCTAGAGAAAGGGGTATAATGATCACTCATATAAAAGAAAATGAGGTACAGGGAAGGAGAGAAACATGCGCCAAATCACACAGCTAATACTAGCAGAGAAAGGAATTGAGTCTAAGCTGTTCGGCACTAGAGTCTGTGCTCTCAATCACTACATTAGGTAGGCTTCAAATCAGGAACATTATCTATTAAATAAAGAAACAGACTTTTTCCAGAATGTATGTAAATTGATCTGATACAGTATTATCAATGCTTTAGATTCCAGAAATTTTTAGTATGATTCCAGAAGTTTCAATAATTTCAGCTAGCAAATTAAACATTCAGTGTATTAGTTCATTTTCTGTTGCTTATAACAGAATACCTGAAATTTGGTAACTTACAAAGAAACAATTTATTTTTTACAGTTTCATAGGCTGGGAAGTCTATGGTGCAGGGTGTGCATCTAGTGAGGGTCTTCTTCTGGGTAGGAACTCTCTACAGGGTCCAGGGTCCATGGTGATGCAGGGTATCAGACGGTTAGAATGGCATGTGCCAGAGAGCTAACCTTCTCACTCACTCTTCTTATTAAGCCATCAGAGCCATGCCCGTGATGACCCATTAAACCATCAACCCATTACTCCATGAATGGATTGATCCATTCACCAAGGAACAGTACTCGTAATCCAATCACCTCTTAAAGGCCCACCTTCCACCACTGTACTGGTAGTGAAGTCCCAACCTGGGCTTGGACGGATATTCAAACCACAGCATTCAGTAAGTATATATTAGTACAGAGTAAAAAGTAATTAGATGCATCAAATAGGAATATAAAGAAACCGTTCATCTCCACATCATTTCCGATAAGTCAGGGAAAATTCGTTAGGCAGAAATGTCTAATAAATGATACTAATAATACCGCACAGAGGTTCTGTGAGGATAAATTGGGAAAGAGCAATCATATTTGATCAACCCCCAATGAACAAGTTATTGTTATTGTTGTTTAATACACAAAAATCTCAGTTTAGTTTCTCATGGAATTTAAGAATTACATAGGTCATGATTATCATAAACTATGGGAGAGTTTGTTCGTTGAAATTAATTTTATCAACTTATAGATCAGTAAAAAGAAATGTGAAGAGATTTATTGACTTGTCTAAAATGAAACAACCAAAAATTAGCAGATCCCTGACAACCTATTACTAATTTGTAGTTCAGGTATTTTCCCATTATACCTCAAGGAATTAAAAACCTCTCGGGGGAAATATACAAAGTGTATCCACTCAACTCTGTGTAACACCTGTTATGGTAGTCTATACACTGTATTGTACCTATCTGGCAGATAGTAAGTACAAGGACAATATTTCATGGTTTGAGAGGGGGCATTATCTAAAAAAATGCATGCATGTTTGCCTATAACATTCAAAAAATAATTAATATGATTTATCACCACGTTCACTAGATAAAGGGGAAAAGCCAAATGATTATCTCAATAACTGCAGAAACAGCATTTCATAAAACTGAATTATGATAAAAACTCTCAATACACTATAAGTAGAAGAGAACTTTGTCAATTTTACAGGTATCTATCTATAAAAAACATATAGAAAAATAATGCCTAATGGTGACATATTGAATGGTTTTACGCTCATTTCAGGAGCAAGGAAAGGAAGTTCACTTCTATTCAATATGGTATAGGCTATGTTAGCCAATGCAGTAAGACAATAAAACAAATGATTAAAGACTGACCCTGTCAAATGTTGGTGAGAAATTGGGAATTGGAATAACCATATATCAGTGGTGGGAAAATAAATAATTCAACCACTACGGGAAAGAATTTGGAAGTTTCTTTTAAAGGTAGGCATGCCCCTATCCCACGATCCCTCAATTTTGCTTCTAACTAGAAAAGATAAATACAAAATATAAGTTCACAAAAAACTCACATGCAAAGTTTCCTAAAAGATTTAAGTATATCCCAAATCTGGAAACAGGTTAACACAGAAATGGATAACCAAAATGAGTTTATATTCTAAGCATCTATTTGTACATTGAGCTCCAAAAAGACAAAAATAATTTAGTATAAAATAAATCCAGGGGGCTGGCCGGTTAGCTTGGTTGGTTAGAGCATGGAGGTGCTGATAACACCAAGGTCTGGGTACCAGCCAGCTGTCAAAAAAAAAAAAAATCTAAACAATGGTTGCCTCAGTTGGAGGGGTCACTATTTACTAGCAAAGGATATGAGGGAACTTCCATGGGTCATGAAAATATTCTATATTTTGATTGGAGTGATTACATGGATATATACACTTAGCAAAACTCATTGAACTGCACATTTAAGATCTATGAATCTTCTATGTGAAATATATATCCTAATAAAATAAATGTATAAAAATCAAAAGGAGAGAAAGAAAGGAAATAAATTAGTGCAAGTGTGCATATTCAATAGTTCTGAAGAGTCTACCTCTAAATAAAGGAATAAAGTAGAATAGTGATGTGAGGGAGAAATACAGATAACGTAGCTGTGTTGGGGTTGTTGCTGATGTTATTTAGCTAACATATCTGTTGCTGATATTGTTGCAATAGTGGAAATTTATTTGTTTTATACATGATAGAAAATATTCAGAAGGGCAAGGAACCTGATGATAAATGACAGAGAAGAGGATTAGGAACAGATGTCCTTTCATAGTTAAGTGAGGATGAGACCTATTGTCCAAATAGAGTATTGGCCTTAGTTAAAGCTCAAACAGTTCGTCCACATTAATATGAGAGATTTGTTTGGGCAGAGATGTGTACGAATGAGCATATGTTCTGGTGGGATTGAGTGAAAATTCTCTTCTGTTTGCCTCTATTTTCTCACCACTTCTGATGATTTTCTTTTATCTTCTTGGCTACCTGAAAAAAAAATTTTTTTTTAAAATTCTGAATCTTGGTAGCTTAATTAGGTTATTACTCCCCAGTGAGTTTTCTCTATCTGCAGAATCCGGTTTGTCTTCACTTCGGGGAATTTTTTATGCATTATGTTACAGCATGCTTCTTGTTTTATTTCTTGCAATCTTTCGTTCATGCATACCTGTTATATTTATGTTGAATTATCTTTCTCAGTTTTCTTTCTAATTTCTCTTATCACTTTGCTTTTATTCCCTATACTTATTTTGATTATCGCAGGCCTCCTTTTGTGATAATAATTTGATTGTCATTAATGTCTATTTTATTACTTGCTGATTCTCATTCATGTATTACTTCTCTAATGATGTTATTTTTGTCAATATATTTCCTTGAGTATGCAATCTCTCTTACCATGTTATTCTGTTGTACTATCATTTTGTGCTTGAATTCTTATTTTATTAAATTCATAGTCTTTTTACATTTTTATATACCATAAAGCAACACACTGGAATTTTCTTTTATTTGTGGTTTTCTTCTAGGTTGAACTATCAGTTTGAATTTTGCAAACTGTACTTTTCTTTGATCTTTGCTATATTATGTGTACATAGTTATCACGAAATTTCTCTTCATCTAGCTCATATTTCTGTTGCTCTTCTTCACTGAATCATCATATTATCTGTGATATAATGTAGATTTCTTTTTGACTTTAGGCCTACCACATACCTTTGCACAACTTCTTTATTGCAAAGGGCATCTGGTTCAAGAGGCAATTGGGGTTGACATTCCACCAGTCTTCATTCATTGTACTGCATCTTTTAATGGATTCTATTTTGTCTAATTGACACAGGGGTGCCTTACAGTGGTTCTGTTAGATTCTCTTCCCATCATACTGAGTCAAGGCTTCTGTCCCATCCAAATTGTAGTTTAAAATCTACTTATTTTTTGTTTGAGCTGCTTTCTTAAAGTTTGAGAGAATAGGGCTGAAAGGATCTCAGCTGAGGCAATACGAAGACATTTTTGGCATACCTTGATACTCAAGCTCTGCTCTCCTGAGATTTCTTAAATGTCCTGTTCCAGGATTCAGGCCACATATTTAGGGATAATGTTGGGGGTGAATTTCACTCGCATAAGGATAAACCTTACACTGAATTCTTTCCCCAATTCAGAGAAGGTCTCTGGAGTCTTCATGTCAAACACAGAATCACCCACATTATTCATTTGATCAACTTTATTAGTAAATAAAAAAATAAAAAAATAAAAGTAAAGAATCAGGATGCCGCTCAGTTGTTTCTTTCAAAATCTGGTGGAGGTTAGTGAGAATACTCAGAAATTTCAGCAGTGTGGTTTCTTTGGAGGATAGTGGTGACTAGTTGCTGAGCTGTATTATCTTTCTCTGTCAAGAATCATGTTTTTTTTCTTTATTTGTCACCTTTAGTCATTTGGTTGCTTTATAATTTTTTATTTTTATATGATTTTTTTTATTCCATTAGGGAAGGGAAATTCTACAATACAATTTACATTCCTTTTTTAAAAAGCCAGAACACAAAAGTCAAACTTTAAATTAAAAAACTTATTGCAAGAATAAAACTATTATTGCATCTTGAGATCTATGCACTTCCTTGTGTGAGCTGTGGTCATTTCAAAATGCAAAATTGTGTTGTAAATTTGATCATGGCATATGCTTAGTTTACATGATACAGCCAAAATTTCTCATTTTTCCCAGTACAGACAATTTTACCCTTTACCCCCCCAAATTCCCCAAATTAGGTACTCTTCTTTCTCTCCACTACCTACATAATCAAGATAAAGTCTCAGTATTCATAGGAGGGGTCATTAGTAGGGAAAGGAATGTAGAAACATTTGGTGCAAGAGCTCCTTGGGTGAAGAGTAAACCAGTGTTTTCATATAGGAAAAAACACAGGGTCTTCTCCTCCTGTTTTTTTTCTTTTCGTTCCTCCTCCTTTTCCCCTCCTCCTCCTCATCTCTTCTTCTACCTCCTCCTTTTTCTCCCCCATGCAAGATTTTGTCTAAAAGATTCATATCACCCCCTAACTCTTTGCTTATTCAACTTTCCATATGGTGACTTCATAAAGCAGCGCCTGCAGGTGGAATTGATGTAATTGCAAGAAAGGGTTATGCTGGAAAGTATCAATTCTATTATTTTGTTTGTTAGCTTGATTCTTCCTTTTATAAGTCAAACATAATATGAATAATGGAAATAATGTCAAGAAACATTGGCATAAAGAAAAAAAGCAATTTTTAAAAAAAGAGTAAACAATAATTCAAAGTTTATCATATTCTTATAATCCTGTCTTCCTTTCTCATTGGCCAAAAAGGAATTATAGTTAACATTCTAATCTGCTGATCTTCAGTGAAAGATATAGAATTCATTATTCAAACAACTCCATTTCTTCCAGAGAGGCAAACATACGCAAGTTTCTAATGAAGTACGCAGCGAATAGGCTTGGCTCTCAGAACAAGGTAGTTTTATCCAAGGCAGAGATCCCAAGACAGGCTGTGTGGATTTTTAATGGATATTTCATGAAAAGACAGTTCTGGGTTGAAATGAGCTGATTAAAGATAATTTAAAAGTCTTTTTTTAGATCAATTACACAGCATGATGAATATAGCTAATAATTGAGTACTATGCATTTTAATATCGCTAAGAGTAAATTTCTAAATGTTCACATCTCAAATAATGTTAAATATATGTATTTTTTATAGCAAGACATCTTGTAGCCTTTAGTACGTGAATTCTAAGAGAAACATTTTCTAACATTTTATCATGGTTGGGTTCTGTATTGTTTTGCTTTAGGAAGTTCTGTTTACTAATTTACTTGTTTTATATCACGTCATGAGCACTCACATTCCAAAGGACACAATTTGAGAAAAAATATTCTAAGAGTAAGAAGCAAAATTGTGAACAAGTTAAAAATTTGTTTTCTGTGCCTCCAGTTTTCTTTTTCTGCCTGTTATACCTTAGTATGGCCTTAATTATGCTTTCAGGAGAATTTTATTTGTATTCATGTTTCTAATTATGAAATGAAGGTCTGTCTCTAGTGATAGAACTTAAAAGAAGGGGAGATTGAGGTGGAGAGCATAGGTAAGCTACACCAGGACAACTAACATCATGTGGGGTGACCTGGGAAGACTTCAGTCAACTAGCTGGGTTAAGGCTGCTTCTGCCAATTGAAATTTTAAGTGAGAAACTAAACAGCTGTCTTCATTAATAATCTGATCACTTTATGCTGCTTTGAGGTAAAGACCCTGGAAATTCTAAGGTACACTGGGAGCCTGCCCACTGATCTCCACCACACTCTCTAGATTGGTACCTGCTGACTGCATGGTACACCTGAATGGGTCTGGCTGGCTAAAGTGTGTGCTGATTTACAACTGCCAGACCCAAAGACCTTTCTGGTCTGTTGGCCCTCTCGCCTCCTCTGCTTCCTTCTCCTCACCATATCTTTTGGGTACAGCTCAGTCCATATGTCACACACAGGCAACAAGGAACCAGGAGGACTAAATCAGGCTTGTCTATATCACTATGGCCTGCTGCTGTCATTACCAGTCTGTGTTGGCTGAATTCTCTTAGTTAACAACCTCACACCACTACTTCTACTCAACCTATTTTAATGTTTCTAAAGCCCCTCCAACAGTTAGCTTTTGCTAAAATAAAGCTGCATAACAAACAACCAACAAAACTTAGAGCCATACACAGTTGTGTGTTCGTTGGGCAAGATCACAGACCCCTCAGCCCCTTTCTGCACCGATTGTGTCAGGTAATTGAAAAAAAAATTCTGGGAGCCATTGGCAAAGTAGACATTCTTTATTTCAACATGGACTCCACTTGCCCACAGTCCAGACCTGTTGTCTTTTTACACCAAAAGTACAAAACAGTGACAATGAGCCAAAGAACATATGGGTGTGCATACGCAGTAACACTTCTTTTACATAATTTATTTACAACGGATGTGCTGAATCATACCCAGCTGGATACGAGGCGAGGGGGCCTGACCATAATGATTCCATTTTCCTCACAGTATTTATTGCTCATATGTCTAGAGTCAGCTGTTGATCAGCTAGGTAACTTTACTGATCTTGGCTGGGCTCGCTCACATATGTTGGGGGTTAGCTGGATATTCACTGGTCTAAGCTGTTTTGACAAGTCCAAGGCAACTCGGTTATACTACATGGGTTCCTCATCCTCCAGCAGGCTAGCGTAGGCATGTTCTTACGGTAGACGCACAAGAGAACAAGCAGAGGCATGAAGGCTTCTTGAGTTCTAGGCTCAGAACTCGCTCCCTACTACTTCTGCCTCAGCCTGTTAGGCAAAGTGTCAGTGGCTGAGTCCAGAATCAAGTGTCAGGCAGGGCATGTCACCCTGCCCATAATGGGTAGGCACTGCAAAATAACATGGCAAAATGGTATTGATACAGGGAGAGGTGAAGTAATGCAGTCAAATAATACGATTTACAACATTCCAGTACCACATTTGGACTTGACTGAGGGCAAGCCAGAGCCTTCGTGTCTGACTTTCACATTCTCCTTCCCCTGACTTATCTTTGCCCATTCACTGGGACCCTATAAGCCCATCTCCCTCCTCTTTCCTATTATGATCTGGATGGTATCTCCCTTACATAATACTGTATAATCAAGCCCACCAAGCAAGCCCCATTAGATTTAAAAAGAATAAAATAAAATAATTTAGAAAATCCTTTTCTTTTTTGACAACATCTTTCTTGCAAGAATTTTCTCTTTCTAGAGAAACTAAGAAATTCAAGCTTGAATTTCAAAGCTGACTATTGGCCTTTCTGTTTTAGGCATTATCCCTGCTCTTCTTCCCTTGAGAAATAAACATTGAGCTTAGCTTTCAAAGTTTAAGGCTACCAGTGAATATGATTTAATGGAGAAATAAAAATGCATCAGTTTAACATTTACAATATACACTCCCATCACATTTTACTTTTAACTTCAGGTACATATTTTACTTCTGGCAGCAGATTTTATTGCTTGATTTCATAGTTTTTTTTAAAGATAGTTATGTTTTGATACAGAATGTAGAATACATCGCCTCTATGGGTTTCCATTTTCTGATCTATAAAGATAAAGGTATTGGAATTGATATGTATAGGACCGGGAAAGTTATTTTACCTTTCTTGGTTTTAGTTTCCTCATCTGTAAAATAAAGTCTATTGGAAATCCCTTGCAACCTAACATTCTCTTATTTTGAAAATTCCAAACACTCTCAAGACTCAAATTGTAATGGTGAAATAATTTAATACTGTATAAATGAGAAGGGAAATATTTGGAGGCAAAGGACCATATGCAATGCAGTTCAAATCAGACAATTGAACCATTAAAGCAGTTTTGAGGCTGGTTCTATTAAGGACTAACATCCTGTCCCTATAAAAACAAAGGATTCTGGAGAATGCTGTTTTTCTAAGAATCAAGTCAGTGGCACCTAATCTATTTGCACCTAAAGCAGCTAAGTGATTAAAAGCAAAATGAGGGATGATTTAGGACAGAGGGGAAGATTAACTGAAATCACAACAAATAGCAATAAAGGCAGCAAATGCAGAATTTATTATCAATAATGTTGTGATTTATTGTGCTTCAGTGTTTCAGGTCTATAATCTTTATTCCTCCACTAATCCCCACATTTACACTGCAAGTTAAGTATTATTGTCTCAACTTCTGGAAGTGTGAATAAAAGGAATCTGCCCAAGATCAAGCATGTATTAGGGTGTGGTGGCTGGAGGATTCATGTATCTCACAGATTTCTGGACAGGCCCAGCACAGCAAGATAGTACACCAAGTGGCTGTTTGGAGCAGCAATACTGTGTACAGCCCCACCCCTCCGATTTCCAACTGAGTTCAGAAACAGCTGTTTCTTAGCCATTCCTGTTGGAACATACATTATTCTGTCAGTGAGTGCTCTGCATTCTGTTCTGAAATGGTGTTAGTTACAATGTGTTTGAAAAAATGTTAAGAAGACAGAGGCAGGTTACTGCTAGTTATCTTTCAAAGTTAACTATGAGTTAAAATCAAAACTCTCTTCTCTGAACATATGTGTAACCCACTTCTACACAAGACTATGACAGAATCTGGAAGTACAAAGTGGAAGTCCACCAAACCTATCCCTGATTATTCTTTTTTTTTAAAAAGAAAATGTAATTTTATTAATATTATTTTTTACGTTCTAGGATGTTGTTGCAGAGCAGTTGGGAGGGAGAGGAGGGGGAAAGGGAAAGAGAGAAAGAAATGAGATGGAAGAAGAAGGAAGGAGAGGGTGGGATTGAGGCCTGTGGTACCCCCTGATTCCCACAGGGGAAAGAGGGGGCTTCCAGTGGTGGCTTGGTCATTGCCAGGCTGGGTGTGGCTGTCGGGGGATGTGCAAAAGCCCTTGTCCCCCACCATCCCTGCTCAGGAACCTGGGGCCCTTCTTGCTGTGGGTTGGTGGTCATTTCTAGGCTGGTTGCTCATGTCAGGGGGGCACGGCCGAGGCCTGAGGCCCCACACTGCCCTGGCTCAGGAGAGCCTGGGGCGCTTCCTTCAGTTGCTCAGTGGACACTGCTGGGCTGGCTGCAGGTGTTGGGGGGGCATGGCCAAGGCCCTTGGTCCCACACTGCCCTGGCTCGGAAGAGCCCAGGGCACTTTTTGCAGTGGCTCAGTGATTGCCTCTGGGCTGGCTGTGGGTGTCAGGGGGTGTGGCCAAGACTCTTGGCTCCCCCACTGCCCCAGGTCAGGAAAGCCTGGGGCACTTCTTGCAATGGCTCAGTTGTGCCCACTGGGATGGCTGTACATGTTGTGGAAGTGTGGCCAAGGCCATCATCCCCCCCACCTTGGGACTGGTTGAGGATGTCGGGTGGCATGGCTGAGGCCCCTGGGCTTCCCTCCTTTCTGGCTTGGTAGCCCAGGGGACTTCCCATCCTTCTAGGTGTTATAGGTGTTCTTTGGTGAAATGAGACCTTTACTAGTTAATATCAAACTTTGTCTCTGGTTGTGGGTACTTTGTTTTTTCTTTCATTTCTGAGTTGGATTATTTGTTGTTCCCACAATTTAAACTCTGCATTGGAATTAATTTGTTGTCCTTTGCTTACTACTAAAATGGGGGAATTTCCTGTGGGAATCAGTACTTGAGCTGTGTGGTTGAGCTAAATTGCTGCTTTGCTACTGATTCCCTGGGTAAGGCTTTTTGTGCAGCTCAGGTTTTAATGGTTGACTTTATAGATACTTCCATCTCTTGAGAGATCTAGTGCACCTGGGTTGTGTAGAAACTCTGGTCTGGGTCTCTTTTCATCCAATTGCACCCCATGCAATTCTATATTCCTCACCAGTCTCCTCTGAGTGGTCCTTGGCTGATGGGGTGCAGATCAGCTGTTCTTGCTGTGCCCCAGTGTTCCCCCAGTGGGCCCGTCTTCCCCCACTGCCTGTGTTGCAAAAGCTTCCCATAGGACGGGCTGTGTGCCAGTCAATGCAGTGACTCACCGGCCTCTGAGTGGCTCCTTTTTTTCAGTTGTTATGGTTCCTTGCTCCTATGTGAGTCCACAGGAACCCTTTTAGCAGTCTTTCTGGTCTGGGGGCCACCAAGGCCTTCTTCTCCCCTGCTGCCTCCAAGCCACTTCATTGGAAGCGCACAGTTATAGCTTTTGCCAGCTCCTGTTCCATATGCTTGGCAGCTCCAGCCTGGATGTGACCAGGGCTCAAAATGGTTGGAGTGGTTTTTTCTTTCTCTCATCGTGGCTTCTCCCACCTTCAAGCACTCCATAGGTCTCTCCTCCTCTTCTCCTCTAGCGGCCCCAGCTTGTCTATTGTTGCTTTTTTATAGTTGTAAATTGGTTGATTTTGGGGAGAGAGTGATGCTTGGGACCATCTATTCTGCCATCTTGACCAGAAGCCCTTTTATTTTCATTTGCCAACCAATGCACCACAATATTGCAAGAGAATTCCGGGTCCCACTGGCTAGGTCTGGTTCATGGTGTCTCAAACAAAGAACTGGATGAGACATGCCAGAAATGAAAGGTAAAGACAATTTTATTTAGCAAAGGAAGAGGGAAGAGTACACTCCAGAGAAAATGGAGTGGGCCCGAGTGAGGGAGAAGAGTGCTCAAGAGCCTATCCCTGATTATTCTAATGACAAAATTAACAATGATATTTTGATGAAAAATAAAAATAAATAAAAATTAAAAATATGCAAAGAAATTTAAGTGGATGGGATGTAGATATAACAGGTGAAATCCAAGACTGACCCCAGCACAACAGGAGGTGATGTAACAATAGTATTTCACTTCTTTAATAAGATACCAGGTGTTCACAGAGAGGCTTTGTGGAAAGAGGGATTCTGCTAAATTCCTTTGGTTTCTATTTAAAATATCAAAAGCTACACCCAATGGACTGATCTTGAAGTTTCCTCCATCCATAGTATAGGGGAGATGTTTTCTCTGACTTTGAAGTTAGGAAGGAAGACAACCAAAGCCACGGCTGTCAAACTTTTTAACTCTGACTCTAAGAAATATATTTTCTTTGGATATCCAGTACATACACATATAAACATGTGATAAAGGTATCACAAGACAATATTCATGCACCTTTACAATGAACAATGCATTTTGATGTTTTCTATCTTCTTTCACTTTAAACAATAAGAGTTGTTTACTAAATTAATGTTATGTCCTTGTGACTATTGCATAATGATCAGCATATGAAAAATGCTGACTAGAAAGTAGCAAAAGAGAGTCTTATGTGAGTATCTTCCGTTCTCAAGGAAATATGGGAAGAAGGGAGGTAGAGGTAAAAGAGGAAAACTCATTGTCTTAGTCTGTTTTGTGTTGCTATAACAGAATACCTGAGAGTATCTAATTTATAAAGAAATAAGGTTTATTTGGCTCACAATTCTGAAGGCAGGGAAGTCCAAGAAGCATGGTTCCAGCATCTGCTCAACTTCTGGTGAAGGATTTTGTGTTGCCTCATAACATGGAGGAAGGTCAAAGGGGAAGTGGACATGTGTGATGGGGGAAAACATGAAGGAGAGCCTTATTTTATAACAACTTGTTCTCCTGGGAACTAATTCATTCTCGTAAGAACAAATCCAGTCTTGTGAGAGAGAGAACCCAGTCACTACCCTGAGAAGGCACCAACCAACCCTTGAGGGCCGAGCCCCCCTGACCCAAAAGCCTCCCATTAGGCCCCACCTTTTAAAGGTTCCACCTCTCAACACTGCCACATGGGGGACCAAACCTCAACATGAGTTTTGGTGGGTACAAACCATATTCAAACCATAGCACTCATTTTCTTTCCCATTTCCACTGTCAAGCCCAGGGGTTTGATGCTCCCCAAGTTTCTCCTGCTTTTCCTATTAGTAGTCTTGAAGGGGCTGGCTTGGAGGTGTTTCCACACACTAATCTAGGGCATCCTAGTTTAAATATATGCAGTGATGTGTTTGGATAGTGGGAGGCTTCAAGTTTAGATGCTCCAAAACTCCCCCTTGACTTTCCTGTATTGTGTATTGAGAATTGTTAAAGGACATGTGAAGAGACTTGATAGACATCTCAAGAGATTGGTTGACAGTTTTGCCAGAAATGCTTATTGTAGCAGTGGGAAAAAAGGCCTTAGATATAGGGTAAGGCAGACAACAATTAACCAGGAACAAATGGAATTAAAAAGCAGGCTTCAGTGGGTATGGAACCTTGAGAGCTGAGTCAGTCCCAGTCAGAATGTGACAGATGGCCAGTTGCTAAGACAAGGAGCCAACGTCGAAGAGTAGATCACAATATCACAAGTCATAGACATCAACAGAGGAGGTCAGTAGAAAATCTAGTGACTAAGTAGAGAAAGGTCATTCTGGAGAAATCCTAAAAAGACCAAGGATAGTGTATGTATGCTGTACCTAGATGTAAGCTAGTACCTATTCCCCTCATCTACCTGCCAACCCACAAAGGAAGACTAAACTCCCAGATGCAATCATAGGGCAAGGAGGTGGCATAAGAAGACTGGGTAATATCTCAAAAGAATACGTACATTTTTGTGCTGGAAAAAATTTATAAGACAATCTAAATTTTACATTTGAAACCCCTCTCCAAGTCCTCTTCCCAGTGTCATGGATGTCTTAGTCCACTTGTGCTACTATAACAAATTATCTGAGACTGGGTAGTTTATAAATAATAAAAATTGATTTCTCACAGTTCTGGAACCTGGGAAGTCCAAAGTCAAGGTGCCAGCAGGTTCAGTACCTTTTGGGGGCCCAGTCTCTGCTTTCAAGATGGTGCCTTGTTGCAGCATACTCACGCGATAGAAGGCAGAAGAGCAAAAGCATAGCTACTTCCCTCCAGCCCTTTTATAAGACAATAATCTCATCCATGAGGGTTGATTCCCTCATGGCCTAATCCCTCATGGCTTAATCATTTCCTATGGCTAAGAGGCCCCACCTCTTAATACCGTTTCATTGGGGATAAAGTTCCAACATTAATTTTTGAGGGGACAAAAACATTCTACCTGTAGCAATGGGGTGTTGTAGAGAAACCTGAGATCAGTTATAAAGAGAAAGAAAGTCCATACCCTCTACACATCTGAGAATAGTGTGAGAAAATTTATAATCATGCTATATATGAGGGGTCATCAAAAAGATCATGTGAAGATTCATACTATCTTTTAATTCTATTTTTCCATGAACTTTTTAAAGTACCCTCATATCTCATTATGAGTTTTTTCATTTCTACATATACTCATTGATAAATAAAATAATTCTTAATATTATTTCATGTACAACTGTCAGAAATTCTTAGTCTAACAGTGTTATAGAGGTCATTTATTCTTTCAAGTTAGGCATATTGTGTGTTTTTCAAAACTGGATACTAAAGGAATCCTATTACCTCACAGGTGTGAGACACATTCCTGTATTTTTGTTGCCAATGCAGAAGGCTGTATGGCATAGCATTTTCTCAGTAATATTTTGTAATAATATTAATTCATGAAAATTTGGAACATAGAAACTGTGCCCCACATATGAAGTAAAATGGTGCACTGAGGCCATATTTAGATACTTTTAGTAAAGTTTTCACTTCTACAAAATCTTACCAAAAAAGCATATTTTCTTTATCTTTGCTTTTCATGTGTAACTACCATGTAAATGTTTTCTAAGGTAAAAAGTACATTAAATGTAAAAAAATAAAAAAGAAAAGAAAAAATTAAAAATACATTAAATGAATATGTTTTGTATCACACAGATATTAATTTCTTTAAATGAAGACTTTGAGAGTGCATTTGCCATAACACATTTTCTGTTTGAAGAATATTAGTTACCAGTTGAAAATAGATATCTCTTGCAAATAATAAAACTTTCCTTTTTTTGGAAAATCACCTGAAAATATCTATTCAAGTGTAACAATAAACAACACTCTAGCCTTTTCTTATTTAATAGTCCTTTTCTGAAATAAGAGACAATGTATTTGAAAGAAACAGAGCATTGTTGGAGCATTTAAAAAAGATTAAATATTACAGTAAAGTTTTATTGTACTCTTTTTACTGGAAAAATAATGGTTGAGGTTATGACTGTTTTAATTTCCTTAAACTTGCTGTGTGCCATGGTGAAGGGAGCAACGAAAAACAAGAGAGAAAAAAACAGTTTTAGAACACATTACTTATAAAAATTTCAACAAAAAAAATGAGTGATCAAAAAATATTTATATTAGTTTTCAGAAATTGGAGTCAATATTGGGATGTCCACTCATCAAGGACATGGAAATGACAGAAATAAGATCAGTTCCTCTTAATTAAACTCTGGGATACTCAAAGTTCTTGAGGTTATCTACAAACATGAAATTGTCAAGACAGGAGAACTTGATCGTTTCCTGCTTACAGCCAGATCTTGGACTTTCAGCCTCCAGAACTGTAAGAAATAAATTCCGTTGTTTATACACCATCCAGTCTATGGTCCTTTGTTATAGCAGCCCAAAATGACCAAGATAGTGACATTGTTATACTGCTGCACCAAGCCTGGAACTCTTCTGCTCCAGACATCAAGACATATGAGGGTACTTCAAAAAGTTCATGGAAAAATAGAATTAAAACAATATGAATCTTTCCATGAACTTTTTGAAGTACCCTCATATGTCAGATAGTAAAGGTCCTTATGCTTAAGACATTTCTAGATGCTGTCTTTTGCAGGTAAGAGTGTCCTATCAATATAATGGTTTTATTCAAAGATATTAAGAGGATTATAATATCTTGATAAAATTCTTAATGATGTAAACAAAATAACTAATATGAGCAATTTGGAGTATCTTGCAGGGTCACATGACTCCTGCGAATATTAATATAAATTCAATTACTATTGCTTTCACCTAAGTCAGGTGACCTTTAGTTGAAGAATCAAAACATAGTAAAGGGGTTTTCTATTTTTAGGTTGCATATTGATAATAAAAAGACTATAATAATTATTTTTTAAAATATGGGACTAAACAGGTACAGAAATAATTAAGATGAGAGGTGGACCCATCCAGACTCTCCCTCTCTGGGCAACCAGATGGTGGAGTATAAACAAACGTGACACTGCCTGTGCTACTGATTCTTCCTAAAATAAATAAAACCTTAACCAGGGAAGTTTATTTCTGGAGCTGTAGCAAATGGGAGAGGTGAAGAAGAGTTTGAGTTCTTCAGTGCATCTGTTCTGATTCCCCTTGACCTGAGAATAATGCCTTCTTTTCTCCTTAAAACCACAGCACTGATGTAGACCATGGCTCACCTCTAGCAATTTCTGATTACACTACAGAAGTAGTGGATCTCTGTCTGTCTATCTCTGTCTCTCTCTCACACTCACAAACACACTCACACACAGTGAACTCACAGGCTAAAACAACTACATACCTGAGAAGTACAACTGCTTCAAGAGGGAGGAAACAAACTGAGCAACATATGCTTTGCGAAGAAGCAATATTGGAATAGATTGAGTGAAATTTTATAACAATATTGACAATTTTCAGTAAGTATATAAAGGAAGAAATTAAAAATGAAACAAGATTTCAAAATTACTTTTAAAAATAGAAAAGTTGGATGCATGAGCAAGATGGCTGACTAGAAGGAGACATTCCTCATCTCTCCCACAAAGACGGAGAATGCCTTGAATGTAGAGCTACACTTGGATGAGAAAATGAACGGAGGTAGAAGGGACACATCGATGGAGCAGCAGAGATGTTTGTGAGTGCAGAAACTCAGTATAGTTGCAAAAAGAATGGAAGAAAATTCTCGGTCACCATCCCCCCAACCCCCAACACAGAACAGCAGGGATTCAGGAGGAGCTTCTGCAGGAAGGTGAGAGGACTGGCAGTCCAACCCACAGGGAGTCTGCACTGCCCTCGCAGCTGTGCACGTGGTGTCAGGAACTGCTGTTGGCATGCACAACTGCATTGGCCTAGGGAGAGAGACACGTGGAGCTGCCCCCATGCCCTGGGTCCCAGACTGTTGTGGCAAGTTTGGGACAGATTCTGGTCCTACACCCTGGGCTTTGGCTTTGGCCCTGAGCTCTGGGAAGGGACAGCCCAGTACACAAAGGTGCTAACCTCAGGGCAACCTCCTGGAGGTTCAGTGTGCAGCCGCCAGACCCAGAAAGACCCAGCTTATTCAGGTCTAGTGCCTGCAGCCATTGACCCTGCCTATGTTGGTGGGATGACCATGAAATGCTTGCAGCTGTGAAGAGGGGAGAAGAAACCACTCACTTCTCTCAGATGTGTTCTCTGTGGCCATACATCTGGTGCTGTGAACTCCTGGTGGCACATGTGACTAAATTGACCCAGCTAGGAACACGTAGTAAAACCACCCCCATGCCTGAGCACCAGTACTGCAGTGGCCACAGATTTGAGATTGGGCCCCAACACTGGAGACCATTTCACTCTGGCCCAAGCAGCATTTTCACTTCTCTGTGGCCACATCATTGCACCAGATTGCCCACACCAGTGTCCACGTGGTGTCCTGCACCCTGGAAACAGGTGGTCCAGTGCAGCAAGAGTGCCACCTTCAGGATGGAGGGGGATGGTGAGTGAACTGTATAGAGTCAAAATCACCACCTAACTGGGGAATCTAGCCGCTGCTGGCAACACCATCTTCTTTGGTGATGTGCCCTTGTAATTCATGCAGCCATGAAGAGTTAGTGGAGGACTCATATGGCTTTCTCAGGCACAGACACGTGCTTGCAGCACCAACGAGCTGTCCCAGGGCTGCCTGTCCCAGTAACGGGGCTTCAGAGGGATTTGGCATCTCTTTTGGGGGCACAGCAGCCCTCGCACAGCCCAAGCAACTTTGTACAGGGTAGCCCACCCTAGTTGAGGAGATCCGGAATGTCCTAGTAATGCTATTAGGGTCACAGAGTGCCCAGAGTGGCCACTCCAGGTGAACAGCATAGATGGGCCCCGCATCCCTCTTGGGGATGAAGATTCCCACCACAAACTGCAAACTTCTTCAAAAGTGGCACTGCAGGCCATCTCAGAGTCTTTCCTGAGAACACAGGGCTCCCCACATAAATTCAGTAACCCCCACTCAGTGTCACCCACTACAACAGCAAAGCTACAAAGTATCTCAATGCCTTCCTGGGGATGCAGGGGTTTGCTCAGACCCCAGTAACACCATTAGATACCCATTCTAGCTGAAGAGCTGCTGAGCACACCATTATCCCTCTCAAAGCCAAAGGTCCTAATCTCAAACCCCAAGAACCCCCTCCAGGGTTGTTCATTTACACTGAGGAACTTCAAATCACCTAAGAGCACCTATGAGAGTCACAGGATACTAGTCAGGGTTTCAGCGAGGTTGCACAGGGTAATCCACCTCAGCCAGAAGAAACAGGGCACCCAGGTGCTTCTCCAGAGATCTCACCCAAGAACTCAACAACCCAGCCCAGTGTCACTAACTTCAGCAAGGGTCTACTGAAAAACCTCACAGAGACTACACTACTGCATCTACCCAACAGTCAATATAAACATATCTACAGGAGGAAATTTCTCTACTCAAAAGCCACTACTAAGTATTAGAAGAAGCAACTGCTCAACCAGATGCCCAGATATCAACATGGGAATGCTAGAAATATGAAAAAACAAGAGAAGATGACACTCCAAAGGTATACAATGATTCTCCAGTACCAGACCCCAAAAGACAGGAAACCTATGAAATGACTGAAAAGAAATTTCAAGCAACACTCTTAAGGAAACTCAGTGACATACTGGACAACTCAGATAGACAACAAGGAAGTGAAAAAATTCCAGGATCTGAAGAAGAAACTCTATAAGGAGACAGATAGCTCAAAAAAGAATGTAGAAGAACTCTTGGAACTTAAGGATTCACTCAACAAAGTAAAAAATACAATTGAGATCTTAAGGTGGACAAAAAAGAAAAAAGAATTTTATAAAATGAAGAAAGCCTAAAAGAGCTGTCAAAAAACTTAAGCATACAAACCTCTGAATCATGGATGTTCCACATGGGGAGGATAAAGAGAAAGGCACTGAAAACCTATTTCACTATTTTTCAGTGAAATAATAGTGGAAAATTCCCCACGTATTGGGAGAGAAATGGATTTCCAGATCCAAGAGGCTCAAAGGTCCCTGATCAGATTCAATACAAAAAGGTACTCCTGAAACATATTGTAGGGAAGCTGTCAAAAGTCAAAGACAAACAAAGAATCCTAAACATAGCAAGAGAAAAACATCAAGTCCCATATAAGGGAGTCCCCATCAGATTAACAGAAGATTTCTCAGCAAAAATGTACAGGCCAGGAGAGAATGGGATAATATATTCAAGTACAAGGTAACAGAAAAAAGCTACCAGACAAGAATACTATACCCAGCAAAGCTATCCTTCAGAAAGGAAAAATAAATTGCACCCTTCAAGACAAACAAAAGCTGCAGTAGTTCACCACCACGCCACCAGTCCTACAAGAAATTCTCAAGTGAGTTCCACATCTGGAATCCAAAAATTGGTAATCACCACCATGAATACATGAGAAAGAACAAAACCCACTGGTAGAGCAGATAGGCAAATGCACAATAAAAATTATATCTTACCACTTCAAAACACCAACAAACAAAGAAGACAAACAATAAAGGGAAAAGAAAGGAACAAAAGGTAATTAAAACCACCGTATAAAAATCCATAAATGCCAGGAGTAAGACAATACCTTTCAATAACAACCCTAAATGCAAATAGATTGAATTACCCACTCAAAAGACAAAGACTGGCAGATTGGATTAAGAAACTGGGTACAACTATACGCTGCTCACAAGCAACTAACCTCACCTGTAAAGACTCACACAGACTAATAATGAAGAAATGGAAAAACATGTAACACACAAATGTAAACCAAAAGTGAGCAGGAGTAGCTATTCTAATATCAGATAAAATAGACTTTAAAGCAAAAACTATAAAAAGAGAGACAAAGAAGGCATCTATCTAACAAGAGGATATAACAATCCTAAATATATATGCACCTAACATTGGAGCACCAGATCAAACACTATTAGATCTAAAGAGAAGGAAAGAGACCCTAATACAATAATAGTTGGAGACTTCAACACCCCTCTCTCAACTTTTCATAGATCATCTACACAACCAACCAATAGAGAAACACAGTATTAAAACTACACTTTAGACCAATTGGACTTGGCAGTCATCTACAGAATATTTTATCCAGCAACTACAGAATATATATTCTTCTAATCAGCACATGGAATATTCTCCAGGATAGACCACACATTGTGTCATGAATCAAGTCTCAACAAATTTTAAAAATTGAAATCATTTCAAGTATCTTTTCATACCACAATGGATTAAAACTAAAAATCAATAACAAGGAAAACTCAGGACTATTTAAATACATGAAAATTAAAAAACATGCTCCTGAATGACCCATGGGTCAAAAAAGAAATTAAACAGGAAATTTTAAAAAATCTTAAAACTGGGGCAGGCCTGTGGCTCACTCAGGAGAGTGCAGTGCTGATAACACCAAGGCCATGGGTTCGGATCCTATATAGAGATGGCTGGTTAGCTCACTGGCTGAGCGTGGTGCTGACAACACCAAGCCAAGGGTTAAGATCCCCTTACCAGTCATCTTTTCAAAAAAATAAAAATAAAAATAAATAAATAAATAAATAAAATAAAAAATTCTTAAAACTAACAAAAATAAAGATACATCACCCCACAACATAGGGAATACTGCAAAAGCAGTACTAAGAGGGAAATTTATTGTAATAAATGCTTATATCAAAAGCATAGAAACACTTAAAATAAAAAAGCTAACATTATACCTCAAAGAACTAGAAAACAAGAATGATCCAATTCTGTAATTAGTAGTTGGAAACAAAAAATTAAGATCAGAACAGAATTAAATGTAAGAGAAACAAAAAAATGATACAAATGATCAACCAAACAAAAAGTTGTTTTTTTGGAGAAGATAAACAAAATAGACAAACCATTATCTAGGTTAACACACACAACAAAGAGAGAAGTCCCAAATAAAAAAATCAGAAATGAAAAAGGAGATGTTACAACCAATACCACAGAAATACAAAGAATCATTAGAGATTATTAGGAACGACTATATGCCAACAAATTTGAAAACTTGGAGGAAATGTATAAATTTCTAGACACATACAAACTACCAAGACTGAACCAAAAAGAAATAGAAAACCCAAACAGGTTAATAATGAGCAATGAGATTGAAGCAGTAATAAGCAGTCTCCAGACAAAGAAAAGCCCAAGACTGGACAGCTTCATTGATAAATTCTACCAAACCTTCAAGGAAGAATTGATGCCATTCCTTTTCAAACAAGTCCAAAAAGCAGTGGCCGTTCACTCAAACTTATTCTATGATGCCAGCGTCACCCTGATATTCAAAACCAGACAAAGATAACAAAAAAAAAGAAAAGAAAAGAAAACTACAGGCCAATATCCTTGATGAAAACAGACTCAAAAATCCTCAACAAAATATTAGTAAACAAAATATAGCAGCACCTCAAAAAGATTATTCATCATGATCAAGTGGGATTCATCCTAGGGATGCAAGAATGGTTCAATGTACTCAAATCAATAAAAGTGATACACCACATCAACAAAATCAAGGATGAAAACCATACTATTATTTCAATAGATGCAGAAAAAGCATATGGCAAAATTCAACATCCCTTCATGATAAAGACCCGGAAAATTAAGTATAGAAGGAAAGTATCTGAAAACAATAAATGCCATATATGACAAACCTACCACCAGTATCACCCTGAATGATAGGAAAACTTGTCCTTTAAGAGCAGCAACAAGACAAGAATGCCCACTGTCACCACTCTTATTTAACACAGTATTAGAAGTTCTAGCTAGAGCAAACAGCAAGAGAAAGAAATAAGGGTTATCCAAATTGGAATAGATGAAATCAGATTGTTCCTATTTGCAGATGACATGATCCTATGTATAGAAAAACCTAGAAATTTATCCATTTCCTCCAGATTTTCAAATTTGTTGGCGTATAGTTGTTTATAGTAGTCTCGAATGATTCCTTGTATTTCAGATGAATCAGTTGTAATATCGCCTTTTTCATTTCTAATTTTTGTTATTTGAGTCTTCTCTCTTCTTTTTTTTGTTAGCCATGCTAATGGTTTGTCAATTTTATTTATCTTTTCAAAAAACCAACTTTTTGATTCGTTGATCTTTTGAATTGTTTTTTGGTTTTCAATTTCATTCAGTTCTGCTCTGATCTTAATGATTTCTTTCCGTCTGCTAACTTTAGGATTGGATTGTTCTTGTTTTTCTAGTTCTTTAAGGTGAAGTGTTAGGTTGTTCACTTGCCATCTTTCCATTCTTCTGAAGTGAGCATTTAATGCAATAAATTTTCCCCTCAATACTGCTTTTGCAGTATCCCACAGGTTTTGGTATGATGTATCATTGTTTTCATTAGTTTCAATAAACTTTTTGATTTCCTGCTTGATTTCTTCTTGGACCCATATGTCATTAAGTAGAATGCTGTTTAATTTCCATGTGTTTGTATAGTTTCCAGAGTTAAATTTCTGGACACACACAAGCTCCCAAAACTGAACCGTGAAGACGTAGAAAATTTGAACAGACCAATAACAATAAAGGAGATTGAAGCTGTTATCAGAAGGCTCCCAACAAAGAAAAGCCCAGGACCAGATGGATTCACAGCAGAATTTTACCAAACATTCAAAGAGGAATTGACACCGATTCTTTACAAACTATTCCAAAAGATTGAAACGGACGCAAATCTCCCAAACTCATTCTATGAAGCAAACATCATCCTGATACCAAAACCAGGTAAAGATATAACCAAAAAAGAAAACTACAGGCCGATATCCTTGATGAATATAGATGCAAAAATCCTCACTAAAATACTAGCAAACAGAATACAGCAACACATACGAAAAATTATTCATCATGATCAAGTGGGATTCATCCCAGGGATGCAAGGTTGGTTCAACATACGCAAATCAATAAATGTGATACACCATATTAATAAACTCAAACACCAGGACCATATGATCATCTCTATAGATGCTGAAAAAGCATTTGATAAAGTTCAGCACTCATTCATGACAAAGACCCTCTATAAGTTAGGTATAGAGGGAAAGTATCTCAACATAATTAAAGCCATATATGCCAAACCCACAGCCAATATCATCCTGAATGGGGAAAAGCTGAAAGCTTTTCCTTTAAGAACAGGCACTAGACAAGGATGCCCACTCTCACCACTCCTATTCAACATAGTGTTGGAAGTACTAGCCAGAGCAATCAGAGAAGAGAAGGAAATAAAGGGCATCCAGATTGGAAAAGATGAAGTCAAACTGTCCCTGTTTGCAGATGACATGATCCTATATATCGAACAGCCTAAAACCTCTACAAAAAAACTGTTGGAATTGATAAATGATTTCAGCACAGTAGCAGGATACAAAATCAACACACAAAAATCAGTAGCATTTCTTTTCTCCAATAGTGAACATGCAGAAGGAGAAATCAAGAAAGCCTGCCCATTTACAATAGCCACCAAAAAAATAAAATACTTAGGAATTGAGTTAACCAAGGAGGTGAAAAATCTCTATAATGAGAACTACAAACCACTGCTGAGAGAAATTAGAGAGGATACAAGAAGATGGAAAGATATTCCATGCTCTTGGATTGGAAGAATCAACATAGTGAAAATGTCCATACTACCCAAAGTGATATACAAATTCAATGCAATCCCCATCAAAATTCCAAAGACATTTTTCTCAGAAATGGAAAAAACTATTCAGACATTTATATGGAACAATAAAAGACCACGAATAGCCAAAGCAATGCTCAGCAAAAAAAATAAAGCTGGAGGCATAACACTACCTGACTTTAAGCTATACTACAAAGCTATAATAACCAAAACAGTATGGTACTGGCATAAAAACAGACACACTGACCAATGGAATAGAATAGAGAATCCAGAAATCAACCCACACACTTACTGCCATCTGATCTTTGACAAAGGCACCAAGCCTATTCACTGGGGAAGGGACTGCCTCTTCAGCAAGTGGTGTTGGGATAACTGGATATCGATATGCAGGAGAATGAAACTAGATCCATACCTCTCACCGTATACTAAAATCAACTCAAAATGGATTAAGGATTTAAATATACACCCTGAGACAATAAAACTTCTTAAAGAAAACATAGGGGAAACACTTCAGGAAATAGGACTGGGCACAGACTTCATGAATACGACCCCAAAAGCACGGGCAACCAAAGGAAAAATAAACAAATGGGATTATATCAAACTAAAAAGCTTCTGCACAGCAAAAGAAACAATTAAAAGAGTTAAAAGACAACCAACAGAGTGGGAGAAAATATTTGCAAAATATACATCTGACAAAGGATTAATATCCAGAATATATAAGGAACTCAAACAACTTTACAAGAAGAAAACAAGCAACCCAATTAAAAAATGGGCAAAAGAGCTAAGTAGGCATTTCTCTAAGGAAGATATCCAAATGGCCAACAGACATATGAAAAAATGCTCAACATCACTCAGCATCCGGGAAATGCAAATCAAAACCACATTGAGATACCATCTCACCCCAGTTAGGATGGCTAGAATCCAAAAGACTATGAACGATAAATGCTGGCGAGGCTGCGGAGAAAAAGGAACTCTCATACATTGTTGGTGGGACTGCAAAATGGTGCAGCCTCTATGGAAAATGGTATGGAGGTTCCTTAAACAATTGCAAATAGATCTACCATACGACCCAGCCATCCCACTGTTGGGAATATACCCAGAGGAATGGAAATCATCAAGTCGAAGGTATACCTGTTCCCCAATGTTCATCGCAGCACTCTTTACAATAGCCAAGAGTTGGAACCAGCCCAAATGCCCATCATCAGATGAGTGGATACGGAAAATGTGGTACATCTACACAATGGAATACTACTCAGCTATAAAAACGAATGAAATACTGCCATTTGCAACAACATGGATGGACCTTGAGAGAATTATATTAAGTGAAACAAGTCAGGCACAGAAAGAGAAATACCACATGTTCTCACTTATTGGAGGGAGCTAAACATTAATATATAAATTCACACACACACATACACACACACACACACAAATCGGGGGGGGGAGGGAAGAAGATATAACAACCACAATTACTTGAAGTTGATACAACAAGCAAACAGAAAGGACATTGTTGGGGGGGAGGGGGGGAGGGAGAAGGGAGGGAGGTTTTGGTGATGGGGAGCATTAATCAGCTACAATGTATATCGACAAAATAAAATTTAAAAAAAAAAAAAAAAAAAAGAAAAACCTAAAGACTCTACCCGAAAACTCTCAAAGCTGATAAATGAATTCAGTAAAGTTGCAGCATACAAAATCAATACACCAAAATCAGCAGTATTTTTATACTCCCACAATGAACTTCCAGATAAACAAATTAAGGAAGCTAGCTCATTTATAATAACTACCAATAAATAAATTAATAAAATACCTAGGAATAGAGATCTCTACAACAAGAACTATAAATCACTGTTGAAAGAAATTAAAGAAGTCACAAAAAGATGGAAAGAAATTCCATGTTCAAGGATTGAAAGAATTAGTATTGAGAAATTATCAACACTACCTGAAGTGATCTACAGATTCAATGTAATTCCCATCAAAATATCAATGACATTCTTCACATAAATAGAAAAATCAATCCTAACATTTATATGGAACAATGAAAGACCCTGAATAGCCAAAGCAATCCTGAGCAACAAATAAAACAATAAATAAATAAAGACAGAGGTTTTACACTACTTGATTTCAAATTATACTACAAAGCTATAGTAACCAAAACAGCATGGTAGTGGCATAAAAACAGACACTCAGACCAATGAAACAGAATAGAGAACCTAGATATCAGCCCACACACTTACAGCCAACTGGTCTTCCACAAAGGCCAGAACATACACTGGGAAAAGGAGAGCATCGTCAATAAATTGTGCTGGGATTACTGGATACACATCCATCTTTAGAAGAATAAAACTAGACTTGTATCTCTTATATAGACTTGTATCTCATATACCAAAATCTGTTGCTTTGTCTCCCACAGATTTGTCACCCCACTTCCCCTGGGTGACAGAGCCACAAAAGACTACTCAAAGCCCATCTCTTCTGAGCAGTGAGAAGCCCCAAAGTGGTTAATCTCCTGGAACCCTCAAGAGAGAAGCATTCCTTCCTTTTGGGAAATTAACTATGAATTGGGGTTCTCTACCCGCATTTATTCTCCAGACCAGGAAGTTACAGGAAGAGAACATAGGTGGGGTTATAGTTTAACAATATAGGCTGGGAACATCCAGTAAAACAAGCAAAGTGACATTCCATAAGGCAATTTAAGTGATTCACCAACAAAAGCTTGATCTTAGCAAACATTCCTTCTCCCCACACTTATTCCCAGTATCTTTACATATCAATCAGTAACTTGTCTGTCTTTGAACCAGCAACCTTGCTGTGTTACAATTCTTTATCTTACAAAAGAGACTATAGCCTGGGGAAAATTTCCTGTTTTTTGCAAGGTCGGCATTTTATATGTCCTTTTAAGAAATTAGACTAAACTTGAAAGTACAAGAAACTAGGCCCTGTGAAATATATTTGCTTTATAGTATACTCCACATCTCCTCTCATTTTATTTATTTAAAAGAAAAAGAAAAAGCTATAAATCAGGTTTTTACAGTTAAGACTAAAAGCATTTTGTTAAAGCAAAGTTAGTATCATTTAGCATGGCAAGTCCTTTTAATTTACTTCAGATGAGGACTGATGATGTCTTCGTCTCCTAGAGCTGGTGTATCAGCATTATTCCAGGTGCTGTGAATTGAGGTGTAATTACCAGTTGTTGAAACTCCGGAATGGGATTTCGTTCCATATAATAATTGATTAAGTCCAGAAAGTTTGTCAGTGTTCACCTGTCCAGGACATTACTGTTTTCAAAGCATCTAGTCTTTTGTAAATTTTTTTGATTAATTTCAAATCTTTTGGCTAAGAACAGGATGTCTCATCCAAGTTACAAACACCCTCTTTAAGGTTGAGAAAATTTAGAGAACTGCTTTTGTAGAGAAGATGTTATTTCCCCCTTATGATCAAGGCATTTCTCATAAAAGCATTGATGATCAATATTTTGATTGAAAAGGTCTTAGGTTTTTTTTGTAGATTCCTCAGCATTGGGAAAGCTGATTTTCAGGTTGTCTGGTCCCACATCAGGGGGAAAGATGAAGCAGCAAGATGAAGCAGCAGTTAGGCCAAATTAAGGCATAAAAGAGAGGTCAGGAACTTAGAAGAGACATGCTATCTTATAACGAAAGTTTTAAATTATATCCTGTTATAAAGAGAGAGAGAGTGAATTTTCATTGAACTTATAAAAATAGCCACATTGTCATAATAATCATGAAGATACTTAAAGTTATTAAACTTTTTTGGGGGGATCAAATAGGGAGAAAACAAATGCTTTACTTCTGTTTTAAATGATATTTTACCAAACTGCTGTTAGTTATAGATAGCTTAAGAGAGGGAGAGAGTTTTCTTAAATGTGAAAAACAAAACATTCAGAGAACCAGTAGGGAAATTGCAAAAACCCATAATTATTTTTAACTACTTCACTAATGAACTTTTGTTGTTTTGACCTTTGAATAATTTTACAAACCCATCAGTTTTTTTCATTAGAATTTTGGAAATTTAGTTTAAAGCTATGCACTCAAAGTTTGTCAGAAAGCTGTACCTATCAGAGTTTTTTCCATGAAATATTTGAAGACATAACATTTTAAAATTATAACTGAACCAAGATTATGACTGGTAGCATATCAAGACACAGATTTTTAAGAACTTTACAAAATTTTGGAACACATATTAATAACATTTCAGTACTGACAATGCTTTCCCATATAGTTCTATTTATCAAATAAGCCAATTAGTTTTGATACATCTTTAATATATCCTTTGAGAAGCTTCAGGGGCCTTCTTGGAACTCCTCAAAATTAGTTGAAGTCAAAATGTTGAGCTTTCAGAATTTGATTTTTGAAAGTTTTGTCAAATAACAAAAGGCTTAAAACATTTAATTGAATAAGGTCACAAATTACTACAAAAAATAAAACCAAAGTGACAAAGGATTTCAAAGGCAGAGAGCACAAGAACTTATCGTAAAATAAGTTTTTTAAACCAGTTATCTAAAGGACAAAGAAAATCTTTTATAACTTTGTATCAAGAGCAGTAAAGTGAAAAGACCTTTAGTAATCCTGTTTGATTAGTAAACCCAGTCAGGATGTGTGCTGATAAGAACATTTTTACACATACAGGTTAGTAAATAGGCGTCCATTTGTCGGGGCAGATTGTACAAAGCCCTTTTTGAGTTTTAGCTATTTTTACCAAATAAATATTTATGGTTTTTCAGCCAAAAAGCTTGGTGTATTAAATCTATACCCTTATCAGTTAATGTTTACTACGGCCTATGCGATACTGGGCATAGGTTTTTTTTTTTTTTTTTCCCACTAGCCATTTTGGGTGACAGGTTTCCATGTGGCATTTAGAACCAGGTGGAATCTAGAGAGGCAGAGGGAAGTATTCACAAAGATATCTAAAAGATATTGTTTCTCCCAGCATGGCCAGGAGGCAGAGCTGAGATAATGAGGAGACATATTGACCTAGAGACAGATTTAGGTAAAAGGTCTAAATCAAATTTTGAAAATATACTGATTTTGTTAAAACTTTAGAAAATTTAAGTCACGTGAACTTGAAAAGTATGCTTATTTATTTAATGAGTGTGCATTAATTATAAGCCAATTTGGTACCATGCAGACACACAAATGCACATACAGACATGAACGTACAGACATAACATATAGCTTACATATGCGTATATGTAGACATAAACAACACGAACAAATAAGGCTCTTATAGGTTTTGTTTAAAATGTAATAAAAAAGCTCACTAGTAAAAAGGACAGTCAGGTTTAGATTGTGTTTTTTTAAAGACTTATTGGTGAGGCCTCACCCTGTTTTAAAGAAAGCAAGGTAACAAATTTACATTGTAAAGCAAAGTACACAAGCCTTTTCAAGAAGATGCAGAGAAGATTTTCTTCCTTTTAAGAAAATAGCATAGAATTCTACCATAGGACTTTGTGAAGAAATGCAAAGATGAGACTAGAAGAGAATTTAGAAGTCTGTTTAAGATAACCAACTGGATGCCAGAAAATTTGAGACCATCTAGTTAAACAGGTAGATTTTAGTCTAGTTTTTGTTTCTCAAATGCGTTGCTGAGCTTAAGAGCTGAGCCACCAATTAGAGATGAAACCATTTGACTTTTGAGGTTTTTAGGAGAAAAGCAGTAGACCCAAAAGGGGTCTGGTTGGCACCATGACTGCTTTTCTTCATAAAACCCCAGAGGCTTCAGCGAAAAAGAGTAGCACATGCAGTTAAGAAAACAACCACTGCTTTTAAGAGAGGAGAGAAGCATCATGCAGATAAGAAAGAAAAACATGCTCAAATGATACCAACATTGCAAAGAAATATTAGCTTCTTTTACTTTAGATTGTTCAATTTAAAGTTCTCTCTGTCACTTGTGGAATATACTAAAAAGCAAATGTACTTCATATGGCCTGGTTTTCTAAAGCCTTGCAGTTTCAAATATTGACCTTGCAAGGACAGGAATTTTCCCCAGGCTACTGAATCTCCCCAGACTAGTTACTGATTGTCATGTAAAGATACTAAGAAATTGCTGTTAAGAAGGAATGTTTGCTAAGATCAAACTATTGTTGATAGGACCACTTAATTGCCTTACTAGAATGTCATCTTGCTTGTTTCACTGAAAGTTACCAGCCTGTATTGTTAAACTATAACCCCACCTTTGTTCTCTTCCTGTAATTTCCTGGTCTGGAAAATAAATGCAGGAAGAGAACCCCAATTCGTCATTAATTGCCAAGGAAAGGAAGTTAACCACTTCGGGGCTTCTAACTGCTCAGAAGAGATGGTATTTGAGTAATCCTTTCATATCCGTCACCCAGGGGAAGTGGGGTGACAAATCCGTGGGGGGCGAAGCAATGCGAAGTAACAGTCACTGGCAAAGATTAAGTTTTATCCTTTTTGGGTGACATAAAAATGTCTTAGTGTTTTGTTAAGGTCTTGGATAGGTCTCAGAGTGACTTGACATAGATTCCTGGTTGTTAGTGGGAAGCCTTAATGAGACCCATTGCATAATTAGCCAGTGACCAATTTGTTCCCAAATTCTTATGTTAAGGCACCCTTCCTTGTGGTAACAAGAACATGGTTGTTTAAGGTCCATTAACAGTTTTACAAGCTGCCATTCTGTTACTTACAGCCTGCTGCTTTAAGGAGACATTGGAGGTGTAATGTATGTTCAGTCTCCCCTTTTTTAAATGAATTATCCATATTTTAAAAGTAAAAAGAAGGAAAAAATACCTTTGGGGTTGAAAAGACCTAAATTTGACCTGCTGCAGGTGTGCAGTCACTAATTGAAAGCCACCTGTGTTCCCTTACCGGGATATGTCTCCCTTTAATGGGACTCCTTTGCCAAGATGAGTTGGACATCCTTTTCCTCTCCAATGCTTGGCAGGTCAGTCTCTGATCCGTGGAGAACTTCCTCACATGGGGCACCATTTTGTTGCTTTGCCTCCTGTGGATTTGTCACCTTTCTTCCCCTGGGTGATGGAGCCACAAAAGGTTACTCAAAGCCCATCTCTTCTGAGCAGTGAGAAGCCCCAAAGTGGTTAATCTCCCAGAACCCTCAAAAGAGAGGCATTCCTTCCTTTTGGGAAATTAATCAAGAATTAGGGTTCTCTTCCCATATTTATTCTCCAGACCAGGAAGTTACAGGAAGAGAACATAGGTGGGGTTATAGTTTAACAATATAGGCTGGGAACATCCAGTAAAACAAGCATAGTGACATTCCATAAGGCAATTTAAGTGATTCACCAACAAAAGCTTGATCTTAGCAAACATTCCTTCTCCCCACACTTATTCCCAGTATCTTTACATATCAATCAGTAACTTGTCTGTCTTTGAACCAGCAACCTTGCTGTGTTACAATTCTTTATCTTACAAAAGAGACTATAGCCTGGGGAAATTTTCCTGTTTTTTGCAAGGTCAGCATTTTATATGTCCTTTTAAGAAGTTAGACTAAACCTGAAAGTATAAGAAACTAGGCCCTGTGAAACATATTTGCTTTATAGTATACTCCACAAAAATCAACTCTAAGTGGATTAAAAACTTGAGTACTAGACCTGAAACTATAAAATTCCTAGTCGAAAACATAGGAAAATACTTCAGAATGTTTGACTGGGCAAAGACTTTATGAATAAGACCGAAAAGCAGATAACAATAGAAAAAAAACAAACAGGTGGGATTATGTCAAACTAAAAAGGCTTCTGCATGTCAAAGGAAACAATCAAAAGAGTGAAAAGACAACCTACATAATGGGTGAACATATTTACAAACTGTATATCTGACAAGGGACTAAGATCCACAATATAAAAGGAACTCAAACAACTTAACAGTAAAAAACAAAACAAAACAAAAAAAATCAAGTAATCTAAGTAAACAATGGGAAAAGTAGCTGAACAGACATTTCTCAAAAGAAGACATACAAATGGCCAGCAGGTACATGAAAAAATGCTCAACATCACTAACCATCAAAGAAACGCAAGCCAACAATACATTGAAATATCATCTCACCCCAGTTAGACTGGCTATTATCAAAAATCAGAGAATAACTAATGTTGGCAAGCAAGTAGAGAAAGAGGAACCCTTCTACACAGCTGATGGGACTATATATTAGTACAGCTATTATGGAAAACAGTATGGAGATTTCTCAAACAACTATAGATAGAACTAACATATGACTCAGCAATCCCTTTACTGCATTTATACCCAAAGGAATGGAAATCATCATGTGAAAGGGATACCTGCACTCCCATGTTTATCACAGCTCTATTTACAATACCCAGGATATTTAGCCAATGTAAATGTCCATTATGGATGACTGGATAAGTAAAATATTATACATATACAAAATAGAATACTACTGAGCCATAAAAAAGGGTGAAATACTGCCACTTGCATTATCATGGATGAACTTTCAGAAAATCATATTAAGTGAAATAAACCAGGCACAGAATGAGAAATATTGCACGTCCTCACTTATAAGTGCGAGTTAAGAAAATAAATAGAAAGAAAGAAAGATCAAAATAATACATTGAAATTCAGAAGCAGAGAACAGAACTGTGGTTACTAAAGGGGGAGTGGGAGAGGCGTTAGGGAGAAATTGGTTAATGGACACAAAGAATAATTATGTTTTGTAGTGATTAATATACTAATTATCTTGATTTGATCACCACATATTGTACATAGGTATTGGCATTCAACTCTCTACCCCACAAGTATGCATAGCCAATTACATTTCAATATCAAAATTGAAAAAATGAGAAATGTAAGCAATGAAAAATAAAATTGTTGAAATAAAGGCCACAATAAATTGGATATATAGATAGATGGATAATAGTTGAAAAAGAAATTAGTGTGTTGAACATCAAATTAAGGAATTCTCCAAGAATGTTCCAAGTAATAATAAATAGAAAGTTAAAAAAAAAGTTAAAGGGCATGGAGAATAGAAATAGATATCCAAATATCCAGGTAACAGGAATTCTAGCATAAGAAAAAAAAGAATAGAGGAAGTAATTGAAGAAATAATGTAATTAATTTTCATAAAATTAAAGATGAGAAACTGATTGAAAAAGATTAATAGACATGAGAAATATCAAACAGGAGAGAAAAGAAAAACTCTAAACCTATG
The DNA here is from genome assembly GCF_027409185.1 of Cynocephalus volans. Lineage (NCBI taxonomy): Eukaryota > Metazoa > Chordata > Mammalia > Dermoptera > Cynocephalidae > Cynocephalus > Cynocephalus volans. The sequence continues at coordinate 125,166,656 of NC_084468.1, forward strand.
TACATTAGACAGCATTAAAGAAAATTAAAGATAAATTCCAAAGGCTTCACTGGAACAGATTAACAACACAATATAATCAGACTTGCATCAAATTTCTCAGCAGAAACACTGGTATTAAAAAGATAATGCAACAACACTTTAAAAATATTGAATAAAAACAATTTTGTACCTAGAATTTTATACCTAGCCAAATTGTCATTCGAATGTGAGAACATAACAGCCTTCAAATTTGTGGTGAGAAGCATTCTAAGATGGTCCCTAAAATACCTGGCTCCTTGTGTATGCACATGTCATTATCTCCTGGACTGTAAATACAATGGATTTTACTCCCATAATGAGTTATGTTAAATGGCACAGTTGACTTTAACAAAGGGATATTATCCAGGTGGGTCTAATCTAATCACATGAGCCCTTTAAGTCTAGGTCTACAGGTCAGAGATGGGGAGTCAGGGTTTTGAAAGAGTAGACACATACTGTCAGCCTTAAGAAAGTAACTACCAAGTCTTGGAATGGGTGACAGGGCACAGAGAATGGCAGACAGCCTCTAGCATCCAAGAATGGCCCCCCAGTCAACAGGCAGCAAGAAAAAGGAAACCTCAGTGCTACAACCACATGGAATTAGATTCTGCCAAAAACCTGAATGGGCTTCAAAATGGATTTTCCTGGGAGCTCTTAGACAAGAGCTCAGCCCAGCCAATGTCTTGCTTTCAGGTATGTGAGATCATGAGCAGAGGACCCAAGCATCTAAGCGGGACTCCAACCTACTACAACTGTGAGATAATAAATCTGTGTTGTTTTAAGATGCTAAATTTATGGTAAATTGGTGCAAAGCAATAAAAAATAATGCATAAGTTTTCCCACATGAATACTATATTGAAAAAAACTAGTTTTCAAATAAAAAGAAAAATCCAGGAAATACTTCAACATTAAGATAAATAAAGAACAGAAAATTATACTTTTATTTCACTAACAAACATGGCTGAAGAGCTCCTAAATAAAATATTAGCTACTGATTACCCATCATATACATATATATACATATATTTTTTAAAATAATGATTAATTACAGTTACTTTTGAGGCATAACAAATTACCTCAAACCTTACTGGTGTAAAAAAAAATTATTCTGCTCAGAGCTTTATGAATCAGAAATTTGCGAAGAACTGAGCAGAGCAGTTCTTACTCATGATCTCATTTGGGCACAGTTAGATGTTGGCTGTGACTGCAGTCTCCTGCATTTGCCTAATAATTAAATGCTAAACTTTAGCTTGGTACATATTAAGAATAATTGGAGAAATTTAAAATGGATTTCATGGTCTGACCAAAGAGTCTTTAAAGACTATTGTTTTGCTTGGGACTCGAAAATCCTACTTACCAAAGTTTAGAAATGACTTTATTTTTCTGGCTGTTCTCTGGCTTTCCCCCAGAAACAATCACCCCTATTGCTTTAATACGGGAGCCTCAGAGTAACATAATCTACAATTTAACCTGATATGAAAATTTTACACCCATTTTTTAGTACTACCAATTATACCAACTGTATGCAAACACTGTGAACAATCTTAGTTATAAAGATGAATAAGATAATATCTCTGCTCTAGGGGAGTTCCTAATCTTAGAGCAGAGACAAACATGTAAAGAGCTAACCACAACTAATCTTATAATCCTAAAATAATAGTATGAGCAAAGCATTATGTGAGCACAGAAAAAGCTCAACTAAAAGTACCCAGGAAATAATCATGCCTTAACAGTACTACGCTCCTGCAGTGTTATACATTGAAAGGACTATGGAAAAAGAATACAATTTGGGAAAGGTATCATGATATATTGTAACCATGGGACAGAAAATGTCAGTATCTTTTAAAGGGAAAATAATTTCTTGCCAGTTCATGAGGAAAATAAACCAGTTTTGCTCTTTCTTGTTTATTATTTGTTTGCTGGTGTGTTACTTTTCTTTGTTATGATTTGATTCTGTTAATTAAAAATTGTTCTTAAAAATAAATTTTCTGAAGATTTAAGATGGCATTCAATTTTTGTCTTCAAAAATTAAAATTTTCTCTTTTTAAAATATAAAATTCACTTTGACCATTACTTGTGATTCCCTATTATTTGTGTGACATTGATGAAACGCTGTAGGACATATCAAGATGAGAGAATTTACAGTTTCTGTCCTTATGATGCTGATATTCTGGTAGAAGAGACTGTAACACAAAAAGAGTATAATATTAGATGAAATAAAATAAATGCCATCAAAATGTTATGGAAAACAAGGAATGTGCTTTGAGTTTAGATCTTTATATTTATTGTTTTGGGCTGCTGCTGTAGCCTCAACAACTTAATGTAACTTCAGGTTTAGAATTACAAGAAATAAAATAGAAATATAAAAAACACATTATGAGTAGGAGATTTTCACCTGTGTCATATTGGGACATATAAATAATAATAATAATAATAATAATAATAATAATAATAATAATAATAATAATAATGAAAATAAAAGTAGCTTAATTAATAGGACAGAGATGATTGAAATGATTAAACTCCATACCCTGAAAACAGAAATTAAACGTATAAGTGTCTATAGTCTATTTATAAAAATTCAGCATATATTAGGCTACAAAAAACAATCACAATTATAAAACAAAGTATAGACAGACAGCATTAACTAAACCCCATGCAATAAATAATAAAATAAATAAATTCAGAAATAAAAACAAAAGCCTAACAGCTAAAAATGTTTAAATTTCTCTCTTAAGTGATTCTTGAGTCATGGAGATCAAAATGGAAATAAATGTAAAAATCTTTAACAGAATAGTAGCAAATAAATTACGCACATACACACAATGTATAAGTGGACAAAGTGAAGTTTATCTCAAAAAGAAAAGGTTGGATAATCATTCAAAGAAATTGTCCATTCATCAGCTGATGGACATTTTGTTGTTTCCACCTTTAAATTACTATGATTGTTATTATAATGATGCTACAAACATTCATATACAAGATTTTGGGTGGAAATATGCTTTCATTTCTCTTGTCATATATCTAGGAGTGGAATTTCTGGGTCATATAGTTTAATGGATTGACTTATGTGCCCCCCAAAAACGAATGTTGAAGTCCTAACCCTCAGTAACTCAGACTGTGACCTCATTTGGATATATGGCCTTTACAGAGGTAATCAAGTTAAAATGAGATCGTTAGGGTGGCCCCTAATCCAATATGATTGGTGTACTTATAAGGAGGAGAATTTTGGTCACAGAGACGTACATAGAGGAAAAATGATGTGAAGAAACAGAAACACTACAAGCCAAGAATACCTGTGGCTACCAGGAGCTAGGAAAGAGGCACAGAACAGATTCTCCCCCACAGCCCTCAGAAACCAACCCTGCCAACATTTGATTTCGAATTTCTAGTCCCCAGAACTATGAGACAATAAATTTTTGTTGTTTAAACAACCTAGTTTGTGGTACTTTGTTATGGCAGCCCCAGGAAACTGATGCACACGGTAATTCTAAGTTTAACCATTGGAACTGTCAGACTTTTTCAAATGGCTACACCAATTTACATTCCCACCTGCAGGATGTGAGTGTTTCTCCACACCCATTTGGCACGTGTTATTACCTGACTATTTTACTGTAACTATCCCAGTTGGTAGGAAGTAGCATTACATTATGTTTTTTATTTGCATTTCTCTGATGATTAATGATGTTGAGTAGTTTTTCATGTCCTTATTGGCCACGTGCATATTTTCTTCAGAGAATTCTATTTATATCCTTTGCACGTTTTTAAATTAGTTTGTCTTTTTATCGTTGAGTTGTAGGAGGTATTTACTTATTCTAGATAAAAGTTCTTTATTGGTTATATGATTTGGAAATATTTTTTCCCATTCTGTGGGTTGTCATTTTACCTTCTTGATAGTGTATTTTGAAGCACACATTTAAAAAAAATTAACAAAATCCAATTTATGTACAGTAATGAGTCCCTTAACAATGGGAATACATTCTAAGAGATGCATCATTAAATGATTTCATTGTTCAAACATCATAGGGTATACTTACACAAACCTAGAGGGTATAGTCTACTACACACTTAGGCTGTATGGTACAGCCTGTTCCTCCCAGGCTACAAACCTGCACAGCATGATACTATATTGAATACTGTAGGCAATTGTAACACAATGGTATTTGTGTATCTAAACATCTTTAAACGTAGAAAATGTACCATAGAAATATGGTATAAAAGATAAAAAATGGTACACCTGTATAGGGTACTTATCATGAATGGAGCTTGCAGGACCTGGAGTTGCTCCGGATGAGTCAATGAGTGAGTGCTGAGTGCATACGAAGGCCTAGGAATCACTGCACACTACTGTAGACTTTATAAGTACTGTACACTTAGGCTACACTAAATTTATAAAAACTATTTTTCTTTCTTCAAAAATAAATTAACCTTAGCTTACTGTAACATTTTTACTTTATAAACTTTTCAATTTTAAAAAACTTTTTGACTTTTTAAAGTAACACTTACCTTAAAACATGAGCCCATTGTACAGCTGCACAAAAATATTTTCTTTCTTTATACCCTAAATTCTATGTTTTACTATTTTTAAAAATTTCTATTTTTTTTTAACTTTTTAATCTTTTTTTTAAAAACTAAGACACAAACACACATTATCTTAGGCCTATACAGGGTCAGGATCATCAATATCACTGTCCTCAATCTCCACATCTTGTGGTCTTCAGTAAAATGCATGGAACTGTCATTTCCTATGATAGCAATCAATTCCTTCTTCTGGAATAACTTCTAAAGTGCCTGCCTGATGCTCTTTTTGAAGTGGTGTCACTCTTCTGAGAAATATGTTCACGGTGTTTTGCTCTTTTTTTCTTCATTATGGATTTGCTCATGAGCAGATAATGCATCCTGAACATTTCTCTCTATTAATGAAAACTTTTTGGTGTTGGGGTCCATATTTTCAAGCTTTTTAAGGAGTTCGTTAAGTCTGCAGAAGCTTCTTTTAAACTCTTCACTGTGAATTTATTTAGGGGTTCATTTTTTTTTCTTTTCCTCCTGCAGTTTTCTTTTCTCTTGCTTCTTCTTCAGCTATGCATTTCTGCTCCAGTTCCAACAACTCCTCATTAGTCAATCGCTCAGGAACTACCTCTGGGAGCTCCTCAATATAACCCTCATCTACACCCAGGTTAAAGCTGTTTGCCATCTCAACCACAGCCTTGTTAGTTTTTGCAACCTCCTCATCCTTGGCAAATCCTTTAAAGTCATGTACAAACCTCTTAGGTGTCTTATTTCAGATGACTCATACACTCCTTGGTGACGTCCAAGTTCAAGCAAGGTTCTTGATGCAGTCATTCCATAATTGCATCAGTATCTTAGTGTGTTCCTGAATTGTAGCAATAGCCTGGGAAAAGGTCCTCCTCAGGTAGCAGGCCTTAAAAACTTCTATAACTCCTTGATCCACTGGTTAGATCGAAGAGGTGGTGTTTGGAGGGAGAACAACACTTTTATATTGGGACAAAGATCACCGATAAAAGGAAGATGCATGGGACCATTATCGACAATAAGCAAAATCTTGAAAGGTTTGTTATTTTCCAAACAGTACTTCTCTATTTTGCTGGCATAGCAATTCAGGAAACATCTTGAATTGAATCATCCATGACTTCTTACTGCTCCTGTAGTACACTGGCAGTGTGTGTTTATTGATATGCTTGAAGGCCTTGGGTTCTCACTGTGCCAGATCACAAAGGATTCCAATTTGTAGCCTGAAACATTGCCCCCAAGCAATCCTATTAGTCTGTTCTTAAAAGACTTAAAATGTGGAATATACTAAAAAGCCTACGTACTTCACAGGGCCTGGTTTTCCGAAGTCTTGCAGTTTCAAACATTTACCTTGCGGAGGACTGGAAATTCTCCTCAGGCTATAAGTCTCTGGTGTAAGATAAAGATTTGTGGCACAGCAAGGTTGCTGGCTCAAAGACAGATTAGTTACTGATTGTTATGTAAAGATACTTAGAAATTGCTGTAAGGAGGAATGTTTGCTAAGATCAAAGCTTTTGTTGATAGCCTTACTGGAATGTCATCTGGCTTGTTTCACTAAAAGTTACCAGCCTATATTGTTAAACTATAACCCCACCTTTGTTCTCTTCCTGTAACCTCCTGGTCTGAAAAATAAATGCAGGAAGAGAACCCCAATTTGGCGTTAATTTCCCAAGGAAGGGTTGCCTCTCACTTGAGCGTTCCAGGGAAGTTAACCACTTCAGGGCCTCTCACTGCTCAGAAGAGATGGGCTTTGAGTAATCATTTGCATCTCCGTCACCCAGGGGAAGTGGGGTGACAAATCCGTGGGGGGCAAAGCAATGCAAAGCAACATTAAAATACGGGATTGACTTGACTTCCTTATGGTTGAAAGTTTTCTCAGGCATCTTTTTCCAGAATAGGGAGGTTTCATCCATATTGAAGATTTGCTCTGGCAAGTAATTTTCCTCCACAATCAGTTTATCAAGAGTTTCCAAAAATTCTTCAACTGCCTTCATGTCAGCACACACAAATTCAACACTAACTTTCATATTTTGTAATGAATAAAGATTCTTAAGTCATTTAGACTGTCTGGAGCTAGCAGTAAATTCTAATTTGTAGTTGGGTCCAACATTTTCTTTTAACATCACAAACTTTTGACTTGGTTGTGATCATCTGGGTGCTGAGGGGGATATACTTCTGTGTCTTGTCTTCAAACCAGGTCATTAGAAGTTTCTCCATATCTGATATAGGCCCTTCTCAAATTTTTGTTGGTCTCATTGCCATCAGTGAAGCAGATTCTTTAACAGCTTCCATCACTTTGTTCTTGTTCTTCAAGATTATAGCTATGGTGGAAGGAGACATGCCTGCCTGGTGAGCAATAACCATCACTGATTTTCACCTTCATAGTCCTTAATACTTTTTAATTTTGTTTCTAAGTCAATCACTTGATGTGGTCTCTTACTGGCAACATTAGCCGGGGATTTTGTACCTTTAGGGATCATGGTGAACAAAACAACATGAGATTAAATCAAGCACACAGACACAGAACACAATGCAATCAAGAGACATTATAAACATGAGATTTATGAGGCTCCTGCCAGTGTAGCACAGCATACAGTTTAAGCTTTTTTTCTTAATATGCAGAAAAAGTACACTGTAAAATATGAGAAAAAGTATAGTATAGTAAATACATAAATCAGTAACATAGTTGTATATTATCATCAAGTATTATGTACTTGATAATTGCATGTACATAATTGCATGTGCTTTTATATGAGTGGCAGTGCAGTAGGTGTGTTTACATTAGCAACACCACAAACACAGAAGTAACGTGTTGTACTACATATAATGGCTATAATTCTCTGATGGGAATTTTTCTACTCTGTTATAATCTTATGGGACCACTGTTGTGCAGTCCATCACTGACCAAAACATTGTTATGCTGTACATGACTATATTTTTTGTTTTGTTCCTTGAGATTTTGGTAGTATTATCTAAAAATCCATTGCCAAATCTGAGGTCATGCTTTTATGTTTTCTTCTAAGAGTTTTGTACTTTTAGGCTGTATGTTTAGGACTTTGATTCATTTGGAGTTAATTTTTGTATATGACATGAGGTAAGGATCCAGTGCCATTCTTTTGCATGTGTCCATCCAGTTGTTACGAAACCATTTGTTGAAAATACCATACTTTCCCCATTGGATAATCTTGGAACCTTTGTCAAAAATCAGTTTACCATAAACACATGGTGAACAATTTTTGGACCCTGTTCTATACCATTGATCCATGTGTGTATCTGCATGCCAGTACCACATAACAGTGACTACTGTTTCTTTGTAGTAAGTTTTGAAGTAGGAAAGAGTGAAATCTCCAACTTTGTTTTTCAAGATTCCTTTGGCTATTTTAGGTCACTTGCATTCCATATGAATTTTAGAATCAGCCTGTCAAGTTCTATAAAAAAAGTAAGCTGAGTTATTTTAAGTGTTGCATTGAAGCTGTACATCAATTTGGGGATAATTACCACATAATAACAATATTAAGAAGTCTTCCAAACCAGAAACAATGGAATGTTTTTCCATTCATTTAATTTTTCTTTAATTTCTTTCAACAATGCTTTATTGTTTTCAGATACAAATTTTGTACTTGTTTTATTAAAATTTTTCCCATTTTATTCTTTTTTGATGCTATTATAAATAAAATTATTTTCCTAATTTTTTGATTTTGGCATTGCAAGTGAATAGCAATACACTTTGATTTTTTATATTGACCTGGATCCTGCAATCTTGCTGAACTCATTTATTAGTTCTAGTAAGTTTTTAGTGCAATCCTTAGGATTTTCTATGTACAAGACTATGCTATCCATGAATAGAAACAGTTTTACTTATTATTATCCATCTGGAAACTTTTAATTTCTTTTTCTTCCAAAATTGTCCTAACTAAAATATCTGCTATAATGTTGAATACAGGTGGTGACAGTGAACATCCTTGTCTTGTTCCTGATTTTAGGGGAAAATTATCCAGTTTTTCACCATTAGGGATTATGTTAGTTGTGGATTTTCTATAAATGCCCTTTATCAGATTAAGAAATTCCCTTCTATTCCTAGTTTTTTATTTTTATTTTTCCATAAAATGTATATATTTTATGTATGTGTGTATATATATATATATAAAACATATGTATAAAGAAGAAAATCCTACCTGTTGTTGAGTTTTTTTTTAATCAAGAAGAGGTGTTTGATTTTGTTAAATGAATTTTCTATGTTTATTGATAGGATTGTGTTGTTTTTAAGCTTTATTCTGTTTATATAGTTTATTATATTAATTGAGTTTTGGATGTTAAACCAACTTTACTTTTCTGAGATAAACCCCAGTTGGTCACAGCATATAATTCTTTTTCTGTGTTTCTGAGTTATGTTTGCAAGTATTAGTTGAGGACTTTTGTATCCACATTTATAACAAATATTGGTCTTTAGGATTTTTTTTTTTTTCTTGTGATGTCTGTACCTGACTTTGGTATCAGAGTAATACTGGCTTCATAGAATGAGTTGGTAAATGTTTCCTCTTCTATTTTCTGGAGGAGCTTGTGAAGGATTGGTGTTAATTATTCTTTAATATTTAGTAGATTTGACCAGTGAAGCTACCTAGTACTTGGCTTTTCTATGTGGGTAGTTTGTTGACAACTAATTCAATTTCTTTATCTTTTATAGCCCTATCCAGATTTTCTATTGTTTTCTTTAGTCAGTTTTGGTAATTTGTGTCTTTGTAGGAATTTTTCCATTTTATCTGACTTGACTAGTGACTTTATTGGCACAATATACCATTACAGTTCCTCTTATTTTAGTAAGGTTTTTAGTAACGCTCTCTCTTTCATTTCTGATTTTAGTAATTTAAGTCTTTTCCTTTTTTCTTCGTCACTCTAGGTAAAAGTTTGTCAATTTTGTTAATCTTTTCAAAACACCAGCTTTTGATATCATTGATTTTCTGTATTGTTTTTCTATTCTCTATTCAATCAATTTTTGCTCTAATCTTTATTTACTACCCTCTGCTTTCTTTAGGTTTAGGTTGCTCTTCTTATTCTAGTGTCTTAAGGGAGAAAACATTTTTGAAGATCTTTATGTTTTTCACTGATGTTATTACAGCTCTGTTGGATACTGGCACTCAGCTCATTATCCTACTCGGTCTTTTGAGGATAGAAGTGCCCAAGTTCAAATTAGATGACACAAAGAGCCCTTGTGACTTTCTGACTTGATATTTCCGTTTTGGAGTGGTCCAACTCAAATTCTGTAACTGACAATGCGAGAAGGTTAGTATAAAACCTTGTTTGTCAAATGTAAATAGTATATTCAAGAATGCAGCTGGCCTGATTCCAGTGGCTTCTTGACTTTACAAGAAAACGTGGCTTCTATCTCATTGAGAGTAACTTTATCCCTCCCTCTGCTGCCTGAAGCAAAGCCTCTGGATTTTCTTGTTTCAAAAATATTCCACTAAATGCCTGGGCCTTGTTTACTTATTACTTGGCCAAGCTGAAACCTAATAATGTCTTCTGGATCACAGCCACCGCTCAGCCTCAGTCCCAGCTATGCGTGACCCAAAATAGACATGGTTACTTTGCTTAGTGGCAGAACTCAAGACCATTCTCATAGCTGAGGCTGTCACATGGGATACTGCACAGGTGGGATGTGATTGTTTTTCTAGGTCAGACTTCAGATGAGCATGTTTTCTTCCCACTGGATGTGGTGGGTTCTGTCCTACTTGTATCTGTTGTATATTTGTCCCAATTTTAGCTGAAATAATTAATGACACTGCTCCAGACCTGGAAGAGATTAAGGTCAGCCTCAATTTACTGGCCAACGTTACTATGGATGACAAAATTTCCCTTGACTTTCTCCTTCTAGGCAAAGATAGACTCTGTACGACTGCGAATGCATCAAACTATACCTGGGTCATGTGAAAAAGTCAGTGCAAAAATATAAAAAGCCCCTGGATTTTTAAGGTGTACTCTGATGGTTCATGGAATTTGTTCAGCTAGCTTGGCTGCAACCATATTGTTGGAGGCATGGTTGAGGCCAATACTGTAGGTTGACTTCATTCTAATATCTGGAGTCTTGTGAACAGTAGACTTAATTAGATGTTGTATGAGACAAACAAATTTTGTTCTAGCCTCTGTTGGCCAGATTAATCAAAGTAAACAACAGAATGGCATATTCATGGGAAAATCTACCAGAACCCAATATGGCCTAAAAAGTAAGGGTACATATTGTGTGGGCAATTCCTTATTGGTCTCATGTTTCTGTGTTTTATGTTTTTTAAAGATTATTTTTCTAAATAGACTTTCTTTTTTAGAGCAGTTTTAGGGTTACAAAACAATTGCACAGAAAATACAGAGAGTCTTATATATCCACTACCACCCTCCAATCCCACCATATATAAGCATATGTGTAGTTTTTCTTATGTGTGTGTTCATAGTTTTCAACACACTTAGATAAGTAGCTAGCGATGTGACTGCTGGATCATGTGGTAAGATTATGTTCAGTATTTTAAGATACAGTGAAACTATCTTCCCATGTTGCTGTACCACTTTGCATTCCACTAGCAATGAAAGAGACTTCCTGTCTTTAAACATCCTTGTCAGCATTTGGTATTGTCAGTGTTTTAGATTTTAGTCATTCTAATAGATACATAATGCTATTTCATTGTTTCATTTGCCATTCCCTAATGATACATAACCTTTTCATATATTTATTTGGTACCCATATATATTCTTTGGTGAGGTATCTATTCAGATCTTTTGACGATTTTTAAATTAGGTTGTTTATTTTCTTATTATGTGAGTTTTAATAGTTCTTTATTATGGATACAAGCCTTTTATTAGATATGTATTTTGCAAATATTTCTCTCCATTTGTGATTTGTCTTTTCATTTTGTTAACAGTGTCTTTCACGGAGCAGAAATTTTCAATTTCAACCAAGTCCTAATTATCAATATTTTCTTTCATGTTTTTGTAATTATCCTGCAGGTTTTGGATGTTCTCCATTTTGGATATTTTTCATTTTCTCCTTACTCTTCACTTTGAGAAGTTTCTGGTGACATATCTTTAAGATCACTGATTCTTTCCTTACCTGTGTTAAGTCTACCGATAAGCCCATCAAAGGCATTCTTAATTTTTGTTACGGTGTTTTTGATTTCTAGCATTTCCTTTAGATTTTTTCTTAGAGTTTACATTTTCTGCTTATATTACCCATCTTTTATTACATGTTGTACACTTTTCCCATTACAGCCTTTAGCATATTAATCATAGTTATTTTAAATTTCTAGCTTGATAACTCCAAAATCCATGCCATATCTGAGTCTCGTTCTGACACTTGCTTTGTCTCTTCAGCTTATGGGTTTTGCCTTTTAGCTAGCATGCCTTGCAATTTTTTGTTAAAAGCTATACATAATATATCAAGTAAAAATAATTAGATAGCCATTTAGTATGCCATTTTATGTTTATCTGGCTAGGAGTTATGTTGTGTTTACTATCTGCTGTAGCTGTAAATGTCAGTCCTTGTATTTGTATCCACTGTTGACTTTAGATTTCACCAGAGACTTCTTCTTAGAGTCTGAGCCCTGTAGTTCTTTCAGCTGTAATCCTCTGTTATCATACAGGAGTCCTATTGATGTGGTGGTAAGGCGAGGGGTGAGGAAAAGCATTCTATAATCCTAAGAGTGGATATGTTCCTCTGGGCTATAACCTTCACAGGACTTCTTAGTCCTCTCCCACCTCCTTTAATTGAGTTAGGAATGTTAGAGAGGGCTGGTCTTATAAATCTCACTTTCTCCAGCTCAGTTATGCTCTGACGGAGCCCACGTTTGTTAGGCTTTGGTAAAATATTTTACCTTCGGTGCAGATCTTTGTTAAAGAGAACAAAATGTTTTGGGCAGCTTACAAAATGGCTACTTTTTCCTTCCCTTACCAGAAGCATGAGAGGATTTTTCTCTGTTCTTCAATCTGAGAATCTAGTGGGGGCTCCTGGAGCTAAAACTCATGAAAGTGTGGGTTCCCAATGCCTCTGTAATGCTGGACTCTCAGTCTAATCCATTCTCATCTGTAGCAATTTGTCAATCATCCCTCAAGCATTCCTACCAGTTCTGGCTCCACTGGAAGCTTCTGCTTCTGGTAAGCTATGATTCTCTGTATCTACCTGTCTTTCCAGTTTGGGGGCAGTGGTTTATCTTGTGAACTCAATTCTCTGATGATTCTGAGAAGAGTTGTTGATTTTCAGTTTGTTCAACTTTTTTCCTTGTTGTGAGGTTGAGAGTGACAACTTACAAGCTCTTTGCATGTTGGACTGGAAACAAAATCTCTCCTTAAGGGTGTTTTTATAGCAAAAAACCTTGAAATTTAGAAGTAGTGTCTCCATTTAGAGCAAAAGCCAAATTTGTTTACTGTCCAATATAGTAAAGGTGATGTCTCCCTCTTGGGCAAAGTTCAGGCAGGTTTGCTTCTAGCCTGGTATAAAAGACGTGGATTGCCTACATTTGGGGTTTCTTAACTGTAACATAAAACCCACTGCATGTGTAGCGTCCACCTGGACCTCATCAGACTTGGAGGCCAGGGGAACTAACATAAATATGCTGATACTCATGCTGTTTGCTGTGCCATGAAGAATAAATTCTTTTGTTTCTGATTCAGGAGTCTTAAGTCTTTCACCAGAATCCAACAAGGTATGCCAAATAAAGACTTTTGCTTGTAAGTAGGGTAAAATTCCTCACTCTTAACAGTCCGTGACATGTATATCCACCAAGAAAGGCTTACATAAGAATGTTTATTGTACCTTTATTCATAATGGCACACATTTGGAAACAAAATGTCCAACAGCATGTGAATGAATGAACAAATTCTGGTATTTCAAATAATGGAATACAAATTAGCAAAATAAAGGAATGAACTACTGATGCACAGTAACATGGATGAAAATCCCCAAATTATGCTGATTAAAATAAGGCAGACATAAAAGAGCACTTGCTATACTTCAATTTATATGAAATGCTAGAATTATCATGATTAATTTATGGTGACAGAAATCATAGCCGTGTTTGTTTCTATGTGGCAGAGATTGATTGGCATAGTGCCAGAAGTGATGGCGATCTTGATAGGGACAAACTTATACAGGTGCATTTTAAAAACAGATCAAACTGTACATGCAAGATCTTTGTAGCTCACTTGTATCAGTATTATACCTTAATAAAGAAAAATTAAATATAACCACTAGATGAATAAAGATGTGATATGAAATTTCCAAACCAAAGAAACCTAACTGAAGCCAGCAATATACAATAAAGGAACATATAAAAAAGAAAATTAGAATATGTGTAATAGAAAGCATAAAATAGAGGGTTAGAAAGGTCAAAATATGTCAATAATCACAATTAATTAGCCTTTTAAAAGACAGAAGTTTTCAGATTATGTAAATGGCAAAATCAATTTTAAAAGCAAATATTAAAATTCTAGCCATTAATACTTTGCAAGAGATACCCACCCATACAACAATATGAAACCAAAAGGTTTAAGGCTAAAGGATGAAAAATAAAGTAATCAGCAAATAACTAGCTAAAGGAAATACTTTATGATAATGTCAAAAATATATATTCCTAGTCAGACAAAAGAAATTCAATATTTGTTACAAGGTACAATCTATCAATATGTTATAGTTCATTAATCTTTTATACATATTACATCACAATTTTAAAGTTAACGAAAAACTACTAGAAATTTAAGTACCTGACAAAGGCATAACCATAGGGGGATAATTTAGCACAGTTTTCTAAAAATTTACATAAAATAGAGACAAAATCTATGAATCTGTATGATCTGGCTAATTCTGTTAATAATATTGGACATTAAAACCAGAAAAATTAAATTTTCTAATGTTAGTTGAGCAGTCACAAATAAAATTGCAAACATTTCTTCATAAAAGTTTGTAGAGAAACTAGCAGTCTGGTCAAGCTATTGATCATACAAATGGTTATAACCACTTCGTAAGTCCATTTGGCTGTATCTGTCATATAAAATGCATGTATATTTTGTCTCAAAGGATTTTGCTTGTAGAAATGTATATGACAAAACTACTCATATATGTAGTTTATATGTAGGATATACGAATGAGGATGTTTTAGGGAGCATCACTGTAATATTAAAAACTGGAAACAATCTAATATAAATCATAATTAGGAGATCGGCTAAATAAATCATGACACATTCACACTGCAGAAAACTAAATCGATGACAAAAACATATTTATGCCTGCATAAAATGTTTCAAAAACTTATGACTAAGAGAAACTTACTTGTTTACGTGACAGCAGAGTAATATAGACAATATGATCCCTCTCTGTGTGTATTTAAATGCTTGGAATAACGGAAAGATATTGCCACAATGTAGGCAAGGGTGACTTCTGAGGGAGAAAATGGTATTTGGATGGTAGAAGATGAGAAAGTTTACTCAATGAGCACTCGTACATTTTATTCCATATTCAAATGTAATTTGGGTTTTTTGTAGTTAAACATTCACGTATTAAATGTTTAATAAAATATAATCATAACTTAATCTGCAAATTACCAGTCCTCTAATTTTTAAAGACATCTTGATCTCTGAGTTAATCGAACAAATAAAAATGAAAGTTTATTTTTAAATTTACTTAAAATTTATTTTTAAGGGCAAGGTTGAATTTTATTATTATACATGTCTTAATAAAAAGTCTGTCATTAACAAACACAATGCTGGCTTAATATAATGCTTAAGTGGCATACAGACACTCAAATAATTTATTGAATTAATTAATAAGCTGTTAGTATTTAGAGACTATTAGAGACTATGTGGGCAATAATGAAACGATACACACACATAGAGTTATTGATTTAGTTGTAAAAGGAACTCTACAATATTTCTTATATAAATGTATTTTCCATTTTTGTAGATTCCCAAAAGCTTCTTTGTTCCTGGGCTTTAGAACCAAATAGGAGATCAAAATACATCAGAGACTTCTTTTTGATGTGAAGAGAAGAATTAAAGGGTCTAATGCTGAGCTGGGCAAACATGGGAACCGTAAATTTAAGAAGCCTTTAGGCTTTGATATATGCCATGTTCATGTTCCACAATTTTAAACAAAATTTTGATTTGGGGGTACTGTAATAACTACATCATTTGCTTTTTGCATGTTTTAGTTTACTTCTGTCTTTGTTATAGGCCTGTCTCATCTATAAGTCTTTGACTATGTTCAAGGGGTCTATCTCATGCATTGTGTGGGACATTGGACTAGATCGGAGGTTCTCCAATTTTTTTTGTTGTTGTTCTTGTCATTCTGAGTGTTTCAGTAATTTTCTTCACGGCACTGTTAGACCAAAAGACGAACCTTACATTCCTTTTGTAAGTAGTTGTGTCCGAATAATTTGATAAGAATTTATATCCTAAAAACTCAGTATCCATTTGAAAAAAGAATATAAATACTTTGAAATAAAATTTTGAAAACTTCATTCCTAACTAACCACAACTAGTTATTAATGGTGTATACTATTTGAGCACACATACAACTTCTCAAACTTTGAAATCAGATTGAACACAGCCACCCTTATCTCCTGTTTCACACTGATTATCCTGCAGTACTTTCTTCTTATCACCTTAACCTAGGAAGCTCAACCTGTTTCACAAAAGTATGATGTCACTGAAAAGAATTTAGCATTATGGAAAGTTAAACTGAAATGCCTTGAGCTAGTAGTTCAGTGTCAGACAGATATCAGAAGTGTACTTTCTTTGAGAAATTTAAGCATTTCCCCCATGCCAGTCCTGAGTTTCCAGCAGTAGACAAACACATTGGACAACAAAATGGGAACTACAGGACCACATGGTTTACAGGACTTTTTCAATTCTGAAGTGCCATAATTGTATATTGAGAGGAGATTCTTGCATAATACTACATTCTGTCTTTACAGCAAGCAGATTTAAGGACTCCATTACATTTTGAACATGGTACTGTTCATAATTAAAAATATTAAAATGCAGCACAGAGAGGAATAAATGATTTGAAGCTGGACACATATGAATCTGTATCCTGCACCCAGTAATTTCTATCTGGAGGCCAGTGAGTCATTTAAATTCTCTAAGCCTCATTTTCATCAAATGTAAAATTAAGATAATGTTATACATACCTCATTGCAGTGCTATGAAAGAGATAATATGTGTAAAGCTCTCAACCAAGTGAGCACATTGTTAAGTGCTCAATAAATGTTACCTATCAAAATGAAATTTCTTACCATTAGTTGAGTCTGGGGAAACTTTTTTTAAATGATGAGTTTTTCATAAACAACTTAATGAACTCATAATGCCAAGTATATCACTATATTAAATTAGAAGATTGAGGCTAAAAATAAACATTTATGAACCAGCTTAAATAACTCAATCATTTTTCTGAGTACTTTTGATTTTATTTAACAGCATACCAAATTTTAAAAATTATGTATGCATTAATTTCTACTTATTTTATGTAAGTAAAATCCAAAAACTATATAACTATATTTATTCTGTTTTCCAGATTTTCCAGAAGATTAAAAGATAGCACAGTCCTAGGAAATTATTAACCACACTGATAATTTCTTTTTAGCACTTCTTAAAACACATGTTATCAAGTTAATTAAATGATTTATATATGAGCTTGTATTTAATAAAAAGTATATTTAATTTAACGTTGTGTTCATCAAAATAAACGGTAAAGGATAGAATCTTTTCTTGAATCTTTTGTGTGTTTTCCCATTTAAACTTACCAACACCTTCTGACCCTGTCTGTCAAACAATTTTATCTCTCTCTGAATAAAATAGATCTTGAAAACTATGGCATCTTTATCCTCCCTTCTGAAAGCAGAGCATAACTGGGAGATGAATGGAACAAGGGAGACAGAGAGATGAGAGGGAGGAAAAAAAATCAGCCTACACCAATATTACATATTCAGGGGTAAAAGAGAAAACTTGGTATGCTAGCTAGTTTTTCCATTCTTATCAGTTTGCAAATTATTCGTGATAATTGTGCACTGTCCCAAGAGTCGACTTAAATGTTAACTTTAGAACTCCTCGAATCAAATTGTAACTACTAGGTAAGCTTTAGATCTGATTGAAGGTGGAGGATTAATAACATGTTTGACTACCTTTGTGGCTGTGAGACATGAATTTACCACAGACTTCAAGCACATGATATTTTTTTGAGCAGTACTGTTTTTATTAACTATGACTTCACTGAATAGGAAAGGGTAACAACAAAGTGCTGGAACATAGCCAGTCATCAGCAAAACAG
Source organism: Cynocephalus volans (assembly GCF_027409185.1). Taxonomy (NCBI): domain Eukaryota; kingdom Metazoa; phylum Chordata; class Mammalia; order Dermoptera; family Cynocephalidae; genus Cynocephalus; species Cynocephalus volans. Next base: position 125,184,504 of record NC_084468.1, read on the forward strand.
CAGTGCTAGGCACTAGCACTTCTGTTGGTCTAATGTGGCAGGGATTGCAGAATACCCAGGAAATTGTAATGAAGTGATCACCTCAAATGGAGGCAGAAGACATTCTCTAGGACTGGATGAAGTGAATCTATACACATAAGCACAGGAAACTAAAAAACAATAGTAGTGGAGAAGAATAAATTAATATTCTTGACCTGAAATCATTGGTATGAGATCCAAGAAAAAGAAAACTACCAACTCACTGTAAGGAAAAGCAACAGACTCCCAGGAGGAATCTAAGAATCCCTGTCTAAAATCTTGAAGAATTTATCTACATGTTTTCTGTGCGTTTTCCTCTACTTTTATTCTCTCAATGGTACTCTAAAGGGCCAACACAGAAGCAAAAATAATTACTCAGAGAAGCCATTGGTGCAGAAAGATTATCATGTACTTTTGCAGAATATCTTTATTCTTGCTTATAGAAACTAAATGTAATTGAAGCTGGAGAAGAAGTCAGAGAGAACTGAAGGGATGTACCTGGTGAAGAGGTAAGGGGTGGAAGATGTTATCAGAAAGAGACTCAGCATCGAACAATCCATCAGTTTAGACCCTTGCTGTAATCCATTGTCTGTGTCCAACTCCCTTTGCAACAATTCTAGACTTTCATATGCTCAGCTGGGTGCAGAATTATCTTAGGTGAGGATGAAGACGTGAAAGAAAAGCCCTCTCATGACCAAGATAGAACTAAACATCAGCGACTGAACAGTTCTCTGTGAGCTTGAGCAATGATGAACACATTGACAATGTCAGAATCTTTATATGAGGTTATTGTCTTCAAGCAACATTATGAGTTCTAGGAACTTCTGAAAAATTCTGCAAGGAATGTCAAAAAAAAAAAAAAAAAAAAAAACCCCTTTTAAATCCTTTTTTTTTTTTTTGGCGTCTGGCAGTTTCGGGGAACCGAATCCGTGACCTTGGTCCTATAAGGCTGTGTTCTAGCCAACTAAGCTAACTGGCCAGCCCTAAATACTGAGTAAGATTTTTAAAAACCACAGTTCATAAATAAATGGAACCTAAACAAATTGATGGACATTCTCTGAAGCCAAAAATGAAGCAAGAGCGCAAGTCCAGGAGTTAAATGCTTGCTGAAGCTGCGCACTGACCCAGGATACATGATTTCCTGTAGCTGAGAGCTTTGGTTTTAATGACTGCTTAAAAGAAAGTCAGAGACAAAGATTAGGGCCATCCTAGAGTGAGGAATTAGATTGGGGGCCCCTGTGAAAATCCCAGACTTATAAAGACCTACTTCGAAGAAAAGATGAAATAAGAGACTTCAACAACGACTTGCTTTGGGTAAAGGCAGAAACAATAGTTTTCCCAAAATATTTTTGGCAATGGGTTGGCTCTCTAATGGGATTGGGTCTTGAATTTACATTATTTGCAATTTAAAATTTTTAGTTTAAAAAAGATCTGGATTTGTAGATTTCTGGATCATAGAGAAAGTAGGCAAATTCTGCCTTGGTAAACACACCCTCACATCAAGGCTTCACAAATTCCCAGAAAGTTTTAATGAATATATGCTTAGAATCAAAGATCATAAAACACATAAATAATAAACTAGGCATGTGAATGAGACAGCAAGACTAACATATAGCAAAAACAGGTAAATATTGAATTATGAAAAATATTCATATAATGAGTATGACTAATAAGCTCATATAAATAAAATATGGAATAAAACATGAGAAACCATCAAGAATCAATCAAACACAAGAAGGCATAGTAGAAAAAATCAAAATCGAGATTTTAGAAATGAAAAATATAGTGAATTAAAGCTAAGTTTACAGTATAACTCCTTAAAAAGGAATTGAGATAGAAAACATAAATGAAGAAACCATACAATTGGTGCCTAGAGAGACAAATAGATGGAAAAGTATAAGAGAGAGGTTTACAAACACAGAAGGCAGAATAAGCTAGTCCAGCATCTATCTAATGAAAGTTCTGAAGAAAATAATAGACTGAAGAGAGACACTATTTTAATGTATAATGGTTGAGAATTTCTCAGACTAATGAACTCCAGGCTGAGGAATATCAACAAATCTGAAATAGGGTAAATTATCATACTTAGATACAAAACTAAAAAAAACTGAAGAACACCAAATAAGAGAGTAGGTGTTTTGAAAAGCAGAGAAGAAAGGTAAATTACAACGTAATGACAACAGATTAACAGTTAACTTCTCAACAGACTTCTCAATGGAAGCCAGAAGTCACAAGAATAATATCTTTAAAATGTTTCAACATAGAATCATATACCCAGCAGAAACATCTTTCAAAAAACCAAATTAAAGATACTTTCATAAATAAGAGGTCTAGCAGCAGCAGTTTCTCCCTGAAGAAACATCTTAGGATATACTTTAGGAAGAATATACTTTAGGAAGACTATACTTTAAGACGAACATAGTTTAGGAAGATCCCAGAAGGAAGGTCTGAGGTATATAAAGAAATGAGGTACGGATCTAGTTTCATTCTCCTGCATATGGATATCCAGTTATCTCAGCACCATTTTCTGAAGAGGCAGTCCCTTCGCCACTGAATAGGCTTGGTGCCTTTGTCAAAGATCAGATGGATGTAAGTTTGTGGGTTGATTTCTGGATTCTCTATTCTATTCCATTGGTCAGTGTGTCTGATTTTATGCCAGTACCATACTGTTTTGGTTATTATAGCTTTGTAGTATAGCTTAAAGTCAGGTAGTGTTATGCCTCCAGCTTTATTTTTTTTGCTCAGCATTGCTTTGGCTATGCGTGGTCTTTTATTGTTCCATATAAATGTCTGGATAGTTTTTTCCATTTCTGAGAAAAATGTCTTTGGAATTTTGATGGGGATTGCATTGAATTTGTATATCACTTTGGGTAGTATGGACATTTTCACTATGTTGATTCTTCCAATCCAAGAGCATGGGATATCTTTCCATCTTCTTGTATCCTCTCTAATTTCTCTCAGCAGTGGTTTGTAGTTCTCATGATAGAGATTTTTCACCTCCTTGGTTAACTCAATTCCTAAGTATTTTATTTTTTTGGTGGCTATTGTAAATGGGCAGGCTTTCTTGATTTCTCGTTCTGCATGTTCACTATTGGAGAAAAGAAATGCTACTGATTTTTGTGTGTTGATTTTGTATCCTGCTACTGTGCTGAAATCATTTATCAATTCCAAGAGTTTTTTTGTAGAGGTTTTAGGCTCTTCGATATATAGGATCATGTCATCTGCAAACAGGGACAGTTTGACTTCATCTTTTCCAATCTGGATTCCCTTTATTTCCTTCTCTTCTCTGATTGCTCTGGCTAGTACTTCCAACACTATGTTGAATAGGAGTGGTGAGAGTGGGCATCCTTGTCTAGTTCCTGTTCTTAAAGGAAAAGCTTTCAGCTTTTCCCCATTCAGGATGATATTGGCAGTGGGTTTGGCATATATGGCTTTAATTATGTTGAGATACATTCCCTCTATACCTAACTTATAGAGGGTCTTTGTCATGAATGAGTGCTGAACTTTATCAAATGCTTTTTCAGCATCTATAGAGATGATCATATGGTCCTTGTGTTTGAGTTTATTAATATGGTGTATCACATTTATTGATTTGCGTATGTTGAACCAACCTTGCATCCCTGGGATGAATCCCACTTGATCGTGATGAATAATTTTTTGTATGTGTTGCTGTATTCTGTTTGCTAGTATTTTAGTGAGGATTTTTGCATCTATATTCATCAAGGATATTGGCCTGTAGTTTTCTTTTTTGATTATATCTTTACCTGGTTTTGGTATCAGGATGATGTTTGCTTCATAGAATGAGTTTGGGAGATTTGCGTCCATTTCAATCTTTTGGAATAGTTTGTAAAGAATCAGTGTCAATTCCTCTTTGAATGTTTGGTAAAATTCTGCTGTGAAACCATCTGGTCCTGGGCTTTTCTTTGTTGGGAGCCTTCTGATAACAGCTTCAATCTCCTTTATTGTTATTGGTCTGTTCAAATTTTCTACGTCTTCATGGTTCAGTTTTGGGAGCTTGTGTGTGTCCAGAAATTTATCCATTTCCTCCAGATTTTCAAATTTGTTGGCGTATAGTTGTTTATAGTAGTCTCGAATGATTCCTTTTATTTCAGACGAATAAAATCAACTCAAAATAGATTAAGGATTTAAATATACACCCTGAAACAATGAAACTTCTTAAAGAAAACATAGGAGAAACACTTCAGGAAACAGGACTGGACACAGACTTCATGAATACGACCCCAAAAGCACGAGCAACCAAAGGAAAAATAAACAAATGGGATTATATCAAACTAAAAAGCTTCTGCACAGCAAAAGAAACAATTAACAGAGTTAAAAGACAACCAACAGAGTGGGAGAAAATATCTGCAAAATATACATCTGACAAAGGATTAATATCCAGAATATATAAGGAACTCAAACAACTTTACAAGAAGAAAACAAGCAACCCAATTAAAAAATAGGCAAAAGAGCTAAGTAGGCATTTCTCTAAGGAAGATATACAAATGGCCAACAGACATATGAAAAAATGCTCAACATCACTCAGCATCCGGGAAATGCAAATCAAAACCACATTGAGATACCATCTAACCCCAGTTAGGATGGCTAAAATCCAAAAGACTCTGAACGATAAATGCTGGCGAGGTTGCGGAGAAAAAGGAACTCTCATACATTGTTGGTGGGACTGCAAAATGGTGCAGCCTCTATGGAAAATGGTACGGAGATTCCTCAAACAATTGCAGATAGATCTACCATACGACCCAGCTATCCCACTGTTGGGAATATACCCAGAGGAATGGAAATCATCAAGTCGAAGGTATACCTGTTCCCCAATGTTCATCGCAGCACTCTTTACAATAGCCAAGAGTTGGAACCAGCCCAAATGCCCATCATCAGATGAGTGGATACGGAAAATGTGGTACATCTACACAATGGAATACTACTCAGCTATAAAAACGAATGAAATACTGCCATTTGCAACAACATGGATGGACCTTGAGAGAATTATATTAAGTGAAACAAGTCAGGCACAGAAAGAGAAATACCACATGTTCTCACTTATTGGTGGGAGCTAAAAATTAATATATAAATTCACACACACACACACACACACACACACACACACACACACACACACACACACACACACACACACACAAAACCGGGGGTGGGGTGGGGAAGAAGATATAACAACCACAACTACTTGAAGTTGATACGACAAGCAAACAGAAAGGACATTGTTGGGGGCGGGGAGGGAAAAGGGAGGGAGGTTTTGGTGATGGGGAGCAATAATCAGCCAAAATGTATATCGACAAAACAAAATTAAAAAATAAATAAATAAATAAAAGAAAAAAGAAATGAGGTACAAGGGAAGGTATTTGGAGAGGACTTACGGGGAGCTTCAACAGTCTAGGAAATATTCCATTTGGTTGTATTATTAATTATTATGCATTATATATGTACCATGTGCTTCATAACTTTTATAGATGTTCATATATGTACCAAATGGTTTATAATTTTTAAATAGGCAAAAATCATTGCATGGCCTCTGAAAAAAATACTTTAGCATAAGACAAAGAGGAGTACATTATCCTGAGAATTCAGTGAAAATCAAATCTCTGGAAGTGATTTATCAAATGAAGCCCCCCCACACAGAAAAGCTTTTAGACAACTGTTTTGACAAAAGAATTAAAATAGTTTTTTCTAAGAAATATGAGTAAAGAACAGGTCGAGGAGACAACTGCATGCTGTGAAAAGATAAGAAGCTAGAAAGTATAGGGAGATGTAGGGAAGATTAACTGGCCGATAAAACAACAATAACAGAATGAGCCCTGCTGAAAAATTGATAAAGTTGCACCTGTCAGTAAAAGAAGATTTTTGAAGTTCTCTTAGAATAGGAATAAAATAAGCAGGTGAAGAAAATATGTGATTAGCCTAGTTGGTTCAAATATGGTGTTATAACACCGAGGTCAAGTGTTTGGATCCCTATACCAGCCCGTCACCCAAAAAAAGAAAAAAAAAAAGAAAAAAAAAAAAAGAATGAAAGGACAATAAACTGAAAAACAGAGAACAGAGATATCATTAAGAAGATTATTGATAGTGCTGAGGAAGGAAGACAGAACAATAACAACGTATTTATTGAATATCTCCTGTAAGTAGGCCCAGGGCTAATACTACCACATGTCATCGCACTTACTACTGTACTCGCATGTGAGGTTAGTTTTCCCATTTATAGAAGGGAAATTGTTTCCCCAAATTATAGAAGAGAATATTAAAAGCCAAAGCAGTTGCTTGTTAAAGATCACATAGTTGGAATTTGAACCTAAGTTTTTCTGATTCAAATGTTTGAACAGTTTGTCTTTTCAGTAATAATATCAAGAGAGGTAAACTTCAAGTTAACTTACTTTGGATAAGAGAAAAAGTAATTTTATATTCATAACAGACAAAATATCAGTGTGGGTAAAAGCATTAAAACTTTATATTGCAAATAATACAGCATATATATCTTATAACATAGGTCAAAAAGGAAAATGGATAAAGACAACATTGTAATTTATGACTGTGAATGCAGATCTCTGTCATATCAACTATTATTGAATTTATCAAAATTGTAACAAAATAAGCACAAAGTCAAGAAGAATTCAACAAAACGGTTGATAAAAAGTTTGATATTAGAATATGTACATGAGCTAAGTAATATATGATCCTTAGTTTATAAATTAATAAAGCACCCACTTAGCCTAAAAAGATTTAAAGACAGGCCCACAAATATCACAAAAGAGTTATTTCAGAATTTTACATTTTCCATATTACATCATGCTGATACCACAAAACATCTTATCTCAATGGACCTACATCTGTGAGACAAGTTTGTATGACTTATGGTGCTTATTTGAGACTTTAATTACAGAATCCCTTTTTTTCTCAGTTTCTTTCCTTTTTTCTTTTTATTTATTTATTCTCAGTGTAGAGTTAAGTCCATTTCTATTCCATAAATTTTTGCCTTCCCAAACTAAGCTTAAGTATAAATGCAAACAAATACAGATTTTAAAGAAATACCTTTCCTATGTATGGTAAGGTGTGCAAATGAAACAGCAAGTTTTCCAACACAACTTACATACCCATAATTAATTATTTATGTATGGATGAAAGTAGGTTCAAATACCATGCATGATTATTTCAAAGACTTTTTTGATTTTCACTATGTTTGAGCTTAAGTCAACTCTGCAAACATAATATTTTCCTTTGCCTGCTAAATAATCTTATTTCTTATTCATGTTTTCAAATAGAAAAAAATGCCAATCCTTCCCTTTGAAATCTATTTTTCAGGGAAATGGCCCTTCAATGTTTGAGTTAGTTTCTTACTGTTTGTAATCAGTAGTAAACCTTTAAATGCTTTCTTGGAATATAACACATTTTCTGTGTTGTTTTGGACAAGAACTGAAATATTGTATTACACCTACCTAAAATTTGCTTTGCTGTTTCAACATAAGAGTAGTTATTTCAGTTGTTTGTTTTATTAACACAATGTTTATTGACAACTCTTTATTACACTGGATGAATGCCGGTTTTTGATGAGTCCTTATTGGAAATTTTGGAACTTGATCATTATTGTCTTTTCTAATTTAACATCTACAGCTGAGAAATTTTAATGATATCCCTGTCACTTCTTAAGGCATCTGTTCTGTGCTTGGCCAATACTTGAATTTATGATTAGATGTGAATCACCTAGTTTCTCTATGCCCGAGTTTCTCCCAAAATAAAAGAAATATGGAATTAGTTTCTTTGTAGGAATTTTATGACTAACAATGTTTGTTAGAATCCTTTAACTGGTGTGAGTGTGACCTGAGTTCAAATTTCAGATTCTCCAGCCAAATTTTATATAGGACTTCTTAATTTTAATAAAAAGTAAATCAAGTTGTAAATACCTATTAGTAGGGGAACAGTTAATTACGTTGTACAGTTATTAAAGAATAGTTTTTGAAATAATATTCATTGTCATAGAGAAATGTTTACAACTCCCAAATAGTAAAAACATCATAGTAAAACGTAAGTGAATCAAAGACAGACTATAATTTGTGGCAAAAATAATTACTTGACTGTTATGGTTTTTCTCCTTCAATTAGCACCGATAATGGCGTTTGTTCTAGGAGAAAGTAATGTGTCATCAATAGCACCTTGCAAGTATGTTTTCTGCAGTAAAAGTTCTGTAAAAGACTAATTGGTATTCTACTGTAAAATGGTTCTTATGCTAATAAGTTTCAGAAATAAATCAAACAATATTAAATAGGATTATTTTTTATTGCTGGATACCCCAGAACTTTAAATATATTGATAGTCATTTTGGACTCTAAAGAGAGAGAAACAGTTTATATTGAGATGAAATCCAATTCCATCATTTTTTTTCTTTTATGGTTAGTACTTTTTGTGTCCTATTTAAGAAATCTCTGTGTACCTCAAGATTGTGAACATTTTCTCCTATGCTTTCTTTTAGAGGTATACTACTATATATAATTTTTAGTTTTTGCATTTAGGTCTATGAACTATTTAGAGCTGACTCGAGTGGGGTTATATTTGGACTCTCTATTCTGTTCCATTGATTTGTCTCTCTATTCTAACTCCATTAACACATTGCTTTGATTATTATGGCTTTATAGTAAGTCTTGATATCTGGTAGCACAGGTCCTCCAACTTTGTTCTTTTTCAAAATATTTTGGCTCTACTAGGTCCTTTGCATTTGCATATCAGTTTTAGAATCATTTTATCAAGTTGCACAAGAAAGTCTGCTGGGATTCAACTAAATCTATAGATATGTTCAGGGAGAATTGACATCTTAACAATATTGAATTTTCCAATTCGTGAACATGGTATATCTCTCCAAGAATTTAGATAAGGAGTTGGCAAAACCTTTTCTGTAAAGGGCAAGGCAGTAAATATTTTAAGCTTTGCTTAATTATATGATCTCTGTTGCAACTTCTCAACTGCAGAAGCAGCCATAGCCATAGGTCAACAAATGGGCATGCGCATTAGTCCATTTCTGTTGCCTATGATGAAATACTCGGAGCTCTGGGTAACTTATAATAAAACAAAATTTATTGCTTACAGTTTCTGAGACTGAGAAGTCCAAAGTCCAGGGAGCACATCTGCTAGGGTCTTGGTAGTGGCAGTAGCGACCCAGGGGTCTCACATTGCAGAAAAATGGCAGAGCAGAGAGAGACTAACCTCTCATATGCTCTTCTTTTTAACACCCTCAGAACCATGCCACTGACCACTATTATTAATCCATTCACAAGGGTACAGTCCTCACAATCCAATCACCTCTTCAAGGCCCCACCTTGCAATTATCAAAATAGGATGTCCCACCCTCAACAGTTCAACTAAAGCAGCATGGTTATCACAAATTGCAATCATTCCCCATGTCTCCCACGCAGCTTCTCTCCAATCTCACTCCCCCTCCTCCCCCCCCCCAGCCACCCTAGGCCTCTTCTCTCCCTCTGCAATTCCAGCACACCACTGTGGTCTTTCTCTCCTTCATTCTTTCCCTCTTAGCTCCCACTTATGAATGAGGACACTTATATTTTTCCCTTTGTGCCTGGCTTATTTCACTTAACATAGTTTTCTCCAAGATCATCCATGTTGCTGCAAATAGCAGAATTTCTTTCTTTTTCATGGCTAAGTACTATTCTATTGTGTATATGTACCACATTTTCCTTATCCAGTCATCTATTGATGGACATTTAGGTTGGTTCCACACCTTGGCTAATGTAAATAGAGCTGCCATGAACATGGGAGTGTATGTATCTCTATGACATGATGATTTCCATTCCCTTGTGTATATATCAAGAAGTGGGATTGCTGGATTGTATGGTAGATCTATCTGTAGTTGTTTGATAAACCTTCTGTTTTAGTCCGTTTTGTGTTGCTATAACAGAAATACCTGAGACTGGGTAATTTATAAGGAAAAGAGGTTTATTTGGCTGATGATTCTGGGACAGCTATATCTGGCACGGGCCTCAGGCTGCTTCTACTCATGACAGAAAGTGGCAGGCAGCTGGCAGGTACAAGCAAATCACATGGTGAGAGAGGAAGCAAGAGAAAGGAAGCAAGAGGTGCCAGGGTCCTATAAACAATAAGCTCTCGTGGGAACTAGTAGAGCGAGAACTCACTCATTATTCCCCTCTCCCCCAGGGAGAGCATTAATCCATTCATAAGGGATCCACCCCCATGACTCAATCAGTTTCCAACACTGCCACATTGGAGATCAAATTTCCACATGTGTTTTGGAGGGGACAACACATCCAAACTCCATCACCTTCATACTGTTTTCTATAGTGGCCGTACTTATTTATAGTCCCACCAACATTTTAGAAGAATCGCCCCTTCTCTGAATCCTTGCCACCATTTGTTATTGTCAGTCTTTTTGATTATAGCCAGTCTAACTAGGATGAGATGATATTGCATGTGGTTTTAATTTGCATTTCCTGGATCATTTGTGATGTGGAGCGTTTTTCAAGTACCCATTGGCCATTTTTTTGACTCTTTTTTTAATGAAACATAATTGATTATATATATTTGTGAGATACAGAATTGAATATCAGTACATGTGTACAATATTTGTGCAATATTATCAGATCAGGATAATTTGTATACTTATGTTTACAAAACGTAATCAACTTTGTGACTCCTAACTAATTTCTCACTAACCCCCCTCTTTATCTTTATTGTTTTCTTCCTTCTATTTACTTTGTGTGTACTTTTCTCTTTTTTTCTATTTTCTTTAAGTGGAAGCTTATTCTATTGATTTCAGTCTTTTTTGTTTTTTATATATATATTTGTAACTATGAATTTCTAAGAACTATGTTAGCTACATCATTCAAATTTTGATATGTTTTGTTTTCATTATTATTCAGTTCAAAGTATTTTACAATTTTTTTTGATACGTGGTTTATTTAGAAGCTGGTTGTTTAATTTGGAAACATGTTGTAACACACCTTGGAAAATTGTTAAAAACTATTCTTGCTGACACCTAGTACTTAAGGCATGCTTGGAATATAAAGCATGAGTAAAGATAGCCTCAGGAGTCAGTCAATAAATATATATACACATATATATGTATGCGTATATATATATATATATATATATATATATGTATGTATCTGCGTGTGTGTGTGTGTGTGTATATATATGGGGTCTACAAAAAGTTCAGGGAAAGATGCATATTATCCTTCAATTCCATTTTCCACGAACTTTTTAAAGTACCCTCATATATTTCCACCATAGGAATATAGCAGATTTGGCTTCATTCCAGGGAGTTGTTAAGATCCAAGATGAAGTCATATCTGAGGAAGTGGCATGAGTGAAAGAATCAAAGGAGCAATGATGCTACAAGTCAGGAGAGCCTTTGGTTGAGGACATCAACCTTAGTGCAGGACAAAAACTTTTAAACATGATAGAGTCAAAAACCATACCAGTTTCAAATAAAATAAATTATCACGAGGAATTACTATAATACGACTTTGCTCTTTTATTATAAAATATTTAATTATTCTGTATAGGACAAGAAAACAACGCAATGAACAAAGTTCCTGTGGAATGTTAATAATAGATAATAAGTAAGCTAGTAGCTTTGAGATACAGGCAAACATCTTAGAATGTTTATTAAACACAGAGAATGCCTAGGTGAGTAGCTTATGAGGCATGAGCAAAATTCATAAGCTGTGCCACATAGATGGTAAGTTTGTAACCTGAAATACATATAAAAGGTAGATAAAATAAATGAAATACATGTCAGAATAAACAAGGATTTTGCTTATAAATAGAAAGGGATAGAGAGTCATAGTTATGGTCACGTCCTTCTCAGCAGACATTTTTATACATCATCTTTAAATTGGCCATTCGTTGGTAACATCCAATATGGTCCCATTCTAATCTCACATGTTCTGTGTCCATGAAATGTAGACAAAACTGATAGCAGTTCAAGGGGCTAATTGGAAATATACAGCTTTGCTCTCATATCTCTCTGGTTGAGCAAGTGTGTTTTTTTGGTCCTAGGTAACTTCCATATGTGCATCCCATCCTTATTCAAACTTCAGCATTGGTCTTCATCAACACAGCATCAACAGAGAAGTTTTATGTGGCAAGGGAGAAAGTGAGAGAGAGAGAGAGAGAGAGACAGAGACAGAGACAGAGACAGAGAGACAGAGAGACAGAGAAAGAGAGAGAGGTGTTACATGAACATTGCATAGTCCAGGATTTGAGTAGTGATATTTTTCACACACTTGTACCCTATTCTAAGTGGGTTAATCTGGTACGCCATCTCTTTTCTTTTGCCTCTCATTGAGGGTTTTAAGTCAATTTAATAAACTATGTTGTTTGAGCATCCTAATTTGGTCTGTAAGCCTTTCTGTTCTGATATTTCTAGGATAGAACACCTAGGATACCATTACCTCAAGGTAATTTTGCACACAACCATTGATGTAATAATAAAACCAAATGATATTTTAACCAATGACTTGAGCCTTTCCATTGGTATAGTTAATATACATCAGACTGCTGCTGAAAACTGATTCTGATAAATATTTTGAAAAAAGTTCAGTTAAAAACTCAATAAAAAAGTAGAGTGACATCATCAAGATGACAGAATAGATGCTCCCCAGCATTGTTCCCTGCCATAACCTATCAATTTACAACTACAAAAATGCAAAAACTGCCATCCTGAAATTGCTGGAGCCTAGAAGAGGAGGAGAGACCTGTGGAGTTTGTGAAGGTGTGAAAGGCCATGGCAAGAAGAAGGAGGGATCCTCCAGCCATTCTAGGCCCTGGCTGCCTCTGGGGAAAACATGTTACAAGCTGAAGAACAGCTGCCAGCAGCTATCAAGAGATGGCAAAGCTGCAGCAGAGCCTTTTGCATGAAGCTACTTGGAGTCTCCAAGGGAGAAGGGTTCTTTGAAGTGTATCATCCTATGTCCCAGGCCAGCAAAGCCTCTAGCAAGCTTCCCCTGGACCCACATAGGACTGAGGAACTGCAGCCAATGGAAGAAAGGAACCACGCAGAGGTGGGTCAGTCTTTGCTGGGGACTTGGGCGTGGCCTGCCCCATGGGAAATATGTGGAGTGCTGTGGAGGAGGCTGACCCACCAGTGCAGCACTGGGGCACAGCACAGGCAGCTGATCCACCTTCCAATTGGCATGTGTGCTACGTAGTGGAGACCAGTTAAGGCAATAGCACAACAGGGAGTGCAGTTTGGGAGAAAGATTCAGCCCCAGGCTGAAATTTCCACACAGTCCAGTTGGGTCTGTGGTGACCCCACAAGACCTAGAAGTAGCTAAAAGACTGATAGCTAAAATCTGATCCACACAAAAAGCTTTCACCAGTTTGAAAAACAGCAGCAAAGCAGCACTTTATCTTCGGTACAGACCTCAAATTTTGGTCCCCACAGCAAGTTTCCCCTAATTTGGGAATTAACCACAGGACAGCAAAGGTCCAGTGCAGAGTTTAAGTAGTGATGGTAGCTATTAATCAAATACAGAAAGATAAATAAAACAAACAAACAACAACAACAAAAAGCCCCACAGACCAGAGACAAAACTCTGATATTAACCAGTAAAGGTCTACCCCACCAAAGAACACCTATAAAACCTGGAAGAGGCAGTCATTTCCTTAAATGCCCAGGCATCAAAATAAAGACACAAAGATTGAGAAAGAACAGAAAAATACGATACCACCAAATAAAACAAACAAAGCACTAACAATGAGTCCAGTAGAATAGTGGATTTATGAAATGACTGACAGAGAATTCAGAATAAACCTCTTAAGGATGTCCAGGTAGTCACAAGAAAATACAGATAGAAAATTATATGATATCTGGAAAATGATTCAGGAGCAGAATGAAAAACTTGGCAAAGAAAGAGAATCAATTTTTAAAAAATAGAAATTCTGGAAATAAAGAATGCATTATCTGAAAAAAACTTGATAAAAAGCTCCAACAGCAGACTTGATCAAATGGATGAAAGAATAAGTGAGCTTGAAGGCAGAACATATGAAATTATCCAATAAGAGGAGCAAAATAAAAAAAGAATAAGAAAAAAAGAAACAGGAATGAGGAAATTATTGGACTCCCTCAAGCGAAATAACCTCCACGTAATTGGTGTACCTGAAGGAAATGAAAAAGGAAGAGATGTAGAAAGCATATTCTAAGAAATAATGATTGAAAATTTCCCAAGTATGGGGAAAGTTGACAACATCCAGGTACAGGAAGTTCAGAGTATTTCATTTTGTATATATACCAATCAAGTTCAACCCAAAGAAGAACACCCTAAGGCACATGATAATCAAATTATTAAAAAACAAAGACATAGAATACTGAAAGTGGCAACAGAAAAAAACAAACAAACAAACAACAAAACAAAAAACAAAACACTAAACATTCAATAGACCCTCAATACATCTCTCAGTAGATTTCTCAGTAGGAACTTTACGGGCCAGAAGAGAAGGAGATGACATGTTCAACATGCTGAAGAAGAAAACTGTCAGCTGATAAGCAGCAAGGATTTAAAATTATGAAATGATAGACACAATTCTTTTTTCTTTTTCTTTTTTTTCATTTTATATATTTTTTTCAATTTAAACATAATTATACACACTTACATGGTACAGTGTGATGTTCTGATTCACGTATACAACATGTAATCATCAAATCAGGGTAATTAGCTTATCTTTCACATCAAAAATTTACCTTTTCTTTGTGTTGGGAATAGTAAACATCCTTTCTTCTAGTTATTTGAAAATATACAATAAATTATTGTAAACTATAGTCACCCTACAGTGTTGTAGGACACTAGGATTTATTCCTCCTATCTAGCTGTAATTTTAATGCGTTAAAATTTAATAGTTAATGTGTCCATTAACCAACCTCTTCCACTCTTTCCTTCCCCCAATTCTTCCCAGCCCCGAGTAACTATTATTCTACTTTCTTCTATGAGATCAACTTTTTTAGCTTCTGCGTGTTACTGAGATAATGAGATGTTTATCTTTCTGTGCCTGGCTTATTTCACTGAACATGACGTTCTCCAGTTTTATCCATGTTGCCATAAATAACAGGATTTTATTATTTTTTATGGCTGAATAGCATTCCATTGTGTATATATACCACAGTTTTTTAAATCTATTCATCTTTTGATGGACACTTAGTTGATTCTTGGTGGTTGTGAATAGTACAGAAATAAATATGGGGGTGCAGGTGTCTCTTTGACATACTGATGAAATTATTTATAAGTTCAACGAACATTATTGAGGATCTACTATTTGCCAGCCACATGGTCAAAATCAAGATCAATTTAACTTTGACTGTTGACATAGATATATTACTGGTATTAGCTTTGATTTATAAAGTTAATGTTAATGTTATTAAGTATTGTAAAACATGCATAAATTTAAATCATAGAACTAACTTAAGGAATGTGTATTTACCATGTGATGAAAAGTATAATCCCCTTTTATAACTTGTCACTGAAATAAATGCCAAGATTCATTCATTTTGCATATATTTATAATATACTCTCACATTGTAAATCTAAGTAGGGTAAACTAATTTTTTGGAACTAGATTTTGATTGATAAGGATAACCTTCAAAGACTTTTCAGAGTAGTTTTGTCAGCACATGACCTCATGAACTTATCTCTTGATTCTGTGTAAACCCGTTCTCAGCCCACTATGTACCAATGCATTTAAGATTACATGTACTTTTAAATATATTAAAAATTAAGTATATTATTGTTTTTAATTCATCTCCAGGTGGAAACTAGGTGTTTTTTTTTTCTTCTTTTTTTGCCATGGATACATTCTGACTCTTTAGTTCAAACAAAATCACCCATCTCTATCAGGAACCAGCCAGAGTCTGTCAACTACTAGTTATGCTGTTTGAAACCTGCAGCAGTGCCCTGCCAGTCTTTTGTCAGTCACTTTATTCAAATAACTTATGTTTGTAGCAGGGCTACAATACCTGTGGCAGTTTCATAACAGAAATACCAGAAGATCAGATAGCAGAATTTCAAGGTAACTGATGAGTGTTCTTCCTGGTAATGGCTAAAATTACCCAGAAGCAAAAGAAATTGGACCAAGAAGTACTTGCCTGAGAGTTGATGTCTTCTTTCCTTGTGAATCCTTTGTTTTAGAAGCAGTAGAGTGTGATTGTCAATTTTGAGACAGCAGAGGGTGGGGCGTGCACTGAAGCCAGACTACCTGGACTTCAAATCCTTGCTGAGCCATTCAATTGCCTTGTGACCTTAGACAAGGTACGTAATCTCTCTAGGCCTGGGTTTCCCCATTTGTAAAATGGAGATAATGACAATTCATATCTCATAGCATTGCTCTGTGGATTTAATAAGTCAACATTTATGCTTAGCACAGCACCAGGGACACACTGTAGGAATTACAGAAGTAACAGGTAATATTGCTGCACCTTCGAAAAAGGAGCAATTTGAGAAGCTCTTGAAAAATTTAAGAAATCTTTAAGACCAAGGGTATTTCTCTATTGTTAGGACCAACAAAATAAAATAAAATAAAATAAATGGGGAGTAATATTGAGGTAAGACTGCATATTGGGCACACTTTACCCAAAATAGAAACATGAGGTGTCCTGTTTTCCAAAGACTTGGGGATCAACTATTCTTGGCCTGTGTTTTAATCTTAGGGGGACCATAAATAAGGCTACAGTCATGGATACTTCAGTGCTGAAAACATTGAAAATCAGATGAACTAACTTCAGCTTCTTCGATGTAATTTTAAAAGCTGTAGAAAACATTTATTTCGGAGACAACTACTCAATTGGCAACACTGTCTTTGCGAAAAAATCAGATGTTCAAAATGTATTAAACTATGATTTTATTGTTAATTCTTTGAACTCAAAAATATTGTTAATATGAGGTTTGGTTAATTTTTACTTCTTCCCACATAATTTTAGTAGTTATCTTAAGGCAGTGTCAAATGATTTCATCAATCTTGGTCTCTGCTTTTAATTTATGCAGTGGAATTTACTTGTTCATCCATGTGAGTAATTTTCAATATCTTGCCAAACAGCCTGTGGCAACTGAAAATAGAAGCTGCATATATTAGACTGTTCTGTTTGAGTGCAATGCAACAAAAACAAATGATGCTGCCATCTCAACATCATTGAATTGCAGGCACTGATAACTAATTCATAAATACCTTTTAAAATCTTTAATTAAGAAAACAAATTTGACCTACACATTTAAGAGGCAAGTAATAGAGCAAAAACATATCTTATGGCTATAATAATTTTTAATTTCACTTTATTGTCATTTAAGTTATTTTCTCTCTCCAATTTAACTAAATGCTTTGTATGTCATTCAGCCCTCTTGTTCCAGAAGTTACTGTATTAGAAGCTCAATCAGTAGTTGTAGACCAATTTTATCATTCTTACGTACTCAGATTGTATTTTAAAGCTCAGCCTATAAAGAAAGTTTTATAGAATGTTGTGCGAACTCTCCAATAACTCAAAACATTCTTGGTGGCTATAATGTGTTAAAAGCACGCTCTCCAAAACTGATGCCTGTTAGTCCTGGTGACAGCAAACAAGGTCTGGAGCCCATAGGCTCTCAGCCCTAGCTGAGAGCAGCTCTCTATAAGAGCTCCTGGGCAGTCCAAGAGGAGCAGGATCTGAGATGTGATGTGTCCTCTAGAAGCAGTAATATTTGGCTCTGCTAGGTGGTACCGAGTGTGGCCAAGAAGGTGCCTTATTGTCCAGACACTGGATTCCACCATCAGCTACAGAACACACAGTATCCATAAAGGGGCCCAAGGAGGTGCAAGAAGAATTCACATTGCAGGAGTCTAAGTAGCTCTGCAGCAGTCCAAGTAGGCTAGGGATACAAGGTCCACTTTTTCATCCCTAATCTCTACTTTCATGCATAAATATACTTTAGTCCTTTTGTGGCTGCTATATAGTTGTGATGGAATCCAATCCAGTGGCAGGCCTGCACTCACAATGCATGCTCATTCTGCAAATCAGAATGATATTCAACATATTGCCATGAAAAAGTCTAATTGGATTTGAAATCCATTGGCATTAGCACAAAAAATTTCAACGTTACATTACCATGGACAGGAAAGAATGATTGCTTCATATCTTTAAATATAATTTCCAATTATGGTAAAATTTCAAATGGATGCAAAAAATTGTTTTTACATTTTTATATCTCACTTTTGTTCATGGTATCTATCCAGAGTATGAAATGATTATCATCAAAAAGTCTATCAGAAAAAAAAAGTCTATCAGTAATTATTTCAAATATAAAACCTGATACAGAAAAGTTGAGGTAATGGAACCAAACTCTCAATATTTAATAATTTATGTGAAACTTCATGTATAGTTAGACTGAATAACTTATAATATTTTTCTACTTTATTTTTTTAAACATATTTACCTAATACAAAGAATACAGTTAAATTTTTTACTAAGCTCCAGGAAGGTTTATCATTTTCTCTGAACCATGATTGAAAAGTTTGGGGAAGCGTCGTCCGTTATAGATTTTTAGTGATTCACAGGCATGCAAGGTTCTACAAAGTGCTTTCAAAACTGGGCATGAGATCTTTGCTACTGTGTGGCATGCAGACCAATCAGCCTCAGTGAATTCAGTCCCTTCCTCCAACTTTAAAATGTGTAAAAACATGTGTGATGTTTTACACTTGCCCACACTCTAGACTGGAAAAGCGATAGCAGAGAGACTCAATCCTGCAAGTTCACTTTCTGTGCCAACTGCCGTGCACAAAGCTGTCACCCTGTGTCTTCCAATGTTTTCTCTAGTAAGACTTCAGAACCTTCCTTCTTCCAGCCTGTAAGGCAGGCCAAGGGGCTTGTCTGGAGTGCCCGCCCATCCTGGTCCAACACCCTTTTCCCTTTCCTTTGGGCGACCTGGACGCGCTCGTCGCGCGCGGGTCTCCAGGCTTTGCTGCGGAAGCCTGCAGGGAGGTTCCAATCGCTGTGGATGTGGCTTGGGCACTCTGGGCCGTCTCCCCTCGCCTTCTCTGCAGGTGCACCAGGAGGCAGAGGACGGGGCCGGCCTATGGCCGGTGACTCTCGAGGCGAGGCCGGTGCTCCTTGACGTCCTTCCACTGGCCCTGCAGGTTCTGCGCCCCAGGGACTGGCAGTGGCAGAAACATGCCGGGCTCCGCGATACCTGGGGCCGTCATCCAGGAGCCTGGGGCCGTCCCGTCCATCCCCCAGCCTCCGCCGGGGGTGTGGATCTTCGCCTCTGCTCCTGGCGCTTTCTCTTTCACTTTTCTTTCCGCTGGGGCTTGGGACTCCCGGAGTGGAAGGCACCCGGGAGAACCCCCGCTGACTCGCTCGCTGCCGTCGAAGCCCGACTCTTGCCCGGGAAGGGAGTCGGGTGACCGCCCCCACCCGGCTGCGCTGGCTGCCGTCCCCCACCCTGCAGCCAGGACTCCATGGAGGTACAGAGCTTGCCTTCGCTTTGGGAAGGGAGGTGGTGGAAAGGGCGACTTCGATTTCCCCGAAAGCCTACGCCCGGGGCCCCTCCCAGCTCCGGCGCTACTCACGCGTCTGCCCGACCGTCCGCCCGCCCCGCCGCCCCGCCCTCTCATGGGGAACACTTGATGGCGACTTCAGTTTTCGGTTGCGCTACGTGCGGAGGGTTTTCACCTTCCGCCCTTTATGCCACCGGAGCACGCAATTGCTTATCTCTTGGCCCCTCGCGCTTGGCACCCCATTGCGTCGCGCTCTTTCCCCGTTCCCCGCGGCGGGAGAACGGGCTGTGGCTTGGGGCGCCCTGCGCTGCGTTGACTCCGCGGCGGGCAAGGGGGAGGGTGACGGACCTGCGTCTGGCTGCCCCGGCTAAGCTGCCAGTTTCTGACAAGACACCGTCCATCAGCCCTGATCGCTGAGTTCTGCACTCTATCGAGCTCAGGAAGACCAAGAAAGGTACCGCAGCTCCCCGCTTCTGCCCTGTCCCCTCCACCCCGCCCCCAAACTCCCTGCCGGCCGGTGCGAACGCGTGTGTGCACTCAACTTTCTCTACCTTTGTTTGCAAAATGCAATTACTCACCCGTCCTTTGATCTGGACACGTCCTTTGACCTGTCTTCCTTCCTGGGAGAGGAATTTACAGGAGTGGTCTCTGCTTGGCAATCAGGCCTGGGTCTGTATTAGTTCGAAGTCTGCTCACGCCAGCCACTTATTTCTTAGAAAAGCAATATCTACCTGGAATGCCAGAACAACTTGGAAGAAATGTGGGAGAATTTGCATTGAAATAAAATCCTTATTCAAGGTGGCTTTAAGCGAAAATCCAGCTAATTTTCAAGTGTCATTGAGACTGCAGGTTGCAATTAATTTGAATTTAACTTTTGTAATTCCATACATTTAAACTTATGTTAACTAAAAGTCTGTGTAAAGCAAGGGAATTCTTAAATGACGCTTATAATAAATTGTTAAAAAGATTGAGTCAGGTTTTAAAACTGGAAGTAGAGTGGTTGACACCAGCTCTCTTTTCCATTATATGTTTTAAAACTACTCTCTCACGTTAGGAATGTTGGTAGTGGACATTACTTGTGAGTGGCAGTCATCCTCATTCTGTCGGTATGTCGAAAGACAACGCATTGGTTTGACTGAATTCTTGCGCTTGTACTACAGAGTAAATAGATCTGAATGGTTACCTCATCCTGCTGTGCAGAGGCTGCAAGGTGAACCACTCTAATGAAAGTATCAAGACACAATACAGGTTAAAATTTAAACTCCTGTCGTTTTCTTAAAAAGCAGTCTGGGGGGCATGGTAGACAGAGGGAGAAAATATAAAGGAAGGAATGTAGAGATTCTGACTGAAGAGAATACAGCAGCCGTTTTAGATTTAAAAAGTGAAGAAAAATCTAAAGTGTTCCTTAATAAAATACTCCTTTTTGAGAAGTGTCAAAAAGTTCTTAGGGTTTGTTATGATTATATCTTAATGTCATGTCTTTTTATTTCTTTGTTTTCTCCTTTCAAAGTTTTAGTCAGACTCAGAAGGGCCTCTCCTGCAGTATCATTTGTTTTGCAAGAGTGACAGAGAGCAATTAGGTTGGGCTCTGGTCCTGAACCTCTGATAGGCAGGGTATTTTCATACTTTTGGTTTCATTGCTCTCTGCTGATTTCGAGTTGGCAACTCCAGAACCTGATTTGAAGTTCAAGTTCTGGTTGGAATTTTCCTGCAAATTACTGGTGGGTTTAAGAAAAATAATATGCTTTTTGTTTTAATCCATAAAATTAATATAGCAAATGTCAACAGCTGTGTTGTAAATTGTGTATATGTGTATTTTTCTGCAGAGAATATCCATAACTCTAATCAGACTTTTTAAATAGGATAACTGACTCAAAACAGTTTTCAAACTTTTCAGAACTTAGGAGAGACTGTTCTTTTCTTCCCATCTCTCCTAGAATTTACTGTTAAGTTTTATTCAATGTGTAACTATTCTTCTGAAGGTTAGTTAGTGATTATACAGAGAGTACTGTCTTCAGATCCACAATTTGAATTATGGGAAATAATATGAATAATAGCTAACACCTGCTGAGTTCTTATTATGTTAGACATTGTTCTAAATATGTATTTTTTAGAATCTTCATAATAAACTTATGTGATAGGGACTGTATCTTATACCTGAGGAAATTGAAGTATAGAGTAATTAAATAACTTCCTCAGGATCACAGAGCTAGAAAATGGTAGAGCTGGAATTCCAACCTAGACAGATTTAAGATTGCTGGTATTTATGAAGAATAATATTATTTCCATATAAATATTTCATATAATTTGACAGTGATGGTCAATCACTATTTCATTTCAAGGCAGTATTATAATGCTAGAATGTTGATTTTGAAGTAATGCTTGTATGGTGCTTGTATAACTGACATCATTAATTGTATATTTAATGATTATCTTTATAATCACATAATATTCACATGAGTAACTAATGTGTTTGGTTCCTTTTAGAAATGTCTTTTATTGTGTCTCAATGAAAACATTTGTCTAATTTGCATCAGTTTCTGCTGATGGCTATCATCTGTCTACCTACCTATATATCTCTCTGTCTATCCATCCATCCAAATAGAACACTGAGATTCATGGAGAGATCCGAGCAGAAGACTCTCATTATATCATAACTGGAAGTGTTGTAGTTAACAATTTGAGGAGACCCCTTTTCAGAAGGCTTTATGGTAGGAGGGTTGGCAAGAAATCAGCTTTTCTTTAGTTCAATATGAGCTCTTAGATTTACTTACCCAGTGATTACAGTAACATGAGACTAGTGATGTTGAACATTGCTTAAATGCTAGCTGTTATCCTATTTGAATGGGTTGGATGGAAAAATTCCATAGGAGAAATGAGAGAAAATTTTTGGTTTTAGCAAGAACTGGAATATATTTACTAATAACTATTTGTTGGTGAATTTCACTAATTAACGATTATCAAGTATATATATATATATATATATGTGTGTGTACATGTGTGTACACATATGTGTATATGTATGTATGTGTGTGTATTCCCTACCTTTAGATGTAAAATGTGTGTATCTGTATACACACACACACACACACACACACACACACATTGGCATGCAGAGTTGAACTTGGATTAGGACACAGCTAGTAAGATACTCCACTGAGATTTACCTTGATTCCAAAGTTAATGTGCTTTCTTGGATATCATACGTTTTCTTTTCATGGGAAAGTCAGGTATTAAGTAAAATGAAAAATAAAATGCCTGTATTCTTGTCTTGAAATAGATACAGGCCATCATTTGGAGTGATCTAATGCTACTTATCATTTGCTTTATGTTAAAGAATGTTATCTTTTTTTTTTCTTAAAGTTAAAGTTGTTTAGTGCTGGAATCAGAAACAGGAAATAAGAGGCTCTTCGAACTCAGTTCAGTTCAACAATATTATGTGTACATATTTTATGTCTTAAGGGAGGGTATTTGTGTACATGTATTTTACAGTGTATTATCCCACTGCAGGGACAGAGGACTATATATAGACCATGTAAAAATGGACAAAAATGTCTGAATGCAACATATATTTGTTTCTTCTCCAAATGCTAATGGTTCCTCCAAGTGCTGACAGGATGTAGACAAGATCGGGAAAGTGACAAAAATTATTTTGTCAAATGAAGGAATTGAAACTGAAAATGGTCCTATGGGAGGAAAATATGTTTGTAAAGTTGATGGAAGGGAGCTCTACTTACCAATGTGGCACACAAAAGAAGCCCAGAGGAGGTCCTAGATTCCTTATATCACTGAATTATACTTCTTGCTGGGAATCTTGCTTTTATGCCTTCTAATTGAAATTTTAGAAATGAAGTAGCCCTTGCACACGTTTAGCACTCTAAACATTTTAAATAATCATTACCTAATTGAACACTTTACAGCTAGAGATTTTTTTAAAAATTATTTATTGATTTATTTTTTTACATTCAAAGGTGTTGTTGCAGAGCAGTGGGAGGGGCAGGTGGAAGGTGGGTAAGGAAACAGGTGAAGGTGGAGGTGAAGGTGAGGGTCAAGCTGGCCCACAGCCAGCTCCTTCCCTGGCCAGCTCGCAGAGGGCGGGGGCTCATGGCTGAAGCCCATAGACTCCCCGCACTGTGGCTTGGGATCCTGGGGGGTTTCTGGTGACAGCTCGGTTCTTACTGGGCTGGATGATACAGCTAGAGATTTTACAATACATTTTTAAATTTCTTATCTCCTTACTCCTCTGCAACAAAAATAAGTATATAAATTGAAAATTAATTTTTTAGTTAAATAATTTTTTTTATTTTATTTTATTTTATTTTATTTTTTAAATTTTATTTTGTCGATATACATTGTAGCTGATTATTGCTCCCCATCACCAAAACCTCCCTCCCTTCTCCCTCCCCCCCTCCCCCCCAACAATGTCCTTTCTGTTTGCTTGTTGTATCAACTTCAAATAATTGTGGTTGTTATATCTTCTCCCCCCCCCCCGGTTTGTGTGTGTGTGTGTGTATGTGTGTGTGTGAATTTATATATTAATTTTTAGCTCCCTCCAATAAGTGAGAACATGTGGTATTTCTCTTTCTGTGCCTGACTTGTTTCACTTAACATAATTCTCTCAAGGTCCATCCATGTTGTTGCAAATGGCAGTATTTCATTCGTTTTTATAGCTGAGTAGTATTCCATTGTGTAGATGTACCACATTTTCCGTATCCACTCATCTGATGATGGGCATTTGGGCTGGTTCCAACTCTTGGCTATTGTAAAGAGTGCTGCGATGAACATTGGGGAACAGGTATACCTTCGACTTGATGATTTCCATTCCTCTGGGTATATTCCCAACAGTGGGATGGCTGGGTCGTATGGTAGATCTATCTGCAATTGTTTAAGGAACCTCCATACCATTTTCCATAGAGGCTGCACCATTTTGCAGTCCCACCAACAATGTATGAGAGTTCCTTTTTCTCCGCAGCCTCGCCAGCATTTATCGTTCATAGTCTTTTGGATTTTAGCCATCCTAACTGGGGTTAGATGGTATCTCAATGTGGTTTTGATTTGCATTTCCCGGATGCTGAGTGATGTTGAGCATTTTTTCATATGTCTGTTGGCCATTTGGATATCTTCCTTAGAGAAATGCCTACTTAGCTCTTTTGCCCATTTTTTAATTGGGTTGCTTGTTTTCTTCTTGTAAAGTTGTTTGAGTTCCTTATATATTCTGGATATTAATCCTTTGTCAGATGTATATTTTGCAAATATTTTCTCCCACTCTGTTGGTTGTCTTTTAACTCTTTTAATTGTTTCTTTTGCTGTGCAGAAGCTTTTTAGTTTGATATAATCCCATTTGTTTATTTTTCCTTTGGTTGCCCGTGCTTTTGGGGTCGTATTCATGAAGTCTGTGCCCAGTCCTATTTCCTGAAGTGTTTCTCCTATGTTTTCTTTAAGAAGTTTTATTGTCTCAGGTGTATATTTAAATCCTTAATCCATTTTGAGTTGATTTTAGTATACGGTGAGAGGTATGGATCTAGTTTCATTTTATTATTAAAATTTATCCTTGGTTATGTTATTTGAAATGTTATCAGTACACATTTAACCACAATAACCCATTAACTTTTGATTAGTAATTATTAGGCATAAAACTAAAACTGTATTGAAAAGGTATATCATAGAAGTAGATATGGTTGATATCAATGCTTTGATTAAAGAAGGTTTCTCTTACATCAGCTTTTCAAATTGCTTCTGTATTTGGCACCATGGCAAGGCAAGACAAGGCACATAATGCCAAGATTCTGGATAGGGAGAGATAGGCCTTCTTTCCTAAAGTGGGAGAAGGGTAATTATGAAATGAGGAAGTGGAAAAGGAGAACTTGATATAAATCTGCTTGTCCTGGGCACATTTTAGGTATATCACTTATAAAAATAGGTTCCTATGGAAGTAGTAGATTTGGAAATTGGTTTCTTTAGAACTCTCTGTGCTTACATGCCCCCTTGGAAAGCCATAGGGTACCCCAGGGGTATGTGTTCTTCAGTAGAGGGGTCTCTGATCTTGTTCAGCCTTCTCCCCACACTCTCTCCTTGGCTTACTGTGCTTTAAAGCAAAGTATGAAGGGGAGCGGGTGGGGAGCAGTAAAGAACGTAGTCTGGCTGCTGCAGAAGCTTCCTAATGGGGAGCAGTGGGAAACAGGTTCTCTTAGGGCTTGGGTAGCCTCTGCAGCCTTGTCTCCTCTTCTAGTCTTAGCTCCTGAACTACTGCCTCTGTGTTCTAGACACACTTGCCATTCCTTGTAAGCCTTCATGTGTCCTGCTGAAAATGCCCACCGTCTACAGCTTTTGCTGTCCCTGTCTCCTGCCCAGGCAGAATTATTTTCTCCCTTATATGAATTCATTTGGTGCTGCCTACATCCTCCTACAATAGCTTTTTTTCTCTATATAGTTATTTTTTTATGTGTCTGTCTCTACATTTACATTAAAATAAAGACAGGGCAATGTGTCCTGTGTGCCTAACAGAAGGCTGGTCGCATAGTTAAGATGTGTTGACTTCAGTGAGTGTCAATCAGATCATTCAGAAGTTTGACAGCTGAACAGAGGAATGTAAAGGAGATGGGAGACATAAGTAATATAGCAATAACAATGTTGAAATAATGTAATAAATGCAGTACTTTAAGAAAATTAGTTTGGGGTACAATTTATTGAGGAAATGACAAATTAGATATGAGGAAATCCAGCTAGAAATCCGTCCCAGTAATTTAGATGTGTAGTCTCATTCCCATTATTTGCTCAAGGACATAGCTCTAGCAATTCTTTCTTTCTCTCCATCATTCATTTTTTTCTTTTCTCTCTCTAAAATGTCTTTCCCACCACCATACAGCCATGCTGTAATTTCTTCCATAAACAAACAAACAAACAAACAATCCTTATGTTTTTCTCCTCATGTTTCTCTCCACTGGTTTCTCTGCCCATGTTTTACAGTAGAGATTTCAACATATTGTTCTCTTTCTCTAGTTTCTCTTTTCTTGTTCTCTCCAGGCTGTCTTCCTCACCACTCCACTGAAAATACACTTGTCAAAGGCACCTCCATGTTGTAAAATCCAGTGCTTGGTACTCAGTTCTCTTCCTACGTGCCCTTTCAGCAGAACCTGAGATTCTTCACTTGGCTTCCAGGCCACCCCCTCCCCTTATCCTCCTCTTCCTTTTATCTCACTAGCAACTATTTTAGTCTCTTTTGCTAGTTCGTTGTTTCCTTAACGTGTAAATAGAGGAGAATCCAAGGGGTCAGTCATTAGGCCCTTTCTCTATCTATACTGACCCGCTTAATGAACTCAACCTATCTTGTGGCTTTTAATGCCATCATATATTGATGATTCATAAATTGACATCTCCAGCAATGACCTCTCTTCTCACTTCCAGACTCACCATATCCAACAGTCTATTCAGCATCTCTAATTCGATGTCTAATACTCATTGAATTCATGACTTTACTCCCAAATCTGTTTCTCCTATGGTCTTTCCTGTTTTACTTGACAGCAATTCCATTCTTTTAATTGCATAGACAGTCCATCAATCAATCAATAAGCCTTGGAATTGTCCTCGACTTCTCTTTTCTCACATATCACATTGAATCTGCCACCAAATCCTTTAGCTATGCCTTCAAAATACATCCTACATCGGACTCCTTCTCACCACCTTCATTACTGCCACCCACGTTCAAGCCACTATCAATCATGTCTTACAATATTATTTTAAGAGTTGGTCTCCCTGCTGATACACTTGCTCCCCTCCAATCTACCTTGTTATTAATACAACAGCCACAGTGTTTCAGTTATATGTCCCTGCATTAAAAATAACCACCACAAAACAAGAACAAAACAAAACAACACTCCAGAACTCAGTGGTTAAAAACAGTAATTTGTTACTTGTCATGATTCTGCAATCTCAGCTGCATTTATCTCATTGACTCCTCTCAGGCTACTGGAGATGAAACCTCCAAGAAGGCTTCTTCATTCATATGTCTGACACCCCAGCAAGCAGAGCTGGAAAGCTAAAGGCTGGCCAGACATCCATCTCTCTCTGTGGCCTCTCCACATGGCTAACTTGTGCTTCTTTACATTGAGTTGGTCTCAGGTAGTTGGACTTCTTAAATGATGACTGACTGCCGAGAACATCTGTAGATTATCTCATTATGGCATCACACTCAGGCTTAAAGTCTCTAAATTAGATCTCTAAGCATGAATGAGATTTCTCTGGTTCAGTTTCTTGAGTATAGAGACCTGTGAACTAAAAAGACAGGTTATCTGCCTCCTTCCCCTTGCCCAAACACACAATGGTAAGACAAAGATAAGACAATTTCAGTAGACAGTACCATTTAAAAACAAGGAAATGGGAAGTATGTAACAGTCATTAGTCCATAGCAATTCTAAATCTAGCCAGGCACATTTCTCCAGTTCTTGCTCTGGAAGCAGGAAGTGTTCCTAATTAAGGCCCAAATTTGTTCCCTAGGAATGGTTCTCCATGGCTTTTAACTTTACCTTTTAGACTTTGAGCTCCTCCTTTGTTTCT
Organism: Cynocephalus volans; assembly: GCF_027409185.1. Classification (NCBI taxonomy): domain Eukaryota; kingdom Metazoa; phylum Chordata; class Mammalia; order Dermoptera; family Cynocephalidae; genus Cynocephalus; species Cynocephalus volans. The sequence continues at coordinate 125,212,578 of NC_084468.1, forward strand.
TTCTTTCTTTTCAATAAGAAATAACTCACGTTATGTTTTTCAGTTAAGTAGCCTGCTTCTGGCTCTTAGAGACTTAGGGATCTAGAGATCTTTTGTGTTGTCCCTTTTGTTTAGCTGTTGGTTTTTTTAAGTTCAGTTTCTTTTAAAACCATGGGGGCTTCCTGTGTGTTTTATTGGCTCCGTTAGATAAAAGACATACCCACAAAATTCTTGAGACAGGCTCCTCTTTATTTTTCCACAAGTCAGGATGCTGTAGAAGCCTTTAAGGTTTTCAGAAGCACTTTGACTAGTTGACAAGATCTGTGAGGCACCACTTCAAATCTTTTGGTAGTCTTAATGGAGAGTCTTCTAGCCACACACTTGATTTGATCTTTAACCTGAAAGCACATTATATTAGTAGACTCTGGATTTGATCTTTGCTCTAAGACTACTTCTTTCTTTGAGAATCTTTTGCTGCCTTGGAAGGCAAGAATGAGAATAAGTTTTACTTTCTAACCTAGCAAGACTTGAGTTGACTTTTTCTATGTCCTCTAAATTCTACTTGAACATTTCTTTAGTTATCTTTCTTTAGGCATCTAAATGAAGCCATTGGTCACTTTCAGAAGTACTTTTCTTTCTTCCATATCATTGCAGGTGACAATGTGACCAAATATCTTGCTACTACATAACCTTAGTGGCCCTCTCCAGCCTCTAACAACAATTTGGTCACTGCCTTGCTAGCCTTCACTAACAGTGTCCTGGCCTCTCTTCAAGTGTCTTGCCCATTGCCTGGTCTCATATCCGTTTCAGTGTCACTTATTAATTGCTATGTAAAAAACTACCCCAAAACTTAGTGGTGTAAAATAAGAACCATTTTAATTTTCAAGTTTAAAAATTTGGACAAGACCCAGTGGTGATGACTCATCTCTAATCTGCAATGTCAGTGACCTCAGCTTATATGACTTAAATGGTCAAGGGATGTCTGAGGTGGCTCAAGACATTGGGTCATATATATGGGGACTCAGTTCTGGCTGTTGGCTGGCTTCCTTGATTCTCTTCCACGGGGACTTTCAATGTGGAAAGATTAGGCTTTCTCATAACATGACAGTCTCAGAGTTGTCACATTCCTTACATACTGTCCAACTTCTATAAAAGAGGAAGTGGGAGCTGCAAGCTTTTAAAGTATGGGCGTAAAATTCCCAGACTGTAACATTTGTCTCATTCTATTGGGAAAATCAAGTCGGAAGGCCATCCCAGATTCAATGCGGGATGACATAGTTTTGATGAGAAGAGTGTCATGCATGTTCATGGAAGGAAGGCATTGATTGATGGCAGCTATGTTTGGAGATTATCTGCTACAAATGGTTATCCTCTTAAAATATTGATCCGGTCATGCCACTTCTCTATTCATTGCCTTCTCTTCTTATTCCAATAAAAGCTAATCTCTGTTACAATGTCCAGTAAGTCCCTAATTGATTTCCATGCTGTTGACATCCATTTTCTGCTGCTACAACAGAATACCATAGACTGAGTAATTTCTTAAAAAAGAAATTTGTTTCTTACGGTTCTGGAGGCTGGGAAGTCAAACAACATGGTGGTGGAATCTGGTATAGGCCTTCTTGCTGCATCATAACATAGTAAAGGTCATCACATGGCTAGAGGGCAAAAGCATGCATGTCAGATCCGGTCTCTCTTCCTCTTCTTGTAAAGCACCCAGTCTCATCATGGGGACCTCACCCTGATGACCTTATCTTATCCTAATTACCTCCCAAAGGCCCCACCTCCAAATACCATCAACATATGAATTTCAAGATTATCTAATGCATGAAATTGGGTGTACACATTTTAAACCATAGCATACTGCTATTATCTCATCTACTTCTCCTTCCTTAGCTCCTTGATCAGTCACACAGCCAACTTTTCTATTTTTCAACTATACTGTTACATTCCTGTCTAAGGGTCTTTGAGCTTGCTGTTTCTTCTGTCTGGAATGCTCTTCTCTCAGATATATCTCATTCCCCAGCTCCTTTGGGCTTGGTTCAAATGTCTCCTTTGCAATAAAGCTTTCCCTGACTGGTATACTTCCAATTGCACTACCACCTGCGCTCTCTGCTTCAACACTTCTCCACACACGTATCACTATCTGACATTGTACCGAGTTTGTAGTCCTTATCTAAAACTCTTAGGGTCAGACCTGCTTTGGAATTCAAATTTTTTTTTCAGATTTTGTAAAGTAATATTGTGCCTTTACTGTATATCAATCAAGCTTGTTCAAGCACCTCTCCAAAAGTGAAATAAATAGTTTATAAATAGTCTCATGTCAGTTTAGTTAATGTTTTGTTAACTAACGAATTAAGGAAAAACTTTCAGTTTTTAGAGCTTTTTGATTTAATATTTTTAGATAAGGGATTATGAACTTGTATGTGTTTCATTTTAATTGTTTATTAACACCTTCCTCCCCCATTATAATACAGACCAGAGGAGAGCAGGTATTTTTGTTGTTTTGTTCATTGCTATATCCCCCTCATCTATCAGTGCCTGGCATACGGTAGACTCTCAACAAACATTTGCTGAATGGATGGATGGATGCTAAGAAGTAAGATACTATTAAAAGTAGTGGGGAATAGAAAGATAAACTATTTTCTTTTGTATTTTATTTTTTTATTTTGGTGCACTTTATTTTTATTTATTTATTTATTTGGAAAAGTTTATTTATTTATTTTTTATTTTAATTTATCAATATACAGTGTAATTGATTTTCGTGTCCCTTTACCAATTCCTCTTTTTTCCTCCTCCCACTCCCCACCCCTTCTCCATGTCATATCTGTTCACTTATCTTAACAAGTTCAAGGAATTAATGTAATTGTTTTGTCTCCTTCCCCTTCCATTTATTTGTTTGTATATTTATTTATTTATTTTTATCAGCTCCCACATGTAAGTGAGAACATGTGGTATTTCTCTTTCTGTGCCTGCCTTATTTTACTTAACATAATTTTCTCTAAGTGCATCCGTGTTGCTGTGAATGGTAGTATTTCATGACAAGCTATTTTCAAGGAAGAACTAATTTATTGATACATTTTATTTATTCATTGAATTGATTTTTTTTGTTCCACAACAAATACTTTTGAGAGACTGGTATAGGTCAGGCACTTTTTTAAGCACTTGACTGGCCTTGGTTCAGTGGGAAGGGCAAAGCGCAGGGAGTCAGGAACTTCAGGATTTTAATCATAAGAGGCAGGAAAAGTAAAAACTCAAGGAACAGATAAGGATTACAGCTAAAACAGGAAGTGAGGTGGGAGAATAGATGAACTTAATCCTAGAAATATCAAGATTGAGATGAAAGTGGAACATACAACTGAAATGTCCTTTAAGTCATTAGAAGTACTGGACTGAAGATTGGGTGCGCTGTTTGTATGAGAGATTTTGGTTTGTGATTTAAGGATAAGTAGAGAATTATTTTTTTTAATCTTCGTAAATATCTTTAATGTACCAAAGCTTTCAACACAACTTTTAACATTTTTACATATCAGAATTTAAAATGAAAATTATCAATTTATGTAATATAAATGTAAATTTTCAAATAGAAATGATAAATGTAATTTCAAAACTATTTTAAAAGATTTGTCTATATGCCAATGGTTAAATACAAGTGGTGATGTTGCCTTCCATGGGACATTTGGCTATGTCTACCTGTCAATCTTCTGTCCCCAAATCTCTTGTACCAGCAGACAGAAACAACACCATCATTCATTTACCATTTTCCACCCTAATCTTTATTATTTTTTCCTTTCCGTTTTGGGAGTTTAGTTTTTTCATCTTTTTCTAGTTTTTTAGTTGGAAAGTTAGCTTTTTGATTTCAGATCTTCTCTTCAAAAATATAGACATTTGCAGCTATAAATCTTATTTTAAGCCCTCTTTTACTTTTGGTATGGTGTGTTTTTGTTTTCAGTCTCAAATTGTTTCTAAATTTTTTGTGAGTTTTTTTTTTATGACTCACTGGGTATTTGGGAGTTTGTTGTTTAATGTCCACATAATTGTGAACTCCTGAAATATTGTTCAGTTAATAATTTTCAATTTAATCTGTTGTGGTCAGAGAACATACTTTGTGTGATTTCGTCCTCAAATCTATTGAGGATATTTTATGGCCTAGCAAATGGTCTTTTCTGTTGTAAGTTCCATGTGTACTTGAAGAGAAAATGTATTCTGTTGCTGGGTGGTGCGTTCTACATATACATATCTGTAAAGTCAGGTTGTTTTATATTGTCCACAACTTCTGTACCCTTGTCCGTCTTTTGCCTAGTTGTTGTATCCATTATTGGAAATTGCAATAGACATATCCAAATATTTATATAGAACAGTCTATTTCTTTCTTAATTTCTTTTCTAATTATTTTCATTTAATGTTGTGCTTCTTTGCTCTGTGCATATGTATCTATAATTGCTATGGTATCCTCATGGCAGACACTTTTGTCATTATTAAGTGCCCCTCATTATCTTCAGCAACAGTTTTGTTTTAACATTTATTTTGTCTGAAGTTATTATGGCCAGCCAGTGTCGCTGTCTTATTGCTCTGTTTATGCTGTATATCTTTTCCCATCCATTAACTTTCAACCTGTTTGTATCTTTGAATTTAAAGTGTTTTTCCTGTGCACAATATATAGATTTTTCTTTTTTTTAAATTCAATTGGACAATTCCTGCCTTTAAAAAATTATTTTGTTTTAATTGACAAATTGCAACTGTACATGTTTATGAGGTACGATGTGAGGTTTCAAAATATGCATACCTGTGAAATGATTAAATCAGACTAATTAATATATTCATTACCTCACATATTTATCATTTCGTGGTGAGAACATTTAAAATCCACTCTGTTAGAAACTTTGGAATATACAATACATTACTATTAACTTTAATATGCACCATGCAGTGTGATAGATCACCAGAACGTATTCCTCCTGCCAAATTGAAACTTTGTACCATTTGACCATATCCCCATTTAACTTTGACCGTCATCCTAGCATTCAGCTTCTGGTAACCTCTATTCTACTCTCAATTTCTTTTTGACATTTTTATAGACAACATAGAAGTAAAATTAAGGTATTCGTCTTTCTGTGCCTAGCTTATTTTACTTAACATGATGTCCTCTAGATTCATCCATGTTGTCACAAGTGACATTTTTTAAAAAAATTTGAGTAGAATTTCATTTTTTATATACATGATGTTTATTTTATCCATTTTTCCCTTGCTGAGTGCTTCTGTAGTTTCACTGTCTTGGCCTTTGTGAAGAGTGGTGCAATGTACACTCTTCGATATACTGATTTCAGTTCCTTTGGACCTATACCCAGAAACGCGATTGATAAATCATGAGGTAGTGTTATTTTAGGTCTTTGAGAAAACTTGATAATACTTTCCAAATCAGTGTTCTAATTTACATTCCCATGTACAGTACACAAGTGTTATCTTTTCTTCACACCCTCACAAGCACTTATCTTTCATCTTTTTTATAACAGCCATTCTAACAAGGGTGATAGGATCTCATTTTGGTTTTAAATTGTATTTCCCTGAGGATTAGTGATGTTAACGATTTTTTCATGTATTTGTTGGCCATTTGATGTCTTCTTTTGAGAAATATCTATTCATGCTCCTTGCCCATTTTTTGAATAGGGTTATTTCTTTTTGTTGTTGTTATTGAGTACTTCGAGTCCCTTATGTGTTATGGATATTAGTCCCTTTTCAGATCTATAGTTTGCACATGTTTTCTTTGAATCTGTCCGTTGTGTTCTCACTTCGTTAATTGTTCCATTTTCTGTGCAAAAGTTTTTAGTTTAATGCTATATTTTTTTAACCACAAGTTTAGCTAAATCTCAGTTTTTACATGTGATGTTTTCATTATCATACAGTGTATTCTCTAATTTCCACTTGGTATAAAAGTTATTTTGATAGTTTTCTGTTTGTTGCTTGAGGTCCCACGCTGGCTGTAGAGCTTTTCCACCACGTCATGTTCTTCCATTTGCCTGTGGAAACCGTGCTCTCCAGTCTTGAAGCTTGGGTGAGCTTCTCTCTTCAATCCCACAATGTAACTGGCCTACCTGGTGGGGAGCCCCATGGTTGCTGCCTCCTGGATGTGAAGTGAGAGCCCCTCAGTGATGATGGAGGGGCCCCTGGCCCACACAGGAAGCACAGCTGCAGCTTCGAGGCCTCTAGCTTTGCCTCTGCCACCTTCTCTGGGAGGCTGTAGTCTGGGAGTTCTTCTACTGTCCATGATTCTGCTCCTTGCTCCAACTTGAAGATCACCTCAGTTTTGCTAATGCAGTGCCCCAACACCAGGTCTCCAGCATCATGTCCCTGTACAGTGTCCTCTGAGCATCAACTAGGACCTGCCACTCTCCCCAGGTGAAGTCCACAGCCATGTTCTTACATGACACCAATCCCTTTAAGGGAACATTTCTCCTCAACTCAAGTCACCAACCTGAGATTTATTCATTTTTTGTTGCTCTTAGAAACACAGAGGACTCTGGAAGCAGAGCTGGGAGAGAAGGCGAATGAAGTGGAGTCATGAGAGAACTGGCATGGCTTGGTCCTAGATTCTCCTGCTCAAAACATGCTACAAATTATTGTACACCTCCCATGCTCACGCTACCTGCAGAACTCACCTCCATGACCCCACCCCCACCTCGCTCAGCTGCCATCTTGAACTTGACACCGCCCCCCCCCCCCCATTCACGAAGCTTCTAAAACCAGCTTTTTTACAGCTGGAAGCACACACCTGGCCTTTTAGCAGTGCACTTTCTTCTGACAAAATAATCCTTGAAAGCACAGCCCGCATCACCCCTTTCTCATGCTCACGGATCACACAGGGACATCAGCTCCAGTTCTACTGAGAACCAATGAGGTTTGACCTCTGCCAAGTTCCAGGAACCCGGTCCTGATCCCAGGATCCACCCATGACACATGGGATTCCTCTTTCATCTTGTCACTAACCTTCAGGGACACAGAATCCAAACCCCAAATCTGAGGAACAGTATCCAAAGAGCTGTAGGTTTGGAACGTTCCAGGGCAAAGTGAGAATTATTGATTGAAACCAAATGTGAGGATATTTCCCCTGGAGGCAAGTATATGTGTAGGAAGTTTGGGGTCACATACGACCACCCGTGGGACTGTCATGGAGCTGGGCATCCTGAAAGAGGAAATGTGTGGAGAGTGTCTCCAACAAAGGGTTGGTCAACTCCCAGGTGTTCAAAGGAGAATGTCAGGCTTTTCCCACCCTGTAGCCCTTGCTAGCCTGTCATACTCGTACTTCCTGCTGCTTCCTGAAGGGATTTTATATCTCCTGTTATGCTTATTCTTACATATCCGTCTTTAAAGAGTCACTTCCCTTATAAAGTTTTCATGGCAAAACTCCAACTTTACCTCTTCTCTTGCCCCACATCTTCCCCAGTGCCCTCTCTACCTGAAGGATACTTCTCTAATAGAATCTGCAATACTTTGCTGTATGGACTTGTGTTCATGTTGTCAACCCCCTCTGGTAACTGCCTCTTTCTCTCTGATAAAGGTGGCAGATGACCAGAAGGGCAATGGTGGAACTGAAAGAGCCAAAGTTTGGGAAACAGTGTGTGCTGCGTGCCTAACACATTACCTGGCATATTGTAGACTTGTAATATTGGCATTTTTATAGCCAGTAATTCATCATGTTGCTGAGTAAAGTACAGGAAAGATCTGAGTAAGGGAATTTGACTAGATTTAACTCAAAGTTAGTTATAGGCAATCACGTGGTTTCTGAGAAAACTATCCACAGCATATTTCTATTGTCAGGAAGGGAAATAAAATTTCCTCGAGGCCTAATTTGGCCCAGGTTACAGATAGAATCTTCACATTCATTATTAGGTGTATGAGCTTTTTAGAACGGAAAAAATATAGGGCTGTTTTATATTTTATGCCAGTTTTATTATAGAAGGGATAATTTTATAAATTGCAAAGTAAATGCTTCAATAAATGAAAGGAAATTGAAACAAGGCACACCTTATTCTCTAAATTCCTTCAAACATGAATACTTTCATTTTCTTAATTCTATTTGCCAAGTATTTTGGAAAAAAAATATTTCACTGGTACAAAAAAGATGAGGGGATTTTTTAAAAAATGTTAGTATTGTTGGCATTTAATTTACTTAGCACCTGTTCTCCTGAGAATCCAAGAGAACAAATATACAGTCCTAACAGCATTATTCCATCACTTTAAAATCTGTGGTAACCCCAAATACCAGATTTTAAAAATCTGTATTTTGTATCTTTAAATTTCACTCCAGGAAAGCAAGATTCTTGTGAAGGACTGCTAAAACTTAAGACACATGGTTATGCTGATGGCTTATTTGACTTGATATTGAGCTATTTTTCTTTTAAACCTTCCTGAATTCAAGTCCCTTTACTCTCAGATACTGCAATTTATAAAGCATGGCTTCCAGGCTAAGATTTTTAATTCAGACAGGTTAACAACAGAATAGAAGTTCTTCTAACCAATAGCAAATATTTACTGATCACTTTCTGTGTATGAGGCTCTCTGCCAAGTATAAGGGATAAACAGATGAAGCAAACATGATTCTCTTCAGGAATTTATTATTTAGTCCAGAAATTAGTATGTGTCTATGAAGAGCTGAGTATCCAGTATACTGAACTACTGTCTGTTCTCTGAACATGCCATGCTTTCTTTCATTGTTAAACATTTGAACACACTTTCCTCATTAGGAGTGCACTATTTTATCCAGTATCTCTCTCTTGCCCCTTTCTCCTTGACTCAGTTACTTAATCCAGAGGTCTAGTACTGAAGACAAATATAATAGTAACAGCTCATTTTTATCGAGTACTTACTAAGTGCCAAGCAGCAGGCGGAAGTGTGGCGGCTTAGCCATTGGTGTAAAGGAGATGGCGAAACTTCCATTTTCTCACTCCTTCAAGGTGGAAGGGTGATAATTGAGCTGCAGTGAATTAAGATGAAGCAGAGTTGTTCTTGAGTAGTTGTGGGTGGGATATTTACAGCTGACTCGGAAAGCAGCTATTTGGGAATAGGTGGAATAAATTGCAACGTAGTGGCATTTGCTGGTGGTAGTGGTGATGCAGCGCAGTTAGATCTCAGATGTGAAATGGAAAAAAATCTATTAATAACTGCCCTTTAGATATAGTCATGTAGTGGGTAATACCTCGTTGGTGCAATTAAGAGTAAGTACAAATATTGAAAGAGTGGAGATAAAATTATCACTATTTATAGATGAAAGCAGTGCTATATAGTCATGTACATATCAGATATGGTCAGTACATATCAAGAGGCAAGACTGAAACATATTGTAATCCTAGATATTAGGGATAGCATAGACCCATTCTGAAATTGAAGCTAAGATGGAGAAGCAGCCTGATACATAGCACATGCTTTGTGCTCCTTGTTAACTGAACGAATTCCTAGTGAAGAATTAAACTGAGGATGAAAACATATTGTTAACCCCCAATTATTCCTCTTTGTGTAAAATTGGACAATACATTTAATTTTTCTGCACCTTTTTTCTCTTCTGGAAAATTAAGATGATTGGTCCAGAGAAATTGCCTCGGGTGTTAAATCTGGTGGTTCTGAGGACTGACATAATATGGATGAATTTGATCACATGCTAAGATAATCAACCTGTGACCTTTACGGATGGTTCTTAGGAACTGGGAGGGATTTTAGACACCTCTAGTCTAACTTCCTTGTTTTAAAGATAAGGTAACTGAGACTTAGAGATGTGAAATGCCTCATAAAGATCACATAGCTGTTTAAAGACAGACCAAGACCAGGGCTCAAGTCTCCAGAATTCCAGTTCATTCTGTGGTTCTGGTAAGATTAGGGAGGCTCAGAATTTCATCAAGGAATCTTCAGTCTCAATATCGCATGAACTACAGTTTTGGAAATTGTAACATTTTAATGATGAATAGAATGGAAAGATGGTAGTATTATGGAGTATAGTGAAAGAAAAGATTGTGAACACCCCCACCATTGTTTACACAACACATCCAAAGGGAGAGATTCTATGTCTATACAAGTGAATGTTTGCAGTCCCAGGACATGGTACTGATACGTTTAATGCTAGTTGCCTAGAAAGCTATGTTCTGTAACTGAATGGAGATCATTTCCTGTCTTGTATTCTAATCTAGATGATAAATATTCTATAAATATTTTCCTTTTTTCCAACTCCACATTTGTCAGAGAATCTTCTTATTAGTCACTTGGTCATTTAAATTAATAGTGCAGCCTTAATTATTTAGAGATGGCTCTGGTGCAAGAAGCAAGTTACCTACTTCCACCTCCTATACTTCTCCATGTCATCCCCCTACCCAAATAAAAGCCCTCAAAAGAAATCTGACACCTTAAATTATAAAAATGTGGCCATCTTGCACCAGAGAAAGTACACCCAGCAGAAAGTGTTAAACATCTTGATGATTGTAACAAATATACAATCCCACAGAAGGAATGGGGCATGTTTAGTGTTTGATGGTGTCTGTTAAGCTCATTTTCTTTGCACAAAATCTGAGGAGCTTGGGAGAAGTGATATAAAGCAAAGAAAAATGGACAGCAAAAATTAGAAGACAGGAATGGCAGTCTATAGTAATAATTTTGGTAACTACTATTTAAATAAGAATAATGAGGCCAATGAAAGAGAAAGCAAAGTACTCTAACTATGACTAAGTCCCCTCCTGGAGGCAGGCACTGTGTTAGCTCTGTCCCAGATAATTATTTACAGCCTTGGTGGAGAAGAAAGGACCAGAAGTGCTGCCCAATCCAGGGAGCAGAAGGCCGGCAGCCATATGGACCACACCAGAGCTGAAAACTGCAAACACTCTGCTAATCGCCAGATAAACTTGACTAATGGAGACAGCCTGTCTCTTAGCAGTTTTATAAGCATGCTGCATTGTCATATAGAATTGAGAAGTTTAGTTTACTTCTCAGGAAGAAGCCCAGCAAACAATGCTTTAGAAACAGGACATTTGGGACTACTACCACAAATTCGTGGCCACTTGTGTTGATTCAGAGATTCAGTGTTCAGAGTAAATAACTTGATACAATTCATAAAAAGCCAAGTATTTGGAATGGTAGATGCTCAGAGCAAGAATAAAAGATTAGAAGAACAGCAGCTAGCTCCAGTGAAACTGTTTAGAGACAGGATACTGAGGGATTATATGATTTGAAGTGCTTCTTTATTTAATGAAAGATCAGCTTTGCCTCAGATTTTTAAATTTAATTGTGTTATTCCTGAGGATTGTGGTCATCATGCCTCTTTCCTTTTATAAGGGATTGGTGAGAAGCAAGAGAAATGTTTGAATCCAGTTATTTGCCAGCAGGAGATGTGCTATATCATGAAGCTGTCATTTTCACTAATAGGCTATTATCAGCAGGTAACAAGAAATGTGCATCATTACAAATTATCATACAGTATTTCGTGCTACAACAGATGAGGTATGTTTTCCATGGCAGCACTGAGTGATCATGTAGAGATTGGTGTCATTGTGGCTGTTATAAATCACAACATACATTTTAATAATTAAACAATTACCTGTAATGGCAGTGCCGGAAAATTATTTAGTAATGATTGGCTGATTTTTATGATGAGGAATAATTTTTATGTAAATCTTTTTATATAAATACCAGAAGAATTCAAAAGAAAAACATTCATTTTAAATGTATACTGGGGAAATTTTTGGTTTTTTGGCTCATTTATCTTTAAAACGTCAAATACTTGAAGTGCCAGAAAGCCATCAGAACAGTTTTCCATTTTCCATATGTATTTTTAGAATTTAAAATTTTGATTATGTGTGTATATATACATATACATACACACACACACACACACACCACACAGACATAGAGAGATATAATTTTTATTATAGGAACACAATGTGCAGTAGGACTAAAGAGGAACTGGCCACTGCCAAATTTCAGGCCTATCTAGATTTCTGTTGTTGGAAGCCGTAAGTGAACAGGAAATGACTTGGCCTATGGAATGAAAGGAAAAAATATTTCTTTATGCTTGAAGGGCTAAAGCTATAATACTTCTTTCTCTTCTTCCTGTTTTCTTTCTCTTTTATCATTCTTCTCCACTTGTCTCTCTTTTCCCATCTTGGTTTTTATTCTTCAAAACTTAGCTCAGGTTATCTCTGTCCCTTCAATTCTGCTTTAGTAGGTTTTGCTTTTTTTATTGACAAAGTTTGACAGCCTTCTTCTTTGTGAGAATTTAAAAATCATATCAAGGAATATATCTTCCAAACTAGACCATTGCAATCTAAAGTATAAAAATGTTTGTTCCTAGTCTTTAACCCTGTAAAGAGCTTGCACCAGAATGTAAACCAGCCACATCACAAACACTCGATTAGTTCACTACACTCGATTAGTTCACATTTTTCTCACAGCAAGACTTTCCTGAAGAAGGAATTAGTGCAAGTTTTATTCATTGCAAACTGGTCCTTTAATAGCACTGAACTAGACTATAAGGATGTCGATGGCCACTTTTTCTTTTGCCAGTACTGTGGAAGGGGCGGAATAGCCTGATTGTGAGGGATACGATGACTGGTTCGTGATGAGGTGTAACATTCACAAGGGTAAAATTTACTAAAAAGAGCTAACATTTTTGAGTGCTCACTGTTTGTCAGGCCTGTTCAACGATGTTTGCGTGAATGAGTGCACTTAAACCTCACAATGACCCTGCAAGGTAGGTATTACTAAGGCCCTGGGAAATTAGGTAACATGCCCCACATCTTACTGTTAGTAAGTGGCTAAGTCAAATTTCAAACCCAGATCTGCCTGAAATCAGTGTGTACTATACCTGGATCAGTGCTGTCCAATGATGAAAATGATTTATATCTGCTGTGTCCAGCCTGGTAGCCACTAACCACATGTGGCTTTTGAGCACTTGAAATGTGGTTGGATTAAATGAGGAAGTGAATTTCTAGTTTTATTTTATTTTAATTCATTTACAGTTAAATGTAAATAGCCACATGTGGTTAGTGGCTACTCTATTTGACAGCACAAATCTGTATACTTTTAAAATGTCGCTGACTATAGGTTAATAATAGGAAAACCAGACCAGAACAGAAAAACACATTTATAGAATTTCTTCATTTATAGAATCTTCCTGACACCATACCCCCCACCCCAAAACTGTTGATGTATTAGAAGCAGTATGATTCAATTAATAAAAAACAAGAAATTATTTAGTGCCTCCTTAGGTTTTCAGATGCTGTGCTAGCCTTTGGGCTTTCTAAATGAATAAGATATGGTTCCCATCTTCAAAAAGCTCATAGTCTAAGTAACTTTGTAGAGATTGTCATAGATTTGTTTCCAGAGTTTCTTCATTTATAATTAGACGAAGTATTTAAATCTCTGCTAGCTAATACTTTGCAGTGTTTTGCTTTTATTTTTTAATATTTTAATTTTCTGAATAGGTGATATGTTCCCATGGTTTAAACTTCAAAGGGCAGAAAGTGCTTTCTAATTCCCCTATACATACAATCAGTGATATTATTTTCTAGTGTATGCCCTTACAAATATTTTGTGTGCACACAAGAAAATGCGCATATGTATTTGATTTTTTCACTCTTTAAAAACACATACACATGGTTGAATAACCTTGCTCTTTTCACTTAAAAAATATACATTAAATAGTTTTTCATACTAGTGTTTAAATAACTTTCTATTCTTTTCTGTGGAAGCATAATGTTACATTGTATGGATGTATCATAATTTATTTAAGCAGTGACCTGTTGATGAATATTTAGGTTGTTTCCATTGTTATGCTGTATGGGAAATGCTGACATAAGTAACTTCAGCAATTATTCTAAAGTGAGTTAGAGTAGACTGCATTCATGTTTCCCAGAATATGTTCCACAGATCACCGGTCTCATGAGACGTTCAATAAGAGGGTACTTTAAAAAGTTTATGGAAAGATTTGGATTATCTTTAAATTCTACTTTTCCATGTCTTTTATACTATCCTCATATAGAAAAGGTTTTATGGCTAAATAAATTTGGGTAACTCTGGGTATTTGTTGAAGGTTCATCATGCACGTTGTCAAATTAAAGGAAGTCCTGCAATAATGTTTCAATTTAATCCGTGTATTTCCCAACCTTATATATTCTCAAGTAACAGAATATACTGTTTTTGTAGGTCAGGTTTCCTGGGAAGCGGACTCTTAGATAGAAAGGTAAACACAGGAGGCTTACTGGGGCCTGTTCTCAGGAACAAAGCCTGATGGAAGTGAGGGCAGATGGAAACAAGGTGGGCAGAGGGAGAAGTTGAACTGTGATGTAGTTGCAGCAGAGGCCTACCCGGATCCCATGGGGAGTGTTCTGAGGTTAGGATGGCCCTTCAGAGGCGTTGCACTTGCAGGGAAGGAGGCTGGATCCTTGGTGGCGGTGGGAGGGGAGGTTGTGACCTTGTGATAGACAGCTTTCTTCCACTGACAGCATTTCTAGGGAGCTGTCAGCTGGGTTAATGAGTACCTCATTGCTCACAACAACTCTAAAATACATCTTAACATCTCTTAAGGAAATGCTTGTCAGTTCCTAGATAACCTTCTTGGTCAGAGCAACCCACGTGGTCTCTTTGGGACCCTATCTCTTACTCTCTGAAGTATGGATGCTGAGCTGAAAGTTCTTTAGAGCACCTAACATTCTTTGTCTCTAGTTCGATTTAAATACATACTAATTAAATTTCAAGGTCACAGAGAAGTTTTCCCTTAATACATACTAGGCCACATAGAAGCCAATGATGTGGCTAGGTCAGCCCTAATCTTTTATTTCTACTGTTGAGCAGTTATGAAGAAAGTGCATTGTTACAACACTTTCAAGTGTATGTCACTTAACTTGGGACACATTCTTGATGCAAAATATGTTATAAGTGCTGAATTAGAGTTTTTTGTTATTTGCATATTTTGTTCACCTCTTATTGGGTGTTTGCTGAAGAAGCTAGCTTGCTGTCTTCGTAGGAACATTAGCCCATAGTACTAATAACTGAAGTATTAGACTGGTATGGATTATGAAAGGGAGGAGTCCACCGGCTTTAAGGCACAGTTTTAGGAGCTCTTATTCATTCTCTCTTTAGAGAATTTAGAACTCTCTTACTCAGGGAGTAAGCATGTGTAGTCAGAACGCCATAGCCGTTTCTCAGGGACCTTTCATTTGAGAATCAGATGGGTCAAAGTGCCCATTCAGTGTTTTTAGCATATCTGCTAATTTCATTCTCATGCCTCCCGCAGAAGTCATCAGTTATGGTGGCTGTCAGTGGAAGCTTGTTTCCTGCTAGGAAAAAGAAAAGGGCCCCCAAAATAGGAATTAAGTGTGCTTAATAGAAATGATGAAGGTTCATAGCGAGGATGGAAAAAATACCCAACAAAAACCTGAAAGAAAAATAAAGGTGCTTTTGAGATGATAAAGTGGGGAGTAAAATCAGGATTAAGGGATTGGCTGTTATATTAACGTGATGCAGAGGAGAAAGAAAAAAAGAGAAAAAAATTTTGAGATCGGTGGTTGTCTATGTCTAAGATCAAAAAGTTATTTTAAAGTTACTTTCTCTAAAACCTTAATCTTTGCCTGCAACACAAACTTCATAAGAAATGTTGTTATTCTTATTATTGTATAATAGAATGGAGAAGGTGTAAGATTGTTAAAAGGGAATTTTAAAGAAAATAAACTAGAACAGAGAGTTAGAAAGTTGGAGAAAACAATAGGATAGGAATTTGCCTAAAATAGATGCAAAATAAGTTAATCTTTTCTGACCTTATTGATTCTTCTCTTTTCCTCCATAACAAATGGTATCTAACGTCTGTTTATGCTAACTCTGAAATGTTTTTGGAACCTCTACCCTCATAATCCGTTTGAAGAAGTCTCAGACAGATCCTACAGCATTCTGGTCACTTTCAGTCATTTAACTGTCTAGTCTCTTCTGCACAGTCTCATCTCCATATGTTCCCCGGCTCAAGGTGGACCTGTGGGATTGGTAGGGGAGACAGGATGTGGTTCACTCTTTCTCATGCTTTCTAGCCTCCTTTTTCTGGTTCTAACTGCTGGAACTTGGAGCCTGAGAGGCTGGCATATGGTGAAAGGGCCAGATATCACCTGATTTTCTCTTCCTGGCTAACAGTGACTAACAGTGATTCCTTCTGAGTGGGAGGCTTCCAAAGTTGGGATCTCTTATGGAACATGCATGTGATTTCTTTTACATATCTACAGTGGCCTTCACATTGGCACTTTGTGGGTAATTAGGCTTAACCCCTGCCTACCTTCTCAGTTCCCTCCCCTGGTGGTACAGCCCACCAGATCTGGTTATCTTATTCCACTTGTAAGGAAGCCAGCCTAGATTGATGGAAAATTCACACAGCTTTGCTGGGTCAAACACCAAAAGCAAAGCCTGAACTTCTCTCCGTTATTTTTTTTCTTTGGATGGGTAGGTTTAAGGGCAAATCAACTATCCTGAGCTGATGTGATATCCAGCCAGGGGAAGAAATACCAGTCCATATTGGTCAGCTGGGGCTGCCATAAAAAAAAAAAAAAAAAAAATACAATAGACTGGCTGGTTTCAACAATAGTTTATTTCTCACAGTTCTGGAGGCTGGTAAGTCCAGTAAAAAGATGCCAGCTGATTCAGTTTCTGGTGAGGGCTATTTTTCTGGCTGGCAGTTGGTCGCCTTCTTGCTGTGTCCTCACATGGCAGAAAAGAGAGAGAAGAGAGAGAGAGAGGGAGGGCTCTTAGGTGTCTCTTATAACGGCGCTAAACCCATCATGAGGGTTCTCACCCTCATAACCTTATTTAAGCCTAATTACCTCCCAAAGGTCCCATCTTCAATTACCATCACATTGGGGATTAGAGATTCAACATAGGAGTTTGACGGGGATATAATTTAGTCCATAGCACAGTCTCTTTTGTCTGTAGCCTAATGGCGCTTCCCATCATGGCCTGACTGGTGATTCCAATCATTGCCTCTCCCTCCCGTACTTTAATTTTAGTCTTCTGTATATGGACCAGAGATGAGCTCTTGGGGTTGGATTGGTGGTTGGAGGTAGTAGAAATAGTAGGAGTTTGTCTACCTTTGAGTTAGCTTTGGAGCAAATATCAGGACTCAGCTCTAAAATTCTCTTTAGAATGTGGGGCAACTTAATACTTTTTTTTTTTTTATCTCCAACATTGTGTTCTATCACTATTTTTAGGGCAAGAATAAAGCCACATGCAAAATCCTATTAAAATACCTTTTCTCCCCCACTTTCTTGAATTCTGAGCTTCTGCAAGCAGTATTCCTTTGCTAGGCTAAAAATACTCATTTTTCAAGGCCAACTCAGATGTCATCTTCTCACTGAAGTCTTTCCAAGTCCCTCATCCCCGCAGAATTAACTGATTCATACACTGGTTTTACAATGGGTTTTTTAATTCTTCTTTTAAAACACTCAGAGCATTATTTAGTTGTTTGCAGTTTCCCCCCACTAATTGGTGAGTTCCTTAAGGATTAAACCGGTTATTAGAGTATCTAGCACTGGTCCTTATACACCGTAAATTTTGAGTAAAAAAAATTTTGGGGGGAATTAACCAACTCATTTATTTTTCACTAAGATCAGTGTCATTCCATGTTGCTTATTCTTTTTTTAAGAAAGAAAACCAAATACAACAATCAAAACTAAATCACAGAAAAAATTAATAAATGTGGCTGTTATTAGTTTAATCTTGTAATTTAGCATTCTGTTGCATACTGCCTGTGTTGTCCTTTAGTTTCTTTAAAAGTTTTAGCTATCCCAACTATGTTAAGAGATGCTCAAAGTCAGATACTATATCATTCACTTTCTTTTTTATTCCCTACGACTTTCCAGCATATAGCTCGTGGTCAATACCTTAATAAGGCCATAGTAGTTGTGAACTAGATTCCATAGCAACTGTTGGCAAGGATATGGAGCACATGGGACTCTGGTGCATTGCAGGAAGGAGTGAAAATTGGTGTACCACTTTGGAAAAACGATTGTCAGTATTTATGAAAACTCTACATATCCTGTCAGTTCCACGGCTGGTATATGTGCATAAATATGTGTGCCCCCCAAAATGTACAGATTTGTTCAAAGCAGTATAATGTGAAATAGTCCAAAACTGAAACAATGTAAGTGTTCTTCAAGGTAAAATAAATAAGTGAGTTATTCATATTATAGAATACTGTAAAGCAATGGAAATAAACAAAATTTTTATTACCTTTTATATCAAAATGATGACTCTCACTAATGTTAAGCAAAAGAAACCAGGCCCAAAGAAATTTATACTCTATGATTCACTTTATATAAAGGTCAAAAGCCAGTAGAATGCACCTATAATGACAGAATACAAAATAGTAATTAACTTTGGGAGAGGGATATAGGAGGGACTTCTGGAGTACTTGTAATAAAAATGTTTATGTAAACAAGAAGCCTCAGGATCAACACCATTGTACTTCACTGCTTCCTTCTCTCTGTCTATTGATATCACTGTAATTTATAAATATTCTATAGGAATTATAAAAGGCAGGGGAAAGAACATCATAGCATAGCAAAACACTGGCCTCCAAAGCTTCCTTTAAGGTCCTGTTGCTTCCTCAAACTAGCTACAAAGTTTGAATAAATATTTTCTAATAAATAATTTAGGAAGATGCTGGCTTGCAGGTACCCTATAGAATGGCAAACTTTGGATTTACAATTTCATTAAACTTTTACTCGTTACTAGTGGTTGGAAATAAGATTAAGATAGTTTTTTATTATTATTACTATAAATAACCTTTATATCAAGGACCATGCAGAAATTTGGTTAAGATGTTTCTTACTTTATTTCATAAAGTAGAAATTATACTATTTTACCTTTATAAATGGCATAATAAGTGGGACTACCTTTTTCTTTAAATAGTAATTATATTACTTTAAGGTTTTTTAGTAAAATAATCTGTTGTCATATTTATCCCCTTCAAAATCACATATATCTTGAAACATGATATTAGAATATTGTGTCTTACTATTGATATCTGAGTGTAGACTTTGCCACTTTGCTCTTAGAATAGATGTTTTTACAACATATTTTTAACATCTTGAGAGTTGGTCAGTAACTTCACATCAGACCCACAAATACATTTGCATTTATGTGAGGAGCTGCCCGAAATCGCCATTACAAGATGGCGCTGATTTCCGGTGGAGGGCAGGGCTGCTCGGTAACATGCCTGGGCCGATTAGGCAGCCACCAATAAGGTAGGAGCACGTCCTAGGCGAGGAGCAGTCTCTATATAAAGGGCGCGGGTTCCCTCGCTCGGGGTCTCCATTTTTGGCAAGCTTATGCTCTCCCTCTCAAGATGCATTAAAGCTGATCTGCAGAAGGATCCTTTGTGTGCCGCGTCGTTCTTGCTGGCGAGACGGTAGCGCGGGACACATTTACATCACATTTGCTTTGTATTGTTTTACAGTAAAATAAACATCTTACTAGAGAACTATATTGATAGAGTTTGGATGTGTTGTCCCCGCCAAAACTCATGTGGAAGTCTGATCCCCAATGTGGCAGTGTTGAAAGCTGAGTTATGGGTGGATCCCTCATGAATGGATTAATTATCTCCCTGGGGGGTGGAGGTCCTGAGTGAGAACTCACTCTATTAGTTTCCATGAGAGCTGGTTGTTTAAAAGACCCTGGCACCTCCTCTCTCTCTCTTGCTTCCTCTCACCGTGTGATCTGCTTGTACCCGCTGGCTGCCTGCTGCTTTCTGCCATGAGTAGAAGCAGCCTGAGGCCTGTGCCAGATGCAGCTGTCCCAGAATTGTAAGCCAAATAAACCTCTGTTCTTTGTAAATTACCCAGTCTCAGGTATTTCTGTTTTAGCAACCCAAATGGACTAATATATGTATGAAACATTATAGTTTATTTTAAATGGTATATGATGATTTGTCCTCCAGAATCAAGTGGCTATGGTCCTTGTGGATTGAGTTAAATTATGGGGAACTCTGAAGATTTTAGGAAAGATTAACCCAAAAATTCATTCTTGTCTTCTGAAATTTTCCCCATAGCAGTCTTCCTGTCTTTTATAGCATGATCAAGTGTGTAGGTGACCATAAATCTGAAGAAGGGAACATTATTCAATAACTAATTTAAATCTTTTTATCCCTACCTTTGGCTCTTACAGAATCCATTTCAGTATATGGCCATTTGGCTCTTTGAAGCAGTGTTTCATCATGTTCCATGCTGGTGACGTCACACGGAACACAGAAGTTAATGTTAGCAGATAGCCAGCCTACAGGAGGTCGTGTAAGTGAAATTTTAATGGTTGTATCATGCAATATCGGCACATTCATGTAACAATGTAGTTAATAATCAGCAAGATGTGGTAAACCAATGAAGTTATATATATCCGAATTTTAAAAATGAGCATCTTTGTTGAAAAAGAATATGCCATTTGTCACAGAATGTTTAAAGCATTTTCTAAGGAGAAAATGCTTTAATATTCTAAGGGAATATTGCATATATTTCTAATATTACATATTAGAAAATATTCTAAGAGAATATTGCATGTAACAGAGGTGGGCAAATTTTTTTCTGAAAAGAGCCAGATAGTAAACATTTTAGGCTTTGCAAGACAAATGATCTCTATAACAACTAGTCAACCCTACCCTATTGCTTGAAAGCAGACATGGACATGGACAGACATGGACATGGACAGACATGGACATGGACAGACATGGACATGGACAGACATGGACATGGACAGACATGGCCATATCCCAACAGAACTTCATGTACAAAAACACATAGTGGGTGAGGATTGGCCTATGGGTCATAGTTTCTCAAACCTGGGCATGTAAATTGATGCAATTCTGTATATCACTTCCTGCTATATTCCAAGGTTAATTTTGAAGGAACTGGGATGCTTAAAGTTACATAATAAATGTAATCCAACTATCCAATTTCTGAATGAGTTTGTTAATGTAAGGAAATTAGAAAACAATGTAGATTAGATTTTTTATGACTAATTGAAACTTTGTAAAATATTTGAGAACAATGCAAAATCAAGTTCAGTCTCAAAGAACTAAATAAAATAAAGCCACAGAAAATCCAAGGACCTGGCTTCTTACTAGTGAAATAAACACATACATTTCATTTTTACTTTCAATTGCAATTTTTATTTAACTCCTTCAGACAAAATCCCGTAGCATGTATATAGATCAAGATAAACAGTGGAACAAATAAAATGGATTATGGAAACTGAAAGTATTTACAAGAATACTAAGATGAAAAAAGTAGTTTTCTTTCTTAGTCATTTTTGGTAGCAGAAAATAATAAAATATAAATTGAAGGAAAAGTGTGAAGAAATTGCCCTTTGGCCGTAATTACCTACAAACTTAAACTTACTCCTAATTTCATGTTTCCTTGAATCTATTCTGTTTCCAAGAATTTTTTATTAAGAATTCCCCAAACTGAAGAACTAGTTTACTGGAGTTCATATGGGCAAACACGTAACAGGTGTTGCTACCATTGAGGACTCAAAGCAGCAGCAAGAGGGTATTTTGTATTTTGAGGGATAGAACTTGGGACATTTTTAGCAATAGCAGTATATCTCTGAAGGTCTTGTCATTATGAGATAATATGAAAATGAATAAACATTTTTAAAAATTTTATTATGATTGATTCTGGGCAAATAAACTATGGTTTATGCTTGAAATATACAAGAAATTTAAACAGAATCTCCCGATGAGTAGAAGCAGCCTGAGGCCTGTGCCAGATGCAGCTGTCCCAGAATCGGACATTTAGATGTCTGATAAGGAGTTTCAAGATGGCGGCGGCTGCGGCGGCTGGCGCGGAGTAGCTGAGGTGGAAAAGGTGGCCACTGGGCCTCAGGCAGCCGGGAAACTTGTGGACCTTTCTCTGGCCATCTCTTAAGGGAGGACTGCTGCTGCTGGCCGGTCGTGGGGGCTCAACGCCACTTTGCCCCCGGCAGGAGAGGCTGCCTCATTTACAGGCAACAGCTTTGAAGTGTGGAGCAGGAAAAGAACTGATTCTTAGCTGCAAAAGTGAGTCTTGAAACAGGGAACACGGCGCCAGGGCTGCTGTGGATGCAGCCAGGATCCCGGAGGCTGGGGCCGCACTGAAGGCGGCCAGCTGCCCTATCCAGGATTCGAGGTTTCAGGCCGGCATTAAAGAAGACTCCTGGGAGCGCCCGAGCGGCGCCGCGACTGAACAGCCCGAGGCGGCAGCGCCGAGAACACGGAAGGCAACAAACCAGAGACAGAGCGAGCGCCCGACCTGGCACAGCACTGTGAGTGATCCCTGGCAAAGCTCTGTTCGGGGGGTGGATGCCCACGCGGCTCCCCGCCTGCACCACCAGGCCACTCACTGCCGCGGTGCTGCCTCCATTTTCCCAGGTGCGGGCAGCTCCGCCCTGCTCGGCCATCACTGAGCCCATTTGCTTGGCCTGGCGCGGGGCTTTCCGGACCCTGCGGGCCGACCTCCTCTCCCACTCCCTCCACGGTTCTCTGGCAGGGCTGGGGGTGTGGGGCGTCCCGACCAGTTTTGGGAGGGCTAGGAAGTACGGGCGGGCCGACTGTCACTCCACCACACCCTGGACTCCGGCCCCGGTAAACTTCCTGTTACTGGGAGGCAGATACCATCTCTGCAGCCACCAGTTCGGAAAAAAGCCTAACGAATTTCTGGTTGGGAATAGTGTGGTAGGAGAGTTCCCAGGTCTGCTTGAACCTGCCGGAGAGCAGGCTGCAGGCGGGCACTAGACTCGGTTTATACCGGGGGGATACAAAGGTGAACAAGACCCGAGAAAGATCTACACAGTGCTACAAAGGCACCCAGAGAGACTGGTCGTCTGTGCCTAGCAGAAACCTGGTAGACTTCCTGGGTGAGGCGGTACTGAGCAGGGTCTTGAAGGCCCAGCTGATAGACGAGGGGTGCAGAAGACACGCCCCAACCCAGCACAGTGTGCACAGAGGGGGGAGACGTGCGGCCAGGGAGGCGGAGACTCGACAGAAACCACACACCCGGTGGGGTCGCCACTGCACGATCTAACAGCCTGGGCCAGAGCACACTGAACAGGGAGAAGTCCTGTACAGAAAGTGAAAGCTCAACAGAGATCACACACCCTGTGGTACGTGATCCACCAGCCCAGCAGAGTACAAGCTGACCAGAAAGGTGGATCCCCGGAGAAGCCCAAGACCCGAGGCAACCACACACACAAGACACTAGAGGCCAACTGAGCAGTCACGGCCGGAGCCATACCAAATTGGCAACCACAGCAACATCCTAGTTAGTCATTAGTCTTAAATCGGTGGACTGTGAAACCCCCTGCCACAATGAATAAACACCAAAAAAAAGACACCAGAAATACAAAAAATCAAGAAAGTACACCACCAAAAGTTAATAAATCTCATACTCTAGATCCTATAGAACAAGAAGCCCTTGAAATAACTGATAAGGAATTTCGAGTGATAATTCTAAGGAAACTGAATGAGATACAAGAAAACTCAGCTAGACATCATGATGAAATGAGGAAAAGTATACAGGATCTGAAAGAGGAAATATACAAGGAAATCAATGTCCTGAAAAAAAATGTAGCAGAACTTGCTGAACTGAAGAAGTTATTCAGCGAAATAAAAAACACAACGGAGAGTTTAACCAGCAGGCTTGTCGAAGTTGAAGAGAGAACCTCTGAACTTGAAGATGGGCTGTTTGAAATAACACAAGCAGACAAAAAGAAAGAAAAAAGAATCAAGGACATGGAAGAAAATCTGAGAGAGATATCAGACAACCTCAAGCGCTCAAATATCCGAGTCATGGGTATTCCAGAAGGGGAGGAAAATGGAGATTCCATTGAAAACATATTCAACAAAATAGTGGCAGAAAACTTCCCAGGTATAGGAAAAATCACAGATCTTCAGATCCAGGAAGCTCAACGATCTCCAAACGTATTCAACCCAAAAAGGCCTTCTCCAAGACATGTCATAGTCAAATTGGCAAAACTCAGAGACAAAGAGAGAATCTTAAAAGCTGCAAGAGAGAAGCGTCAAATCACCTATAAGGGAGCCCCAATCAGGTTAACATCAGACTTTTCATCACAAACCCTAAAAGCTAGAAAGGAATGGGATGATATTTTCAAAATACTAAAAGACAAAGATTGCCAGCCAAGAATACTCTACCCTGCAAGGCTATCCTTCCGAAATGAGGGGCAAATAGTATATTTCTCAGACAAACAAAAACTGCGGGAGTTCACTACCACAAGACCACCCTTACAAGAAATCCTCAAGGGACTACTGGGTTTGGTTCCTGAAAAATAACTACCACTGCCATAAAAACCTAAGAAAAATCTAAACCCGCTAGTACAATAAAAATGGCATTCATGAAGAGAAAACAAGCTAACAAAAACACTATCTACAACCTAAGGAACCAACAAACAAAGAAACCAAACAGTAAATCAGAAAGCAAGGAACAAAAGACACCTAAGACAACCAAACAACCAATAAAATGCTAAGAATAAATCAACACCTTTCAATAACAACTCTTAATGTTAAAGGCTTAAATTCCCCAATCAAAAGACACAGACTGGCTGACTGGATCAAAAAGCAGGACCCAACTATATGCTGCCTACAAGAGACCCACCTCACCCATAAAGATTCACACAGACTAAGAGTAAAAGGATGGAAAAAGATTTACCATGCAAACAGAAAAGAAAAACGAGCTGGAGTGGCTATTCTTATATCTGACAAAATAGACTTTAAACTAAAAACCATAAAAAGAGACAATGAGGGACACTACTTAATGATAAAAGGACTGATCCATCAAGAAGACATAACAATCATAAATATGTACGCACCCAATGTTGGAGCAGCCAGATTTATAAAACAAACTCTATTAGACCTAAAGAAGGAAATAGACACTAATACCATAATAGCAGGGGACCTGAACACTCCACTGTCAATATTAGACAGATCATCTAGGCAAAGAATCAGTAGAGAAACACAAGATCTAAACAAGACTCTAGACCAATTGGAATTGGCAGATATCTACAGAACATTCCACCCAACAACCTCAGAATATTCATTCTTCTCAGCAGCACATGGATCATTCTCCAAGATAGATCACATATTAGGTCACAAATCAAGTCTCAATAAATTCAAAAAAATTGGAATTATCCCATGTATCTTCTCAGACCACAATGGATTAAAACTAGAAATTAATAACAAACAAAACTCTGGAAACTATACAAACACATGGAAATTAAACAGCATTCTACTTAATGACATATGGGTCCAAGAAGAAATCAAGCAGGAAATCAAAAAGTTTATTGAAACTAATGAAAACAATGATACATCATACCAAAACCTGTGGGATACTGCAAAAGCAGTATTGAGGGGAAAATTTATTGCATTAAATGCTCACTTCAGAAGAATGGAAAGATGGCAAGTGAACAACCTAACACTTCACCTTAAAGAACTAGAAAAACAAGAACAATCCAATCCTAAAGTTAGCAGACGGAAAGAAATCATTAAGATCAGAGCAGAACTGAATGAAATTGAAAACCAAAAAACAATTCAAAAGATCAACGAATCAAAAAGTTGGTTTTTTGAAAAGATAAATAAAATTGACAAACCATTAGCATGGCTAACAAAAAAAAGAAGAGAGAAGACTCAAATAACAAAAATTAGAAATGAAAAAGGCGATATTACAACTGATTCATCTGAAATACAAGGAATCATTCGAGACTACTATAAACAACTATACGCCAACAAATTTGAAAATCTGGAGGAAATGGATAAATTTCTGGACACACACAAGCTCCCAAAACTGAACCGTGAAGACGTAGAAAATTTGAACAGACCAATAACAATAAAGGAGATTGAAGCTGTTATCAGAAGGCTCCCAACAAAGAAAAGCCCAGGACCAGATGGATTCACAGCAGAATTTTACCAAACATTCAAAGAGGAATTGACACCGATTCTTTACAAACTATTCCAAAAGATTGAAACGGACGCAAATCTCCCAAACTCATTCTATGAAGCAAACATCATCCTGATACCAAAACCAGGTAAAGATATAACCAAAAAAGAAAACTACAGGCCGATATCCTTGATGAATATAGATGCAAAAATCCTCACTAAAATACTAGCAAACAGAATACAGCAACACATACGAAAAATTATTCATCACGATCAAGTGGGATTCATCCCAGGGATGCAAGGTTGGTTCAACATACGCAAATCAATAAATGTGATACACCATATTAATAAACTCAAACACAAGGACCATATGATCATCTCTATAGATGCTGAAAAAGCATTTGATAAAGTTCAGCACTCATTCATGACAAAGACCCTCTATAAGTTAGGTATAGAGGGAAAGTATCTCAACATAATTAAAGCCATATATGACAAACCCACTGCCAATATCATCCTGAATGGGGAAAAGCTGAAAGCTTTTCCTTTAAGAACAGGCACTAGACAAGGATGCCCACTCTCACCACTCCTATTCAACATAGTGTTGGAAGTACTAGCCAGAGCAATCAGAGAAGAGAAGGAAATAAAGGGCATCCAGATTGGAAAAGATGAAGTCAAACTGTCCCTGTTTGCAGATGACATGATCCTATATATCGAACAGCCTAAAACCTCTACAAAAAAACTGTTGGAATTGATAAATGATTTCAGCACAGTAGCAGGATACAAAATCAACACGCAAAAATCAGTAGCATTTCTTTTCTCCAATAGTGAACATGCAGAAGGAGAAATCAAGAAAGCCTGCCCATTTACAATAGCCACCAAAAAAATAAAATACTTAGGAATTGAGTTAACCAAGGAGGTGAAAAATCTCTATAATGAGAACTACAAACCACTGCTGAGAGAAATTAGAGAGGATACAAGAAGATGGAAAGATATCCCATGCTCTTGGATTGGAAGAATCAACATAGTGAAAATGTCCATACTACCCAAAGTGATATACAAATTCAATGCAATCCCCATCAAAATTCCAAAGACATTTTTCTCAGAAATGGAAAAAACTATTCAAACATTTATATGGAACAATAAAAGACCACGAATAGCCAAAGCAATGCTCAGCAAAAAAAATAAAGCTGGAGGCATAACACTACCTGACTTTAAGCTATACTACAAAGCTATAATAACCAAAACAGTATGGTACTGGCATAAAAACAGACACACTGACCAATGGAATAGAATAGAGAATCCAGAAATCAACCCTCACACTTACTGCCATCTGATCTTTGACAAAGGCACCAAGCCTATTCACTGGGGAAGGGACTGCCTCTTCAGCAAATGGTGCTGGGATAACTGGATATCGTTATGCAGGAGAATGAAACTAGATCCATACCTCTCACCGTATACTAAAATCAACTCAAAATGGATTAAGGATTTAAATATACACCCTGAGACAATAAAACTTCTTAAAGAAAACATAGGGGAAACACTTCAGGAAATAGGACTGGGCACAGACTTCATGAATACGACCCCAAAAGCACGGGCAACCAAAGGAAAAATAAACAAATGGGATTATATCAAACTAAAAAGCTTCTGCACAGCAAAAGAAACAATTAAAAGAGTTAAAAGACAACCAACAGAGTGGGAGAAAATATTTGCAAAATATACATCTGACAAAGGATTAATATCCAGAATATATAAGGAACTCAAACAACTTTACAAGAAGAAAACAAGCAACCCAATTAAAAAATGGGCAAAAGAGCTAAGTAGGCATTTCTCTAAGGAAGATATCCAAATGGCCAACAGACATATGAAAAAATGCTCAACATCACTCAGCATCCGGGAAATGCAAATCAAAACCACATTGAGATACCATCTAACCCCAGTTAGGATGGCTAAAATCCAAAAGACTCTGAACGATAAATGCTGGCGAGGCTGCGGAGAAAAAGGAACTCTCATACATTGTTGGTGGGACTGCAAAATGGTGCAGCCTCTATGGAAAATGGTATGGAGGTTCCTCAAACAATTGCAAATAGATCTACCATACGACCCAGCCATCCCACTGTTGGGAATATACCCAGAGGAATGGAAATCATCAAGTCGAAGGTATACCTGTTCCCCAATGTTCATCGCAGCACTCTTTACAATAGCCAAGAGTTGGAACCAGCCCAAATGCCCATCATCAGATGAGTGGATACGGAAAATGTGGTACATCTACACAATGGAATACTACTCAGCTATAAAAACGAATGAAATACTGCCATTTGCAACAACATGGATGGACCTCGAGAGAATTATATTAAGTGAAACAAGTCAGGCACAGAAAGAGAAATACCACATGTTCTCACTTATTGGTGGGAGCTAAAAATTAATATATAAATTCACACACACACATACACACATACACACACAAACTGGGGGGGGGGGGGAAGAAGATATAACAACCACAATTATTTGAAGTTGATACAACAAACAAACAGAAAGGACATGGTTGGCGGGGAGGGGGGGAGGGAGAAGGGAGGGAGGTTTTGGTGATGGGGAGCATTAATCAGCTACAATGTATATCGACAAAATAAAATTAAAAAAAAAAAATAAAAAAAATAAACAGAATCTCCCCTAATATTTAAGTAGTAAATTAGTGCCTTGAAATCCTAAGGAAAGTGTTATGTGCTTTCTGTTGTTGTTTTTATGAATTCTCTTTGATACCTAGATCTTTAGCTTGGGCTTCCATTGCTGGGGACCTAAAACCAGAGGCATTTTCATTGGTTATTTTGTGGTAGCCAATGAAAGCTATTCATGTCTGATGTGAGGGAGGGCTGAGGATTTAGTCTAGGTGGAATTAAAGACCTGAGATATCTCTTTCAATCTGCATAGTAAAAGCAGGCAGTCAAGTGCAAGTTGTTCCTGAGTGAGCCACACTGCTGTTACTGGAAGGACCCAGAAAGGCACTATTTGTGAAAGGATGTTTTCCTTGAGCATAGCTTTTACTTTGGATAATCAATGAAGTAGTAAAGAAACTTTGGCTGCGATGACCTTTGTGCTAGCCAAATATCACTTGTAGAGTTTATCATGATCTTCTTTGTTTTATTTTTTACATTCTGAGAATAAATGTATTTATAAAGCTTAATTTGATTATAGAGTAGGTTGATAGGGATATCATCTGTGCATGCTTTCTCTTAAAGTCTCCTCCTCTTTTATTTAGGCTAGGGGTGTAGCCCACAGGCCTGGGTGGCTGTGAGTCACCATCTTTAACTCAATTTAATTAAAGCTCTTAATTTTATTTCTTTTCGTATTTCTGGCCATCAAAGTCATATATGCTCATTATAGTAAGAGTGAAAACCATGGAAAAGTGTAAAGTGGGAGAAAGATCACTAGTTACGCAGTTATTAAGAGACAACTTATTACATGATTCTTTCCAGAAGTATTTTTTCTACATGGTTTATATAAAAACAATTGGAAATGTGCCTTATGGCTTTGCTTGTTTAACAGTGAATTATGACATTACATTAGTAAAGGAAATATTATTTAAATGCATATATAATACTTCAATTTTAAAATGTATCACAATTTGTCATGAATTTCCCTAACTTTTGGTTGTTAAAAATAATTCTTCAGTGAACATATTTTCGAATAAATCTTTGTCCATATTTCTAACAATTTTGTTAGGACAATTTCCTAGGAGGGAAATTAAGATGTCTAAAGTTATAAATATTTTCATGGTGCTCAACACATATTCCAGAAATTATGAACAAATTTGCACCTTCATCATCTCTAGATCTTCATCATCTTTCCATGAGTCTTGGTGACATTGCACCTTCAACAATGTTAAATGCTGACATTTAACAGCTCTTTCTGGTTCCATGAAGAATAGGGCAGTAGTTTATGCCAAATGTCATTCCCCTCTTGGAAACCATACAGAAAATAAGGAGAATGGGATTGGGGCAGATCCACAGGCGAGGTCTAGAGCAAAACCAAGAGACAGTGAAAAACAATAAAATTGAAAACATGGCAGTGTGGCAAAAGTAACTGAAGCCAGCAGAATTTGTACAGGAAACCCTGCCGTGCTGGGTGGCAGGGAAGAATGAGAGAGGGGACACAGTGCTGGCAGATGTCAATAATCACCAGCAGGTAAATATTCCAAAAAGGAAAGTGTCCTGTTCTGAGTGGGAACTAAACTCGAACAAGGAGTCGTTGCTGGGAGAGATGGGGAAAGATGCTTTTGTCCCCACAGGTGGCAGTTCTTAAAAAGCACGTCTTTCAAAAGGTTTTCCGTCTCATATGGAAGTGTGAGCTCACGTGGAAGGGTTTTCTGTCTCACATGGAAGTGTGAACAAGTTAGCTATCTGTGTGGCTCAACGTTGGCCAACAGGATACAGAAGTTAGCAATGCATTCTTCCCCTCTTCTCTGCCTGGAAGTGGCTCCCTTTTCTTTCCTTGGGTGGGTGGGAAGGAGGGTAGAGGGGAAGCAGCTAGCTATATGGAGATCCGAACCCATGACCTTGGCGTTATAAGGCAGCGCTCTAACCAACTGAACTAACCGGCCAGCACTGAGGTGGCTCCTTAAGGGACAGTTTGCTTGCCGCTGCACACTTAGAAATGGCCAGCTCTGCAGCACTTTGTATTGCTCCGGTTTCCTGCCCATTTCCTGACATTCTTCCATTTTCACTTCCTCCTGCTTTCCTGGAATCGTATTCCTTATAGTAAAATACTTCTATGTTTGAGAATAATGTCATACCTTTATTGTTTTTCTCATTTCCATTGGGATTTCTTCTCTAACCCATGGATTATTTTAAAATGTGTTAATTAATTCTCAAGCAACTGAGTAATCCTTAGTTATCCTTTTTATTGATTTCACAACCAGAATTCTTTCAGAGAACAAAACATTGAATAATTTCAGTCCTTTTAATTTTGTAATGACTTGCTTTACAGCCCAGTATATTACTTTTGGCACATTTTCCAAGACGACGTGAAAAAAGTTTGTGAATTTTGTCTAGTAAAATGCAGTGTACATGTCAAGTTGATCAAGTTTATTAATTGTTTTTTCCAGACCTACTCTATCCCTGCTGAATTTTTCTTTTACAGTTCTATAAGTTTTTGAAAGAGATGTTTAAAAATTATCCACAATGATGGTAGATTTGCCTATTTCTTCTTCCTCTGGTTTTGTCAATTTTGCTTTATAAAATTTAAAGCTATGATTTTTGGCTGCTATAGATTTTGGATTGTCATATCCCCCTAGTAAATTGACTTTTTTCTGGCTATGAAATGTCCCATCCCATATTTCTAATAAGGCTGCTTGCCTAAAGTCTGCTTTGATATTAATGTAGCTGCCCCAGCTTATTTCGTTTAATGTTTGCATGATATGTGATTTCTTTCCTTCTGTTTTACTTTCAGCCTTTCTTTGTCCTTATGTTATGGGTCTGTTTTTTGTAAACAGCATGTAGCTGTGTTTTATGTTTTTGTTTTATGTTTTTTATGTTTATTTTGTGTTTTATGTGTTTTATATTTTTGTTTTATTGTTCTGACAATTTTAGTCTTTTACAAAGTATTTACTTCCTTTTCGTTTAATAAAATAACTGATACAGTTGTTTGTATCTATCATCCTACTATTTATTTTTCTATTTGACTCAGCTTTTAAGTAGGTTTTTACTCCTTTCTTTGCCTTTACTTGGATTAAACAACTTTTTATTATTTCTTTTTCGTCTATTAATCTGTTAATATTATTTTACTTTTTTATTTGTAACCTCAGATATTACATCATGTATCTTTTTTATTTGTTACCCTAGATATTGGTTGTTACCCAGATATTACAATATGCATCCTTTATTTATTACATTCTGTCTAATGATTTTTATAAGAGATAATTGCAGTATGATTTAAACCCTTCCAGAGGAAAACAGATTTCAAATTATTTTCATGAAGCGGTAAGCGTGATCAAATTTCACAAGAAGAAAACTATACCCCAATTTTATTTATGAATATCAGTGCAGAACTCTTCAGTAAATTATTAGCAGAAAGAATTCAGCAACTCAATAAAGGAATACTATATCATGATCAAGTAGGATTCATTTCAGAAATGAATGATTAAAATCTCTATTAAAATAATTCATATATTAATTGATGATATAATGGAAAAATCATATGTTAATCTCTACAGATGCCGAATATTCATTTAAAATTCAGCAGCCATTGTGGATATTTAAAAAAAATAAAAGACAATAAAGTAAGAGCTAAATGTTTTCTAATCATGACAAACTGGACAAACTATTTCTGCTGTAGGCTTGGAAAGGTAATGATCCTTTTCCTTCCTATCATGAGGGCCATGGCCAGCAGCCCTATAACAAAAGACAAGTTAACAAAGAAAAGCATAATTTATTTGATCATAGTTTTAGGTGATGTGGGAGCCAACAGAAAAGAAGAGCCAAACTGAGCTATCCATTTTTATGCTTAGGCTCTGTGGACAGCCATGTAGAACTGAGACAGGACAAAAAGGGTATGATCTCATGGTAACAGACTGAGTGGGGAAACTCAGCAAGGCCTGTCTGCTTAGATTTGTCTTGATCTCTTTGTGTAGCATTCCTCCCTCCAGGTATAGGGTAGTACCCCTCTGGAATGAGGGTCTTAATTTCTTTATGGCCTGCTGTTATATAGAAAGGTGAAGGAAGTTTAGAGTAATACTTAGGTTTTATGGCTGGCTTTGTGGAAAAAGGGTTTTGGTTTCCATAACCTGTCTTGGGAAAGAAGAATTCTAGTTTCTATGACTTGCCTCAGGGGAAAATGAAGCTTAGAGACAGGAGTGCAGAAGGTCAGAGAAAAATTTTGCTTCCGAGGCCTTCATTTCAGGGTATAATTTTCTGAGCCCAACAGTGCGCGCGTGCATGATCTCAGCCCAAAGACGGTATCATAATTAATGGTAAAACACTAGAGGCATTTCTGCTGTTTCTGCTAAAAGTAAAAATGAGATGAGGATGCTTGACTCTGAAACCTGTATTGATGCTGTCTTAGAAATAATAACCAACAGAGTTTACAAGAGAAAGAAATTTGAGCTCTAAAACTTAAAAACAGGTGGAAATAAAACTGTTATGTTTTTATGACTTAATATTTAGAAACCCCCAAAGAATCTAACTGAAAATTTCTAACCATTATTCAATCCCAGATATAAAATAGGAAAAAAATAAATAAATCTGTGTCACTGAAAACAGTTTGTTTTGTTTGTTTTGTTATTGTTTTGTCCTTTTTGTGACCGGTAATGGGATCACAACCCTTGGCTTGGTGTCGCCCGCACCGCGCTCAGCCAGTGAGCGCACCTGCCATCCATCCCTATGTAGGATCCGAACCTGCATGGCGGGAGCGCCGCTGCGCTCCCAGCGCCGCACTCTCCCGAGTGCGCCATGTGGTCGGCCCAACAGTTTTTGGTTGGCAAAGAAAACAACTCTGGGAAATTCCAAAGAAGAATGATAAACTTGGAAAAAATGTTTAATTCTCAAACCACCAAGTGTTTTCTCCCCGATATAGGGAGAGCTTTTAGAATTTGTGGGGATGTGGGGAAGTACAAAGCCAGAAACCAGTGGGCAAAGAATGTGAATGGACAGTTTGTATATAGAGAAATACAAATAGCATTTCAACTCAGGAAAAGATATTCAACCCCACATTAAATGCTAGTTGCTATTTAATTTTATTTAAGAAGTGAGGCAATGTAAGTACAGACTTGTAAATTTGTATTTCATGAGGAAACCTTCAAGGATGCACTGTAACCAATAGAAAGAGTTGCCTAAAGAGACCAGGGCAGAGGGAGAATGAAGTGGACAGGGATAAATTCTACATGATTTCTACATGAATATATTTTCATATTGTTTTGTTTTTCAACCCTGTGGATATGCTACCTTTATAGAATAAATATAATAAAATGAAAATTTGTAATTTTTTTGCAAATTTATTTGTAAAGTTAGAAATTGCATCTCTCTTGATTATGTATAAACCGAATTATTTAAAATGTTCATTTGCTGTTTGTATTTTCGTTCCTTGAAATTATCTGTTCAAGTTTTTTATATTTAGAGACATTTTTGTTTTTCTTACCAAATTTTATAATCCCTTAATATATTAAGGAACCAGGACATTTTAACATATTTATTTTATGTTTTTTTAATCTGTTCATCTTATTTTGTTTATTATACATTGACTAACAGAACTTAGTAATTTTTCTTTTGTCATATCTATCAATCTTCCTTTGTTGACTTTTAAAAAAATACTAAAGTCCATCCAAAAATCAGATAAATACTC
Organism: Cynocephalus volans; assembly: GCF_027409185.1. NCBI lineage: Eukaryota > Metazoa > Chordata > Mammalia > Dermoptera > Cynocephalidae > Cynocephalus > Cynocephalus volans. The sequence continues at coordinate 125,246,803 of NC_084468.1, forward strand.
ACTTATTTTTTTCTAGCTGTCTTTTTTCTTAAGAAAGCTAGAATTTGTCATATTATGTGAGATGAGAGTATAAATTTTCTCCTAAAGAGCTAACCAAATGCTTCACGGAGTCTTTGTTAAATAATAATTCTTCCCTTACCTGCTGCTTTGGGATTCAGAGTTCTAGTGCTTCATTGAGTCATCTACCAATACTTTAGTATTGATAAGCCAAACTTATTTTTATTTTGTGGTGAATTTTAAAATCTACTAAGTCCAGTTCTTCCTTATTCCTTTATTATGTAAAAATTATTTCCACCAGTAGATTTTTCCAGATGAACTTAAGGATCATAGTGTCAAGTTGTTCCTATGTCAATTCTTATATATCAATTCCACTTTCAACTTTATTTCTTATGAAAGAAATAATTTGGAAAAAATGATATCTCTGTAATATACAGTGCTTCCATCCAGGAATAAAGTATGTTTCTCCAATGATTTAATTGACCTTTTTGCTTTTCAGTCTATTTGATTGATTTCTCTATATAGTTCCAATACATTCCTTACCATATTGATTCCTAAGTATTGCATAATTTTGTTGTTGATGTGGACTAGATAATTTTCCCTACATATTGCTGATATGTGGAATGATGAATGTGAGCCTTGTTGATTATTTAATTTTTTACTATTTATTTTACCCCAATTCATCTCATAGAACTTGGTACTTTAGTTCTTATGATGTCTCAGGTACTTTACTTAATTTTGTTCATCATGTAATTGTAGAATCTACGAGTAAGTAATGGTCATCTTGTTTTCTCCTTTTGAATAGTTATAACTGTAATGTCTTATTTTTCTGCCTTATTTGCCAAAGAATAGTAGCCAGAGTATCTTATTCTTATTCCTGATTACCGTGAGGATGCCTATAGTGATTTGCTAGTAGATTTGAGGTTATTATTTTAAGGAAGATTTTATTATATTAAAAATTATTATTCTATTCCTCCTATTAAGAATTTTTTATTTTTTTAAAGAAAAGAATAGGTGCAGAATTTTGCCATATGCCTTGTCAGAGCACTATTGGTTTAGTGTTTATAAGATTGGGATGACTGGAATTTAAAGCCAGCTCTCGCACTTATTAGCATTGTATCACCTCCTCGGGATGGCTGCTTGTGCTCTCAGTTTCACCGGGTTTCACTTGTAAAAGTGGAGATGATAATCATCAGATGTGTGGATACTGAAAATGTGGTACATCTGCACAATGGAATACTACTCTGCTATAAAAAAGAATGAAATACTGCCATTTGCAGCAACATGGATGGACCTAGAGAGAATTATATTAAGTGAAACGAGTCAGGCACAGAAAGAGAAATACCACATGTTCTCACTTATTGGTGGGAGCTATAAATAAATAAATAAATAAATAAATACACACAAAAAATCAGGCAGGGGGAAGAAGGCGTAACAATTACAATTCCTTGAAATTGATACGACAAGCAAACAGAAAGGACATTGGTGGGAGGGAGGGGGGAGAGGAAAGAGGGGGGAGGTTTCGGTAATGGGCCACAATAATCAACCACATTGTATATTGACAAAATAAAATTAAACTAAAAAAATAAATAAATAAAAAATAAAAATGAAGATGATAATCACATCTGCTTCATAAGGGTTCTATAAGTGACACATGAGCTGCAGCCTTTAATGTGTTTTGCATGCACTTGCATTATGCAGGCACTCAGTAAGCAATAGCAGTTATCATCTATTGAGATGATGATGAGAGAATTTGCGCAAAGCGAGTCTAACTGGAATCTCAGAAAGCAGTGGTACACGGTATAAAGAACACGCATCTGTCCATCCTGTGTTTGAGCACCTGTGATATTATGATAAATGTACTTTGTCTTTTGTCCACAGTTCCTGGCTTCTAACTTCCATAGCCCTTGCTATGTCCTAAGTGACTAAAACAATAATCATCTTTTGTATTTAGCCTTTTGTCTTCAGTTTCTGAAGCAGCTTCAAAACAGCTTCAGAGCAATAAAGGTGAAAGAGTCTTTGTTAAAATTTTGGGGTGCTTTAGGCCTCAGAAAACAGAATCTCTCTCTTTGTCCTTCTCCTGCCCTCCTTTCACCTGCTCCTCTTTCTCCCTAAAGCAGGCTATCGAAACTAAAAATATGCTCTGATTTCCCCCTGCCTTTCTGCATGGGAGCTGGCCGTAAGGAGCTTCTCTAACCTAACATGCTTCACAGAGAGGCCAAGAAGAATTTGAACAGACAGGCCTTGCGGGGGTTTTCCACTCTGTTTGTTAGTATTAGATCATACTCTTATGGTCCAATCACATTGCTTCATGGTTGTCCATGCTTCAATCATGTCTATCCAATGAAGCCTCCATAAAAGCCCAAAAAGACAGTGCAGGGAGCTTCTGAACAGCTGAACTTGTGGAGGCTTACAGGAAGGTGAACAAGACTTTGTCCACGTGCTGGGAGGGTGGCACACCCCCACTACACAGCAGTGACAGCACCTACGCTCGGGACCCTTCCACACCTCGCCCTATGTATCTCTTCATCTGGCTGTTTATCCTTTAAAATGTCCTTTATAATAAATGTGTAAACATAGGTAAGTGTTTCCCTGAGTTCTGTGAGCAGCTCTAACAAATTAATTAAACCAAAGTAGGTGGATATGGGAGATTTATAGCCGGTCGGTCAGAAGCACAGGCAAAACAACCTGGAGCTCACCATGGCATCCAAAGTGGGGCTCAGTCCTGTGTGCCTGAGTCCTCAACATGTGGGATCTGATTCTAGCACCAGGTAGATAGTGTCAGGATTAAATTTAATTAAAGGACACCAGCTGGTGCAGAATTGATAGGTTCCCTGTTTTTGTTTTTGTTTTAAAGCAATTTATTTCCTAATTGAAATGTATTGGTTTTACATATTTATGGGGTATAGAGTTATATTTCCGTACATGTATACAATGTGTGATGATCAAAACAGGATCATTAGCATATTCATCATCGTTAAACTTTATCATTTCTTTGTGAAAAGAACATTTGATCTCCTCTCATAGCTATTTGAGAACATGCAATAAATTGTTAATTATAGATGCCTAGCGCTGCTATACACCACTGGAACTTGTTTTTCCAATCTAACAGTAATTTTGTGTCCATTAATGAAGCTTTCCCTATCCCTCCTGCCCTTCCCAGCCTCTGGTATCAACTGTTCTTTTTTTTAGCTTCCACATATGAGTGAGAACACGCAGTATTTATCTTTCAGTGCCTGACTTATTTCACTTAATGTCTTCCAGGCTCATCCATGCTGCTGCAAATGACAGGATTACATTCTTTTTTGCGGCTGAGTAGTATTCCATTGTGTATATATACCACAAGGGTTTTTTTTTTTTTTAATTCATTGGTCTGTAGATAGACACCCAGGTTCATTCTGTATTTTATTTATTTTTTTAAAGAAAATGTAATTTTATTAATATTATTTCTTTACATTCTAGGATATTGTTATGGGGCAGTTGGGAGGGAGGAGGGGGAAGGGGAAGGAAATGAGATGGAAGGAGGAAGGAGGGGGTGGGATAGAAGCCTGTAGCACCCCACCCATTCCCACAGGGGAGACCAGGGGGCTTCTAGCAGTGGCTTGGTCATTGCCGGGCTGGGTGCAGATGTCGGGGGGGCTGTGGTAAAAGTCCTCATACCCCACAAGTCCTTCTTGCGGGGGCTCAGTGGTCATCACTGGGGTGGTTGTGCATGTCAGGGGTGTGACCAAGGCCCTCGTTTCCCACCCTCAGGACTGGTTGCAGGTGTTGGGGGGCATTGCTGAGGCCCCCAGCCCTTCCCCCTGGTAGCCCAGGGGACTTCTGGTCCTTCTAGGTGTTATAGGTGTTCTTTGGTGAAATGAGACCCTTACCAGTTAATATCAAACTTTGTCTCTGGTTGCAGGTACTTTGTTTTTTCTTTCACTTCTGTGTTGGATTATTTGCTGTTCCCACCACTTAAACTCTGTGCTGGAACTAATTTGCTGTCTTTTGCTTACTTCTAAAATGGGGGAACTTCCCGTGAGGACCAGTATTTGAGCTGTGTGGGTTAGCTAAATTCCTGCTTCGCTGCTCATTCCCTGGGGAAGGCTTTTTGTGCAGCTCAGGGTTTAACGGTTGACTTTATAGGTACTTCCAGGTCTAGTGGAATCTGGTGCACCTGGGTTGTATAGAAACCCTGGTCTGGGCCTGAATCTTTTCATCAAACTGCACCCAACGCAATTTTATATTCCGGACCAGTCTCCTTTGAGTGGTCCTATGCTGATTGGAGGGCAGATCAGCTGCCTTTGCTGTGCCTCGGTGTTCTCCCAGTGGGTCCATCTCCCCCACCACCATGCTCCAAACACTTCCCATGGGATGGGCTGTGTGCCAGTCCCTTGTGATGACTCACTGGCCTCTGAGTGGCTTATTTTTTCAGTTATTTTGGGTCCTTATTCCTATGTGGGTCTACAAGAACCCTATTAGTGGTCTTGCTGGCCTGTAGGCTACCAAGGCCCTCTTCTCCCCTGCCACCTCCAAGCAACTTCATCTGAAGGGCACAGCTGTGGCTTCTGACAGCTCCTGCTCTATGTGCTCAGCAGCTACACCCTGGAAGCAGCTGGGGCTCAAAATGGTCAGAGTAGTTTTTTTCTTTCTCTCATTGTGGTTTCTCCTGCCTTCATGCAGTCTGTAGGTCTCTCCTCCTCTTTCTCTGAGCTCTAGTGGCCCCAGCTCAGCTGTTGTTGCCTTTTTGTAGTTGTAAATTGGTTGATTTTGGGGAGAGAGTGATGCTGGGGACTGTCTATTCCACCATCTTGACCAGAACTGTGAGTTTTTCCTCAGTGTGCCAAATCTCTGCTGCAGCAGATTCCTCAGGAGATGGGGACACCCATTTTGGGCTCATTCCACATTTTAGCTATTGTAAATAGTGCTGCAGTAAACATGGGGGTGCAGACATCTTTTCAATATGGTAATTTGCTTTTCTTTGGATAGATACCAAGCAATGGGATTTCTGGGTCATATCGTAATTCTATTTTTAGTTTTGTGAAAAACCCTCATACAGTTTTCCATAAAGGTTGTACTAATTTATAGTCCCACCAAAAATGTAGAAGAGTTCCTTTCTTCTCTGCATCCTTGCCATCATTTGTTATATTTTGTCTTTTTGATAATAGCCATTCTAACTGGTGTGAGATTGATATCTCATTGTGGTTTTGATTTGAATTTCCCTGATGGTTAGTGATGCATTTTTTCATATTCCTGTTGGCAATTTGCATGTCTTCTTTTGAGAAAAGTCTATTCAAGTCATTTGCCAAGTTTTTAATCAGATTTTTGTTTTTTTGCTGTTGAGTTAAGTTCCTTGTATATTTTGGGTATGAATCTTTTGTCAGATGAATAGTTTGCAAATATCTTCTACCATTCTTCTGGCTTCCTCTTAGCTCTGTTGATTGTTTATTTTACTGTGCAGAAGCTTTTCAACTTGATGTAATCCCATATGTTTATTTTTGCTTTTGTTGCCTGTGCTTTAGAAGTCTTCTCCATAAAATTCTTGCACAGACCAATGTCTTGGAGCATTTCTCCTATGTTTTCTTCTAGTAGTCTTATAGTTTCAAGTCTTACATTTAAGTTGATTTTGGTATATGGTGATAGATAGGGGTCTAGTTTCTTTCTTCTGCATATCCCAGTTTTTCCAGCACCATTTCCTGAAGAAGGCTGTCTTTTCCCCAGTGTATGCTCTTGGTGCCTTTGTTAGTGATCAGTTGGCTTTAGATATGTAGATTTATTTCTGTGTTCTCTATTATCTTTCATTGGTTTATGTGTCTATTTTTATGCCAGTACCAGGTTGTTTTGATTACTAAGCACTGTAGTATATTTTGAAATCAGGTGGTATAATGCCTGAAGCTTGGTCTTTGTTCTTTTTGCTCAGGATTGCTTTGGCTACTTGGGGATCTTTTGTGGTTCCATTTGAATTTTAGGATTGTTTTTTCTAGTTCTAAGAAAGAATATCATTGTTTTTTGGATAGAGATTACATTGAATCTGTAGATCACTTTAAGTAGTATGATCATTTTGACAATATTAATTCTTCTAATCCATAAACATGGAGTGTGTTTCCATTTTTTTGTGTGTCCCCCTTAATTTCTTTCATCAGTGGTTTGAAGTTTTCATTGTGAAGATCTTTTACTTCCTTGGTTAAATTTATTCCTAGGTATTTTATTTTTTTGGTAGCTTTCATCAGTGGGATTGCTTTTTGGTCTCTTTTTCAGCTAGTTCATTGTTGGTGTATAGAAATGCTATTGATTTTTGTATGTTGATTTTTTATCCTGTAACTTTACTGAATTCATTTCTCAGTTCTAAGAGTTTTGGGCTGGAACATTGAGGTATTTCTCCATGTAAGATCATGTTGTCTGCAAACAGGGACAATTTGTCTTCCTCTTTTTCAGTTTTGATGCTCTTTATTTCTTTCTCTTGCCTAAGTGCTTTGGCTGGAACTTCCAATACTATGTAATTAGGAGTGGTGAGAGTGGGCATCCTTGTCTTGTTCCTGTTCTTAGAGGAAAAGCCCTATAGTATCATCTTCTGTACCTAATTTTTTGAGGGTTTTTTTTTTTTCCATGAAGGGATATTTAAGGGGAGAGATCCTCATACAATTTGGTCACAGAAGTCTTCTGTGTTGATTGTTGTGGATTGAGAGCAAAGGAAATACTGTTTGTTTTTTCCACCCAGTACTTATGGATTAATTAACACCCTAATTTTTCACTCTCAGTATGCCACTCACCTTCTTTTAAGAATGTGTTGGTTTTGTTCAGACAGCAAGTGTAAAAAATAAGTTTGTCTTTTGCTTTTTAGGACTCTGTTTATTCAGTTATAGGAAGGAAGGGTGGAGTTGAATCAAATACTAATTTTGAAACAGTTTGTTTTTTTAGCTCTCTTATTATGGTTAAAAATGTGAGATGTGTTTATTTTTGCCTCAATATTCTAATGTACATAATACTTAGAAATTTGTCAAAACGCTCTGGGGGCTAGTCATCTATGCATAGATACGTAAGGATGAACCTCACCATCATCAGCTACCATTAGTGAGCTTATTTCTTTAATCCTCCCTCTTATTTTAACTTTCTTGGACAATAGGTTATTTCAATAATTTGTGGAAACCTATCCTGACATGGTTAAGTTTTTTAATGGAACTTTAAGCTTTGTCTACTGTCACAATTAGTAAAGCTCACTTTATAGAAATGTAATTTGTACATTAAAAAAGTATGCAGGATATGTAATTACCTTTAATTAATAGATATTTTATAATTGTAGGTAAAGCACTTTATAATTTCGTTAAAATGTGTTAACTGATTGATTTTGTGATAGAGGTAATACATATGCCAGAAAATATATGCCCATCCTTGTGAAGAGCTATTTTGTTTAGAATGGAAAGCCTTTGAGAGAGGCTGCAGCTCCCCTGAGCCTCAGTCTGCCTCTCTGGGCTATGCTTTTCAGCTCTCTTTGATGTGGTGGCGTCAGCTTCCTTTACAACAACTTGTCACTGGCAGAAACTTCTGTCTTCCTTCCAGAGAGGAGGCTTGGATGTGCTAACTCAGTCCTTCACTCTGTGTAACTCACCTTTGTTGCTCTATCACATTTGGCTGCTTCTTAACTAAGAGTACCCTTCGTGCTGGTATCTGTCAGGAATTCGGTGGCGGGAGAGAGAGGCAGAGGCAGGACTAAGCCTGCCACTAATGCACTCTCAACTGACTCCTCCAAGGGTGTCAGCCCTGGATGGAGAATGTAGCTTAGGCATGTCTTCTACCTGTCGAAAGTAAAGTTGGAAATGCAGGTGCTTGATTAAGGAGGACTTTGAGAGTGCCTAGAATTTAGACACACAATGGTAAGCAACAGGAAGAATTGAAAGAATTTGAGTGATTGTGTGATGAAAGAAATGTTGTTAATTTAAATTAGCCCATTAAGGGCACACACAGTTTAATCAAAAAATGAGATGGAGATTGTAGTTACAGGAATTCAGCTGTAAGATGATGTAGGCCTAGATTAAGATACTGCAAACAGCAGTGGTGACAAAGGAAAACAGCGAAGGTTGTCAGAGATCAGAGGGAGACTCTGGCCATGGGTGTTTCTGAGCCAAGGATAATAGTTGGATTGTGCTGAATTTAACAGAAATGGGAAGTTGGAAGAAGATGGTGTCATCTGGGCAGAAAAAATTGATTTTATATTTGTTAAGTTTGTGGTAATAATGGCCTATTCAAATAGAAATTTCCCAGAGGTCAGATATTGGAAAACTTTTTCTGAAAAGGGCCAGATAGTAAATATTTTAGTCTTGGGGGCCAAATATGGTATCAGTCACATACTATTCTTTGTACTTTTTTAATTTTAAAAAGTATATACGAAAAAAGTTAAAATGTAGAGCATAAACAAGCTGCAACCTGATTTGGCCCATGGTTTATCAACCCCTGCTATAGTCTATTGCAAAAGAACGGAAGTTTGACTGAAATGTCAGGTTTAGAGATATAGATTAATCTTCAGCATATGGTGAATTTGAGAAATCATGAGTGAGAATGGATATGCAGTATTCTAATTAAAAGTGAATATTATTGTTAAGTTATATACATATTTAAATTGACAGAGTTTTTGCCCAGAAATAGATTTTATAAAATCATGTCCTACTATTTGTGAGCCCTATAAAGTTACTCTTTAAGGACTTCTGTCAACTGAAAATAAAAGTAAGTTCAATAAAATTAATACATATTTTTAAAAAATGTTGATTCGAATTTAAAATAGTTTCAGAAAATTCCTTATTTCATAATTCAATGAAAAAGAATGCAATATAATGTCACTTATTGGATGTCACAAAGACAAAAGTAATATCTTTGGTTTGTGAGAGTATCATGATACATGATAGAATGAAACAGGCCATCAGAATTGTAGTGAGCTGCGTTTGGCATCAAGGAATTGGGACATTTGTGCTTTAACTGTGGGATGAAAGTTGGCTGCATTCTTTTAAAATTGACCAAAATAAATCCATTATAAGAATTTAAATAAAATCAATCTGAGTTCTTTAATTCTATCCAAATTAGCCAAAACCAATGGTGCAATTTGAAGAAGACTCTTAAACTAGCCATGATTAATGAGTTCATTTATTCCCTTAATTCAAGTAGATCACTAGAGTTTAAGTATATTTTCCGAATGGAATTTTATTGATTTAAAGTTTACCCAACACACTTTACTGTGTACAATAGATTTCTAGAAAGAGAGATTTAATTTTTTTTCCAGTACAACCTGGAAATTATTTTATTTCTTTCATTTAAGCCAAACTTATTTCATCTAACCTTATTTCAGCTAAATTTTAAAAAATCTCTACAGTATTACTTTAATGTATATAGATGCAGAGTTCAGATTACAGAAAACAGTTTTAAATTGATTCAACATTATGTCTTATTTCAGGTACCTTAGCACCTGAAGTGTTTGAGAGAAACACTGATAAATTGAATTGTCCTTAGAAAAACACAGCCAAGAATATAGCATGTCTAAGTACTAATTCAAGTGAAAAATAGCTGAAACAACTGGCATGGAGAGAAAAGACTTTGGAGAGGGCTGGGCACAGGGGCGGGATGCACATGAGGGTAGACTGAGTGTGTGTAACACAGTTGTCTTAAATATTTAAAATAGCAGAGGAAGGGGCAGATTCATTTATCCATCCTTTCATCCATCTATCTATCCATCCATTTAACCAGCCTTTTAAAAATAAACTTTTGTATGCTGGTCATCATGTATATACTAGAGATTCAAAGACGAGTAATATAACCCCTACCTAAAGAAGCTCATACACTAATAGAGAGTCTCACAGTTTTGTGGGTACACTTATCAGCTAGGTAAGATTATCAGCCTTTATTCTCTTCTCTGTAAGTCTGGATAATAATAAAATCTAGCTCCTCAGTTTATACCTAGGGAAAAAATGAGGTTGTGGAAAGTACTACAAAGTGCTATAGAAGGTTAGATCACTTCGTATTATAGACTGAGGGATTTCTTGATAAGAGATTACTAACTCGTATTTTCTAAATCTTGTGATTTAAAATTTTGTATATAGCAAATCAGTGATCTGTTGCTGTATAACAAACCATCCAAAATTTAGTGGCTTCAAACCATAACGCTTTACTCTTTCTCATGATTTTTTGGTTGACTGAATGATTTTTTTGCTTATTTTATTTGGGCTTCTTTAAGATGTCCTTGATCAGATGTCTGGGGCCTTGGGGCCTGGCTATTGTCTGAGCTTCTCTCATCCTATAGTTTTCCCATTCGGAAGTCTAGCTGGATCTTTTTACATGACAGCAGAAACATTCAAAGATGGAGCAGACAGGGACAAGGCCTCGTAAAGCCTAGCCTTTGAAGTCAAACCTTATTTTGCCACATCCTCTCACTCATAGCTAGTGATAGGGATAGCGACACCCCAGGTTCAAGGAAAGGGGAAACAGACTTCACCTCTTTATTGGGAAATGGCAGAGTCATAATGCAAAACAGCATATGGGATGGGAGGGATTGTTGTGGATGTCTTGCCAACAATCTACCACATACCACATATACACATGGTGGGTTTTAATTTCCCATTTAGTAAAGTGTAAATAATTTTTTTCTACGTACAATGGCTAACAGTTATATTTGTTTTCTTTTGTATTTCAGAATTATTAACAGCAAATAATAGTATGAAAAAAGATATAGTTTCCTGTATAGTGTATAGGAATTATGTGATTAAAGAAATACTGCCAGCAACTTTTATTTTTATTTTTATTTATTTATTCTAGTTGAAACATAATTGATTATACATATTTGTGGGGTACAGAGTTTACTATAAGTATATATGTACAGTATGTGATAATCAAATCAGGATAGTTGGTATATCTATCGTTACAAAACATACTTATTCTTTGTGTCCATTAACCGATTTCTCCCTAATCCCCTTCTCGTCCCCTTTCCCCCCCTAATAACCACAGTTCTGTTCTCTCCTTCTAAAAGTACAACGTGTTACTAGGTGTATGTTTGTCTGTTTCCTTCCATCCTTCTCTTTCTTTTTCTTTCTTTCTCTCTTTTCTTCCTTCCTTCCTTCCTTCCTTTCTTCCTTCCTTCCTCTTTCTTTCTTTCTTTCTTTCTTTCTTTCTTTCTTTCTTTCTTTCTTTCTTTCTTTCTTTCCTTCCTTCCTTCCTTCCTTCCTTCCTTCCTTCCTTCCTTCCTTCCTTCCTTCCTTCCTTCCTTCCTTCCTTCCTTCCTTCCTTCTTTCTTTCTTTTTTTCTCTTTCTTTCTCTCTCTCTGTCTCTCTTTCTTTCTTTCTTTTTTCTTTCCTCTCTCTCTCTCTCTCTCTCACCTCCCACTTATTAGTGAGGATGTGAGTTTTTTTTTCCTTCTCTGCCTGGCTTATTGCACTTAATATAATTTTCTTTATGTTCATCCATTCTGTTGTAAATTTGCCGGCAACTTTTAACCAGTGTGTTTTGAGTGAAGGATTTCTGTCTATGAGGAAATCTAGCAGTGTGAGGGTTTTAAAGTCTTGTTACTTGATCATTATACTATCTTCATTCAGGCTTTTGGCAATAAGAGACAAATTTTATCTTTTAATCTCTGTCACTTCTATTTCTTCATGAGAAAAAGATGAATATTTTAATTCAGTTTTCCGGTTACCTCAGTGTATAACCAAGGTTAGAGAGCAAAGAGTTGGGGTGGAGCATGGTTTTGTTTCCTTTATCATTTTAATCTGGTAATATCAATGTCATATCTACCTAGATAGTCTTACTTTTTAAATATCTCACAACAAAATATTATTTTATTGCATTGATCTATCTTTATTGTTCTGTAGTCTCAGTGACTTTTTAATTTATATACCACAATCTCTTGAAGGTATGTATGACAAAGAAGAAAGCACAAACTTGTTCATTTTGCTTAAAACAGGGGACTTCAAACATTTGGGAGTAGCAAGAATTCTGCATTGAAAAATATTCATAGTATCGAGATTGAACTGTAGGCTTTCAAAACGTAAAAGTAACAATAACGAAGAAAAATATACTGGATTATAGCCAATTATTTATGTTGATCATAGTCTTTAGCTAGAGAGAATGTCTTTGAGTTTCTTGAAAATGCAACAAAGTTTCTTATCTTTGGGCTTTTACATAGGCTACTCCCTCAGTTTGGAACACTCGTCACTCCCCTCTCAGTGCATGTCTTCTTGTCCTGTAGGTCCCACCTTTGATGTCACTTCCGCCAGAAAGTCCTCCACAGGGCAGGCACCTCTCTTGCATGTTTTCATAGCACTCTCCTCTCATTCTTGCCACTATTATGTAATTGCTGTGGACTTGTCTGTCTGTCTCACTGGACAGTGAGCTTAATGAGAGCAGGCATGACATTGACCTTGTTCATGGTCAGATCTTCACTTCCTAGCACAGCAGTTAGAGCATTGCCACAGACAATGGATATTTGCTGAATGAATTAATTTGGGGTAGACTGTAATAAGTTTCCATCTTTCCTTTATGTGTTCTTCATCCAAATAAAAATACAATTTATGCCCTCTTTTCTGGATCAGGACCCAAAGTTGTTAGTCAATGAAACAAAAAAAGCATACAATGATCTATCTCTTCTCATTGTGGGCAACAGATCAAACATTCTGCTTTGTAAGTATCCACTTGGTCTCTCATTCATTGGTAACTTTAATGATCAAGGATACGATTTTTCTTGACTGACTTTGTATCTTTTGTAGTGCCCTAGCACATTGCTTTGGGAATTATGGTCAACCAAATCAAATAACTCAATTATGCCTTTGGTATCTCACCTCATCACTATACTACCTACTGTGACCATATCATTTTGCTTTCTACAGTTTTCTGCACTTTCCTTTAATACTCTGGAACAATAATAGCCTCATTGCCCCACTTTGCTCAGAGTTGTACACTGTAGATACCAGTTCATTAACTACACCTGCTTATAGCAACACACGTGAGATGTGTCAATTACCATCTCGCAACATATTTCAGTTCACATTCTGTGGTTTGTCACCTTTCCCTAACTTTTCTCAATTTATTTCAAATACATACACACACACACATATATATATGTAACTACTTTATTCATTCTGACACCAGCATAAATTTCGCTCTCTTCTTAAATACGTTATACAATTTATCCCCTCCAAAAGCAAACATTCTAGTTTCTTATACAATTTCTAATGTTCCAACATAATTAATAATCTGTCCTTTTTGTTCAACCTGCATTTGTTCTTCCATAACTATGAATTATTTGGACCAGACAAACAATGTATGCAAGTAGAACATTCACAAAGTATTTGATCTTTGCTGTCTGGGTCCTGAAATTTACAAAGTTCAGCTAAAGTTGATATTAGAATTGTAGATTTATAGAGGTTTCAGGTAGCTCTGCAGTGGACTTAATTGAAGTAGCAAACCATAACCTAGAGCGCTTATTACTTTTGTTTACTTACTAGGACCCCAATACTTTCAAAAGGTATCTATCTAATTGGGTATTTTTTGTTTGGTATTTTGTTTTTGTTTTTGTTTTTGCTTTTTTATGCTCAACTGAAATGTAGCATGTGTGGGATGCAAATACACATTTATTAACCAGACTGATTTTCATGTATGCTTTGTGGAATCATCTGATTATTTTATTGTGGCATCTAATATGAGAGTTAATTTTGATTTATACAAACCTGTAAGTCTGATTAAGGTATAGGGAAATCTAGGCAGATGTAACACCTAATGATTTTGCAGAGGATTCAGAAAGATTGAATTATAAAATGTGTCAGAGATCTCTGAGGATTTATAGAATAAAATAGTTAAAGGTACAGCAATTATGTCTTAAATTCTTACTGTATGCTATACATTGTGCTAGGCACATTGCATCCATAACCTCATTACTCCTTGTTACAACCATTTGTAATTTGTATTATCATCTGTTTTTCAGCCGCTCTGGAAGTTAAGTTTTGTTAAGTTTTATTGCTTTATGTATTAGTTTTCTGTTGTTGTGTAACAGGTCACAAGCGTAGAGACTTAAAACGACACCATTAATTATATCAGAGTTCATAGATCAGAAGTCCAGACAGGCTTGTCTGGATATTTTCAGTCTCAGAAGGTAAAAACCAAAGCTGGGCTCTTATCTGGAGGCTGGAAGGAATCCACTGCTGAGCTCATTCAGGTTGGAGGCAGAATTCCGTTACTTGCAGTTGTAGGACTGAGGTCCCTGCCTTCTCGCTGGCTGTCAGTGGGGTCTTCTCACCACTCTATCTTCAACCAGCAAAGCAGGTAGAATCCTTCTCATGATTTGGGACTCTCTGGCTTCCCTTGCTCCCAACAGAGAAAAAATTCTCTGCTTTTAAGGGCTTGTGGGATTAGATTAGTCACTTCTTCCCCCAGCCATCTCCTTATATTAAAGTCAACTGTGCCATATAACATCACACAATCGCAAAAGCAATATTTCATCATATGCCCAGTTAGGGTGGGATATTTGGGGGCGAGAGGGAGAGGGCATAATTCTGCTAATCATACCCAATTAATCAAAACAGAAGTAGGTAGAGTTAGAAGTTAGAGGTTAAGGCTGGGTTTGGTTGAACTTCAGAGAGGGCCTGATTTTATCTGTGGGGTTTGTGGCAACCAGTCTTATCGCTATGTAACCAAACTCTGTTGGTACCACATACTGCTATAAAAAGTATTGGGCCGGCCCGGTGGCGCACTTGGGAGAGGGCAGCGCTTGGGAGTGCAGCGGTGCTCCCGCCGCGGGCTCAGCCGGTGCACTCACTGGCTGAGTGCGGTGCAGGCAACACCACACCAAGGGTTGCGATCCCCTTACTGGTCACAAAAAGACAAATATATATATATATATATATATATATATATATATATATATATATATATTGCCTCAGAGGGTTCCATCACAAATTTTACATGCACACTGGTCCTGAAAAAAATAGGAGATCCAGATGGTCAAAAAGCACATAAATTGGGTTTTGTTATGCTCTATGTATTTCTGTGATTTGCACTTGTGTTTGTTAGTTTAATCTGCCCTATTTTATTATAAGCTTTAATTTCTACTTTATACCCTGTCTCTCCTCCACTTATCTTATAAACACACTTTAAAAATTCGGTTAACTAAGAGTCATGCTCATTGCAGTTTCTTTTGGAAATTTGTAGTCATAAATGTTTAGCTTTTTTTACTTACTTAAATCCTTTTCAGAGGTAATTAATTGACCATAATTCCAATAGCAATGTGCAAAAGGAACTGCAAGAGATGCAAAGTTAATTAAGAAAAATCACATCCTTGATCATACAAAGCTATCATTTAACTAGAGACCACATGGGTTTTTTATGGAGCAGAATGTTTGATCTGGTGCACCCAGTGGGGGGGGGGGAGGGGATAAATGTTATTTTGTTGATTTTAGATAACATAAACAAATATATAGCATGTATTTCTTAGGCTGTTGAATGTAACATTTTTTGAGATAACCATTCATTTCTTTGTTGACAGCTTTCTTATCTTCTTTGTTTGTCCCCATCAAGACAATGGCAGGGATCCACTTTTATCCCTAATTCACCAGGCCAGACAGAGGCAGACTAATCAGCTTGGCTGTATTGGAAGCAGTATGGATTGTGTGGGAAACAAAGTCCAATCTTGTTTTACTCAATAACTAAATAATTTGGGACAAGTCACTAGATATTTCTGGACTTCACTATTCCCTATTATAAAAACGAGCAGTTCCAAAATTCAGTTATTTTAAATGATATCTGCTATGCTCTACCTTGGTCAGTATCCAAGTTGCTGAAAATATTTAATTTATTTTGATTTGTGCTTTGGTCTATTGCTGTTGCTTACATGAAACTAAATAATTTATAAAGAAACAGTATTTTATTGCTTACAGTTTTGGAGGCTTGGAAGTCCAAACTCCATGGAACACATCTGGTAAGGGCCTTTTTGGAGGATAGTGACTCTCCACAGCAAAGCAGGGTGTCACATGGCAGATAGCAGAAGCTGAAAGGCAGAGAAAGAGAGAGACAGCTCCTCATGCACTGTCCTTTGAAAGCTCTCAGAAGCATGCCCATGACCACTGTTAAATCATCAACGTATTAATCCATTTACTAGGGCATGGTCATCACAATCTAATCAACTCTTCAAAGCCCCACCTTTCAATTATCATAAAGGATTTTCCACCCTCTTAACACTGTCACAGTGGGGGTTAAGTTTCTAACACATGGACTTTGGGGAACACAATTCAACCCGCAGAATTTCTCCCCTGGCCCCCAAAGTTCATGTTCTTCTCTCAGGTAAATACATTGACTCGTTCCCCAAAGTTTTAACTTGTTTCATCTCAAAAGTCCAAAGACTCAAGGTCCCATCTGTAAAATCAGAACAAGTTCTCTACTTCCAAGGCACAATAGTGGGACAAACATAGGGTACATATTCCCATTCCAAAAGGGAAAAACAGGCCAAAAGAAAGGGGAAACAGGCCCCAAGCAAGTCTGAAATCCAGCAGGGCAGTCGTTAAATCTCAAACTTGGCGAATCATGCACCTTCACTCCATGTTTGATGTCCTCTGCATGCTGGTGTGGGGATTGGGCCTCCAAGCTCTGCTCCTATGGCTTTCCTGGTCTTCAGCCATGCTTCAGTTCTTTCAGGCTGGCATTGCACTCTGGTAGCTCTACATATCTGTGGTCTCCATGGCGGTCCTGTTCTCATGGCGCCATGGCATGGATCTGATGGGATATCTCTGCTGCAACTCTGACCTGATGTTTTTGCTTGGCATTGCTGTAGGGAAGGCTGTCTGTGGTGACTCCATCTATGCAACAGATCTCTTTCTGGGTCCCCAGGCTTTTTTGTACATCCTTTGGAATTGGGGTGGAGGCTCCCAGGCTTTCACAGCTCTGGTGATCTGTGAGCCTGCAAACTTAACACCATGTGGATGCTGCCAAGGCTTCTGGCTTGTGTCTTCAAAAAGTATGTGTCTGGTCATACCTGAGGCCAATTTAGCCACACCTGGGGCAACTGGAACAACTAGGGTGTAGGAATCATCATCTCAAGGTGACCCTGGGCAGAGAGCTTCTGGAGGATGCCTTGGGCCTGTTCTCTGGATCCATTCTGCCTCCCTAGGCCTCTGGGCCTGTGGCAGAAGGGGTAGCTTTGAAAATCTCTGAAGTGCCTTCAAAGTCTTTTATCTGTTCTCTTGATCATCCCTTTCTCCTGTACTTATCTCCTTTGTAAACGATCGCTGGTCTACACCATTGGTTTACTCTCCCAAACAGAATTTCTTATTCTTTATGTGGCCAGGTTGAGACTTTTCCAGTTTTTAACCCTCTGCTTCCCTTTTAGTTGAAGATTCTGCCTTTACTTCATGCCTTCTCTTCTATAACTCAGTGTAGGCTATTACAAATATCCATGCAGCTTCCTGAATGCTTTGCTGTTTAGAAATTTCTTCAGCCAAATACCCTGGGTCAGCACCTGTAAGTTCCAAATTCCATAAAACTTCTGAGCATGAATAGAATGCAGCCTGGTTGCTTGCAAGCTCATAGCAAGGATGATCTTTGCCCCAGTTCCCAATAAATTCCTTCTCATTTATATCTAAGTTCTTCTCAGAATGGCCTTTACTGTCCACATTTCTATTGGCATTCTTGTCACCACCATTTAACCAGTCTCTAAAACTTTCCAAACTTGCCTCACTAGTATGTAGGCTTTTCCTAGCCTGTTCCTCCAAATTCTTCCAGCCTCTGCCCAATACCAAGTTCCAATGCTGCTTCCAAATTTTTTAAATATTTCTTGTAAGCAACACCCCACTCTTCTAACACCAATTTTCTGTATTAGTCCATTTCTGTCAGAAATGCCTGAAACTGGATAATTTATAAAGAAACAATGTTTATTGCTTATAGTTTCAGAGGCTGGGAAGTCCAGAGTCCAGGGAACACATCTAGTGAGAGCTTTGCTGGTGGGTAGCAAAGCAGGGTATGACATGGGAGATGGAAGAAGGTGAGATGGAGAGAGAGCATGCATACTCCTATGCACTCTCCTTTTAGAGCCCTCAGAACGACACCCATGATGACCATTAAACCATTGACTTATTAATCCATTTACTATGGCATAGTCCTACAATCTAATCACCTCTTCAAAGCCTCACCTTTCAATTACCATAATAGGATTTCCCATCCTCTTAACATTGACATGGTTGGGATTAGGTTTCTAATACATGGACTTTGGGGGACACAATTCAGTCCACACCAGTTTGGCTAAGAAATTTGTTTCCATATCTCGTAAAGACATATGAAAAACTTTACAGGTGAATATGTTTGAATCTTATAATAAATTGGGATGTGCATGGGGCTTGCCATGCTTATTCAAGGTATAGGATTGTTTTTCTTTCTTTATATGATAATATTCTTTCTTGGGTTTCAATTTTTTGACTCATATCTTCTCAGATAAGTGTTTATTTCTTTCTTTTAATTTTAACAAAAATATCTTTTATTCTGAATATTATTTTGTCATAAGTTTTGCATGATTGTACTTTCATTAAATGATACGGATATTTCTGCTATCTAGGATAAATTACCAAAATATTAAAAAACAGATATGATGATGGCAGACCACATCCAGCATGGATATACATAGTCTCAGCAAAGTTGGTTTTGCCTTTCTTTGTGAAATATATTGTATAAAACACTGGTGGTGTCATTTTGATTAGTTCTTCCCAAAATCGATGACCCAATTTTGACAAATCAAAGCATCCATATAAAGTTTTAAAGTGTTGAAGAAAATTAAATGAACAGTTGAATTAGAAATGGGGGCTAAGCTATAACTTCTCTTCCTGGAAGGGAGAATATTACGGGCAGCATGCACATAGGGAATGCTTTTTCTGGTAATAAAGTTTGGAAAATAGCAACCAAAACAGAACAAAACTATTCATGTTGTCACTCAGCATGTAGAGAACAAAGAGTTTCCACTATGCAAGAACCTGTACTATTATATATTTGCAATAATGCCTTAATGCAAGGGGAAACAGCTGTTTATCTGTTTTACTTTGGTTTTATTTTCTTTTTGCATAGCCATTCTGTCGGTACGTGGCTTCATAAAGCTGTAGGATTTTGATAGAGAAACTACCAAGTCCATGTGCTTTGGAAGCCAATGTGTTGATTTTCTAACTTGATAGCAATATTTTATTACAGCCGGAGGGAGAGTGTGACTACATGTGTTAGAGGCAGGGAGGGAAATGCCACCAATACTATGTCTAGAAGTCAGCTATCTCCTGTGTTTTATGTGCTGCATTCTATTGAATGAATATTGTATCACTGTTTTCATTTTTTTCTTTGAAAATCAGAGACTTGTCAGATGGTTCTGTTTCTGTCAAACACTTGATGGAAAGCCTTGTTGTAAAGTTTCCTTTATGGAGATGGCTTTATGTCTTGGCTATAAAAAAAAGTTCCATAAAATTTGGCCAGAAATTGTCTTTATGGGTTACCATCCTGTGTGCTATTAAAAGCTCAGAACCTGAGTGTTAGTTTAATTCAGAGGTATGTTTGCTTTGTGTATTTGAACACTTTTCTCATCTTACCACTTTCTTTCTGCAGAACAGCTCTCCCATCAGCCTCCATTCTGAGGCCCAATAGTCTCATTTAACTTATCTTTGCTATACACCTGAACCAACCTATTTGGTTGTCTTCCTTGGATATTTGCAAAGTCCAGGACCACATATCATTTATGTTCAACAATTCACCTCTTTCATTACCCTAGGCATAGCTGCTAAGAAGTGCTTAACACCACGGAGTCCTCAATAAATATTAATGAACATTTTGGGGAGATTTTTATTGCAATAAACATGCTTTAATTTCAGTTCTTCCTTATTAAAACTTCTCTTTCTCCACTTACATTTTGTGTCCAAAAGGAGTCTAAACTCTATAGATATTTCCTCCCATTTTCTTAAAAAATAAATAAATAAAAGGGCAAGTGGCAGTTCAGACAGGCTGTTTAGTTGTCCCTTAATGCATTGTGGTAGTACACATGTTGGAATCATGTATGTGGGAACAGAATGTTCTTTTATCTTCTTTTCTACTAATGTTGTTTGCTTGGTGTAAATATTCAATTCTAGCATAATAATGGGTATCTCAGGGAATTAAAGTGAAATAGCAGGATTCTTAACATATTTTTCATTCTCATTTAATTTATGGTTCATAGATTTCTACAGGAAACTGAGAAAACATTTTTTTTCCAAAGGCAATTATTATGCAAGGCCTTTTTGCCCTATTATGAGACTGACTTTCTTCTCAGTTAATGACCCACAGTATCTCTTTGGGTGCTCAAGTTAAGTTATTAATTGGCTTGGCTAGGGGGTTGTTAGTGTGGAAAGCTTATTCTCTCCACTGGTTGTGTGTAACTCCCGGACATTAAATGACCCATTTTCTTGTTCCTGAGCCAAGCATCATTATTTTCTTTTGGCAGCATACAGACTGTGGACTTCAATTTAATTCAGAAACTTATAACTCAGGTTGAAGTCATTTCTGTTGCAAAAGGATTTTCCCAGACAATTGTTCAAAGTTTTCGAGTAAGAGTCAACATTAGATACAAAAATGAACGGGTATGTTGTACTGTGGAGGTAATTAATGGAAGGTTTTGCTCTTGTAGTGTAACTTTCCCCCTTCAGAAATAGCTTTTGCTGGGCTATGCTTTTTTTCCCCCCTCTGAACATTTGTTAAAAGTTAATAGCAAAAACAAGTTTATTCTATTATCTTCACATATAAATGACTGATATAGTAATATCCAGCTTTGTTCTTTGCATATATACCTCCCTTTTAAATTGAGATCTATGGTTGTTAAAAGAAAATGTGAACACAAGGAAAACTTTACTTAATGCTGGCTAACTCTGAATTTTCTTTGTTGAGTCTAACATTGGAAAATATTGATCACTGAATTCCATAACTAAAGTTAATTATATCGAGTTACACATTTTTCCTCACCAAACTTTTGATCAAAACTATTTAAGTTATAAAGTACTAAGTAGAATATATATGTCAGTAAGTCACTGCTACTTACCTCCATGTGTCCATAACAGAGATACACAATATGTACAGTCACATTAAAAATATATATAAGCTCTGTAAGAGCAGGGACTTGGTCTCTTTTGCTCTCCAGTAGCACATACACACATGTGCACATACTTGTGCACAGTCACACATGCACACACACACGCACACACACACAGTGTAAAGCCAACTCTGGAAAGTTCCTCTGGGCAGTTAGACAAAGGTGGGAGACAGTGTGGTGTCTCCTCTTGGTTGTTCTCTAACTGCACCGTGGGAATCTGGAACAAGTCACTTAATAACTTCTGGCTCACTTTTATCTCATTCATATATTAGTACAACATTCCCAAGTTTACTTTCACATTTAGTTATTAGAATAACAGTTGTTTGAAGATGGAGAAGGTGGAATTAGAGGTCCAGAAGAGAGTTTTAGATGGAAGAGAGGGTGGTACAAATTTCCTGGGGGTCAAAGGGGAAAGTATTGCTCACTTCCTACTTTCATCTATAGTGAGAGTTCTAACGTGAACTATAACCGAAATATACTGTGAATGGATTTGTAGAAAAATTGAGTAATGACCAACTTCAGTAGGCAGGCCAAAATGCAGAAACAATATGAATATTTGATAAAGCAGATGTTTGAACAAAATACACTTATTGAAGCAACAGTAATAGAGTGCCGCAATCCAGATGGAACTCCTGTTGGGCATATGTGATATGTATTGGGGAAGCTGGGAGATTTCATGCTAGAATATCAATTAATTATGACCCAACCCTGTACCTAAACAGTTAATAATTAACACATAAGCTCAGCATGCAATCAACTATAAATTCTCACTCTTCAATAATCGACAATCTCTCCTTTCCTGTAAAAGGAATGACCACTGATGACTAGGAATCATAAACTAATTTATTCAAGGAGGAGGACTGTTTATCAGATTAGAATCATATTTGTTTAATAGGTAAACAACTGGCCTGAGTTTTTATTCTAGCTGATGTTAAAAAATGATGTGTCATTGTTTTTCTCTTCAGTTATGCATTTAATTACTGACCAATACCTCTCAAGTACAATTGTTAGATAACATCATTATCTAAGATTCTAAATTGGTAGCCATTGCCTAGCAAATCAAATTAGATTCCTCAGTTTGGCTTTGAAGGTCACATGCAATCTGGCACCAATCTGCACATTCACATGTATTTCTTTGACTTTCTTCAATACTTTTTAGTCAGTGGCACCTCTTAGGTTTTCTTATATTGTGATGACATTATTTATGTTGGGTCTATATTAGCTTAGAATATCTTTCTTCTTCCTGTTCAGAGTTTATCCACTCTTCACAACTAATCTCAGTTGCCACCCTATCCAAAAGCCTTCCTCATTTGTAGCATCCTTTATTGAATATTATTTACTATTTATTTATTCATGTATTCACAATTACTCAACAAATATTTATTGAGTGCCTTCTATGTTACGGTGCGGTCCTCTCCTAAACATGAACATTTATTGCTTGTATAGTCATATCCATGTAGCTAGTTAGAACATTATTTAGGTATTTCTTTAGAATGGGAAAAGAACTCACAAATTACAGATATCAATAATCTGGAAAATACTATACTCATCACAAAATATTATCATTATCAATTAAATTCCTGACATCTTCATAATTTATTTCCTGCAGATTTTTAGATGCATATGCTCAGATTTCCTTTTTCATATGATAATGATTTTTAATATTTTCTATAGAGAGATAGAAAGAAAATGTATTCTTTTCTGTAGCAAAGTGGATTTAAATTTGTTTTATATCACTGATGGCTCAGGAAATATTCATTCACCTTCATAACACATCACCGGAAATGCCACACTTCTAACTTCCTCCATGGCTCCTTCCTTGCTCAAGCAGTTCTTGTGCAGGCTCTCCAGAAGCCTTGGAGAGGTCCAGCTTTTGGGTCTCACTTGGCATGATCTCAGGAAGGCCAGTGCCCCTGCAGCGGGTCCATCCTGGCCAGTTCCCTCTTGATTCCCCATCTTCACCCTTGTAGGCAGGTCTTGCTGTGAGAGATGAGGGGAGGGAGTGGAAAGTACCTGATATCCTGGGACATAGTGACCCCCAAAGCCTTGTATTTACATTCTTAGGGTCACAGGTAAGGTCCAGATTCTCTCTGAAGTCCACTGGGGTTAGTCTATCATTGTAGTCTGGATAGACTGAAGGACATGTTGGCAGCCTGCCTATTGACAGTACCTGCTGCAAACCCAGGATGACTTTTAAATAGTAGAAGTTGAGCACCCATCTGGGGCACCCTCCATGCTGCCATTTCAGGTCTGGGGCTATCATCTCTGCTCTACAGGCAGTGCAGGTGAGGGTGCTGAAACCACTAATTTTGTGGTAAACCTGCCTCTGATTCTAAGTGCTCAGTAAGTTAGCACTTACCCTTATTATTTTGCTCTTTCATTGCCAAATAATTTTTCAGTACATCCCTAAGAATTTTGCAGTGAATGTCTTTTTTGATCTTACATAAGTTTTTTATTTTCAGAAATAATTCTCTTTCTCTACCTTATCCCAAACCAAGTAGGATTCCAAATAACCCAACATTTTACTAAAGTGGACTTGGAAAAGGATTGTACCAGAACAGATTTATGTTTAATACTTCATGATTATATTAGGAACATATCATATAGAGATAAAAAAAAATCTGTATTTCCTTTCTTCTTAAATATCATTTGTGGTGGATGGCATTCTGTGGCCAGATTCTCCTTTGGGAATGAAGAATTTGCTATCACACTAGCTGGGAGTCCCCAGCTGACAATCCTCTCTGAGACACACTTTTCTTGCCTGAGGCTACATTCACTTTCCAGGGGCAGCCCACATCCAGTGTTCCTTGGGTAGGAGTCGGGGAGTGGGGGGCTTGTCCACAAAGTTCCCCCAACTTGGTACATCTCTGAAGGTCCATTCGGCTTCAGAGCTCCACAAGGCCCAGCTAGTGACTGCATAGAGATTCTACTCCTCCTTCTTCCCAATTCAGCCATCTTCCCTTCCCCAACACGTAGTGATCCTGAAGACATTTCCCGATATATTCCGTGTACATAAATCCATCTCAGACTCTCCTTCTTAGAGAACCTGACCTAAAACAGCATCAATTTTTAAAGAAGCACAATCTTTGTAATCACAGTTTTTCTGGGGATGAGGGTGGAGATTGCTTATAAGATGTGACCCAGTTTCAGAAACTCTCACATGGAAACAATATGCTTCCTACATTCAAGGAAACGCGCTGTCAGAGTACACGAGGCTGTAATTGCTTGCCGTGTGACCGTGTTAGCTGTGACCAATAGCCTGGAGCAATCAGAAGCCTTTCACGGAGGCCATGACCTAAAGAAAGGTTAAAGATGGTTGTTCTTCCCTTTTCTCACTGCAGTGTTCTCTTCATGTGCTCTTGTGGCTTGATCTCTCTGAACTCGTGGTTTCAGGCCCTTGTGCTACATCTACAGTCCTGCTTCCGATTTACACATTCATCTGTCTGCCAGAACCTTTTCTTTGCTATCCCACTGGCCTCCCAAACTTAACATGTCCAGCGCCGAGTGAGTCATCTTTCCCTCAAACCAGCCCCGTCTTGTTTCCAGTCTCAATTAGTGGCCCCATGACCCTCCCGTTCCAAATCATAAAACCTGTTAGTCATTGTAGACTCTAGGTCCTCCCTCACCCTGCTTGTCCAGACAGCCAGAAAAGCCTGCCACTTTTTCTAAGAAGTATGACTCTGATCTTTCTCCTCTTTTCCATTCCTGATACCACCTCCTCTGTTTAGGTCCTTTTGTGGACTGCTACAATAATGATTGCCTCATTGTCCTACCTGCAGTCTTGCTTTCTTTAAATGTACCCTCTGCCCGGCGGTCAAGCTGCTCTGTATCGAATGCAGATTTGATCATGCCGCTGCAATCCTGAACACAATGAACAGCGGCTGCTCCTGTCAAGCAAGGCTCTCCGTGACTTACCCCATTTGTCATTTGTCATACCACTACCACTCCCTTTCTCCAACGTATCTGTTAATAAAACTGAACTGCTTGGAGGCTACCTGCAAACTTCATATTGTTTCTTGCCTTTACCCATTATCTTCCCTCTGCCTGGGAAGCCCTTTCTCCTTTCTTAGATTAGCTAATTCAATCATCCTCTAAGGTAATTTATTATCGTCTCCTCTAGGATGTTTTCTTTCAATCGAAAAATCTTATGAGTGTTGTGTTTCTATAATTTCCTAATGGACCAGAGCCATGCTTACTCACCTTTGTAACCCTAGTGCCTGGCACACAGGGGATACTCAGTAAATGTCTGCTGAACAGAACTCAATAGTTAAGACCAGGAGGGCGCTAGATCCCTTTGCCTTTACTGATTCATTTATTTCTTACTGATTCATTCATTCATTCATTCATTTATTTATTCAATTATCAATATTCCCATATTTGTTCTGGGGAAATTAATGATTTTATAATTCATTCATACAGTAAATATTTATTAACTGCCAATTATCTAGAGGTGAAAGACACCTCTCGATAGTAAGAAAAATGCAAAAATAAAATGATTTAAATACGTGTTACATCTGTAGGATAAAGAAAACAATTTTATTACTCAAAAAAAAATTGAGCACTATTCTGGAAGGAAGGAAATTCTGGGAGGAGAAGAACTGGAGGCAGCACATACAGACTATTTTGTTATATAAAATAAAGGAAACTTAGGCAGTAGTTGGAGTACGTGGTGAGGCTAAGAGTTCTTCTATATAAGATGAGAGAAATGATAGTACACAGGTAATAGTGATACGAATGATCCAGCAAAGTCAGAAAAATTGGTGATGTAGGAGACAGTGGGTTCAATTGCTGGAGCGATGGCCTTAAGAAAGTGAGAAAGGATAGGATTGAATGCGCAAATGGATAGTTTTACCTTAGATGAGGGCACAGTTTACCCGTGGTTATAAAGGAAGAACAGAGCATATGGGCACAGATGCCAGTAGGTGGAAGATGTGGAAGTCCTCTGGTGGTCCTGTTTTCTCAAATACCAAGCAAGTAATCGTCAATGTCTGAGGATGGAGGAAGAGCTCATTTGAAGAGAAAGGAGAAGAAAGGTAACTGGGTAATTACACTTGGGTAAATTAATAGGCTAATAAAATGTGATAAAGGAGCTGGGCATCACTAAGGGCTGGTTCTCTTGAGGTTAGAGGTCATGAATTGAAAGTGAGTCCTACCATTCAATATAGTGCTATTTTCCCTGCCACAGTCTGACGCAGGCGTAAGGTCGTAGCAGGCAGAGAGGAGGACTTACCCAGGACTGAGATTTTATCAGATAATGTCAATGAAGGGAAGAAGAGGCAGGCTGTTGAATATGGTTGCCAAGGAGGTATTGCATGATCGTATTTGAGATCATAGAAGGCCTGCAGTGGATGAAGTGGGGAAGCCCAGCGCTCAGTTCTCAGACCTGCTGTCCATTCTCCTCCCCTTGCTAGGTGATCTCATCCAGCCTCGTGCCTCACAAATCATCAATAGGCAGGCGCATCCTAAATTTATATCTCTCTTGAAATCCAGTTCCCTTTTAACATCTTGATAGAACAGGACATCTAGTGGGCATGAAACTTAATATTTTCAAAACTGAACTCTTGACTTTTCCCTCAGACTTGCTCCTCTCGCAGTCTCCCTTGTTTTAATAAGTGGTAACCCTTCTCTTTTTGTGTCTCAAGTCAAAACCTTCTGAGTCCTGCTTGGTGCTTCTTTCTCTCATATATAACATCCAGTTCATCGCAAATGCTGCATCTTCAGAGCACACACCTCTCTCCATATCCATCACTACTACCCTGGAGTATTGTAGCAGCCTTCCAACTTGTCTCCCTGGACCCATGCTTGCCCACAAAGTCTTGCTCAATATAGTAGCTAGAATGTGCCTTTAACGTCAAAGCCAGTGCATGCCCTCCCTGCGCTCAACGAATGCTTCAAGTGGGTTCCCCAGTGAAACTCCAAGTCTTAACCTGATGTCATACCCTCCACACACAATTGTATACAATTGTCAAAATTCTGCATACTGTATGCTTAAGATGGGTGCGTTTTATTATCTTGAAATTGCAACTCAATAAGGTTCATTTAAAAGTGTGGTAGAGGATGTCAGAGAGAGCAAGAAAGAGGCAGACGGGGCCCAGTAGAAGATACATCTCATGAAATTGTAATGGCACTGTTTTTTTCCGGAAATACTTAGCAGCTTGGAATTTGAAATTGACAAAATGTATGCGGCAGAAAGATATTTTTGAAACTTAATGTGCTATTTAGGATAGCATAACAGTGACTGCCTGGGACACTGCTGAGTGGGGAGCAAGCACAGCTAAGGAACTGATAGTGAGAATGGGGACAATGTAAATCCAGTAAGCATGTAGTATGTGCTTATTACGTACCTAGCATGCTTTTAGGTATTGGAGGTACAGTAATGACCAAGATAAACAATGTTTCTAACCACGAGAATTTCATGGGTTTTTTTAATGAATGAATGATGTAAAAAATAATGTACTTTAAAGAAATTGACATTATTTAGATCCAAATATGAACACTACCTGTTTTATGCTCCAATCCTTCTTATATGCCACATTTTTTTTTTTCTTGGATAACTTTTTATTTTTTTTGTATATTTTCACATAATTGTTTCGCAGACATTCTGGTGGTTTTATGTTTTCTAAGGTCTAGGATGAAAAAATGTTATTTGCCCCCTTTTTTGAAAATAATAGATTTCTAAGTTCAAATTCATTTTTCCTTAGAACTTTTAAAATAAGTTATATTGTCCTGTAAGTACCATGATCAGATTCATTCTGATTCTTGTCCTTAAATAACTTGCTATTAGTATGTGTTTATTTATCCTAGAATTAGGAAATGTCATTCAAAATTGCTGTATTTTTTATTTATCTTTTTTATGCCTCTTCAATGTGAAAGCTTGTGTTTTTCTTTAATTCTGTGAAATTTTCTTTTATGACTTTTTGACTAATTTATCCTCTCCATTCTCTTTGCTGTGTCTTTCTGAAACTCCTTTGAATACTATGTTGGAATTTCTAGACCTATCTCATAATTTTCAGTTTTTGGTCCTTTTGTGCTGTGGTTTGGGAAGATGTCTTCACCCTTAGCAAATGTTTGAAGTGATTTTGGAAATTGTCTGCAGGAACAGATCTCATTGATTGTTCCTGGATAGAGGGATAAGCATCAGAGCTGAACTACCTTGAGGAAGCTGTTTATTGCACTTTCCTTAGAGAATTATACTAGCTAGGATTTTTCAAGAACATTTATACAAATCATTTTTCAAAAACATTTCCACTAAATGACAAAAAGAGCACATGAATGTTTTGCTGCATAGAAATATGATCAGAGAGTGGTAAGAGCATCTACCATATAGGACCTCTGATTACATATATGGATCTTCCTTGTCTGTCTCAAATGATAAACTACCTTAGGTATCTCTATACTCATTTTATGTAACACCATCTGCTTAATTAATACTTTTTGGGTAGTAATGGCAACTAAGGTGTCCAAATCTTATTGCTGCCTCTGTCCTTGGAAGTTCAGATAATATTTAAATGGATTATGGTTTGCTTTAGAAGCATTTCAATATAATTAAGCAATTTGTATATTTTAAGCATCCCCAAGAACTTAAAGTTGTTTTATTAAAGATATATGTATACATATATTTTGTAAACCTTTGTATGAAATGGCATTTTTCTAATAGAAGAAACACCTTACCTAACCATTTATTTTTGTCTTTTTAATAAACTGTGAGATTTATAGGTTTTATTAACATGTTGTGTAGCCTTATAAGAAAATGAAATACCAAATTCAGGTCTTATATTTATATGTATTAATTTTTAAAAATTACAATAGTAACTCATATTAACATAGTTTATATTGGATTTTTTTATTCTTAATATTGGAACAGATTGTGTTGAAGAAATTTATTTGAAAATTTCTTATTGTTGTCAATTGAAAACAGCTTGAAAGCAATTAATGAAAAAAATGCCAGTAAATTAATGCCAGGAAGATGTGAGACATTTAAAGATATAGCCTTCTCAGCTGTGCTCAAACTAGGACTGATTAAGAGATTTATAGGGGTCAGGGGTCAGCAAACTGACTATTTATCAAAACGAACTCTTTATTGATCAAAGCAACTGGTCGGTCAAACCTGCAAAGCACCTGTTTTTATAAAGAGTTGTATTGGAACACAGCCATGCTCATTCATTTATACACTGTTTATAGATCTGCTTTCACATTTGTTGCTTTGTATTGCTTCACCCCCCATGGATTTGTCACCCCTCTTCCCCTGGGTGATGGAGATGCAAAGGATTACTCAAAGCCCATCTCTTCTGAGCAGTGAGAGACCCCAAAGTGGTTAACTTTCCTGGGACCCTCCAGCAAGAGGCATTGCTTCCTTGGGAAATTAACCACGAATTGGGGTTCTCTTCCTGCATTTATTTTCCAGACCACAAAGTTACAGGAAGAGAACATAGGTGAGGTTATAGTTTAACAGTATAGGCTGGTAACTTTCAGTGAAACAAGAGAGATGACATTCCAGTAAGGCTATCAACAAAAGCTTGATCTTAGCAAACATTCCTTCTCTCTTCTAGCAGTTTTCCAGCAACTTACATATCATTCAGTAACTAGTCTGTCTTTAAGCCAGCAACCTTGCTGTGCCACAGTTCTTTATCTTACACCAGAGACTTTATAGCCTGAGGAAAATTTCCAGTCCTCCTCAAGGTCAATATTTGAAACTGCAAGGCTTTGGAAAACCAGGCCCTGTGAAGTACATATGCTCTTTAGTATATTCCACACACATTGTAGTGGCTGAGTTAAGTAGTTGTGACAACAACCACAAGACTTGCAAATCCTGAAATATTTATCTGGCTCTTTACAGAAAGTATTTACCAATTCCTGCTTCATACAATGGTGACAGTTTTGTCCACTATTAGTACTGTTTTGACACTGCTGTCATACTGCTGGGAAAATGACTCACTGTTCTCTGCAACCACACTACACTTGTTTGTGTATGTCCTTGCTCAGGCTCTTTTCTATACCTAGATGCTGTTTCTTTTTACTCATGCCTAAAATCTATCCATTCTTCAAGGTATTATTCAAGTAACACTTCCTTCATGACACCCTACAATAAAGAAATAAAGTTAAATTTTCTCAATAAATCTTCCAGTTGGTCCTTACATATACTCTAAAATCCCTTATTCCTCTCTTGCTCATCGTTGCTTGGCCTATGCATAGTGGGTTTAAATCCAATTTTCTACCCATCTCATGCTGCCTACCCCTTGAGCTTACTTGGCTGGAGAAAACACATAGAGCATACTGACTGATCTCACTCTATGACCATGCATAACCATGAGGGGATGCTGAATTTTGTCAAATGCTTTTCTGCATCTATTGAGATAATCATATGATTTTTTTCCTTGATTTTGTTCATTTGGTGTTTCACATTTATTGACTTGCATATACTGAACCATTCTTGTCTCCCTGGGATGCATCCCACTTGATCATGGTGTATATATATATATATATATTTTTGATATGCTGCTGTATTCTGATTGCTAGTATTTTGCTGAGGACTTTTGCATGTGTTCATCAGAGATATTAGCCTGTAGTTTTCTCCTTCCTTCCTTCCTTCCTTCCTTCCTTCTTTCATTTTGGTTGTATCATTGTCTGGTTTTGGCATCAAAGTGATGCTGGCCTCATAGAACGAGTTTGGAAGAGTGGCCTCTATTTCAATTTTTTTTGGAATAGTTTGAATAGAATTGGTGTTAATTCCTCTTTATAGGTTTGGTAGAATTTGGCATTAAAGCCTTCAGGTCCTGGGCTTTTCTTTATTGGTATACTGCTGATTACCGCTTCAATCTCTTTGCTAGTTATTGGTCTATTCAGGTTTTCTATTTCTTCTTGATGCAGTGTCAGTAGTTTGTATATGTCTAGAAATTTATCCATTTCCTTGAAGTTTTCAAATTTGTTGGTGTATGGTTGTTTGTAATAGTTTCTAATGATTCTTTGCATTTCTGTGGTATTGGTTGCAATGTCACCTTTTACATTTGTGAGTTTCATTATATGGGTCTTTCTCTCTCTCTCTCTCTCTTTCTGTTAACCTAGCTAAGGTTTGTCTCTTTTTTTATCCTCTCAAAAAACCAACTTATTGTTTCATTGATATTTTGTACCATTTTGGGGGTCTCTACTGTCACTTAGTTCTGCTCTGATCTTAATTATTTCTTTCCATCTACTAACTTTGGGATTGGATTGTTCTTGTTTTTCTAGTTCTTTGAGGTGTAGCATTAGGTTGTTTATTTGAAATACTTTTATTTATTTATTTTTTAATGTGTTTATTGCAATAAACTTCCCTCTTAGTACTGCTTTTGCTGTATCTCACAGGTTTTGATAGGATGTGTCTTTATTTTCATTGGTTTCAATAAATTTTTTGACTTCCTATTTATTTTCTCCTTGGACCCATAAGTCATTCAGGAGCCTGTTGTTTCATTTCCATATATTTGTGTAGTATCCTGAATTTTACTTGTTATTAATTACTAGTTTTAGTCCACTGTGTTCTGAAGATACTTGATATGATTTCGATTTTTAAAAATTTGTTGAGACTTGATTTGTGAGCTAACAGGTGATCTATCCTGGAGCATGTTCCACATTCTGATGAGAAGAATGTATATTCTATAGTCATTGGATGAAATGTTCTGTACATATCTGCCAGATCCAATTGGTCTAAAGTGTGGTTTAAATCGTGTTTTTCTGTTGTATCTTTGCATTTCTGGGATGGACCATTCTTGCGACTCTGGGACAAATTCCACTCGAACATGGTGTTTAATTTTTTGATGTGTTGCTGTATTCTGATTGCTAGTATTTTATTGAGGATCTTTGGATCTATGTTCATCAGAGATATTGTCCTGTAGTTTTATTTTATTTTTTTGCTGTATCTTCATCTGTTTGGGGTATCAAGGTGATGCTGGCCTCATAGAATCAGTTTGAAAGAGTGGCCTCTGTTTCCATTTTTTGAAAAAGTTTGAAGAGAATTGGTTTTAATTTCTCTTTAAAGGTTTGGTAGAATTGAGCAGTAAAGCCATCCAGTCCTGAGCTTTTCTTTGTTGGGAGATTGCTGATTACTGCTTCATTCTCACTGCTCGTTATTGATCTGTTCAGGTTTTCTATTTCTTCTTAGCACAGTGTCAGTAGTTTGTTTGTGTCTGGAAATTTATCCATTTCCTCCAGGTTTTCAAGTTTGTTTGTATGTAGTCATTTGTAATAGTCTCTAATGAATTTTTGTATTTTTCTGGAATCAGTTGTATGTCTCTTTTTTCATTTCTGATTTTTGTTATTTGGGTCTTCTTTCTTTTTTTAGTTAGGCTAGCTAATGTTTTGTCTATTTTGTTTATCATCTCAAAAAACCTACTTTTTGTTTCATTCATCATTTGTATTGGTTTCTGAGTCGCTATATCATTTAGCTTGCTCTAATTTCTTTTCGTCTACTGACTTTGGGATCGGATTGTTCTTGTTTTTCTCGTCCTTTTAGATATAGGGTTAGGTTGTTTACTGAGAATCTTTCTATTTTTTTTTCATGTAAGCATTTATTGCTATAAACTTCCCTCTCAGCACTGCTTTTGCAGTATCCCACAGGTTTTGATATGATGTATCTTTATTTTCAGTGTTCTCTAGGAATTTTTTGATTTCATGTTTAATTTCTTCTTGGACCCATAGGTCATTCGGGAACCTGTTATTTAATTTCCATGTATTTGTATAGGGCCCTGAGATTTGATTCTGTTAATTCTGGTTTTAAAACATTGTCATCTGAAAAGATAGGTGAAATGATTTCAATTTTTTAGAAATTTGTTGAGACTTGTTTTGTGACCTAATGTGGTCTATCTTGGAGAATGTTCCCTGTGCTGATGAGAAGAATGTATATTCTGTAGTCGTTGGATGAAATGTTCTGTAGATATCTGACAGGTCTAATCAGTCTAAAGTGTAATTTGAATCCTGTGTTTCTCTGTCCAGGGATGAGATGGACTGTTCAGGTGCCCCACTATTATTGTATTGGGGTCTATCTCTTTCTTTAGGTCTAATAGTGTTTACTTTATATATCTGGCTGCACCAGTGTTGGCTGCATATATATTTATGACTGTTATATCTTCTTGCTGGATCAATCCCCTTATCATTACATAGTTGCTTTCTTTGTCTCTTTTTATGATTTTGTTTTAAAATGTATTTATCTGATATAAGAATAGCTACTCCTGCTCATTTTTGGTTTATATCTGCATGGTGTATCTTTTTCCATTCCTTCTCTATTAGTCTGTGTTCATATTTTTATCAGTGAGATTAGTCTCTTAAAGACAGCATACAGGTGGGTCTTGCTTTTTCATCCAATCTGTCAGTCTTTGTCTTTTGAGTGGGAAGTTTAATCCATTTACATTTAGGGTTGTCATTGAGAGAAATTGTCTTATTCCTGCATTCTATGGCTTTTTGTTTAGATGCTTTGAGTATCATTTGTTCTTTTCTTCTCCTTTGATTATTGCTCTTGTTTGTGGGGTTTTCTTTGAGGTGGTAAAATTTATTTCCTCTTGTCTTTCTCATTTGCATTTGTGTTTTACTAGTGGGTTTTGTTTTTACTTGTGTATTTGTGGTAGTGATTTTTGTTTTTCAGGTTCCAGATGCAGGACTCCTTTGAGAATTTCTTGCAGGACTGGTTGTGTGGTGCTAAACTCTGATAGTTTTAGTTTGTCTGGGAAATATACTATTTCTCCCTCATTTCTAAAGGATAGCCTTGTGGGGTATAGTATTCTTGGCTGGCAGTTTTTTCTTTTAGTATTTTGAACATGTCATCCCATTTTCTTCTCACCTTAGAGTTTCAGTTGAGAAGTCTGCTCTTACTTTGATGGGGGCTACCTTATAAGAGATATGGCATTTTTTTTCTTGCTACTTTTAGTATTCTCTCTTTGTCTTTGAGTTTTGCCAGTTTGACTATAAAGTGTCTCATAAAGGATCTTTTTGGGTTGAATCTGTTAGAGGATCTTTGAGCTTCCTGGATCTAAAGGACCATGTCTCTGCCTACACATGAGAACTTTTCCATTATTATTTCATTGAATATATTTTCAATGCCTTTACCTTTCTCCTGCCCTTCTGGAATACCCATGATTAGGATGTTTGTATGCTTAAGGTTGTCTGTTAGCTCTCTTATACTTTCTTCATTTTTTAAAAAATTATTTTTTCCTTTTTTTTGTGTGCCTGAGTTATTTGGTATAGACAGTCTTCAAGATCAGAAATTCTTTCTTCTGCTTGCTCTAATCTGCTATTTAAGCTCTCAGTTGTGTTTTATTTATTTCACTGAATGAATCCATCAGTCCCAGGAGTTCTGCTGCATTCTTATATAGGGTATTAATCTCTTTGTAAATTTCATCTTTCATAGCCTGGATATTTTTTCTTGTTTCCTGGTGTTGTCTAAGTCTTTTCTTATGTCATTAAGTTTCCTTAAGATTATTACTCAGAATTCCTTTTTAGTCATTTCAAATGTTTCCTGTTCTGTAGGATCTGGTACTTGAAAATTACTGTATTCCTTGGTGGTGTCATATTTTCTTGTTTTTTTACATTTCTAGTATCCTGCATTGATGTCTGGTCATCTGGTAGGTCAGTTTCTTCTTCTGCTACTCCAGAGTGGACTTTGAGGAGAAAGACTTCCTCATCTTTTCCCAGGCTCATCTGGTGACTCTCTCTGTGTCACTGCAGTCCAGTATGAGGCGGGCCACCTGCATGGTGATTGTGCCTTCTACTGTGGTGGCAAGCTGTCCTTGAGGTGGTAGAAGCTGCGGTGGCAGCTGTTGTGGACCACCTCCATGGAAGAGGTGCAGGGCCTCCCTGTCCCAGTGGTGGTACTCCTCCTGCCTTCTGTGTGGGCAGGGGGTTAGGGCTCCTAATGGGCCTCTCAAACTCAACATGCCTGAAACTGAAATTTCCACTCTGCCTGCCTCCCTTCAAAACATCAGCTCCACCAGCAGCCTTGCTTGTTTCAGTTGATAGCAGCTCCATCTTCTCAGTTGCACAGGGCAAAAGACTTGGAGTAATTCTGTATCTCTTGCTTAATCTTATACCCCACATTCTATCTGTCAGAAAATCCTATCAGTTCTCTTATAAAAAAAAAATGTTTATAGACTCCAACCACATGCCTTTGTCTCCACTCCTACCCTCTCACTGTGACTGTCAACATTTGTCACCTTGGTTACTGTAGCTGTCCCAATCAGGATTCTCTGTTTCTATCCTTGACCCACTCTCACACTCTGACCTTAACATAAGAACCAGAGGGATTCTTAATAAGGTGATTCAGGTTGTATCAATTATCTGCTCAAAATCCCATTTCAGGTCATTACACAGTGATCCTACCTCTCTGACTTCATCTCAGACTACTCTCTCCCTTTCTCACTCCATTGGACTCTCCTTCTGTCTCTCAGACCCATAGGCAGACAGATGCCTTTGGACACTTGCTCCAGCTGTTCCCTCTGTTTCAAATTCTCTTCATTCAGTTGTCCTTGAGTCTCACACCCTTGCTGCCTTTGTGCCTTTGATCCTATTTTGCTTTCTCACTGAGTTCTACCCTGTCCACTCTAGTCAAAATTGCAACCCCACCCTTCCTACCTTGTTCTGTGTTTTCTTTTTCCCACATAATTTGTCACTCTCTAAAAAAAAATGTAATTAACTTTTTTGTTTATATGCTATGCAATCTGTCTTTCTTCCTGAAATCTAGATTCTTTGTCTTCTACAATCATTGATATGTCCCAAGTTCACGTAAAATGCCTAGCCCATAGTAAGTGCTCAAAAAATAATTACTAAATGAATCAAGGACAGAGATGCTGTCTTTTATTTTTTGCATTCCACTCAGTACTGGCTTGCCTTCTTTTTTTGTTTTTTAAGTGAATGGATGATGTATTTACTTAATAAACTAACATTTATAATTCTTCTGTTGGTAAGTCTATTTAATTAATTTTAAATGTGTTACTACATGAGTAAATTAACAGAACAAAAGTGCAAATGTGTTAGATTACATTTTCTCACCGGGAAGAACTGCAACATTAGTAGAGAAAATAACTGTTTACAGTTATTTCCATAAGTCACTCCAGAATGAAAGCTGTCAGAGCTGCATTGATTTGTCTACTTCTCATGATGGATTCCCTCTGATCAGTGTCATCTGCTAGGATTTTGGTGAGACCAGTGACAAGATTCCAAAACTTTCCTGCTTAAACCTTGTGAGCTCTTTGAGGGTAGGACTGGGATTTTGTATTTTTTATTCCTGGAACTAAGCACTCACGTGATTGAAGGACAAACCAAAGTGGCTGATTGTGAGGGCATTTCACAACCCTTTGCAATTAGTATGCCAGCGTTAAACACTGCTTCTATAGTTCTCCAAAAATGTGACCGAAAGGACATCGAAAATTTATTTTCTCTCTACATTTGCCTTCTCAAAAAGCCACTTCTCTCCAATAGGTATTTGTGAGAGTCCAGTGAGAGAATGTCTATGAAAGAACTTGAGTTTTATTGAAGGTCTGAATAATTTCCTCCATGTCTGGCAATCACTTTCTATCATGGAACATTCTGTCTAAAGTGCTTAGTCTTCTTTTACCTGTAGCAGAAGGAGGTAGTTGGGCCGGGCAGTGAAAGTTCCTTGTGACATTGTGCAGACTCACTGCTGCAAGAGCCCTGGAGCGAAGTCCCCATTGTTTACTAACATAGCTTCCCAATGCCTTATTAAAAATTATGTCATCCTTAGCATTACTCAAATCATAAATATTGTTTTTTGAACAATGTGGAGTTTGGGATACCACAACTGGAATGATGTAGGGAATTTAAGAGGCTTTGGATGAAATTACAAAAATAATTGTGAAGTTTGGTTAAAAAATATGAAGCACTGAGATATTATAGACAAAGAGAATTACTATAAAATGAGAATAATAAACCAATTAATGGGTGATTTAGGTCATATGTAACAGGAGAGTTAGGTTTAGTATGTCCTTGTGAATGAAAGGGAGGGATAACGTGGGAGTGGGAGGAATAGTGACTACATGGTGAAGGCCATGTAAGTGGCAATGTGACCTTTCCCTAAGACCCTCCGAGTGTTCTCTCTAGAATTCATGGTACACATGGAGTGGCTGTCCCGTGGAAGCAGGAGAAGAGTTTGAATTTTGCATTCGTTTTGGTTGGGAGAAACAGAGGTGTTTTGACAATGAAAGTCTTTAAGACATAGGAAACCTTGGGGAGGATAAGATTTCCCTAGGACATGGGTCAGGGGTTCAAGGCAAACCAATGTAGGTATTGGATTATATCTAGTTTTTATATACAAGGAAAACACCAATTGCATTTATATAGTTGTTCTAATTATATATCTTCTTATTATTAACAAGTTAATACCTTCTCAGTATAAATGTTAATATCTTCTTGTTATTAAATGCTGTGCTGCATTCAAGGAAGTTGCATGAATGATTGGATGATGTATGATGTGTGACTGAACATCAATGTACTGTACAGGCAGCATTGACCAACTAACCCTTTCTCTGGTATTTGTAATCTAAATGAGAATCATTACATTAAGTTGTGAATCTTGTGTTATATTTTAAATATATAAATGTTATTTTATTAGTAATAAAATAGTTGAATTTTTTTTAAAAAAATGTTCTTTTGGAGAAAAGGTACCCTTATAGTATCTTGTCTAATATCTAGATAAATATTAGGTTTTTTTTCTTTTAAGATCATACATCATATATTTTAAAACAATCATTTTTATATTTCAGAAATATCTGAAATGTATAATAATTTAGAAATTTGAGTTTATGAAACTTAATTGTAGTGATATTTATGTCAGGGGACATGGCACATTTTGATTTTTCATGGGGAAGGTCAACAAATACATGCTATTTTGTTTTACATATTTATTTATTTTTTTCTGCTGGACAGTACAGGGATCTGAACCCTTGACCTTGGTGTTATAACACCATGCTATAACCAACTGAGCCAACAGGCAAGAGCCCCCCTACATGCTATTTTTAAAGGACAGCAAAAATAATTGTTTATATTTTGTTTATTAAGTGTAAATTTTTTTTCCAGTGAAATGGAGTTAATTTTTTAAAATATATTGAGACTTGATTTGTGACCTATCCTGTGGTGTATCCTGGAGCATGTTCCATGCGCTGATGAGAAGAATGTATATTCTGAGGCTTTTAGATGAAATATTCAGTAGAAGTCTTCCATGTCCAATTGGTTTAAAGTGTTGTTTAGATTTTGTTTTTCTGTTGATGTTTTGCCTAGATGATTTGTCCAATGTTGAGAGTAGGGTGTTCATTTCCCCTGCTATTATGGTATTAGTGTTTATCTCTCTTTTTTTTTTTATGTCTAATAGTGTTTGCTTTATAAATCTGGCTGCTCCAATGTAAGGTGCATACATATTTATGACTGTTATGTCTTCTTGCTGGATAGATCCCTTTTTCATTATATAGTGGACTTCTTTATCTCTTTTTATGGTTTGTGGTTTCAAATGTATTTTATCAAATATAAGAATAGCTATTCCAGCTCATTTTTCATTTCTGTTTTCATGGTATATCTTTTTCTGTCCTTTCACTCTTAGTCAAGTTTGTCTTTACAGGTAAGGTGAGTCTGTTGAAGACAGCATATTGTTGGGTCCATCTTTTTAATCCAATCAGTCGGTCTGTGTCTTTTGAATGGGGAATTTAATCCTTTTACATTAAGAATTATAATTGAGAGGTGTTGATTTACTCCTGGCATTTTATTGATTTTTGTAATTTATTTTCATGGCCCTTTACCAATTCCACCTTTCTCCT
Organism: Cynocephalus volans; assembly: GCF_027409185.1. Classification (NCBI taxonomy): domain Eukaryota; kingdom Metazoa; phylum Chordata; class Mammalia; order Dermoptera; family Cynocephalidae; genus Cynocephalus; species Cynocephalus volans. The sequence continues at coordinate 125,285,656 of NC_084468.1, forward strand.
CCTCCCCCTTACCCACCCCCATCAGCATCATATCTGTTCTCTTAATAAGTTCAAGGAATTACTGTGATTGTTGTGTCTTCTTTTTCTATTTACTTGTTTGTTTATTCATTTTTATTAGCTCTCATATATAAGTGAGAACATGCAGTATTTCTCTTTCTGTGCCTGGCTTATTTCACTTAAGATAATCTTCTCTAAGTTCATCCATGTTGCTATGAATAGCAGTATTTCATTCTTGATTTTTGTTCAGATGTTTTAAATATCTTTTGTTCCTTTCTTCTTTTCTGTTTGTTTTCTGTGTTTGTTGTTTTCTTGAGATGGTAGATAAACTTCTTTTCTCTTTATTGTTTTTTTTGTTTGTTTGTTTTGTTTTGTTTTACTGGTTGGTTTTTCTTTCTTGAGTATTCATGGTAGTGATGGTTATTTTTCTGGTATCAGGCACTCCCTTGAGAATTTTTTGTAAGCCTGCTAGTGTGGTGGTGATCTACCACAGTTTTTGTTTGGGAAATATACTTTGTCCTTCATTTTGGAAGGATGGCCTGACTGGGTATAGTATTCTTGGCTGACAATTTTTGTCTTTTAGTATTTTGAATATATCATCACATTTTCTTCTGGCTTTTAGGGTTTCTGATGAAAAGTCTGCTGTTAGTCTGATAGGGGCTCCCTTATAGGTGACTTGACACTTTTCCCTTGCTTCTTTTAAGATTCTCTCTTTGTCTTTGAGCTTTGCCAATTTGACTATAATATGTCTTGGAGAGGATCTTTTCAGTTGAATTTGTTTGGGGATCTTTGAACCTCCTGGATCTGAAGATCTGTGTCTTTCCCTATAACTGGGAAGTTTTCCACTATTATTTTGTTGAATATGTTTTCAATGCCTTTTCCTTTTTCCTCTCCTTCTGGAACACCCATGGTTTGGATATTTGAGTGCTTAAGGTTGTCTGCCATTTTTCTTGGATTTCCTTCATTTTTTTAAATTCTTTTTTCTTTTTCTTTTTTGTCCACCTGAGTTACTTCAAAAAGGCCATCTTCAAGATCAGAAATTCTCTCTTCTGCTTGTTCTAGTGTGCTGTTTAAGCTCTCTGTTGTGCTTTTTATTTTGTTGAATGAATCTTTCAGCTCCATAAGCTCTGCTACATTCTTTTTCAGGGCATTGATTTCTTTGTACATTTCTTCCTTCATGTCCTGTATACTCTTTCTCATTTCATTGTTTTATCTAACTGAGTCTTCTTATATCTCATTGAGTTTCATTAGAATTGTTACTCAAAATTCCTTTTCATTCATTTCAAGGCCTTCCTGTTCTATAGGATCTGGTATTTGAGAATTATTATATTCCTTTGGTGGTGTCCTATTTTCTTGTTTTTTTATATTTCTAGTATCTCTCTGTTGATGTTTAGTCATCTGCTAGAGAATTTACTTTTTCTAGTACTCTGGAGTGGGATTAGTGGAGAGAGAATTCCTTCTGCAGGTGTGTTTTATAATAATGGTCGAATGGGGTGTTTTAATGTTAGTTTCAGGTAGACGTCATAGTGTGGTCTTTATGTAGGTATTCTGGCTGAATTCAGTGTCAAAGTTGCATGAGAGGACACTTATTATTTCCTTGCTGAGGTTGGTGACACTATATTGGTTCGTCAGGACATGGGTGAGCTCTCAAATTTTGGCAGATAGCACCTTGGAGTCTTGTCACTCTTAGGTTATAGTTTCTGTTCCTGGATGAGACTGTTGGCACCCTGGCTAGCTCACCCTGACCCTGATGGGTGCACTGGGGTATAGTAGTACGCCTCAATTTGAATGAATGACTCTGGATGGGTTTTCTCTTTTTTTCTTTCCTCTTTCCCTGGGCTCTGCTGGTGTCACTCCTGTCTGTGTTGATGAGTGGTCACCAGCTAACCTATGAGGTAGCAGTGGTTGCTGTTGTGGCAGCAAGCCATCCTTGAGACAGCAATTGCTATGGTGGTGGCTGTCATGGCCCACTTGTTCTGCACTGGTGTCTTCAGCAGTGGCTGAGAGTGTTGCTGACTACGGCTGTCTGCCACTCCAGTGGGGCCTTGCTTGCCTGAGTCCCATGGGGCTGCCAGCCGCCACTTCATCAGGGCCTCTCCTTGCTGTTCCTTCACCCATTTTGAAATAGAAAAAATGTTCATGCTTATGAAATTCTCAAATGATGTTTTAATTAACAATGATTTATTTCAAAGACGAAGACATAAGTAGCTACTGTTGTAAATTAGATCAACAATCAGTGGTTATATGAATCCAAGCATTTGGTTACTTCTGCTTTTCATTAAGATGACTCTGGAATTTGTCAATTCAGACATAATGTAATAAAAAGGGTTTGGGCTTTGTAATCGGACAGACCTGCTCTCAAATCCTGGCTGTCATGTATTTGCTATGGGGCCAGAGCAGCTTACCCAAAGGTGCTAACCTTACCATATGGTATTATCATCAGGATTAAATGTGACACATATATTAAGTAACATTAAAAGTAAGTGCCCAATAAATATTAATTCCCTCCGTATCCCCACTAATTTGCTTGTGTTCCTAATGCATCATCCTGTACCCTGAATTGTATTGTAGGAGGTATTCTGGATGGATGGCTGCTGGGAACCCATTGCCATAGCCAACTCTTCTTCAGTACTTAAAGATTTACCCTGGCATTGAGTAATGAGAATTTCGGTAAGAAGAAATAGATGAAAATAGCATGTGGACTTTTCTTAAAGTGTCGCTTGAATATCAGATACTTTGTCCTAAGTTATATGGTTATATTTTTAAAGATCTTGGGATGTCATGGATATCTGTCCATGTGTGTATTGTTCTTATTCTGAAAATAAGTAAAATAGGTTTTTAAAAAATCTGTTAATCTTGCTGTGCTCTTCATGTCATTGTAAATGTATTATAGTCCTTATCTCACTCTATTTTGTTCTTTAAATGTCTACCTACTCATTAAATTACATAGTCTTTGAGGGCAAAGTCTGGGTGTTACTCATCTTTTTGGTATAGACTAAATGAAGCATAAACTCTTAGTGGTTAAGAAAAAAACTGTTAGTGGTTAACACTGCTTTCTGAGACTATGAAAGCTTTATGCAAAAGAGGCAGGTAAAAGTGTCAAAACGGGGAAGTTCTAAGACAAATGGTTTTCCCAAATCACCAAGAAAAATCATTATATGGTTTCTTTCAAGATGGATCAAATTATCTCTAATCTTTCCCATTTTTATCCAACTTTTCCCCAAATGATAACAACATGCAATTAATTTTCATATTATTACATGAATATAGAACTAGCACACCTGTGTAAGTAATGCCTATTAGCAATCTGTGCTATATAAAATATGTAGTCCAATTAAAAAGGAGCAAAGGATGAGGGGAAGGTCAAAGATAATAGAAAAAACTTAAGTGGTGACATTAGTACATATGTAAATTACTAAATATGTAAACTTTGTTAAATTATTATCATTGACATACATCTTGAGAAATATTAAAGAATTTTATGCATAGGAGACAGAGTTGGAGGTGGGGAAATGAAAAAAAATGATAAATTCTAGTTTCATTATTTCTGATAAGAAGCATTAATTGTGAAATTATAATAAGTTTACGTTTTTGTACCCAAAATATGATAAAATATTATTTTAAATTTTACTTTTTAACTAAAAAAATAATTATTTTGTCTTTGATTATATTTTTCAGAAACCATATTTGAGAAGTACTTCCATCCAGTGCTACTTGTGTTTACTTCTAAACAGTCATTTTTTAAATGAGGCTGGCATTCGTGTCTTCATTTTGGGGTAATTTTATCTTTAGGCATGAATATCATCATGTAAATAGCTATAATGATTGTCCTTCCCTTTAAAATTGGTTTATGTTCAGTTTGCTTATATCTCTAGGTCCTCAGTGTTTGGGGCATGGTAGAGGGCAGATTATGGAGATTCAGAGGAGGTTAAGTAAATACCTAACTGAGCATTTTTATACACTGGGAATATTCCAAATGAGTATTATATCTCCCAAGTAAATTTGGCCTCTTGATATCTAACTAAACTTGGAAGTACTCGACTTACTTATATCCTGTATGCTTTTCATAGCAGTAAAAAGTAGATATTTAAGATTCACTTATGTTATTTGATCTGTCCCGGGCACTGACTCCTCCTCTCCTTTGATCCACATCCTATTTCAGTTTAAAACATTTCTTTTGTTTATTTAGGCCTTCTGTTTTCCCTCCTGATAAACATTCACATTTTCCCATGTCTATGAACTTTTTTCTTCTCTCTTAGATGCAGCTAATATACTGTACCCAGTTGGCCCAAAGCGCCCAACTTATAGTTACATAATCTGACTCCCAGTTCAGTTTTACTCTACTAACACCTTCGTGGTAAGGAGAACCATAGATTTGTGCAGGTAAATCTTCCTCATGAGACAGATTAGTGATGACTATCATGCTTTTCTACAAGATCCATCAGGGAGTGACTGTATTTCCTGAAGCTTTAAGAATCTTTCCAGTCACTTGGGTCTTTTGTCTGGATATTAAATTTAGATTTTTTACCAAAGTGGGTAAGTATATGGTTATTTAGCCTATTTTGGGCTAAAGTCTGTAATGTTTAATAAGAAAGCTGCCACAAGCGTAATAATAGTGTGAACAGCATGAAAGGGGCATGTTTAATGTACTATAAAGAACATCTACTGTCAAAATCATTACATGAAAATGGTAATTGCTTATTTTAAGAATTTTACCTATTTATTAGACTTTAAAGTGTGGTGGAGCTTCTACTTAAAGAAAACTAATGATTTCAGAAATGTTTGTTGAGCACTACCACACATCTGGCACTGTTTTTATTTCATTGTCATAAATTGCATCAGGTTATTTCTAAATTATGCCTCCAATTAGGCTTTTCTCTAACCCAGGCTGGTCAATCCTTGAGTTAACCTCAAGTGTCAAGGTTGTACTATATGTTCAATGTTTATGTTTTTCTAAAAGGCTGTTGAATGCACCAAAGCAAGGTTAACACTGATGTTTTCACTGGTCGTAAAAAAAAAAAAAATTATTGATTGCTCTTTTGCTTATAGTATTCATTGAGACAGTATTATGCTCATTCAAAATGCTTTGCCCTATTTTCTTTTTCCAGTTGTATCAGTGCAGGTCTTCCTAAAACAGAAGCAAACTGGCATGATGTAATAAGTGATTTGAAAAAAATTGAAGATCTTATTCAAGTGAGTACTCATTTTTCTGCTGTTATAATTGCTATGAAGTGTATCTCTCTCTGCGTTTTTCTGTCAGTCTTAATGAAATCTCACTTAAATAATTTTGTAGAAATTTTTGAGCCTTGAAAAGCCTCAAAAAAGTTTTTTCTTACTGTTTTCAGATTCTAATTATCTTTAAAACTTAATTTATAAATGGTCCAGCCTGAAGAGCTCTAGTCTCTACAGGCCAGAGACTCTCTTCCCCTACCTAAAGAAAACAAGTAGGTGGTGGCACCTGTACAGGAGGTGTCCCGACCCTTAGAAGGGCTGTCTCATCTTGGATTAGTGACTCTCTTTTCCTATCTAGAGACACCAGGTGGGCTGGCATAACTGGCAGGGGAAAGAGAGCAGGAGCCCCACGCAAAACAGTGGCCTGGAGAGGTATATTTTATCTCTCGGGTCTCCCATCCTCTACCTAGAGAAGCCAGGTGGTATGGCCTGGAGAAGTGCTACCTACCCCAGTAGGTGACATCAGAAGGGATCAGTGGGAACCCAATGGCACCAAGCATACCAAAATAGCACCACAAGGGTTCTGAAAACTAATCTGTCATTGTAATCACAGCATCCAAAGGTAGGTTGCAACTTGCATGTTAAATCTAAACAGGCTGATTGCACGTTAAAATAGAAGATTTATATAGGATCTCAGTCTCCTATTATAATTGCCACAATGCCAGGATACAATTGAAAATCACTCATCATACCAAGAAACAGGAAAGTCATAATTCAAATGAGAAAAGACAATCAACAGATTCAAAAATTGCAATGGATCAGATGTTGGAATTATGTGACATGGATTTGAAAGCAGCCATTATAAAAATGCTTCAAAAATCAATTACAAACACCCTAGAAACAAATGAAAAAATAGAAAGCCTTAGCGAAGAAATAGAAGATGTAAAAAGAACCAAATGGAAATTACAGAACTAAAAAATATAATAACGGAAATACAAAAACTGAAAAGACTTAGCAGAACAAATATGACAGAGGAAAGACAGTTAACTTGAAGACAGAATATTAGAGAGAAAACTGACTGGAAAAGAATAGCTTCAAGGATCTTGGGGACAATAGCAAGAGATCCAGGATTTCTATTATCAGCATCCTAGTAGGAGAGGAGAAAGAGAATACAGCAAGTAAAAGGCATAGATTGGCAGAGCTGATAACAAAACATAACCCAGCCATGCTATCTATAAGAAGCTCACTTCAAGTACTATGACATACGTAGATTGAAATTAACAGGATAGAAAAAGATATACCATACTGTAGTGGCTTTAATAGTGTCCCCTCAAATTCCATGTCTGCTGTGGATTGATTGAATTGTGTCCCCCAAAGTTCATATAGTAGAAGCTTAATTCCCACTGTAACTGTTGAGGGTAGGAAATCCAATTATGGTAATTGAAAGGTGAGGACTTGAAGAGCTGATTAGATTGTAGGACCCTGCAGTAGTGAATGGATTAATAATGGTGGTCAGGAGTGTGGTTCTGAGGGTTTAAAAGGAGAGCTCATGAGAGTCTCTCTCTCTCTGCTCCACCATTTTCTGCCATGTGAGACCCTACTTTGCTGTTAAGCCAAAGAAGACCCTCACCTTTGTTGCCTGGACTTTGGACTTCCCAGCCTCTGAAACTAAGCAATCAATTTTGTTTTCTTACAAAGTACCCAGTTCCAGGTATTTTATTATAAGCAACAGAAATGGATTAATAAAATGTCCAACTGGAAACCTTCACATGTGAACTTATTTGGAAGTAGCATCTTTGCAGCTATAACTAGTGAAGTTAAGATAAGTTCATACCAGAGTGAGGTGGGCCCTAAACCCAGGGACTAGTATCATTATAAGAAAAGGAAAGGACATAGAGAAACCCGCTAGGAAGAATGCCGTGTGAATACAGGGGCAGGGATTGGAGTGATGCAGCTGCAGCCCAAGGAAGGTCAAGGATTGCCAGGACCCACCAGAAGCTCAGGAGAGGCAAGAAGGGTCTTCCCTAGAGCCTTCAGAAGTAGCGTGGCCCTGCCCACACCTTGATTTTGGACTCTTTGTTTCTAGAACTGTGAGTGAATGAATTTCTGTTGTTTTAAACCACCTACTTTGTGATATCTTGTTACAGTAGCTCTAGGAAACTGATAAACGTTATTTTAAAAAGCAGAAATATCTATATAATATCAGATAAAGTAGTTCACAGCAAATAAAATTACTATAGTCAAGAGGAATGTGACATAGTGACAAAAGATAAATCCAAGAGGAAAATGTAATGATTCTAAATGTATACAAACCAAACAACAGAGTCTCCAAGTTCATGAAGTAAAACGTAATAGAGCTGAAAGGAGAAATAGACAAATAAACAATTATAGCTGAGAACTTTACCACCTCATTCTCAGTAACTGATAGAACTATCAGACGGAAAACCAGAGAGGAGATCAAAGAATACAGCCAACCAACAGCATCTAATTTAATACATAGAGCACTCCTCCCAACAGCAGCAGAATATACTTTTTGTTTTTTCAAGAACCCAAGGAACAAGTATCAAGACTGAACCTACACTGGGCCATGAAACAACTTTAAAAAAAAATTGATCAGAACTTGAATCATGCAGAATGTGTTCTCAGACCGCACTGGAATCAAACCTACTGTATCATAAATACAATAGGAAAATCTCCAAATAATTGGAAATTAAATAATACACTTGTAAACAATTTGTGGGTCAAAGAGTCACTCTTAAAGGAGTTTAACAATACATAGAACTTAATAAAAATGAAATACAGCATATCAAGATATGTTGGTTACAGCTAAGGCAATATTGAGAGGAAAATTTAAAAAATCAAATGATTACATTAGAAAAGAAGAAAGGTATTAAATCAATAATCTAAACTGCTATCCTAAGAAACTAGAAAAAGAAGGGCAAAATAAACCTAACACAAGCAGAAGGAAGAACATAATATGAGAGCAGAACTTAATAAAACTGACATCAGGAAAACAATAGGAAAAAATCAATGAAACATATAGCTGGTTACTTGGAAAAACCATTAAAATCAATAAACCTGTAGTAAGACTGACAAAAATAGAAAGAGAGGGCACAAATCATAAATACCAGGAGTGAAATTGTGGGCTACCACTACAGAATCTGCAGTCATTAAAAGGACAGTAAGAAAAACTATGAATAATTTTACATTAACCAATCTAACAACTTAGAGGAAATGGAACAATTCTTCAAAAACCACAAACTACTAAAATATAATAAAAGATGTAATAAATAATTTGAACACTCCTATAACCACAAAGGCATTGAATTTATCAAACATAAGCTCCTACAAGAGAATCTCCAGGCCCAGCTGGTTTCACTTGAGCATTCTACCAAAAATGTAAAAAAGAATTAACAACAACTGTACACAGACTTTTCCAGAAAATAGAAGAGGATGGAATGCTTTCTGACTCATTTTAGGAGGCAGTATTATTTTGATGTAAAATCAAATAAAGACAGTACCAAAAAGAGAAAACTAGAGACAGATATCTTTCATGAATTTAGATATAAAAATCCTTGATAAAATAATGCTAATTTAAATCTAGTACCATATAAAAACAAATATACACCATGGCCAAGTGGGATTTATTCCAGGTATGCAAGTCTTGTTAATATTTGGAAATTAATCAGTGTAATCCACCATATCAAAGGCTAAAAGAAAAAATCCTATAATCATATCAATTGATGTAGACAAGGCATTTGATAAAATACAATACCTGTTATGGGCTGAATTGTGTCCTTCTGGAAAAAAAAATCCGTATGTTGAAGTCCTTCCAGTACCTCAGAATGTGACTGTATTTTGAGCCAGGGTTTTTAAGAGGTAATTAAGTTAAAATGAGGTCATTAGGGCAGGTTCTAACCCAATATTACTGGTGTTCTTAGAAGAAGAGGAAATTAGGATACAGATACAGAGGGAAGACCATGTGAAGACACAGGGAGAAGATGGACATCTGAAAACGAAGGAGAGAGGACGCAGAAGAAACGAACCCCGCCAACACTGATCTCAGACATCTAGCCTCCAGAATTGTGATAAAATAAATTTCCATCATTTAAATCACCTAGCCTGTGGTGCTTTGTTATGACAGCCCTAGCAGGCTTTTGTAACACCTATTCAAGACAATATTTCTCAACAAAGTAACAACAGAGAGGAACTTCCTCAGCTTGATATCAAGCATGTACAAAAACCTAGAACTGCCATACTTAATGTCACTTTTAAGTGAACACTGAATATAAACACTGAATGCTTTTTTTCCTAGGATTGGGAGCAAGGCAAGGATGTCTTCTGTTACCACTTTATTCAACATAATATTGGAATTTAAGCCAAATCAATAAAGCAAGAAAAAAAAAAAAGGCATGTGGTAAGAAATCAAAGGCATGCAGATTGAAAGGAAAATTATAAATTATCTCAAGTTTTTGGGGAAGAAAATACCAAAAATGGGTGTTATCTTATTTGGAAATGTAAATTAAAACCACAATGACATATCATTATGCGGATATAAGAATGCCCAAAATAACAAAAAAGTGATAATGCCAAATAAATATAATTAAAATATAAATATAATATTAAATGAAAACATAGTGATAATGCTGACAAGGATGGGGATAAACTGAGTCATGCATACATTGCTGGTGAGAATGTAAACTGATACAGCTACTCTACAAAGCAGTTTGGCAGCTTCCTATAAAACCAAACATGCATTTGCCACATGATTCAACAATTGTACTCTTGTACATTTATCCCAGAAAAATGAAAACTTGTGTTCACACAAAAACATGCACATGAATGTTCATACAGCTTTATTCTTGATTGCCAAAACCCAGAAACCACCCAAATGTACTTCAGTAGGTGAATAGTTAAACTGTGGTGTATCATATCATGACATGCTACTAAGCAATAAAAAGGAGCAAACGAATGACACTCTCAACAAGATGTATGAATCTCCAGAGTATAACGCTGTGTGAAGAAAAGGCAATCTCCATAAACTGTGTTACATCCATACAATCAAATACTATATGGTGATTTTAAAAGTGAGCTGTGAAGATATGACAAGACATGGTAAAACCTTGAAGGCATATCGCTAAGTGAAAGAAGCCAGTCTGGAAAGCTAGCCAGTATGATCCCAGCTAGCTATATGATGTATTGTGAAAGGCAGAACTAGGGAGACAATAAAAAGATCGTTGTTTTCCAGGAGTTAAGAGGGAGGGAGGGATGAATGAGCAGAGCAAAGGTGATTTATAAGGCAGTGAAACTGTTCTGTATGACACTGTGATGGTGGTTATGTGTCATTATGCATTTGTCAAACCTATAGAATATACCACACAAACATGAACCCTAGTATTTTGTAAACTTTGTAATAATGTATCAATATTGACTCATCAATTATAACAGACATACCACACGAATACAAGATATTAACAGTAACAGAACTGGAGTGGGGGCCAAGGAGATATAAGAGAACTCTGTACTTCCTGCTCATTTATCTGTACACCTACAACTTCTCAAAAAAGTCTGTTAATTTTTTTTAAAACTAATCTCAAAAGTTTACATACTATATGATTCCATTTATATAACATTCTTGAAATGACAAAATTATAAGAAAGAAGAACAGAGAAGTGATTGCCAGAGGACAGAGAGATAGACTGGAGGGGGCAGGGACTTGGGGGGTGCAGTGGAGGATGTGTAGCAAGGAAGTTTTGGCCATAGAATAGGAGGAGGATTCTTGTGGCGATCAGCTGTGGTGGCATTTACATGAACCTACACATGTGATAAAGTTGCATAGAACTGTGTGTCTGCACACACATATACTGTTACATGCAAAACTGGTGAAATCTGAACAAGGTGAGTGTATTGTGTCAATGTTAAAATTTTCTGGTTGTAATATTGGACCATGGTTATGCAAGATATTACCTATGGGGGAAACTTGGTGAACGGTACGCAGGATCTCTCTGAATTTTCTCTTATAAGTGCATATGAATCAAAAATTATCTCCAGTAAGAAATTCAACTTAAAAAGCTGAATTTAATGTTTTCAGTAGGTTGTTATCATTATATCTAAACACGGCATAATTTTTCATATTATCTATTTTTTTGCAGTATATACATATTGATGCTACTTTATATACTGAAAGTGATGCTCATGTAAGTAGTTTTTTTTTTTTTAATTGCTGCTTTTGTGGTTTTCAAAAGTCCAAGAAGTGTATTTTTCATACAACTGAAATATGTGTAGTTTTTAAATCTAACTTTTCATATGTTCCTATAATATGTGACCAATGAATTTTATGTTATTATTGAGGTCATGGGACTTGGAGACAAAGAGCTACATAAATGCTATTTTTGTAATGGTGCCAAATCAAAATATAGAAGAGCCTTTTCCATCAGTGTCAAACAAAATATATTGTGTTTTTGTGATGCAGTTAGATCATGATGCAATTAGGTGCAAGAATCAGGTTAACCGATTCAATTTAAAAGTATCCAACATATCTGTTATTTCCAGTGTTGTGGTGTATCACCATCTCTGATCATATCTTCCATAAATTGCTTAAGGCATCCATGTTCTACATTTTGCATGGATCTCTACATTTGTCACAAAAAGGATTCTGATTAATCTCTATGTGAGAAAAGAAACATAATCCATAAAATTTATCAAAATTCAAAAATAATCTTGAGCTTTTCCCATTAATACACTGACATTGCCTAAGGCATACAGGGTTATCATCATGCTGTTAGTCCTCTCCCTCTGGATAGTTGCTAGAACCAAGAAACAAATCCTCAGCTTCACCTCATGGAAAACAAATTCTATGTTGCGTTCATTCAAAACAGTGAGTCCTCTCTGTGTCATTCCTCAACTCGAACTTCTCTGAAATAGAATGTTTTGCCCCCACTGAGACTTTCTAAGCATTGGAAAGAAGCCATTAGCCAGAAACTAGAAAAAAAAATATTCATCAACCACTTTGCTGCTGCACATAGAAATTGCCTCCCTCCTCTGGCTTCAGTGTGTTTTCTATTTTTCTTTGCATTTTTTTTTTCAAAGCAGAAAGCAGTCAATTAACCACAACATTCAGCACCCTGAGATTGCTTTTTTTGTGAGAAGGTAACTTTGTAATTCATGGGTTGTAGAAAGAACCTGAGATTGAAATTTAGATTTAAACAGTGACTCAGCCACTTCCTCCCTGTGTTACCTTGGAAGTCACTAAACATTGCTGAACTTAGGTTTTGTTATTGTTAACATGGTGAGCAGTCCTGAGCAGCTGCTGAGGTATATTGCCAGTGCTGGGCACTTGGATATGTTCTTTCATTTATTCATCTATTCAATAAGGATTCAAGTGCCTTCAGGGTCCCAAGCACTGTGGAAGGCATTGGGTACACAAAGTCAAACAAGTCATGGTCAAATCCCTAGATGTTCATTAAATGTTTCCTTTCTTTTAAGTGTAGGCTTTTGCTTAAGTAACTTGTGGGAAATGTATTTTTGTGGTACCTATGGGATCCCTTTCTGATTTCACCAGTCTCTGAGTAAGCAGTACTCCTCCTTTGATTTTTCTAATAAATATCTTGGAATCACTTCCGCCTCTGGAACTTTGGAACTTGCAGGAATAGTATGATTAGCAGCTACCACTATTTAAAACATTAACAATACAATCTGATTCTAGAAACTCTAGTAAGTGCACTCTCTATATTGATACTTTAAGAGTCTTGGGCCAGTGTTGTCACTCTTTCCACAGGAGATGTGTGCTCAGTGAGAAAAAGTGGCCTACGGTTTCCACGTATTCTAGTTTTATGTTCTTCTGTAAAATATCACTATCCTTCTTGATTGTTTTTTATTGATTTGTTTTAGTTTTGATTTCAAAGCCAAAAGTATCTTAAGAGTATTGTGTATCTTTATAAAACATTTGGATTGACTTTAAAAAATCAAAATTACATTAATGTGAACATGAGAATACTAGGAAAATAAAATTTTTTCAAAATTGTTTTTTTAACTCTTATGTTTAGCCTGATTGCAAAGTAACAGCGATGAAGTGCTTTCTCCTGGAGTTACGGGTCATTTCACATGAGTCCAGCAATATGGACATTAACAACACAGTAGAAAACCTTATCATCCTAGCAAACAGCAGTTTATCTTCTAATGGGGTGAGTTATCAAATAGTTGTGCAGAACTACAGCTGATATTTTTGGCTTGATTGGGAGAAGTCGTTGATGGACAAACAGATCCTCCGAGAGGCACTCAGGAGAGAGAGTGCAATTCCAGGGGAGGGACATCCCAAAGTGGCATCATCACTGGCATGCACACGATCCTAAACTGCTCATTGATTTATTCAGTAAACAAACACTTACTGAATAATGCCAGGCAGTATGCTTCAGTGCTACACTGACAGAGAGGTGAGGGAATGAGCCTTAAGAATACCTGGGGAAGTATGTTCGGGCAGAGGCAACTGGAAGTGCAGACATAACCATATATTTTACTTAATGGGTATTGTTTGATTTTTCCCTACTAGAATATCAGCTTCAAGGGGGGCAGGTATTTTTGTTTTTTTCAGTGCTGAATCCTAGTTTCCAGAACAATGCCTCACATATACTAAATACTTAATATGCATATGAAATGAATTTATTAATGTTGACAATACTCCTGTGATATGTTATCTTCATCTTATTGTTGGAAAGAGTGAGCCATGCAACAGATAACGAATGGCAATATCCATGTTGAACTCTTTAATGTGCATGTTGATAGCCATCCTCATGACATAGTGCGACATGTGTACTGGAATGAGAGACAGGACTGCATACTTAGAAGACCTGGTTGTGAAGAACTTCCAGTGATTATGTTAACTGAGATGAGTCACTTAATATCTCTGCCTTCTTATCTGATGCAATTATTTTCAAGATCAAATAGGACAGCATTGTATTAAACATGACAGGGCCTGGCATAGAGTATGTGCTTGATAAATGTTGATGAATCTGAATTCCAAATGCTTAATGGAAGTAAATCTAATTGTGATTTTTTTTCTGGCACAGCTTTCATGGTGCAGATGATCTCTAAAAAGTTTATTCGTGATCACTACATTTGGAATATTCTAGTATCCATAAGCTGTGTCTGAATTACAGCAATTTGTGGTGTTCACTTAAATGGTTCAATTCAACTAATAATAATTAGGTGATTACTACATGCCAGGTCCCATGCCAAATGCTAGGGAAATAAAAATCCATGGCCATGCCCTTCTGGAAGAAAGCTTAGAGAATCATAGTATAAAAAGGGTAAAATTTCATAACAGGAACATAGTCCATGAAGTTCTTTGAGAGAAGTCTAAACAAGGGATTCTGAGATGTGAAGATGGGACCCATCCCTGGAAGCTCAGGGGTTCAGAGAAGCCTTCCTAAAGGAGACAGCATCTGAATAATGTCAAGTATAATAGCAGCTAAAACTGGAAGAATGTCATAGGCAAAAAGATGAGCAAAGGCGGAAAGGCATCTAATAGCATGACGTTTGCATGGGAAGAAAAGGCAGGGGCTAACTCAGTGTTTCTAGCACATAACATTGGAGGCAGTGGGGAAAGGTGAAAGAAATAAGTAAGGAACAGCTCATGGGGATCTGCCGTGCAGTGCAGGGAGCATGGACTTTATGCTCCAGGTAGATATTAAGATACCATTGAAAGACTCTAGGTAGGAAGTCCATGGTCTGACAGACATAGCTTATTTTTTTCAGTGACCTTAATCCATTATAGGAAAAATAAGACCACATCAAATCTCCCAGTTGTCTTTTCTCATAGTTTTTCCTAAAGTGATATTCATCTACCAAAGTTTTTGTGTCTCAACATCTTACCGTATCATTCAAATGATACGATATTCCCAGGAAAGAAGTATATTAGACTTGCCAATCTAATTTTTTCTTTCTATTTGGCAGAATATTACAGAATCTGGATGCAAAGAATGTGAGGAACTGGAAGAAAAAAATATTAAAGAATTTTTGCAGAGTTTTGTGCATATTGTACAGATGTTCATCAACCCCTCTTGATTGCTCTTCAGCGTTTCTATTATTAACAAACATTTTCCCACTGCTTAGAGGCAACAAAACACTCTGCAGTTGAAATCTGCTGCCAAAACAAGTTTCTCTAGCAAGAAGATGATCAAGATTTTGGATCAGATGAACTCTTAAAAATAAAGGAAGAAAAATATCATTGAGTAACATAGTGACTGTGAACTTCCTTCAGACTTATTTTGCTCATTTATTTTTAATTTATTATTGAAATTGTACATATTTGTAACATAATATATAAAATGTTGAATAAAATTATGTATGTTCTATCATTTGATATTGCACCTTATTTGATATTTTATGTCTTACAGGAAAAGGGGGGCATTTGAAGGTGATAGTCAAATTATGTATGAAGTAGTGGGGCTAGGCACCAATGTTGCAAGTCAGAACTATGCTGCCAGTGTGCAACCACGGACTACCAGCTCCCACTTCTTCACTGGGTGTGGCAGCCAGACGAAGAATCGCTACCAATGAGAAAAAGAGGAACTATGTGTGAACCCTGTGCTTTACTTGCAATTTAGTTATTGATATATAAAGCACCTACTGTAAAAAAAAGAAATCGCAATACCTGGCATATAATGTGCATCAGTAAATCTTAGGTGGTGGTGGCAATAGCAAACTTTTACTAATAGGTAGAATAGCCATAGAAACTATACATAAAGAACATGATACAGTACATAACTGTTGTAATGATGTTTATATTTCATGCTTTCCCAAGTATGGGTATTTTTTTTTTTACATTCTTTTTGCCATGTTTGTAGAAATTTTAAAAACTGCTGATTTGTTGGAGCCAACATTATTGGTCAGAAAATAATTGTTTATCTTTTTTTTTTCACTATATGGTCTAAAATTATCAATTTCTCTTCTAATGGAACTATGAGTAAAATGAAATTTATTGCCTCGTTACAAATTTCTTTCATCCTAATCACTTCTGGCAGTCTTCATGGAGAGACTATAGGGTAGGAAAGGATGTCCTAAGAATTCTATTTTTCTCCATTCCACAGTTGGTGATCTGTTGAAACATTCTTTTATCACCCAGTGCCCCATTCATGCCCATGTATCTCATTCCTATAGCTAAATAGTGCTTATGGATATCTTTTAACGTAGTTTTGAAGATATCTGTACCCTATTGGACTTTCCAAGAGGCACATGTTGACTGTCAGCTTGTTTTCTAATCTCAGCCCAGACAAATAGTATTTGGCACAGTCTTTAAAGTTTATAGGTTGGGATTGGGGCAGTTTTTGTTTGTGTTTTAAATTTTATTTAAGATGGGATTTTTTTTTTTTAGTCTAGTCTGCCTTTTATTTTATTTTATTTGGTTTTTCTAGCTATTTCATTAATAGAGAGTAGGAAAAATGCACCATTTTTAATTCTAGGTTTCCAATCCAATTCTTAGACAAAAGTTAGTCTCCCTCCAGTGTTTCTGGGGATGAGGGAAGGAAAATCATGATGCCAGTCACATTACCAATAATATTTTATAGTGACCAACAGTCCATTTTGGTTTTATAAGTACACAAATGGGTTTAAAATTTGAAATTTTCCAGGGCTGAAAGTTAGAATTCTTCTCATATTAGTTATTTTAATATGGATCACTTAAATTGATCTATAAAATCTCTAGGCATAGGTCTGCAACTTCTTAAAACACTCTTAGTTAACTTAAGAAAAAAGTACCCGTGAAACAATCTAAATTTTATTTTCGTGCTTGTACTCTTAACAAAATCAGGCTTTTGTGTTTCAAAATCTGCCCTTGAACTGTCCTCCTTAATTAACCAGCCCAGTGTTATTTGTCTAGAGAAGACTGTGTTTATGTTTCACCTACTACCCTAAATGTGGAAAATATTTGCTATATGCAGTCAGCCCTCTGTACCCATGGGTTCCACATCTGCTAGTTCAACCATCACAGATTGAAAATATTCAGGGACAATAGTGAATAAAAAAAACATAATGATAAAAAATGATGCAAATAAAAATATAGTATAACAACTTTTTACATAACATTTACATTGTATTAGGTATTATTAGTAATCTAGAGATTATTTAAAGAACATGAGAGGATATATGTAGGCTACATGCAAATACTATATTATTTTATATCAGGGACTTGAGCGTCCTGGATTTTGGTATCTGAGGAGGCCCATGGATACCAAGGGAGGGTTGTTGTACATGTAGTAAAGAAAGCATAAAATCATATGCTTAGAACCTCAAATAGTAAAGACAAGCCTAATAAGTAGATTTACAGTCCAAAGTCTTGCCTTTTTAAAATTTCAAGTAAGAAACAAATGTATGAGAGAATATTATCTCTACACTCTCCCTGGCAATAAACAAAAAAAGACTAGAAGGCAGAGGACGTGGAAATACAAACAGAACCAATACATAATTTGTGAGCCCAGAGAATTTCAAAACACAATCACAAGCCTACTTTTATATATTCTCATTCTTTAAAAGAGTGAATCATAGAATTATTTTGTTTTGCTGCTCTTATAAAATGGGCTTGTATGTTTTGATATGTTACTGTCTATGGCCATCAAATGTATTAACTCATAATGTCAAACCGACATATACAATATGAAAATCAAGTAATGTGATTGCTCCCTCCCTTCTCCCCCCACCCAACAAAAAAATACTAGAGAATACATTTTTGTTCCTTTATCTGAGTTATATCAGGCTTATTGTAAGCTCATAGTTGCAGCCCTCATGAAGTTTACATTTCAGCAGGAGAGTCATACTATATCAAACCAGTCACTCCAGTGCTTATTCAGTTACCATTGATTCTATGAAGGGCAGCAGAACACATTATTCTTGAAGTCCAATGCGCTATCCATTGCGCCACGGAGCCACCTGTTAGAACACATTATTCTTAAATGGAGGATCTGATCCATTCAAGGTGTCAGAGAGAGCTTCTCTGAAAATATAATACCTGAGCTCAGCTCTGAATTGTTAGTAGGAATTACCTGAGAGGAAGTAGACTCAATCAGAGAACAGCCTGACAAAACCTTTAGTCAGGAAGGATTGTGGAATGTTCACAGAGCAGGAGAAAGGCCAGAATGGCTAGGCTGAGGAAAAGGACTGAAAGAGGAAGCTGGTAAGGTAAGTATCAACTAGTTTCATAGGCTCTAGTAAGGATTTTGTTGTGCGCCCCAAAAGAAACAGGACTCTTACAATGACATGCACTCAAATAAAAAAAAAAAGTATCCTTTCTATTCTAAGTATCTTTCTATTCATCATGTGCAATATGCCATTCTGAAACAGATGGGTACATATATGTTGTGGAATGTCCAAATCTAGCCAACCCACATATGTATTACCTCACATAGTTGTTATTTTTATGGTGAAGACACTTAAAATCTATTATCTTAGCATTTTTCAAGAATAAAACCTGTGGTTATTAACTATAGTCACCATGTGGTGCAATATATCTCTTGAACTTATTTCTCCTCTCTAATAGAAATTTTCCAGCCTTTGACCAATATCTCCCTAACTTTCTCTGTCACCACTGCCCCAGCCCCCTCTCTACTTCTATGAGATCAACTTTTTTAGATTCCACATATGAGTAAGAACATGTGGTATTTGTCTTTCTACACCTTGCTTATTTCACTTAGCATAATGTTCTCCAAGTTCATCCATGTTGCCACAAATAACAGGATTTCCTAACTTTTTATGGCTGAATAGTATTCCATTGTGTATATATACCACATTTTCTTTATCCACCTATCTGTTGCTGAACACTTAGGTTGATTCCGTAGGTTGGCTATTGTGAATAATGCTGCAGTAAAGATGGGAGTGCAGATATCACTTCAACATACTAATTTCATTTCCTTTAAATACCCAGTAATGGGATTGCTGAATCTATGGTAATTTTATTTTAAATTTTTTCAGAAAGCTCCATACTGTTTTCCATAATGGTTATATTAATTTACATTCCCACCAATAGTGTGCAAAGCTTCCCTTTTGTTTTCATCCTCACCAACATTTGAAATCTTTTGTCTTTTTGATAATAGCCTTTCTAACAGGTATGAGGTGGTTTTAATTTGCATTTCCCTGATGACTAGCGATGTTGAACATTTTTTCATATACCTGTTGGCCATTTGTATTTATTTTATTGAGAAATATCTATTCAGTTCCTTTGCCCATTTTTTAATCATGGTATTTGTTTTCTTGATATTGAGTTGTTTGAGTTTCTCATATATTTTGGCTATTAACCGTAGATATAAGGTTTATCAGATATATGGTTTGAAAATATTTTATCCTATTCTGCAGGGATAAAATATTTGTCTCTTCACTCTGTTTGTTTTCTTTGCTGTGCAGAAGCTTTTTGGTTTGTTGTAATCCCATTTGTCTATATTTGCTTTTGTTGCCTGTGCTTTTGGCAAGGCAAAAATCATTGCTCTGACCAACATCATTGAGCTTTTTCCTTATGCTTTCTCCTAATAGCTTTACAGTTGCAGATCTTACATTGAAGTTTTTAATTCATTTTCAGTTGATTTTTGTATATGGCGTGATATAGGATATACTTTTATTCTTCTGCCTGTGGATAGTTTTCCCAGCACCCTTTATTGAAGAGCTTGTCCTTTCCCCAGTATGTGTTTTTGGCAACTTTATCAAAATTGGTTGGCTGTAAATGGGCAAATTCATTTCTGGGCTCTTTTTTCTGTTCTATTGCTCTTTGTGTCTGTTTTTATGCCAGTACCATGCTGTTGTGGTGACTATAGCTTTGTAGTACATTTGAAGTCAGATAGTGTGATGCCTACAGCTTTGCTCTTTTTTCTGAAGATTTCTTTGGCTCTCCAGGGTCTTCAGTAAGAACTGTTTGATATAAGGGAGGTCAATCATTCTCATCAAGAAATATGGGGTGTAGGAAGACACAAGAGCGTGATGATAGCACTCTGCTGAGTGATGATAGATAGGGCACAGTTAAAATGGGAAATGGAAAGAAGCAAGGTAGGTGTGGCTGGGTGAAGAGGAAAAGTTTTGGAAGTACAATTGCACTAACTTTAATCGGTAACTCATGAAGCTAGGCTGTACAGTGGCTTAAAAGAGACAAAAGTTGATGTGTTTAAAGAGAGGATAAGAAAGAAGCAACATTTCTGAATAAGTGACAGCTAAGACCCTGAAGGTGAAACCAGAATGTCAGTGCAGTGATGGTTCTACGTGACAAGCACCATCTTTTCAAGGATTTTAAAGATCACAGTCATCAGCCAAATTCAGTTTTCTGAGTTGATGTAATAAAGTCAGATCCTCCAATGTGTCTATGAGTTCTGCTCTCTAAGGACACACCAGGCTGATGGTAATAATAATAATCTTCTCATACTTTTATGGTTCTTTAAAGTTCACAGACCACTTTTATCTACATTATTGTATTTGGTAAGAGCTTTTGTCCCTCGTGGGTATAGATGAGAAGAGATACAGAGCCCAGGAAACATTTTTATTATGTTAGTGATATATAAAAAAGAAGAAACCAGCTGAAATTTTGTCCAAGCTTAATTGTATAGGTTTCAATGCCCTATTACCTTTTATATTCCTTTTCAGAAAAGCATGAGCATAGTACTTGGGATGAAAAATTATTTGTTGTTGTTCGATAAATCAAAATAAATTTGAAGCATGTATTTTTATTCCATATTTTGATTAGTTTTCTTCACATAACTCTATTCTGGTGTTTTGTTTGCTTTGCCCAGATGGCAAATGCACCATTAAGTTTATCCAGCCTGCATTAATTATCTTTTTATAATAAAAGAAAATCCTCTCCTTTTGACAAGGAAAATGTTTGTGCTGTATTTATGAATAAATAAAGGCAGCTGTTGTACACAGCATTACTAATAGCATTGCTTTAAGCATCTCATCTGAAAAGAAATCCACTGTTTTCAATATAATGTAAGCTCTTGGTGTCCCAGAGTTTATTAAAGTGTGAAAACCACAGACCTATTATCCACGCTGCAACATAATAAGAAAAAATATCATGCTTTCTACGAGGCACTCAATTCAAAACAGCGAACATAAGGCTGTACTCTTTTAAATGGTTATTGTCTTTGTTGGTAATTTGGCTCTGATTCTTCAGTACTTTACACGTTAAGGGTCTCCAGACAAAGCATCTATCCCAGCAAACAGAAAGCTAACAGGCAGCCATAGACTTCATCTAAATGGCCATTCCCTGCTTTTCAGTTAAATGGCTTTTTGATAGGTGATATGGCCATCGTAGAGGGATTTTCTTCTTTGGTATTTGCAAAGCAGAGGTCATGGAGAGGTCTTCTGTACTTTGAGCCAAGAAAGGTAAGATAAAGTATAACCCTTTGTCATAATGATGAGATCATAACTCTATGAGGCATCTGATTGGGCTTCAGACTTTCTCTGTGAGAAGGAACTTGATTTTTCGTGAGGCCAAACTGTTTCTTGGTAGAGTCAACTTGTCCCTAAGGATTCATTTCATTTTAGTCATCTTTATTTCCAACAACAAAGATAAAATGTACTCAAAGGAATGAATATTTGCAAACTGTGGCACCAAGGGCCAGTGGCAGAACTCCCAGGTGTAGGCTTCTAGGAAGTGCACTGTCTGTAGAGAATTTAGAAATAATAATAAGATGATATCTCAGTGTGGTTTTGATTTGCATTTCACTGATGATTAGTGATGTTGAGGATTTTTTCATCTATCTGTTGGCCATTTGTATGTCTTCCTTTGAAAAATATCTGTTCAGCTCCTTTGCCCATTTTTAAATTGGATTATTTGTTTTCTTACTGTGAAGTTGTTTGAGTTCCTTATATATTCTGGATATTAATCCCATGTTGGACATATAGTTTGCAAATATTTTCTCCCATTCTGTAGGTTGTCTTCCTTCTCTGTTGACTGTTTCCTTTGCTGTGCAGAAGCTTTTTAATATGACATAATCCCATTTGTTTATTTTTTCTTTTGTTGCTTGTGTTTTGGGGGTCTTATTCATAAAGTCTTTGCCTAGTCCTACTTCCTGAAGTGTTTCCCCTATGTTTTCTTTTAGTAGTTTTATGATTTCAGATCTTATACTTAAGTCTTTAATCCATTTTGAGTTGATTTTTGTATATGGTGAGAGGTGTAGATCTAGATTCATTCTTCTGCATACAGATGTCCAATTTTCCCAGCACCATTTGTTGAAGAGGCAGTCTTCCCATAATGTATGTTCTTGTTGCCTTTGTCAAAGACCAGTTGGCTGTAAGTATGTGAGTTGATTTCTTACAGCTCTATTTACAATAGCCAAGATATGGAACCAACCTAAATGTCCATCGATGGATGACTGGATAAGGAAAATGTGGTATATATACTCAATGGAATACTACTCAACCACTTAAAAATAATTAAAGTCTACTATCTGCGGCAACATGGACGAGCTTGGAAAAAATTCTGTTAAGTAAAATAAGATAGGCACAGAGAGAGAAATACTGCATGTCTTCACTCATAAGCAGGTACTAATAAAGAAGGAAGGAGAGAAGGAAGGAAGGAAAGAAGGAAAGAAAAGCCCACAATAATACATTGATCTTTCAGAAGGAGAGAGCAAATCTGTCGTTAATAGAGGTGAGGAGGGGTGGGGGAAGGAGGGTTGGTAAGAGATTGGGTAAGGGGCATAAAGAATAATTATGATTTGTAATAATCAATATGCTAATAATATTGATTTATTCAACACATGTTGTACACAGGTGATAGCAGTCACTGCTTTACCCCCAAAGTATGTATAATCAATTACGCTTCAATAATTAATTAATTAATTAATTATTACAAAAAAGAAATAGTAAGACTGACGACCAAAAGTCTGCCCACTTTTATGATGATTATGTTAGCAATTATTCTATGTAAACAATGCCAGTGATAAAATACTCTTCCTGTAAAACAACTTTTTAAAAATTTTTAAACAATTTTAGAGTATAATGTTTTAAAATAATATACTTGTAACCTGCTAACTCGCATGTATTTATTACCTACCCTTTGATAAACATTGTACTTTACATGGAATCTAACTTTCAGACCCCAGTTACACATTGGCCTTCAACCCTGGTGAACTCAGTTGACAAGTCACTTCTCAATAGCTCAGAATTGTTCACACCATCTTTGGGCATAGTTTTTGCCATTTTCACTGCTCTGGTCCTGCATAGTCTTGTGTTTCAATGTAATGAAATAAACAATGTTAGCACAGAGATTGTGAAGATGAAGAAACTGGATCTTACCTCAATTTTGTTATTTTCTGTGGCCACTTTGAATTTTGATTTCTGACGAATATTTAAAACAGAGGAAAGAGAGCAAACTTTGAAATATAATAGTGTAGAACATTCAAATTTTAGTTCATTCATAGAACAATTTATTAAATATGATTAGTATCTTTAACTTTGAAATTTGTTCTTTATAAATTGTCAATTGCTTGATTTAAAACTAAAGAAAAAATGAAGAAAATAAAATGTTACATCAGTGCTATAATTTAGGAGTTGTCTAAATTGCATCTTTTGCAAATGTTTCAGTTTTACTAAAATTTAAAATTTACTTACTAGTTACTGGTTAGTTATTTACATAAAATATTATTTTATCAGATTGTTACTAAAGGGTAAAAGTCTAAACTGTCCTGTCGATATAAATAAATTAAATTGCTGTGTTTTTTGTCCTCTATAAACTTAGAAGAACTTACAATTTTTTGTAGCATTTTTGTGAAATTAGCAACTGGTTCATAATTAATCTTATCCTTTTTAATAAATTTACACAGGAAGCTCATACCAACATGAAACTGTGTTGTTAATGAATGCTCTTCTAGTACTGATAGTGAGGAAGAGAAAGGAAGTATTAGCAAATTCAAAACCATCAAGATTTTAAAAAATAATAATAGAGAAGAGGAAGGTGCTACTAAAGACCAGGTAAGACTAGACCAAGACACTAGTAAAGACTTGGGCAAGTCTGAGACTTTATTGCGTAAGAGAGGATGGATGATAAGTTAATCTATTTTGATATCACTGCTTATCCAAAACTGATTCCAGATGACTTGATAGTTAACCTGGTTCGGAAGGAAGTGAATCTCTTCATAATAATAATACATCTTCCTCCAAAGTCCAAGGAAAGGGGGGAAAGGGCAAAGGAGACAGTCAATGATGACTTTAGTGTTTTAGAAATTTTGCTAAATGGTGAAAAAGGGTTGAGGACTGGGATAGTTTATTCAAAATCAAAAAAAGTATTTTTCATTTTGCTTTGGACTTTACAGTTAATAAGATACAAAAGCTGGAATATCCAGCATAATAACTAGCTGACTAGTTATAAAGTTATTGAAGTAAATATTTTAAAAATGTAATTGAAATTATAACCAAAAGTTCCTAAGAATGAAGTATGCAAACATCATTTTAGAAAAACCTGTTTACCAATATGGAATACCCTGGCATTGGGATTGAAACTCCAGACAGCTATTGATAAAATCCACTTGGAACAAATGAATAAATAAGGAAAATAAATGGAGAGAAAATTTCTAGGAAATCCACTGAGTCTACATAAATGAGTTGAAGAAAACGTCCTGCCAATTTCTAGAAATGTGTGTACTGCTCAGCTTGTATAATTATGTGCCGCTAATGGAAAGAGTTCATTCTTTTCTTTTGCCATGGTTTTTTACTTTCCAAACTCTTTGCACAGCTTTTGATTTCTCCATTACCTTCATTACCTCCCAAAGGTATTTTTAACCTGGAGTCACAGACAACTAGGTTGTCCGTACATGGCTTTCAGGGGGTCTCTAACCCTCAGAAAGTAAATGTAAGTGTGAATCAGTGTGCATTTTTTTCAAGAGAGGGTCTATAGTTAACATCAGATACTTAGAGCATTTCATGAATTAAAAGGGCTCAAGTATGTCTCTCTAGGAATACCTCATTCTCCCTATTAAGTCAATTCCAACATGAACACTTACTTGCACTGGTTATACTGGTCAATTGCCACCTTCTACAGTGAATACTGCAGTATTTCCAAATTCCTATCCACTCTCTACAACTCATTTTCCAGCTATTCTGTCTGCTAGATTTCAACTCACTACAACAAAACCCACAATACCTACCCTACAAAGGTACTTCAAAAAGTTTGTGGAAAAATAGAATTAAAAGATAATATGAATCTTTCCATTAACTTTTTGAAGACCCCTGGTATTACCACTTCTGAATATGAGGGTCTTCAAAAAGTTCATAAAAAAGATTCATATTATCTTTTAGCTCTATTCTCCATGAACTTTTTGGAGGACACTCATATAACTGCTTACATTATTTATATTAATTATTGATTTGATGTATGACCTTGGTTACTCATCTCCTCATTTCGTCTTTCTCAGATTTATCAAGAATTAAATATGTGTAGGTTGCATTGCATTACAAGTCTTAAGTGTCAAGTGGAACTGGGGGCTTAAATGCTTTGGAATATGTCAAGGTTATTCCTTCTTGTAGTTTAGTTCACTGCTCTTGCTAATGAATTATTTCATGTTCTCATCATTACACTACAAAAGCAGGATAATTTGGTCACTCCCTTTCTTATTAGCAAACTATCAAGGTCATGACTAACGTGGAACTTAATGAACTTTACCTACTATCAAATTCTCATCATTGAGAAAGGCTCTAAGCAGATGGTAGTAAACAAATGTGGTAGAAAACAGAACTACTAATCATTAATTTTTCAATTCTTGAACTTGCCATTTGTATGAATTGATCACAGTGTAAAAATGGAGAGAAAGAAAGACTGCTGTATTATTCTTGAAGACTATTAGGATCAATGTTACCAGTCAAGCATAATTCTTGTTTAATTCTCCCATTACCATCTACTCTTGTTTATGTCAGGGATGTTTTAATAGAATATCACTTGAAATCACTGAAATATAGGCAGGCTCTGTAATTTACATTAGTTACAAAATGAATACCCTTTCCATTGGGGACCCCTGAGTTAGCAAGTACATCAAAGACAGTGCATGTTTTCTCTGAGCTCTCTTTGGAAGCCACAGCCATTACTTGATGGATACCTTCCAAAAAAAAGAAGACTTCCTTTTTTCTGGGACATGGATCAGAATGTTCTCCTCCCCCTTTCTGAAGGAGGGTCTGGGGGCTAATCAAGAAAAAAATGTTTTTGTTTTCTGGCACTATTGTTTATTTTAGAGTCTCCATCTAAAAACAAAGGATTTGACTTATATACCCAACTCCTAAGTGTTAAGCAGTGCAGGGTGTTCTGATGTCCCCCGATTCCTATAACTGCCCTTACTGAGCAGTGTAACCCACTGAGAAGAACTCACCAAATGGCTGACTGCTCAGATGTAATTGAAGAAATCTGCACTAGGATCTGTAACACTATATTGGAACAAATATGAATATGTATATGTGGTTAGCCATTGGCAGCCAGAGACAAGAAAGAAAGTACCATAGAGTAAAAGTCACTGACAGAACCTGTCAGCTTGAAGAGTAAATCTTTAGAAATGCAGCTCCTTATATAAAAATCATATGATTTTTCGTCAACTCAACTGTTACATTATAAAGTAAGAATATAAATGTTGACTGTGCCATTTGGTGAAAAGAGAACCTGATGATTGCTCATTAGCTATAAATTGGTGCAGTGGAATATTCTTTGATTCTAGAAGTAATTGAAGTTTATGGAAACCATTGTTAGGATGGCTAACAGAACTTGTTGCATGGCCAACAAATTCCCAGAACAAATTTACCATCTTATAAGTAACTTACCATTGGGAAAGCTTTGCAAATACAAAACCACAACAATATTTTCCCTTTGTGTCTATAATGTGTACTGCAGACCTTCAGGCATCGTGACTCCAAGTTTTCCAACTTTCAGAGCTAAGTTGGCGAGAGCTCAAGGAAGATGGGTTGGGGTAAAAGGAGGCAGACTAACACTAGTAGGACCTACCTGACAAGGGGACTGAAGGACTCCTGCAGGAGGCAGACTGGTAATGGGCCCTGCCCCATTTTTTTCCACTCCCTTCAGGCATCATACCATGTTTTTGGCTACCTCTTTTATAAGGTTCTCTTTGATGATTGCAGTGGTTCTCAAACTTTAGCATGCATGCATTGGATTCACCTGGAGAGCTTACTAGAACACAGATTGCCTAGAATTTCTACTTCAGCAGATCTAGAGTGTGGGAAGGAACAAAAATTTACATTTCTAACAAAATAATATTGATGCTGCTGTGTAGAACCACTAGTCTAGTGTGTATCGTCTTTGGAACACTTTCCTTTGAATGCTTATCACTTTGTTGTCAATATCTGCCTTGTTCAATATTTTTACTCTTTGCCCGATTAGAACTTTCACTCCAAAAGAACCAAAACCCAGTTTTTCCAAGGTCATATGTTATTAAGTAGCAGAGTAAGAATTTGAACTAATGTCTAGTAACCCAACAGAGTACTAAACAGAAGCACACTGTTAGATACTTGTATATTCTTGGGAATGTTGTAGGAGCTGAATCTTGGAAGGAGCCCAGCTTATCTCTTGAGAGAGGTGACACCAGCAATTTAAAGGATGAGTACAAGTTTGCCCAAAACGTGGGTGGAGGGCCGGCCCCGTGGCACACTTGGGAGAGTGCAGTGCTTGGGAGCACAGCGCCGCTCCCACCGCGGGTGCAGATCCTATATAGGAATGGCCGGTGCGCTCACTGGCTGAACGTAGTGCGGGCGACACCAAGCCAAGGGTTGCGATCCCCTTACCGGTCACAAAAAGACAAAAAAAAAAAAAAGTGGGAGGAGAAGGATATTCCAATACCTTTACTCTGAGCCCTGGACTTTCTGTTGTTGCCTCTGTGCCCTCTTCTCTCACCTCTTGGGCACTGTCTCCCTGATGCCCCGACTGTCTCAACCATCCTGCCTCCTACAGAAGAGTGTAAGAAGACAAGCACCCTGTCAGTGCATCAACATCTCATAGTCCAGGCTCATATTGGAGTGACGTTTTTATCATCTTTTGACCTTAAGTGCTGCACAGATTCTTCTCTGTTAGAGCAAAAACAAAATGATTTTTCATTTTCTCTCCACTATCACTTTCCTTGAGGACTAATAATTTAATCTTTTCTATACAGATATTTCCCCAAATAACTTAAGAACAAAATTGTCAGTCTGAATGATTTTGCTTTAATGTCCTAGCAATCACACACAGGAAAATTAATCAAACAGACATGATGATTGATGTTTGAAAAAGAAGGCAGGGTCCACAGAGAGACTGGTCCTGTACAGTCTTCTGGGGAATTTTGGTGGTTCACTCCACTTGGAGGTTGTTATAAGCTGGGAAGAATTATCAAAAGTGTGTGACCCCTGGTTTTTCTGGTGGTCTTGGACAATGGCTTATATTTTGTACTGTGATATTTTGGACATTTCTGAAAGATTTTAGTGACTTCTTGAGGTCACTTAGTGGCTCTATAAAGTAGTTTAGTCCAGTGTTTCTTATGTCAATGGGATAGGCCCTCTGAAGTCACAGGCCCCACCACACCTACGTGATTTTCACATTTGTGTAACTCTTCGGTCCCAGCAACTGTTTTATTGTACAGCCACTGAGAAACCATGTCACTTTCATTTCATATAAGAGGTCATTTCAGAAACCTTGGATTCAGAGCACAAATCCTGGCTGCTACTGCCACCTCTTCCAGAGAGGTTCTGAGATATGTATATATACATACATACACACACACGCACACACACATATGTACACAAGAAGAAAGTACACAGAGGAACTTGTATAGATAGCCATCTCCAGCTTGGGTTTTGGTACCTCCAAGCCCCAGTACAGAATCTTTGTGAGCTATGGTGCATAATGGCACTGTGATGCTTTATGCCCATCGTTTGAATCTCAGTGCTCAACACCAAGGCCAACAAAGTAAGAAGACACATGAGTGAGAAAAAAACAAAGGAAGAGACATTTCCTTAGTCTTAGGTAGAGGAGAGTTAGCCTGGCTACTCAGCCCAAGTATTCTTAGGGTTGCTTATATTACCAGCTCTGTGGGGAGAGGAGAGTCCCGAGAGAAAGGTAGAGCCTCTCTCTCTCTCTCTCTCTCTCTCTTTCTCACACACACACACACACACACACACACACACACACACACACACACACACACACACATTTGGACCTCTAATCCTGGCCCCATCACATAAACCTACCAGTCCTTTTTAGCACACACAGGGGCAGAGCATCTTTGAGCCTAACCATCTTGGGTCAGGGGGTTTACCAGGTGTTGCTGTGTGTCTGAGGAAAGGTGTTTAGAGTCCAACTTGTGCAGCTCTAATCAGTGGTTGGTCCTTGGAAGGGGTCTTGTTGCTTGGATATAATGTTGCCTGGAAGTGGTAAAATGGAAAAGTAGCAGCTTTGAGCCTCCCTAGAGTGTCCAACAATGGGCTCCACAGAAAAAATAATGGAAGAATCATTAAATTATGGAGACAAGTTCAAAACAATTTCTTGTTTTAGAAATCAAATAATAACTTCCTCAGTCTGGATTCTGAAACTTTCCATCAAATGGCTCTGCATTAGTTTTCCAACCTCATCTCTCTATTTCCCTAAAACTTTCTCCTCACCTAACCTCATCAGCTGTGTCAAATCCCATGTACTCAGTAAGGCTAAGGGTAAGCTGCACCTTCTCTATGAATCTTTTACCATGGCACCCTATGCCATGAAGATCTGTTCCACTCTTTCCAGTCCTTGGTAAAACTCTATGCATCCTGCCACATTATCATATTATGTTGTGAGTGTACCAAGTTATTTCAAACAGGTATGATTTGTTTCTCAAAACAGGCATTAAATTTTCAGCAGGTTTGTCTCAGGTGAAATCTTTTTCTTTTTTGCATCCCCAGGGCACTAGTAAGTCATGCATTCATTCCACTTGCAAATGTGACTAGATGAATATATGAATGAATTTGCAGATCTCCAAAATTAGCTCATTTGAAAGTGATAGTGAATAATGTAGGGTCAAAAAGGGAAAAGTCAAACCAGATAACATTTTCTTTAGAAGAAACCCATTTTAGAGAGACCCATACAATTCCTAATAGGAGGTCCAAAATAAGCTTTTTAATCGAGTTATTGAGTTATTGATAAGTGGCCCCTGCATAAGCTGGACACTTACATTGTTCCCAGATTTCTGACACAGCCGCACCTTTCATCATAATTGACCCAACCAACTGTTTTCTTTCATTAACTTTTTTCTTATCTTACATAAACACTCCATGTCTGTTATGGTAATTTCGATTTTAATAAAGAAAAAAATTCACAGATTTTTTTTAATAACCCTCCGTCTTTTGTATGTGCATTTCTTAAATATAATATTGTACATAATACTTTATAAGTTATTTTTACCTAATTTATTGTGAACCTCATTTTAATGACCACATAGCAGTCCATCATATTAATGTAATATACTTTCTTTTTAAATTTAATTTAATTTTTTAATTTTAATTTATCAATATACGATGTAGTTGATAGTCACTTTCTTAATGAAAGTCTTTCATTCTATTGTTGCATCTTAGTTATTTTACACTCTTTATTGTTATAAAGTATCTCTTTCGTGAGTATCTTTTAGATAAATCTTTTGTATAGTTTCAATTATTGCATTAATATATATGCCTCTCTGTCAAAGGATATAGATACTTTTAAGGACACATTATTACTGAATCAGAACTTTCTCCTCTTTTCACATTTCTGCTTCTGCCCATAGAAAAGATTGAACATGCCCCCAGCTTCTACATTCAGGGAAGTGTTGGAGGACATACATCTGTCCTTTCTACATCCCATTCTCCACCACCTTCCAGGAGGAAGAACGGCTAATCCAATTAGTCAGAGGACATATTCACAGAAGACCTGTCCACTAATAGTTAAGATCTTTAAATTAAAAGTCAGATCTGAGTGCATCATGGCCTTCTGCCTTGTCTTATACTTCCAGCATCCTGTATTTCTGTCTGAGCCTGACTCAGAAGGCAGGCCATCTATCTAGCTTTCTCTGGATGAACAATACTCTTAACGTTCTTTGCTTGTGACTGAGCCGGTGGGTGAATTGAAAACAATTCTCTCTCTTGGCTCCAAGTTCTTGTGGTTGGGTGGGTAAGTGGACTCAAGTTCAAAGTTTAGGGAGTAGTAGGCAAGAAGTCTTACCTATGACACCTCGCCTAAGTCATGTTCTCAGCTTGTCGCAGTGTGTCAGAGTTTAAAAGAGGAAGATGGGGACAGGAGTGGTATTAAGCACTGGCCAACATTAAGTATACCAGCAGTTCTCTATCATGTCTTCTGTGTGCCCTCTCTCATCAGTGAAACCTAGAGTACAGGGTGTGTGAATACGAAAATACATGTGATACATCAAAGAGTTCATGAAAAAATGGAATTAAAAGATAATATGAATCTATGCAATTTTTGAAGACCCCTTGTGCATGTGTGTGTGTATACATATGTGTATGTGTAAATATATGTATATATGGCTACTTCCTTCAAAAGGGGCTTTAAAAGGGTGTGTGTGTGTGTGTGTGTGTGTGTGTGTGTGTGTGTGTGTGTGTGTGTGTGTGTGTGGCTAATTCCTTCTAAAAGGGCTGTGGATATGAAAAGAAGATATTACCCAGAGCATATTATCAAGTACATTTGTCATGTTTTTTGACAAGAAGTTTTTAATGTCCATGTAGTTGTGGTCAAATCTATGACACGTTTTCTTTATGGTTCTGGTCCTTGTTATCTTGTTTGGAAATGTTTCCTTCAGCTCAAATTTAAACCCATGTATCTATCCTCCAGGTAAATTTTTGTTTCATTTTGGTGTTGAAATAATTTGACCCTTTACTTTGGTTTGAGGTATGGAGCAGGGGATTTTAGTTAATTATTTTCCCCAAGGATTAATCAATTGCATTTTGTAAATAATTATTCTTCCACATATGTAATTAGATCCCTTTCTGGACTTTGTCCTTTTTTCTTGATCTGTCTGTCTTGTTATTTTGAGCAGATCAAGAACATTCTCCTGGCATTAGCAATGTTAACAAGTAAATATGTGGAAAAATAATACTAAAAATTGGATTGGAAAGAAAAGTTTTACTCTACACAGAATGGTGAATTAGAGTTTTGCAAAGTCTTTTGAAAGAGTCAGTGAGTGGATTATAACTGTATGGATAGAGTTAATATAATAAAAAGGAGAGTGTCAGTGATAAGGAGTTTTGGCTCTAAATGCAGCAAAGATGAAGGAAAGTCCCAGAGGCAAGCAAACCTAAGGAAACACATGTTTGCTCTCTAGAAAAGGGCTTCCTTGGCTGAAGATCTGACTTATTTGTTGCCAGGGATGGCTATATTCCTCTCACAGCGACACATGTATCAGCCTCTTAGAACTTGAATTTCACTAAACATTTGAATTTTACTTGCTCCCTTTGCTCTGACATTTCAGCAGCAAATCTCTGAATAAACTCTGGCTTCTTATTTGACTTCCCTATAGGGAGAGAAGGTGCTAGCTGAGGATGCATGTTTCTGGTCTCTTGGCAGTTTTCAATCTTGTAAAATTTTAAAGTGTGTTCTCTTGTGAGCTTGTTTATGTCTGTGTCAGTGAGATTTGGGTCTGCACATATAGAAGCAGCACAGTGAACCTAAAATAGTGTTTCTCTGAACAGAGCTAACAGCATTTATGTAAGAATCAGACGTTCAACTTTGGTCTAAAGTGAGCCAAACAATCTAGGCATGGTACTTAAAAGCACACTTTCTCTACATCCATAGATTAGAGTTTATTTTCACTTTTGTTTGTTTGTTTGTTTTTGAATGGGAAAAAGACAAGATATTTGGGAACCCCATTTAATAATGCCAAATGATGTTAAGGCAGATTTAAGATAAGAACTTACAAATACTACTTACCCCAAGAAAGCATACTTAAGTTAAAAATGTATTAAACCCTCTGAAAAAGAAATTCTGAGAAAGCCTCTGTGGTCATGGCAACTTGAATTGCATCAACTCCAAGAGGTCCCAAAGTTAAGTAAAAATTAGTGGATTACTCAGAGAAGGAAAAGTTGTAGTGAGTATGTGGAAATATCCTATTTAATTTGTTTGTGAATCCTGAAAAACAAGTAAATCTAATTGCTTAGCAGTTCCCCACTCCTCAAGTAAGAGGGGGTGAGAAAAAAATAAATTTCATTGAAAAACTGTTTCTTTTCTTTGCGAGACAATCTAGTTCTAAGTCATGAATCAAAAAGTATTTGCCATCTCTTAAATACTTTATTAACCAATCAAAGTGGGAAATCTTTTTAAAAGATTTTTTAAAAAAACCAGAAATATGGTATAATTCTTTTGATCTTAAACTCTGAGGTGGGGGAGGAATGGTGCTTTGTAACAAGTTGGCAGTACCAGAAGACACTAAAATGTCTGTATCTGTATAATAAACTATCCCACCTTCTACTTTCTTTATGCATTCTCTCCAATGCATTTATTTCCATCCTCAGTCAGCGAAACAGGGTTGGACTTCCCCTCCTTTAGTGTGTGCTTTTTTGGTTAACATTATGCCTTCTTTTGACCTTTAATGTTACCCCTAGTGGTATTTTTATCTTTACAAAATATTAGAAACAGCTGACCATTTATCTGGAGCAATGTTACTTGTGATTATCTAAACTTGGGAACTGGTATTACAAAATAAAGCATGTTTTAGCTTGTTAGTGAGATTTTTTTTTTTTTCCTGCAAATGAATTTCCTCCCTTTACTTTAAAAAAAAAAAATGAAAAAGTACTAAAATCTAACTAACATTTAAAATTGAGAAATGATGTTTTGACATAAAATGTATCAGACAGAAAATGTAACACTGTACTTTTCTATAGAACCCACACATAAAAACATTTTACTCTTTCTAATTTTGTCTCTTATTTTTTATCAAAATAATCTATGTACATAATTTTTCATAAGGCAAATAACACAAAAGATCTTATGACTGAAACACAATCAGTTCCCTTCCCCATAACTGAGTCCTATTATCAGGTGGGACAATCACTGTCAAGTATTATAACACATTCATTTTTTGCTTCATGTTTGTAAATACTAAGGTTATACTTTTATTTCTTGATTTTTCAGTTCTAGACAGTATCTATTGATTTACTTCTCTGGCAGATAAGAATTTTGCTCTCATTTACTCCTATTCTACTGCATACTTTGCCTTGTGCCAATAAATCAATAATACAATTTTAGTTAACTTAATTCTCAGGGTTTCATTATTGTAACTATGTAAATACTGTTCACTGATGAGCCAATAACTAAAGACCATGTTTTTGTTGTTGTTTGTTTTAATGTGAATTATCTCAAAGAACATTGGAAACAAGGGAATGATATCATATTGTTTCACATATTTTTCACAGTATGCGAATATTATGATTAGGGGATAAGTGATCTCAAAATTAAAAGAAAGCCTTAACTATACACAAGTACCTTACAAAACTGCTGAAAATACTGTAGTGTGGCTTCTTTTTTAGGTCAAGAAGTTGCTGGTTTAGTGGCTGCTAAAACTTCTAGGCTATCTCTATACCATAGTTTTAATTTTGGTGAAATTGATCACTTACAAAATGAGAACAAGCCAGAAAACTAAAAAATATATATCATAATTATTTTAAACCCATCAAATACCTAAAGTCTTAAAGTAACATAATAAATTAAAATATGAGAAATGACAAGTCCTCTTAGGAGAGAGGGATGTCTTCATCTTTAGCAGACACACAACAGCAGGAGGAAGCAGCAGCTGCCATAGACACAGTAGGAAGAAAACAAGTGAACTTTTATGGATTTTTAAAGGCTGAATATAGGCTGGTAAAAGGATTTAGAAATGTTGAGGGTCTTGTACACATGGGCAATCTACACTACTTGTCAATTCTTTTACACAGCCTTTCACAAAGCACTCATCAGAGAGACTGGTCAAGGCAGAACTGAGAGACCCTTCTAAGGTGCAAGTGCCCCCAGTCTGCTGCAGTCTTGCAGTCTGAGAGCAGAGAAAAAGAACAGAGAGGAGCCCTCCCACACTCCAGGCATTCTACTGAATATGAGGCAGCAAAAGCCTATGACTGGGGGCGGGGCAGGACAGCTGAGGGAGACCCTTCTGAGGTACACACTCATACGAAGCCTGCTTACGTGTGATGGCAGAAAGGAGAACCGAGAGGAATTTCACAGGAGGTCCAAGCCTTACACTGAATGTCAAGTGAAGACAGTCATCCATCCTTGGAGGAGGACCAAGAGCGTGGAGAGAAGATGCCCGCATAAGTGCAGAGGCACTGAGACTAAGAAGGAAAGCTGAGGGAAGCCCTACGTGCACTCCAGGCCTTACACTGGAGAGTAGGCAGTGGCCTTCTACTGAGATCAGAGGAGCTCAGTTTCCCCGGCTTTGGGTTTCAGGACACATATCTGGATTTCAAACCACTCCCCGAGATCTCAGGCCCCTCCCCTAGAGGAGAGTTACATTGCTTATTGAACCTATTTTCGGCACCAACGTGGGGAGACTGAGATCACAAGGGGTGGACTTATGCAAATCCAGTAGCTGAGCATGCTCAGTAAAGGAATTTATATTAGCTAATACAACAGTGACTGAGCATCTCAGTGGAAGGGAGTTTATCTTTTGAATTACCTTCCACTAAAGGCGCTAGAGAGCACATAATATTCTTGAATATGTTCAGAGTGTGTGATACAATTTGACAAATGAACATGCTTACTGAGTGTGTGCAAGACTATGTTACATAACAGGGGACCACCCCTTAACTGAATATTCATTAGATAATATGAATATGTATTAGATAGCAAAATTATAAAAGCCAAATCCCAGCAGAAAGTTGGTTGTTGCTGATTTTCCTGGGGCCAACCTGTACTTCCCTGGCTGAGGTGTGTATGCCTTAACTTTGTGTTAAGCTTACTTTTAGCAGGTGGCTGCTCACTCTTAACAAGCTTGCACTCTGTACTAAACTTTAAGTGTGTAAAACTTGTGTTAAGTTTGGTGTGGGCCCTGCTCAGTCTCTAGAGCTATGCCACACTCTCTCTGTGAAATCTGTGCCTCCTATTTGTCACATTTAACCTGTTCTCACCTTCTACTGTGACTCTGCTCTTGAATTCTTTCCTGAGACAGAGTCACAAACTCTGGTAAGTAAGTGGGTGGGTTGAGACCAGTCATTGGGCCTCCCAGACCCTCTCCTCCAGCATCAGAAGTGCACCACTTGAAGAGTATGAAAATACACCTGCACCTGTAAGCTCAAATGATTTTAAACAAAGATACCAAAGCAATTCAATAGAGAAATTAAAATATTTTCAACAAATTGTACTTGAAGAACTGGATATACATATAGCACAAAAGAGAAGCATCTCACATCATAAGTATAAAATAATTTGAGATGGATTATAGACTTAGACCTAAAGCTAAAGCTATACAACATCTAGAAGATAATATAGGAGAATCTTCACTACTTTGGTTTAGGAAAAGTTTTCTTAGAACAGACTCAGAAAGCATTAACTATAAAAGAAAAAAATGATAAACTAAACTTCATCAAAACTAAAACTTCTCATGAAATTCACAATGAGAAAAATAAACAGGCAAGCCTCAGACTGCAGAAAATATTATTAACACAATTATCTGCCAAAAGATTTTTTTTCCAGAATATATGAAAAATGCATACAACTCAAAAATAAAAAGACAAGTAAACCAATGTGTAAAAGACTGGACAGCTACTTCATCAGAGAAGATATGCAAATGGCCAATAAGCACATGAAAAGGTGCTGAGCATTTTTAGTCATCAGAGAAATGCAAATTAGAGCCACAAAGAGAATCTACTACACACCAACTAGAATGGTTGCAATGAAAAGATTATAACACCAAATGTTGGAGAGAAGGTGGAGCAACTAGAACTCCCATTCATTGCTTCCGGGTGTGTCAAACAGTATAAAAACTTTGGAAAACAGTTTGACAATTTCTCATTAAGTATATACTAACTAACTACACAGGTCAACAATTACACTCATAGGCACATTAATTTTTATATTAGCTTTATGCATAATAGCCCTAAACTAGAAACACCTAGGTGTCCACCAAAAGAATGGATTAACAAAATGTGGTATATAGTCAGATGATTAAATAATACTTGGTTATAAAAAGGCACCAATAAATGCAACAATATGGGTGAATTTTGAGACTCACCATTATGAAATTTGCTAAAACCATTATGCTGATTGAAAGAAGAGAGCCACAACAGAGCACTTCCTGTAAGATTCCATTTATATGAAATTCTAGAATCGGAAAAACAAATCGAAAATGTTTGCTTCAGGTGGGGTTTTAACTGGAAAGGAGCATGAGGGAAATTTCTGTGGTGATGAAAATATTCTGTATGTTGATAGAGATGCGAATTACACTAATATATGCATTTGCTAAAACCTTTGGCATGTATTTCACTGTATGTAAATTATAGTCAACAAAAAATAATTTAAGTTTTCTCATCTTATTTTTCATCAAATAGACATGACCTCATATGTTTTCCTCCTCTAGGGAGTTAACTTAATGTAGCCAGATTTCAATTATCTTTGAAAGAACGTTTAAAGAATGTCTTTTTTCTGCCACAGACTTTGGGGATTTAAATAATTGATGTTCACAGATACAAACCCAATTTTAATTTGAAGTAGGCCCACTTAGTGAACGAAGTTGATTCACTAACAGGTGTAAGGCACCTGTTTAGTGGGGAAGTGTCTGGATATTACAAAAACCTTGACTAACGGATTCATTATTACAGTGGAGCATGATTTTACAGTGCTGCAAATAGGTTAAACTGGTTAGGTCAGAAGACTTTATTTTGCCATGACACCTTAAACAATGGGAATATTCCAATATACTGAGTCCATATATATTTACTAAGAACTCCTAGAGGACATAGCCCTACCAAGAAGTGTTTTGCAAACACCAATAGTGTAGTGAGACTAATTTGTTAACTTTAGACAGATTTCTTTCTGACTACAGGCCCCTGACCTTCCTTTCCTGAGAGACTTTAGAAAACAAGTAAATGCAAATTCTTTCTCTGTCCCTTTGGAATCTGTGGAACTCCAAAGCCTCTTACCAGTTTCACAGCCCAGGAATGTCTTTCTCAAGAACCTGGGAGCCATCTTTTTGAAATGTAATCTTTGGAGAAGATAGCACCCCTATCTCTCACTCTCTTTGGGAGTGTGTGATCCTAACTTCAGTGGCTCCTTTCTCCAACTTATAAAACTTCCTCCTGTAGTGAAAGTAGAAGAAAGTTTGCTTTTCTTTCAGATAAGGCCAGTTAGCAAATACAGGAAGTATACAGCTTTCCCCAACCCAGCTCTTAAAAACTCTCTGGCCTTTTCTTTTAGTGAATTTGAGTTCAGTCTCTTTCCCCTTTTGCAATAGTCTTAAATAAATAATAATCTTGAATAGCCTTGAATAAATACTGTTAAATGAAGGTAAAAGACTTTTAACTTTATTCAGTGCAACTTCTTACTCTGACACTAATTTGGGCAATGGTTTTATAGATGATGGATAAGAGAGAGAGGGCACTGGGTGCAGGTGATTAATTATGAATCTATTACTGTAGTGCAGGCAGAGCTCTTGGGACTAAATTAAGAAATTAGTGCAGGAAGAGGCAGAAGTTAGAAATATTTAGAGGGTACAGCCTATAGGACTTGGTGACCACGGACTTTTAAAGATAAGAATGGAGAGTGATTCCCAGGTTTTTGGCAAGAATCAAAATTTTTGAGTAAATTAATAGTATTAAAACTCACCAATGAAGAGAATAAAGAATTCATATATGAAAATGGAAGTGGGTAAGTACATTTTCCTCATTCCAACTTTCTGTGTTGTTGTTTGGAGTTACCTACAAACTATACACGTCAGACAAATTTGCCCTACATGTATTGACGGCACAGTCTTTAGATAAAAGAACATGGTTGTAGATGATGTTGTCAGACCTCATCTTGAGAAGATGGAAGTCCTTTCAGATAGTCCTCCCTTTCAGTGCCCACCACGAGTTCTTGTAAATATGTTGCCAGTTGCTGAGGAGTATTAGGGAATAAACACTTTGCACCTGACCTCTATATTGATCAAGGCAATCTCAATACTTTTATTGTTGATTTGATTTAATGCTAGAAACAAGAGTCCATTTGAGAGATATTGGCAAATAGTAGCATTGAACAGATTCAGATTTTCTGCATATTTCAACCAGAACATAAAACTCTGTCTCCAGAGCGATTCTTTTCATTTCATCAACAGACGGTGTCACAGTCAATTGCTGTGCTCTTGTACCAGCATATAAAATCTAAAGCAGCTATCCAAGGGTGCATTAAATATAAACCGGCTGAGTCATTCTGTCTTACATGGAAACATATGGGAATCTTTGCTTCCTAATAAAGAAAACAATGGGGGTGGAGGCAGCCGCCGCGGGATTAATCTGAATCACGAAGCTTCCAGACTCAGAAAACAGCTTGAAATGTGCAACAGTTTTAGGTTGTTAACTTTCAAGTATAATGAAAATGTGGAGGAGGAGATTCATTTCACAAAAACTTCCGATAAACTCAGCTCCTCATTGGCCCCCAAAACCCACATGAGCTCCTCAGGTTAATATTAAGCTTCCTTTGACTACATTTATTATTGACCTGAAAGAAACTGAGGCTGAACATATAATGAATAAGATTTATTGGGCCAATATGACAACTGCAACCCGGGAAATGCATAGGTCAGGTCACCCTGAGAAATGCACTCCAAAGGGGTCCAGCAGAGCTTAGTACTCTATAATCACAGCACGAAGAAGGATCAAAGGAGCCAGTCTTGCCTAAAATTTCATCAGATTTTCTATGGGTTGTACATGATGTATAGATTTAGGATTGTTACCAGGTTACATCCTACATTCAGGGATCTAGGAGAAGGGTTACAAGAAGCATTCTAGGTTATTTTAGGACTCTCTGGTGCCATCATGTCTGCTTTTGAGTATGGTCTTTGTTGAGAAACTAGAATTATTTAATCAGGCCCCCTCACCTTAGGTCTAGTTGGGGGCAGTGTGGCACATTCTTTGTAAATGAGTTGTGTGTGGGTAGAGTTAGTCTGTATGGGCGGTGCCACCACTTGTCTGGTGACTACTGCCTCAGGCGTCCACCCGCATGGCCATGCTCTCAAACGTATGGCTCCTAGCTCATAGACCTGCATGTGAGGGGTCTGGGATGTGAAGGGTTTGTGACCCAGTGTGGACAATGCGCTTGAGGGGTCTATGAGTTCCAGACCCAGCCCTAGCTCTACAGTCTTATGATAACATTTTCAAGGACAGGTGGACATGGCTATTGACTTTATCCCAGATCTCCTATGGCACTGTAATTTAGTTGACCTGGTCAGAGCAGATTTCTTTGTTATCATATTCATCATGTTTAGCACACACTTTATTTCCCAGAATACTAATCCTTTTACTCTCAAATTTTAGTCATCCTCCACCCCCCAAAGAAATTCAGAATGAGTGTGCTTGATCTCATGTTCCCATCTGAATCTTTTAAGAGTGAACCTGATTTGGGTGAGGTCACTTTGGCTCTATCACCTAACCTTACTGCAGTTGAAATGGGGATAGAAGTGTAAGAACAGAGAGCAAGTGCTTGGAAATTGGGGTGGTTTTTATTTATTTATTTTTAAATTTTTTTGCAGCTGGCTCATATAGGGATCCTAACCCATAGCCTTGGTGTTAGGGTAATTTTTAGATTCCAGAGGATCTGTCTTTGCCTTAGGAACAACTGAGCTGGTGCCTCCATAGTTTATGGAACTGAATTTGAGCAGCCACGTGATAACATACCCTGTTCCTACTTGGAAAAGTGCAGATGAGAGAGAAAAATGTTTTGCCCTCGCAAATGTAGTTATGGAAGTTTATCCTCTGAGAATTTCTGCAAGCCCAATATTAAACCTGTGGGTTAGAGAAAGGAGCTGCTCTGTCCATGTTTACCATTCCCCGTCTCCGACTCTTCTTCCTACCTGCCCTCTTTCCCTTCCTTCCTTTCTCCTTTTTTTCTGTCTATTCATTTGTTTGTTCTTTTTTCCTCAATGGTTAGAGACCACTAAGTTATCTTGCTGCCATTTGATGATGCTTGGCAAATTATTGAGGCCTTTAAAACAGTTCCAACTTAATGATCTAAAAATTCTATTTCTCACTAAAACCAAGATAAACCTTAAAACCTTAAGACTCCTGATAGAAATCTCCATCTTCAAAGGTCTAGACATAAATTAGATTGATGGTATTATTTACTCTCTTCTAGTTCTAAAGTACTGAGTAGTTTATTTTCATGTCAGTAGTCATATAACCAGTTCCCTCTAATGAAGCAGCAAATTCATCTTCCTTTTTTCACTGTTCAGTATCATAATTCAAAACAACAGGACCCCAAACAATGGGGCCTCAGGAACATATTTAGGCAGAAAGAAGGTACAATTCTAAGCTGGAGTGTAGAAAACATTGGCTGAATCTGAAATGGTCACTAAACAGCCATTTAATTATCACAAGTTCTTAGGACCCAACGGATAGCAGACAGTTTCATTTTCCCCGAAGTCACATACCTCCCAACCTACACACCCATCAGTCATCCACACCAGTCGCTGATGGCAATAACATGGTTCAGTTCCTTTTATGGAAACTCAATAAATAGCAGTACAAGAGGTTCAAACCATAAACAATGGAAGAAACACAAGACCCTGCAGATGATGGACTTTCATAGCTTGTCTGAAACATATTGCTCACCTAACAAATAGTTTTCTTTCACACTTGTGACGTTTACTGTCCAGTTACCAAAAGTCTGCTTCTCTCTCTACTTCAGGCAGGTAAATGCCAAGACATCCTCTTGAAGTAGGCCATATAAATGGTCAGTTTCTTGTGAATGACTTTCAAGGAGTGAAATAAATATCTATCAGCCTTCTTGGGCAGGTTAAGCCATCAAGAGAGCAAACTGATTAAGTTAAAAGTTATTTAACTTCAGCAAGGCATGCCTGCTCTGGAGTGTAGAGTAAAATGACTTATACCAAAATTAATATTATGGTAAGATAATGTTAATTATAATGTATGTAATATCTATTTTACTTTACACTATAAATGAATTACAAATCAACCCTTAATGGTGACATGTGTATCTGAGTTGCTACAAGAAGTTAAAAATTGCCAAAACATCTTAGAGATTTTTGTTTTAAAAAGCACAGAAAAGGGCCAACCCCGTGGCACACTTGGGAGAGTGTGGCGGTGGGGGTGCCACAGCGCTCCCGCCGCGGGTTCGGGTCCTATATAGGGATGGCTGGTGCGCTCACTGCGGCCGGTCACAAAAAAAGACCAAAAAAAAAAAAAAGCACAGAAAATTCCAATAAACTATGAATTCTAAAAGGAATAATATTTATAATTACTGACTTTCATTTACATTTGGTCCCATGTATGTAACTCATATTTTTCTGTAAAGGAGAATGAAATAAAGAAGGGTAATAAACTAACCAGTAGATCCAAGGTAGTATTTGTATATTTGAACTCCTACAAGGCAGTGATTGTTTCATTCGTAAAGAAAAAAATATGCTATGTTAACAAAAAAAAAATTCACTTCCGAATGTAGATAACTCAACGCCAATCTGCTGAGAGCTTCAAAGGAATACTACCCTAATATTGATACCCTAATACTACCAGTGTAAAGTTTACAATTACTGCTATGCATAGGGGATGCAATGTCTTCTGTTTTAAAATGTATGTTTTATTTAAAGTCATGCCCTAGTATTACCAAGATTTTATATTTCTAAAGTCTTTAAAGTATTCTAGGTCAAAAGGGAGATTCTGAAAGTTTCAAGGTACTAGCAATGTTGGTAGGGGAAGAACTGAATGTGGAAACAAGCATGGTGTGTAAACTTCAGCAAGAACTGTAAGTAGAAGGCAGAGAAGAGTCTTCAAAAGGAAACAAAAAGGTGGTTAATTTACAGAAAGAATAAAATAGAAAATTGTGCTATTCTAAACAGAAAGTAATCATGGTTTTTCATAGTGTAAAAATGCAGACACATTACATGGTAAAGATACTTGTTCCTTGTTGCTGTGGATCATAAATCCAAGGAAAATATGAATGAAAAAGTGTATGGAGTGGGAGGCATGATGCTCTTTCTGTACTGTTTAAAAAGACTAAAGTAGACCATGATGGAAAGTCCCAAATTTTCCCCTTCCTTCTTTTCCTTTTTTCTTTTCTCTTTCTCTTTTCTTTTCTTGCATTTTTACTACCTCTATACATTCACCTTCACACTTGGCTCAACCAGCAAACCATGGACTTGAAAAAACCATTCTCAGAAAATGCTGTTACAACAAGTTTGGGCATGGAATTGCACTAACAGTCCTGAGCAAAAGGCACAAAAAAACAGAAAACCTCCAGCTGCAAGTTTCACAGTAGCTAAAGATTAAAAACTGCTACCTGAGGCAAAACTCTGATCACCTTCTGAAACTCCAACCTGCTTTCACTCCGGAAATTCCCTGTCTTTAGGTGCTCCTTGAAGCTTATCAGCTGTATACAATTTTTAACCTTTATTTGAATTACACTATTTTTTTTGACAACTATCTGCAGAGCAGTCTATTTATGTCACTAATAAATGTAATTCAATGAAAAAAAAAATGAAAACACTACCTGAAATGAATCTGATACAGGGATACAGGGACTGCTCCAAAGCATGATAGAAAAGGTAAGTGTTGGGCTAGGGCTCACAGGCCCTTCAAACCTGTACTACAGACTG
This sequence comes from Cynocephalus volans, assembly GCF_027409185.1. Taxonomy (NCBI): domain Eukaryota; kingdom Metazoa; phylum Chordata; class Mammalia; order Dermoptera; family Cynocephalidae; genus Cynocephalus; species Cynocephalus volans. The sequence goes on from NC_084468.1 coordinate 125,329,554, forward strand.
GGTCACAGACCCCTCACATGGCAGGCTGGGTCACCACACCCCTCACATACAGGTTGTGAGCTAGGTAATTGGAAAAGATCCTTGGAGCCATTGGCAGAGTTGACAAGTTCATTCCAACATGAGCTCAGTCCTCAGCTTCCTCAGCAGCAGCAGCAGCTTACAGCAGCCTCCAGCATATCCAGCAGCAGCAGTGGTGGCCTCCCAGAGCAACCAGGTGAACCTTGGCAGCAATAGTCTCCAGCCACAGCCTCCAGTAGCAGTAGCGACCTCCCCGTGTCCCCGCCCCCCACCCCCAGGCATCCCAGGGGTGGGGTGGGGGGGTCAGAGAGGGCACTGGGGATCAGAGCCCTTCATCCTTTATACTTAAGTCTGATAACCTTGGAACACCTGGGTGGAGTCAGACACCCAAAGAACACCTGGTTGCACACGTGCAATTACATTAGACAATAACCAAGGAACACCTGGGCGCACGTGCATGTTTATTTCAAATGCTGGGCAAGATTCTGAACCCTGGAGGGATCCTGACCACTTACTTTCACTTTCCCTGCAGTAAGTTTCATATCTTTTAAGAAGGTTTTAATTACAAACTAAAAGACTTAGAAAGTGAGGTTTTTCTCAAGCCCAGGAACATAAGTTAAATGAATGAACACCTTAACTATAAATAAGGATATCTTAACAATCATGTTTGGCCTAATTTAAACAGTATTAAATATAAAATTTTCTTGTTATAAAGGAAAACATCACTGAGTGAAAGAGCATAGTATTCTTTTTTACTCACATAAACATACCTATAGGGTCCTAACCCAAGTAAGACAGCACTGTTCAACACCTGACAGATCACTTCAGAGGCAACAAACCTAGCAAGGTATAGAGACTGTTATCAAACTGTACAAAAATTTTTTCCACTGTTGTTTGGTTAGAAAATGCTCTAGATCCTTTCATTATAAAACCATTTTAAAGTTTATTTTAAAAAAGACATATCTAGAATCATAGCACCATAACATTGGCACATTTATATCCTTACGACCCTTACTTCCAGGCTATGTGACACTCTTAAGAGACTGTGAGGAGCTTGGACACATCATAGGTAAATATTTTGTTAGAAATAAATCCTTGTTGGGAAAATGTAGGAAAAATGGTCAGGGCCCCTCAGATGTTCAGAATCTTGCCGAGCATTTGATGTAAACAGGTATATGTGCTCAGGTGTTCCTTGGTTATCCTCTAGTGTAATTGCGCATGTGCACCCAGGTGTCCTGTGTTATGGACGAGTGGCTCTGATCCACGGTGCCTCCCATCCCCGGGATGCCCTACGTGGAGGGGCATGGGGAGGCCACTACTGCTGCTGGAGGCTGCTGCTGCTAGTGCCCCCGGGACCCTCTGCAAGGCCATGCCACTGCTGGACCTATAAGCTGCTGCTGTTGAGGAAGCTGAGGACTGAGCTCATGTCATCTGCCAACAGCTCCTGGAATCTTTCCCAATTACCTAGTATGGACCTGCGTGTGAGGGGTCTGGTGACCCAGTCTGTACAATGGGTTTAGAGGGTCTGAGCCCTAGCTCTGACAATATAAGTGGAAACTTAGTATAACAAAAACAATGAAACATTTTGGCTTTAGTTATGATTTGCCTTACTTTACAATCCTCTACTCATAATTAAATGTGTCTGTATACTTTAGGTACTTAAATCTACTTCTAATTAGTTTAATTGACATTATCTAGAGAAATCAGAAAGAAAATTATATGCTGCATTGAGACATAGATACTTTTGAGTTTGCTCAGAAAGTAGCTGTGGCAATAAGATTTGTCTATGCATTTGGTTGTAAGTCAGCATTGATTAAGCAATTCCAAATAGCTACTTACACTTAAGGATTCCAATTTGGCTGTACTCTAAGAGGCCCCACAGAGTAAACCGGAAATGAAAGAGCATCCAAATGAAATATACTTTACTAAGGTATGGATTTTTTTTTTCAACTTATAGGTTTATACTTCATTTGTTTTAGAAAATTAAACTTAAACCTAATTTAAGCTAACTAGTGAACTATAATGAACTAATAGAGATATATTTGTGATTCACAACAGATTTTGGAAGAACATTGGAGGTATTAATTTCATATCAAACTACACCAGGACGTCATGAATGAAGATACATTTTTGTCCCCTTTTTACTATGATATTTTTGGTCTTGGCCAACTTTATTGCAACATGGAAAGCTGTCAGAGGGAGGGAACATATCTTGAGGGCCAACATTGTGCCAAGCACTGCTTTAAGGGATCTTTTCCTTTAAGCCTTAAACGGCATTATGAAGTAGGCATTATAATCCTGAAAACATAATGTGCATAAAGGTTTAGTAATTCATCCTGGGAAACAACACCTAAAGGTATAAAAATCAGCATTTGTGAACCAAGCCATTTTTACTTTGGCACTTGTTTGACAATGAAAAGATGAAATATCTTGACATGTGGAATTCAGATTTCTTTTTGTTTTAGTTGACTGCCATTTACGTATATAATTGTAATATACGCAATTTTAGCATATGATTCTAATATTAAATATGTTATCTTCCTTAAATGATAAGAAGTTATTTCTCATGGCACATCTATAACAGGAAGTCTCTATTGTCAGATGGCTCTCCTAGTGATGAGCAGGTCATGCCTCTTCTGTTTTATTACTGTACTGTCCTCAGCAGTTGGCTTTTAAGGTGTCCCTCCTGAGCTGCTTCAAGATGGCAGACGAGGAAAAGTACAAGGGGACATCAGGATTGGAAGAGGTGCCCACAGCTTCTTAAATTCTACTGGCAAGAAATTAGTTCATAGCAACATCTAACTTCAAGGGATCTGTAGAGTGTCATATAGCTGTGTTACTAGCAAACAGGTTCGTTAACAGCAAACAAGTCTCTCACGTGTTCTTAGATTTATCAAAAATAAATTTTCCACGTGAGTTACAGACCAAGTGTTACAGAAATTGTGCCATATACATATGAGATGTCAGCAAAGAACAAGAAATAATTGAGAGGGATTAATTGAGAGGGAAGAGACTGGATTCAAAAACTGAGCTTTAGCCTCGGATCTGGCATATATGGCTACAGCACCTCTCTGAATCTAAACTGTCAAATGGAAACAATAACACCTATGTTCCATATAATCGTTGTAAAAAGAAAATATATGTGAAGGGATTTGGTAAAATGTCAACTAAAACATTTAACTAATTTTTGTGTGCCTGCCTACAATCTACATTGCTGATAAGAAATAGCTTCCTAAAATAAATATTGATTATGTTACTGTCATGCTTAAAACTTTTCATTGGTTCTCACTAATATATATATACACATATATACATGTATGAGGGTACTTCAAAAGTTCATGGAAAAATTCACATTATATTTTAATTCTATTTTTCCTTGAACTTTTTGAAGAACCTTTATATATGTGTATATTTTTGTGTGTATACGTATATGTATATAGTCTATGGGCTATAGATTATAGTGTCTACAATTCTATATGATTAATTCCAAATTCTTTAGTATGGCATGCAAGGTCCTATAATATAGCTCAGTAAATGTGTTTAAGGAAATTTTCTTCTGTTTTTTTGAAATTTTTTTCAGAATGCTTAGCTGGATATTGGTGCAACAATACATATCTTCTCTCTCTAATGTTATTTTTCATATATTGTGCATTTAACTTTTCCTTCTAATTCTCTAGGATGTCTTTGACCATATCTTTCAGCCAATCTAGTGTTTTCCAGCTGTTCTATTGACATTTGAATTTTAGCAATTGTATTTTTAACTTTTGTGTATTCTACAATACCTCAACAGATTTCTCTGAGGATAATAATTAGATGATTTAAGTTCTCTTGCCTTTCCTGTATTATTTAAGGCTCATTTCTTCTCTTTCTATATCTTGGTCTTTTCTTTTATGATACTGTTTTCTTTATATATCTGGTCATCCTTAGTTTTTCTTTTATATTTAAGAATTATGGCCTAGACTTATTTTTCTTAGTAGCTACTGAGGGCTTTCTTCACTCTTGTGTGGATGATATGGTTTCCCCATTTTGCTTTTTCTCAAATGGCAAGAATCCTGGGGAGACTGTGTCCCTGATCTTGTTCACTGGTTGACTTGATTTTGGGTACTTGGACAAGGATTTAACTGTTAATTATAATTAGAAGAGCTTTGTGCTAAAGAGAATCACATTACTACCAGAAGTCAACTCCCCCTAGGCCATTTATTAAATTTTTTAGAGGTAAACACTCTGAGGACTAGGGGAATAGCAGCACAAAAATTTCATAGCTAGATCCTCAGTTTACTCCTATGTTGAAATACATGTAAAATTTACAAAGTCTGACCATAATAGACATTTTAAAAACTTCTTTGAAATATATTTTTGAGAACTTGAGAATAGTCAAGTAAATACGTAAGGGAGTAGAGGATTTGAATGATATAACTGATAAGCTATATCTAATAGCTTGCTGTTTCTTCTTTCTGGAATGTTCTTCACTAAGATATCCACAGGCTCCTTCTTTAATTGTATTCAGGTCTCTTTTCAATGTCTGATTTGAAGAAAACTTGCCCTGGCTACCCTATTAAGACAAGCACCTCTGTCACTCTCTATCCTTTCACACTGTTTTATTTTTCTTCATAGACATTATTACTAAAAACAAGTGTATTTTTTTATTGGTTGTCTCCTCCACTAGAATGTCAATTATATTGAGGCCAGAGATATTATCAGTTTTGTTGATTCTTCGTTCCTTATAGCCCCCAAAGGAGCTTAACATATAATAGCACTAGTAAATACCTGCATGATAAACTAATATAGAAAAATATAAATTTCCCTCTAACCCAGAAAAAGGAAATCCTTTGAATATAGACAAACTTTTTATTAACAGTTACAAAAATTCTTTAAGTGTTAGTCAAAAATGTGAATATTTGTATTTCCAAGAAAATAAATTATATAGATCAGAATCAGAGGGCCGACCCCATGGTCCACTCGGGAGAGTGTGGCGCTGGGAGTTCCATGGCCGCGGGTTCAGATCCTATATAGGGATGGCCGGTGCGCTCACTGGCTGAGCGCGGTGCGGGCGACACCACACCAAGGGTTGTGATCCCCTTACCGGTCACAAAAACAAAACAAACAAACAAACAAAAAAAGAATCAGAAACACAAAATAATATAAATAAAGAATTATTAAGATAGAGGTGGTCATAAAGATGTAAACAATGGCATCTTAAGAAGAAAGCCCTTTTAAATAACTCTTTGGCTAAGAAAAAATTACTGTTACTAAATTGCTATTTAAAATTAACTCCGTATCAAAACCAGTGGATGAAGCCAAAGCAGTACTCAGAATCATACATCTAAATTCCTTTGCTAGGGGAAAAAAACTCAGAACTGAGAATAATTCAACTTCATTTTAATCTGAAAAAACTTGGAAAACAGCAGGAAAATCACTACCCTTTCCCAAGCAGAAGGGTAGGATTAATAAAGATAAGACAGAGAACTTTCAGTTAAGGTAATAGAAAACTAAATTATTCAGACAAACCTCATACTGCTTGAAACTAAAAATGCTGAATAAATGACTTTAAGAATCTTTTTGAAAAGTATCAAATAATTGACAACCAAGTAAGAAATTAGCAGGACAAGGTAGAAGGGAAAACAAAGCGGGGATTACAGAAAGATAAACAGAACCCAGAAGTCATTTGGCCTTAAGAACATTTGCTATTGCTGAAAAATGTGAATATTGTTTTTAGATCTGTGCAGAGTAAGGGAAGTAAAGCAGACATCAAAGCCCAGAATCTGCCCAAGATTGGAAGTGTAATGTACATTCTAGTGATGACTTTCCCTGCAATGAATTGTTACTCAGAAAAACGAAACATACATCAACAGTAAGCTGACGGTCATATTCTGTGGGGTATGGAATACTCAAGCTTTGAACTTGGTTTAAGATTATCTTGGGTTAGTAGCACCTTATAACACATATGTAAAGCCTGCTTTTCCTAGACCTCAAATAATTTCTTCAAATAATTTTTTCAAATTTTTTTGAGTACATCGAGCAGCATAAATTCAGAGATATATCAGTACTCCAGACCACAAGACATCAGCAAGAACCAATGAACAAAAACAAAATGGAAACTACTTGTAGTACATACAACAGACAACAGATTAAGGTCCAGAATATAAGAATTTGCAAAGCAATAGAAAAAGATGTTTTTTTAAAAAAAGGAAGAAAAATAAGAATACAAATGAGCCATTAAGAATACCAAACTGCCAACATATGCATGTGAAAAATATTCAAGAGTAATTATGAAAATGCAAATTAAAACAATATTTTTTTCATTAGCTTGGAAAAAGTTTTAAAATATTGGTAATAGGTTACTAAAAGTGTTGGGAAAATAAGCATTCTTAGACACTTGGTGATAGTGAATATAGTTATATTTTAAAGTACATTTGCTAATGCCTAGCAATATTTAAAGTGCACATATGCACATATTATCTGACTTAGTAATATCATTTCTAAAAATTTACTTTATATTTACACCAAAATATGCCAATGTAATTACGTAAATGTATTTAAAATGTATTTGCATTATTGTATATAACAGAGAAAACTAGAAAAACCCAGATGTTCATTAATGGGAAAACGGTTAAATATATCATCATATAATTGTTCAATAATATTGTAAGCAGTCATAAGAAAGAATAAGGTAGATCTGAATGTTGTGATATGCAAGGAAATCCAAGCTATTTTAACGTGGGGGGAAAAAAGGCAAGGAGCAAAACAGAGATTGGTTATAGTATGATACAAAAATTTTTATAAAATTTTAAGCAATAGTAGATGAATCTATTTTCTGGATGTATAAATGAAAGATAGTAACTGTGGTCACCTTTGGAGAGAAGAACTAGGAGATTGAGAGAAATGACATTTAGTTATTTGTTTTAAACTGTTCTGTTTGGTTTTCTTTTAAAAACCATATGTATGTGTGTATATATATCTGATTATATATATTTGCTTCATTTTAAACAATTGAAACTATTTCCAACAATTTGTTTTTTGTTTGTTTAAAATAAATAATTTAATAATAGTTTAATACTATTATTTTTATAATATACTACTACATAATTACATAAAACTATTACATAATTTTAAATAAAGTTTTTGAATAAATTAATTTTTTAAAAACATTTTATTTTAAATAATTAAAACTTGAATAATGTAATGATTAAGTGATGACTTTTCTTTCACACCATCTTCCTGACCTTTCTTCCCTTCCTTTCTGAAGTGCCCCTCAGTTTCTCACTGACTACTTTTCTCCTGGCAGCTCCCAGCAGCTCCCAGCAAAGAGGTCAGGTCCATGGAGGTAAACTCAAGCAAGTGTTCCTCCTTTGTTCAGTGTCCCTGTGCTCCTTGTGAACAGGGATAGAAAAGCTCAGAGTCTGTAACAGTTCTTGAATGTCCTTCCACAGGAAACCTAGAGGCCTTATATTTTTAGGAATTTCAGGTTGGTAAAATGCTTAATGTTTTTCTTCAGGAAACAATAGTAGAGTTTCAATTGTTCAGTCAGTGGAAATGACACGGTCTGCTTATTCAAAATGTTTGTATTCTCTCCAGTGACTTATGCATTCAGTCTACTCTTTGTTGAATTACTACTGGCTTCTAATTTGAATTGCATCTCAGCTTTTTAAAGGTTGTATCTTTACTTTCTTTCATCAAGAAACCCGTACAAATGCTCCTAGGCTAAACTAGATATTAATTTTGTGGTTTATGGAAAATTACTAAAATTATTGTCTCCTTTTAGAATTTTTTTTTAAATGTGAGTTTTCCCCTCTAAAATCTACTTTTGCAAGTCCAGTGTTCTGAGTTACTTCCAGTAAGCAAGGAAAAGATTACCATATACTCAGATCAGCAATTCTGGCCCTCTTGTACAGCCCCTTCTCCCAGAATAACTCCCTTTTTAGCTGCCTCTGGGTGTGGTGTTCTGATTTTACTCTTACTGCATACAGCATTGGGATACATGGATGCAAAAAAACATTTTCCCAAGTGATTTCCAAACTCAATCCATCCTTCAGTAATTACCTTCGTAGATAATGAAAAGGAAACCATTAAGGCAGAGTGCTTTTAAATCATAATTAGCACATGCAAATATACTGCTAAATTTGGATGCTCAATTAGACAGTTAATTGCAGTGAAAATGAAAGTGTGCCCTTAAATTGACAATCATGAGCCCTGGCCCACCTGTGTGCATCTTTTCAAGCAATAGTCTCCTTTCTTGATGCAATTGTACATGGGGAAAGGAAAAAGATACCACCTGCAGAATGCAGAAGATGTGGCCAATCATGACTTTCACACAAGTTAAATCTGTAATACAGATGATCTATTTTATACCAGATCCTCTGAAGATAAGGAACCCTGAAGATTATAGGAGTTTTAATGCTTTCTAAAAACATTTTGCTTATGAAGGAAATGCTGTACTTATACAATAGTTCATTCTTTGAAAACACAGGAAACATTTTCCTATGGGCCTTTAACTCCTATAACACTTAATATCTTGATGCTTTTTAAAAAAAAATTTATTATAATTATTTTACATTCTAAGATGTTGCAGAGCAGTTGGGGGAGGGGGAAAGGGGAAAGAGAAGGAAAGTGTGGGAAGAGGAGGAAGGAGGAAGGGGGACATGGTTAAGAAACTAGTAAAGTTGGAGCAATTTATTATTTTCATTATTACTAGATATATTGGCTCATATTTACATAGCAATGTAATATTTTAATATTTTTTTGCTCATCTTATCATCCCTACGTGGTAACTCCATAACATGAAGAGAAAATGTATAATTATCCACATATTAGGAACAGGAAACTATGATTCAGAGAGGTGAGGTGATCTGCCCCAGAAAATCAATAGCAGGAAAGGGACTATAACCTTCATTTTAAAACTCAGTCTGTTGGGCTTTCATCAAGTTAGTGGTGAGTACTAAATATATACTTTGTGAAATAAGTAAGCCTAAAATCTCTAGCACTTCAAGATAAATCTGGAAAATTTGTGATTATTTTGTAAATTAAATAATAAGCCACCTTAAGAGCAGAAGTAGCCTGTTAGGCAAAATAATGCCCCTCCCCAATGATGCCCATACCTGTGAATATATTAGGTTGTATAGCAAAGGGGAATTAAGGTTGCAAATAGTATTAAGGTTGCTAATTAGCTGCCCTTAAATAGGTCCTGGATTGCAAGGGTGGGCCTGATGTAATCACAAGAGTTCGTCAAAGTGGAAGCAGGAGGCAGAAGAGATCAGAAGGAGATGTGCCTACAAAAGAAAGGCACAAATGGCTGCAACATTGCTGGGCTTGAAGATGGAGAAAGGAAGCTATGAGTCAAGGAATGCAGATGACCTCTAGGAGGTGAAAAAAGCAAGGTAATCGATTTTCTCCTAGAGCCACCGGAAAGAAACGCAGTCCTGTGGACACTGATTCTAGCCCAATGAGATCTATGTCAGATGTCTGATTTCCAAAAATTGTGGATAATAATAAATTCATGTTGTCTTAAGCCACTTAGCTTGTAGTTAATTATGACAGCAAACAGGAAACCACTACAAATTGTGTCTAAACTGAATGCAGCTGAACAGCAAACAACTACTTGTAGAATAAATGAAAGATCTCCCTCAGGTGTTGTGACTATACCTGGGTGATAGAACCACACATGACATTTGCCTCTGGACCCATCTCACTCCATTACATCTCAGAAGCCGTTCCTGACCTTTTTTTGAGAGTTTATACACTTTTACTGAAATGTCTGGTTGGAGGAGACTCAGAGGCCCTTGCTTCCCAAAGACAACTGTTTCTATTTTCTATGTTACCCAAATAAGGCTTGTCAGGCTCTGTTAGTGGAGGTCTACCACATGTTGATGAAAGTTGCTTTGATGGATGACTTTCTTTTAGACATCAGGCTTAGTATCTTGAATTGATTTCTCACTTATTCTTGGGTGATTCTAATTATAATTTAACATAAAATTTGCCTGAGGGTATGATAAATGAGGTGAAAGAGGCCTGATCTGGTTTTAGCTACATTGACTTGCACCTTGAAATTAACCAGGTTGTGTCACGGACCACCACCGTTGGAGAAAAACTTGAACAATAATTATATTTCATTAATTCCAAGACAGGTAGATTTTCATATTTTAACAAACTGGAAATTAGCATTCACTGTAGAACCAATGGCATCTTATTTCACTCCCACCCACGTGACTGTGCACAACTTAGTCATAGCTAAGACTCAGAGTAGATGAAAGAAATTCCAAGGCAGCAAGAGGCTAGTGTAACTAATTCACGAATTGTGTAAGACATTCATTAAAGCATTGATTCATAATTTAATTAGCAGCATTGTGTCTTTCTTAATAATACCTTCATTGATATCTAAAATTAGATAAAAAAATAACAGCAAGTAGGAAAATGGAAGAACAAAGATGGGTGATTTAGTTTATATATTGCTCTTAAGGCACGATAACAGCGGCAATTTAGTATAACAGAATGTCAATATATCTGAAATAATCACAGATTAGGTTCTATTCCTTAGCTTTATTAAAGAATAACTAGACCAATGTAACTTTCCAAATTTGTTTATTTTATCTATAAAATGGTATAATAATATTTACTTGTTTTGATGCAAGGATTAAATCAGCTTTTCATCTGATTCTCATGCCCTATAGTCAAAGGAGATGTTCATGGGTCAGTTGTGGGAGAACTTGCAAGGAATTTGGAGTCAAAAGACAGGAATTCAATTTCTGACTCTGTCATTCACATGTCACCTTACACTTGTTAGCTAACTTCTTGGTACCTCTGATAGCCAGTACTACGGCTTAAATATATCCCCCAAAAGTTCATGTATTAGAAACTTAATGTCCATTGTAACAGTGTTTAGAGGGTGGGAAATTTTATTATGGTAATTGAAAGGTGGGGCCTTTAAAAGGTAATTAGATTGTGAGCACTGTACCCTAGCGAATGGATTAAATCCACTGATGGTTTAACGGGTGACCATACAATGTGGTTTTGATGGCATTATAAGGAGAGTGAGTGAGAAGCTTCTCTCTCTCTTGCTCAGCCTATTCAAGCCATGTGACACCCTGCATTGCTGTAGAAGGCCCTCACCAGGTGTGTTCCCTAGACCTTGGACTTCCCAGCCTCTGAACTGTAAGAAATAAATTTTGTTTCTTTATAAATTACCCAGTTTCAGTTATTCTGTTGTAAGCAATAGAAACAGATTGATACAGTCAGCCTCCAAGATAGCCCTCAATGAGCCCTTGTGTAATCCCCTCCCTCCCTGACCAGGTTTTCATCTGTGTGTATGGCCAAAACTATATTATGTCTCTTTGGAGATTAGGTTATAAAGACAGACTGAAGCTTCTGTTTTAGATCATGCATTTATTCTCTCTCTCTCTCTCATACTCAACTTGGAGGAAGACTGCTGCTGCCTTGTCCTGAGGACAATTAAACAACCCTATGAAGAGGTCTACATGGCAAGACACTAAGACTTCCAGGGAACAACAAGCAAGGAGATGAGGGTTCCAGCCAAGGGCCACAGGAGAGATTTTTCAGAAGGAGAGCCTCAAATTACAATCAAGGATTTACATGATGATGCAACCCCAGGTGACTGAAACCTCATGAGAGACCCTGAGTCAAAACTGTCCAGCTAAGCCACTCTGGTATTCTGACTCTCAGAAATTGAAAGATAATGTTTTGTTTTAATCCAATAAGTTTTGAGATTTTTTTTACACAGTAATAAATAAAATAGTCTCTTATCTAAAAAAGGGTAATGTTCACTTCAGAGTTTTAGAAGGATCAAGAGAGAGCAGGTGGCAAACTAAAGTATCAATACAAATATTCATTAATAAAATTATTTCACATGCCCATGTACCACACTTCAGGTAACCTGGATGCTCTTAGATTTCTCCTTAATTCTAAATAAGTCACCAGAGGTATCATGTCAGTGGTCCCCAAGACCAACCTCATGTTCAATAATTTGCCAGAAGGAGTCACAGGATTTATTGCAGTAGATTAAAGTCAGCAAAGGTGGAAGGTGCATAAGGCAGAGTCCAGGAGAGACCAGGCACAAGCTTCCAGTTGTCCTCTCGCAGTGGAGTTGTAGAGACAGAACTTAATTCTCCCAGTGATGTGTAATAAAACATACAAGAGTATTGTCAACTAGGAAGGCTCACCTGAGCCTTGATATCTAGGGTTTTAATTGGGGATTTATCACTTAAGGATGGAGCACCCATGTGACTGACCTTACTTACTTAGTCTCTAGCTCCTCCAGAGTTCAAACCAACGTAGTATGCCAAACCCCCAATGTAGATAATATTTTTAGCATAAACTCTCTGGTGTGGCCCAAGTACCCATGTACACAAAGAACCCTTATCAGACAGGATCTTCTAGGGGTGAGGTTATCTCCCAGGAGCCAGCAAAGGCCAGTCCTTTCTTTGGAATGTACAGGATTTAAACTCCCCAAGCCAGTTGAATTAACCCTTTACTACATAGATATGTTTATAGATTTATAGGTTTGCATTTATTCCTTTATCTATAAAATATCCTCACCATGCAATCAGGTCTGCCTCTCATTTTCCATTATAATGGGTAGTTTGGGATTAAGCTATGCTCATGCCTCAAGGGAACCTCTGGCTGGATCAGGAGTGCAATGGAATTGTTCTGAAAAGAATTCCATCTTCCTCCAGAGAATCAATGGGAATAGTCCCAGATGTCACAAATGTAACTGTGTGCCACAGTAACCCAACAGACTGAAAAGGAGCAGCTTCTAATGAGAAAGCAATAAGCATAAAAATCAGAGCTTAGTGTTCTTTCTTCTTTCTTCCCTGACTAGTTGTACAACTCTCTCTGTGTCTTTCTTAGGGTCAATATGCTGTAGTAAGCTCTAGATGGGAGAAAAAATATGAATGCTTTAAAATTTATTCTTAGAAACTGGAGAAATAGTTGCAGATTTGAGCCAGACACTGGTATGTTTAAAACTGATTTTTAAACAGAGACAGGCTTGTATTAGTCTGTTTCTGTTGCTTATAACTAAATACTTGGAAGTGGGTGATGTATAAAGAAAACAAAATTTATTGCTTACAGTTTCTGAGGCTGGGAAGTCCAAAATCCATCTGGTGGTGGTAGCAGTGACCCAGGGGTCTCACCTTGCAAAATGGTAGAAGCAGAGAGAGCAAGAGAGACAGACTCTCTCTTCTTTTAAAGTCCTCAGAACCACGCCCCTGACCACAATTATTAATCCTTTCACCACTGCACAGTCCTACAATCCAATCACCTCTTCAAGGCACCACCTTTCAATTACCGTAATAGGATTTCCCACCCTCTTAACGTCACAGTGGGGACCAAGTTTCTAATATATAAAACTTGGGGGACACAATTCAAGCTTCAATGAATTTTGGGGGGACCTAATTCAATCCACTACAGGCTTGGAAGTGAGAGAAAGAATAAGCAGAACAGTCAGATGATCAGTGTGAGTTTGCGCCAGCAAGGAAGAAAGTGGGAGAAGATTTTGTGTAAGGAAGCAGCAAAGGTGGCTAATTGCACCATGAAATCATTACGTTAGATTTTTATCTGCTCTGGTTTAGAAAATCCCAAGCAGAATTCAGAAACTCCAACCATATCCAGTCCTATGTGGCAAATTTAAGCCCATCAGAAATTTTTATAAAACACATACTGGTAAAGGGGAGCCTTCTCCTCACTTCAGCCTAAACTCAATCTTTTTATCTGATCTTGTTTTGCTTCTAATCTGCCATACTACCCTTTAACACTGCTTTTTCTCTCCACTTTTATCCTCATCTTCCTATTTGGTCTTCATATTCAACATGTTTTTGTGCCCTGGCTGATCAACAATTATTTCATTTTCTCACATTGCGTGTATCCACTGAAAGCCTCTTGAAATAAACCCCCTCTCAGTTCTTTTATTTTCAGACCCTTGTTCCTTGTTCTACTGACAAATACATGTGCCTGATGCATAGAAGGTTCTCATTACATATAAGTAAATAAGAATTTTGATTTACACCAAACTACAGAGGGACATAGCCTTATATCTTGAGACAATCAACTTTGTATTTGAAGTTATTTTCTCTGCCCCCACTGGGTGACCTCTCCTGCCTTTAGGTGAATCTCTATGGAGGACTTTATTAGGGTGAGGAAACTGGCTTGTAGCAGGAGGCCCTACGTTGCCCCACATAAAATTGATTTATAGAGGTGAACCCATTCCAACCTTCTGAATTCTTATTCCATAAGCATAGACTTTATTTTATACATTTCAGCCTTGAGCCACAAAAATCCCTTTTATCAGCTACAAGGAACAAAAGGTTATCCCCATAAGCCAGACTTACGTGCAGACATGGAAAGAGATGAAGTAGATATTAGTTGGTGCAGCCCAAACCTGGCCTGAATGAATCTCAAGCAGCTGCATAGCTCACACATCTGGAGGGAGGATGGGCTGCCCCCTGCCAGAGGAGTTCAATGTCCAGTGTCACACGTCAGAGGTCCACCTTCCCACTCGTTCCAGCAGTGTCTCCTTGTCTGGGTAGAGGGTGAATCTCTTCTGGTGTTTTGGTTTAAGAAAAATTTAAACTGTAGTGATTTGCATAAATGAGCAATCACAATATCAGGGCAAAGGCTTCATAGGACTTAAAATAAAACTTGTCATCTTCTCTTGCAAAGACATGGTCATTTGAACTTCTAGAGCTACTTTGAGTATCCACCTTCAAGAGATCAGCTCATCTTCCCTGATTACATTGCTTCATGTTAGGTTGTCCCCTTAGCTACTGGGTCACTGTTTCAGACATTGGCATGCTTTCCTCTCTCTGATACCCTGTCTAATACCCCTAAAGTTATCAGCAGAACAATCCTTAAAATTCCAAGTGATTACATGCTTGGTTTGGGGTGCAGCAAGAAAACAGGGTATTGGGGTGAACTGCTCACCTAATCTTAGCAAAGTGCAACTACAAGAAATGAATGGTAATGGTTTAGTAAGAAAAGCCTGGATACGTGAGAAGGAAGAAAACAGTTGACAAAGAATGGTTAAGGGGATGGACTGAAGTGAGCATGTGCCCTGGTTTGCTTGAGACAGAACCTGTTTACACCTGTTGTCCCGGAATGATTATTAAATGCATTTTTTTACTGTAAACAGTGTCCCAGTTTGGATGATAAATAATATGATAAACCTAAGATTAACTGGCAGGAGGCCCTATGGTCATCCTCAGGGAATTGAAAAGCAAGGGGAGAGCTCCCAGGGAAAATAGAGGTGTGTGATCCGAAGTTCCCCAAATGTCAAAGGAAGGGAAATGGGCAACCATAATCAATAATGCAGAAAGAGCAAGAATTCTGACTGAAAAGACTAGTAAATGGAGTAATCAGGAGGTCACTGGGGACTTCCAGAGAGCAGCTTCTATGTATTTTTGAGGGAGAGGTTGCAGTTTTAATGGAAAAACAGGTGTTAGAGGTTCTGAACTGGCGACCAATATTTTAGAAACATTTGTTAGTTAAATGAAAAAAAGAAATAAAAAATGAGGGAAGTGTATGAATGGATTAATCTTTAAAAAAGAGAGAAGGAAATAAAAAAGGCTCTTCAACAGATGGAAATATGCTTAACGTAAAAAGCTAATTGAAATTAGAGTTATGCTGCAGTACCATTTTTTAACTGTCATATTGGCAATGATGAGAGGAGAAAACTGCTCTCCTATTGCTGTTCTTAGGGAATAAATTATTACAATCTTAGTGGAGGGTGGCCTGGCAATATGTATGAATACATAAAATGCATGTTCATTTGGCCTAGAAATTTATGCTTTCAGAAATTATCCTACAGATATTCTTGCATATGTGCAGAATTACTTTATATGAGGATATTTATTGTGAAATTATTTGTAACATCAACACATTCCTTTCAATAGGGAAGTTGATAAGTAATAACAGAAAAATGTCCAGTACTTACTATGTATCAAACACAATTTTAAGTGTTTTATGTGCATTGGCTAATTTATTTCCTCTCAATAAACGTGTGAGATAGAGATGAATATTATCCTTCTTTTAGAGATAGGGAAACTGAGGCACAGAGAGGTTAAGTAATTTGCCTAGGATAACAGAGCTAGTAAACAGTAGATCTGGGGTGGATTTGAAACCAGAGCTTAGTCTTATAACGATTGGTATAGACATAACTTGTTTTATAGAAAAATGAGGTCTTTTATTGTTGATCTTAAAACAAATGAAGTAGACCTACATGTACTTATGTGGAATCATCTCCAGGACATAGTTTCCAAGTAAAAAGAAAATAGTGCAAAATACTGTGTTAAATATGCTATCATTTGTGTGAACAAGTATGTATCTCTCTCTCTCTCTCTCTCTCTCTCTCTTTGTGTGTGTATATATATGTGTATATATATATATATATATATATATATATATATATATATATATGCTTGTCTATGCTACTTTATTGGAAGGCTATGCAAGAAAGGGGTTGTCTCTGTGAAGACAGAGAACAGTGATGGGAGAAGATTTACTTTTTACAGTGTACTCTTTCGTATCTTTTGGATCTTTACACCATATATTTTTATTACTTCTTTGGATTAATTTTTAAAAGTAAAAAAAATACAAATGCAAGAAATACAAAATAAATAAATAAATAATAAAGTAAAAATTTTTAAAATTAAAAAATGATGCAAAAGCGATAAAATAAACTGTAGGGGATAATTGACACAACCTGGGCTCAAGGGAGGTGCAAAGGCTTGGATGGCAGTCTGTAGGAATAGGACATGGGCTTGAAGAAGAGGAACACATTGATGCCACATGAGGCTTCATAGAAATACCACCATTTTTTTATTGTGGTTAATAAACATATAATGAGATCTACTCTCTTAAATTTTTAAGTGTACAGTATAGGACTGCTAACTATGTGCACATTTCTGTTCAGCATACCTGTAGAATTTTTTTCATCTTGCATGACTGAAACTCTATACCCATTTGTATTAGGCAATGTGGGCTTCCATAACAAAATACGTTAGACTGGGTGGTTTAAAAAACAGCCATTTATTTTCTCATAGTTCTGGAAACTGTAAGTTCATCAGGGCACCAGGATGGTCGGTTTCTGGAGATACTTCTCTTTCAGACTTGTAGGTGGCCTGCATCTTGCCATGTGCTCATGCAACCTCTTCTTGTGCACCCCAGGAGAGAGAGAGAGCAAGCTCACGACCGCCTCTTCTGATAAGGGCTTTACTCACTTCCTTAAAGGCCTTATCTACAATACAGTCACATGAGAGTGAGAGTTTAAGGGCTTCAACATATGAATTTTAGGGAGACACAATTCACTCGGTCCTTAACACCACTGAACAGCAACTCCCCATTTTTCCCTCTCCCAACCTCTGACAACCACTATTCTACTCTCTGCTTCTATTTTATATATGAGGGTACTTCAAAAAGTTCATGGAATGATTCATTTTATCTTTTAACTTTATTTTCCCCAAATCTTTTTGAAGTACCATTGTACCTCATTCAAGTGGGATCATGCAGTATTTGTCCTTCTGTGACTGGCTTATCTCACTTAGCATAATGTCCTCAAGCTTCATCTATGTGTAGCATATGACAGGATTTATTTCCTTTTAAAGGCTAAATAATATTCCATTGTATGTACATAGCACATTTTTTTATCCGTTCATCCTTTCATAGACACCTAGGTTGATTCTGTATCTTGGCAATTGTGAATAATGCTGCAATGAACATGGGAGTGCAAATATTTCTTTGAGATTCTATTTAATTCTATTAAATAAATACCAAAAGTGGGATTGCTGAATCATATGTAGCTCTATTTTTAATTTTTTGAGCCTGTTTTTTTAAAAATTTATTTATTTCCAATACTCATCAGATACAAAGCTGATTGTCCCCCCTCCTGCCCATGATGGGGGGGCTAGATTCATATTGGGGACATACCCATTATCAGAAATTGCTTTTGTACCCTTTGTCCCCTTCCAATTATCCCCCAGCCTCCCTCCCCCTGCCCCTCTCCCAGGATCCCGTTTTCTATGGCAGCTACACCATTTACACACTCGTGAACAGTACTCATGCATTCCATTTTTTTCATATCTTTGCCAACAGTAATTTTCTGTTATTGTTTTTTAAATAATGGTCTTTCTAACATGTATGAGGTGATATCTCAGTGTGGTTTTGATTTGCATTTTCCTGATGATAAGTGATGTTGAACATCTTTTCATATACCTATTGGCCATTTCTCTATCTGTTTTGGAGAAATGATTGTTCAAGTCCTTTGCCCATTTTTTAATTGGGTTATTGTCTTTTTGCTATTTAGTTGTAGGAATTTCTTATATATTTTGGATATTAATCCTTTTTAGATATATGGCTTGTAATCATTTTCTCCCATTCTGAACGTTGTCTTTTCACACTGGTAATCGCTGCTTTTGCTGCACAGAAGCTTTTCTTTGATGTAGTCCCAATTGTCAGTTTTCGCTTTTGTTGTCTGTGCTTTCAATGTCATGTCCAAGAAATCATTGCCAAAACCAATGTAATGAAGCTTTTCCCCTATGTTTTCTTCTAGAAGTGTCTATAGTTTCAGGTCTTACATTTAAGTCTTTAATGCATTTGGAGCTAATTTTTGTGTGTGGTGTAAGAGAAGGGTACAATTTTATTCTTTGTCATGTAGATGGCCAATTTTCCCATCACCCTTTGTTGAAGAGACTGTCCTTTCCTTATTACATAGTCTTGGCACCCTTGTCAAAGATTGTTTGACCATATTTGTGTTTATATCTGGGTTCTCCGTTCTGTTCCATTGGTCTGTATGCCTGTCTTATGCCAGCACAATACTGTTTTGATTACTGTAACTTTGTAATATTTTTAGTTGGGATTTTGCAAGAGAATTAAATCTGCAGAAATTATTTGAGTGGCTATTATTCCCAATTCTCTTAAAACTGGTACTTAGATATTATTCTCTGAGGGGCATAAGAGGAATTAAGTCATTACACACAATGTAATGAATACTTTGGGACACAGTGTTTAATTCTCTTTTTGAATCTGAGAGGATTGCCTGAGTCTCCTTCAGGTATGGGAATGAAGAGTGTGTGATGATGAATGTGTGTGATGTGATGTCTGTATGTGATTAAAGCAGTTTCGTGCAGAGGAGAGAAAACATGGATGGGGGAACAGGAGATCTAGATTCTAGTCCCAGAAGAGCTATAATGTTCTGGGTAACCTTAAACAAGTGACCTTCTTTCTTTGAACCTCAATCTTCATTCTGTGAAGTGCGAGGTTGGACTGGGTGCCATCTAAGGACAACTGTTCCTATTCTGAACTGAACAAGCCTGTAGTGGGAAGGAAGCACGTAGAGGACTTTTGAGGAAATGAGTTCCTGACTCTGAGTACTGTGGAGCCAATAAGAAAAATTGTCAATGTCCTATAAAATACCTCGTCCATGATTTTTTTCAACCCTCATATTTCAGCTACTCACATTTCACCATTATCATCATCTTTTGCAATTCTGAGTAGCAGGTGTACTGTTATTTAGTAAATATAATTTTGGCATTGGCTCACTTTTAAAACTTAAATACATTTATTTTTAAAGAAGATATTGTGTTACTACTATTACTGCATGAGGAAAACCAGTGTAATTTTCCAAAAGTAGAAAGTAACGATAAAAACAATGTTAATAAATTCTAGCTAGATTTTTTTTTTTTTCTTGTTAAAGTTCTGAAACTGAGGCCTGATCTCCTTTTTTTTTTTTTTTTTTTTTTTGAAAAGGAAGATTGGCAAGTCTTAGGGAGATATTAATGGTATTCTACCACCAAATGGTACTTTCTCCATCTATTTAAAAAGACTGAAAATAAACTGAAAGAGGAATAACTCTTAAGTAATACACTATTCTTTAATATAGGGTTATTAAATTGTTTAAAATAATTTCTTGTTACACCTAAAGGTATCTTAGCCCTGGACATGTGCCAATGGGACAATTTGCCGTGACAGAAAGAGCATGAGCTTTGGAGCCACATGGATCTAGGCACCAGTCCTGACTCTTCCGTTATCCAGCTGTGTACTTCAGGCAATATGCTTAAGTCTCCTGGGCCTCGGAGTGTTCATATGTAAAATGAGGAGGATAAAATCTCTCGGATGACTGTCGATGGAATAGAACAGGTGTATGAAAAGCTACCTTTGGAAAGGAAGGAAGAAAACCAAGAGAAAGGACAGCAGAACACATCAGCATAGCTTGGATTGGCTGGGGATTGGGGGATAACTCAAAGGAATGGAAGTCATTATCAAGCAGGTGATAAGAGGAACAATGGCCTGGGTGTCTCTATAGGACAGAAAGGGGTGACAAAATCAGATATGGCCATATTGAATTTGAAGTTTTGGTTGGACATCAAAATGGAAGCTTAAAGTATCATAATAACTAGGAAATAAATAGATTTGGGGTGACGTGGCTTAGGGTGGTAGTAATAGTGGAAGCATTCTCTGAATAGCAGTACTCCCAGAGGATTTGTTTAAGGCTTCCTTTTTAAAATACAATTTTAAGTTCATAGCAAAATTGAGAGAAAGGAATAGAGATATTCCACATACCCCCTTCACCCACACATGCATAGCCTCCCCCATTATCAACATCCCTAACCAGAGTGGGACATTTGTTATCATTGATGTACCCACATTGACACATCATAATCACACAAAGTCCACAGTTTACATTAAGGTTCACTCATGGTGTTGCATATTTTATGATTTTGGACAAATGTATAGTAACATGTATTCACCAATATATCATACAGAGTATTTTCACTACCCTAAAAATCCTCTGTGTTCTGATTATTTATCTCTCCTTCCCGCCTAACCCCTGTAAACCATTGTTCTTTTTATTGTCTCCATAGTTTTGCCTTTTCTAGGATGACATATATTTGGAATCATTCAATATGTAGCCTTTTCAGACTGGCTTCTTTCACATAGTAATATGCATTTAAATTTCCTTTATTTCTTTTCATCACTTGACGGCTCATTTCTTTAGCACTGAAGAATATTCATATTTCATTGCCTGGTTTTACCACAGTTCATTTATCCATTCACCTACTGATGCACATCTTGGTTTCTTCCAAGTTTTGTCAATTACGCATAAAGCTGCTATAAACATCTTTGTGCAGTTTTTTGCAGACAGGAGTTTTCAAATCCTTTGGTACATACCAAGGAACACAATTGCTGGATCATATGATAGGAGGATGTTTCGTTTTGTAAGAAATTGCCACACTGTCTTCTAAAGTGGTTTTATTGTTTTGCATTTCCACCTTAAAAGTCCTATCTCCCACAAGGAATGAAAGAGTTATTGCTGTGCATCCTCATCAGCATTTGGTGGTGTCAGTATTCTGGATTTTGGCCATTGTAATAGGTATGTGGTTGTATCTCATTGTTTTAATTTGTATTTCTTTGTTGACATACGATGTGGAATATTTTTTTCATATGCTTATTTGCCACTTGTATATCTTCTTTAGAGAGGTGTCTGTTGAGGTCATTGGCCTATTTTTAAAATCAGATTATTTGTTTTCTTATTTCTGAGTTGGAAGAGTTTTTTAAAAAATATTTTTTGAATATCAGTCCTTTACCATATATGGCTTTTGCAAATATTTTCTCCCAGTCTGTGACTTTTCTTTTTATTATCCTGACAAAGTCTCTCAGGGAGCAATTTTAATTTTATTGAAGCCCAGCATATCAATGAATTCTTTCATGGATTGTGCCTTTGATGTTACATTTAAAATGTCATAGCCAAACACAAGGTCATGTAGATTTTCTCCTATGTTATCTTTTAGGAGTTTTAGAGTTTTGCATTTTGCATTTGAGTCTGTGGCCTATTTTGAATTATTTTTGTGAGGGGTGTAAGGTCTACATATTCCTTTTTTTCTTTTGTACGTAGATGTCCAGGTGTTCCACCACCATTTGTTAAAAAGACCATCTTTTCTCCCTTGTATTGCCTTTGCTCCTTTGTCAAAGATTGGTTTGCTATATTTACGTGAGTGTGTTTCTGTGCTTGCTACTCAGTTCCATATATCTATTTGTCTGTTCTTTCATCAATACCACACTGTCTTCATTACTGCAGATTTATAAGTCTTGAAATTGGGTCGTATCAGTCCTTCATTTTGTTCTTTTCCTTCAATATTGTGTTGGATATTCTGGGTCTTCTGACACTCCATATAAACTTAAGAATTAGTTGGTCTCTATATAAAATTACTTGCTGGAATTTTGATTGGGATTGAATTGAATATATAGATTAAGTTGGGGAAAACTGACATCTTGACAATATTGAGTTTTCCTATTCATGACCATGGAATATCCCTCCATTTATTTAGTTCTTTGATTGTTTTCATCAGACTTTTGTAGTTTTACTTACCTTGTACATATTTTGTTAGATATATCTAAGTATTTCATTTTACTTAGGGGGGTCTAATATTAGTGGTATTGTGCTTTAATTTCAAATTCCACTTGTTCATTGCTGGTATTTAGGAAAGCAGTTGACTTTGGTATGTTGACCTTGAATCCTACAACCTTTCTATTACTGCTTTACAGTTCCAGTAGTAATTTTGTCAATACTTTAGGATTCTCTATATAGACAATCATGTCATCTGCAAATAAAGACCATTTTGTTTCTTCCTTCTCAATCTTTACACCTTTATTTCCTTTACTTTTCTTTTTTTTTTTTTTCTTATTATTAGCTTCAACTTCCAGTACAATGTTGAAAAGCAGTGGTGGGAGGTGACATCCTTACCTTGTTCCTGATCTGATCTTACTGAGAAAGCTTTGAATTTTTATCTGTTAATTATGATGTCAGCTGTAGGTTTTTTGGTGGATATTCTTTATCAAATTGAGGAACTTCCCCCTCTACTCCCTGTTTACTGAGAGTAAATTTTTTTTATCATGAATGGGTGCTGCCTTGTGTCAAGTGTTTTTTCTATATCTATTAATACGTGATTTTTCTTCTTTAATCTGTTAATTATATTAATTGATTTTCTTTCTTTTTTTATTAAAACATAATTGATTATACATATCTGTGGGGTATGTTGAATATCAATACCTGTGTACAATATGTGGTGCTCATACCAGTATAATTACTATATTCAACATTATACAATGTAATCATTTTTTGTGGCCTTTTAATAATTTCCCCATACCCCACCCCTCTCCTCTTGCCCCTTTCCTGCCTCTGGTAACCTCAATTCTGTTCTCTCCTTTTGAAAGTTCAATGTATTATTGTGATTGTTGTATCATTCTGTCTTTTTTTATTTCTCTATTTTATTTTTATTTATTTATTTATTTATTTATTCATTTACACGCTTTTATTTTTATTTATTTATTTACTTATTTATTATTGAATCATAATTTACTTATTTATTTTTTACCTCCCACTTATGAGTGAGGATATGCAGTATTTCTCTTTCTTTGCCTGGCTTATTTTACTTAACATAATTTTCTCTAAGTAAGTTCATCTGTGTTACTGGGAATGGCAGAATTTCATTCTTTTTATGGCAGAGTAGCATTCCATTGAATACATACACCACATTTTCCTTATCCAGTTGTCCATTGATGGAGATTTATTTTGGTTACAACTCTTGGCTATTGTAAATAAAGCTGTGATAAACATGGGAGTGCAGGTATCCCTTTGACATGATGATTTCCATTGCTTTGGGCATAAACCCAGAAGTGGGATTGCTGGATTGTATGACAATTCTATCTGTAGTTGTTTGATGAAACTCTATACTGTTTTCTGTAGTGGCTGAACTAATTTACAGTCCCATCCGCACTATAGGAGGGTTTCCCTTTCTCTGCATTCTCATCAGCATTTGTCATTCTCTGTCTTTTTGATGACATCCAGTCTAAGTGGAGTGAAATGATATCTCGGTGTGGTTTTGATGTGTATCTCCCTGATGGTTAGTGATGTTGAGCATCTTTTCATGCGTCTTTGGCCATTTGTATGTCTTCCTTTGATAAATGCCTATTCATCTCCTTTGCCCATTTTTTGATCAGGTTACCTGTTTTTTGTTTGTTTGTTTGTTTTGTTTTTACTGTTAAGTTGTTTGGGTTCTTTGTATGTTCTGGATATTAATTCCTTGTCAGATGCATAGTTCATGAATATTTTCTCCTATTCTGTAGGTTGTCTATTCATTCTGTTAATTATTTTGCTGTGCAGAAGTTTATCAGTTTGATCTAATCCCTTTTGTTAATTTTTTCTTTTGTTGCCTGTACTTTTGGGGTCTTATTCATAAAGTCTTTCCCCAGTTCTACCTCCTGAAGTGTTTCTGCTATGTCTTCTTTTTGTTGTTTTATAGTTTCAGGTGTTGGAGACATGGCAGCTGCTGAAGCCACATGCCTCTTTCTACTGCTTGGTTTTCATGCTCCACAGGGTCCTTACCAGGCTCCTGCTTCCCTTCCATGCTCTCCCAGTAATGCTCTCCCTCATTTCTTACTCTGCTCTCTTTCTGTGGGAGAATCGTGCATTAGGCACATCTAATCTATCATGTTGCCTCTACATTCATTGATTTTCGAAAGTGAAGCTATCTTTCCTAGCTGGAATAATTCACATTTGGTTACGGTGTATAATTTTTAAAAATTTATTATTGCATTCAATTTGCTATATTTGGTTGAAGATTTTTGCATCTATGTTCAGATAGATACTGATCTGTAGTATTATTTTTACAGTGTCTTTGTCTGGTTTTGGTATTAGGGTAATGCTGGACTTATAAAATGGTATAGGAATTATTCTCTCTGCTCCTGTCTTCTGAAAGAGGATTTAGAGTATTGGTATTATTTGTTTCTTAAATGGTAGAATTCTTCAATGTACTTGTATTTGTCCATTTCTGTTGCTTAAAACGGAATACCTGGAACTGGGTAATTTATAAACACTACTTATGCTTACAGTTTCAGAGGCTGTGAAGTCCAAAGTGCAGGGAACACATACAGTGAGGGTCTTCCTTCGTGTTGGCTTCAGTAACACAGGGTATCTATCACATTGCAGGATGGCAGAAGCAGAGAGAGAGACTCTCAGGTGCTCTCCTCTTAAAGCCCTCAAAACCACACCCATGATCACCATTATTAATCTATTCACTAAGCATGGTCCTCAGAATCTAATCACTTCTTCAAGGCCATGCCTTTCAATTACTGTACTAAGATTTCCCACCCTTTACATTTATAATGGGGAATAAGCTTCAATAATCTGAAACTTGGGGGACACAATTCAATCCACCTCAGCACCCTTTTGACACTGTTACTTTCTGCTTTGAAAGGTTGTTATCTTTTTTTCTTAGTTAGCCTGGCTAGAGTTTTATTGATTTTATTGATCTTTTTAAATAAACCAGGTTTTTGATTTTCCATATTGATTTTCTGATTTTAATTTCCTTGATTTCTGCTGCGATTTTTATTAATATTTTTTCTTTGGCTTATTTTGGATTTCAATTCAGTTGTGTTTTTCTGCTCCAAAATTTGTTTGGTTCTTTTCTCGTATTCTCTATCTCTTTGTTGATATTCTCATTTTGTTCATGTATGGTCTTTTTGAGCTCATTGAGCCTCTTTATAATTGTTATTTTGAATTCCTTGTCAGGTAATTTATATACTTTAGAGTCAGTTTCTGTAGATTTATTTTGTTCCTCTGATTGGGCCATGCTTCCCTCTTCATGTACCTTACAACTTTTTGCTGTAATCTGTGCATTTGAAAAAAAAACAGCTACTTCTCTTAGTCTTTAAGAACAGGCTTTGTATGAGAATAGATATTCACCAGTGTTCTGGCTAGAGGTTATGTGTGTCTCTGTATTCTTTTCTGTGGACACACCTTTTTCTCTGGATTCTGTGTAAATTCCCAATTACAGGGATTTGCAGTTTTCTTTTTTCAGGAGCTCATAATCTTTTGCTCCCTCAGGTATCTGCAATACTACAAGGGCTGGCCTGTTATCTCAATTGGTTAGAGCACAGCCTTATAACACCAAGGTCAAGGTTTCAGATCCCCATACTCCCCAACCAGAAAAGTAAATAAACAAAACCAATTCGTATAAATACAGCTTCTCTTGAGCTGCCACAGCCACCCAGGTCTCCTTTGTTCTCAGTGGCCCCAGGCTTCTAGGGAATGCCAGTTCTCATGAGTGTTTGTGTCAGCAGAGACAGATAACAATTACTCAGGCAGCTCTTCAAAAGTCTGGAACAGCTCCACTCTTCTCTCCTTAGCCCCAAGGAGAAGCCACTGTGTTGTATCAACTTCTATCTGCTGTACTGTGGGTCCTCTGAAGTAGAACCAAGCTACTCAGCAGCCCCCAGGCATCTAGAGTATGCCAGGCCTTGTAACCTCTCTGATACAGGTGAGACAGAAATAAGTCTCTCAGACAACTCCCTGAAAAGCCAGAGTGTTGGGTGTATGCTCTGACTCTTTTCCTCCCAGGAAGAAGCTGGGAGCTGGGAGTTTTCTCTCAATCATGCCATGCTGAGCTGGAGGGAAGGACTATAGACAGTGAGTGACTTGGATTTTCCTATCAGCTTCAAAGAGTCTAGTTTAATGCTCCTCTGAAAGGCAGGAGATTCTGAACTGTTTTCTGGATTTTTCACAAAGGAAATTGGTCCATGTATTGCTTTGAGTCAGTGAATCGATTGGGTGCAGGAGGGTATGGGGCTTCCTTTTTCACCATCTTGCTGATATCACTCCCAAATGCCACCAAATTTTGATCAATATATAAAGATTGTTGTGCTGCGACTGAATGTATATTGTAATGTGGATGATACAGAACTTTGAGTTGCTCAGGCCACAATCCTACTGCCCAGAAGGGTTGGAAAATGGATCAGTGGGACATCAGATGGTCACCAAAGAAAGATCTTGTTTTCTGAGAAATTTTAGAACTTTTTCTCATTATTTTATGCAGAGGAAGAAATCTCTGCCTGGGAATAAGCCATTTGTATTCGAACAATGAGACAGCCCTGAAGAGTGATCAAGTAAACAGGCCATTTGACATGGATGCTTTTATAAAGACTGGAAACACTATGGTACTGTGGTGCTGATTATTTTGTAATACATATGTTTTCTCTTAAATGTTGTTATGGATCTGGCAATTCACTTTTGAGTTTACTGCCAAAAACTCTCAGAAGAAGAATAAAATAAATACAAAAATGCTAAAAAAGGCGGACTGTCCCAGTCATGGATTTTGTACAAGAGACTCCAAAATAGCGATAAGGATGTTTTGGAGTTGAAGAGAAAACTCGTGGGTCAAAGGAAGCAGTTGAACAACTGGGAATAGCTGGAGATCAAGGGCTGTCTCCCTTTTCTTAAGCTTTTGATAAGTATTAGGGCAGAGAAATTGTCCTTTTAAAAATGTTTTTAAAGGTTAAGAAAAAGTGATTTTCTCAAAT
Organism: Cynocephalus volans; assembly: GCF_027409185.1. Taxonomy (NCBI): domain Eukaryota; kingdom Metazoa; phylum Chordata; class Mammalia; order Dermoptera; family Cynocephalidae; genus Cynocephalus; species Cynocephalus volans. The sequence continues at coordinate 125,356,926 of NC_084468.1, forward strand.
CCTTTCAAAAAATGTGTTCCAGTAGCATAGGGGTTCCAGAGAGCTCAGGGCAAGTGGCATGAAGCGTATTTGAGAGTGTAAGGGATAAATTGACACGGAGAAAAGAAAGCAGTGATAGGAGTAAGAGGAGCAAGAGCAAAAGCAAAAGTAGCATGGAGAGGCTGGCTACCTGGGGCTGGTAGTTGTGGATTATAGAATGATAGAGGTCAGAGGATGAGAGGAGGCTGAAGGGGTAGGATTGTTAAGTAGTTGAAGATTATTTAAGGCAACCATTTGAAATATTGCTGCTCAAAAATTTATAATTCAGATGCTAGCTCCTTTGTACTTACGATTTCTTGGGCTTTTGTAATGGTTATGTTTTGGCTGACAGAAACTTAAAAAAAATTTTTTTTTTTCCCACAAGAAACAGAAATAATATGAAAGAACACTTCTGTCCTGGCCTGTCTGTATCAGAATCAAAACTGGAACTCACCCTTCTCAGTTAATGTAGTCCCATCCCTCAGCCACCTTGACATTGAAGTTCCCCAATTTAGTAACCTCCAAATCTGTACCTCCTGCTCAGAGAAGACAGCTTTCTCTTTCCACTACCCCAGACTCCCAGGTCTTAGAAAATTATGATGAGGTTCTTGATAAAATTTTATTTGCAAAAGAAATATAACCACATTATAGGGATTCTGAAAAAAAAGAGGACACAACTCTTCTGATTTATCCATAATCTATCATCTTAAGATAATTGATATAATTGTGATTTTTTTTCTGGACACTCATATTTTTATACATTTTTAACCATATAGTAAATTTAGTTTTGTACTTTGCCTTTTTATATATTACCTTACAGCCATTATTTTCCATGATTGCATAAAATTTCCTTTTTTACCAGTTCATAACTGTTCTCTGGTATTATGCATTGTTTACAGTTTTTCACTTCGTTAATATCACCACTGAACATCTTTGTGTATATGGTCTTTTTTATATGTTGGATTATTTCTCCAGAATAGTACCACAAATGGGGGTTGTTGTGCTTAAAGAACATAAAAATAATGATTTTTAAAATTCTTGTTAGTCACTTATAAAAACTTTATGTATGCTTTAAAAAAAAAAAAATACTCACTACCCCTATATCTGAGGCTAAACTTAGAGAGGTGAAGTAGCTTATTCAAGATCACATAGCTGGCAGGTGGGTTGAAGCTGGATATGAACCCAAAGCAGAGAACCAGAGATATGAAACTAAAACTCTGACAAGTTACGGCCCCAGAAGAAGGTGGACATAGAATTTTCTGTTGAGATTTGCAGTTTCAATGCTCTGTAAAGGGAAAAATCAGCTTTTTGATCCTAGTGCAATTTTGTTCTGTATAGGGAAACTAAATAGACTATATTCCCCTGGCAACTAAGAGTAATATTAAAGCATTTACTTTCTCATTTATTCCTTTCAACTAAGAAAAGGTTGTGCATAATGTTAACAGCTGAAATGTCTATTTAGTCCTTAAGATAGCTTTATTTATTGGTTTAATGAATGACAGTATATGTCAAACCAAAAGTTTTAAGTAGACTATATCTCACACTTACTTAATTCACTGATTTCTGGCAAAGGTGAGCCCGCCAGTGGTGGCTGGAAGCAGCACCAGCCAGTGGAACTACATGGCTGGATGTGGCCCCTCACCCCACCTCGGACCCTGGGTGGGTAACAGCCTATGGATCCAAACCACTGACTTTGTCCCAGCAGAGCTCCAAGGCACTAGGGGCTCATTCTATGACCACAGAGTCTCAAACAGGAACCAAGGTGGTTTAACATAACCACCACCACACCTACTGTTGAGCAAAGACAACTCACTCCCCACAGTAGCAACCAGGGCCACTCCACAGCCAACCTCAGTGTAATAGAAGAAGCAAATCCCGAACCAAGTGACCAAGCATCAGCAAAAAAAAAAAAAAAAAAAAAAAAATACTAGAAGTACAAACAATCAAGAAAAAATGATAACTCCAAAAAGATAAAGTAATGCTTCAAAGTCAGACTCCATGGAACAGGGGAACCTTGAAATGTCTGAAAAAGAATTTCAAGCAATGATCTTAAGAAAACTTGAAGAAATAAAGGAAGACTTAATTAGAGAACACAATGAAACAAGAAAAAAAAATCCAGAATATGAAGGAGGAAATCTACAAAGAGATTAATACCATAAAAAAGAGTGTAGCAGAACTTCTAGAAATGAAAGACTCATGCAATGAAATAAAAAACCACAACTGAGAGCTAGAGCAGCAAGGTAGAGCAAGCAGAAGAAAGAATTTCAGAGTTTGAAGATGGTCTTTTGGAAATAACTCAGGCAGACAAAAAAAAAAAAAAAGGAAAAAAGAATTAAAAATAATGAGGAAAATCTAAGAGAGATAGCAGACAACCTCAAGCTCTCTAACATCCATATTATGGGTATTCCTGAAGGGCAGGAGAAAGGAAAAGGTATTGAAAACCTACTCAAGGAAATAGTAACAGAAAACTTCCCAGGTGTAGGGTGGGATACAGACCTTCAGATCCAGGAAGCTCCAAGGTCCCCAGACGGATTCAACCCCCAAAATCCTCCCCAAGACATATTATAGTTAAATTTACAAAGCTCAAAGACAAAGAGAGAATTCTACAGAAAGCAAGAGAAAAGCATCAGATCACTTATAGGGGAACCCTCATCAAATTAACGGCAGACTTCTCAACTGAAACCCTGCAGGCCAGAAGAAAGTGGAACAATATATTCAAAATACTAAAAGAAAAAAACTGCCAACCAAGAATTCTTTACCCAGAAAGGCTCTCCTTCAGAAATGAGGGAGAAATAGTGTATTTCCCAGACAAAAAAAAGTTGTGGGAGTTCACCACCACATGACCAGCCCTGCAAGAAATTCTCAAGGAAGTCATTCATCTGGAATCTGAATAATGGTGACCACCGTCATGAAAACACAAGAAAGAGCAAAACTACGGTTAAAACAAAAATGCCAGCAAGAAAGAGAAAGAAGCTAAATCATTCTGCCTTAAATTCCCAACTCACATTGAAGAAGAGAAATAAAAGGGGAAATAATGATCAAAAGATATTTAAACCACCTAAACAAGTAGCAATTAAATGACAGGAATTAGATAACACTTCTCAATAACTGCTCTGAATGTGAATGGACTAAACTCCCCATTCAAAAGACACAGACTAACTGACTGGATTAAAAAGACAGACCCAAGATTTTGCTGTCTTCAAGAGACCCAGTCCTCGCCTGTAGAGACACTCATAGACTAAAAGTGCAGGGATGGAAAAGATATACCATGCAAATGGAAACCCAAAACGAGCAGGAGTAGCTATTCTTATATCAGACAAAATAGACTTTAAACCGAAAAAATATTTAAAAAGACAAAGAAGGCCATTATATAATGATAAAGGGAGCTATCCAGCTAGAAGACATAACAATCATAAACATGTATGCACCCAATACCAGAGCACCCAGATATATCAAACAAACACTCTTAGACCTAAAGAAAGAGATAGGACCAATACATTAATAGTGGGTGATCTGAACACCTCTCTCTCAGTATGGGACAGGACTTCCAGGCAACAAGTCAACAAAGAGACACAGGATTTAATCTACACCCTAGACCAACTGGACTTGGCAGATATATACAGAACATTTCTCCTAGCAACTAAAGAATACACTTTCTTCTCATTAGCTCATGGTAAATTCTCCAGGATAGACCACATATTAGGTCACAAATCTAGTCTCAGCAAATTTTAAAAAATTGAAATCATCCCAACGATTTTTTCAGACTACAATGGACTAAAACTGGAAATAAACAATAAGCAAAACGCTGGAAGCTATACAAATACATGGAAAATAAATAATAGGCTCCTGAATGACCTATGGGTCCAAGAAGAAATTAAACAGAAAATCAAAAAATTCCTAGAAACTAGTGAAACTAAAGATACATCATACCAAAACCTGTGAGATACTGCAAAAACAGTACTAAGAGGCAAATTTCTTGGAGTAAATGTTTATATCTAAAAAATGGAAAGACTTCAAACAAACGACCTAACACTATGCCTCAAAGAACTTGAAATATAACAACAATCTGAACCTAAAGGCAGTAGGCAGAAAGAAATAATTAAGATCAAAGCAGAACTACATGAAATAGAGACCCAAAAAACAATAGAAAAGATAAACAAAACTAAAAGTTGGTTTTTTGAAAAGATAAACAAAATAGACACACCATTAGCTACATTAACAAAAAAAAGGAGAGAGAAGATACAAATAACAAAAATTAGAAATGAAAAGGGAAACATTACAACTGATACCAAAGAAATACAAAGAATCATTAGAGACTATTATTAACAACTGTATGACAACAAATTTGAAAATCTGGAAGATATGGATAAGTTTCTAGACACATATAAATTACCAAGACTGAACCAAGAAGAGAGAAAACCTGAACCAACCAATAACAAGCAAGGAGATTGAAGTGGTAATTAGCAATTTTCCAACAAAAAAAGTCTGGGTCTGGATGGCTTTGGAGCTGAGTTCTATCAAACTTTTAAAGAGGAGTTAATACCAGTTCTCCTCAAACTATTCCAAACAATTGAAATAGACACTACTCTCCCAAACTCATTCTATGAGACCAACATAACTCTGATACCAAAACCAGAAAAACACATGATGAAGAAAGAGAATTATAGGCCAATATCCTTGATGAACCTAGATGCTAAAATCCTCAACAAAATATTAGCAATCAGAATACAGCAACACATTAAAAAAATTATACACTATGATCAAATGGAATTCATCCCAGGGATGCAAGGATGGTTCAACATATGAAAGTCAATAAATGTGATACATCACATCAGCAAACTCAAGGACAAAGACCATATGATCATCTCAATAGATGCTGAAAAACATTCGACAAAATTCAACATTCCTTCATGATAAAGACTCTCAACAAATTAGGTATAGAAGGAAAATATCTTAATGCAATAAAAGCCACTTATGACAAGCCCACTGCCAGTATTATTCTGAATAGGGAAAAATTGAAGGCCTTTCCCTTAAGGACAGGAACAAGACAATGATGTCCACTCTCACAATTTCTATTCAACATAGTACTGGAGGTACTAGCTAGAGCAATCAGGCAAGAGAAAGAAATAAAGGGAATCCAGACTAGAAAAGATGAAGTCAAACATACCCTATTTGCAGATGACATGATACTATATATAGAAAAACCTAAAGCCTCTAACAAAAAACTCCTAGAGCTGGTTAATAACTTCAGTAACATTTCAGGATACAAAATAAATGCCCCCAAATCAGTAGCATTTATATACTCAAATAATGAATTAAAAGAAAGAGAAATAAGGTAAATGCATTTACAATTGTTACCAAAAAAATATGATACCTACGGACCAATTTAACCAAGGAAGTAAAAGACCTCTCCAATGAGAATTACAAACCACTTCTGAAAGAAATTAAAGAAGATACACAAAGATGAAAAGATATTACATCCTCTTGGACTGGAAAAATTAACATTGTGAAAATGTCTATACTACCCAAAGCGATCTACAGATTCAATGCAACCCCCATCAAAATACCAATGACATTCTTCACAGAAAGGAAAAAACAATCTTACCTTTCATATGTAAAAACAAAAGACACCAAATAGCCAAAGCAATCCTGAGCAAAAAAAACAAAGCTGGAGTCATAACTCTGCCTGACTTCAAATTATACTACAAAGCTGTTGTTACCAAAACAGGATGGTACTGGTATAAAAATAGACATTCAGACCAGTGGAGCAGAATAGAGAACCCAGAAATCACTCCTCAGGCTTATAGCCATCTGATATTTGACAAAGGCAACAAAAATCTACATTGGGGAAAAGACTGTTTCTTCAACAAGTAGTGCTGGGAAAACTGGATATCCATATGCAGAAGAATGAAACTAGATATGCATCTTTCATCATACACTAAAATCAACTCCAAATGGATTAAAGACCTAGGTATAAGACCCAAAACTGTAAAATTACTAAGGGAAAATATAGGTGAAACACTTCAGCAGTTAGGTCAGGGCACAGGCTTTATGAACATTAGCCCAAAAGCACAAGCAGCATAAGAAAAAATAAACAAATGGGACTATATCAAACTAAAAAGTTTCTGCACAGCAAAAGAAACAATCAACAGAATGAAAAGACAACCTACAGATTGGGAGAAAATTTTTGCTAACTATGCATCTGACAAGGACTAATATCCAGAATATACATAAAACTCAAGCAATTATAAAGTAAAAAAATAAATGGCCCAATTAAAAAATGAGCAAAGCAGATGAATAGACATTTTTTAAAGGAAGACCATACTAATAAACAACAGATACATGAAAAAATGCTCAACATCACTAGTCATCAGGGAAATGCAAATTAAGACCACACTGAGATACCACCTCACTCCAGTTAGACTGGCTATAATCAAAAAGATGGTGAGTAACAAATGCTCGTGAGGATGTGGAGAGAAGGGAACACTACTGCACTGTTGGTGGGAATGTAAATTAGTACAACCACTTTGGAAAACAATATGGAGGTTTCTCAAACAACACAGATAGATCTTCCATATGATCCAGCAATCCCTCTTCAGGGTATATATCCAGAGGAATGGAAATCATCATGCTGAAGGGACACCTGCACTCCCATGTTCATCGCAGCTGTTTACAAGAGCCAAGATATGGAACCAACCTAAATGTCCATCGATGGATGATTGGATAAGGAAACTGTGGTATATATACACCATGGAATTCTACTCTGCCATAAAAAAGAATGAAATACCCCCATTTGCAACAACATGGAGGAACCTGGAGAAACTTATGTTGAGTGAAACAAGCAAAGCACAGAGGGATAAATACCGCATGTTCTCACTCATATGTGGGAGCTAAGAGAGAAAGGAAGGAAGGAGAGAAAGACCACAGTAGTGCCATGATCCAACAGAGGGAGGGAACATACCTAGGGCTACAAATTGTAGTGGAGGGGAGAGGGGGATGGGGAGAGAGGTTGGGGGGTAACTGGGAGGGGACAAAGGGTACAAAAGTAATTTCTGGTAATGGGTATGCCCCCAGTATGAATCTAGCCCTCACATCATAGGCAGGAGGTGGGGACAATTAGCTTTGTATCTCATGATTATTTTAAATAAATAAATAATAATGAAAAAATCCACTGATTTCATTTTTAAGCATGGAAATCTTAGAGATTCTTTTCCTTCCAGTATTAAACTTCTGCCAATAAACTGAGCAAAATAATAATTATAGATTTCAATCAATCCCAATCTGCTTAACAGTTAAATTGCCATGGTCAAAATTAAGTAAAAATGTCTAATGATGTGGCCTAAAAAAATGATATATCTATCCTTAAATGAGGACCTCATCAAAGGACTATGGATAGATAAGTGGAAATTACAGAAATGCATTTTTGATAGCAGACAAGAGTTTTCAGGGTTTATTCTCTAGAAACTATTATCTGTACTTTAGTTACAGAGTGAACCTCTTCCTAAGAATCCGTTTGGTTCTTTTTAATCTCCAAACAGTAGGTATTACTTACATTAGTGATGAGTCAAAAAAACATGATCTAAAACCAGACCTAAAGACTTTATAATTTTTTTCTAATTCTCAGAGGGATTCACCAGAATGAAATTCAATCCTATGAAAAGAATTTTAGAGGCATCTGCAGTGAAGTGAAATAATATAGGAGGAATGAGAAAAAAATAAATCATTCACCAGAGAAAGAAAACAGGCTTTTAAAATCCTAATAGGAAAATATCCTGCTGCTACCTAAGAAATGAATCATTAAGCTGTGTTCTACTGTGTGGTGAAGTTATTCTTTCATCTGCCTATAACACATGTACCTAAGTTAGACATTTTATTTTATTTCTTTGGAAGATCTGATGTAATTCTATTCAAGTCTAGAAGAGAATAAGCTTTCTCTCTCAATTATGTTTGTGAGCTTTCTTAGGGTGACTTTCCTTCAGTTTCCTTTAGATTTTTTCATAATATTATAAATTTATAAATGGAGGAACAAAGTTTAAAGAAAGAAACTTCATGATGCTCATGAATATTTAAATAAAAATATTTATCATATATCAGATACAATAAAAATGCTCTGCTATTTAAAATGGATACAGAGGAAATGCCCCTTTAAAAAATAAGTGTGTTCTTCAAAATAGCTTTTCCAAAACCATGAACTCATAGTTATCAGAACTGACTGAACGCTATGGGTTTGACTTTGTCATTTTGCATCCGTACTTGTACCTACTTGTATAGAAATATAGATGGTGGTGAAAGCAGAAGAGATTATGTGGGTTTATACTGTTGCAGTGAGTGAATGGCAAGACCTGGTGGTTTCTAAAAGAAGGGTAAGAATAGAGCTGCATATAGGCCAAGCCCAAGTAAACATACCACAGTGACAAAAATAATCCAGGTGGGAAATTCTCTCCCTATGCTTATCCGGCTCAGCATGTACAAGGCCAGGTCTGGAGAGGCATGGCCATTAGAAAAAATGGGAGATATGACAGCTCCTGTGCCATTCACTGAGTTAATGTTAAATTATTTATTTGGGGTTGATTGGACTTGGTGCAATGCCTTGATTTTAAGTGATTATAAGATTTTTTTTTTTTTCTTTTTTGTGACCGGCAGCACCGCGCTCAGCCAGTGAGCGCACCGGTCATCTCTATATAGGATCCGAACCCGCGGCAGGAGCGCTGCTGCGCTCCCAGCACCGCACTCTCCCGAGTGCGCCACGGGGTCGGCCCAAGTGATTATAAGATTACAAGAACTAAGTTCATATAATACATATCTAGCTATAAAACATGCTATAAAGATACTTTGTCAGGTTCAAAACTGAGGCCCTCTGAGCCAACAATAAGAGATGTAGAAATTTCTTCTGTTGCAGTAAAATTCAAAGCATAATGTCAGGAACCAAATAGGTATGAAGGATAGATCTCCTTTCATTTCCTTGCACTCAGTCTAATAATCAGAAAGTCTTCACTACTTCCAAGCAATCAGGCTGAGTAAGGTGTACACAAATTCACGGTCCTTAAGCCTGAGGTCATTCTACACAGTTGAACTCTTAGTGGCAGATGCGTTATTGCTTAGGCACATAGCTTGGTTTATATGAAAGTTTTATGTAGAGGAGCTTCTGTGATAAGCTATGCATCAATTAATATCAATATTACTTAAATTTTATTGAGATGGGGGAGGAAGAAAGAAAATAAATTTCCTTTTGTTAAGGTACTCTGCAAGGTGTGGGAGTAATTTTGATCCCAGAGTGCCAATTCGTGTTATCTGTGAATAAGGTGCTGTGGACAGAATTAGAAGTGCAAGATGCTGATTGAGTAAACACCTGTGAAAGATATAGGGAGACGGAAAGGTAGAGAGAACAAAGTGAGCAGGGAAGGCCTTCAGATGACTTGTGACAGGAGAGGGAAAGGAAAGAGGATCGGGCAAGAAGTGTTTCATACTGCAGCACATCTTCAATAAAGTCTAGCCCAGGCAGGCCAATGAGGAGTCCTGGGGCAAAGACTGTTTCTTAGAAGAGTCCCACATTGAGTAGAAACCACGTGGCTCTAGCACCTCCGCCATGCTCAGTCATTCGCTGGAAGTGACCATGTAGCTCATGGCCTCAGCTTCAGTCGATCCCAGAGATGCTGCAGTTGGGTCACTCTTGAATGGAGGGCATGTACCCCCACGTCTGCCACACCATGTCCATCACCCCTGAACTATAAATCCACCCCCTCCCATTTACTACCAAAATTTTGGTTAAGTTTAGAACAGAAGTGGAAAATTTATAGTAATTTTTTCCCTTGTGTACCATGATAGACCTCACTAATCAATCAATATAATCTTTTCTGCTGATCCTAGACACACACACATGATTCCTGTCAACTAAGTTCTCCAGGAAGCCACTATAATAGATTTGGCGTGTGAGATAAAACCTAACTGCTATATCTGGTTAGGTCTCTGATGTTTCTCTAGGGAAAGTAGCAGGATATAAGTCAGCATGAATGTTATAAAAATAAAATTTCAGCTTCACATATGGATGCTAGACATGGACACATTTTCAGTGACTCTGCAAATTCTCTCAAAATACATAAATGTATTCAGCATAGAGTGCTCTGTGTGTGTGTGTGTGTGTGTGTGTTTCAACCAAGGAAGCCAAATTTATGATCATTTCATACTTTCAGTATAACCATTCAGTAGACAAACTCTTCAGCCTCTGAACTATATTTTTCTCTTTTATATAATTGATTTCTTTATTTTGGGGGTGGGACTCAGCTTCCAACTTCTTCAAACTGCCAGACCAAATGCTTTGCTGACACTGCATTTCTTTGCGTGTGTTGTTCCAAGCACAATTGGAAGCAAGTCAGACGTGACTGCCTCAAGGTTTACATTCTGTTACAGAGTACTTGGCATAATCTTCGCATTATGGATATTATTCTCTAACGCAAAAAATGGAGCAATGCCATTACAGTGGAAATCAAATTGGGTTTTGCCCACCCACTTCTAACATTTCTTTGAAATTTTTCATTTCCTCAAGTTCCCCTGGTTGGAAGAAAAAAAGAAAAATCCCTAGAGCAGGAGTTCTCTATGGAATTGTGCTTATGTATTAAATTCTTGCCACTGGGTAAATCTCCTGTCCCAGAAAGATTTATTCTAAAACTTTTATAAATAATTCCATCTTTTTTCATGAACTTCTCCCTGCATTCTAATTACATTTTTAAGAAAGGCGAGAACCAATTTGATTGCCACTTTTCTTATAAGAGGTGAAGGTTGTTTAACTTGGGCTGCTGAGTAAAGCCCACTGCCCTTCTGAATATTTTTCCCCCAACGTCTTTATCAATGTGTGAAGCAGAATTTTTTCTTCCTGATTTGATTAGACTTTTGGAAGAGGAGTTGAAAATACTGAATTACTCATTTATGACTCAGTGTGGGGTTATTCAGAACCTACACACTGGGGTACAAACAGATCCAGGCATGTGGGCTGAGCACCAATTTCAACTGGGTTATCTGAAAAGTGCATTTGACCCCTGGTCACCATAGTTAGAGACACTGAAAATTTTCATGTGAATATGTGTGCTTAACACTTAATAATTTAAGGCCAGACCAAACAAGTAGGCATAGAAGGAGTAGAAAATGATGTAAATTGGTAGTGGAAATGCTGGGCTGAAGCACATCTCCTTGGCATAGGACACTGAGGAAAATAGAGTCGATGCAATATTTGCTTCATTCGTTGCATCCAAACTTATTGGGCTGCTGAGTCTCACAAGCAAGTTTGCTGTAGCAATGCCAGATATGTGTTAAGGCTTCTTGTATGGCATGTCCAGGGAAGGGCAAGGGGAGAAGATGGAAATGGGTAGCTGTATTGAGACGAGTTAGACAGCGCCTTCACAATGTACCCTGTATTAGGTCTTCAGTGGTTCAATTATGTGGTTGGATGCTGCCCATTTCCCTTCTTACCTACTTGCATTCATAGGTACATAGAAGGTTGAAAGGCTCCTATGATTGGAAAAAATAATCTGAATTTTGTTTTACATTTGGTTTTAAACATACAGACAGAACTTAAATGTCTGGTTGAGTGGCATCCTTATTGTTAGGTTTGGGGAGATGGAGAAAAGGGAAACCCGAGCCAGGCACTATTTCAGCCAACAAGCTTTATTCCACCAGCATGGAGGGGAGACTGAGTCAGATCAGCTCCCACCCCTATACAGACTAAAAAGGTTTTATAGGTTTGAATTGAAGGAAGGGTGTTGGGTGGTTGTTTTTGCATAAGAATCTGTTTTGTACAAATTATGGTTTTTCTCGAAAAGCAAGGGGGCAGGGGGTAGAGTTGATTAACATGAGATAGGGAGGGGCAAGGCAGAAGAGGGTAGAAATTTGCTTATCATGGCTGTGCTGATGTCAAGCTAGCCATGAGGCCTAATACTTATCCAATAACAATCAAGTTACAGAAGGGCCTGTAGAGAACCATGAAAAAGGGACCGACATAAGAGAAGGAAATTCAGTAGGCAGAGCCAGACCCTATCACAGGCCTTAAGCTGCAGTAGGAAGATTGGTTCCAGCTATGCATGTCTGATACTGTCAGCAGGGCTGGCTTATGGATATGCAACGCATGCTGCCAGACAGGGAAGATCCCCACGCTTTGTTTAATGCTCTGCTGTCACAATCTTACACTTAACAATTTTGAACGAGGGGTCCTGGACTTTCATTTTGCACTGAATCAGCTGCAACCCTTCCTCTGGTCCTGCCTCAGTTGCTGTCTATTTGAAATCGGTCTTCACTTAATTGGTCTCTCCCCTTATGGAAACACTGTGTGGTGGCAGTAGGACTAGAGGTCAAGCCTCAATGGCTTATTTCCTCCTCAGAAACAGCCAGAGAAGGGGTAATTGTTCAGGGGAAGAAGTCACTAATTACTACTGGAATACCTTCTTTATCCTGCACTAGAAAAGTGACAATTAAAACCTTTCCATTTTCTGGCTAGTCTATGTTGACCAGCACAAAAGGATCAGCTTTTCATTTTAAATTGAAACATTTTCTAACACCAAGAGAAAACCTGTCAGTATGTCTTCTTGATTTCCATTTCCAAGAGGAGAAAAATGTCATCATCTGCCAATACAGAGTAAGGAAGTAGATTTGAGAATTCTGGATTGGGCCTACATTTGAACAAGGTATAAAATGAAATCTAATCCTTAGATCTCCAGTGGAAAGCATGGCAAGTAAAAGAATATTAAATAAATGTCTGGAGAGCTGGCACCTCACAAATATTTTCAACCTCAAGTTTTATAGATGCAGTCTGATCCAGGCTTAGTTCATGTCTGGTCAAAGTCTGTACATAATCCAATAGTTTGCACTGTCACCCAGCTGTCTTGCTTGGTTTTTCAATATCCTTTGTTTAACTTCTCTAAGGCAAGTGCTGTCTAAATCACTGAGTTTTGTATACATGTTCCAGCACCACAAATTAATCCAAAGTGACCTGAATTCATGTTCCTCCGCACTTTAGGCTTTACTTTCTTTGTTTACAGCAACCATTATAAAAACCATAAATATAAATCTCTAACTAAATTTAAAATACTGCTTAATTATATCTTTGTAAAAATAAAGCAAATTGAATATTTTTCTTGAAGTTTCTAGTGGAAAGATTTCACACATAATGAGGACCTAGTACAGTCACCAGAAATGAAATATTTCTTTGAAAGAAAGACATTGTCAAGAACATAGAAGTAAGTCTAAGGTAGAACATCAACAACAGTGTCAGGCTCTGAAGAAACACATTAGCAGCCATAAAATAAGAAGTACCCATTTGATTGTTCATAAGCATAATGAGTCTTTTCAAGAATTTCATTATTAAAATCACAAAACAATGTAAACATAAAATTCTTCTGACATTGCTAAGTGAACAAATATTCCTTTAATATTCTAGATTTCTAATGAATGCATAAGCATGTGAAATTTTGAAGTTGTGGAAGAGCTATATAAAATGTTGTGTTTATTTTTTATCACTTGAGATGAAAGACAAAGGAAGAAAGATACCTTGAAATATAGATCAGAATCTTATCTAAGATTAAAGTCTCTATAAAGTACGTGAGAAACTGTCTACTGATGTGTGTTTTAATTTTTCCCAAAATTATCTTTTTTTTTTTTTTTTTTTGAGCCTATAAGGTAGAAATGGAGATTATAAGAACAATTTGCAGAGACTCATTCTGAAATCTTTCTCCTGGCTTCCTATACTCTCCGGGGAGAAGTTCTTGTGTTGCAGAGGGTATTTCAAAGAACTTAATTGTGTTCCTTAGCGTAAAATCAGACCTGTCTGAAACACTTCAGAACAATTAGCAAATGGTCATCATTTTCTTCTTTTTATGCTCTGGCCCCAGGAGAAAATAGACAACTGTCACAGTAGTAATTGCAGGCATTCTTTCTCCTTAACTTTTTCCTGCCAACATCTAATCCAAGCCTCATGCAAATACAGTTTTAGGGTTTACAGAAAAAAAGCAAAATTTAGCCTTGAAAAGCCAAACTTGTTTTCCACTTCCATGATTTCTTCCCTCTTGGTGTTTCACAAGAGAGCTGATTTCCATTTCATACCCCTGAGAAGAAGCATTATCATATCATCGTGAAGCAATAAATTAGCTCCTATTATTCCTGAGCTGATAGTTTGAGGCCAACCAATTGGAATTTATCCTTGATGATCTTAGATCTTGAGCTTCCGGGGAACAGTAAAACCAGGCAATGAACCAAGAGGCGCCTAGCCTCCCTCCTGAGGAATGAAAAATGTGACTATCACTCAGGTCCTGATAAAGAGGAGGGTAATTTCATGCCAAATGATATTAGCACTGTGATCTGAATCTTTTATTATTAATTATTATTTCTGAGAGCAAATGCACTTGAAAAAGGTCAGTACCCCTCACTTTTAAGTTCACATCATTAGGTATATAGCACTAGATTCAAAGGCCTTGTGAAATTGCAGTAGCTTAGCAGAGGCTCAAGCCTCACCCTGGGAGAATAGCTCAGAATTGCCACAAGATGTTGCTTTGAGGAACCTGTTTTTTTTTTTTTTTTTTTTTTTAAAATCCCCTCTTTCCCTACAAATTTCAGTTTATCCGTCTAGGTTATGTTTGGGCAAGTGAGTGAAGCTCAAGAACTGGAAGTGGCATTCTTTCAAGCTAGCCAGGTGTGCAGAAAGAGACTGCCATCCGTAGACAGGATAGCCAGGTTAGACCTGCTTGCAACGTTGGCCCTTGGCTGACATCTGGGACCTTGGTTTTGGGGAGGGTTCCTGCCGTTCCCAGAACAGATACGAATGCACAAGGTATAATAAAAAGGAAGCTCACTCCAGTTTCACTTAGACTTTTAAAATTAAAACTTTAAGTTGTATCTTTTTATTATTTCATATCGCTTTAGGCAACATATAAAAGAACCCAAACACCGCATTGTGAATTCTGAAACAAACTTAAATGTAAACTGTAATCTTGTAAATAAGATGCTATTGTTGATTCTATATTTAAATGAGTCATTTCCATAATAATGTACTGTACTCTATTCAAATTGGGTGTCCTGGCAGTTTTTATGTTTAAAGAAGTTACCTAATGAGACAATGATTTCCTCAGTAACACCACTGGTTTCTGTAGTGCCACACTAAAAAAGCTTAGGCTTCTGACTAAATTATTTTCCCTGGAGAAAAACTTTGAGTTGAATTTTCTGAGAAATAGAAATAAACATATTCTATCTGTGAAAATATATTATAGACTAGAAGCTATAACACTCCCAGGATGTTTTTTCGTGGTGTCTGATATAAAGAACTGTAGCTTTAGGTGGTTGTGTTTAACATTACAATAGATAATGTCAAAATCCTTTAGAAATTCTTCAGATGGCCACAAATATTCCTTATAGTTTTACTAAAATTTAAGTTCAATAGGATGACTGAGAAAATATCAAAGTTGGTTACACAGCAAGTGAGGGGCCAAAGTAGGAAAATGAGACTGTCCTAAGAATAAGCCATTACCCAAGTCTTCTGCAGTTGTGGGCATCTTGTGTTCAGGGGCACATGAGCACCAGTGGACTTCCACTGAGGCAGTGGCTCTTGTGTGCATAAATGCAACTGGCTGGCTACCAGCTGGCTATCTCAGAGCACCAGAATCAAAGGCCTGTTTTCACAAGACCGTCTCCTATAGAGTCAGAATAGATTATTTCTAATATGTATAAATAATATTATGCTTTAACCCTCTTCTAAACAGAACTGTATCTAGATCATTAACTATAATGAAAGTTGTTATAAATGGAGTTTGGAGCCAGATACCAAATCTGCTTGCTAACCATATGATGTAACTTAGGCTGCATTATTTATATTTTGAATCTAGTTTTGTAATCTATAAAATGAAACTGACACAAACTAATGCAGAGCACTGTAGGAATAGCCAGATAAAAAAACATTATGCAAGCAGGACCTACAAACTATGCCTGGGACATTGTGGTAGGCATTAAATAAATGGTAGAAATCCTGGCCAATCCCTTGTTCACTGGGAGAATCATAGCCTTTGACAGACAGATAGCCAAGGAAGCAGAAAAAAAGTAAAATACGTTACTACTTAACTCACTCTAGAACAATTAATTAGCTTCCCATGTGAAAAATACTTTGACTGAAAAATCAGTGTGGAACTCAAAGTATTTTCTCTCATAACTTAAGATCTAAAGCCCTGTTTGTTTCCTTTGCACATTTTGTATTAATACCATGGCATGATTCTCATCATTAGTAATCTCATGGGCTTCTCATTAAGCCTTATTTCATGAGAAGAAGAAAGCCTACTTTGTGATTTTTCCCTTCACCCCATGAACAATGTCATGCCGCCTTGTATTCAGTGTCTAAGTTCAAGCTGAATTTAGTGAAGACCCATTTGGTCATCTTCTGGGAATGTAGTAACAGATAAATAAGTAGATGCAAACTTCATTTTCTTTATATTTGGAGATGATAACTATAGACACTGATGCCTGCTCTTCTTCCTGTCTACAACTAATACATTGACATTGTTAATTTGTGCTTGATGTGCTCGATTAGTACTCAGACCAAAGTGGCTCCAGAGTGTGGATTTAAAAGTTTCTTCTGAAATTTCGTATATTATCTAATGATACTTGATAATAAACAATTGCAAAACAAGGCGAGCCTTAGGTAATAGAATTAGAGCAAGCAGGAGTAAGAAATGAAAAAAGGAAAAAGGTTGCGAGCAAGCTGAAGTGTTAATGATAGTTAGAAAAAACATTTCATTGCACTCTCATGGACATATGAAAGGAAAAGTTTAGAGGGGTCTGGAACCAAAGTGAAAACACAAGTTTGCTTTTAAGAGTAATGCAAAGAAATTTCTCAGACATGAGTAACTTAGACTTAGCTCTTGCCACACAGCCCTCCAGTACCTCTGCTATACTTTATGATGTTTGGTGTCCTTGATGCACCTTGTTGATATTACCAAACTATTGATCACATTGCTTCCCCAACCCAGAGTGACCTCTACCTATCAGTCTCCTTAATGAACACATGTTCAATGTTTAAGACTCAACTCATGTGTTGCTCTCCCTGCAAAGGCTTTCTAACAACAATCCAGCACTTTTTTTGGACCTTCTCCGTACTCAATAATTACTTAGATCAGAGTACCCATGACAGATTATTGCATTTCTTTCTTTATGTGGCTCTTTTTTTTTTTTTTTCTTGTAGATTGTAGTTTTCTTAAGGCCTAAGAAACTAATTCATCTTCGTATGTGCCAGGTACAAAAATACATTTTAGATTAATGGTGAATTGCTTAACTGAAGGCAACCAAAAAGAAAGGAAAGTAATGAAAGAAGAATGCAAAGGATTGCATAAATTTAATAAACTGTTAGAAACAAAAAACAGTGTTTTTCTCCCCTGGGTTTACTTAAGTTATAGAAGACAAAAGTTTCTCCTTTCATGCCAGTGTTCAAAGGTGACTGGCTACAAAAAGATTCAAAAAACAAAAACAAAAACAAACAAAATGTGAATTTTTTAATGACTAAAGTACTCATTGTTAATGGAGAAACTACAACTGTGTGTTCTGAATAACACCATGAATGCAAACACAAGACAAAAGAAAATAAAACCAAAATCCTGGCATTTACATTTTTTTTTAAACAGCAAAATTTTCAAACTGAAGATAGCTCTCAGAAATTTCAGTTGAAAAGTCCGAAAATCAGGTGAACACATACACTAATGTTTAGCAGGAGGTTAGAAAACACTTTGTTTCCTTGATGTCATAGTTAGGCACTGAGGTAATACCTTAGTGTAGTTTATTTCTTTCAGTTTATTCTTCCATTTTGAAGTTACATTTAAGGAATCAGTGATTTTCCAAGATAATAAAGTATGGGTCTTAGTGATCATGGTTCCTAAGGCCAACAGAGCTCTGCATTCCAGCATCAATCACATGAGAAGTTTACTGGCATCAAGACACTTTCTCATTATGAAACATGCAAGAGAAAATGCTTTTTAATGAATTTGTGTCAGACTAGTAGTGTTAGTCTTGAGGTAAACAACAAACTTTCCGTAGCATCATTATAGAATTATCAGTTGAAGCTATGCTTTTATGACCTACCATTGGGTATATGAATTTTCTAGCTGTTTTACTCTGGAGATTTTGATACCCAGCCATCACCTGCTCTTATCAGATAGTTCTTATGATCAGGCCTTATTGTCTAATTCCTTGTGAAGCTGTCAAACTTCAGTTTTCTAAAGTGAAATGGGACAAATATTTTGTTTAGAGCCTGTTTATTTCTTTATTTGCCACTCCAAAGGTATGTCCTATATGGCTGAGACAAAAAAAAAAAAAGAGGTGAAATGTATATCTACTCAATTAAAATATACTGATATTAAATAACTATGAAGTGTTATAAAGTGTGCTGAGAATTTTAAAAAATATACAGATGAATATCCCTGTCTCTGCTCTCAAGAGTTTGCAAACAATGACTAAGGAAGGGAAAGATAACAGTGAAATATATCACTAAAGCAAGAAAAAAAAGGATAACTTCAGAGTTAGGACTATTTTTGCAGAGGTCCAGAAAAACAGTATTTGCATCAATCTGAGGATGAAAGGAACGGGATAAAAAGTAAAGAAATAGTCCATAGAAAATGGGAGATGGATGTTGAGGGAGAAAAAAGATTTGAAGAGCCAAAGAGACCTTCAGAAATAGAATAGAGTGAACATGGAGGCTGGGAACTACAAGGTGGAATCTGCGGCAGTTCACTTTGGATGAACTGTAGAAATCTGAGGACTGAAAGAGGAAAAGACTGAAAAGGTGGGGTTGACCACATTGTGTTGATCATCAGATTCAAAAGAAAGCCACAATAAATAAATAAATAAATAAATAAAAACAAATACATAGAAAAGAAAGAAAGATACAACAATCACAGTAATACGTTGAACTTCCTAAAGGAGAGAACAGACCTGAGGTTACCTGGGGTAGAAAATGGGGAGTGGGACCAGGGCTAGCAAGAAATTAGTAAGTGGCCCCCCAAAATGATTCCATTGTGTGATGTTGAATATACTCATTATCCTGATTTGAGCATCACATATTGCACACAGGTATTGATTTTAATGTAGTACCCCACAAATATGTACAATAGTAATGTTCCAATAAATAAATAAATAAAAATATGTGAAACATTTCTAGAAAAAAAAAAAAAGGAAGGCACATTTACTTTGGCATCCAAAAGGACTTATTGATAATTTTTGAAACAGCTAACATATAATGCAATCAGAGTTGCATTTAGAAAGATTAATTTATTTGTGGTTTGAAGAGAAAAATAGGAGATCCCCAGACTGTGAGAAGATAATTGTAAAAGTCAAGGTAAAACCTAATTAAAGGCTGAATGAACTTGGGCTGGCCCCGTGGCTCACTCAGGAGAGTGCGGTGCTGGTAGCGGAGGCCACGTGTTCGGATCCTATATAGTGACGGCCGGTGCGCTCACTGGCTGAGCGCGGTGCAGACGACACCGTGCTGGGGGTTGCTATCGCCTTACCGGTGGGGGGGAAAAATCATTGACAAATTTAGATCAATATAAAGCATGGATGAAATGGAGCTTGGAGAAAATTATGTTAAGTGAAATAAGTGAGGCACAGAAAGAGAAATATGGCATGTCTTAACTCATAAGTGGGAGCTAAGAAAGAAAGAAAGAAAAAAAAAAAGACCACATTAAAACCTTGAACTTTCAGAAGAAGATAACAGACCTATAGTTACTAGAGGCAGGAAAGGTGGGAAGAGGGGGATTAGGGAGTATTTGTGTAAGGAACAGAAAGAATAATTACTATCTATAATGATGAAAACTATGAATACTATTGATTTGATCATCACATCCTGTACACAAATACTGATCATCAACTTTGTACCCCATAAATATGTATAATCAAAAATTAATGAATTAATTAAAAAATAAATGCAAAGAGAAAAAATAATAATTTTTTAAAAAATAGAACAGCCAAGAACTATGGGACAATTTTAAAAGGTATAAACCATGCATAGTTAGACTATAAGAACAAGAAAGAGGGAACAGAGAAGAAGAAATATTTCAAGTTATAATGGCCAGTAACTTTCCAAAATTTATAACAGACAAAAACCACAGAATCCAGGAAGCTCAGAGAATACCAAGTGGGATAATATCAAAAATTTACACTTAGACATATCATATTCAAATGGCAGAAAACTAAAGACAGAGAGAAGCTTTTGAAAGAAGGCAGAGGGGAAAAAACCTTACCCATATAGAAATAAGAATATGAATCACAATGAACATCTCTTCAGAAATCATGCAAATTAAGAGGAGAGGGGAGTAGAATTTTGAGGTGTCAAAAAATAACCAACTAACCCATAACTCTGTATTGAGCGAAATTATCCTTAAAGCCAAAGGAGAAATACTTTCTGAGACAAACAAAAACTGAAGAAATTCATGTCCAGCAGACCTACCCTGCAGGAAATAAAAAAAAAAAAAAAAAACTTTAGGGAGAAGGAAAGGATATAGAAAAGAAATCTGGGTCTACATAGAGAAAGGGAGAACATCAGAGAAGTAAAGAAAAAATCTTTTATTTTTCTTATTTATAATTGATCTAAAAGATACCCATTGGTTTAAATTAAAAATAATAACAATGTATTTGGTGATTATAACACATGGATGAGTAAAATGAATGGCAGCAATGCCTAAAGAAGCAAGAGGGAGGAATTGGGCATATTCTGTTATAAGGCACTTGCACTATATGTGAAGTGATGTTGCGTTATTTGAAGGTAGACAAAAATTAGTAAAAAAAAAAAAATGCATATTGCAGACTCTAGGACAACCACTAAAAAATATTGTAACAAAGTGTGACTGATAGGCTAAAAAGGGAACTAAAATAGAATAATATAAAGTGTTCAATTCAAACCAGAAGGCGAAAAAGAGAAAAAATAAACAGGACAAATGCAATAAATAGAAAATGGTTACAATCTAAATATATCAATAATCACTTTAAATGTGAACAGTCTAAATATACCAATTAAAAGACAGAGATGGTCAGAGTGGGTTGAAAAAACAAAACCCAAATATAAGTTACCTAAAAGAAACCTATTTTAAATATAAAGACTGAGGTCAAAAGCGAAGGGTGGAGCAGCACTATTCACATTAGCCAAATGGTGGAAACAACCCAAAAGTTCATCAATGAATGAATGAATAAAAAAATTGTGGTGTATAGATATAATGGAATATGATTAAGCTATCAAAAGGAATAAAGTACAGGTACATTTTTACAACACAGATGAACCTAGAAAACATTATGCTGAGTGAAATAGGCCATACACAGGTGGCCACATTTTATATGATTCCATTTATATAAAATATTCAGAATAGAAAAATTCACAGACAGAGAAAGCAGATTGGTGATTACTAGTGGCTGGTGGGACAAATGAATAAGGAGTAACTGCATAATAAGCATGGTGTTTCTTTTTAGGGTATGAAAGGGTTTGGGACTGAAAAGAGGAGGTGGTTGCACAACATTGTGGATATACTGAGTGCCACTAAACTTTTCACTTTAAATTGGTTAATTTTATGTTATGTGAATTTCACCTCAATAAAAATAAGAAAGTAAAGGGTAGGGAAAGACATGCCATGCTAAAATGAACCAAGAGAGACTGGAATACCTATATTAATTTCAGACAAAGTAGAATTCAAAACAGGCAAAATAACCAGGGGTAAAGAAGGACACTGCATATGATAAAGGAAGCAATTCTTTAAGCAGACATAATAATTGTAAATGTTTTTGCATCTAAAAAAGGAGGATACAAATATGTAAGGCAAAAACTGATAGAACTGCAAAAAGAAACAGAAACATTTACTGTTACAGTTAGAGATGTGAACATTCCCCTTTTAATAATGTTAGGTCAAACAGGCAAAAATAAATAAATAAAGTAAGGATAGAGTTGACCTGGAAAGCACAGATAACCGCAGTCTAATCACGAGAAATATATCAGACAAATTCCATTTGAGGGACATTCTACAAAATACCTGACCAGAACTCAGAACTATCAAGGTCATCAAAAACCAGAAAAGTCTGAGAAACTGTCACAGCCAAGACAAGCCTAACGAGACATGATGACTAAATGTGACGTGATATCCTGGATAGCATTCTGGAACATAAAAGGCACATTAGGTAAAAACTTAGAAAACTGAAATAAAGTATAGACTTGAGTTAATAATGTATCAATATCAGTTTATTAACTGCATCAAATGTACTATACTTATGTAAGATGTTAATAATAGGGGAAACCGGGTATAGCATACATGAGAACTCTGTATTATCTTTGCAATTTTTTGGTAGATCTAAAACTGTTTTAAATAAAGTTTATTTTAAAAAGAAAGTTAACTCTGGGGGCATATATATTTGTTTATAGACAGAAGAGACTCTAGCCACAGTCTGGTTCATAGAACAACTCCTCTGTTTGATTAGGAATTGGGTATGTGAACAATTAAAAGAGAGAAATAAGAGCCCGTGAATCAAGCTGACATTACTATTGTTGTGTTATAGAAGCTCAGAGAAGAGGAAGTCTGTTTGCTCACATCAGAAAAAAGTTATGCAAGCCAGCATCTGAATTACTTACCTTAAACAAGTTTCTAATTTCCCTGTGCTTAAGTTTCTCATCTAGAAGACGGGAATAAATGTAGCACTGCTCTCATATGAGTGTTGGGAGCACTAATAGGTTAATACTGGAAAATTCTTAGAACATTTTCTTGCAGAAATTGAGTACTCAATTCATCATCATCATCAACTAAGTTATGAAATACAAACTTGAACATTTAAGTTTTACATGTGAAATCTTTCCTGGTGTCTTTAAAAATGGGATGGTTTCCCCTAGCTCTTGGGCTCCAGGTACAATTTGCAGGCAGGATTTGTGTATAAGCCCATGAGGCGTGAGCAAAAATGCGTGTGCTGTGATCTATCTTCTGTGCAGTCACTAAAGTGTTTTTCTTCTGCTGTTGCTTTGAGACCTGTTATTTCTAAGAGGAAGAAAGAAACCAAGTGCAACACAAATACTTGATAAGCTTCAGACTGAGTTAAAGTATAAAGGGACAAAAGCATCTTTCTGACAGTAATACAAGGCAATGTAAAGTTTTGCTTGAACTTTCTCCCTCTGCTCTCATGCAGGGACAAAGCTTGAAAGGAGTGAGTGTACAGGGCATGATAGCTGTTCTCCAAAGATGAGCTATTTGTGTGACGTCCCTTTTCAGTTGTCACTTTCCTTTGTGTCAGCTTGGAACAAACTGACAGAATTACTTAATCCATCCAATTCAAACACTCAAACACCGAATTACATAATTTTAAGTTGCCTTCCAACTCTGAGATTCTATGATTCCAGCCAATATAGGTAATGTTGGGAGTCTATTAAATTTTATGTTCTTGTGATAATAACTGGGGTCACTTTTCAAGCAATGATAATTAGTGTCACAATTAGAAAAACAGATTCTTATATCCATTAATGATAGTGTCCAATATTCTGAGGTATCATTTCACGTTTTCTTTTTGTGTTAATGACTTTTCTAAAGGTAATAGCAATATGTGTTGCTTGGAGAAGAAAGATTTTTGAAGGGCAGTTGATAGTTTTGAAGGTTTAAATACCAAATATAAAGATATATGTGTATATATATGAATTAAGTAGAACAATAATACATTTATTAATAGTCATTAACTATCTTAAGATGAAAATGATGATTAGTTGCAGTTCCTTAATATTTCAGGACCAGAGGAAATAACTATTGACAAATGATTGGAGATTTCAATTTAGTGTCTGAAAAACATTTTCTGGAAGACTAATGACATTGAACAGACTGCCAATGTAGAAATAATTTTCTAAAGAGATAATTTGAAATTGGAATAGATTTCAAACCTGATAGGATTTCTTCTGATAGGATGTTTCCTGGGTGTTCATGATGAAAGTTTGAAGGATGGTCTGGTTGTTCTACAATTTTCAAATACCTGTCAACATTCAAATAGAAAAATTGTCACAAATCCTTAGTGAACTGGAGCAGATATAAATAAAATAAACATATTTGGGGTTAAACATAATGCTATATCCAAATACTGTCATAAATTTTTTATTAATTAATTAAGTGATCCTATAAATATGTATCGATGCCCTCTATATGCCAAGTCACAAAAGCAAGTATTTATGGAGAATAATTTCTCATTGAAGGAATATGATAAAATAAATGTTGTAGAATTATTTATCTGATGATGGTGTTGTCAGCAATAACCCAAAGAGAGGAGAGACATTTAACAAGGATATCAAAATAATATTTGGTAGGTATGTGTCTTTATCTAAATTACAAATATGTTGTTTAACATATGTTTGGCCACTTCAGTAAAGATGTATGTCTATGTATTTACAAAAATGTAAATATAAAATAATCAAGTGCTACCTTTCCCAAATACTAGGTAGCACCTTACTTAAATAGCAAATATGGTATGTAGGAGCTCATAGCTATATCTGGATTGTTAGCCTTGCAGAATAATATGATATCAAAGTATAATTAAAAAAACCTTGAAGTCACAAATTACATAAACACATAGTGAGAACATATCAAACATATATTTAATTCATTAATGAGGGAACCAACAGAATGGTTAAGCTACTTCTAAGAGCATCGAAGAGATTTTTGTGGTCAACTTAGAAAGGCATGCTGAAATAAGTTTGTTAAGTTAGGACATTAAGAACTGATTCATGTCCTACGGGGCAATAAAATAGTAAGCTTTTCTATCAGACAGCAATGGTCTGCATCTCTAAGAGACAAACTCTGGTTAAAGTCTTGTTAAAGTAAACATATAATTGCGTAATTGCAGACTCTAAGTCCAGTCATAGTAAGTAGTGAATCACCCTGAAGCATATCATACAGAGAAATAATCTTTGGGTGGGTCTATTGAACAATGGTTTAGTATATCATTGAAAAAGTACATAGTCATGCTTTTTACTTATTTACAAATTTGGGGATTGTCTTTAACGGACCTTCTTTGTGATCATAAATAATCATCGGTTATTTTGTTTATCACTGAAAAGGCTGGCCTCATTGTATTTTGACCTGATTCATTTACACAGATTCAACAAGGGGTGTTAAGTACATGTATACCTGTCTTTTCTGAATAGTCATCAAATTCTAGTTATACAGAGTTGAAAACTACTATGCCCACAGAATTAAATTCTGTGTGGAAATTTCATCAAGAATAAAAGATTGAACTTTTAAAAGCCTCTATTATTTACTCGTTCTCAAGTTCAGGAACCAAACAAGAGATTCATCTCCACGAAGTTTTGCCTGTCGTATATGTAATGTTAGTGAATTTCTCTCTCCTTGAGGTCCTCAATATATGCTGAGGTTCCTAAACTGTCAGAAAATGACCTCCATTAGTGTCTATAAGGCAGGAACCCTATTATCAGACCAGTATCCTGGAAAGGATTTATAGACCTTGGTCCCCTATAAGAAGTACAACTCCTTTTCCTTAATCGTGGGCTTTTTATATGCAAAAAGGGTGAGATTTATTCTTAATATGTCCTTTATTATGCAATTAATTTTTCCAGTTCAATTCTGATTAGAAAGGAGGAAAGAACTTTAGTAAACCTATGCAAATAACTATATTGCCACGAAAGTATACACTGAGTACTATATTTGTTCCTGTCCAGTGAGGGGCCAGTGAGAAAAGGACACCATTTTTAAAAAGTATAATTCAGTTTGCAAAAGTACATTCTACTAATAGAAATGGCTTGTTCTTATATCCATCAAAAAATAGTACATTGAAAAAATATTACTGACAATACTCCAAAATGAAGGCCCACAATTAGCTTTTCCTCATTAGTTCATTCAGTTCTACTTCATCAATTCTTGTCCCGTTAGATCTTGGGTCAGATGCCCCAGCCTTTCATGATGTTGTCTGTTTCTTGACTACAAAGAATTCTGGAAATCTTGAATCAGTCCCCTGGTAAAGTCTGAGAGTTGTCTGAGAGCTGTCAGCTTAGAAGCTTATATCCAAAAGTCTGTCCCTTTAAGGATCAGTAACTGGTACAGTCTTTTTATGAAGATCTTAGGGCATGCTTCTTTGTTGAGGATCAGATTTCTAAACTGTAACTTAGGATGTGTCTTTAAGCAAACGTGAAAGGAAAGTATAAACCATCTGTTCGTAATGAGATTAAATGTCAGTGGTTAATCTATTATATTGAACGACATTATCAGATTAAATAGGAGTAAAATTCTCTGCTAAGAATATGAAACTACATCATAAAGATTTGATCCATATTTCCTCTGAAGGTAAAATATACTATCAACTGTAAGGGAATTATATCAATATTGGAATTTTCCAATCTTTTCTGCAATGAGGATAATCTCTGAAACATATTTGTATTAATAGTGTTTTCCTGCACAAAACTAATTTAGAAAAGGCTGAGTTTCTCTTGATTTGACAGCTTTTCCTAAGCAGCTCTTCCTATAGTGTTGAGCTAATTAAGAAATATCAAGCATATCAAACAATCTAATTATTATTAGTATTCCTCCTTTAATAAGATGAAAGAAGAATCTTGGTAGGTATCCAGGGATTTCTAAAAAACTCCAAACATTAGTTACCTATAAAAGTTTTCTTGAACAAAATTTCTGTGTGTAGGATCTGATCGTAAAAGAGCAAAATCCAAGTTATTCGGAGGTTAGATACTTGATTAAGAGAGGTGCCTGAGAAAACAAATGGTTGTAGTTTGGATACCTATTTATCTTAATGTCAGAAGAACACTTTAAAATAGATACAGCAAAGGATAACCTAATTGTAAGAGACCTTGGCTTTTTCAGAAGTAACTTTTGTTCTTTGTTTTTTAAAGAATAATCAAGATCATTACAAAGCAAGGAGAATGCATACAATGTTATTCTGATGAGATGGACAATTGCTGTTGTCTGGAAAATTACAAAAAAGTTAAGGAGTTTATGTTCATTATTTCTTGTTTAGGCAAGCCAAATAGTCCAAGACCAATTTGTCATTTTAGCAGAGGGAAAACCCAAATTCTGGTATTGCATTAATATGATCTTTGTCAGTAAAGGATTCACAAGTCCTGTTGTTCCCTTATGAGCAAACTCATCAAAACCGCACCAGAACATTTCATTGCTTCTTTTCAGAGTCATACTTTTGGGGTATTATAATCCCAGACAAAGAAAATTTATTTTCCTCAAACCTTATATAACTTCCTATACCCACTCAAGTTTTGCTGTTCACTATAGTCTTCCGTATTCTGGAACAACCTGGCACTTTATTTTAGGACAAAACTATTCTTTTTCTTTTGAAAAACAAAAACACGTGCCATTACCTTGCTACACAGTTATTTTTATCTGTCATTATTTTTCCATGTAGAACCTCATCCATTCATGTAAATTACAACTTTTAAACAAAGTACTAAGTTCTGCTTTGAGGAGAAAAACAAACCAAAAACAGTAGGCAGGTAACTGATGTTATGCAAGAATTTTGGCAGAATAGCTTGCAAATGTGCATTACACAACCTCTGAAAACAGTGTTCCTTTTACACCCTTAAAGTGGCAAAATAAAAATGTTCGTTAACATTTCTCAAAAGTATAGTCACTCTGTAATGTTTTAAAATAAAAACCATGCTTGGTGAACAAATTTTCAGAATTCTGTGTTACTTAGAAATTATCCATGCATCCAAAGAATATGTATTAATTAATTCTGATATTAATAAAGTTCCTAAATTCACCTGAAGATCTTAGAGATTTCATTTAGGTTAAAAAACCAAACCAAACCAAAAAACCCACAATCACTAATAGAGCAGTACAAAACTTTAGGACATTCACATTAGCAGTCTCTTCATGAGAAAACAAACCCAAATCTTAAACAAAAAAGTTTTCCTTATACTTTACACAGATAATAATCAGAAAAAAGAACCATATAGTTGTTTTGGAAACTCAAAATATCTAGCCAATCTCATTTTTCTAAGGATTCATTCTGAGCAGATGAACTTGTTATATAAAAATACTTCTGAGCTAACAGTTTCTGAGAGAAGAGTTTTTCCTATTAAAATCTTAGGTAATTTCTCTCAACTGGAATTCCTCACTTGAATCACAGAATGAAGAAATTAATTTGAATGTCTATTTTCTCAATTCTCCCAAGAATGGTAAATAACTAGTACCATTTATAGATACATCAGAGATAAGTTAATTAATTATATACAAGGACGCCTTAGGAAATTAGGGTTTAATTCTCTGGTGGAGGGGGAGAGCCCAATAAGAGAATATACGAAGTAATAGAACTTACGCTTTTTTTTTTTTTCTGGGAATTCTTGTGTTTTCTTATATTTATGTAAACCATATGTTTTATAATATTCTTTTGATGGCAAGTTAACACAATGACACTTGGATAGATAAAAGGTAAAACTCTTTGTTACAGTTCCAATCAGCAGGAGACTGCCAAGCATGGCCACACAGGAGGTTGTACCCTAGCACAGGTGACAGCAAACTGGGGCTGTAAGGGGCAGCGTATGTATGCAAGCTTGGTGGGGTTAGCTAGGGTTCACAGGTTCCCTGTGGATTGGTTAATTTGAACAATTTTGGTGGGCTCTGGGGCTTCAGGGGTGTCCTTAGTTATCTGGTACCTGATCTCAGGGTGATTAGGAGCATGTATGGTGCTGGACTGGGGTTTGAGAGCCCAATAAGGGAAGTAGGTGGGGTGTGGACTTAATCAGCTGCTCAAGAATGGGAACTGAGTAAGGCTTTTCTTAAATATTGGCACATGGACACTCAGAAAGTGTTAGGTCAGCTCAGGCTGCCATACCGAAATACTACAGACTGAATGGTTTAAATGAATAAACAACAGAAATTATTTTCTTACAATTCTGGAGGTTATAAGTCCAAGAACAGGGTTCTAGCATGGTCATATTCTGTTTATGGCCTGCCTCTTGGTTTGCAGACAGTGTCTTCTCGCTGTGTCTTCACATGGTGGAGAGAGAGCAAGCTCTTGGATGTCTCTTAACTAATCTCATCATGAAGACCCTATCTTCATGACCTCATCTAAACTTAATTACCTCTGAAAGACCCCATCTCCTACTACCATTACACTGAGGTTAGGGCTTCAGCATATGGCTTTGTTTTGGGCAGGGGTGAGGAACAATTCAGTCCATAGCAGACAGCATGCAGCTTTAAATCAACAACCTCAGCTATGGGTCAAAAGTAAATGCAGGACACAAAATCTCACTGCTTCAGATCTCAAAATCCAGATCTCAAAAACTTTATGCAGTAGTCATGACATACTTTCTTAACTGAATTAAGTTCACATGTAGGTAAGCGTATGGGAAAGAGTTAACACAGCATGCATAATGGTTCCCAGTTCTCACATTCTGCAAAAGGACCTGCTTGTGATGCTGACCTTGGCTGACATCTAGGAATTTGCTTTTCGGAATGTTCTCTGCATGATTAGTTGATAGAGCTGTTTTGCATGCCAGGGGCACTGAACCTTGCCACACCAGCCTGCCTAGATTGTTTGTGCAAACAATGTGATTTCTAATGAACACTTACTTTCCCTTCTGGGAATTTGGGATTTTGGTACTTGTGGCCAGTAGCACAGGTAGAAAGTAACTGGATGACCAACCTCCAACAAAAACTTTCAGTTTATGTCTTAGGCAGGCTTCACTAGAGAGAAAATCCTTGTCCATTTGCCCACAGTTATTGCTAGAGAAAAAAGCATGTTCAGAAGGTGTGTCTGGATCCCTTCAGACCCCTTGTGATAGTCCTTTTTCCATGCTCATTGTGCATTTTGTCTCTTCACTGCAATAAATCATATTGGTGAGTACAGTTAAGACTCTCACAGTCCCATAAGAACTTCTAGTGAATCACTGAACGTGGGTTGTTGGGGGACATCAGAAACACATAGAAACAAAAGACTACAAACCATATTTCCTGTAGTCTTTCACTCTTAGAGAATAGATGCCCAACATTTCAATAGAGATCACCAAAACTAGATTCCCAAATATTGTTGTCAGCAGTAGAGAATGAATTATTGGCTTTGTGCAAACCAGAACCAGAACCAAAGGCAGCCATGAACCAGAAACAAAAACCAAAGAAGAAGAGTCAGGGGAAAATAAGTCAGCAAAAGTAACTATCTATTGTCACTTTTGATACACTCTGAAAGAACAAACTAGAGATAAAGTCACTTCAAGGGGCACTTTAAGAACAGAGATTTATATAATCAATAGAGAAAGACATGCTGAAATAAGTTCTCTAAGAGCATCAAAACTGTTTAATGTTCTCTAGGGCAATAAAACAATAACCTGTGGAGTTACCTTTTCTAACTCACAGAAATCATTTGTATCTCTTACAGAAAAAAATTAACACGTAACTGCACAGAACCTGGGTTTAATCAGTGGTACATACTCATTCAAACAAAGGTTCATCAGTAGAGAATTATAGAACTCTTAGGTGGTTCTGTTAAATGTTCCAGTGTAACATTGCAAAGATACACAGTCATCCTTTTGCCTTATTTTGAAATTTTGGGTAATTTTTCTTATCAAAGTGGTAACAAATATACCAGTAATAAACAATTGTATATTTCATAGTATATTGAAGAGTATGTGTGGACATACTTAAACAGATTTGAATCAGAAATAAAATTTACTTATGAAACCATAATTCAAATATTGATAACTTGTGCCAAAAAAGTCATGTAGTTCATTCTAATACATTAATTCTATTATTTTTAAAATGTGCTATATAGATACTGTACTAATACTGGAATAAAATAATGAGTAGTATATTTTTTAGAAGGGGGACAAATAACACTGTATTCTTTGTTACTAAAGGCAATGCAAGAAATTTGTGCTACTTTGAGATAATGAAGTATAATGGAAAATGATTCTTCAATGTGATGAGAATTACAGCTGAAACTTGCTTTCTGTAAAATAATGGTGCAAAAACTGAATGTTTGTGTCCCCTCAAAATTTACACGTTGAAATCCAATCCCCAATATGATGGTATTTGGATATGGGGACTTTGGGAAGTAATGAAGTCATGAGGGTGGAGCCCTCATGAATGGGATTAATGCCCTTATAAAGAAAGCCTAGAGAGTTAGCTCATCCTCCTTCCACCACATGAGGATACAATAAGAAGAAAGAAACGCAGAAGAAGGCTCTCACCAGAACCCTACCATGCTTGCACCCTTACCTTGGACTTCCAGCCTCCAGAACTTTGAGAAATAAATTTCTGTTATGAACCGCCTACTCTTTGTTATAGCAGCTCAAATGGACTAAGACATATGGAAACATGCTATGGATTGAACTGTGTCCCCGAAAGTCCTTGTATAAGAAACCTAATCCCAACTATGAAAGTATTAAGAGGGTGGGAAATCCTACTATGATAATTGAGAGGTGAGGCATTGAAGTTGTGATTAGATTGTGAGGACCATGCTCTAGTGAACAGATTAACCCATGGATAATTTAATGGTGGTGATGGGCATGGTTCTGATGGCTTTAAAAAGAGAGCACATGACAAGTTCTCTCTGCTCCTGCCGTATTCACCATGTGGCACCCTGCATCACTGAAGTCACCACCAGAGAAGGCCCTCACCTGGTGTGTTCCCTGGACTTAGTACTTCCCAGCCTCTAAAACTTAGAGCAATAAATTTTGTTTTCTTATAAATTACTTAGTTTCAGGTATTTATGTTACAAGCAATGGAAACAAACTAATACAAAACAGTTACTACCTGCTGTTCACAACTGATACTGTAATCTGCAACACCTTTGAGGGTACTTCAAAAAGTTCATGGGTATCAATAACTGTGTGCTGAATATGAAGCTCAAACCAGGATAATTAGTATATTCAACATTATACATTATAATTGTTTTTTGTGGCCCTTGACCAATTTCTCCCTGGCCTCCCCTCCCATTGTAAAATAAATTATGTTTAAATAAATAAAAATACTCTTTAAAATGTTATGGAAAAATAGAGTTAAAAGATAATACAAATCTTTCCATAAACTTTTTGAAGACCTCTTATATGTCATGCTGATATATGATTCTTCAAAAATGGAAACTACTTTCAGTTGGTGCATGCAGGATATGACAAGTTAGATGGCACAGAAGGAAGAAGGAGAGATCAATGCAGTGTGCTGTTTTGACAAAAAATAAAAAGGTCATATACTAATGTAGTGTGGAAGAAAACTTCATAAAATAAGTGGCTTATCTAACATTTACAACCTTGGCTATTTTATAAAAATCTGTGGAAATTGAATTGAAGTTTAATAAACTTATAAAAGGAACTTTGACTTTCTTTGCACAAGGAAACAGAGAATGATGCCTGTGAAACGAAGGTTTTTATTAAGTGTGAGCTAGCTATGTCTTGCAGGAAGATTGATATTACTCTTGTTACTTTCCGAAGGTATTTGAAGACAAGTTGTCTCCTTCCACACTTCACAGGTAAACACCGAATATTTCTGAGGAATCCTTTACATTGATAATGGTTAGAGGCTGCTTTTCTCATAATTCCAGCATATAATCATGCCAGCATCTTCGACAGAGCAACACAAACAATCACAAATGCAGGTCCTGATTAATGGAAAGCTAACAGGTAAGACATATTTGTCAGAAAGCCAAAAGTCAAGGGAAAAGCAGAAAACTAGGACATGGAAAAACAACCTAATATTTTTTAATCTTAAAAGGTGAAAAGTTACAATTTACCATTAGAATTGTTTTTTTACTCTTAAATATCCAAAAGAGGAAAGGGCAAATACCTCAATGTTATGACATTTGAAATGGGCTTGTAGTTTTCTCAGAGCTTCTATGGCTGGTTAATAGAGATTAGATATGGCCCAAGCTGCTAAAACACTAAAATCACACTATAAAGAAAAGGAGATATAGCACGAAAACTCTCAATTTCATTAGACTTTGTAGAACCGTGCCTATCCTCCCGTCCCATGTAACAGAATGCCCATATTTGTGCCACGGCAGAGAACACAACCTCTTCTTCACACTGTCCTTTTGAACTGAGTCCTTTGCTAGGCTTCCTGGTGATAGGCACTGAATGCCAGATCTGGGACTCTAGGCAATTGTTCTCTTTCTGCAAAGCTTTACCCCATTGGGAAGATAACTCCTACATTAATTTATTCCAGACATTGCTCGTTACTCAAGTATTTAGCAAAACCTCATCAAAGACTCAATAATAACAAGCGAAAAAAAAGGGAGGGACTCATTACATGGGAAACTTAAAACTGAATATCTTCGACTGATATTTCCATAATCTTATACCAATACCCATTCCTAGAGTGTTTCTTTACGTGTTTTCATGTGGCTCTCTTTCCTCAGTCCTCAGCTTGCTGCTGTGTTCTATGTCCCACTCATTTATACTAGAAACTATGGGACGGGAAATAAAAAGGGAAGCTTCATTTTAAACAGCTTTTAATATAAAGCCCCAAACACCTTTATCTGACCCAAGGCCAAGATATTAAAAGTAATATCATAACAATCTCTTCAGACATGTGCCATGCCCACAATACTCAACAATTCAGTTTGAATCTGGGTATTTGTGTTATTTTGCTAGGCTCATCACTTTTAAATAGGTTGATCTTCACCTCAGTCTTTTTGTTACTTTGCCGGTCGTGAGTTTTCAAAAAACGTCTTAGCAGTGTGGGTCCTTACAATTTGAACAACGGGCCTCCTTAGGGCAAATGTTTATTTTATCGTATTTTATTTTGTTAAGAACACTTAACAGGAGATCTACCCTCAACGAATTTGTGAGTATCTGATGCATGATTGTTGACTACAGATTCAATGCTGTACAGAACATCTCTAGAACTGATTCATCTCGTTTTACTGAAACTTTATGCCTGTTGATTAGTGGCTCCCATTTCCCCTCCCCAGCCCCTGGCAACCACTGTTCCACTCTGATTCTATCAGTTTGCCTGTTTTGGATACCTCACCAATGGAATCACTGCAGTATTTGTCTTTTCGTGACTGGCTTATTTAACTGAGGTTCATTCATGTCACAGAGTGAAAAGGCAACTGATGGAATAGGAACATGAAAGCAGTAAGTTATTTGGGTTTTTTCTTTGCCTCGTATGTCTCAGACTTAGAGGTGAAGAAGCCAGCAATCCAGAAACACCAACAAATGTGGAAAATAAAAGACCCAATAATAGCCCATTTTTTTCTAGCCAAATGGCCAGGAAAGGGGAAATCTCGCAAGACAAAAATCTTTTAGACCATAACTCCTCTATTCCAGCCAAACATCACAGACGAAACTGTGGCCCCACCCCCACCAGCAGCTGAGTAGGAAAACCAGACTTCCACTCTTGCCAGGCTGCAAGGAGGCACGCAATTCCTCCCATCCCCCACCCTCACTGAGCTGATACCAGAGAGGACCAAGAGGAAGCCAGGACTTTCATCCCCTTTGCATGGGTAATGGGCCCTCCCCTCCCTGTGATGTCACTGGTGACTACTTGGGGATGCAGAATTCCTATTAGTATTAAGTTGACCCCCATCCCATCATGGCTGAAGTGCTATCAGAGGAAGCCTGGTAAGGGGAACCTAACAGAGAGTCAGGATTGTCACCATCCACCAGTGATATGACCATCCAACCTTGGTGTAAGTGGAGGCTAAATGGAGAGCAGTTACAAGGCACTCCTGCTCTTCTCAACCTAGTGGAAAGCCAGAATGTCCACCCCTCCCCAGCAGCAACCAGGAGTCTCCCTACCCTTAGGTGCCCATGGATACAGATTGTGAAAACTGTGCTTCTACTCTCACCCTGGCAGTAGGTGGTGTCACATCTTCCCCTACTGGGATGGTGTCAAAATAAACCAGCTAAAACAGAAGGTTTAAATAAGATCAAGAATCTCACAACACAACACCCCAAATTTCCCAGTTTCAATTGAAAAACACTCATCATATCAAGAACCAGAAAGATCTCAAAATGAATGACAAAAAGCAATTGATAGATGCCAAAACAGAGATGATAAAGATGTTAGAATTATCTGAAAAAGATTTTTAAACAGCTATCATAAAAATTTCCCATGAGCAATTATGAACATGTTGGACAAAAAAAAAAAAAAAAAACTAGAAAGTCTCAGAAAAAAATAAAAGTCTCAGCAAAAATATAGAAGGTAGAAAGGAGAATCAAATGGAAATTTTAGAACTGAAAAATAACATAAGTGTAATAAAAACCCAACAGATGGGCAAAACAGCAGAATGAAAGGGACAGAAGAAAGAATAAATGATCTTCAAGATAGAAAACACAAATTACTTAATTTGAAAAATAGAAAGGATATAGATTGAAAAAAATAAACAGCGCTTCAGGAACCTGTGAGCCTATGATAAAGGTCTACCACTCACATCATCTGAGTCTGGAAAGAGAAGAGAAAGAAGGAGAGACTGAAAAAGCACTCAAATAAATGACTGAAAACTTCCCAAATTTGTCATACTATTACCCTACAGATTTAAGAAGCTGGGTGAACTGCCAGAATAAACTCAAGGAATTCCAAGACACATGATAGTCAGACTAGTGAAAACTAAAATCAAAGACAAAGTGTTGAAAGCAGCAAGTGCTGAAAGGAAAGACCTATCAATTGAGAATCTTACATCCAGCATAAATGTCCTTATAATGAAAAAAGTTGCCTGAGATATGCTTAAAAACATTATAGATAAATCAAAATGGAATTTTAAAAATTGTTCAAGAGAGCTACAAGTAAAAGTAAACAGAGAAAAAAGAAACAGAGAATAAACAGAAAACCCAAAATAATATGGTTGATGTATGCCTTAACGTATCAATAATTACATGAAAACTAAATGGTTTAAATATATCAATTAAACATTCACAATGTAAATACTTTGCAGATGACAGAATTGTCTGGATGGAAAATCCCAAGGGATTTACAAAACAAAACATCAAAACTAACAAGTAATTTCAGCAAGGTCTTAGGAAGCAAAACACTATTATATTTCTTTCTTTTGTTTTTTAAATTTTATTTTGTTGATATACAATGTGGTTGATTATTGTGGCCCATTACCAAAACCTCCCTCCCTCCTCCCACTCCTCCCTCCCCCTCAACAATGTCCCTTCTGTTTGCTTGTCATATCAACTTCAAGGAATTGTAGTTGTTATGTCTTCTTCCGCTCCCCGCCCCCCCCAGCGATGTTGAGCATTTTTTCATATGTCTGTTGGCCATTTGTATATCTTCCTTAGAGAAATGCCTACTTAGCTCTTTTGCCCATTTTTTAATTGGGTTGCTTGTTTTCTTCTTGTAAAGTTGTTTGAGTTCCTTATATATTCTGGATATTAATCCTTTGTCAGATGTATATTTTGCAAATATTTTCTCCCACTCTGTTGGTTGTCTTTTAACTCTGTTAATTGTTTCTTTTGCTGTGCAGAAGCTTTTTAATTTGATATAATCCCATTTGTTTATTTTTCCTTTGGTTGCCCGTGCTTTTGGGGTCGTATTCATGAAGTCTGTGTCCAGTCCTATTTCCTGAAGTGTTTCTCCTATGTTTTCTTTAAGAAGTTTTATTGTAGTTTCAAGATGGCGGCGGCGGCGGCGGCTGGCGCGGAGTAGCTGAGGTGGAAAAGGTGGCCACTGGGCCTCAGGCAGCCGGGAAACTTGTAGACCTTCCTCTGGCCATCTCTTAAGGGAGGACTGCTGCTGCTGGCCAGTCGTGGGGGCTCAACACCACTTTGCCCCCGGCAGGAGAGGCTGCCTCATTTACAGGCAACAGCTTTGAAGTGTGGAGCAGGAAAAGAACTGATTCTTAGCTGCAAAAGCGAGTCTTGAAACAGGGAACACGGCGCCAGGGCTGCTGTGGATGCAGCCAGGATCCCGGAGGCTGGAGCCGCGCTGAAGGCGGCCAGCTGCCCTATTCAGGATTCGAGGTTTCAGGCCGGCATTAAAGAAGATTCCTGGGAGCGCCCGAGCGGCGCCGCGACTGAACAGCCCGAGGCGGCAGCGCGGAGAACACGGAAGGCAACAAACCAGAGACAGAGCGAGCGCCCGACCTGGCACAGCACTGTGAGTGATCCCTGGCACAGCTCTGTTCGGGGGGTGGATGCCCACGCGGCTCCCGCCTGCACCACCAGGCCACTCACTGCCCCGGTGCTGCCTCCATTTTCCCAGGTGCGGGCAGCTCCGCCCTGCTCGGCCATCACTGAGCCCATTTGCTTGGCCTGGCGCGGGGCTTTCCGGACCCTGCGGGCCGGCCTCCTCTCCCACTCCCTCCGCGGTTCTCTGGCGGGGCTGGGGGTGTGGGGCATCCCGACCAGTGTTGGGAGGGCTAGGAAGTACGGGCGGGCCGACTGTCACTCCACCACACCCTGGACTCCGGCCCCGGTAAACTTCCTGTTACTGGGAGGCAGATACCATCTCTGAGACCACCAGTTTGGAAAAAAGCCTAACGAATTTCTGGTTGGGAATAGTGTGGTAGGAGAGTTCCCAGGTACGCTTGAACCTGCCGGAGACCAGGCTGCAGGCGGGCACTAGACTCGGTTTATACCGGGGGGATACAAAGGTGAACAAGACCTGAGAAAGATCTACACAGTGCTACAAAGGCACCCAGAGAGACCGGTCGTCTGTGCCTAGCAGAAACCTGGTAGACTTCCTGGGCGAGGCGGTGCTGAGCAGGGTCTTGAAGGCCCAGCTGATAGACGAGGGGTGCAGAAGACACACCCCAGCCCAGCACAGTGCGCACAGAGGGGGGAGACGTGCGGCCAGGGAGGCGGAGACTCGACAGAAACCACACACCCGGTGGGGTCGCCACTGCACGATCTAACAGCCTGGGCCAGAGCACACGGAACGGGGAGAAGTCCTGTACAGAAAGTGAAAGCTCAACAGAGATCACACACCCTGTGGTACGTGATCCACCAGCCCAGCAGAGTACAAGCTGACCAGAAAGGTGGACCCCCGGAGAAGCCCAAGACCCGAGGCAACCACACACACAAGACACTAGAGGCCAACTGAGCAGTCACGGCGGGAGCCATACCAAATTGGCAACCACAGCAACATCCTATTTAGTCATTAGTCTCAAACCGGTGGACTGTGAAACCCCCTGCCACAATGAATAAACACCAAAAAAAAGACACCAGAAATACAAAAAATCAAGAAAGTACACCACCAAAAGTTAATAAATCTCATACTCTAGATCCTATAGAACAAGAAGCCCTTGAAATAACTGACAAGGAATTTCGAGTGATAAATCTAAGGAAACTGAATGAGATACAAGAAAACTCAGCTAGACATCATGATGAAATGAGGAAAAGTATACAGGATCTGAAAGAGGAAATGTACAAGGAAATCAATGTCCTGAAAAAAAATGTAGCAGAACTTGCTGAACTGAAGAAGTTATTCAGCGAAATAAAAAACACAACGGAGAGTTTAAGCAGCAGGCTTGTCGAAGTTGAAGAGAGAACCTCTGAACTTGAAGATGGGCTGTTTGAAATAACACAAGCAGACAAAAAGAAAGAAAAAAGAATCAAGGACATGGAAGAAAATCTGAGAGAGATATCAGACAACCTCAAGCGCTCAAATATCCGAGTCATGGGTATTCCAGAAGGGGAGGAAAATGGAGATTGCATTGAAAACATATTCAACAAAATAGTGGCAGAAAACTTCCCAGGTATAGGAAAAATCACAGATCTTCAGATCCAGGAAGCTCAACGATCTCCAAACGTATTCAACCCAAAAAGGCCTTCTCCAAGACATGTCATAGTCAAATTGGCAAAACTCAGAGACAAAGAGAGAATCTTAAAAGCTGCAAGAGAGAAGCGTCAAATCACCTATAAGGGAGCCCCAATCAGGTTAACATCAGACTTTTCATCACAAACCCTAAAAGCTAGAAAGGAATGGGATGATATTTTCAAAATACTAAAAGACAAAGATTGCCAGCCAAGAATACTCGACCCTGCAAGGCTATCCTTCCGAAATGAGGGGCAAATAGTATATTTCTCAGACAAACAAAAACTGCGGGAGTTCACTACCACAAGACCACCCTTACAAGAAATCCTCAAGGGAGTACTGGGTTTGGTTCCTGAAAAATAACTACCACTGCCATAAAAACCTAAGAAAAATCTAAACCTGCTAGTACAATAAAAATGGCATTCATGAAGAGAAAACAAGCTAACAAAAACACTATCTACAACCTAAGGAACCAACAAACAAAGAAACCAAACAGTAAATCAGAAAGCAAGGAACAAAAGACACCTAAGACAACCAAACAACCAATAAAATGCTAGGAATAAATCAACACCTTTCAATAACAACTCTTAATGTTAAAGGCTTAAATTCCCCAATTAAAAGACACAGACTGGCTGACTGGATCAAAAAGCAGGACCCAACTATATGCTGCCTACAAGAGACCCACCTCACCGATAAAGATTCACACAGACTAAGAGTGAAAGGATGGAAAAAGATTTACCATGCAAACAGAAAAGAAAAACGAGCTGGAGTGGCTATTCTTATATCTGACAAAATAGACTTTAAACTAAAAACCATAAAAAGAGACAATGAGGGACACTACTTAATGATAAAAGGACTGATCCATCAAGAAGACATAACAATCATAAATATGTATGCACCCAATGTTGGAGCAGCCAGATTTATAAAACAAACTCTATTAGACCTAAAGAAGGAAATAGACACTAATACCATAATAGCAGGGGATCTGAACACCCCACTGTCAATATTAGACAGATCATCTAGGCAAAGAATCAGTAGAGAAACACAAGATCTAAACAAGACTCTAGACCAATTGGAATTGGCAGATATCTACAGAACATTCCACCCAACAACCTCAGAATATTCATTCTTCTCATCAGCACATGGATCATTCTCCAGGATAGATCACATATTAGGTCACAAATCAAGTCTCAATAAATTCAAAAAAATTGCAATTATCCCATGTATCTTCTCAGACCACAATGGATTAAAACTAGAAATTAATAACAAACAAAAGTCTGGAAACTATACAAACACATGGAAATTAAACAGCATTCTACTTAATGACATATGGGTCCAAGAAGAAATCAAGCAGGAAATCAAAAAGTTTATTGAAACTAATGAAAACAATGATACATCATACCAAAACCTGTGGGATACTGCAAAAGCAGTATTGAGGGGAAAATTTATTGCATTAAATGCTCACTTCAGAAGAATGGAAAGATGGCAAGTGAACAACCTAACACTTCACCTTAAAGAACTAGAAAAACAAGAACAATCCAATCCTAAAGTTAGCAGACGGAAAGAAATCATTAAGATCAGAGCAGAACTGAATGAAATTGAAAACCAAAAAACAATTCAAAAGATCAACGAATCAAAAAGTTGGTTTTTTGAAAAGATAAATAAAATTGACAAACCATTAGCATGGCTAACAAAAAAAAGAAGAGAGAAGACTCAAATAACAAAAATTAGAAATGAAAAAGGCGATATTACAACTGATTCATCTGAAATACAAGGAATCATTCGAGACTACTACAAACAACTATACGCCAACAAATTTGAAAATCTGGAGGAAATGGATAAATTTCTGGACACACACAAGCTCCCAAAACTGAACCGTGAAGACGTAGAAAATTTGAACAGACCAATAACAATAAAGGAGATTGAAGTTGTTATCAGAAGGCTCCCAACAAAGAAAAGCCCAGGACCAGATGGATTCACAGCAGAATTTTACAAAACATTCAAAGAGGAATTGACACCGATTCTTTACAAACTATTCCAAAAGTTTGAAATGGACGCAAATCTCT
The DNA here is from genome assembly GCF_027409185.1 of Cynocephalus volans. NCBI lineage: Eukaryota > Metazoa > Chordata > Mammalia > Dermoptera > Cynocephalidae > Cynocephalus > Cynocephalus volans. The sequence goes on from NC_084468.1 coordinate 125,397,688, forward strand.
CAAACTCATTCTATGAAGCAAACATCATCCTGATACCAAAACCAGGTAAAGATATAACCAAAAAAGAAAACTACAGGCCGATATCCTTGATGAATATAGATGCAAAAATCCTCACTAAAATACTAGCAAACAGAATACAGCAACACATACGAAAAATTATTCATCACGATCAAGTGGGATTCATCCCAGGGATGCAAGGTTGGTTCAACATACGCAAATCAATAAATGTGATACACCATATTAATAAACTCAAACACAAGGACCATATGATCATCTCTATAGATGCTGAAAAAGCATTTGATAAAGTTCAGCACTCATTCATGACAAAGACCCTCCATAAGTTAGGTATAGAGGGAAAGTATCTCAACATAATTAAAGCCATATATGACAAACCCACTGCCAATATCATCCTGAATGGGTAAAAGCTGAAAGCTTTTCCTTTAAGAACAGGCACTAGACAAGGATGCCCACTCTCACCACTCCTATTCAGCATAGTGTTGGAAGTACTAGCCAGAGCAATCAGAGAAGAGAAGGAAATAAAGGGCATCCAGATTGGAAAAGATGAAGTCAAACTGTCCCTGTTTGCAGATGACATGATCCTATATATCGAACAGCCTAAAACCTCTACAAAAAAACTGCTGGAATTGATAAATGATTTCAGCACAGTAGCAGGATACAAAATCAACACACAAAAATCAGTAGCATTTCTTTTCTCCAATAGTGAACATGCAGAAGGAGAAATCAAGAAAGCCTGCCCATTTACAATAGCCACCAAAAAAATAAAATACTTAGGAATTGAGTTAACCAAGGAGGTGAAAAATCTCTATAATGAGAACTACAAACCCCTGCTGAGAGAAATTAGAGAGGATACAAGAAGATGGAAAGATATTCCATGCTCTTGGATTGGAAGAATCAACATAGTGAAAATGTCCATACTACCCAAAGTGATATACAAATTCAATGCAATCCCCATCAAAATTCCAAAGACATTTTTCTCAGAAATGGAAAAACTATTCAGACATTTATATGGAACAATAAAAGACCACGAATAGCCAAAGCAATGCTCAGCAAAAAAAATAAAGCTGGAGGCATAACACTACCTGACTTTAAGCTATACTACAAAGCTATAATAACCAAAACAGTATGGTACTGGCATAAAAACAGACACACTGACCAATGGAATAGAATAGAGAATCCAGAAATCAACCCACACACTTACTACCATCTGATCTTTGACAAAGGCACCAAGCCTATTCACTGGGGAAGGGACTGCCTCTTCAGCAAGTGGTGCTGGGATAACTGGATATCGATATGCAGGAGAATGAAACTAGATCCATACCTCTCACCGTATACTAAAATCAACTCAAAATGGATTAAGGATTTAAATATACACCCTGAGACAATAAAACTTCTTAAAGAAAACATAGGAGAAACACTTCAGGAAATAGGACTGGGCACAGACTTCATGAATACGACCCCCAAAGCACGGGCAACCAAAGGAAAAATAAACAAATGGGATTATATCAAACTAAAAAGCTTCTGCACAGCAAAAGAAACAATTAACAGAGTTAAAAGACAACCAACAGAGTGGGAGAAAATATTTGCAAAATATACATCTGACAAAGGATTAATATCCAGAATATATAAGGAACTCAAACAACTTTACAAGAAGAAAACAAGCAACCCAATTAAAAAATGGGCAAAAGAGCTAAGTAGGCATTTCTCTAAGGAAGATATCCAAATGGCCAACAGACATATGAAAAAAAAATGCTCAACATCACTCAGCATCCGGGAAATGCAAATCAAAACCACATTGAGATACCATCTAACCCCAGTTAGGATGGCTAAAATCCAAAAGACTATGAACGATAAATGCTGGCGAGGCTGCGGAGAAAAAGGAACTCTCATACATTGTTGGTGGGACTGCAAAATGGTGCAGCCTCTATGGAAAATGGTATGGAGGTTCCTTAAACAATTGCAAATAGATCTACCATACGACCCAGCCATCCCACTGTTGGGAATATACCCAGAGGAATGGAAATCATCAAGTCGAAGGTATAACTGTTCCCCAATGTTCATCGCAGCACTCTTTACAATAGCCAAGAGTTGGAACCAGTCCAAATGCCCATCATCAGATGAGTGGATACAGAAAATGTGGTACATCTACACAATGGAATACTACTCAGCTATAAAAACGAATGAAATACTGCCATTTGCAACAACATGGATGGACCTTGAGAGAATTATATTAAGTGAAACAAGTCAGGCACAGAAAGAGAAATACCACATGTTCTCACTTATTGGAGGGAGCTAAAAATTAATATATAAATTCACACACACACATACACACACACACACATAAGCCGGGGTGGGGGGAGAAGATATAACAACCACAATTATTTGAAGTTGATACAACAAGCAAACAGAAAGGACATTGTTGGGGGGGGAGGGAGAAGGGAGGGAGGTTTTGGTGATGGGGAGCAATAATCAGCTACAATGTATATCGACAAAATAAAATTTAAAAAAAAAAAGTTTTATTGTTTCAGGGTGTATATTTAAATCCTTAATCCATTTTGAGTTGATTTTAGTATATGGTGAGAGGTATGGGTCTAGTTTCATTCTCCTGCATATGGTGCTGGGATAACTGTATATCCATATTATATTTCTAAATACTAGCAATGAACAGATTACCAAAATTAAAAATACAATACCACTAGAAATGTTATCTTATTGTTGAGTTTTAAGAGTTGCCATTTTTTTCTTTTTTTTTAAATATATTTTGGATGCCAGTCCTTTATCAGATATGTGATTTGTAAATACTTTCTCTTAGTTTGTGGCTTGTCTTTTCATTATCTTAGCAGTGTCCTTTGCAGCACAGAAGATTTTTATTTTAATTATTTCCAACATATCAATTTTTTCTTTTATAGATTGTGTGTTTGCTATTATACCTAAAAAGTAAACGCCAAACCCAAGGTTGCCCATATTTTCTTCTACGATATCTCCTAGAAGTTTATAATTATGCATTTTACATTTAGGTCTCTGATCCATTTTGAGTTAATTTTTGTTAAAGATGTAAGGTCCATGTTTAGATTCCATTTTGTTTGTTTGTTTGTTTGCATGTGATTGTCCAGTTATTCCAGCACCATTTGTTGAAAAGACAATCCTTTCTCTGTTGAACTTCCTTTGCCAATTTGTCAAAGATAAGTTGAATATATTCATGTGTGTCGATTTCTGGGTTGTCTGTTCTATTCCACTTATCTGTGTGTCTCTTCTTTATCAGTACCATATTGTTTTAATTACTGTAGTTTTATAGTAACCTAACTGATTTTTAACAAAGTTGCGAAAGTAATTCAACAGATTAGAAATGGTGCTGCAGCAATGGACAAACATAGGCAAAAAATGAATATGCACCTTGTATCATACCTTGTACAGAAATTAACTCAAGGGGACAAAAGAGTTAAATGTAAAATAGAAAACTTAGAAAAAAATAGGGGAAAATCTTTGGGATTAAGACTGAGACAAAGAATTCTCAGAGTTGACATCAAAAGTAACATTTATAAAAGGAAAACTTGATAAATTGCACTTATCAAAATTAAAAACCTTTGCTCTGTGAAAAATCCTTTTAAGAGGATGAAAAGATAGCCACAGGCTTAGAGAAAATATTTGAAAGTTACACATCTGACAAAGGACATATATATCCTATATATGTTCTAGATATTATGTACATGTGTGTATGTATATATATCACAATTCAACTGTGAAAAATGAAATAATTAAATTAAAAAATGGGCAGAAGTCACAAAAAGACATTTCACCAAAGAGGTCAAACAGATGCAAATAAGCACATAAAAAGTTATTCAACATCACTAGCCACTAGGAAATGCAAATTCAAACCACAATGAAGTATTACTACACACGTATAAGAATGGGTAAAATAGAAAGCAGTGACAGTACCAAATGCTTGTAATGATGTGAAGAAACTGGATCACTCATGCATTGTGAGAATGTAAAATGACACAGTTGTCTGAAAAACAATTTAGCAGTTTCTTAAAAAAACAAATATGCAATTGCCATATAGTTCTGCAATTGTACTTCAGTGTATTTATCTCAGAAAAATGAAAACTTATATCATCCGAAAACCTGTACATTAATGTGTACAGCAGCTTTATTTATAATAGCTAAATACTGAAAACAACCAGATGTTCTTCAATGGGTGAATAATTACCAATAAAAATAATAAAAACTGTGGTACATTCATACCTTAAAATGCCATGGAGCAATAAAAATAGATTGTCTGCATTGTTGCTTTTGATGCATACAGCAATATAGATGAATCTCCAGAAAATTATGATGAGTGAAAAAAGCTAATCCCCAAAAGTTACATTATTCCATTTATCTAACATTCTTGAAATGATAAAATTTTAGAAATGGAGAACAGATCAGTGGTTACCAGGATTTAAGAAAAGGGTGGAGACAGGAGGGAATTGGATGTATCTATACTAGGGCAACTTAAGGGATTTTCATGATTTGGGTATATTCTGAATCTTAACTGCATTGTGATATTACTATACTATAGTTTTGCTAGATGTTTCTATTAGAAGAAACTGGACAAAGGGTACTTGGGATCGCTTTGTATTTTTTCTAACAACTACATGGAAATCTACAATTATATTAAAATAAAAAGTTAAATTTAAGACATCAGGGAGCAATAGTCCACGTGAAGATGGCATTATAGGTCCAGATTCCTAGTAAAATGTCAAACCAGCAAGACTGCTGGCTTTCTTTTCCAAGATCAATCCCTAAACAACTATAGCAGGCAAACAAAACAAAACAATCACAAAAAGAAATGCAAAAAGTGATTTAAAAACTTCTGGCATGACAGGGATTATTTTGAACCCTTTGAAGGGATGTGGCTTTTACCCAAAAAAGAAAATAGCCAGGTAAGGCTGTGAGAATATAAAATAAAAAGAAACTGTTGGAGTTCTGCTTCTGCTTCTCCCCTGACATTGACTAGGGACAAATAGTGACTGTCCTCCCACCCACTGCTACTCAAAGCTCTAGTCCAGCTGCCATCAGGAGTAAATTTGTGACTGATAAGAAGTCTTGAAGTTGTGAGGATCAGAAAAAACAAAATTAGAATTACTTTTAAGCAGTCATTTCCCAACACCTTCCCTTCCAAATTCTCCAAGGACTGGTTAATTATAATTTAAAGAGTCTCTCCTAATACACTTCTCCTTAGAAAGTAGGTAAATTATTTTAGGGAATTAGGAGTGTTTTTATTGTTTTGTTTATCTTTTAGATTCTGGGGCTTTCCACCCTGGGGCCCATCCACCTTTCTTCATCTCATGAGCTTACTGGGACTCACTGGGCTAGAAATGGCTACCCTCCCACATGCGCTGCCGCACAGTATAGCTGGTACCCTCACGGGATTTGAGCTCAGAGGCCAAAATAATACCTTTTAGAGTCGATAGATTTCAAGAGAAAAACAACATACTGCGTTAAAGATTCTATTAGAGCAAAAGCACTAGAACAAAAGCACCAAGAGTATAAAATTAGTCTAATTACCATGTGAAAAGAGATAAGGAAATATACTAGCAATATAAAAAAGGCATAAGACATTTTTTTTTTTTTTTTGAAATCATGCATCTTGGAATTTTATTTATTTATTTATTTATTTAATTTTTTATTTTTATTTTATTTTATTTTATTTTTTTAATTTTATTTTGATAAGACATTTTTAAAAATCAAGCTATATGATTTGTGAAAAATAAAATAACTGCAATGGAGTCATAGAGAAATAAACTTCAAAGAACTGAAAAAATATAAAATATCTCACACTAAAAGGCCCATAGAAGGCCAAAGAAGAGAGTTAAAGAAACACCCACATTAAGTCACACTAAAATTATATGTTGGAATATCAAAGAAAAAGAGAAAAGTTTAAAGGCTGACAGAAACATAAGATCATATATGAAGAAGTAAAACTTGGGTTGATAGTATGTTTTTCAACAGAAAAATGGATGTGATAAAAATAATAAAATACTTTATCAAAGCATTGAAGAAAAGGATGGAGACTATGATGTCATAAATAGCCAAACTCTTGGTAAGTCTTTAATATCTATAGCCATTTAATTTTATCCTGAAATCTAACATGCGGTTTCTGGATCACAGATCAGAGTTGTCATTACTTAAAACAATAACTACATCCATTCCCCTGTGCCTCATACCCCGCAGGTTATGGGATGAGAGCCAGATGTCACTTTGCACATGTGGGGATCTATGCTTTAGGAGAGGAACACTGAAAGTATGAACTGGGGAGTTTTTTGGATTAGTTAATCAACTGTCACCTTCTCTTCTTAGAGAGGGAGACAAACTTTATAATGTAAAGAACTTCTTAAATTCCCTGGTCTCTTACCCTTTGAACCTTAACAAAATATCTCTAGTGGAAAAATAAGACAATCATCTCAGTTTACGATCCTTAAAATGTTTCCACAGTTCTGGGTTTTATCCCCCTTTGAAATGTAAACATGTACCTTTAGACACGTAAATCTGTGCAGAGTTCATTTACAGTCTATTCAGTTATCATTTAACTGTCAAGGTTTGCTCTTTATCCCAGATTTCTGTTATCTTCATCCATGAAGATTTAATCATGCAGAAAAATTAATATATTAAATTCCTGATAAATATAAGGATTTGATAAAAATCTTTTCTCACTTTCAATGCCTTAGGTATTTGCCACACTAAAGCCCACACTGAAAACAGTTTGGAGAAAGAAAATAGGTAAGAGAGAAAGAAAATCCAGGAGATACTGCAAGAGATATATGAAGAAACACTGATCGAAACCTTGTTCAAATTATGTTGTCTTAAAATTTTTCTCAACCAAAAAAAAAGGAGGAAATGGGTTGATAATAAACAAGAAATAAAAGACTGGAGGATGTCGACCTGAGGAAAGAGGGTGGGAGATAGTACATATGCATCGGAGGATATAAGAATTTGCTAAAATTCTTGAAATTTAAAAAAGTGTATATCGAAAAGAAATTTAAAATGTATAAATCCAAGAAAACTTAAAAAACAGAAAAAACTGAAATAAGAAATTAAAATTAAAGAAACAAATACAGCTTATCAATAATTATAATAAATGTAAATGGATTAAAGAATATGTTGACAAAATGGATAAGGAGACAAAATAATAAAGACACAGAGGCAGACCATGCAAAGAATGAGAGTGAAGGTGAGTGTGGGGTCCAAGGGAAAACTTCTTCTTTACTCCTGAAGGTTCATTAATAAAAATTACTGACAAATTTAGATCAATGTAAAGAAGAGGTACAAAAATTTTTATTATTTAATGTGGCTGGGAGAGGGCAAAGCACAGGGAATCACACGAAAGTAATGTTCCAAGTTTCCATTGGGGTATAGAGTTTATACACCATCTCCACAGGGAAAGAGGAGAAGCGGGTGTAGAAGTAAATAAGTTTTAGCGGGACACAGTGGGCTTGGAGAATATACAATGGCTTGGGACAAAGTCATGACTGGCAAATGTTTCTCTTCAAAATACCGAATGTGACCTAAGTAGAAAACAATGGTCTGTGACAAAAGTTAGTCCGGGTGTGTTGACAGAGTCCAGTCTTCCTGCGATATGAGTTAAGTTAATGAAAACTTAGAGAAAGGACCAGAGGTAATTGTCTTCTTTTCTTGGCTGGTCCTGGGCTTTAGGTAGATAAAGGAATAGCTTCATCTTGTGCTTTGGAGAGTGACAAAGGATTGAGAGGCAGGAGGATGTGGGGAGGGAAGAGATCAGAATGACCTTGAGGCTGCTTCTTTATTTCAGTGTGTCAAAGCACCATATTTTGGGGTGACAGCTTTCTGCACCCCAATGTAAGTAAAAAGACATATCAGGCAAATAACAACCAAAAGAAAGCATGTGCAGCTAAATTAACATCAGATAAAATGGGTGTTAATATATAAAGTACTTTATTAAAGATGGAGAGTCATTATCTAATGACAAAATTTTTCATTGCACTGAGAAGATATGGCAATTTTAAACATGCATGAACCTAATTTAAAAATGCCTAGGGTAGAATATAGGAAGAAACTGACAAATTCACCATTATGTATTTCATTCAACACATCTCTCTCAATTGATAGGTCAAGCACACAAAAAATCAGTAAGTATACAGATCTGAACATAATCAATAAATTTGAATTAGTGTGCATATGCAGAATTTTACAGACAACAATAAAAGAGTGTATATTTTTCTCAAGCATATATAGAAGATTTATTACAACATTTTATCATAAAAGAAACAAAGACTTAACCCATTTCAGAAATACCATAGATACTATATCAACCATGAGCTCTAATGACAATACAATTAAGTTAGAAGATGTTATCTTTAAAAAGGGGAGTGATTCCTGATGTGTAAATGAAAGAGTAAGAGAAATAATTCCAAGAATTGTATAATAAAAATAAAGGATAGGGAAAACTTTACAACGTAAAATCTATGAGAAACCTATGAGATGTGGTCAAAGTGGTCCTTTGAGAGACATTTATAACCTTCACTATTTGTGTTAGAAAAGAAAAAAATCTCTAAAATCAATTGTGCTAATATACATTTTTAGAATTTAGAAAATGAGTACTTGAGTCAGTCCCGAAAAAATAATAAAAATAAGAGTTGAGATTAATGCAATAGAAAGGTGCTGCTTTATCTAGAATGTGATTATAAAGCAAAGATATCAAACAGGAGGAAACAGTCATCCGAAGCAAAGGACTGAAAGATTTTTGCTCACTCTTTCTCTTACTCAGGAAAATTGATTCCGTTTCCCCCTTTTTCCTTAATGTTAGCTCTGTCCCGTGCTTTTAACTACAGGGTCTGCTGCCACTTACAAGGTGAGTGTCATGCTATGACAAAGAGTGGCAAGCATGGAAGTCGAAGGCACCCATCCACAGAGCACCCACAGCCTCCTGTTGGGAATCACTCACTGTGTGGATTTAATTTGTCCTGCATTTTGCCTCATGCAAAGAAAAATGAAATTTGGAGAAATCAGAAGTTACCAAACACAAGAACTCAGAAGGACAGGCACACACTGGTGCTGAGAAGTTTGGCAAAGGAGGTCATGATGTACACCTTCTTCCTTAGCCTTTGCCAGCAGTACATTCTCATTTCACCATTAAGCAAGGTTCTTAAACTCCCCAAGGATCAGATCTTTTTTGTATTTGAGGTCTGAAGAAAGATTTTAGCTTGGATTTCCATATCTTTAATTTGTGTTAAATCTAAGCTCTGGCAGACTTCCTTATTTTCCACCCAATTAATGCATTGCATGGCTCAGTAGCTCTGACTTCACCCTGGCAGTGTGATTATGGTAATGTGAATGTTGGCTCATACTGCTGTTCATAAGTGTCCTGTTTTGTGTTGGATCCAAACACCAGAAGCAGTCTCACATTATTAGGAAGGAAAATGTATATGTATATATTTACGTTACTGTATACACGCATATACATAAATGAAGTGATGGACTCTGACCCAGGAAGAGTGATGGCTGGAACACTAGGAGCTCATGTAACTGCTCTTCGTATACACTGGAAAAATCAAGAGGGGAATATTCTTCCCCTTTCCTGAGAGGCTGGTGTTGCTTATGATGAAAGTGTTGTAGCTCCGTGATTCCCAAACTTGCTCATCACTAAGAGTCACCTAAGGGCTTGTAAAAAATGCAGATTCCTGAACCTTTCCCTAGAGCTTTTCATTTGTGCAGTCTGCTGTACAACCTAGGCTTCTGTATGTTTAATTTATGCCCCTAGGGCGGCTTTATGATGAAGTAAGTTTAGAAAACATTGCTCTACCTACTTACAAGGTCTAACAATTTTAAACTGTATGCACACATAGTCCTTTGGAACTGTTTTTACTGTTTTCTTATTGACTTACCTGACTATAGCACTGTAAGTCTTATAGACTTATCCACTCACCCCCAAGAGACGAAGGAGGTACTCATTAATCTGCCATCCTCACTCAGTTCACCTCTATCTCTTAATCTCTGTAAACCTTGGTTTTCTTACTTGAAATCTGGAGATATTATTAATAATACCTACCTCAGAGAGATTGTTAGGAAATGCAATAAACTGATGCCTATAAAACACTTAAAACAGGACTTAGAGTAAGCCTACAGTAACATTGACTGTGATTATTATTACTTCATATGATCAACATGTTTTGCTTGCCTTATGTGCTAAATTATTTAGAAGAATGTTCCCATTATTCTCTTCCCCATACCTCTAAGTTATGCGGTTTGTAGCAACTCTCATCAGGAGATGGAGCCTATTTCCCTTATGCTTGAAACTGAGTAGATTTTCTCAATTATTCTGACCAATTAAATGTGGTGGCAGAAGTGAAATTGTGCTAGTTCTGAGCTTGGCTTCAAGAGGCCTGGTGTACTTCCTTCTATGAAGAAATCCACTCTAGCTCACTGAAAGACGAGAGACAGTGTGGATCAGGCCAGTCACTCAGCTATAAAAGCCCTTGCCCCAGAGATGTACCGGAGCCAACCCAAGATCAGCAAAATGATACGCAAGCAACAGCCAATGGAAGCAAATGAGTGAGTACAACTGAGAGCAGAAGGGCTACCCCACTGACCCAAAAACTCATGAGCAATAATAAGGGGTGATTGTTTTAAGGCACTAAGTCTTGGGATAATAGAAACTGGCATAGAAAACTGGTACATCTACTATGTGCCAGTTACTAGGTTACATATTAGAGATGCAAAGAGAAGTAAGGCACAGTCTGAGATCTCAAAAACTAAAAGCATGGCCTCACCAGGAAAATAGAAAACTAAACACAAGTATAGAACACAATTATGCAAAGCTAAAACTACGAATAATTTTGGTAAGCTTCAATTTTGTAATGTCAGCTATTTGCATTGTGCTAGGCATTTGAGATATATCAGTAACTAAAACTGACAAAATCCCTTCCCTGCAGAAAATAATAAACAATAAGTGTTATAAATATATTGAACATACTGTTAGAAGGTAATAAATTCTGTAAAAAAAAAAATGTAAAAGAAAAAGAAAAGGAAAAGGTGAGAAAAAGTAGAACGAATAAGAAAGATCAGGCATGTAGTACACAATGAGTAGAAATCAGATTGCCATCTTAAATGGGGTGATCTGCTGAGGCCTTGTTGAGAAGAGAGTTGAGCAAAAACTTAAAGAAGAAAATGTTTCCAAAGAGATCAGTGAAACAGAGTGAGGACCCTAAGGTGGGAAAGTGCCCAGAATTTTTAATAGAAACTAGGCTGGTGTGACTGAAGCAAGAAGCACAAGGTACAACATACAAATCAGCCTGTAAGAGAGAAAAAGGAAGATTCATGAAGGGAGTGACATGAGCTCAGTGTCAAAGCAAGTATAGGAGTTAGGTGGGACAGCAGAGAGGCACTCAGGGAGTGGTGGGAGAGAGTTAGAAAAAATTAAGTTACAATTACGGAAGACACATGCGAAAGAAGCAAAGTGACATTCACAGCAAATGTGAACCGGTGGGAATTAACAAGTATTTCATAGTACTGGAGCACAGAAGAGTGGTGCAAAGTGTGCCAGAGACACAGGCAGGGCTATACACTACAGGACATGAATGCAAGCCTGAGGAGGTTCAGTTTACCTGCAAGGCAATGGGGGAGCCCTTGAAGAGCTGAAGCAGGAGAGAAGTGATTTCATCAGACTGGCATTGAAAGATCATTCAATCTTTATCATGGAAAATGGAGAGGAGTGAAAAAATAGTCTGTAAGTCTACTTAGAAGCTTTTTTGATAATCAATCCAAGAAAGTAATAGCAGATAGAGAGGAGTGTGTGGAGTCAAGTGATATAAAAAATTGCCACAGGAAAGGGTGAATGGGGGTTGGAGGAGTGCAGCAAATTCCAGTAGTTCAAGTTTTAGATCATAGGCACATCAGGGTCGTTAGGAGAGCAGGTATTTTCATGGCCAGTACAAGGAGTAGCAGTATTCACTCATGAATTCATTGGTTTAAATACTTAATCAATGCCTAGGATATAATCAGGGAATATTAGACACTACAAATATAAAGAGCGAAGCAGAGTCACATCTCCAAGCACCACACAGTCTAATAAGACTCACTCATTACCCCCTAAACAATGAACACCTAGTGAGTGGTTATTGTATGCAAGGAAGGTATTAAGTACTTTGTAAAAATTATCTTAATGAATCCTCACAATGGTATTTTGAAGTGAGCGAGACTATTATCCCAATTGCATAGATGAAGAAATTTAGGCTTTGGGAGATTAACTTGCCCAAAGTCACATTTAGTAAGTGGCATAGCTGGATCCAGGACTACCTGTTACCACCCCATACTGCATTGTGGTGAGCCTGACCTACAAGCCAGTAAGTGCAATAAAGGAATTAATTTTCCCTGGTTGAGTGGTTTGAAAGTCTGTAAAGTGGTAATTCTTGAATTGAGCCTTGACAGGTGAGCAGGTTTTCTCCAGGCAGCCACGGAGGGGAAGGAGAGTGGGAGAACCTCAGGAGCTCATTCTTCAGAAGAGGGGCTGTGCAGGATGGGCTCTGTCTGTATCTCCAGATCTACTCTTCACTCTTCCCCACCACCTCTGTGCACCAGAAGACTGATCTCTATGAAGCTCATCACCCCAGGTCCTTTGGGGGCTGACTAAATTTGACTAGCTAGAGATGTGAGTATGGGTGTGGACAGAAATCAGGGCAAATATTCTTCTGGCTCCTTCCTTGCAAGGCCATGAGTTGATAAAGTATGCAGTCCTCAACCAAGGGCCACATCTGCTGGACATTCCTCCCTTCAACTGTAGCAAAACTGTAGTTCTCTCCAATTCCAGCCACTTCCTCTTGCCCCTTCCAACCTGGAGGTGCTAATGCAGTAGCTCCTAGTGTGGCCAGTATGTTCAATCACCCCTTCTGGGTTCCATACCTCCACTCCCACCTTTGGAAACAGTGGTCTCCCCCAATTTCTCCCCCAATTTCCCTCTCTCTCTCTCTCTCTCTCAACAGCTTTATTGAGATATAATTTACATACCATAGAATTCACTCATTTAAAGTATTCAAATCAATGATTTTTAATACATTTACACAGTTATGCATCCACAGTCAATTTTAGGATATTTAGAATATTATTACTTATTATAAAAATATTTAGAATATTTAGAATATTTTTATCACCCAAAAGAAACTTTGAACCACTTAACAGCCATCTCCCAATTTCCTCCATCCCCCTAGCCCTAAGCAACCAGCAGTCTTCTCTCTGTTTGTATGGATTTGCTAAATATGACATTTCATGTAAATGGAACCTCATAAGTAGTCTTTTTGTGACTGGCTTCTTTCTTTTAACATAATACTTTTTAAGATTCATCCACAGTGTATCATGTATCAGTATTTCATTTTGATTTATTGCTGAATAATATTTCATTTTATGGATATACCACTATTTTTAATTCATTCATCAGTTGATGGACATTTAGATCATTTCCACTTTTTGACTATGATGAATAATTTTGTATGAATTTATGTGGACAAGTTTTTGCATGAACCTATGTTTTTATTTCTTGAGTACAGACTTATGAGCATAGTTGCTGCTTATACGTCAACTCTCTGTTTAATGTTTTGAGGAACTGCCAGACTATTTTACAAGGTGACTTCACCATTTTACATTCCTATCAATATACGAGGGCTCCAATTTTCCACATCCTCGCCAACACTTGTTATCTGTCTTTTTTATTACAGTCATCTTAATGGGTGTGCAGTGATATCTCACTGAGGTTTCAATTTACATTTCCTTGATGGCTAATGATGTTGAACATCTTTTCATGTACTTATTGACTATTTGTTTTTATTTTTTTGAGAAATATCTATTTAGAGACCGCTCATTTTAAAATAATAGTCTCTTAAGCAACTCATTTGTTTGTTCCTGTGTTTCCTGCTAGGATCCCCACTGATACATATTACAGGGATTATTCAGACTTATAGCACATGCCCTACTTCAAGGTGCATAAATTCAGTGAAAGATTTAAGGCAAGCCACTTGTAGTAGTTCTGCAAACAAAAAGAAGAAAAAGAAGAAAATCGTTTCCTTATTACTACACTGACCACAGTGATTTCTTTTGAATTGAGGCTGTATCTCAATATGGTCTGTTAACTATCTACTTTTTATTTGAATTATTTATTGCTAAACCATTCTAAAAACACAAGACTGTGTACCTCTCAGTCTGGGTGACAGGAAGTAAAATTTTAGAGCTCCAATTTTGTCAGTGCAAACTTTCCCAACAAGCAAAGAGCCCTGACAGTTAAAACATCTGAATAATAAAAGCTATAGATGATATTGAAGGTGGCCTTTTCTCCTTACCAAAATAAGTCAGTCTTTGGTAAGCCCCAGCAGTTACAATAAAGTCGGAATATCTGCTCTGTTATTTACTGGCTGCATAACTTTAGATGAGTTACTTGAGCCATTTTAGCCTTGGTTTTCTTATCTATAAAATTAGGATAATAGTTTTACTATATACAAATAGTTGTGATATGTAAGTAAAATAATGCAAATTTCCAGACACCTGGAAAGAGTAATGTTTAATAATTATTTCCTTTCCTGTTTGCTCTTGCACTGCTCTCCCATGTTCATCTGGTTCTGAAAAGTATCTGTCTCCACCATAATGTTAAGTACATGGTACCAGCCTATGCAGTTATGTTACAAAAGACATGTTTTATCTTTGGTATAGGTAAATCCTTTTAGTTACATGCTTTGTTATAAAAAAATTTTAAGACATGTTGAATTGTTATTCCTTTACTTTCCCAACAACAGTAAATAAGACAAACAGCCCTCCCAGAGCTTATATTCCAGTTGTGAAGATAGGCAAACTATCCATTAGAAGCTTCAGAAGCTTTAGAACAACCGACAGCCCTGCTATATTTATCCAAGACATGAATTTGATTATGAAATTAGGAAACGTAGCTTTATATTTTTTAGTTATGATTGTGAGCACATTAGTATTTCATTACTGACAAAATGCTAACTGAAACAGAACAGTTTCCTTTTTAATTCATTCTATGACCTGATGAATTATGAATTTGAAATGAGGGGCCCATTTCATGAAACTAATGCGATATCTCAAGGAAGCAGGAGAAAAAGCTCCAACCTTTAGGAACACATGAATTTATTGAACATCAGTCTTCCGGGCATTCACCTTGAAAATACACTCTTATCTGCAAACCACAGGGACAAGTTACACTCTTAACTCTCATAATAGCCATATTTTACTCCTGAAAATTGTGGAACTATTCTTGGACTATAAAAGAGACCAATTGTGAAAAGAGCTATAGAGAAAGCTACAGAGATATTTAGATTGGACCATGCAAGTAGACATTTTTTTTTCCTCTGAGTGCAAATGGAATATCAAATAAGCACATTTGAAGTATATAAGATGTTAGCAGTTGTGGAATTTAGTTCTGGATGCTCTTGTCCTTAAATTATATATAATCACTCTATTGAAGTGAGCCAGTTTGCACTCAATAAGATACTTTATTCTTTCTTGCCAGTGGTCCACTAAATTCAGTCTACAAAATATTCTTTTCTGCCTCTCGATTAAAACTCAAGTGAATTCTATAGCTTTCCCAATCACTCTCAGACGATAAATAGCCTCTTTGTTTCAGGTAGTAGAAAGTCTAATCAAGATAACTATCACATCCATCAGCCTCAAGTCTTTTCTCAAATATTATTTATCTTGATCATCTTATTTACAATTTAAAAACTCACTTCTACCCCAGCATTCCACATTGTACTTCATGCTACATTTTTCTGCCTACATAATTTACTAATTTTATTTATTTTCTGTCTTCTTTCATTAGTAAGTTCCTTGAGGACAAGGACTTTTTCTTTTCTTTTTCTGTGTAACATGTATGTTTACTGACTTCTTTTCTTTTTTATTTTTTTGGTGGCTGGATGGTATGAGAATCTGAACTCTTGACAATGGTATTACCAGCACCATACTCTCCCAAGTGAGCTAACTGACTAGTCCTGACTTACTTTGTTATTTGAATCTGAAACAGTGGCTAGCACATTGTAGGCACTCAGTAAGTATTTGTTGAATGGGAGAGTGAATCAGAGCCCCAATTCTCATCTAGTTTACAGCTTTTCTCCTCTCTCAGCCTGAGCTCACCTTAGCAGGACACTGTAATTGAAAAGGAAGGTGTGGGCAGAGGCTCTATTTTTTATTCCCTCTCTTTTCCTACTAATCAACCGCTACTTGTAGCTGCAAGAGTTGCATGTAGAGGCAGGATGTGAAATAAGAGAATACAAAAGCACTTATGGCTGTAATTCTTCATCGGAGCCAATTTAATAAACACTATGACAGATACACAATTTGCTAATACAAGAGGTCTTCAAAACATTCGTGGAAAATACGTATTATGAAAAAAACTGTACATGAATCTATGAAATTTTTATAACTTATCTGAACAGGATCTAGTTTGAGTTACTAAGAATAATAAGATATCAGGTTGAAAAGAGCCCCTATCAGAGCAACATGAATTCTGCTAAAATTGAAGCAAGAACAAATGTCAAATTGAAGATATAGTTTGAGTAAAAGAATGGTGAAACCACTTATGCTTTATGAGAAGATTATGGGGACCGTGGCCAAAAGAAACCAGCAGTTTATAACTGAATAACTCATTTTAAAAAGGGCAGAAACAGGGTCCTGAAGCAAGGATCTGGGGCAAGCCCAGCCCAGCTGCAACCAGGTAAAGAGCACACCAAAAACACTATTTCCATTTGGGTAGCCCACGATAGCCAACACAATTGCCATGACTGCTGCAAAAGCAGCTAGTCTCTATAGCAGCAGTCACAGCCACCACGCAGATGGCACACTAGACTCTCAACTGCGTTGATACAAGGAGAGGCACAAGCAGAGGCCACCCCCCCCCCCAAAAAAAACCCCAGGTCCTCTCTCCACAAAGCACACTCCAGAGTAACAGAAGAAGCATCTGATTTATGATAATAGGGGAGGACTTGGTTACACCTGTCTCAGTACTGGACAGATCATCTGGGCAACAAACCAACAGAGGAACAGTTACTCTATCAGATGGAGAGAACAAACATATGGTTATTAGAGGAGGGGAGTGGGAAAGAGAAGATGGAGGGGGAAGGAGGGAGGGAGAAAGGGAGGGGGAAAGGGATAAATTTGATAAGGGGCATAAAGAATAAGTATGATTTGCAACAATGGATATGCTAATAAAATAATTAAAAAATAAGAAGGGAGGAAACAATGTTGAAGACGAAGCCCTCAGTGGCAGACCATCCACATCAATTTGTGTAAAAAATATGATTCTCATTCATGCCTTAATTGAAGAAGACCAACAATTAACAACAGAAATAGTCAACACTGTGGACATCTCGACTGGTCCAGCTTACACAATTCTGACTGAAAGATTAAAGTTGAGCAAACTTTCTGCTTGTTGGGTGCCAAAACTGTTGTGCTCAGATCAGCTGCATAAAAGAGCAGAGCTTTCAATGGAAATTTTAAACAAGTGGGATCAAATTGCTGAACATTTCTTCAAAGAACTGTAATGACATGAAATATGGCTTTACCAGTACATTCCTGAAGACAAAGCACAATCAAAACAATGACTACCAAGAGGTGGAAGCAGTCCAGTCAAAGCAAAAGTGGACCAGTCAAAAGCAAAGCTCATGACAACAGTTTTTTGGGATGCTCAAGGCATTTCTCTTGTTGACTTCTTGGAAGACCAAACAACAACGTCTGCTTATTATGAGTGTTTGGAGAAAGTTAGCCGAAGCTTTAGCAGAAAATCATCTGGAAAAGCTTCAGCAGAGAGTCCTTCTCTAACGCACAATGCTCCTACTCATCAAACAAGGGAAATACAGGGAAAATTTCAATGGGAGATCATTAGGCATCCACCTTACAGTCCTAATTTGGCTTTTTCTGGCTTCTTTTTGTCTCCCAATATTAAAAAAATCTTTAAAGGGCACCCATTTTTCTTCAATTAACAATGTAAGAAAGACTTCATTGACCTGGTTAAATTCCCAGGACCCTCAGTTCTTTAGGCACAGCCTAAATGGCTGGTATCATCACTTACAGAAGTGTTGTGAACTTGATGGAGCTTATGGTGAGAACTAATGTTTATGTATGTTTATTTTTATCTATTAATTCCATTTCTTCATGAACATTTTGAAGTCCCCTTGTACAGAACTTCCCTTTGGTGGGGAGTGTAATTTTGTGGGTTTTTCTCACTGCCTTGAGGTAGGTGATACCTTGATTGGCAGGCTGTATGTGCCATTGCTTAGCTGTGCATCCAAATGTTTCATTTGCTGTGTCTTAAATTAAAATAATACTCATATGTGCTTGGTATCACAAGTGGAATAATTATGTAACAAAAGTGTATAAAGGCAAAACAAAATTCCTGTCTTTATTCCAACAGGTAATCAATGTTAATAACCTTTTTTTGTAACTTTCTCCTTGTTCATATGTACGCACACAAGCATACATGCAAATACGGGATGTCTTTTTTGTGTGTCTCTCTTTACTTAATTGAAACTATGCTCTGTTCATTACTTTGACAAATCATACATAACATGACTACCATTTTTTCTAATGCTTTTATTCAGATACAATCAGCATATTTAACAGCATGATTAATGATATAATCAAACAATCTTTACTTTTTGTCATTTGCCTCTCACACTTCTTTTAACATTTATTTAGGGGATTTAGTTTTTCCTTGCCTCTGGATGAGAACTAAGGTCACATTAAGTTTCTCAAATACAGACTCAATTAGACAAATATAACATTCATTCCTAGATGTTAATCAGATATCCAGACTTGATTTAACATTAAAATCTTCCTCTTTCCCTGTTTGGATCCACTTTATTATTTTGAGTTTTGGATCAAGATAGAATTATTGAACATCCTGTGAGAAAAATATTCAACTTCACTTTCACATTGATAACTGTGCCAAGAACATTTGTTAAATAAACGCTTACCCTTCTTACTCAAACGAAGTAACTTTTTTCTCTATTTGTACATATTAAATTTTCAAATATATAAGCTTGATTTACAGATTTTTCTGTTCTTTTCCATTGATCTGTTTCATTGATCTGTATCATAATATGATATTAATGTGTTTAAAGTGACTCTGTTATATGACCCAATACCAGGTAAAGCAAGACTTCTTCCCTCGTTATTTTTCTTTTTCATGCTTTCTCTGGTTTGTCTCTGGCATTTAGATGTCTTCACTAAATAATTGGATCCAATTCCCTTCCACTCCCACCATCCAGTTGGCATACTAATTTGAACTGCATTATATTTATATATTAATTTGGGGAAGTGCAATATTTTTATCATATCAAATATTCCTATTTAAGAACATGACATGCTTTTCCAATTATTCAGATCTTGTTTCATGTTTATCAGTAACATTTTATAGTTTTATTTTATAGGTATGTTTTTATTAAATTTATCTAGGCATTATGTGGTTTTGGTTGTTAGTATGAATTATTTTCATTTCTACTTCTAGGAGTTTATGTCTAAGATAGAAAAAAACCTATTTATTTTTGTATACCTACCATGTAATAGCCACCTATGTGCTTCTTCTATTAATTCTGGAAGTTTTTGTGCATCTTTTAACTGGTACACAATCATATCATTGGTCAATAAAAGTAATAATAAAAGTAATTTTATCTAATTTTTTCTCTTCTTTTCCAATGTTTGTACATTTTTCAAAACCTTATATCATTTGTTAGCACCTCTGAGACATGGCATGATCAGGCATACCTGCTGACTAGTTTATAATTTTCATTGAAATTGTTTTAGTTTTGCTGTTTAGAATGATTTGATTTTAGTTTTTGTAAAAATATCTACAATACTTAAGTGACATTCTATCTGTCTCAGAGTATTCATTAAGAAAAACTGGTAAATAGTGTCAGATGCTTTTTCAGCCTCTACTGATGTGATCACATAATTTTTCTCCCTTAATTTCTTGATGCAATAAGTTACATTAAGAGATTTCTTGGTAATTGTACCATCCTTGCATTCCTGAAATAAGCCTTTTTTGCTCATTGCGCAGTACTATTCTGATACATTGTGGGAATCTCTTTACTCACATTTACTTAGAATTTTTGCATGTATATTAAATGGTAAGATTAATGTGTGTTTTGTGGGATCAGCTTTTGATATTAACATTATTCTTGTTTTATAAAAATTTTTGGTGATGTTTACACCTTTTCCTGGATTGGAATAACTTTAATAATAATAGAAGTATTTTTTAATTAAACCTTAGATGGAACACAGATGTGAAGCGACTTGGTCTGGGACCTCTTCTGTTAGGATATCTATAATGATATTTTCAATCTCATCTATAGTAATTAATATATTTGTTTTAAGTAAGTTAGAAAACTTAAACTTTACTAAGAAGTTATTCATTTCCTCTAGGTTTTCAAATTTGTTGTTACTGAGTTCCATGGAGTATTATTTTATTTTATTTTATTTTAAATTCGATCGCTTGTTCAACAACTTTGATTTTATTTATTTTTTATTTATTTTTATAGCATGCTTATGTTTACAGAGAAACTGAGCAGAAAATACAGATAGTTCTCATGCTCTCCTCCCACCCACATATACAGTTCCTCCTATTATTGACATGTTACATTAGTGTGGACATTTGTTACAATTATTAAGCAACATCGATATTTTATTATTAACTTAATTTTACATTAGGGTTCCCTCCTGGCGATGTACAGTTCTATGGGTTTTGCCTAATACATAATGTCATGGATTTCTATTACAGCATCATACAGAATAGTTTTGCTGCCCTAAAAATCCTCTGTGCTCCACCTGTTCATTCCTGCCTCCCTCCCTCCTCCCCAGATGTTCTCCTGCCAATGTATCTATGGTCATCTCAAGCCTCCCATCCATACATTCATTCAGGAACAGCCTCCCTGCCTCTGGCAAGGGAGAGTATCCTGTGCAATTAGGAGCCTGCTGGGGAAGGCTTGTCATCATAACACATCAGCTTGCCAGCTTCCTCTCGGGATTATGCCCTGGAATGTTCCATCCTGGAAGAGAAGGTTAAACTGTACTGAGAAGGTGGTGAACACCCAACCATGTCTCATTTTCTGTATTTGAGTATATCACTTATTTAAGCTATAAGCAGAAATATAGAACCAAAAAAGACTTCTCTAATTGTTCTGGATCTGGAAGTTCCAAGATAAAGAAGCAAACTTACTAAATAAGTAAATAAATGAATGAGACTTGATTACATACTAGTCAGGCGGGCAAAAAACTTGAAAAGTGTGATAAAACCAGGATTGTAAGAAAATGGGAACTCACACACATAACTGATGGGATGAAGAATTGGTCCAATCCCTTTGGAGGCAATTCTGCAAAATTTATTAAAATTCAAGATAGGTATAATCTACAGCTCAGAAATTCTACCTCTAAGCATGTGATCTAAAGAAATTCCTCCACGTGCCCACAAAGCAAGAAGTCCATGGATATTTAATACAGCATTGCTTGTTATAGCAAACAAGCCAAACAAACAAAAAACCTATGATCCAACAATAGAGAAATGGATAGATTATGATACACTCATGAAATGAAATATCCCATGGTAATTAAAACAGAGAAACTAGAACTGTTCATATAAACATGAGTAAACTTAAAAAAACTACATTGAATAGAAAAAAAAAAAAAAAGCTGAAGGCTTTGGTAAAATAAAAATTTGTGTGAATTTTTAAAAAATTAAGAAAAATCCATAGATAGTAAAAGTCTAAGAAAGATCATTTATGTGTCACTGACCAGCTCTGGGAGGGAGGGAGGAAAGAAGGAATGGCAGCTACAGAACTGTATCTGTGCCACTGTGATTCTTTTTTTTTTTTTTAATTGAAACGTAATTGAGTATACATATTCATGGGGTACAGAGTTGACTATCAGTATTTGTGTACAACATGTGATGATCAAATCAATATTATTAGCATGTTCATTACTACAAATCATAATTATTCTTTGTGTCCTTTACCCAATTTCTTCCTAGGCCCCTTTCCTCTCTCCCTTTCTCACCTCTAGTAACTATAGGTCTGTTCTCTCCTTCTGAAAGCTCAGCATATTATTGTGGTCCTTCTTTCCTTCTTTCTTTCTTTCTTAATTAATTTATTATCATTATTATTATTATTTTACATTCTAAGATGTTGCGGAGCAGTAGGGGGGGAGCAGTAGGGAAACAGAGGTGGGGTGGGGGTGGGGGTGGGGCTGGCTCATGATGGCTCCTTCATTGGGGTGGATGCCAGTTGGGGGATGTGGCTGAGGACTTTGTCCCCTCCACCCTGGCTCAGGAGACCAGGGGCTTCCGGTGGCTGTGTGGTCATTGTCAGGCTGGATGTGGATGTCAGGAGGGCATGGCTGAGGCCCTCAGGCCCCCCTCATCCCAGCTTGGGAGCCTGGGGGGGCTTCTGGCTTTTCTAGGTTTTATAGGTGTTCTTTGGTGGTTTTAGACCTTTATTGGTTAATATAAGAACTTTGTCTTTGATCTCCGGGTGTTTTATAGGTTCTCTTTCAGTTCTGTGTTGGATTTTCAGCTACCCCTACCATTTAAACTCTGCACTGGAACTAATTTATTGTCCTTTGCTTACTTCTAAAATGCGGGAACTTCCTGTGGGGACCAGCACTTGAGCCCTGTGGTTGAACAAAATTACTGATTTGCTACTGATTCTCTGGGAAAGGATTTTTGTGCAGCTCAGGTTTTAATTGTTGACCTTTTAAGCAATGCCAGGTATCGTGAGGTCCGATATACCTGGGTTGTGTAAAAACTCTGGTCTGGGCCTGAGACTTTTCAGCAAACTGCACCCCCTGCATTTCTATATTTTTGACAGTCTCCACTGAGTGGGCCTGTGCTGATTGGAGGACAGATCAACTGTCCATGCTGTGCCCCAGTGTTCCTCTGGTGGCCCGTCTCCCCCACCCCTGACTCCGAACACTTCCCATAGGGAGGGCCATGCACTGGTCCATTGTGATGACTCACTGGCCTCTGAGTGGCTCCTTTTTTCAGTTGTCTGTGGCCCCTCACTCCTATGTGGGTCCACGGGAACCCTGTCAGTGGTCTTGCTGGCACAGGGGCCTCCAAGGTCCTCCTTTCCCCTGCAGCCTCCAAGTAACTTCATACAAAGCACACAGCTGCGGCTTTTGCCCGCTCCTGCTCTGTGTTTTCACCAGGGCCAGGCTTGAGATGGCCAGGGCTCAAAATGATCAGAGTGGTCCTTTCTTTCTCTCATGGCAGCTTTTCCCACCTACATGCACTCTGTAGGTCTCTCCTCCTCTTCCCCTGAGCTCTAGCAGCCCCAGCTTGGCAGTCTCTGCTTTTTAATAGTTGTCTATTGGTTAATTATGGGACAGAGTGATGCTGGGGACTGTCTATTCTGCCATCTTGATTCTCCACTTTTTGGCCTATTTTAAAAATTTAATTTCTTCTTTATTTGTGATTATGTCTCATTTGCCATTCTAATCTTGTAGATTTCCTACCTTTTTCTTAATTGGGCTCATGAGAGGTAAATCTAATTTTTAAATCTTATTCAGAGAATGTGGTTTGACATTAGTTATTCTTTTTACTTTCCCTGTTTTATTAATTTCAGATTTTATTTTATCAGTTTTCTCTTTCTCCCTTCTTTTGCTTTATTATATTGTACTTTATCCATTTATATATTTCAGGTGGATATCCAGGCAGAAATTCACATTCTATTTATCTGCCTAGCCCCTATGGCATTATTCTTATACTTGGGGAGCCTCTAAACTTAGAAGAAACTTCAGATTAGAGATAGAAATCAGAATGTAACTGTCCAGCCTCCTTGCTACAAGGGCACAGGCAGCTATTCCACAGGTGGCATAGGCTTTACTGATTAGAATTACCTAAATGAGAATTCAGTTTAGCAGATAATGGTGTTAAATGCAAACATGTCATGGTCTCCTTCCTGGTGAGAATGACCTAGCCAGATGTTTTACATGACTTGAAGATTATTTTGATAGAGGAGCAAAACCTAATTATACTTGAGTAAATGAAAGTCAGAACACTTTGTTACTAACAGATCCAAAAGAGAGAAGGCTGCCACACAGGGCTGCATAGGAGATTGCACCCATGGACAGGGTAATAGCAAGCTGAAATTTATATAAGGCAATTGTGGTGAGGGTAGCTAGGTTCCCAGGGTTTCTGGGGATCAGCCAATTTGACCAGTCATGCAGGCTCTGGGGCACAAAAGCTGTCCTAGTTGTTTGGAGTATGCCTCATGACCCAGAAGAGCGGGGCTTCAATAAGGGAGGTGGTTGGGGTGTGTGCATAGTTGCCCCTGAGTATGGGAGCCCAGTAAGGGAAGTGGCTTGTATGGGGGCATAGCAAACGGCCAGAGAAGGAGAACTGAGTTTTTATCTGCAACTTAAAAACTGGGTCAAGACAGCACTTTAAAATATTATATTACACCAGAGACATCAGCTTTCTGACATAGCAGTGACATAAACACAAGTGAAAAATGTCATGTTCAAACATGGGTGCTTCTGGCCCTTGGCAGAACGAGCAGGGTTTTCACTAGAGGAGCCCAGTGGCGTGAATCTGAAGTCAGATTGTGTGTCCTCCAAGCCTGGTTCTCTGAGCCTCCTAAACATTCTCAGAGACATCCTATATTAGTCAGGCGTCTCCAGAGGAACAAGTAGAATACACACACACACACACACACACACACACACACACACACACACACGAGTGTATATATGTATTCTTTATAATAAGTATATATTTATATATGCAGATTAGCTCACCTTGATTATGGAGGAAGGAAAGTTTATGGAGGATCTCAAGATCTGCAGGATGAGTCAGCAAGGTGGAGACCCAGAACAGCAGATAGTATAGTTCCATCCAAAGGCTAGCAGGCTTGAGACTGAAGAAGAGCGATACTTCAGTTTGAGTCTGAAGGTAGGAAAAAACCAGTGTTCCAATTTGAAGGCAGTCAGGCAGAAAGGAATCTATTTTGCTGAGGGGAGGGTCAGCCTTTTTGTTCTATTCAGGTCTTCAACTGGTTGAATGAGGTCCACCCACATTAGGGACAGCAATCTGCTTTACTCAGTTAACAACTTAAATGTTAATCTCATTCAAAGACACCTTCACAAAAACACCCAGAATAATGTTTTACCAAATATCTGGGTGCCCCTTGGCTCAGTCAAGTTGACACGTAAAATTGAACATCATACACATTCTTCTGTAAGATTAGGTCCAGTGAATTTTTTGGATTCTCACTAAAAATCTTAATTGATATAAGCTGGTATCCATTTTATTTTAATGTTTAATCTTTCATCTTTAATAAGTGCTTAAGTCTAAGACTATGTATTTTTTTTTTCTGAGAAGAGATTTTGATATAGCCAATAGATTTTTGTAAAAACACTTCTCTTTCCATTGTTTTTTAGATAATACTTTTTGGTTTAAATTTCTCTTTGATTTAACCAGTACCTTGAAGTTAATTTTCTAATTTTTATGTAATAAAAGTATCCCTCCTAAATCTTCTATGTAGTTAGACCTAGAGAATTAGTCTATAAGACTGACATTTTTTTAAATTTAAGGTTTTTGTGTGTGGTTTGGTAAACAAAATTTTTAGAAGCTCAACAAACCTATGCAAAATTTTTTATTATTCAAGTTAACTAAAATTCTGTATATATCTTTAGCAAATTTGAGACTTGTCTCATTACTCATTTCTTACAAAATCCATTCTATTTATAACAGAAATATATTAAGATCTTCTATTTCTAATGTTATTTTTAGTTTAAAATAGTTTTTTATTTTATATATGTATAAGGGTCATTCAGACTTGTATTTTTTTTCTCATCAGTTTTGCTTTTCATGATCACATAATGTCCATCATTATTCTGGTGAGTGAATTTAACCTTAAGCTCCTCCCTATATGATACTATTGCCACTACTGCTTTTTCTGGGTGATTGCAACTACATTTGAATAGTAACTCTTTAACTGTCTTTTAATTTCAATGCAGATTTAATATGTTGTTTTAAGAAAAAATCTTACTATTACATTCTGCCCTTTAAATGGCAATACATACGCACTTTAATTAATTTACTCTACCTTGTTTTCTTACATTTTACTTAGTATGTATTATTTATTTTAGTTCATTATTTTCTTGGTCCCTTATAAAAATAAGGGACCAAGAAAAAATGGTGTTATCAACTTACTCCTCATCTCCTTTTTTCTTCTTGTTTATGTGAGAGTTACACTTTTCTGTTTCATCAGAGTTTGTGTCCTGTCCAACAGTCATACAAATTCCTCTAGTATTATATAAAAAGAAAAAAACTAAATTCTACACAGAATATTTTTATTTTCTCATTCTCCTTCTTGCTCTATCTCCCCACTTCTTTTTCTGCCCATTGTTCCCCAACTTTAAGGTTTTGCTGAGCCAACTTTGTATTTTGAGGTCTAGACCTTTTTTGAAAATTCTCTGCAGTTTTTCACATCTGCTTTAATAATTCCTATGTAAGCCATTTATATTTTACATTTCACGTTAGTGATATTTAAACAAAAATATTTTATTGCATTTTTGAAAAGCAAAGGCCAAAGTCTGAGGGAAAATGTCAGTGAAGATGTCAGGTCAAAAGCAGGTGATTCCTGTAGAAGTCTCAGAAGCTATGCAGACCAGATCATGAAGCTAGGACAAGGAGAGACCTCCAAGTGAGAAGGCAGGGCAGAGTGAGTTGCTGTAGCTGCCTTTAAGCAGCATACTTTTTGCACACTTCAGCTCTGCTTCTCAAAGGGAAGTGGATGGAGCTTTTGATAGATCCTAGCCATGGGGTATAACTGCAGGAGGAAGGGATTTATGGACATATAGATTTAGACTCAAATTACTCCTCTGCCGCTTCTTCCCCCGTGATATTAGGCAGTCACTAGCCTCCAGAGGTTTGGTTTCCTATTTGTGGGAAGGAAATAGTAATAAATGTCTAATATGATTGCTATGAAAATATATAAGTCCACGACCCTCTAAGGTGGGTATCATTAGGCACTGAAGTAACAGTTAGGTCTTTGTCTTTCCTTGCCCAGAACTGTGAGCTGATATTTGCCTTAAGACAGTAAAACTAATTTGAAATGCAAACCTCAAATTCTTCCTGCTGGGAAGAAGAGCAATTGGAAAAATAACACCTTTCCCCTCCAGCCAAGCATGTCTGTTTTCATTTTTGTGTTCACTTTCTGTCTTTGTCTAGACACATGTATAGAGTTGGAAGTACCTTGAACTGGAAGATTGCAAAAATATTGCAAAATATTGCAAAAATATTCTTTTGGCTTTTATAGGCAGGTAGTTTCTGGCTTACCTCTTCCAAATAAGAGATGTTTATAAATAACTGGAATCTTAAATTTGAAGCCAAGATCTAGTCAACTACCTAATAAAACAAAAACTCAAGAGAGCTGAGAGACATAATTAAATTTTGATTAATTTGGTATCTTTTCTTAGAGGGTCTCTAGGTGATGCTAACCTCCTTACAAAATGATTTATTGCCTAAACATGTGATCCTGGGAAATGTATACGTTTTCACCTGAAAGGGACTTTTATAGGGCAACAGGCCCACATTCTGCCTCCAGGCATAAAGGTTTCTAACATTTTCACAACCAGTCTCTTTCTACATCTTTTTCTTTCTTAAAACTCAGGTTTTGAATTTTTAAAGAAACATTTATTAAATAAAAGATTGTTTCTTAAATGTACTTCATCAAGAAAACTTTGGTTAGAGTTTCAAGATGGCGGTGGCTACAGCGGCTGGCGCGGAGTAGCTGAGGTGTAAAAGGCGGCCACTGGGCCTCAGGCAGCCGGGAAACTTATGGACCTTCCTCTTGCCATCTCTTAAGGGAGGACCGCAGCTGCTGGCCGGTCGTGGGGGCTCAACGCCACTTTGCCCCCGGCAGGAGAGGCTGCCTCATTTACAGGCAACAGCTTTGAAGTGTGGAGCAGGAAAAGAACTGATTCTTAGCTGCAAAAGCGAGTCTCGAAACAGGGAACACGGTGCCAGGGCTGCTGTGGATGCAGCCAGGATCCCGGAGGCCGGGGCCGCGCTGAAGGCGGCGAGCTGCCCTATTCAGGATGCGAGGTTTCAGGCCGGCATTAAAGAAGATTCCTGGGAGTGCCCAAGCCGCGCCGCGACTGAACAGCCCAAGGTGGCAGCGGCCGAGAACAGGGAAGGCGACAATCCAGAGACAGAGAGTGAACACCCGACCTGGCACAACCCTGTGAGTGACCCTTGGCCCAGCTCTGTTAGGGGGGGTTATGCCCTCTTGGCTCCCGCCTGCATCACCAGGCCACTCACCGCCCCGGGGCTGCCTCCATTTTCCCAGGTGCGGGCAGCTCCACCCGGCGCGGCCCTCACTGAGCCTTCCCACTTGCTTCGCCCGGCATGGGGCTTTCTGGAGCCTGCGGGCCAGCCTCCCCTCCCACTCTCTCCGCGGTTCTCTGGCGGGACTGGTGGTGGGGGGCATCCCCGGCCAGTGTCGGGAGGGCAAGGAAGTACAGGCAGGCCGACTGTCACTCCAACACACCCTGGACTCCGGCCCCCAGTAAACTTCCTGTTACTGGGAGGCAGATACCATCTCATCTCTGCAGCCACCAGTTCGGAAAAAAGCCTAACCAATGTCTGGTTGGGAATAGTGTGGTAGGAGAGTTCCCAGGTCCACTTGAACCTGCTGGAGAGCAGGCTGCAGGTGGGCGCTAGATTCGTTCTATGCTGGGGGGATACAAAGGTGAACAAGACCCGAGAAAGATCTACACAGTGCTACAAA
The DNA here is from genome assembly GCF_027409185.1 of Cynocephalus volans. Classification (NCBI taxonomy): domain Eukaryota; kingdom Metazoa; phylum Chordata; class Mammalia; order Dermoptera; family Cynocephalidae; genus Cynocephalus; species Cynocephalus volans. The sequence continues at coordinate 125,426,496 of NC_084468.1, forward strand.
GCCACCCAGGGAGAACAGTCATCTGTGCCTAGCAGAAACCTGGTAGACTTCCTGGGCGAGGCGTTGCCGAGCAGGGTCTTGAAGGCCCAGCTGATAGAAGAGTGGTGCAGAAGACACACCCCAGCCCAGCACAGTGCGCACAGAGTGCGGAGAGGTGCAGCCTGGGAGGTGGAGACTCGACAGAAACCACACACCCAGTGGGGTCGTCACTGCACGATCCAACAGCCTGGGCCAGAGCACACGGAACAGGGAGAAGTCCTGTACAGGAAGTGAAAGCTCAACAGAGATCACACACCCTGTGGTACGGGATCCACCAGCCCAGCAGAGTCCAAGCTGACCAGAAAGGTGGCTCCCCGGAGAAGCCCAAGACCCAAGGCAACCACACACACAAGGCACTAGAGGCCAACTGAGCAGTCACGGAGGGAGCCACATGAAATTGGCAACCACAGCAACATCCTAGTTAGTCATTAGTCTCAAACCGGTGGACTGTGAAACCCCCTGCCACAATGAATAAACACCAAAAAAAAAGATACCAGAAATACAAAAAATCAAGAAAGTACACCACCAAAAGTTAATAAATCTCAAACTCTAGATCCTATAGAACAAGAAGCCCTTGAAATAACTGACAAGGAATTTCGAGTGATAATTCTAAGGAAACTGAATGAGATACAAGAAAACTCAGCTAGACATCATGATGAAATGAGGAAAAGTATACAGGATCTGAAAGAGGAAATGTACAAGGAAATCAATGTCCTGAAAAAAAAAGTAGCAGAACTTGCTGAACTGAAGAAGTTATTCAGCGAAATAAAAAACACAATGGAGAGTTTAACCAGCAGGCTTGTCGAAGTTGAAGAGAGAACCTCTGAACTTGAAGATGGGCTGTTTGAAATAACACAAGCAGACAAAAAGAAAGAAAAAAGAATCAAGGACATTGAAGAAAATCTGAGAGAGATATCAGACAACCTCAAGTGCTCAAATATCCGAGTCATGGGTATTCCAGAAGGGGAGGAAAATGGAGATTCCATTGAAAACATATTCAACAAAATAGTGGCAGAAAACTTCCCAGGTATAGGAAAAATCACAGATCTTCAGATCCAGGAAGCTCAACGATCGCCAAACGGATTCAACCCAAAAAGGCCTTCTCCAAGACATGTCATAGTCAAATTGGCAAAACTCAGAGACAAAGAGAGACTCTTAAAAGCTGCAAGAGAGAAGCGTCAAATCACCAATAAGGGAGCCCCAATCAGGCTAACATCAGACTTCTCATCACAAACCCTATAAGCTAGAAAGGAATGGAATGATATTTTCAAAATACTAAAAGACAAAGATTGCCAGCCAAGAATACTCTACCCTGCAAGGCTATCCTTCTAAAATGAAAGGCAAATAGTATATTTCTCAGACAAACAAAAACTGCGGGAGTTCACTACCACATGACCACCCTTACAAGAAATCCTCAAGGGAGTACTGGGTTTGGTTCCTGAAAAATAACTACCACTGCCATAAAAACCCAAGAAAAATCTAAACCCACTAGTATAATAAAAATGGCATCCATGAAGAGAAAACAAGCAAACAAAAACACTATCTACAACCTAAGGAACCAACAAACAAAGAAACCAAACAGTAAATCAGAAAGCAAGGAACAAAAGACACCTAAGACAACCAAACAACCAATAAAACGCTAGGAATAAATCAATACCTTTCAATAACAACTCTTAATGTAAAAGGCTTAAATTCCCCAATCAAAAGACACAGACTGGCTGACTGGATCAAAAAGGAGGACCCAACTATATGCTGCCTATAAGAGACCCACCTCACACATAAAGATTCACACAGACTAAGAGTGAAAGGACGGAAAAAGATTTACCATGCAAACAGAAAAGAAAAACGAGTTGGAGTGGCTATTCTTATATCTGACAAAATAGACTTTAAACTAAAAACCATAAAAAGAGACAATGAGGGACACTACTTAATGATAAAAGGACTGATCCATCAAGAAGACATAACAATCATAAATATGGACACACCCAGTGTTGGAGCAGCCACATTTATAAAACAGACTCTATTAGACCTAAAGAAGGAAATAGACACTAATACCATAATAGCAGGGGACCTGAACACCCAACTGCCAATATTAGACAGATCATCTAGGCAAAGAATCAGCAGAGAAACACAAGATATAAACAAGACTCTAGACCAATTGGAATTGGCAGATATCTACAGAACATTCCACCCAACAACCTCAGAATATTCATTCTTCTCATCAGCACATGGATCGTTCTCCAGGATAGATCACATATTAGGTCACAAATCAAGTCTCAATAAATTCAAAAAAATTGGAATTATCCCATGTATCTTCTCAGACCACAATGGATTAAAACTAGAAATTAATAACAAACAAAACTCTGGAAACTATACAAACACATGGAAATTAAACAGCATTCTACTTAATGACATATGGGTCCAAGAAGAAATCAAGCAGGAAATCAAAAAGTTTATTGAAACTAATGAAAACAATGATACATCATACCAAAACCTGTGGGATACTGCAAAAGCAGTATTGAGGGGAAAATTTATTGCATTAAACGCTCACTTCAGAAGAATAGAAAGATGGCAAGTGAACAACCTAACACTTCACCTTAAAGAACTAGAAAAACAAGAACAATCCAAACCTAAAGTTAGCAGACGGAAAGAAATCATTAAGATCAGAGCAGAACTGAATGAAATTGAAAACCAAAAAACAATTCAAAAGATCAACGAATCAAAAAGTTGGTTTTTTGAAAAGATAAATAAAATTGACAAACCATTAGCATGGCTAACAAAAAAAAGAAGAGAGAAGACTCAAATAACAAAAATTAGAAATGAAAAAGGCGATATTACAACTGATTCATCTGAAATACAAGGAATCATTCGAGACTACTATAAACAACTATATGCCAACAAATTTGAAAATCTGGAGGAAACGGATAAATTTCTGGACACACACAAGCTCCCAAAACTGAACCGTGAAGACGTAGAAAATTTGAACAGACCAATAACAATAAAGGAGATTGAAGCTGTTATCAGAAGGCTCCCAACAAAGAAAAGCCCAGGACCAGATGGATTCACAGCAGAATTTTACAAAACATTCAAAGAGGAATTGACACCGATTCTTTACAAACTATTCCAAAAGATTGAAACGGACGCAAATCTCCCAAACTCATTCTATGAAGCAAACATCATCCTGATACCAAAACCAGGTAAAGATATAACCAAAAAAGAAAACTACAGGCCAATATCCTTGATGAATATAGATGCAAAAATCCTCACTAAAATACTAGCAAACAGGATACAGCAACACATACGTAAAATTATTCATCACGATCAAGTGGGATTCATCCCAGGGATACAAGGTTGGTTCAACATACGCAAATCAATAAATGTGATACACCATATTAATAAACTCAAACACAAGGACCATATGATCATCTCTATAGATGCTGAAAAAGCATTTGATAAAGTTCAGCACTCATTCATGACAAAGACCCTCTATAAGTTAGGTATACAGGGAAAATATCTCAACATAATTAAAGCCATATATGCCAAACCCACAGCCAATATCATCCTGAATGGGGAAAAGCTGAAAGCTTTTCCTTTAAGAACAGGCACTAGACAAGGATGCCCACTCTCACCACTGATATTCAACATAGTGTTGGAAGTACTAGCCAGAGCAGTCAGAGAAGGGAACAAATAAAGGGCATCCAGATTGGAAAAGATGAAGTCAAACTGTCCCTGTTTGCAGATGACATGATCCTATATATCGAACAGCCTAAAACCTTTACAAAAAAACTCTTGGAATTGATAAATGATTTCAGCACAGTAGCAGGATACAAAATCAACACACAAAAATCAGTAGCATTTCTTTTCTCCAATAGTGAACATGCAGAATGAGAAATCAAGAAAGCCTGCCCATTTACAATAGCCACCAAAAAAATAAAATACTTAGGAATTGAGTTAACCAAGGAGGTGAAAAATCTCTATAATGAGAACTACAAACCACTGCTGAGAGAAATTAGAGAGGATACAAGAAGATGGAAAGATATCCCATGCTCTTGCATTGGAAGAATCAACATAGTGAAAATGTCCATACTACCCAAAGTGATATACAAATTCAATGCAATCCCCATCAAAATTCCAAAGACATTTTTCTCAGAAATGGAAAAAACTATCCAGTCATTTATATGGAACAATAAAAGACCACGCATAGCCAAAGCAATGCTGAGCAAAAAAAATAAAGCTGGAGGCATAACACTACCTGACTTTAAGCTATACTACAAAGCTATAATAACCAAAACAGTATGGTACTGGCATAAAAACAGACACACTGACCAATGGAATAGAATAGAGAATCCAGAAATCAACCCACACACTTACTGCCATCTGATCTTTGACAAAGGCACCAAGCCTATTCAGTGGCGAAGGGACTGCCTCTTCAGCAAATGGTGCTGGGAGAACTGGATATCCATATGCAGGAGAATGAAACTAGATCCATACCTCTCGCCGTATACTAAAATCAACTCAAAATGGATTAAGGATTTAAATATACACCCTGAAACAATAAGACTTCTTAAAGAAAACATAGGAGAAACACTTCAAGAAATAGGACTGGGCACAGACTTCATGAATACGACCCCAAAAGCACGGGCAACCAAAGGAAAAATAAACAAATGGGATTATATCAAACTAAAAAGCTTCTTCACAGCAAAAGAAACAATTAATAGAGTTAAAAGATAACCAACAGAGTGGGAGAAAATATTTGCAAAATATACATCTGACAAAGGATTAATATCCAGAATATACAAGGAACTCAAACAACTTTACAAGAAGAAAACAAGCAACCCAATTAAAAAATGGGCAAAAGAGCTAAGTAGGCATTTCTCTAAGGAAGATATACAAATGGCCAACAGACATATGAAAAAATGCTCAACATCACTCAGCATCCGGGAAATGCAAATCAAAACCACACTGAGATACCATCTAACCCCAGTTAGGATGGCTAAAATCCAAAAGACTATGAACGATAAATGCTGGCGAGTTTGCGGAGAAAAAGGAACTCTCATACATTGTTGGTGGGACTGCAAAATGGTGCAGCCTCTATGGAAAATGGGATGGAGGTTCCTCAAACAACTGCAGGTAGATCTACCATACGACCCAGCTATCCCACTGTTGGGAATATACCCAGAGGAATGGAAATCATCAAGTCGAAGGTATACCTGTTCCCCAATGTTCGTCGCAGCACTCTTTACAATAGCCAAGAGTTGGAACCAGCCCAAATGTCCATCATCAGATGAGTGGATATGGAAAATGTGGTACCTCTACACAATGGAATACTACTCAGCTATAAAAACGAATGAAATACTGCCAGATGCAACAACATGGATGGACCTTGAGAGAATTATATTAAATGAAACAAGTCAGGCACAGAAAGAGAAATACTACATGTTCTCACTTATTGGTGGGAGCTAAAAATTAATATATAAATTCACACACACACACACACACACACACGCACACACACAAAAAAACAAACCGGGGTGGGGGGAAGAAGATATAACAACCACATTTATTTGAATTTGATACGACAAGCAAACAGAATGGACATTGTTGGGGGGGAGGGGAGGAGGGAGAAGGGAGGGAGGTTTTGGTGATGGGGAGCAATAATCAGCCACAATGTATATCGACAAAATAAAACTTAAAATAAATAAATAAATAAATAAATAAATAAATAAATAAATAAATAAATAAATAAATAAAAAGAAACCTTTGGTTAACCTCGCCTAACCAATTATCTACTGAAATATTCTTTTTTTCCCCATGAAAATGAAAGAAACACTACATTTTGGCTAATCCTATGGTACCTGCAATGGACATCAATATAATTCTTGTGATATGTTCTAAAAGCTTTCATCACACAGCCTTGTATTAAAATCACCTCCTTCACTTGATAGCTGTGGGGTCTTATTCTAGGAATGTAATTTGGATCAGATAAGCATCATCAGCATCAAATAAACTTGTTAGGAAGGACAATTTTCAAGCTGCACTCCAGACCTACCAAGTCAGAACTTAGCAGTCTGCGTTTGAGATGCGTGTTAAAGTTTGAGACCACTGGATGGTCTCATGAAATGAAAACTGTACAAAGCAGCACATATATTGCATGGCACTTGGTAGGTACTCTAAAATGTGAGGTAGTAGCATTGTCAATTGAAAATCACCTAGAGACCATCCTTTTGTCCTTTATGCATCGCAGGTTTGGAATCACTGATGGACGCCAACAAAGTGGGAAGCTATTGTATCACAAAGTAGTTTATTAAGTGTTGATTGTAGACTGCAAGAATCCGGAAGAGAATAGAGTGTGAGGTAGGAATTCTAGTTACTATTAAAAGAGTATTCACAAATTCTGGAATTAAAGTCACCTGGTCTCTGCCTAGGACATCATCTCTTTGAGCAATAAACCAGAATTCTTTTTGTCAAAGGAATGGTCCTGACCTCCTGGGAGATTGTTGTTTCTTCTGAAAACCAGACAATAATTAAAAGTTATTTTTTGGTACATTTCTAGGAAAAAATAAGTTCAGGGCTCTGTCAGGTGGCACTGCCTCTTATAGAAAGGCTGGGAAGCTTGAGCACGTGAGCAGGAAGTACCTTTCTGTTAATGTGCTGCTGGAAATTTACACAACAGCTGGTTTAGGGTTTGGGGCATCAGTAGGTCTCTCCATTCTCTGAAGCCTGATAATGGTACTGGAGTTAGCTCCTCGAATGCTTCATTTCCAGTCTTGCCTAATACTGATTGTTGTGTGCCATTTAGGTCTGTCTGAGTGTTACTTAACATTTAATGTTTTTGTAGATGTAGATCCTTTTCCAGCCTCCCCTGCCAGCATCAGATTTGTCCAATTGAACACATAGATAATAGGCTTCATTACTTTTTTTCATCTCCACTTTTAATTTTTATAGTCTTCAAACTAGATATTTCTCCTTTAGAAAATATAGACAAAAGGCAAATGAAAGAACAAATTGTTCCATCTATGTTTTGTCAAGTATTAATCAAAAGATGGTACTTTTGTTTTACCAATCCTTTTTATTCCAGCCACCTTCCTCTTTTTTGCACATGTTCTCTCTCCCTAAGCGCTCCTGCCACAGTTTTTTTAAAGACCATATTTTCTTAGAACAGTTTTAGGTTCACAGCAAAATTGAGAGGAAGATACAGAGATGCCCCACATAGCCTCCCCCATTATCAACATCCCCCACCAGAGTGGTACAATTGTTATAGCTGATGAACCCCCACTAACACACCATAATCACCCAGAATCCGTAGTCTACGTTAGGGTTCATTCTTGGTGTTGTAGGCAAATTATAATGGCACATATCCATTACAGTATCATGCTGAGTATTTTCACTGCGTTAAACATCCTCTGTGCTCTGCCTATTCATCTCTCCTTTACCCCGACAGAGTTTTAAAGATTTTAAGATAAAGAAATTACATCTTTTATATAATTCAGGCATGTCTTCAATATATAGAGCTATAAGAATGAGACTTACTTTGTCACAACCCATATATAAAATAAGGAAATAAAAAGGAAAAGGGTAAAGGCATAAGGAGCTTGTTTTATCTGTGATTTAGGCTTTGGCCATTTTTTCTCATGAAAGAACACCTGGGGAAGAAAGAAAACGTCATTCCTAATAAGCCTGTCACTCAAAAAGAGCATCCTTCAGAGACTTCCTCGTGGACATGGCAGAAGTGAGAGTGATCTCTCAACCTCCTTACTGACTTTGAAGAGCAACCTCGTGAGTCATTCCTAGGTAAAGATCTTTCAGGATTAAAATCAGCAGGCTCTTTCAGAATCTTGCCTTCATCTCCCTAAAACAGCTCAGACTGATAAACAATTCACTCACCTACTGCTCTAGGCACCTCCTATCATTTCAGAGGTAAGACTTGATTGAATTCAAAGCTGATAATAGCAAGTTGTTTCTTGTGGAAATTAAAATCTTCTGGGTTCAGCTGCCTGTCAATCTCTCACTTCTTGGCAGCTCCCCTGAGCCAACTGCATCTGATAAGCTTCCAAATAAAACGCAGAAGGCCCAACTGGACAGAGATCAGACCCTAGTGAAGGGAAGGAGAAACTGAGCAACTGCTGGGCTAAACCATTTCCTTTCAGATATCACTTTTGTTATTTAGCAGTGCCATTACATATAGCCATAGTATTTCAAGAAATCCTATAGACCTGGGCATTTATTTCATAAGGACAAGGCTACGTATCTGATAAAACAATTAGTTTATAACTCGGTTATCCTCCCTAATGCATCCCCAGAGATGCATTCTTAACAAGCACCAAAGAATTGCTGATAAAGGGATCCAAACCATATTTTGATACACATTACTAACTCCAACTCCCTCTGTCCATTCTTACTGTGCTGCCAGAGCACTCATTCCACAGTGCAAACCTGACCACATCAGTGTCCACCCAAAAAATAGTTGATGGTGTTCCTATGCCTTAAAGAATGAAGCCAGACTGCAATAGTAGATGTCTGTGTATATATGTATGCTTGTCCTCCTGATCTTTTTCCAGAAAGTATGTTAGCCAAATTATAAAAGTATTATGCACTACAACAAAATAAAGAAATGACAGATGTGGAAATCTGTACAGAAAAAGACATAAATAGGAAAAATAAAATGGAGCCAAGAGTGAAAGTAGTCCTCAGAATGCATGCAATGAGACTGCACAGTTGCTGTGAGTGGGCCCCAAATTTGGCTGTAAATGTTCTGGTAAAAAATGCAAAGAGACAGACATCATCGGCTAAGTGAGTTGCAGTTTTCAGAAGGGAAAAAATATATATGTATCTAGTTAATGAGGAGACCAATCTTCTTGATAACTGAGACCAGAGAGAATATGTTCCTGTGAGTCCTGAGAAAGTGGACTTCTTGCAATATAATGAACAAAGTCCTCATAATAAACGTAGCAGTAGGTTTTCTAGGGATGTTTTGTGTCTTCTTACATGTTGGTCAATGATATAAAGTTTGACATAAAGTATAGTTCTGTAAGTGCCCTGTCAGGATGGGATATTCTCACCTCTGGTGTAATCAAGTGATACATTTTAAACTGTCTAAAGCAGAGCGCCACAATACTTACAAGGAGTGGAGCATGAGTTACACAGAAATGCATTAAATTGAAACCCAGCATTAATAAATATTATCTCCCTCCACTGGGCTTTAAGTAAGTATTAGGTAGCAATAAATTCCAGATTGTATGCCAATAAACACCCAGAGTGCAACCCTTGTATGATGTGAAAGTGTATGCAGATGTATTTTAACAACCCTAGAGTATAGGGTAGGATTGCCCTTCTACTGTGTAAATTGAGTACCTAACAAGGATACATGATTGAAAAATCCTCCCCTTAGGCGGACTGAGGCAGTATTTTTCTTAGCATGGGAATAATTATTCTCAAGGAGTAATATTTGGTCTTCTCCAGCCGTAGATCAAATGCAACCAATTTCGTAATTAACCTGGAACATTTGTAAAATAGAATGATTTAACTCTCTGTAGAGAATAATCCAATACAATCAACTGAAAAAAGTATTAAGACTATGAGTTCAATCGTGTCAAAATACAATACATAAAATTAATAGTTTTTAAAAATTATATCCCAGTAATAATCAATTACAAAACTTCATATAATAAAGAACTTTGTTCCACCAAGAAAAAAATATATATCAGCATATCCATAGACTGGACTAATATCATTCGTGTAGCACTTAAAATTCCAGAATCTGGTTGATCTTATGTTCCTCCACTTTGCAGAGGCTGGCCTCTCCTGCCATCAAAAGATATCTGTATCTACCTTCAGAGTGAATGAAACTTTCTTGCAATGCTAATGACAGAGAGTGGGACTTTTCCAAGCCCCAAGAACAAGCTACATCACTTTGTGCTATTTTGTCCATTACCTACTTGACAATAAATGTGCCACATTCCATGGAATTTAGTCTAAGGTTTGCTTTCATAATAATATACCACCTGGTATGGTGGTAGAGAAAGAAGGGAGTTGTAAGCCCTACATATCCAAAGGCTACTAGTTCACCCAAGGAACCAAACTTCACCAACTGGCCAAAGCGTCTAAGGTGAGTTTGTAACATCATCTTAGTTGGAATCCCCTAATTCTCCCAAATGGATGTGCTTTATTTCTATTTCATATCCTGTTGTACTTTATCCCATTAAATAAATGAATGAATAGAACTTGTCTTGCATTACAGCCATGTTTCTTGGCCTTTTAGTACTTCCAATCTGTCAGTGCCATGAATATTTGTTGAACTTATTGAAAAATTATTTTTAAAAAATCTGTGCATATAATGGAATACAATATTGTATATGCTTATATAAAACCCCTACACAAAGCTATTTCTCCTGAAAACATATTCTGTTATACATATTGTTAAATATCTTTTATCTAACTTTAATCCTTGCTAGACTTATGTGCACATGAGCATGCACACACACACACACACACACACACACACACACACACACACACACACACACACACACACACACACACATTTTCTGATACATTTTGAGCTCCGTGGGATACCTTATTCATTTATGTTCAGTCAATGGCTAGAAATGGGCCTTATCTACACATGACAAGCAGTGAATGTCTGTTCAATCTATAAATAACAAAAATAACATATGAGTGGTCTTCAAAAAGTTCATGGAAAGATTTATATTCTCTTTTTATTCCATTTTCTACAAACTTTTTGAAGTACACTCATATCACCGAACTCTTCCAATCTTTAAAGGCACAAAGAGATGATTAATAATAAGGGCATTTTCAGAAAACCCAATAAACCAAATTGTAGGTTGTTTCATTAAAGCAACTTGCTAGTGAATCAGCATTCCTTCTTTGCTTTGATTTCCTTTGCAGTCAATTGGGACCTTTGCAAAAGTTTATATGCTTTCTTCTTAGCCAAATTTCTGGCTGTATTCATCTGGAATGTGCAGGAATACATGTTTACAAAACAAAACGCTGACTAAAGCTGAGATTGTCGACCTATTGCAATTTGATTCTACAGACCATTTGTAAATAGTAAATGCTTGTACAATTCATAAACTTGCAAAGTATCTGTTATTCACATGACTAATTCTAGTGTAGACAACCAGCAGGTGAAAAAAGTATCTGAACTCACAAGGCTTACATTAAAGGATAATCAAAACCAACACCATTTTGTCTCCCACCTGCTATGTTGACTCCTACTTAACCTCATTCCTTTACTACACTGATCAGTTACACTTTAATCTTAGGGCAAACTGTAAAAGAAACATAGGTTTCAGGGAGTAATTGATTTATTACAGCAGGTGGTGTCTGCAGTCTGAGCACTAAAATTACAAGGATCTCTCCCACATATACACACACTCCTTGTACTCACAAAGATTCTTGGTGAATGATGTTATCAACTTATTTTTCTTAAGATGTTTCTTTGAAGTTATTTCTTGTAATGGGGGCCTTTCTATATAAACATTGTCTAACCTCAGAGAGACAGAGTTCTCTTCTGCTGACATCTGATTCTTCACTGCATCCAGCTTTTTTTATATGTAAGTCACCCTAATTAATAAATATCTCTGATTGCTGCATGGACCTGCCCACTTCCTTCTTTGGTCTCAAAGTACCTTCTCAATTTGGAGGGTATTATACTTTAACCCCCTTCTCACATTACTTATAACTAAGAAGGTCTAGGTGAGTGTGAAGAAAAAGGGGAAAGGAAAATAGTGGGCTGAAGGTAGGCACATTAGTTGAGTGACTCAAATCTTGAAACATCTCAGATGAGCAACACAAATGATGTCAGTCAGGGAGTTACTATACCTGCAGTGGTTTCCAAGCTTAGCTACTCGAGAAGACCTGATGTTCAGACTGTATCCTAGAAAAATTATATCAGAACCTCAGGATGGGACTCAGGCATTTAGTACTATTTTTGAACTCCCAAATGATTCCAAGGTAGAGCAAAGGTTGTACCTCACTGCTATTATTGAAAGTGACCTGAATGCAAATCCTGAACTTGGGGAAAAGCATATGGTGGCAGCTGTAGCATATTAGAATGGCTTTGATATCACTCCTCAAAAGACTGAAATATCTCTTATAGCTCATATCTGGATTATGACAGGAGCTAAATTTTTTAAGGATATTAATGGTAAAATCTTTATATTAGAGAGTTTATTTATCTGGTTTAGGATTAGAAAAACAAAACAAAACAACAACAACAAAAAACCCCACCTGGTTTGTTATGCAAAGAAGGAAAGCATGAAAGCTGATTTAGACGTCACAAAGAGCCTAAGAATCCCCTTCCTCTTATGGTGAAAGGGAGAAACTTTTCCTCCATTTAGCCAGGTACACAAGAAAACACAGCAGATGTACTTGGCATTGAATAAAGATCACACATCTTCCTTAATTTTCACCTTTCCTTTTTAAACAGTAGGTCTACATTATTGTCAGTTTCATCATTTGTAATCAGGGGCTGAAACAGATGCTGAAGGTTTAGTTTAAAATGATATGTATCTCTTAAAATAACTTGCAATATGCTCTCCAAGGACTATTTACCTTTCACATTCCATAAACATAGTATAAGGAAGTTTATTCTTAAAGGCATTTGAGTTAAATTATTTGAGGTAAATTAAGCACAATGAATGCAACTTTATTTAGAGATAACATTTAGCAGAGTTATTATAGGCCTTACTATGCATGCTTTGAGTGGGCATTTGCTTTAATGACTTTTATTAACAAGCTTTTATTTCCTTGCTTATGTGATTTAAAGTGCTGTTATAACTATTTGCTCTTAGTAGTTTTGGTACCAACATGTAGCAATCATAATTTGACATTTTCTTTTCAAAATTAGTATCTAAGAAAAAAATATGTACACTTTCAATACCGAGGTTAATGGTAGAATTCTTAAGTTCACTGTGCATGTTAAACATTTTCTTTAGTCTAAAATTAAGAGATAGGCATTCGAATCCTGAATCCATGACATAAAATTCCTCTCTCCACACACAACTTTCTCACTGTATGCACGAGAGCTAGTTGAGTGTACACAATGAATACAGGGGCATACCCACTTCATTCTCTAGGTGAATCAGAGAAAAAGCACATATTTAGGAAATGGTATTCTACGGGAACCTTGGGAAAAAGAGGTAAGAACCAAAATCAGGATAAGGGATCAAAGAGAATGTTAGTGTGTTCTGTAATGCCCTGGATTACTACACGGAGAATATGGTCATTTATTATTTTTGTAACTAAAAATGGGTTTTTCAGCAAAGAAAAGACTAGAAGGAAAGAACATTAAAAAAGAAAAAAATGCAACAGAAAACTTCGAATCCATACATAAATAACCAAATAATAGTCCTCAATAACAAATGAGACCATGAGAACCAAGTCAATTTCAATAATTAATCAACAAGAGGGAGGATTTAACAAAATAACCAAAAGGAAATTTTAAAAGGACAATTTAATTTTACTACGAACATTTTTTTAAAACAATACTAGATTCCACTCTATTTTTGATTCAAACACCAATTTTTAAAAAATTTTACTTATTTATGTTTTTGTACAATGGAGCAAGTATCTGCCCGTCAATCTGTGATTCTTCATGTATACTTCAATGCTATTCCAAACAGAATCAGCTCTTGATCCTTGGCGTTTTCCCAGTAGTTAGAATAGATCTTTCCCTTAAAGTTAGTATATATCGATAACCCAGAATATTGATAGAGTTTTCATTAATTTCTCAGGTGCTGCATATACTTTTCAGACCATAAATCATATACGGTATATGCACTTCTGCTGACCTTGTCTCTTGAGAAATTTGACTGATTTCAAGTTATAAAGAAAATGGATAGCTTTGTTATTTTATATTGGGATTATTCTTCAAATGACATTATACGAATGTATCCCACCATTAAGGAAAATTGCTGTTCTGTTTTATTTAATAAAACAATGTTTACTGGGGAGAGATCACAATTGACATATAGGGAGTATGGGGTAGTGTGGACTGAATTATGTCCCCCCTCCACATTTATATTTTGAAACCCTAATTCCCAAAGTGACTCTATTTTTAGATAAGTCCTGTAGAAAATAATCAAAGTTAAATGAGGTCATAAGTATAGCTCTAATCCAAAAGGATTGGTGGCGTGAAGAAAGAGGAGAGAGATCTCTCTCCTTGAGCACATTAAGTGGTCACATGGGCGCACAGTGAAAAGGCTGTTGTCTATGAGCCATGAGAAGAGGCCTTAGAATGAAACCTACCTTGCTGGCACCTTGACCGTGGGCTTCTAGCTTCCAAAACTGTGAGAAATAAATATCTGTTATTCCAGTCATTCAGTCTGTGGTATTTTTAAAGAATTTTTATTAGCATATTCATTATTACAAACTATAATTATCCTTTACGCTCCTTATCCTACAAATCACTCCCCAACCCCCCTCCTGCCCCCCACCAATCTCTAGTATCCTTAGGTTTTTTTGTTATGGCAGTCTGAGCAGCCTAAAACATGGGAGTTCAGCTCTGTTCAGCCACTAGGAAAAGGACATGTCAGGTATTTTACAATAACTCACTTCTCTCAATGTAGTGGGTGGAATGAAGTTCCCCCCCAAATTATGTGTACACATCCTTATTCCCAGAACTTGTAAATATTACTTGACATGTCAAAAGAGTGAATATTACTTTATACTGTAACAGATGGGATTAAGTTAAGGAATTTGAGATAAGGAAATTATCTGAGTTTATCGGTCTCTAAATGCCATTACAAGTGTCCTTATAAGAAAAGGCAAGGTATATAACACAGAAGAGGAGGAGGCCATGTGACCAGAAAGTCAGAGATGAGAGTGCTGCAGCCATAAGTCTATAAATACTGACAGCCACCAGAAGTTGGAGGAGGCAAAGAAATAACTACCCTAGAGACTCCAGAGGAAGTGCAGCTCTATCAGCACCTTGATTTTGGAATTCTGGCTTTCAAAAATGTAAAACAATCTCTTTTTTAAGGAATCCAATTCGTGGTTATTTGTTTTAGCAGCCACAGGAAACTAGCACAGTCCACTTCAATCCATCTTCAGCGCACCTACAGTCTCTATATGCCTAATTCAAATACCACATGTTCTCACTTATTGGCGGGAGCTAAAAATTAATATATAAATTCACACACACACACACACACACACACACACACACACACACACACACACACACAAAACCGGGGGGGGGGAGAAGATATAACAACCACAATTACTTGAAGTTGATATGACAAGCAAACAGAAAGGACATTGTTGGGGGGGGGAGGGAGAAGGGAGGGAGGTTTTGGTGATGGGGAGCAATAATCAGCCACAATGTATATCGACAAAATAAAATTAAAAAAAAAAAAGAAAAAAAAAAGTACCTTCTCTATAGGGGAAGCAGTGGGTATTACCAAAAAAAAAAAAAAAAAAAAAAAAAGCTTTTAAGAATTTTAAGTTCAACCACACGTGTGCATGTGTATATGTATGTGAGACGTACATAGACACACACACACAGGTCTTAAAATATTTGTGAAGTCTTTGTCAACTTCTTAAAAATTAGTCCATACCATACTAATGATGCATGGTTAGAGATATTCCCATTAATGTCAAGACTAGACAAGAATTCTGGCTTTAACCCCCACTTTTAAAAATCAATTAATTAATTATTTTTCAATTGAAACATAATTGATTATACATATGTATGGGGTACAGCATTATTCGTATTTGTGTACAATATATCATGATCAAATCAGTATTATTAGCATGCTCATCATTACAAACTATAATTATTCTTTGCCTTCATTAACCCACTTCTACCATCCCCCCCTCTCTTCCCTTTCCTCTTCTCCTTCCCCTTCCCTACCTCTAGTAACTGTAGTTGTGTTTCTGAACATTCAATATATTATTGTGGTTGTTTGTTTCTTTATTACTTCCTTCCTTCCTTCCCTCCCTTCCTCCCTCCCTCCTTCCTTCCTCTCTCTCTCTCTCTCTCTCTCTCTCTGCCTCTCTCTCTTTCTTCCCTTCTTTCTCTCTCTGTATCTGTCTCTCTCTTTCTTTCTCTCACTTTCAGTCATTCTTTCTTAGTTCCCACTTATGAGTGAGGACATGCGGTATTCCTCTTTCTGTTCCTGGCTTGTTTTGCTTAACATAATTTTCTCTGAGCTTATCCATGTTGCTGCGAATAGCAGAATTTCATTCTTTTTTATGGCTGAGTAGTGTTCCATTGTGAAAGGTTGGGTCCATATCTTGGCTGTTGTGGATAAAGCTGCAAGGAACATGAGAGTGCAGGTATCCCTTCAACATGATGATTTCCATTCCTTTGCGTATATACCCAGAAATGGGGTTGCTGTATGGTATGGTAGTTTTATGTGCAGTTGTTTGAGAAAAATTCATACTGTTTTCCATAATGGCTGTACTAATTTAAAGTCCCACAAATAGTGTAGATGAGTTCCCCTTTCTCCACATCCTTGCCAGAATTTGTTATTCTGTCTTTTTAATAATGGCCAGCCTAAATAAGGTGAGATGATATCTCAATGTGGTTTTGATTTGAATTTTCCTAATGATTAGTGATGTTAAGCATTCTTTCATGTACTTGTTGGCCATTTGTATATCTTCCTTTGAGAAATGTCTATTAAGCTCTTTTCCCCATTTTTAAATTCAAATATTTGTTTTTTTACTGTATAGTTGTTTGAGTTCCTTATATATTCTGGATATTAATCCCTTGTCAAATGTATAGTTTGCAAATATATTCTCCCATTCTGTAGGTTGTCTTTTCACTCTGTTGATTGTTTTCTTTGCTGTGAAGAAGGATTTTGGTTCAATAAAATCCTATTTGTTTATTTTTTCTTTTGTTGCTTGTACTTTTAGGGTCTTATTCATAAAGTCTTTGCCTGGTCCTATATCCTGAAGTCTTTCCCCTGTTTTCTTCTACTAATTTTATAGTTTCAAATCTTATACTTAAGTCTTTAACCTGTTTTGGGTTGATTTTGCCAAGAGGTATGTGTCTTGTTTCATTCTTGTACACATGAATATCCAGTTTTTCCAGCACCATTTACAGAAGAGGCTGTTCCTTCCCCAATGTATATCCTTGATGCCTTTGTGGAAGATCAGTTAGCTATAGGCACCTGGGTAGATTTCTGGGTTCTCCATTCTGTTCCATTGATCCATGTGTCTGTTTTTATGCCAGTGCCATGCTGTTTTGGTTACTATAGTTTTTAGTATAGTTTGAAGTCAGGTAGTGTACTGTTTCCAGTTTTATCTTTTTTGCTTAGGATTGATTTGGCTTTTGGGGGTCTTTTCTTGTTCCATATGAATGTTAGGATTGTTTCGTCTATTTCTGTGAAGAATATCATTGGTATCTTGATGGGGATTACACTGAATTTGTAGATCACTTTGGGTAGTATGGATGTCTTCAATGTTAATTCTACTGATCCATGAACATGGAATGTCTTTCCATTTTTTTGTGCCCTCTTTACTTTCAGTAGTGTTTTGTAGCTTTCATTATAGAGATTTTTCACCTCTTTGGTTATATTCATTCCTAGACATTTTATTATTTTGGCAGCTATTGAAAATGGACTTGCTTTCTTGGTTTTTCTTTCTACTTTTTTGTTGTTAGTATATAAGAATGTGACTGATTTTTTTTTTCTTTTTTTGGTATTGATTTTGTATCTTGCAACATTACTGAATTCATTTATGAGCTCTAGAAGCTTTTGGTAGAGGACATGGATTTTTCTATATATAAGATCATGTCATCTGCAAACAGGGACATTCTGACCTTGTCTTTTCTAATTTGGATGTCTTTTATTTATTTCTTTTGCCTGGTTGCTCTAGCTAATATACTTCTAATACTATGTTGAATAGGAGTAGTGACAGTGGGAATCCTTGTTGTGTTCCTGTTCTAAAAGGGAGAGCTTTAATCTTTTCCCCTTTCAGGATGTGCTCGTGGTGGGTTTGTCATCTATGGCTTTTACTATGTTGAGATACTTACCTTCTATACCTAATTTGCTGAGGGTGTTTATCATGAAGGGATGCTGAATTTTGTCAAATGCTTTTTCTGCATGTATTGAAATAATCATATGGTTTTTGTCCTTGCTCTTATTGATGTGGTGAATCACATTTACTGATTTGCACATGTGAACCATCCTTGCAGCTCTGGGATGAATCCCAGATGATCATGGTGTATAATTTTTTGATGTGTTGTTGTATTCTGTTTGGTAATATCTTATTGAGGATTTTTGTGTCTATGTTCATCAAGGATATTGGCCTGTAGCTTTCTTTTTCTGTTGTGTCTTTGTCTGATTTTGGTATCAAGGAGAAGCTGGCTTCATAGAATGAGTTTGGGAGAATGGCCTCTGTTTTAATATTTGGAATAGTTTGAAAAGGATTGGTGTTTATTCTTCCTGAAAGCTTTAGTAGAATTCAGCAGTGAAGATATCTCGTCCTGGGCTTTTCCTTGTTGGGAGGCTGCTGATTATTGATTCAATCTCATTGCTCATTATTTGTCTGTTCAGGTCAGGTTTTGTATTTCTTTTTGGTTCAGTCTTGGTGGTTTATATGTGTCCAGAAATTTATCCATTTCCTCCAGATTTTCAAATTTGTTCGTGTATAGTTATTCATAATAGTCTGTAATGATTCTTTGTATTTCCATGGTATCAGTTGTAATGTCTCCTTTTTCATTTCTGGTTTTTGTTATTTGGGACTTTTCTTTTTTTAGTTAGTCGGGCCAATGGCTTGTCTATTTTGTTTATCTTCTCAAAAAACAAAGTTTTTGTTTTGTCAATTTTTTGTATTGTTCTGTTGGTCTCTATTTCATTTAGTTCTACTCCAATTTTAATAGTTTTGGGATTAGATTGCTCTTGTTTTTCTAGTTCTTTGAGATTCAATGTTAAGTTGTTTATTTGAAGTCTTTCTATTCTTTCAATGTAGGCACTTATCACAATAAACTTCTCTCTTAGTACTGCTAAGTATCCCATAGGTTTTGGTAAGATGAGTTTGTATTTTGGTTTGTTTCAAGAAATTTTTAAATCTCTTGCTTTATTTCTCCTATGAACCAGTGGTTTTTCAGGAGCATGTTGTTTATTTTTCATGAATTTGTATACTTTCCAAAGTTTTGTTTGTTGTTAATTTCTCATTTTATTCCATCGTGATCTGAAAATATACTTGATATGATTTCAATCTTTTAAAAATTTGTTAAGACTTGATTTGTGACCTAACTTGTGTTCTATCCTGGAAAATGATCAGTGTGCTGATGAGAAGAATGTATATTTCATCATTGTCAGATGAAATGTTGTGTATAAGTCTGTAAAGTTTATTTGGACTAAAATGTGGTTTAAATCCACTATTTCTGGGCTAATTCTTTGTCTAGATGATCTGTCCAATGCTGAGGGTATTGTGTTAAAGTTCTAAACTTTTACTGTGTTGGAGTTTATCTTAGACCTAATAACAGTGCTTTATATATCTGGATATTCTGATGTTGAGTGCATATATGTTTATAACTTCTTCCTGCATTGATCCTTTTATCATTATACAGTGTTCTTCTTTGTCTCTTTTTATAGTATTTGGTTTGAAGTTTACTTTATCTGATATAAATATGGCAACTCCTGCTCATTTTTGGTTTCCATTTGCATGGAATGTCTTTTTCCATCTCTTCACTATTAGTCCATGTGTGTCTTAATTGGTGAAGTGCATTTCTTGCAGGCAGCATATAGTTGGATCCAGTTTATTATAATAAATATTATTATTAGCATATTCATCATTACAAATTGTAATCCTTCCCCATGCCCTCCACCTGACCTATCACTCACCAACCCTCCTCCCTCCCTTCCCCCCATCACTAGTATCATTAGGTTTGTTCTCTCCTTCTGAAAGGTCAATGAACTACTGTGGTCTTTTCCTTCCTTCCTTCCTTCCTTCCTTCCTTCCTTCCTTCCTTCCTTCCTTCCTTCCTTCCTTCCTTCCTTCTTTCCTTCCTTCCTCCCTTCCTCCCTTCCTCCCATCCTCCCTCCCTCCCTCCTTTCCTTCCTTCTTTCTTAGCACCCAGTTAAGAGTGAGAACATGTGGCATTTCTCCTTCTGTGTCTGGCTTATTTCACTTAATATAATTTTCTCGGCATATGCATGTTGCTTCAAATAGCAAAATTTCATTCCTTTCTATGGTTGAGTCATATTCCATTGTGTATATATACTACAATTTCCTTATCCAGTCATCTGTCGATGGACATTAGTTTGGTTCCATAGTTTGACCATTGTAAATAGAGCTGCAGTGAATGTGGGAGTGCAGGTATCCCTTTGACATGATGATTTCTATTCCTTTGGTTATATACCCAGTAGTGGGATTGAGGATCGTGTGGTAGTTTTATTTGCAGTTGTTTGAGAAACCTCCAAACTGTTTTCCATAATGGCTGTGCTTATTTGCAGGCCTACCAACAGTGTAGAGGTAGGCCCTCTTTCCCTGCACCCTTGCCAGAACTTTTTGGCCTTTTCAATAATGGTCAGTCTAACTGGGATGAGATGATATTTCAATGTGGGTTTTGATTTACCTTTCCCTGATTATTAATGATGCTGAGCATTTTTTTTCACGTACCTGTTAGCCATTTGTATGTCTTCCTTTGAAAAATGTCTATTCAGCTCCTCTGCTCATTTTTTAATTGGAATATTTACTTTTTTACTGTATAGTTGTTGGAGTTCCTTATATATTGTAGATATTAACCTCTTGTCGAATGTATAGTTTGCAAATATTTTCTCTCATTTTGTAGGCTGTCATTCTGCTCTATTGATTGTTTCCTTGGCTATTCTGAAGCTTTTTGGTTTGAAGTAACCTCATTTGTTTATTTTTTCTTTTGTCACTTGTGCTTTTGGGGTCTTATTCATAAAGTCTTTGCCCAGTTCTACTTCCCTGGAGGGTTTTCCCTATGTTTTCTTTTAGTAATTTTATGGTTTCTGGTGTTATATTTAAGTCCTTAATCCATTTTGAGTTAATTTTGGAATATGGTGAGAGGTACAGGTCTAGTTTCATTCTTCTGCATATGGATGTCCAATTTTCCCAGCACCATTTATTGAAGAGGCAGTCTTTTCCCTAGTGTATGTCCTTGTTGCCTTTGTCAAAGATCAATTGTCCATAAGTATATGGGTTGATTCCCAGGTTTTCTATCATGTTCCGTTGATCCAAGTGTCTGTTTTTATGCCAGTACCATGCTGTTTGGGTTACAATAGCTTTGTATAATAATTTGATGTTGGGTAGTTTTATGCCTCTGGCTTTATTATTATTATTTTTTATCAGAATTGCTTTGGCTATTCAGGACCCTTTGTTGTCCCACATGAATGTTAGGATTGCTTTTTCTATATCTGTGAAGAATTTCCTTGATATTTTGCTGAGGATTGAACTGTAGATTGCTTTGGGTAGTATGGACATTTTCACAATGCTAATTCTTCTAATCCAAGAGGATGGTATGTCTTTCCACCTTTCTGTGTCCTCTTTCAGTAGTGTTTTGTAGTTCTCATTGTAGAGACCTTTCACCTCTTTGGTTAAATTGATTTATAGGTATTTTATTACACCATGATCAAGTGGGATTCATCCCAGGGATGACAGGGTGGTTCAACATATGCAAGTCAATAAATGTGATACACCATATCAACAAAATCAAGGACAAAATACATATGATTATCTCAATAGATGCAGAAAAAGCATTCAACAAAATTCAACATCCCTTCATGATAAAGACTGCAAATTAAGTATAAAAGGAAATTATCTCAACACAATAAAAGCAATATATGACAAAACAATTGTCAATATCATTCTCAATGGGAAGAACACAAGGATGCCCACTCTCACCAATCCTATATAACATAGTATTAGAAGTGCTAGCCAGAGTAATCAGACAAGAGAAAGAAACACAGGGCATCCAAATTGGAACAGATGAAGTCAAACTGTCCCTGTTTGCAGATGACATGATCTTATATAAAGAAATACCAAAAGACTCTACCAAAAAACCCTTAGAACTGATTAATAATTTCAGTAATGTTGCAGGATACAAATTAACACCCCTAAATCAATAGCATTTTAATACTCCAATAATGAACTAGCAGAAAAATAAATTAAGAAAGCAAGCCCATTTACAACAGTGGATCTAGTTTTTTAATCCATTAAGCCAGTCTATACCTTTTAAGTGGGGAATTTAATCCATTCACATTCAGGGTCATTATTGAAAGGAATTGTCTTATTCTTGCCATTTAATTAATTTCTTTATGGTTGTTTTATATTTCTTTTATTCCTTTCCATTTCATTGTCTATCTTTGCTATTTGGGGTTTTTGTTTTGTTTTGTTTTGTTTTTTTGGTAGTGATAAAATACATTTTCTTTCTCTTTCTCATTTATATATTTTCTACTAGCAGTTTTTATTCTTTCTCGTGTATTTATGGTGACATATATCTCTTTTTTGATTCCACATGTAGGAATCCCCTGAGGACTTTTGAAGGGCTGGTCTTGTGGTGGTGAATTCACACAGTTTTTGTGTGTCTGGGAAGGATACTATTTCTCCTTCATTTCTGAAGGAAAGCTTTGCCTGACATAGTTTCTTGGTAGGCAGTTTTTATCTTTTAGCACTTTTAATATGTCATCCCACTCTCTCCTGGTCTGTAGGATTTCTATTGGAAAGTGTGCTGCTAGCCTGATGGGAATTCCCTTATAGGTGATTTGACACTTTTCTCATGTTGTGTTTAGAATTCTGTTTTTGTCTTGGACTTCTGATAATTTGATTATAATGTGTCTCAGGGAGGTCCTTTTTGGGTTGAATCTATTTGGGGATCTTTGAACTTCTTGGATCAGTAAGACCATATCCCTACTAATATTTGGGAAATTTTCAGCTATTATTTGATTAAATGGGTTTCAATGTCTTTTCTTTTCTCTTCCCCTTCTAGTATACCCATGATATGAATGTGGATAATCTTAAGGTCATCAGAAAGATTTTGTAGGTTTTCTTCATTTTTAAAATTTTTTTCTTTTCCTTCTCTTTCTTTCTCTTTCTTTTTCTTTCTTTCTCTTTCTTTCTCTTTCTTTCTCTTTCTCTTTCTTTCTTTCTTTCTTTCTTTCTTTCTTTCTTTCTTTCTTTCTTTCTTTCTTTCTTTCTTTCTTTCTTTCTTTCTTCCTTCCTTCCTTCCTTCCTTCCTTCCTTCCTTCCTTCCTTCCTTTCTTTCTTTCTTTATTGCTACAATTGCATTAATTCAAATTAATCTAATTTGGATATTCTTTCTTCCACTTGTTCTAGCCTGTTGCTTATGCTCTTGGTTATATTTTTTATTTCCTCAAATGAATTCTTCAGTTCTAGGATTTCTGCTTGATTTTTTTTTATTGTTTCTTTCTCTTTGTTGAATTTCTCATACACATCCTTGAATTTGTTTTTTTTCTTCATTGCGATTTCTACTTTTTCATCGGTCATTTTGAATTTCCTTAGTAGTGCCATTTCGGATTCCTCTTCAGGCGATTCATCAATTTCCTGTTGTTTGGGGTCTGGTATTGGAGAATTGTAGTCTGCTTTTGGGGGAATCATGCTTCCCTGTTTTTTCATGCATCTCATATCTCTGCATTGGTGTCTGAGTATCTGGTGGTGTAGTCATTTCCTTTTATTCTACAAGTGGCTTTTGACAGGAGAGAATCTTTCCTGTGGAAGTATTCTATATGGATATTTGGGATGAGCGTTTCAAGCTCGGATCTGGATGAGTGCAATAGTGCAGGCTTTGTGCAACTTCTTCAGCTGTATTCAGTCTTAGAGTTGTCTGTGGGTGCCTTTGTGGCCTAGTTGGTAGAGCCCTCAACAGTTTCTTGTTGGGTTGAGTGATCCACTGTAGGTCAGTGAGCTGATGTATACTGTTATAATAGCTCTGGCAGCTCTTTGGAAGGCCATTGGTTCAGCTGTTGAGTCTGGAACAAGTCTGTGTGGATGCTGCAGGACCCAGCAGTCTTCTAGAGGCATGCTATAGGCAGAAAAAGCTGCTATCCAATAAGCTGTTGGTTTGGGAGTTGTTGTACACAGTTGTTGCAGGGCCTAGCATCTCTGAAGGTGGTCACCTGTTCAGCTATTGAACGTGATGCAAGCTTGCAAGGGTGCAGCTGAAGCCAGCAGCCCTGCTGATGCCTGCCTTGGGGCATCAGAACCCCTACCTTGTCCACTGTCTGTCTGGGAGCAGATATAGTCTGGCACAACAGGTCCTGGCAGCTCTATAGAGAGCCGCTTGTTTAGCTGTTAAGCCTGGAGCAAGCCTACATAGATGCTGCAGGACCCAGCTGCACTCTGGAGGCATGCTGTAGGGAGGAAAAGCTGCTACCCAATCAGCTGTTATCCAGGAGTAGTTATACATAGCTGTTGCAGGGCCTGGAAGCTCTGTAGGTGGCCTCCTGTTCAGCTGTTGAGCCTGATGCAAACCTGCAAGGATAGAACTGAGCCCAGCAGCTCTGTAAAGGCTAGCCTTGGGTGTCAAGGCCCTTGCCTGGTCCACTGTTGGTCAGTGAGCAGGTGTATACTGCTCCATCAGGTCCTGGCAGCTCTGAAGAGGACCACTGGATTAGCTGCTGATTCTGGAGCAAGCCTGCACAGGTGCTGCAGAACCCAGCAGCTCCCACTGTGGAGGTCGTGGGGGAGGAGGTACTATTGCTGTTTTGGCTGGCAGTGTGGGCACCTGTGTACTCAGCAGGACCAAGAGATGTGCAGGGCTGCTGTGTGCAAACATGGGGAATAACCACTTACTAGCAGCGTCCCCACCAAGCTGGTCAGGCTGACCACCCATCGGGGGAGAGGGAGGGTTGCATGGGTTCAGATGCCAGGATCTTGGTCTCTCTGTAGGGCATAGGCTGTAGGCAGTTGGGACTCTGGTCCTGTGCAAATGTGTGGAGGGTTGCAGGGCTATTGCTGGGCTAGCTGTGGGCCATGCAAGCACTTGTGGGTTTGGCCCCTTGGGCCAGGCAGGGAAGGCCATGTATGTGGAAACGCACCATATCATGGCAACTTTTCCACTCAGCAAGACCACCTCCTCACCTGGGGTGGAGGGGGTGCTTCACAGGTTCAGACACTGGGGTCTCGGTTTTTCTGTCTGTCTTAGGCTCCGGGCATTCTAGGCCATGGTCCCACCAGCACCCATGTGAGCATAGCAGAATGCAAGCAGGGCATCCAGACAAAGGGAGTTAGACTTGCTGGGTCTGAAACAGATGTCTAGGCTCCAGAGAGCTAGGGTTGTGGTCCTGCTGGTGTCCATGGAAGCATGTGGAGGGCTACAGGGAGAGATGGCACTACTGCAGGGCTAGCTGTGGGCCTGCGGGCACTTGTGGGTTTAGCCCCTGTGGGCTGTGCAAGGTGGGCCACCAATGTGGGGAACTGCTGCACTTTTGCAGATTTTCTGCTCAGCAAGTCTGCCTGCATGCCTGGGGGCGAGGGGGTGCTGTATGGGTTCAGATGCTGGGGTCTCAGTCTTTCTTTCTGTCCTTAGGCTCCAGGCAGCTTGGGCTATGATCTTGCCTGTGTCCATGCGAGTGTGGAAGAATGTGGGCAGGACCTCCAGACAAAGGGAGTCAGACTTGCTGGAACCAGGTCAGGGTACACTCCTGCTGCAGTTTCTGCCCCCAGAAGGTGCTGCATCTCAGCCACTCAGGTCAGAAGGGATTTTAATCTTCTTCAGCTTTCACTACGGGAATGCAGATACACTAACTCCCAGCTACTCTCCAAATGGGCCTGGGTCGCAAAAAAATTGGGCAACTCTCGTGAGGTGGGGATCACTGATGGTGGTGGTGGTGGTGGTGGTGGGAGCAGCTGGGGTCTTTTCTGACTTACCTTCTCTCCACCTGATTCTGGGCCGGTCTCTGCAGCGGGACAGAGGCTGGATGCCCTGCTCTGCTTTCTATGGTGCAGTTCCTCTCTTCTGCACTTTACAAGAATCTCACCACTCTCCTAGTGTGCTGCAGCATTTCCTCAGTCTCTCTAGTCAAAATATATTTGTTTGTATGTTATTTTGGTCTCTTTTTATGAAGAGGAGACTAGCACCAGACCTCTCTAGTCTAAATAAAAACCATATTTTTTAATTAAATTTTTTCCTTAATTGACACATAATAATTGTACATATTTATTTTAATCCCCATCTCTAATGTTATTTTGAAACACTTCTGAATTTCACAAAAGTAAAATGAGAATCAGAAAGAAGAGATTTACCTGTCGGACCAAAGGAGAAATATAATTATGAGCTAAAAAAATAAAATTATGAATTAAAACAGAGCTTACTGAAAACTGTTGAATAGGTGAATTCAAACAGGGAGGTAATTAAGAATGTTTAAATACACAGCTTTATATCAGCTGTATTCCATTAAAATCAAGTAGTAAGTCATAATAAAATGTTGACAAAATCATGGATTATTTAGAATTCACCATTATAAGAACTATAAGGCACATGTGAAGAAAAAGTAAAACCTTATGGAATGCACGTAGAGAGGAACACACACAATATTTCTTGATGGCAAAAAAAAAAAAATTTAAAGCAATAAATCACCCCCAAATTAATAGTAATTCTAATCAAATCTTAGATAAATCTATTTAGATTTTAACTGAAGATTTGAAGGAATAAATAATCCAGAAAAGATAAGAGAGTAGTATTACAAAGATGCAATACTTTTAAAATCAAAATTGTAAAGTACTAGTAAAGAAAATCAACAGATTAATGAAATAAAGTAGGTAGCCATATCAGTCATAATAATTTCATTTGTGATGACAGATATATCAACTACTGTTAGAGAAGGGAAGGCTATTCATCATGATTGAGGACAGTAGATAGTTATTTAGAATATTATGAAGTTTAATTTTTAGTTAACACCATACATAAAAACTAATTATAGATATACTAAAAATCAATATCAAAAGTAAAATTTTAAAATGTTATTCATAATTTATATGAACATTCTTTTAATCTCTGAATAGACTTCCCAAATATACGATATATAGTAAAAAGAAATTATAAAGGAAAATTTCTTACTTTACTACATAAAAATAAAACATTTGTGTTCATAAAAACATTGATGAACAAAATGAAAAGTTAATCTTAGGAGAATATTTGTTATAAACATGATGGATATGGATTTCATCCTTAATTATACCCATAAAATGGAAAGGTTATTTTTGTCCTTGGTGGCACTTCATTTAATACTCAGTCATGAATCTTAAAGTCCTAGGTAGTGTAAAGGAGATAGTCTATAGAGAAAGGATATGCACACCCCTCTGGCTCAAGGCATTGTGGGGATGAGAAAGAAGCTATAAGTAGCGAAGGAATTTAGACTTGTGAATTATTGATCACTATCTCTCAGCCTATCCCCACATCCCTTGAGCCTACTTTTTGATGAACTGGTTTTAAAACACCCCAAAGCTATGAAGTAGACCATCTGGAGAGTAGCTTGCCTCCCCACATACTGATAGGGGGCCAGTAATGGTGATATTCCAGAAGATACACGTGAACATTTCCATCATGATGCTGGAGTGATGGCTCAGGAAGTGCTCCTAGTTCCCACCAGCCTGTGTATGTCAAAGAAGGGACTCAGAGGTGCACTTGTGCCTATTGAGGTGGCAGAGTAGTACTTGGGTCTGGGTGAAGAGGTCACAGTGGGTTGGGTAAGGATTTAGAAACCAGAGGCAAATGGCCAAAATCAGGTACTTCAGTGAGGGTTGTCAGCACATTAAGTTCAAACTGCTAAAGGGCACCCAGTCACCCTCAGAAGTCACTGGTGCAGGGAATAAGCAGCCCAGCCACTCCACAATAGGGCCTGGGGAGATATTGAGAGTTTGGCCAGTCTGAGGACCCCATCCTCTCTGGTACTGTGAGATTATAGAAGGCAGAGAAGGTAGAGAACACAGAAAGGTCGGAGTATTTATAGGTAAAATAAGAATCTTACAACCTGTTGTATCTATAACATGAGGAAATGTCTGGCCTAATTACATGTGTTGCCTATCTGTGTATTTCTAAAGACGCAAGCATTGCTCTTCTGGAAAGTGAATCACTGGAAGTTTGGAGTGAGGAATGGACCCATTAGGATTATATTTTTCCTTCTTTACTGTTCTATCCCTTCATTTCCACATATCTCTTTTCCAGGAACGGAAGACTTTTTCATCCTCTTTGTCATATTGTCCTATGCTATGGCTACAAGGCTCCTGGGTTAGCTCTCGTATTGGAGGTGATAGGGTGGGTTCTCTCTGAAGCCCATAACTGGGATCTGGGGTATGACATAGAAATAGGAATCTCTGAGAATGAAAATGATTTGCTTTACTAGCTTTTAAATATTATCCATTAAAAATAGTCTTAAAGAACTCATGCCAACTGACAAGAATCCTCCCTGATGAAGAAAAATCAGAAAAAGCTGAGTAAGAAATTTTCAAAAAAAGAAATAGACCTATTAAATAACACTTAGCTCACAAGTAATTAAAGATAAACACATTTAAAAACACAAAGCCTTATTAAATTGGCATTTAAAAGAAGAGAGTTCCCAGTGTTGGAGAGAGTGTTCTAAATGAGTATTTTTATGTAATGCTGCTAGCGATGTTGATTTGCTTAAAGTTTCTATAAAGCAATTTGGCAATAAGTTTTTGTATTCTCCAAATGATCTCTTTAGATCATGTGTTTTTTTATGTTTAGAACAGATAATAAATATGCTTTTTAAGAAAAGCTAAGTCACTGTCCTTGGCATCAGTCACTGTTGACTGTAGTAGCCTATGTGGGGTTGGTGAGACTTCCACCTGACATTTCATATAGTCTTTATCTATATCCACCAGACATTTATATCAGTAACTGTTGACAGGCAGCCAAAGTGGCAGGGATGTTGTGCTAGGAGTTTTAATGAGCCCTAATTTTCTGCTTCAACTGAAATTCTATGCAGATTTTTTGAAACATACATAAATACTCAAACACAAATCAAAGCACCGAGTTAAAATAAGAATAGTAAAATTATTTTTCAAAGGAATGTTAGTCAGCGGGTGAATGGTAACAAACTGACAAAATCTTTTCCTTAAGAGATACAGCGATGTTTTCCACATATAAATGTTCATGAAGCAAATTTAGTAAAAGAACCTAACAAGAACAGTGACATGAAAAATTATCAAAATGAAGATGAAATCCCAGATTAAGGTGGCAAATGTTCAAGTGAATCACTGTCTCCTCTGACAGATGACTTCGTAGGGACTGACTGCATTAGCATCTCAGAAAGGCAGCTAATCGTCCTTTCAATTCCGTGATGGCTTTTTCACTAGGGAATTGGTACAAAGTTATTATCACACACACAAAGAATAAAGGATTCAGAGAGACTGAAGAGAGACAGAAAAGTGCTACCTTCATATCTTTTCAATTATAATTGGGAAAATGTTTTCCTGAACTCTTACATGAAGCTAATGAAAGGAACCCTATAAAGAGAAGTATACATTTATCTGTTTTGTAAAATGTGACTAAGAGAACTTTTGTTCCAAAGCTAGAGTCCTCTAAGCTAAATGAAGAAGTATTCTTTCTCCTCAATTCTGTTTCTCTAAAAAGTATTAAAATCTTTGGTTCTCTAGGATTTCACTAAAGCAGAGAGGGAGACTGAAAAAATATTGTGTTGTTAAACAGGAAATATTCACAGTGAATCCCTTACATACAGAATTAGTAGTGCAGAATGTTAGAGATCATGACTCTGTTTTACAGGTGAGAGCTCAGAGGCTCAGAAAGCACAAGACATTCTCTGGAGGTCACGCAGCTAGTCAATGCCAGGACAAGATCTCTCCAGAGCTTCCGACTTTAGCTCATTCAATTGCATCATGAACCTAGTGATGTCTACTGTGCATCAAGGACAATTTCTTACCCTCAGTATTCCACATCGCCAGGCAATGATGTGCGTATTATATGACATTAAATTTAAGATAGATCTAATGAAGGGGAGGTTTAAAGTGCATGTATGGTGTTTCAGGCCAATAGGCCTCTCTCCCATTTCTTTTCCCTGCTTAAGACCACGAATTTGCTGTTACTTGAAGAATATGATGCTGGTTGCAAATTTATATCTTATACAAGCTTGTTGTATAATTTTACAAAATAAGATTTTGGAGGGAAAAACATTTCAGATGAACTCAAATCTTTGTGACTTTTTCTCAGCACACATCATTTACCATCTATTATTACATGAGATAATACATGTAAAAGGACGTAACTAAGATAATACATGAAAAGAGCCCTTCTTAGTGCCTGTAGAGCAGATATGAATTCAGCTAATTACATAACAATACATTCATTTTATAACTCTTGACCGTTTGTCTTAAAGTCCTGAAACTATGAAATCTATGATAGTGTTTATAATCAAGACTAGGAATTCTTACAATATATCTCTGAAAACTTCAAGACGGTGAGATTATTTTAATTTTATTTTTTATTTAAAAAAATTTTTTTACTGATACCCTAAGCATGTAGAACAGTACCAGACACAGAATAGATCCTCAAAACATAATTCCAAATGAACCAGCAGAGCAGAAGAACAGTGCAGTAACATAAGCCATGAGTCCGCCTCGGATGCTGAATCCCAAGCTCACAGATAAACAGCTGCTCAGACTGGCAAAGGTGGAACTTATTATTTAGGGGCAGCAAGTCTGATCAAGAAATATGGCTTGTAAGAGGAGTTTCCTTTCACAATGTTATGGTCATGTAAGAGGGATGAGAAACGTTAAGTAAGCACTTCTACAATGTTGGGGATTTTTTTAGACTCATTTCTCTTCTAGGCAGGAACATTTGTCTTACATTTTGGCTTAATTTTTTCATAGAGAGTATTTTAAGAAGTAACATTGTCCTAAAACCCAACAACATATTGACTTGAAACTTTCATGGCTCTTGGACAATTTCTCTATGAGACAGCATCATTATTTTTCTTTTCTTTTCTTTCTTTTTTTCTTTTTGAGGAAGTCCTCAAGGAATGAAGATACCATCTTTTGAAAATGGTATTTCATTTACCAATGTGAATCAGATTATTTAGAAATGAACTTTAGTGAGTAACAGTTCTAAATATTTGCCTTAAGGCAATTTAGAAAGTAATAACTAGATTTACTAAGTTAATTTGCATTTCCTGAGTTAATTAAAAGCCTGTTATTAACTGATATTATTAAGAAGAAATTTCTAATTTTAATTAATGTTTCTAAACACTAGTTTTGGTGAGAGTATGATCTACATTAAGGATCTTTATAAAAGGTAATATTGTATTCAGCAATGTTGCCCAGAAAAATATTATGTGAGCTGCAAATGATAATATGTCATTTAAAATTGTCTAATAGCCACATTAAAACATGATAAAATTCATTTAAATAATATATTTTATTCAACCCAAATATTATTATTTCATCATGTAATTAATATGACAATGATTAGTGAGATATTTTACATTTTGGGGGATACTAAGTCTTCAAAATCTCACTTTGGACAAGTCGCATTTCAAGTATTCAAAAGCTACTGGTGCCTACTATTGTGAACAGTACACGTCAAGAGGAAAAAGGTTTTGGAGTCAGACATTTCTAGATATAAATACTGTTTCAACACTTACTAACTGTGAGATGTTGAAGAAATTTAAATGTTCCTAGTGCTAGTTCAAGCAACTATGAAATAGGAATAACTTATAGTTTGAACATTTTTGTGAAGATTAGAAATTATATATATATATATATAGCATCTATTACCACGTGGGAACTCAGGAGCTATGACTTCCTGAGGAAACAGGTTTCAGTGTTTGAAACATAATTACTCTTAAATGTAGCTGCTATGATCATCACTACTTTTCCTTTGAAACTGCAGAAAAACTCTCTTAGCTTAACTTTCTTCAATGAGAAGACAATATTGCACTGACATGTGGAATGAAGCTCAAGATTGTGGAACATCTAAAAGGTGACCTCATTAACACACAATAAGAGAGATAATGCTATTGTCACTTATTGTTAAATATACATTTATCATGAGACAGCTCACCTTCCTCATTACAGATCACAAGAAAAGTGAAAGGTGATGTATTCATTTTAAAGGATACTTATCTTTATTAAAAGTCATATAATGCCTTGGTAATAATAAAATTCATCTTGGAATAAATTAAAGATTTCTATGTACTCTGAAAACTAATTTCCTCTTGTTTCAATTGACATTCACACCCTGATCATTTCAGTCTAGATATATATAAGCTTGATTTTTTTGGCCACCATTGAGTTTATCCTCAAGGAGACCAATTCTGGGTTCCTCTGGAAGAAGAGTGTGAATTTATACTTCTAGAAACAGTGTGATCAGACCCTGGAAGGAAAGAGACTGAAGTTTTAGTTTAAAAACACAGGGGCTGGCTGGTTAGCTTAGTTGGTTAGAGCGTAGCCTTGTAACACCAAGGTCAAGGGTTCAGCTTGTACTGGCCAGCTGCCAAAAAAATTAAAAAACAAAGGCATAATGGCACAAGAAAGCACATTTTCTAGTCTTACTTGAGTAACAGTTTCCTTGGTCTACGTGATAGAATGCTGAAGCAGTCAATAAAATTGAATATTAATATGATACTTAAATCTTGCCAAGTGTTCTCGTGTTAATAATCTCACTTAATAAAAATAAATATATAGATAAATATTAACTGAATTAGAGTAAAACTTGCTTATTCGGTCTACATTATCCAGATAGCTCTACACAGAGAGAAAAGTTTCCATGAGCATGTAAAGGCAGATGACAGATTTTACAAAAGTCTAACATTGTTATATAACAATAATTCAAAGGAAAATAGATTTTTTAAATGGATGTTAGTCAGACTTGGTCAAAGGGAATTAAATGTTAATGACCTAGGTTTTAAAATGGAGACCTACATTAAGGATGCTGCATTGAAACTTACTTTTAGGAACTTTCTCTTTCACAGGACAAAACAGAATTATAGAATCATAGAGTTAGTTGAAACTTTGAACTACCCCATCTTCCTCACCTTAGAGGTGAGATCTAGAGAAATGGAGAGACTTATTCACAAGCAAAGTCACAGCTAGGGACAGATGTACTGTGTGAACCCAAGTGCTGACTCTTAACCCAGGACTATTCTCACAGCAGGAAGTTACCTCTTAGGAGGATAATCCAAAGGCTGGGGTGGGAGAAAGCTGAGCAAGGCAAGTGGGATATTTCCTGGCATTTTATTCCCTTTGGCTGAATGTGTTCACACATGAGGAAGTAAATAAAATAATTAAATTATATTTTATTCTCAGGTACTAAAGAGTTTCAAACTGAACTATGAAAATGGTGGGTATTTGGGTGGGAAGATGTGTGATTTACTCAAATAGTTATTTCAATACTGTGCTTTATTTTGACTAGAGATGCCATTGTAGTATTTTCAGTTTGACTTTCATTTTCAATAGTTTTGCTATTCATGGATCATGGGCAGAGGAAGAGAAGTCGTTACTACTGAAGCATCTCTAGGAAATTCTTCTGGGCAATTAAGCAACAATTTCCCCCTCATGAAATGCTGCAGAGCCACAGTGCCTAGGAAATGGATCAGATGAACACTGGTCAAGAGAATAAACAGCTGGCATTTTGGATGTCTCATAAAGAGTATGTCTTTCTACATTGTTACTTCATTCTGAGGATTTACAGATTTATGATTGTTTTATAAAAAAAAGTTCTCACACCTTGTCCTGAGCTGATAGGATACTGCTTTGTCTTACTGTAGAATCCTTCGTGATCCTGTTGTTCCACTGCCGGTGGTCCCATCAGGCTTCCAGTACACAGGAATCAGCCCAAGTTACAGGGAATTTAATTTTGCAAAGCAAATGATAAGAGAATATAGAAAAGTTTCGGTGCCTTAGAGATAAGAATTAGGGTAATTTTGATACAAAAATAAAAGTGCATGTATGCTTAAAAGTACAAAAAGGAAAAGCTATAGAGAAAACTCTTATTTAATTCTTAAGGCTGATAGAATGAAATGGGTTTTCAGTGGTGACTTTTTATTCTGCTGACAGCAAAATCAAGGCAGATATTGGTAGTCAAAGTGAAATAAGGGCCCGTAAGTCAACCAGCACTGTACATCTTCAGTAGAAAGATTAATGAAGTGGAGAAGTTTTAGGTTTCAGAAGAAATTACTTCATACTTTCTATAAGAGAGACAGAACTCACCAAATTTCTATTTTCTTATGAATATGACATTGCTTCTATTAGCAGTTATGCCTTTTATTATAGTTGAGATGTCTCTGAGCCTATATTCTCCATTACATACTTCTTTGGTAATGCTTGTTTTGACCACTTCTAGGATCTCTAGGTCATCTGTCATTCATATCCATTTGATAAGCAGAATTAGTTTTTGTTAAAATTAGGTTTTGTAGATGAAACATCCCGTCAGGGCATCCTTTTGCCTTCTTAAGCTATAAGACGGGGCCACTAATTCTCCTTGTTGATTTAATCTTTCCTAAGCTTCTGGGACTATTCTTGCCTATAAAAAAGAGGAAATATAAGAATATCAAAATCAACAGCTCTTTGTCTTAGTCTGTTTGTGCTGCTATAAAAAAATTACCTTAGAGTGGATAAATTATGAACAACAGATTATTGCTCACAGTCCTGGAGGCTGGGAAGTCCATGATTAAGGTAACAGCAGATTCATGTCTTGTAGGGATTCGCTTTCTGCATCATAGATGGCACCTGGTTCCTGTGTCCTCACATGGTAGAAGAGACAAGGAAGGTACCTTCAACGTCTTTCATAAGGGCACTAATCCCATTTATGAAGGTGGAGCTTTTATGACCTAATCACTTCCCAGAAGATCCCACGGTTGTTTTAAGCCATTGAGTTCTGAGGTGGTTTGTTACCCAGAAGTACATTACTGGAATGCAGTCCCACAGTTCTTTCCAAAATATGAAAGCAAACTTACAAATATAGTAAAGTTCCTTACCCTTTTCAGTAAATGCTGGTGTTTTTATTCCTTCTCTCTACCCCAGTTCTGAATAAATTGAAAATAAAAAATGAGCAGTAGACAGAGGTCAGTATATCAACTTCATTATTAATAAGGGATAAATTGGAAGTTGGATGGGAGCCAGATAAATCTCATGATACTTGGCTGGATGACCTTAGGATCATCAACCTTGGCAACTGGACCAGAGCAACTATTTCCACCTAGAGGGCGCATCCTAACCTGGGCAAGCTTGCTTCCAAGAAGAACAAAGAACAGTTTGTTCTTCCTAGATTGCTAGTCAAATAAGGCAATAACCTTGGCCAGGGTAGGGTCAGTAAAAGAGGAAAGAGAGCCAAGGAGTTGTACCAGTTCGCTTCCTCCACATGAAAAGACTACTCAGAGGGCAGAAAAAGAGTTTCCCTCTAGCAGTGAAAAGATTTGACAAAAACAGGCTATGAATAAGCATAGTTGGAACTAAAATTTTTGAGGTAAAAGTATTAAACATTTTCTAATTGTCTCCATTTTTTAAGTAGAATAAAGGCTAATTCAGTGCTTTACACCTTCAAAATCACTTGTGACAATTTCTTCACTTAAATTTTTTTTCAATAACTAACATTGAAACTTGTGCCTATGGCTTCATTTACAGTTTTATTCAATGCAACACCCAAAAAAATTTTTTAAAAAACTCCAGCTTTATTGAGGTATATTTGACAGATAAGAATTATATATATTTACAGTTTACAATGTAATGTTTAGCGATATACATACATTGTTAAATGATTACCACAATCAACCTAATTAACATAGCCATCATTTCATCTAGTTAGCATTTTTTTGAGTGTGTGTGGTAAGAACACTTAAGATCTACTCTCTTAACAAATTTCAAGTATGCAATACAGTGCAGTGGTTCCCCCCTTACTCACAGTTCCTCTTTCCATGGCTTTTGGTAACCCCCAGTCAACTGTGATATGAAAATACTAAATGGAAAATTCCAGAAATAAACAATTCATACATTTGAAATTATGCACTGTTCTGAGTAGTTTGACAAAATCTGGACTGCCCTGCTGTATCCTGTATAGGACAGGAGTCTTACGTTTGTCTGGTGTATCCACACAGTAAACGCTACCTGCCTATTAGTTAGTAGCAGTCTGGGTTATCAGATCAAAAAAACATACTCGTAGAATATACAGGGATCGGTACTATCCATATTTTCAGGCATTCGCTGGGGATCTTGGAATATATCCCCATGGAAAAAGGGGACTAGTGTGTTATTAACAATAATCACCATGCTTATTTTCTTTGGATGTATACCCAGAAGTGGGATTGATAGATACTATAAAAGTTATATTTTAAATTTTTTGAGGAACCCTTTTCTCCATATCACAATTTTATTTATTCATTGCTAATCACCACATGCAAACAGGACATAGCAAATGCAAATAATAAGTTATAAGGGCTTCTGAATATTTCAAAGTTCTTACCATCTTAGGGCAGTTTTATAACTCCTTTACGCTTAATCCCCATATCATACACACAGCTTTATAAAGTCCAAGGGAGTAGTGAAAATGGAAAAATCCAAGGCCCCATTTAGGCTATAACAAACAATATACCTTAGTGGTGCCATGGGTGAATGGGAGATAAAGTAGTAAGAACAATTTTGCTTGGAAAATGGGATTTTCCTAATGCTAATGAGAATGTAAAAATTTAACTATGTGGTCATTGGAATTGGAGGAGTAGAGATGAATTACTGGGGCCATTTAAGAAATCGATACTTAGTGCATGGTTATTCCCTATATTGGAAGCTAAAAAAAGATTACATGAAAATAAGAATTATGTGTCATTAACCAATGATCTGAAAGTAAATTATATATTACCTACCAGTAAGTACACATAGTCTTTATAGAAGGAGAAAGATAACAATGATAAAAGATATGGCAGGAGTATCTAGAGCCTATGAAGATGGATTTATTACAACTTCCATATGCCTGTAATTACCGTGCCCTTAAAGGAAGGGTGCTTTCTCTTCTTCCAAATCTTTCATATGGCAATTTTGCTCTTCATTTTCTTTGGCATCACAGATTTGATCAGCTCTTTATCCTAACAAGCAAACCTTTTTCAAGCTGTAGATTTATTTAACTCCACATAGCTGTATTTTATTCAACAATATAGTTATATTTCATCACATAAATGGCTGTTTTTATAGTGCTCTCACTCCTTCATGGCTAACAGGAAATGTAACATTACTGACATGGTATATAGTTAGAAAGGATAGCCGAGGACCAACTACTTTTGGGTTGAGTATCACTTTTACTGCTTCTGGGCCAAACATAAAAACTTATCAGTGAAGTGTTCCTCAGTACCATTAAAATAAAAAAAGACTGAATGATTGCTGACTGGTAACTCTGGGAACAAGGAGCAGTTGTCAGGATGAGCTCCAGACTGTTATGCCACCATGGGCCAGATTTGGTGATAAGTGTCTTGGAAGTGGAGGGATGAACAGAGCAAATTATCACCATGTGCTGAAACTAGAATAGTAACCTCAGTCTTAGGGCAATGAACCCTGGAGGAGACACAGAGTTACTGTGAAGAATCAGCAGATTCTCTGGTGTACTAAACATTTTCTTTGTGCTGAATAATTAGAATAAGACGTGCTCATTTACTTTCAAAAAATGCTTATCTCACCCAATTAATAAATATATTTATACTTTTTCACAGCTTTTAAAATATATAATACCTTTTGACATCATGCCTTTCTGCAATCAAGTAATTCTAAAATCTAGCTGCCACAGATGAGACTCTGTGCAACTGTTTCATGCGAGAAAGAAAAATGGTGTCTCCATACTCAAAGGTATTTACTTTTTTTCTTCCTAACTTGTGGTACACTGATCATCCCCAGTTCTTTCACATCCATGCAACAGGTTAACAATCTATGCAACAAAAGCACATTTTTCTTGGGAGGTACAGTAGTGACTTAGAGAGCACCCTTAAACTGGGCATGAAGCCCTAAGGGGAAAAAGAAGTTCTCTTTGCAGTTCCAGACCAACTATCAATCAGCCTGTGTGATTTCACATGCGTCTGCAGGAAGAATGTGTGTCTGTTTGGGACAGCATACAGATAGAGAAAAAAAGCATTAAAACCTCTCAAAGACCCTCAAGTAGTGATTCTTAGTCTTGGCTGCATATTAGAATCACCTGAGGAGTTGTTAAACCACCAGATCAGGCTGCACGCTAGGTTAATTAAATCAGAAGCTCTGGGGTAGAATAAGGATTAATAATCCTCACAGCTTCTAGGTGATATCAGCATGCTCCCAAGGCTAATGTCAGCCACTCGAAAGGCCTTAGAGAGATTGGGGCAGCACATCACATTGTGTAGGTGCCTGATATCCCCTCTAACTGAAAACAGGTTTAAAGATTTCACATCTGTAGCCTATCACTCAATCATCTCTCCTCTGAAGGGACATAATAACAGGATTTGTTAATTTGTCAGGAGGAGTTGTTATGGCCCCTGAGAAAATATGAAACACATCTCAGTCTCACTATGTTTCCATAATCACTTTGCTTCAGTTTGTTTTTAAACATGCTCCCCTTATTTTACCTTATATTCAATATGGTGCACTAGTGCCTGGTCTACATCTGCTGATACACGGAATATGGTTTTATTTTTAGGTCTTTTGTAATGACCTTATTGAACTATTATATGACCACTGTGTGGA
This sequence comes from Cynocephalus volans, assembly GCF_027409185.1. NCBI lineage: Eukaryota > Metazoa > Chordata > Mammalia > Dermoptera > Cynocephalidae > Cynocephalus > Cynocephalus volans. Next base: position 125,465,151 of record NC_084468.1, read on the forward strand.
ATTGTCTCATTGCTGTGTCTAGGTGTGTTGTTTCTCCCCTATTTTCTGCAATCATTTCAATACAGTACAACCCCTATACCTAGAAACAGGTTTTCATCATATGAAATCTTAATGTCAGTAAATATTTGAGTGCTCGCTTTATGCAAGGCATGCTGTTACGTGCACATGATAACCCACTTGAATTAAGACGTGACTGTTCCTCTCAAGCTCCCACTGTAATGGGAATGACCAAAGAGTAAAATAAATAGGTTTAAAAAAAACATGTTGAAACACGTTCATTACTTTTATAAAGACATTTTGTGAAAAGGAAAGAGTAACATAGGGAAAAAAGACAGGACGTAAGTGGTGGTGACAACTGAACTTCGTCATTTTAACACTGTAACTTTTTTCTGATTAATGAATATACATTAAAGAACACTGGAAATACAGAAGTATATAAAGAAGATAAACAAAATTTAACTAATAAACAAACTATAACTAGTAATCCCATAATCCAGACAAAACATATATATTCTATATATATGTGCATATATATGTTTGTGTGCATGTGTATCTTATGCTATATGTGTATGTACACATATCAATGTGTATATAACATATATAGTATATTTAAATATGTTGTGTATTATGTACACATATATACTCACTTATACAAATATACTAATGCATTACACATGTACATACACTATTGCAATATCTGAAAGGAACTAAATAATGACACCCTTTTTCCCTGCCCAAGTTCTTAATCAATTGAGAAATAAGGAGTAGAAAATGAAGGCTATAACAATATCTTTATTATTGATTAAAAACTAAGTTGGAGAATATAACTTTATTTGAGAAAACAGAGTCAACTGTATGAAGTCCAGAATAGAATTGTGTGGACTTAGCAACCCAGCCATAGGCAATTCTGGGCTTGGAGAAGCAAAGTGTAACTCAAGTTCTCTGTATGTAGGTTGGCTCCCAAAGGAGAAAAGTAGCAGCTGAGATGAAAATACCAAGTTTAGTCTACACAAATCTGCATGTATATGTGTTGGGCTATGGCTCACAGACCCTTCAAACTCAATGTACAGACTGGGTCACAGACCCCTTACATGCCAGCTGGGTCACCAGACCCCTCATGTGCCAGGCTGGGTCATGTGCAAACAAGTCACGAGCTAGGTAATTGGGAAAGATCCCAGGAGCCATTGGCAGAGTTGACAGGTTCATTGCCATGCAAGCTCTGTCCTCAGCTTCCTTAGCTTCTTCAGCAGCAGTAGCAGCAGCTTGCAGCAACCTTTAGCAGATCCATCATCATCAGCAGCAGCCTCTTGGAGCATCCCAGGGGCCCTGGCAGCAACAGCTTGCAGCAACAGCCTCCAGCAGCAGTAGCGGCCTCCCCATGGCCCCCCCAGGAGCATCCTGGGGGCATCCCAGGGGTGGGGGTTGCTGTGAATCAGAGCCACTCATCCTTTATACTTAAGGCTAATAACCCAGGAACACCTGAGTGTAAGTCAGACAACCCAGGAACACCTGGATGCCCATGTGTATCCACATTAGACAACAGCCAAGGAACACCTGGGCACATGTGCACAGTTATCATATTTACATCAAATGCTTGGCAAGATTCCAAACATCCAATGGAATCCCTGACCATTTACTTTTCATTTTCCATACAATATGTAATCAGGTAATATATGTAATTACATGATGGAGTTTGGATGTGTTATCCCCTCCAAAACTCATGTGGAAATTTGATCTCCAATGTGGCAGTGTTGGAAACTGATTGCGTCATGGGGGCAGATCCCTCATGAATGGATTAATGCTCTCCCTGGGGGAGGAGGTGTAGTGAGTGAATTCTCGCTCTATTAGTTCCTGTGAGAGCTGATTGTTTAAAGGACCCTGGCAACTCCTCTCTCTCTCTCTTGCTTCCTCTCACCATGTGATCTGCTCATACCCACTAGCAGCCTGCCACTTTTCACCATGTGTAGAAGCAGGCTGAGGCCCATGCCAGATGCAGCTGTCCTAGAATCATAAGCCAAATAAACCTCTTTCCTTTATAAATTACCCAGTCTCAGGTATTTCTGTTATAGCAACCCAAAACAGACTAATACATTACATTATGTGTAATATCATGAAGAATATACATAATTACAAATCTATATCATACTATAAATATTCAACCTAATAAAAAGTAAATTCTCAATAAATTAGCTATTATTCTAATTTCCCAACCAATTTATATCTATGTACAGGATATCATGTTTTGCAGTGAGATTAGATGGCAACAGTATGATTCACCAATCATAAAATGCATAAAGACCTTCCACTCATGAAATTCCAACAATACATATACCCTAATTTTACATATAAACCCTCTGCCAGTATTAATTAGGGAGAAATTAAAGTTCAAAGAATAAATACTCTTGCAATGGCAATAGCTCCATTCACCAGGGGTTATTTGAGAATTTTTTCTTTCTCATCCAAACTATTCTAAGCCTAACTTTAATTTTCCTTTGAGCACTTTAGTCCTGAGAATGAGCTCTATTGAGTGGTATTGGTTCCAAGGTATTCTTTGAGCAGACACTTTTATGCCTGTGTACAGTGGCACCCTTCCTCTGCCTCTTGGAATGGAATTGATACAGCCTAAAAAGTCCTAACTTCTATGAAAGGATTTCACATTAAAGCCACATTTGTTTCAGCTGAAAAAGTACCCTCAGAAGATTTCTGAACTGAAGCTGCTATTCAGGCTGTTGAGGCAGGTGCTCCTAGTGAGGGCCAGTGCTTCAGCCATGTGGTCCTCTAAAGTCTAGACAATTGCCTTCTTTTCCATTCCATAAATGTTTTGGGAACTGTGATATCCACATGGCCCGCTACAACAATTATCACTTTGAAACTCACCCCAACATTCTTTAGTATTTTCTACTATTGAGCCTTTGGATCGGACATACGATTTAAGGTCTAGTGCTTGAGTTTCAATCTGTGCTCTGAATGCAGAACGTAGTGGCACCTACTGCCACCTGAGGCAAGAGATTCTAGAAGCTCTCTAGTGTTCTGTGGCTCCTTTGTAACTTTGCTGTCTTGCGGTATACACTCAGGTTGTAATCCCTCTTTATCCAAGCCAGTGATACCAGGCCAAGCTATGCTTACATAATAATGAACTACAGCAGCCTGCAGCCTGAGGCCTTAGCACCTGCCAGACACTGCCTTCGCAGAGGCCCTCGCCGTGCACTACAAATTCAAGGGCAAACTGCAGCGATCTGCATTCTGAGGCCATCTGTGCTGGCTATAAATTTATGCCTTTGGCCTTGTCTCTACAGAAAGTCATCTGAGGTCAGAACCAAAGGAAAGTCATCTGAGGTCAGAACCAAAAGTTGCCGCAACCAGGCAAAGTAAAAAATAAAAAAAGGAAGGAAGAAAGGAAAGATAATGCTTAAGGACTATTAGCTATGTCTCAGCAGTTAAGTAAAAACCTATCTGGCCTCACATGATTGCTACAAATGACTAATGTCCAGACACTAAAGATTGCCCAGACACTAAAGACTGAGGTTACTGAAATTTTGACTGAGGTCAGAAATTTTGTTCTTTCCACATGCAATTTGCTTTCCAAATATTCCTCGTCTCCTTTCTCAGTATAATCAATCATTGTGCCAAATATAGAGTTTAAAAACATACACAAACATATACACATATATGTTTTTCTTTCATATTTTACTTATGTTACTGAATTGAGATCGCACTATATAGAAAGACTTGTATTCTGTGTTCATACATCAAAGACATTTGAAAAGTATTTCCTACCTCATTATTACAAATTGAAAAAAATTAAAAGATTTTAAATTAAGATACCCTGTGAATCTGGTAAAAACATCAAATAACATAGAAAAGCTTTATGAAAACATACATGATCTTTCTCATCCACCAGTTTGGCTATCCAGAGGCAAGCATTTTTTATTCTATTAACTGATTCTTTTTGTTGTTCTTTCTGTATCCCTAAATTCTACCTCATATTGCCATTTTTTGATTATTCAATTTTAGAAATTATTTATTGACTTTTCTTATTTCACCAACTTCCTAGTATAGTTAAACCACTATTTTTAATTACATCAATAAACTATGTAAATATAATTTATCTGAAAGCTAAATATCTTGCACTGTGCACCTTTTTCGTTTACAAAGAGTTTTTAATTCCCTTTTTTCACTTACCATACCTCTTTATTCTAATATTATATATAAATTGTTCATTTTTATCAAGCATAATAGGGAGCGCTTCTTTTTTTTCTTTTTTACTAACTTTCCACTTGGAATTCTGTTCTTCACCTGTCTGGACAAGCCGCTTTTTAGGATTGTTTGAAGGTGGGTCATCCTGGGATTTTCTGGAACTCAAGTCTTTGTCTTTCTTGGTTTACTCCCTTGTTTTGCTAGAGCCAAGAGTATGTGGGAAGTGATAATTCTGAAAACTTTTATGTCTAAAGATGTGTTTATTCTAAACATATGAATGATAGTTTGGCTAGACACAGAATTTTAGTCTGAAGTCTATTAATTTCATACCTTTGAAAGCTTTGATCTGTGACAGTTGAGCAGCCAGTGTTGCTCATGAGAAGGCTGGTACCAGTCTGACCACCCCTCTGTAGATGACCTATTTCTCTCTGGAAACTGTTAGGATCTTATCTTTATTCATTTGATTCTGAAATTGCACCAAAGCTTGCCTAAAAATGGGACTTAATCATGAATTTGTTTTGCACATAAAGTGCTTTCAGTCTGGAGATTTATGTCATTCAACTCTAGCAAATTCTCTTGCATTAATTCTTTGATATTTTACAAACGTTTCTTTTCTATGCCCTCTCATTATGAACCGCTATTCACTGGATCAATATTGATTATTCATTACCCAATCAACAATTTCAAAAATGAGGTACAGGTGCTTGGTCTGAGTCTCAATCGTATCAGGTCTGATCTAGATAAACTCCTAACAAGTCTGTGGTGGTCCCATCTTCAGGTCTGCTTTGAGGCGAGAAGGAAGGTCACAGAACCAGCTGCTGAACTTTTTTCAAAGATCATTTGGAGATCCGTCTTCTTATTTTGTAGGTGTGGAGATCCAGATAATGTAAGCAAATTTTCCAAGGTCTTACAGCCAGTTAGTGGAAGAGCTGGATTAAAACCAAAGGATTCTCATTTCTTAGCTAAGGTTCCTTTCCCTTTGCATAATGTTTTTCTAGTCTGCAACAACTCAGTGTCTTGAAGCACAAATTTATACATCTTAAGAACAAACGTGATGGGTATTTTCCAAAGGAAAATCTAGGGACTGTTATAAAAACAAACAAAAAGTGCAGTAGGGCTGCTGAGGTGGCAGAAACTGCAGATTTCCTTCAGAGGAGTGGACTTTTTAAAAAATTTTTATTTTATTTTGTCAATATACAATGTGGTTGACTATTGTGGCCCATCACCGAAACCTCCCTCCCTCCTCCCTCTCCCCCTCCTTCCCAACAATGTCCTTTCTTTTTTTTTTTTTTTTTTTAAATTTTATTTTGTCGATATACATTGTGGCTGATTATTGCTCCCCATCACCAAAACCTCCCTCCCTCCTCCCTCCCCCCTCCCCCCCAACAATGTCCTTTCTGTTTGCTTGTCTTATCAACTTCAAGGAATTGTGGTTGTTATATCTTCTTCCCCCCCCCCCGTTTTTGTGTGTGTGTGTGTGTGTGTGTGTGTGTGTGTGTGTGTGTGTGAATTTATATATTAATTTTTAGCTCCCACCAATAAGTGAGAACATGTGGTAGTTCTCTTTCTGTGCCTGACTTGTTTCACTTAATATAATTCTCTCAAGGTCCATCCATGTTGTTGCAAATGGTAGTATTTCATTCTTTTTTATAGCAGAGTAGTATTCCATTGTGTAGATATACCACATTTTCCATATCCACTCATCTGATGATGGACATTTGGGCTGGTTCCAAATCTTAGCTATTGTAAAGAGTGCTGCAATGAACATTGGGGAACAGGTATACCTTTGACTTGATGATTTCCATTCCTCTGGGTATATTCCCAGCAGTGCGATAGCTGGGTCATGGGGTAGATCTATCTGCAATTGTTTGAGGAACCTCCATACCATTTTCCATAGAGGCTGCACCATTTTGCAGTCCCACCAACAATGTGTGAGAGGAGTGGATTTTAATATCCCCTCCTGCCATGCAATCACTATGACAACTCCTTCTGCAACTGCTTATTTGTGACTGCTTATTTGCTAAGATAAACAGTGGTTATCATATATTTAAAATATTTACTTTAAATAACAACATTGCTTTCTTGGGAAATGATTGTCAAAGATTTGTTTAAATTATATAAAGTACTAAATGCTCATAGAAAATTTTTGTAGCAGAACAGAGGCCTTAGAATAGTGTTAAAACTGCATCTTGGCTACCATGCCCACTAAATATGCTACTATGAACAATTTGGTTAAACTCTGTGAGTTCCATCATCAGTAAAATGTGGAAATAACCAGAGGATTTATGGAATATGCTAAACATTGGATGAAATTATGCATATTAATTAACTAGCACAATGGCTGGTACACAGAATGTACTTATAATAATTTGTTAAATTAATGAACTTTATTTCATGTCCTGTTTTTCATATGGACTTTCCATAGATTTCTCATGCATATAATTATTTGATAAATATGTCTACTAAATATTAAGGGATCTGGAGAACTTCATTAAAATTCAGACTTGCTAATGAGTAGTTTTATCTCAGTTGACTTGCTTGTAAGCAAGTAAGAAAGAACCTGCGAATTATTAATACAAACTGAAATATAGTTTAGGATAGATGTCATTTCTGATATTACTAGAGTATTTTGCACTAGGCTAGTGTTGTGTCTTCCTTGAATAAAAATGATATTCTGTGTTAATTGTATATTCAAAAGATTATAGAATGTATATGTACTCAAAACATACGGTAACAATTGATCATTAGTGATAATAATAAATATTTAACTGCATGATATAGGTGCTGCTCAATATATTCATTCATTCAGTTGATTACTCATTCATTTGTTTATTTTTTCATCGTGTATTGATTGCGCTGCACATCAATAATGCTGAGACTATGAAGAGAAAGTTACTGCCAACTGGGGCAGTTTTATCTCCATTACCTAATTCATTTAGAAAAGTAGAGAACAGTACAGGAAATTAGAACAGAAGTAGATGACTTTCCCTTGCTATTGCTGTCTACTTAGATTACTTTTTTCTCTTCTAAGATCTAGAGTCAAGGATATAAACCAGAAATGCCCGATAGACATAAAATGAATACCACATGTGTGATTTCAAATTTCATAGTGACCATATTAAAAATAGGTAAAAAGAAACAAGTGAAATTAATTTTAATAATATATTTTAAGTTCACATTGTCAAAATATTGCCATTTCAACATGAAATTGATATTAAAATTATTAATAGGATAGTGTGCGGCCTTTTTTTGTACAAAGTCTTTAAGATCCAGTGTGTATTTTACACTTACAACACATCTCAATTCAGGCTGGCCACATTTCAAGGGATCGTCGGGCCTGTGTGGCTAGTAGCTGCTGTATTAGACCGCACAAAGTATAGACAATGTCATAGTACTTACACTATCGTTAATATTTTGTATAATGCCAGAATATATTTGCTCCAATAAAACTTTATAGAATGAATGAAGTAATAAATAATAATCAAACAAATAAATGATTTAGTGGAAAATAGTTGTTCTAGTTAGTGATACTTAGCATTAGTCAGTGCTCGGTTGCAAGTGAGAAAAATCTGACTCAAAATGATTTTCTCTAAAATGGAGAACTGAGTCATTCACATAACTGAAAAGCCTACTGGATCTACGTACCTGAATGAGGCTGATAGGCAGTATCTCTCTCCTATCCTGTGTCCCCCTGCCACCACCAATATCTTGCCATCTTTCTGTTTAGCTATTGATCATGCTGCGTGCCCAGTGCAAGTTATGGCTACTCAGTGACACCAAATGAGGGAGGCTCCATCTTGCTACATTCTTCTACAATTACCTTGGAAGATATGGTGACCAAGCAATGGTTCTTAAACCATCTGCCTGTAAGTGACATTCCATACTAATGTTCACATTTCCTTGGCCAAGCAAGTCATGTGGTCACACCTAACCTTAAGGAGTGGGACAAGAAGTACAAACCTGCCATTTGCCCAGAATGCAGCAAAACTGAAAATGTATAATGGAGACCCTATTGACTTCCACACTCACCATTAGTTTCGTTCTCTGGCAAAGATCCCTAAGCCCTAGCAAAGAGATTCCTGACTCATATCCTTCCATTTTAGTAATCCCAGTAGAAATAAAGTACTTTTTTACCCAGTGGTCTAAATGAAAGACCCCAAGCAAAATTTGAAATGGACTCTGTTTCCTATTGTTGCTCTACAGATTACCACAAACTTGCTTAAAATAATACACATTTATTACCTTTCAGTCCTGGAGGTCATAAGGCTAAAATGGGTATGACTGGGCTAAAATCAAGATGTCAGCAGTGCTGTGTTCCTTCTAGAGGCTCCAGGAGAGTATAATGGTTTAAATGGTGACCCCCAAAAATATATGTTCACATCCTAAATCCTCGAACCTTGTGAATGTGAACTTACTTGGTCTTTGTAGATGTGATTAAGGTAAGGGTCTCAAGATGAGCTCATCCTGGATTATCCAGGTGGGCCCTAAGTCTAATGACAATGGTCCTTATGAGAGATGGAAGAGGAAAAGACACAAAGAAGAGGAGAAGGCCGTGTGAGGATGAACGCAGATTGGAGTCATGTAGCCCCAGGCAAGCAACACCTGCAGTCACCAGATGCTAGGAGCAGGCGAGAATTCTTTGGAAGAAGAATCACCCTGCTGACACCTTGATTTTAAAATTCTGGCCTCCAAAACTATGACAGAATGAAGTTCTGTTGTTTTAAGCCACCAAGTTTGCGGTAATTTGTCACGGCAGCTCTAGGAAACTAATACAGGGAGAATTCACTTCCTTATCTATTCCAGCTTCTAGAAGCTGCCTGCATTCTTTGGCTTGTGTGCCTTTCTTCTATCTTCAAAGCCTGCAATGTAGCATCTTCAAATCTCTCTGTCCTCTCCTCCCCTCTCCCACTTATAAAGACCCTCATGATCATATTGAGTCCACTTAAATAATCCAGGATCATCTTATTTTAAGGTCAGCTGATTAGCAACTTTAACTCAAGTGACAGCCATAATTCATCCTTGCCGTGTAACCTATCATTGTCACCAGTCCCAGGGAATAGGATGTAGACATTTTAGAGGGGCATTATTCTGCCTACCACTTGAATTGTAAGAAAAAGCAGGATATTTTATCAAGAAAAAAGAGAAATAATATTCGATACTGAAAGAACATCTTGACAGAAAAAGTGCAATGTTTATCTAAAGTTTGAACTCTAGATGTTCTGTCTAAATGCCAGCTTGAGACCCCCTCCTACAGCACCCACAGCACCCAACTGCTGGTCTGAATAAGTGAGTCAGAGATACCTCAAAATGCTTCGTGATAATGTTGGACCGGCCCTGCTTATTACTCACCCGCACCAACTTTTATCCACTTTTTCTGCAGTTGCTGATTCATTTCTTCTTCCTTCATCTATGACACAGATATTGCCCTTTGGAGTTGTTCTGTCCAAATCCCTTCTCTGGCTTCTTTCTGAGTACCTGCTTTAAATTTTTATTACCAACAGTTCTCGGTTTTGGATTACCTTCTGAAGAATTTCCTACTCCTATTGGTTTCTTGAGAACGTGGCTTAATTGTTTTTCCATGAGAAGGAAATTTGAAAAGAAAGGATTACAGTCTTGGGTGGCTGTATTACAGTATCTGAGAAGAGACAGGGTTGGAGTTGAGGCTGGAAAGACAGTTTGAGTCTGATTATAGAGGACATTGGAGGAAAGAGTCAGGACTAAGGAGTTTAGACTTAAAAGTTCAAATTTTTTTATTTTATTTTTAAAGTTGGGATTTTACAAGAGAAATAAAAATAAATATTGAAATAGTTCACTTTTTATAGTTATTTAATAATTTTTTTCTTTTTTCTTTTAATTTATCAATATACAATGTAGTTGATTTTCGTGTCCCTTAAATAATTCCTCCTTTTCAATTTAATAATTTTTGACAAATTTATGGTATGTATTTACCACTACAATTCAAATTTATAATATTTCCATCACCCCCAAAAGACCTTTTTATGACCTTTTGCAGTCATGTCCCTACTCACACCTCCAGACCCAGTAAACCATTCATCTACCTTCTCTCTATATAGATTTGACTTTTCTGGACATTTTATTTGAATGGAATCATTTACTATGTGGTATTTTTGTCCACTTTCTGTCATTTTTTAATAGTTAACATTTAATGAGGACTTGTGATGTTATAGGCACACAGCTATACTCTTCACTTGTATTACCTCATTACTGCTCACGACAGCTCTGTGAGATAAGTTCTACTATTGTACCTGCTTTACAGATGAGAGGACTAGGATTAAATAACTCTACAATGTCATATACCTACAGCTCTATCTACTATGTGACAGAGCCATAGTGGAATCCTAGGCTTTACCACTATCCAGCAGTCTATCCTACACTACCTTTCAGGGTCATGATCCACATGATAATATTGTCAAAAATCAACATTACAACAAATTTATTTGAAGATCTCAATTGGCTGTACTGCGATTCTAGAATTAGGGAACACATTATTCCATAAAGTAGAATAAGTGTTCCAATGAGCCAAGCAGAGGAGGTTGGTTTTATAGACAGAAAAAGGCTTTAGCAGAAACAAAGAACAAAAAGCAGACTGGTCATTTCAAAGTTACTTTTCTCCTAAGGTGGGGACAGGAAGACAGAATAATAGAAAAATAGCATCTCAGGTTACTTTAGGCTATCTCTTTTGAGTAAATATTAAAGCAGAGAGAACTTCATCATTATAACAATTGAAGATTTATTATTGTTCTTTTTTTTTTTTTTTGGTTGGTAAGCGGATCTGAAGACTTGGTGTCGCCAACACCTTGCTCTAACTGACTCTCGACCTTGGTGTGTTATAAGGTGGCGCTCAAACCAACTGAGCTAACTGGCCAGAAGATTTAAATGCCTGCCCCATTAGGATGAAAGTAGGTTTATTCCCTTCTTGCACAATCGCTTTAGTACTTCACCGAATTTCCTTCAAAGCCAAAGTTTCTTGGCACTTTTTCTTCTTTGCAGTCTTGTTTGCTTGGTTGTTGGTCTTTTGAAATTTGCTTCCCATTCCCCTTTGCTCCTCTGTGTTTGTTTTGCAGCTGTGCATTGATCTGGATACCTTTGGAATGACATTAGCAAGACTGAGCCTTCCTCAGCCCCTATTCTCTTTTATTTATTATTGAATATTTCCAATGATCCAAATCAAAGTGGATTAAAAAACAGCTATTTGTTGTTAAAAAATAAACAAATAAATAAGCTGGCCTGTTTGGGAAATTGGTTGTTATCTTTTCCCTGAATTCTCAGAAGGTCAGATCACAGCCTAAGTGACATGGAACTTAGCAGGGGTGATTCCATTTTGATTTTCAGCCTGGTCTTTTGGAATCTGATGCAGGAACTTAGTCCAAAACAATGGCCTCCTATAATTTTTATTTAATAATTTCAGTATAAAGAATGAACTGAATATATGACAACTTGGTGGCACAGAGAAAAATGTAAAGGCTGTTTTCATCATATTCATTTCAAATGAAAGTTGATTTGGTCTGGACTAAAGAACGGGCAATAGAAATAAACAGATAAAATAGGTAAGTAAGGACGTAGATATGGATTTATGGCCAGATGGATCTGAATTAAAAATCCAGCTCTTTCTTACCATCTGACTAATTGCAACCAAATATTATAATCTCTCTGGCCTCAATTTCTTCATCTCAAAATTGGGGTTAATGCCTGCTTTTATAAGCATGCTGTGAAATGATTTACATAATGTACTTAGAACATTGCCTGAGACATATTAGGGGCCCAGTAGACAGTGATCATTGCATTTCCAAGTAGTTTTGCTTATGGCTACAGCAGGTACATGAATGTAGAAAAAGGGTGGAATTAAAGATGAGCATCTTTAGGTTTAGCTTTGACAACTGAGAGTGTGATGAACCCACTGAAAATGCTGGTGAATATAGTTCTAAGTGTTGGTTTAATGGGATAGGGATGATGAATCTGATTTGGGCCATACTGAATTTAGTCTACTTGTAGGAGAGACAAGTGAAGATATCCTCCTGACAAATGAACTTCTGGTTTAGAGCTTGAGAGCCAAGTAAAAGTTACAAAATCGAGCAATAATGATTTAGGTATGATAATGATCCAGACACTTGCAGTAAAAGTTGGAGTGTGGCCTGAGCTCAATGGTCCATTGGTCAGTATATTTTGTCCTCTGATGTATTTCTATATCCAGCCGTCATTCTGCTAGAGAAGAAAATGCCTCCAGTCTGAAGCTTCCTAAGGAAGGGCACCAATGAGTTTGCTTGACCAGGAGAATTACATGGGATAGGAAAAAAGGAAGGAAGGAAGGAAGGAAAGAGAAAGGAGGGAGAGAGGGAGGGGAAGAGGAGGCAGGGAAGGAAAGGATCTGTGAAAACTCAGAAGAAATGACCCAATGCCTGCTAAATAATGAGGAACAAAGTAGACCCGGGATTATATGATCTCAAAATTGTAATCTTATAAAACAGTATTAAAATAAGGAACATTTAGGCAGTACCTTTTAAAGACATAATCTAGGCCGCATTTATAATGTTCTTGATGTTAGTAACAACTGGGTTGCTTAATTCACTTTTATTGAAAATAATATAGTGAAAACTCCAAGGGATACACATTTGCTGAGTGCTTTCTGTGATTATAAATTGCCTACTGCCAATTGCTATGGAAAGTACAAGGGTCTTTCAAAAACTGTAGAAAAATGGAATTAAAAGATAGTGTGTCTTTCCATGAATTTTTTGAAGACCTTAGAGTTAGGGTATAATTAAGAATTAGCAAAAAAGAACCTAGACCAATAATAAGAACCTAGAGCTCGTTATTAAGTAAAATCTCCATCGTTTTTCAAAGTGTGTGGGGGGGGGCTGGGGGGAAACAACAGATAAGAAAACACTTGATGTTCTTATTTTCACATAGTAATTACTGCAATCACCAAGCAAGAGAGGGAGAAGAACTTGATCAGACGTGACAAACCAACGGGCCATTCTGAAGAAAGGCCAAAGAAGCAAAAAGAGAGATTCAAAAAAATGTCCTCAATACATCTTTTATAATTCATAAAAAAAAGTGAAGAAACAAAACTGTATATGGAATTGCCATTAATATAAACTGTAATTGTGTTTTGAAAATAAAATACCTTAAGACAGAATTATTATGTGAATCTTGAAATACTATCTTTACCATATAAAATATAAAGAAATAAACATGCCTTTTCTCTAATACACTTTTCCCTAAAAGGAAAAAAAAAAACGGATTAAAGTTTTTATATTATCAAATGCTTAGCAATAAAAGGTTTATATAATGATATTTATTAGCCACTCCCCAAAATATTTTTAATAGCTTCATAATATAAATGTTAGAATGCCAACTGTCTTTTTCCAGAAATTGATTACCAAAGGTATATAGGTCTAGCATTAACAATTTTTACTACATAAGTATATTTTAATAATAAGCACAGAAAAGGATATAATGAAGAGAACTCTATGCCATTTCTTTCTGATGTAAATATGACATAGGATGCAAAGTTTATAAGAAAATATTGAAATAGCACGTATTTTTTGTTCACCTGGTTTTAAAAATGTTAATATCCTTCAGATGTGATGTTAAGAGGTGTTTTAAAACTTAGCGGGTGTTACAAAATTTCTTTTGGTAAGATTGATCCAAGAACATCCTATTTTTGCCTCTACTCAGCCCTTTATTGCAAAGACAAATCTACTCTACTTATTTGATTAACTCTTAGCATAGGCACAAAGAATGCAGAAATGGAAAATTACATCTCTCATTCATTGAAACTAAAAAGCTGTATACTATTCACCACCATTTTTCAAGTTAACTATCTATTTTTCGGTTTTTTCTTCCAACATTCTTATAGTTTTATCATTTTTCTCCATTTCTAAAGCCAGACATTTATTCTAGGTTTTGATATTTTCTTGTTCAAACTATTTACACCAACCCATACACAATTTCTTCATTTTCTTTACAAACATCAATTCATTTAGTCTTCAGGTGATTAAGTGAGGTCAATATAATAATGGCTATTGACACAGACAGGTTTAGACAGAGAAATAAGTAACTTGCCTGAACTAGTATGTAGAAATTTCAGGCCTTGAATCACATGTGGCTTACTCCAAAGCCATCTACTTTCTGTTACATGACAGTAAGTTTACCTCCATTGCAATTGCTGAGGCCAAAGTCTTTAATATGTTTCCTTTTAAAGATTATATAAGAGTTCCTTGCCACTTGCCTATAACACAGGTAGGCAGAGTATGGGAATATTTGAGTTTGATCTTTAATTAAGATACTTATTTCAGTTATTGAGGTCCAATTATTTTTTTAAAAAGCACAATTGCAATGTTTTTTGAGGAGACATTGGCTTAATAGCTATTTATATGCCCTTAGCATCTTATAAACAACAAAGTTTAGATGAAACTATTTAAGTTTCATCTCAAATAATTAAAAATTTCCAAGTATAACCTATCCTACAAATATACTTTACGGTTCTGATAGTCTGTGTACCTCCTACTGTATAACTGAACCACATTATCCATTTCTCCTCGCCAATGGGAAGCGCGAATAGCCATAAAATTGAGAAAACAGTATTTAAACTGTGATAAGAATGGGTTACATTTTCATTATTTTGTAACTCTCATTAAATCAGAAATCTGGAAATACTTGCATATGGTATCATTTCTACTGAAGCCAATTATTTTGTCCTTCAAATTAGGTTATGAGAATGTCAATGCTTAAGACATTTATTTTCAAAATTATCATTATTTATTTTATTAATGTTTTTATAACTGCCATAAATTGTGACAGGCTGCCTTCTCAACTCTTGATTTAAAAGCTCACTAACTTGTTTGCATAAAATATTCCCAATAAGAAAGCCAGCTTGTTAGGTAAAATGTACTGTCTTGTTTTGGAAATTATATAAAAATTTTTTGTAGTCACCAATTACAACTGAACATTTGTTTGCTGTGACCTTAAGTAAAAAGAGCATTTTACGTCAAAAACAAAACAAAACAGGAGTTTCCTAATCCATATACAAATTCAGTCTCTTACCCTAAATATACCTCTATAATTTAATATATTGCCTTCTTAGCAATATATTTAAAAAACTAATAAATAAGATGATTTTTGTTAAAATTATTCCATGAAAATGATTAAATATGATTTGGAAAGAAAAGAGACTAAACTTTGCTGTTGAAAAGACTGAGGTTGCTTTTGTATAATTACATAGTCTTACCAGTTTAAATTGAGAGAACATTTTTCAAAAAGTCAACATTCAGCACACTTTAACATTTCTTTTTAACTTTGGTTAATCTTATTAACCACTTCAATGGAAATAAATATAACCTATGCTCACATGAAGCCAAGAAAAATGAGACTCATTCTACATTGAAGGTCTTTTGAATTAATGTATCAGCACCTTAAACTTTTTATGTAATTAAAAATAATTAGGTCTTCATACAACTGTCATTGTCATATAAAAATTTGACTGGAAACTAATGAAATAAACTGTGCATTATGTAACAACTTAACATATTTTCATTTGATTAGTTGATCAGTCAAAGGAATTACACAGGTAATAAAACCGACTTTAAAATTTTACATTAACGTATTCCCCCAAGTCTTTCTTAAAAGTCTACTATGGTATGAAACATATCTATTAAAAGGAAAGATGGTAAGTAGGTAACTTGATCTTCAAAACAGATATAGTTTTGGGAAGTAAGACAAAATGTGGACTAGAGGTGCCTGGGCATATTCCTCTCACATAAAAGGACCAGAACAATTAATAGACAGCTAAATATTAATGGGACCATCTGTGGGTGAGTGCAGGAGTGCAGCAGGAGACTGATGTGATCCCTGTGGAGCACAGAAGCCCAGGATGACAGCATAGAGAAGAGAAAGAACCTCAATCGTCAAATCTCTGCCACCAGGATTAGCATGGAAAAGACATTCCCTTGCAGGGAAAAGGTAGGAAGAAGGCTCATCCCCACCCTCATCCTCACCACAGAGGCCTGCAGTTCCTGCTGCGGGAAGATTCTATAGCCCTTGTAAGCCCAGATCCAAGTGTGGGGAGCTGCCTAGAATATACACGCTGCATTGTGCACTCCCTGCCCCATCCTCATGACCCATCTTGAAACCAGAGCCACTATGGGAGCACACCATGCCCTGAGGGCCAGTAGCAACTACACTCCCTCATAGGAGAGACTAGAATGCCCTGAACCCCGTGGCTTGAATCCTGGACCCAGGTGTAGCTATGACTCCAGTCCTGCATGTCTGGGAAGCTATCCCAGGCCTGCTGAACAGGCAAACGCCCACGTTCCTGGCCAGAAATTAGACAAAAAGAACCCTCACCACCAGTGGTCTAAGTTCTGTGTGCCAAACCTCCCAACCTGGAAAATCAGTTCATGGGTCCTTACCCTAAGAAAGATACTCCTGGGACAGTGGAATTAAAGTGCATCTGTGTTCTCTCAGAGAAGCGGCCTTCAATAATTCCATAAAGTTGCCTCACCACCACCCAAAAAGTGTCTAGATGGCCCCCTCTCTGCAGCCCTGCCTAGAAACCTCACCCATTGCTCAAGAAGTGTCTGGCCAGGCCCCTCTCTGCAGGCCACCTAGTGGCCCATGCACTGCCTGAGAAGTGGCTCATCAGCCTGCCCTTGGCAGACCCATTCCTGAACCACTGAGGGAATCGTAACCCCACACTCAACCCTGAAAAGTAGCACAGTAGACTGGATCCTGGCAGTGTCACATCCAGCTAACTGAGTCAGAACATACCCACACTCCCGACTCAGAGCAACAGCACAGCTGTCACCCCCCTGGTATTGCAAAAGGAGAAAAATTTTTTTAAAAGGTATTGAAAGCATATTTAATGAAATAATAGCTGAAAACCTCCTTTGTCTTGGGACAGAGATAAACATCTAAATCCAGGAAGCTCAAACATCCCCAAATAGATTCAACACAAAAAGGTCCTCTCCAGTACACATTTCGTCAAGCTGTCAGAAGTTAAAGACAAAGAGAGAATTCTAAAACAGCAAGAGAAAAGCATCAAGTCATTTATAAGGGAATCCCCATTAGACTAACAGCAGACTTCCAAGCATAAGCCCTACAGGCCAGTAGAGAATGTGATGATATATTCAAAATACTGAAAGAAAATACTAAATTGCTAGCCAAGAACATTATACCCTGCAAAGCTAGCCTTTGGAAATGAAGGATAAATAAAGTCTTTCTCAGACAAGCAAAGACGAAGAGAATTCATTACCACTAGTTTGTTCTTATAAGAAATGCTAGGGGAGTCCTACATATAGAAGAGAAAGAATGATTACAACCACCATGAAAACACCTGAAAATATAAAACTTACTTGTAGAATAGGTACACAAAGTAGAAAAAGAAAAAGAAAGGAATCAAACCTTATCTATACAGAAAAACACCAAACTGCAAAGATAAACAATAAGAAAGAAAGAAAGAAAGAAAGAAAGAAAGAAAGAAAGAAAGAAAGAAAGAAAGAAAGAAAGAAAGAAAGAAAGAAAGAAAGAAAGATGGAAAGAAAGATGGAAAGAAAGAGAAAGAAATAAAGAAAGAATAAAAAAGACAATCAGGAAACAACCAATGAAATGACAGGAGTAAGAACTCACATCAGTAATAACCTTAAATGTAAATGGATTAAATGACCCAATTAAATGATGTAGACTGGCTGAATGGACAAAAAAATGACCCATCTATATGTTTCCTACGAGAAACACACCTTAACTACAAAGACACACATAGACTGAAAGAGAAGGGATGGAAAAAGATATTCCATGCAAATGGAAAACAAAACTGAGTAGGAGTAGCTATACTTATATCAGATAAATAGACATTAAATCAAACTATTTACTAAGAGATGAGGAAGGGCATCATATAATTATAAAGGGATCAATACAGCAAGAGGATATAACATTATAAATATATATGCACCCAGCACTGGAATACCCGGATATATAAAGTAAAATTATCAGATCTAAAGGTAGAGATACATCAAAGTGATAATAGTTGGGGGCTTTAACACCCCACTCAACATTAGATATTTCATAGAGACAGAAAATCAACAAAGAAATATGAAATTTAAATAGCTCCATAGACTAGATGGACCTAACAGACATTTGCAGAGCATTTCATTCAACAGCTGCAAAATACACAGTCTTCTCATCAGCACATGGAACATTCTTCAGGATTGATCATATGCTGGGCAGCAAAACTAGCCTCAGCAAGCTCAAAACAATTAAAATCATAGTAAGTGTATTTTTGAACGTAATGGAATAAAAATAGAAATTAGTAAAAAGAGGAAGTTTCAAAACCATACAAATACATGGAAATTAAACAATATGCTCCTGAATGACCAAAGGGTCAAAGAAGAGATTAAGAAGAAATAAAAAAATTTCTTAAAACGAATGAAGACAGAAACACAACACACTGAAACCTATGGGAGATAGCCCAAGCAGTATTAAGATGAAAGTTTATAGCAATAAATACCTACATCAAAAAAAGAAAAGAAAGGAAAAGAAAAATTTCAAGTAAACAACCTAACAATGTTTCTCAAGTAACTAGAAAAGCAAGAACATACTAAACCCAAAATAAGTAGAAGGAAAAAAAATTGGAGCAGAAATACAGGAAATTGAGACTAATAATATAACACAAAAGATCAATCAAATGAAATGTTTGTTTTCTGAAAAGATAAACAAATCAACAAACCATTAGCCAGACTAACCAAGAAAAAAAGAGAAAAAATCTAAATAAGTAAAACCAGAAATGCAAAGGAGATATTACAACTGATACCTCTGAAATACAAAGGATCATTAGGAACAACTGCATGCCAATAAATTTGAAAACCTAGAGGAAATGGATAAATTCTTGACACAGATGACCTACTAACAGTGAAACAAGAAGAAATAGAAAACCTGAATAGACCAATAACAAGTAATGAAATTGAATCAGTAATAAAAGTCTCCCAACAAAGAAAAGCCCAAAACCAGATGGCTTTATTGCTGAATTCCACCAAACCTTTAAAGTTTTAATACCAAAACTTCTAAAGTTACTTCAAAAAATTGAAGTGAATAGAGTTCTTCCAGTCTCATACTATAAGGCCAACATCACCTTGGTATGAAAAACAGGCAAAGACACAACAAAAAACTACAGGCCAATCCTCAATAAAATACTAGCAAACCAAATCCAACATCACATCGAAAAGATTTTACACCATGATCAAGTGGGATTTATCCCAGGGATGCAAGGATGTTTCAACATACGCAAGTCAATAAACATAATACATCACATCAATGGAATAAAAAAAAAACATATGATCATCTCAATAGATGCAAAAAAAGCATTTGACAAAATTCAGCATCTCTTCATGGTAAAAACTCTCAACAAACTAGATATAGAAGAACCTTAATACAGTAAAGGCTATATAAGACAAGCCCACAGCTAACATCAAACTGAATAGGGAAAAGCTGAAACCTCTTCACCTAAGAACTTGAACAAGACAAGAATGCCCACTCTTACTTCTTTTAGTCAACATAGTACTGGATGTTTTAGCCAGAGCAGTTAGGCAACAGAAATAAATAAAGGGCTTCCAGATTGAAAAGGAGGAAGACAAATTGCCCCTGTTTGAAGATGACATGATCTTATATATAGAAAAACCTAAAGACTCTACCAAAAAACTCTTGGACTTGATAAACAAACTTAGTAGAGTTGCAAGATACAAAACCAACATATAAAACTTAGTAGCATTTCTAGACACTAACAACAAACTAGCAGAATAAAATATCAAGAAAGCAATACCATTTAGAGTAACAATAAAATAAAACAAAATACCTAGGAATAAATTTAACCAAGGAGTAGAAAGATCTCTACAAGGAATACTATAAAAACTGACTAAAGAAATTAAAGAAGAAACACAAAAATGAAAAGACATACCATGCTAATGGATTGGAAGAATCAATATTGCCAAAATGGCAATAGTACCCAAAGTGATCTATAGATTCAATGCAGTCTTCATATTTCACATAAATAGAAATGACATGCTTCATGGAAATAGGAAAAAAAAAACAGTTAAAAAATTTATATGGAGCAACAAATAGCCAAAGATATCCCAAGCAAAAAGAACAAACTGGGGGACATAACATTACCTGACTTCAAAATATACTACAAAGCTATAGTAATCAAAACAGCATGGGACTGGCACAAAAACAGACACATAGACCAATGGAACAGAACAGAAATTTGGAAATATATCCAAGTACCTACAGCCAACTGATTTTTGACAAAGGAGCTAAAAACATATATCGGATAAAAGACAGTCTCTTCAGTTTGTTCAATAAATGGTGCTGAGAAAATTGGAGAGATCCATATGCATAATGAAACTAGATCCCTATCTCTCACCCCAATATACCAAAACTAACTCAAAATGATTTAAATACTTAAATGTAAGATCCAAAATTATAATACTTCAGGAAGGAAAACAACACAGGAGAAACACTTGAGGACCTAAGACTGGGCAAAGATTTTATGAATAAGATGTCTAAAGCACAGGCAACAATAGCAAAAGTAACTGGAATTATATCAAACTACAAAGCTTCTATACAGCAAAGGAAACAATCAACAAAAGAAAAAGACAACCTGCAGAATTTGCAAAGTATGAATCCAACAAGGTTTTTTTTTAAATAATCCAATTAAAAAATGGGCAAATGAGCTGAATAGACAATTTTCAAAAGAAGACATACAAATGGCAAGTAAGTATATGAAAAAATGCTCAAGATCACTAATCATTAAAGAAATGCAAATCAAAACCACAATGAGATATCCTCTTAGCCGGTTAGAATGGCTATTATCAAAAAGACAGAAAATAACCATGGGGAGGATGCAGAGAAAGGGGAACTGTTTTACATTGTTGGTGGGAATGTAAATTAGTACAGTCATTATGGAAAACAGTATGGAGTTTTCTCAAAAAACTACAGATAGAATTACCATACTTTCCAACAATTGTACTACTGGGTATATATCCATAGGAAAGGAAATCAACAAGTTGAAGAGACACCTGCACTCCCCGTGTTTATTGTGGCTCTATTCACAACAGCCAAGATTGTGAACCAACCTAAATGTCCATCAATGGGTGATTGGATGAGGAAAATGTGTGTGTATATGCACACACACACACACACACAAACGCACACACACACGGACACACAAACACACACACACAATGAAATATTATTAAGGCATAAAAAAGAACAAAATTCTGCCATTTGCAGCAACATAGATGACCTTGGAGAACACTATGTTAAGGGAAATAAGTCAGGCAAAGAAAGAGAAATACCACATGTTCTCACTCATATGTGGAAGCCAAAAAAGTTGATTTCATAAAAGTAAAGGGTAGAATAGTGGTTGCCAGAGACTAGTAAGTGGAGAGGGGAGGAGATATGGGGAGAGAATGGTCAACAGATACAAAATTGTAGAGAGATAGGAAGAAAGAATAAGATCTAGTGTGCTATAGCAAATACAAGGCTACAGTCTACAACAAATTACGGTATAAAAAAATTCAGACAGAAGTATTTTAGCAGTTACTAGAAATGGGGGTTGGGGGGGCTATTGTTTAATGGGTATAGAGTCCATGTTTAGGGTGATGAAAGCATTTTGGAAATAGATAGAGGTAGTAGTTACACAGCTCCTATAAATGTAATTAATTCCATGCAATTGTATGTTTAAAAATGTTTAAAGCTCCGCCTTGCACTGTCAGGGCCAACTCTTGCTGCACCTGCACCAGCCCAGTCCTCCCCACTTCCCTGGATTCCCTCCACAACTCTATTACATTTGGATGTCATGTCTCCTTACAGAGTTTGAGCTGCGGTGCATTACCAAGTCATAAGTCTGATCTCAGCATGCCTTCTGAGACACCTCAGGCAGGATACGGGTATGTATGCAGTATGTCCCCACCTCTTGAGGGCACCCTCAGGGTAAGGAGCCTGGAGAGGGGGCGCCCAGGGGACAAGGAAGCCAAGGAGCTCCTGTGGATCTGGCTTGATGACCCAAGCAGGTGCACCCGATAGCTGGACTGGCCTGACACTGACTAGCTGCATCACTACAAAGCTCTGTCAAAATCTCCAAAAATCTTGCCAGATATTCTGAAGAAAATTAGGGATACCCCCATGGTCAGAATCAACAAGATCGGGAAGAACTTCCACTAGAAGTGTGAGCCCCTGGCCAAGTGTGAGTTCTTCAATGCGAGCAGGAGCACGAAAGACCTTATCAGCCTTCAGATGGTGGAGGACGCCAAGCAGGATGGAACTCTGAAGCCTGGGGACACCATCATCGAGCCTATATCCAGGAACACAGGGATTGGGCTGGTCCTGGCTGCTGCTATGAAGGCCTATAGCTGCATCATGGTGACGCCAGAGAAGATGAGCACAGAGAAGGTGGACGTCCTGCAGAGGTTGGGGGCTGAGATCATAAGGATGCCCACCAACACCACATTTGACTCCCCCAATTCACACATAGCAGCTGAAGAACAAGATTCCCAATCCTAACATGCTACACCAGTACTGCAATGCCAGAAACCCCCTGGCACACTATCACAGCACTGCCAAGAAGGTCCTGCCACAATGTGACAGGAAGCTGGACATGCTAGTGGCTTCAGCGGACATAGTCAGCACCATCATGGGTATTGCCAGGAAGGTGAAGAAATGTCCTGGATGTAGAATTATCAGGGTGGATCTTAAAGGATGCATCCTTGCAGAGCCTGAAGAGCTGAACCAGAAAGAGCAGACTGCCTACGAGGTAGAAGGAATTGGCTATGACTTCATCCTCATGGTGCTGGACAGGATGGCAGTGGACAAGTAGTTCAAGAGCAATGTTGAGGAGGACTTCACCTTCACCCACATGCTGATTTTGCAGGAAGGGCTGCTTGTTGTGTGGTGGCAGCTCAGGCAGGGTGGTGGCCGTGGCTGTGGCCATGAAGGCTGCCCAGGAGCTGCAGGATGGTCAGTGCTGCATGATCATTCTGCCTGACTCAGTGCGGAACTATATGTCCTAGTTCCTGGGCACTAGTAGATGCTGCAGAAGGGCTTCATGGAGGAGGACCTCAAGGGAAGAGGCCGTGGTGGTTTCACCTCTGAGATGAAGAGCTGGGCCCACCGGCTCTGCTGATGGTGCTGCAGACTGTCACTTGGGAGTGCACCATTGAGATCTTCCCCAAGAATGGCTTCGACCAGGCTCATATGGTGTGTGTTAGGAGTCACCTGGAATTGGTGACTGCTCAGGAGCATGCTGTCACCCCTACTTGCTGGGAAGGGGCAGCCATGAGACCAAGTCCACAAAGTCATCTACATGAAATTCATACAGATGCTCCTAAAGAACATACTGGGCATGCTCTCATGCATCCTGGAGATGGTTCATGGTGGTCCTTCTCCCTGGTGGTCCATGAGCAGATCCAGTACCACAGCAATGGGAAGTCCAGTTAATGACAGATGGTGTTTGGGGTCGTCACCGCCATTGACTTGCTTAACTTCGTGGCACCCCAGGTGTGGGACCAGAAATGAAGCCTGAGACCCTTGCTGCACCAGCACTGGGGCTCAGTCTAAGGCCCCGAGGGAAGTGCACATGGCCCAGCACCCACCGAGGTGAGCCGAGATCACACCCTTGAAGCACCGGGGCCCAGTCTAAGGCCCAGAGGGAAGCGCACACAGCCCAGCAGCTGTGGAGGTGAACCAAGACCCGTGCGGCAGAGGGAATCAGTCTAAGGCCCCGGGGGGAAGGGAAACACACACAGCCCAGCGGACGTGGAGGTGAGCCAAGACCAGACCCATGTGGCACCAGGGTCCAGTCTAAGGCCCTGAGGGGGAAGGGAAGCACACACGGCCCAGCAGGCATGAAGTGAGCTGAGAACTGGACAGCTCTAGGGGCTCAGTCTACAGCCGCAGAAAGCTGGAACAGGAGCCAAGTTGGTGTAATAAAGATACTGCCACACCTTCTGTCACCACAAGGGCAGTTCACCACCACAGTAGCAGCCAGGGCCACTGTGCACGCAACCTGCCACTCACTTGACTACATTGATATAAGAAGAGTCACCATAGAAGCTGCAAATAGAGGAGGAAATCTTTATCCTAATAGCCAACCCCAGAGTAACAGATGAAGCAAGTCCTGTACCAGATGACCAAACATCAATGAAAAAATACTAGAACTACAAACAGACAAGAAGATATGACACCACCAAAGGAGTAGACTTATGTTCAAATTCCAGACCTCATAGAACAGGGAATCCTTGAAATGTCTGAAAAAGAATTCTGAGAAATGATCTTAAGAAAGCTTAAAGAAATAAAAGAAGACTCATTAGAGAACACAAGGAAACAAACAAACAAAAAAATCCAGAATGTGAAGGAGGAAATTTACAAAGAGATTAATACCTTAAAAAAGAATGTAGCAAAACTCCTAGAAGTGAAAGATTAACTTATTGAAATAAAACCAAAACAGAGAGCTTAATCAGCAGTCTAGAGAAAGCAGAAAAACTTCAGAGTTCGAATAAACCAGGCAGACAAAAAAAAAAAAAAGAAAGAAAAAAGAATTAAAAACAATGAGGAAAATCTAATAGAGCTAGCAGACAACCTCAATTGCTCTAATATCCAAATTGTGAGTATTCTAGAAGGGGGGGAGAAAGGAAAAGGTATTGAAAACCCATTCAAGGAAATAATAACAGAAAACTTCCAGAGGTAGAGAGAGGTGCAGATCTTCAGTTCCAGGAAGCTCAAAGATCCCCAAACAGATTCAATCCTAAAAGATTCTCTCCAAGACACATTAATTCAAATTTGCAAAGCTCAAAGACAAAGAGAAAATTCTAAAAGCAAGAAGAGAAAAGGGTCAAGTGACTTATAAGGGATCCCCTATCAGACTAACAGCAGACAAACAAAAATTATGGGAGTTCACCACCACTCGACCAGCCGTGCAGGAAATTCTCTGGAGAGTTCTTCATCTGGAATCTGAATAATGAATGTCACTACCACGGATACACAAGGAAGAAGAAAACCTGCTGTTAAAACAAAAATGACATTGAGAAAGAGCAAGAAGGTAAATCATGCCATCTCAAATATCCAACTAACATTGAAGAAGAGAAATAAAAGGGGAAGTAAGGATCAAAAGATATCTAAAACATTTAAACAAAAAGCAATTAAATGACTGGAATTAATATCTGTCAGCAACCACGCTAAATGTGAATTGAGTAAACTACCCATTGAAATGGCACAGATTGACTGATTATATTAAAAAGCTAGACCCAAGTATATGCTGTCTTCAAGCAACCCATCTCACATATAGAGACACACACAGACTAAAATTGAAGGGATGGAAAAAGATACACAATGCAAATGGAAACCAAAAACAAGCAGGAGTAGCTATTCTCATATCGGATAAAATAGACTTTAAACCAAAAAACATAAAAAGAGACAAAGAAGGCCACTATATAATGATAAAAGGATCTATCCAGCCAGAAGACATAACAATCATAAATATATATGCACCCAATACTGGAGTACCTAGATATATAAAACAAACACTAGACCAAAAGAAAGAAATAGGCCCTGATACATTAATATTGTGTGACCTGAACATCCCTCTCTCAGTATGGGACAGATCTTCCAGGCAACAAATCAACAAAGAGACACAGGATTTAAACTACACATTAGACCACCTGGACCTGGCATATATATACAGAACATTTCACCCAACGACTAAAGAATATACTTTCTTCTCATCAGCTCATGGGACATTCTCCAGAATAGACCACATATTAGGTCACAAATCTAGCCTCAACCAATTTTAAAAAATTGAAATCATTCCATGTATCTTTTCAGACAATGATGGACTAAACTTGGAGATTAATAATAAGCAAAACTCTGGAAACTATACCAATACATGGAAAGTAAATAATAGGCTCCTGAACGACCTATGGATCCAAGAAGAAATTAAACAGGAAATCAAAACATTTCTAGAAACTAATAAAAATAAAGATACATCATACCAAAACCTGTGGGATACTGCAAAAGCATTACTAAGAGGCAGATTTATTGCAATAAGTGTTTATATCAAAAGAATGGAAAGACTTCAAATAAATGACCTAACACTATATCTCACAGAACTTGAAAAACAACAACAATCCAAACCTAAAGGTAGTAGACAGAAAGAAATAATTAAGATCAGAGCTGAACTAAATGAAATAGGGACCCAAAAAACAATGGAAAAGATCAACGAAACAAAAAGTTGGTTTTTTGAGAAGGTAAATAAAATAGACAAACCATTAGCTAAGTTAACAACAACAACAACAACAACAAAAAAGAAGACCCAAATAAAAAAATCAGAAATGAAAAGGGAGACATTACAACCGATACCACAGAAATACAGAGAATCATTAGAGACTATTATAAACAACTGTAGGACAACAAATATGAAAAGCTGGAAGATATGGATAAGTTTCTAGACACATACAAACTACCAAGACCGAACCAAAAAGAGATAAAAAAAAGTTGAACAGACCAATAACAAGCAACAAGATTGAAGTGGTAATTAGCAATCTTCCATCAAAGAAAAGTCTGGGCCTAGATGGCTTTACAGCTGAATTCTATCAAACTTTTAAAGAGGTGTTAATACCAATTCTCCTCAAACTAATCTAAACAATTGAAACAGAAGCAACTCTCCCAAGCTTATTCTATGAGGCCAACATAACTCTAATACCAAAACCAAATAAAGACACAACAAAGAAGAAAAATTACAGGCCAATATCCTTGATGAACCTCGATGCAAAAATCCTCTACAAAATGCTAACAATCAGAATACAGCAATGTATTAAAAATATTATACACTATGATCAAGTGGGATTCATCCCAGGGATGCAAGGACAGTTCAACATACGAAAGTTAATAAATGTGATACATCACTTCAACAAACTCAAGGAAAAAGACCATATGATTATTTCAATAGATGCTGAAAAAGCATTTGACAAAATTCAACATCCCTTCATGATAAAGACTTTCAATAAATTAGGTATAGAAGGAAAATATCTCCACACATTAAACATCGTTTATGACAAGCCATCCACCAATATCATTCAGAATGGGGGAAAAACTGAGGGTTTTCCCTTTAGAACAGGAACAAGACAAGGATGCCCACTCTCACCACTTCTATTTAACATAGTACTGGAGGTACTAGCCAGAGCAATCAGGCAAGAGAAAGAAAGGGAATCCAGATTGGAAAAGATGAAGTCAATCTTTCCCTATTTGCAGATTACATGACACTGTAAATAGAAAAACCTAAGGACTCTATCAAAAAACTCCTAGAGGTGGTTAGTTACTTCAGTAATGATGCAGGATACAAAATAAATGCCCCCAAATCAGTTGCATTCATATACTCAAATAATGAACTAACAGAAAGAGAAATAAAGAAAGTAAGCCCATTTATAATTGTCACTGAAAAAAAATAAAATACCTAGGGATCAATTTAACCAAGAAGGTGAAAGACCGCTACAACAAGAACTACAACCCACTTCTGAAAGAAATTAAAGAAGACACAAAAAGATGGAAAGATATTCCATGCTCTTGGATTGGAGGAATTAAAATTGTGAAAAAATCTATACTACCCAAAGTGATCTACAGATTCAATGCAATCCCCATCAAAATACCAATGACATTCTTCACAGAAATGGAGAAAACAATCTTGCCCTTCATATGAAACAACAAAAGATCCTGAATAGCCAAAGCTATCCTGAGCAAAAAAATAAAATAAAGCCAGAGGCATAACACTACCTGAATTAAAATTATGCTACAAAGCAACTGTAACCAAAACAGTATGATACTAGTATGAAAGTAGACATTTAGACCAGTAGAGTAGAATTGAGAACCCAGAAATCACCCCTCAGGCTTACAGCCATCTGATATCGGACAAAGGCAACAAGAGTCTACATTGGGGAAAAGATTACCTTTTCAACAAACAGTCCTGGGAAAACTGAATATCCATACACAGAAGGAGGAAACTAGATATGTACCTCTCACCATACACTAAAATCAACTCAAAATGGATTAAAGACTTAAATATAAGATGTGAAGTTTTAACACCACTAAGGGAAAGTATAGGTGAAACACTTTAGCAACTAGGTCTGGGCACAGACTTTATGAACATGAGCCTGAAAGCTCAAGCAGTAAAAGAGGAAATAAACAAATGGGACTATATCAAACTAAAAAGCTTCTGCACAGCAAAGGAAACAATCAACAGAGTGAAACGACAACCTACAAAGTGGGAAAACATTTTTGCTAACTATGCATCCAACAAGGGATTAATATCCATAATATACAAAGAACTCAAGCAATTATACAGTAAAAAAAACCAAATAACCCAATTAAAAAATGGGCAAAGGAGCCGAATAGACATTTTTCAAAGGGGGACATACAAATGGCCAACAGGTACATAAGAAAATGCTCAACATCACTAGTCATCAGAGAAATGCAAATTAAAACTTCATTGAGATACCACCTCACCCCAGTTAGACTGGCTATAATCAAAAAGACAGTGAATAGCAAATGCTGATGAAGGTGTGGAGAGAAAGGAACACTACTACACTGTTGGTGGGACTGTAAATTAGTACAACTGCTATGGAAAACAGTATGGAGTTTTCTCAAACAACTACAGATAGATCTTCCATATGACCCAGAAATTCCTCTTCTGGATATATACCCAGAGGAATGGAAATCATGTCAAAGGGATACCAGCACTCCCATGTACAGCACAGCTCTGTTTACAATAGCCAAGACATGGAACCAACCTAAATGTCCATCGATGGATGATTGGATAAGGAAACTGTGGTATATATACACCATGGAATTCTACTCTGCCATAAAAAAGAATGAAATACCCCCATTTGCAACACCATGTATGAGCCTGGAGAAACATAGTTGAGTGAAATAAGCAAAGCACAGAGGGATAATTATCGCATGTACTCACTTATATGTGGGAACCAAGAGAGAAAGAAGGAAGGAAGGAAAGACCACAGTAGTGTGTTGGACTTGCAGAGGGAGAGAACATTCCCTGGGCTACAAAGTGGAGCTGGGGAGAAGGGGAGGGAGAGAGAGGTTGGGGATAATTGGGTGGGGGACACAGGATACAAATGCAATTTGTGGTAATGGGTATGCTGCCAGTATGAATCTGGCCCTCACATATTGGGCGTGAGGGGTGACAATTAGCTTTGTATCTCATGAGTATTCATAACCAATAAACAAATAAATTAACAAAAAGAAGAAGTGATGCCTGGAAGTGCTGAGTCAGTGGTGGAAATGACTACCCCAACTCTTCCTGCTTGGGGTCCATTCTCTTTTGCCTTCTTATACACTAAACAAACCCATGTGATTTTTAACTGACTGACGCTGGGCATTGCTTCATCCCTTCTAGGTAGCCAGGAGCACGGTGAGGTGCTTAGTCTGGAGCCAGCATAAATCTTAGTTTCCCCTTCATTAACACTTGGCTACCTTAACGAATCTATTTTTGGTTTATGAGGTTAAATGCATTTTTCTTTAATGTAACTTTCTCTTAAATTGTTTCACCAAGGAAATATTTAAAAAGTTGTTGGCAGGTGGGAGGGACACGTGCAATAATCAGGGCAGAGTGGACTGAAGGCAGAAGAGAGTGCCTTTCTTGGAGAAGAGTCCAGGATAAGGAAAAGCACACAAAGGGGGCTCAGGAAGCCTGCCAGTCTAGTGTCCATTCTCACAGGCAGCATAGTATCCTTGGGGTGAGAGAGTCAGAATGGCTTGAGAGATTTTTTTTTTCTTTTTTAAATTAAGATGAAATCCACATAACCTGAAATCAACAGTTTTAAAGTGATCAAGTCAGTGGCTCTTAACACATTGTATAGTCACCCCCTCTATCAAGTTTCAAAACATTTTCACCACCGCATTATGCAATCACTCTCCACTCCCCTCTTCCCTCCCTCCGTGGCAACCACTAATCTACTTTCTGTCTCTGGATTTACCATTTTTGGACATTTCATGTAAATAGGATCACACACACAGAATCCTTAAAGTGGCAATCCTTATGTAATATATGCTTTACCACAATTTAAAAAATGGAAAAAATAATAGATGTAGTTTGGTTGAAAAACAGAAACAAAAATCTGTGGCTGAGAAATGAGTGTGTGATCCACAAGTACAGAGAGATTATCAGGTGAGAGACAATTCCTACTTCAGAGACGTATATTATTACAAAAGAGCCACAAGCATATATTATAGAAAATGAATGATCCACTTCATTAAATGGCAACCCCATTTTGGGCATTGAGACCAAGCACTAGTTTGATCCCTAGTGCTGCCTAATAGAAGCAATCAATGAATTGCAATGGACTTCTTTAGTAACATGTGCATTGATTAAACTGGGCTAGAGCAACGATGAAGCAACTAAAAATATTTTGGAATGATTAGCTGAATGTAAGTACAATAAAGGAATCTGGGAGTCTCTATGGGTCAAATGTGTATAGGTGCATAGGCAGAGTAATTGTGCATGTAGTAGAACAGAGCCCATGGGAAATTTGCTAGGCTTGGTAAAGTAGGAATACAGAAGGTGGCCAACTGAACACGTAGAAGAAATTATAGGATTACATAA
Source organism: Cynocephalus volans (assembly GCF_027409185.1). NCBI lineage: Eukaryota > Metazoa > Chordata > Mammalia > Dermoptera > Cynocephalidae > Cynocephalus > Cynocephalus volans. The sequence goes on from NC_084468.1 coordinate 125,496,019, forward strand.
TCATCATTTTAGAACCCCTAATGATACTACTGATCCAGGTAAGGATTATCACCTAAAACAATTAGGTAAATGGTTAATGGGAATTAAGAACAAATGAAAATATAATCCTTTTCTGAGTATCTTTGGCTTGCAAACCTTGTTAAAAACAAACAAAAAACAAAAACAAAAACAAAAAACCTTTACAGTGAAACAATTGGTTTTTCAGCAACGTTTAATATTAGTAACACTAGTGGTTGGTTATCCAGAAAATAAGTTTTCTGATGTGATGCAATGTATTATCCAGTGTTACTTATGTAAACTTACCTAAAAAGTAGTTCTCGTTTCTGGTTTGTAGGAATTACAGAGGATAGAAGATGTTTGATAATGCGAGAGTTTAGAAAACTCTCACTGTGAAACTCTCTGTAAGATAGGGCAGTGCCTTTACCTTTGTTCCTGGAAAATTTAGACAAATGAGGTCTTGAGGATATTATATTACAAAACCATTCAAGCTGAAGTAGAGTTTCTTTATTACTTATCTTAGCTCAACCTCCTCATTTTACAGATAAGGAAAGGAAGTTAAGTTCAAAGGCCACCTAAACTGGTAAGAATCAGTCAGCGCTACCCCAGATCTGTTGATTCTTAAGTCTGGTGGTGCCCTTTGCATGGCACTATGTTATTCTCTGGGTTGTGGTGATATCTCACCAAGTAATATGCTCCCTATCACTACAGATGTGGAAAAAGAGGCTGGAGGATCACTTGAAAGTGATGCTACAGAAAAAAATTATACAGAAAAACTAGGCAAACGTCTTTAAGATCTTCCCTGAGAGCGCATGCTCCTGTAAGGAATTCATAGCTGGAGCTAGCAGGCATTAACTGAGTAATTTAGGAATCCCACCCCATGTGCATTCTTGCCTTAAAATGTAATTATTGCATAGAGAATAATTTCCAGAAATAACTGACCACCAGAGACAATTTCATAAAATGGCAAAATTGTATCCCTCATAATGGATAAAAAAAGTATTATTCTTGTTTTTTTTTTTAATTACCTTCAGATAAATTCACACAAAACAAATGCATTTCCATTCTGCTGTCAAATCCAATTGGTCACTTCATGTGTACTTTTTTCATGAAAAAAAGTCACATTCAAAATATTTGAAACAAATCTATAACACAGTAGCTACCTATCCTGCTTATGTAAAAAAAAATTAAAAATTGTGAATTGCAATACAGATATTAGTAATTACAAGTATTTCATTCAGTCCTACAACCATCTTCATAATTGTTTTGTATTAAAGCATGCTGGTAGTGCTAGTTTCCAAATGCAGTTAAAACAAAAGCCCAAAGTCAACATATCCTCATCAAGCTAATGAGAATCAGTAGCAAATATGTGCCCTTTCTGAAAATGTAAAAATGATTTTTAACAAATTAGGTCCTGAGCTTCCTTGTGAGATTATTACAACCTTTTAAAGCAAACTGTTGTTAGACATGGCCCTTTAAGCCCTACTGGTAAATCAATAGCCTAACAATTTTATTTTCTGTCTTACACTCCAAGAGTATTGAAGGGCTGTCCTGAAGAAAGGACTCTCAGATAGGTGGTTCTTTCATACCTGCAGAGTGGAGGAGTGTGGTATTGATCTATTTATTAAGAGAAGAAATAGAGCCTAAAAACTTTGAATATAAAGCCTACATTTCATTTTCTGTGTCCAGTGAAAAGGAACAAAAAAGAATAAATAAAACCACACTGCCATCACAACAAAAACTCTTATTTTCTACTTCAAGTATAACCTCTTCTTTTTTGTTGTTACTATAATTATACTATAGTTCTGATAGGTGAAATACTAATGAACAATTATAGTATTTTTAGAAAGAAGGCATTTAGAACAGAAAATAAGGGCCGACCAGGTGGTGCACTCGGGAGAGTGCAGCGCTGGGAGTGCAGCGGTGCTCCCACCACGCAGGTTCGGGTCCTACATAGGGATGGCCGGTGGGCTCACTGGCTGAGTGCGGTGCGGGCAACAACAAGCCGAGGGTTGCGATCCCCTTACCGGTCACAAAAAGGCCAAAAAAAAAAAAAAAACCAGAAAATAAAATCTGGGAGTGGGGATATTCTACAGTGAGAGCCTGAATAGCTTTTCTGCCTACTTTCTTTTACAAACACAGGACACTAATGTTCCACACTCAGAACAAAGAGCAGCATCAGCCTATTAAGACTTTTGAACTGCAGATCCCACTCTGCCACCTAATAAAAAATACTAACAACTTATTTTATTTTTATTTTCAAAACCCTCTTTATAATAAATACATCTCATGTGCACAGAACACGTTTTTTTGTGGTTATTTCATTTAATCCTCACAACTACTCTATGATACAGACATTATTATCCCCACTTAAGAGATGAGGAAGCTGGATTTTGCTTTGGCAAGTTGTTCAAGTTCACACAGTAAGTAGAAAAATTGGGATTAGATTTTAAGCCTATCTGACTCCAAGTTTATGTTATTTCCCTCCACCACAACCTTTTTAATTTTAGAAATTAGATGGGGTATAGTGAAGAAATGGGCTAGATGCTTAACTCTGTTTTAACTCTTAAGACGGTCTCAATGTTGTTTACTCTGAATTTAAAGTTCTTAAAGAGTCAGACAAATTAGGGCCTCAGACTATTTGAAAAAAAACTAGGAAGAGCTTACTTAGCAGGTTATGTGAAATTTTAGATAAACAAACAAAAAATCTCCTCTGAATTCTTGACATCTTTTTGTACTATAAAAATATTTTTCCATTATAATAATGCTAGTTTAAGTCTACACCCTAGGAGTGTCGAGATGCTCTAATAAGGAGTCTACACTCCAGGGAAGGTTAGCCAGCATTTAATGAAAAAGGTATATTCTAGATGTGGCCACTACTAGTTTCTTTGTGTCTCTCCAACATCAGATTTTCTTAATTTGTGTGACAAATGTTAGAGATTATCATTCTTTTGTGAAACGAATGGTGTTGAAGACTGTCAATGGGCTGAAATGTAGAGAAAGTTGCATGGATAGGATATGAGAATCTAGACTGAGCCCTTCATCCCTTACCATAAAACTGACAGCCTGGATCTTATTCCTAAATGGTGCTGTGTTTAGCCAGTGATTCCAGCAGATTTTTGGTCACATGACTGAGATGAATATAGTCAGCTAAAATAGTGTCACATTTGCCTTCAGGTGAGCTTTTTATTCAATATCTGTCAGAACACCTAAGGGACTGTTCATGCATACAGAATGGTTTATGTGCCTGTTTTATACCTGCTCGCTACTAAATATCCGCATGGGCTTGCTTTTATTTTAACAGTGCGATGGGGGAGATCTGTCTTCTCACCTACATTTAACTATTGGAGATCACTAATATTTGTCAAAAAGAATCTAATAGTTGTAGATTGCCAAACTGGCTTAGATAAATTCAAAACAAATATTATTCAGCTCTGTGCCTTATACGGTCATCAACTCCACCGTTACGGAAACAATTGTTACCTCCTCTCTTACCGCCTTTATGTCAGCAAAAGGGCATGCTATAAGCCAGGCAGGGTGCTCTTGCATCATTTCTAAACTAGTTTTTGGATGCACTTGGACTTTCATTGGGTGTCTGGAGAAACTGGCAGGTTACCAGGCTGCCTGAAGATACGTCCATCTGCATAACTTACAGAGCCAGGCCTCAAAATTGCTCAACAAACTGTCATCCTTGTAGAACAAAGGCCATCTAGATTTGAACAACAGAATAAACATCCTAAGACTCAGGAGCTACACCTTCAAAGTTTCTAAGATCGGTGGCAGTGTCTCACAAAAATCGGCAGATATGTTCAAAAAACCAATATTTTAAAAGTGGCTGCTAGGGTTTCCGAGAGAGTGTGTCATCCTTAGGTCCAGAAAAATACTCTTCCCATTTGCTGCCTCGTGGAGGTGAAGAAAGGGAGAAAAACCTTTGACTGCTTGTGGTTGGAAAGAGAGATAGATTGACAGGTAGGGCTGGCCACTGAGATGGAGGATCTGGAATCCACGAAATAAAAAATGTGATCTGTTTTACTGTCACTAGTCATAAACAGATAACCTAACTTCACAGGGAGTAACATTTAGTAAGTGTGCACTTATACTACTTTTTTACAGGTGAGATTTCCCACAAATATTTCTAGTCTGGGTGAAGTTTGACAAAATAATTTACCTAGGACAAAAGAGCAGAGAACGTTAATTTATTTTAAGTAATATAAACATTGTTTATTTTTATTTTCAAATCTCTAAAATCTAATGACATTCTTCCAAAGGCAGATATTACCTTAGTTATACAACGTCCTGGAGGACATACCAGTTCTCAGGTCTTACTGAGTTAGCAGCTTGCAGTAATGAATCCCAGTTCACATGGAATGTTTCTAAACTGCTGTTTAAATAAAAAATATCTATAACTTTTCATTTGCCCACTTATGTATACTGTCTGAGAGGGTCTACCTCATTTCCAAGTTTGCTCGTGACTTCATGACTTCTAAAGAGTAAGAATATTGGGGAGTAAAACAGGCTCTGGATTCAGTCTTGGAAGAAACTCTCATATTTTCCTCTCACCAGTATAGTTCTAATATCTACTTCACACAAATGTTTTGAGGATTAAATGAGACAATCGCCATAAAGCATTTAGCACAATGTTTATAGTAAACATGTTTACAATAAACAGATATTCAGATTTCCAATTCAAATTTCTCTAAAATATAAATATCTCCTAATTTTTCTATCTTATAAACTTGGATTTTCACACATTTGCTTATTTTTTTATGGGCACAGCTAAACCATATTATCATCATTAACTCTATATATTTGTGTATAATTTCCAAAAGCAACAGTAAGGCATAGTACAGAGAATACTGGACATGGAATCTCAAGGTCTGGTTTGAACTCCAGCTGTGTTACTGATGACAGATTGCTTCATTTTCCTGCGTCTTATTTCAAAATTGTTCTGAAGATTAAATGAGGCAAAGTATAGCAAAATGCCTGTCATTGATTCAGCATATTAAAAATGTTCAATAAATATTAGTTGATTCTCCCCATCTACAGAATGTATTTCTGGGGAGGAAGAAGTATGATACGAATTTATCCTTTATTGTATGTATCTCATTGATCTGGATACTCTTGGTGTCTACCCAACAATTAAAAATTCCCAGACTTCATGAGTATTGGAATGTATTTCCAATTTTATTTGACCATGTGACAAAAGAGCAGAGTATGTGAACTTATTTGATTGTTTTCTCATTGAAATGTCTGAATGCTCTTCTGCACCTTGCAACTTCAAGTATGCTATTACCTTTGTTAATGATGTCCAAACAAAAATGATGTTAAAAATAAATTGCAGGGAAACACAGTGGGAAAAGAAATTTACCAGGTGGAAGATCATGAGGAAGTAAGTGCCCAAGCTTTTGCCCACATGTCTGTAAAATTGATTTGTCTTAATAAGTTTGATGCAAATAGGGTTGTATTGTTTGAGATGTGTGCATACACACACACACACACACACACACACACACACACAAACATACACATCTTTAACTGTGAGAGCACATCTTTCTGGTGTCCATTTAGAATTCTTATGAATAAATAAATATAAATAGGTTGTTTTCACTTTTAAAATTAGCTTTTTATCTGAAATTTAAAGCCAGTAATTAACTAGCATATGAACAGACATTTTAAAAAACATGGTAAATAGGAAAATGCCCAAAGAGAGCTCATGATTGCTACAGTCTTTTCTGTAAAAGAAGTGCTGTATCTTTTTCTCATCTTGATTAAACCTGCTTGTTGTTTAATTTTTTTTTTTTTTGCAACCACTACCAGACTTAACACATGAAGGTTTTTCACTCCAAAGCATTGTCGGGTGCTAGGGTAAAATGTTTTGTCTGTTCTCCTAGATAACCCCTATATATCCTTCACGATTCACTTTGTTACCTGCCAGCAAGCTTTTTCTTTATCCCTTCTTCCTGTTCAGGATGAATAAAATGCTCTTCTATGTAATCTCAAAGAAGCCTGTATAATATTAAATTCTAGTTTTCTTGTCTGTCTTATCCACTAGACTGTGAAGATCATTAAGGCAGGGACTTCATCTTGTATACTCTCGAGTCCAATCCCCGAGCACTGTGCCCAGTACATAACAGGCTCAATGGATATTTGTTGAACTGAATTGAATCTATTTACAGACTAGTTTGTTTATCTAAATTTATTACAAACTGATCCCCAAGTTGCCAGTAGTCCAAGAAGAATGCTTCTTTATGTACAGTTTTCTGAAGGACAGGTTGATGTATAATTTTTATGAAATCAAATTCTGATTTGTGTTTCAGTGCTGGGTTTCAGCTTCTCACTGTGACATCTGGGAAAGTGATTGCATATATTTAACTCACGGAAAGTGTAAAATACAACATGTAATGGGCTGAGGTTAGGTTAGGGATGTGAGCACATCTCCAAGCTGCACTACACATATGACCATGAGTTTCACTCCGTGTTTTTGGTTTTCTGTTTTGCAAGATAAAAATAGTGACTACTTCTTTCTACTTAACAGAAGGGACCAGGATATTTGCCCTGACCAATCAGATAATAAAAGATTTTTTAAAAAATTGATTAGAGCTCATCCTTTCTGAGAGGGCTTTTTCACTTACTTGATGATTCCAATTATCAATAATGGTAAACCTGCAAAATAAATGTAGGAATAACAGCTGATTATGAAGTGTGATTTAGGAATTATGTATAAAGGGCAGTTTAGAAGATAGAGGAGAATACTAGCATAGAGAAAGTTACAACTCCTATTTAATAGAAGTTAATAGGATTGTGTCTGTTAGAATACCAGACATCATAAGGACAGTTCTAGGATATCTTGCAGAGCTAGGATAAGGGGACATATTTACTTTATTTCTTTTATAAGAAAACTGAAAAATCAGAGAACAATTTTATACAGTCAAATTGAGAAATACTTCATCTCTCAAGCATACTATGAAAAAAATAATTCACAATGTAACTAATAGTATTTTATCCATAAATAACACCCAAGATCTGAGGGATCCAGACCTTTAAAAATATTATATTCTTTCAGAAAAAAAACCCATCTTTTTCTGTGTGTTTTGGATATTGACTCCATTTAAAAGTGGGGAAAACTAAGCAAAAGAGATCATATCTTTTTGACACAGGAACACCAGTAAGGCAATAGGAGAATTAATCTATTTTACATTTTCACAACTTGTGTCCTTGGGGTTCACTTTTCTAATATGTTTATTTTTTATTTGTTTATTTTTAAAAATTTTATTGTAAATTGACAAATTATAATTTTATATATTTATGGAATACAAAGTGATGTTATGATTTACAAATACAATGTGGAATAATTGAATCAAGTTAATTAACATATCCATCACCTCAAATAATTGTTATTTTTTGTAGTGAGCACATTTGAAATTTACTGTCTAAGCAATTTTGGAATGTACAATACACTATTCTTAACTATATTCACCATGCTGTGCAATAGATCTAAAAAACCCAACTATTCCTCCTGTCTAACTGGGACTTTGTAGCCTTTTACCACCATCTCTTCAGTCTCCCCACGCCTCAGCCTCTGGTAACTTCCATTCCACTCTTTGCTTCTGTGAATTTGACTTTTTTAGATTTTACATATAAGTGAGAAAATGAGGTATTTGTCTTTCTTTGTCTGACTTATTTCACTTAGCATACTGTTTTCCAGTGCCATCTACGTTGTCAAAAAAGACAGAATTTTCTTCTTCTTTAAAGCTAGGTAGTATTCCATTGTGTTTATACACCACAGTTTCTTTATCCATTCTTCTGTTCATCTGTCAAAGGACACTTTTCATAACTTGGCTACTGTGAATAGTGTTGCAATGAACATGTGACTGCAGACATCTTTTTGACAAACTGAGTTCAAATCTTCAGGGTAAATACCCAGTAGTGGGATTGCTAGATCATATGGTAATCCGACTTTAAGTTTATTGAGGAATCTCCATGCAGTTTTCATAATGGCTATACTAATGGACATTCCCACCGTCAGTATACAGGGGTCCCTTTTCTCCACAATCTCACCAGCACTTGATATAATTCATATTTTTGGTAGCCATTCTGACAGGTGTGGTTTTAATTGCGGTTTTACATTGAAGTCCATGTTGAACTTTCTAATGGTTAAACTTGTATATTGTATTAGCTCAGTAAGTAATCTCTCTTTGCTTATCTCCCTGACTCTGGATTTAGTGGAAGTGGAGATCACCTTCGTATAGCAGCAGGTGACTTTCAGCTTTGTTGATGATTTACTATAGTGCCTTCAAATGTTATTCTAGCACAGCATCTGTGACTGAAATTAATTGCACATTCCAGGCAGCTTTTTTTTCCCTTCCTGGAAATTCATTATGCATCTTAATATGCATGAGGTTGTCAAGGTATTAAGAGTCACATAACGTGTTCAGTTGCTTACCTTTATCTAAGTGCTCCCACCCCCCATCCAGAACATTTTTAGCATTTTTTTTGTTTATTTATTAATATTATTTTTTTACATTTTATGATATTGTTGTGGAGCAGTTGGGGGTGAGGAGGAGAAGGAAAGGAGGAAAGAAATAGGGTGGGAGAAGGAGGAAGGACGATGGGCAGAGTTGAGGACTTTGGCACACCCCTTATACCTGCAGGGGATACCCGGGGGCTTCCAGCAGTGTCTTGGTCATCGTTGAGCTGGATGCAGATCATTTTTAGCATTTGTTCCAAGCTGATCTTAAGATTAAACTGTTATATATGCAACATCTGTAAAATTTGAATTAATTTATACAGAAAAGCTTTTATTAATTAATTTATTTTTTAGGTAATTTATTACACATACATGTGGGGTACCATGTTGGTTTTCAACAATTGTGTACAATGTGTGATGCTTAGATCAGGATATTTATATCATTACAATATGTAATCATTCTTTGTGTCCCTTGACCAATTCCTCATTAGCCCCAACCCTTCCTCCCTCCCCTCCCCCTTTCCACTTCTAGTTTTCTAAAAGCTCAACTTATTATTGTGATTGTTGTTTCTTTCTTTCTTTCTCTCTGTTTCTCTTTATTGTTCATTTGTTTATTTATGGATTCAGTTCCCAGTTATGAGCAAGTTTTAAAGTTCTCTCCATTGTGAAGGTTGAATGCTTATATTCTTTAAATAGAGAGAAATCCATGCTAGAAAAGACACTAATGTAAAAAAAAAAAAATGCGAAGGCAGAAAAAACAAATGTGTGTGTGTGTGTGTGTGTGTGTGTGTGTGTGTGTGGGTGGGTGGGTGGGTGGGTGGGAGTGCACACCTTAAGCACACAGAGTGTGCTATCCCTCAATGATAGTGCTATCCCTCAATGATAGAACAAAATTATCTAATATCCATACAGTTTTTTTCTTCAGAAGAATGCTTTAGGAATTAATAATTTCAAGAAATGCCTCAAAATATAAATATTTCTTAAAAGCCACACTCATACATAAAGAATTTCAAAATCTTATTTAAATTGTTAGTTTTCTCTAATGTATTTATATCTGATCTCTTACTTCAGCCGTTTCCTAAAGCAGTAAATTTAAAAAGGACATTGGATATTAGTAAAGAGAGAAATAATTTAAATAAAAATCTTATATACAATCTTGAAGCCTTTAATTTACTCAAAGTATTTAAATAGATCTTTTATTGGGAAAACAATATATTATTCATAATTGTAAGTTTACTTTATCATTAAAAATAAAGATGACATTTCCAAAAGTGACATATTCAAGCTATGAAAAGCTCAATTAAAGGCATTAAAAATTTAAAGAAGGTTTTAAGAAACAAATGGATAAGTTGGGGCTGCATAATCAAGTCACACACTGAACCCCAAAGCCTGACTAAATCAAGGGCTCTATTGGGTAGATCATAGATGCAGTATCTATTTCAATAAATTACCTCCTTAAAATTATGACAACAACGAGGACAATTATTAAAAAGATGAGTGCTAAAGGTTGTCCTAGAAAAACCACTTAAATCTAATTATTCATTATGTTGTTACATAGTTTTAAACTAATAAATCCAACAAAAATATTTTTAGAGAGATTTTAGAGAGTTCATCTATAGTATCTCCTTTTTCTCTCCAAGTTCTGGACAAATTAGGAGGTAGGGGAGGAGTAAGCCTGTCAGAGGTAAAAATATAAACACTTAATTTAAAAAAAAAATCTTAAGATAATTTTAGATTTATAGAAGAGTTGTAAAGATAGTACAGGGAGTTCCTATACAACTTTCACCCAGCTTCTCCTAATGGTAACATCTTACATAACCACTGGTACAATAGTAATAACTAAACTATAACTTTATCTTCCTGTTTTTTTTCACGAATGCTCTTTTTCTGTTCCAGGATTCAATCTAGGAACCCACACTGCATTTAGTTGTAATGTCTCCTTTGCGTTTTCCAATCTACTACCATTCCTCAGTATTTCTTTGTTAACATGATCTTGAAGATTTCGAAAAGCACTGGTCAGGTATTTTGTGAATTTTCCTCAATTTGGATCTGCCTGACATTTTTTTCATTATTAGACTGAGGTTACGGATAATGGGTAATACCAGATAGATGATGTACCTACCTTACTGCATTATAACAGAGTGTACATGATTTCGGTATATTTTATCATGAGTGATTTTAACCTTAGTCACTTGGTTAAGGTGGCATTTACCAGGTTTCTCTACTGTAAAGCTACTATTTTTTTTCCATTTCAATACATTATTTGTTAAAATTGAGTCATTAAGTCCAGCCTATACTAAAGCAGAATTACGCTCTACCTTTTGGAAGGAAGAGAATCAGAGAATTTGTGGATATATATTAAAACTACCAGAGTAAGCAACACATACTTTGGGGGTTTATTATGAGGCTATGCAAATATCCTGTTTCTCTTTAAAGTTCCATGCAGTAATTTTAGCATTCATCACTGGATCTTGTCTGCAAGCAATTATTCCCATGATGTTCTAATGGCGATTGTCTACACTCATTTCTTCTACATTCATTAATTGGAATTCTCTGTAAGGTAAAGTTGTTCCTTCTCCTTTATTCATTTATTTATGCAATTATTTATTTATATCATGGATGCCTATTTTATTCTTCAGTTAGTAATCCAATGCTGTAGTTATTTATTTTGTTGCTCCAATTATTCCAGCTCTAGGCACTGGGACCTCTTTCAGATTGGCCCTTGTATTATTTGGACAGGTTGTGTTCCCTTTGTGTTTTGTTTTGATTCTTGCTTGTTTTAACTTTTTTAACTTTGCTTGTTTTGATTTGAATACATCTTTACTTTCTGGTACCTCAAGATGCTCCAGAATCATCTTGTATTTTCCCTACTACCACCCTGGAATAAACCATTTATCCAAGGAAACTTGGTTCCTTTTATTGAAAAATGGAATTTAGAAACCAATACATAGGTGCTAGTATGCTCATTGTTACTGGCGTGTCACTGCTTTTAGGTCCTCTCAGTGAACAGAGCTCATAAATGCATGTATCTTACTACTATCCCATGTATACACATAAATCTGTATTTCTGTATTCATCTATCTGTATATTCATATATCTATATGTGCATGTGTGTATATATACATCTATATAAACATATCTACATTTCAATATGAATTTATATTGATATTTCTGACTTTAATTCAGTACCACAGGATATATTCTTGCCTTCTTCTTTCCTTATTTGTAGCTTCTTTCTCAGACAGGAGAAGCCTGGCCCTCAACATCTACAAAATAATTACTTATTTCAACCACATTATAACTGTAGTTTCAAAATTGCTAATTTCTACCCATGTCAGAAACAATTTACCAACTAGATCATAGTGATTATGTACAGTTCTTTTCCTCTTTACCCTTATCTAAAGATAAAGAATATACTGTAGTTTGAGTGTCCCTCCAAGCTCATGTTGGAACTAAAACCCCAATATGGTGGTAGAAATATGGAGGTGATTGGATCTCAAGGACTGTGACCTTGTGAATGATTGATCCATTCACAATTGAGCTAGTTGATGGTTTAATGGTTTGTCATGGGTGTGGTTCTGATGGCTTTATAAGGAGAGCAAGTGAAAAGGCTAGCTTTCTCTTGCTCAGCCCATTCTCACCATGTGACACCTTGCATCGCTGTAGAGTCACCACCAAGAAGGCCCTCACCAGATATACCCCCTAGAGTTGTGCGCTTCCCAGCCTTCAAAACTGTAAGAAATAAATTTCATTTATTTATAAATTACCCAGTTTCAGGTATTCTGTTATAAGCGACAGAGAGAGACTAACGAAGCAAGTATCTAGTCAAAACACTGTTTCTTTCTACTTCATTCTGTATGGTTATGTAACATATTTGTAAATACAAATAAGGCATAGAGTTTTTCCTACATCATTGTCATATGGATATGGTTCTGATTGCTTTGATTTGTAGTACTGCGTTTACTCTTGCCTTTTTGTATGCCTTACAACTATTTATTAAGTGCCGCCCATGTTTTTTAGGGTAGTAGATACTAAGGTAAATTATTTTTATGCTTGGAGATGAATATGCCTTTCCTTATCCTGGGCCTTTTGCCATGAAGGTTTGTATTAATCTAATCTTGAGTTAGGCTGGGTTTGAGATTTGTTGTTACCATGGTTATGCTCTGTGCCCCACGGGATTCAATATTTTCTTGATTCCTCATATTAGGGAGAAGGTTAGTTTGCTAGAGATTATGTTCTCAAGGTTTGCTTCACACTTGCCACTATGTTCTGAATGTTTGTGTCCTTTCAGGATTGGGATGTTGAAACTTATTCCCCAGTGCAATAGTATTAAGAAGTGTGGCCCTTGGGAGGACTTAATGTTCTTATAAGAGAGGCCTAAGGAAGCTTGTTAGCCCTTTTGCCCTTTCCACCAAGTGAGGACATGCATGGCCATCTATGAGGAATGGGCTCTCACCAGACACTGAATCTGCTGCCACTTTGATCTTGGACCTTCCAGCCTCCAGAACAGTCAGCAAAAAATTTCTGTTGTTTACAAATTAGCCTGTCTAAGGCGTTTTGTTATAGCATCAGGGATGGACTAAGACACTTGCCTTGCATCTTACCTTTGTGTTGCACCCCAGAGAGAACCTCTCTTTTGCAGCTCTTCCAGATGTATCCTCCTTTTGTTTTTACTGTAGGTTTGACAGTCTGGTGATCGGGATCAAAGAATGGGGGTTGTTCTGTGATGGTGTGGTTAAGTGTCTTAGTTTTAGACAAGCTGTGTGTCCCCGGGTCTCAGGGGTGTAATGGTTACAAGTGCTCCTGCTTCTCCTGCAGCAGTGCTGGACATATAATTGCTGACCCTCCCTCAGGGGTAGAGCTTACTTTTTTTCTTCCTTTGTGTTTTCTTTCACCACCACTATGGTGCTCTACTGGTCCCTAAAGTGGCAATTTTTGTTGCCCTTACTTCTGTTGATTAATACCTTTGTTCCATAAAGCAGTTAGTGGATATTGGTCTGAATGGAAACTTAGCTGTTTGGTAAATTGAAGAAAAGTCATTAACTTGCAGTTTATGTAGTTTTACTTCTGCTGTATGAGTGAGAACAACATTTCCATCTCTCGACTGCTGAGTAGAAACTAGAAGTCAATATCAACATTTTTTTTTTTTTTATATCTACAATTTTATTTTTTTTATTTTTTATTTTTTTAAATTTTATTTTGTCGATATACATTGTGGCTGATTATTGCTCCCCATCACCAAAACCTCCCTCCCTTCTCCCTCCCCCCCTCCCCCCCAACAATGTCCTTTCTGTTTGCTTGTTGTATCAACTTCAAATAATTGTGGTTGTTATATCTTCTTCCCCCCCCCCGGTTTGTGTGTGTGTGTGTGTGTGTGTGTGTGTGTGTGTGTGAATTTATATATTAATTTTTAGCTCCCACCAATAAGTGAGAACATGTGGTATTTCTCTTTCTGTGCCTGACTTGTTTCACTTAATATAATTCTCTCAAGGTCCATCCATGTTGTTGCAAATGGCAGTATTTCATTCGTTTTTATAGCTGAGTAGTATTCCATTGTGTAGATGTACCACATTTTCCGTATCCACTCATCCGATGATGGGCATTTGGGCTGGTTCCAACTCTTGGCTATTGTAAAGAGGGCTGCGATGAACATTGGGAAACAGGTATACCCAGAGGAATGGAAATCATCAAGTCAATATCAACATTTTTAATGTAATTCAATTAACAGAATGTGGCTTAGGAATGTGAGGACAACCCCACCAATGCTAATCTCAGATTTGGACAAACTTACCCACTCAGTTTCTGGAAAACTTCAGGACAGAGCCTCTGCCAGTAAGTCTGTGTTGTGGGTGGAAGCAGACCAGACCATGTTTCCCACAGGTGGAAAATTCCCAAAGCAAAGAGGTAAACAAGTGAGGGAGTTACGTATGCTGAGTTTCCTTCCCAAATTCATTACTTAGATTTATCACTGTTCCTCCTCTGGGGTGGATTAAGTGCAAGAATGGACAGAAACCAGAAATGTGGATCTAAGGAATATTCTTCTAGATCAATAGAATAGAGATACCTTTCTCCCTTCACAGTAACATTTTCCAGCAGTCATTATATTTACCCATTCAGTATAACCAAGAAATTTATGGTCAACCTACAGGAGGAAATCCATAATCTATTAGAGTTCTGTTCTCACCTTCTTGAGGCTTGCTGCCTCCAGAACACCCAAAGCACTTTTGTAGGTACTCCTTGGACCACCATATTGCCACCAGAAGTCTCTTACATGAGTCAGAACAGAATACTAATAATTCCAAGCCTCTGGGTTTCACTCTCAGTTTTATTTCCCATACCAATCAGACCCAGCCACATTGTCCAAAATGGTATATTAAAGGTTCTATGAAAAGAATAAATGACAAGGTAAAGGTGAGCTTATATAAAATAGCAACAAATAAGCATACCCACGTTTATTTCCATTGTTATATTCCAGGGAAAATGTAAAACCTGCAGACTAAATCCTCTTGTAGTTAAAGTGCTAATCAAAATCTAGAATAATTTTAAAGTGAAAGTTAAAATTATCTTATCCTTATGAGTTACAAATCCAGGAGAATTTAATAGTTCACCAATTCCTTATTGTGCTCCATCTCAGCTCAAGGGGTGCACTATATCTGGTCAGAGATGGGGTTTCTTCAGCATCTGCAGTCTGGTCTCTCTTTGGAATAGGCATATTGCTTTCCGGGCTCCAGGATATGTATTAGTTTAATGCCAAGTCTCTTGTGTTTTAAAGCATCCAAAAACTACCGAGAAATACATACACAGTTGTCAGTGGCCTGCATTAGGTTTAACCAATAAAATACCCTCAGCCCCTAAGTCAGAATCTAGTGTTGCCAAAGATCATAATAGAAACTTAAATGGCATTTAAAAGAAAATAAAACAAAAATGATGGTAAAATCTCACTGATTTTAGTAGAAGAAGGAAATCCATCAAAGCTGGTAATCTGGAGTTCACGATCTATGAAGTAATATAAATGTTCTTTTAAGGAATAGTTACCATATCTGGAAATACAATTACTATGTGCGGGAAAAAATTCACCACTGTACACTCTAGTCTCATAGGGAAAGATATTTGAGACACTGCTATAGTTTTTCAATTTATTTTTAAATAGACATTATTTTCTAGAGCAGTTTTAAGTTCACAGCAAAACTGAGAGGAAGGTACAGAGATTTCTCCCATACTTCCTACCCCCACGTGAGCACAAGCTTCCCTCCTTATTACATTCCCCACCAGTGGTGCATTTGTTACAATCAATGAACCCACATTGACACATCATTATCACCCAATGTCTGTAGCTTATATTAGGGTTTGCTCTTCGTGTTATACATTCTAAGGGTTTTGATAAATATATAATGACGTGTATACATCATTACAGTGTCATGTAAAATAATTTCACTGCCCTAAAAATCCTCTGTGATTTGCCTATTCATCCATCTCTCCCCACAACCACTGATTTTTTTCACTGTCTCCATCGCTAAGCCCTTTCTATAACATAGTTATGCCGTAAGGTTGGAATCATACAGTATAGAGTCCTTTCACAATGGCTTCTTTCACTTAGAAATACGCACTTGTTTCCTCCATATCTTTTTGTGGCTTGATAGCTTATTTCTTTTTAGTTTTACAAATTTTAAAAATTATAATTTTTGCAGTGCTCGTCATCTGGTCATATTTGCAGTGACCCTTTCCCATACAATCCATTTAAAACCTCTTCTTTTCTAGTTTTTTCCTCCGGGGGCACTGTGTTTCTGGTCCACCATCCTGATGGACCATGTTGCTTCTTCCACCGCTTTCTGAAAGCAGGTAATTTCAGTACTGCTCCAGGGTGATGGTTCCCCCACCTCTTGCTGTGTTAGCATTCTATCATCCTCACGAAGAATCATCCCCGGAAAATCCCTGAACTGAAGCATGAACACTTGGTGTTTAGGGAGGATCGTACCTCTGCCATGAGCTCCTGTATGACTGAGCAGTGGGAATCTTAATCCATGGCTGTTAATTTATGTAAATAACTTTCAAAATCTACTTGAGACCACATGATAGTGGGTGATTCTTTTTTGTTCTTTACCTTTTAAAATTAGTAACATATTTTAGAAAAGTGCACAAATCATCAGAATAAAGTTTGATGAATTATTCCAAAGTGAATATACCCATGTTATTAATACCCTAGTCAAGAAATAGAACATTATTGCCATACCAGAAATCCACCTTGTGACCCGTTTCAGCTACCATTTGGCCCCCCTCCTCAAAGTAACCACTATTTTAACTTCTGTTATCCTAAGTTTATCTTTCCTCTATTTGAATGTATTGTGTATAAATTTAATAGTAGATTATGTATTATTTTTGTGTCTGACTTCAACACAAAATTATGTTTGAGAGATTCATAGTATATATTTTTATACATAACATTAGTTCATCCTTTTTCATTGTCATATGGAATTTTATTGAATAAGTAAACCAAAATGTATACACCAAAATCAATTCTACTATTGATGGACTTTTGTGTAATTTTGGAATATTATGAATGACGCTTCTACAAGCATTCTTACAAATGTTTGGGGGAGCACATATGTATGTATTATGCATTTCTTAGATATATATCCAAGAACAATGCCTTAAATAGTGTATTTGACACCTGGACAAATCATCTTCTAATATGCTCCCATAGGCAACAAAATTATTTTTAGTAATGACTAGGTAATAAATAACAACACTGCTTATTTTCCTTATTTTTTCTTTAAAACCACCAATTCATAATTAAAAAACCAAAAATTTCAATTTGAAATGTTTTTTAAATTTAGTAAAATATTTCCTATATGAATAAAATTTTCACTTTCAAAACAAAATTAGTATACATCTCAGTTTGCATTACTTTACTGTTTTAAATTTTAGAAACAAAAACGTCAAGTATTTATGTAAAGTGACAGAATCGGGATGACTTGAGTTTTGATTTTGTCAGATAATCACTGGACAATCATTTTATTCTGAATCTAATGTCTTTGTGCAGAAATATATAGTATCACAGTAGCTGGAGACAAGAATTTTAACAATTCTGAACTTACTCTTCAAATAAACGTAGAAATGAGTCCATGTAATTCTATCACTGGGAGTTATCTGAATTAACTGTTATATAGCATATAAAATGTGTGAAAGGATAAGCAATAAAAACCTGCTAATTGGAAACTGAAATACATATTATTCAAAGGTGATATTGGCATCAATTGTTTAGAACTTAAACCAAGACAAGACTTTTTAGGGAAGAGTATTTGCCCATATGATATTGAGAATTTC
Source organism: Cynocephalus volans (assembly GCF_027409185.1). Classification (NCBI taxonomy): domain Eukaryota; kingdom Metazoa; phylum Chordata; class Mammalia; order Dermoptera; family Cynocephalidae; genus Cynocephalus; species Cynocephalus volans. The sequence goes on from NC_084468.1 coordinate 125,513,807, forward strand.
TGGAGTAGACTGATAATAAAAATCAAACCATCCTTTAGCCATTTTTTTAACTTGTTTGCGTAAAATTCTCTATAGACAAGGGACACTCTGATTTCCTTCACCCTGACTGGGAGCTAAGTGTCCCCAACACCCTACACTGCTTAAGAGTAGAATTGCTGGTCACGGGGTGTGCATATGTTAGTTTAGTTGATTCTGCCTGCTTCTCAATGTCAGTACTGGATGCTAATTTACACTTCCCGCTAGCAGTATGTGACATTTCCAGCTGTTCTTATTTTCTTATCAGTATTTGGCCTGTCAGGTTTTCAATGTTAGCCAATCTCATAAGTGTATAATGGTATCTCAATGTAGTTTTAATCTGCATTTGCCAAATGACTAAGGAGGGTAAGTAGTATACATATGTTGTTGGATATGTTGGAGATCTTATTTTGTAAAGTGACTGTCCCAGTCTTTTGATCCCTGATTAGATTCTCTGGGTTTTTTAAAACAATGACTTGTAGGAGTTATTTACATATTTCGGATATACTGGTTAAGCACTTTACTGATTACAAGTACTGTACATTTCTTCTGTCATTCAGAGGTTACTTTTTTAACTCTCTTAATGGTATCACTTGCTGAATAGAGTTCCTCATTTAAAAATAACAGTAATTTATTAATATTTTGTTCTATGGTTAGTGATTTTGTGTTCTGTTAAGAACAGGAGTTCTTCCTTTTAGTACAGACCAATTTACCATTATTTTCTTTGATGGGTAGGGCTATTGTGTCCTTTTTGAAAGATATTTACTTACCAGTAGTCATAAAGATCATCTTTATTATTATTATATAGAAGCTTTAATGTATTGTCTATCACATATGGATTTAAAATCTTCCTGGAATTGATTTCTTTTAACGTGAGGTAAGGTAAGGGTCAACCCATGGAAATCCAACTCCCTTAGTACTATTTAATGAATATACCTTTTCCCCCAGTGCTCTGTACTGACACATTTGTTGTAAATCAAGTGACCGAATGTGTATGGATTGGGTTTTGTAATTTCAATTCTCTATCATTGCTCTTTTCATCTAAACTTGCATTAACAATTACTTTACCTTTATATTAATGTCTTTATATCTCCTGTATGAGTCCTACAGACTTCTTTGTTTGCCTTGATTTTTTTGGTGCCCTTTGCATTTACATATAAATTTAAAATCAGCTTGTCAATTTTTACCAAAATACCTGCTGGTGTTTTGCTTAGGATTGCATTGAATCTGTACATCAATTTGGGAAAAATTGGCATGTTTACCATACTGTGTCTTATGATCCTTGACAATGGTATATCCTTTATTTATTTAGATATTCTATAATTTCTGTCACTAATACTTTATAATTTTCTGCATTGAAGTCTTGTGTATATTTTGTTAAATTAATTCTATTGCATTTAATGTTTTTAAACTAGTTAACATTGTATTTTTTTATTTTACTTCGCAAAATACATTGTACTTGATTTTCATGCCCCTTTACCTGTTCCTCTCCACCTCCTCCCCTCCTCCCCTCACCACATCATATCTGTTCACTTGACTTAAATAGTTCAAGAAATTTTTGTGGTTATTCTTTCTTCTTCCTCTACACCCTCACCCTTTATTTGTTTGTGTGTTTGTTTATTTATTTATTTATTTATTTTTAGCTCCTACAAATAAGTGAGAACATGTGGTATTCCTCTTTCTGTGCCTGACTTGTTTCACTTAATATAATTTTCTCTAAGTCCATCCATGTTGTTGTGAATGGTGGTATTTCATTCTTTTTAAAAAAAATTGCATTTTCTAATTTTTTAGTTACTAGTATATGGAAATAGAATTGCTTTCTCTACACTTGTCTTATATTCAATCACTAGATTGATTCATTACTTAATTTTAATTTTATCTTTCATTTAAAAATTTTTTTGTTTAAAAATTCATGTTTCCTATATATGATAGTTTTATTACATCTGTATATAGATAAATACATACAGACACACACATAAACTTAGGTATATATGAGTGTACTTCAAAAAGTTCATGGAAAGATTCATACTATCTTTCAATTCTATTTTTCCAAGAACTTTTTGAAGTACTCTCATAGATATATAGACTTATAGATTGTTATTGTACTGATTAGGACCTCTAGTACAATTCTTAGTAGAGAGAGAGAACATTTTCTAGGTACCTGATATAAATATTTCATCCTTCAGTATGCTATAAGTTTTCAAGATATCCTTTATCATATAAAATAAGTTCTCTTCTACTTCTAGCTTGCTAAGAATTTCTAACAAAAATGAGTGTTGACTTTTATCATATACTTTTTGACATCTATTGAGAGATCACATGATTCTACATTTTTGTTCTCTAAATGTGGTGAATTATATTGATTGAAAACTGAATGTTAAACCAACCTTGCATTTCTAGAATAAATTCAACTTGGTTGTAGTATATTTTTTTTATATTCAATTGAGACAGTATCTAATATTGTGTGTAGAAAATTTGTATTTATGTTAATAAGGATCATTGGCCTATGATTTTTCCTTTCTTGCAATATTTTTGTCAAGTATCGTGATCAAGACTATGCTAGTCTCATAAAACATGCTGAAAATCATTCCACCATTTCCTGGTCTTTGGAAGAACTTTTGTAAGATGGGTGTTATTTTTCTTTCATTTTTAAACAACTTTCTTGAATAAATAAATGGTACTACTTAAAATGTACAATTTGATGAGTTTTGATACATATATATTGTGCTTTGTGATCCTTGATAGCACTATATCTGCCACTTATTTAGATGCTCCATTTATTTATTTTCCATATAAATATACATGACATGAATATATATGTTATATAAGTTTTATATGTTATATATTATTTATACATGTTATATATTATTTATACATGTTATATATAATATATTATATGCTATATATTATATTGTTTAATATATATGTTATATATTATTTTATGTTATATATTATAAATATATATGACATGAATATATATAAGTAAACTTATATATGTATTTATTCTACATATAAATATATATGGAGAGTATCTAATAAATGGAGGATCTAAATAAGTTACATATACATATGCATATCAGCACAATCAAGGTAATAAAAATATTCATTGCCCACAAAAGTTTTCTAGTGCCATTTTATAATCCATTCCTCTACCCACCAAATTCCATCCCGGGCAAGCACTGATCTACGTTCTATATCACTATACATTACTTTACATCTTTCTAGAACTTGTATGAATATAATCATGTAGTATGTACTTTAATTTTGTCTGGCTTCTTGCACTTGACATAATTACTTTGAAAATCATCCATGTCCCTGTCAACACTTGGTATAGTAAGTCATCTTAATTTCAGTGATTTTTGTGGGTGTGTAGTGGTATCTCTTTGTGGTTTGAATTTGCATTTTATTATTTTTATTTTAAAAATGTAATTAATTTTAAAATTGACACAATCTAAAAAAATTGACATAATAAAATTTATTCATTTTATACAGATTATGAATTTCGACAAATGCATAGAGTACTCTACATACCATAACAATCAAGACAGTACAGTTCAACCACTTCCGAATTCCTTTGTAGTCAAGCACTCTTCTTACCCCCAATTTTTGGCAGCCACTGACCTGTTCTTCTCCCCCAGTTTTCCTTTTCCAAAATGTCATGTAATGGAAGCATACAGTATGTGGCCATTAGAATCTGACTTCTTTCACTTAGCAAAACTGAATTTGAAATTTATCAATATTATTGCACACACAAATTGTTCATTCTTCTGTGCTGCTGAATAGTATTCCAGTGTATGGAGGTAGCAGTTTTTTTCATCTATTTATTGACTTAAAGACATTTGAATTGGTATTTATAAATAAAGTTTTGGAAATTATAAATAGTTTTCATAAACATTTATGCACCGGGGTTTCTATATGAATATACATTTTTTATTTTCTTGGGTAAATATATTTTTAAGTAACTGTCAAACTGTTCTCTGAAGTGGCTGTACTGTTTTGTATCCCACCAGTAGCGATGCATGAGAGTTCCAGTTGCTACACATTCTCATGTGGTATCTCATTGTGGTTTTAATTTGCATTTTTCTAATGACTAATAATGCTGAGCATCTTTTCTTTTGTTTGTTTGCCAACCATATATCTCTTTTCGTAATGTGTCTATTCAAATCTTTTGCTTATAATTTTTTTTAGTTGGGTACCTTTTCTCATATTGCTCAGTATTGAGAGTTACTTATAGGTGTTATTGTACATACAAATCCTTTTTCAGACATGTGATTTGCACATATTTTCCTCCAGTCTGTTGCTAGGCTTTTCCTTCTCTTAACAATGTTAAATGCTGAGCAAAACTTTCTAATTTCAATTAAGTTCAAGTTATCAATTCTTTACTTATGATATGTGTTTTTGATGTTATATCTAAGAACTCTTTCTCTAACCCAAAGTCAAAAATATTTTCATCTATGTCTCCTTCTAGAAATTTTAAAGTATTATGTTTTACATTTGCATTTTGAGTAAATTGTTGTATAAGATTTGAGGTATTGATGAAGGTTTATTTTTTGTATATGAACAAGCAGTGTTCCCAGCACTCTTTCCTGAAAAGTGTGTTTTGTTTTCATTGACTTATCCTAATACCTTTGTAAATGGTACTTTTTATTTTATTCAATAAAATGTATATTGATCTTGTATTCTGCAATCTTGTTAATCTCATTTTTTATTTCTAGCTTCTAGGTAGATTCCACTGGAGTTTCTATATAGTTGATCATGTTGTCCACAAATAAAGACAGTTTTACATATTCCCTTTGAACTTTACTGCCTTTTCTTTGTTTTTCTTGTCATATTGACCTGGCTAGAACCTTTAGTACAATGTCAAATAGAGGTGGTGAGAGTATATATATATATATATCTATATATATCTGTCTTGTTCTGATCTCAGGAAGAAAGAATACCATTAAGTGTTCACTGTAGACTTTGCATAGAATTTCCCTTATCAATTGATGAATTTCCCTTTTACTCCTTGTTTTCTTAAAGTTTATTCCAGAAATAAATTTTGGATTCTGTGAAATGCTTTTTATTTATCTATTGACATGGTCAGATAGTTTTCTTTATCTAGTTTGTTAACATGATGAATTATGCTGATGAATTTTTAAATGTTAAGCCATCTTATTTCTGTGACAAACTCCATGTGTTGAATTTGATTTGCTAAGATTTTGATTGGAATTGTGCATCACTTCACAAATAATATTGGTTGTCAGATTGCTCTCCTTGTAATATTGTCTGATTTTGAAATGAGGGTAATGCTGGCCTCATGGAATGAGTTGGAAAATATTCCCTCATTCAATTTTCTAAAGAAAAATATGATCTCATAGGTAGGTAACTATCAGGAAAAAAAAAAGAAAGTGGCTCAACTATGCATGTTCAGTTCCTCCTCACACTCAGCAATCAAAATAAGTCACTGAATGCATGGCAAGTTGTGTAATGTGTCAACACAAACCACAAATGTTATCCTAGGGGATGCTCCTAATTTCAAAACATGAAATTAAGATGAAAAGATGTCTACCATTATATATATATTTTTTCTTTCTAAAATTAAACAAATTCAAGTCTATACTTCTTTTTAGGAATAGGTTAGAGATCTCTGAAATCAAACTGTATTTTAGAGGCAAAGCATGTTTCAGAGATCCTTGAATTCAAGTGGATTCCTTGTCTATGAAGCCATCAAAGTACAGGCATAGAAAGAGTTACACTATCTTCAGTTTACATATTGGAAAACAGAAAACAACAGTGAACTGATTCATTCTGGGTTAATGGCAAAAGAAGACACCATGAGAACTCTTGCCTCTCATTGCAGTATTATAGTTGTTTCCTTAGTTACATTTATTTCTCAGTGAAATTACCTTTCATTTTTATCTTACTCGTGACTTTAGAATCTAACTAGAAATAAAATGCAACTTTACAGTACAGTAATTCTTATGGAAAGCAGGTTGCTTTTTAGTATAACCAAACCTCTTAAGGTTTGAGCACCTGGGCCTGGTCTCAGGCGTTTTTCTCACTACGCTCACTCCCTAGATGAAGTGGATGTCTGTTCTCCTCCCCCCGCCACTCCCCCAGTTCTTTCCTCTTGGGATTTGCTTTTTCCCAATGCCACATGATGTAGTGGAGCTGTCATTCAAAGTACTTTACTTCACCTGTCATAGAGGTAGAGAGGTGGCCCAAGCTGGCCCCCTAGAGTCTCTCCTCACCAAGACAAAGTGACTGAGCAGAGTCCTTTCAGGACTGATGATTGCTGGGAGAGAAAGGGTCTCTTTTTTTCTTGTGGAAAGTACCTTATAAATCTGGAGCTTGCAGGGACTTTCTGAAAAATGACACTAAAAGGAAAGCACAGCCAAAACTAACACCCCATGCAATGTTATATATGTATTTTCTGTGTGTGTCGGGGGGGGGGGGGACAGAGACAGAGAGACAGAGATACAGAGAACTAATATCATCATTTAAACATCAGGTATCAGATATGTCTAAAGCTCAATCAACACTTGCTCTTTTTCAGTTTATGAGTCAAGAAATTGCCTTTTTGTTTAAATTAGTTAAGGTTTTTTTTTTTTTTTGTCACTTTCAACCAAGTGCTGACTATTTTAAGCGTTTTTATTCATTTACATATACTGACAGCTTACACTATTACATTCCCACTTTAGACTCTCCTCTGAACTCTAGATTCCTAACTATGAATATACTTGACTTTCTGCTTGGATTGGATGACTCAGAGGCAGCTGAACCTACACTGTGCAAAGCCAAAATCTATTCCTGCTTCATGCTTCTGCTTCTCAGTACATTACCACCACCTTGCAGTCACTCAAGGAAGAAAGCTGAAGCTCACCTTAATTACCTGCTTCCTCTCTCTTCCCTCCTCCAGTCCCTCAACAATACCTGCCATTCTTACTTTCCAAATGTTACATGAATCTTCCAACTTCTCTTCATTTTTACTATCTCAAACCCAGTCCAAGACAATGCTGTCACCCACTATATTGCAATATCTTTCCAAATGCCTCACCACTTTCAGGCTTTATTTCCCACCATCTACTACCTGTACATGACCTTGAATGATGTTTTGAAAATATAAACTAGGTCACTTTACTCTCCTGCTTGGAACCTTGTACTTGTTTTCTATTGCATGTAAAGTAAGCCCTGAATTCCTTTTCACAGTCTAAAAGACTTTTGGTAATTCTAATCTCATCTGTCCCCAGTCCCATGCTAGGTGGCCCCACACACACTGCCCCTCTGCTTGCCTTCTCCTTTCCTTTGGTTGATGCTTCTCTTCCTTTGGAGCTCAGTCTAGATCACATATCCTCAGAGAGATCAACTCTGACCACCCTATCTAAAGCAAGTATGACAGACAACATTATTCTCTTTCAAAACTTGAATATTCACTTTTTAGCAGACATCATAATAATTGTCCCTTAGTTAATTTTCTTTTTGTCTGCCTTTCTCACTAGACTGGACTATATGTTCCATGAATGGAAGAGCCATACCTCTTGTCTACCAGTAAACACAGGTGTCTAACTCAGTGTCAGCTACACAAATATTCAATACGTGTATATGTGCTGAAAAGAATGAACAGATAAATGTACAAATGAATGAATCATATAGAATATGATACTGAAGAATTAGAACAAAGGAGACTAATTACACTTAGAGTGATGTGGGAGGATTGCTTTGAAATAAGAGGCATATGAGTTAAACCCTGATTGACAGCTTTGGAATGGTAGGAAGGAAAGAAATAGACTTAGAGAAAACCTTGTGTGTGTGCTGTGTGTGAGTGTGCACGTGTGTTAGGGACATGCACTTTGTACACAGACTCCTAGTGTGGATATGTGTGGAGGGTAGAAGGGCAGGGGATGGAAAATAAGCCTTAATAGAAAAGGTGAGGCCAAACTGTGGATTTCATTGAATACCGGACTTCATTTAGTTTGGACGGAACTGTAGTTACAGGGATAATAAAGGATGCATATAAAGAAAATTGCTTTGGCAATGGAAAAAGAAGGTAACAGTGATAAAGAGATACGGTGGTAAAATTTACAAACCTTAGTGAAAAATGGAATTTTTATATGTGAACAAAGATGGAGGAGTCAAAGCTGATTCAAACTGGTCAACCTGTGTGACTAGGATACAAATTCCATCAGCAGAGACAAGGTGTGTGTAAAACCTGAAAGGGGTGTGTGTAAATTGGGAGGAGGGCAATGAAATTATGAATGTCCTAAAACACATACATTCACAAATAGCCAGCAGATACTTGGAACGCTGGTGATGAAACCTAGCTAAAAAATTAAGGATAAATTAATCAATAAGCAACAACCATCAAATTTTTGAGTATGTACTATGAGCTGAGAATATCAGTCAGGGTTTAGTTTAGGAAACAGAATACTGCCCAGTTATCCTAGCAGAATATATATTAGTACCTTAAATACAGGGAATTAGATGTTTATAAAATCATTGAAAAGCCTGGAGGAACCAATGTCAAAAGTGGACCCTTGTCAGGCTTCTGGCTTCAAGCTTCTCTGATCCAGTTGTCGGAAATTATGATTGCCACCTGGACGTCAGGAAAATGCTACTTCTGTGGCTTCCACCACTGCCAAAGTCACAGCCATTCCAGCTAGCAAACTGGTGAGTTGACGATAGATATGGGAGTTCAGTGGCTGCTTACAGTCTACTGCAGTATGCCTGTCTGCCCTCACTGGTGCAAACATAAATTGCCTCCAGCTCCTTTCTGCCTTCCTTCTGCCTTCCAAACATGGTATAGGTGGATCTCATTGGCAGAACCTACATAATATCCTGAACTCTTATGCAACGTGTGCTGAGGAAATGTAGTTTTTAGTTTTCCATCCCTTATGTTTCAGGTGGTGGGACTTCAGGGGCATAAAATATAATGGGAATGGCTGCTTGGTGCCGGCAGAGAAGATCTAGCACAGCGGGAATTGTGCAAAGGCCCACACATACACTTTCTACTTCTCACTAAGACATAGTAAGTCATATTATTACCTTCATTTTATAGATAAAAAAATGAAAACACAGAAACAGTAAGTAATTCGACATAGGTCCACATCTAATAAGTGGGGGAAACAAGATTGTATCCAGGCATTCTGACTCAAAAACCCACATTCTTTGGTCTTGTGTTGAAGTTTTCCCCTTAGAAATAATAGTTGTAGACCTCAAGGGGTAGAATGCCAACTGAGCAAAGAAGAATACTCGATCCAAACTTTTGGGCAATTCCTAAACACGTGAAACAAGGTACAGGAAGCAGAAGGAGCAGCAGAGACTAGAAAGTTTAGAAAAGAATTGGGAGTGTTAGAAGTATGCACCATGAAGTCAAAGAAAGTGAACGGTCACAAAGGAGGTGATGGATTATGGTTGAGTGGCTTAAAAATAGAGAAGCCATCATGCTAGGCAAAAGACAGATCATTATTGTCACTGTTATTATTTAATTCTGAAACTAAAATCTATGGTGAAAAACAAAGCCATATGGATTAGGAGACAGAATACAGCTTTTAACAGTTGAATACCACATTCCTGGTGTTCTACCTAAATGTGCTTTTTCCATTCCTTTCCTTTTTGACTTAAAGTTTATTAAAATACTTAAGTTCTTGAGTTACCCTTATTAATCAAAACCATCATGAGAACAGAGAGTTCAGCGTTTGTTATTATGTGGATAGAGCCACAGAATCATGCCCATGCGGCTACTTTGGCTTAGAATGGGTGCAGGCCTGACAAGCTCCAACTACATCCATCCACCCACCTGATTCTACTCTCTCGTGAAATATGTAGTCCTGGAACAAATCTTATGAGCCCTTTATTGTACAATGAATTGAGTGGGAATATCACTTTCTTATGATACTCAAGAAGCCTTTGCAGGGATGTTTAAGATAACATAGTACTACTACTTCATTCAGGCTACGCTTCTGCTTTTTTGGCAGGCAGTATTTTGCTATAATTCACGATGCATTGTGCCATAGTGGAGCTACCTCCAGAACTGTTTCTGCTCCGATACAGAAAGACACATTAGTACAAACACATGCTGACGATGATAATATTACAGAAGAAGAATCTCTCTTGCTGCAGGATCAGATATGCTCTTGATATTCTCCAGATGGCAAAACTTCATTCCTTCTTTACATATAAGCAGGGGCCTCACTTGGTTAATTCCTTTGCAACAAGATCTAATTAAAACTCTGGAATTTGCTTTCTACTATCAACTTCTATAATGAATTATAAATAATCAGATCTGAATAGCCTGTAAGGAAAAGTTATCCCAGTGTGTTCAAATGACTCTGTACATAATCTTGACACAGAGATCAATGTTGAACCACTGACACCTGGTTCTTAAACCTTTTTAAAATTGTGGTTGATTTTCACCTCCACAGAATAGCAACCCTGAAAAGTGCACTCTGCTAGTGAAAATGAGACTAACCTATTATCAATGAAAAATTTTCACTGTAATTGTAGTCCAGCAGAAAATGAGCCTATTCACTTTGAAATATTGTTTAGACTACCCTTCTGATATTTTAGTTAATGTCTAAACATTGCCACCCTGATGAAAACGAAAACAAAATGTAAAATAAGGAGAAAAAGACAAAAACATAAAAAATAAAAATCACATTTATTTAAACAAAAATATAAACACACAGTGTACAATGAATATGGTTTACACAGAATAATAAAACAAAAATGATATTTCTTCAAATGACAATATAAAATGAGTGTATTTACTGTGCCTCATTTCCTAGGAATACACGTTACTCGTTCATCTAGAATATATATTTCACATAAAAAGAAAACAAATGCCACCCTTTCAGATGAGTACCATAAGAATCTGAAAATTAGGTGTTGGTTTAAGTAATAAAACATCCACTTGAGAAGTATAAGTGTACTAAGGATTGTATGTATGCAGTGAGGGGAGGTATCTACACAGTTACAGATATATGCAGTCCAGCTTTTGAAAGTTCTTTAACGTGAATATTTTAAATGTTGATAGTGATATAAAAGCATCACAAGAATCATATAGATAATATAGCAACCTATATTATCTATATTTCATCTCTCTCTCTATATAAAATCATATATATAAAATGAGTCAAAATTGCCTGTTAGTATACAAAATCATACCAGGTCATCTTTAAAGATGTGCTATTGAATTATGCCCTTTTATGACCTGGCAGTAATTTAGATGATTTTAGGATTATTGTGAATATATTCATACCACAAGTGTGAAAAGGCAATATCTTCTTCCTAAAGAACTGTATTTACTAAAAGATATATTTTATTAGCAAGATATGGTTTATCAGGCAACATTACTCGTATTAGGTCTTCTTTCCCTAGATATTTACTCTCTGGGTACTATTCTTAATTGTGAGATTTCTTTTTTAGTTTAAAAATCTAAATATGCGTACAATCTATAAAAAGTCCAGCTCAGGAAAGCTGATTGCATGTACATTTCTTTGGTTAATATTACGTTACAATTTTTCCTCCTTTCTCCTTGTTACTAATAGCTAGACATGATTTGTTTCTTTTAAATCAGAAATATTTTAGACATTCTCTTACTTGCTTAGAAATAAAATTCAGTGATTAATGGAAACAATGACTCAGAAAAAATGCAAATTTCCATACCTTACACACCTAACTGGCCTGCAATATTTTACTTAAAACATTATTTTTGTTTTCCTACTCTTAAACACAGTTTTTGCTATAGGTAACATCTCTTTGGTTACAAAGTCCTAACTTAAAACTGCCAAAGAAACAAAAGATATAAGGTATTGGGATTTTATAAAGCTAAGAAACATAAATATGGGAAAAAAGCATAGCTTATGCAGATTGCAGCTTGGCTAAATTAACTGCAGTTTTCAGCAAATAATTGCTTTTAGTATTGCTTAATTTGTAAAGCCTCGCACTATCAGGGACGCCTTGTGATCAGTATGTTTGCTTCACTCCGTAACTGCTGATCACAGTTTTCTCAGACCAGTTTCTTAAATCTGTGATAAAAGTTAATTTATTTACTAAAAGATTACAAATGGCATCCTATATATTGAACTAAACAAATGATATAGCATCCTGCTTGGAAATCAAGCACCTAAAACATCTGTGGCGATTTAGCATACCGCCAGAGTTTAATTCATTTAATCTAACAGTGTGAGTTCAATTGAGCTATATTTATTAGTATCTGGGAACAGTAATATGTTACTGTTTTTCCTACTTTTAGCTAATGCCAAAATTATAAGCTTAAAAATTGATACTGATTAGGTTAACATTTCTCTGAGTTTAGCTGTGAGTTACTGCTTATACTAAAGCTGCATTGCTAAGATTTTCCTTAAAGAACACATCATCGAGAATTTTTTTAAATGATTGCTATGATTTAATAATTTAATTATGAGTAAAATACAGACATCAAATATATAGCCTAATGAAGTCTTTAAAGAGGGTAAAAAAACAAAACAAAATCATAGCCATCTAAAAATGAGTGATTGTATTTAATATCATTTTAATACTTTTATAGTGCTTCCAATAATTTATTGTTTTCTAGAGAAAAAGTAATGGTGGCATTCAGTTGTGCATTAGTAAATGTTTAGCAACAGGCTTTCCAGGAATTAAAAGCCCTAATTTGCCAGTTTCTACGTTGTAAATACTCCCACAGTGGCCAACTTCAAGCTACCAATGTAGTGCTACTGCATACGGAAGAAACGCGCAATAGCACACAATCATGCAGTATTTCCACTGTAAAGTTACAATAGACATAAATAACCTCAAGAGCATAGATAAATAGTAACATACAGCAAAATAGTTAGGAAGTAGTAAGTTTTAATCACTACCTTTGCTTTTAATAAAACATATTCAATTGTATTTTATAATTTAATATTTAACAATGGTTGTGTTTTAAAGCCAGCTTCACAAAATTCCTGAATTTTTAGTGACCAACATTCATAGTCAGTATGAGTCAGTATGAGCCAGTTCCAGCACACGCCTGGTACTGTCACTCTTGACACACTATCTAGTCTTTACAGAGGGACGGGTTTGATATGCTTGGGAAGAAAAGCATTACTCGATACACATCAGAATTTTTTTTTTCTCACCTTGACTCTTATTTTATGCAAAATATCATACACAGTTAAATTAAAAAAAGAGAAGTATCTTTCATCCAAATAATAGCTTTTAAGTCTCCACAGTTTTTCAGAAGAGGTGTTAGTCTGAAAAAGTAACGGCTGGAGGTTGGTTATCTGGAGTACTGCCCTAACCAGGCAGTTTGTCATTTTAGTACAATTCGTCACCTGGATCAAATGCTTGCTCTGACCCACTGGATTATGGGACTGACCAAACTATGTGCATGGAAGTGTTGTTTTGGCAACGTGTGGATAAAATGAAAGGAAATATTTAAAAGAAAAAAACAACCGCATAAGAAATAAATGAATGATTGCATCTAAGGGTGAATCTGTTTTTTCAATATAATATTTAAAATTTTTCTGTTTAAGCTGTTTTGAGGAACATTTCCAGACTCTGGATCTTTTGTCCCTGAGTCAACCGTAATCAAGGTTCCATCTTTCCTTGTCTTTAAATATGTTTTTCCCGAGATTCAGTAAACAGCTAATCCAGAACTGATATCTGCATTTGATAATGATAAAGGAAAAACATATTTTTGAGCAAAAAAAAAAAAAAGTTCCTTTGAAATGTCATTTTCTTGGTTCATTTTTTGGCTCAACATGATCTCCTAAAATAGGCCAGCTGATGTATCTTTTAAATGAAAATATACCTAGAAAAATATTGCTACAGCTGTGTTTGTACAAGGAAGATTTAAAGACATTTTTGTTGAACATGGCCTCTTTGATTTAGAAAACCTTAATAACTTTAGAAGTAGTGAAGAAGTTGTCCAAGGGTATTTAGACTATCTCTCAGGAAAGGAGCAATATTGTTGTCAAAATGAAACGTGAATTTTCTCAATGAAATTCACTTTTAGAAATGGGCACAAATACAGGCTTTTTATGAGAAAATTTAGATGACCATGCTAATAATAAATGAAAATTCATGTGTTTGCATTACAGTAAGCTCCGTACATTGAGACTCGTGTGTTAGTATTTATTTTTTAAAAAATCTTTGAAATGTCTTCTAAAAATAGAAACCCCTACTGTTGTTTTTCTAGTTATAAATAATTTTCCATATTTTAGTCAAGAGGTTTCGTTTTTTAAAACATTTTTTTAAAAGTTTCTAAGAGTATTAACAGGATGATAAATCATTTAAGGTCTCCTGGAACTCAGACTACCATTTGATATACTGAATGAGGCTTGATAGCTGTTCAAGGAGACCTTTATCATCCCAACCTCTTTATCCTAAATTCAATGTGGGAATGAAAATAACCACAAATCCCACGATTTTCAAATGAAATTGAACAATTCAATAATTTAATTATTGAAATGGAGAATGAAGTACAATAAAGAACATCAAGATAATTTTATCTATAAGTAGATCCAGAGTACACAGTATATTTTCATTAAAAAAGCTGCACATAGTCTGGCAACTGCCTCAATTATAATGCTTGCAGGTCACTAGCTAAAATAAGAAGTCGATAATTCTAGCATGAAAAGCCCCAAGGGTTATCTAAAATTTGTAGTAACTCGAAAAATTCAACATGGGGCTAGAACTCTATTTGAAATTCTTATTTCAACAGGCATCTTAGGTGAGGAGCTATCACAGTAGCTATGGAAAGCGCCCATATCATCCATTGGATGTGGCCAGAGCTAAGATCTGTCTGTGGAATAAGTCTCTGGCATTTCCAAGCCAGAGTTATGCTCTGGGTAGCACGCTTCTTTCATAAGAAAGGAAGAGGAATAAACTTTTTAAATTTGGAAAAAATAGGTTTTTATTTGTTCAGACTTTCATACTCTAAGCTTCAATACCAGTGATAAATTCTAACTTTAATTCAACTAACAGGTATTCTCTCAATTTCCATGCATATTGAGCATAGCAATTTGGACAAGGGACAAGCCACAGGCTAGGAAGGTAAGGAGAAATTGTAACCCCGATTCTGCAATTATCTAGCTGGGTGGTTGGGGGTGATTGGCCTTAATTTACCCACTTTTTGAATCATGTTATCATACAAGATGGTCTCTAAGGACAATTATTAATTCAGAATTTTGGAAAACTTATGAATGGTGTTATTTTAGTGAGTGAGAAAAAATTCAAAACTCAGGGTAACAGAAAATAATTATTTTAGTTTACCATTAGTTATGGTGGCATATGTTTTAAAGGTTTATTCATGTGTACTAACATGCACCGAACTGCGTACTTACACCAAGATGACTGCTAGAAACATCTCAAAGATTTCACTGACATTTATGAACTTCACTACATAAAGTTCAGGCTGATGGGGATTTTCATTCTGGCCATAAAGAGACTGTTACCCCTATTTCCTTGCAATTGCAGTTCCTTGCAACGTTTTGTCTATAACACTATTCAACTTTCTGTATCGCCACTTCCACAGCTGGGACACACAACCCACATCAGGGTTTCAAAAAGATACCGTGGTTTTGAAAGGTCCGTTTGCTGCTGTACTAACCCTGTTCACATACCTGTTTAGGAAGAGTGGTCACATCTTAACCGGATGACAAAGGTCTTTACCAACACACCTGCAAACTGCCTCAACTGTCAAGATCGTGCGTTAACTCTACCTAAGTTTTATTTGCTAGAAAATTATTTTGAAATTCCATAAGTGGGTTCTCAGGTTGTGTGTGTTCTCACAGGCTGTGATGTAGTATCACAGAAAAAGTCTCTTTCTTCTTTATCCTCTCCTTATTTTGGATGGAGAGTACCACCCTCTGAGTCACCTCTAGTCCTATTGAAGCAATTTAGGTTTTCTCAGAATGTCTTTTATTAAATACTCCACGAATAAAATTTATACTGATTTTTGAATTTGAACGGATCTCAATCAGTGAAGGTCAATACATTCAGGCTTAGGACTAGAAGTGGCAATATTAAGGAAGGTTTGGTTTTTTTATGGATTTCTTTCAGAGTAATATGCTGATAACTGATTCACAAGTAATTCCTAGATTTGGGCAAACATCTGTGATAAGCTATGCTCACAAGTTCACGACAATAAAAACATAAAAATAAAAGACCAAGATGGAGATTCTCCAACTGAAACGTATTTGTGTTGGTAAACGTATTACATGTCGGTAAACTTAAGTATCAGCTTTTCCATAAGTCCCCTCTGGAGGTCTGTAGTACTTGGGAAATGCCATCAGCTGTAGCATGTTGAAAGCATACTTTCTGCATTTGATATTCTTCAGGACATTTTCTATGCGGCATCCTTCTCTGGTGAAAGGGGAAAAAGTACAACTTCATGAAACAGAATAAATAAATATGCTTTATTTGTTCAATGCAGAGTTGCAGCAACAGTCCAAGTAAAAATAACAAAGATTCAACTCTACATTTTCTTTTTTCCACAAGTGATGATACATCTTACAAAATTAAATCCTAGGCCAGGCCCAATACCATTATTGCCCTCGGAAAGAGATGATTAAATTCTCTTTGCTCTTAACAGGTATTTAAGGTTTAATAAACTCTTTAAATATAATTTGCTCCACAATACAGCTTCACTTTAGTTTCATAAATATATCTGCCTTTTTATAACTTCCATAAATTAATTTCTCAGTCTCTTTAAAACACATTAAAATCTATATGTAGCCCTAAGGGTACAGGTTCTAGGAATAAGGCATTTAATTTATTAAGTCTGGCCCTATAGATTTTTAAAGAAAACTTTCATCTCTATTTTACTTCATTATTTTAGCTGTGCAACGAAGAGAGAAAATGGCTTTCTGAACAGCCTAGTCCAAGTCTCAGCTTTATAAAGGAAGAGTGCTTGTCCATAGACAGTACAAAAGTCATAGGTGCTTAAAATGGTGCATCAGGACACAAACAAGACCTTGTTAAAAAGAATAGAAAAGTTCTCTTAAAGCCAAATCAACCCAAACAATAGTTACAAACAAGTAAATTTAATTACAAAACATAAATAGCCATTCTCTCCATAGAGTTACTTGACAAAAAAGGGGTTAATTGCAACAGAGAAGTTAAGTGACAAGTTAAAGAACCAAACAGAAGTTTCTATCAAGTGATGGCAATTATTATATTAGCACAGTGGAAATAAAGTCTTCATTCAGCCTCCCACATCTCTAGGACTTGTCTCAGGGTTTCAGTATGTTGTGCAAATTCAGTCTTAATTTCTTTGATAAACAGAACGGGAAGAGGAACAGGAGGTTCAGAACTTCAAGCTTTCAGGATTCTGTCCTTTGTCTTATTCCAAAGACAGTAATTTAAAAATTCTTCTTGAGTTAGTTAACAGTGGGAAACACGTTTTTATGAACAAAAAAAGCAAAATAATTCACTTAATGCAATGCATAGTATTTTTTGTTTTTTAGAGTTGAGGGAGAAAAACACAGTTTAAACATTTTCTTTTTAAATTCTGTGAATCTGAAAATGTAGAAATATTACAGCATTGTTCCCATAATTTAAAGTCCATTGTCATTCATAGAAAACAAAGGAATACAACATGAAACTTATTGGTATTTGGCTAATAGTAAAGCAAGACTTAAAATAAGCCACACAACTAGCAGGTGTGAGCTGACAAGCAGCAAGGCGACAGGATAGAAGTGTCGAGAAGTTGGCTTGTTATCAGTTAGACAGCCTGTTTCAGGATCATCGGATTCATTCAGTGCTCCCTGGGTTTGTCGGCTGTTAAACAGAGGAGTTAGGGGGAAAAAGAAAATAGTATAGCATTCACACAGTAAAGAAATTCAACCTTAAATATTCTGAAATACAACACATTATCTTATAGGATACAGCTGTTTCAAATGAAGTTTTTTATGCTCAACAGCCCCAGGTGAATCCTGTGTATTGTTTTTTTTCACTGTACTACATTGAAAACGGTAATAAAAAAGGAGGTTACTTTTGCTTTTTGTGCAAGGGAGAAACACTGTAATGATATTTATGTAGGTCGAATCTGTATGTACAAGGAAGAATCAAATAAGTGTAACAGCATCAATAAACAAGAACATACGAATAAAAATAAAATATGAATCAATTCATAAAAAATAATCTGATGAATACATCTTTGAAAAATGAAATGAGAAACACAGGATGTAGTGAAGCAAACGGACGTGTCCATCACATTTAAACACACCCTCTACTGGTATGGTACCTATATAAGGTACTGAAGGTTATAAAAATGACTTATTGAAATGACTTGGTCTTTAAAATGAATGCAACATCTGACATGTCATCCTTGCCAGCCATAATATTAGTTTAACAAAACCTAACTCAGTGCCCTTCTGTTAGATCAGCTCATAAATTATATTGTCTCCTGCTCATCTTACATAGGTAGTGCCACATTTGTCTCGTGGGGACATCTGTTCCAAAAAGAGATCCATATTGACAGAGTGATACTGCACAAAACAAAATGTTTAGAGGTTTCCTTTGCATGGCATTTTCATAAGACTGAGCAACAATCAATTTTCTGCCTCAAAATGTGGAAGAGCTAAGAGAGATTAAACTACCCCTTGACCACTGAATGTGATCAAAATTCTAATACTCGTGAAATATACCACAAAAAGAATTATATTTTCAATTTATACTGGTTGATATATTTTAGACATATCATATATTTCAAGATTTAAGTTCCCAGATTTTTCTGTGTAAGTAAACAAAAACCAAAAAACCCCCAAAACAAAACAATATAACTATTATAATTCTGCTTCACAGAAAATACACAATCTAGGAAGTGAAATTTTAAAATATATGATACATCTGAAATATATCATACCAATATAAATTGAAAATATAATTCTTTCCTATGGTATATTTCATAAGTATTTAGAATATTCAGAATTTTGATCACATTCAGTCATCCAGAGGTGGTTTAATCTCTATTGGCTCTTCCACATTTTGAGGCAGAAAACTGATTGTTGCTCAGGCTTATGAAAATGCCATGCAAAGGAAATGCTGGAACAAGCTGCTTAGCCATGGCCCCTTGCTAACATCTTGCAGTCCCTGAAAATCTTCTATACAGAAATTTTGACCAACTGTTCACACTTGTAACCACATTTGTTTGGACAAACAGCAGTCATAATTATTTCAAACAGTAATTTGAATTAGTTTAAAACACCAAATCAACCATGCTGTTCTGGGGTCTGTAAGACATAATTCTATGTCATCAGTAACAAACCAGAAGATCATCCATAAAACAAATGGCACATTGAGCTAAAGGGGGCTTATTTTGGACGTGCATAATTCCTATCATCAATTGCATAAGTAACTGGGTTACCTGCTCAACTTTCTCCTGCACACTAGGTGAAAAATATTCAGTAGATTTTAAGGTATTGATACCTTTGAATGTGACTAAGAAAAGCTTTGTCTTATATTACTTCTTCTATTGGCTTGAAATCCCTACCTTGCTAATCCCAAAGAAAATAGTTTATTCATTTGTTCAACCAATATTTTTTTTTTTTTTTTTTTTTGTGACCGGCCGCACCAAGCGCACTGGCCATCCCTATATAGGATCCGAACCCGCGGCGGGAGCGCTGCAGCGCTCCCAGCGCCGCACTCTCCCGAGTGCGCCACGGGGTTGGCCCTCAACCAATATTTTTTAGTGTCTACTATGAGTCAGTTGCTGCTGTAGGCATTGGAAGTACAGCAGAGGATAAATCAGATAGAAATTTCTTCTTTCATGATGTCTATTTTTGAGTTGGAGGGGGGAGATGATAGAAAAATAAGAATAACATCTGGCAAAAGCATGGGGGAAAAGTAAAGCAGGGAAGAATTGTGTGCATGTGTGTGTGTGCGTGCGTGTGTAGGGGTGTGTGTCAATTTTAAATAGGGTGGTCAGAGACGCTTTCACAGGAATGTAACACTCAATCAAAGACTATAGATGAAAAGGGAGGAAGTCATGTGGATGCTGAAATTAATTTTTCCATTGGGCTCGTGCATTACCTAGCAGCTTCCTGATATGAGAGGACTGGCAAATTTAGGTTGGAGGACAAAGGGACATGAGGGACTGCCAGGAGGGCTTTGTTCAGCCTGGCTGGGTGTCACTGGGAAAGCCCAGGCTATCAGGGCAGCAGAAGGTAGGGAGGAAAGTGGCCTGAACTAATGGATGGATAGACCGAACTGCAGGAGGGACTCCACGTCACAGAATCCAAAGGTGGAAAAGGACATTAAGGCCACTGCGGGCAGAAGTTTGAATTTCTCCTATAAGAGACCCCCACGCTGATCTCTGAAGGAGGCTACATGCATCCCAGAGGTGTTCTAGATGACTCATTGTGGGCAGAGGACCGAAGTATGGGAACTTCAACATTAGCAATATGTACTTCATTCTTTTAAAAATTATATTTTTTATGTATTTCATAAACCATATAATGTATAGTAGCATAGCATGTGTAGAAGCAACTGTGATGCAGTAGATCAGAACACAGACTCTGGAATCAGACCTCTTGGTTCAAACTCATTTCTGTTACTAGCTAGTTGAATGGCCTTGGGCAAGTTAGTCAACATGTCATGTCTCAATGTCTTTATCTGTAGAATGGTGATAATAGCAATAATACCTACTTTATAGAATTGCTATGAAGTACATATGTGTCTATCTTACAAAGTGAATAGAGAATGCATATAGCAATCATTCAGTAAGTTATTATTGTGTTATCATTTGTGTAGCAATAAAGGTACATATGTTGGTAGTGTAGCTAGAACTGTTTTAACTAGCAGGAATGTAAAATCAAACAAGTTGTAAGCCACTGATCTGACCTACTGGTGCTCAAAAATGAGTGCACCGTGGGGTGGCATTGGAGTAGCAGGGGACCAATGTTTGATTTTATCAGTATTATTTGTTTATGCCTCTACAGAAGAATTTACTTGTGCAGTGGCCACATTTGAACGAACAATAGTTATAATTACTTCAAATGGATCACATAGCAATATGGATTCATTTAAAACATCAAATCAACCGTGGTGTGGTCTGGTTGAAAAGAATGGTTGAAAATAACAGGTCTATCTCATGCTTGAACAATTCTGGGAATGAGGAAAAAACACTTTCAAAGAAGTTTACTCCACCCACAGCCAGCTGTGGAGGGGGTTTGGTCACAGAATGTGGGGGGAGGGTACTGGGATAAAGGGCCAAGGGAGGCTGGGTAGTAACTTCAAGGTCGTCTTGGATTTTCAAATATACAAAAGAAAAAGAGACACTATGCAGTAATTCTTGCCTTTTTGCCACCCCTAACTATGGCACCTAGTAGCTGCATAAACTTTAGCAAATACTCAACCTCTTTCCCTTACAATTTCCTAATATGCACAGGAACAATAGGGTTGTTGAAAGGATTAAACAAGAAAAATACTTAGCACAGTGCCAGGCATAAAATAAAGCCTGGATGTTAGCTGTTGTAATTACTACTATCATTATTATCATCCTCACTAACACTCTCTCTTGAACTGTATGGTTTTAAGGTGAAGAAGGTTATCTATAGCAAATCTTAACAACTTTATTGAAATCCTGGTTCCTCCCCAATGCTGCCTATTAGGATGTTAGGAGAGAAGTGCAGAATCTATCTATATATCTGTCTATCAATCAATCAATCTATCTATCAGTATAAATATTAAATGTTTATTAAGAATGTAGGTTAAAATATTAGTCACAATCTATTAATACAATAGTACAGAAACACTATTCCCCTTCCCAGTGGAGCCACCCTGTAGATAGGCCCTGGCTGAAGAGCAGAGAACTCAGGCTGAAAAGTAAGGCTTAAAAAGTTGAAAGAGTCTTTTAATAACAGTTATTACTCCAAATACAGGAGACTAATTTATACCAGATGGCTTTTTTTTTTTGCAACTGCCAGAGCACATTTTAAATTTTCCAGTGTGTATTGTATATGCCTTCTTAGTGAAAATCACTAAATTAAAAAGCCTCTGTTTCTGGTTTGGAGAGGCAGTTCTACAACTGAATTGATTTGTTGTTTATTAGCTTCCATCTCTGGAGATTACAATAACACATTAAAAATGCCTCCCACATTGTCATTCCTATTATTCAGCAGAAGTTCAAAGCAACATGGCCTAGGAGCTGCCACGGAACTTAAAGCTTGAGACCCAAGACTATGTCACAGAGTCACCACGGGGCGGGGGGGGTCTTGGGACTGCTTCCTTCTTCCTGATGAGAATAGTACAAATGGTCATCTTTTCATTGCCACAGGTAAATTTTTAAGCACTCTGCAAGTGCAAAATGCAAAGGATATATTAAGTAATAATGCTAGTAGATTATGACAAATAATTAATTAGTGGCTGCCCTGCAAGGTACTCTGACAATCCAATGTCATTAGTTTCAGCTATCAATGACTGTAGATCACCGTGGAAGCAAATCACAATGTTGTCTCCACTAACAATGTGACAAGATCAGACATTTAAGGGCAGTTACTGAATCTGCGGGACAGAAAATGATCTTTTCTTCAAGACCTGTCAAAGCAATCACTTAAAATAGAAACAAGTAAAAAGACATGTCTCACTTTTAAGCACATCTCTGCCTACAAGAGGAGACATTTCCTTAAATAAAACGCAATGTGCATGACTTGAAGATATTTTCTTATATCCCCATCTTCTCTGTCAGTTACTATGCTGTATCCTAGATCACAAGTCACCCACTGCAGATATTCTCTCAAACCATTCAGACCTCTAAAAATAAGAGCCTTCCTATCTTCTCTTGCTGAGTAACTATTCATTAATAGTTTTGCTATTTGATATTTTATTCCTATAGCCACTATAGCTCTCCAAGACCCCCAAAAGAAAACTAGCAATTAAAACGGAATTGAAAAATCTTTTCTTCTGATCAGCAAGTTGATTTTCTCCCATGCTAAAGTGAGACAATTCACATTTAATTACATGCTTCAAGTTTGGAGCTATAGGCATGCCATCTTGAAATCATAAATTGAGATTTCAGAGCCAGTATCTTACAGGGCTTTGTTTAACTCAACATTTCATCTCATGAATCGATATTAATAAAACACCATGTTCTGGGCTCTGGACTGCTGAATTGTATCAGATTTCAAATTGGTATATCTGTGTAAAAATGAATATAATGCAGGTCTGGTATCAGTAAGAACTCTGAGAGTGGTACAAGACATCACAGGATCACAGAATCTCAGATGTACAATGACCTCAGGTTGAATGTACACATTTCATAGATGAGGAAATGAATTTGAAAGTCTTTCCTATGCTTCTACAGCAACAAGTAACAAATACAGAATCCTGAGAATGTAATTTCTCTGGCTCACAGTTTACTTATGTCATGATCTGATAAAATAAAGACACAAGGATTTTTTTTTTTTCAGTTTATATCAAGGTCCACAAAATTAAATGATTCAAGATCGTCTCAGATGACATATTATCTACCAAAACTTTCCTAATATTTAATTTATAATCAAAATATTAAAAGTAGATTTCCAGGCCTTTTCAAAAATTTAAATGTCAGAGAAGTTTTAACAAGGGATTATCAAGGGTGAGATAATTCCCATTGGCCTGGGAGTAAGAGCAGACTTTGTGGCCACAAGATCACCAGTCACATTTAAAATGCCTTTTTCTTCCTAACTAGATTTCAGAATCTAACTCAGAATCTATCATGTCAACCACAGGAAGAGCTCCTAAATGAAGAAATCACTCCAAAGACATAAGACAATGTCACTGCTTTGAATGTCCAGGTCATAGACTGATTTTAATAATTATGGACAAGTTTGCTTCCAAAGTAAGATCAATCTTGGGCAGATTTAAGCAAAATACCCACTCAGGAGGTATGAGTTGTCTCCACGGGACACTGCATGAATTTCTGGACATGACATTCTAAGGGGAGGGTTACTGTATACGGGAGAACACCGGAGCACGACATCCGGGATGATGACAGTCGGGTTTGGGAACCTGGCATCCCAGAAAAGACTAAAGACATTGAAAATGAGAATTCATTGGCTGAAAGAAGAGGAAGAATTATGATTAAGTGGTTGCTGATTTCAAATAGTCAAACTGTGTAGTGTGAGACGTGGGCTACTTCACAAAGCCATGAAAGGGTGTGAGGTACAGAGAGATCTCCTACGTATCATGCCCGATTTGTGATAAATGCTTTTTAGATATTATTATACTCATTCCTTAGAAACAGTCAAAGTGGTTAGTATTATTATTAACTCCATGGGCTCAAAAGCGTTTTCAAACTTGATCAAATAGCAGAACGGGGCTTTCCCCCCCTGTTTTTCTAGTGAAAAAAAATATTTCTTTCACTTTATGATTGAGATCCCTTAAGCCCAGATTTCCTGCTACCTCTCAGAAGCAGGCAGATGTGGTTTCTTGCCAGCTGTAAGATTAGATTCAGTGACCTCTAAAATTACTTTTCTTCTCTACTTTCCTGTAATTCTTTGATCTTATTAAAACACAACTGCAGTACTCCAGAAATGCATGCTTTTTCTACAAATAGAATAGACCACAGTTCAATAAGAAATAATTGGGGTTGGGAGCAAAGGATATTGACATTTTATTTTGGCTCTAAAGTTGTTCTTGCTCATTCTTATCTATTTTCACTTTCAGTTTTGAGAATTAAAACAAAACTGATTTATTTAACTATTTATTTAATTTCTTTTTGGTATCACTTTTTGTACTCTTCATCCCATTTCAATGTTTTAGTTTCGTGAAGTACCTAGAAAATAGGAATATCTTCTCAGAAGAAGCAAGATTCTAAGCAGTGCCATTTTCAGATGGTGCCTGATCATTGCTTTGAAGGGGAAGAATTCATGTATGCACAGAATTATCACTGAAGAACAGATAGAAAAGTGGCCTGCTATAAAACCTAAAAGTATTTTATAAGAAAAAGAAAAAAGGAAGAGAGACGTGATGAGTTGAGCATATAATTGCTTCCATCAGATCGTTATCAGAGAACCAATTCCAGTTTTGATCTTTGAATTTGAGAAAGGAGACTATTTGGATCAGGTTCAGAAAGAAATATCATAAATGATTAAAGGATTGAGGAAAAAAATTTCTGAGGAAGTGTTTAAGGTTAGTTTTGTCTGAATAAAAGAAGGCTAATATATGATATAATAGCTATATTTAAATGTATGTGAGGCATGTGGTAAAATAATTTTTGATATATCAGTTTGTGTTTTGCTCTCCGCTTTTTCTTCTTTCTCTTATTTTTTAGGCTGAAGTTTAAAATATGTATCCCTGGGAGGTTAGCAGTGTTGAAAGCAAGAGCTGCCTGAACCGAATAGATTTGCCCTTCTTTGATGACAGAGAAAGTGCAAGGTGTCTATGGGAAGGAGTAATAGAAAGTGAAAGGTTCTTTGAGAGTTGAGAGAGAAGGAGAGGAAGAAAACGAAGGAAAGGAAGGAAGAAGCAGAGGAGGGAGAAACGGAGAGCCAGAGACAGCAGTGACCGGGGAGAGGACAAAGGGTCAAAGGCTGGTGCCTGGAGGGAGACGGCTTGTGCCCTGCTCTGGGTGCCTGGTGATGGAGAACCAACAGAGGAGGGGGGCTGTTCGGTGCATTTCCAGAGGGGGGAGGCTGTCCCTTGGTCACTGGTCAACTTTGCCAAAGATTTACTTGTCTTGAATTTGGCTATTAGATGCAGTGAAATAAAGAGTCTTTAGGGTACACTGATGAGTAGGAAATGAGCACATGAGTGGCTGACAACAGATGCAGACAAGACTCGAAGCTTCAGTCAAGGTAAGACCTGAGGCAGGAGGAGAGCACAAAATAACAGAGATGGACTTTCTTCCAGCCTCGCTGGACAGGAGCTGAAAGGTGGAATGAAGCTTATTTAAAGAAAAATTTTAAAAGCAAACAAAACAAAGCAAAAGTGCATTACATTTTACATACTGAGTGGACAGATACATAGGGGATTTCTACAAAGCAATAGGTATGTAGATATAGATATACACCTATAACTCATTTTCTAGTTCTCATAAGATGTATTAGCTTTTCCTTGTACAGAAACTCGAACAAGACGATGTAGTCTTAATAGCTTTGAAGTAAGAATCAGACAAAAGAAAGGAAACTAGTCACTGGAACACTCTGCAAGTGTGTTTGTTACTAAAATATTGAAAATGTAAACAACCATTGTTTCACTGCTCCAATTTGTCACACTCCTGGAGTTTGGGATAACTTTTATGCTCCAGTTAAGAGGAAATTAACATGCAAAAATATAAGGCTTCTAATTCCATTCTTGATAAGCAACAATCAGAGGTCAATTAGGTCAATCCATCACCACGTAACTTCTGTGCTGGAGCAGGAAACCTTGCAGAGTGGGCAGCCTCACCCCAGGGCTGCTCTTAAACTCCCAGATAGAAATGAAAGGCCATATATACCACCAGACTACAGCTTATGTTATTCCCAAAGTAGTTTGGGCACTTTAGCAGATATCAGTAACAACAAATACAAATTTAGACATGAGTAACATGAAGGGTAATCAGCTTAGCTCCCTGTATCTAACTCCATTAATTCTCAACTCCTTCCATTTAAAATGAGAATGTTAACATCTATCCCATAGGATTATTGTGAGAATTATATAAAGGCACCCAGCACACTCTCACTAGTAAAAATAAGTAAATAACTTTAAAAAATCCCTCTGTTCCCCTCCCTTTGCTATACCTCAGTTCATGTGCAGACAGTGAGTACGTTAACCAGGCATGCAGCTGCTCAATTCTGGCTCTTCTCTCTTTCTCTAATACTGAAGAACCCCGGGATTTAGGACAACACCATTTATTTCCCCATGCTACGTGTACTTTCTGTAGTTCAAACAGTTCCATGACTTTAATGTCATTTACGCTGATGAAATTTATCTTTCTACTTCAGACTTTTTCTCTGAACTTCAAACACACATATCACATCTCCGCTTACATGTCTAACAGACATTTTAAGATAACAACTTTAAAACATAATTTGAGTTCCACCTACTTTGCTGTACTCTCAGTCAGCTTTTCCCTTCCTTCTCATTACAAGAAATGACACTCACCCCCTCTCAGACATTCGTGTTAAACACCTACTTGAGTCTTCTGTGTTCTTACACCCCACAGCCACCCGTCATCAAGTCAGCCCATTTGGCACCATCTCCACCGCTGCGATCTGAGAGGAATCCGCCATCTCCTTGCTCTAGTACTTTTAAAAGCTGTTTTCCTGCTTTTAACACTCTTGCCCTTTATTAAGTTTTGCTAACTCCTAATGTATCTATTTAGACACATGGTAAAGCAACCAATGCCCTACCCTAGTTGCATTATAAAAATACTTCCTAAAAGCTTTTATAAAATGCAAATCCAACTACATCCCAGCTGCCCAAGCGAGCCAAGCTTGTCAAAATAGCAGTGGTGCTTATCTGTCAGGATAGTGGAAATATTTTCACTGCTCAGCACGGCTCAGTGCCAAGAGACTGAAGCTTCTGAATTTCAAGGAGGAAGCGCACCTATATCCTCTTGCTGCACGATCTCTTGGGTGTCCCAAGTGTTTCTCTTCCCTCCACTGTTGCCGCTTCTACGGCACTACAGTCCGCTAGATGAATCCGACTGACCTTTCTCAGTGATGAAATTCTGCTCTTGTCTTTCATGATGCATCTGAAATGGATGGAGCTGGGAATCAACAAGCTCAACATCAGATGCCACCAAGCCCAGTGTTGTGTATTATTAGTCACCTCGACCCACTCTTTGAATTGGACTCTCCAAAAGAATCAATTTAGAGTTTTGCCCCTGGAATTATTAGAGTATCCATCATCTTTCCCAGAAAGATAGGGTCTCTCTCTTCTTCTACCTTCCAACCTTTTCCCATTTCTATTTCCCAGCTTCTCCCTTTAATGTCACTGTATCACAAACAGCATGACACTACAACTTATGTCATCAACTTTCGGAAGTGAAGGCTGGTGCAAATCCTAAGGAAAGAGAATAAGATACGTTCAACAACCTTAAAGTTTATTTTTTGGATATAACAAGTACATGGCTAAAAATGACAGCAGTTGCACAACTATGAAATAGATAGAATATAACATATTAAATATACCAGAGAGAAATAGCTCCCAAGGTGTAGCCCAAAGTGCTTGACATATATCATTAATTTCTGCTATAGAGATTCAAAGATCAGGAAAGCATTCTCAGAGAAATAGTCTTTTGTGATCAATAGTGAAGGCTGAATAGAGTTTCAATGACTAGAAGTCGGGTGGGGCAGGGGGTATGTAAATAACATGGAAAGGCAAGGAAACAGTAAAATAGCAGATGTATTTGGGAATGACCACAATCTGCTTTGGTTATAATGATGAGGCAGCAAAGAAACCAATGATGGCAGGAAAATTAAATGTGAGTATATTTTCTTTTTTATTGCTTGTTTATTTTATACACTTTCTAAAAGAAACATATATTTTGCAATAAAAAATGTAACTACTTTGTTTTAAAATGAGATGAGGCTATGTTGTAAATGTTTGTGGCTGATGACAAAAACTTAGACCTTCCTCTCTAGATGGAGGGTGGGCAAACACTGAGGACTCCTGAGCAGTGGAGTGGTGTGATTAGCTGTGTGCTATAGGACAGCAATGGGCAGCAATCAGTAGAATGGCTTGAGCCTGAACTTTTGTAGAGCAAACCAGAGACATAGAGCTGGATTAGGAGGCTTTTACAATAGTCAAAGAAAGAAAAGATGAGGTCTTGAACTGGTAGGAGAGAATAAGGGAGAGGAAGTTACAGATTCTAAATCAGAAGAAATTGGAAGAATAGAGTATATGTTAAGAGTTTAGAATGGCCTGCCTGTGGCTTACTTGGGAGAGTGCGGTGCTGATAACACCAGGACCATGGGTTCGGAACCTATATGGGGATGGCCGGTTAGCTCACTGGTTGAGCGTGGTGCTGACAGCACCAGGCCAGGTGTTAAGATCCCCTTACAGGTCATCTTTTTTTTAAAAAAAAAAAAAAGAAAAAAAAAGAGTTTAGGTAGGGAAAGATCAGGTAGACAAAAAAGTAAAAAAAAATATATATTTTAAGGTTTTAGGAAGAAAATGCATTATATTTAAACATGCTAACCTTGATGCATGACTTCAGTTAGATATGGGTAATAAAAATGTAGGTTCAAACATCTACATCATAGTTCTACACCCTAAATGTGGACGTTTCACGCAAAAAGTGTGCTAATTAGATGAAATCACCCATGTAGAGAGTACATGATGAACAGAGACAAGGGCTGAGGGAAAAACTCTGGTGAATGCCTGCATATGCAAGGCTAGACTAGAGGGAGGAGGCAGACAGCAGCCCCTGACGTAGAAAACAGTCACAGATTCAATGAAAGAGGGTGCGATTGATGTGCCAAATGCTGCAGCTAGTGCAGGGAGGTTACAATGTAAAGGTCACTGGACTCAAAGAATATGTGACGTAGCCTTTGACCTTCAGTAGAATTATAAGATCAGGAATTAATTTATAAGCAGCTGATGAATGAGGGGTGAAGACTAGGAGAAAGTACTCGATTCTATTTAAACTACTGTGTTCAGAGCATTGACAGTGTAAGGAAGAAAAACAGTGTAAGCACAGAACTTCAAAGGGTCAATAGATTGATGGAACCATTTTAGGATATGAGGTGAGTGTGCTTGGAGGCACAGAGAAAAGAGTAAATGAAAAGATTTTTCAAGAAGAATATGGAATAGTTGGCCATCTTTTTCTTTTTCAGAGAAAAGGAAGATATTTAATGGTTGAGGATTAGCCATAAAATAGGGAGGTCTCAATATGTATCAAAAAGCCCGTAGTAAGTTGGAGTCCACAATCTCAAAGCATTTCCTGATTCATCTGAACATAAAACTGAAGAGAAAGGTCAGGGGTAGAGAAGAAGGGAATGTAGGAAAGTGACCTAACTAGAAAATTCACCTCTTTCCATTTTGTGACAAAATCAGAAATTTTTGCAATATATTCTCAGTTGTCTAGTAAGAAAATAAAGCCAAGATTAAATTTATGATTACCAAACTATTAATATCAAAATAAATCAGAACATCTATGCTCCTGATAGTTTTTTTTGAGTAGCATCTTTGCATGTAATTTTGAAACCCAATGTTACGTAGGTCCCAAGAGTTTGTAGTGTACCTACACATACACATTTCAGTACAGTGTATGTATCTCCTAAACTGATTCCTTCTTCATACAACTGAGGTTTAAAGCCTTCCAATGAACACATAAACACTACTAATTAGAAACATTTTTTGAGTACAAATGATTATCAAAATGACTATGCTAGAATGCATTGTTCTGCTGCCCTTATAATTTCTAATAACCACTAGTGATCTTTAAGTATATGGCACTAAATTTTGTAACCAACATACTGTTCCTGATTATGGTCACTGGCGAAGTCTTATAACTAGCTTCCCAGAACTTCAGTGTCTACTCAGAGTTGATAAATGATCTTAAAAGATGTCCATTTATTTTCTACAGCCAGACAGTTACTTCCTCTTGTTTTTCTGTTTAATGCTTTATTTTTTAAAAATGGTACTGTCTCACTATAAGTTGCAGTCACTTGACCATGGATGTTGATTAATCTCTTCCTGAAGACTCTTTGATCTCAGCCCCTCTAAGGATACAGAATACAAATTGACGAAAATATTATTTCCCAATATTTACCACATAAAACATATGTGATTAAATAAGTTGGGGGAAATACTGAATTAAAAAACTCAACAGGATTTCTAATTTACTTATTTATGCACAAAATATTTATGGAGTACCTACATTGTACTAAGCTTCAAATAGTGTGGGTTCAAAAGTACAGAAAATAAGTTTCTTGAAAACTTATTTTATATTCTAGAAAAATAGGCAGTCAATAAGCAAATACATGTTTTATTTTAGGTAATAATAAAAGACCTGAGGAATGATAAGTCAGGGTAAGGAGCCTGAGAGCAGGCATGGATGAAGGCTACTTTAGATAAATTGGTCAGGGAAAACTTCTTGATGAAGTGACCTAGAGGAGGGGCATTTCCGAAACTAACTTCACTCTGCACCTTTAAAAAAATGTTTTTTTTATTTTGTGGTAATTAAAATATATATATATGTGGACCAATATTCTACAAAACAAGCTTTGGGAAGAGTCGATCTACTATGTTCTCCCACCTCTCAAAATCTGATTCTAGTAAGAATTATTTTAATAATAGGACAAGTGTGATTTATGGCAAGTTGAACTTTTATCATAAGTTAAGGAACAAACTTGACAAGATGATTTGCAATGCCAGTTTAATTTTAGAAACAGCATTTGCTGAGCATATAAGATGTTTTAGAGGCTCATTAAAATTAAAATCAAGTACAATTGAAGATAGTGATTAGGGCACCAAAACCAAGGGCTGGCCCAGAGGACAGAGAGATCACTTTGGCTTTAGGGATTCATGGGCATCTTTGTGGGCTCTTTGTGGAAGCCAAGTTGGTGCCTGCAAGATATATGGAGGTGGCAGAACTGAAGGAGGGGGTAATAAACTCAGGAGAAGGAAAAGAACAGCATGAGCAAGGGCACTGAAATGATATTCAGGGGACTGTGAATAGTCCAAACTGCCTACAGTCTAAGAGTGGTAAGAAAGGGGAGGAGATGATAAGGTAGAAAAAGTGATTGATCCTGAAAGGACAGAGGACCCTAAATTCCAGGCAATTGTAGCATCACTCTGTGTGTAGTAGGGAGAGACATGATGATCGCTGCACTTTAGGAAAAAACTCTTTGAGGGGATGTGTAAAATAGATCGGAAGGTAAGTGACTAAAGAAAAGAGAACAATTAAGAGACTACTGCAGTGACCCAGCTGAAAAGTAATAAAGGTCTGGAGGACAGCAAAAGAAATAGAAAGAAATGGGAGACCGTATGTGAAAGACAGGGGTGGGGGGTGAATCAACATCTTGGCGAACCCCCTGATAAGAATTACAGACAGAGGGAACAATTATAAACTGCAGGACTGAGGAGACAGTATACCTTTTTTCCCCCTCTGTCCCCTTTTGTAACTACACTGAAGCAGACAATAAGTCTGTGTCTAACAGAGCATCATTCCTGACACTTGCAGCGACTCTCTGCAATAATTCTTGAAATGGCTGTGTTGTTTGCCAAACAGGTGGCTGTCAGGGAAGGCACAAAATATCACTCAGAGCCAATCGAGGTAATTGCTTAGAGTTAACTTTTTTGATAAAAATAAAAAGCGTTTCAGTAGTTTCATTCTAGAAGAACCAAGAGGATGCTGAGGGCACCACCGTTGCTTTGTCTATCCGTTTGGTTTGTGTTCTGTTGTACGTCACTCAGAAAGCACATTCTGTATCGACTGTTCTGTTGAGCTGAATAAGACAGAGAGACACGGAGCTTGGGAAAGGGGTATTTCTTTCACCTACTTTTCTCTTTTGTTTAGGAGCCCTCTAAATTGCTTAAAGCTCTTCTTCAGCTCCGATTGCTGGAGTTAGAAGGGACCCTTACAGATCACCTGGTCCAACCGCTTCCTTTTTCAGTAGAGAATGCTGAGGCCTCCAGAGGAGGATCAGGGTCTCATTAGTAGTCCCTGAAGTGTAGAGTGTGGATTGTGTGCAAATTAACAATACTCTGCAGCTCCCACATAATGACGCAGAATCTCCCCTTTCATGGGCCATGTCTAACAGAGAGGAAGGAGTCACTTTCTCACTCCTCAGCCTTCACACATCCTGACGACATGCAGTCCAGCTTATGAGTGTGCAGAAATGGGAGGGAGGGGAACTAGAGACCATGCAAATATGAATCAAGATCCCTCTGTTTTTCTGCAATCCCCACGGCGTTTTGGTTCCTTTTCCTAGATAATTATGGTGTGAAATTAGCATTTCTTAACCTGCCACTGTGGTTGCCGTTGCACTGACTTACAAGCCACTGAAAATTCCAAAATATGGAAGAAAGGAAATTAACACTCATTCATTAAGCACCAACTAAATTCATAAAAGGTTAATAATAAAAGTTACCACATAGTGAGCACTGACTATTTCACAAATGCTGATCACTTCACCCCAGCGATCTCCATTAGCCTTCATATCACCCTTCGAGGGATGCACAAAGACCCATTTCACAAATGGCAAAACTCGGAGATATTAGGTAGCATACGCACGCTCACACTGGTAACTTGAGGTAGAGCAGAATTTAAGTCAGAATTTCTGACTCCTAAGTCTGTGCTCTTAACAACTATGCTACACTTTCTTTTTCTATATTCTGCATTGTGCAAGTAACTATGCAGATTACAGTACCTGCATACATGGCCTTACAGTATACTGAGGACACCTCAATGTACCCAGAATAATTAGACAAAAATTCGTAGTATATCTCAATATATAGTAAAATATGTAAAAAATATGTATTATATATACAATATGTATTAGATATATATGTATAATATATAGTAAAACGAGTAAAAAAATATGTAGTATATCTCAAGAGTTAGCAATGTGTGCTTAGGCTTAAGGTGACCGGGGATAGCCCGGGTTCATGCCTATTACCCCAGCAGAATTTACATGAAGGAATGGAGGAAGGGCAGCTAGTGAAGGGTACAGCATTTAAAGATAAAGAAAAAGAAAATAGACACAGGCAAGGATTTGTGGTGTTTGTTATGTTTGTGTGTGCTACATGCTTGCTGAGTAAGGCAGGGGAGGGCAGGTATTTATGTGAAAAAGGGTGAAAAATGAGTGCGAGAAAGAAACAGAGAGGGCACAGTCTGGCAAAGGGACGATGGTAGATGACCAGCAGAGGCAAGAGGAT
This sequence comes from Cynocephalus volans, assembly GCF_027409185.1. NCBI lineage: Eukaryota > Metazoa > Chordata > Mammalia > Dermoptera > Cynocephalidae > Cynocephalus > Cynocephalus volans. Next base: position 125,547,581 of record NC_084468.1, read on the forward strand.
CTTGATAGCCAAGCAAAGAAAAGCTCCTGAAAGATCACACAACCCTACATGGTCCACTTGGGATTGAAATATTAGTTTGAAAATACTGGACTCTGCAAGGTAGATTAAAGTAGAGAGATGGAACGCAGAAAAGCCAGTGAGCAGAACATTGAAATAATCAAGGTGTGAGGCAAATAAGATAGGACTGGAGTGGCAGAAAGAATTTGTCAAAGCCAAAGGCAAGTTGAGGGGAAAAAGTGGCAGAATTTCAGTCAACAGGCAAGTGCACCCCTGGAGCCAAGTGCCAGCAAACTGAAATGATCGTACATGTTACAAAAAAGTCTTTAAAAAAGCAATGGGAGAATTCTATCATCATGCAGCACAGAAAACATAGGCAACCTGAACTGCTGTCGCATGCATTTTAATTTCAGCAAAGCAGAATTACATCGTAGTAAGTAAATTGTGCTAACTCAAATTTTGTTGAGTTTTGTTTTATGTAATCCATACATTTGTTCTGGCATATGGTTGTAGACGAGATAAAGACAGAAAGTTTATATCTGGTTTGATGTTTGGGCATATACTCATATAAATACCATTATACTAAAGATAATTTACCTCCAAAAGGAAGGTATGCAATAATTATTTGTCATTAAAGAGGTCTACACAGGACTCAAGTTGAGAAATAGTAACATAATACAAATCAGACTGTTATTTACATCCCTGGCTTTGATAAGGAAGTAGTTACAAGTGATCTACAACCGCACGGTTTAAGTGAAGTGGTCATTTGGAGGTCAAATTGCAAAGGAATAGGAAGAAAATAAAGGATTAAAAAGTGACAATAGCAGATGAGAATGCGTGTGCTGTATATTGCATATGCCAAATTCTGAAGGAAGCACATGAAATGAAGAAAAGTAATAAAACCAACTGTATAATCGATGATTAGCACTCAAGTCTGGGTACAATAGCCACAGTTGGATAAAATGTGAGTTTTGTAGGTATGTGGTGGACATTATATATATTTCTTTCCAGAAAGGTAAATTTATGAATCGGCAGGAATTCATTTCATGGCCAAATTAATAAATGACAACTTGCAAGATACATTAAAATATATGGTATCAGGAAATATGAAGGGCAATTCAGACACCATATTTCATTACTCAAATCCACAAATCAATTAACTACAGGTACATGGGACACATTCATGTGGAAGTGCCACTGATGTCAGGAGCTGATTTTGTGACTATTTACCAGGTGATGCCTTACTGTAGTTAGGCTCCAGAATCACAGGGCTAAAATACTTGTTTTCATTCTTTCAATTCTTTTTTCTAAATAAAAGCAAGTAATTCATTGAAAATCAGCTGCCAAGAAGTTGGTTAGGGGATCACGAAGAATTGACTTTGTACAATGAGATCCTAAGACATTCTTGTGTAGAACTATGGAGCTAAAATTTACCAGGACTCATTTTTTATTTTAGAGGATTGTGTCCTAATGGATGCCATTCCAGTAAAAGAAAAATTAGCTCTTTCTTTCATTACCTTGAAATATTTCCCATTAGAGAAATATTCATAAAAAGGCAATAGTTTATTGAAAACCAAAATATAGATTATTAGCTATATATTCCTATAATTCTATAAATATCAGAGGTTATTTTCTTTTTTCTTTTTTTTAGTTTCCTGTAGATAGCATGATACCTAGTACATAGTGATTCTATATATAGTATGGTACTTATATACTGAGGAGTCAGACAATTCTAGATTTGAATCTGGCTTTTCCTCTTGCTGCCTTTGTTACTTGGACCAGCTACATAGAAAAGATTCATTTTGTCATATTTAAAATGGGATAATAGTATCATCATACATAGATAAATGTGAAAGCTAAATATGCACACACATACATGCACCAAAAAAACATGCATAGACATAGCATGTTTAGCATGCCTGGCTTTTTTAGCATACCTGGCATATACTAAGGACTCAATAAGTGGTAGCTGTAATTATTAGTGTTTTTATAAACATCAATAATTATTTATTGAATAAATGGCAATGAAATAATCCACAAGATACTTCTACTAATGAAAAACAGAATTGTCAACACGCCCTGTGGTGCCGGCGCGTGACCCAGCAGGTAGGCCTCACTGCGAACAGACTCCATCCCTGGCCCAGCCGAGTGTGGGTGGAGCAAGAAGACGTCCAGCAGGGGAGGTAGAAGCTCCACAGAGACCACACGCCTTGTAGTGCCAGCGTGTGACCCAGCAGCCTGACTGAGTGCATACTGATCAGAGAGGCAGCTCCCCAGAGAGGCCCAAGACCCAAGGCAACCACACACACAGGCACTAGTGGCAAAGTGAGCAGACACTGAGGTAGCCATACCAAATTGGCAACCCCAGCAACATCCTAGCCAGACAATAATGTCAAACCAGTGGACTGTGAAATCTCCTGCCACAATGACTAAATATCAAAGGAAAGATACCAGAAATATGAAAAATCAAGAAAGTTTAACCAGCAGGCTTGCAGAAGTAGAAGAGAGAACTTCTGACCTTGAAGATGGGCTGCTTGAAATAACACAGGCAGATGAAAAAAAAAAGAAAAAAGAATTAAAAGCACTGAAGAAAATCTAAGAGAGATATCAGAAAACCTTAAGTGCTCAAATATCCGAGTCATGGGTATTCCAGAAGGGGAGGAAAAAGGAGATCGCATTGAAAACATATTCAACAAAATAGTAGCAGAAAATGTCCCAGTTATTGGAAAAGACAAAGATCTTCAGATTCAGGAAGCTCAAAGATCCCCAAATATATTCAACTCAAAAAGGTCTTCTGCAAGACATGTTACAGTCAAATTGGCAAAACTCAAAGACAAAGAGAGAATCTTAAAAGCTGCAAGAGAGAAGCATCATATCACCTATAAGGGAGCCCCAATCAGACTAACATCACACTTTTCATCACAAATCCTAAAAGCCAGAAAGGAATGGGATGATATATTCAAAATACTAAAAGACAGAGATTGCCAGCCAAGATTACTCTACCCTGTAAGGCTGTCCTTCCAAAATGAAGGGCAAATAGTATATTTCTCAGACAAACAAAAACTGCAGGAGTTCACTACCATACAACCACCCTTACAAGAAATTCTCAAGGGAGTACTGGGTTTGGTACCTGAAAAACAACTATCACTGCCATAAAAACTCAAGAAAAATCAAAACCCACTAGTATAATAAAAATGGCATCCATGAAGAGAAAACAAAGAAACAAAAATGCTATCTACAACCCAAGGAACCAACAAATACAGAAAACAAACAGTAAATCAGAAAGAAAGGAAAAAAAAAAAAGACACCTAAGATATCCAAACAATAATCAATAAAATGCTAGGAATAAATCAACACTTTTCAATAATAACTCTTAATGTAAAAGGCTTAAATTCCCCAATCAAAAGATACAGATTGGCTGACTAGATTAAAAAGGAGGATCCAACTAAATGCTGCCTTCAAGAGATCCACCTCACCCATAAAGACTCACATAGACTAAGAGTGAAAGGATGGAAAAAGATTTATCATGCAAACAGAAATGAAAAATGAGCTGGAGAAGCTATTCTTATATCTGACAAAATAGACTTTAAACTAAAAACCATAGAAATAGACAATGAGGGACATTACATAATGACAAAAGGATCGATCCATCAAGAAGACATAACAATCATAAATATATATGCACCCAATGTTGGACCAGCCAGATTTATAAAGCAAACTCTATTAGACCTAAAGAAGGAAATAGACACTAATACCATAATAGCAGGGAACATGAACACCCCACCCCACTGTCAATATTGGACAGATCATCTGGGCAAAGAATCAGCAGAGAAACACAAGATCTAAACAACACACTAGACCAATTGGACTTGGCAGATATCTACAGAACATTCCATCCAACAACCTCAGAATATTCATTCTTCTCATCAGCACATGGATCATTCTCCAGGATGGATCACATGTTAGGTCACAAATCAAGTCTCAACGAATTCAAAAAAATTGGAATTATCCCATGTATTTTTTCAAACCACAATGGGTTATAATTAGAAATCACTAACAAACAAAAATCTGGAAACTATACAAAGACATGGAAATTAAACAAGATTCTACTTTATGATATCTGGGTCTAAGAAGAAATCAAACAGGGAATCAAAAAATTTATTGAAACTAATGAAAATAATGATACATCATACCAAAACCTGTGGGATACTGCAAAAGCAGTACTAAGGAGGAAATTTATCACATTAAATGCTTACTGCATAAGAATTAAAAGATGGCAAGTGAACAACCTAATACTTCACCTTAAAGAACTAGAAAAACAAAAATATTCCAAACCCGAAGTTAGCAGATGGAAAGAAATCATTAAGATCAGAGCAGAAGTGAATGAAATTGAAACCCAAAAAACAATACAAGAGATCAACAGATCAAAAAGTTGGTTTTTTGAAAAGATAAATAAAAAGGACACACCATTAGCACACCTAACTAAAGAAGAGAGAAGACCCAAATAACAAAAATTAGAAATGAAAAAGGTGATATTACAACTGATACATCTGAAATACAAGGAATCATTCGAGACTACTATAAACAACTATATGGCAACAAATTTGAAAATCTGGAGGAAATGGATAAATTTCTGGACACACACAAGCTCCCAAAACTGAACCGTGAAGACGTAGAAAATTTGAACAGACCAATAACAATAAAGGAGATTGAAGCTGTTATGAGAAGGTTCCCAACAAAGAAAAGCCCAGGACAAGATGGATTCACAGCAGAATTTTACCAAACATTCAAAGAGGAATTGACACCAATTCTCCACAAACTATTTCAAAAGATTGAAACAGAGGCAAATCTCCCAAACTCATTCTATGAAGCAAACATCACCCCGATACCAAAACCAGGTAAAGATACAATTAAAAAAGAAAACTACAGGCTGATATCTTTGATGAATATAGATGCAAAAATTCTCAATAAAATAATAGCTAACACAATACAGCAACACATATGCAAAATTATACACCACAATACAGTGGGATACATCCTGGGGATGCAAGGTTGGTTCAACATATGCAAATCAATAAATGTGATATGCCACATTAATAAAATCAAACACAAGAACCATATGATCATCTCTATAGATGCTGAAAAAGCATTTGATAAAATTCAACATTCATTCTTGACAAAGACCCTCTATAAGTTAGCTATAGATGGAAAATATCTCAACATAATTAAAGCCATATATGATAAAGCCACTGCCAATATCATCCTGAACAGGAACTGGACAAGGATGCCCACTCTCCCCACTCCTATTCAACATAGTGTTGGAAGTGCTAGCCAGAGCAATCAGAGAAGAGAAGGAAATTAATGGGCATCCAGATTGGAAAAGATGAAGTCAAACTGTCCCTTTTTGCAGATGACATGATCCTGTATATCAAACAGCCTAAAGCCTCTACAAAAAAACTCTTGGAGTTGATAAATGATTTCAGCAAAGTAGCAGGATACAAAATCTGCACACAAAAATCAGTAGCACTTCTATTCTCCAATAGTGAACATGCCGAAAGAGATATCAAGAAAGCTTGCCCATTTACAATGGCCACCAAAAAAATAAAATACTTAGGAATTGAGTTAACCAAGGAGGTGAAAAATCTCTATCATGAGAACTACAAACCACTGCTGAGAGAAATTAGAGAGGATACAAGAAGATGGAAAGATATCTGATGCTCTTGGATTGGAAGAATCAACATTGTGAAAACGTCCATACTACCCAAAGTGATATACAAATTCAATGCAATCCCCATCAAAACTCCAATGGCATTTTTCTCAGAAATGGAAAGAACTATCCAGACATTTATGTGGAATAGCAAAAGACCACGCATAGCCAAAGTAATGCTGAGCAAAAAAAAAAAAAAATAAAGCTGGAGGCATAACACTACCTGACTTTAAAATATACTACAAAGCTATAATAACCAAAACAGAATGGTACTGGCATAAAAACAGACACACCAATCAATGGAATAGAATAAAGAATCCAGAAATCAACCCACACACCTACAGCCATCTGATCTTTGACAAAGGCACCAAGCCTATACACTGGGGAAGAGACTGCCTCTTCAGCAAATGGTGCTGGGAAAACTGGATATCCATATGCAGGAGAATGAAACTAGACCTCTCACCATATACTAAAATCAACTCAAAATGTATTAAAGAATTAAATATACACCCTGAAACAATAAAACTTCTTAAAGAAAACATAGGAGAAACACTTCAGTTAGTAGGACTGGACACAGACTTCATGAATACAACCCCAAAAGCATGGGCAACCAAAGGAAAAATAAACAAATGGGATTATATCAAACTAAAAAGCTTCTGCACAGCAAAAGAAACAATTAACAGAGTTAAAATACAACCAACAGAAGGTGAGAAAATACTTACAAAACATATATCTGACAAAGGATTAATATCCAGAATATACAAGGAACTCAAACAATTATACAAGAAAAAAACAAGCAACCCAATTAAAAAATGGGCAAAAGAGCTAAATAGGCATTTCTCAAAGGAAGATATACAAATGGCCAACAGATATATGAAAAAATGCTCAATATCACTCAGCATTTGGGAAATGCAAATCGAAACCACACTGAGATACCATCTAACCCCAGTTAGGATGGCTAATATCCAAAAGACTGTGAATGTAAATGCTGACAAGGTTGCGGAGAAAAAGGAACTCTCATACACTGTTGGTGGGACTGCAAAATGGTGCAGCTTCTATGGAAAATGGTATGGAGGTTCCTCAAACAATTGCAGATAGATCTACCACATGACCCAGCTATCCCACTGCTGGGAATATACCCAGAGGAATGGAAATCATCAAGTCGAAGGTATACCTGTTCTCCAATGTCCATTGCAGCACTCTCTACAATAGCCAAGAGTTGGAACCAGCCCAAATGTCCATCATCAGATGAGTGGATACGGAAAATGTGGTGTATCTACACAATGGAATACTACTCTGCTATAAAAAAGAATGAAATACTGCCATTTGCAACAACATGGATGGACCTAGAGAGAATTATATTAAGTGAAATAAGTACGACACAGAAAGAGAAATATCACACGTTCTCACTTATTGGTGGGAGCTAAAAATAAATAAATGAATACACAGAAAAAACGGCGGGGGGGGGGGAAGTAGATACAACAATTACAATTCCTTGAAGTTGATACGACAAGCAAACAGAAAGGACATTGGTGGGAGGGAGGTTTTGGTAATTGGCCACAATAATCAACCACATTGTATATTGACAAAATAAAATTAAATTTCGAAGAAAAAAAAATTAACAATCACCTCTCACTGGAAAAAAAAAAAAATAATAAGTAAAAGTGAGGTATATATTAAAAAAAAAGAAAAAGAAAAATAGAATTGTCTATATAGAAGTTATAGTCCACAGTAATAATTTCAGAAAAAGAGCATTTAACTACTATTAGTCATAATACCTTGTTTTTTGACCTATATTTTTAATTTGTTAATTTTAATATTTTATTATATATATTTAAGATATACAAAGTATTGTTTTGATATACATAAACATAGTAAAATAATTACTGTTGTAAAGCAAATTAATATATCACCTCATTTCATTACCTTTTATTTTGTTGTAAGAGCCATCTAAAATCTACCTATCCTGCACAACCACATCTTTTTCTTAAACTTTACAAATCCAAATTTGATGGGCTGCTGGACAGAGTTTAATTCTTTTTTAAAAAAAGAAGTTTTACTCATCAAATATTACTTGCTTGCTTTCATTATTACACATTTTATAGTGCTTATTTCTCTGCTTCCATTTCGTGATTTCTTACAATAAGTCACTGAGTCTTATAATTAATCTTAGTCTATTTGAAATAATCGTTACATTTTGATAATGCTTTGCTATAATATTTTTAATCAGAAGTTATTAACCTATATTGAAGGTTTTGTTCAAATAGTTATACTTTTAATGAGTTTTCAATTTTTTATAATTTAGAAGAATTTAGAGAGATTTTATGCAGAATTATTAACATGCATAATTATTTCTAAAGAGAAATGTTGTTGCTCTTTTATTATTAAACTAGCTTATTTATTCCTTAGAAACTACTTATTTAAAATTTATTTCTCCAGAAACTGTCACTTGATTGCTTAAGTATAACCCATGTTTTTCTATGTTGATAAATATAAACGAGCAATTGCATTTGGGTATAAGTTAAAAACAAAGGTTTCTCTCTCCTCCCTCTAGTCTCCATAAACAGGCACGTATTTATAAGGTAACATTAATCCTCTGAAAAATTCAATAGTGAAGAATACATTGAATACTTTCATTAAACATTCTTTTGAACACAGTGCCTTTACTTTATCTACTGGCCCAAACTCACCCAAACTCATAGTGTTTAAAGTGCCTAGTTTTCTACGAGAGAATTTCCTATATCATGCTCCATGAGTACTGATGGCTGTGCAGTGCTGGGTTTACAAAAGTTAAATTTCTTTTTGGTAGAGTTTTACTAAGAGTTTAATATATAAATGTAGTGGGGGTAGCTTTTGGAAGCTAGTAATACACTATTTCTTGGACTTGCGTGGCTGTTTCTCAGGTTTTCACATGAAAATTATTTTTGAAATATATATTTATGTTTTATTCACCTTACTGTTAATATTAATTCTTTAAAAGTATGTCCTATATTGTGCACTGTGATATTTTGAGAGAATCTAGACTAGACATAGAAAATTTTTTTTCCCCTTGGAGTACCTCTTTAACATCATAAAGAACCACTGTTCAGAAAAAAGTGAATTAGCAAATGTTTTCCCAAATTCAGAAAGGCCGTTATAGCTCACAAAATAAAAAGTGGGTGCAATTTTCTAAATAATTCTATTATTCTTATATACATATATTTAGATTAGATATAATTTTGTTTTGATTTTTAACCTTAATATATGTCTCAGTTCTCTTTTTACTTGGTATAGGATGAAATACAAGGCTATCTTAAAAATCCATGGGTCCAGAACCCACCATTAAAATAAAGCACTATGGATACTTTATTATTACAAGGAAAGATAATACTGCTGTCTTCGTCTTTTCATTTGTCTTTGATGGCTTTACTTTGGATAAAGTATGAAATGACACACCATACTAAAATAAGACATTGTTCTGATCTCCTTGGAACCAATACTCAAGCCTTTTTAAATCAAGAATAGACTATTTTATTAGACTACCATTATATTTAAAGTTTTTTCAACTATTTTACAAAAAAGTCCTCATAAATCGTTCAAATACTTATAACCGTAAGAATTACAAGTATTCAATTTATTATAATTTAGATAAAAATTAGAGATTGGATGCAGAACAAATTAATAACACACATAATTTCTAAAGAGAAATATTGTTGCTTTTATTATTAAACTAGGTTATTTATTCCCTAAGAACTGTCTTATTTAAAATTTATTTCTCCAGAAATTGCTAGTGATTACTGAAGTATAACCTATGTTCTTCTGTGCTGATAAACATAAACTACTTTTTTATTGTTTAGATTTATTTCTAAAAAAACATGATTTATTAATTTTACTCTCCTGAATAAGCATTGAATATTACTCTTTTGGAAACAATTACAGACATAAAATATTTCCAAGAGACAAGACGTACAAATAATCTATTTTCCTTAGATCTCCTATAAACGATATAGTCATTTTAGAGCTTCTTAACATGTCAATGAGACTTAACCACTGTTGTTGGAAAGAAAGGCCCCTCTTAAGGAAGATTATTATAAGGCCGGGGACGGGATTTGGCAAATGGGAACCACACTGCTGCTATGAAAAGACCAATTGGTGAAGAATCAGGGGAAATGGGTTCTGGGCTTGGTGCTTTCACTAACTAGTGGTGCATACTTAAACTTAACTAAATTTAACTAAAATGCTATTTGACAGAATTGGCCAAGATATTCTCTAAGCCTTAAGTCTATTCTACCTCAGCATTTCCATGATTTACCTGTAAAATTCTAACTGGATTTCTAACTCCTTATTTACCATGTACTAGGCACTGTACTGAATGTTGGAAAAATGAATAAATATGGCTCCAGCCTTCAGGGCTCAAAGACTAGGGGAAAAAAGATATCTACATCAATATTAATACCTAGGTCTCATGATGAATGTCTAGAAAGTGATATTCAAGCATAAACACAGAAGAGGTATCATCCAGCGTACACTTTATAAATATGTGGTAGTTTATTAGGCAAAGGAGGAAAGGGCACAGTAGACAGGGACAGCACATGCAAAAGAGTGGCTTCAAGGACCTGGAGGAGAAAAATTGTGGAGATGGAAAGGCCAAGGAGATGAGGGGCCATGTGACAGTCTACTTCACTGTTCTAAAGCAGATAGTGGACAGATCAGAGATGTGTTTTGAAATACAGATTTGGGCAGTTAACACAGAGGACGGACTTCCAGAAAGCAGTCAGGGGAGGGGTTCTGATGAGAGATGAAAAGGGCCAATCTCAGGCAAATTCTCTGTTTTTAGCAAAGGAAACCCATGTGCTTTCAGACACTAATGATATTGATGTAAATGTTGGTATTTTTCTGGAAAAAGCTGGACATCCTGACTTGTATTTTTTTGTCCCAGTGATGGCCACCACATTCTCACACAAAGAAAAGTTAAAATTGTGCCTGCAGTCACAGCCCAGCTTCCCAGGAAACACTTTAGGTATGCTTAAGTGACTGAGTCAGAATTTACCTGAATCCCCTGATTCCTCTCCAAAAAACCACAGAAAGGATAACCTAGACCTAGAAAATTTTAGAAGGATATTGAGTTACTAATTGTTAGCCTCTGTCAGAGAGCAATTACAATAAGAACCCAAATCCAAGTCTTTCTTGATTTCTTTTTTTTTTTTTTTTTGCATTGATTTTTGCCTGTGACATAGACTCCAGTAACCATCTCTAATCCACTTGAAGCCTAACATTCCCACTTGAATTCTGGCCTATAAAACGTATAATTGGGCATGATCATTCATTCATATCCACAGAATATAATTTATTCATTCATTCATATCCACAGAATACAATCTAGTATTTTAGTAATAAAATAAGATAGCCAAAGAAATGAATGTATCTTCCTAAAAGCCTAAATTGTTTTAGGGAGTTCTTAAGACCCTGGGGAGATGTGCTCTGTTTCTTAGAAATATTTTGCAATTATAATCAATCCTCACCTTCATGTACTTTCTTTGGATAACATTGCTGAGTTTTGGATAATATTGCATGCATTAATTTAGAAACTTCTGATTGAAATATTTTTATATAGGTCCCTTAAAGAAATTCCCTGAATATGCTGTATGCTGCTGTGTCATCCTCTGTTAAGCACAAAGTAAAATGAAACAAAACATGGCTGGCTGCCCCATGCTCAATGTAATAATATGCCCAGCCACAACACTCTATTTTTCATTTGTTCCTAAAGAACTGAATGCCTTCAGAATAGTATCTGGAAGCACCACTATTGTATCTGAACATTTTTATATGCACGTATGAGATAATCACTGCTGCAAGTTCAAGTTCCTTACTGCCTCATTTCAAACACCAGCTGGGAATTAAGCTTAAATTGAGACTGAAATGTGTTTTGTTAACCCTATTGTTCTGCTTAGAGAAAGATAGGGAGAGTGATTGCTTCTGGGGCTGAAAACAGACTTTGGGATAGTTCACCTCCCCCTCCCACACACACATCTAAAAACGAGATAATTCCATAGAGAGTCCAGAGGGTCCTGCTGTTTCTTGAGTACTGATTTAATCATTGAAATCTGCTTGCCTGGATTGATTGAGAATCTGCAGTATTTATTTTAATATTTTCTTCTCTATTACTAAAATTAGTGCTGTGATTATAGGAGACTGGATAGTCACAAAGGATTTCTAAATTGTGCTAAAATACATCCACAGAAAGATAATGGCATTGTTGGGCATCGAGTATTTGGGAGGCGTACATAACAATATACAAAAGAGACAAAATACTTATTATGTACTGTCTATAAAAGGGAAATAGATGAAGGTCTCTGTACCTGTGTTACCTTATTCAGAATGATCTGTTCTACTGAGCTTTTATGGATGCTTTTAAATCAGCCAATTTTAACTACAAGCATTACCTGAAGATTGCCTACTAAATGATATTAGAGTGACCAAGTATGTATGTGGATGTTTACATGTATGTGTGTATGCATGTATATGTAAGACCCCATTCACTAATTTGACACTTCTAGATTCTTAACTTTGCCTCATTAATTTAACAAATATTTTTTGTGGACCTACTCTGTGCATTTATAATTCCAAATTAACAGGAACCATGGTGCTAATTAATTTGCATGGAGGAAATAATCAAGAACACCATTTCCAATAGCATAGTACATTAAAGTTGGTTCAATGGTTAAGTAAACCACTATTAATACTGACAATTACTGATTCCTAAGAAGCACCTAAAAAGAGACTCAAATTTTGCATTCATTCTTGTCATTTATAATGATATGCATGATTCTGAAGTACAGATGGACTTTGAATTTTCATAAAGAAGAGGCCATGGAAAATACAAATATCAACCCCAAATTCATAAAGTAAAGCAGATCTTTATCAGATAGGGAAGTTGTTTTCTATCCTTTATTTGATTTTCATATACATTTTAAGGCTAGATGAGATAAAGCCTATTAAATTTTTAAAAATAATACAGAAGTGGAATTATATAGGTGCTTGAGTTAATTCAAAGGAGTTTTTCCACACATGTCACATCCTGGACCATCAGGACTAGTAATCATGAAGAGGTCATTGTAAATATAAAGCGTTGTAAATAACATTTGTTCAATGCTGTATAAATTTTATTTCATTTTCTACAAAATGTTTCTTTTTTAGAGAAAATTTTGTTCTATGAAATGGTAAAAGGATCCTTTAACAAAACAAGATAGCAACAACAAAAGCAATTAGCATTTGAATAGTTTCTGAGTTTGAATTTTTTTTTTATGTGAGAGAGGCTTAAAGTAAATTTGACCTTAAAAAAATTCATGCTACAGAATATGTGTTAAACGATGTCTCCATTTTCCAACATGTTAAACTTGCAGGGAAACTTTTGATTAGGAAATTAGACACAGTGGTTTATGGAACAGAGAATATAAACAGAACACAGTGATGTGGGACCTGTAAAAATTTAATCTCATTAAGGAAGTTAAGTGATGGAAAGGTGAAGAAAGTCAGCTTCAAGGACTTTTGGTTTCCAGAACAACCTAAACTCCAGACCCCAGAAAAAGAAACTATTTAGATGTTTTGGTTGATTAAAACATGCCAGAGGTGGCTGGAAGCGGCCAAGCCTAAAAATACACACATATTTTACAAGAAAATGAACAGCCTCAAGTGCTAAATTGGAAACTCTAAGTCTGCAAAGGGTTCGTAAAATGTATACTTTCTGTCCACAGTTATAACAGGATACACTGATTACACTGGAAGTCTACTGTACTCCAGTAACCTTTGGAAATATGAACGACAGTACTGACAAGAAGAAATTAAGGAGACATTTCAACTTTGAGTTTCATTTTGCAACTCAAATCTACCTTTATCTCTTGTCCTGTGTGTTTGGTAACTAAAGGCTCTGATCAGAGAGTTTTCGCCCCTCATCTGTTAACCATACAAATGAGGGAGAGGTGAAAAATGCTAAGGAGATAAGTTTTTCTCTTAAATTTTATTATACCCTGTGAAGTCAGGGTGCCCATAGTCTAGAATGACAGGCACCATGGGAATTAGTAATTAAATTGAGAGAAGATGGGAACCTATGACTATATCATCACATAACAAATCAACACTTAGGAAATGTAGCCCATCTCACATGAACTTCATAATAATTAAAACATTCCATTTTAATATGAGAATGTTAAAAATCTATCATAAGCTTTTTTCTATCTGCTTAACTTTATCTGTTTATTTTATTCTAAAGTTACAGAATTAACCTACAATCAATCAAATCCTTTATCGGCTACTATTTACATAATCTTTATTTTTCCTCTTCAGTATTGGTGAGTGATTTAAATTGAGAATATAGCAAAGCTTCATTCAAGCAAGTGGCTGGATTTATCTATTTCCACTTAAGGTTCAAAAAAGATAAAGTTTCAGTAGATGTTCCATACTTAAAACACAGTTTGGCATATGCACTCCCAATGTTGGATTTGAAACTAAGAGGTCTCTTGGTACTAACATGAACATAAACAAAAACCCACAGGCCAAACTGAAATAAATTGCTTGTGTATAAACATTTTAGAAATTCTTACATACCCATAGGCAAAATATGAAGGCATGAAAATGCAGAATTGGTAATATTCTATTTCCTTGAGCTACACATACATTATATCACAGGTTGCTTTCTTATTCCCTAAAACTCTGCAGATCCATTCCGTTTTTGTGCAGTGCTCTTTCTGCTTCTTATTAAACATTTCTAAAATCCACAGTGCCTAAGATTTAGTAAAAATCCCAAATAATTTTTTTTTTATTAGTTCATTATTCCTCAAGACCCAACTCAAATGCCCCAGGCAAAGAGAGTATCAGAGGGTGTCGCACTCCTCCTGTGAACACTTAGAGCACTTCTGCATCCAACCAGATGGATCTCACCACATGCAGCCCTGCATTTTCTTCATTTGTGTATGTCTTGTCTCCCCTACTAGACTGGAGTTACTTTAGGGCAAAGAACATATTTTATGTACCTAATGTGCCCTATACTAAAGTATACAAAATACAAGTATACAAAAATACCATGTGAGTCAAGGTCTTCCAAGACAACTAAGTGTTTTCTCTGGAAGTATCCTATATTTGGGCCATGTACATATATACTAGTTAATAAATAACTGCATTTGATTAAAACCGATTATGACTTAGTAAATACCAGAAGCTCCACATTGAGATTGAGAATAATAGTTATTTGTATAATGATTTAATATTTTAATCAGTTCATACTGACAAAAAGGTGTGAAAATGAGAGCTAAATCTGATTTCTAGGACTCACTCAAAAACAATTCGTCATTTTCACAAATGGTTTAACATAAACAATGCAACATCACTAAGCTGTTATTTTTCACATCATGTTTGGTTATTTCCTTTAGGGCATCTTTGAGGCAGCTATTTTAGGTCCAATCTGTTCTCTATTCCAACAGCATACAGTAGTACAAGAGACTGGATACTCTCCAGTTCAACATCAGGTTTAAAGTACTGCAGAATACCATTCTCACCTAACAATTATGGATGAAATACTCAGCAACAAGAAGGGTTCGAGACATTTTTTAAAAAAATAAAAAAATTAAAATAAAATTCTAATTTGCAGAAGTAATATTTTTAACTTCACTAAAAATTTTAATTCATCATTAAAACTGGCAGGGAAAATTCTTGGACAAAATCAACTAATGATTATCTTTTGCAAGATGTCTGGCTCTAACACAGCTTTCCCTAATACTAAAATAAAGGATGGAGGTTAGTTTGGGTTGAGAACTAATGGTATTCACAAGTATTGAGAGGAGGTCAACTAAAATTGAAACTAATGAGTAAGATCAAGTTTTTGTTTGTTCCACAGATTTCCAGCCCAAATATACTGTCTTGCTTGCCTCAGTCTAATGAAGCCTAATGAAAGGGGCAAGTGCAGGCAGGTGAGAAATCACCTAGAACACCAATGTATCTGTGGAGAGATAAGGGATCCTAAACCTGGATCTTTATAAGAGTCACTTTTCTAGTTTTTCTTAAGGTCATTACTTTGTCTGATATCATAACTTGATTAAAGTAATCTACTTTCAATATTTAATGTTAATATGTTTCAATCTTAGGCTTGTAGCAAAACATGATGAAATTTCTAAAGTAAGCAATAACTTTTTAAAAATAAGAATCATCAAAGTCTCCTATGGGTAGAATGTGTTCTTTCTCAATTCACCTATGTGGTAATAATACCAGTTGAAAGCTCACAGTCTCTCTGTAGCCCTAACAGTGCCCCACACTTTTCTTCTCCCTCCCAATTCATTTAATTGTTCACTTATTTCTGTTTCAAAAGTAGTTTGTACATAATACCATAAAATACTGAATCTATCATTATTTACTTGTGCGTGATTCTCTCCCAATAGGCTTTGAATTTTTTGAGGAAAAGGAACACAACAGATTTATAGAGGTATCTTCAATATGAAGCATGAATCTTGGTGAATAATATGCACTCAAAAAATTGCTTGCTTCTTTGATATAAACGAGTGTTCAGAACCATCTAATCCTTATGGTAAATGGCTTTCACCATGTGTAATAAAAACCCAGAGTACAATGAAATACTTTTGTAGAAGCATCTCATAGTCAACCGAGTCAATCAAGGTCAGCCTATTTAGGTCCTATGTGGCAGAAAGAAACAGAGCACAGGAGTAGGTCACCTTCGTGCTGTAAATTAGCCTTTTGTGGTGGTGGGTAGACCCTTGAGGGACACATGGCTCCACCTCAGCGATGGCATAAAATATAGCTAGCTCAGGGACTTAATTGCCAGCTTGCTTTCCCACTCTTGTGCTTTAGGTGGACCTTCATGAGGAAGACCTGCCTGAGGTGCCGGTTGACTGCAACTCTTCACGTATGTCCTGTTCTCTTTGACACTGTTGCACTATGTGTTCAGTGCGGGACTGAAGTGAACTTGAGCCAAGTCCAAACTGTCTATCTCACCACTTCCCAAACTTGGTCAAGACTTTATGGTCTGCTTTAACCCAAGAATCAACTGCAAATTGATTCTAGAGTGGCTACATGCTATGTAAACATGATTAATTTTTGGTTTTGCACCTTCTGTGATTTTTCAATGTAGGTACCTCACTGTGCCCAAAGAAACTGCTCCAAAAGATTTCTATTTTAAATATTTATTCATTTACTTATTTATATAAATGTTTGGTTGCAGAGCCCTAAATCACCTATAAATTAGATAATGCTGGGTAGAAGTATGTTCTGTTACAAAACTCAGTCCCATTTCTTAAAGTGCAGGAAATATATAATGCCCACAAGAATAAAAACATGTTTGCTTATATTCCATTGTAAATTATCAAGTATCCTGAAAAAGTTTGGGAGAAACCTTGCTAGACAGTACATATATGATAAAAGACTACATCTTTCAATTTATTACATAGTAAGACACAGTTCCTTTTAAAAGGTCATGCAACTTATGGATCCAGAAATAAAGAGGATAAATAAAAAGGATAAATAAAAACATATCAGCCTAGGCTCTTAGAAACAGGAGGTTAAAGTAAAGTAAGAGGCCCTGGTTCCATCACTTCCCAGCTGTAAGGCTTTGAGCACGTCATTTAACCCCTTGGTGGCTATTTCTTCATTTAATCCATAGGGTTAAAATGAGATTCAGTAGAATTAATACTTCTAAAGTGCTTAGAAAACTTCCTGGTACATAGTAAGTACCATACAAAAGGAAAGAACAAAAAAGGAAAGAAGGAAGGAGCAAAGGAAGAAAGGAAAGAAGGAAAGAGTGAAGGAAGAATGGAAGGAAAGAAGGAACAGAACAAGGAAGGAAGAAACGACAGGCAGACCTCTGTCTTGTTTTACTTTGTATTCTTCATATTAAATTTAGAATATGGTATCTGATTTTGCTTGTAATTATTTATAAAGGGTATTAAAATAAAGAATGCATTGAGAGATGTTGGCAATGCTTTCCAGGAAGAGCACAAGTTCTACCTGCTTTTACTTCTTAAAGAGATTTTAAGAATTAAGCAGAACACAGCAATCACCTTCAAATATTTGACAGGCTGACCTAAAGAAGGAGATGGTGACTTTCTATATGTAGATCCAGGCAAATAAGTGGATCAACAATTGGAAGTTATGGGGTGACAGACTTCAGCTTAACATAAAAGTAAGTTTTATGAAACATATAGCTGTCTAATCATGGAATGAGTCAACAGACAGAGTAACACACTCCCTGCTATTGGACATGTGCAAGTAAAGGTTAGCTGACAATCTGTCAGGAATATTGTATAAAGAATTCCTGCCTTGGTTGGCAGGGCCACTAGGTAATCTCTAAGGTCCTTTCCAAATGTTGCAGTCTTAAAATACCATTAGGATGAAAAGTTATAAGTGCATAAAAATGGAAGGAGTTTAAAAACTGACATTTAGAAGAATAACAATCAAGGCACGAAGTAACATTTTATCCAATTACTGAAAACTTGTGGTGCTTCACCAACCCATGAAAATAAGGAGCGAAAGAATCAGTCTGACATATTTAGGGGAAGATAATGCATCAATTTATAGGTACCCTTATTTTCTCAGATTTGTCTCATTTTAATGAGATACACAAATGTCAGCATTTTACAGTTATTATTAAATTTACTGACTGAAAGGGTAGTGAAAGAATAAGCACATCTCTCACTGGTCATAAGGATTGGGTCATTTGAATGAAAGTGCAATTTACAAACAAGATCAAGTTAGGTCCAAGTAAAAAGAGCATTCAAATAATTTTTATATATTGTACAGAATATGTAGTATAATATATATTATTGATATCCTAAAATACATAAAACATAATATATAATATACAATATGTATTATATATAATACATATATATTTGCTTAATATCTATAACTGGTCTTCAAAGCAAGTCAAAGGGTAATGCAAAAAAGTTCATTTCAATTCATTTTTCAACTTTGGTTACTTTACTTGGATCATAAGACTTGCAAGGCTGCCAAATTCATTTTGTTAAAAAAAGTGATTGCCTGAGGTGGCTTTAGACTATTTCCTCAAACCAAGAGATCCAGCCTTGCTCTAGAAGTTCTCTATAAATTCCCACTGTGGTCTAGAGAGGCATCCAGCACGTTTTCTCTTGCCCACCACCACGCCGCCACACCTGGGAGAATCACTGGGCCGTTCACATTAGATTCATGCTACAGAATCTTCAATTGAAAAATCTGCCCCAAAGCTTAAGTGAAGGTCTATTATAGATTTAAGAACAATATCCAGATTTTAAAAATAATTACTTTATTAGATGAATATATTCCTTAATATGATATTGTGAAATTTTGGACAAAAAGTATCTAGTTTCTCTTTGAACACTAACGCAAAAGAAAAACATATTTATAGAACTCAGATACATATCCTGACAGAAATGGAAAAAAAAATGTTAACCACACTTGTTTAAGTTCTTTAATAAATTTTTTTGTCTTAAGTTTAAACACTATATCTTGATTTAGGTATCTTGGTATCAGTGAGAACATAAAGTCCTACAATGATAAAAGATGCAAAAGACTTCTTATATATGTGAAGATGAATCCTGCTTCAAAAGTTATATTTTTGCAGCGGCATGGCAAAAATATCAGATTGACAAGCATTTTCCTAAGAGGAGAAATTAACACCGATGGAGAGTGCAGAGTACCTTCCTTGTGGCCAATTTCTCATTTAGCTGTTGGGGGAAGTATTTAGCTCTGATGATCTGCTCAAGAAGAAAGCTTGCCTCAAGGGGAAAGAAAGTCCTGTCTGTCTGGAAGATCCATACCATTCACCTGGCCAAGGCATCCCAGCTATGAGAATTAGAACGGAAGTTCACACATGCTTTTACCTTGTCAAACCCAAATAAATTAGAAAGCTACTTTTCCCCCTCTACTATTTACACAGAGATTCTTCATTTTGTTTTTCTTTTCTTCATTGCAAAAAATTCATTAGAACGAAATTTTGCTTCCATTACTTATCAAATTCCAGGAGGATATTAGCAGAGTTTAGCCATTTTAACATTTAGTTGTAGATAAGAATATTAAAAGGCAACTAGTAACTTTGAATTGAGCTTAACATTTGGAGGTGAAAGATCTCTAAAATGAGAATTACAAATCAGTGTTGAAAGAAATTAAAGAGGACACAAAAAGATGGAAAGATATTCCAGGTTCTTGGATTGGAAGAATTAATATTGTGAAAATGTCCCTACTACCCAAAGCAATCTACAGGTTCTGTGCAATCCCCATCAAAATACCAATGACATTCTTCACAGAAATAGAAAAAATAACCCTAACATTCATATGGTACAACAAAAGACCCTGAATAGCCAAAGCAATTCTAAGCAAAAAATAAAGATGGAGGCATAACACTATCTGACTTCAAACTATACTATGAAGCTATAGTAACCAAAACAGCATGGTATACAGGCATAAAAGCAAACCAATGGAACAGAATACAGATCCAGAAATCAACCCACAAACCTATAGCCAACTGATCTTTGACAAAGGCTCCAAGAACATACATTGGGGAAAAGACTGCTTCTTCAATAAATGGTGCTGGGAAACTGGACATCCATATGCAGAAGAATGAAACTAGACCTGTACCTGTCAGCATATACCAAAATCAACTCAAAATGGATTACAGGTCTAAATATAGGACCTGAAATTATAAAACTCCTAAAAGAAAATGTAGGGGAAACACTTCAGGAAGTAGGATGGGGCAAAGACTTTATGAATATGAACCTCAAAGCATAGGCAACAAAAGGAAAAATTAAAAAATGGGATTATATCAAACTACAAAGCTTCAGCACAGCAAAGGAAACAACAGAGTAAAACAACAACCTTCAGAGTAGAAGAAAATGTTTGCCAACTACGCATCTGACAAAGGATTAATATCCAAAATATACAAAAAACTCAAACAACTTAACAGTAAAAAAACAAATAATCTGATCAAAAAACGAGCAAAGGAGCTGAATAGACATTTCTCAAAGGAAGATATACAAATGGCCGACAGGTACATGACAAAATGCTCAACATCACTAAGTATCAGGGAAATGCAAATCAAAACTACATAGATATTATACCACAAGACATTATCTCACTCCAGTTAGACTGGCTATCATCAAAAAGACAGAGAACAACAAATGCTAGTGAGGATGCAGAGAAAAGAAACCCTCCTACACCGTTAGTGGGACTTTAAATTGGTGCAGCCATTATGGAAAACGGTATATAGATTCAGTTAGAACTGCCATACAATCCAGCAATTCCACTGCAAGGTATATACCCAAAAGAATGGAAAACATCATGTTGAAGAGATACCTGCACCCCCACTTTTATTGCAGCTCTATTTACAATATCCAAGAGTTGGAACCGAACTAAATGTCCATCATCAGATGAATAGAGAGGGAAAATGTGGTATATATACACAATGGAATATTACTCTGCCATAAAAAAAAATGAAATACTGCTATTCACAGCAACATGGATGAACTTAGAGAAAATCATATTAAGTGAAATAATCCAGGCACAGAAAGAAAAATACCACATACCCTCACTCTTAAGTGGGAGCTAAAAAATAAACATATAAATAAAAGAAAGATACAATAATCATAATAAAGCATTGAACTTTCAAAAGGAGAACGGAAGTTACTAGAAGTGGTAAAGAGGGAGGTGGGGAAGAGAGGAATTAGTAAAAGGCCATGAAAAATGATGATATTGTATATTGTTGAATATAATAATTATTTTGATTTGAGCATCACATATTTCATACAAATATTGATATTCAACCCTGAACCCCACAGATATGTGCAATCAACTTGTTACAAGAAAGAAAGGAAGAAAGAAAGAAAAAGAAAGAAAGAAAGAAAGAAAGAAAGAAAGAAAGAAAGAAAGAAAGAAAGAAAGAAAGAAAGAAAGAAAGAAAGAAGGAAAGAAGGAAAAAGGCAAAGAATGAAAGAAAAGAAAGAAAATTTGTCCGGAGGAAAAAAAGTACACACACATACATTCGCTTTTACTAGCATTAATATTCCAACATCCCCAAATTCTGAAGGTGTTTTATAAAATGAAATATTTTTTTTATTTTGCTTTCATCTCAGCACCTGTACCAAGGTTATGAATGTATAGTATTTTGTTATTCAAGGGATGCTGGCAAAGGTAGCAAAATAAGCATACAAACATTTATCCTAAAACTATTTAAAGCAGACTGCAAAGAAACATGACTTTCTTTTATGTTGCCATAAATAGAAATGGAACACAGAGTTTCCATTTTCTATTACGGCCTGAAACCATAACCTCTGCAATATAAAATTTTAATTTATAAAAGAACTTTAAGGATTGCATTATGGAGAGGCTATAACTGACTACGTGAATATTAAAAAATATACTTATCTGAAAATGGACTTGCTTAAACCCCAAATAAAGCTCCATGATTTGGAATTAATTTCTAATCATGTACAGTGTCTACATACTGTAAGAGTGCAACTTTCAAGACTAAATCTTTACTACTACTATGAAGTTGTTGTAAGGCAAAGTAATATGGAATCAGATCATCTCTACTTCCTTCTAACACATCACATCTTTTATTCATCATTAAGTTTATCAGAGAAAATCAGCTCAATTCTCTGTTCAGAAACCACACAATTCATTGGTAACCTTTAAGCTTTTAACATGCACAATAAAGCTGTATGTATGTACACAGACGGAAACGAAATTAAACTGATCAAATGCTTGTTGAAATTTGGGCTTTCCATAGTTTGTCAACCACATATACATATCATAGGGTCAAGCCAAACCTGTGGAAGGTCTATAGAGCTGCTGAGGTTGCCAATTGACTTTATGACCATGTAATATTCAATAATACGTACCTTGCATATATGCATGTGTGATTTTTGTTAACATAAGGACAGGTTTTTTTCTCTTTTTATAGTGACTATAGATAGGAGGAGTTTTTAATAAATATATCTGTTTTAAGAGCAGCTGCTATAAAATCTGTTCATTCTTGTGAAGAGGAATTCATTTTCCCCCTCCTTTCCTGGCAAAAATAATCTCTTGACAGCGCTAATATGTCTGTTTCTCACTTTTGTTCCAGTGTCTTCAAGAGAAAAAAATCATTATCACAAAATCAAATAAAACTATCCATATTATAAAAATTCTGTGAAATTTGTTATAAAATTAAATTATGAAACAGAAACTGAACAAAAGATGATATCTATTGTATTTCTATTTTCAAGAGCAAAAGAAGAGTCAAGGTAATTTGCTAACTCTAAAGCACATAAAAATATAATGGCATTATTTTCTCCAATAGTTGAGAAGACAGCCATCAATTTGGAAACATAAATTCAGATGTAAGAGACTAGACATTTTTTGCAGTTTGAAAAAAATAAATTAGTATTATTCAACTTGGATTGGAGAGTGCTAAGAGCAGATATAGAAAGCGTCTTGAGCACAGGATAAAGGAAATGCTTTTTGTGGTTTTATTGTTATTTTTTATACCCTGCCATGTTCCAAAAAGAACTTAAGGCAGTTTAAATGGATACAACAAATTCAGTAAGATATCAAGAATGGAAAGTGAGAAAGAAACAGTAAATGCAAGGGTAATGTCATAAAATGGAACTAGGAATGAGGCCACTATAAAAAAAGATTAAAGAATGCTATAAATTTGAAGTAGATGGATCAAAAAAATTGGCCTTGATCTTTTTAGTAGGGAAACCACAAAATTAAAACAGGCACGCACAATCACACAGAGCCTCTCCTCCCCATGTACACACATGTTCCTGTATTGTTGTGGAGAATCATAAATGAGCCTAATGTGAATGCTCTGGAAATGATTTCAACAAATACTCACAAAGAGGGAATTTTACAAGGTATTAAAAAATGTCTGACAACATGAATGAACCTTGAAAATATTATGCTAAGTGAAAAAAGTCATTCACAAAAGACCATATATTGTATGATTCTATTCACGTGAAATGTCCAGAATAAGCAAAGCAGTAGCTGCCAAGTGCTGGAGAGACAGTGCTTGGAGAGACATTGCTAATGGGTACAGGGATTCTTTCTGGGGTGATAAATAGGTACTAAAGTTACTGTAGTGATAGTTGCACAACTCTGAATATACTAAAAACTATTGAATTAGACACTTTAAATGAGTGAATTTTATGGTCTGGTAATGTATGTGAATTTATATCAAAAAAGCTTTTAAAAATGTAACAATATCCTTACACTAGGCCAGTGGTTATCAAACTTAAGTGTGTACAGGAATAACCTGGAGAGCTCATTAAAACACTGATTGCCGGGCCCCACTCCTGGAGTTTCTGATCCAGTGGGTCAGGGGTAAGGCCTGAGAATGTGCATTTCTAGCAAGTTCTTGGGTGATGCTGATGCTGCTGGCCTAGGGGCAACTCTTTGAGAATCAATGCAATAGATTATATGAATAATTGAAAGAGCTGATTCTTTTAGTTTCCTCAATATAGTTTGAGGACATCACACTACTCACAGTTTAGTAAAAACAATTTGATAGGAGGCCGGTATGACAAAGCAGCAATAATAGCAATAATAACAACAATCACCACCACACAACATCAGTAACAGCAACAGCAGAATTTACTATTAACTGATCTTTACTATGTAACAAGTAGAATATTAAGTGCTTCAATGGTCATTACTCTTTTAGCTCTCACAACAACCCTATTAGATAAGAATGCTGGTGAAATTACTACCATAGTTTCACTTTATCAAATGCTTACTATATACTAGACCAGGTTACCAATTTCTTTATAAACATTTTTCATTTTACAGATAAAGAACCTAAGAGCTCTTACCATTTCATTCCTGCTGCTAAGAAGTAGAGAAATCAGGCAGTCTAACTCCAAAGTCCTTCCTCTTTATCACTGCACTGTTTTTTACTTTCTGCGCCATTCTGAGGCATCCTACCCTCACTGATAGATTTTTAGAGTATTCAGAGCGGTGAGTCTCCCCAGACAATGGAGTGAGAAATATCACATGTGAGAAATATCATGTGTGATTGATTTGTTACTACTAATAAATTACCAATTTTGCAAATGCTATGCTTTGTAAATTACACTCTTGATTCCTATAATGATATCATTCACACTCATATGAATTCCAATATGCTCACTGAATGGAAAAGAATGGGGTGTAATTGTGCATAATACATTTTTGCCCAAAGGACTTCAGGCCATTATCCTTTGGGTATAAATATATTATGCTGGGCATTTGAATGTCTCTGTCATCTGTAATCTTCCAATCAGGATAAAATTTGCAATATTTTGGCTGCTCTTCCATAAACACTGTTGCCTCCCAGTGCAGTTTTCATTAGACACTGGCCTGTGAAGACTTCCAGTCTGATCTAGACTAGAGACTGAAGCACTATAACCAAAATTCAAGTTAGGAGTGTTGAAGTCTTTCTGTGACAGTGTTTACCAGAGTAAACATTCTGATGGAAAGCAAGAATTTTTAGGCAGTACACTGACACATAATAGTTTGGATTTATTTTCATGGGCGTGAAGACAAACATAACAAGCATATCAAGGGTATGAATTCATGGATATCATCACTTAGGACAAGGCTAAAATAAATAATTGGTCAGGTGGTGCTTCTGGAAAAATCACTAGGTGGTTAAATGAATGAGATTTGGGAATCATTTCCTTGATTCTCCTGTCTCAATCTTCCATAGCATAAACAGACTCTATAGGTTTGGGCATAACTGCTCTCCATACATCATTCAGGCTTGGGCTGCCTGCATCTTGGGCTTCTTTAATGAGAATGAGCCCCTTCTAGCACTAGTTCCTGCTACACCTCATTTTCCAAGTGCAAAGACATCAATCAATTCCCTAACCAACTATAGGTTTTTGTTTGTGTCTCAGCTGGAAGTTTCCTTCCCTTGTCTAAAAGGAAGCTCTGCCTGCCCTCCCCACAAACCCCAAACTTGCCCTGCTAAAAAGCCCCATATATTGTCACAGGCTCCTGTGAAAACATGGTGTATTTCTCTATCCAAACCCAAGGGAACTTCCTGTCTTACTCTACTATGCTTTTATTTTAAAAAATTAATAAAACAAACAAAAAATATTTTTAAAAAAACTACCCTTACTAAAACCCTCTTTTCTAAACTTTACTTAAATAAAACAGACCTATAGTTTACACATGCTGGAACCCTTTCTTAACTTGCAATTATATGCAAAACACCAACATATGAAGCATTAAAGATGAGATGCTGGACGTGGAAATCTGGATGGCCAATCAATGTTTATAAAGATGTTTGATTTCACTTTATGTCACTGAGAAAATACAAATGAAACCAAGAGATCACTTTTTACCCATCAGGTTGGTAAAAACTCGTGTAGTATAAGTATTGGGGCATGTGGAGAAATGGAAACACATGTGCATGTCATGTGGGATAGAAATTAGAATAGCCATTTGGAAGAGTAATCTGGCAGCATCTACTAAAACTGAAAATAGAAATACCTTACCACCCTTTCTACTTATGGGTTTATATACTAGAGAGACTCTCTTACTTGTATTCATGGATATACATGTGCTAGAGTCTGAATGTGTTGTCCCCCTAAAGCTCATGTCAAAACCTAATCCCCAACTTGGCAATGTTGGGAGCAGAGCAGAGTGGTTTGGGTTACAGGGGTGGATCCCTCATGAATCGATTAACTGGGGGGTGTGGGTGTGGGTAGTGAGCGAGTTCTTGTTCTGTTAGTTCCCATGAGAGCTGATGGTTTAAAGGACCCTAGCACCTTCTCCCTCTCTCTCTTTTCTCTCTCTCTCTCACTCGCTTCCTCTTGCCATGTGATCTGCCTGTACCAGCAAGTTGCCATTTTCTGCCTTAAGTAGAAGCAGCCTGAGGCCTGTGCCAGATGCAGCTGTCCCAGAATCATGAGCCAAATAAACTTCCGTTCTTTATAAACTGCCCAGTCTTAGGTAGTGTGTTATATCAACACAAAAATGGACTAATACAACATGTGAGAACATCTATTACACTATTGCTTGTAATAGTAAAACATCAGAAACTAAAATTCAACAGGGGACTAAATTGTGGTCTATAAATATAAGTTGTATAACATGATATTATACAACTGTTAAAAGAAGATACCTAGACCTTATTTATAAATGCAAATCTCAAAAACATGATGTCAGCCAAAGAAAATAAGATGTTCAATGTGACACACATTATGATGTCATTTATATAAACAAAAACAGTTGACAATTGTCATGAATGAATAAGCACTACTCTCAGCTTTAACCATTTAGATAGCTCTAGTCCAGGACTTTCTAACTCCTCCTTGCTACTTACCTAAATAGTATGCATCCTCAAGACACGGTTCAAATCTTACCTTCCTCAGGACTCCCCCAGGCCACAGTGACTCCTTTGACCCACTTTTATCCTTTGACCCACTCTAATAATTAACACTTCCTTCATGTGGCCTCATCTGTCTCATACTATCGTTGTGGGGGTTAACAAAGGTTCCCCACATAGAATGTTTAGTGTAATTCTTAGTGCATAGTAAGTACTCCTTGACTATTAGCTACTAATATTATTACAAATGTATTTCCTCCCTTTGTTTAGCATGGTACTCTGCCGTAGTAGATTCTCAAAAGATGCTTACTTTTGACTATGAAGATGATGATAACATATTCCTACTAATGATCTATTTGCCCTGCTCAGTTCCTGAGGTGGGGCTTCTGTGGCATTATTTATAGGATATACTAAGTTGATAAGAAATTCTGTAGTCATTTAAGGGTTGGACATTCACAAGTTCCACTGCCTGAGTGCTGAGTACTGCGCTCTGGGGACCTCAAATGAGCACCAACCCTTATTCCATGCTTAGGTTAGCTACTCCTAGATTCCCTGATGCTATTAGTAGGGCAAGATTTCCAAATCTTCTAGGCCATAGTCACTGAGAGACAGTGTAAGTCTTTTAGAAACCAAGTGTAAATTCAATGACTTTTTATCTGAGACCTTGAAGACTGCGGCAAACTCCTGAATTTTGAATGCTCCTCAACCCATAAACATATCAACAGAGGTTGGAAACTTTACTGAACTGAGTTGTTTTGACCAGTCATGGACCACTATGCTACACTGACATGGGGCAACCCTAGGAAAGAAGGCGTAAACATAAAAGAATGAAACCAGTGTCTCAGAACATAATTGAAAACGTGATAGATAAGGTTGAAATTAAAGAGTTAATTTTTTAAAGCTAGAATTTGCTCTCCAAGGTGTCAGGATTTGAGTAGATCACTCTGGTTTTGCACAGTCTTGAATTACTAAAATTACATTTTTTTTTTCTTTTCGTGACACATATTTTAACAAGTTTTAAGTAGTTAAATGTGTTACTGCATAATTTTAAGTGATAGTATTTCCTTTCATTTGGTACAAAGAAGATAACATTTAAATATAACTGGGAGACCCATGTTCTACTGTTCTAATATTTTCTGTCTTAGTAGACTGTACCAAAATACTCTTTAGAGATCAGTTTCATTATTTATAAAGTGAAATTTCTAAGGTTTCTTCTTAATCTCAAATTCTATGATTATATGTGTAAGGGCTTACAATAATACACATTAACATCAAAAAATGTTTATAAGAAACCTATCCAGGCTTACTTTAATTAATGCGATGCTTCCACAATTAGCACAGTATTTGTAAACACATGCACATTTTTAAAGTGCTATTTAAAGAGCTCATTTTCTTAAATAGGTTAAACATTTGAAACCTTATTTACAAGAGTTACCAGGATATTTTATCTTAATACATGGTATTGAAGTCAAACCTTATGTCATAATATATTCACAAACATAAAACTATAGAGGTTATAATTAGCTAGATTTTATTGTACCTGGAAGATCAGAAAGATAATCTCAATATTAATATTAATAATAATATTGATAATAATATTTAATTTTTATTTATTTAATAAACACTAGATAGTGATTACCATGTGTGAAACATTGTTCTAATCACTTTACATTTATCAATTCATTTAATCCTCAAGACACTCCTAGAAAGTGGCTACTATCATTATATCACATCTGTTTTACAGATGAGGAAACTGAGGCACAAAGAGTTTGACTAACTTGCCTAAGGCACTAAGAGGCAATGAGAGATTAACCTGCTCATGGCTAGTAAGTGACATGTAGCCTGGATTCAAACTCAAGTCAGCTGGCTTATTTACTCTGCTATGTTGCTGGAGCTTATAAACCTATAAGCTTTTGTTGTAAAACAGAATACGCAGAGATAAACGAAGGAAGTTATTTAAGAAAAGAACATGTCTTACTTTCTTTAAATACATGCACGCATCCATACACATACAGACAAACCCATACCACACTCTCATGCAGCCTCACATATACACAAAACCAAAGGATAAATTAGACAGATTTGAAATTTGCCAAAAAAAAAAGAAAAAAAGAAAAGAAAGAAAGAAGAAAAATAGCACCACAGTAGCGGGGATATGGGGATACAGAAGTTAAAACTTATAGTGTTTTTAGATTAAATTTCTACCACCTTACTTTAACAATTCAAAATGAACCCCCATAAATGTTATGTCATGGGCAGATATGATGCATGTATAATGTTAATTATGAACAACCTTATGCAATACCAAAATATGTAGTATTATGGTTTAACAAGTATATGAGAGAGACACCCTTTATCTTCCAGTTTGAAGAATTTTTTTTTTTTAATTTAAGAGCTCTAACATCTACCTTAAATAAATAGGTAGCAATTTCACCCTCCAGATAATTTGTTAGTTAAATCACTTTGTGGTGTACTTGGCCTTTAATAACGTACGCTTACGCCCTCTTTACCAAGCACATTTGTTCCATCCATAGTGACATTTTTATTCCCTTTCTGCACATTGGAAGATTTCAAACTTAGATTCTAAATTTTCCACATTAGGGCTGAGAGATTATTTTTAAAAGAATTTTTTTATATCAACCACACACGTTTTATATGGTGGAGATGTTCGTGTCAGGCCTCTAAAACATCCCCATATGTTTATCAAACAATTATGATAAAACTCTACAGAACAATGGAAATGCCAAGAGACATGAAATGGGGTAAAACAGAGGACTTCAGAAACCTCTCATTAGTGGAAAAACATGTAAGGCATAAAACGAGCATAGGCAAGTGTCACCGTCTCCACTGAACAGACTGCAGCAGTGAAAAGAAAAGTGGAAGCTAATCACATGCCAGCTAAGAGGAGCCCTCTCTAGCACATCACATGACATTCCTTTCTGGGAACCGGGAGCCTGTCCCATGCTTCCTGGTGTGCTTCTGAGTTAGACTTTGTAGCAAAGAGACAATTTTGCTTAACTTTTTAATTAACAAGTGTCCTTGCTGATAGACATTGTGAATGAGGTACTTTTTTCTTCCCATTATGGCTTAGACTTTAGATTTAATTACTGTGGAAATGAATCAAGAAACATGACTTCAGGCACAGCATTTTTAATGTCAGCAGAGTGACAATGCCGATTCTCTATTTTAAAGTGTCACTGTCAACCTATCTTTATGATGAGTGATGTGAAAATAATTTTGGGAGGGAGGTTACCAACCCAGAGGCCCTGCAGGCCATGGGAAGATCACCTATTAGTTGCTGCAATTTGAAAGACTTTGTTTGAATAATGACTTAGTGTTATTTTTTACCTACTCATAACTATTTATATGTCAAGAAAATGTGCTCTTCAAATGTCATATATGAAATGTTCAGAGCCCGTTAGCTTGAGCTAATGAGCTAATGCAATATATCCTTCTTGTATATTATCATATGTGTGCATGGACACATTCTCTTTTATTGGCTAAAATGAGTAGGGTGAATACTTACAATTATTTTCTCTCTCATGTCATGTCATAAGCCATAGAAATACAGCGAAGTTACTAAGTGTTTAGTCCTCTAGTAAAATATGTATTTTAGAAAACATATTTTTAAAAAACAACTCAAAATTATCTTAGGAAAAAAAACCCAGAAACTTGGAGACACGTGGAATACCTTCTCATACAATCCAGCGCCCGGATAAAGAAGTCCTTGTGCAACTGGTGTTCATCTCTCAGGATGGAGCACTGTTCAAGGGTCACTGACATCGAGGTCCTGTCTTTGGCACTTTTACAACAGGTAAAACGAATACCATTTAGTTTGCGACATATCTGTAACACACATGTAAAAAGTTAATTGTTCATTTGCAGATTACTATGAAGTACTGTTCTCTTCTAAACACTTATAGGCTAAACACAACAAATATGTCTTTGGGCTTATGTTAATTTGTGATAGTCAATTGGTTTAATATGCCCCATCAAACTTAAAAACATCACCTTTTTATTTTAAAAGCCAGTAGGATGGATGTATTTCACTCTTTGTACACGAGGTGTGGGACTGCTGAAGCCATGTGGGATATGAAACATCCAGCAAAGGAGGCATTTGCCAGAGAGAGTGCCTGATCTGCAGTGTATGACAATGATAGTCCCAGCTCAGGAGCAACAAGTTTATTGTAAAAGGGGAAAAACCTGTATTCCCTGGACCAGACACTTGATTTCAATTTTAAATAGCTAATATCCTCTTATTTTACATTTTTTTCTACTCGGTTTTATGTTATGAGATTTTAAACATCCACATGGTACCTCTTGGCAGATGAGAGAAACACTCATCAATACTAAGAATGAGAAAATTAAAAATGGCTAACATTTATTGTGCCTCTAATGTGGACCAGGTACAATGCTAAGAAATTTCACGAAGATTTGCTTTTTTAAAATAAACTTCACATGAGCCCTAGAAGAAGGTAAAATTATTCTAATTTTACAGATGAGAATACTGAGGCTTAGGTAGGTTAAGTAACTCGCACACATCGGAGCAGAACCATGATATAGTTCCATTTAAGTTCAATGGCCAACTTTTTAACTTCTGTTATGTTCTATTTCTCTCTATAATTATTTCTTTTTGTTTTTCGGATTCAAGTCAGAGAAGAATCTCTGAGCAGCAATACTTTCTTGTCCCATTTCCCTGTGGTTAAAAGATGAACCACTCCATTCCTTTCTCTTCTATTCCATGGTAGGTTTCTGACATGAGACACCAGCAGTGAACTTCAGCATCAACAGCGCTCATCAACGTGCATTTAAAATAATTCTAATGTGATATAATAAAGGCCTACTTCATTATCTGTCATCAAGGAGTCCTTAAAAGTTGCCTGATATGAGGGGAAGGTATAATAATACAGTTTATCAAGGATTTTTTTACTACATTTTAATTGTGATTCTGTACTTAAGATTTATACATCCTTATCAATTTAGACCTTTAGTACTTTCTATTTCCAATATAAGTGACTAGAGAAATGTGAGAGCATGATTTCACTTTATAATCTCTTTTTCATCTAGAAAATCCTAAACCTTTAAACAAACAGTATTTCACTTTCTAAAAAGCTTGACTACATTTTTGTAGTAATAAAATAGACCTTAATGACTTATGAGATATGATTTTTTAAAAGAATTAGTATCCTTTAAAATTTATTGTTGCTATTACGTGTGCCTATCCTACTTAGGGTATTTGGTGTTCTGAAGTTAAAGTTCATTGGTCCATGTGTCAGTTTTTATGCCAGTGCTATGCTGTTTTGTTACTATTCATTTTAAGAGTAATGTGAAGGTCCTTGGTTTACAAATAAGATATTGAAACTGAGGTATTGGCCTACAGACATGCATTCATTCAATTGTGCATTCATTCATTCAATGGTGAATTGTGAGTAAGCCATATTTAGTTGTTATATACATTTTAGAAACATGTTTTAGAAATGTGTAGAGTTCATGGGAAAGCTTTTTTATGTACATGTATTCAAATGGGAAAATTGCATATACAAAGAAAAAATGTGCATTTGTGTTTGTATGTGTGTATCCCAAATTTA
Source organism: Cynocephalus volans (assembly GCF_027409185.1). Lineage (NCBI taxonomy): Eukaryota > Metazoa > Chordata > Mammalia > Dermoptera > Cynocephalidae > Cynocephalus > Cynocephalus volans. The sequence goes on from NC_084468.1 coordinate 125,580,195, forward strand.
TCTGTTCACATAACTTCACAATATGTATACAATAACATATTTATATATTGCTAAGTTATCAAATAGCCTTGATAAATGATCAAACTACCTTTATGCTATCCTCTTATTAGTAAAATAGAGAAAAATAACTTACAGCCTACCACTGTGAAATTTTTGTGAGAACTAACAACCATGGTAGTCTTTGAAGATACAAAGAGCAGTCACACCGGAGAAGACCTATTAAAAACAACCTTCATGTAATGCAGTATGGTGCTAAATGTGACGAGTGTAAATGAGCTGCCTGAAAGCAGCTTTTTCTATTGTTACCTTTGATGTTCTTCCCTGAGGTTCCAAGAAAGCATGAAGGGAAACTAAAGTGGCTTTCCTCTGCCTCGCTCTTGGTAAATGATTTTATATAGTCTCATGGTAAATTATCCATTCTTTTTTCCCCAAAGAGAGCAAGTAATATTGGATTATAATTGAAGCACTGGCAGTAGGAGAAAAGGCGCTATTTTAAATGCTATTGATATAGAATAAATAGAGTATGCTAGAAGCTTGGTTAACCTGAACTACAAATTATAAGAGTAACACTGCAAAAACTACAAACATGGCATTCATCATGAAGCTCTCCAGTGTGTGCTTTTCCTGATGAAAGGATACTTTCACAATGAAAGGATCTTTGGGTCTGAGTGTTTAAAAAAATTCATTAAGCTTCCTGTGAGCTATGCTTCAATGGTTGCCAGATAAGAGCTTAAAAATACAGGCATAATTATCTCCCTAACTCTTGTGGAAACCTGGGGTGGGAAAGCAGGCAGATCTTCCACCCTATGAGCTCATTACTTGAAGAGCAATCCATCAGTAATAAATCCTATGCCAATACCTAAATTAACAAACACATTTACAAGCTCATTAATTGAACAATATGTTCAGGAGCCTTACTGAAGCTGTGAGTCGGAGATCTGATAACCACATTCTGTTGAAACCATATGTTTCTAGAGTAGCAGTTCAAAATCCTGGTTGATATGGGTAATTGACATTGCAACCTGCAATATCAAGAAAATCACAGACACTTCATTTAAACCTCAGAATACTGAAAACACCCAGGGTTGATAAGAACAACCAGTGAGTAAGATTCTTTCTTGTTGAGTACATCCTCCTCCATCTTATTTTTAGTCTGTTGATATAAGTACCAACGAGAGTGAAAATGCCTAATGCCCTGGATAATGCAGAGTTTGGACCCTGCATAGTAGATAGCTGATAATGCTTCCTGATCATGATGGGACAGGCAATGAGATTTGACATGAGAGTGCTTACCGTTGCAGCCAGCCACATGATTTCTACATTCTTTCTTTTTTTAGCTTGGATGTTTTGATGGAGATTTTCTAATAATCCTTTTAAATCATTTTGTTCTTGAAAATGTGAAATGTCTGAAGAAAAACATAAAGGAAGGAGAAAAAAAATGAAACTGTTAGTATTAAGCTGCCCATGGAGTTTTCTCAAATATATTTGCAAGTGCAACTTTCATAACAACAAATATCACTTGAGAGTATCTAAGGATAATCATACTTATTAATAGTAATTATAATAATCATGATTATTAGTCTCTCCAATTTTATTCCTTATTAGAAAATATGCTTTACTTTCCTCACTTCCTTATTTTATGTTAATTGTAGTAATGTTTACTGGCCAGATAATACTAGTTACCAACAAGTAAAACATTTTTCGTGAAGATGATGGCTACTGCCTCACTTTAACCAAAGCGTTAAGACATAGATGTCATCAGAAATAACCTTCCTTTTTTTATTTTTGCCACTGACTAGCTAGTCTGAATCAAGACAAGTTATTAAATTGAACACCTCAGGGGTGGGAGTTCAAATAAAGAGCATGAAGGCAGTTTCTACATAGCATGGTTCCTCAACATCAGCCCTACTGAAATTTTAAATAAGAAGACATTTTGTTGGGGTGGGGGGTGCATACTGTGCATTATAGGATTTTTAGCAGCATGGCTGACCTCTGCCATTTAGATGCCAGTAGCACCCTTCCCATTGTGACAATAAGAAATGTCTCCAGACATTGCAAAATGTCCCTTAATGGAAAAATCTATTCTGGTGGAGAACCACTGCTACAAAGGAACACAGGTATGACATGGATAAAGGAGCAACATGAAGCAGTAGCTGATGATAGAAGATGATTGGGTAGGGAGCAGAAAATGACACTGGTTGCTCAGATCTCTATATACTGATAACTAGAGCATGGAGAGTAAATGGCATACATTCGATATTAAAACCTAATGCAATGCATATTATGACAAAAATGTCCTTGAGACTTGATGAGATGGGATTGAAGGTTTCAAATAGTGATAGAAATAAAAAGACTTTGTAGAAGAGTTTTGGGTTAGTATTGTATAGTATGAAAATACACTCTCCTGTTGAATCCAAACACTGAGGAAAGAATAAAGAATAATTTCTGAGAGCTTTGACCGAGGCTAAAAACAGAGGAGAAAATACATAAGAACTGTGGACTATACCTACATTACATCAAAGAAATAGATGACATATTCCTGACTCAGATCATAAAACCTGACCCAAAAGAGCTTTAATAGTGATGAGGCTTTGTACTTTCCAAATTTTTACCAGATGTTTCATTTTAGCAAAATAAGATACCGGAGTATTTCTTGACTTTAGCTCCAGACAATACAGGAAGTATCCCAGTAAGCTATACTATGTTTATCTTATCAAAGAGCAGAAGTGGTCAATAAAGTGTAAATGTCCGTTGAAAACAACCACATATCATCTTGGATTTCATGACCATAGAGTAGAAGAAGTTTGGGTACCATTCAAATAGATATCATGTGTTCGGGAGGTGAAATTCAAAATATTCATATTAAGTGCATGCATGATTCTACTGTATTCATTTCTAAAAGGGAAAGCTATCAAAAGTCAAATCCTTACTATGTAACTACAGATGATTCTCATAAGAAAGAGAAGGTTGGACTAAAGATATCACATTGATAGGTAGAAGACTCTCTGATAAACAAGAATTTTAACAGGACACAGCCCAAATATAAATGGAAGGAGGCCAAAGGTGGGATGTCTTGAAGAGAGTTATAAAGCAAGTTCAGGACTCTGGCTGGTCAAAGAAGGTAAGAACAATAATGAAGTTTTTAAATTTATACTCATACTATAGGAGAGAGAAGTAGTCAGGTTCACCACCACTGCTTTTAATGATTTTAATGATGATTAATTCATTAATCATCGCAGATTAATGAATCAATGTATTCATGTTAACATTTTGTGTGTGTGTGTGTGTGTGCGCGCGCGCGCGTGCGCCTGTGCATGTGTGGATCTCTCTCCGTATGTGTTGACCTCTCTCCATGTGTGTATACAGGCACAGTGAGACATCAGTTGAGATATTAACAGTGATCATCTTTAGGTTGAGGCACTTAGTGCAATTTTTCAGCTGCCTTTTTATATCATTTAAAACAAATATGTATTGTTTTTAAATAAGAAGGTTATTTTGAGAACAATGGAGAACAGAGCACATGCATGCAAAAAGAGATCTAAATACTTATGATATAAAGACTTGCTTTCAATATCTCCACAGTCTAGTAAGTAGGGTGGGGTAGATACTTAAACCATTATGAAGGGTAGGAAAGTGTAGTATGGGCTATGACATAAGTCAGTAAAGACTTGTGGGGCCCAAGGGAAGGAGTGGGAGATTCTAGAACAACAGGTGGACATGGAAGGGTGTCCAGGAAAGGTAATACAAAAGAGTAACAAAGGCATGGGGCCATGAGGCAGCAATGAAGACACAGGGAAAGTGCAGCTCACGGATTGTCCTAGGGCATGAGTCATGAAGGGCCTGTTCTGCTATACTGGGGAATCTGAGCTTCATCCCAGAAAATGGGAGCAACTGATGAATTTTAAGTAGGGGCTTAACCATATCTAGGAGGTCCCTGAGATTCCTTCTGAAGTCAGCTTGCAAAAATGTTATTCAACTGTTTTCAAAAGCAATACAGAATAAGTTCACTTTAATGCAAGTTGAATAAGTTCTAGCTCTAATGTACAACAATGTGACTATAATTAACAATACTTTATTGTATACTTGAAATTTGCTGAGAGGGTAGATTGTGAGGGTTCTCACCACACACACACACACACACACACACACACACACACACACACACACGAAGTGTTAACGACCTTTTTAATTAGTTTGATTATGGTGATTATTTCATAATGTATATGTATATTAAATCAGCAAATTGCACACTTAAATATGTATAATCTTTAATTGTTAAATATACCTCCAGTTAAAAAAAAAGTTTATATAATGCTCCACTGCAGTCATTCATAAACACACACACAATCTCTGTAGCAAAAATTTTATAAAATACTATTCACCCTTAGTGTACACATTGCATTCTGAATATTTTTGTTCTATTCCATGCTATTTTTTAAAAAATGCTGGTTCCAATGCATCGAATTGGTTTAACAACCTGTAGGATCAAAATAAAAAATTTGCAAAGCACTGATTTATGGCAACCCCATGTCCAAGATGCTCAAGTGACTTTTTTGCAAGGTTCATAGTTACAGGAAGAGTCAAGGCTAAAACCCAGTCTCCCAATTCCTATGTCAATAATCTCTCCCAAATCTGTGCTGCTGCCTTCACCATTAGCTGGTGGTATTAAAAAAGAGCTTTAGTATTACCATAACAGACAAACTTTTTCAGAGTGCTGAGACTCCAGATAAAAGCATAATGATATTCAAAATAATCTAGTTTCATTGTTGATATGGAAATTTTAAAACATGCCATATTACACTACAAGTCTCCTAAAATATAAGCAAACGGCCATCCTTTGCCCATTCTCACCCCATAAAGATAGTGCTTTAGAATAGACAAACATGATGTCTCATAAAAATTTCACACCCTTTCCCCATGGCATGCTTTTTATAAGGAAGTACTTTTGATGTTCTTTAAATGCTCAGGCCACTGTTTCCATTTCTGTAATGACAAAACGTATTTCATTCAGACCACATCCCTGTCAACCTAATACTTTGGCTGCTGCCAATTTTTGCAACCCGTTAAAAATCCTGTAAGCCACAGAAATTCAGGTCTGGTTCAGGAAAGGGGTATCATTAATAATGACCACTTTGTTAATAGGTGAGGTTTTAAGATTTAACGATAGATCCTGATGTGTCAAGTGAAAATCATGGTATATACAGAACATGGATTGGTTTTAGACTTAGAGTGTGTCTCTTCAAATGCAAATACAGCCAGCAGTTCTTGCTTTTGCTACTCACTCCTGCATTACTCTAAAACTGAATTTAGATAGGGCAAGTAAGTTTCTGTACATATCTCTATGACAGTATTCTTGTTTTTCAAATGGGGTTCAAGAAAGTAATCTGAGATGAAAACTATAAGAATGTTCATTGAATTATTGTTTACAATACTAAACAGCAAAAAAAAAAAAAAAACCCATTCAAATGTTCATAAAGAGAGTGGATAAATATTCATGCAATGTAATATTATATAATAGGTAAAATGAACAAACTAATATCATATGTATCAATACAGATATATCACAAAAACTATCTTGAGCAAAAAAAATGCAAATTATAGGAGGATTTATACAATATAACAATAATAATATAGTTCAATATGCAAAACTATACCCTATTTTTATGGATACATACATATAAAGTAAAAATGTGTATGAGAATGTAAAACACCAAATTCAGGGTATTGATTTTCTCAGACGAGGAGATGGTTAAGGATAGGAAGCTGGAGGGGTTCAAAGTGGGCTTTTACTGTCTGTAAATATTTGTTAATGAAAATTCTGAGGCTGGATAATGTGTTCCAAAGTGTTTGTCACTTAAATTTGTTCTTTTTTGTTTGTTTGAAACTTAATTCTTTTTTTAAAAAAGCACTAAGCCAAGTGTGGAGCCACGGCTAGGCTAATGTCTGGAATCCTTTTGACATTGCCAATTGTAGTGCTCTTATCCTGTTTGTAACACCAACTGTCTACCTACTTAACTATGCCAGTTGACTATACCTACTTTTACATGCTGCACCGACTGGGCCAATTGTCAAGCTAAGGCTGGGTCTGGAACCCACAACCCCTCAAGCCTGTTCATAGACTGGTTCGCAAACTCTTCACATGCCAGGCTGGGTTCCCAGGCCTCTCACACGCCAGGCTGGGTCACCAGACCCCTTACACACAGGTCTATGAGCTAGGTAACCAGCCAAAATGTCCTTGGAAGCTGCAGGTTGGAAAGCATGGCTGCACCGGGTGGATGACCTAGGCTGATGCCCACCCACCTGCTTCACTAAAACTTTCTCTCTCTCTCTCTCTCTCTCAGAACACAAGAATAGCAATGAAACTAAAAAGAAACATTGGTGCGCATGCACACTAACTCCACACACACACGCATGCATGCACACACGCACAATTTGCTTACAGTGGGTGCACTAAACCACATCCAACGGGACCTGAGGCGAGGGCCCTGACAAAACTGGTCTATTTTCCCAACGTCAAGATTACAGGAAAATTATTTGTAAGGTCAACCCTACCCAACTTTGATGTGTGGTCTTGGGCAAATTGTTCAACCCTCTGTTCTATTTCCTCAACTGCAAAATGAAGACAACAACCTTGTCATGCTTCATTGACTTGTAGTGGAACACAATTAATAACGTCCTGACAGACAAGGCTACATTATTAAATTCTGTGTCAACTCTGAAAAACAGAGGAAGATATTTTTAGCTCTTAAAAAAAGAGTTCATAATCTTGGATGGGAAGCCTACTTTCTCCGGCAAAAGTTAGAATCTACCCAAAGTAGGAAACATTCTCCCCACACACACACAGGCATATACACCCACCACAAACATTCACAAACCCAGTGACTGTTCTTCCGCTACTCCCCAGTGGAACAGAACAGCCAAGTTGAGAGTCACTTTTTCGTATCGATTTTCTGCTTGTTTGTCAAATGGGGTTTCTTCAACTACAAGAGTTCTGAATACGACATTGACCTGAATCAAACACAGGGTGAGGATAAGTTAACAGGAATGGGACCATGGCCCCTCAGCTGACTGAACTAATGTAAATGACACCAAGATAGTAGCTTTATTCTATCATAGCCAAATGACTTTATGCTGCCAAAAAGTCTTCCAGGATAAAATGGAAATTATGGCTGCCTTCCCAGCACTTAATCTACTCATTTCCCATTGAATAGCAGACAAAAGTTTACATGGAATCAATCACACCCCCATTCTGAAGTCAATTAGTACAATCCATATCCCTTGAAATCAAGACTAATTCAGGGATGGGCATGATCTAAGCCAATCAAAACTTCACTCTGACCTCAGCGATTGTTTTCAGGGTACGCAAGTGACCTTTGCTGTCCCAGTTGAGTGACGTTCATGAAGAGAAAATTAAAGCTCTCTTTATCCCTTTGGTTGAGCATAGGGCTAAGCTCATGACAGTCATCTTTTAGTCATGAGGGACTAGATGTAGTATAAAGTTAACAGGCTAAACAGCAGAGTCCTAACATTGGGGAAAGTATCTTTTTTAATACTGCTGAGTCACTGAACCAACCCTCTTTTGAAGCCTGCCTTAACACTGGAATTTTCAGGTATGTGTTTTTTGTTTTGTTTTGATTTGGGTAAATTATGAAGAAAACATTTAATGGCATTTGAAAAGAAATGAAAGAAATAGATGCATTTTAATTATATAAATACTGAAACAAGACCAAACTGAGATTTCTCTTTTTTTGGTTTGGAGCAATAAAAATACAAAATTTCAATAACTTTATAAGAAATATCCAGAAAGCATTCTTCAGCAAACAGCAATTTTGTGGATTTACTCATGATAACTAAATCAATGCATTTTCTTTATTGTTTAAGCCAGTTTGAATCAGGGTTTCTGACTAAAATATATATACTTTAACATTGAAGAGCCATATTGCAAATGTGCCCTGTTGAGTTAGAGTGATAAAAGGACAAAAAAGACTTTTTCTGGAGAGCAGCAAACCAATCACATGTACAGTGATAGTTTAAAAATGTGTTCCTACATTCTTTGACACTCCTTCTATTGAAAGGTAGAGTCTATGTCTCCTCACCTTGAATCTGGGTAGTCTTGTGACTGTCTTGACTAATAGAGTATGGCAGAAGTGATGCTATGGGACTTCTGAGGCCGGATCATAAAGGACTATGCAGCTCCTGCCTGATTATTCTCTTGGAATTTTGCTATCCGTATATCCTGTTTTGAGATGCTCCCTGTAAGAACCCAGCCACTGTGCAGGGAGAAGCCCAAGCCACACAGAGAGTCAACAGTCACAACTGATCCGAGCCCAGGTGCCAGAATGTGAGTACATAAACTTCCAGATGGCTCCAGTTCCTAGCCATTCAAGTGACTCCTGAGCATTCTGAGGGTATAGATATTACAGAGCAGAGACTAAACATCCCTACTTTCCCTGTCCGACTACCTAAGGCACAGAATCTATGAGCATAATAAAATGATTTTAATTTTGTATCAGTAAGCATGGGACAGTTTATTACCTGGCAATAAATAACTAGAACAACTGCAATAAAAACAACAGAAGGGCCTGTACTTCTAAGTATGAAAAAAATGAACATTTGAAAAACAATGCTTTCACAGTCCACTCTGGTTAATAGTACATTGTATAATATCAAGTCTCTTCTACAATAATTCTGAAACAATTATAGTTGGTTGCAGTAGCAAGTAGACAAATGCAATTAGGTAAAAGCCATTGTGATGTCTTAAACTTGGAAATTATGCTCCTTTAGACGCTATAAAATCTTGACAGATATAAAAAGACAATGCTCCACTGAAAGCAACTTTGTTTAAATTGTATTTTCAATTTACAATCTATGAAGAAGGCAATATAAGAAATCAAATATCAAAGTCCCAACCTGGTCAGAGCTGAATATATTTAAAGATATACACACTGCTGTATTACCCATAGCAAAGGAAAAGGCAAATTTTTGAAGTAACTATTAAAGTACATTTAAAGTACTGTATTAAAAATTGTTTGAAATTTCCTCACCTGATATTGTACATTGGGGACCATGGGATGTGGTATGCAGGGAGAAGAATAGAATTATAACAGATTAGTCTTTTTTCCTGTTTTCACTTTTTAGAAATCACTCATGATTTTATTTCAGAATCTCTAAATAATTTAAAGACGTTAAAAGGTTGAGAGACAATTTGTGGTTAAATGGGCTTTTCAACAACTAAATTCTGATCTCCTCAAGATGCCTGGGTTGATTCAATGTGCAAACAATTAGAGTTGAGTGGGAAAGAAAACGAGTATGAGGAGAAGCTTTACCTGAATCCCCAGCACAGTCTTCTTGTGAACTGTGTGGACAGGGGCTTTTGTCTGCACTCAAGTGACCTAGGTACTGGCATTGAAGGAAGCTGGATGGCCACCTTGTTTTCACCCAGGCCAACTTCTGAGTCTTTGTGTTGTATCCCAACAACAGCAACATCAAGAAAAGGCATATTGAGAGCACAATCCCCACACAAAAGTCTGAAAAGTGGAGCAAGAATGGGTTTTTCAATGTTTAAGCAGAGAAGAAAAGCAGCTTTTGAAGTGATTTCAGTGCCTTACCTCCATGCCCATGCAAAAGCCAGGCTGCCAGTGAAATACTCCAAGGTCAAGTGGCAGCCCAGAGAGACAGATACATAACAAGGACTTCTCAATAAAAAAGAAGGGCTCACCTCTTCCATGCCCCTCTTTCATCTGATAATGTGGAAGAAATTGACTCCCAAACTGCAAGAATGATAGTCAAAGAAAAAGGGAAGTTGTTGAGAAGACTGGGCCTTTTACCTAGTCATGTTCTCTGGTTTATCTTTTAGGCTCCTAGAGGCCTATACGAATAAGATCTTGACTTTTTCCTAGTGTATAGAATAAAATAAATAACTCCTGAGAGATAAGGAAAGGCAAAATGAGGTAAATTTGAGGAAGAGGATTATGGAGATAAAGCTGCTTTGGAAAGCTCCAAAATCAAAAGGAAAAAGGTAATAAGAACATAAAGCCTACATTTTAATCCATTCATATGGCTCCTATTCTGACTTGAAGTGGCCTCTATTTTGGTAATCTGGAATAGTTATGTGTTTAAAGTTTATCAATGGCAAGAAAATGTATTAATCAAAGAGGGTTCTCAGACTTCTCTCTTCTGACCCACCTGGTAAGGATGATTTTATTTTTGAGTCTTCAATTTTTCTCTGTTACCTGACTTTCAAGGGCAGTTCTGCCCCAACCAGACTTTGTGATGCAGAATTGGAAGAATGAAGAAACAGAGGTGGAAGCAAAAGACCTTGCAGCTGTGGTTTTGGGAGTCGTACAATAGTAAGTAAAGAGTGGATGTTGGGGAGGAGGTAGGCTAAGTAACGGAGTGAATTACAGAGATGGATAAAAGGATTTAGAAGACAAAATAATACGTTGTTAGTTATCTCCTCTTTGAAGTTTAATTAAAGGCTAAAACTAATTTTTAGTCACCTTCAGTTGTTAGTCTGTTTATTGGATGTGATACTATGATGAAACTGAGTCAGGAAACCCTGGAAGTAATTCAGGTCAAATTCAGATATCTGTTTCCAAAAAGGATGATGAGTCCTAAGATTTTTAGTGTGCACCTTACTCTTCACTGTGGTAACAATGAACTTATCTGAATGGTGATGATTTCAGGAGCTCATCTATAGTGTTTTCCAAAAAGAAAGAAAATGTTTTTTCAAAAGATAATCAGAGAATCAGTGGTTACATGAAAAAATTCAAATAAATTAGCATAAATTTGAAGGATTACAGACAAGGCAGAGAAGGAAAGAGGCTATTGAATAGAGAAAAGATGCAGGTTGTTTCAAACTATAGAAAAAACTTTACAATCATATTTGACTGAATTGATGAGCTGACATGTTTGTACACAGGAGAAATATAATTCTCTTGAGAAACTCAAAGTGCACCACAATCATTACCTTATCCACCTCTCTAACATTCATAAGTGCAGTTTGACATCGTTTCATCACAGAAACTGGCAGTAGAAATATTAACTTCCATTTCCCTGGTGAGATAATGGTAGAATGTACTTAGGAGTACAAGGTATGTACGTATTAATTATTCTCATTTGGCTGACTATGAAAAGTAGGCATTCAAAACATGAAATGACTCATTTAGGCGAGCTTTCCATTGAATTCGTGTCTTTTGATTTCACGCCATTACGTGCTGACTTACTAGACTGGTATAGTGGGAGGCCAGCCAATCTTCCGTGAGTGGTGGAATCTGAAATGCAACCTAGACATTCTAAAGAGAGTGCAGCCCCAATGAAAAGGAAAGAATGAAGAAAAACGTAAGGATGACTGAAAGGCTAGAAATCTGTTTGTACTTACACATACTACTACAGAATACAGATACCCAAAAGTTTTATTTGATCTGATTTGTAAGGACCACCATGTAACATACAAGTTGCAGAGATCAGTGCCTAGTTGGCCAGGCAGGTGGCTGTCTGTCTGTATGTATGTGTGTCCATCTTTGTCAGCTGCAGTGTTGTTTGTATTTTGTGCTTCAATCCAGTCTACAATTTAATGAACACTAAAAGTTTATGTCTGTAGTTTCACATGCACTGAGAAAAATGAAAACTGAATATTGTTTTGTACTACTTTTCCATTAAAAAAGACACAGCAGTTCTTCAAAAGGCAGCAGATAACAATTCTCTCAATTTTCTTAATGCTAAGAGAGCACTAAAAACTTCAAGGGGTTAGTGCATCAGAGTTTCTTCTACAGTGAGTCGAAAATAAATTTGTAATTACAAGTACATAAAAATTATAAACAAAAAATAAAAGCGTCATGCTGGAAATATTCCAATATCTACAATTTTAAATTCGGGTCAGAAGGACTTAGACAGCAATGGGAAAGCAGCAGAATAAAAATGAAAAGAACTTTCCCTTGGGAGTCAAAAAACATGGAATTTAGTCCCCATTATTCTACTAGCTGGGCATGTAAACTGGGTAAGGGTGCAATTGGTAAAGGGCCACGAAAAATGATTACACTGTATAATGTTGAATATACTAATTATCCCGATTTGAGCATCACATATTTCCTACAGGTATTGATATTCATCTCTATACCCCACAGATATGTACAATCAACTATGTTTCAATAAAAAAAAAAAATCCCAATGAAAGAAAAAAAAAATTAAAACTAAACTAAACTAAATAAAATCTATGCTGGACCTTGAGCACATCATAGCAAATGAGAGCGTTAGACTAGATTAGAATTTCTTAAACTACGTCCTGAGGAGCACTTATTTAGCAAAATGGTAATGGGTGTTTCATACATACATATTTTTTGGTCTCATAATGAAAATAAAAATGCAACTTTAAAAACAATTAAATAGATTTAGACATTATAGAGTAAGGTCAGCAAACTGTGTTCAGCAGGCTAAACTCAGTTTTGTAAATAAAGATTTACTAGAACTCAGACATGTCCATTAATTTATATATTATCTATGGCTTACTTTGCACTACAGTGGCAAATTGAGTAGTTGTGACAGAGATTATATGGCTCCAAAGCCTGAATTATTTACTCTCTGGCTCTTTGCAGAAAAAGTTTGCATGCTATAGACCTTCTCAGAACTTTCAATGTAATAATGGGAAATACAAAATAATTTGACTATATAATCTTTTTCTCACTCAACAATTATTAACAGGAATATGTCATAGTCCAGATTAGATTATTTCCGAAATCCAGTAGCTTCCTATTGTTCTCTGATTTTTTAAAATACCTTTTAAATGACCCAATTTATCCCATTCATTCGTGTATTCAACATGTCATTATGGAGAAGAAACTATGTGCCAATGTTTTCGGTAGTATGGATAGAAAGTCAACAAATAGACAAAGATTCTTGTCTTCCTGGAGTTTATATTCTGCAGAGGAAGCACTGTCAAACAAGGTAAATGACACATTGTATGCTATATGGTATTAGATGCTATGGAGAAAAATGAAGAGAGAAGGGAAACAGGGGACAGGAGATTGCAGTTTTAAAGAGGGTGGTCAAGAAAGGCCTTACTGAGAAAGCAACATTTGCGCAAAAACTTAGAGGAGGTGAATGAGTGATTCATATGGAGAGAAAGCATTTAAGGCAGAGGAAACAGCCATTTAAAAAGGTCCTAAGAGGGCCGGCCCTGTGGCTCACTCAGGAGAGTGTGGCACTGGTAGCGCCAAGGCTGCGGGTTCGGATCCTACATAGGGATGGCTGGTGCGCTCACTGGCTGAGCGTGGTGCAGGCCACACTGTGCTGAGGGTTGCGATCCCCTTACCAGTCAAAAAAAAAAAAAAAAAAAAAAAGTCCTAAGAAACAGCAAGAGGTCAGTGCGGGGCGGAGTGAAGCAAGTGCTGGCAAGAGAAGCAGGAGAGGGGATCAAAGGACCAAGAGGGGCCAGATTGTGTGGGGCCTTAGTAAGAATTTAGGATTTTACACTACAAAACAAAACAAAAAAGTGGGTGGGAGGGCACTAATGAAAGGCTTTGAGGAGACACGTGATTAGACTTTGATTTTGAAATGGTCACTTCAGCTGCTGTGATAAGAACTGACTGCTGTGATATGAACAGGCTGAATGAATGGTGAGAGAGGAAACTAAGAAACCAGAAGGAGGCTATTGAAATAATCCAGAAGAGAGGTAAGAAGGGCTTGTACAGGGTGGGAGCAATGCAGGCAGTGAGAACTGGAGGCTCATCAATGTGAGGGGTCTTCAAAACGTTCATGGAAAGATTCATTTTATCTTTTATTTCTATTTTTCCATGAACTTTTTGAAGTACCATCATATTTTAAAAACTGACAGATAACATTGGATGCTTTTATTGTGTACAACATGATGTTTTCAAGTATGTAAACACTGTGGAATGAGTAATTAACAAATTGTCCATTAACAAATGGATAATTATCCATTAATAAAATGATAATTAACAAATTAAATCTGGATAATTAACCAATTGACTAGGTCATGTAGTTTTGGGGTGAGAGCACATAACATCCACTCTCTTTACAGTTTTCAAAAACAGAATGTATCATCACTAACTATACCCACCTTGCTGTGCGGCATATCTTTTGCAAGTAAAGCCAATGCGGTTTTCTGATGGACTAAAAGTGGGGTGTGAAAGAAAAAAAAAGTCAAGGGTGATTCCATTTTTTTTTCCAAAGCAACTAAAAAGTTGAGACTGATATAAACTTACATGAGGAAGTACGTAAGAAGAGCGAGTTTTTAAGAGTGTTATCAAGAAGTGAGTTTGAAGTGTTGAGTAGGCCACATGATTTCAGGGAAGAGAGATGGGCTGGAGATGCAGATATGGAAATCAATAGTTAGTAGATGGTATTTAAAGCAATGAGGCTGTGTTCAACAAGGAAGCAGAGTAGACACCGAGGGACTAAATCCTGGGATACTCCAACATTTAGAGGTCAGAAAGATAATAAGGAATGAGTAATGGAGATTGAAAGGAAGCAGCCAAAAGAATAGGAGCAATTACAGAAAAATGTGGTGGTCTGGAAGCCAAGTGACGAAAAGAGGGAATAAACAAACATGTCAAACCTATTACTAGATTAAGTAAGATGAGGACAAAGAACAGAGCATTGGGTTGAACAATGTAGAAATCCAAACAGAAAGTTGCAGTGAAGTTATGTGGACAAAAGGCTGACTTGAGATGTTTTAGGAGAAAACTGGGTGAAGAAAAATTAGAGATAGCTACTGATCTTCAAATTCCACTTTCATCTGCTTCTTTTGGGACATAATTTCCCCCTGTACTGCCAATCCCTTTTAAACATTTTTGGATGCCTGTGCAATGCCAAACGTAAGGATAATACGTGAAAAATTCCTCAGTCACCTGAATATTTCCAAATATACATATGTTTGAAAGAAAATAAGCAAAATATTTGGATGACTAATTCGATTTTTCCTTTTTGTATTTGGATGTCTACATAGGATCAAAGTTAAGGTGTCTATAAAATAGAAATTATTAGTAGTAAATGAATTATGTAATATTTTAATTTATAGTTCCTGTTAGAAGAATATTCACGTTAATTTAAGAAAATCCTTATATCTTTCATCTTACATCTTTGAGTTTGTTAAAAATACCAAAAAAAAAAATTCTGTAATATTCCGTTTATTCTTTGTGCTTAGGAAATTGACTAATTAACTTAGTTTGACATAACAAATCAAGGTAATCTTACATTACACAGAACCATCATCACAGCTGAGTTGGTTTATGTATACATGTGACTTAGGTCAGTTAACAATAAATGCTTGTTAAATAACAAATAAATAAATGATAAACAGTTTAAATATTCTTGGCAATTTCAACTTCTGTTACATTCATGTGTAGAATATAAATAAAATGCAAAAAGATGAATTTACAATTTGATAGCCATCTTGGATTCAATGTTCCCCCCTCAAAACTTAATCCCCACCATAACTGTTGAGGGTGGGAAATCCTATTATGATAGTTAAAATGTGGGTCCTTGAAGAGGTGATCAAGTTGATGGTTTAATGGTGGTCATGGGCTTGGTTCTGAGGGCTTTAAAAGAGCAGCACATGAGAAGTTCTCTCTCTCTGCTCCACCCATCTGCCATGTGAGACTCCTGTGTCACTGTCACCACTAACAAGGCCTTCACTAGATGTGTTGTCTAGACTTTGGATTTCCCAGCTTTGGCAACTGCAAGCAATAAATTTCATTTTCTCATAAATTACCCAATTTCAGGTATTACTGTTACAAGCAACAGAAACATACTAATACAGAAAATTGGTACTGAGAGTGGGGTGTTGCTTAACAAATGCTTGAAAATGTGGAAGCGGCTTTAAAACTGGGTGTTGGGCAAAGGTTGGAGGAGTTTGGAGGACTCAGAAGATAAAAAAGATGGGGTAAAGTTTGAAACTTCTAGAAACTTGTTAAATAGTGGTGACCGGAATGCTCTCAGAAATATGGACTGTAAAGATCATTCTAAGGAGGTTTTAGATAGAAATAAGGAGTTTATTGGAATGTGAGGAAAAGATTACCCTTGCTATTGACTTGAGAGGAAGTTGGCTGCCTTCCGTTCATGTCCAGAAGTTTTACGGAATGTAGAATCACAAGGTGCTGACCCAGGGTATTTGGCAGAAGAAATTTCTAAGCAGCAAAACATTCAGGAAGCTTCCTGACTACTTGTAACGGCCTACACTGAGTTATGGAGGCAAAGGCATGACATAAAGCCAGAATTTATAATTAAAAGGGAAGCAGAGCATAAAGCTTTGGAAAATTTGCAGCCTGGCCATGTGGTAGAGAAGCAGAGAGCATTTTCAGGAGAAAAATTCAGTGGTGTAGATCAGTGTTTGCTAAAGAAAGACATTAGTACAGAAGAAAGGGATTATCAAAGGAAGGGGAAAAGGCCCTGAAGGCACTGCAGAAGCCTCTGGGGCCACCTCTTCCATCACAGGCTTAGAGGCCTGGGAAGGCAGAATGGTCTCTGGGAACAGGCCCAGGGCACACTCAATGGGCTTACGGGCCAGGGCCATCTCGAGATGCTGCTTCTCACACCCCGGCTGCTCCAGCCATGGCTAAATTAGCCTCAAATGTGTTTGGACCTGCAACTTTGGAAGATACAAGCTGGAAGCCTTGGCAGCATCCACGTGGTGTTGTCTGCAGGCTCGCAGAATGCAAGAACTGTGGAGGCTTGGGAGCACCTCAATTTCAAACAGACTGGGAACCCAGGACGAGATCTGTCACAGGGGTGGATTCACCACATAGAGCCTTCACTAAAGCAATGCCAAGTGGAAATGTGGGGTCAGAGTTGCAGCAGAGAAGCCCCATCAGGGCCAAGCCTAGCAAAGCCGTGAAAGTGGGACTGCCATAGAGACCCCAGATCTGTAGAGCTACCAACGAGCAACACCAGCCTGTGAGAGCATTGCCTGAGACCAGGAAAGCCACAGATGCAGAGCTGCCTGAGACTTTGAGGCCCAATCCCCACACCAGCATGCAGATGACATCGAACGTGGAGTCAAGGTACATGATTCACCAGCTATAAGATTTAATGCCTGCCTTACTGGCTTTCAGACTTGTTTAGGACCTTTTGCCCCCTCCCCCCCACTTTTTTTTTGCCTACTGCTCCCTTCTTGAAAGGGAATACATATCCTATGTTTGTCCCACCATTGTATCTCGACAATAGGTAACTTGTTTTGATTTCACAGATGGGATTTTGAACTTTTGACTTCTGAATTAAAACAAGTTATGACTTTGGGGATGAAATGAATGTATTTATTTGTGAAAAGAACATGAGTTTTGGAGAGTAGGGGGCAGAATGCCTTGGATTGAATGTCCCCCCAAAATTTAATCCCCACTGTAACTTTAGAGGGTAGGAAATCTAATTATGATCATTGAAAGGTGAGGCCTTGAAGAGGTGATTAAGTTGATGATTTGAAGGCTTTAAAAGAAGAGCACATGAGAACTTCTCTCTCTCTGCTCCGCCCATCTGCCATGTGAGACCCCTGCATCACTGACGCCACCAACAAAGCCTTCACCAGATGTGTTGCCTGGACTTTGGGTTTCCCAGCCTTGGAAACTGTAAGCAATAAATTTCATTTTCTTATAAATTCTTATAAATTTCTGTTACAAGCAATAAAAATGAACCAATAGTTAACTCCATAACATCTTCCAAGTCTAAGACAGTGGTTCTCAAGAATCACAGGCAGGGCTTTTTGAAACACAAAATTCTGACCCCCCACATCCAGATATGGATTTATTTGAAATGGCTCTTGTATGGTAAATGGTCAGGAGAGGCAAAGGAGTAGACTGTGCTGGTCAACTGTTAATTTGCTCTCATATCTATCTGTACCTTTCTCCATTCTGCTCTGTATCACAGGAAACCTCATTTCCCTGGCTATTTTGCACCCTCAGACTTACAATTAATGAGGAACCAGAGGGAGATTAAAGGATAGGAGGAAGACAGAGATCCAGCGTATTTCAACCCCTCACTGTCTGCTTCTTGTGGGTGTCTGGAAGTGACTATGTCTCCATCGAGGCTCCACCTCCCACTGTGCAACTTCTCTGTCCATGTTCCAGCATCTGCTGGACAGTCCCCACTAAGAAGCTGGGTAGCCCCCACTTTCATCCTTCCTCTGGTAACACTACCTCTTACCTATATTCCTTAGCATCTGGGTTAGTAGCTATTGCTAAATGCTAGGTGGCTTTATCAACCACAGCTTAATTTGTAAATTGCTAGAATTCTTGTTTCCTCACTGGAGCCTGATTAATTTGAAATTTCCACTGAGAATTTGGCATCATTTTTTATTTACCACTTTATGCTCCAGGCTGGCACATCCTATCTAATTCAGGTGATCCTCTCTACCTGATCCTGTTTGCAGGTTAATCCTTTCTTGCATAGCCTGACTTCATCTCTAAAGTTTATAGACAACAAAAAAGGAAGCAGAGGTGAAAAGAGATATTTGGAAAAGAGAGTGAGGTGACCAGAGGCAGAGACTAACAGTGTTTTGTCTCCTACAACTGAGCTTCATTGACACGAGTAAACAGTAACCTCTGATGTCACTGTTGTGTAATGCTGAGAGGCTAATCTTCAGAAAGGGTCTCTCTATATAAATGTGAATTGTTCAGAGGGAATCTGGTATTAACATGTGTGGGAAAATAGTTAATAACTTAGAAATTTACCTCCGAAATATGTAACCTATGTCAGAAAGTCTCTTTGTTAATCAGAAACATATTATGGTCTCTTTGTTAATCAGAAACAAAATACGGCTCCATGTTTTGGCTATTGTAAATAGAGCTGCAATGAACATGGGAGTGCAGGTATCCCTTTGACATGATGATCTCCATTCCTTTGGATATATGCCCAGTAGTGGGATTGCTGGATCATATGGTAGTTCTATCTGTAGTTGTTTGAGAAACCTCCAGGCTGTTTTCCATAATGGCTGTTCTAATTTACAGTCCCACCAGCAGTGTAGAAGAGTTCTTTCCCTGCATCCTTGCCTGCATCTGTTATTCTCAGTCTTTTTAATAATGGCCACTTTAACTGGGGTGTAATGATATCTCAATGTGGTTTCGATTTGCATTTCTCTGGTGACTAGTGATCCTGAGGATTTTTTCATGTACCTGTTGGCCATTTGTATGTCTTCCTTTGAAAAGTGTCTATTCATCTCCTTAGCCCATTTTTTAAATGGATTATTTTTTTTTTTTTTTTTTTTACTGTAGAGTTATTTGAGTTCTTTACATATTCTGGATATTAATCCCTTGTTGGATGTATTGTGTGTAAATATTTTCTCCCATTCTGTAGGTTGTCTGTTAAGTGAAATAAGCCAAACTAGGAAAGAGAAATACCACATGTTCTCATGCATAACTGGGAAGGAAGGAAGGAAGGAGAAAGAAAGAAAAGAAAGAAAAGGAAGGAAGAAAGGAAGGAAGGAAGGAAGGAAGGGAGAGATCACAACAATTCACTGAACTTTCAGGAGAAGAGAACAAACCTAAGGTTAGTGGGGATGAGGGGAGGGAGGAGGCAGGGGTTTTGGGGAGGGACAGGTCAGGTAAAGGGCATAAAGAAAAATCAAGATTTGTAATAATGAAAATGCTACTAATAATACAGATAAATAAGTTTTTAAAAAAGGAACACTCAGATTGTTAGAATACCTTTTGTGAGGTGGCATGTGTGTATGTTACATGTGTGCATGTGTTTGTTGAAGTCCTTTGATATATTTGATACATTTGCCTCACCTCGCTTTGTGAGTATCAACACTTGTGGACTCTACTTTTAGCTAAATAAGCAGTAAATGGATTGGTATTCAGATGTACCCTTTTTTGCTTATGGAGCACTGCCTGCAGAATACACACACAGCTGGTGCTATCAGTATTGATTCCATCACATATTTTCTGGTCTGTGACAGAGCTCACAGAAAATCACTAACTGAAGGAAATACCCATTTAAATAGCCTTGATTTTCATTGTTAAAACAGAGCAAATGTGGTGCAATGCAACTCTTCTTTCTGATACATACACCAATTATCTACCAGGAACTGATTTATATTCTGTTCCTCAGTGATTTTATCCATTTGTAGCAAAAGATACCTGTTAACATGGGATAACGACTGCTCTTCCACACTCACGTTGAACAGTAAGAGGAATTCAACCGTGCAATTTGCTAAGTTGGTCTGCAAGGCCTAGTACTGATTTCTTCCAGAGCACGGCATGTGTTTTAAATGCAGGAGCTGGTTTTCTATTTCTCAGCAATACTCTTATGTGTGTCAGTGTGTAAGGTTATTGTATGTGGTGTACAATTCTGAATGATATCTTGGTAGCTTTGTTCTCTCCATTTTTTTAACAAACAAATTCCAGTAATTTTATCTAGGAAAGTATTATCACATATGTGGATTATACTAAAAAGCATATGTACTTCACAGGGCCTGGTTTTCCAAAGCCTTGCAGTTTGAAATATTGACCTTGCAAGGACAGGAAATTTTCCTTAGGCTATAAGTCTCTAGTGTGAGATGAAGACTTGTGGCACATAGAGAGATTGAGAGCTGGGCTGTCAGGTCCACCATTGCCTTTGCCTTCAAAGGCAGCATAGTGGGACATGAGCCACAGCCCTGAGAAGTATGTCCATGAAGAAACAACAGCCAGCGCGAGTTTCAAGATGGCGGCGGCTGCGGCGGCTGGCG
Organism: Cynocephalus volans; assembly: GCF_027409185.1. NCBI lineage: Eukaryota > Metazoa > Chordata > Mammalia > Dermoptera > Cynocephalidae > Cynocephalus > Cynocephalus volans. The sequence continues at coordinate 125,600,869 of NC_084468.1, forward strand.
CGGAGTAGCTGAGGTGGAAAAGGTGGCCACTGGGCCTCAGGCAGCCGGGAAACTTGTGGACCTTTCTCTGGCCATCTCTTAAGGGAGGACTGCTGCTGCTGGCCGGTCGTGGGGGCTCAACGCCACTTTGCCCCCGGCAGGAGAGGCTGCCTCATTTACAGGCAACAGCTTTGAAGTGTGGAGCAGGAAAAGAACTGATTCTTAGCTGCAAAAGTGAGTCTTGAAACAGGGAACACGGCGCCAGGGCTGCTGTGGATGCAGCCAGGATCCCGGAGGCTGGGGCCGCACTGAAGGCGGCCAGCTGCCCTATCCAGGATTCGAGGTTTCAGGCCGGCATTAAAGAAGACTCCTGGGAGCGCCCGAGCGGCGCCGCGACTGAACAGCCCGAGGCGGCAGCGCCGAGAACACGGAAGGCAACAAACCAGAGACAGCGAGCGCCCGACCTGGCACAGCACTGTGAGTGATCCCTGGCAAAGCTCTGTTCGGGGGGTGGATGCCCACGAGGCTCCCCGCCTGCACCACCAGGCCACTCACTGCCCCGGTGCTGCCTCCATTTTCCCAGGTGCGGGCAGCTCCGCCCTGCTCGGCCATCACTGAGCCCATTTGCTTGGCCTGGTGCGGGGCTTTCCGGACCCTGCGGGCCGACCTCCTCTCCCACTCCCTCCACGGTTCTCTGGCAGGGCTGGGGGTGTGGGGCGTCCCGACCAGTTTTGGGAGGGCTAGGAAGTACGGGCGGGCCGACTGTCACTCCACCACACCCTGGACTCCGGCCCCGGTAAACTTCCTGTTACTGGGAGGCAGATACCATCTCTGCGACCACCAGTTTGGAAAAAAGCCTAACGAATTTCTGGTTGGGAATAGTGTGGTAGGAGAGTTCCCAGGTCTGCTTGAACCTGCCGGAGAGCAGGCTGCAGGCGGGCACTAGACTTGGTTTATACCGGGGGGATACAAAGGTGAACAAGACCCGAGAAAGATCTACACAGTGCTACAAAGGCACCCAGAGAGACTGGTCGTCTGTGCCTAGCAGAAACCTGGTAGACTTCCTGGGCGAGGCGGTGCTGAGCAGGGTCTTGAAGGCCCAGCTGATAGACGAGGGGTGCAGAAGACACGCCCCAACCCAGCACAGTGTGCACAGAGGGGGGAGACGTGCGGCCAGGGAGGCGGAGACTCGACAGAAACCACACACCCGGTGGGGTCGCCACTGCACGATCTAACAGCCTGGGCCAGAGCACACTGAACGGGGAGAAGTCCTGTACAGAAAGTGAAAGCTCAACAGAGATCACACACCCTGTGGTACGTGATCCACCAGCCCAGCAGAGTACAAGCTGACCAGAAAGGTGGATCCCCGGAGAAGCCCAAGACCCGAGGCAACCACACACACAAGACACTAGAGGCCAACTGAGCAGTCACGGCGGGAGCCATACCAAATTGGCAACCACAGCAACATCCTAGTTAGTCATTAGTCTTAAACCGGTGGACTGTGAAACCCCCTGCCACAATGAATAAACACCAAAAAAAAGACACCAGAAATACAAAAAATCAAGAAAGTACACCACCAAAAGTTAATAAATCTCATACTCTAGATCCTATAGAACAAGAAGCCCTTGAAATAACTGATAAGGAATTTCGAGTGATAATTCTAAGGAAACTGAATGAGATACAAGAAAACTCAGCTAGACATCATGATGAAATGAGGAAAAGTATACAGGATCTGAAAGAGGAAATATACAAGGAAATCAATGTCCTGAAAAAAAATGTAGCAGAACTTGCTGAACTGAAGAAGTTATTCAGCGAAATAAAAAACACAACGGAGAGTTTAACCAGCAGGCTTGTCGAAGTTGAAGAGAGAACCTCTGAACTTGAAGATGGGCTGTTTGAAATAACACAAGCAGACAAAAAGAAAGAAAAAAGAATCAAGGACATGGAAGAAAATCTGAGAGAGATATCAGACAACCTCAAGCGCTCAAATATCCGAGTCATGGGTATTCCAGAAGGGGAGGAAAATGGAGATTCCATTGAAAACATATTCAACAAAATAGTGGCAGAAAACTTCCCAGGTATAGGAAAAATCACAGATCTTCAGATCCAGGAAGCTCAACGATCTCCAAACGTATTCAACCCAAAAAGGCCTTCTCCAAGACATGTCATAGTCAAATTGGCAAAACTCAGAGACAAAGAGAGAATCTTAAAAGCTGCAAGAGAGAAGCGTCAAATCACCTATAAGGGAGCCCCAATCAGGTTAACATCAGACTTTTCATCACAAACCCTAAAAGCTAGAAAGGAATGGGATGATATTTTCAAAATACTAAAAGACAAAGATTGCCAGCCAAGAATACTCTACCCTGCAAGGCTATCCTTCCGAAATGAGGGGCAAATAGTATATTTCTCAGACAAACAAAAACTGCGGGAGTTCACTACCACAAGACCACCCTTACAAGAAATCCTCAAGGGAGTACTGGGTTTGGTTCCTGAAAAATAACTACCACTGCCATAAAAACCTAAGAAAAATCTAAACCCGCTAGTACAATAAAAATGGCATTCATGAAGAGAAAACAAGCTAACAAAAACACTATCTACAACCTAAGGAACCAACAAACACAGAAACCAAACAGTAAATCAGAAAGCAAGGAACAAAAGACACCTAAGACAACCAAACAACCAATAAAATGCTAAGAATAAATCAACACCTTTCAATAACAACTCTTAATGTTAAAGGCTTAAATTCCCCAATTAAAAGACACAGACTGGCTGATTGGATCAAAAAGCAGGACCCAACTATATGCTGCCTACAAGAGACCCACCTCACCCATAAAGATTCACACAGACTAAGAGTAAAAGGATGGAAAAAGATTTACCATGCAAACAGAAAAGAAAAACGAGCTGGAGTGGCTATTCTTATATCTGACAAAATAGACTTTAAACTAAAAACCATAAAAAGAGACAATGAGGGACACTACTTAATGATAAAAGGACTGATCCACCAAGAAGACATAACAATCATAAATATGTACGCACCCAATGTTGGAGCAGCCAGATTTATAAAACAAACTCTATTAGACCTAAAGAAGGAAATAGACACTAATACCATAATAGCAGGGGACCTGAACACTCCACTGTCAATATTAGACAGATCATCTAGGCAAAGAATCAGTAGAGAAACACAAGATCTAAACAAGACTCTAGACCAATTGGAATTGGCAGATATCTACAGAACATTCCACCCAACAACCTCAGAATATTCATTCTTCTCATCAGCACATGGATCATTCTCCAAGATAGATCACATATTAGGTCACAAATCAAGTCTCAATAAATTCAAAAAAATTGGAATTATCCCATGTATCTTCTCAGACCACAATGGATTAAAACTAGAAATTAATAACAAACAAAACTCTGGAAACTATACAAACACATGGAAATTAAACAGCATTCTACTTAATGACATATGGGTCCAAGAAGAAATCAAGCAGGAAATCAAAAAGTTTATTGAAACTAATGAAAACAATGATACATCATACCAAAACCTGTGGGATACTGCAAAAGCAGTATTGAGGGGAAAATTTATTGCATTAAATGCTCACTTCAGAAGAATGGAAAGATGGCAAGTGAACAACCTAACACTTCACCTTAAAGAACTAGAAAAACAAGAACAATCCAATCCTAAAGTTAGCAGACGGAAAGAAATCATTAAGATCAGAGCAGAACTGAATGAAATTGAAAACCAAAAAACAATTCAAAAGATCAACGAATCAAAAAGTTGGTTTTTTGAAAAGATAAATAAAATTGACAAACCATTAGCATGGCTAACAAAAAAAAGAAGAGAGAAGACTCAAATAACAAAAATTAGAAATGAAAAAGGCGATATTACAACTGATTCATCTGAAATACAAGGAATCATTCGAGACTACTATAAACAACTATACGCCAACAAATTTGAAAATCTGGAGGAAATGGATAAATTTCTGGACACACACAAGCTCCCAAAACTGAACCGTGAAGACGTAGAAAATTTGAACAGACCAATAACAATAAAGGAGATTGAAGCTGTTATCAGAAGGCTCCCAACAAAGAAAAGCCCAGGACCAGATGGATTCACAGCAGAATTTTACCAAACATTCAAAGAGGAATTGACACCGATTCTTTACAAACTATTCCAAAAGATTGAAACGGACGCAAATCTCCCAAACTCATTCTATGAAGCAAACATCATCCTGATACCAAAACCAGGTAAAGATATAACCAAAAAAGAAAACTACAGGCCGATATCCTTGATGAATATAGATGCAAAAATCCTCACTAAAATACTAGCAAACAGAATACAGCAACACATACGAAAAATTATTCATCACGATCAAGTGGGATTCATCCCAGGGATGCAAGGTTGGTTCAACATACGCAAATCAATAAATGTGATACACCATATTAATAAACTCAAACACAAGGACCATATGATCATCTCTATAGATGCTGAAAAAGCATTTGATAAAGTTCAGCACTCATTCATGACAAAGACCCTCTATAAGTTAGGTATAGAGGGAAAGTATCTCAACATAATTAAAGCCATATATGCCAAACCCACTGCCAATATCATCCTGAATGGGGAAAAGCTGAAAGCTTTTCCTTTAAGAACAGGCACTAGACAAGGATGCCCACTCTCACCACTCCTATTCAACATAGTGTTGGAAGTACTAGCCAGAGCAATCAGAGAAGAGAAGGAAATAAAGGGCATCCAGATTGGAAAAGATGAAGTCAAACTGTCCCTGTTTGCAGATGACATGATCCTATATATCGAACAGCCTAAAACCTCTACAAAAAAACTGTTGGAATTGATAAATGATTTCAGCACAGTAGCAGGATACAAAATCAACACACAAAAATCAGTAGCATTTCTTTTCTCCAATAGTGAACATGCAGAAGGAGAAATCAAGAAAGCCTGCCCATTTACAATAGCCACCAAAAAAATAAAATACTTAGGAATTGAGTTAACCAAGGAGGTGAAAAATCTCTATAATGAGAACTACAAACCACTGCTGAGAGAAATTAGAGAGGATACAAGAAGATGGAAAGATATCCCATGCTCTTGGATTGGAAGAATCAACATAGTGAAAATGTCCATACTACCCAAAGTGATATACAAATTCAATGCAATCCCCATCAAAATTCCAAAGACATTTTTCTCAGAAATGGAAAAAACTATTCAGACATTTATATGGAACAATAAAAGACCACGAATAGCCAAAGCAATGCTCAGCAAAAAAAATAAAGCTGGAGGCATAACACTACCTGACTTTAAGCTATACTACAAAGCTATAATAACCAAAACAGTATGGTACTGGCATAAAAACAGACACACTGACCAATGGAATAGAATAGAGAATCCAGAAATCAACCCTCACACTTACTGCCATCTGATCTTTGACAAAGGCACCAAGCCTATTCACTGGGAAAGGGACTGCCTCTTCAGCAAGTGGTGCTGGGATAACTGGATATCGTTATGCAGGAGAATGAAACTAGATCCATACCTCTCACCATATACTAAAATCAACTCAAAATGGATTAAGGATTTAAATATACACCCTGAGACAATAAAACTTCTTAAAGAAAACATAGGGGAAACACTTCAGGAAATAGGACTGGGCACAGACTTCATGAATACGACCCCAAAAGCACGGGCAACCAAAGGAAAAATAAACAAATGGGATTATATCAAACTAAAAAGCTTCTGCACAGCAAAAGAAACAATTAAAAGAGTTAAAAGACAACCAACAGAGTGGGAGAAAATATTTGCAAAATATACATCTGACAAAGGATTAATATCCAGAATATATAAGGAACTCAAACAACTTTACAAGAAGAAAACAAGCAACCCAATTAAAAAATGGGCAAAAGAGCTAAGTAGGCATTTCTCTAAGGAAGATATCCAAATGGCCAACAGACATATGAAAAAATGCTCAACATCACTCAGCATCCGGGAAATGCAAATCAAAACCACATTGAGATACCATCTAACCCCAGTTAGGATGGCTAAAATCCAAAAGACTATGAACGATAAATGCTGGCGAGGCTGCGGAGAAAAAGGAACTCTCATACATTGTTGGTGGGACTGCAAAATGGTGCAGCCTCTATGGAAAATGGTATGGAGGTTCCTTAAACAATTGCAAATAGATCTACCATACGACCCAGCCATCCCACTGTTGGGAATATACCCAGAGGAATGGAAATCATCAAGTCGAAGGTATACCTGTTCCCCAATGTTCATCGCAGCACTCTTTACAATAGCCAAGAGTTGGAACCAGCCCAAATGCCCATCATCAGATGAGTGGATACGGAAAATGTGGTACATCTACACAATGGAATACTACTCAGCTATAAAAACGAATGAAATACTGCCATTTGCAACAACATGGATGGACCTCGAGAGAATTATATTAAGTGAAACAAGTCAGGCACAGAAAGAGAAATACCACATGTTCTCACTTATTGGTGGGAGCTAAAAATTAATATATAAATTCACACACACACATACACACATACACACACAAACCGGGGGGGGGGGGGGAAGAAGATATAACAACCACAATTATTTGAAGTTGATACAACAAACAAACAGAAAGGACATGGTTGGGGGGGAGGGGGGGAGGGAGAAGGGAGGGAGGTTTTGGTGATGGGGAGCATTAATCAGCTACAATGTATATCGACAAAATAAAATTTAAAAAAAAAAAAAAAAAAAAAAAAAGACTTGTGGCACAGCAAGGTTGCTGGCTGAAGAACAGACTAGTTAATGATTGTTATGTAAAGATACTGCGAGATTGCTGTAAGAAGGAATGTTTGCTAAGATCAAGCTTGTGTTGATAGGGTCACTTAATTGTCTACTGGAATGTCATCTGGCTTGTTTCACTGAAAGTTACCAGCCTATACTGTTAAACTATAACCCCACCTATGTCTCTTCCTGTAAATTCCTGGTCTGGAAAATAAATGCAGGAAGAAAACCCCAATTCGGTGTTAATTTCCCTAGGACGGGTTGCCTCTTGCTTGAGGGTTCCCAGGGAAGTTAACCACTTTGGGGCTTCTCAATGCTCAGAAGAGATGGGCTTTGAGCAATCCTTTGCATCTCCGTCACCCAGGGCAAGAGGGGTGACGAATCCATGCGGGGTGAAGCAACACAAAGCAACACACATACTTTGGAAAAATTATCTTGATTTACTAGAGAGTCTGTACTATGATCTGAAAACTTGATACATTTTCAATGGCTATATGGCAATAGTTTAAAAAGACAAAGTTTTAGGTACTAGGAATGAGTTGACTCATTCTCTGATCTAACAAAATCTGATTTAGGTATTCCACATTGTATTTAAAAATAAGCCCTTTTTATACTTGCTTCTGGGCAGTCCTCTCACTTGCAGGTTTACTTGTCCCAGTGAAGCCCTGCTACTTTTTATAAATTTCACTTGATCTTGAGTTGCAAGATTCATTACAATTTTCTTTTTAATTTTATACTGACTTAAACCAACTTTGGTCCATTAATCTACTTTTAAATGAGATTGAAGATAAATCAAAATACAAAAAAATAGAAAATGCTAATTGAAAATATAAGTTCAAAGGACACAAAATAATTTAGTCTAAATAAACTGTACCCTGTTAACTGATTGTCAGTTCAGTAAAACTAAACCTCATAGTTCTTGTCATGTATGCACAGCTTTTATGAATTGCATTTAAGAATTGTCTTTTAATAATTATGTTAAAATAACAGGATATCAAGGAAAACCATGATTTATCTGATTTTTGAAGTTAGTAAAGTGGATATGAACAAAATCTTTTTCCAAGGTTTTTTCCTCTGAAGCCACCAAAGGACTGTGGGAGTCCTGAAAGACAGGTCTCTCTGTGTGTATACGTGTGTGTGTATCTATGTACACACACACACATATACAGGATGAAATGTGACAACAGCAATCTACATACCTTTATTATAACTAAGATTGTTTTTTGTCTAAAAAGTATTTTGTGTGCAATTCTTATTGCTGTAGTTGATGAAATAGTACATCTAACACAGGGATGTCAAATACTGCAGAAATCATTAAGAACAGCTAAAAAAAAAAAAAAGCCTTGCCAGTTTTTCCTTCTTAGTACATGGTACTAGACAGCCCACCCTTACGGTGCTAACATTGGAGAAGAATTGCAATAGGCCTGTGTGTCAAGATCCTTCTCCTTTGTTTTGGATAAAGGGCAAAAGATATGAGCAATATTAATGGAGAAACAACAGAGAGTCTGGATGTAATAAATTGACAGTTTGATCCCTCCCCCCTTAAAGAGGAGACAAAGACAGAAGTGCTTCATCTGTTCCTTCTACCAAAGTCAGGAGCCCCCGGATCACGTATGAAGTGTGATGGCAACTCTGAAACACAGAGCAGTTTGTGCTAGAGATTTACCGAAGTGCTTTGATTTGCTTTATTTTATTTTCCTTCTAACACAAACTTTAAGTGTCTTAATGCTTTAGGTGGGCACAAAAGGGTCTTGAAAGATATTTGAAATCATCAAGCCCAGTAGGAAGATCAGAACGAGGAGAGGGAGATGCACTGATACCTGTCCCACTGGAACTTCCCCAGTTGATCAAAGGGGCCAGTGACTGTCACAGGCAGAGCCTGAGGGGAAGTAGCTGCTCAAGATTTACTGTGCTTTAGAGTCAGGGCAGCCAGAACAACTGTCTGAGAGCTGCATCACTACACAAAGAAAAGCAGTAGGGAAAAACCCAAAACACACAGGAAGTACCCAGACAGAGCACTCATCAAAGTCTCTGTCAATCTCATATCAATTTCAGATATATATGAGTATTACTTGCTTCGGATGAAGATCCTGAAATGATTTACAGCAAAGGGATTGCCCACTCACGGGATTTCTATACTTGGCTTCCTTCTCTGTATCAAGCACGTGCCAGTTCTAGATCCCATGAATCCTCCAAGGGAAGGAAAGACAGAGGCCACCCCGCCCTACCAAACCTTCCACACACTAGTGTCCTTTCTACAGCTTCGAGGAAGGTGAGTGTGGAGGATAATAATAGTTGAACTTTATTGAATATTATCTATATAAATCAAATGAAGATTTTTAAATAGATTAATCTATAAATCACTAGGCCTTGCTGAACATATTGAAAGGGCACGAGGTACTGCTGATTGGCCACTTTGATTCTACATCCCGGCTCCCAATTGCTAACTCCTAAAGGGTGAGTGCTCAGTAAAGCCGATAGCAGTTACTGAAATAAAACTATTCCATGTTTGTAGATTGCTGAATTGAGACTACCAATTGAAACTGCTACGTATATATATAAATATATATCAGAATTAAATAACTTTTTTAGTCTATAAAATTTCTATATGAGAAGAGTAAAAAGATGAGAGCTATCTGACCAAGAGTCAACATATAGGTTAAAATGGATTATCATTAAGTCCTGATAACAAAAAAGTAGGGGACATCCTTTAAGGCTAAAGGAATCCTAGGGGAAGGAAGGACATTTTTTTACTCCCAAAACATGTAGAATTCAACTGTTTAATTCATACACTCAACTATTTAATTCATAAATCATGATCATGAATCATTTTAAAACAGGGTAGTAAGGTAACAGTCAGCATAACATCCATAATAGATTAATAAGTGAAAGTAATGTGGGGGTACTTCAAAAAAAGCATGGAAAGATCCGTATTATCCACCAACTTTCTGAGGTACCCTCATATGTTAGAGAATTAACCTATTGACACAATTATCCTTTCATTTCACTGTGAAAAAAAATAATAGATTATATTGATTATGGATATGGCCCAGCACAATAGTTCATTCCTCATTAGCAAATAGCCTAACCTCTATGCACACTCTTAAGAAAGCTTTACGATTTTTTTTCCTGTATAGAGTGCAAGTGCAACCCAAATCACGCTTTGAGTTGCAATATGTTTACAAGAGTAATGACCCCACATATATCAGTACAATTGGATAGATTAGGCTATGCTTTTATTCCAAAGCATAACCACAGCCATACTACAGCTCCATTCTGGGCCAAATCTATGGTAGGGTTATCTCAAAAATAAAGAAACAAGATAACAGGAAAAATTCAGTATATTAAGATAATGAAATGCAATTGGCTCGATGCAAAAGCTTATCCTGTTTTCAAGGAGTGAAATATATTTACAAGCTTTAAAAACACTTGGCTATATTTATTGGGCAACATATTATAGAAGGTCTCATGTTCTTAAAATTTTTTAAACTTACATTCCTATGTAAGTTACCTGAATGGAGAATTATTTTGTATTTCATATCTCAACAAGTACTTATACATATTTCTTTTTCAGGTGACATGATTGTTTTGAGCACAGTATTGAAAACCTTCACAGACTTTGCATACAACCTACTTTTAAATATCATATATGTTTTGAGCAATGATGGCATATCATTGGTTCTCAGATATTAGTATGGATCAGAAATCACCTAGAAGGCTTATTAAAACAAAAATTCAGGGCGAGTTAAGAAGATCCGCGTGGGGCCTGAGACTGTGCATTACTAACAAGTTCGCTGTTGATGCTGATGCTGCTGGTCTGAGGACCACATACACTTTGCAAGAACTGATATAAACAGAAATAGAATTTTTATCAGGTTGTTGATAAAAATTCTGAGAATTCCAAATTATACACAACATGTAAGAAACAAAATAACCACCAACATCCAAGTGATAACAAATTATTTTCTTATTAATTATTAAAGCAAAATAGTTCTACTTATGTTATTAACTTTTCAGGTAATTAACAAATTTAAAATTCAAAGTATCCTGGATGCCAAAGAATATTCATGTACTTAATTTCATTTCAGCAAACATAATATTTGTTATAAAATAAAATAATATAAAATCATAATATAAAAACTGCAAGTAAAAATTTTTAACTATCCGCACATGGACATGCATGCGTTATTGCAGTATTTTGATACAATATCAACATAAAAACTTGAACACTCTTCAACCGAAGATATTTCAAACTGAGTATCAGAATATAAATCAGTGAACAAATTGCCTGTGATTAGATGACAGGTAGACTTAGATTACATCTTTTGGTTGAAAATATTACATTATTTCCTACTTCATTAAAATCTAATTTCTTATCATGGTGAATATCTCAATATCTCAATATATTATACTATTTATTGATGAACTCCAAATACGTTCTTGATTCTCTGATTCTGGACTGCTCCGATGTTATGTGCTTAATATTGTGGGAAGAAAACCCTGTAGAACTAAATAATGGTTAAAAAAAAAAAAACTCTGAAAATGTAAAATACATTTCTATAGTCTTAGATGCCTTAACTTTTCTGCATAAAACTTTTCTGCAATAAGTATGTTCAATAATTTAGTTCCTTTGTTTATATTACTGAATATTACCTTGCATACCTTATATTTTGATGTCTTCTATATATGGGTGCTATGTCTGATGTATCTTATAAATGGAGATCAATCTTTATTAAAGTCTTCTGTATGGTTAATAATTATGTAAGATTTTTATTGGACTCAATTCAAATTTCTAAGTATAAGTTTTATGGTTTTAATTTTGGGCATTTTCCAGTGGCACTGAAATTTATGTTCTGGCACGAGCAGCAGGACACACTCAAGTGCAATCAAGGTAACGAGGCAGGTGTCAGCCATGCCACCTTGGGAATCAGTCTTTCTGGTTACAATAACCTCAAAGTCACTCTCACATCCACATTCCAAGCTTCTTAGTTCATTGACCTCTATGTCCGACCTCTCCTAGAGATTTATAATCAAGACATTATTATTGTTGTTTTCTGTAACTCACATACTTACAATCAGGTGGCATTTTTTCCAAAAATATCTTGTAATATTCTTTCAGGAGTTCAAAATTTTCTTGATTAATACATTCTTGCAAGGAGACATCTCCAAATCTAAAAACAGAAAAACGAAAACTGTTATGGGTTATAAAATAGCACCAGAAAGTAACACTTTTTACTTTATAGTTTTAAATCAATGGCAATAATTTCCTAAGGAAGGAGTCTCTCATTTTTTAAGGTACATTGCACAATGGTGATTTCCAACATATTCCATAAGCTCAACTTTTTTTTCTGTAAACTCCCACATATGAGTGAGAATGTGCAGTATTTATCTTTCTGTACCTTTCTTATTTCACTAAACATAATGTCTTCCTTGCTGGGGTAATATTAGTGTTACGGGCTGAATGTTCGTGACCTCCTCAAATTCTTATATTGAAGCCCTAACCCCCAATGCGGCTGTATTTAAAGATGGATCCTCTAAAGAAGTAATTAAGGTTAAATGAAGTTACAAGAGTGAAGCCCTGATTTTATAGGATTAGTGTCCTTACAAAAAGAGATACTAGAGAGTTCCCTCTTTCTCTATACTCGCACAAAGAAGAGGTCATGTGAGCACACAGGGAGGCTGCAAGCCAGGAAAAGAGCCCTCATGAGGAATCAAACTGGCCAGACCTTGATCCTGGACTTCTCAGCCTCCCGAACTGTAAGAAATAAATTTCTGTTGTTTAAGCTGCCCAGTATATGGTATTTTGTTTTAGTAGCCCAAGCTGACTAACAATTATTATTGACTTATTTAAGAATGGTCATGTATAACATATGTTTTGATTTGGCCTACACATACAGTAGAATATTACACCTAGGTTACATAGCATATCTAGCATGTAGATATTGCCTGTTAAGACTCAAAATTCAGAATCAGCAAAAATTAGGTTCAGAGCAGAGAGAAGTGATTTGCTCACATCAATAGTTGGTTGATACCAGAGTGCTATTCAAATTCAGCCTTTCTGCTTCTCTCAGTGTTTTTCCCTACTTTGCCATTTTGCCTGCTTTTCAAGCCTTGGTTGTCCCGTATAGCTTCCAGGTGTGAAAAAAAAAACAAACAAAAAAAAACGCATTTTGAAAAAAAATATGCATTTTTTAATATGCAAGAGAGATGGAAAGGAAGGAAGGGACACCTTTTAAATAAAGTGACTGACATCTAAAACAGTCATAATGACATGAATGATGCAAATTAGTCCAATCTGGAAGCCTTGAAAATACAATGCTAACTAGTCCTTGAAAAGTCTGCAAATGGAAGTCTCTCAGCTCTCTCAAGATCACACTTACAGGCTTTAATTTATTAATTCAAATCCAAAACATTCTCTACTCTAGTGTATCAAAGAAGAGACAATTTAGAGTGCTGCTTCTTTTTTCTCCCAGGTTTATAATTTATGTTCAGAATTATCATTCACCTCAAACACTGAATTTGCTGTGAGACAAATATAGATAAATAAATGGAATATAATCTGATTTTAGATGCTGATTTTCAAAAGTGCTTAATTATCAAAGAAAACATGTTGTACAATACAGAGAATAAAATTATATTCTGGTTTTGCATACTATAAGAAAAGAGATTAAAAGCTTCTACACAGTTTGAAATTAAACATGTAATACAAAGCTTTGTCATCTACTTTGTAACTGGAAAATAAGAATTAGAAAAAACTGTTGTCCAGGAAATATCTTTTAGGTAAGAGGGAGAGAAAGAGAAATAGTTTGAAAATAACAGATACCAACAAGCGTCTTGACCATCACTGAAATTCAAAAAACTCTACTGGAGCAGTATTTCTAGGTTAGTAAAAATCATTAATAAAGACCTAAAATATACTTAACAAGTCATGGCAAGATATATGCTAGGCAATTTTAAACTTTCACCTATGAGGAAAGGAGACATTTGGAGATTGAATTATAGACAAGAAAGCATTTTAAATGCCAAAGACTATCAAATTCTCCAAAATTCTGCCTGTGGGGGAACTTCTCTAGCCAGGCCTTACAGCAAGATGATAACTTCTTTCTATAAAATCTCTTAAAAATGTATTCTATGAACTTTAACTGTTATCTACATGTGAACCATGTAAGATATAAAAATATGTCTACTCTGCTCAGAAAAGTGTTTTTTGAGAGTGACTCGTTTGTTGTTTTGACTAAGCAAGTCATTATAAAAAGATGTACTAACATTACCCAATAATAACTATTGCAATAAGTAAAAAAGGGAAAAATAAACTGTGTTTTAGATCAAAAAAATTTTGACACAATTAACTGAGTTTACAATGTTGATATATATATAAACATAAAAAATTCTAAAATTGATATACACGTAAGTATTTGGAAATATCAAGAAAGTTAATCCGTGTGAATACTTGGTGGTATTGACATCAACATTTTCCTCAGTGTTTTTGACACATTTAAATTTGATTTGGTGCAGGATTCCTTAAATATGAATATTATCTTGCTATATCAAACAACTTGGTATAAATTAAAAGGAAATGTGACACACAGATCTAAGCTCTATATGCAGAAACATGTGCAATTTTTCAGCATACTCTAAAAACAAAAAAAAAAGGAAAACGGAAGTACCAATCTTATACCTGAATCTTACCTCTCAGCAAGAGTTTGCTGTTCATTGATTCCAACATTAAAAAGTACTGGATACACATGAAGCAACTGTCCTTCTTTAATCTGTAGAGGTAGCAACTCAAACATTCTAGCTGGAAGCTTGACCTCTACCACATAATGTTCACTGAAGAAAGAGGAATACAAAGAGAAGGAGCATTACTTATTTCACTTGGTTTATGTTATTTTAATTGGAAAGAAACAATAAAAGAGTTGGAATAATATAGCACTAATTTAAGTTTTTGGCCACTGTGTTCCTATTTTGCTTATTTTCTGTCATTGATTCATTCAAGAATCATTCACTCATTTCATTATTAGATTACCTGGCATAAAGAATTGTCAGGATTTGCTTACATGTATGATTTCTCTACATTACACTAAGCTCCTTTAGGGAAGGAAAAATATTTAGTCCATTTCTATATTCTCAGGGCCATGTGCATAGATAACCTCAATATTTTTTTCTTGGTTTAATTATTTTTAAAATTCAGTCAGGCCCAAGAATAAGAAAAATAATTTAATGATAGATTTTTCAATATAGTGAAGCCTAACAAACAAAATAACTTATAATATTTTTGGGGCATGGCCTGATTGTTGTGGTTATTGATGAACTTCCCTGTTTGTGATGGCCTGATGGAAATGTAATGGTTTAATTATTTAAGGTGTAACCTTTGGTAGTCCTGATCATTTTGTAACATTAGCATATCACGGAAGCATTGTTCATTTGAAATTTCTATTAAAAATTACCCCTAATGTTTAATATTGAAAATTTAAATTAGAATTCATAAAATATGGTAAACAAGAATAGCTGATTATATATTTAGAAACCTGGCATCTTCTGATGGCGTGTGAATTAAGTAGAGAGTTTTGCCCAGAAATTAGAAAAATCCATGTGTTTCCAGAACTATAAAGACTGGTGGGGCTGTAACAAATGTACTGAGGAAAAAAGCACAGGGCAAAGAGTGCGTCTCTTTGTTAAAATATTTTTAATTTTTCCTAGTATAATATTATTGATAAACTATGAATGATTGACTCAGAGACTGATTTTTCCTAGCTATAAACTAGAAAACTGGAGAATACCATGAATCCAGCAAGCAGGGATGTTAGTATTACCCTCAAATGAATGGACACATTATTTTTCTTTGTTTAATTGCTCTCAGTGCCCTTTACAATAGTCTGGCTAACAGAGGGCTGATATTTATTTTAAGTCTTTCAAGAATATGAGAAGCATCAATGAGTCAGTTCATGTTTAAAAGTTGCTCTGAAGGTGAATCACATTATATAGTTTCTTTGTGATAACTTTTTATCAGCTTATTAAGATATAATTTACATAAACTCATGCATTTTAAGTATATAATTTAGAGTTTGAGCAAATTTACAGAACTGCCCAACCATGACCATAATCCAGTTCCAGAACATTTTGTTCACCTTAAAAAGATCTCTCTTGCCTGTTTGCAGTCAATCCTATTCCCACTGCCAGCCCCAGGAAGCTGCTCTATTACATCTCTCCAGATTTTACTCTCCTGCATATTTCATATAAATGGATTCATACAATACATGGTATTTTCTGTCTGGCTTTTTTCACTTAACAAAATGTTTTTGTAGTCATCTGTGTAGTAGCATGTGCCATTAGTTTGTTCCTTTTTATTGATGAATAGCATTCTATTGTATAGATGCAGAACATTTTGTCTGTGCATTCATTAGTTGATGGACACTTGGATTATTTCATGATTTTGACTATTATGAGCAATGCTGCTATGAACATTCAGGTATAAGCTTTTCTGTGGACATATGTTTCAATTTCTCTTGGGTATATACTTAAGAGTCATATGGTAATTTTATACTTAACTTTTTTTAAGAAACTGTTTTAAAGTGTCTGTACCATCTTACACTCCCATCAGCAGTATATGAGGTGTCCAGGTTTTCCACATCCTCATCAACACTTGCTATTATCTAATTAAGAAATTACCTTGTTATTATTTGATTATGATGATTCTAGCATGAATGAATTGGCATTTAATTGTGGTTTTAATTTTATTCTGCTGACGACTAATGATGATGAATATATTTTCATGCACTCATAAGCCATTCGTGTATCTTTATTTGGTGAAATATCTATTCAAACTTTTTGCCCATTTTTAAAAAGTTAGATTTTTTTTGTCTCATTATTATTGAGTTGTAATTTTTTAATATATACTCTGATTACAAGTTTCTTTCCCATTTCTCTCTAACATGAAAAGTGAGAGAAAAAGTGAGAGAAAAGTGAGAGAGTAAAAAGCTCTCCCTTTTGTACATGTATGTTTTCATTGTGACCTGAAAATATTTCAACTTTTACTATTTTCTTTTATTTTTTTTAAACCTTTCAAATTTTAACTAACACCAGAATAGTTGAAATTTGGAGGATTTCTGATTAAAATGACTTAGTACATAGGGCATCATTTTTCTGTTGGAGGCCTATTCAACATAACATCACTTTTTAAAATTATTTCTGATATTTTGCCCATCATACACTGACTTCAAAGCTATATTTAAAATCCTTCTGGGAAATCTCACAGTCTGAGAGGTAAATTGTCAAAAATAATTAAGAAAAATGGTAGAACAGGCCCCCGACATAGGAATATATCTCTCCTAGAATGTTGCTGCTTTTATCCAAATTTAATTTCAAGTCATCTCAAGAATTATGACGCTATTAACCGAATGATTCCCGCAAAAGTAAAAACATCCAGAGCTTTAGACTTGACAGTAATAAAGATAAAAATGTGCTTCCTATTCACACCATTATTTTGAATTTCTCATATTTCATGGGAGATCATTATCGTACTCACCTAACTAAAATTTACCAAACGTTTGTGAGACTTCCACGAGTTTCTTAAGACATTCCCCTGTCAAATCACCTATATTTATATCACACCCAAAAGGGAAAGAGAACAAAAGAAAAATTCCCAAACCAAATCTGAATTCTTTGTCAGGAATTAACACACATGTCTAACAGAGCTTGGTCTGTAGAAACTGGGCCCCACTTACCGCCTTCCTGTTATAACTGGCAAGACATCACGGGATTTGGCTTCAATTATTCTAAATGCTACTTTCTTCAGATCTGAAATGCCAACTGCCATGTCTTCTAGCATTCCGATTTCATCACCTACACAAAGGAAAACGTGCCTAGTTACAAACATGCTATTTGAATCAAATGTCACTAGCCCCTATACTTCCCTGCTGGAATTTGTTCTAACATTTTAGTGAATGAGTTTCTGAATGAAGTAAATTTATTTTAAATGCTTCTCCTCAGAGGGTGAAGGTTTTCATCTGTGAAATAAGAACCATTTCAATGGACTCCAGAAGTCAATGTATCCTTTGAGGGAAGGAAGATTGTACATATTTGCTGGGAGGCTAGAGAGAGGTTTTAACCACTTTATTTAACAAATTATCATACAGATTTCTATCCATTGTCAGGAAGGATATTTGGTTTCTAGAAATAACAGAGATGGCTAAATTGATGATCACTGACCCTGGCTCATGCTAGTTTTACATCTTCATACACTGACAAATAAAGCCTGGGGGGAGAAAATTAAGTTTCTAGATCAGTGCTATCCAGTGGAAATACAAAGTGAGCCACATATGTAATTTTAATTTTCCTGGTAGTCATATTTTTAAACAATAAAATGTAAAAAGGTGAAATTAATTTAAACAATATATTTTACTTAGCCCAATATATTAAAAAATACCATTTTTGACTGTAAATCAATACAAAACTATTAAGTATTAATACAAAGTTATTTTTCACTAGTCTTTGAAATCTGGTGTGTGCATCTAGTACATATTGATTTGTACAGACACATTTCAAGTGCTCAATAGCCACATGAGGCTACTGTATTGA
Organism: Cynocephalus volans; assembly: GCF_027409185.1. Taxonomy (NCBI): domain Eukaryota; kingdom Metazoa; phylum Chordata; class Mammalia; order Dermoptera; family Cynocephalidae; genus Cynocephalus; species Cynocephalus volans. Next base: position 125,619,206 of record NC_084468.1, read on the forward strand.
ATAGTGCAGTTCTTGACATTGGAGGGTTGAGACTTTCAAATTCAGTCATTGGAACTGGTGGCAAAGAGTCTTTTATACTAAAAAAGCCAGATGGCTGCTCAGGAGTCCACTCTGAAATAATTCATAATTCTATTTTCAAAACATAACTGGAAGCAAAAGTAAGTTACAAGGTGAACAAATGCAAAAAACTAGAAGCTACTTTATTTCTCCAATACTTGGTGCAACAAAGGTTTATGTCTCATTTTTACGTTTACCTGAAATATTTATGGGTTAAATATCCTTATGAATTGGAATATAATTTTAACATGTACTAAAGCAATACTCACTGTATGTACTTAGCAGTCCTTCATACTGTACTATCAACCCCACCGTGTGAAGCTGCTGTAGGAAGCCAGGGTCATGCAAACTTGTATGTAATTTGATGATAAAACCACAGACCAATCCAGCAAGCTAAAGAAAAAGTTAAAGAAATTTACTAGGGTCAGTGAACTTAACAGTTTAATTTTAAAATATTTTAAGACTTTTGAAGCTTCACAGGTTTAATTAAAATTTATCAAGTATGTGTAACAAAACTACAGCTATTAAAATATACATATTAAAGCAAGTTGACAGCCTTTGATCTAGCAAGGTGGTGTGTAAAAGTCTTGGGGGAGGCTGTACTGCAAAATGGGAAAGAACATGTACTTTGGAGTCAGGTTGATGTGTCTTCAAATCTTATGTCTACCATTGCTAACAGTGAACCCATAAAAACTTATTTCACACCTCCAATTCTTCTTCTTTATATTATTTTTTGCACATGTATAATAGAGACACTAGTACTCCTTTCAGAGTCATTGAAATGACACAGCGAAGAAACATGTATAAGGCAGAGCATAAGGCCTGACTCCTGGTTTGCCACTGGTCCAACCATGAAATGGTGCGGGAAAGGAACAATTTGGTTAAAATACTCCCCATAATGTTTAGAAAGAGAGGCCTTCTGTCTCTTTCCCTTCCTGTGCTCTTTCTATAAATCTGCACCATGTGGGTAGAGGCAGGTGGGGAGGAGGAAGGCACCAGCATAGCTACTGCGATGGAGTCTGGCCTCAGCATCATCAAAAGTGCTGGGTGTAGGCAAAGGAGGGGAACCTGTCAAACCTCCTACTTAGGCCTTACTGCCCTGTGAATTATTTTACAAACAAATTAAGAGATCATTGTGAATCCTGTCCCAGGATTCATGGGGAAGCTGTATCAACGAGGGGTGTCAAACAGATCCCTTTTCCCAGTCCTAGCTGCTTACCTGCAGCACAAGGCAGCAGTCCCTTCCCTTACGCTGTACATTTCAGAAACTTGGCCATCTCTTTTCAGAAAGAAATATTTAAAGTCTCATACAAACTGTTTCCATTTGATATTCAGCCCATATTTATTGTAAATAAGAAAAATCGGGTATCAAAACTTTAAGAAAAAGATCTCTTTAAAAATAGAACTGTCAAAAGAAGAACTCTAACTTCCTCATCAAGGATAGGATGTTAACAATGCAGCACTGGGCTGTCCTAACAACAACAACAGGCACCTACTGCTTGACTGAAGACGATGTCTCTCCTTAGAGTCAGCATCAAACACTGGGGCAAGCTGTATGCGAGTTCCTGAAGCAGCACGAACGTCAGGGACTGCTTGGCTCGGTTCACCACTTCTCCCATGCAGTCCTTCAGGGTAAGGATGAGGGGATACAACTGTTCATACCAGTCCTCTGGGGGGAGGGGGGTGTAAGAACAGTGGGATAGATGAAAGAAGATCTTGGAATTTTGAGCCAATTTATTTCTTTTTTCAGTGAAGTTATACATACTATTAAGGACTCACAAAGATTGGATTTGAAGAGCTCCAATTCAAACCTCTCCCCTTAACTCCGATGTCTATAGCCAGTGCCCCACTGGATCTCTCCACCTGGATGTATTTCACATATTCATAGAAGAACTCCTTTCTGCTCTCATCTCTAATCTGGGCACTGCCTGTATCTTAGTGAGTGGTGCCACCAAACTCTTCCCATGCTGTAAAAAAGATTTACTGGGCTTCTCCTTCTATAGTTTTCACATTTACGTGATTATTAAATTAGTTCTACTACTGTAATAGCCCATCAAACACTCATCTTCCCCTCCCCCACCATCACTTATTAGGCTCCTTGGACAACTTCCTACTCCACTCCTTAACTGATCTCCCTTCCTCCAATCACACTGCACTCCAATCCCTTCAAAATAGTGCTTTTATTCTTTTATTTATTTATTTATTTATTTAATTTTTTTTAAGTTTTATTTTGTCGATATACATTGTGGCTGATTATTGCTCCCCATCACCAAAACCTCCCTCCCTTCTCCCTCCCCCCCAACAATGTCCTTTCTGTTTGCTTGTCGTATCAACTTCAAGTAGTTGTGGTTGTTATATCTTCTCCCCCCCCCCGGTTTTGTGTGTTTGTGTGTGTGTGTGTGTGTGTGTGTGAAATTATTTATTAATTTTTAGCTCCCACCAATAAGTGAGAACATGTGGTATTTCTCTTTCTGTGCCTGACTCGTTTCACTTAATATAATTCTCTCAAGGTCCATCCATGTTGTTGCAAATGGCAGTATTTCATTCGTTTTTATAGCTGAGTAGTATTCCATTGTGTAGATGTACCACATTTTCCGTATCCACTCATCTGATGATGGACATTTGGGCTGGTTCCAACTCTTGGCTGTTGTAAAGAGTGCTGGATGAACATTGGGAAACAGGTATACCTTCGACTTGATGATTTCCATTCCTCTGAGTATATTCCCAGCAGTGGGATAGCTGGGTCGTATGGTAGATCTATCTGCAATTGTTTGAGGAACCTCCATACCATTTTCCATAGAGGCTGCACCATTTTGCAGTCCCACCAACAATGTATGAGAGTTCCTTTTTCTCCGCAACCTCGCCAGCATTTATCGTTCAGGGTCTTTTGGATTTTAGCCATCCTAACTGGGGTTAGATGGTATCTCAATGTGGTTTTGATTTGCATTTCCCGGATGCTGAGTGATATTGAGCATTTTTTCATATGTCTGTTGGCCATTTGTATATCTTCCTTAGAGAAATGCCTACTTATCTCTTTTGCCCATTTTTTAATTGGGTTGCTTGTTTTCTTCTTGTAAAGTTGTTTGAGTTCCTTATATATTCTGGATATTAATCCTTTGTCAGATGTATATTTTGAAAATATTTTCTCCCACTCTGTTGGTTGTCTTTTAACTCTTTTAATTGTTTCTTTTGCTGTGCAGAAGCTTTTTAGTTTGATATAATCCCATTTGTTTATTTTTCCTTTGGTTGCCCGTGCTTTTGGGGTCGTATTCATGAAGTCTGTGCCCAGTCCTATTTCCTGAAGTGTTTCTCCTATGTTTTCTTTAAGAAGTTTTATTGTTTCAGGGTGTATATTTATTTATTTATTTATTTATTTATTTATTTATTTTATTTTTTATTTTTTATTTTTTTATTTTTTTATTTTATTTTATTTTATTTTTTATAAGGATCAGGGTGTATATTTAAATCCTTAATCCATTTTGAGTTGATTTTAGTATACGGTGAGAGGTATGGATCTAGTTTCATTCTCCTGCATATGGATATCCAGTTATCCCAGCACCATTTGCTGAACAGGCAGTCCCTTCCCCAGTGAATAGGCTTGGTGCCTTTGTCAAAGATCAGCTGGCAGTAAGTGTGTGGGTTGATTTCTGGATTCTCTATTCTATTCCATTGGTCAGTGTGTCTGTTTTTATGCCAGTACCATACTGTTTTGGTTATTATAGCTTTGTAGTATAGCTTAAAGTCAGGTAGTGTTATGCCTCCAGCTTTATTTTTTTTGCTCAGCATTGCTTTGGCTATGCGTGGTCTTTTATTGTTCCATATAAATGTCTGGATAGTGTTTTCCATTTCTGAGAAAAATGTCTTTGGGATTTTGATGGGGATTGCATTGAATTTGTATATCACTTTGGGTAGTATGGACATTTTCACTATGTTGATTCTTCCAATCCAAGAGCATGGGATATCTTTCCATCTTCTTGTATCCTCTCTAATTTCTCTCAGCAGTGGTTTGTAGTTCTCATGATAGAGATTTTTCACCTCCTTGGTTAACTCAATTCCTAAGTATTTTATTTTTTTGGTGGCTATTGTAAATGGGCAGGCTTTCTTGATTTCTCGTTCTGCATGTTCACTATTGGAGAAAAGTAATGCTACTGATGTTTGTGTGTTGATTTTGTATCCCGCTACTGTGCTGAAATCATTTATCAACTCCAAGAGATTTTCCTGTAGAGGCTTTAGTCTTTTCGATATATAGGATCATGTCATCTGCAAACAGGGACAGTTTGACTTCATCTTTTCCAATATGGATGCCCTTTATTTCCTTCTCTTCTCTGATTGCTCTGGCTAGTACTTCCAACACTATGTTGAATAGGAGTGGTGAGAGTGGGCATCCTTGTCTAGTTCCTGTTCTTAAAGGAAAAGCTTTCAGCTTTTCCCCATTCAGGATGATATTGGCAGTGGGTTTGGCATATATGGCTTTAATTATGTTGAGATATTTTCCCTGTATACCTAACTTATAGAGGGTCTTTGTCATGAATGAGTGCTGAACTTTATCAAAAAAAAAAAAAAATAGTGCTGTTAGCAGGATGTTAGAATCAGTTTGAACCCCGTTCTATCACTCACTCTATCCTCTTTACTTCAAATATTTAAAAAACACCAAAGCATTTAGAATAAAGCACAAACTCAGGAAGATCCTCCATTATCTGTCCTCTGCCCACTCATTCAATGTCATCTCTCAGAACTTCATTTGCAGTCTTGAGTTCCAGGTGAATGGAGCAACGTATTTCCCCAAACCTGTCCCGCTCTCTCATTACAGCATCTTTGCAAATCCCATTTCCTCTCCTAAATACTCTTTCTCTCCTGATCTTTCTAACAAACCCTTTATCTTCTCTGCAAACTCAATTCAGGATTTCTCTTCTCCAGAAAGTCTTCCTTGATTTCCTACCTACTTCCCTTTCTTGTTCCTAGAAATTTGGGTTGAATTTACTTCCTTTCGTACCCACAGCTTTCTGCCCTTACTGTTTTAGGACTTCTCATGCATTGTTATTTTTCCTCTGCAAGAAAGGGAGCTCAAGAAGGAAAAAAATATATATTTTTATTCACTGAATCCCCAGAATTTAGCACAGCACCTAGCACATATAGTACTCAGTAAGTTTTAATTGAATGAGTTATGTTACAACAAATAAAACAAAAGTTTTTAAAGATATAGATAAATATGAGAAAATTAAGTTTTTGACATCTTATTCAAAAAAATAAGATGCAAAATTGAAACCATCCATGCTATTTGTATGTCTAGATTTCTAACATGCATCAATGATTTTGGCATGATATAGAAACACTTTATATTCTTATTTCAGTTTATTTGGAAATCAAATCCCTGACAAATGTCATATATAAATTCTGGACTGTGTGACATTCCATTAATATATAAATAAATTAACAGTAGGATGACAAACACAGTAATATGAATGGATGCACACTGAAAAATCAATTATAAAGCAGTGCCTGAAATGATATGATCTTCTCAGCTCAAAAGCATAAGCATCATCACGAATGATGTGAGTGGTCACTGACCAAGTAAGACCTTGAAAGAGTTATAGGGAACAATAAAAAGAATCATAATCACTATTGTACCACGTCCACTGTCACCTATTTATTTTATGGCGCAGTTGAGAAGATGAAATAAACCAAAATGGTTGAAAGGATAATTAATGACCCCAACTTAATAAAACTATATGCTCTGTAAAAGCTATGTGATTGCCTATGTAAATGCCTATGTGATGCTATCATGTAAAATACATTAGAAAGGCTAGTAGTTCTCATTTTAAAAATACTGTAGACTTAAATGTTACTATAGAATAAAAAATGCCAGAGAAAGGGGAATTCAATGGAGGCCTGTTAAATCTGTAATTATTTAATAAAGAACATACTTACAGGCAGCCTAGGATGAAATATGAACAATTTAAACAAGCACTGGTTAACTATTGATTCTGATGTCATTGCTATTTGGAAAAGGAAAAATGAAGGTACATCTGACTTATTTCCAGAATAAAAGACACATCAGTAGACACCAAGAAGAAATATTTTATATTCCTGCATTTTTTTCATGTTTGCATTCTTTTATCTCACATTCACTCTCTCACTCTTTTGTGTTGTTCTCATTGTTAATGATTAGACTAATATTCACACATGGGAAGACACTAGGAAAAGTTTTCCATGCATTGACCCAGATGCAGACCTTAAAAGATAACAGACTGCAAAACCAATTTTGTTGTGTTCTTATTTCTGCAGAGATACGATTCTGCTGAAGTCCCAAACATAAAATAAAGCCTGTGTGCAGTAGGTGGCGCTACTTTATCAGGCTGAAGTAGAACTACTTCCATGCAAGTAACTGATTTTTACTTTTTATACATTTGCAAAGTTCCCAAACAACATGTCTTTATTGTCTAAGTACCCTGCATCATACTATCCTGTGTCAGGTGGCCGATAACTTAGTCATGAATGTGATATACATTTTCTAGTTAGAAAACAAAAGTTAATGTAGCTGCCCACTTTTTTCTCTTGAAAGAGATTAAATGATACTTGATATTTGTTATTGAAACTTGATATTAAATTCAAATTAAATATAATTGTTGTTTTTTTCTCTAAGGTCATTAAAAGAGGAAACTACAGATTTCCTCATTAGCATCAGAGCAATTTCTTTACTCATTTCTAAATTCATCCTCACACTTATTCAAGCAAGTGATTCTTAATTTAATCATTAATTGCAATCAAATAAACCAAAACCAAAAATGTATGATTTCCAGTTTTAGTAGAATAGAAGTGGAAATGTGGGGGAAAAAAGAAAAGAAAAGAAAAGAAAAGAAAGGAATACATTGATATCTTAAACCTAGGAATATTGCTATATACTTTGGATACCAACAATATTCCAGTGTTCCCATTTAGTTTAATTATGTATACTGTTTATGGCTAAAATTTAAGGAAAATGGCAAGATAGGAAAACATTATGAGTAAGAAAGTTACAAGTTGTTTTTGTTTTTGTTTTTTTTTTTGTCTTTTTCGTGACCGGCACTCAGCCAGTGAGTGCACCGGCCATTCCTATATAGGATCCGAACCCGGGGCAGGTGTCGCTGCGCTCCCAGTGCCGCACTCTCCTGAGTGCGCCATGGGCTCGGCCCAAAATTACAAGTTTTTAATCAAGGTAGATTGTCTTAAAGATACAGTAAGAGCAGTGAGCCTTCTATGAAGAAGCATAAGTGAGAAAGATAAAAGTACATTTTTTCTAGAAAAGAAACAATTTAAGGTCAGCAGAATAAAGAAAAATTGCAAATGCAAATTGTAATGACTACAGGTTTTGTTCTCTGTTAACATCTGTTCAGCGTAAATCTCAGGTTCTGAAGTAAACACAATGGGCTATGACAGGCCAAAGAAAGGCCAAAGTCAGTTTATAAATGACCTTTTTGCTCCAATGAACATTCCAAATCATTCTCACGAAGAAACAGAAAACGCTTCCTTTTACATTTTTTTCTCTTTTAAAAACATTTTTGAGGAAAGAATAAAAGCTCCAGCTTTTGACAGTCTTGAGACTGTTGTCACTTGCCCCACCTCCACCTTCGTGTCTCTCCATATTTTGCAATTTGCATGGTGTTTATTTTGTCCTCCTGATAGTTATTTTTCTTGTGAGGATGAAGATGGTGTGCATTCTACAATTATCTAGTCGAAGTAAGAAATTCTGAAATGTGCAATCCACTTGTCTGAGTTCAGTTTCTTCAAATTTGGATTAAGATTTTACATACATGTGCACACGCACACACACGTGAACACCCAGCGGAGCCAGGGAGCTAGGGGTTGCCAGGGCAGTCACTGCACCAGCCGCTCTCACAGGAGCTAATCGGCCTGGCAGGCATTTAAGTGCAGTTCTGTCCCCTGGGCTCCTTTCAGTGACAGAGGAAAATAGGAAGAGAATGTTTTAGTGTCTCTATAAAAACTTGCTGAGACTCCTTAACCCTGAGACCAGCAAGCAGAGTCTTTCCTCAGGAAAACATAAAATGCTTGTGGCTTAGCTGAGCTTTTCCTGAGCTCTGTGAAGTGTGCTGGAAGCCATCCAAGCAGAGCCTTTTACTTGCTTCTTTAAGGTATTCAAGTGAAGCTCACTTAGGGATTCAAAGAACCACTGCCAGGTGCCCCCTCACCTCCTCCACACACCATCTATTTCTTGTACAGGATGTTCACGTCCTCTGAGCTCAATGGCTCTTATGGTACTCAGGAGAAAACTAAAAGAGCCAAATATCAACCAACTGTAGCAGAGCATAATGCTTTCTTTGCCTTTTCTAAACCATGTTCTTCTCTGCTGCTTGGTCTTCTTTGCTCATTTAAAATAATTAACTTCACAAAAGCTAGTAGCCATTGTTATTTTTGTTATCACAACTTTTCAGACATACAAGAAAGAAAACCTCAAAGACTGAACATACATTGACTTCATGCAAAGCGTTAAGAGAAGAAATGAGCCTGGCTCTGAGGATACACCTAAGGTAAGATGATGATGAAATGTGAATGAAGCCAAGCAATTAGAATGGCCATTAAGGAGGGCAATAAATCTCAAGGTCATAAGGTGAACACACACCAAACCCATAGCCAGCAGGGTTTTGGGTGTTTTTTGTTTGTTTGTTTTACCATGACCAAACTCCAGGTAGCACAGAACTGGCAGTGGGTTCATGGTTGGGGGCTGGGGGTGAGGGAAATGGATATCCGTGCTCATAGAATGCTTGTTGCCTTTGAAGGGACTATGTCTTACATCAACCCAGACCTGGCCACCTATGTGCCCTTCTGAGTGAAGTCCCTGTTTTTCAGGTACAATTTTACAATATGAACATCATAATGTAGAGGGGTCAATTAATGATAAGGCTTCTTCTGCAGATACTTCATAGCTAAACTCCTTCGTATGAGTATGGTACATGTGGCCAACTTTGGCCAGAGATCCAAGACACCTGCTCATATAAAGTCTCTAAATACCCAGACATATTCCAGGGATATGGGGCATAGAAACCAGGCAAATTCCAGACAATAGATGAGTAAAAAGGGAAGAAAAGCACCTGCTGAGGCTTGGCTGCCTTGAATCCTCTCCCTTGCCCCTCAGAATGTCATTCTCCAAGCCTCCTTGACCCTTTCCTTATCCTTATGATCCATCTCCTTTCTCTGGTCCAGGAATTGAAAAAACAATTTTTATTCAATTTACTTTAACAAATGCTAACCTGTCTTCTTTATGTCACTGCCCCTCTTTTTTTTTTCCCCCACTGCCATGATGAGAAATGTATTCATCTGTTGGACAGACAGAACATCTTATAAGTGAGGTGTTGTGTTGATACTGATACTTGTAACTCGTGGCCCCTAGCCTCAGGGAGCTTAAGACACAGCAGGGAATAGTCTTATTCTTAGAGTAGACTACTCTTAGAGTAATACCTACAACACAAGAGAGTATGATAAGTGCTATAAAAGTTGAGACAGTGACAAAACAAGCTTGTAAGAGTAAGAGTGTAGAGGCAGGAGAGCTCATCTCTGGTGAGAAGATTATATCCACTCATGGTTGTGGCATTTACTGAACACCTGAGGAAAGTCAAACGCAAAGAGAGTCCAAGGAAGCCTGTGTGGCAAGCAGGCAGTGAGCACTCATAAAGTGAGGTTTTGTAGGAATAGAGTCTGGGAGGGGCAGCTGGTTTGATAATGCCAAGTCCCACAAATAGATGCCACACACTGGCTGGAGGGAGTAATGGGGGTACTGCAAGGGAGGAGGGAGATGGCTGAGATGACTCAAAGAGTCGAAGAAAGCAGGAATGAAATGGAAGTCAGTGTTGGGAATAAAGCCAATGGAAAACCACGTGTGTGATGTCACCATATTAGGATTAGGGAATGGGGATAGGTAGAGGTGGGGAGAGGAACTGGATGGTACAGAGTATGCGTGAGCAGAGAGCCAAAAGCTAAGAAACAAGACCAAGTCTGGAAACAATGGTATCAGGCAGGGGAAGTAGAGCAAGGTTTGTGGTGACCCCGGGGAGTGGGGCAGTGTGGGCGTGCTGCACCTTCCTTTGCCTCTACTGCAGAGCTGCTTTAAAGTTCCAAGGTACGCCCGTAAGGAACAAATGTATATCTTAAAATGTAATCATTGTAGTGTCCACTGAACTATGACCCAAGGTAAGTGACTGATTCATGCACCTTCCAGATATATTAGAAATGAGTGTACTGCTCAGCCCGAGACAAACTGCTATGAGAACAAAGGCAAGCTTTTTTCATGTCAAGGGAACCCTGTTTGTTTAAACCCTGACTGCCTGAGAACACAGTGTCATAAAACTTTCCAGTCCTGCTCTTAGAAAAATAGCAAAGGAAATGCATCAACTGATACCCTGGTTAAACTTATTTTGTAGCAGAAAATCGAAAGCCCTAAGTAAATTTTGTTAAGACAGCTTCAAGGAACAAAATCCATTAATCAAACAAGCTCTGTATTTTCTGTAGTACAAAAGTTTTGAATTTCGGTTATGCTAGATGGGAAAAAGTCACACACTCACATTCACTGGGCTTATTTTACCTTTCGGCCTTAAATAAACTATAAGCTCAGGATTCTGGCCCACAAACAGGCTGGGAATTTAAAAATAAGCTGCATAGGTCATAGGTCACTGAGCAACCTGAAATCATCCATATGTCTCTATCAGATAGCTCCTGTCATTTAAATATTGACCAGCATCTAAGATTGAGAAGAGAGGGATGGTGAACCCTGAGTTGACTGAAGCCTGATTAGAGTGCAGACATCCAGAGGAGGGAAGAGGTACTACTCTGAGGTGAACAAGGTGGATCAGTAGTTTTCTAGCAATGTTCAAGGCCAGTGGAACATAGCACACCAGTATTTTTTATCTCTACAAACACAAAACAGCCTCATGTATATAGATTTAACTTATAAATGCTAAGTAAGCAGGCAAGCAACCAAATGTAATGGAAAGACTACATTTCTCGGGCCATTCCATTCAATAATCATATGCCCCAAAGTCCCCAGATGGGAAATGTCTCCCTTTTTTTCTGTCTATCCCAATTTCTCTGTGTGAGCATCACCATATTTATGAGAAAGTTAAGTAAGTTTTCAAGTGTAATTACGAATTCTTAATTTCTGCATATGGTGGAATTTCACAATAAATCTTTAAGAGATATCTATGGGATTGGTTTTCATGAGGTTATTACATAAGATCCCTAAGGCGTGTCAGATAAAAAACTTAACATTTTGTTAAAAGGGTGATAGCAAAAAGGATGTGTTCAGAGTAAGATTAGAGGAGCTTTTTCCTGGAGAGCACAGAGGCAGTGCACCTAGTTGTCAGAGGCAGGCTCTGGAGCTGGACCATGAGGTCGGAACCCGGGCTGTGCCACTGCACAGGGGACGGTAGTGCACAGGTGCCTTTTGCTCTCTAGCTCTTCATCCATTAATTGTGTAGAATTACTCCTGTGAGTGCTATGAGAATCAAATGAGTTAATGAAGGTAATATTTTAAAAAGTGTTTTTTAGCACATATTCAACAACCCATGAATGTTAGCTTCTATGTTAAAACAATTAAAATACTTATAAAGTAATTTCTACATGCTACCCTGCATCTGCCCACCTGCCAGCACCTGTTCTTTAGTCTTTTAATTCACTTCTGTTTAGGATGAGTGAATTATTCTCTAGCTCAGGCCAGCTTCTCCCTAGACCAGACCTCATCCCCTCTCATCCACTTAAGATAGTCACTCCAGCAATTCTCTTTCCTTCCTCCCACACTATCAGTATTTCTTTTTTTTTCTACTCCGTCATTCCCATCAGCACACAAACATGATGTTATCTCTCCATCTTTAAAAAATAACCCTGTCTTGACCCTACTTCCCTCTATAGCTTTTACCCTATTTCTCCATTCTTTTACAGTGAAACGCCTTAAAAGAACTGTCTACACATGCTGCCTCCGGCTCCTTTTCTACCTCTTCTCTCAACCCACTCCATTTGGGTTTCATCCCTACCCACTCTAGTAAAGCTACTGTTGTCAGGGTCACCAAAGACTTCCACACTGCTAAATCCAAAGTCACTTCTCAGTCCTCATTTTACTTGATCTATTTTCTAACCCTGGCTTTCAGGACATTATGTTCTATTATTGTTCCTCCTACCTCACCGGTCATTTCTTATCCGACTTTGTGGCTGCTTCCTCCAAATCTTTGTGACCTACTAATGTTGAGATGTTCCCAGGTATAATCTATAGATCATTTCCCTTTTCCTTGTTAATATTCTTTGGTTTCATGGCTTTAAGTGCCATCTATATATTAACAATTTCCAAATTAATATCTTCAGCCTGAATGTCTCTCCTGAACTCCAGATTCTCATATCTAACTGCATACTTGATATCTCTGTGTCAAATTTAACATGTTCCAAATGAGTTCCTATATTCCTCTACACAAAATCTGCTCTTTCCAGCCTTCCTCAGCTAGTACATGGCCATCCCATCCTTCCAATTGCTCCAACCAAAATCTTTTAGCCCCCACTGTGACTGTCAAGAGGGTGGGAGATCCTGTTGTGGTAACTAAAAGGTAGAGCCTTAAAGAGATTGGATGGTAGGACCGTACAATAGTGAATGGATTAAAAATGGTGGTCAAGGGTGTGGTTCTGAGGGCTTTAAAAGCAGAGGAGAGTGTCTCTCTCTCTCTGCTCTCTCTCTCTCCCTCCCTCCCTCTCTCTCTCTCTCTCTCCCCCTCCCTGCTCTCTCTGATTCCACCATCTCGCAATGTGAGACCCCTGGGTCACTGTCGCCACCAGCAGATGGACTTTAGACTTCCCAGCCTCTGAAACTGTAAGCAGTAAATTTTGTTTTCTTATAAATTACCCAGTTCCACGTATTTTGTTATAAGCAACAAAAACGAACTAATACACATCCCTAACTCCTTTTTCATACTACTTTTCATCACCTCCATGACCATCTTAGTCCAAGCCCCCATCATGTCTGACCTAGACAATTTCATTGGCATTCAAACTGGTCTACGCCTGGATCTACCTTTTCCATCTATAGTCTACTCTCAGCACAACAGCCTAGGTGTTAATATCTACGTCAACTCAGGTTAATCCTCTTTTCAAACCCCTTTATTCATTTCCCATTTTTCTCAGAGTAACAGCCCAACTATACAAAGCCCCTACATGATCCTTCTTCTAAGTAACCTCTTTAACTTCATCTTCTACTCTCCCCTCTTTACTCTCTTTATTTGAACTAAACTGGCTTCCTTGCTGTTTCTTGAATATGCCAGCCACACTTATGCCTCGAGGCTTTGCACTAGCTGTTTTCTATGTCCAACATATTCTTCCCCCAGACACCCACATGGCTCACTTTCTCATCTCCTTGTGTCTTGCTCAAGCACCAACTTTAAATGAAACCTGCATTGATTACTCCAGTAAACTGCAACCCCTGCTCCACAGCATTACTCCCAAACCCACTTATTTTACCAGTGTCTGTCATTGTTATCATGTGATGTAATGCCCCTGTTTCTTCTGTTATTTTTTAATTTCTCTCTCCTACTAGAATATAAGCTTCAGGAGGGTAGTGTTTTGTATGTTTTGTTCATTGTTGTATCCTCACTGTCTAAAATAGTGCCTGGCACATAGAAGGGACTTGATTAAAATATGCTGAATGACTGAAAGGAAAAAGTAAACAACACTTTTAAAAATGTGGCATCTCATTTATTACCATAAAACTTTAGAACTGGAAGAGATGATCTTTATTTTATCAAAAAACAAAGTGAGGTGTATAGAACTTAAATGACCTGCCAAAGGCCGTGTAGACAAATAAGTACCAAATTAAGGATTTATCAAGTACTCAAGTCACATGTTCTTCTGCTACATCATATTTATAGTATAATTTTTAAGGGAAACAACAGAGATATGATAAGACTAGACATTCAAAAATGTCAATGTGCGAATGTTACTGGAATTCTACATTTATAATAAAAATATATATATTTTATTTATTTACCAAGTTTTTTTGCTTAACTTGTGAGTATACTTTAAAAGTTGTTTCACCCAGTGAACTGTTAATTTTAAAAGCCTGATCCATTGATGTTTCTTTTCTAATGAAACTCCAAACATTCCATGTGTAGAAATTCATGGAATTCAGGAATATTAATATTTAAGCCCTTTATGAAAATGATGCTTTGTGCTTTTATCTTTGTATTTTAAACAGACTTTGTATTTAAAACAGACTTGCTATAAATTATAAAACGAGTGAAATAACTGTCTTATATTGTGTATAATCTCTGAGAATATTAATTTCTTTTTGCATTTTTGCATAAATCTGCACATACATTGAGGATATTCACTTAATACTATCAAGAAAAACTGCTTAAGCATTTCTTTTTGGTGGCGATTATAGATCAGGGTGACTAAGTGACTTTTATTCCACAATATTGGGCACCAATTATTTGCCAAGAATTATGTTAGGCTCTGGAATTTCAAGAGCAAATCAAAAACAACTGGCATATTTCTCACAGAGCCAAGTCTAGTAGGGGAGATATTTAAAACAGCATGTATAATTAGTCAGAAATTCAGAAGTTTCAAAATAGCGGCCTCTGGACCAGCCTTATTTGGCTGGCAAATATATTTTATTTGGACTTCATCATGTATTTAACTTTTAAAAAATTGGGGTATTTCATATAAAGATTCGTATTTATTTGAAAAATCATTACAGATGGTAACTTTAGATCCACATTCTCCCATGGAAATGACTGGCTGGAGCTGAAGTGGTTGGTGGCCCTCTTTGGAAGGGACATTGAACTTGTTAGTTTGCTCTAGCTTCCATCTATTTCACTTGATTCATTCATATTACCCCACATGATGCCTGTGGACCTTTGTGTTTGCGAGCCCTGCAGAAAGGATAACTACATAATTGACAGAATCTGGGGAAAAAATTAAAATGTGGGGCCCTATTTAAAAAGCATCAAAAACAAGCTCTTTCCTTTCTTCCTCAGTGGTGTGGCTACCGATCTATCATCATAGTTTTTGTTTACTCTTTCATGTCACACTGTCTTGGACATGGGGATACACCTGTGCAGAGCCTCAAAGGCACCCAGCTAGACCTGATTCTCTGGCACTCGCTCCCAGACCCCTGGGAGGGCGGGGGGAAGCCATCTTTGGGCTGGCATGAGGATGGGGAGGTTATGCAGGCATTGGAGAACCCATCCAGATGAGAGGGGAGACAGAACTGCATGGCAGTCATGCCTCCAAGTCCTGAGCACAGCCTTTATCATCCTACCAAACTGCACTGACAAAACACAAATGCAAAGGTAAAATTATTAGGAATTATTGGCAACTCAGAACATTAAACCCAGAGCACAAGGCTCTACTGAGCAAGGGGTCATGTGCAACACACTCATTTCAACACTCATAAAACCTGGTCTGTTCTGGTCTGAGGGATCAGGAAAGGTGCCCCAGAGGATGTGAGGTTTGGATCTGCAGAAGATGGAGACATGCAAACCTTTGAAGGCCCAGCACTGAAAAGCAGAAGGTGACTTCTGAAAAGAGTTCACTGTGACTGAATCATAAGGGCTGAGGCAGAGTGAGGTGGAAGAAGACGTCAAAGCACCATGAAGAGGCAGGTGGGAGTAAGGGAATGTGGGCCTTGTAAAATAAGGAGAAAGCAAACAAGTGAAGCATTAGATATGACTACATAAGAACCCACTCATTATGATATCAAGGGCAAAATTAAAGGAAAGTAAATCCATATGCAAAGTAGCTCTTGAAATTTAAGCGTTTCTTTTTCCAACGGATATTCTGAGGATTCCAGATTATTTTTGACTAATTCAATCAGGAATCACTCTACCTGGCTTTGAATCCTTGCTCAGATGCCTACCAGCTCTGTGACCTTACACAAATTGCTTAACTTCCTCATCTATAAAACAGGGATAAAAATAGAACCATCTCCATAGGCTTGCTGTGAGGAGCAAAAGAGGGAAGGGTGTGAAGTGCTTGTCACATAAATGTAAGCACAGTGTTTCCTATTAATGTGATTATTATCTCTCTTTTAATAGCCTTGTCTGGTTTCCAAGTTGCATTTGATTTTCGTCCCTTGATGCTTCCTACACCCGGCTAAGGGTAATTCCCATGCTCTAAGGCTCTTTCTTATAGATTTTGCTCATCTTTGCCCATTCTTTCTCTTTGTATTATATCCATTTTAATCTATCCTGCTGATGCCTCCCAAATGTATACAGGTACTGCCTTTCCTAAGTCCTTAATCTTGTAAATGCTGCCTTTGGAAGATCCCTAACTGGATTTCTCCTTTCAAATCTAACTTGCTCCACCCACTAGACTGCAAGAACAGGGCCATGACTGGATATGTTCCTGAACACAATGCCTGGCACAGGGTAGTTGCTCAACAAATATCTACTGCATAATTGAAAGGGTCTTCCCTCTTCTAACTAACGTAAATGTAGTGTGTCTCCTCCATGGGGCTGAATGCCTGAACTACTTTACATATACTTTTATTAACTAATGAATTGTTCTGGTCTTCAATTATTTCATGTGTATTAGGTAGACAGCTAATCTGGGCAACCAAAGATAAAAGTTAGGAAAGAGGAATAATTCGCTAAAACCTTGGATTTCCCCCCAATTTGAAGGTTGGGTTATATTTTTCAGATGACTGATCTTTGGCACTAATAAGCCCTTGATAACTGATGATAAATTACAGACAAATCCCTGGTAGTTACGAGACAATTTTGTCAACTGCAATCAGCCAGAGATAAAGTAAAAGATGTGATAAATATAGTGAATTCTCAGATACCAGGAGGAAGTGTGGAATGTGCTTTACAAGTTAAAAGGAAATTATAAAACAGGAAAGGACATGAGTACTCAGGAAGTAGAACAAACTGTGAGCAGTAATAAGTCAACTAATTCTGTGATCTGTGTGGATATTTACCTCCTTGAAAGAGGAAACAGTGAGGACTTGAAGCCAGCTTGGGCTCATTAAGGAAAACTATGTCACAAGAACTTCATCTCCTTTTAGACAGGGTTTATAGCTGGGTAGATTAGGGAAAAATTCATGGCATAGGGTATTTGGCCTTTCACAGGTCATTTCATGATACATTCATAAAACAGGGAGTAATATAGGCCATGAAATAACATGAACAGGTGAATATATAGCTGGTTGGGCACACATCCCTGAAGGGTAGTGATTAACAAGTTAACGTGAATGTGCACCATTCTTTTTAGTTATGTGCCTCAAGGATCTGTGTGTAGGTCTGTTTTCCCATCCTTTTTATCTATTAGTTCTATGAATGGACAGGAAATGTGTATAAACTGAGAATAAAATAAGCCTAAGTAGGACAGTAGCAATGATAGATGAAAGAAACAAGTATTTATTAGAGTGCACTCAAAATTATTTACACTGCGGGCATGAGTTTAGACATCCATCTCTTTAGTAGAATTGAGATAGACCATCTTAATCTCCTCGTGCCCCTACTATTTCACAATGTCTACCGTATAGTGGTGCTTAAATGTTGCTTGAATCTTGAGAAGCCTGAAGGATTTGTCAAGGTTTATAGACATCAATGGAACTAATAGTAAAATGTGGCTGTCAAAGTAGCTAAGTGAGTTTAGATATCATTAACATTAGAACAGTATCTAACAGTAGGGAGACGATCCTCAGAGGTAACTCTGCAGTTATTAGACCACATTTGTATCACTGTGCTTAATTCTAGAAACTGCCTAGATAAACTAGAAAATGTTCAAAGAAAGCAACTATAGGATGTGCTTGAAGCTCTTCCTTTGAAAAATGATCAGAAAAATGATAATTCAAAAACGACATGATGGTTGCTTTCAGGTATAAGTTAGGCTTAATGTGGAAAAAGGAAAGTAAATTTGTCTGTTTATTGCAAAGCATTATATCTGGGATGGTAGGTAAAATTAAAGGAAACATATTTGAATCAACTTCTGGAATATTCTGCTGTAGAAAATAAACATGGGTTTCTGTAACTGGAATGTGCACCATAGGCTAGGTTAAAATTGGCAGAGATATTGTAGGCAAGCTTCTTAACATAATTGAGGAGGTTTAATTACATAATCTTTAACGTAATATCAAAAATCTAAGATTCTAGCAGTCACTGATTTTATCTTTAAGTTCCCAATTTGTTATGAAATTGAGGGCATGTGGTACTACACATATAACACACCTGCTTATAAATGTACTTAATATTCTGAAAATAAAAGGGCAATTGTTATTCATTAAAAAACACATAAATATACATATAAACTGTAGAAGTCTGGAACAAGTTTTCTATTATTTGTGCCCAGAACAGTGGAGAATGTTTTACTTCTCTCAGCATTATTTGTATTAACCCTGAAAAGAAGTTTATGAAGCGAGCAAAAGACATCTTGTAAAATCCTGGTATTAAAGCAAATAAGCAAACAAACAAACAAAAAACCTTCAAAACTACAGGTTTAAAATAGTATTAAATTAATTCACTGAAAAAAAAAAATCTGCAACCTGAAAAAGAGAGTTATCTACTGGTTATATAGGAACATAAGAAAATGACAGAGGAACATAAGAAAATTGATAAAGGTAGTGACAACACAGAAGATAATCTCCCTACCCATATTAAATATACACCAGCAACACAAACACAAATTATAACTAAAATGTAAAAAGAAAGGAGGATGATAAGAAAAGAAAAACTGACTGTCGTAAGATTGGTTTACTCTATGAGATTTAAAAATGTATCTGAATATAAATTCAGCACAATAATCAAAACTATATGAAACAAAATAAAAATTCCAAAAATTGATTTAAAATATTTGCAGAACTTAATATACAAAGAAAAAAAAAATCACTGACAGGTGATGCTACAAGAAATGCCTATCAGTATTTATCACATCACACACACATTGTAATAAATACTAGATTACTCAAATAACTCACTCGATCAACTCACTAATTAATTGTAAAAAGGAAAAGAACAAAATGGGTTTTTCATCCTAGCTATGGGTTGAAGATAAATTTGTTGGTATTAAGGAAATAGATCTTAATCAAAATAATATTTTGAAATATGCAACATCAAACTTTACAAATAACTAGATGTTACAACATGATAATTTTCATCCAAAGTGATATGAAATCACTGAAAATATTTAACGCTGGGAACACTATAGTTAGAAGGATGCTTGTAGATATTGCTAGCGATAGTACCTATTCTTAAAAAGAATCATCAGAATATTTCTACCCAATCAGATGTTGGTTTCTAAGTGTTGTTCTCCAATAAAAGAAACCAGGTTTCCTTGGAAACTGACCGACAATAGGGCTGGGGTAGAGAAAATACAAAATGAGCCTAGAGCACCTTACGGTGCCAAAGGGTAAGGGAGTAAGTTTAAAAAACAAGAAAGTAAGAACTGTAAGGGAAATAAGTAAGACAGAAAGTAAGGGAGTAAAGAAGGCATGGGGGCAACCTGTCAAAAGGACATGGAGGCCAGTCTGAAAGAAAGCGCTCCCAATGGCTTAATCTAGAACAGTTTGAGCTCAAAATAAATAATAATAGTATTGGATTATAAACCAAAGAATAAAATAAGTATTCATGAGTTCACACTGACATAAATAAATGGTAGAGAAAGGACAACTCTTCCTTACAAAATAATTTTACTTCTAGCAATCTAACTTAGGGGAAAATATCTGAAATGTAGTTAAAGACTTCAACATTTAAAGAAGCTTATGTATTAATTACAGCACTATTATAACAATTAAATATCTAAAATAATGATTTCCCTGTTGATGAATTAGTTTAAAGTCATTATAATCTCATTTCCAAAGAATATTTATGAGGAAATATTCATAATATGATAATATACAAGATATCAAAATATACACCTATACTTATAATGTATATGCCAGTTTGGTAAAAATGTGTGTGTGTGTGTGTGTGTGTGTGTGTGTGTGTGTGTGTGTGTGTGTTTGTAGACACAGGAAATGTTCAAAATGGTTATGTTTGGCTGAAATAAGAAAACAAAAATCATACATAATCTTATTTGCTTTTCTTTGCAAATTTTCTAAATTACCACTTCCTCTAATACAATCTTTAAGATACTGGTAAATTTGGGCCCATATATTAGTCTGCTTCTGCTACTTCTAACAGAAATATCTGGAACTGGGGTACAATCGCAATTTGTAGCAATGGACATGCTGCCAGTATGGATCTGGCCTTCACATCTTGGGCATGAGGGGTGGCAATCAACTTTGTATATCGTGAATATTCATGACCCATAAAAACATAAAATAAAAGGAAGGCCATCAATTTTAAAATTATTAAATAATGAAAATTTTTATTAAATAATTGCTTGAGCTAATCAATCCCACTCCAGCTGTGCACTAGCATCTATAATATAATTTAAGTATACTTGAGCATGAGTTCATTTGTAAAACATCTATTTATAAATATTAAGCATTTTCTTCCATGTACCAATATCCCCTTCAGAACACGCACTCTATATGCAATTGTCTAGCATGTGAAATGTTAACAAATGCTTTAACTTTAAAATTATTCAACAGTATTTACTACATTAAATAATTTCAGACATACGTAATATTTTATTTTACACATTTAAATAATGACGACTTCTAAAATGTTTATAACACAAGAAAGAATGGATGATGTATAAAATAAACATAGATAATACAGTAAAAAGTAAAACAAGAAAATCAATTAGAGAACAATATGTTGTAGTTGGACTCTAACCATCCCCAATACTAATTGAGCTGTGAATTCTACATTAGCAGCAACTTCTATCTGGTTTTAGATCATAGCCACACAATGTGCCACATTCACAAAAAAGTGATTCATCTAATCTTACAGATGATTTACCTACCAAATATTTGTACTTTTTAAAATGTAGTTGTGATCACATAGATACAATCTTCTGATACAATATAAGACATAGGTAATTTCAAGTATTTAGGAGCTTTGTTCTCTTCAATGAGAAGTTTTGGGAACATCAAACAAAAAACATACCAAAATCCAGTATTATTTCTGCTAAAAAAAAATAATGTCTTGAAAATCCATCGATGGAAAAAAAAAAAATCACTAAAATGAATTCTGCTTACTTGCTTCATTTTCCAGAGCACAGCAATGTCTGGCTCACAGTTGGCAGTAAATATATGTTCAATTAAAGAAAGTTGAAGTATACTGTTTCTTTATGACATAGCTATCACAAGCTTTCATTTTGATTCATGTAAAGTTATGGAACTGGATTCATTAACTAATAAAATTGATATTATTAAAAAAGAAAATGTCCACATGCAATTAGTCCAAGTAAATGTAAACATAAAGAATATCAGTGTAAACTTTTTACCTATGTGAATACACAACAGAGAAAGAAGAACCATCTACAATAAGAAAACTGTAAAAAGCCATAGTTGACAAATATGATTTAGACTTGGTTCTATTGTTAATCAAGTGATGAAAGATTGATGTTTTCCATAATTGAACACTTGAGGAAAAGGTGAGTAATGAAAAATCAGGAAAACAATTTGGGAGAACATAAATTTAAATTTATAAACATTCAAATTTTCTTATGACTCATTTTCTTAAAGTAAGAGAAAAAACAAATTTCAAAAGAAGAGGGTAAAGAAATACTATTTAGTCTCTCCAAATACTTAAGATACCAAGCATAAAAGCTGGGACAACTGTAATAGTATTTCCTATTACCATAAAGATATGCAGATATTTGTCTTGATTTATGTGTCAACATTAATCAAATTATAAAAAAAAATAATACTAAAGCCATGTATAGGGACACAACTGTATTTAATTTTTTGTATAATGTTTGTTAGCCAACCTTCTAATAAGACGTACATTTGAAAGTCTCTCTATCTCTGTCCCTCTAGACATACACATACACTCACATACGTATGTATGCACATACATGTGTTTGTGTGTGAACGTGTGTACATGTATCCCTGAAAATCTGGCCTTACCATATATATTTTTGGAATAATGTGCAAACATACGCCTCAGAATCAAACCTTCATATGTGTTTTGAGAATAACTTATAAAAAAATTTTTCTCAGAATAAGGCAAAAAGCATACTCATATTGCATTCTGTTCAGAAACTTACTATGAGATACTGTATCCTAATATTCCTCAAAGTTTCTAAGAGGTGCTTTTTTTTCTTCCTAGTAAAATGTTGGGAGAATGTTTAAAAGTAGATTAAACTATGTCAGGCCCTTTAAAAGAAAACACTGTTCTTTCAAGAAGGTTTTTATGGAGCAAAAGAAAAGAAAAACGAGCATTGCAAGCAGTTCTGAAAGCACAACTGAGATGCAATTTGATAAATAGCCTTCCATCTCCCAAGCCAGAGCAGTGGAAAAGTATGCTATCAGCACTTTCATCAGAGGCACTATTGACTCCTCTTTTTCTAGCCCATTTTTTTCATGACTTTCTCGTTTTGTTTACTCAGTCAATGATTGGGAAAAAAATGATTCCTTACCTTTTGGGTGAGATGTGATGGAGTCTGCTAGTGAAGGGTCCTTTTCTCCATCTTTGCTGCTGCCGCTGCCACTAGCTTCACTGCCACCATCTCTCTCGATCAGTTTATCCACCATAGCAATTATGCAGTTCAGGCTCTTCCCCACATTGGCCCACACCCTGTCCTGAAAAGAGTGTGAGTATCACTACACGTTTTTATTGTGAAAACAAGATAAAGCAAAGTCGGATGACTCCATTTTAGAGGAGCAGTTGCAGGAGCAATTATAGGAACACAGACTAAGTGACCGGCTTTAATTCTCCCATTAATTTGGTCGGACGATGGATACACAAAAAATCTATTTTTTCTTCATAAAGCAAAAAATAAGTGCTATAAATCCATTTATGTAGTCCATTATTTTTGCTCTGTCATGAAATGATGAACTACCATACAATATAAATCCATAATTGAGCATGAATTATGACATTTTAAACCAGAGATACCTATTTTCTTTATCAACACTAAGGGGAAAAAGCAAAGATACACCCGTATTTTTAAAGAATGGCCACCACTTACATTAGAAATTCTCGGGGTTTCTTTTTAAATTGTGGTAACATATCCGTAACATAAAATTTACCATGTTAACCATTTTAAGTGTATAATTCAGTAACATTAAGTACATTCACATTGTTTTGCAACCACCACAACCACCATCCACTTCCAGAACTTCTTCATCTGCCCTAACTGAAACACTGTATCCTCTTACACATGAATTCCCCATTGCTTGCTCTTCCAGTCCTGACAACTATCATTCTACTTTCTGTCTCTATGAACCTGCCTACTCTAAGTACTAAAAATTATGAAAGTGTGGTCTTCAGATCACCTCTGACAGAAAGGCTTGGAGAATTAATATGCAAATCCCTGGATCCCACCAAGTCTGTCCGATCCACCAGGAGGAAGGCACTCTTAATTCAAGTTTTGCCAAGCTCTCCAGTTTGCTTTTGACCACACTAATTCTTAGAACCTCTACTCAATATTATATGCCATAGCTACATAATAAGTCATTTTGAGTGATTTATTTCCTAGGAAGCAGCCTTACACTAAGGGGTTTCTTTGTCACTCATCTTTTTAGTTCTGATTAATACCCATTTTTGTTTAGGACAATACATGAAACTGAAATCCTTGATTAACAAAAACTGCTATTAATGTTTTTATATAAAAAATTTTAATACAGTCATCATGATAGAAGCCTGTCATCCCTGGCTTCCCTTCCTCCTCCTCCTCTTCCCACATCATTTAGATGAAAGCACTGACTTTCTATCCCTCTCTCCAGGCATAAGAACCAAAAGGAATCTATAGTGCTTTCCCTGCATCACGCCACAAAGCAACCTTTCAGTAGGTGCTTTCTCTGTAATAGAACAGGTATTTCAGTCACCGTAAAGATAACACTTAATTATAGTACTTCCTTAATGGTTAGTATATTTTCCCTCAAATGTATATTTTTCATCTAAGTTCATCTTGCTACTTTATAAACATATAAATTCATTTTGGGGAGAGAAAACTATAGTTGAATTTAGATTATTTGACGGTTGTCTTGCAAAGACTGTTAGTTGAATAATTCAAACACATTAAGACAAATGTGGGAGCATACAGACATGTTTACTTTAGCTGAGGAAGTAATAGGGTTTTGTCGAAAAGCAGCGCATACAAAGTTAGAAAGGACAATTTTGAGGTCCTTATGTGACAAGCTTCCTATGAGACCTTGGGAAAAACACCTCCTCTCTGGGAAGCTGCAGTTGTCTCATCTACAATACGAAATGGTACCAACCGCACCATGATGCAGTGGTAGCCAAATACTGTGATTTCTATGAAAACACTTGGTAAAATTATTACAATTTGGTAAGACCCCATCCTGTCCTTACTGGCTTTCCCAAACATGTCAATCTTGCTTTCCTTCACCCTGTAATCCTAAGTGGGAAATAGTCTATTAATCACAAATAATCATAACAATCTTTCACCTAAAGGCAGATCTTTCCCACAAAGAATTGAAAGCACTTCCACTCTAAGAGAAATTAGGACAACAATCACATCCATAAATGACATCATCCTCTGCCTGTTGTCTGAGAAAATGCGGTAGAGGCATTTCTGAGCCATGAGCCAGGGGAGCTGAGGAAGCTTGTTATTCCAGAAGAAAATGTTGGGGAAAAGGTAAGTAACCTGAAGTTCCTGACATCATTTATATTGGGATTTGGTAAGGAGCTTATATTCCAGACCACAATAACAAATTTAATGACCTCTATTTCAAGTATGCCTTAATCACTACGACCAAAGCTGATTAAATGGAAATATGAAGCAACTCTTCGGCTAACACTGAGAATAGACTCTGCCACTGAACAAAAAAGGGGAGCAGATTCCTCTCAATGTTCCAGATTAGTTTTGTACATGAGATAAGTTTTCAACTTCCTTCCTGTTCCTGGTGTTGAAAGGACCTTTATATTTTGATCGAGGATTGAGTAGTGTTGGAAGCTGCCCTACTCATATAAAGGTATGTAAGGTAAAAATCAACTGCTCTTAATCCCATCTCTGAAGAGCCTGAACATAAAGGCATTTAAAAGGTAATTTGCCATTCACATCTAAATATTGTTCTTTCTTTATAGATATCTTGGGTTATAAGATCCCACTGGTAGAGAAAGTAACTTTTGTAGCCAATAGAGACATTTTTATTGACCTGGAGCATAGTAAAGCATGTTCATTGACTAAGACCAACAACCCACACCGTAAAAAGTTATATGGTAAATAGAAAATGTTTAGTCATCAAAAGTTACAGGACATAGAACCTGGGAAAATGTTTGCTGGGAGTGAGAAATTGAACAGTTTCTTATGTAATACTAATACATGAATACTAAGACTGAAATCAAGAGTGTCATGTGAGCAGAGACAGAGCAGGCACTTGGTCAAAGGGTCATTCAGCAGGGGTCAAAAGACATAAGTGACCAGCATTAATAAAGGACAGTGTCAGGATCAAGACCCAAAATTCATGCATGTGGCCAGAATGTAAGGGCATAGGTTACAAGGAGGAAAGACGATAATTCAATTACTAAGGAACTGAAGTACAAGGTAGGTGATTATTTTGAAACTAGGATGTTAAAGATAGGTAGGCAAGAGTCTCAAAGGGGAAATCTGACTATTTGAGTTCTCTCCTAAACAAGCCACTTTTCATTACACCTCTGTGAAAACATCCACAAAGGAAAATGGCCAGCAGAAATACATTCTCTTTCTGATGATATTTCCCACTATGCCAGCATAGGGGGACCAGCATAATGAGTAAATTTGCTTAGATTACCAGTAATGGCTGGGACCTACTCTGCTTTCTTCTCTACTGAAGTCACACAGTTAGTTTCAGGCGATGGAAGGATGGGTGTGCGGCTGTAGTACGTGGCCCTTCCGGTCCCTCTCCTTCTCAGGCGAGGGAAGTATGAACAGTCTGCATATCCTGTTTAGCTCCCTGCCATGGGAGAGGGCTAAAAACAGCCACCACCTATCAGAAAAACAGATTGATGGACCTTCTCTCCAGAAAGAGCAGCCATTATCCTGTTAGGGCTCCTGCTGTACAAAAGAAGTAATGGAAAATTGGTAGGTTCAAGTCTAACCTTTATTAAATGGAGCATAATTAGTGTCCTTACCATTAATAGAGCCTTCACAACAACCTCACTCCATGGAGGAGAGGTGGCTATAAACTTTATCTGGTCAATGAGGGCACAAAGTCAGTGGGGAACTAGCAGCAGCATTTATTCCATTCTGAATCAGGTGCTGATCTTGGTCCTTATTTATTTCCAGGTTAGGACATAAGCAAACACATAGGTCAAGCCCAGTGGCCTAGACACAAAAATTTGATGGCCACATCAGTGACTAGTCAGGGGGACATTACACTTGTCAGAGTGTGCAATGAGGGTAGAGGACATGGTGCTTACTCAGCATGCCACATGTTTATAAGCTTGGTAGCATCAAGAGAAATCTTGACCGTCTTGGATCAGCAGTTAACTTAAAAAAAATTCAGTAATGCTTAGCTGATCAACTTTTCTAATGCTAATTTTTGATCACAAGAATGTGAAAACTAAACCAGAGCTGATATGGAGGTCCAAAATAGCCCTGTCATATCTATATTTCCTTGAAAAATTTCCCACTTGTCATTACCAATTTCTGAGGACTCTGATTAGAAATAGTCAGTGAAATAACAAGGCCAATCCCATCTTTAAAAAGAAGCTGCAGCTTATCCTTGAGTTGATTGAGAGAAATTTTTTCTATACTGGCCAAATTCCCTAATTCTGCAAACTTTTGTTCCTTCAATTGCTTGAAAGCTCTTCTCTCTGAATCTTAATTTATCCAGACTGTTAGATGAATGGAGTTGCATTTAAAATACTCTGTGGTGCAAAGTGGCACATGGACAGCCCAAGCTATATAACACGCACCACATACATATAAATGCACACACACACACACACACACACACACACACACACACACACACACACACGTCCACTAAAAATAGCCAGACATGTGACATCTACAAGAATGCAGTGAGATTCCCTAACCTTTGCTTCTTATTGATCTTCCTCCTTTAACTTCACCTGATTAGTCATGTAAAAGTCCCTGACTTTTATCTCCCAATAACTACACTCAGTTTAAAATTCACTCTTGGCCTCACTGATGGAGTTTGGATGTGTTGTCCCCTCCAAAACTCATGTGGAAATCTGATCCCCAGTGTAGCAGTGCTGGAAACTGATTGAGTCATGGGGGCAGATCCCTCATGAATGGATTAATGCTCTCCCTGGGGGGAGGGGGGATTAATGAGTGAGCTCCCACTCCGTGAGTTCCCGCGAGAGCTCGTTGCTTAAAAAGACCCTGGCACCTTCTCTCTCTCTCTTGCTTCCTCTCACCATGTGATCTGCCTGTACCCGCCGGCTGCCTGCCACTTTCCGCCATGAGTAGAAGCAGCCTGAGGTCCATGCCAGATGCAGCTGTCCCAGAATCGTAAGCTAAATAAACCTCTTGTCCTTATGAATCACCCGGTCTCAGGTATTTCTGTTATAGCAACACAAATGGACTAAAACACTCACCCTGAAATTCAGTCCCTAGTAACACCAGTGGACTTAGCCACCATTTCTCTAATACTGACCTCTACATATTCCCCTGGCTTGTGTCTTGCCTAGACCTATACTATTAGCTGTCACAGAGTCAGATCTATGCACAAGTTCCACATTCCATCACTTCCGATCAATAGCAGACTTGGTACTCCAGTCAGTGTTGCATTCTTCTCTCAGTCTGAGGGCACATCTACAGCTGAGTAGAAGTAAATAATTCCCCCTATTTTTCTTTGTCTTCAAAATGAAATCTTCATCCAGATCAGTCTCCTTGCTGTTCGAGAAACATACTGTTAAATTAAATCAACACATATTTCCTAGACATTTGCAATATGCCTGTATGGTGCTAACCATCAAAGATATAAAGAAAACATTAGAGGAATTGGTATTTCTAATACCTTGACATATACTGACTTCTATGCTTAGAATGCCTTCTCTCTTATCTTGCATTAATCTAAATTCTCACCCTTTCAAGGCTCACTATCTCAAGAATTGTTCGTGCTACTCTTTCTGCTTAACATACTTTTTCTTTCTAATAGAGAAATTAATTATTATTTATTAATTATTTATTAATCCCTTTGTTCTCAGGTCCTAAGGCCATAGGTAAATAAAAGAAGAATGAATAATCAAATGAATGAAAGAAGGGAGGGATGATTCTGCCATCTTTTCCAACTTGTCACATATCCCCTCTCTGAATATTTTTGACATTTTAATGTGTGTATTAGTCCGTTTTTGTGTTGCATAATGGAATACTTGAGACTGGGTAATTTATAAAGAATGGAGGTTTATTTGGCTCATGATTCTGGGACAGCTGCATCTGGCATGGGCCACACTGCTTCTACTCATGGCAGCAAGCAGCAAGCAGCCAGCAGGTACAAGCAGATCACATGGTGAGAGGAAGCAAGAGGGAGAGCGGGGAAGTACCAGGGTCCTGTAGACAACCAGCTCTAGAAGGAATTAATAGAGCAAGAACTCACTCAGGACCCCCACTCCCAAGAGAGAGCTTTAATCCATTCATAAGGGATATGAGCCCATGACTTAAACAGCTCCCAATACTGCCCCATTGGGGATCAGATTTCCATGTGAGTTTTTTGGGGGGGCAACACATCCAAACTCTATCAATGTGTATCACACAACCACCTGCATTCTTGAAATGTCTTTCAGTATCTCTGCTTGTTTCATGAGTGCAAGTCATCTTCTTGAATGAGATGATATGGCTAAGGTCTGGTTCTATGTGTGTCTATAACATTGCCGCACACTATTTATGCCTAATTAACACCTGTTGATTGACTTAATAACCTGCTATTAAGGAATAAAAAGAAATTGTGACACAACTATAAGAAGGTCTTATTACATGGATCTGCAAATTGAAGTTTGAATCAAACTCAATACTCTGAATGACTGAGTTCATGTTACTAAATGCCACATCATTCTAAAGCCTTCAATTCAGTGAAAACATTAAATAAAGCATTTGTTTAAAAACAAGTGAAAAAATTCCATTGATTGACTAATGCTTTTAATTTTAAATTGGTAATTGGATGCTATCTGCACATCTTTAGATACTGGCATAACTGACTGAACTGTAAGACATTATCAGTTTTTGTGTCGCATACAACCATTTTCAAGGACTAATTTTTTTAAAAAAACTGAATGTATCCTGATATATCTGCTTATATAGACCTTAGCATTTCCATTAGTATAGACTAAATTTTGTGGTTTCAAAAATTTCTATTTGGAAATAATATCTAATATCTTATTATTCACAATAGAATGTATTAAAGTTTGAGGGCACTTGATTTAAGAGTAATCATAAATTTCTAAATATGCGTATTAAAGTTTGCACTTTCATTATACACAGGCTCATCAAAATATCTGACATGGAAGCAGGTATTGTAAAAGTCAAGAAAGTATCCAGGGGGAAGGATGGTATTCAATATAAAACCACAGAAAAATCGCCATTACATTCACAGGAATAAAACAACTTTGTTAAAAATACATGTTGAGTTGGAAAATGAGCTGCTGATTCAGCGAATCCATTCACGTATTTCTACATTAACTCTGAAGAGCACATTGAACTAGTATGTATGAAAAACACCGTTTAGGTGCTCTAAAATGGGACAGAAGGTGAAAGTATTAACTGTATGAGGGAAAATCTAGAAATTGGCAAGATTTCATGAATATGCATGCACATAAAGATCTCATTTTTTTTCTTCTTTTTTTCCTTAAATGGAACATTTGTGCATTTTTATGGACCATCATGAGTTTTGCTTAATCACCTTTTGTGGACTTTAATATCAAATAAGTATTCAAAGCACATTTCTCCCGGGTGAAATGGGCTGGAGAAGTTCAAGAATGTTTCCCATTCATCAAGAAAACAGATGACAGAACATATTCAGTTGCCTTACAGGGAACAACTGGCCTACTTCTCCCTGTCTTTGCCTGCCCTTTCTGATGGAGAGAGTGAGTGGTTTTGTTAATCTTATGAAGAGGAGGGGACGTTCAAAGCAGACAACTCAATTACGTGTGACTTGGGTATTAAAAAAAAATGCTGGGACAAGGGGAAAACAGTTGCTTTTAATTTATATTTGCTGAGGAACATCTAAAGAAATTATTTCTGTGTACATAGGACATATACAATTTGCACATGAATAATCAAGTGAGGTTAAAATTGCAACCCATGGGTTTCTGGAGGTTTCTGGACATCTTCACTAGTCATGTTCTTAGCTTTGGTCATCTCTGATGTTCTGTGTCCATCTTGAATTTTACTACTGTCTATGTTTGGAGATATTTTGAAGATGACTTGAATAGTCACCACAAGGTTGATTAAGACACTGAGAAAATGCATTAAGGAGAGAGGGATATTTTGAAAATGGCTAGAATAGTCATCTTAAAGTTGATTAAGACATTGAAAAGTAACAACTAAAGAAAAGAGGATGTAACTAGGTACTTTTCACTGGAAGGGAGAAACAAAATTCTCAAAAGGAATTCATGAATTCTAGAGAGGAAAAAGTTACTGGATATAGTGCAGAATTACATTAAATTTAAATACTCTGTTTCAAATTAAGAAGACAAATAAGAATGACAATGGAAGGCAAACTTCAAAGTCATTAATTTATTCTATAAATGTGTATTGAGTACCTTGATTACTTACAAAATTTGGAAATAAATGGTCATATTTTAATGGATATATTACTCATTTAGGTAACTAAGCTATAAGCTGTTGCTTTGGAAAGGTTTAATTATAGGTTAGTATCATGCTGGCTGTAAGAATTGATTACTTCTAAAGAATGAGAATGCTTTATTTCCTTCTTATTAAGACTAGATCAATGGTTTCACAAAACTTAATTCTAACTAGTCAGAGACCTGAACAAAATCTCTTTCGAAAATCAGTTTGCACAGGCACCTCTTCATTTTTGCATGGTCTGAATTCTTTTTTTCTCTACAGGTAAGGTATAAGAGGAATACATAGCTGGCAAGAGAATTTGAGAATACAGATCGCCTATGGAGGTATCTGGCCAAATATGCTTTGTCCTCAGTAGTTACCAATGTTTTATAACTATCTATGCACACTGCTACCAATTATGGCAATATAAATATCTCCATCAATACTCCTGTCAAGCTTAAGCATTTGTATTTGCTCTAGGCATCATAAGAGAAAGGTATAGCACAAAATGAACTATAAGATGCAGGTGAGGAACATAGCAGAGAGTGGTTCCTATAAATCTTATTCCAAACCACAATCTTTGGTTGTATTGAGTTGCAGAAAATCCACAAAATTTTCAGGTTATGTATGGACTTTATTAAACAGTACATTTGACATAAATATTACTGTGAATTTGTGCTATTGTTTCTAATGTCTATAAAATTATTGAAAAATTATTATGGATTAAGGTGGATCATTCATTGTGCTTATGTGACATGCATACATTTACTGTAAGAAGGAATAGCAAATGTTTTCCTAGCTGAAGAATGGAGACTAAAATTTAAAGTTTGGTTTATGTTTGCAACATGGAGAAGGGAATTAATTGGTAAATTTGCATGCTGAAATGTTGCCTGATATAGAAATGTAGTTCAATTAAGAAATGAGTTTGGAATATGACTAAAAAATAAGAATAGTTTTCCTAGTGCTGCACTGTGCTGGAATGGATCAGAATATAAAGGATGAAGAGTTTTTGTTTAAATAATTTATTTCAATAGAGATAGGCAGATTTAGCCCCAAATCCATCAGTGTAATAATGCTGAAATTAAATCAGTGTTCTAGAGAATAGTATAATTACTGAAATCCACAAAAACTGGGTCATCCTAATAGTTTGGTCGGATGACACACTTTTCATATTTTGGACAAAATAATCTTGGAATCCCAGCTGCTGGAAGCATCTGTTATAGGGACATAGAGAAAGAAAAGCGGTATGTCATCTTTACTGGATAAAAGATGAAGAATGCTATGTTAGTCTATCTCTTGGCACTGATTGTCATAAAATCCTAAATATTCCTTTAGGGTTTAATTGCTTACTGACATTTCAGAAAAAATAAGCCCTTAAAGCTTTCAATTATTTAATAAGTAAAATTCAGAAAGTAACGAACATTTTCTTGTAAGTACTCATTTTAGTTTCAATCTCTATTTTATTGACTAGATAATTATTATTCAGATACATATGTCATCAATTTTGCCAACAAAACAAGTTGAAAAGAGAAAGAACAGCCTCACCCAGATTTATAGCAGGGATTCTCTTTCCTCACCTCAAAAGAAAGGTTGTTACGTGCATCAGGAGAGTAGGACTCAAGAGTAATTCACTACCATGTATTCATTTTCCAAATATTTATTATAAGAAGCTAAATGCAGTTTTCAAGTTAGGTAACTGTTACAGTCAGATCTTAAGTAAAACAAACAGATTTTTTAAAAATGAAACTACTCTAATCTTATGTGCAAACCTAAGCCAATTTAACTGATCAGGGAATATCTTCACATGATTTCACAGACACCCAAATAAATTAATTTAAAACACCGAGTTACTTCCAGAAGTTGACTAGACTTGTAATCAGTGCTAAAAGTTTTCTAACAACTAATTAAGAAAAGGGGTACACAAAGTTATGTTTCCAATTCATTTAATAACACAGTCTCTAAAGGCACTTTTAATTAGCTACATTTTCTTTGGATTTACTGAATTTGTCAAAGTTGGATAAAGTTTTGAAAATAATGCTAAATGGTTATGACTCTGGTGAAATTTTTTTTGTCTTATTATAAGAGATTCCTATCCCTTGATGAAAAGATCTTTTTACTATAAAGTGATTGCTAAGGAAAATCCATTAGAATGTTATATAACAATGAAACATGGTTATTGTTTGTAAAAAGAGTACATTTATATTAGGAGAAGAGAGTTAGAAGTATCTTTTTACAATGCTGTACCCCACAGATATGTACAATCAATTATGTTTCAAAAAAAAAAAGAAAAAAAAAATAACTTTCTTGAGTGGGAAAGCTTTTCCTTGTAATTGTGGTAAATTTAGCCAAAGCATTTATAAGCTTTCTAGAAACAATGGGTTGTGGAGGAGATTCAGAAATGATGCTGAGAGAGAGATGAAGACCTTCATTATCATCCTAATCTTTTGCCTTTAGAAGAAACCAGGAGAAACTTGGAAGACACTCCTTCATTAACTGGGAAAAAAATCGAGACTTTCTTTCCTAGGAATTACTAAAGTGTTCCTAAGAGAATGACCCAGGGTGAGCCAACAACCACGCAGAATGATACCTCAATCTTGGCTGGCCCCTCACAAAAACTGGAATTCTTTCTTTTTCAAATGTTGCTAAAAAATACCTCTACCCATTTCTTTGGTGCCTATTTGAAACCTCCACCACTCTCCCTGCCTGCCCTCCCCGTCCCGTTCTCTCAGCACATGATTCTGCTTGATGGCGGGGCAGCCGCCCAGCCCCACCCACCCTCACAAAAGTCCAGTCCATCTTCACATCCTCCCTGCGGTCCCAGCAGAAGACAGCACTTCCGCCTAGGACTTGTCCTTGCACCTGTTAGTATTTGAATTGATTCCTTCCTTCTCTTTAAGGACCTTGGTCCATCCATTATCACCTCTGAACCTTTCAAATGGCCTCTGGAATAGAAACATGCTCAAATTGCACCAACTTTAAAATGAAACAACTATACAGCCAACAATAATTTCTCTCTCTCTCTCTCTCTCACACACACACACACACACACACACACCAACTACCTGTCTTTGTACATAGCTATTCCGTTTCTGTCTAAAAGGCCACCTCATCCACTTTCTTGACTGCTGGAAATCCCACCATGACTACTACATTCCTGCTGTATCAGGGGTACACCTCTAAGGCTGCATTGTACTTGTCATTTGCCTTTCTAGAGCCCTGAATAGGCTGTGAGTAACTGTTTCCCTGTGTCCCCAGCATGTAGCACAGTGAGTCAGGCTGAACAGGTGCTCAGTAACACTGAACGAAGGGAGCGGTTCTCCATGAGCCTTCTCAACTTAGTATACATTTCCTACTCTCTGCCTTCTTTACCCATCATAAGACAGTTCTGTATTTAAAATTTTGAATAGAAGTAACGTTAGCAGAGGCTATCTTCTGTCATCTCTCTCTCTCCACCTTTGTTGCAATGTTTTGTAACTATTAACATATTTTCGTTCACCACTAGACTCTGAGCTCCAAGAAGTAAGAATCTAGCATTACTTACCTTCCCATTTGGAGCACCTACTAGATCGAAGGTCTCAAAAATTATCTAAGGAAAAGGAAACGAGGAGGGAAAGAAGGAGAGGGATGATTTTTGAACAGGAGGAGGAGGCCGAGGTATAAGAGTAGGGTTTGTAGAACTGAGATGAAAATGATGAAAACAAAAGATACTCAATTCCAAAATTCTTACTTGATTTAATAGAAAATGGCCATTATTTGTCAAAAGGTTAACACTGTATGTTCACTGTATATGAAATATAACTTCTTGGTTATATCCACCCAAACACTTTAAAATTCACAAAACTCATAGAACTATACAATGCAGTGAGGGAACCCTAATATAAAATTAAGTTAATAATAATACACAAATATTGATTAACAATTGTAACAAATGTACCACACTAACGTAACATGTCAATGACAGGAGAAACTGTGTACGTGGATGAGGGAAGAATATGGGAACTAATACTTCCTGCTCAATTTTCTGTTAAACCTAAAACTGCTGTAAAAATAAAGAAAAAATATATAAATAAATAAATAAAATTCACAATCCATATTCTGTGGTATATTCAGTCCCACCCCCCTTTATCTCAAGGGATATTATTGATCCTCTAATAAGAGTATCCAATTGACATTCCTTAAAAAAGAAAACATACGCCAATCCTACTAAAGTAATACAATGCATGTGCCTAGGCCTTTCAGGTCATGGAGCACCCTCACATAGTGAATCATTGATCTCACGACCACCCTAACAGCTAAGCAGAACAGGCGCTGTTACATTCATTATGCAGTGGAGAAAACTGACCTTCAGAGAGGTTAAGGGGTGCACATGCCTTGGAGCAGTGAAAAACTTGAAGAAGGTGAAGGAAAAAGGGAGAAATGCTAGATTTGCTCTTTTGAATAGTCTCCCGTGGGAGAAATTTAGTCTTAATCAGCAACAACAAACACTTATTCAGCATTTACCTCTTAGACCCAGCTCTGTCCTTCCTGTGATAGAAATTGTACTAACAGAAAGAGCAAAGCCTCACCTCAGATGGCATGTTTTTATTTTTTATTACTGATTTATTTTTGAGAGACCTGGCCTTTCCAATAATTTACTCCCCAAACACTCTTAAATTCTAGGGTGACAAGAAAAGTCATTGTTAACTAAAAGCTTAACATCTAACAGCTAGCACACTATTTTTTTTTTCTTCTTTTTTTTTTGGTTGCACATATGATACCGTAAAGGCTTCCCTGTGTGTGTGTGTGAGATCTGCATGTACTCTGGAGTGCTCTCAGATGATGTAGGTGCACTGATTCAGTAACAACACACCGCCCGCCCCAGCCCACCACCACCCTGCACTTTTGTGTTCCTCCCGTCCTATCTGCCCAACTACAATTCCTCTGACCATGTCTGCTTCTTTTGTTTACTCACCTTTACTAGCTATTTTTTAAAAAGAATGCTTTTATGGGACCACCCTTCTGCCAATTTTAGAGCACCCAGAGCAACATTTCCTACTTAATCATAGAATCATGAGCAAGAGGGATTTAAGAGATCTCTGCGTCCACTGATATTTAAAATGTGAATACTTTTCCAAACTATGCCCAGAACTAAATACTAGATTCCAACAATGAAAACACTCGTTGCATCCACACAGTGGTAATATGGATGATTTGACTCTTTTTCTAAAAAAACGATTTTAATGTTTTATATAGTTTGGCAATAAACAAGGAAACATAAAGTCTTGAGTATGGCAGCTTTGCTTTGATGACATATTCTTGGTTATACATATGACTTATTTGATAGCATATGAATTTTTATGACAAATAAGTTTGATCAGGAATACAACTTCCAAATATAATTTGCCCCTAAGGAAAAATGTGACTTATTTATTCACAATCTGTATTGTGACTGCTTTCCAATTTTTTTGTTTTGTTTTGTTTTTTGTTTTTATGAAAAGCAGAGCTTTCTAATCATTCTTGTTTTACTTCTCAGGGCTAAACTTTGAAAAGAAAGTGATGCGCAAGGGTCTTACCCACTCCTCCTCGTCGTAGTCTGAATGATGTGGTATGGAGTCCTGCCTTCTCATCAGTGGGGGTTGGTCCTGGGGACTGCTCTCCTTTGTGCTGCTCTTAGGAGAGGGTGGTTTCTTAAGGATGCCTCCTGGCCTTGCAGTGTACAGTGCTAAAAGAGCACTCCTGACCAGCTGATCCTTGAAGGCATGTACAAAAAGCTCTGTCTGGAAAGAAATGGACAAGAATTAGAAGCACCATGGTAGGCATCTCAGTACGGAGCTATGAAAAGGTCAAATGCAGATTTGTTGGTACTTAAGTGGTGTGTATGGTGGAAAAAATACAGGCACCAAAGAGAGAAAATGACTCATACCAATCGATGGAAAATAGTTTGGTTTGGGGATGCTGCCAAGGCCTTGAGTCTTCCTGTTTTAATGTTAATGCTGAGGTTTAAAATGCACTAGAAACACCATCTGTCTCCTCCACCTCCTCTCTTTTAGCTCTGAATTCTGCCTTTGGAGATGAATTTCACTGGGGATAATCATTTGAACAAAATTTACCTGCTGCACCTTTCAAGTAATTCCAAACACACCTTAAAGAAAGTGTAATCAGACTACGTATACTTCATATTTTAAACAGAGTTAAAGGCTAAGTAAAAATAGACTTATCTTTTCAAAAAATAGTATCTCTTTTTTCAGCATCATGAATAGATCTCAACAGTAGAGATGACATAGGCAGTCTTGCCCATGAAAATATTTGGCTTTTATTCCTTATTATCACCCCTAAACTGTCACCTCCACCAAATCGTTTCACTAATGCTCAATGATAATGAGGTTACTGTGAAACCTGGCATGGCAGATTTTACAAGCTGGTGGTAAATACCTAGTAAGTACTATAGTAATGACAGCTCCCCAACAATAAAGAACTTTACAGCTGTACTTTGCAATTTTCCGATGAAATGTTTAATAGCTTCACCATGTAATAGACTGGAGGGTGCAGTAATTGATTTTCTGTATTATAGTACACTTAACATACGTGTGGCCTAACAATCTGTTCAAGACTAGAGAAATAAGTCAAGCATTGACCCATATTGTTAATACAGTCATACTCTTTAATCTATTGGAAGGGGCCTGTTAAATCACAG
Source organism: Cynocephalus volans (assembly GCF_027409185.1). Lineage (NCBI taxonomy): Eukaryota > Metazoa > Chordata > Mammalia > Dermoptera > Cynocephalidae > Cynocephalus > Cynocephalus volans. The sequence continues at coordinate 125,656,710 of NC_084468.1, forward strand.
CGTTATACTGAATGATAACAATTGATACCATCTTCATTTAATGAGACATTTTTGGATATAGTGCTGATTTCACCATTGCTATAACTCAAGGTAATTATTTCTTGGTGCACTCTCAATATGCAGTCAACAGTCCCACGCCTAACTAGAGGTTACTAAATTATCTCTAAATCTTCCTGTTCGGAGTGTCAGCAATTAAAGAAAACCAGTTAAACTACATGCAAAACAGGTGCCTAATAAGACTTTGTCATATCTATATAGTTACTTCTTTGAGACAGATTATAAAATTCTAGAGCAGAAAGAGGTATTAAAGTTGATGACTTCATTAACCAGAAAAGAAAACTAAGAAAGAATTGTGATGATTTGTTTTATGGCATACTGCTTATTGGAAGCACAAAAGGAATGGATCCTGAATTTTCTCACAAATTCAGTAGCTTTTTCCCTTATCCCACATCACTCACCACCTGCTATCGAACTATCCTTCTTCCTTTTTTTCCTTAACCCCAACTCCCCAAGTGTTTTGAACATCTCAGTCCTCATAATTAAGCGTGCCCTATACTGTCTGTGTAACTATCTTCACTGCTAAATTTTACTGGATGTTTTAAACACTCTGCTAATTTATTAGACATACTGAAGCCACTTTGAAGGTAAGAAAACAAAGCACACGAAAAACAATATACAAAAATAAAAGATGAAACATTTTTTTGGAATAAATTAGGAAAACAAAATAAAAAAGAAGCTTATACTAGAAAGGCAAAAAAGAAGTATGCATTGATGTTTGCAATGAAGTGTTA